>NC_090926.1:120748029-123248029 GCF_040938575.1 Ambystoma mexicanum | reverse complement strand
AGCTTGACCAGGTGACCAGTGCATGGATCAGGCAGGTGATCAGCAAGGGAGAGGAAGAGAGAAGGCAGAAGCAAATAAACAGGTCTTGAGGTGCTTCCGGAACCGGAGATGGTGCTCCTCAAGTTTCAGCGAGGCAGGGAGGCTGTTTCCAGAGGGAGGCCCCAGCTGAAGAAAGAGATCTGCCCTCAACTCTTTGCTTGGAAAAGTGATTGACCCTCAGAGAATTGGAAGTGGCACAGTGGAGAGCTCATGCCATCTTATATATATTCATTAATATGATAAAAAAGTTAGTCTGGCATGAACCTTTCTTCAGTAGAGAAAGTAGCAATAAACCATATTTGGGATCCTGCACACAAACTCAAGGGTAGATTTCTCAAGTCTCCTGTGTGCGGATATGCCGCCGCTGGCCGAGTGCAAAAAACTGTAAGGGGGCCTCACCAAATGTTTTGCCCCGGGCCTCACCACATCTTCTGACAGCCCTGATTCCCAGCCCGGTTCTAAGTTCCGTCGGCTGATCTTTGCACGGGTCTGTGTGGCTTATGTTACTTTACACCTTGTTCCCCCCACCCCCGGTGTCTTTTGCTCCCTCTGTATCCCGTGTACCAACTATGTACCCTTTGCCATTGTAGGTGCCCGTGAGACATTGACGACACGTGGGATCCATTTTAATTGCTTGGCCCAGCTCAGGTGGCAGCCATCTGTGGCTCCCTCAGTCCCTCTGTGAGCAGCGCTGGTCACTGGGACGGATTTCCCTGGATCCAAGATGTGGCAAAACAACTCTCCACTACCTATTTAATGAGGACACCTGGGTTCGAACTCGTGTCCTCGTGACCAGAGTCGAGTCACTGAACTCTGCAGAAAATGGTAAACTACAGCGTTTTACAATAAAAAAGATGTGCCCCTTTTCTAATTTGCTTGCAACATTACAGGGAATACCCCTCCTTGCTTTAATAGCTTATTCGTAAATCTCCTGAAATGTAAAGGTCTATTTATTGAGAGGGGCGGCTGAGAAAAATCTCCTGAGTTCCATACCTGCCTAACCTCCGGAATTTTTCCGGAGACTCCAGAATTTCAAGCATTTCTCTGGGTCTCCGTAAAAGTTCCTTGAATCTCAGGAATTTTGAGATTCTTTCTGGGTCCGTCATATTCTCTACCTGATTGGCTGCCGCCGGTAGCCAATCAGGTGGAGAATATGACGGGACCCGGAAACGGCGCGATTTGTTCGTGCCCACTGCCTGCACCACTATAATAATAGTGCTTTCAATCCATATCATTGGATTGAAAGCACTATCATTTCGGCGGCGGCGCCGCCTTCATTTTGCTTACTATAGCATTGAATGAATTATTTTCAATGCTATAGTAAGCAAACTGAAGGCTACAACAACCGAGTTTACCTTTTTGACAGGTAGGCGGGCCGTGTGGGCGGAGCCGTGTGCAAATGGGCGGAGTCTCCTGTGGCTGTGGGCGGGGCATACATCTCAGGAATTTTGATTTTCAAATGTAGGCAGGTATGCTGAGTTCCCCCCTAGTTTATAACCCGCGCCCGTGGGATCCCACAGGTAACCATTCCATTTCCAGCTGTGTGTAGGCCGCCCTTCTTCCCACTGCGTCCTTTTCCTTCCAGGTTGCAAAGTTCCACGAGGCTGTATTTGGCGCTTTTCTAACATGACATGACATAAAAGGCGCCGCTTCTCTGGCAGAACACAAATGGGCAAACGGCATATCACAGGAGTGGTGTGGGGATTCGGGGGGGGGGGGTGGCTGCTCACTCAGAATTGTAGACTGAGAGCGAACAAACGCAGAACGATTGAAATCAAATTAGTGAGACAGATGGTGAAACATTAGCAGCCAATAAAAGCCCTTCTACTCGCCCAAATCCAGCGAGCTGAAATATTCAGGGCTCGAGCTAGAACGTGAGGCTTGAGCTGTTCCTCTCTGGAGGGTGGGTGGGGGGGAGATTCGGAGGAGGAGGCGAGGGCACTGCAGGGAAGGGAATGGGTGACGGTGGAGGGAGTCTGAGGGGAAGGGACACAAAGGAGAGGGGGAGGGGACTGGAGGAATGGGGAAAGAAGGGGATACGGTGGTGGGGAGAGAAGGAACGTAGCAGAGAAGGTGGAGACGTGGGAGGGATGTGGCGCAGTGAACGCGTTTGCTTTAAGGGGGCCGTCAGCCCTCTCCCCATGGGGCGGCCCTGGCAGTGGCACACTCCACCTCACGGTCACTGAGCACCTCCTGGAGGGCAAACCTTTGCTTTGTTAAAAGGTGGCCGCCATCTTCCGGTTTTAGACGACCAAGGCACGCTGCGCTGCCTCCTTTTAGCAACACATTGGGGGTGGAGATTGCTTTTGTGGAGGGGGCTGGATCAGTGCACATGGGACCGCAGGCCTTCTGTTGTTTTGGTGGATGGAGCTGGTCCCACGAATTGCTGCCGCAGGCACAGTAACTCCATGAGCTATCCCATTGGGTCTGTGATGGGAATTCTGAGGCGAGGGCCCTATCTTGGCAGCAGGCTATTTAATACACGTGGCTGTTTTACATGAGTTGGGGCCTGCATTGACTTATGTTAATGTTAAAGGATATTTGTACCGCTCATTTCTAGGCGCCAGCGGACCAGCTGTTGTGACCTGTTGTGATCATATGAGCTATTGTGACAGGATGACTTGGAGAGACCCGTCTGTGTGGGGGATGAGTCCCAAGCCCCATCACACTGCCTGGCTTTGTGGGCTATGAAGCCTAGGGATATGTTTTGTGTTTTCTCAATTTGATCTGCGTTATCAGAGTTTTACAAATGCTGTTTGGGGCTAGTATGGAATGTGTCAGTGCACTGCAGAGTAACACTCCACCACAAAATGCACATTCCAGCTCAGTCGCCCATACCTGGCAATGGAACACCTCTCCCAGCAGGCATTGAATATCGAAATGCTGCAACTTATATGTCCCAGACCTGACGCATACCTGCCTACATTCCAAAATGACAAACCCGGAGATCTACGTCACCGGAATGCCCCGCCCACATGTTCACAAGGCTACGCCCACACGTTCACTGAATATTTGACTTTGTACTATATCTGTTTAATAAATTGTCAGGATTGCAATAAGCACTAAAATGTGCAAAACGTATTAACGGATCCATCATAAATATATAGATTCAAATTAGAACGTGTGTGGGGAAGTAAGTGCATTATTAACGTGATAAAGTAAGCTCTCGAACACACGCCACAATAGCTTTTTTTTTAATTAATCCACATGCGGCATACGTGTTCGCCATAGTGGAAGCCGTAACATGTGCCCTTCATTGAAGTTAACTCGTTTTGAAGGCAAACCGGAGCGCATTTCGGGAGAAGCAGCAAACAGCAAAGGCACGTTTACTCCCGTCAGATGGGCTGTTAAAAAGTGCGCAAGGACACCGTTACTTGCTGGCATCACGTGGCGGGAAAGGGGTCAAAGCACACAAATCGAGTGCAGACACAGAGATGGCTGGAAAACCCGGAGACTCCACGCTCTTACCCGTAGACGAGCGTGAAAACTGTAGGAATGAAGGTTTCCTGGTACTCAAGGTAAGTTATAATGAGTCTTTAATGTCCAGGTCCAGCTCTGCCATCAAACATTAGGATTGTAGGGGAAACACAGGATACAAGTATAAGGGAGAAAACACTGGGAAAGCCCCACACCCCATCAACATCTTTGCTCACTGACAAGCCAACCGTCAATAATAGAACAACTGAACCTCCACATTCCACATGATGACACCCTGACCATTCCACAGCCTAGTTATGAGCCTATGCTCATAAGCATAGATTATAACACTTCCCCCTCCCTTGGGAAACAAAGAACGAGGGAAAATGACCAGCATTGTACCCAAGTCATTACAAAACAAGCACTGAACTACAGAACACAGCGGCCGTCCATGTCCGTAATTGCAGCACCCAACATAAGGAAATCCTTCACTGGGCCAACCGGACCACTACCATAAATGCTACACAGGCCCACATGGACCATCAACAAACACCGCACCACCACCATGACCAAGCTCCAAATCAAATGCCGATGTAATTCCTAGGTTTCAAAATACCACCTAAAATTCCACCAGAAACTACACAAACCCCTCGATGGAAACCTACAAGGAACAAAAATAACAAATAATGCACTACCACCGTTCCGAGCTGCACCTCGGAACCCAGGACTGCCACTCCCAGATCACAAGGTTCATTAGAGAACACAACTTCCTAACCAACCTATACCACCATCACACAAACATCCTGCCACTCTGGTCTGCACCCCAGAGTCTCGGAACTGCCACCACCGAGCACAACCCAGCTCAACAGAGCACAACAAAAGCCCAACACCACCGAGGGACCAGGCTAATACTAAACAAGCAAACCACTCCACAGTAATCTTACAAAGAGAATAACCAAAAGTCCTACAACGCATCTGACTGAATATGGCTTAGCAACAAATGTTAACACGCCCCAAAACAACTGGTAGAAAACAAACCTGGGGCAAACCCGTACAACGCCAAGGCACATGGCATGAGATTGAACTACCCTTGGAATTCGCTAACCTCTAACATGGCTATGTGCAAAAAAAATGTACTCCCCACATGAAACACCTATCATGCACACAACACCTCTTACATAGCCATGTGCATGTGGAAAATTCCCTACATGGCACTTAAGAAGACCAAAACACTGAGTAATAACTGTGTACTCACCACATAACACCAATGGAATGGTGGACCCACCCGGCACCCACCAGCCTAAAACCGGAAAAGTAACAGTGTACTGACCACAGAACACCACCCGGTTTCGTGGACCCAATCCAGCATCCACAACCCAAAACTGGAAAGAATGGACCCACAAGCATCCACTATTTAAGATTGACATCCCACAATACAACATTGTGAACTCTCCCGGATGTCACAACATTGACCTGCATAAAGGCACTTAAAACTCGTATACGCTGCCACACACACACCTAATAAAACCTGAGTATGCGTATACTCAATAAATAACTGAACAGCATATCGCGTGAAGCCACCCGGCCATCCACAATTATTATAGATGATGAGTAAGAACCAAAGGAAATGAAGCGACATAGATCCACCCGGACATCTACACCTAACATAGCCAAACACCAAACCCAAAGATTGGCATAAAACACTTCATAGCCAAATTGACACTACATTCACCCACTCACCTCACAAAACAACATGAAAACAAAATATCATTGTACATTTCATACAATTCACATTTCTTGGTACAATTTGCATTACTATTGCTTTTCATTACATTCCCAATGAACGTTGTCCCTTAGACCACCACCCTCAAGTCCAATATATTCCAGTCCTTAGGAAAAACCACCCGCCAGTCCAGCGTGTTACAGCCCCATTGTCAAAATTCCAATGCAACACTCTGTGCTACGTAAAGATGAAAACATCACCCACATGTCCTTGCTTCCCACATAAGGAATAAACCCTCTAATCCATAGAAGCACCACCCTAAACAGTGAGCATAGACTAACAGAATTTCAAAATATGGCTTAACATGGCAACTATGGCTTAACATGGACTATGAGGCCACAACGAAACACACCACTGGGAAGGGACAACGGCCTCACAACATTAGCCCCTTACTATAACCGGAAGCTTACACCTCGCACCCCTAAGAGTTGAGCCACGACATAAAAGACAACGACACACTGGCCCAAGACACTAACCGTGTCTATTAGTTACTTGATCTTCTTCAAGTCCACACGGTTCATTGAAGCGCCAAAACATGAATCTAGGAAGTAAAGATAAGTGACACTACTTCCATCGCCGGCACAAAAGTCCCCCTCGCACCATTCACTGTCCTCTGCTGAACTTCCAAAGCCAGGACCAGGACAACGGAAATCACATTTCGGAAGAGGGTACAACATTTCTTGCTGAGCGACCCCATCAGGACCAGGAGTATCCACAACACTCGACACCTTCAATGGAAAAGGGATTCCCACGGCATCACCACCACTGCCGCATTTCCGAATCACATGACCGCCATCCGTAGTATCCGGAAACGAGCTACGAAACTTGGCATTGATCTCAATGCCGACGTGGGCAGGACACGACCCACAGGAACACCAACGGCCTTTGCGGTGATTGGACAGATTAGTTAGAGGCGGGGACGACGTCATCATTCTTCCACCAACCTTCGACCTGTCAACAACGCTCCTGGACGTTGCTGAGCTCTCCTCTGCGGACCTCCCGTGATGGCTCATGTCCGCATACTTGGACGCAAAAGTCAGTCCGGAGGAGGAGCCTGGCACGCACAACTGCCGCTTGTCCGACAGACACCCGGGCATGCTCCTCTTCTCCATGCCCGAAACCAGCCGTGTGCCGCTTCTTCACCGCTCCCTCCAATAAGCCGCTGGGATCAAATTCGGAGCCTGGCTGGCACTATGCTCTGATTCCCAACCGCTCCTTCACACCAGCGGACGGAACTTCACTGCCACCAAGTGCTGGCAAGCGACTAAACCAGCTGCAAACACGGGCACAAACCTCTGGCGATAGCCGACAGCAGATGAACTGGTACCTTTTTGTCTACTAAGTCCCAAGCAGCGCTCCCAGCACAGAGCCTGCAAGATAGACAGAGGTACCTGCGCAAACGAAACCGCTCACTGATAAATTATCACAGTAATGCAACACTCACCCCTGCACTGCAACCATATTGCCTCACCCTCATTCCACCTATCTGTGCCCCTCTGTATTTATTTGTCTTCTGGCTCGCCCCCTCTGTCTTATCTCCATCCCACCCCCAACCCTCCTCTTTACTATTCACAGAGTAGGGTCTGCCAACACCCCGGTAAGGTCACAACATGCTACCTCTAGGGCATGGTTCAGGTTCCATTACTTACTACAGTGGTGATGGGTGCAGAATAAATATTGGAAAGCATATTGGACAGAATCGTATTCATTCATCCTCCTATTTGGCACCTTTTAGAAGGAGAAGGGTAGGAGTGATTGGAGGAAGGGGAAGTATATGGGCAGGAGGGGTGTTAAAGGAATGGGAGATTGTGGTGGAGGAGAGCATTTGAGGCATGGCGAGGCGATTGAAGGAGGGGATGAGGGTTGGGCAGGAGGCGGAAAAGAAATGGGGACTGGAAGCAACATAGATGGTAAGGGAAGTGGAGGCACAAGTAGAACGTTAATGGGGAAGAGGACCAAAAGAAGTAGTCTTCGTATTAGGGGGCATGAGAGCATGGAAGCAAAGAAGTAGTATATGCCACTTGATAAGTAGAAAAAGCAAAGCGGTGCAGACAATGTGACAGGGTCATGGCCATCCCCGATTCTGGCGTGATAATGTTATATTTATTTATTTAATGGTATTTGCTAATGTGTGCCATGAATACAGGATACTTCAGAGTGTGTTAGCACATATCACAGATATTTCCCTGATAGCTCACAACACGCGTGTGGCAAGCAGGAGCCAGACGTCAAATGTGCCATAACTATTTAATTTTACTTATTTAATATTATGCTTCATACAACAGAGCCCAAATGTGCAGGTTTGTTACGATAATACACATTAAAAGGTTGCCCTGGACGGCACATTCCAGCCTCTGTAGGCATGCAATATTCATTTCTATTATCACCTATGAAGATATGCCAGGCTTTAGTAAGATCCTCTTCTGATTATACTATGAATTATTCAGAGTATAGCATGCTTTTCCTAGTTATATGTTAAAGACTGTGAAAAAAATGCTACAGTGTTTCTATGGTAACAACTCTGTGTCGTTAGAAGGCGCTAGTGTTGACTCCCTATGGTAATGTGTATGTGTTAGGTTATGTTATGTTAAAGGTTCTTGTACCACTTGCCACTTGCGTAGTCTCTTGGTGCTCTGGCGGATCTGCAAGGGTAGGGGATGAGTGGTTTGTTAGTGGGGTTGAGAGGGAGAACAGCAAGATAGCTTTGATGTGCTGTTGGCAGCTTCAGTTCAGAGAAACTAGTCAATGAGCATTGGTGTGTTTTTCATCAGTAGCTGTTATGTGGTGTTGAGGTGTGGTTGTGTATGGTTTGGTTTCTTGTTGGGTGTTGTGAAGTATGTGCGGTTTGCGGTCCAGTAGAGGTATGGTTGTGTTTAGTTCAGAGTTTAAGGGCGAGTATGCAGAAAGGTGAGTTTTTGGTAGGGTTAATTAGTATCAATAACATTTCCCACCCCCAACCTTCTATCTAAGTGTGGTACATTTCCTACGCCCAACAATCCAGCTAAGAGTGACACATTACAACCTCCCCAACAATCCGTCTAAGTGTGACGCGTGGCTAGTCTTTGCAATTGCCAAATGCAGAATATGGCTATCTTACACAATATGGCTAAATGTGAGATATGGCTGACTAACTTAGATAGGCTTTTTTGTAATAGGTAATTAGAGTGGTGGGGTTTTAATGGAGTACAGTAATTGATGCACTCCCAGCCCAGACCACACTTACCTTATCTATCGCTGCTGGTTGACTGCAGCAGGCTTTCCTGGAAAACACGGGCAAACACAGAGTGGAGCTGCTCTGTGGGGAGCTGTCCTTTGCCTTGTGGCCCTTAGATGAGGGTTGCTCTGGCAGAGGCTTCCCTGGGACACTCTGTTAAATGGGAAGCCAACAACACCACCGGGCCAAACAAGGGCAGGGCGGGCGAGTTGAAGATAGAAGCACTATCTGGGTGGGAAAAGAGCACCGGGTCGGGGGGAAGCAAGGGAAAAAGAAAAAAAGGAAAAAGGGAAGTGAAGAGAAGGAAAGAGGATGAATGAGAGAGAGAGAGAGCGAAAGGGGTACAAAGGCCTAGATGAACAGGGGAGCATGCACCTAATGCAGGCCCAGGGACGGAGCAGCAGGACATGCTTTCACTGGCCTGCTGCAGTGATATGACCGTCCTGGACCCTGCAGAAACAGGTAGTGGGGCTGCAAACGCAGCTGGAGGAGGTGGGAGGGACAGTGGGGAGGGGGATCTGGGTGGCAAAAGAGCATCGGTCGAGGGAACCAAGGGAGAAGGAAAACAAACAAAAGGAAACCAAAGAGGATGAATGAGAGAGAGTGAAGGGGTCAAAGGCCCAATTGGACAGGGGATCACTCACCTGAGGAAGTCCCAGGGACGGAGCAGCAGGACCCACTTTTACGTGCCTGTTGCAGTGACATGACAGTCCTGGTCCCCGCAGAAACAGGTAGTGGGGTTGCAAACTTGGCTGGCCCAATAACGGGCAGGAGAGGCAGGAGAGGCGGGAGGGTATCTGGGCGGTAAAAGAGCATTGGGTCAGGGGGAAGCAAGGGAGAAAGAACAGAAGGAGAAGGAAAGCAAAGATGAAGAATGAGAGAGAGAGAGAGAGAGAGAGAGAGAGAGAGAGCAAGAGAGAGAGAGAGAAAGAGGGGGGACAATGGCCTAAGCAGGCTCAGTGACAGAGCATCAGGGCCCACTTTCACAGGTTTGCTGTGGTGATATGACTGTCCTGGACCCCGCAGAAACAGGTAGTTGGATTGCAAACGCGGTTTGCCCAGTCACAGTCAGCGGAGGCGGGAGGGGATCTGGGCAGCAAAAGAGCATTGGGTTTGGGGAAGCAAGGGAGAAAGAAAACAAGGAAAAGGAAAGCAAAGAGGAGGAAAGATGATGAATGGGAGAGAGGGAGAGGGAAAGGGAGAGAGAGAGAGAGAGAGAGAGAGAGAGAAAGAGAGAGCGAGAGAGAGATAGAGAAAAAAAGGGTCAAAGGCCTAAAAGGACAGTGGAGCACTCACCTGAGTCAGGGCCAGGGACGGAGTTGCAGGACCCACTTTCACAGGCCTGCTGCAGTGACATGACAGTCCTGGACCCGGGCAGGGGAGGTGGGAGTTAATCTAGACGGCAAAAGAGGAGAGAGAGAGAGAGAGAGAGAGAGAGAGAGAGAAAGGGGGACAAAGTCCTAGATGGAAGGTGGAGCACTCACCGGCTGAGGCAGGCCCAGGGATGGGGCAGCAGGACACGCTTTCATTGGGCTGCTGCGGTGATATATGCAGAGCGCAGTAATAGGGCATTTCAATGAGAATTGGGCACCCTAAATCACAATAGTTCTGATGTAATGCTGTGGATTTTGTGTCTACATATAGGTGAATGTAGATTAAAATTCTAATACTCTCCTGCTGCCAAAAGCCCCGCAAAGGTTGAGGTGCGAGAGGGAAAGGTAGAGAGGAAGGAGGATGGCAGAAAGGAAGATGTATCCAGTCTAGCAACATTGGAAACTGGGTAGTAAACTTACACCTTCCGGTGGAGCCTTGCATAGTCCATCTCTTCTCTGTGTGATCGGAGAAAATCATAATCATTGCACCTGCGCAGAACGCAGGACCGCAAGCTGCTGCCAGCCAGAGCATTATTATTTAAATTTAGGAGCAATTAAGAAATGGCGCATTAAGCTAGATGCACTAAAAGGACAGATAGGAGGCGTGCGGGAAAACTGCAAACGCACTAGTAATACAGGATGCGCAGGCGCAAAGCAGGCGCCTGCGCGTTTCCACAGGCGCGCCCTGCATCCAAACGAAGGGCCGCATATTGCCTCAATGCACGCTCCCAGTACAGAGCATGCACATGGGTAGCCAGGCCCCAGATGGAGAGGCAGCATGTAGTTTCCACCCACTAGGCACAGGCGGTTTCAAGAAGAGCAAGGAGAATTCTAAGGGGGGCGGGAGGATGGCTGTCTTTACCCCCTTCCACAGCCAGACCAGTGGATCCCTGTTGCGGAGCCAGGCACGCGTTGCCAAGGCTGAGCAGCGTGTTTCTGTTTCTGGGAAGAGCGGCGCTGGGCTTTTGAGGGGAACTTTGGCACCCCTCAGGCACACCCAGTGGGCGGCAGATAAGAATGCTGCTATTGCACTGAGCCGCTGACACTGTAAGGTGCGGGCGGGGCTCCCGTGTATACCGCGCTTTCTGTAATGTCGCATTCCAAGCAGAGTTCGAAATAAATAGCTCAAATGCAGGAGCTAAATGTAGCTCCTGGGCAACACATCATCCAGTGACCAGGAGCTACATGCAGAAAATAAGGAGCTGTGCCTAGATACAGAGTGCCCAATACATCTAGCTGCAACATGAGATTCAAACAATGCCATGTTTCCCATCAAGTATAACAAGCCAGTTATTGGCACACGTTTTTAGTACTTTCTAGAGGCATCCGATTGCAATAATGTAATCACCTTTTGGGGGCACAATGAGATGATGCCAAGTACCTCCTGTGTGATTACATTCTCTATGTGTTTCGGGATTGGGAGTCAGTAACAGAGGGAGAGGATTGAGGCTGTATGATGGCCACCAGGCAAACAGTGTACTCCCCTCCCCGCTACGCCTCAGATCATGACAGCGACTGCACCCTCCCAGCATCACCTACTGACAGCGGTGCCACTGGCCCGAGCAAGGTGGCAGTGGTTGACAGAACCGGGAGTGCCATGTAAATGAGGTAAGACACATAGACTCACTCCCACTGGACTGGCAGTCTACTTCTTCCCGGTTCTTTTGCCAGACTTACGGAGGCGCAAAGTCAGAAAAAATGGAGAGGGCCTCTGTGACAATCAATTTCCGGGCAGCAGTGGACCAGGGATGAATATAGGTGTCTAAGCCATCAATCAGCCCCACACCTCTAGTACACCAGAAGGGACCCAAACAGATTGGAATAACAAGAAAATTATAAACTTCCTTGTCCAATTTGGGTAACGTGGACAGAATGGCAGGCTTATCTCCAAAAGGTCATGGTTCTTTCGTTAGTTGCAACATAGCAAAAATACAATTATTGCCCAATGATAAAAGGGACTACGCAGTGAAGCTTGTACACACGGATATCTACTTTATTATTATCACAACAGATAGTTCTAGAACACTACAGAATACAACCCACCCTGTTATGGAATGCAGAGGACAGACAGTTTCAAGAAGGAAAAGGGATGCAGTCTAGATACTGCCAGGAGCGTGGTTGGTAAAGTAATTAATTGCAATAGTTCAAGGGTACTTGGTTTCAATACAAAGTGAGCAATGGGTCATAAAATGTCACCAGGGGCACAACCACAATGTACCTTGTGCTGTAGGAGTTCTTGGTGCTCAACAGGGTCGAGTCTGTTTCAGGGCGCTTTGCAGCTTCTGCGACAGAGTTCAAGACGGGAGACAGCTTCGGGTAACAGGCGGTAGGCAGTTCCGCGAGCAAAGCTGGACTGACGGCTACAGGCTGGCCTATACGGCGACTCAGGGTCAGGAATCGTTGTCTCAGTGCTGGTCGGAGACTCTGAAGCACTGGTCGAGGTGTCTCAGCAGTGGTCGAAGTGTCCGAAAAGAAGTAGTGGAACTATGTTCCCTGCGACCTGACCCCGCTCTGCAAAAACCCCATCAGCATGCCCCCTCCCATGCACAATACAAACCCCCAAACACAAATGCGCCTGCTGATTAAGGGAACTTCAGTGCAGTGCACTGAAAGTGCAAGTTCCAATATCATTTCCTGCACTTTTATTTTAAAACAAAACCATTATGGAACAGTTTATTTTTAAAATAAAAGTATAGGAACAGTAAAACTCAATTTAGAAAAGTAAAGGCACACAGCCCCCAACCGTACCCGCCCACTGCATCTCTTAATGACTGTAGGCATAACAATAGCCAGCGGTGCAGTTGGTTGCAGCTCGAGGGGCTTGACTTGCTCGGAAATGTCTTTTAAGGCACATGTCGGCAGATTCTCGTTGAAGCACTCCTCCTAGCTTCTTCACTGGGCTCATGGCATCCTTTAAGGTGGACGGCCCAAAGCTGAGGAGAATGTTGCGGGCAGCTAGCTGCCTTGCCCTTGGGTTTGGTTCAGAGACTCTCTGGCACATCCCAACTAGGAAGCAGAGCCTAGCAGTGCATGCTGTGTGCTGGCTGGGTACCAGTTCTGGAACTGCTGGAGGGTCTTCTGGATTCAGTATCTTCCTCTGTTCCCTGAGAAATGTTTAGGGGAGGGATCTTGCTTCCCTCTTGGAGGTCCTGGCCTTCCTTAACTGGCAGAAGATGTAAGGCAGACTATTCCTGCAGCCAGGGACCAATGCCGAGTCCTTCTTGTTGTTCCATGCAAAGTCTTGAGATGATCTGCCAAAAGAGGGACTCGGCCCTCTTTAAAAGCCATTTGTACCACAGGGATTGGTGTATGCTGAGCTTACCTTAATGAACCAATCCTTGGTTCCCACCAACAATCTCCTGTATGCGTGAGGTCATAACAAGATTATTTTGCAACAGAAAAGGTAAAGGGGTGAACACATTTAATATTAAGTCCCACCCATCTTCCTGTCTGTTGTGGATCAAAGGGTCCCTAATGGAGCTCTCTATGGTTCCTGATTAAATCGGTAGGCCTCCCTTGAAGCTATGGCAAGACCAGACTTTCTGGCTCCGTCAAACCACATACTCGTATCTTCTGAATGGGGTCCTCCTGCGGGGTTGACTAATGTAAACACGCAGTCCCAGGCATGACATTTCACTGTCAATTGATACTGAGGGCAGGAGCTTGCTTCAGGTAGACACAGTGCATATAAAATGGTGTTGGAGTTTCCTGTCACCTTTGTTAGCCTCTGCAGCCATGCCCCTTGTTAATGCTTCCACCAGCTACAGAGCTGAACACAAGGACAAGGCAGATCCATGGAGCCTTTATTAGTTAATTAGACTGGCCATGGCAGGGGGGAGGTTGGGCCCTCCTCCTCCTGGAGCTGCATTGTATACTTCACCTGTCAGTTCCCAAATAAATATGACTGGGGGACTGCGTCTGTAGGCTGTGTCCACCCAGAGTACACAGGCCTATGCGTATGTCGTGCAGTGAGCATAGGAACATTTTATGGATTAGCCCCACATGTTTTCCGGAGGTTGATCTACCATCAATCAATATCATTAAAGATTTTTTTTTAAACCCAGGTGAGTATACACCCACCGTGCGGATGGTGGACTTCCTCACATCTTCCTCCTATGTGACATCTTGCTGGGTCCCTCCGACTACTTTCTCCCCTGTCTCCAGGCCACCTAAAACAATGTGAAACAAGCCGAGAGTGACTAGGCCCAACTTGACCTCAGTTTTGTAGCCTGTAACTCAATGAGTTTGACAGCTTCTATAAAGAGTTATTCTTGGTGTATCGGTGGAGCTCATTGATTAAAAAAAGTATAGGGTCCGATTCACAACAGTGGGTAGAGAATGCACTATTTAGTTGGCCGATTCTTGGAATTTTACTGGTCACTCTATTAACAAAGATGAACTGGGTATTTTATGGGGGACGGAAGCCAGTACAAATGATGGGGTGGCCAAACCAAATGTACCCAACACTGATGGATGATAGGCGCCCAATGCCGATACGTGTTCGGAGAGAGCATCTTATATACACAGGCCCATAAAAGTGCTTCTATCCCTATGTGAGGGATGGAAATGGAAGCTTCTTGGCATTGGTGCATTCCACGGCTGTGCTGCTTTAAAAGCAAATGGACGACAGGGTCATAAATGACCCTACCATTCATTGTGCATCCCCGTGTGCCTGTTCCACACAGGTGCAGGGGATACTTTTGTTTTCTGCACATTTTAAAGCACATTCCATTTTTGAACGAGGATGTGCTTTTTACATTTGCCAAAGAGCCCTGTTTAACCTTCTGCTTTGCTCGATTACGCACAGGGGGAGATAGGGCCTCGGAATGTGGTCGTCTATTGTATGAGGTGGACATTCACATGGCCTTTGCAAACTGCTTTTGTTGCAAGTGAGGAGGGTGCACCAAAAATGATGCCCATAATGGCTTCCTTTCGTTGTATTTGATATTTTATAGGGACCAGCACAGGTGTATTTTAATGAGGTGAAATGCCTTCCAATCATTGTACAGATATTGAGCCCTTTGAGAAGGAACAGAGATCCTATGATCCACTGCCTAATTTGTAAAACTTGGGACCTGGAAAAAAGATACATTCCCAGATTCTCCCACTTGACCACAATAAGTAATGTTGGCAAATGACTTTATCTCACTGTGGGCCTCATTAGGAGTTTGGAGGTAACCATGGCGCTAATAGCGCCATGGCTGCCTCCAAACCCTTACCGACTCCGCCCTGGTGAATGGAGCTATTACCGCCCCATTCCAAGGTTGGCGGGGGCAGTAATTCCCCATTCACCAGGGCCCTTCCCCATTCCCATTTGAGCCCCCATAGGGCTCAATGGGAATGGGGAAGGCGCTAATAACGGTACCGCAAATTGCAGTACCGTTATTAGCTCCAAAGTCCCTTTGCGGGTCCCGTCCTTAACGCCTGGAAAAACCAGGCGTTAAGGGAGGACCCGCAAAGGGAACTCGTAGTAGGGCGGTAAGGGATTACCGGCACTGGTGCCCTTACCGGTGCCGGTAATCCCTTACTGCTCACCACGTAATGAGGCCCTGTGACTTATTTTCCTTACGTGGGAAAACCTACCAGTGTTTCAGTTCAGTGTGTCACATAGAAACATTTTCCTCCCACATTTATTTATTTATACATTTGTATACATGGGGCCTCATTACGACCAGGGCGGTAAGTGAACAACGATGCCGGTAAAGGATTACCGGCATCGCTTACCGCTCCGGCCGATTAGGACACGATTATCCGCTATTAGCGGCACCGTAATTAACGGTGCCATTAATAGCGCCAGGAGCGCGGGCACACGACCATCCATGCCGCAAATACCGGCATGGCGCCAACAGGGGAACATCACAAGTCAGGCGGACATGCAAACAACACCCTACTGAAGCCCGAAAAGTACCTTACCGGCATGGAGCTAATTCTGGCATCGCGGACCATCCGTAAACGGCCATGTGCAGTGTTCCCAATTGCCACAGGTGTACACAATCAGCACAGGTGGGGGCAATACAGACTGGGCCAGCACAAAAGGAGCACACCCCACCCCTTCCCACACCCAGTCACACTCCACAATGATTACAATACTACTAGCAATGCTGGGGCTGGAGGACATGATTGCTGTGGAACTGCTGCAACAACAACAACAACAACAACAACAACAACAACAACAACAACAACAACAACAACTGGTAGCACAGAGGAGACGCAGGAGGAGAAGGAGGGTGAGGCAGGGCCAGCATGCCCCACCAGTGCAGTCAGTGCTACCACGCAGGCAGCCCCCAATCCCTCGCATCCGAACCAGTGCATTCAATTTAACCCCTGAGCAGATCCACACCCTGTACTGTCTGGACCGGGACACCATCACCACCATTGTGGATATGATACATGACGACATTGTTAGCCTGATTGAATCACGCACCGCCATCCCACCCCTACTGAAGGTAATGTCTGTGCTCCACTTCCTGGCCACAGGCACCTACCAGCACAGAGTGGGGCACATGCATGGCATATCACAACCATTATTCTCACGTACGCTTAACCAAGTGCTTGATGCCCTCCTGGAGCACACAGGCGACCACATTTGCTTACCACGGTCTGCCCAGGAGATCTCAAACACCAAAGTTGGTTTCCATTCACTGGCCGGCATCCCTGGTTGCATTGGCGCCATCGACTGCACCCATGTGGAATTGGTGGTCCCACATGCCATCGAGGTAGCGTACTGCAACCATAAGCTATACTACTCAATCAACGTGCAAATGGTATGTGACTCAAATAAGATCATCATGCATTGCTGTGCCCGATACCCCGGATCAACCCATTATTCAATGGTCCTGCGGAACTCCACGATACCACGCTACATGGAGCGACACGCAGGGCACAGATCCTAGCTTCTCGGTGAGTCGAATGTTAGGCCCATGGAAATGTGATGTGGGTAGGTGATTGGGTTAGAGATGCATACTTCACCTGGCTGAGATGGGGGAGGGGAGAGATGCATACTTCACCTGGCTGAGATGCGGGGGGAGATGCATACTTCACCTGGCTGAGATGGGGGGGGAAAGATGCATACTTCACCTGGCTGAGATGGGGGGGAGATGCATACTTCACCTGGCTGAGATGGGGGGGAGAGATGCATACTTCACCTGGCTGAGATGGGGGGGGAGAGATGCATACTTCACCTGGCTGAGATGGGGGGGGGTGCATACTTCACCTGGCTGCGAGTGCCTGAGAGAATGGACCATGCTCATACCCCAAAGCAGCCCAGACTGGACCTGACACCTGACCACATAATGTAAAACGAAAGCTGCCCTAACATGTAAATGATGCAGTGTCACAACCATTCCATAGTCATCTACATGTGCACTGTACCTAATCAGACCGTATCCCCCTCAACACAATGCAGCTACAAGCAATTACTATGGCCAATACACAGCACCAAATACCATCAACTGAAAGGACAGTCCCCCATTACTGCGTACATAGGAGTCACATGAGGGCCAAATACATTAATACACCACTACACTGACACAGAGGTTCAACTAAAGTGCATTTCACCATTTGTTTTGCATAGTGACATCATCATGAGGCTGACATCAACGGTGCCAGGATGAAAGCATACAAATTACTGGACATCAGCCAGATCATGGAAACAACCGGCGTGGAATAACACAGTGCATGAGCACTCACAAAGAACTGGACCCCCCTGCGCCCACTAGTCGATGGCATGCACACCAGTCCATAAGAGGAATACACACATAGCAGTCACATCATGTGTCTCCATTCATGCATGGGAATGTGGTTGCAATCAGGAAATCAATGCATGCTATGGTGTCATTGATCAAGGTCACATATGATGTGATGACTTACACTTATACATTGTTGCCCACATGCAGGTGATGCAGGCTATCCCTTGAAGAGGTGGCTCCTTACCCCAGTCCGGAACCCACAGAACAGGCACGAGGAGGTGTTTGAGCAGACATTTGGCCTCTTGAAGGCATGGTTTCGCTGCCTCAGCTGCCTCAGCAGGTCTGATGGGGCACTCCTGTACCACCATGAGAAGGTGGCCAAGATCGTCATGGCATGTGTCATGCTACACAATATGTGCATCAGACGGAATGTGCCCCTGCCCCCTGATGCAGAACTGCAACCACCTGACGATGAGGATGAGGAGGGTGGGGATGGGGCAGCACCTCAGGGAGGCAGCGATGCACAGGAGGGACGTGCCATGCGTCAGACTCTGATCAACCAATGTTTCTAGTACACATGGACGTGGAGTGTGACATGGATGTGGCACTCGGGGCACTTGGTGTGTCAGGGACATGGATACTGTAGACTGTTCACCAATAAAGCACACGTACGCAATAAGCAATGTCCACACATGGCACCAGTATGCATGGCTGTGACTACTGCCCTCCCCGTCTTCCAGCACCAGGTGCCCCCCTGTCCGATCTGCGCAGGTTCCTGCCAGACCGACGCACAGGGCTGGTCCTAGTAGAGCTGGCATTTGATGATGGTCCAGATTGTCCTGGCAACTGTGGTGGATGCATGTCCCGCATTGCTGCCAGCATTTCCGAGAGGACATGGCGCACTGCTGCAAGTTCCGCGCAAATGTCATTTGAGGTGGACTCGATGGCTGTTTTTAGGGATGCAGCACAATCCCTAATGCCATCCCTTGCACGGGTACATTCGGTAATATGCTGCGTCAAGAGCCCTGTCAGTTCCTCCTGGCGCCTCTGTATAGCCATGATCCCCTCTTGGGTGGTTGTCACTGGGGTGGAAGTGTGAGGCGTTTCCACCATGATTTGGTCATCAAGCACAGTTGGCATGGGGCTGAAATTTGCCGGCCATGAATCTCCAGGTGACAGCCCGTGCATGCTGCCGTACACCACGCTGCATGGGGATAGTTGGGGTGAGTGCAGGGGGCCTGTGGCGGGTGTTGCGCCATGCAGCTGTACGTCACCCTCATCGTCCGATATGGCTGCTGTGGCAGCTGTCTCACCGACTGTGCTGCTGGCAGCCGATGGTGTGCCCTCTGCCAATGTCTCCTGGGTGATGGTGGCTGGTGTGGGTGTTTTTGTGGGGGCCGTGGTGCACATTGGTGTTGTGGCCTCTGTGGTTTTCATGGCCTTCCGAGGTGGTGCAGGTTGGCCTCTGCCCCTTGAGGTTGAGGGGCGGTGTTCTCACTCCTCGGCCCTGGCCTTCTTCTGTGGTGTGGCATCTTTCTCCCTGGTGTCCTCATCACCGCTGTCAGAATGTGTGCCTGTGGGGGACCAAAGGAGGGAGAGGGTTAGTGATGGGTCTACGGGCATCGGGCATGCATTGGGGTGGCTGCATTGATATGGAATGGTAGATGATTAACATTGGGGGGAGTGACATACGGGTTGCCTCACTCTTGGGTGGGTGATGCATGGAGGCGTCTGGGTTGCAACACATATGGGGTGCATTATGCATGTGGACAAGGTGATGCTCTGCACTGCCTGTAGGCAGTCTTGTACTTATGTGTCAGGTGGACCCTGCTCTACATCATTTCACTGTCAGTTCAGGTGGACATCATCGTGGTGGTATTAGCATTGTTTCATTTGACACAACTACCTGCATCGGCTGATGACAGGGCTCCTCGCTCCATGTCCCCGATTCCCTCTATTTCCTCGGTGCCTATGGTGGTGGCGCAAATCTCCTCCCATGGTTGCAGTTTTATGGGCGACTCTGCACCTCCGCCTGTCGCCATCCCAAGGTTGCGGTTGACGGAGAGTATGCTCCGCACATGTAGACGTAGGTCATCCCAGCGCTTAAGGCATTGTTTGGGTGTGGGTGTGATGCCAATGGCACTGACTCTCTGGGCGACCTCTTTGCAATCTGCTTTTTGCACTGCAGTGCTGGACGGGACATGTCTTTTGAGAACACCACATCTGCATGGTCCTGCAGTGTCTCCGCTTACATGGTGAGCTCCTCTGGAGAAGCGCTCCTTGCGCAGGCGATCTCCCGTTTTTTTTCACTGCTTTTGGCATCGTAAATTGCAACAAGTAGTGGTGGGGGTGTGTTGGAGTTCTGGGGGTCAGATGGCTCCTGGTTGTGGTGGATGGCAATGGATTGTGTTTTTAAAGATGGCTGCCGTGCTCTTTCCCGTTCCTGTGCGATGACGCTACTTCCAGTTCCGCATATTTACGGTCACTGCTAATAGCGGTTACCGCTATTAGAGGTGACTGCTATTAGTGGTCACCGCTAATGCCGATGGCTTGGATGCCGGAGGAGCTATTTCCACTACAGACGGTGCCGGAAAGGGGGATTTTTCAGACTTTTACGGCATGGTGGTGAGGTCATTACCGGCATGGCGCAAAGCTCGTGCCCGCGAACTCGTAATGGGCCGCTTTTAGCGGACACAGTAATTGCGCCATGCCGGTAATGACCGGTACTTACCGCCTGCGTCATAAGAGGCCCATGGTTTAATAGGCTTAAATGCTGCTCACACACTGCGCCAGAAATTCACTTGAAGCATAAGTGCACCTAACAAATGGCACCAAGCATGTACCTAATTCGGACCACTTTGAAGTGGGCAATGCAAACTGAAGGTGCTCACGTATGCCAACCTCACGTGTGTGCTATGGTGCGCTCCCTTGGAAAAGTTAAATGAATTATACATTATATTTAATGACACGTGTCTGAAATGTAACTATGATTTCTAGAGACACCGCAGACACTTCGGCCACTCTAGGCCTCTTTCCTGTTTCCCCCACCCGTGTCCGTAACTTCGCTGGCAGCTCGTTCTACACATACTTTTGTTTAATATTTAATTGCAAAATCCCATTTTGCTGCGTTCAACCGAAGCCATCATTGCAGCATGCTTATCGAAAAATCGAGCACAGGATGCATAGGAGCTCATGCTCCTGAAATGCGTAATTTGGTGGTGGGGACCCGTTACATTTGTAATGTAACGTAAGCGGGCCCACGTCACTAGATGTTGGTCATTTGCACTGCGGGGTGCAAATGTAAGGAGCAAAAGGCGGCGTACACGGTTGTGTGCAGCCTTTTGCCCTTCACGTTTGAACTCCACAGTGCAAAGTGATTAAAGGCTGCCTGGCATGCTGGCATGCCAAGCAGCGTTTATTTGTAATTGTGAAGGTCGCCTGGCATGTGAGAATGACAGGCGACGTTTACAATGGATCCCTATAGGGTCCGGCGCTTTATGCTGGTGCTTAAAGCTGGCAGACGGGTGCTTTATGCTGGTGCGTGAAGCTGGCAGACGGGTGCTTTATGCTGGTGCATGAAGCTGGCAGACGGGCGCTTTATGCTGGTGCTTAAAGCTGGCAGACGGGTGCTTTATGCTGGTGCGTGAAGCTGGCAGACGGGTGCTTTATGCTGGTGCATGAAGCTGGCAGACGGGTGCTTTATGCTGGTGCATGAAGCTGGCAGACGGGTGCTTTATGCTGGTGCATGAAGTTGGCAGGCGGGTGCTTTATGCTGGTGCGTGAAGCTGCAGCCAGGTGCTTTATGCTGGTGCGTGAAGCTGGCAGACAGCTGATTTATGCTGGTGCGTGAAGCTGGCAGACGGGTGCTTTATGCTGGTGCATGAAGTTGGCAGGCGGGTGCTTTATGCTGGTGCGTGAAGCTGCAGCCGGGTGCTTTATGCTGGTGCGTGAAGCTGGCAGACGGGTGCTTTATGCTGGTGAGTGAAGCTGCAGACCGCATACAGATCTCCAGCAGTTGCGCCAGCATGAAAATCCTCTGGCGGAGATGAAGAGAGGCGGCGGAAATGCAAGTTGCGTTCCATCCCTCTTGTCCGCCATGTACAAATGAATGAAAATGAGCTGTGGCGTCAATGGAAAGCGTTAAAGTCTTACGCATGGGAATAAAAAGTGACATTATATTTCTGCAAAGGAGAGCACTTTTTCGCCTCCTGTAAACATGTGATTGATATTAAAGAGGAACAAAGAAAAAGGAGAACCTGCAATTTGAAAAGCCGAGTCCTTCCATTTCTTCTCCAATGAATGAATGCCATATAAAATTAATTGCTTTTGGCTTTATTTTTTGACTGGTCCTGGGCTAGCTGAACAATGTCTCGTTTCTTGCTCCTAAATGATGACTTTTGTCCCACATGTCTACGCAAGCTCGGTGGTGTTGGCCATTCCTGATTCTGAGATCTGCAAGTCTTGGTGAAGATTCAGAGGCCCTCTTTCTAATGGGGTTGGATGCAGACTAAACACATGTAAAACAATCTTCCTTTGCCACTTTCCGCCCCTCTCCCTTTTGCAGGGATTCCATGCCTGAGGTGGAGACCCTGTGAGAAAGGTCTAGCCCGGAGTGTCCCTGCAGGTTTTTCCATGTGGTGCAGATAATCTGCCTGCCCGCGAGATCAGCATTCTGAGGGGCAGGGATAGGCCAGATTGCCATTGGCCCTGCACTCATGGTTGGCGCTTGCTAACAAGCAGGCGCAGCCAATGGGAATGAGTAGGGAGGGTAGGCCCTATGGCTTTTATGGCGGCCATCATGATCCATATGAAGCCTGCATTCCTGCGCTCCTGACTGCTCTGTGTGAATAATCAGTGGAATTTGCTGGAGAGCGACCAGTGCTTTAAGTGGGCTGGGGCTATGCTGGGCGGAGTCGCAGCAGTCTGCAAAAACTGTTCCCGCGTCCGGGAGGTGCCGGGACTCCCTGTTGCCCAAAAGCAGTCCATGTTTGTACTCCCTGGGGGCTTTCGAGCGCCTCTGCCTGTGCTCCCTGTCAAGTCTTGCATACGCTTCCCGTGCAATTCCCCCGTTTCCCAGTGACTTCATAGTAAGTTTGGTTTAGTGATGGCAAGCAGAGAGCAACTCGCCAGGGCCATCTCAGAGATTGCAAGTTGCTACTCTGCATTCAAATGAAGAAACGGATCCACGCATGGTTCTTTCTATACGCTTTTCAGCACACACATTACAGGGTTAATGGCATGATTGCTGGTGCTATCAGGCCGGTGCTCCCCAGTCCGTTGGGCCATTAGCACCTCCTTCCCCTGGAGCAGAGCCACTGTGGGGTGCTAGATGCCAACGCAAGGAGCAGCGTGATTCCAGACAGGCCCCACCGTGCAGTTCAGCTGTATTTTGCACACAGAGAGCACCGCTCTGTGCCTTTCTTTACCTAGTATTGAGGCAGAAGGGAACCCCAAAGGATTTATTTCTGCCTGCCCAGCTGTTCTCAACAACTATCTATGCTCGGATCTGATCAATTGGTCCAGTAGTGTATTCCATGTTAATTGTAGTTCACTTGCTTTGTGCATTCACTATTGCACAACTTGAGTAGCATTATTCTCTTTGTGGACTACGCTGATCAAATGCAAAAATCAAGGTTGAAAGGCATACTTCTAACTCTGAGTGCCATCACGTTTAAGACGGTAGCTCAGTATGTTTAGTAAATGTTGCAAAGATATGTGGTAATGTGCTGTATCAACGTACCTAATCTTGGCATGGCCAGATCAGCCATTCCTCTGTCTGAGGATGATATGTTTGTATATAAACAGTGTGAATAGCAACACTTATTGTGAAACAAACCAATATAGCATAAAACCCCAGGCACATTAATTTGCATTTTGCAGAGTAGATACAAGCAACACCATCTCAGATCATACTGAATGACTACAAGTACAGGTTTCCGGGGTCACACAGTGCGTTTGCCCAAGCGGCACCGCTTTCAAGACCATGCCCATCACTATTTATGCCATGCCCAACAGATAGGGCAACCCCCCCTTTTTAGAGCACCCCCCATTTCGAACCCCCACTTTAATCAGTGAGAGAGCCCCCGCTGTGGATGTGGTAGCGTGGTCACCTGGCGGATTTCCCAGCCTGATCAGAACGAGGCCCAGAGTGCCTAAGGGTCAGGCATCCCATTCTAACAGCAGATTAAAAAGAGAAACTCACAAAGCAAACATCTTGAAACATTCCCCCTTAAAATGCACTATAATTCCACCCAAGAAGGCCATACATTTTGCCCACTCAAAGCCCTACCATATCACCTCGTGAAACTCTGCCTCCCACCTAATCAGGGCCGTTTTGCTATTCTTGCCTCCTGGACACTTCCTCTCAAATCTGCCACCGCAAAAAATGTAAGAGCAACCCTTGCACAACCTTTGACAGAGCGGGCCCTGCCCAGGGTCCCCTCTCTGCCAGTGCAGGGAGGCCTCCCCTGCAATGCCAGCCTGACAGCAGGAAACGTGACTGTTTATTTCTGTGAATCCACCCAACATAGACTGGCTGCTGGAGTTTAGATCTAGCAGAGCCCCTGATAGGAGCATCACTGGATCGAACCAGAGGACCCTGAAAGGCATCAAGACGAGACCTACATCATGAGATGGGAAAGGAGGGAATAGCTAAGCCTACAGTCCCACCACTAGACTTCTTGCCAATTTCTACAAGTCAAGATCTCCCACAGAGATTCTCCCACTATCTCACCGCCTTCATGTAGTCCAGGGCATCCCAGTCATGTGACAGAACGAGCCCTGCCCATCCCCGGCTCCTCACCTGATCCTTCTGGTTCACTATCCTTGGAAGAGGATGAAGTCTTCTTCTTGGGACTTGGAGCCTCTCTTGATAGTTTCTCCTTTGATCTCCTATCGTGCAAATAGGGTCTGGCTCCCTCGGAGGCCACCTTGACAGGCATTGGGACCTGTCTTTGGGGGACCCCGAGGAGCCAAACCCCCAACGTCAGGGAAAAAGCCGGATGGCAACAAAAAACCCTGATAAAGAGTCCTTCTGTGATTAGGGCTGACTTGCCAAGGGGATGCACACAACTGGCGGAAGAAGTTCCGATGAGAATTATATTTCGGGTCTTGAATAGGACAAGAAGAGGTACTCCGGGATGTAGGTCTTGAAGATGAAGCAGGAGCAGAGAAGTCTGGTTACCGGTCGATTCCCAGGAGTAGGACTGCTAAACAGGTAAGATGCAACGGAATTCTGCAACGGGGATACAGAAGGAATGGGACTCGCAGAGTGAAGGGGAGAAGGTAAGGGCTGCGAGGACGGGAAGGCAGAAAAGCACAGAGGGGTAAGGAGGTATGAAGAAAGTGCCCACTTACCAGAGAAAGCTTGATCCCACGAAAGTAACCAGGACAGAGTATGGAGGGCCGTAGGAGGAGGTGGATCCGAAAAGAACAGAACTGAAAGCGAGAAGGGCGGAGACGCCGACAGGGTAAGCACAGAGAGGAAAAGGTAGCGAGCAGGCGCCGAAATAGGAAGGAAACAAAAAAGCTTCTCGAGGGAAGACCGGCTAAAGGCCAGAGGTTCAAAATTAAGGCAACCTCTTTAGAAAGGCAAGGAGGGCTGCTAAACGAGGTTAGCTGTGGAGCGCTGAGTATCAAAGAACAGATACAACGCAACGGGGGGTAGGCCGGGCTTGGTAATATACACATGTCGGCCATGATAGGTGAGGACTAGACTGCATATTGGAACTCTAACCAGCATTACATTTCCAGTAATGCCAGAGTTTCCATGGTCGAATCCTGACATCATGCCACAGAGGTCAGCAACTGATAAGGCTACCGTTTCCCAAAAGAGATTACCAAGGCCCGCCAACATCCCCTTCTCAAACTTATGTGATGCTGATTAGCCAAGCCCCCCCCAGGAGTCAGCAAAAACGAGTCACACAAAATGTGAAACCATGGGATGCAATTAGACGAGATACAAAACCAGGGCAAAGAATAGCAAGCTCCTAAATGGGGTGCACGTGGATAGGAAGTTGCTTGATGGCAGTCTTAAGGTAAGTCAAAGAAAACGGTACTATTCCTGCGGCAGAAGCCAGCACTGTGTGTAGGCCTTCAGCTTCATTGGACCTATAAAGGCTTCAGTAATCTGTAGAAATAAAATGCTTTAAACTCTCACCCTAGAATGTGTGAGGTTTAGTGAGGTGAGCTCTGTTTATTTAATACACATACATATGATATGATAAGTCATTTATAAAGCGCCTGTACACAAGTGCGTCTAGGCGCAACAAGACAAGGAGTAACAAAAGGGGAGCCTGATTAACGTCTATGGCCCTCCAGGCTATTCTATAATGTAATAAAGAGATTGGGCCAACTAGACCAGAGACGACAATTAGCTATTGTTCAAATCATAGTAGCTTTCTGTTTATTGTACAAATGCATATATCATATGAAAAGTATATTTACAATGTTTATATTCATTGGTCAGCTCCACAAACCAACTGTAACACATCCCTTCACAAACCACTCATTCACAACTCATTCATACAGTCATCATATTAACAAAAAATTAGAAACAGGTGATGTTCTGTTTAAATCACAGTAATAGGTCAGACAGTTCTTAAATTAAGCACTCAATTGTTTCACAATGTGCCCCTCTGCTAGTATTCAGGGGGTTTAGACCACAAGAGGCAAACAAGAAACATGTTCTCTTCGCTCTTTTTTAAAAAAAAACAGGCATACATCACGTGAAGCGCCACATCCGGGAGCATTCATGACGGGATTCATTCCATCTTACCAGTTTGCCAGCCCCTGAAAAGTTTCAGAGGAGATCTAAGGCTCTCTCGCCACACACATCCTCCACCTTTGTCTTTCTATCAAGAGGCAACGCAGAATCGGCGATTGCCCCCCTGTCCTGAAGAAGGTTGAATATTAAGTCACGACACGAGGGGACTGTTTCATCCTCGTTAAGAGAACTCAACCGAAACATGTTGACAATGGTTTTCTAAACCCCCTGAATACTAGCAGAGGGGCACATTGTGAAATAATTGAGTGCTTAATTTAAGAACTGTCTGACCTATTACTGTGATTTAAACAGAACATCACCTGTTTTTAATTTTTTGTTAATATGATGACTGTATGAATGAGATGTGAACGAGTGGTTTGTGAAGGGATGTGTTACAGTTGGTTTGTGGAGCTGACCAATGAATATAAACATTGTAAATATACTTTTCATATGATATATGCATTTGTACAATAAACAGAAAGCTATTATGATTTGAACAATAGCTAATTGTCGTCTCTGGTCTAGTTGGCCCAATCTCTTTATTACAACAAGACAAGGGACAGAAGACAGATGGAGGACAATACAAACGATCTTACCAGGCCTTGTGACATTCAGCTCATATATGATGTGGTATATGATATGATGGGGAGCTGTCCTGTGCATTGCATAGATACTTGAGGGTCCTTGTCGCCCCACCTGAACAGGTGGAGGTACTGTGTCCTTTAAAACACACATCAAAATGAGATTGTCGCTGGGTTTGTGACCTGCACAGTGGACAGGGAAATCGGAAATACTCAGGTGGTCATGTTCCACTATGCAGGCAGTGCTAATCTTCAATTACAACCGAGTTGTCATTGTGCAAAAATAAAGGGAAATCATTTAAATACTTTTTATACAATTAGGAGAAGTACAAAGTAGCTACACTCAACATCTGACTATGACATGGAAATTGCAAAAATAACCTGGCTGAATTTGCAAATCAAATTGCATTATTAAGTGTTAGTACCCGGCGAGATACACTGAGCTTGTAACAAGCTAGCTCATTGGCCCTTGCAGAGTTGCTACCAGCCCGACAAAGACTTTCCCAGAGGCTCATTCAATGGTCGAATGGCCACCGTGGAAAAGGACAAGGGACTATATGTAGTCCTTTCTCTCCTTTCCATGAAAGCCATCTTCTTTACTTTTTTCCCCTGCTTTTTAATGGCGACCATGGAAAGGGAGAAGGGACGACATATGGTCCCTTATACCGTCCCATGGTGGCCATCTTCTTTGTTTACTCTTATGAACGGCCGCCATGAAAAGGGATCTACGTACCCTGTTCCATGGTGGCCATCTTTTTTCCCATTTCTTTTTCAGTTGCTAAATGCCAGAGCATCTGACAACTGATAAAAAGAAACTATTTGTACCCGGTCTGACAGGCTGGAGTACTAATAGTACTCACTTTGCTCTGGCCTGTAATTATGGGCCCCAGGTCATTACCTGAAGCAGTAATGGCCCCCCAGCTCAGGGCCGTTGTCTAAGTGATAATGTAATTAAGATGCATTTTGATGGGTATCCCACATGGGCCACAGGGAGTAATACCATATGCATACAGTTGCCTGGCACCAGTGGGCTTGCAGTTAATGGTAGCTCCGGGGTACCAGTCTTATTTAAGGGTAACCAGGTTCTCCAAAGCTAGATGCAGAAGCTAGATAACACCAGGTTATTTCCATCCCTGCCAGGAAGCATATTGTCGATATGAGGACTGATATCAATGGATCTCGGTGCTCTAGCCATGTCGTACCTAAGAACCAAACTCTGAAGACATCAATGTTCCCCTCAACAGGAAGTTTTGAGGGAATCTTTAAATTGACTCATACTTTAACTAGGAGCCCTCGAAAAGATCAGATGATCTTCCTGATGAGATCAGTTGTTTTATGCTTAATGAATCAGCAGAACTGCTCCGGTTTGGATGTTCTGTGGTTTCTGCAGGGAGGCAAAGAGCAGGCGTTTGTGGAGGGCGTCCCATAGACCAAAGTGGGGTACCGAATGGTTCTAGACAGCGGTAATAGTTCCTGGATTGCAGGTCAGCAGATCCAGGTGTGGGTGTTTGCACTTCAGTCTAGGCATCTGGAGTGTATTCCCTGCGGCATAGTCACAAGCCTCTCATATTGGCCTCCGGTGCTAGATGGTTGTGTATCACCCAGAACTGGATGAACTTCAGGTGGAAATGAAAGAATCTAAAGTCACAGGGATATTTGGGTCACTCTTAAGATGAAAATGATGGGTCATCAGAAGACATTTGCAACTCTGGAGGAAATGTCCTATATGCTCTGCGTATGGCTACATAGAGGATTTTAAAAGAAGGGCTTTTGACTTTTGAGACCATAGTGTTTGACTTAAGGGTGCATATAGGTGTGTACCTTTTGGATCCATCCCCATGGGAAGGATTGATGGTAATGAATGAGAACTGGTGTGCTGCAGGGCAATAGTCCTGACAGGGCTGAAGTCGAGGGTACGTGCGGGTGGATGGCGTCCCCCCACTTTTTCCGGAGGGCGGACGCAGTCACCCAGGGTATTTTAAAGGCTGTGTGTAAAAGAAGACACTTTGGGTCTCATCAGGGCCTTGGAGATATCATGGCGGTAATACTGCTGGCAGACCGCCAATGCAAATAGCGTCACGGCTACTCGGTTCAACGCTATTAGCTCTGCGGTATGGCAGTAAATCCTCATTCCCCTCTGGGTCCATTGGACCCAATGGGGTTTTTCGGTGCCATTAGGGCTGGCGCAATTAGTGCTACGCTTATTGCGCCGAAAATGGGTGGAAAGTTGAACTTTTTACCTCCAGCAAAAAACTGGAGGTAAAACTCCAACTTTCCACCCGACTCATAACTGTGCCAACCCTTAAATGCAGCGTTAATTGTGTCACCGCCGCATTTAAGGGCTACCGCCCAACTCATGATGAGGAGCTTTGTCTTTTTCGACATTTCTATTTTAATGGACACCTGGGTATTCAAACCGCAGTCCCCAGGTCAGGCACTTCACCATACACCAAATAACGCAATGGAAAATAACAAACAACTAAAGGTGAAATGTCACATTTCGCTAACATTGACATTGATTCTCAGGGTTTAAAAAGTGCACACCTTTTAACATTTTCAAACCCTATTGGAAGAAAATATCCTCTTTTTGTTTTTCTGTGGATGTTGATTTTATGGAAGACAAAAGTCCACTTCTCCTGTGCAATTTGTATGGTTTTTTTAGTTGATAAAACATTTTTTATTGTTTTACATCACATCAAACCAACAATGCAAAACCAACGGAATGAAATTTGCATATTTCACTTTGATATGCTAATTTCTGGTGACATCACATCCCATTGCATATGTCAATGAGTCCCCACATTTTCTTTTAGGACTTGACACCTAGTTGCAAATTTCACTCATTGCATCTGTGTATTTCCAAATTAATCCATAGGGTTGGGCACAGCCGAAGGCTGGGTCCTAGTAGAGTGCTGCCGACGTGTCAAACAATTACACAGTGTTCCCCATCAATGTGATAATCATGTCTTACTTATGTAGTGCTTAGACCTAAGCACTTTGCATAGAACATATTTACATACAATATATCACCTAACCAAATTTGGCACTCATGTACCAACCTCAAAAGGAGAAAAGGCTGAATCGCCCTTGCCAGGATTCCAACCTGCAACTTGCAGATCACACATAGATTGCAGCAGCGAGCGCTGAAACCGCTGAGCTTTCTTACCTGCTAGGTAAGTCTTGGTAAGTGGTCTGTGCAGTGTCCTACTTTTCTTGGATGAGCACACTCATGTTTTGATACATTACTTTGCATGCCATACTCTGTGTGCCTTGAACAGATTCCTTCATGTGCCAATCAGCTGATGTCATCTGACAATGTGAGCTAGAATTGCAGACAAACATCCGAGTATGTAGCGCAACGAGTGTGTGCTCGCCTCTCACATGTGACACGCCCGCACATCACAAGTAAGATCCCAGCAAAGCTAAGTTTCCCCTTCCTCCTTCAGAGGCTGATAATCTGAGTGCCATTTTATTGGGTAATAATAGCACCTATAATTACAGCGCCTAGAAGCCAGGGGGAATCGAGCATGAGCAGCTATGTTAATACATGATGTTTTTATTGTCTGTGAGCAGTTCCACGTGAGGAGTCATACTTAATAACAGCTATCATCAAAGCGACTGTCAAGCCCGCTGTCCTCTCACTTAATGCACATGTTCGGGGCAGATGTCATCCAGACATCTGTTGGAAGATGTGAAAAAGGCCCCTCTTTATGTGTTCATGGAAAATTAATTATTTGCCTCATTTGTCTCATGAGACAATGGGGGAGCTGGTGAGACCCCTCTTTTGTTACTCCGAAGAGGAGCTGCCTGCTCGCCTAAACGAGAAGCTGAGAAAGGCATACGTTGCGGGGGAGGACAACTCGACATAGGGCTTCATAATAGGTTTGAATCCGGTGGGATACCACCAAACGGTAATACCGCTCCCGGCACTTGGCCTGCCGGAACTGACCAGCAGATTACAAGTGGCGGGAAGGGTGGGAATGAGATAGAAGAAGCAACCTCGTCAGAAGTGAGAGCTGAAAAAGAGAAAAGAGGAGGAAGAGCAGAGGTGCAGGCAGATATAAAGAACGAGGGGTTAAAATTGCGTAGATCACGCTGAGAAAAGGTTGACGTAAAAGAAAAAGCAGAAGAACGCACAGGGTTTTGAGGAGACAGTGATACAGAAAGAAGATAATGGTCAGAAATCAACGTCAGTATCAATGTCGCACGCCTAAAAATGAACCAACCAATCTTTTCCTGTGTTTTGAAAAATCAAACAAGGTTATATATGCTTGACTGTTGAAAAAGTAAACCTGCCATTATTTGTTCTGGAACAGTGTAACAAATCAACTTCCGGGGCACCTGTGGTCCAGGGATGAATATCGGCTTCTGAAACATCAATTAGCCCCACACCTCTACTACACCAGAAGGGATCCGAACAAATTGGAAACACAAGCAAATTATAAACCTCCTTGTCCAATTTTGGTAACGTGGACGAAATGGCAGGCTTATCTCTGCAAGGTCGTGGATCGTTGGTTAGTTGCAACAAAGCGAAAGTACAATTATTAACAAATGATAAAAGGGACTGTCTAGTCAAGGTTGTATAAAACCAGCTACTTACAATTGAAAAAGTATGCTTGTGAACAAAATACGATTGCACGTTTTATTGTGTTGTGCACCAATAATGCCATTCAGGAAAACACATTTATTTAAATGTAAACAACAGTGTTTTGCCAAATTGTGTGTTATTAGATGTATTTGAGCATGGTTATTCAGCCAGAATTACGCATGCCTCAAAGGAAGAGAATTGCGCGGCCCCTGAAAATAATCTAATCTATAATAGCATGTTTGTTGTTGTTGATCTAAAAAACATATCTATGTAGAATTGTGAATGTGTCAATATCAAAAGCAAAGGCGTTTTTTAGTGAGGGCTACTAAGTAAGCGCATGCACATGAATAGGCAGTGGGACTCAAGGCGGAGCATATCCCGCTACATGCTGTCACTTGGCATGGTGTGCACGCTGCATCCCGTTCCCCAGCTATCTGTGTGGAGGGGGGATGAGGACAAAGGCTCTATTTCTCTCCAAACTATCATCTCAGATTGACCTTGTACTTGGGAGCTCACTGTTCTGCGCTCAATTGGTTCCCCTCCTCCTCTTCCTGGCGCTTGTCATTTTAAGTGCTCTGGTTCAAAGTTCCTTTTTAAGTGTCCTAGATGGAAAATTGTCTCTTTACACGGGCTGCTGTGGCACCAGCGCATTTGTCGACAGTGAGGGCCATTTGGGCATACTGCACAAAACACTTGTAGTGGAAAAAGTTGCTTTAATGTGACAGGCCAAAGCTCACAAATAATGCTAACATGGCCCCTGGCCTTACAGACTAACATATCTGATTTTTAACAATTTTCCAAACAAATTAATAATTCAACATTTTCAATTGCCCCAAAAATTGAATAATTAAGTCAGTATAAATTCCTCCCTACCTATCCTTTGCTCCCTATCGTATCCTTACCATGTTCTCCAGCCTTCCTTCCCGCTTTCTCACATCTTCTCCCCGGGCCATGCCCCTCCATCTTCATTACCTGTTCCCCCTCTTTGCAACCCCGGGTAACCCGTTCGTGCCAAACAGCACCACTCCCATCCTTCCCCGTGCTATTCGCCCATTGTGCTTCCCTCTCCCCTCATCCAAAGGGGCCTTGCCCCTGGCATCAGAAAAATCCTCCCCCGAAGTGTTCTTTCTGCCCCACCCTACCATTCTACCTTCTAACCCCAACTCTTTATCATTTCCTGTACTTGCACCTGCATATCCAAGAGGTAGTAACTGTTCCCATAAACCGAAAGATGAACGCCATCCTCACGAAAAACCGAAAAATCCTCATATACTATCTCCCTGTGCACTAGAACTTGCACCGCTGCCAAACTGCATAATTTTGTCATCTCCCTATTAATTTTCCTCCTAGTCCTCTCTACTGCTCCCTCACTTACCGCGCCCCTCCATACTCTCGTTGGCAGCAGCTTAGACCATACCAAACTTACCTTTGGCTATATCTCCCTAATCCATGCCAAGTCCCTCTTCATTTTCTCAACAGAGCCACACCTGTGTCTCTGACAAGATCATTCTCTCCTGCATGTATTATCAGCCCTTCCGGGACACCAAAACCCTCCTTCAGGCCCGCCAACATGGGCAGCAGCTGATCCCAACGAAGCCCCCCTAAACCCGACCATCTAACAAGCGCCATATTGTAACTACACCCCAATTGAGTACCAAAAATCCTTTTCTCCACCTCCTTCCCCACCCATTTCACAATTGAATGGCCAACAATCCAAATCTGTGGCATCTCCCCTGTCCTCCGAGCCGCATCTGCAAAAGAAATTTCATTGTCACTTTCCGGTCTCCAACCTCCCCACACACCCCCACCCCAACCCAACCCCAAAACCACTTCCCTGCCCTGTGCCCCCATTATTCCCCTTTCAGACAGCTCCTTTCCCCAGGTCCCTAATATACCCTTTAAATTTCCCTGACCTCCACCGGCCCAAACTTTTAACCTTGTCCCCCGATAACCCCAACCGGCTCCCCTCAGATGCTGCCCCCATCCTAAATGAATGAGATTCCAACTCCTACGCATTTTCCCCCACCGCCCCAAAGCCTTTCTCAACACACCCAACACCTGAGCTGCCAACACTGCCGCCCCATGCTTGAAAACCAACCCCAAACTCCCCCCACATAACTCCTTCCAAGCCAAACCTGATCTAACCGGGCACAGCTCCTTGCTACCCCACCCCAGCAACACCCAGCATCCCCTCCATTTTTGAGCCGTCTTTGACCTCCCAATTATAATATTCACCCCCTCGACTGGGAAATAAATGTCCCCCAATGCAGGCCACCTTTCCCTCCTTTCCCCCATGCCAGCTCAGACTCCCTGAATGCCCCAAAAAACAACCAAGTAAAACATGCCGCAAACATGACGCCCTCCTGAGCCGACCAGCAAATCCTGTCCAGGACCTGGCATAAACTCTCCAACAGAGCCGCTGATATAGGCCTCCTGCTGTCCTTCTCCCTCCTATTCTCCCTTGCCCAGCCCTCTAACATCCTGCTCTCCATTTCCCTGCCGTTGGGCTGAAAACCCCAAAACCACTTCCCATAAAAAGCGATGCCCGCCAACTTCCCCGCTATTGTCACTTTCGACCATCCTTTGTCCATGCACCCTGATAGAAAATTGACCACATCATCCCTTCTACGCTCCTCGGCATCCACCCTACCCTTCCAGCTACGCACTCCCCCTTTTATGAATTCCGCCCATGCCTTCCTGTCTGCTGCTCTGGACGGTGGGGCAAGCGAACCCTCCACTAAAGACAGCGCTCTCAAAATCCTATCTTCCACAGCTCTTCCCGGATCCGTTGTCCCCTCTGCTCCTGGTGCCAGTCCATGGAATCTCTGCCATTGAAAACGAGATAATGCATTAGCGATGCCATTTTCCTTCCCCGGGACGTGCAGTGCCTTAAACACCACATTCCGTTCCATACAGCGCAACACAAATTCCCTCATTACCCTCGCCACCCTCTGGTCCCTTGCCGACTGCCTATTCACTACATGAACCACGCATTCATTGTCAATATTAAACTTCACTTTCCTGTTCTGCAATTCCTTTCCCCACAATTCCAATGCAGCCACCAACGGAAAAATTCCAGAAATGCTATGCTTCTCCCTTCCTTCAGCCAATGCGCTGGCCACTTCTCGGCGCACCATTTGCCCCCCCAAAAGACTCCAAACCCCACCGCACCTGCCGCAGCTGAAAATATCTGCACTTCCCATGACACAGGATCCATCCCCCTGGAGCCACATGGACACCCCGTTAAAACTTTTCAGAAAACGCAACCAAATCCTACAGTCTTCAAATACCGACCCTGACACCCTTACCCGATGATGTGGGCACTTTTCTCCCGTCATAGACCGTGCCATGTTCCTACAAAAAGTATGTCCTGGGCCACCTCCTTGCATGCAAAATTCAAATGCCCTACTAGCCTCTGCATCTCCACCAATGTCATCTTCCGAGCACCTACCGCTTTTTCCAGCAAAACTACCAGCCTGCTCAATTTGTGGCAAGCATGAGGTCATGGTCACTGAGTCCAATTCGTTCCCTAAAAAGGTCAGCACCACCGCTGGTCCCTCCATTTTGTCCTCTGCCAATGGCACCCCAAACTCCTGCATCAGCGCCTGGAACCTCCCTAGCATCTCCCCGCACTCCTTTTCTTTGCCCGCCCCACTAATGAACAGAAAATCATCTAAGTAATGCAATACACTTTCCAAACCCGAGCTATATGAAAAAACCGACTGCAAAAATTAACTGAAACACTCGAACAAGGCGCAAGAATTTGCGCAACCTATCGGCAAGGCCTTGTCTATGTAAATGCGGTCCTCACATTGCATTCCCAGCAGCCAAAAATACTCCGGGTGCACCGGCAGCACCCTGAAAGCCGCCTTAATGTCACACTTGGCCATGAAGGCCCCACGCCCAGCCTTCCTCACCAATCCCACCGCCTGAACTACAATCATGTATGCAACCCCACACTCCTCCGGGGCAATAAAATCATTTACCGACATGCCCTCTGGCCATGACAAATGGTGTATTAACCTAAATTCCCCCGGAACCTTCTTGGGCACGACACCCAGTGGGGATACCACCAAATCGCCTGGCAGATCAGCAAATGGCCCTACCACTCTACCCACTGCTATCTCCTTTCCCAGTTTCTCTCTTACCACTTCCACATTTTCCCTAGATGACTTCAAATTCTCTGCCCAACGATGCACCTTTGGACCCTGGTAACCCAACCTAAAGCCATAACGTAAACCGTCTACCAAGATCTGCGACCCATCCCTGTCTGGGTAAAATTCAAGCCATTTCTCCAGTACCTCCACCTTAATTGTAAAAGCCTTTCCCCACAACCCCCCGGCCTGCTCCTCACCCTCTCCGTCTATCCCCCTGCTGGAAACACTGAGTGATGGGGTGCCTCCCTGCACACCTGCTGCATTCGTGTCTAAACCTACATACTGTCCTTGTGCTGCCGTCCTTGTTAAAGGCCCAGCATGCCATTGAGGGCTGACCTCTGCCTCCTCCCACTGCCCCCTCATGGGCGGGGCGACCAAGAAAGGGCCGGAAAGGCACAGGCAAACCACTCTCTGTGTGCAACGTTGGAGCTGGCCTTGTCGGCGCCATCCACTGCAGCCAGAGATCCATATTTATCTCCCCCCAAACAGCCTGACTGTCCTCTGCCATCCTCGCCCTGAATTCCTCGTCATAACCCACCCACGTGAAACCCCCGAAACATGTGAATGCCTTTCTGATCACATCCATGTCACACATCTCTCTGGGAATTTCTCACTTGCATAGATAATAAAAGCTGACGTCCAATTTGTGATCATCAACAGCAACTTTGGATGTGAGGCCAGCTCCCTCTCCTCTTCCTTAGAACCCTCCTTGGCTCTCACCTCTCTATGTAGAAGCTTGAACACGTCCACAAATTCCCCTGCCAATATCTTATCCGTTGTTGTTGTCATCAAGTTTGCTCCCAAAGGTTTTGTAATTCCCATGTACGGCGACTTCTTCTCCTTTCCCTTTCCCTCTGCCTCCTTCTCTTTTAGAACCTGTACCTCGAGTGCCAAGGGCTCAATCGCCCTGTCTGTCTGCACCTCGACTGAAGAAACCTTCTCAACAACCAAGGCCCCCATAGCCTGTAAGCCAATCTCTCTCCTTGCCCCTTGCACCCCTGCCCCTTCCGTTCTTGCCCCCAACCTTGTTTCCCCCCTATGCCATGCCGCTGTCCATTCCCCTTCCCGCTCACCTCTTTCTGCCCTGCCGTTGCTTGTTTGCAGCTTGGCCTCCACTCCAACGCTCCTCATCTCGTTCCTTACTGGGCTCCTGCTGCGGGGACAAAACATGTCAACAGTCTCACCCAGCCAGTTTCCCCCCAACCTCTTGCCCCCCAGACCCGTTGGTCCTGGTTTTCCCCTTCCCACCTTAAACCCCTTCTAGCCCTATCCCTCCTCCTTACAACACTGTACCCTTCATCCTCCCAATGCCCCACATATTCTTCCACCCCTTCATCATCCCCCATGTAATACATTGGCTGTTGCGAGCACATGCTCGGGTAGGGCAGATCTTCATCTTGTGAGCACGGGGCATCTACCCCGCCACTCCTTCGGCGTCTTCTCGGTGGGGCCGTGGAATCCCCTTCCTGGTCCTCTTCTCTCGGGCGAGGCGTCCCCTCCTCCACCCTTCGGTCCCCCGTGCTAGGGGCCGTACTGTGCCCTCTAGTCTGTCCTCGTACATCCTGTGGAGGGGGCGTTCTTAAACCCTCTCCCAACTCAGCCTCTGGAACAGCAGGGCCGTACTATGCCCTCCACCCGAAATCCTTCTAGGCAGGGAGGCCGTTCCGCGCCTCTACCTTTCCTCACTAATTGAGGGGGACCGCTCTCTCCTCCTGCCACCTGCACTCTTCTGCAGGTATTTTCCTCCCTTACCCCTCCGCCCTTCCGCCCTTCTCTGCACCCCTGCACTACCTCCTCCCCCTGCCTGCCCTGCACCTATCTGCAATCTCCTATCATCCACTTCTTCCACTGGCTCTTTGTCCCCCAAACTCCTGCTGGGCCCCTCCCCTCCCTCACCAACCCCTTTTGATGCTTTCTTGGGCATTTCCCTCCTGCTTCTCCTGGCCCCGCTACCCCAAAACTCCCTACTCCCAGCCGCAGGGCTGCAGGCCACCACTGCCACAAGGGCCCCATATGCCGCCAGTCTCTGCTGTGGCCTCCCCCCATCATCCTGTTTCTCTCTCGTAACCTCCTCTACCGCCCCCTCAACCTGGGCCTTGGATGCCCTGCTAATAATGTTCAATGCCTTCCTCAGCGACTTGGCATCCACCATAGCTCTCTGCTTCACCCCCTGACCTACCATGGCTCCAACTGAGTGCAGTGAAATAACCCCTGCTGCCCTGCCCCTAAATAACTAGCCCCTGAGCCAAAAACCTAACCGGGAAACTAACTACCGAGTGGGTGGAGTACCAAACTTAACTGACACCCCACAAAATCCCCACAACAAACCGCTAAATTACTTCCCTAAAATACCAATGTCAACCTATAAGCAGCTGACCATTCCAAAGACCCCTAACTAAAAAAGGGGCACTACCAAAAACCTGTTTCCCAACCAAAAAACGGAAGTTTTTTTATTGTAATTAATTCTCTTTTTTATTTTTGTTTTATTTTTAATTATTTCACTAAAACCCCCCACAACTAACAAAACCCCCCCCACCGACCTCTCGCCAGGCACCTAACCAACTGTCCTAATATAACTGGCCTGCCCCCTGCTGGCAGGGAGGCGGCACTGCACTGCAGTGCTCTGCAACGTCCAACTGGCTGCCTGACTGGAACGACAGGTGCAGCCCCTTTAAAGGGTTATCACTGCATCTCCAGCCTGCACCGCAGCTGCGCACACGAAAGCAAACCCACGGCCGAAGAAGCCAAAGAAAATATCCTGGCTCCTTCTGCGTCTTCCCCAAGGGGTGGCCCTCAGCCTGCCGAGACCTGTGGCCGCCCCTGCCCAGACGCCAGCGTTAAGCCCCCGCGGCCGCACCAACCCCTACACCGCCTGAACCAACGACGGGCACTGCAGCCGTTAGCCGCGAAATACCCCCTCTGCTCCCAAGAAGCACACGCCAAGCAGACGCTGCAACTTGTCCATGCTACCTCGCAGACCACACCACCTCGCGCCAGGCCTGGCAACGGGAACCCGCACCCCCAAATGTAAGTTGGGCTTACCTTATCTATTGTACGCCCGGCTATAAAACACAAAGCAATTCCTTACACCGCACCTAATATGCCTACCCGCTCACCTAGAGCTACCAATAACTGCTAACTCTCCTCACCTAACCACCGCCAACACTATAGGCCCCATGCAGGGAAGGCTCGGGAGCAGGCGACCAGGACAAATGCTCGTCCTCAACCGTCGCCTGCTCTCGAACCTTCCCTGCCCTCTTAAGTACCCCTGAGGCGCTCTGTACGCCAGGCCAGCTCGCTGACCTGTGCAGCGCCCTAAACCACCCCAGGGGGAAACGCTTCACGTTCCCGCTGGGCCCCCCCTTACGGGTTTGCCAGTAACCCGCCAGTAATACCGGTGGGTTACCGGCAAAACCACCTTACCGTTACTGGTACCCGATATCCCGGTGTTACCAGGATATTACAGGTTCCAGCAACGGCGGTAAGTTCCCATTCCATGGAGTCGCCCCCCACCCCTCCTTTTACTCCTTACCCAACAAACATATTTACATTTCAAAGTGTTTTCGAAGTAATTTCCATGAAGAAAATGACATCAAAGTAATTTGCTTTGTGGAAACCACGGGATACCTATATGTGTGATCCTAACAGGTAGATATTGGTCTGAGAACACTGTTGAGACAAACATACCCAAGTTATTGGAATACTAAAGGAGTTATTTATGCAATTAGATGTTTGTACAAAAAACTCTCCATTGGAGAAACAAAGTCAGAAGTAAACATGCGTATATTAGAAGCGCGAGGGAATATAGATTACTGCAACACACAAACTCCCTTAGCACATTACATTAGCAATGTAATGCGGAGCATGATTTACAATGGCCAGCACTAAGAATGATTCAATGTAGTCAGGACAATATGGAATATGTATTGCTAAGAGTAGAACAACGGATGATCTTTTTTATGAAACCTCGTAATGTTGGGTTATATGAGGACATTGGAAATAATTAAGAATTCTCTTATCGCTATATAAACTTTATTAATCACTTATCCTGCCTATGTACATACAGACTACAAGTTTCTACTTTCATTCTAGGTTGGTTTAACAGTACCTAGAATCTCGTCACCATTAATGTGTGGTATTTTAAGAGAAAACATATTAGAATAGAGGACCTAGTAGCATAGTTAAGTGCAGAAGCGTAAAGACCGTTTGCACACTCAGTATTGCAAGCTTGGGACTACCATAGAGGAACCAACCTCAGTGCCAGAAACATCTTCTTTTAAAGTTCCAAAAATTCTTGGTCCGAGGGGACACGCGATCAGGGAGGCACGATTAGGAGTTATCCTGGGTAGACAACTTCACTTCTTCCTGAGCTGAAGAGGATTGCTAGGGAAGGAAGGGCGAGTGACCCCCCCAAGGTTTAAAAAATATATATAATATATAATATAACCACAAAGCCTCACTATGAGTTCAAAAAACCAACGTTACATCAGTTTTATGTATCCTAATCTCTTATAATATATCTATCTATATATATATATATATATATATATATATATATATATATATATATATATATATATATATATATATATATATATATATATATATATATATAGATAGATATATTATAAGAGATTAGGATACATAAAACTGATGTAACGTTGGTTTTTTGAACTCATAGTGAGGCTTTGTGGTTTTAAGATTCTTCCAAGCCCAAAAGAATGTCAAGCAAACATATGTTTAGATGAATTTCAGAAGATTTTATTTGTGATGGAACCCCCCTCGCCCCCCCCTTACCCATACAGGTTAGTAGTTGAGGGGTGTTAGATGCAGTGTCTAAAGACAGAACAGAATGGCATTTTGACACGTCGTGAAGTTATTGGTTCTTTCTGACAATATACCCCTCAAGAATACAAAAGGACATATAGAGGTGAGTATTCCCCGAAAATGAGTCATGCCCTGGTACACTGCTGGCTGCAAAGGAAAAACAAGAGATTAGCCAAGAACACACACCAGAGTATTCTAGAATAAGTACAGTAGCAATACTCACTAAAGAAGGGTTTGGGTGTCTGCTAAGAATATTGCCAAGGTATATGGAAAGTGTAGCCCTGGAAACATAACCAGAATTAGAACCCAGCAAATCACAATAAGGCAGTTAGAAAATACACTAGAGTAGAGTACCAATCTTACTAATGTTTTCCATTTGAATAGCTGTAATTCCTGGAGAGTATTCAAGTGTCCTTATTCTGTAAGGTAGAGGAGAATCCAAGTAACAAAAGTCCTGTAACAAACTATCCCCGACGGCACGAGGACGCCTGCGCAGAGTCTGGAAATCCACTTAACACCGATGAAACAAGGACGCCTGTAACCAAGTCCTTAATCCAAGCAGGGGTACAAAGAAAGTCCAAAAGTTCCGTGATACGTGGTAACAATTCAAGGGCAAGACGAAAGCAATCCGATGGGAATTCCGAGGTCAACAAATCCGAGAGCAAAAAAGGACAAGAGCAGGAAGCGGAGATGTCCGTTGGTCGCTCCGGGTCGGAAACCGTAGCTGTAGATCAGTGGAGATATGCCGAGGATACAGAAAAGAGCAGTCCTGAGACAAAACAGGGTCGAGGTAACAAGAGCAAGGTAAACAAACAATGAAGACGCCACTGCTAACGAAATTCAGAAGCAGCATTCTGAATTCTGCGCGGAGTATTAAAGGCATCAGCTGACTTGACGCAACGCATCTCGCTGTTCATGAAGCAATGGCAATCTTTGATTAGGTTGCCAACGTTTCCAAGGCAACCCCAAGCGTTCCCGGAACCAGATGCGACGCATCGAGGTTTTACCCCTGCGAGATGATTTCCAACGTTGTCTGATTGAAGTTTTACGTGATTGGAACAGGGGTTTGGAGGAGGTAAGCGAAGGCCTGAATTGAAAGGTTGCTCTGCTTGCACGAGAGCGTGAGCGTGGCGTTTTCCTGACAAGGGGAACCATACAATTTTATTTATTTAGTTTGTCATGTATTTAGCGCACAAAGCCCACAGGCATGTAGGCGCTTATCAATTGGGAGGAGAACAGCAACTAAGGCTCTATTAAGTTTATCATGCGTGTTGCAGCTATGGTAGAGTAAGACCTTTTTAAAACAAAAAAAAACATAATACATGAATAGTGTCCGTTGGGTGAGACCTTTTGTTCAACATCATTGGGTATGTGTCATTTTCAGGATGCGAAATGTAGTGGGATATTCTCTGGGGATGTCACTTTGGATGACCTTTGACTTTTGGATTTAATTAGTCCCAAGTCCTTGCTATTATAGAGTGCGCTCCTGATGAATCCTCTGTGCCATGTCGAGCTATGATATTTCTGAATACATGTTGAGCGCTGTCTCAATAGTGCTATGCACTTATTTAAAGTGTAGTGCAGCTAGCAGTTGTTTAAATAGTTTTTCCACCACTGGTTTGATTTGGGTTTTTTAAGTTTAGGTGATGGCATTTTTTCATTTTACCTTGGAGAATGACACTTTGGGGTGGCACATCATGTACACGGACATTTTAATTGTATTCTTAACACATGTGCCGATTGTTGTTTACAAATATAATAATTAAAACATATTTAAAAAAAATAATAATTTCACCTTCAGTTTTGAAGCTTCTTTACAATGATGATAGACAGATGTTTTAAGTGGTTGAGAGAGGTTCTTAGAGGATGGGTCTGCAACCTTTGGCTCTTCAGATGTTTTGGATTACAACTCCCATCAGCCCTAGCCAGATACTGAGGGATCAAAGGGGTTGTATTCCTAATTGCCTGGTGAGCAACAGGTTGCAGACCCCTGGGCTAAAGGCAATGACCTGTGATCCCAGAATGTCACCTAGGGAGTCCAGGGAAGTGCTGGGAAAGGTTGGTGGTGTCACCACAGGATTCCTTTGAAGCATCAGACACGAGCGGAGAGGATGCTGGTCGCCAAAGCATCTGCATTGAGGATTGGTAGGGCCAGTACTGCTCTGGTACTGGTCTGTGGTGGACATTGTGGATTTCAGGACAATAGCAATGCTTCCCCCATTATGTCAAATCGTTGGGCTTAATTGGGCATCCCTCTGTATCTGGAGTATGATGTGGGGCTAGAGGAGGGCAATTCCTGCAATAGCCAGATCCACCCCATGAAGAAGCAGCTTAGCCTACATTCAAGGATAACACATTGAATGGGATGATGGTGTAATGTGGCGGCACAGTGACCGTCAAAGCGCATGCATAGACATGCATATAAATGTTTTGGTGAGGTTTTGGTTGGGGAAGCAAGGGGTCTAAAGCTCTGGGTGGTGATATTTTAAAAAGGAAATTACAATTCTACAGAGGGAGTCTGCTTTATTGAAGTTGTGGAGGCAGCTGATGAGAGATTGACAGCGCCTGATGAACTTTGTTCGGCCAGCAGAACAATTGAAAAGAATGCCTACAGGGTGCAAGTGGGAGTTGCAAAAGTAGCTCAGATAAAGCTATTGTGCCCAATTGGAGTACATGGCAGCTTCGAGGGATTCACATTTTCTTTCCCGAAATCTTCCATCGAAAATGTTCTTTTTCTTTTTGGGGGGTTCCCCCAACCACCGCTTATTAATCTAACACTATTCCCGACCCCCAACCCCTTATATACCCTTCCCGACAGCCCCCTATGTTTTAGATGGGTTTTTTTCAAGAAAATAAAATCAGCAAAAAATCTATCGAAAAATGTCGATGAAGGGACGTCGTACCACTTACAGTATATACAAGTTCCAGTTTCTCTTAAGATATATGAACAGGAGCACCCACCGTCCTTGCTCCTGCACTCCAGCTCAGGCCCCGATGCACAGATTCAACGCATTCACTGACCAAGCAAGCACTCATCAACATTCTCCTGAGCTGGCGTGCATGGTGTACAGAAGGACAAGACACAACAATTCACCCATTCACAGCACTAATCCCAGAATACATTTCCATGGGGAGGACCAAAAGGGTATCCATCGTGGCGTTCAGGGATCCAGGCTCGGGCCAGTCCTTTGACATCTCGGGGGTCAGGATGGTGTAGTGTGCGGGGGCTTGCCCTGGCTGGAGTGGAGCGCTCCATCTGATGAACATGGGGGGGGAGGGGTGGATGTGAATGGAGGGCAGGTACCTCGGATAGGGTGCAAGGGTATTTTGGATTAGTTCAGACTGCTTTCCTGGAGGGGTCTGGTAATCCCTGCAGGCAGCAGGTACTCCAACTGAAGCTTTTGCTAAAAGATACTGCAGCTTATTAACATTCCATTTGGACATGTTTGAGCATGGTAACAGGAGTGTGACACCTCACACAGGTACAACTGCTACTCCAGCCCACATGATTCCAGGCCAACCCCAAACCTATATCACAATACTCTTTTGCTAAAGGGCACCCCCTAGATTTAAGGCCTTTCACCACAACATAACAGATTCCTCGGTCCCTGAATGGAAGAGCTCTGACTAAATCCTCTCCACCACCCTTGGGATCCGAGATCATGTTGCTGTCTTCTTATAATAGTAGGGTGTATCCACAGCTCTGGGCGAGACAGGTGCAAAAGACTGGCTTGTTACGGTGACTCGTAGAAGCCTCAGCCAAGAAGGGACATATCCTCCCACATAGGACTTTTAGTTGGTTTAAAGAGCTTCCACACAGCCAGGTCCAGGGCACTGGTCACAGAGGAATTATAGACTGGACCCACGCCCATTTCACACTGCCCATATGCCTGCCTATAGAGCCTGGTCTTTATTGACTACACGGGGGACAGTGGGGCATTCCCCACATTCCTGGGCATTTCGAGAGCCCAGCCCATTCTCCCACCTAGAGAGCCAGCCTATGCTATGTCTTAAGCGTGCCGTCGCTGTTTAGACAGTGGAACCCAAGCACAGTAGCCTGGACCAGGATCCTCACCCTTCAGGTGAGGTACAGTGCATGCCATTCACAACACTCGCACACCATCCATGTGACAGACGGCCACAGGAATTGGATCCAAGTTGGCATGTGGTGCCTTACAAACACTGAAATACATTCATTGATATGCATTCTGCCATGAAAGGCAGGTATAAAAACAACTCCTTATATGATCATGGGTTCGTGGGCAGAAGACCACCGCGATAATTAGGCTCCAGATCCCCCCCACGTCTGAAATTCCGCGTCATGCCCGAGGGAACCTGAGTCAGAGTCAGCGTCCACGCAACTCCTTTCCTTGTGTTATCGGCAGTGTCCTTCTTAGGCGTGAATTGTTAGCCAATTGGCCCCGCAGTGGGGCATTTCGAACTGAAAGACCTCTGTTTAGTTCCAATTAACTCACAAATCTGCATCTCTTTCCAAGACAATTGAAGCGTGTAAAACAATGAAGCTCCCTTTTAAAGATTTGTTTATACCCATGATATCCACTAGCTTGACATGCAAAAAAGAGCTAGGTTGTATGTAGATATTGAATGTTCTCAACATCATGAATTACATAAGCAAACTTTAGTTTTTGCCAAACAATCTTTATACAAGGTAACCTTTTTACACAATGGGGGTCATTATAAGCTTACCGGTACCATTGTTTCCAGACCGGCAAACTATGAGTCTGTGAGCGGGTGCCTTTCAGCCCGCAAGGTCTGACCTGGCGGGCGGAACGGCACTGGTGCTCAGAACTCGATGGATGCACCGGCACCATTCATGAATGGTGCCGGTGCATCCGTCCTCCCCATTCCCATTGAGTCCAATGGGACTCAAGTGGGAATGGGGTGTAATATTTTCTGGCGCCCGGGAATGGGCAATCACTGGGTCAGCCGGGGCTGTAATGCAATGTAATGTAATGAAAATTCATGACTCCGGCGGCAACCGGGCTACCGCTAGAGTCATAATGAGGCCCAATGTCTTTTAGAGTGGAGATGATGTTTAATAAGAAGTACCATAAACAGCATGTGTAAAATGTATACTGAAAGATTTTTTGCATGCTTTTTATACCAAGCCATATTTTCATTAATTTGTATTGTGGGAAGGGAGCATGGAATGCAATTGCCTTTTGCACCACCCGACCCTCTCTGTCATGCAAAGGTACAAGCACTTACACCAGCCTGACATTCAGACTAGCACAAATCTTTGCATTCTTATGGAATCTGACTGCTTTTTACACTGCTAAAAACAGGCAGGTTCCAAAGGAATGCATTGCAAACACTGCCTACCATTGGCATGCACTCAATTTGCACTACAAAGTGAAGCAAACTAAGGTTCACAAGCGATTTTGCTTGCATTTACGCATTTGTTTTTCCACTGCATAGGGCAAAGGACTAAAATTGCATGCCGGAGACCTATTTGCACGTAAGGACAAACGTAACAGGCCCCCTCCCTGCTATTTATATTTTAAGGAAAAGGACGTCCTGTGTTTATTAAAGTGCTGAAATCATAGTGCTGTACAAAAGGACATTGTTCAGGCTATCATTGATTTGCATTCTAGGACTTGTAGTGTTCCATTCAGGATGTGGAAAATAAAGGTACAATGATAATGTACCTAGGATGGGTAAAAAAAGAATGGTGTCACTGCTTAAACAAAGTATGCAATCTCACTGTGACTTCACCACAGAAAGTGGAGCGCTTGCAAGTGATCAACTTCACACTATTAAAAAACAATTGCCTTAGAGTGAGGCAGATTTCATGATTTTAGGGACAAAATGGTGTCTCCTTGTGCTCCTGCATTAGTGGCCCTTTGAGAGAGCCACCTAGAATTGCATTATTACTGCAGTGACCGTCCCTCAGTTCCCAGAACCCTTAATTTGACACACAGAAATATAGTCTCACCAACCAGTCACTGCACCAGAGATTTTTGCATAGCAGACTGACATTAATGTGCCGCCCTATGGCTGCCAGTCTCCAAAGTTCCCTTGACAGTTCAGAGTACTACCCCAACTCAAAATGTCTGATTTGCTATAGCTGGGTATGCTATGTTATTGAGCATTGCATAACACACCTTCTCCCTTTTTCATGGTTTCTTGGAGCTTTAGAATCTCTAAAAGGTGGGAAAGGGGACTAACACAGGACAAACTAAGGATGCTTACTTGCAATGCTTTTGTGTGCAGATCTGATAAGACAATAATGTCGTATAGTGTGTACGCTTTAGCTATTTTGTGACTTGTTAATTTGGACTCCAGTTTGCTAACATACATCTTTTCTGAGGTTGACCGCGGTGTCTGTCAGAGTGGTGTTTAAGGAGTGCAGGGAGTTTTGTTGGTGTATCTGTGGTGGGTTAGAGTGGTGTTTGGGAAACTTAGTGCAGACATGTCTTGGTGGGTGTACATCCCACTGTGTGACCTATGCTGTTTTGCTGTTGAAATTGTGTGTTGTTGAGATATGCTGTTAGGCTATGGAATGCTATGTGATGTGACACTGTATCATGGCACAAATTTAGGGAACACAGTATCTAGTCAGTTTCCTGGACCTCTTTTCTGACTGCACACTTACAATTCAAAAACACTGCAACCACTAGTCTTACATGGGGTTATGGTACAATGCAGCCGGATATGCATCATGAACTACCAACTGACAAACCCAAACACAGCCATGCTGGCAGTTATCATTAAAATTTGCATTTTGTATTTAAAGCATATCATGTTTTGGGGCAATCTCTCTGGCCCAATTGTAATTGTAATTGTTTACTTGTACAGCGCTTATACACAAGTGAAGTGAATCAAAGCGCTTCAAGGCAGGAAGGAAGCAAGGGAATACAGTAGTGATTCTTAGGCCTTGAATTTCCCGAATGATCTAACAGAAAAAATAACTAGCGTACTAGGCCTGACGACATTTCTCCTGGTGCAAATGCATTAGGTGTTTCAGGCACAACCAAGCTAGGGAGGGGAGATAGAGGGGGGACAGGCAAAACAAACTTACTAGGCCTAGTACATACAGGTCATGCAAGCGTGCAGATGGGAGTGCGAGGGAGTGGGAGGTGGGAACAGGTGTGCACAGACATGCAGGGCCCTGGTTTAAGTGCAGAGAGGTTACCCCTCTGGTTACCCCTCAGGGGTAAGTGCAGAGTGGTACCGCACCCATGGAACATATACTGAAAGTGCAGTTGTGCTGAGCATACTGCAGAGGCCGGGAGGAAAATGCAAAGACTGGCGGGAGTGCCTGGGACCTGTGGATCTCTGGAGGTGCACCAGGCGACCAGTGAGCAAACTAAACCGAGTTAGGTAGAGAAGGAGGAGGGAAGCGGGAGAGAACGGAAAGGAGGTTAGCATGCGAGAGGGAGAGAGAAAGAGGAAGAGAAGAGGAAGGTCTTGAGGAGTTTCTGAAACTTATGAACTCCAGCTCAAGACGGAGCGAGGCAAGGAGGCTGTCCCAGAAGGAGGCACCTGCAGAGGATAAAAATCTACTCCCAAATCCCTTTTTGGAAAAGCAGCTCACCAGCAAAAAGTTGGAGGAGGACGAGCGGAGGGCTCTAGTGGGAGAGTATTGAGCAAGAGAGCTTTGTAGATAGTGCAGGTCCAGCTCCAGAAATCCTTGTGTACTATGCATAGGGGTTTGAACTTGATCCTTGCAGCCACAGGGATCCAGTGGAGGGATTTCAGAGCCAAAGAGATGAAGTCCCTGGGCTGGAGGCCAAGGATAAGTCTTGCAGTTCTGTTCTGGATGAGTTGTAGCAGATGGAGAGTAGAAGTAGGAAGATTGAGAAAGAGGCTGTTGCAGTAGTCCAGCCTAGAGAGAACCAGGGCTCTGGAGACGATGAGCCTTTGGGGGAAAGTGAGAAAAGTTAAGATACCTCAAAGGAGGTGCAGCTGTTAGTGGGACTTTTTGGAGATGTCTGACATGTGAGAAGAGAAGGAGAGAGTGAAGTCGAAGATGACCCCCATGTTTTTTGCCTCACTGGAAGGTGGGGCAGAGGGCCAAGGATAGCCGGCCAGAGTAAAAGTGGGAAAGCAGGAGCAGGGGTCCCAATAAGGACGATCTCTGTCTTACTGGCATTGAGGCAGAGATCGTTAGCAGCACACAAAGACTGAATTGCAGACAGACAGTCATGAATGAGCGAGGAGGAGGAAGAGGCTGAGCTGCTCATTGTCCACATAACACTGAAAGTTAGAGGTGAAGGAAGAGATCCTGTGGGCCAGCAGGGCCATGAATACATTTTACTTTTTACTTTTACTTTAATTAATTTGTATTGTGCAGCCATGGACCCTGAGGCGTAAGGACGCTAACAAGACATACAGTACATGAAACAAGAAGGGACAGGGTCCCTGCAGGTTAGAGAGATCCAAGGAGTGCTGTGTAGATGAGCGGTCAGTAGAACAACCCCGTTTTAAGAGCTTTCTTAAAGACCGTCAGGGAGGAATGTTGAAAGTGTCTGCGATAGTGAGTTCCATAGCTTGGGTGCGGCAATGAAGAAGGCCCCATTCTCAACCTTCTTTAGTTTACATCGCGGAATCGCCAGGATGCTCTGGTTGGTAGATCTTAATGACCTGCTGCTGACCTTCTCTATGATAGGGTCTTGAGGATAGGTGAGCATTATTCAAAGTCTCCATTTGAAAATGATTGTTAATCATCCAAACTTGGCTCGGGCCTCTACTGGGAACCAGTGTAAGGCACGCTTGGCCTCGGAGACATGGTCACGGCGAGCTAAACCAGCGACCACTGTTACTGCTCCGTTCTGGACCACTTGGAGTCTGTTGGAATCGACTTTGCAGAGACCGACCAGGAGGCTATTGCAATAGTCAATCTTTGCTCCAATAATGGCTCTGGCTATAGATTCAGCATTGACTTGCAAGGTAAAAGGTTTCAAGTGGGCAAGCAATTTCACGTAATAGATGGACGCTGATACGGTATTGCTCACATGGGCCCTCATATTGAGCATCTGGTCTATAACCACACCCAACATTTTGCATTTGGAGTGCTCTCCAGATAGTGGGATGGCACACTGGGTGTCATCGGCATAATTCGAAAAAGTTATTGAGAAACCAGGGGAATAGGTTAGATCCCTGGGAGACACCACATGTAGAGAGAGTGTTAGAGGAGAGAAAGGACTCAAGTTCCTCCTGGGACGGACTGTCCAAGAGAAAGGAGGCAAGCCAAACTAGGGCCTGATCTGTGATGCCCAGGGTATCACAGAGGCGGGTGATCAGGATGTTGTGGTTTACCATATCGAAAGCACAAGAGAGGTTGAAAAGAATGAGGACAGAAGGAGAGTTAGAGTCAAGATTTGAGAGCAGGTCTTCACAGGTGTTCAGAAGAGCAGTTTCCGTGCCTCTGGATGCTCTAAAGCCACACTGATGGTCATGGAGACAACCAACAGATTCAGTGTGGAGGGTAAGCTGAGAGATAGTCAACTTCTGCAGGAGTTTGCCCAGGAAAGGAGTGACACAGATCGGGCGATAGTTTGCCAGAATAGAAAGGTCAGCAGAGGGTTTTTTGAGCAGACGGTACGGTGCACAGGAGAGTGCTTGAGAGAAGTGGGGAAAACTCTAGTGGCGAAAGAGAGGTTGCAGAGGTCGGCCAAGGCTGGAGCAAGAGAATCAATGTTGTCCTTGATGGTTTCAGGAGGACATGGGTCAGCCTGTTTGGAAGGGGCTTATAGGTGGCTAATTTGACACTAACTCTCAAAAACATTTGTTTGGGATGAGGGGAATGGAGCACCATAGAAGTAAATATGTCCTGGCCACACAAAGTCTCTGAGTTCAGCTCTATCGCCACCATTTGATGCATTAGCCCCCCTCTTCCCAAAGTTATGGTCTAGTTGTGCCCTTGCATTCTGGAGCAAGGCCAGCCACCTTGGCATCTTCCCATGCATTCTTGGTGAATAACACTTTTCGCTGTTTGGGCTACCTACATTGTAGGGGGTGCCTGGGAGTCATAGACGCTGGGGACAGATGCAGCTCTACCTCCCAAAAGAAGTAGAGCTGCCCCCAAACAGGTCGTCAACAAAGAGTGAGTCACGCAAGAGTATATGCCTCGAGAGAAAAGTGGAATATTTTAGGTAATGGACGCTTGTTAACCCTAAGGCTTCGGGAGCACTTGTCAGAGTCTACACCCTGTTAGGTCACTGGGAATCCTAGCCCTCGGGGAGATGTCTTGCCCCAAATAAATCAGGAGGGAAACCTCAAAGACATGGCAGGGGTGCTGAAAGCTACTCCAAGCTCAGGACTTTCCATCGCACAGTAATTAATATTCCAGTATTACAGTGCTTAATTTGCAAAAAAATGTCAGGGCACAGATATTTTTCTAGTACTCCTGTAACACTGCGGCTGTGCAGTTCAACCACGACTGCTGCCACCACCCATATCTGCTCCCCACAGTGTCGACATAGTCGGGGTTACACTACAGCTCGCACCTGCTCATTGTGTTTGATGGATGCACTGGCTATCACCACTTCATTATTAAAGTGAGTCTGAGACAATAAGTGCCGGGGATCAAAAATAAGTGCCAGGGCTGTGCCCTGGCAAACACCCCCACAAATTAGGCACTGCCAGTATCCCTTTAATAATCCACAGGACTGATGTGCATTTGGCACATTACAGTGCACGGACCCTATGGAAATGGAGTGGATTTATGCCATAAAACGACCAGCCTAGCATGGGACTTCCTCTCTTCTGAGAAGTAATAACAAGGCCCAGGGGCAACCAGCACGGGGCCACCGTGTTCCAATCTCTTGGTAATTGAAAGGTTCCTCCACGGCAGTCCAGGGTACAGCCTGCACTGCTGAAATGGCTCCATCCTTCAGCCCCCGGCCGGTGAGTTACAGCGCCCCGCTCCTGACAGCACAAGGGCACACGGCTGGAGGCTCACTCTGCTGATTGCCCACAGAAGATGAAAACCTCATCAGGGAGAGAGGAGGTTATTGCAGCGGCAAAGGTTGCCGTCAGGAATTCATAGTGGGCTCTCAAGACTGCCCTCCAAGCCAAAGGCCAACTCGCACAAACTTTGCACCACTGCACTGCTGCTTGTCACCCTACTTTCACTGAAGCAATAATGCACTGAAACAATGCACATTTGCATGGGGGCAACTTATGCACTGGTGCATCCGCCGTGCAAAATTGTACTTGCACCAGTTCAAAGTTTCAGTAATATTCAAACTATGACAGATGATGGAAAGCTATTGTTCTGAGCAGGCTAAAAAAGTTACACCCTTGACATAGAAATTCTGAACAGCATAATACAGAGTTACGTATATTATTACAAACAGTATGTGCCTAGATTTTATGCTGAACTGCCATTTTCAATGTTGCAACTAGTTTATCTCTCTTTTGAATAGGTTTGTACCGAATAGTAGATTTAAGTATTCGGCCAAATACCGAATAGTTGGATAAGTATTCAGCCGAATGTAAGGAGGAGGGGTTGGGGAGCTGGGGAGTCACCGTCCCTGGCTGCATTGTCAGGTGTGGCCCGGGCAGACTTAATGATGTTGGTGGGAGGTGGGGCTCTCGTGATGTTTAAACAAAAGGGGGGTGAGTCGCGCACTCCAAGTCCTGGCCAATATACTACCTGAAAAAAGAAAAAGAATAACTGGGTTAAATCAAGTGTCCAAATCACTGGGTTAGATCCCAAATGTTGCCAAAACAATTCACAAGATTGGATCCCTTCTGTTGTATTTGTGCTGCTGTTCTGCTCCTCCTAGCGCTTTCGTGTCCCAACACTCTTCAGGGAGGCTGTGTTGTTTTTCTTTTCAGGTGAATCCAATTAAGTTGCTAATGCAGTCTCCGGGGGTTATGGGAGCTGTAGTGAAATGATTTGTTCAATTCAGGTGACCAAGGAAAGACTCCCCTCCAGGATCACACATCTTACCCTTAGAAGGGGGAGGGGGGAAAACCATAACTATGGTTCTCCACTGTAGGGCAAAATATCCCCAGTGCTGCAGCCTCTGGAGCTCGGATCTTCACAAATTACATGTGAAAACAAAAGGGGGGTGTGGCGTGCACTCCAAGTCCTGGCCAATATACTACCTGAAAAAAGAAAAAGAATAACTGGGTTAAATCAAGTGTCCAATTCACTGGGTTAGAACCCAAATGTTGCCAAAACAATTCACAAGATTGGATCCCTTCTGTTGTATTTGTGCTGCTGTTCTGCTCCTCCTAGCGCTTTCGTGTCCCAACACTCTTCAGGGAGGCTGTGTTGTTTTTCTTTTCAGGTGAATCCAATTAAGTTGCTAATGTAGTCTCCGAGGGTTATGGGAGCTGTAGTGAAATGATTTGTTCAATTCAGGTGACCAAGGAAAGACTCCCCTCCAGGAGCACACATCTTACCCTTAGAAGGGGGAGGGGGGGAAACCATAACTATGGTTCTCCACTGTAGGGCAAAACATCCCCGGTGCTGCAGCCTCTGGAGCCCGGATCTTCACAAATTACATGTAAAAACAAAAGGCAAGCAACCAGGGGAGGAAACAGGGGGAGAAGATCGGCCTATCTCAGGGTATGTGGGGGAGTAGTGGGGGTGTGAACCTAGGTATTTGGGAGGAGCCATTCCTTGGGTCTTGAGCTCGTTCCTAACCAAGAAGCATGTCTAGGTTTGATGGTGTTCCCGTTTGGAGTAAACACAGCCCGGCAGTTTATCCTGGGGCTGGGGCTCAGGAATGAGTTCCATATGATTGGCTCCCTTCTCTAAAGGCACAGGCGAGATAAAAAACAAGGGGCTGGAATCCTACCCAAAGGATTAGCCAGTGTTGGCTCAAGCATTCCAATCCTCTAGCGTTTTGCCTTTCTCAGGGGGTCAACGACATATCAACCTTATGCACACTGCTAGACGACATTTCACGCTTATGCACGCTGCTAAACCCATAGCTTGAGGGTTTCCGTTGCTATTCCTCATGCCATCCATTCCCTCACCAGGCAATACCACCACGCAGATTCATGCTGAATGCCTGCTTCTTACGTGATGTCTTTTTTAGGTTTTAAGCAAGAAAGATGAACCTGAGCAGAAGCAGATGTGCGTTTCTCTATACACATCCATGATAAATAAGCAAAACCGAGCGTGTGATATCCCTACTACTCTCCATGTCCACATCCATAAGGTAAACCCTGGCAATGAAAGTGTGGGGGCAGTGCTGTGCTTCTCGGACTCTCAGAGACGGGGTGAGCCTTGGGGGGAATGAGCGATGCCAACAAGGAACTGGACGCCAACAGGTCCTGACTCCAGACTGTTTCTCTTCTGGTTGGAGAGAGGCCAGGTCCACATATTTTCTTGCAGCCTTTCCCATGGCTCTGGCGTCCATTGCCCTGCAAAGTGAATTTGGGTGAGAATATAGCGAATCCCTTTTGACAGCAACACTGTGCTGTTAGCGCGTCAAAAGTCGAAGAAAGTGAACCCAGTGACAAGTCCGCGAGATAGGACAGAGTAGAGGTCTCTTAGGTCCATTTATAATGATAGCGCCAATGATAGCGCCAATGTGAACCGGGCCGTAGAGCACTGACCAAACCATTATGGGAATCCTGAGTCGGCTTTGTGAGTTTCCATGTACCTCCGGTGGTCCACTCTAGCTGGGAATTGTATATGTACACATCACAGGCATGCAAGCATAATATCAGCTTTGTCCAAAACTATCTTCTTTACTGACCTTCAGTTCTTATACATGCACCCATACAATCCACAACCATATACCCACACCTGCCCCCCTTTGTGTACTTCCCTTCTATGGAGGTGAAGGGCGCAGTGCAAATGTTGGATAACATAACACACCCCAGCAAATCATGACACTTGGCTTCATTATAAGGTTGCCGGTCCGGTAACAACGGTACCGGTAATCTTGACGGTACCATTGTAACTGGACCGACAAACTACGAGTTCTGCTCGCTGGTGCCTTTTCGCCCACCAGGTCTGACCGTGCATCCGGTCCCTATGGGGCTCAATGGGAATGGGGAGCATTTTTTTCCGACGCCCGGGAATGGCCAATTACTGTGTCGGTCATTGCCCATTCTCGGGCGCTGGAAAAAAAATTACTTTGGCGGCAGCCGGCTACCGGCGGAGTCATAGTGAGGCCCACTGTCTCAAAGTGACATCCATCAAAGTCCTGATTGCCAACATATAACCCTGCCAGGCCACCTACACAGCATCAGTTTCATTCATTCCTTAATTTTAATCTTTTATATAGAGCCCTGCACCATAATTATGGTCTCAACGTACTGGTGGTTGAACAACCTCGGACGGACTAAAGTCCAAACGTATGGGAAATTGGGAGGTGCTATTATGCGTGCGTGCATTTGGACCATTAAAGTTATGAGAGGGTGGCCAAGATCCTGCTAGTCACCCAAGAGTCTTTTCCTCGCAACTGCTATTCCTCAAATTCAAACTTCTATTAGTGGACCAGTTCCTGCATGTTTAGGAAACTAACGCGACAACTGTGGATGAACACTCTTTTCCTTTCTGAATGCTGTATCCCCTTCTGTGATGTCATGCCGGCGGATTAAGAAAGTCATAACCAAATTCTATGAAATCATGCCGGAGTATTTGGCGTTTTCTCTGCCAGGTATTTTAATGTTTTTCATTTTTGGCTTGCTATGGGTCGAGGTGGGGGGGTAAATCCCGTTTGTTTATGTTTCATATGGACCCCTCTTGTCTCCACTCTGCAAATCTGGCGCATGAGGAGAGTGCAGGTGGTGGAAAAAAGATGCAGGTGGGCATACACAACATAAAATTATAGATGGATTGTTCAAAACTATGGGGTGCGTTTCAGCTTCGGGTGTCATCAGAGTTAGCTACCCATTCTTAATTATATATGTTGCTATTTTCATCGTTGATTGTCGTATGCTGCTGCGCTCAGTGATTGAGGAGGACACCGCAGGGACGCCATTTCACCAAAATGCCAGGGGTAGCGGAAGTGACATCACACGACCATTGACCCCCTGATGACATCACAGGAAGTGATGCCATTTGACCCCACCCCGAAGTGATTACACGGGAAGTGATGGAACACAACCTTTCACCCATTCACAAAACAGGAAGTGGCATCACATAGGATTGTACACTACGAAAAATATAGTTACGATATCACTATAATGTGATGTACATTTCATCCAAGAATGGATCGTCATATGTATCGTTAAGATCAGTGTGTATAGGCCCATATTACCAAATTACTGTGAATGCAAGCAGACGTCCATGACCAAATGATAATGATGTGTTATTATATAGCACTTATGCTTAAGCGCTTTATATAGAAAAATATACACCCAATATAACCCAACCTGTGTTGGGACTCATTTATCGACCTCAGAAGGATGAATGGCTGAGTTGAGGTGTTTAAGAACAGACTAAATCAGTGACTCACCCCCTGAAGTGTGCCTGAAATAAACCTTTAATGAGTCTAGCAATTATTGTATAGGATTCCAGAAAGACGCATTATTTGGTATTCCTATTCTTTCTCATTTAGTGTCAGTGCTGAAAGTGTTAGGCTTGTGGCACTCCTGTTCTTATTTTCCTTCTTTTTTTTAAGGGGCCTGAACAAGAAAGGCAGCCACTCCAGAAGTAAAGAGCCACATGGTGCTGGCCACAGCCCAGGAGCTTGCATTAAAAAAAAAACTTTACTTTTTTTAGAGGTCGCAAGGGAGACCTCAGAGGTAGTAGTTGCGGCCTCTGGCGACCCCTAAATGATGTCCCTGGGACACCGCCGTGCTACAGCATTCTGTGTTGGTGAGAAATGATTTTTTCACTGTATTAGCGAGAACCAGCCGGCCTGCACGGCCTTCACCAGGGCAGATGCATGAGACACATTCTCCATTCTGTCACGAGGAAAGTCAGGACTTGTAATGCTTCTCATTTGTTAAACATCCCTGTCCTTTCTCTCTGGGCATCTCTGTTCCTTTCTGAAATGTCTGCGGGCTCTTTCTGGCTAGAGGTGGTAACATAAGGCTCTTGACATTTGGCTACCTTTGCTTATGCCTTTCCCCTTCACTTTAGACAAGGGGCCTCATCACGAGTTGGGTGGCAGTCCTTAAAGGTGGTGGTAACAGTGTTACCGCCACATTTACCGCTTCGCCCAATCTCGAGACTGGCATGCTTACCCCCAGCTCAGAGCTGGATGTAAACACGCCAGAAAAATGCAAATTTTGGGTGCAATTACTGCTAGCTGTATTACCACATGTTAATTGCTCCGAAAATTCTGCATCCAATGGACCCATGGGGAATGGGAAGTAACGGTTAATGCCCAACCCGTGATCTGGTGGTAAAACCGCCAGATGGGTGGGCGCTAATGCAAATAAAGTTGGGCGGCATCCTGGTCAGGACACCGCCCAACTAGTGATGAGGCCCATGGTGTCAGCAACCTGTGGCTCTACAGATGTTATGGACTGTGAATTCCATGATCCCTCACCATTGACTATGTTGGCCTGGGCTGATGGGAGTTGTAGGCTGAAACGTCAGAAGAGCTACAGGTTGCGTGGCCCTGCTTCTGACCAAAGGTAGTCTTTAGAGGCGCTGATGGGTGTCAAGTCATTATCAGGTGAATTATGAATATAATTTGGTGATTCTTTGTTATTCTTTCAGCTGTGAAAATGGCAACAGTGTTTTGATTGTCACAAAAGTCATGTTTATTTGTTTGTATTTCAGTTTTAAGTTTGTGGCGGCAACCTCCTGTGCCCCCGTGCTGATAAAAAACCATACCTTAGCACCAATACAATGACGTCACCAAATGTGAACACCGGGAGACTGTTAATGACTGAAGAACTCGTACAAAAATCAAAGGATGTGCAGTGTTGTGAGCTTGTGATGCTGGCACAGAGCCATAGTGTTAGCAAAGAAATGTAAAGTTTTGGATTCACCAAATGACCTTCTCCCTCCTTGAATCCATGAAGCAATAGCATTAGACTCAAAGAAGGCCCCATCCTATTTTATAGATATGGGGAGGAAGGATACCTCAGGGACAACGCGTTTGTCTTGGTAGCAAGACAATGCAGCACCACAGGTTCGAATCCTGATCCTGTGCTTAGAAAGCACTTGTTGGAATTAAGCTGGTTACAAATGAACAATTAAAATAAATAAATATATCTGCATTTGTGAACTGTGCATGTGCACAGCCATCCTTACCCTGAGACCTGACTAAACTTCTGTGAGGGGAAAAGTAAACATTATCTGGGGACTGTCCTTGGACCTAAATGGAGCAACTGGTGCTACATCCATGACATTCTCACTGCAAAACACTAATGTTGCGCAAATCAGTACATATGGTCAGTGTTACAAATATTTTAATGTTAGCGTGAGTGTTGTGAAAAATAAAATAAGGTCCAAGCCCGCTGTGCACTATGTAATTAGTGGCAATTCCTTTATCACAAACATACTTGCCAGGTATAAAGATCTGTGGTCACTCTTATGTTCCCAAAATGCTCTTCTATTTGATGCAAAGGAGGCTGAAACCTTCACAGGTGCTATGTGTCCCCTTCCCCTTTTTTGATAGGGGTATTTCAATGAGTACAATAGGAGTTTATTAGATGTTCCATCTTGAACTGAAACCCTTCTATTAGAAATTAATATATACCATTACAATAGGTTTTGATAATGTGCTTTGATCTGCAAGACAAGAGTAATCAACATTCTTATTATGACTACTAAACATACTGCAAGTCATTGTTAGTAATGAAAATTGTAAAATTTTAAAAGGGGGCAGTTTACACGTTACTATAATGAAATAATGTCCTTTTTTAAGGTTCTTTTGCAAATAATACACACCATTTCTGTCTCTCAAAACATCTTTTTATCTTAGCGTCACGCCCAAATGCAAACCATTGACCTGTCTTGTCTGTGATTGCAAAGGCAGTGTTTCACTTTCTGTGATGACCACCGATTGGTTGGTAGTGCTGATGACACTGTGCCTTTGTTAAAGTATGCAAAAACACTAATAATTAACAAACAATAGAAAATAACAAACACAGTTGGATACCCTGCAGTCTAGTCCCTTGGTCCCTTACAAGGTCTGTTAAAAACCCAGCACCCCCTGAAGAGCCTTTCTGTGTCCCCCTTCCCCCTTGCATAAGCACAATGTTGCGCAATGTGCGATGGTGATATTCCTGCAGGAAACGCGATTAAAATGTATGTCTCCAAATACCAGGCTGGTTCCCAACTCAGCGGATGCCCCTATTCCTGCTGCTTTCACTCTGCTTTTAACCATACAAACACAGCACCCTCACCCATTCGCAATATTAGTTTTTTCTCTGGCCCCGCCTTTGTCAGAGAGAGAGAGAGAGAGATGGAGTGGACTATCTTGGCGTGTGATGCACTAAATACAGCTAGTTCAAAAAGAATCCTGCTCACATGTCCCTACTTCCGGGGTCATTTTTGGTGTGCGGGAAACAAGTTATCTTTACAACTCTACTGACATGCCAAATACTGCTCCAAACACAGGTGAAAGGTAACTCTTCAGTTTGAATGCAGTGGGGATGGAGAAAACATGGGCCTCTTGAAAAGCGTCTACTATATGAACGGTGCATACTGTGTTGGCAGACTCACTACACCCAGAGGTGCAGCTTGCATCTCTATAGTGACCCCCACACACAGCAAACTAAGCACCATCCAAGCACAGCAGAAACATGTCCGTCGCCTCCAGTAAAGCCACACAGAAGTTCCCATTCTAAATAACACAGAGGTAAAACACTGAGCCTCATGGGTGCTAACGGCGGGTTGCCTGCCGACTTCGTAACATCGCTCTGCCACATGAGATCTCGGTGCCACCGGGACATTACAAGTTCCGGCGGCCCAGGCTGTCAGGCCGCGGAAAGTTTAAGTCCCCATTCCCGTGGAGTCCAAAAGGACTCCACGGGAATGGGGACACGTAAGCACCGGCACCGTTGCTAACCGTGCTGGTGCTTCCATGAAAACCATGCCTGCGGGGGCCGATTCTCCCGGCAGGTGACCTGCTGGGAGCACCAGCCCGTGCAGGCATACTCGTAGTCTGGCGGTCTGAAAGGGTGCCGGTACGGTGCTATCAGCACCCTTATTTCCGCACCGCCAGACTTGGAATGAGTCTCAGCTGGCAGCCAAGCCCCGCTAGGCACAGCACCCTGCCCTGCAAGTAGGCGCCAGGTAGGACTGCAGTGGGAAAGGGGGACATGGACTTGCAGAAATGCAGCTTACTTGGTTAATTGGAATGAGAATGTTTGATGCAATCTTCGCACATTTCACACCGCCTGAAGACGCCTCTTTAGATACAGAATGACACTAGTATTGTAGGGAAATGTTAAAAGCTGCCCACTTGCCCAAACATTGAAAAGATGGCCACAGATGGTTATCTAGACAACAACAATGACTAGAACGCAGCTGCACACTGCTTTCAGGAACCCAACGGCTCCAAGTGTTATCCAGTTCAAATATATGCAACGCTTGAGCACAGATACACGTTGGTGATTTAATGATCACGTGCTGTTTTCGGAATTTGAGTCTGGTTTAGAGAACTTGGCCATCTGGCCACTCAAGGTTGGGTTGCAGGTGATTTATTCTCAGTATAACAAGCATAATGTTGTGCTCTTACCGATTTCTCGAATTGCTTTTCTTACTGTATTTTATAGATCACTCTTTCAGAAATATGTTGAGGGTGCACTCCTGAAGATGGGACTTTGGTGCTGAAACGCGTAGGGTCGCGCAATGTGGACCCTCATGTGATATGTGTCGAATCGTGGAGTTCTATATGTTTTCTTATATGTTACGTTCCTGGATCTCACACTCTTGCAGTATTTAATACATGTGGGAGCTTAACATTGTGCTTGAAGTCTGTTAAACCTACACAGTGTTATTCCTTTTATCTGTTTTCTGTGCCAAGCTTTGCTGAATGATGGCGACACAAAACATGAGCATCCGTGTTCAAGTGTTTTGGACAACACCTGCAACCGTTGGGTTCCTGATAGCAGTGTGCAGCTGGGTTCCAGGGTTCTAGTCATTTCTGTTGTCTCGACATCTCTTTCTACTCAGCTGGGGGGTTTTCTGAGGGCAGAAGCCTGCACAGGAAACATGTGCATTTGAATAGATTTCTTGGTCATAGGGAATCATACTTTCCCTGTGTGCAGTCCCCATTCCGATAGACAGATCGTTCTCTGCTACAATTCTTTCCTGAACCCACTGATGGGAACTTGGAGGCTCACGGGGCAGGGCGTCGCCCCCCGCTGAGCGCCGCTGCACTGATCTGGCAGTGAGACTGGAGGACCAGAGGCTGGTGGTGAAGCGAGGATGGTGAAACCCTCATTTTGTTAAATCTAGTGCCCCTTGTGACACCCTTAGCAACCGTGTTGCCCTAAAGAGGTTAACGGTATTTTGGTACATAGCCCTTGGGAGCAGGCGACTCACATGATTACATGCTTTATTTCAGGCCGGATTCTCACACTTGCATAAGGTGCCCGGAAATGTAGCCTGGGTGTAGCTCAAGGCTAGGCCCTGTCATCACTTCCTGTCTAGCATTCCCCTTTTACAGGGATTGTTCACTCATGTGGGCTTTCTCATGTATTTGTCTGCCAGCACATTCTGTATTCGTAAATCCCAGACAACGCTGCACCCAAACAAATGTGCTAAATATTTGCAGCCCTGAACAAATGAAACTATGAAAGGGACATGATAGGTCAACATCAAAACAAAACGTTCTAGCTCTATGGCCCCTAGCCTTATGCACACAGCCGGCCCTAGGGGGGGTGGGCCGGGCGACTGCCCGGGGCGCCACGCCCCCCAGGGATCCTTTTGCCCCAGCCACTCCAGCTCGGGGGAGTCTTTCAAGGGCTCCCCCGAGCTGGCGTGGTGGAGGAAGGCATGTCAGGCGCCGCATTGTCATTGAATGAACCCGCAGCGGCGGGCTCATTCAGTAGCAATGGGGTGCTAACGTGCCCTATTTAACCTCCTCGCCAGAGCGAGGAGGTAAAAAAAAAATAATAATAAGTGGCCCCTCCTGGCCCCACCCCCTTCCGCCCGCCCCCTGTTAACCAGGGGGGCGCGGTGGGCGAGGGGGGCGCCAATTTGCCTAGGGCGCGGCTGCCCTTAAGGCCGGTCCTTCTTATGCGCTTGGCCTGCATCTCTTACAATAGTGAATAATCTTGGAGTCTATGCCAATATCAATCCATCTCTGGCTTCACAGGTGATGGAAGACAATTTAATTAACCTTTATAAGCTGACATGAATGGTATGAAAAGACATAAGCAAGTGTATTAGGAAATCGACAAAACCAGGTACAATATAATGTGCAGACATGTTTATTGGCCTAGGGAAGGGAGCAAGGAGGCACTTGGAAGCGGGAAAACCCATGATGCATTTTGTTTAAAAGCAGCAAGGCCCATAAGGCATGGCGTGTCGATGTATGGAGGGATGCAGGATGGGACTGGAAGCGAGGCAAGGGGATTGGTGTTTGTTCGTGGCAAACTGACCGCAATGTATCATTGTTAAGGAAGCAGGGAAACCATTGCACCCCGAAAACCAAAAATACCAAACATGGGGGTGGGGTACACCCCCAAACCCCCGCTCTCCATATTCGGTATTTTCATAAGCATGCAGGCGAAGTGCACACAAGGTCAAATCAAACGATAAATACGATCAAATGTTTGATTCGATCAAACATTTTTGAACACATACGCTAATTCCATACAAGGCTGTTTGGACTTAGGGTGACAATGGCCTGGTAAGAAGCTAGGCGCGTGACTGTGCCATGGAAGACGTTCATGGCATTGACAGGGTTCAGTCTGATAAGGGCTCGATAAGCAAGGCCATAGGCAGGAGGAAGTGACATATTTTGTGCTAGTAGGTTCATCTGAAAGGATGTACAAGGGTCAGCAATTCTTGCTCGGGGGTTCCGTTGATCAGATGGGGATACCCTGCCAGCCTATTCACATGATGAAAAAACGGACTTTGTGATATGCTGATGTCTGAAATTACAGAGTTTGGAGCTTGTTTGCTTCCACAATTTGGGACCATGACTCAGACGACAGCGCCCAATGGGAAGACAACAGGATTGAGGGCTGTTTCCCCCACAACACCTGTGGTGCCAATTTGAGAGGAAAGAGCCCTTCTGAAATATCTACTGGGGTATCAGAGGGAAGCTTGTCTGCAGGGCTGGTGTCTCTTTTGGGCGTTCACCGGTGCAATATCTTTTCTCTCAATGAGCAACAAAGATCAGATGGAGATGGAGAGGGATGGAACTGTTGCCTGTTAATAATGAAAAAATGTTCATGTCTGAATGTTAAAAAAATGCATAGACAGGAACTGGGATCAACAAAACAGGACATTCTGAGAACCATGATCATGTAACCTCAGCGAGAACTCATGGCCAGCATGGACATCAAGGCACACCAATACACAGATGACACACTGCTTTACCTCAGGAGCATTGCATCAATGACATCCATTGACTCAAAGACTGTGTGCCACTCATCCAAGCCAAGGTGCCAATCACCTACCGGAAGCACAATCCTAAAATGACTGTGACCTCTCATTGAAAACCCACATCATCAAGACCCATGTAACATGCTACCAGCTTGCGCTCCTCTGTAAAGAGAAGGCTTTCATTCCTGCCTTGAGTTGCAGAACAGTTGTCCAAGCCCTGGTTATCTTCCAGCTGGACAGTGGCATCACCCTTTTTGCAGGAGTCCCAGATGCAATTGTGGCTCCTGTGAAATGCCACCATATGGCAGCATGCCTCATGCCAGGACTAAGAACATTTGTTCACATTAACTTCCCTCACCCCCCTCCTAAGGGAGCTGCAAATGCTAGCCCTTAAAGTAAATTCAAAACTACCTGCACCACCCAGAGAGCCTTCACAGCCATAAAAGCACTCTATCTGGCTGAGACACACAACATTTCTGAAGGCCAGTGGCCCACCAGGAGCGTCAAAATCACCAGGCTGGAAACAACTAAAAGAGAGAAATAGGCCTTTTTCTGCTATGAACCCTGCCTTTGGAAAAAGGTACCAATGGAATTATTGAACCTGAAAAATTCAAATTGAAAATTGAAAAAAGAAGAAAAAACAAAATTTGCTTGAAATTGTTGGAAAAACACTGTTATATTGCACATTTTCGTCGTGCTGCCATTTTGTGAGCTTTTTAATAACTGAAGCTGGCTTGTTATTTTGAAAGCACACGTTTTCCCACTATTGCCTGCTTATTTGACTGATTTTTGGCACTTCAAAGATGGCCACCATTGTTTTCTTTGTTGTGAAGGCAGGCTGGGTGAGCTGCCTTTCACTGTGCAGCACTCCCATTGGTTGCTGATTGTCTTCTTCCATCCAACCAGGGAACGGCAAGCTTTAGCTGGCCCCCTCAGCAAAGGCCCACTTCTAAGGCCCATGTCAGCTCCCTGTCTGTTACCGGAACGCTAATTGGGGTCCTCACTGCACCTTAACCACAATGATGCTGCCACCCCACTCATCTAAGAAATCCGGACTGCCTTGACATTGTCACTTCAGAAACTATGGGTTAGTTCACTCCTTATGGACTCACTCCTACCACCTTTGACTATCACTGTTCTTTCTGCTTGTTTCTCCCATGTTGCCATTCTGATGTGCAGTGCTTTTAAAACCCTTTGCTAACATCCGTATCCCTGATTGGAAAGCCAAATCTTGCTGTTTTTGCTTTTGCTGTTGCTAGAAAGTCACATCTTGCTCTTTTTGCTTTTTGCTAGATAGTCAAATATTGCTGTTTTTTCTTTTTTGCTAGAAAGGCATATCTTGCTGTTTTTGCCTTTTGCTAGAAAGTCAAATCTTGCTGGCTTTTGCTTTTGCTAGAAAGTCAAATCTTGCTGTTTTTGCTTTTTGCTAGAACGTCAAAGCTTGCATCTCATTGCTAAATTCTCTGTACTTTGCTTGTATACTGTTGCCTCTCTGTAACTTGCCAGCCCAGTGACCTCACCACTCTCTTTTGTCCCACACCTACTTGCCTTATCCCCCCAGCTTCTCCCTCCTCTCCTCGCTTACACCCCCATGGCACTTTCTGTTTCTCCTATCTTTTCCAACTGCTTCTCAATTGACTATCCTTCCCGTCTCACTAAGTCTGTCAGGAAGAAGTTCAAAAAAGGATATCTTGGCCTCTAACCCTGCTCTTCCTATCGCCGACACCTACTCCAATACTTCCTCCAGACAGACCTTCACCGAAATCCTCTTTGTCATTCCTTTGCCAGATCTATGGACTCTTCATATGATCTCTGTGCTCTGTCGTATCTCCTCCTTTCCCATTAATGGTGGCACTCACTGGGAAGTTCTCATGGCTGCCTTTGACTCCTCTAAAGTCATCATTCATGTCTACCTTAATGGCACTGTCATGGTCCAAGGCCCTCAGGCCAATCTCCTCCTCTTTTATAGGTGTTCCCCTTGCCTCATCAATTTCCTCTCATCTCCTGCTGTCTCCTCCTCTCCCCTCTTGGCTACCTTGCCCTCTCTCTCCTCCTCCTCTGCCCCTCCTAGGGCTCTTTCTCCTCTGCAGGGCATACCTCTGATCTGTACCCCTCCCCGGAAGGTCTTTAAGGCTGGCAACCTTCTTCATCTTGCCACTCTCAACTCACGCTCTGCTGTTAAACACTCCTCTGACATCTGCCACCTCTTTGAAGAACTAGACCTTGATGTCCTTGGTTTTACTGAGACATGGTTCATGGCCAGCTCTGTCACAAGCTTTGACACTCTCCTCCCTGATGGCTACAAGATCCTCTCCACACTCAGATCCTTCCAGTCTGTGGGGGGGGGGGGTAACCCTTATCTTTCCTGAGTGGATTCCTGCCTCTATCATTCCCACTCAGATCTACTCCTCTTTTGAATGCCTTGTCTGTAGGCTCGCTCTCTCTCCCACCCATTCTCTTACTGTGGCTACCATCTACCAGCCTCCTGGTCAAATCACCAAATTTCTTTCTGAGTGGGCAGACCTCTACTACTCCCTCCTGGCCTCTACCACTCAACTCCTCCTCCTCGGTGACCTCAATATCCATTTAGACTCTCCTTGTTCCTCCTCTTTACTCTTTCATGACCGCTGCAACTCGCAATCCCTGTCCATCCTCCCCTCCAGCCCGACTCACTCTGCAGGGCACACACTTGATTTCTTGATCTCCTCTGACCTCCCCCTGTCCATCCCTCTGACCACTCCTCTCTCTTGGAGTGATCATTCCATCCTCTCCTCTCATATCTCCCTCTCTTCCCCCCAAGCCAAGCCTACCCCAACATTGCCACCTAACTTCTCGGACATCCGGCCGTTGAAGCGTGTGTCAGGCTTTTTCCGCCACCTTCTCTCCTCCCCTCCACCTCTGGCTGACTCACATCCTGACACAGCCCTGTCCCTGCTCTACTCTTCTATTTCTGATACTCTTGATGCTCTTGTCCCTGTCATGAGGATCCGTTTGAAGTCCAAATCCAAGTGCAATTCCTGGTATGACTCTGATTTAGCTACACTTAAACCTAAGTTTAGGGCGGCTGAGAGGAAATGGAGGGCTTCTTGTTCATCCTCTGACAAACTGGCCTGTCGCCTTCTCCAAAGGCAATACCGACTCTCTGTCCACACCAAGAAGAGAGTCCACATTCAAGCCCGTGTCTCTGCGGCATCTAACAACTCGGCTGAACTCTTTAAAATCTGCAAGGAGCTGGCCAACGCTGTGCAGTCTCTACCCCTCCTGTTGCCTCCCAGGCTCTTTGCAATGCCCTTGCCTCTCACTTCATCTCAAAAACCCAGGACATCCTGTCCATCCTCTCCTCCCCTCCCCTTCCTATCTCCTCTCTGTCTGTGCTTGCTGACCCTCTTTCAGCCACCCCCCACCCTCCTTCTCGTACTTTCCTCTTTACACCCCTGATGAGATCGCTAGACAAGTCCGATATATGAAAGCCTCGTTCAAACAGGTTAATCTTTTTTCCTGTAAAACCATCAAGGACCACATTGATACCCTCGTTCCAGCCTTTGTCGATTTTTGCAACCTGCCTTTGCCTCAGGATCCCTCCCATCCCCTATGGAACACTCCCTTGTGTATCCTCTTCTTATGAAACCCACAGCTGATCCTTCTTGTCTGGCTAACTATCGGCCAATTTCCATTACTCCCTTTCTGGGCAAACTCCTGGAAAAGCTGACCATCTCTCAGCTTAATCTTCATTCCGATTCTGTTAACTGTCTCCATGACGACCAGTCTGGCTTCAGAGCTGTCAGAAGCACAGAAACTGCTCTCCTGAACATCCGTGAAGATCTGCTCTCCAACCTTGACTCTAACATTCCCTGTGTCTTCATCCTACTCGATCTTTCTTCTGCCTTCGACACCGTCAACCATACCATCCGGCTCAACCGTCTCTGTGATAACCTGGGTTCCACTGATAAGGCTCTGGCCTGGCTGACTTCTTTTCTCTCTGATCGACCGTCCCAGGTCCAACTTGTGTCCTTCCTATCTATCTATATCCCTCTCACCCACTCCATTGCCATTTTATGCTCAAATCTCCAGTGCTACGCTGCCGACACTCATCTCATTTTCAGGCTGCCTTTGGCCACCTTCTCTCCCTCTCACATCTCTGATTGACTAACTGTCATTCAAGATTGGTGTGCCTCCAACGATCTTTGTCTGAATGCCAGCAAGACAGAGATCCTCCTCATCAGCACACCTTCACCATCCTTTCCCCTCACTCTCTGGCCGGCCTCCCTTGGCCCTCCTCCTACCCCCACCTGCAAGGCTAAGAACCTCAGGGTCATCTTTGACTCCACACTTTCCTTCTCCCCCACATCTCTGATGTCTCTAAAAAGTCAAACTTCCTACTGCACATCCTAAGAGGTACTTTGCCTTTACTCTCCTTCCCCCAGAAGCTCACTGTCTCCCAAGCCTTGGTTCCGGAAGCACCTCAAGCCCTCCCTCTTCGCCTCTGCCTTTGCCCCTCTTCTCCCCTGCTTATCTGCTTTCTCTCTCAGCAGTGCTGCACCTGTCCACCTTCTGCCCTTTGGGCCCAGGTACCTGCTCACCCTGCCACCCTCCCGCACTGCCTCTGGGCCACCCCTTGCACTCGGGTCTGTTTCTGTACCCATACAGTCCCCCCTTTTTTTCTTCCTGCACTTATCAGACCTACCCTGTCTGCTAAAAACAAACACAAGGAGGTATAAGGGAAACAAAGCCCACCTCTAACCAGCCCTCAAATAGGTTCACAACCTTTAGCAACAAACAGAAAGGGTTAGGGAGGCAGCGTGCTCTACTGCATAAAAGTGAAAGCCACAGGGAAACCAGTAGACAAAGGGAAGGGGGATGCTTTGGACTGAATCATGAAGCATGATGCATACAAAAATAGACAATGTTATTAAGTTTCAACAATAACAATATATAAAATGCAATCAAATTGCAAATCAACCTCAATCTTTAAAAAAATACAAGAAAATATACGACTGTTATCAAATAACCAGTCAGAACAACTCAGTGCAACAATGTTTCAGACAGCAGTAAGTATTATGGGCTTCTAATGGTCAGCCCTATAATGTTTGTTTAGAAAAAGTGTCTTGTGCTGTGCAAATAGCGTAATTCAAACACATCAAACACTTCATTCATACTAATCATCAATCACTCATACACATACTCTCAACAGATTCTTCCAACATGTTTCTTTCCAGGTTTGTGTCTGCAAAGTTCTAAAGGAAATTCATCAGCGACTGTCCGTAGTCTACTCAATGCACTGAGCACAGCAAAAGCAGTTTTTACAAACAAAGTAGAATCATTATAAAGAGCAACACAGAGAAAGTGAAATGACTCCGCGATGCGTTGGCATCTCGTAACCCGGAAAATGTGTGGAGGGCTACTTAGACGTCCATCTGATATGCTTTCAAGTATTGAAAGCATATGAGATGGAACAAAAGAAGTGTGTGGACGAAATGGTTGAAGTGGGTAGAACAGAGGAAGTGGGCGGAAGAGAAGAATGTGTGGATGAAACGGGTGAAGCCGCTTGAACGGATGAAATAGGTGGTTGAACGGATGAAGTAGGTGGTTGAATGAATGAAGTAGGTTGTTGAACGGATGACATAGCTAGATGAAGTGAGTGGAACCGAAGATCGAGCATAAAATGATCGAAGTGCATAAACGATCGAAGTGCATAAACGATCGAAGTGCATGGAATGGTTGGAGTGCAAAGAATGGTTGGAGTACAAGGAATTGCCGGGGTGCATGGAACGGTCAGAGTGCATGGAATTGCCGGAGTGCATGGAACTATAGAAGTGTGCTCGATCTCAAGCACCTAAAGTAAACCACCATATCACATCTCCACGCTTACTCTCTTCTTCACACCATCACACAACTAGAACACAGCGATACTATGACACCATTCGGTATAGCTGTTCTCATACCTTCACTAGCCTCATACTCCCCATCATCATAACGAAACACAGCTGGTTACACACCCTCCAGCCTAGGCGTTCTCCTCAGGCCTAACGCAGCCAGAATCGGTCTGGATAACAACCTGCCAGAACAAACACATACTCTTGATCTCCCAACTAGCACACCTACCGCTAAGAAGCAGCTATCTCTCTCTCTCTCTCTCTCTCTCTCTCTCTCTCTCTCTCTCTCTCTCTCTCTCTCTCTCTCTCTCTCTCTCTCTCTCTCTCTCTCTCTCTCTCTCTCTCTCTCTCTCTCTCTCTCTCTCTCTCTCTCTTCTCTCTCCCCCCCCCCCTTCGGTTCCCGAGGGCATTCAACCTACCAGCGCCTTGAGATGGTACATAAGGCACTATATAAATGCAAAATAACATAACATACTGATAACCAGGGGCATCACCATTTGGGTATGGTGGAGAGGAGAATCAAATTCAGCTGTAAGGTCCCCGGTCTGGAAGGTTATCCGGCACCGTTCTTAACAAATCAGGCTCCAGACTCAAAAGTTCTTGGTAATGTTATAACAGCCAGGTGTTAAATAGAGGTTCTCGAATCAAGGTAGTCAGAAGAGATGTGTTCTCTAATGGTTCCACTTTCCTTCACCTTTACATGCTGGTTGGGCTAAATGGAGCGCTGTATTCAATGGGCGTGGCTAAATGATGCCTTCCCCTTGAAACAGAACAGTGATCCTGTTTGTGAATGGAACTGCAGCTCATAGTGTTGGAGGGTAAGCCGTTTAACTTCAAAAGGTCTGCGAGCGAAACACGATCACAGATCGCCTGTTCCGGTGGTGTGTCTGCTGCCCTAAGCACAGCACTTGCCACTTGCTGGCTGCACTACCACTGTTTGTTGCCTTTATTATTTATTTATTATTATTTATCTGTTTCTCCTTTGCTCCGCACTTTCCACTTCTCCCCCCTTCCATGCACCTTTCCCCTCTCCCTCTCCCATGCACTTGAACGTGCTTAATGTCACTGGGCCTAGTAAGATCATTGTTTTGTTCTCCCCTGTTCCCCTCCCTTGCCTTGTCGAGCCCTGAAACACTTGTGTACCAGCGCGGCAGAAATCAAATATCAATTCAATTCAATTAAGCTGATTACTCCACTGAAGCCTATTTCTCCACCTCTAGAGTTCCCCACATCCTCTGAACCTAGCTATCCCCTGCTTGTAATCTCCAGCTGCATCCCCTTCGTACAGAGCTCTGTTTTTTCCTAGTGAGTTTGAACTTTATAATCCCATACATACATGAAAATAAAGGACCTACACTTAGTGTAGGGTAAACCAGTAAAGTCCCAGATTGAGAGGGATGAGTCGGTGAGGTATAAACCGGTAAAGGACCGAAAGGCAAAGAAAGCATGTAAAACATTACTGACCAGGTCTGGGGCTAGTCTGGCTCTAGCAACACCAGGGCCCTCCTGTCGAAGTGGGCTCTGAAAGCAACGAGGGTGGCTGAACATCACAATGTTTTGAATGGGAAACATGGCATAGTTTCTTTTCTGAATGAGTGGCACTCTTTTGCTACTGTGTGTTGCTGCATGAATAAAGGGTCTCCCTTTGTTTCGTAATTGATAGCCTTCCTTCCTTCATGTCGCATAGATAAGTGGTGCTTTGCTTTGGTATGAGTGAGAAATAGAAAGGGGACCACAACATTCTTTAAAAGTTCTGGTAGGCCCACCAACATGTATGTTAAGTACCAACACACCACTTGCAAGAATTTACAAAAATGGCGCTCTGATGCACAAGGAATTGGATTTTAAAAAAATGACAACTGAAAGTAACTTTAATGCAAGCAAACCTGCACATATGAAAAAAGTACTACTCACTTCCAAAAATGGGAATATTTGTCTGGAGCAATGCAGGAGGTATTTGAGTTAATGTTGCTGAATCCCTCACTCATGTGTTGCCTAGTCCAAGGATGGACAACCAGATGAGTGAATTACTTTCACAGCCACCCTCCCTCCTCCCCGGGATGAGCGCCTCCATGATGTGCATTTGCAAAATCCTGGTCTTATTCGTGTTGTAGATGGTTCATGTCTGCGTGATTCAAACGGGCAACTAATTGTCGCTTATACTCTGTGCTCCCCGCAGATGGTAATAGAAACTGAGCCACTCGCCAATGTTTTTTCTGAGCCCTCACAAGGGAGGGCACATAAGACATCTTGGGATAAAATGGTGGAAATCACAACTCGGCTTCAACCATTCCAGTATGAAAAAAGCATTCAGTCTCTACAAGAAAAGAGCCCTTTTGAAAATGCAACTGATGGAGCTAAGAAAAAGCTAAGAGCACATGATTTGTAATGTTTGAGAAATTCCTCTCCCCTTCCTGTATGTCCAGTGTCATCCTGCCTTTTTAAATAATACAATCTAGGATATCCAGAAGTAACTGGGTGGGACACACCCCATCACTTAATGCATCAGTGAACACAACTATTCAGTCATACTACTAATGTATCATTTTAATAGGGTTTCACCACCCTACAGCCTCTGGCCATCTGTAATGAATCTAAAAAATGTAATTTCTTTGACTTAAATATTGAGGCTATGTGAAATGCATGTTGGGTGCAGCAGCGGACGTTTGCCTCCAATTCTCAGTGAAAGCTTTATTTCTGAATATCGTCTGCATTTTCAGAAACACTGGAAAAACATCTTCTTGTTGCCCAGGCCAGTCAAGGTTTGTTTTGAATTCCGCAGGAGCCAAAAGGAGTTCTTTCGGCTCCCATGAGAAACAGAGTGTTTACTTGTCACAGTATTCCACAGAGTACATCGGCTGGGTCTCTGTGAAGTACTATCAGCAGGTGAACTTTCTGGAAAAGTACTAGTCTGTAATTGTATAAGTTAGACTGGGGGCATCAGACAAGGCTGGCAAAGAGAGACACATAGCTTCAGCTGAACAGAGAGACGGTGGACGCATTGAATCTGGTTCCAGTCCTCTTGCGCTGTCTCCCTGCGCCAAGCCTGGATTGAGAAGCTGTCCAGTGATGTTTTTAGCAGGGATGATGTGGTGCAAACATATGCCAACAGTGATGTAACCTTTTTTCTAATTCTACATTTTATTTTGTATTTTTTGTTTGAGTTAATAAACGGCTATGCAATTGCCAGTTTTATAATTACTGAGAATGACTGAATTCCTGCGTCCCAAGAGCATATTGCCTTCCTATTCAGTGTGTTGGGAAAAATAATAAAATAGACATCCGTGCACTGATATTTGGGAGAGCAAAACACCATCCCATCTGTTTACTATACTGACTCAGCCCCCTCCATGCCCTATATTACGGATAGTCCTGAACCTACGCACCACTTGTTAGCCTGTTGATGACATTACTCCTTTGGCTGGAAAAAGGACATTCTGTTCTCCCAGGCAACATAGGTCATGTGGTTCATTAATCTTTCACTGCAATCCAGAGATCTCCCTTACCCCTAATGCAAACAGTGCTCTAACAACTATTAGAAAAAGCCTTCTTGGGACCCTACTGTTCTGAATAACCTTTGCCCTATAGCCGATCTTCAATCGTTAATAGTGGGTATTCAGCTCCAACACTTGAAGAATGTAATGGTGTCCTTGCATTCTTCAAACTAAATTTCGACCCAATTAAGGGGATGAGTAAGCTGTTTTCTAAATCTGGGATAACATACTTTACAATCACAATCAGGGATACCTATCGCTTTTGATAACGCTGGACGCCGAAGCTGATTTCGATCCTGTAAACTACTCCCTCTTTTCAGATCATTTGTCCATTGCTGTCCAGGTAGAAGGTGGCTGCTCGGAGTGCTCACAACCATCCCTTATGAATTGCCAACAAAGAGTGGATCTAGTTCCCAGTGACCTAAATCGCAATGCCTCCAATACAGGATTATTGCTTTTAGTTCTTGTTCATTTTCTCTGCACCTCCAACCTCGTACTTCCCCAAAGAAACATTCTATGCAGATTATGACTTACGCCAGCAAGGTTAAAATTCTGGTATTTTCTGGCAATATAACTTGAGCCTATATGCACAATTAAGAGTAGTAGTGGAAGGGGCATATTTTCAGTCGCTCCCTGTATGAATGACTAGTGTCTTTACCCGCGCCTAGATACAGAAAGAGGTGGTGAGAGTCTTGATCAATTCCTAGCTTGATCACATTAATTCCATTTACACAGGTCTGGCAGCCTACCTGCTACAGCACCTTCAGAGTGGACAGAATTTAGCTGTATGCTTCCTCGTTGGACTCATTAAGTGAGATGTCACCCCTCTGCAGCCCTCCCCTCGCTGGCTGTGTTACTAGCCAGATTGCCTTCACGGTCCTTTGTCTCAACATTAAGTGTCTTCATAACCTGGGCCCACCTTACTTGGCCTACAAGCCCCAACCCATGATGACGCTTCACTCAGCCAACTTACATTTACTAAAGATACCACAGCATAATTATAAGTACAGAGGAAGGCAGAGGTTCTCTATCCAAGGAAGTCTCTTGTGGAATGCTTGCCAATTGGAAAAACTCCAGCTATCTTACTTGACCTTGTTTAGGGAAACCTCTTTTGTTAACCCTTTGCTTGGAGCATGATATTTGGATTGTTTCTGGTTGCCATTGCAGAAATTGAGTTTGCGGATGTGCACAATACAAAACACAAAATCAAATCAAGTTCTCCTCCCAAATGTTCACAGACCGCAAAGATGCCGAAGACCACGTGTTCATGTTGCAATGGCCTGGCGATAATGACTTACAAACGTTCTATACTGTAGACCTTGACGACAAAATGGGGGGCTGATATTATTGAGCCTCAAAACAGATCAATTACATAAGAATTGCTCTCAACATAAATGATATGTCGCTGCATTGGTTCGCAGATAGTGGCGAGCACTCTGTCTAATGGAATGATCTTGTGTTTGTAGAATAATTGGTGATGAACTATTGGATTTTGTAAATAGTGATAAAATCCTTTATTAGAATAGACATCTGTCAAAAAAGAATGGAGTGGAGAATACGTCTCCTGAATATAATGTGTCTTTTAATTGTTGTCAATAAATAAATGCATCATAAAAGATAGGCTTTAATTTTTCAGAGGTTTAGACGGTTGAAATATAATGATTAATGTGAAACTATGAATAAATTAGCAATAATCTAAAGTAAAACGTGAGGGGGTTTATTTGTTTTGTACACATTCTGATGGCGGCCATGCAACAGAAGGAATAAACACATTACTCGATGAACAGTAACTTGTGACCAGTAACCACAAAGGAGTATAAGAGCCCTGGGATGGACAGTACTCCAGAGGGAAATGACTAGTGCGTGTTGGTTGTGGTGGTGCAGATAACTGAGTTGCTTTGCGTAAGACAGATGGAAGTAAAGACACAGAAATTCAGGCCATAAAATGAAATGTGGAGGATCTTAAATCCCTTTAGGGGTGGGGAAAGAAACGACCATATGCATAGGTTCTGCATAAGGACCACACATTTAGAGGGAACCCAAAAAAGTCACCACCACAGTTCAGAACTACAGGCCAGGTGCATATCTTGGCACAGCGTTGCTGGGTAATGCATTGTATCTAGCATGGGGGATGGGGAGCCGTAACTGCAGTCTGGAGTAATAGCCATTTCATGTACACCTACAACTGCCAGTGCTGTGCTGCCACCCAGGAAATGTTTACAAAAGCCTGGTCCCCAGTGAATTCCCAGATCCTAAGGGCACTCCCTGGGAATAAGTAGATCACTGACTATGTTTGGTACCTGTGCGAGTCTGATCCACTTAAAATAATGGATTACCTACTAATGGCCATATCTCCATGATCATGAAGTACGTGTTCGTCTTTAGGAATACAGATACCATTTGCCCGTGTGAGTTTTTAAAATACTCTTACATCTTGCATGTGTGTTTGCATTTTCTACACATATTTCCTGAAAGGAGATTTCCCATCATTTTGATTCTAGAAAGTAGATCACATTTTCCCGCTCTATAAAGAAGCTCCAACCTTGGCTTTACGTGACTCTCACTCAGCCAGCGGAGGAAGCTGCTTCACATGATCACAGGTTAAATGGTCTTGTTCTATTTCAGAAGGGTCAGGCCAGTCCCCCTCAATGCTTTCAGAATCATTCTATTTATTAGGTTGTAAAACATGCAATGCAGAACAACTCTAAAGCAACTATCCCCAGGCCCCTCCATCTCATGTACCTGATTCCTTCTGTCATTCACTGTCTGAAAGGGTTGCTCAATGCCCACCTCTCTCTGCACTCTGCTGCCACTAATCACCAAGATGAAAATGTTCATAGGAGAAGGAAAATAAATGTGCACGTATCCAGTTCTATATTTTTCCATAATAATTGGGTTTAAGCGGGTCATTTTATATTCCTCCATTTGCCAAGTATGCATCATTTTAATAGCATCATGGCAGAGAAAACCCATCTACATTTGTTTTCAGGATTGAAGGGGGGGGCATCATTTTTTTAAGGTAATGGTCTCTAGTGCTCACTGGTGCAGGGGTTGGGAACTATGTCTGCCTTAGTTAGGTGGTGCTCTGTTTGATGAATCTTGTGGAGTCATCACTAAACCCCAGTCTAAAGTCTCCTCCCATGTGGCCAGGGGAAGGCAGCTGCTACCTGATCCTACCACTGGGGGTGGTATCCGGGGGAAGGCTCACAGCTATAAAGGGGAAGGGATGACTCTACTGGGAGGGACACAGTATTAATTTTCGTCTGAGCATGAAATCATTCCCAGATATTTAATTGCTTACTATCAATGTACCAATCCCTATAATATGAAATTGCAGACTCTTTTCACAAGCTCAAGCTCCCCTTATTTAGAAACCCTTGGTATAAATAACAATCGGATGTAAATAGAAATAACATAGAACAACTTAATGTTACACCTTTTTCTATGGACCTTACTTCCCGCAATGCTAAAAGTACTGGTATGAAGAAGAGGAGCTTGGAGGCAATGAGAATTCAGAATGGTGAATACCCAAAGGTTTGGTCTAGTCGTTGACTATTGAAACACCTGACCGGGACATTTAAATCCTGAGATGAAATCCAGCGGGAGAGTGAGAATGATGGTGATGGTGAAGCAGAGGAAGAAGGATGTGGAGCAGTTGATGGCCGTGCGGGAAGCGTAGCTGGGAAAGCTACCATCATCCAGGGTGTGGAGGCAGCCGAGGAGAGAAGCCCAGTTGTTGGATCCACCCTGGTGAGGGAAAACAAGGAAGACTGCAGAGTACGTGCAGCAGTTGAAAGCGTACTAAAAGGAAGCCCAGGTGAGAAGATGGGCTTCCCAAACAGCGTGCGGCAGACAATTATGATTGGTTATTTATAACGCACTTAATACCGAAGAGGTTTCTAAGCGCGGATCTGGGATTCGAACCTGTGTTGCTCTACATCCACTTGTTTCTAAGATGAATGCGTTGCCACTGAGCTATACTACCCGTACCCATAGACAAGCATTGCAGCGGAAGATCAGTGGGGCGGCCGTCACTCCTGAAGACCTCCGTGCTACTTACCAGAGACTCAAAGAGGTGAGGAGGAAAGCCAACCTGAAACAGGAGGACTGCAGTGAAGCCAAAGTGCCAGCAGGAGCTGTTGTAGAGGGCCAGTGAGTTGTTATAGAGGTAATGCCAATGCTGGGGCGCTCTGTGCTCTAAGACTGTTACAGAAATCGCGTTTTGAATACCAAACTATTGCTAAAACAAAGCAGAACTTTTTTGATTAATATCAAACAGATATGCAAGACAAAATGAAGTGGCAAAGAGGAAGGTTTCCTCACAATGGAATACAAGAGGGGAAGGTTTGTGAACAGCATTACCCAAAAAATGAAACGAAATGGCAAAGAGGAACGTTTCCTCTTAAAGGAATATAAGAGGGGAAAGTTTGTGAATATTACCCACAGCCAAGAGGCTGCTAAAAGACTCTGGGTAAAATACCAGTGAAGGAAATCTTAAATCCATACTATCTATAGCAAGAGGCTATGAGAAATATATATTAAGACAAACACTGAGCAAAATTCACAACAAGCATTTCCATCAGCCATGAAGTTGTGAAAAACCCTTAAGGAAGCAACTGAATCGGAAGACCCCTTCTTTGAGAGATATACTCTTGGAAAAACCTATATCACATCCTGCCAACAGCCAGATTGTAAAATTAGACTAAGGCGACACGGGAGCAACTCTTCCTTTTGGGATTGAAATTGGAATAATCTTGTAACCCAAACTGCTTTCATTCCAACGATTGTTGAGAAGCCATTGAGAAATTTTTAAGAATAGGTCTTGTACATGTTGTTTCCAGTTTAGGGAAAATTAGAACACAAGGTGTCAAGAGCCAAAAGAGTATAAGAATAGACAATTGTTGGTTAAACCACCTTCCAAGAGAGATTGATGTGGAGAATATTGGAAGCAATTATACCATGAAGTTTGAAGTTAGTTGTAGGAGATTTCTTCCTGGTGGGCTAGTACACTAGGAAAGGGCTTGTAGTTGTCACTACTCGAGGATATTCCACTTGGAATCTGATCCACACAAATATCAGGGTCGTTGTAGAAACCTTCTCCCCCCTCCTCCTCCTCCTCCTCCTCATTTGTTTCAGTAATGGAGTCCAGGACCTTCTTCCCACCTTTCTTCTTGCTCTTGTGTTTTCTTTCGAAGAGGTACGGTCTCCTTCGAGTAGCTGTTAAGTGATGGCAAGCAAGAGGGACCCCTTCCCGCTGGAATCCAAACAGAGGAAAAAGCCCAAAGGCAGAAAAAACCTCTGGATGTTAGGAAGGCCGGTGGAGTAATCCGGTGGAAGGTGTTTTCCAACAGGCAACGGTCACAATGCAAGACTTTAGAGGCTGGGTGTGCCTCGGGCGGAAAGGCAGAGTTCCACAAAAATCCAACAGAAGCACTGGAGGTGCGCCGAGAGACAAGAATGGCCACTTTTACTCCATGGGATGACACAAGACCAGTAAACCGGAATGCTCTGGTAAGAGGAAAGGAGGGAGATAAACCCAGAGCGCAGAACGCAGGAAGCAAGAGTAAGAGAAAGACAGGTAAGTGTAAAGGGGAAAAGATGAGGAGGCAGAAACCAGAGCGGGTAGAAGGACCAGATCAAAGAGGACCAGTACAGCCGGAGGAAACAACAGAGCAGAGGAAACGGATTAAGACGAGAAGGCTACGGTAAGAGAACCGCAGGAAGGAAATGAACGAGAGAAAAATAAAGGGGCAGACGGCAAGCAAGTGAAAGAAAGCGTAATCTTACGCTGGAAAGCATAACTAGCGTTAACCTCATGAAACAGAGAGAAAACACAGTGAGTTGCAATGCAAAGCTAGCGCGGAAGGGGAGGAGTTAAAAAGGCGGAAGAAAGAATGTAGTTGGAAAGACTAGACTGGTAAACCCGGAAGGATGAAAAAATGAAAGGGAAACCCTACCGGCGATACACTCGCCTGGCCGGCCATAAGCGCCAGAAGAATCGGCGCGTGACAGTATGCCCCCCTCCTAAGGAGAGACCGCCCGGCTTGCCAGGGTGGGATCGATGGAACTTCCGGACCAGGACGGGTGCGTGAACGTGGGATGCAGGTTCCAAGAGTCCCCTGAATGAGGAAAACACTTCCAATGAATAAGGTATTCCAGTCTGCTCCTTTTATATCTGGAGTCCTGCACACACACCACTTCGTACTCCTCGGTTTTGGGTCTTCTTTGGATACCTTGTCCTAGGGCATGGTCGAGCATAAGGATCTGCCAAACATTCCTTAAGCAATGAGGAATGAAACACCAGTGAATGTGTTTCATGTAGGCAGGTAACTCCAATCGATATGCCACCGGATTGATCCGCTCCAAAATGGGATACAGACCTAAAAATCGAGGTGACAGCTTAGAACTCTGCACCCATCGAGGCAGGTATTTCGTCAAAAGCCGAACCTTGGTGCCCTTCTGCCACAAGGGTGACGGAAGTTGATGAGGATTGGTCTGAGAGCAGTAACGACTGCGGGAGTCTTTAAGACTCTTGTAGGCAACCTTGTGTGCTTCAGTGATGTCATCGAGTAAGGCGTCTATTGAAGGAAAGGTAGTTGATTGCAGATCACCTGGTAAAAGAGCTTGGGGGTGTATAACATAGGAGCAAAAAAAAGGGCTAAGGCAAGTGGCACTGTGTTTACTGGACACAGTTATAGGAGAATTCCGCCAAAGGTAACAACGCCACCCAGTTGTCCTGCTGATGGTTAACAAAACCTCGGAGATATTGTTCCAAGGATGCGTTTATTCTCTCCGTTTGGCCATTCGTCTGAGGGTGAAATCCCGACGACAAAGCCCTTTGGATGCTTAGTTTGGTACAGAGTGTCTTCCAGAAGCGGGAGGTGTACTGACTACCTCTGTCAGATATAATTTTCGTAGGAAGACCATGAAGACGAAAGACGTCTCGGATAAATATTGAGACCATTTCAGCTGCAGTGGGTATTCCATGCAGAGGGGAGGAATGGGCCATCTTGGTGAAGGCATCTATGGTTACCATGATGCAGGTGCACCCCTCCGAGGGCGGTAGTTCCACAATAAAATCTGTCGTGATGATCTCACATGGTCTGGTTGGAAGAGGGTCGTGTTGTAGCAGTCCTTTGGGTTTCGAAGTGTTGTATTTGGATCTGCTACATACTGGGCATGATTGAACATAACTCTTGACTTCCTTGATCATACCAGGCCACCAAAGTTGTCATCTGAGAAAATCTATGGTGTTGGAAACCCCACGGTGACCTGCCACTGGGCTGTCATGACACCACTGAAGGGCCTTCAATCTGGTAATGGAGTTAAAAAGAAATAGACGTTGATTTACAAAAAGCAATCCGTCTTTCATGATGGCCGCGTCCCGAGCTGAATAGGAGGGAAGGACAGGATTGTGGACCATGGCCTCTTTGACCGTTTGCAGAAAAGAAGAGACCATACTGATAACTTGGTGAGAGGCAAACATGTGTTTGAGTGGGTGATTAAAAAAGGCACCCGGAACCGGAACCCGAGAGAGAGCATCCACCAGAACGTTCTTGGTCCCAGGTAAGTAGGTGATAGTAAAGTCATATAGGGCAAATAAATGTGCCCACCTGGCTTGCCGGGAATTGACACATTCCATCTGCTGTAATACCCTTAAGTTCTTGTGGTCAGTTCTTATGATAAATGGATGAGTGGCCCCTTGGAGTAGATGGCGCCACTCTTCGCACGCCGTTTTAATGGCCAAAGGTTCTTTCTCCAGGACAGAATAGTTCTTCTGACTGAGCATCAGAGTCTTGGATAGATATGCAACTGGATGCTCCACTCCATTGTGTTCTTGTAGGAGAACAGCACCCAAAGCAGCTGCCGAGGCGTCGGTTTCTACCACGAAGGGAAGATTTTGATCTGGCTGTCACAAAATAGGTGCAGAGCAAAAGGAGTGTTTGAGTTTTTTAAAGGCTTGGTCAGCCTGCTCTGTCCAAATGAAGGGAACCGCAGTCTTCTTGAGCAGAGAAGTGATGGGCAAAATGATCTTGGAGAATCCAGCTATGAATTTCCTGTAAAAATTACTTAAACCCAAGGACCTCTGAATGTCCTTTACCGACATAGGCACAGGGCACTCTAGGATGGCCTTGGCCTTCCAAGGGTCCATCTGGATGCCAGCACTGGACAATATGAAACCCAAGTATGGGACTGTTGGTACCTGAAAAACGCATTTGCTGGGATTGACCAGAAGATGGTGTTCCTTAAGTCATTGGACTACCTGGCGAAGATGTTCTCGGTGATCCACCTCGGAGGCTGAAACGACCAAAATATCGTCTAAGTAGATGACGGTGTTATGAAATAGGAGATCAGAAAATATATGGTCCATGAATCTCTGAAAAACTGCCAGGGCATTGACAAAGCCGAATGGCATGACTCGGTATTCAAAATGCCCATACGGGGTACGGAATGCTGTCTTCCATTCATCCCACACACGGACACATAGGAGATGGTATGCCCTCTGAAGATCCAACTTTGCAAATATCGCCGCACCTTGTACTGCTTCAAGAATGTCCTTTATAAGGGGCAAGGGGTATCTGTCTCGCACCGTGACACGATTAAGGCCACGATAGTCAATGCAAGGGCGTAGCTCATGAGTGTCCTTCTTGGGGACAAAAAACAATGATGCCCCTGCAGGGGAACGTGAAGATTGAATGAGGCCGTGGTGAAGATTGTCATCTAAGTATTTCCGTAGAACTCCCTTCTCTTTGAGGGAAAGAGAAATCATTCGACTGAATGGGACTAATGCCTCTGGTAACAGATCGATAGCGCAGTCCTCTGGCCGGTGTGGTGGTAGGGCTTGTGGTCCTTCATCACAGAAAACCTCGCTGAATTCATGTAGGAAGGTAGGTATGGTATGTATTCCCAGAGTTGTCCAAGATGTGGGTGCGGCCATAGAAGTGTCGACTGTAGTGTAGTTTGTAGACTTAAGGCATGTCTGGTGACAGTAGTCAGAAGTGAAGGCCATCTGATTCTTCTTCCAGTCTATAGAAGGGTTGCGTTTCCTGAGCCAAGAGATACCCAAGATGACCGGAATGTGGGCAGCCTTGATGAGCTTGAACTGGATAGTTTCCGCATGATGCATCACCGTCATCTCTAAAGGCGCAGTGGAATGAGTGATAAGGCCTGAACACAAAGGCTTGCCATCCACTCCTTCTACTTTTTGATTTTCTTCCTTTTACAGGGTCTTTATTCCCATTTTCCTGGCCCAGGAGATGTCCATAACACAACCGGCAGCACTGCAGTCAACAAGGGCTAATACCTCGGACTTCCATTCCTTGGACTGAAGCTGGATACCCACCACCATGAGGCGATTGTCATCCGATGGCACAGCAATGGTAACAGACAAAGAAACATAGGGGCCTGTTGATCTTCCACGGAGGCTTACCCCTTCTTGCTCTGAGGATGTTCATTTCCCGAACGGCGAGGCGGCACTTGAGAGCAGTCCCGAAGCAGATGCTTATCTGAACCGCAATACATGCAGAGACTGTTATCCTTTCTCCTCTTTCTCTCTTCAGCACTCAAAGGTCCTCTCATGGTCCCTATTTGCATTGGTTCATCCTTGTTTGATGAAGGTGAGGAGGGGCTAGGACTAGGGGTTTCCATCCGAAAGGGGATGCCTCGATTCTTTCTTCGTTCTGACCTTCTCTCACTGAGGTGAAAGTCAATCTGTAGAACCATGGATAGCAAGTCGGCAAAGGTATCAGGTCTTGAGGATCAAGCGAACTCATCCATGAGTTCTTCTCTAAGGCTTCTACGAAAAATGGCATATTGAGTCGAGTCTGGCCAACCAGTCTCGGCAGCGACTCGTTTGAAATGGGCAATGTAGGTGGGTAGATCAGAAGTGCCCTGTTGAATGTCTAGTAGCTCTTCGCTGGCTACCTGAGCTGATTCCTGCCTTTCAAAAGCCGACTTAAATTGAGTAAAAGTGCCATAATCCTGTAGTAAAGGGCTAGCGCTATTTTATACCCCCTAATCTCTCTTAGGTGTGGGTCATTACAATCACTAGACTGCACCTTGTAGTCTAGTGCCTCCAAATCCCTCTTCCTCGTCCCAGTACTTTGGACATTGGTGGACTTAAAGTCCCCAAAGTTACAATTAGCTTTTTCTCTATGCACATTGTGTTTAAATGGATTTACTTCACTTCCATTATTAATCATGTTTTCAGGAGGGGATTTAAAAGGAGTCAATTATTGTTTTGAGTAGTAACTCTATCATAACTTAAGATGGTATTGCTCTGATGTTCACATTTAACTTACACTTGTTGAATACAAGAGTTTTCATCGTTATAGATGTGACCAACCTTATGAGGGGGAGCTCTGTGTCTGATAAATGATTGATTAGGACCAGTTTCACAATCCACAGAATGAATAGTTTCAGAACAGAAAACCTCACTTTGACATCAAGCCATTATACATTCTGGCATCACTGACATCTCTTCCTCTGAGGAAGATAAATACTACGTCTCAACTGAGTCCTCCTATTGCCTTGGGCCCCTTCTCCTCCCATGTGATCCTCTGGACTAATACCACCCCCAGGGTTAGGATCAGATAGTGGCTGCCTTCCCATGGCCACCTGGGAGGAGACTTTAGGTAGGGTTTTTGAGAGAACTTCGCAGGATTCATCACACCACCCATAGTAAGTTTACAAAAGTAATGACTTTTACCTACACACAAGTAACTATATGCCCTTTCTAATGCCTCTTGTGATGTACAATGCATTGCAAGTTAGAAAATAAATAAAGAGAAATGCAGTAAAAATAGTCTCCCAGAATAAAACTAGAAGTCTCTAACCCTCAACTGTGTTGAGTGCTGACAACAAACCTGTTTTGCAGTAAAGGTGGGATCGCTATAGGAAAAACAAACGGTCAACGTGGTGATATTTTCCTGTGGTTCTTCTTAGCTTTCAGTCCATATTTTCTAATTGTCGCGTCATTTGGAGAAACCCTTCCCTTGTGGATGCGTTGTTCTTGGTCACCTTCTTGATTTCCAAGGCAGAGACATCCAGTGGCTGGAAAGTGAGAGAAGAGGGCTGCCTCAAGCAGAAACTTTCTTTGTGTGATGCTCCTGGCCCTCCCGAAGCAAGAGTTACAGCTCTCTTTGAAGATAGGTGGCCTTGCAGCTATGAATATTCCAGCATCCCTCCTCAATTCCTTGAGGACTCCCTCAACAAGTAGTTGCATTTTCTGGTGTCCTTGCAAAGTGTTGACTACATATGTTGCAGTTGCCATAAAACAACACAGGGAACCCACATAGATCAGATTTCTTCTTCAGTACTTGTGGACCTTCTGGTCCAGGGGCTCTGGCTATTCCAGGTACTGAAAATGCAGAGCCACACTTCTGTCAGCTTGCATTGAGATGCACATGTGCGATAGCATTCTGATGAGGGGGGAGGTGGTGGTGGTGGTGCTGCAGGGCGCTGGTTCTTGAACTCATCAATGGACTGGAGGTGGGGCAGGAGCTTGTGGCCATACAGAAATAGGCTGTCTTCAGAGAGTGCCCAGCCCCAGACAGCTGGTTGGCCGAAGGAACAGTTCATTTCCGACACGCGTCAGCTCTTGTCAGCACATTACGGCTGTTGGTGCAGAGCCACTTCTTTGGGTAGCATGCAGGCAAAGGTGGGCTCCGTACGGTGTGGGGGCCTATCCCCGTCCATCCCCATGCATCTCCAATAAAACAATGCGTCCAGCTTCTATCTCAGCACCTTGAATGTATATGGGGATATAGGAGTTGGGAAGGTTGTCACTTCCACAATCACATGTATGCATGCATTGAAATGTGGCTTTTGGCCACGTGCATCCCATTCAAGCTTGCATGCAACCAAACAGCCTCCTCTTAGCATGAACAGATGGTATCTGGCTTGCACAAAGGAAGCCAAACAGGGAACAGAAATTCCTCAAATAGCCATGGATACCTTTCTGGAGGAAAGCCAGCCTCCTTAACACCATCTTAAGTTTTCTTCACAGAAAGCACAGTGTGGGTATTGGGGATACCGTATATGTAGTTGGTTCTCTGGGATAACAACAGGTTGTACCCCAAAAAAATATAAAACTGCCACCGACCAGAACATGTTCGCACATCAAGGCAGGTGAGGATAGTCACCTGCAGAACCAGGGCCTCCTTTTTGGTAGGTCTGCCGCACACTGTCCCTGGGGTGCAGATACAACAATGGTACCCCTTCTTGTCTCTGGACATTCCAGAACCCACAGGGCAAGGTTCAAGATCAAGATATCAGAAGGAAAATCGAAAAGAATTACAGGCTGGCTACAAACTATACTTTTTGCCTCACGCTTGCTTCCCGAACCCATGGATCGGTGTGAAGTTATGTGGGATGTATGGCCACTGTTGCATGTCTGGGCCCTGTACATCTTCGAACCATTTCAATAGGCCTCATTACGACCCTGCCGGTCCGGAAAGAACTGTGGTGGTAAATCCGCCACCACCGTTCTTTCCGGACCGACTGATTAAGAGTCCTGCATGCGGGAGGTGTCACTCCCGGCAGGTCTGACCTGGCGGGTTTAACACCACCCGCCTGCAGGCAGACATGGAAACACCAGCTCTGTCATAGACGGAGCCGGTGTTTCCATGGTCCCCATCCCCATGGAGTCCTAAGGGACTCCATGGGAATGGGGATTTACCGATTTCTGCCTCCGGAATTACCGGGTCACCGGGGTTGTAATGCCCCAGTGATTCCGGCAATCACGGAGGTGGAATGGTAATACCAGTCCGGCGGTGACCTGCCAGACTTTTGGCACGGTTACCACCGGACTCGTAATGAGGCCCACAGACCTTTCACCAGTGAGTTTTCCCATACCATGTAAGACACTCTTGTAACGTGGACCACATCCACACATACATGAGGACACCTGCAGCATTTGAGTCTGTACTGAAGCCAGCTGTACGCATCACCTGAGTTACCTCAAATGCTAAGCCTGACATGGATGTTCTCAAAGGTCAAGGGTTTCCTAGATGGGAAAGCATGTGTTATGCAAGGAGCACACATTTTTGAATGGAGGCACTCCATCTTGTTAAATTTAGAGAATGTATGTGTAGTCACACTTTGACATTTTTCTTTTTAAGCCAGATTGACCTAAGGAGCAAGGATACGTTACAGCTCACAAAGGCAGTGTGTATTGACTTTTAGTGGCCTGCTCCCTCTTTATGGGCCTGCAGCGCAGCAGAGAACTCATAAGGAACATAAACAGTACATTTCAGTTTTCTGTTTTGGGTTGTACAGAAATGACCACTTTTGACATTGGCGACAGACACAGACTTTTCACCAGTGAGTTGTCCCATACCATGTAAGACTTTCTTGTAAAGTGGAAGAGCCTTCTTGTTGGTGTCCCATACCCAACAGCCAATCAGCAAATCCAAAGCAACGCCTCAATCGTCCACCCTAACGTCTCACCAGGAGAAAAGGAGAGTCATGGGATAACGACTCAGGCACAGGTCCTGTGAAGTCGAGGTTCAGAGGATGGCCACAAATTGTAGATAAGTCCTCTCTCTATTTTCAATGTCCCTAGAGTATTAAAGAGAGAGGACTATCAAAACGCAGTCCCTCCTGTATCAACAACTAGGATGAGGCAAGCCTCTGTATCACAAGCAAATCACCGGAATGTTAACTGCGATGTAGAAATGGTAATTGTATTGGTGGTTAACACCTAGTCCTGCCACAACTAGAACAATAAAACCATGTCCCAATGTGATACATTGCATTGTCACAGCTGTTTGGTTTTATTTCCTACTCTGCTAACATTTCGCCCCAAATTCGGACAGTTCTCAGCCCTAGCAATCATAATTAATAATAATGTGCATTCATTTAGTGCTACAAACCTCAGGGATCTGAGCACTGCTTATTATTACCCACCGTGTGTGGTGCTCATTTATCGATCTCCGAAGGATGAAAGGCTGAGTTTGGCCCTGTGCGACAGCAGGTTCTGCACGGATGTCAAGGTGAGCGCTCTATTCTCTGTGCTATCTGAGGGTGCGTGAAGAGGACTCATGGACCATATCTGGTAACATTGCTTGCTGCTGAGAATTATAACACTACTAGCACCCTGGCGGGGATTGCAAGAGCCTTGTTTGGGATTTAGGTGTCAGATAGACACAGCTGGAGGCAAACCTTTGGCATGTGCACCTAATAAGGGAACACAACACCTGAAGAAAACCCGATCTCAAGGAAGACCACCAGCTGCAGGGCAGGTTTTTCTGATGTTCCTTTTAGGACACAATTCTGCTGGTATTACAAGAGCATGGAGGCGAGATGCCACCAAAAATATGGTAAGCTCAGGGAGCGTAAAAGAAAAGGCAGGCAACCAGAGTGGCCATGTGGTCCAAGCAGCTATCAGCATTCTTGAAATCTTGAACAACAATGGCCATTATGATCTGGATTCCAAGGATTCAGGCTGGAAAGTAATTCAAGGTTCTCACCAGTGCTAATCATAGCTGTGAATCAAGGTTTTATCTCATCATAGCCCCTTCTTGAGACTTTGTCACTGGGCCTCACTCCCTTATACCCTGTTTCATGCCTGAGTGGATTTGCGCTTCAGTTGAATGATATGACTATAGCTTTCCCAGTTGTTTGATCTGAATTGTTCTGTTCCTTTTCAAAGATGTCACCATCATGTTGATGGAGCCAAATTGGCAGCCCTGGAATCAATGCATGATGAGATGAAGACTTTGTGCCTTCAACTTCACAAAAAGTCTAGATGGCAAAGGCCTAATTGTTTTTAGAAAAGAAGAGCTTCATAGTTGAAGGACCCCCTGAAGAGTCACCTATATCAGTTACCACCCAGAACGTATTCTTAAGTGAGGTGAGTGTATATCAGTATCGAACGAGACATTAGATTGAAGATAATAGACATATGATATATTTTATATCATGAATGACCTAGTTAGGAATCTTCACAGGAGATCAGGAGCTGCTGTTGGCCATAATAGGAAATAAAAGTATTCCAGCATGCAGATAAGGCAGGTGAGGTTAAGATTGTCAGTTTTCTACACATATTATGATTGAATGAAAAATTCAATTGATTTCAATGATTCTGTTATTACCAGGGAAGTCAGCAAAACAAGTGAATGAGTGAAAAACTTGTCAATTGTGTATTTCGGAGGACTCTGGGATATAAGAGGTATTTGATAGAATATGACTAAGGTTGCATTACGTAAATAATATTATCGTCTTTATTAATTGTTTTCAAACAGAGTCATACAAGGAAGGATAATAACACAAGAAGATTAGAACGACAAAATCTTTAAACCTCCCCATGTATCTGAATACATCAGTCATCCCTCAAAAATATATATGTTAAAAGAAGAAAATAGTATAAATAATTAAACGTAAATAATATGGCAGTAAAGTATTGATCAATTGAAAGATGGATGCATTTTTACAGTAATTTTTCTGAATTGTTTGTAGACAAATCTTAAGAAAACTTCCCCTGATGAAGAGAGATCCTCTCGAAATGTGTTGAGCCACCCTTTTTTGTTTTATTTAAAATGTCTTTATAAATACATTTCTTTGTACTAACTCATAACATGGAATCAATATGAGTATTTCTTTTACTTTGATACTTAAAATCTGCTTTCCAAAAATTATGATCACTATTTTCAAAATTCCAAAAATTATCAATTGAATATGATTGTTCAAACATTTACAAATTAGCTCAAGAAAGTGTGCAGGGGCCGGTAGGTCCCCCCTTAGGGAACTCACTCAACTATACCTTAGTGAGAAAACCCCAGATAAATTGGTCTGATAAACGTGCCTGGGGGAGATGAAAAAGACCTATGTGTCAACCTAGTGCTGCAGGGCAGTCCAACAAAGTCATCTCTTTTCATACTGGCTCAGAAGGTTGTCTAAAAAGAATCAAAATATGTTTTTTCAGTGGTGCAATGGTTGCTAAAAAGATGATGCAAAGATGTTTAAGTCACCCACTGTACCAGCTGTTGAAGATTGGATCAACAAACTCCTGACTCTTTTAACATTTGATCATGCAATGTATTAATGCAGGAGTGACCTGGGCAATTTCCATGACATCTGGTCGCATGACCCTTCTCTCTTTGTTTGTGAGGTTCCGTTTAGTTGTCACTGCTTGTTGACTATGTCAGATTTTACACATTTCCTGAGACAACCAATGTAGGTTTCAAGATTCGGATTGTGGGCACTACTTTTATTAAATAAAAGCAAGCATCTCTTTAGACAATGCACTGCTTCTAACTGCTTTGTCTGCAAACTAACGGTTCTGTGGTGGAGATGTACGGTGTCCAGTTAAAGGATCGAATACCAAAGGATCGAACGCCAAAGGGTCGACGCAATTTGACCTAAAACAAAGGGTCGATTTTTTTTTTTTAATATATATTTTTGGGGGTTTTCGTTTTGTAAAAAAAAGTGTTTTTTTACCAAAAAAACGGGGGTTTGGAGGGGGACCCCCCAAAAAAACAAAAAAAACATTTTTTAAAAAAAACAAATTTTTGACCCTTTGGTTTTAGCTCCTTTTGATTCGACCCTTTTGGCATTCGATCCTATGTTTTCGATTCTTTGACCAATAACCGAGATGTACAACTCTTAGATAAGAGGATCACTGCACTACATTCCATGCAGGCCAGTCTTGGTAAAGAACTCTTAATGCGGCTCTCCCCTCACTTCAACCTGTTACCATCTGATGAAGAAAGTCTTTGGGCCTTTTCGAAAGCTAATGCATTTTCCACTGCAGCATAATACTCTCAGATTATCCAAAGGAATGTAGCAAAATTCAGAATGTTGTTATTTTTATGGAAAAGAAGAAAATTACCCTTTGCAAAGAGGTGGCTTGCTGGTGTGTCCCAAGGGGGAGGGGGACACAGAGAATGCAAAGGGCAACCTTCAATCAGTCGTTGTTTTAGGCACCATTTGTAAAGCTGAACATTTACCATTTGAATAGCTTCCTGACGCTAAATTGTGTACAGAGAAACACTGAGAAATGGACCTTGAGAAACTACTGCACGCTGCCTGCTCAATTCCATCGATTTACGATAGATTTTGGATAATCAATAAATTAAAGACACAAAAACCGTGGGGGTGAGGTTGTCGGAGGGGTAAATATATGCAAGGCTTTTCAATGCAGCGGCAGCTGGGCATGGGGCTACATGAGGAATAGCTATGCATTTATGCATGTGATTTATGTACCAACACCTTGCTTAAAAGCAGAGGAGTGCCTTGCAGTAAAGGAAGAGGTATAGACTACATGAGAGAGAAGGGCATGGGCTGGGAAAGGGGGAGTGGCCATCAGTCAGTGTATTGGTACCTGAAGAGCAGGCTCCTCCTCCTTCCTGCAGCGCGGGGAGGATTCAGCTGATCTGATGTTTAGCATGTGTTGGACTGGTGTTTGTGAGTGCAGCATTAGAAGGCCTGCGTTCTAATCTTCTCCGTCATGCACTCCATAGAGCCTAATGTGATACCTTTCTTGCTACCCCTGTGATCTCCCTGGCTACCCTTAAAAAAAATTGAAGCTCTTGGGCTGTGGCCAGAGCCATGTGGCTCTTTGTTTCTGGAGTGGCTGGCTTTCTTGATCAGGCCTCTTAAAAAAACAGGGGGCACCACAAGCGTAACTCTTTGAGCAGTGACCCTAAATAAGAAAGAATAGGAATTACACATAATTAGTCTTTCTGGAATTCTATACAGTAATTGCTAGACTCATTAAAGGTATATTTCAGGCACACTTCAGGGGGTGAGCCACTGATTTAGTCTGTTCTTAAACACCACAAATTCACAATGCAGACAATAACTTCCAAAAAGCATTTAGAGTAGAATAGGCATCCCTTCTGGACTATGTATTTTGATTTTTGCACTTTGCAGCTATAATATGTCCTCGGTCACTTGACAAAATCCTTGTGCCTAAAAGCTTGTGTATGGTGTAGAAATGTTTGACTATAGCACATGAGGTGGCCCTTGATTTCATTTTGCCACAATGAATGCGTTGTTGTAATGTTTCTATCTTTCCTATCTCCATGGAATGCTGTTCAGGATGTTTGGGTGCATGTATGAGGGAACGAGTGCCCAGAGTACAGGATGCTGTGTGAGTGCGCTGCTTTCGCGGCACTACTCTAAATTCTTTCATACACAAATATGAGCCTGAAAAGTAGAACAGGGCCGGCTTGACATGTGGACAACTTTGCACCAGACCTGTCGAAGAAACTAAGCCGCTGTCAGGGGAGTTGCTAGGTCTGGAAAAGACCCGGGGCTTAGCTGATGTCGGAACTGTTGGGACTGGGGGCTAGCTAGACTTTTGGCTGTAGCTCCTGAGATTCTATCCGGGGCTACAACCAAAAGATCAGGGGCTATAGCCCCCTTAGCCCCCCCCTAGCAACGCCCCTGGCCGCTGTTAAATCTCAGTTACGAGTGTAATGGTATCCACTACACAGTGTAAGTTTCTTTCTGACTTTGAGAACATTCAGACATGTAATTGCTCATTTTACTACAGCCGGTAAAATAGATCAGTGGGTTGAACACTAGCTGCTAGATGCGTGTGATTTGCAGGTTTCAGGTTCCAATCCCCTCAAGCATAACTCAGCCTTTCATCCTTACGAAATTGATAAATGAGTACCAACACAGGTTGGGTGATAATGTATAGATATTTGTCCTATATAATGCGCATTAGCGTAAGTGCTATATAATAACACATGTTCATCATTTGGCCTTGGACGTCTGTTTGCATTCACAGTAATTTGGTAATATGGTATATACACTGATATTAACGATACATATGGTGATCCATTCTTGTATGAAATGTATATCACATTACAGTGATACTGTAAACATATTTTTCGTACTGTACTTAGGAACAATGCTATGTGATGCCATTGTTTTGTCAAGGGGTGAAAGGTCATGCTCCATCACTGCCTGTGATGTTACTTTGGGGTGGGGTCAAATGACAACACTTCCTGTGATGTCATCAGAGGTTAAGGGTTGCGCGATGCCTCTTCCGCTATGCCAGGCATGTTGGTGAATGGACGGCCCTGCACAGATAGCGAGTTTCTCAGCACGAAGGATGGTCTCTTGCCTATCAGTGCGTGGCAGATGGTGGGGTCGTCTTGGAGTGATGCAGGCTCAGATGGGTAAGCAGTGGAATTCCTGAGTGCTGGGATAAGGAGTCACGAGGAATCGGTCAACGAAATGCACCAGTCATGATTCTCAAGATTGTAGAAGTTTACCTCCTCTAACTTAAAAAAAAGAAAAAAGAACATTGTTTCCCACCACTGGTGTGTCGCGAGATACTGGCCCGGTTATTTTGAAAAAGAATAACCTGTTTAAACTTCCCCTCCCCCTCGTACCAGCAAACCACGAACAGCTGTGCCTGCAAAAACGTCGCGTGCTGAGTCCCGCCACAAATTCTTACTGCGCCATTTACACTTCCCTCAATCCCTTACAAAAAAAAAAAGAAAACCCACACTGCAGTTTGTGGTAGCCATAACTTTTAAAATACGGCGCTGCCTTTTATGCTGGGTGCCTGACAAATGGGCCAGAAATATTTAATTGATTTGTTTATACATTTATTTTGTATCTGGTGCGAAAATCCCGGGCTGTAAATAATAAAAAAAAAGGATCTGGCCTGGAATAAACTAAATTTATATGGCGATATAAAAGCAACACCAAATCATGAATCATGGCTATTCCGTCCTAACAAGCGGGGTCTCTGCAGAGCCCGCTGCCATAAAAGGCTGCAGTGGCGAGCCGGAGGCAGCCCTGACCAGCGTGAAGGCGCACAGCCCCCGCCGAGAAGCTGACCTCAAGAGCTGCCAGCTGCTGCTTAAGGGGCCCGTGCATGCATTTCCCAAAATGTAGACTCGCAAATGCGGCAAGGTGCACTCAGCCGCCAGCATGACATGCTGAGAAAAATAAAAACATAGGTAACGATGCATACAGCAGGACACAGCGTAACGGACTAAATAAATAAATGTATAAATATGTGTACATATTGCAGGCCAGGGGACGTAAACAATCCAGCGCCGATGGCCAACCGTACACTAGCACCCTCGGGGTGAAACTTGCCATTAAAGTAGAATGAAAAAGGGGCATCGGACGGTTTACTGACTGAAGCAGTCTCCTTCGTCCTCGAAGGGTGGCCCAGACTCCTGCAGGAGGAGTGTGACTGTGCGGGCAGTTAAAACCTCCTTGCTGTGGTACACAAGGACCCATGGCTGCGCCCAGCAATTGGCAGCCTGAATGAGCAAACGCTACATGTAGCTGTTTTAGTATAGCTATTAGGTGGCGTTTAATCCAAAACTAATGCATGAGAGTACAGCTAGGGAGAAATGTCATAGTGATGCAAAGTTTGTAAGTGTTGTTTGGTTATTTACCCACCCATTGCGTGCCCATGGATATGCTAATTCCTACCCACTTCCTGCCCCTCTACGCCCAAAACACATTCTGCTAAGACATCTTCAAGCTAGCTTTTTCACGTCTTACCATCAAACTGTACACTCAAAAGGCCTGCCAGTGTTTTTTCAAAGCAGTCTTCTGAGATTTAATGACTTAATTGGAACTGTAAACGAGCCACGGATCTAATTAAAATGTCTTGCCAGATCTGCCTTTAGCCACTTGATCTATAAACACTATGCATTCCCTTCAATGAAATCCTGTTTAAAATTAGATTTGGCAAAGCCAACAGTTTTGGCTTGTGTATAAGCATTAGGCATTTGCCAGGCACTGATATTGTATGTCGAAGTACATACACCATTCTGCAGCTGCTACCATCAATGGCCCGTTAATAACACTACAGCAGTGTCTGGCAAATGAGTTTCCCTTGCCTACACAAAAACACAAACTGTTGTTATTTTCAATGTTGGTTTACCAGATGTGCCAAGGCTGTCTCCAGATAGTTGCAGAGCCCCGACGGGGCATTCTTACTATATCCTGATAAAGAGAAGGGTATGGTTGAGGGAGAATGATATATATATTAATTGAAAAAAACTTTAGTAAAGGGACAGTTAAGGTGATCAGATTTAACCCTTGACATTCAGTGGATGTTGGAAGTATGATCATCCTAACTCGGCGTCCCCCCCGTTGATGACCCTCTAGGATGTAATGCTGTGCTATTTATATAGTACTTACACCTAAGCACTTTACATAGAACACATATGCATAAAATATCACCCAACCAGAGTTGGTACTTATTTATTGACCTCAAAAGGATGAAAGGCTGAGTTGGCCTTGCCGGGATTCGGACCTGGGACCGGCTGCAGACCAAACACAGATCGCAGCAGCGAGCGCTCAAACCCCTGAGCTAACCTGATGGCCTCTACTTTTGTGAATTCCATCTGTTATGTATTTGCACATGGGCTTTGCAACAGGGTGGATGCTGAGTTAAGATGATCATCACTTCCCACAGTCGTTGATTTTCAAGGGTTTTGTTGCGTTAAATCTGATCCCCTTAACAGTCCCTTAACTAAACCATTTTCAATGAATTTCAAGGGTTTTGTTATACAATAGTTTATTCAAGGGCCACTAGCCCTAGTCTTTAGCGTGCCCGCTGTATGTTTTTATACACTATGTTTCTTTCAAGCCCACTTGTCACAGCATTTGGCTGTGGCCGCAGCACATGCTGCACCATTAGGTTTCTTTGGGACCCACTAACCGGGGCCACTGGCACAAAGACTCATTTCTCCCTGCCTATAAGATGTGAACACAACAGATGTCCCCCCATTCCTTTTTTTCCTCAGTTTCCATTCCCCCAATAATCACTGTGGTAATCTTGCGCCAATTGCTGCGATGACGCTTGAAAATGAAGAAGTCCTCACAGGCGCTCCCCATGTGATTCCTTTCTTTTCCCAAGGTCTCCCCACCCACCTCAGTTGATGTTTACCTCCCTGGCCCCTCCCATTACTCCCTTTCTCTCTTTGGTTTGTGTGACACATTTTTTGTTTCCGAGCACGTTTTGCTTTATTACTGCAGTAATCGTGCGAGATTCCCTCTGTATTCCCCCAATAAAGGGAAATCCTCCGAAATGTAACTGGCTCTCAATTCCCCAACTTCACATGATCTCCTCTTTCCCCCTCCCTACCTCTAGCCCAGTGGTCTTCAAACTTTTTTGGCCGGGGCCCCCCTGAGCAAAATTTGTGCATGTCGGGACACCCCAGAAATGCCAAATGGACAGTATATATTGCGCGCCGTCACCTGCTCCCATCACAGTCGCTGGGCTCCCTCATCCCACTCCTACCCAGTCCTTGGTCTCTCCCCACCCCATCACACACCCTGGGCTCTCCCCACTCTGCTCCCACCACTATCCCATGGTTCCCGCCCATTGTGCTCCCACCATAGTCCCTGGGTTCCCCCCATTCCGTTCCCAACAGAGTCTGAGGGCCAGTGGCGGCTGTTGATTTTTTTAAATGGAGGGGCATAACTATTTCCCCCAAAAATGCTATAGCAACCGAGCATAGTGAGGGAGCCCGAACCAATAAAGTGAGGTTCGGGGGGGTTACCCCCAGTGAATTATTTTTAAATAATGGGTTAAAATGTTGCATTGTAGAGCATACTTTTAACAAAAAAATGGGTAAGTAGCCAAACAGTTTGCAATTGGTGCTGGGGGGCCCAAGGCGGCAGGCTTGACATTTTTTACTTGTCATGTAATAGTCATTGATGATTACATCATTTAATGTTACTTATAGAATGTATTATGTATTCAAGCAGAGAACTAAACATTGTTTCCAAATCTTACAGAATTCAATTGAACACCCCGTAATTGTGACTGAAATTAGTGCATCAGCAGGATCCCCTGATGAAAGTCCAGTATTACTTTACGATGATGACAGAAACATGTGCATACTGAGAATAGTGGACATACACACTGAAGAAGTGCCTATCTTTGATAAGGCCAAGATATCGAGCGTATAAAAAGACTCGCAGACACACTTGTAGCAAACGTGTGCCAACCACTAATGTTGCTATAATTACTGCAAGTACTATTTTATTTTCAAACTGTTTTGTCTCATTTGTATAATGATGTATATGAACAATAGATGGGGATGGGGTGTTGTTAAATATGTTGCATTGGATTTTGTTAAGATCATGTTTATTTGAGATGGAATACTATTAGTGAGTTTTAGAAGTTAATTGTATGGGTGCCTCTACATATGTATTGTGAGATATATTTAGAAATATGTGGATTGCTAATTGATTATGAGAGACCAGCTTTCTTTGCATTGGCATTTATTTAGATATCATACAAATATATTGTTCTAAATATTTTGATGTTTGTTAATTTCTGATAAGTATTGATGATTTGTTTGATTCAATCTCCCTGACTTGTAAGTGTTGTTGAGTTCAAGTCCAGGATATAAGAGAGTTTCCCCCTGGGTGTTCCTACCTTATGCTTATAGCAAATTGAATGACTAATCGTTTAATTTGTGTCCCTTTTTCAATAGGCTTGATATAAAAGATTGGTGACAGTGCAGTAACCAGATACACCTGCATAAGCACGTCTATAGATCTTTCTCATTAGCTCCACTCTACAAAGCCTCCCTGGCTTGGTGCATTCCATTGGAGGTGGGAGAGTGGCTCTAGTTTATGATGCCTGCTTCTTGATGGTTTATGTATCTAATGAAGATAATTTATTATCCCTCATGAGATTAGAGGAAAGTTAAAGGGGCCATCTGCTCTGAAACGTCTGTCTCATGCTGTAGTGGCGCTGTTTATGCTAGTAGGTGTGACCCACGATTACTTAGGGTGCCTCAAAGTAGTTCCTACTCAAGTCTCTGTGAAGTGACAACCAGGAAGATTTTACAAGAGGTGTTTGAAGAACAGTCATCATCTTATTAATTACAACACTGGAGATGCACAAAAGCCTGCGTCACCCGAACCCCTGTTCGAACTGCAGGTGTCGCCCTGCTAATTTCCACTTGAGCATTCAGTGTGCAATTTTGTTTTCTATCAGGATTGAGGGTCGTTATGGGCGCAGCATGCAGTCAGGGGTAACAATGGTCTTATGGGACTTGCAGTCCAAGATAGTGTTTTTACTATTTCATTTGAAATAATTAACTGAAAGGTTTTACAAATATATGTTTTTCTTGCAGCTGTTTTTGACAATAAAGAGTTTCTATAACTGACCTAACTCTCATTGCCATTAATAGAATTCTGATTTTCCCTCAGCTGCCTCTAAGACACTCTCCAGTGCAGTGTAGCTTCAGTGCAGCAGGTTATGGCATAGTGTACCTGTGAACAGCAATCCTGAAGTGCATGCATTTGAGATCATTGCTGGGCAGTGGATCTCAGCTGAGATTTGACCTGAGTACATTTTAGGAATCCACAATGGTAAATTCAAAATAGCTTACACAACAATTAATGAATGGCTTCAGATGGAACCACTAACCAAATGATCATACTACAGCAGAAGCTTTGTGACCCGACACTCTACCTGCCATTGCCAGTAAGAGTACCATGTTGGTTAGGAAAAGGCTGGATAACGAAGCCTGGGGCAGAATAACCCAGCATTCGGTTATCAGACAGCTTCTGGTTATCAGAGTGCTATTAAACAGAGCAAAGACCTGTTATCCAGTATTTTTTGCTCTGTTTTCTGGCTCATGCACAATAACAACATTGGGTTATCCATTGTGACAGGGTCAGCGCTGTGGCCCTGTTAGGAGGAAGCCCACCCCAACCTGACCACGGTCCTAAGTGCGGGTATGCCCCCACCTCACCTGACTTGCACAGATGGCGGCCTCCAGTACCCAGGGAGACTGGCAGGCCCACCACCAGCACCAGCGTCAAAACCACAGGATGCCAGGAGAAGTGGAAGGCATCCTGCTGTGGGGCACAGAGAGCTGCACAACACTGGCCACCCAAAGCTGGAGGACGCGGCAATGGGGTGCACAGCACCTAGGGGTGCAGTGCCACCCACAACACCGGCCATCAAAGAAGCGCGGCTCCAGCAGACAGTGTCAGCTGGAGCCCGCATGGGGGAAAGCCTCCACTAAACCACCAGGGAAGTATTTTTTTTAAAAGGCCTCCATGAAGGCCATAAACACTGTGACATCAGCGAATTTTTAATTATTAAATAAATGCCTCCATTAAGTCCTTTGCTCTACTAAACCACCAGGGATTGTATCATATTAAAAGGCCTTATGGAGGTCTTCTGATCCAACGTCCATGGACCCCATCAGGGTTCATGTTGGAAAAGGGGTGGGGTTTATAAGCCCCTTTGAGGCCTCCCAAGCACTGCCCATGACACACCACCTGGAGCCAGGTAAGCTATTGATAAATGCAAAACAAAGAGGCGATGGCTGAAAGGTTCAACATTTATATTAAACCTCTGGCAATTGCGCTGGGCAACCCTCCAGATCATTGTTCATCACCTGCCATTACATAAAGGGGAAATACCATATGCAAATCAGGCTTAGTCCCACCCCAAAAGGGGCAGTCCAGCCTGAACTGCTAGGTCACATCCCTTCTGCACGAGACCACAAGACATCCCCAGACATGTTTCAGCCTCATTGGGTGTCATCAGTGAGGAGTAGCTTGGGTCTCTAGGCCCAGCAGGCACAGGAACCACGTCGTCTGGGCATACCCGTGCCACTCACAAAACAAAGAGGTGGTGTCTGGAAGGTTTATAATTAATCTTAAACCTTTGGCTATTGGTTAAGGTCAGCGGCCAATCCTGGAAGGGGTGTGGCATGTAAGTAGGTGGGTGTGAATGATTCATGGTGGGTTAGTTGAGCGAGGACAGGAGGCGGTGGAGGACATCCGAGAGACAAGAGGAGGCAAAAGCGACAGGAGTGCAGAGGCTATTGGAGGAGGGGGTCTGGGGAGTGTCTGTGTTGGAGAGTGGAGCGTGTGAGGAGTAGCGATAGAGTAGGAGTAACAACGTGGTAGTGGTATCAGTGGTGGGGGAAGTAGTAGTTGGCAGTAGAGACAGTAGGTAGCCGAGTAACGAGTGAGAGAAACAGGCAGTAGAGTGGTAGTTGGCAGTAAAGCACGATAGTGCGCTCTAGTGAGTAGAAAGATAAATAGATTGACAGGAGGAGTTGGAGGTAAAGGAAGAAACGGGACAGTGTTAGTAACGGAGTAACAACAGAAGGAGAGGAAGAGTACTAGGATTGACAGGGAGAGGGAGAATAGGAGTGGCTAGTGGTAAGAGTAAAGAGAGAGAAAATAACAGAAGAATAGCAAGAGGCAAGGAAGTAGAGTGGGAGGAAGGAGGCAAGCACACGTAACGTAAGTAGAGGGGCAGCCTGAGGTAAGATCGACAGTAAGTTCAGGAGTAAGAAGAGAAGTAAGATCAAAGTGTGGAGGTGAAAAGGTGGACAGAGAAATGAGAGGTATAGTGACTTGGTGGGAGGAGAGCATCTTGAGAGACCAGTATAGTCAAGGGTCAGGTACGCGTGCACGTGCACACACTCTTGAGATGCCTCCTGCCTCCTGGCCCTCCGCCTTACTTGTTCTCAGATAACACATACACTATTCGGCTGTTATTTTCATTCACATAATGAAACAAAGAACTAAGCACACGCAATTAGTAATTTAGTGATGTTGGTAGCTGGTCATTACTTTAGCGTTAAGTACAAGACTAATCAAAATGTCCAAAACAGATCTCTGAGGCATCTCCCAACCTATGATAAAAACCCATACCCCACCCACCAGAAAAGAAGTTCGCAATACACTAGGGGTGTTTCATTCGCCATTGTGTTTACTCAGACAGGAAGTGCTCGAAAAGGAAATTAGTTACAGTGAGATGCCACCAGCATCAGGGGGCTGGTGTGGTTATTCCCAGCTCCCTCCCCCCTTTGTCTCTCACAAGATTAATCATGAACACATGCAAAATAACCCAAGAGAAGACTGCTTTTTATAACGTTGGTGGCAAAGTATTGAAGGTTCACACCTTTTAAAACTAAGAAGATGTATTTAAGTATTTCCCACCGAGTACAAGCATAATGTGTGATTTAACAAGCATTGTTAATAGTCCTCCATGCCGACTTGTGGGTCTCTCACCCCTGGTCCTAACAAGCTGGGTTTGAATCCCGGCTTCTGCAGTATTTAAGAAAGTCCCAGACACATTAAACACTATGGGTGCAGTATTCACTGGGGCAAAGGCTTTGGAGTTTTTATGAATCTGGGAGACATTTTCTGACAGATCAAGGCACATCCGGTCCAGTTCTAGCACTGCAGACAGTTCAGATCCTCCTGCAAATCTCGGTTCAGCTCAGCTGCTTGTGTTTACTACGATTATATTTATGGCCGCATTTTTCCAGATTTGTGTGCCCCATAAATTGCCTACACTTACTTTGCAGCAATAGAGATATAACCCAACCTAAAAGCCACATGGCCACCTTTCCTCCTATTGAACCCTTATATGGCAGAGTAGAAGCACATAGCACATAGCACCCCAGCCAAAATTCTCTATAGGGTAGCAATGGACGAGCAACCAAGGCTTAAGCTCTCAGGAGGTGATGCAGGATGGTTCTTAAGTACAGTGTAGTCCCCAAGCCCCCACAAAGGAATGTCCACACCCTATGTTATGTGCTAACACAGTTCTTTATATAAAAATAAGGTTCAAGATATATACATCAATTATCAACACACGTTGTACTTTAGCAAGTCTAATATGGCAAATGTATACAATGTCTATGTGGTACCACACTTAGCTATTGACTCCTTTAAATGAATCAACTGCTGACAATTATAATGGCATACAAATCATACAGCAATGTGTATCAGCATAGAGCATAGGAAGGAAGGCAAGGTCAGGTTACACAATGGCAGAATGTTGTCTCCCTCTACCAACGCACAATTCTGAGTGAGGATCCCCCACCTGGGCAACCTGTAATAAAGAGTATTAACAAGCCCAGTCCATTACTGTTTAAATAGTCTTGTTTCCTTATTAAAATGTTCAACTACCCCAGGAGCCACAGGGTGTTGAGATTCCTCGAAGAAATGTGAACACTGGCGTCGAGACAGCAGCTTTGGTCTTTGCCGTGCTCTTCGGCGATCAATCGTGGAAGTCCTGGGAAGATGAGGCATGTGGTGTACCTCGATGCTAGACTTTGGTGCCACAGAGAAGACTCAGTAAAGAACGTAGGCCCAGCAGCGGGCATCAGATATCGGTGTCGGCGTCAACGAACGGGCCTTGACCAAGTCTAGATTTTGGATCTTCACTTGTCGGCGTCTTTGTGGACTTCAGGTGGTGAGAAACCCAACGGTGGACTTTCCTCAGTCATCGACGACCTTGACTTTCTCCGGCAGGACAAATCGGTTAGCTATGATGGCAAGGGAGCCCTTCTTTCAATGTTCTTAGTCAAAGGTGGAGCGTTGCTGCTCCGGTCGTCGAGCAGCACAGTGTCAAGCTGTCCCTGCTTCTGGACAAGATGACTTGATGGGCTTCCAGCGGTTACATAAATCCTCCGAACCAGGTCGATGGCGATGGACTTTGATGGCCTCGATGTCCTGGTGCTTTACTTCAAGATTCCTCAGCGGACCCCGTCTCCGGTCAACAGCTTTTCAGGACTGGCTTCCAGGGTGCCTAGATGAAGATCAGCTTCTGCACGATGTTCCCTCATAGCTCGGGAGAGGTTTCCTACCAGGTCCTCTCTCGGATCAGTCCTCGAAAGAATCGACAGATTTTTGATTTTGTCGAAAGAAAGTAGCAGCAATTCTTCTTCTTCTAGCTGGGCTTCAAGGATAAGAAGCTTCAAGTTTCAACTTCAGGTTCTAAACAAATTGGGAAGTGAGAGGTCCCCAAATGTACACATCTGTCCCTCATTCACTCTGCTTAGACAAGCTTGGTCAGCAAATCAGACAGAAGGGCATTCACACAGGTAGGCAGCCAATCAGGGTCACAGGCATTCAGGCTTTTCACTGCCACCCAGACACCCATAACAAGGAATGTGGATTGGGGCAAGTACCCAGCCTTTCAGCACACCACACTGAATTCATGTCAGTTTCAGGCAGGCCTGTCTCATTCATTGTGACATCTACACGTACCCAGACACCCATAAGATAGAATGCATATTGGTCACACACTCTATTCACACAGGTCCCACCCCAAGGGTGTACCCACAACACACAGTCACTGGGAAGGCTCCAATCAGCCTGGCCTGGATTTCCCCACAATGCTGTAAATGGTTCTTCTACCCAACAGCCAGTCAGGGGGAAGGGACAGAGTGAGGACTTTGGAAAACAAGGTAACAGGCAATAGAAACCAAAAGGCCATAGGGGCACATCTTGCCTTCTATCAGGACAGAAATCCATTGATTCCTATGGCAGGGCCTGGGTATCCCAAAATGGAGGATACTCAGAGCACCTGTCAAATTCAGCATGGAGCTGCCACCAGCCCATACCCTGCTCTGTGGGCCACACACAGGTGCCCAAAAAGATACACTGGGGGCACAGGGTTGTACCCCTACCCATGGGTGCCATAAGGGTATCCCAAGGGTCCCTCTTCACCATAACCATAAAGAGAAGGAGCTGCACTGCCAGGAGCCAAAACTGTACTGTGCAGAAGACATCGTAGAACACACATGGTAAGGGAGTACAGGACGCGGACATGGAGGCCCTGTCCCTCCAATGAATTTCCAGCATCACAATGCCAAGATGCTCAACAAATCAATCCGATATGTCACGTGACCGCCGCTCACGCCAAATAGTTTTAACCGCATTTCCGACCACCTTAAACAATATTATCTTAGGGCAGCTCCACCAGGCAGGCACCAGCAGTCCTACTGTCCCCACTCTGCTTCTCATGTAAAAGGTGCTCTGGCTTTCGTGCCACCTGCGCACACAGACACAGATAACCTTATTACACAAAGCAGGGCCTGCGCAAGGCAAGGGCAGCATGCGCAGTTGCACTTGGCCTCACGCTCCTGGGACCCCGCGCAGAGGCTGATCCTATCTCTCCCTGGAAGAAAGCGGTCAGCGCTGGTGTCTCCTCTCCCGGGACCGTCGCAGAGCCTTGTCGCTGCAGCTCTGTGCTGCCTGTACTCAGGCTCGGATTGCTGATGCAGTCAGGCCTGGCTGCGGCAGATGTTTTTTGTTGGGGGGGGGAGCATTCAGCGACAAAGCTGACAAAATTCTAAAGGTTTTGCACATACCACATTTTTGGCCACAGAGTGTCCTGGAAAGGGGTTGCTGGCAGTCATTTAACGTCCTGCAATTACTGCAAGTCGTCAAAGGGCTGCCAGTAGAGAAATTGCTCCTTTGTTCTTAGTCCTGGTGGGGGTGCTCTTTTCTTTTGCACATGTCTAGACATTTGGCAATGATGGGTGGGACTTTTCCATCGGAAAGACCCCTCGCAGATTGTTACCTAGACAATAGTGTTCCCATCAGTGCAAAATGACCAAACATATGTGAAAGCTCCCTTTTAAATGTTAGTCAAGATGCCATGAATGACATACAAAAAAGGCACTAGTCTGCATTAGTGACACATGTTCTTAAAGGATAGTTCCGGGACTTTTTTTTTATTGTCCCTACGGTTCGGCCATGTGTTTTTAAGCATAAATCGGTAGATCGTAGAAAACTTTCCTATGGCCCTTACCCGACTTTTCGTCCATTAACGCACTCGAAATCAGCCGCCATTCACTGATAATCCTATCATTTCCCCCCATCGCCCTGGCTCACCTGCTTTTGCGGCACTAAATCAAATCCCCCGCCCCTGAAACAGACTTTATCAAAACATTCATATTCCCCGCCTCTATCCGTGACGTGACTGTGCTGCGTAGGCAAACGCGCCCAGGCGTCTTCTACGCGACTACACACAGAACCCAGAAACCAACACAGATTAGCTCACAACACAGCGCACCACAATTCGGAATATGAAACTGTACTTTTAAATCAAACCGCAAGATTGTAAATTTGGTAAAGTACATTTATTTGACATCAAATGTTTAGAGAATATTCAGCGATTTGCATTTTTATTTGCTCACGTTCCAAAAAGTTCGTTTTGAGGCACGCGATGTTCCTTTGCTGTACACAGGGTCTTAGATCATCTCACAATACAGCGCCACAATTCGGAATATGAAACTGTGGTTTAAAAGCAAACGGCAAGATTGTCCATTTGGCAAAGTACATTTATTGGACATCAAATGTTTAGAGAATATTCTGCGATTTGCATTTTTCTTTGCTCTCGATCCAAAATAGTTCGTCTTGAGGCAAGCGATGTTCGTGTGCAGTACACAGGGTGTTGGTTTACGATAAAATAAGCTCTTCGGTCGCACTGATAATCGCATGGCTGTTCCAACAACGAGGCACTAGGCCACCACAACGGTCTGTATGTTGCATCTAGCCGTTAGTACCGCGTAAGGGCATACTTGTACTTGGCGATCGTCCCATAAAATGGTCAGGGTGGTAACGTTGTTCACGCGGAGAAGCAACTGGCGGTTATAAAAGCCATCCGCCGGTGTTTGGTACTCGTGACACATACAATAATGAAGGATGTACCTGTTTTAAAAACATAAAAAATGAAATTAGTCTCACCATCAGATCTTTATTAAAATTATTCATTTTATATATTAGGTCGGGAAATTATTTCATAGCTAGGACAGTGCAACTGGGTATTATACGTCAAGGGGGGGCTGTAGGATACTGAGACAGTCCCCCAGTGCAGGGGTTGACAGGGAGGCAGTGCAGGTGGAGAGTGGAAGGGCCCAGGACCGAGGTCGCAGACAGTGGACCAGTTGTAGCAGGGGAGAGGGAGAGAGAAAGCAGAAGCAAAGAGGAAGGTTTTGAGGTGCTTCCGTAAAAGGAGATGGTTCTCCGCAAGATAGTGCGCGGTACAAAACAATATGCCACATAGAACGAACAAGTACAACTTAACCCGTCTTTAAAGCTACTGTATAGTAATTAAATTGCGGTATAAACCCATCTAAAGAGTTACTTACATTATATTTGCATTTTCCATTGTGTCTGTGCGTAGGGCAGCCCCGAAATACCACTCCTTCTATGCCGACGTTATTTCTTCTAATGAACGAACATTAAATGGCTTTCGTTTCGGAAATTATATTCATTATCGTTTCTTACGTTATTGCCCCACACCCCCAAAAAGAAGTCTTTCGGGATGGTCCCGGCCTGTCAAGGTCAAATAACAATAGAACCTTATACTGAGTCGTGGGCCATTCCGGCACCCGAGCAAAAAATCAAAGCAGCTGACCTTCACTTTGAATGAGCACACATTCCTAGTTAGCTACATTCAGTGTAAGGCCATCTCACAGGACTTGAAATTTACACTCCATCTTTGCATTTTGTCTGCGTGCATTTGCAGCCCCAGAGAACCATAAATACGGAGACATTCTATATTTTTTGAAAAATGATTTATATTACTGTTTGGTTTAATTTAATGCGCAAATGAACAAGGTTGGATAGACACATTGCATGTACATTGAGCAATCACTTTTATTTACACAATACATAGCTACACATATTCAATGGGCCTGCGACATGAGGAGACTCCAGAGCAAAGTCACAGGTGACACCCGGGTGGTTCGCACAACTGCACGGTGAAGGGAGGGGCAACGGTGGAGAGACACATTGCATGTACACTGAGCAATCACTTTTATTTACACATTACGTAGATACACATATTCAATGGGCCTGCAACATGAGGAGACTCGAGAGAACAGACAATCAAATTACAATCATTTAAACCATGATGTGTATTTCTCAATGAGCTCTTCTTTAGGTGGACATGGAACAGAGGCAATGTTGGGTGGCAATGCAGTTGTCCCCTGCACAGGTTCGTTCACAACTCCATGTATGTGCCTATCTAGGACATCAACAATAAGTCTCTCAATAAACTCATATTGCATATCCTGAAACACTGGTTTGATCACCCATTGTTTACTTCTTTTAGTGAAGGCCTTATTGTAGCGAAGCGTCCCTAAAGTTCCGGTCGTCCTACTTTGTTGACGGCCAACATTATGGTTATGTGCCAAGACCGCTAGAAGAGTCCGATTTATCATGCCCTCCATGCCAAAATGCAATCGTTTTGGCCTGTACTTTAGGCACATATTGTGGAACACCTCCAAATCTCCTGTGTGGCAGAATTCCGTGAGTCCCCTTCAATCTCTTGTTATAGTTTTATCAAATACAATCTTTTCAATGGCTTTGTGAGTGGGTGATGAAGGAATCAACCACTTCTTCTTCCGTGCCTCCTCTGTGGACAAATGGCCATGTTCACAATTGTGGAAATGTTGGTTTGTGGTCCAGCGGTGAACGTTGCTACAGTGTAGCATTACTGACCGCCATTGTTCCAGTAGAATTTCCAACGACCCTCCACATGTTTTTGAGCTCCACCAAAGATGGTTGCTGATTGACTTGGACCACTGTGAAATACCTTGCATATCTTTTTTTTTACCTGCAGCCGACATTTTTTTATTGATTGTTTTTGCAAGATGCCAAACGTCAAATTGGTGATTTATATTTTTGTACTCTTCTCTCATTGTCTTGGCAATTGAAACGTGTCTGTCCGTGGCTATCAGGTCGATCACCATTCCCTGCGATTGTAGTTCTTGCAATGATGCTACAAAGCCAACTTTCTCCATGGCCACTGAGGATGTACTTTGTGACACCTGCACGACCACCGAACACACAATTTGCTTACTTTCCATGTCCTGAAAGTGGTAGGTGCAGTACTTGGCTGAAAATCCTGGGCTGTCGCACTGTCCATCACCGGCTAGCCTGAACCGTTTGCCCGCGAATGTACTATCAATAGACATTTTTTCCATTCTCCAAGCTTCGCTAATGGCTAGTAATAGATAATCGGTTTGGTATTTGTAGAACTGAGTTTTCGCAATGAAATGAATTCCCACAAACTGAAAGAAAGACTCTAACTTTTTAAAACTTGAACCACTAAAAAGTGCAGCCGCTGCAAAAAGTAGATTGCCTGCTGGCAGTTGCCCCAGCATGGGTTGTGCAGACCATGAGAAAGGATGATATTTTGTACAGGTGGCATGTATTTTAAGGTTAGTGCCTCGAATTGCATGAGTCACATTAATCAATGGCTCCCCACATACTTCCCCACCAACCGAATGCCCACATTTCATCCGAATAATAATATCAATCAAACAACTATCGAATACAATTAATTTGGCCTCTTTCCTTATACTGTCACTCTGCATCCCAGCTGGTTCGGCCTGTAACGTTGAGGACATGTCACTCACATGAAAGGTAGAATCTCTGATATCGTCTTCCGCTATGTTCAGTGATATTGATGGTGTTTCATTGTCGTCCACTTCATTCTCTTCCATTGCAACATCTGTTCCTTCTCCGGCGATGGGTGAATAAAACAATTTCTTCAACTTTCTCTCGGTCTTAGTTTTTGCGGGTGTGGATTCTGTGAATTGATCTCCGACTGCATCCGAACTACCAGGAGGACATTCACTATCAATGGATGGATGTGGTATAGCTCCGTTGTCAATCACTTCATATTCTTCCCATTGGCACGATGCATCTCCAGTCTCAAGTCCCTGCCAAAAGGTTTGACAAGCAACATCTCTCGTTCGCTTCACTGTCTGTGTAGATCTAGTTCGTACACCCACTCGGAACTAGAGGACAGATTGGAAAAGGGATGTTCAGTTTAAACACAACTTACAGTATTGAACTATTAACAGTGAAAAACAACATAATATAGTGACCAGGACACTAACCTTCTTTTGCTTTCTTTTCTTTGAAACTTTCTTGCCTCGAACTTCAACATCGGGACGCTGTTGCTCCGACTCGTGTGTGCATGTCTCCACTTCCTCTTGCGCTGCAACGACTATATTTTCATGATAAGCACATCCATCACGCACTGACGCTCCATCGACTCCCTGAAACATAGAACTTTCATTAGTATGTATAATAATATTGAAAACACAAAATGTACTTGGGGACCAATACCCACGTACATCTCAATAGCAAAACACGAATGAACGCTTTGTGTAGAACATTCAAACGAAAATTATTCACGCATTGTTGATCTAGTTAGATGGAACTGTCAAGATCCATACCTCGGGCTCCTCATAGACTTCCATTGATGATATTATTGAAGATGATGCTTCAGTAACTCCCTGAAACACAGTAATTGCATTAGTATGGTTTTCTATTTTGTTAAAAAGAACATACACTTTGTGCAGGCGTCAACGGCTCATCTAAATAGACCTGCACAGATGATCAGTTGTCTAAAATAAATAATGGATATCTAAATATGATTCGATTTGCTCGATCGTTGGAAGTGTCACCACCCAGAGATCTGCATCAACTACTAGGGGTGATGTTCTTGTAGAAGAAGCTCCGTCATCTCCCTGAAACATAGTACTTGCGTTAATAAAGAAGGAAGTATAGCGGATGTAATCACGTCATATGATTTCGCTTGATCGAACTGTCAGTATCCATACCTCGAAATGCATAAGAACATCAAGGGACGATGTAACTGCGGTGCACACTTCTGCAAGCTGTTGCGCCGACCCGTAACTGCATGCTCCCCCTTCTTCTTGGACTAATGCTCCATCGACTCCCTGAAACATAGGACTTTCATTAGTAATGAACACAATATTGAAAAAAGAAGACACATAGGAGGGCGACGACAGAAGGACATATCAATGGCTAAAAACGAAAGAAACATTGTGTGTAACAATCACGCTACAAGAATGCAAGATCTGATGATCTCCATCGATGGAACTGTCCGGAAACGTACCTCGAGCATTTGAGTGACATCAACGGTTGTCGTCAATGCGTTGGACTCCTCAGCAACTCCCTGAAAGACAGTACTTGCATTATTTTGGATAACAATAATTATAACTGAAAACAAAGACTAGAGGACGAGTACAAGGGTGTACCATTAGGTAAAATAATCACACGATAAATTAAAACTATTAATTTACATGCCTAAAACAAGTCAGTGGCAGAATAGCTAAGTAAGATTACCCGATAGGCGCTTGAAGTGGCTGATGACTGCAATAACGACACGGATGGAGAATCTTCCGCCTTCATATTGAGTGGATACATAAATGGGGAAATTATTGTTAGCTAATGCTACACACTACCACAAGGCCGAGAGATAAATACGTAAACTTGACTCACCAGTGGAGGGATGTGGACGAATAGAGTGGGAATAGCGGTTGAGAGCAATTTTCGCTCGCTTGCGATGTGTTCTTCTTTATTAGCAATGATGTGGAGTACATGTCAGAGGTAAAGTGCCTGCTGCAGATGCGGTATCGATCACCCCTCTTGTCCGCAAAGACTTCTAGGACTCTACTTTCAAGCTCAGACGGTGGATATCCGCAATATCGGACCCATTCTCTTATCTGATCTATTGTTTTAGGGAAAACATGCATTATAGTACCTTCAGATTTACTATGAGTCTTCGAAGGGCAACCGCCAATGGAGCAGGCAGGCATTGTGGAAAGTTCTGAAAAGTAAAGATCAACAATTCTCTATGAATACCAATGTGTTAAAAAATAAAATGACACATAAAAGGTTCAATGCAAGGTTCGTTTTGTTTCTTGGAACTATACACGTTATTCACATGTGGATAAGTATTTGAATAACTTTAAAAAAATAGAAAAATAATTTCACTAAACTCAGAACATGTGACTAGTTCCTTGCATGTACTGTCTTGAACAAAAAGAAATTGGACGCAAAATGATTATGGTACATGGCCTTACCTTGACGAACAAACAGTTAGATGCAGGGATCAGAGTAGTTTCTTGTCGTAGAACAGGGAGCAGTTCACAGGTTGCAAACTGACGAGTTTCCTCGAAGTGGTCATGGAAGTTCACAGAGACGAAGAGCAGATAACCAGCACCTTCACGGGTTGACTAGCAAAGCGGAAAGAAGTTTTTATTTGAAATATGAAGTGGGTTATAAAGAATTCGAAACAGGGGTGTGTTTGTGAATGACGTGTATATGTCGTGGCATTATGCGGTTTGCAGGGGGGCGTCCAGCGTGAGGGGGGATGCTTGGCAGGAGACACGGGGTCTGGAGGTAGACATGGGAACAACAACCCATGCTCTATAGACCACTTTGAAGTGTACATGGTATTTGGCACCTCTTGGCCTTTATCGCTCCCTGACAGCTCCACTTGCCAGCACAAGTACCCCGGTGCGAACTGCCTTTGATAGGGCGGGGCTGGATTGGGGCGGTGGTCGTGCAGACAAGACACAGGAAGACTCGTGAATGGAGACACACTTATGTGGATTGCAGGGGGGCGTCCAGCGTGAGGGGGGATGCTTGGCAGGAGACACGGGGTCTGGAGGTAGACATGGGAACAACAACCCATGCTCTATAGACCACTTTGAAGTGTACATGGTATTTGGCACCTCTTGGCCTTTATCGCTCCCTGACAGCTCCACTTGCCAGCACAAGTACCCCGGTGCGAACTGCCTTTGATAGGGCGGGGGGGTGGATTGGGGCGGTGGTCGTGCAGACAAGACTCGTTTGCCGCAGGGCCTCACCAAGGAGAGGCCATCTAACTGCATGCAAGAGGCAGGCTGCAGGATCTAGTACATGGAAGGCAGGGGGGTGAGTTTATAAATACCTCAGCCTCCCAGGAGAATATATGGGTGCAGTTCACCCTGGAGACCCTGGATGCCTAGGCAGTTAGTCAGCAGCAGGCTGGCCTGTGGTGGAAAGGCGGCAGGGGCCAGAGGGGGTCATCTCTGTACCCGGTGCCCAAAAGGATGATTTATTATGATCAACCATATTGATTATTTACCTATAAGCATGTTTTGTATCAATAAAATCCAACGGCCTTTTATTGCCAACGCTTGAACAAAGTGGTGTGGTAAGTATTTTTGGGGGAGGAGGCAAGGCCGGGAGGCTTGATGCCAACCCGCAAAATAACATATGTATGTCTGCTGCATATGGGTTCAACGGTTATGTGGATTGAAGGTGGGCGGCCAGCGTGAGGGAGGATGCTGGCCGGAGACATGTGGTGTGACAAGACAAGGCACAGGAAGACTATTCAATGGAGACACACTAGATTCATTTAAAAAATCAAAACAACCATTGTTAAAATATATGTTGGGTTTTATTTTAGATCTTAATTTCAATTGAACATAAATAATAAACATTACACATTGTAAAGTTCCGGTTGCAGCACATCCAGGGAAAATCCGCAGTATTGTCCACTGTCGCTGGGGAAATGTTGTCTAATGGCAAGTACCGCACAGGCAGGTATTACTCTCCGAACGCGGTGTCCGAGCCTCCCGTGAAGCCACCAAGTGAAGCAACGATAGGCCACCAGCCTGTACCACCTATGAAAATGAAAGATGCAAACTGTATTAAAATGACAAAACTTTCTTATCACTGTCGATTCAGGTAAAAAATGTCATTCTGCTTTGAAAAAAATTCTATCTAGAAAATGCACAATATGGAACCAATTTACATGCATTCCAATGATATGTAGATGTAATGTTATATGTGGGAGACGACCATGAAATAGTAGTGGCATCACTGACATCACAACCAGAGTATACTTACTCGTTACTCGGATTACGCGGACGAACAGTGCCGCGAAGTTCGTGCATAAGCACCATCATCATCCTCAACACGGTCCGTGAGAGGCAGGCTTCCCTGAACTCTGGCAGCTCGGTGATGCATTGCGGACTTGGCTCGCCTTCCGAAATGTAGGCCAAGCACCTGGAATTTTCACGGCAGCAGCAGTTCTCCTCCTCAGTTGGCATTAGCTCGCACCGATTGCACGTGCACCAGGTGGAGACGCCGTCCATGCGACATGGTCCAGGCTCTTCATCCGTTGACTGGTCCTCCCAACTGCCGTCCGAATCCCCATCGTTTCCGCGTGCTTGCCTTTCCAGTAGTTCTTCCTCAGTGTACTCGGGCTTGTACATATACGGCATTATTGTAGCCATTGTGTGGTAAAGAAAGTAAAATAATTTACAGAGATGGTACAGGTGTTCACAAGGCCTAGAAGCGGCGAAGGTAGCTGACCAGAGCACAGAAACGAGTCACAGAATACTCAAAGTAACACAGAGAGAAAAATGGAATCGAAAATCTGCTGCTGTGTGTTGTGAAACGGTGTGTTTATACTTATTGAGGAAAGAGGCGTCCTGCCATTTCCATGGCGACACTTCATTAGCTGAGGCGCAGCGATTGTTGACACGAAACGTGCTTTGGCGTTGGGAAATGGGCGGTACGCGTCTGCTGATGTCAGGCTCAGGGGCGGGGGATTTGATTTAGTGCCGCAAAAGCAGGTGAGCCAGGGCGATGGGGGGAAATGATAGGATTATCAGAAAATGGCGGCTGATTTCGAGTGCGTTAATGGACGAAAAGTCGGGTAAGGTCCATAGGAAGGTTTTCTACGATCTACCGATTTATGCTTAAAAACACATGGCCGAACCGTAGGGACAATAAAAAAAAAGTGCTGGAACTATCCTTTAACACCATACACAACAGCACTCTGGAAGTTGATAATAGAAGTAATATTAATCCAAGTGACTTTACGACACGTTTTCCTGTAACTCTTAAAGTGATGTAAAGTAGTGTTGTAAAAAAAGAGAAAAATGTTTCAGGCTTGTATTATTTCGCATTCTGCGCCTTCTAGATTCCTGGTCAGCATGTGCTGAGTATGAAGCTAAAACAATATTCTTTTGGCTGAACTAGTTTCTCTAAGACGTTACATATTGTAAGGTGGCCTTCATTTGAGATGTGCATTTTGCAAGTAAACTGTCAGATTTTTCAAGTTTCCTGTGGCCACACGTGAGGTCATTCAGTCCTGTTTTCTCCCTTTGGATTGTGGGACTTGCAGTTTTTTCCTACCCATTTGACATTTAGGTAAAGAACTACAGGTCAGAGAATTCTGAGCATAAATAGGTCTGGGGGACTTTTTCACACATGGCCATTGGAAGCTTGAAAGCGCTGCTCTATAAGACAGTCTTATTGCAGGTCTTGAAATCCAAAATTTCAATATTTGGAATAAGTTTAGAAGGCATGTGTTCAAGTGCCTGAACAATAGAGTGTGTTAAAATCCCAGTTTCAATATTTAACCAGAGTATGTGAGCCTGGGTATCCCTTGTAGTATAGAGGAAAAGCCTCAACAGAGCCATCAGTTGTTCCCATTTTGATACCAGTCACACAAGTGGAATGGGCCATCCAGAGTACTGCCCCACAGGAGAATAAGTGAAACCCTTTGCTATGCCGTTTTATGCTATGTTATTGATGTTATTTTAAACTGTTGGCTATTGGTTCCAATCTCTTCAAGTTTCATCCTTCCAAGGACAGTTTTGAATGATGTCACTTCCCGTGATATCACTTCCTCTGATGTCATCATATGCAAGTTAAAGGGCCCCGCAATTGTCGCAAGTGCCACTTCTACCCTTTGAGCATTTGCTTTTAAGCAAGGGAGCAGTGCTAGGAAAAGCTGCAGTTCTATTGACATTCTATCACTCAAACAGGAACAGAAACGCTTCTCCCCTCCCCCGTCTTTTATGATGTTTAATGATGATTTACCCTTTAAGGACCCATTGTGGTGAAATGCGCTCTCAGCACAGACTTTGGGGTTGGAGGGCCTAGTATGGAAGGGGCCTGGCCGTGCATTCTTTGTGCTGGGGCACAGCCCTCGCCATATGCATATGTTCCCCTTGTGAATACTGTGCCCTGTAACCTTTCCTAGAAACACGAAAGTGACATGAATGCATGCATGCACCGAGCATGTTTTGCTTGCGGCATTCCTTGAGAATCGACCATAGGTGTTTCTCGTGAGAGGTTTGACACGTGTGAATTTGACCACGAGCAGGGGGCACATGTCATGGTATGGATCTCCAAACTGTGGAATGGTCGCCAGGGTGCCATCTGTAGCCTGTTCAGTGGATGTGGACCGCATTCTGGTTGGAGGGGAAGGGGAACTTGCCAGGGCAATTCACTGCCCAGGTGTTCAGGATATTTTCATGGATGCATGTGTGGGTGAGGCAGAGGGGTGCTGGCAGCTCAGACATGCAAGAGGAGCCAGTGCAGTGCCCATGGGATGGGCGTGACCAGGTGCCAGAGCAGTTATCGGTTTGGTTACAGATGATTTGGAGATGAGAGGCTTGACCTGTACATGGAAGGCGGATGAGTCATCACCCGGTAGCATGCCAACGAGCACAGTGCAGGAATCCAGCCAGTGTTACTATTATCAGGACAGGCTAGCCTGGGGTTTCGTCTAGGTTCCGCTACTACACATGTGCCCTGCAAAATTCCAGGAGGAGCGAAAGCCACCAGGAATTGGAACATGCACAAGTAGTGATTGGAGATGCCAACTACTCACCTGACATTGGCATCTAGTTTTGAGGCTGAGTCAAGAGGAACTCCTACATTTTGGCTTTGGAGCATGTGTAATAAACCTGTTTGATTCTGGTAGGTGGGAAAAGAATGGCGAGTAGCCAGGGTTCCTTTCAATGGTCAGGAACTAGGGTTGTGAATCGAAACCCTTAAGTTCTCGGATGATCTTACACATCCACCTTGTCATGCTTATTTATTCATTGAAGTGCAGTTACATGTATGCGAGGTACATATTTTGCTTTTTCAAATGTATGTGGGGAAATGACAGAATGCTGTACATACTCAGGGAAGAGGAGCGTACAGTAGATTATTGCAGGCCGAACACTCCTTACAACATAGCATTTATTGCATGGCTGCCATAATGGTAATACGTCACATTGAACTTTTACAGGAAGTAGGAATCACGCACCACTGCTGAAAGGTGTCTCCAGAGGCCAGAGGGAGGACTGTAAAGGTGGGTCATCAGGAGTGGTACTGGGCTGGCTGGATTCAGAAGCTTCCACATGAAGAGGAGGGTCTTGCTTTCTTTTCTGAATTTCATGAGAGTGGGGCCGAGTCTGATGCTAACGGGTTTGAGTTGCCACAATCTTGGAGCACACTCCACAAATGCTGGTGGCCTGGTTCTTTCTTGGTTTGTGTGTCTGCTGCTCTACTATGGCTCTTGTGATGAGTAGTCCACCAGAGATGTTGAATTCGTCTGCCAAGTAGGCGGGATTATGCCTGGTAACAGCTCTGCATATGAAGCAGTTGGCTTTGAAGGTGATGCTTACTTGCAGGGAGAGCCAGTGAAGTTCCGAGAGTGTGGGCGTTATGTGGGCATATATTCTGAGACCTTTAATAGGCAGACAGTGGCATGGAAAATGGTGCTAGGCTGGTGGTGGGTACGATGGCGAACAAGCTGCTTTCTTTGTCTTTGGTGAGAAAAGATTGGGGCCCTTACGGTGGGTCTGAATCTGGTTCCGGCAGGAAGGGCTTGATTTTCTGCAGGAGGGATAGCTGGTACCATCTGTCTGTTCTTTCTTCACCATGGGTGTTTTGAAGCAGAGGTGGCAGTCTATGTGGAGTCCCTGGAACTTGGTCCACAGTGTCATCTATGGTGTGGTGCCCTCAAGATTCATTGCAGACAACCAGGTCTGGATGTGGGGCTGTTTGGTGGTGTTCTCATTGAAGAGCAGGTGGGGTTCATTTTGAGACAGGCATTGGTCATTCAGGTCGGGATCAGAGCCATTCAGACCTGGAGTTGGGGGACGTTTTTGACGGATGACATTTTCAGGTAGAGTTATGTATTTTTCAGTGCATTGTTGGATGTTCATGTTGTGGTTGGCGCCAGTAGGGTTGCCAGCAGCCCCATAAAGAGGGTGAAGCTCACTGGTTCAAAGATGAACCCCTGCTGGTGTACACAGGTGATTGGTAGAGGCAGTGAGCTAGAGATATCGATCCATCTGGTAAACTGATGGCCACCTCCTGGGTAGAAGTTGAACCAGCGAGGAATCTACTCTCTGATGCCTGTGTAGTTGTGCCATATGTTGATCAGGGCTAAATGGTTGTTTTGAAAGCTGCACAGAGATCGACAAGTACCATGAGGCTGAGATGTCTGTCAATGAGGATGCAGAGTGTATTATCTACCACTTAGATGGTGGCTGCCTCCATGCTGCTTCTGGGGCTGAAGCCCCTCATTGATGTTCTGGCCTGTTGGCGATGATGTGTGCATGAAGCTAAGTGTGTGCAGCTCTTGCAAGGATCTTGCTGGGAGAGGAAGATGTATGGTGGCGCGCTAGCTGCTGGGGACATCGGGCTCCACTGTTGCTTTCTTGATCAGGGTGAGGATGTGTCTGGTATTGAGGAGGGTGCACTGAGTAATGGCTGCGCTGATTGCCAGAATGGGGTAGAGGGCTTCAGTGGGCAAGGTCTTGAGGAAGGAAGCTGGCAAGATGTCATCTGATAGAATGTGGATTGGAGGGATGATTTCTGTAAGCATTAACACTTTGATGAAATAGTTCATGCTTCCACCTTCCATGCATGTCTAGCTCGAGGGTTTGCTTGTGGTCATTGGAGGTAGGCCTGGTGCCCTTTTAGACATGAGTACAGTTTAGGATTCAGCATGTCGGAACTAACAGGAGAGACATTGTCATCAACTCCAGTTTCGGGCATAGCTCACAGTCGTGCAGGTCTAGAGCAAGATCCAAAGAGCCTGTCCTTTGCTGTGCACTGCATATGCCAGACATTTAAGACACCACCTGCCCCTTATTTGTAAAGATCAAATGTCCAGTTCCCTTAGGTTTATTGATGCAGCATTAACCCAGCAAAGGAGTACCCCATCCTGTTAATTATTATTTTATTTTTATTTTATTGTTTAAAGCATGGACATAGCTCGAGAGTAGCAGAGCCCTGTACAGAGTGTAGGTAGATGGCATTTGGACTGGCATCTTTTAACAGTAGTGCAGTACTGGTCTGTGCATTGGTATGTGTGTCCATTTGAATTAGTCCTTGGTCAAGTGTTGCTGAAAGAGCCATGTTTTGAGAGATTTGCAAAATTGGAGAATTGTGGGGGCATACCGAGCCGACACAGGGATCGAGTTCCAGAGGGTGGGTGCATGACAAGAGAAGAATTGTGTCGGTGTCCTCTCTTTACGGACGAGTTGTGATTCAAGTCGGTTGGTTGATTTGCTGCACAAGGAGCATGTGCCACCAGATATGTGGAGTGTAGACGCTAGGTACGCTGGTGTGCTACTCATGACTGCTTTGTACATGATACATGTAGTCTTGACCAGTACCCTGGCTTGGAGTGGAAGCCAATGTAGTTTGCGTAGGTTGGTGGTCATTCGGTTAAATTTCCATGCTCCCATAATAACACATGCTGCAGTGTGGTGGACTGCGTTTAGAGGAGCCAATTGAGCAGCTGGGAGTCCTGTCAGGAGAGCATCAATGTGCAAGACCACAAGATCCTGCACTACGGTCCGGAAGTCCTGCGGTGGGTTGAAGGTCTGGATTTTTCAAAGGGTAGAGATTCTGAGCAATGTTATTTGAGCCTTCTTGGCTATATGTTTCTGGAATGACAGATTGCTGTCAATGGTGAAGCCTAAGGATTCTGCGGAGTCTGAGGGCCTCATTACACGTTGTGCGGTAATGGAATACCGTTACCGGTAATGATTTACCGGTACCGTTAATTCCCTAAGCAAATCACGACCCGGACCCACCGCTATCTGCGCACCCGTTACTTACGGTGCCACTAATAGCGGCAAGGCCGCGGGCGCGCGACCCACATGCCGGAATTAGCGCCATGGCGCTAATACCAGGCCATCACAAGCTATGCGGACATGGTATTAGCGGCATGTAGAACACCCAAAAACCCCTTACCGGAATGGCGCTAATAACGGCATCGAAAAGCACCCGTTAAGAGACCTGAGCAGTGTACCCATCAACTACAGGTGGACACAATCAGCACAGGTGCATGCAATGGAGACAGGCAGCACAAAAGAGCACACCACACCCCTACCCACACCCCTTCCCACACCAAGATGGTCCCAATAGCAGCAGCATGACATGACAGCCCTGACTACATGATAGCAGTGCAGCACCTACAACAACAGCCAGCACCAGAGGTGAGCCGTAACAGGCACCCATTCCTCACACCATACAGGCGAAGACAGCCATCCACTGAGGAGGTGGCTCCTAACCCCTGTACGTAACCCACAGTACCATCAGGAAGAGGACAACAATATAGTACATCCTTCCAATGACAGTGCTCCACTGCCTAAGCGGCCTGGGTGTGGCACTCCTGTACGGCCGTGTCAAAGTGGCAAAGACAACCATGGCATGTGTAGAGCATCACAAAATGTGCATATGATGGAATGTGCCTATGCCACTTGAAATTGACATGCAACCACCAGAAGAGTATGATGTGGCTGGGGATGAGTGCGGTTGGAATGCCCCGGCAGGACATGAAACAGGCAGTGCCAAGGAGGCACACGATGTGCATCAGCATCTGATTCTGTAATCTCATCATGCACCAAGGTGAAATAGCATGGACGTAGATGGGAATTGTTGCCCTGGTGCATGTTTCGAGGCCCACAAAGGACCCTGTCCACAATGAATGACACATACACAATAATGGAGACCACGCTTGGGTTTCAAACTCTGAACAGTGTATATTGAACATATTGTGGTACTAAAGTGCATAACACAGACTCCCTAAATACACCCTTACCCCCCTCCCCCCTCAACACACCCAATCACACCCTTACCCCCCTCCCCCCTCAACACACCCTTACCCCCCTCCCCCCTCAACACACCCAATCACACCCTTACCCCCCTCCCCCCTCAACACACCCAATCACACCCTTATCCCCACCCCCCCTCAACACACCCATACCCCCCTCCCCCCTCAACACTCCCATGTGAGTCTCATGACGTGAATGCGTCCATTGCCACATGTGACACACGAATCCTGGCGGCCCTATTTGCCAGTGCCTGCATCGTCATCTAGTGGTTGTGAAGCCGTGCGCCGCAGGTTACGCATAGACCGGCGCAGGGGACTAGTCTGGCGTGAACTCCCAGACGAGGAGGGGCCTGGTTCTTCCTGGGCCATGAGTGGGCACCGACGCTCAATAGCGTCTGCTATGCGGTTCATGGCCTGCCGCAGTTGGGCCATTTCACTGCCGATTCGGCTGGTGCATGCCTCCATGCCCTCCCTTGTCTGCTGTGCAAGTGTAGCAATGTCCTCCCTCAGGCGGGCTGTCTCTGCCACATGTTGACCTACTAGGCCACTCATCTCGGTCTGCCTCTGGTAGATGGTCGAGAGGTCATGTCGCATGGTGGGTGCTGGTGGGATGGCTGATGCACCTGGTCCCATTGCACTTGCATCAGGAGAGGATATCTGGGGGCTCCATATCCCTTCAGGGGTGGGTGAATCTCCATGACTACCCGGACCTGAGGAGTACCCTGGGCTTGCCAGTAAGGGGCTTGTTGGTCTGGGGCTATAGCTATCAGCATCAATGGCAGGTGTGTCCTCCTCGTCTGAAGGTGGGGCCGTGGCTGCTGCTTCACCCGTTGAGCTGGTGGCAGCAGAGTGCATTCCCTCGATGCTGCCCTCACCTGCTGGCAGACACACTTCCGTGGGTGCCACGACGGGAGCAGCCATGGGCTGTGGATGCGTGCAACTGGTGTTCCGGCTGCTTTTGTCCCTGTGGTCATGGACACTCGTCCTGGCTGCCCTTGTGGATGTGGCGGTGTCCCCTGTGGCATCCCTCCTTGCTTTTTTGCTGGATGTGGGAGCAGGTGTGGAAGTGCGTGCCTCCTCAGTGTCAGTGTGTGATCCTGCAAGGGTGAGAAATGTTGACAACCATCAATAATGGGTCGACCTGCCTTGAGCAAAATGAATACGTCATGCCGTTCTATGCATTCCGGGCTCTTTAGTGTGGATGCAGGTAATGGGGATGTTGGGTGGGTCATGCATGAATGGGTCTGTGTTGTACGGGCATGTGGTGATGCATGCATGTCTGTTTGTGGCTGGAGCCACGGCATTCATATGGACACATGATTGGGGGGAACATCACACTTCACTGTGCATTGTTTGATGCATACACTCACCTCCATCGGAGGAAACGGCCACGCCATGCTCCATTTGTCCAACTCCCTCAATGCATTCTACCCCGATGGTTGATGCACATGTCTCCTCCCACTCAGTGAGCTTGATTGGTGATTCACTGCCTCCTCCTGTGCCCGTAGCCAGGTTGTGGTTCACGGATAGAATGTTCCGCACACGGAGCCGGAGGTCATCCCACCTCTTTCGGCAGTCTTTGACTGTGCGGGTTGTGGTGCCTACCGCGCTGACCTTATGGGCTACCTCTTCCCAGATGGCCTTCTTCTTCACAATGGTCTCCCGACGCATGTCGTTGTTGAAGACGACATGAGCATTGTCTGCTAGTGTCTGCGTTAGCATAAGGAGCTCCTCCTTGCAAAATTTCTCCTTGCGTTGCCGCTCAGACGATTTTTTAACAGCCTTGGGCATCTTCACAGTGTCCTTGGTGTATTTCCCAACGTGGTTCCTGGTAAGGTGTCCTGGATAAGGAGGATGGCAATGGATTGTGTTTTTAAAGATGGCCGCCGTGCTTTTTCCCGTTCCGGTGCGAGGACGCTATTTCCGGTTCCGCAATATTACGGTAACCGCTATTAGCGGTGACCGCTAATGGCGGTCACCGACATTTGCGGAAACCGCTATTTGCATGTGGCGGCAGGTCGGAAGTGCTAACAGCGCTTTCGAGGATGCCGTTAAGGGACTTTTTGGGGACTTTTGCGGCATGGCGGTAGGCTCATTACCGGCATGGCGGTAGGCTCGTGCCCGCGATCTCGTAATGGCATGCAATTTGCGGCCTCTTGCGAGGGCGGACACGCTATTTACGCCATGCCGGTAATTAGCAATTTTTACCGCCTACCGTGTAATGAGGCCCTGAGAGTTGTGGATCAAATGCTACTAGGCACATACTATTGAGCCATTGTTGGACAAGTTGCTTTTTAGCGGGCAGACCAATGAGGACGAATTCAGTCTTGGATGGTTTTATTTTGAGGTAGGCAGTTGACATCCAGGACTGGAAGATGTCTGGGTAATCACAGAGATGAATGATGTCCTGCTCACTATTTACTCTCATGTACAACTATCGGTGCGTATTGGTGGATTACTATATTCCGATCTTTGAGGAAAGTGTCTAGAGGCTCCATGTAAAGGTTAAAAAGGATTGGTGAGAAGATTGGTGCGAGGATGGAGCCTTGGGGGACTCCGCAGGCAACCTGGAGCCAGTTAGAATACGACAAGTTCATCTAGACAGCCTGGTGTCTGCCTGAGAGGTAGGAGGTAAACCAATTCAGGACAGTGCCAGAGAATCCAATCCTGCCAGCAAGGAGGGAGAGAAGGATGCGTTGGTCAGCAGTGTCAAATGCAGCCAAGAGTTCAAGGAGGACAAGGAGGCATGAGCTGCTCTTATCCATGATTTGGAGAGCATCATCCACCACCTGGATGGTGACTGTATCTATGCTACACTTAGTGTGGAACCCTGACTGATAATCATTTAGGAGGTGAAGTTGTTCCATTCTGGCTAGGAGTTGTATAGCAACTAATTCTTCCAAGATTTTGCCAGTAAACGGGAAGTTCATAATGGGCCTGTAGATGGCCAGGTCATCTGAATCTAGGGTTGATTTTTTGAAAAGAGCTCATACGAGACCAGTCTTGAGGGTGTCCAGGAATAATTATTTGGCGAGGGAGGCATCGATGATGCTGAGGAGCGTATTTAGTGCCGGGCCCGTTAATTGTTTGATGATGGAGGCCGGAGTAATATTGTCAGAGTAAGAAGTAGGTTTGAGGGAGGCCATCATTTTCAGGAGATCCTGGGGAAAGAGAGGAGTGAATTCGGTCCAGGGGGACACATGGACCTCATTTCACCAAAATGCCAGGGGTAGCGGAAGTGACATCACACGGCCCGCCCCCCTGGGTGACATCACAGGAAGTGATGCCATTTGACCCTGCCCTGAGTGACATCACAGGAAGTAGAATAAAGCAGTACTGTGCACTTAGAAAAATATGGTTACGATATCACTGTAATGTGACATACATTTCACACAAGAATGGATCATCATATGTAGCAGTATGTCAAGGCCCATGTTATCACAGGAATTTCGAGATTCACATATACAATCCTTTTATCACAGACTTGTTTTTCAAATATAGAGATGTCTGATCACTGTCCTGAAATGCTGTGATTTAATGCAAAGCATACAGGAACCCTCATTGGTGCTATCTGTCCCCTTTAGCACTCTCAGAGGTATTTTGAAAGAGTGCAATAAGAGTGTACCAGACAGTCCATGTTGGAATGATAACCGTCTATCAGAAAATAATTCATATGGTTAGTCTAGTATTGCCCGTTACGAAATACAAGTGAGGTGGTAAGAACAGAACACGTGCAACACAGTGCCTGTGGTCAGTGGGCCCTCAGACCCTGGCAGGCTGGTCACACTGCAGTGTGCCAGTACTAACAGTTGGAAAGTTCATTCAGGCCAGGCCTTCCCTAAGAGCAGATGACAGAAGAACCATTTACTTGGGCAGCAACAGCTGTGTTTTCACATTAGATTTCTTCTGTAAAGTACTTGAATTACAATTTAATAAAACCAGCTTCATTTATATAGCAATTATTTATTGAGGTTGAGGGGTTTTGTCGCATGACACAGAGGTGTAGTTTGAGAGTGATGTGTGCCAGTCGGGGGCTGAGGGGGCTCATTGTAGTGTTTGCCCCCCCGGCCAACAAGTTGGCTAGAAACTGCCCTGTCTCCAGGCCTCGACGGCTCTCCTCTGAGCCTCGAGGCCCTGTTGAAAGGATCCCAGGGGGAAAAGCCGGCATGTCCCTGCTCCGAGTCCCTCCTCCCCTGTCCTCACCTTAACTGTCATCATACACACCACTGGTCGTTTATCTTTATCCTACTGCAATCAAGTGACGCAAGGCAGGTGCTGAGCATCCCTTCTAAACTTTTCAAGGACATCATTATTGTAAGCATTTGGCAGACTATAAGTTAGAGGGTACAGAGGCCATAAAACTTTAAAAAGGTTAACGGCTAACGTTGGAAAAAATCTGTAATACCTCCTGACGCTACTGGCAAGTGTGTATTTGGGGGGGCAGCGTGGGTACCTAACTCTGCCCCTTAACGCGATCACACCCAAAATCATTTTGGTTGGTCAATTGAGGTTCAAATCATAAAGAAATCTGCGTATGCGCCGGTGGATTGTGGCTGCAATGTTTTCTGTTTGGAGGAAGTTTGCAGAGCAGGTGATGTTCATAATCATGCACTTATCAGTTCAAACCCACATGGCATGGCAGACGGGACAAACCCCCTCTTTTACATGCAATAAGGGACATTTTGTTTAAGGTTCCGAGTGCCACAGTAAGAAAGACGCCATTTTCCAGTCCTCCACAAGGTCCCAGTATATTTTGCCCAGTGCCATCAAGGCAGCAGCAGTGTATAGATTGTGCATTGTCACATTCCAAAGTAACCAATGCTAATATTCCCCATTAATGACCATATTTTCAAAATGTTCACTATGAACAGTTAATGCTACTTTCACACAAGGCGTGCATGCAAACCGATACAGAGACAGCAGGTCCAGAAGCATATAAACATGCACATTTCGACGGGCAGGCAAGGAAGCAGGCACAAGCACAAGGGTACAATTGTGAAAAGCACAGACAAGCACACAAAGAGACAGGTCAGTCACGCAAACACTGAGGCGAGGCCCAGAGCGGGGCAGGCAGACATGCTCATGAAGAAGTAAATAAATAACATAAAGAATCCCATCCTCTCCCCAACTTCTCAGCAGCACCTGAAAGGCAGTCGACAGTGCAGGTAGCACAACAGTGCCAAAGGAATGATGACAGTGCTCTCGTTTCAGTACTAAACCCTGATTGGAAGACTTGCAGTACTCGGTGCTGGGAGGAAGCAAAGCGCAGCCTGCAAAGGCCATAGAGTCCCTCAATCCCACACACTCCAGTAGAGGAGAACGCAGCATGGCGTGGGCAGAGCCCGAAAGAGAAAGAGAGTACAAAAAGCAACCTGGAGAGACTAAGGGCAAACCCCCGGGTCAATCCAAAAACAGCCCGGTGAGTAGGAAAAAACAGCCACGGGAGAAGGACCGCACAGGCACAGTAATGGGTGGTGAAGACCCGAGCCCAGGCAACTTTGTCATACATGGTAATGTCTTGGAACAGAAAGCAACAGACTTACTTGCTCGCTCACTTGTGGTACAGTGAAAGAATCAGCAACATCAATCGTTTTGCTTATGGAGCAGGACCACAGCTGCCTTATTCCCGTACATTGCCCTGCACACAGAACCTGAGGACGACGGCTGGTGTGTGTCAGGGTTGCAACACATGGGGGAAACAAAATGGAGCCCAGCAACTTGCGAGCCGCCGCTGTGTCTCCACTCTCGGCATGCATTCGCATTAGCCACACCCCCGGCCCATTTGCTGGTTTATCATTGGTGGACTTGCCTGGGGTAGCAGGGATTGTCCAGAGGTCGCAAACCAACCAACAGAGGTTGCTCTTGCGACCTCTGGCGGCCCTTAAATGATGTCCCTGAGGGGGCAGTGTCCCTGCCAGGGTGCAGGAGATACTAATGCTGTGAGAGGTTGATTCAATGGTCTCTGGATGTTGTCTATTTTTTCAATACAAATGTTTTATTCTGTCTCATTTTTCCTGAGTTGCTGGTACCTCAGGGTCAGGTGAGGGTTTAGTACAATTGTATACGGGGTGCCAACCCCCAACTCTCCTCAACTGAATATAGATAACATGATAGGCAGATCAAATAGTTCCATTATTGAAGAAATCAGGATTCAATTGCCTTAATTAAAGGTAAAAAGTGCACATGGCACTGCACATATTTGGGTTAGGATGCCCCACGAAATGAAGAGTGCTTTAATTATCACACACATACCATAAGTGTATAAAGATATATTATGAATAAAGGATACAAAGTGAGAGATGTTTAATTAAATAGATAATAGCTCCCTGAAAAACAAACACAGTGTCAGACAAAAATATATTTCAAAATAGATACTCAAGTCCAAAATGGTTTCCAGGCCTAAAACAGGTGTGTGTGACTATGAGGAATGCCAAGAGTTTTCAGACAAGCAACAGAGGCTGATACATTGGAGATAATCTTTGGCAGCATATCACATTGAGGTAATTAGGTTGTTAGGTTAAAAATGAAAATTTGTCAGGGAAGCCAGACAAGATTGTGATGAGACCAGTTAAGCACAGAAGCTTAGATACATTTACCTATGTTCTTATTGAAGAGGGCACAGCGTGTGTCATGCAGACTATTCTGAGAGACCAGCTGTATTATTTTGGCAGCCATAAAATCTGCTCTATTGGAGTACAAAGCACTAACTAACTTGGCAGGACCTCAGCAATCAGATAAGGATTAGATATCAGTGTGTCAAAATGGTTTTGGCAGTAGTTAAGCACTTTCATACTTGTGTCCAGCCAAGTCTAAAATATGCATATCAGTTTCATGCGTTAGAGAAAATTGTGGATGTCAGCTATGCTAATGTGGGCTTGCTGTACTCACAAGAAAAGCTAGCCAATGATACTAAAGGAATGTTTTTTCTCTGACTAAGATGTTCTATCAGAAGCATACCATGTACAAGGTAGTCATTTGCATAAACATGGTGCATCGTTGTAAAAGACTAGAAAAGCAGGATAAAGGCAAAATGTCTTTGAGTGAGTGTGTGTCTTGTTATTCCAACAAATAATGGGTATTATGAAAAAACTCCAAGGCATCTGAATTTCTCTGGTTTCTCTCTAAGGAGTATTCATAGATGTCTGGTGCTTGATGGAAGAGGGGAAGCATGGCCTTCGGTTCACAATGCTACTAAGAGGGCGTTGATCCTTTTAGAGGCTGCTACAGCGGTGGTGGAGCAATAAGCAGCTATGGTTTGCTCACAGAGATGTGAGGTTGGTGAGGTCTGCCGAGTAATGGTTTTTGCACCACCATTCTCTAGGGCTCTGATTGAGCGTTTGTCGGAGGCTAGCTCGGGGGTGTTTTTTAACACAACAACACAACAAGACACATCGGTGTATAATTTTGCTACAGCACAGAGCTTAGCACAGTCTCCAAGTGGTCTGAGTGGGCAAGGCTGTGAAGGAAGACAGAAGGATAGAGAGATTCTCTTTCTAGTCCTGCCATAGCCGAGTGGGTGACTGATAATGGGATGGTGGCATGGTCAGACCAGTCAAGTGGGGTAGGGTCTGCACAGGTGATGCAGGGGGACGGTGGGAAAACTAGGTCTAGGGTGTTGCCTTTGTTGTGCATGAAGGAGAGCACAATTTGCTTAAGGTCCATGGAAGCGTTCAGCGCAATAAGCATATTTCAAGTGTGGTTGTCAGCCTGTGACTCGGGTCGTTAAAATCACTGAGAAAGACATTATTTGAATGTGTTAACTTGGCAGAGGAGAGTAAGTTGGGGATGTCTGCAATGAAAGAGTCACTCCTGTGAGGTGGTCTGTAGATGAGGTGGAAGGTGATAGATTCCTTGTGCAATATAGTGAACCAGCAGGCTAGTGATTCAAATGAGCTTGTTCTGGGAAAGGGGATAATGGAGCATGGCCAATCACTCATGTGGCTGATTGCCACTCTGCCTCCTGACCTTCCTAGCCGGTCGGCATGTTGGATTCAGTAGTCCTGGGGTAGGAGGACATTGAAAACATGTGGGAGGATGGGGTAAACCATGTTTCAGTGATGAACAGGGCATCAAGGATGTTGCATGAGAAGAGGTCAGCAATCTCTGCAGCATGAGCGACTGCTGATTGAGCATCGATCAACATGAGAGGGCGTGTGCAAGTGGTCCATAGGTGTTGGATCGGGCAAGGGCAATATTGATGATGTTCGCTAGGGTAGCTTGCCGGGGCTGTCCAGGGCACTTGGCCATTTAAACCCTAGTGAGAGTGGGGATGGGCAGTGGAGGGAGGAGACATATGGTGATGTCTTTTGGTGAGTAGCAGTAGTAGCGACTAGTTTGTAGGTGAAATGCAGAATAGTGGGTCAGGCCCATGGCCCTATCAGACCCTATCAGGCACAAACAGGTGAGGTTCTTGTCTTTGCACCTTCTTTGCTAAGGACGCCGTCGATGTTGACGCTTAAGGAGGACTGATTAAAAAGGTGGTGGGTGGAGAAACTGAGTGGCAGGGCCTGGTCATTTGACCAGCAGCCTACTAAATGCTGTCTGCCTGGAGCTGATCTACAGTCCTTAAGTAGAGGCATGGAATGCGCGAAAACTGGAGTTGGGCGGAGCAACTGAGTGGCAGGCCCTGTTCACGTGACCAGCAGCCTACTCAATGCTGTCTGCCTGGAGCTAGTCTACAGTCCTTAAGTAGAGGCTTGAAATGCGCGAAAACTGGAGGTGGGCGGAGCAACTAAGTGGCCGGCCTGGTCACGCGACCAGCAGCCGACTCAATATATGATATAAGTCATTTATAACGTGCCTGTACACAATTGTTTCTAGGTGCGACAAGATGCTGTCTCATTTGTGCCCCTGCCAGTTGTTCTTCCTGTGTTTGTTTTTGGATGTGTTGTCAGTTCCACAGAACTTCGCTAGGTGTGAGATATTAGACGTTCTTCATTGCCTTTCTTTGCCAGCATCATTTCACGTTCTTACTGAGTTTCAGAGAGGTCTTTCCATGGTCATCAGGAAGTGCACTGCATGCAGTCTGTTCTTTTTCTTAGGTTTGTTAAGTATAGCTGGAAGACGTATGGCATAGTGATATTATTATACAGGGTCTGCAACCTGTGGCTCTCCAGATGATTTGGGCTACAAGTCCAATGATGCCTCACCATTGACTGTGATGGCAAGGGCAGGTGGGAGTAGTAGTCCAAAACAGTTGGAGAACCAATGGCTGCAGATCCATGGTATATAGTATAGTCGTGTTCTTTTCTTTTAAATGCAACTGGGTGGGTTTCAGCCCAAACAGCTATGGTAATGATCTGGTTCTAATTTATTTAGAGTTGGAATAAGGACTTTATTACATTTCTGGTATCTTTAAGACCTTTGTGTCCGAATCTCACATGGTTAAAAACAAAGGAATATGAAATTGCAAAATACAACACTGCGAACAAAATATAGTCATAGACAGAATTGCTCAATGTCAATCAAAAAAGGGTTTCAGTTTGTATTATAAAAGTAACCTGTCTGACACTTAACAACCACACTGGGCCACTTTAACAAAGCAGAGTGGTTTGCTGTGGGGGTGCATCAATTTAAGACATCATATAAAAACATATTTTGGGAAAGGGTACTTGAAGGACATTGAATGAAAGAACAAACTCAATGGCAAAGCAGAAAGGTTTTGACTGCCATATGTCAAGTCCAGCTTCAAATGCCCCAATTAATCTCTCAACAAAGTAGAGCAAAATAAACACTATTCTGTCAAGCCTGGACATCTGAGACTCTTTCCATTCCATTAAATTGATAGCAGATGCAACTAAGGTAACCACATAATATCAACCTTTCAGCAAATCACAATGCCAGAAACATACAGGCGAAGTAATAAGCACACATTTGGATGGAGTTGCATTCAATCCACCAGCTGCAAACCTTTCCTAATTCTGCCATTAATCCTTATTTGCCTCAATTGAACTAATTTGTCACCACCGTATCACTGATTTGTAAAAGGAAATCCAAGACTGCAAATACTACATCCTATTGATATGGAGCTCTGCATTCTCCTTAAACATATCTCATAATCATTATGATTGCAGATCTTTCAAGTATCCAGTGGATTTCTTTGTGAAGGCCATTCAGTCCTGTTTATCCCTTTGCATCATGGGAGTTGTAGTGTATTATTTCTCATTTGAAATGTATGAAAACGACAAGTCCTAGAATTCAAAGTAAAAACAGGACTGGGTGGCCTTCTCAGGCATGGACAAGGAAACGTAAGAGCTCTGGCAATGCATTGGCTTTTCTTGAACACAAACCCAGCAAGCAAACAACAGAGTGCTGTGCCATTTCGGGGACCTGCAAAAATTGAAATATCGGATCAGCAAGATCCCCCATTCTACCATTCAATTACCCTCTGGATGCACATCCCAAGTAGCACCCCAAATAACTATTAGGCCGCCTCCAGGAGGGGGTGCACCACAATGATATACCATCAAGGCTGGGTTAAGAGCAGAGGATAGAATGGGGAGCAGTTCCCGTTACCCTACCTGCTCAGAGGCACATATGCAATTTGGAGAAAGGGTGCTCTGATTGCACCCTTTGTAGATCTGAGGCAGGCTTTGGATTCTGTGAATTGTGCAAGTCTCGGGTGCTTTCTTTGCGTCGTGGGAGTAGATCCAGCCTCAGGGCAGTTCAGGTACTTAATGTCCACTGCAATGGTCCATCATCGTCCCGATGGGAGTCTTTCCCAACCTCTTTTGGTCCACAGAGGTATGAGGCAGGACCTTGTCATTGCTTGTGGTTGTTCGATCTCCACATCAATGATGTTGCTAACTTGACAGTGGAAGCAAGCACATCAGCTGGCACTAGCTTCATGCGTGAGGGTGTTGGTCCGCGATCATCCTCCCCATGAGGGCTTCTGACTTAGTGCAGCGACAGAGTTGAGAGAACGGCACATGTATGTTTTTTATGTGTGCCATGGAAGATTGAGGAAGAACTAGCTAAATACCCTCTTAAGAAAAATGAATCTCACTCCAACACTACAGCAACTCCACTACCCTTCTCGAGGTTGTTTTTGCCACTGCGCGCCATCTGCATGAAGCCTGGAGCCAGAGACAGTGTGGAGAGGTGGTCTTGTATTTGAGTATTGTGTCAACATGTCATGCAGCAACTCAGTTTCACTTTTAACTTCTAATTCATTTTTTTCATGAACAATGTTTAGTGATTATAATGTAATGTGGTCTTTGATAGCCTGATTTTAGCCATCTGGTGATCCCTTGGCACAAAGTACTGTAAGAGAGTTACAGGGTTGGAGTTAGCTGTCTTGGGAGGATAGCTCAGGGACAACGTGCTCATCCTGGAAGCAAGACTATGCAGAGCAACACAGGTACGATCCCTGGGTCTGCGCTTAGAAACCTCTGGGTATTAAGTGTGTTTTAAAGAGCCAATTACAAAATGGAAGAGGCAAGATGCGAAACATCTGAAGATATTTTCCCAAATTCACCAATGCCTGAGTAATAATTAGCAACACAATGGTAGAGCAATTTCAAACCACTTGCACAATCTTATGCAAATGTCTTCAGTCTCAATATTCCAACAATGAATACATTTGCCCAAATGTCTTCAATTTTCAAATTTGATATGATGGGTAGATTTTAGCGTTTGAAATGATGGGTGGGCTTTGCCGACGCATGTTTCGAACTTCTAAATCAAGGTCCTCTTCAGGCCCAATAAATCACACTGCAATGTTTAATTGTAGACGATTCATCTTCGGTAAGTCATTTCAAATTTTGAAATCTCAATCAAAATCGCTTTGCGCCCTTGCTTCAAATTGCCAAAACATTGACTTCAAATTCGTCCTAAAATATGTCTCTTAATCACCAATCCTGTGGACAAGTTCCCATTCCTGTTCACGGCGTTCCGTATGGCGCATGCAGATGAGGAGCACGTGATCCCTGTGTCCAGGTAAGATTCTAAGTGAGTTGGATAAAGGCAGGTGGGGTTCCATCCTGTGTGCATGACTGTGGAGTGGCCTGCACTCTGGTGGGTTAGTGGAGTGTACAGTTTGATGGGCGTGAGTTAATGGACAGGAGGTGCCATTCACACAACTTTGCCACTGCAGAGTGTGTTTTAACTGGCCAGTGTGTGTAGCGTATGGTGGCAGTATGGAGGATGAATGGGCCAATAGGACGAGGGGTGGTGATGGGAGTCAATGTTCATGGCTACTGGCCAGGTTTAAGGTTCTGATTTGATATTGAAGCAGAGAGACCAAGAGGGCGTGTCCTGTCCCACAAGTGCCCGGGTAAAGGCATGTTCCACTATTGTAGTGCTCTTATATGTGCATTTTCCTAATGTGAAAAATACATTAATATTTTTTTATTGTTGGTTTTTCTAACAAAAAAAGACCAGAACACAAGTTGGATTGGGCATAAGAATAAGAGGAATGCCAGAGTGAGTGCCTATTTGAGTGCACGCCTAAAATGCCAGGGGTGTGTGGCTGCTCCTTCCATGCTGCCAGTATCAGCGCTATAGCAATGGAACATGGGGACTTCCCTTATCGGGGTTCTGCGGATGCTACACTTGCAGGGAAAGGCAATGCTTGCTGGAAAAGGGCGCCAGGCTCCCAAAGATCCTCCACCATTGACTCCACTAGGTTGGGACTGGGCATAGCTTCAATTCAAGGGAAAATCCTGTTTGCAACAGTTAAGCTTCCCTTTTAACTGGTCCCGACCTTAGAGGGGTCAGCTGGGTGGGATCTTTACTCAGAGCTGCTTGGTAAGTGTGTGAAACTACTTAAACAAGCATTGGCAATGCCAACAGTTTGGGCTTTTGTGTAAGCATGGGAAAGGCATTTGCCAGGCACTGCTGTAGTGATATTAAATGACCATCAATGGTTGCAGCTGTGAAATGGTGCACATGCCTGGGCCTACAATAGCAAGGCCTGACAAATGCCTAATACGTATACACAAGACAAAACCTTTGGCTTTGGCAATTCTTGTTTGTTCACAGGAGTTCAGTGAAGGACACACATAGTGCTTATAAATCGAGTGGCAGAAGGCAGACCTGCTTAAGTCATTTTTATTACACCAGTAGCGAGTTTACAACTCCCATTAAGTCATAAGCTCTCAGAAGAGTGCTTTGAAAAAACACTGGCAGGCACTTTCGAGTGCAAGGTTTGTTAGTGAGGCTTGATAAAGGTAGCTCAAATCAATACCAGGATGAGGTGCGTTGGGCGGGGAGGAGCAGGAAGTGGGTGGGAATGGCCATGGGCCGCAAATGGGAGGGTAAAATGCCAAACTACTCCTTCAAACTTCCTCATACGCCATTTTTCCCTACTTGTGCCCCAATGCAATCATTTTGTGTTATGCTCTAGCACCACCTAATACCCAAACCGAAAAAGGGTACTTTGCTTCAATAGGCCCAAGTGAATGTGAGAGCCATGGGGAATGTGGTTTCCTTACTCTTCTATGTCACAGCTCGAAGAAAATATTAAAAAACGCACAAAGACTGTGAAGTAGGAAGTCTGATTTGCCAGACGTTGCTGCATAAAAGATGGGGCCCCCTTGTGCGGTCGGGGGAATGCGCCCCGAGATATATGGCCGATCTTCCCTCTCAACCTCGAAGGAAACGCTCCCTCAGGTTGGGACTAGGACTGGGGCCGGGAGTGGGCTTGAATGCAGATTCCAGGCGATCGGCGGGGACGTGTGGTGCATGGTTTGGGTCATGGGCGTAGGACATGAGGGGGACAGGGGGGACAAATCCCCTCCCACAATTGTAAGTGGGGGGGATGTAATGTCATTTTTCCCCCCCAGAATATGTTTGGTGTGTAGTGCAGGGATCTGTTTCTGAAGTGGGGGGAGGGGCTGCAGCCCTCTCCCCCTTGACCCCCAAAGCATGGGGGCAACAAAAAAAACCAAAAAAAAAATGTAAATGTAGTTTTGGGTGGGGGTGAGTGCGGGTGGGGCCACTAACCACCACAAATTTTTGCAAGGGGGTGGCCATCCTCCCCCCCGTAAGTGGATGGGGCACCTTATGTAGCCCTCCCTGGGGGCAGATTTTTTTTTTTAAACTTTATTTAACGATTGTGGTACATGACATTGCAACAACAACATATAATGCATATCTTTGAATCATCAACTTTCAGTATTAGTTACCCTACAGCATAAGCAGTGTTTATTGATGTGTAGAAGCAGTTGGCCCTACCGGGCTGTCACTGTCCGAGTTATCTTTACTCAGATATATTCGAAACCGGGCCCATATGGCTTTCGGCTTACTCGGATTCGGTATAGTCAATATATAATATTCCTCACATTCATTTACATGCATCAATTCTGTAAGGAAGTGATTCACTCTCGGTGCCAGTGCACTCTTCCATTTTTGCAATATACACCTTTTCGCTACTGCACATGTGACATTAAAGAGTCTCCTCGTTACCTCTGATTGTTTACCAATGTCTCCAAATAAGTATTTTCGAGGTGCAAGGCCTGCCGGTATCTGGGTCACCTTCTCCAGGATATTCGCAACCTCCCCCCAAAAAGCAAGCACCTTAGGACAATTCCAATACATATTCATGGAGTCAGCCCGATCTGTCCCACACTTTGGACACGTACCAGACCCATTGTTTGTAAACCTCGCCACCCTCTGGAGGGTGAGGGTGTAGTGTAGCTTATTCAACATCTTAAACTGAATCAACCGGAGGCCGGCATTCATGGATACTTTTTTGGTCATTTCGCAGTACCTTTCCCATTGTCTATCTGATATATCCTCACCCAGATCTGCTTCCCAGGAAGCCTTCATTGCATTTAAAGTTGGGGCACAAGTCTGCACGGTCGTATATAGCCCCGATATGCTAGTACCCGCCCGGGTTGAAAGTGCCAATAGACATGGGTGTGGTGGGGGTTCATCTGGGAACGTTGGCCAACGGGCCTTAAAGGCCAATCTCATTCTATAAAATTGCAGAATCATCAGCTGATCCTTCCCCATCCCTGTTTTGAAGTCCTCCAGTGTTATAAACCTCCCATTGGGAAATATGTCCTTTATTTTGATTCTTCATCTGGATCCCATTTATTTTGTATACCCAGGTCGTATGTGGGTGTTATGCCTGGGAAGTTCCAAAACGGAGCCTCAGCATAGTAAGGTGTCTTTACCCCCAGCCTTCGGAAGATTTTAAACCATGCCTGAGCTGTCGCACTAACGGGGTGGAATGGGCAGTCGTCCCTATGTTTAATTTTAAAAATGGCTGACCTTACGTCGGTCGGTCACGTTGCATGTTTCTCAAGACGGATGTGGGGTTAAGTGTCGTGTTCATCATACCAGTGTTTGACAAACTGGGCCTGTGCAACCAGATAATATAATTCAAAATCGGGAGCCGCTATCCACCTTTATTGTATGGTTCTACCATTTTCTCCCATTTCATCCTGGGCGCCCCCCCGCTCCAGATAAATTCTACCACCAGGGACCTGAGCGTGTCAAAAAATCTTCTACCAGGCCAGATCGGGATGTTGGTAAATAAATACAGCAGTTTAGGGAGTATGATCATTTTTAATATAGCTACCCGACCTATTAGTGATACGGGGAATTTGGCCCAGAATCGGAGTTTAGTGGCAATAGTAGACAGCAGGGGATCATGGTTGTTCAAGAATAGAGATGTTCTATCTCCAGTAACTATATCCCCTAAATATCTGATCTTGTCCGGGGACCACTTTAACCCAAGTGTGTTGTTTGGGCAATTGATAGCGGGGGTCAAGCGGAAAATTTCAGACTTAGATCGATTAGTCTTGTATCCTGAGTATGATGCGAATTTGTGCATTTCCTCCATTACTGGGCCCAGATGTGTGTCAGGCTCTCTAATGTATAATAGGGTGTCATCAGCGTACAGGGATATCGATTGAGTGAGGCCCGCCATCCGTATACCTCTCTGTTCCTGATGTTCTCCAATTGCCGCCGCCGCTGGCTCCATAGTGAGAGCAAACAATATGGGGGAGAATGGGCAGCCCTGTCTAGTGCCCCTCTTCAACTCAAACCAATCAGACATAGTGTGGTTAGTCAATACCCTGGCCCCCGGGTTAGTGTACAATACCCTGACATAATTCAAGAAGCTGGGCCCCAGCCCGAATTTGCCCAGCACCATGAACAGGTATGCCCATGACACAGAGTCGAACGTCTTTTCGGCATCTAGGGATACAGCCGACGCCCAGGCCTCTGGTTTGATTTGGGCCATTACGCCAAACAGCCTGCGTAGATTGAGCGCTGTAGATCTAGTGGGAATGAACCCGCATTGATCGGGATGTACTAGCACTGGCATGTGTGGCAGGAGCCTGTTAGCCAGGATCTTCGCAAATATCTTAGCATCGCAATTTATAAGACATAGAGGCCTATATGAGGACATCTCGTTGGGGGGACGTCTGGGTTTAAGGAGCACTGTGATTATAGCCTCTCTCATGGATGGTGGTAGTGTTCCTATCTCTGTGGCCTCCTCCCACAGAGACAACAATATCGGGGCAAGTTCTTCGCTTAGCTCTTTGTACAGTTCAATTCCCAGACTGTCTGAACCGGGAGCTTTTCCGTTAGCCAGTGATTTAATTGCTTCCTTAATTTCCTCAATCGTAAGGGGTTGGTCTAGCTGTAGTTTATTTTCATCGGACAGTTTTGGAAGCGTTATACCATCTAAGTAAAGTTGGACATCCCTTGGGTTTTTTAAGTCATGATTGGCGTAGAGCTCTTTATAGAAAAGGGCAAATTCCTCGTTGATATTCTCCTCATTTGTTTGTACTGTGCCTTCTCTCCCTATTATGCTGGAAATCAGGGTGCGGCCCCTGTCAACTTTCAACAGGTTAGCTAGTGTGCGCCCCGCTTTGTTCCCTTCGCCATATCGGCGTGCTCTGACTGGAGTGGCCATGTATAGCAGCTCCCTATTTGCTAGTTTATTGAACTCTTGTTGGTTGCTATTAATTTCTGCAAGGGTGTTATCCTCATGCAAGGATGTGTATTGTTGCTCTAGTTCTCCCAGCCGCTTCTCAACCTCCTCCAGTTCTTTCCTAACCGCTTTCAGTAGCCCCGTAGACTTGGAGATCAGGATACCCCTAACCCACACCTTGAATGTTTCCCATAGCATCGAGGGGCTATCCACCGAACCCTTGTTGGTCTCAAAAAAGAATTCAACTTCAATATTTAGTTCCTCCACCACCCCCGGGTCCTTAAAAATATCGGAAGGCATTCTTCATCTCCTGGCCAGGTGTTTAACGCTTTTCAGTGTCATGTCTAACTCTATGGGAGAATGATTGGAAAGGGTGCGGGGAAACATTTCACTTCCATTAATTTGGTGCACGAGAGACGCCGACACCAGCCAATAGTCAATGCGGGATTCAGTGTCATGCACCGAGGAGTAGAAGGAATACTGTCGCCTAAGGGGGTGGAGTGTTCTCCAGGCATCTACCAGTTGTAGCTGTAAAATGATTTGTTGCAAAGTGCTGGCTGCTCTCGAGGGGTTCCTATGTGTGGAGGTTGAACGATCTAGTTCCTTATCTAAAATAGTATTAAAATCTCCTCCCCACACTATTTGCTCGCCCCCACAAGCACCAATCTCATGCAGTACATTAATGTAGAATTCAGGGTCATCTATATTTGGACCATATGTATTAATGAAGATCATTGCTGTACCCTTAATGTTGCCCCAAAGTATAACATACCGACCCAGTGGGTCTATTTTACTCCTCTCAAACTGAAACCCAACGGTTGGGTGTGTCAGGGTTAGTACCCATCTTGCCTGTGAGGAGTATTCCGTGCAATACCTGTGAGAGCCCCACCCCCTCAAAAACTCGGCATTGACCTTCTGGAGCGCATGTGTTTCCTGTAGCATGACTATATGAGGTTGGTGCCGAGTAATATAGGCTCCCACTTTCCTCAGTTTGATTTGGTTGTTCAGACCCCGGACATTCCAAGAAAGCAGTTTCAATCGGAGCCCTACGGCTACCTTAACAGTGTTAGCCATATCTGTATTTCCAGTTCATGTATTTGGCCTTGCTGCTCTTCAGGAGAATTCCATGCGTTGCAATGTCACCACATTTTTTAACTTTTGAGACTTCTCTAACTGAGTCCCATTCCCCAACTTTTCCCCCCTCCCTCCCTTCCTGTTTAGTCATGTGACATTTTAAACCCCCACCCTCATCATCAACCCCAACATGACAATGCTGCCCTTGAACATGTGGAACAATCCCTTGAACATGTGGAACTTTCCTGAGGGTCACTAATTGCAGCCATCTGGCGCGCTCTAGGCCAAGGCTCACAGCCCAGAGAACAAACCAGTAACATTTTAGTTCAGTTCGCCACTATTTCATGTTTTCCAATGTCAATAATTTCTCACCGTATGGGAGGTGTTCAAGCCATAGCCTGGTCTGGTCTCGCCGCCTGCCTCTCGGTTATGGATTCGCATTTTGGTTTGCCGTTCGATTTCCAGTTGGTATTGGAATGGAAGCCTCTACATATGACATGGCATCTGTGGGATTCTCGAAGAAATGAGCGCGTCCCCCATGTTGTATTCTCATTTTTGCCGGGAAGATTAGGGCATAGGGCACATTTCGCACTCGTAGCTGTTTTTTCACTCCTTCCTATGATCTCCTTTGCATTTGCACGTTGGTCGAGAAGTCCGGATATATGTGGATCATGTTCTCTTCATAACGTAGGGTACCTTTTTCTCTCGACAGCCGGAGTATAATGTCCCCGTCTCGGTAATTTAGGAGGCGCGCAATTATGGTTCGAGGGGGGGCCCCTGGTTTCGGGAGCGGTGCTAGGGTACGATGGGCCCTTTCAATCAGAAAGTGATCCGAGAAGGAGTCAGCGCCTAGGACGTCTTTCAACAAGGCCTCAACTTGTCTCTCCATGGAGCCTTTTCTGAATTTTTCGGACACCCCGACAATTCGGATGTTGTTCCTCCGGGATCTCAATTCGAGGTCCTCGCACTTGGTTTGAGTCTTATCCAGTTCTGTTTGGAGGTGGGCTATATCTCGACTGTGTTGTAGTATCGTGTCCTCGTTCACACTTATCCTGTTTTCTGTCTCCGTAATGCGTGCTCTCTCCTTTTCCACACGTGCCTTTAGGGAACCCATCGTCGCCACTATATCATCCAGCTTAACGTTCATCGCCATAAATCCATTCTGTACCAGCGTTGCCAGGCGATCTATCGGGTCGCTCTCCTGCCCATCGGATGTGGATGGTTCCCCCCCAGTCGCCCCTTGTGGCTGCGAACTGGTGAAGGTATCCATCGGGCCAATCTTTTTCCCTCCTGTCCCCTTCCTCTCGTTGCGGCCCATAAGTTGTGATTGTCCGTTGAGGGTGGACTGTGTTCTCCCACGTATTATCGCCCAATGTATCTCTGTACAGTTCAGGATGGAGAGGGGACGTTATTTATGTTAGCCCGTATTGCCAGATGATCCGTTTCTATACAGGAGTGGGTCCAGCAGGTCTGCACACGTGGGGACCACAGGGCACCACTCTGGATTGTAGTCGTTGAGGCCTCAATGGGATGCTGAGCTGTGGACCCGGTGCAATGAGGGCATACTGCAATGTTGCCCCACTGTGTCTGCGCTCGTTGGAGTTAGAGGCCTCTGGGCATAAGCTTTTTTTTTTTTTCCCCGTTCTTTACATGGAGGTGGCCCGACGGGATCCCGAGACTTCTCCACTATCAAGGGTGAATGTTTAATCCCCCCTGTTCATGGGGTTGCTGCTGGCTGAACGAGGCAGGCGCCACGGGGCACGATGTCAAGCCCTCCACCAGGCCGCAGCTGCGTATTATAAAAGCCCGACTTACGGGCAGCGGCAGAAGGGGCTCCGCCCTTGCCCAAAATCACTTACTTGGTGTTTGCGTGCGTGGGGGGCCACTCCCGGGCAGAGTCCGCTCCTCCAGGCGGCCGTGGGCAACGCTATGTGAAGTCACGGCCGCGGCGCCAGCTGCCGCGGGTAAAGGACGTGTCACGCGCCCCATGCGGCCTCTCCGGACGGGAGCAGTCCGCATCCCCCAAGCCGCACACTCTCTTTCCTCCGCCTCGGGGGTGGGCGGCCACTCAGCTGTCTTCGTGTTGCCGGATTGTGTTGGCCGCGCGGTGTCCCTCCCCCACCGTGGCCCACAGTCAAGGCGCGCGCGGATCCTCCAGTCGGCCGCACGGGACTCCCTCTGCCGCCGATACTGCCTGATGTGATATCTCGGCGGCGCAGCCACGGTTTTCCACCACTCTTCACTGGAATGCGCTTTAAGGTACTTGCCCCCGAATACTTGCTTCTGTTAGGATCTGGGGCGAAGCAGAAAGGATTTATTTTTTATAAGGATTGTGTCTGAGCCAGAGCTCTCACACTAGGCGGCAATGTTGGTTGTGCGCAACAGCGCCCCGGAGGTCCCCTGGGGGCAGATTTCTGCCCCTAGGAAGGGGTACATGAGATGCCCGCATCCATTTGGGGTGGGGGGGAGAGGCCACTGCAAATATTGGAAGAGCCACCCTTCCCAAGCCTGGGGCAGTATGTTTTGACTCCCCCTGGGGGCAGATGGCCACACAAATGTGCCCATCTGCCCCTAGGGAAGGGGCAAAACAAAAATATATATTATAACTTGTTTTGGGTGGGGTTGGGGAGGCCCGGGGGCCCACTAGACCACCAGGATTTTTTGTGTTTCAAAGGGGGGGTGGCCCTCTCCCCCCACCCTAGGTGGATGAGGGGGCACCTTATGTAGCCCTCCCTTGGGGCAGATTTCTGCCCCTAGGAAGGGGTACATGACATGCCCCCCATCCATTTGGGGTGGGGGGAGAGGCCACTGTAAATATTGACAGAACCAACCTCCCAAGATTGGGGCAGTATGTTTTGCCCCTCCTCCCCCCGGGGGCAGATGGCCACACACATGTGCCCATTTGCCCATAGAGAAGGGGAAAAACAAAAAAAACAAAATTATTATAACTTTTTTGGGGTGGGGGGCCCGGTGGAGCCCACTAGACCACCAGGATTTTTTTGTGTTTGAAAGGGGGCCCTCTCCCCCAACCTAAGTGGATGGGGGGCACCTTATGTAGCCCTCCCTGGGGGCAGATTTCTGCCCTTAGGAAGTGGTCCATAAAATGCCCCCCATCCATTTTGGGTGGGGGGGAGAGGCCACTGCAAATATTGGCAGAGCCACCCCCCCCAAGCCTGGGGCAGTACGTTTTGCCCCCCTGGGGGCAGATGGCCACACACATGTGCCCATCTGCCCCTAAGGAAGGGGATAAACAAAAAATATATTATAACTTGTTTTGGGTGGGGGTGGGGAGTACGGGGGGCCCACTAAACCACCAGTATTCTTTTTGTATTTCAAAGGAGGAGTGGCCCTCTCCCCCCACCCTCAGTGGATGGGGTACCTTTTGGAGCCCTCCCTGGGGGAAGATTTCTGCCCCTAGGAAGGGGTACATGAGATGCCCCCCATCCATTTCATTTCATGTGGAGGGGAGAGGCCACTGCAAGTATTGCAGATCCAGCCCCCAAGCCTGAGGCAGTAAGTTTTGCCCCACCCGGGGGCAGGTGGCCACACACATGTGCCCATCTGCCCCTAGGAAAGGGGCAAAACTAAAATAAAACAAATTATAACTTGTTTTGGCTGGGTGTGGGGGGCCACTGAACCACCATGGATGTTATTAGTAGAAAGGGGGTGGCCCTCTCCCCCCACCCCAAATGGATGGGGGGCATCTCATGTAGCCCTCCCTGGGGGTAGATTACTAGATTGGGGTTATCAGTGGGTTAGCCTTTTCACTTTGCGGCCAGGTAGGTGCTCCCACACATGAGGTACAGTTTTCGTCGGGACACCTGTGGGAAGGCGGGAAGGTAGGACATCTGTTGTTGGCGGCATGCTTCGGTGGGTGGGCAGAGGGAAATGTCTCTGAAATTTGGTGGAAAAAAACAGAATTTTCAGACATTTCACTCTGGACACCCACCGCAACACGCCGCCAACAACACATGTCCTACCATGCTGCGTTCCCACAGGTGTCCCAACGAAAACGGTACCTCACATGTGTGGGTGCACCTACCTGGGCGCAAAGGGAAAAGGCTAACCCACTGGTAACCCCAAGCCTTTCGGCAGAGCAGATTTTGCTCATGTGGACGACATACAGATTTGGGCCTATGGTGTAGAAGCCACCAAGGAAAACAGGGAACCTCATGCATTTCCGAAAAGAGGACAACCGTGGGAATCCACATGGGTCAGACTTGCGCAAATTGCACCAGAATTTATTACACACAATCCCCGGCAAAGTCTGAAACGTTACGACCGCCTACATTTGGGGAAAAAAGGGACCAAATTTGGCCGAGATATCTTCTGTAACAAAAAAGTTACAAGGGATTGAATGGCGACATACCGAAATCACCAAAAAAGGCCTTGGCAGAAATACCCATGGCAGTTAAGGGGTTAAGACGGTAAAACCCCAGAAGAGAGCTAATTTGTAAGGTGGCTCAGTGAGTTAATGCTCCAAATGCAGATTGTGCACAGGAATATGTAACACCTGTGTTCAGCACCTAGCTTAATCTTCCGGTGGGACAATATGCAGAGTGAATGAATTCAGCTTCTGATGCAACACAGCATTTTCCAGGACAATTGGTTCAGAAAAAGTGGTGGAAAACACTATCACCGTCGCTTTTTCTAATTGGCCGGATTTTCGTGCATTTTCTGGGTGCAGTTCAGGAGCCGAGTGGACACACCAGGACCCCCTGTATTTCCCGCTCCACCAGACAAATGCGACCTTACTGCCAGCATGGATTCTCATGCTGGAAATAAGGAAAGGGATTCCTCTGGCATCTCCTTGGAAATTAAACCTTGTAAAAGCGGGCGGAGTCCAGAGGAAGCCATTGTTAATTCCACCAGCAATCGCTAATTGCGCAAGGTATTTACACTCTTCCGCAGTGGAAAAGCAATGTGATTTCACCTGCCTCTTACGCTAAAATCTTCCATTTTGTGGCAGAAAAGTAAAAATTGCACCAATGGAAGTGGCCCACTCCATGCAGTTTACTTTGCGCCTTGATGCTTGTGGGTTTTGCATGATGCTACACATGTAATAAATAAATACATATAACATGACCCCAGAATGAGTGAGCATGGCATGTCGCTGGTAAGAGGGTGTCCTGTGCTTCTTGAGTGCATTGGCAAATGCCCTTAATTGCTATCTCACATTAAACAGGTGCTTACACCCATCAGTGTGGATTGCGCAATAATAAGTCGACAGAGGTATTTCAAATGGCCAATTTAGCTCTATGGGTGACAATGTCAAAGTGGGAGAATGTTGCCCAGCATGTGCCACTTTCTCTGCGGAGTGAATTGTGCCCACCCCGAGGAAGAAGTGTGAAAAACCCACAAGGGCACTGTGCTCTGCTCTTTCTGTGTGTGTCTTCCCCACAGGGCGACAGATGCCAACTCAGACATGGGTAAGTCTCAGGTGGCAACCTTGTACCCTTGTTGATGTGGCAAAGGATTCCAGACTTCCGAGGCTGATAACATTAGTAGCATTGAGTTACATGCCACCTGACCGGTATGTGTGATAAAGTTGCAAAGCAGAGCTGTTAGTGGGCTAAAGCAGGAACCAATGTCTGCCCACCCTCAAAGGGTACGTATGACCAAAAGTAATAGGCCCCTCGACCCATCATGGCTGTAGGGGCCAGGCTCCAAACCAGGGCAAGAATGCCCTTCCATCATCCATGCCCACGAGTAGGGTACCCCTTGTGCTCCAGGAACCCTGTTAAGCAACCTCTGTGCTTTCCAGGTGATACTAACATTATTTAAAGCTAGAAGTCTAAAAGGTAATCGCTTAATTGCAGCTGGAAATTAGCTCCTGGAGTGATCAAAATGTCTTAACCAAGTGTGACATAATCCCCTTCATTTATAAGCAATATGTGTGTTCTCGCGTTTCTTCATCCACTGAATTATTGTTAGAAACAAAGGCAAGAGTTGTGTCTCTTGTGTAGGCATTAGGAAGGCAGTTGCCAGCCTCTAGCATGATATGCCCATGTTCTTTCAATATTGGCAACTGTTGCCCTCTTATGGCCAGGTAGAACCATTGTGGCAGTGACTGGCAAATGCCTTTCCTCGGCAGACAGTAAAGCGGAAATAAGAGGCCAATTCAAGACACGGAACAAACAGAAGTTAAGACAGACTGCAGCTGCCTTTGCTGTGTTAGGGAGAACATGTTGAGTGTTCAAGCAAGGAGGTATGTATTAAGCAAGCAAGCAGTGAGACAAGGGAGAGGCAAAGAAAGGCCAGAGGGGCTCTTTGAATAGTGTAACAGGGCAGAGGACCCATGCTCTGCCGTCCTAGTAACATATGAGGGAATCAAATAGATCAGGCTTTGCAGCAAATGTTAAACGAGAAAGGAACGGAGTCCAGCTCTGCATTCAGAATAACAAAGGCAAAGAAAGGCTAGGCTCTAAAGCCAGCATGAGATGGAATAAGAGGGACCAGACTCATCGTGAGAGGCTGGCCAGGCCCTCACAGGGGCGCTATAGCGGGCTGCCCCTCTGGCCACCCCCCTGGGTCCACATACACCCCACCTACTAGGCATCCCCAGGGTCCGACGCATCCGGCCGCTGACCTGGGGAGTGCTTATAAGGGGGTGGGCTTGCGATCGCTCATCCTCCTTGTTTGCTGTACCCCCCAGCCCCCGGAGGACAGTCAAAGCAGCAACATCACACACCTGGTCCCTTTACTCCAATAACAGGGCCTACTCAGAGGTACAAGCAAGATTTCCTCTTTCTTTGAAACCCCCATCCTTCCATTCCAAGAGACACACACGTCTCCTTGCCCCACACAAAAAAGGTAGCAACTTGCAGCTGGTAGAAAAGGCTGCAACTCCTTTCTTTGGCAGGAATCCACTTACATGTAATCTGCCTCTTAACGAGTTGGCGTCCTAGCTGTGGCCCACGAAGTAATTGTTATTTCCTCTCTCTTACCATGAGTTTGTAGCCAGGTGACAGATCCAGAAATGCAACATATAAAGACATCTTCTTTGCTGCTGCATCCTTTAATTTTCTCCTGTTTTCTTTTCTTTTTTTCTCTTGTTTTATACAGTGATGATATTTGTAATTTAATACGTACTGCTATTTTAATTTTAATTTTGGGAAAAGTCGAGTTCTTTGACTAAAACACAATAAATAAATTTAAAAAAGCAAAAGTCCCCAAGGAGTCCCCTGTCCCCCCCAGATTTTATGTGTCTCCTACGCCCCTGGTTTGGGTCACATGTCCTGTCATGTGAGGTGTGTCCCGGGAAGTGATGAGACTACGTTGCTATGGTAAACCTTTATGTAGGCAGTGCGCTGGAATCCAGGCGTGCGGTCCACTCAATGCATCCCCACGCTGCCACCCCATCCCGTTTCCCTCTGCCACAACCACCCCATCCTTATGTCCGGCGCCTACACCATCTTCCCCATCCTCCTATCACCCCTCCACTTCTTCTCCTCCGCAGACTAAGGTCAGGATGCCCCAGGGAGGGGCACAATATGCCAACCTCCGGACAAGCACGGCAGCCTGAGAATGCCACGGTGGTGATTTACCACAGCATAACAGCAATGTAAGAAAACATAACACAACACAACTAGGCATCTCAACGTCTGCTTAGGAAGATTCAAATTGGATCGGTATCGGGGCAAACGGTTTGCTTGCTTTTTTGTGAAAAATCAAATGATTAGGAAAAGCGTACAGTGTATTTTGTGCCTATGGCAGGGGAATGTTATGGTGGTCTAACCTGGATCTCCACCAAACTATTCAACATTCCAATTATATATATATATATGCTGGAAGTTCACCTCCAGTTCTGAGCCAAAACAGCAAGGCATTTTTGGTATGCAAATTAGCTCAAATACAAACCTTTTTCTCCAGGAAATTGTCCTTGTCTAAGAGGGCAGTGTTGCATTATACATAGCTTAATCAATCCAAGACAGACACAGCTTTTTTTTTTTAATCTATTGATTTTATTAAAACATTAGGTATTCTAATGGTAGACTTATGCAAATTGCCATGCACGTCCTGCCCTAATTCCCTTGCAAAGTGTACAAATAAGAGTTGTTATTCATTAAAATACAGCTGTACTGTCTTCAATGATTTTAGTGGTTGCCGTGGAGTTTTTTGAGGTTGCACGTGCTCCGTCTATTGCTTAATTGTAATGTCTAATGATATTGATTGCATATTTGTTACTTTAGTCTGATGATCTAACTTAATAAACACTTGAATCTCTTAAAAAAAGATCAATACGAATTGAATTGATAGAATACTGTGTTGAGGCACGGGAAGGAGCCTTAGGCAGGCCGAATGGAGGTTCTCCAGGAATCGATTTAGGATCCTGTGCAGCTCCAGGAGCGGGTCCAGGTGGTGAATGTATTCCAATTCCCAGCCAGAGACATTCTCCCTTTGGTCCAAATAGTCGTGAGCCAAAGCGCTACCAATGGCATAAACAAAGGCAGAGTGGGTGGTTAAAGCCCCAGATGAACCTTGGCACAATACTGTTCTGCCCAGATCCCAGAGTGGATGACTAAGGCACGCGATGAACCTTGGGGCAATACTGATCTGCCCAGATCAGAGAGTGGGTTGCTAAGGCATGCAATGAACCTTGGGGCAATGCTGATCTGCCCAAGATCACAGATTGGGCAGCTAAGGCACCAGATGAACCCTGGGGCAATACTGATCTGCCCAGATCCCAGAGTGGATGACAAAGGCACGTGATGAACCTTGGGCAATACTGATCTGCCCAGATCCCAGAGTGGATGACTAAGGCACGCGATGAACCTTGGGGCTGCCCAGATCAGAGAGTGGGTTGCTAAGGCATGCAATGAACCTTGGGGCAATGCTGATCTGCCCAAGATCACAGATTGGGCAGCTAAGGCACCAGATGAACCCTGGGGCAATACTGATCTGCCCAGATCCCAGAGTGGATGACAAAGGCACGTGATGAACCTTGGGCAATACTGATCTGCCCAGATCCCAGAGTGGATGACTAAGGCACGCGATGAACCTTGGGGCAATACTGATCTGCCCAGATCCCAGAGTGGATGACTAAGGCAAGCGATGAACCTTGGGGCAATACTGATCTGTCCAGATCAGAGAGTGGGTTGCTAAAGCATGCAATGAACCATGGGGCAATGCTGATCTGCCCAAGATCACAGATTGGGTGGCTAAGGCACCAGATGAACCCTGGGGCAATAATGATCTGCCCAAGATCACAGATTGGGTAGCTAAGGCACCAGATGAACTCTGTGGCAATACTGATCTGCCCAGATCACAGAGAGGGTGGCTTAGGCACCAGATGAACCACGTCACATTCTGTTCTCTCCAATATCACAGAATGGGTGGCTAAAGCACCTAATGAACCATGGCACGATGCTGATCTGCACAAGATCACAGAGTGTCTGACTAAGGCACGCGATGAACCTTGGGGCAATAATACTGATCTGCCCAGATCCCAGAGTGGATGACTAAGGCACGCAATGAACCTTGGTGCAATACTGATCTGCCCAGATCAGATAGTGGGTGGCTAAGGCACCAGATACACCCTGTGGCAATACTGATCTGCCCAGATCACAGAGAGGGTGGCTAAAGCACCCAATGAACCATGGCACGATGCTGATCTGCCCAGATCACAGAGAGGGTGACTAATGCACCAGACGAACCATGGCACATACTGTTCTCTCCAATATCACAGAGTGGGTGGCTAAAGCACCCAATGCACCTTGGTGCAATACTGATCTGCCCAGATCAGATAGTGGGTGGCTAAGGCACCAGATGAACTCTGTGGCAATACTGATCTGCCCAGATCAAAGAGAGGGTGGCTTAGGCACCAGATGAACCACGTCACATTCTGTTCTCTCCAATATCACAGAGTGGGTGGCTAAAGCACCCAATGAACCATGGCACGATGCTGATCTGCACAAGATCACAGAGTGTCTGATTAAGGCACGCGATGAACCTTGGTGCAATACTGATCTGCCCAGATCAGAAAGTGGGTGGCTAAGGCACCAGATACACCCTGTGGCAATACTGATCTGCCCAGATCACAGAGAGGGTGGCTAATGCACCAGATGAACCATGGCACATACTGTTCTCTCCAATATCACAGAGTGGGTGGCTAAAGCACCCAATGCACCTTGGCACAATGCTGATCTGCTCAAGATCACAGAGTGCCTGGCTAAGGCACCCAAAGCACCCGTGGGCAATACTGATCTGCCCAAGACCACCGAGCGGGTGGCTAAGGCACCATATGAACCTCAGTGCAATGCTGATTTGCCTAAGATGACAGAGTGGTTTGCAAAGGCACCAGGTGAACCTTGACGCAATATTGATCTGTCGAAGATCACAGAGGCTATCAAATGGTTAATTAGGAGCTTGAACTCCTGGATTCCGACATTAAACTCGACTGCCTTCAATCCTTAAATCAGTAGAGCTCGCCCCTCCCGCCGTTCCTGCCTGCACCACTGACATCTGCGCATCTCTCTCCTTTATATGTGTGCAGCGTCTTATATTTTAAATGCCACTTTGGATGCTTCTGCGCGTCCCTGTCAAATCGCGCATCTGCGCTGGTGGAGGAGGCGGGGGTTGCTTGTAATATCGCATGCCAGTGTGTGGCTGCAGGTTTTTCTTTGCTCGTGCGGCTTTGGGCTAAAGGTCATTCGAGGGGACGACCCGACCCTCCCCTCTCAACCTCACAGGCTTTCGCCCCCAGAGGCACAGATCTCCCGAGCTATAGATCTCTCCCTCTTCCGCCTTCGCGGTCTCTAAGGAGACTGCTTTCCGCCGCCAACCTTGAGACAGCAGCAGCTGAACCTGATGAGAATTGTAAATCCCGGCAGCCCCAGGGAGGACACATCCAGTTAGTGAGAGCTGGGCGGAGGACACTCCCTGCGGCAGCGAGGACCATGTCCATTATGGCTTCGAATCAGCACAGGTAGAGGTAGACTCCTTAACTGAAAAGCAACGGGAGAAAGCTCCTCGCGCCAGCCTGCAGGAGCACACTGCTCGGGCCACGCCAGCGGTGCCAACGTACAGTAGAGAGAACCAGGCTAAGAGCAGGCCGGTTTGCCCTAAATAGGTACATACACCTGCCTGCCAGGTGAGGACTGACCTATGCAACCGCAACACAGGGCAAGTGGCCGTCCAGTGGGGCTGGAGAAAAATCAGTGTATTGTCTTTATGAGAAAGGAGCTTTGCTGTGCCCCTCGGGAGTGCTGTTGTAAAAGGCAGCCACCATCTGTATTGTTGAGCTCGTGGTAAGTGAGTTCGTAGAGAGGCATGCCAGGGGTGGGAGGTGCGTTTTGTGGGGAGTGTTGGTTTGAGGTTGTGTGGTTTGTATTCTATAATTGTGATTGTTGGCAACAAGAGGGGAAGAAGGTCTTCTTTCTCTGCACCCTGATTGCCAATGAGCCCTTTGAGGTTTTCTACATTTTAAGAGATCTTTACTAGATAAATGCACGGATTCCAGCAGTGCTTTAAGTGGGGTGAGAAATTGAGGGGGGCCTCGTTTGGGGGCGTGGCTTCCATTGTGGGCGTGGCCTAAAACGTGCACAAATCATTGTAAGGTGCGCAAACAAATATATAAATGTATGTGAGCATTTATATATTTGTATGCGCACTACTATGGTTTGTGTACCTTTCAAGCCTTATAAACATACCAATGTTACGTATTTCTAAGTTTATAAAAAGGTGGCTTGAACAGTGCACAAACCATAGTAATTTACGCACACTTGTGTGCTTACCTTACTATGGTTTGTGCACTTTTCAAGCCCCCTTTTATAAGCATAGACATTTATAACATATTTCTATGTTTATAAAAGGCGGCTTGAAACGTAAACAATTCAAGGCATCTTTTATAAAGCGTTGAGGACGGACAAAACCCGAGGTGGCTTTGTCTGTCGACAAAGCTTTATAAAATATGCCTTGAATTGTGTACGTTTCAAGCGGTCTTTTATAAACATAGAAATATTTCTACGTTTATAAAAATGGCTTGAAACGTATACAGTTCAAGGCATCTTTTATAAAGATTTGCCAAATGAGACAGGCACCCCGGGCTCAGTGATCTTTGTTCTGAGCAGAGATCACAGAGCACAAGGCGTCTTTCACCCTCTGGGAACCTGCGGGCTCCGTGATCTAATCTGCATATTAGATCATGGAGCCCATGGGTTCACTGAGGGTCAGTGACCTGGCAAGGGCAAACAAAGGAACTGTAACTTCCCTGATGACCCCTCAGATGGGGGGTCATCAGGGAAGTTACAGTGACTGACAGAAGTGCCAGCCAGCCTCAGCGAGGCTGTGCCTGGCTGGCACTTCTGTCAGCTCACCTGAAATTAAACTGGCGGGCGCATCTCCAGTTGCGGCTGCGGCCGCGGCGGGATAATGCATCCCGCCAATGTTGTGTGGGATGGGGGGCCCCAGCAGGGCCCCGGCTCAGTCCCACCTTTTGGAGACTGCCGGAGCCCAGCCCCGCCAGGCCCCGGCCCACTTTAAGCACTGGATTCCAGCCACTGGGAGCGAGTTCAGCTTGACGGGCGTGTTTTTCTTAAGCGTAGCGTGTCACCTTGAATCCGACCAACAGCTTCCCGAAAATCATCCCCACCTTTGCTAATTCCGGTTCATAAACCACCTGCTGCTCCATCAGTGCGCCTCAGTTCTGACCAATAGCGTGGCAGGTCACTCCAGTGCTGGCAATTTCGGACTGGGGCACGCCTTCTTGCAGCACCGCCTTTTATTGCCCTAAGTCACAGGTAGGGCAACTCCTCTGCTTATGGCAATGTACTCCCGAGGAGTCCCCTATGCCTGCCTGCTCCGTAGGCTCAAGCCTAGCCCCCCCCCCCATCGACGAGACGATGCCCCTGTAGTTATAAGAAGCATTAATCTCCTGCGACATCTCCGTCACATCTAGACAGAACAGTGAATATTAGCCCGCGTCACATGTAGACAGGATTGTGAATGTTAACCACTGCCACATTAGAGAGACTTGTGAATATTAGTCAGCGTCAGGTCTAGACAGTATTGTGTATGCTAGCATTGCCACACTTAGACCGATTTATAAATACTAGCCTGCGTCGCTTCTAGACAGGATTGTGAATGCTAGCCAGTGCCACATGTAGCTAAACCTGCAAATATCAGCCACCGCCACATTTAGACAGAATTGTGAATATTAGCTCGCGCCACATCTAGGCAAGACCATAAATGTGTTTCTTGGTCACTCCTAGACAGGTTTGTGAATGTTAGCAAGTGCCACACTTACATATAATTGTGAATACTATCCATTGCCACATTTAGTTAGAACTATGAACGTTGGCTTGCATCGCTTCTGGACGCGATTATGAATATTAGCAAATGCCAGATGTGGATTTAAATGGGGAGAGATTCACGCCCCACATCTAGAAAGAACATGGAAATTAGCATGTATCCGATCTAGATAGCGAGGACAAGAACCAACCCACTAACATCCTCACCCCTCTACCTACACCTCTCAAACTCCAACCAAACACAACCAGAAGCCTAAAGCACAGCAAACCGCACAAACTTCACTACACCGCGACAACAAAACAAATCACACATAGCTTCGCACAACAGAACACAAAGGCTACCGACCGGAAAGCACCCCCAAGCTTAGTGAACGGTGTTAACCGAACTGAAGCTGCCAACAGCACATCGCTGCTCTCTTGCACTTTTCCCGCTCGGTCCCACTAACTGAACCCCGCCCTCTTTCCTTTTCAGATCCACCAGAGCGCCAGGGGACCACTCCGGTGGTGATAGAGCACGGTACAAATATCCTTTAACACTAACATTAACATCTGTGTACCTGTCTTGTGGCACCTCCCTGAATTAGCATCCCATAGGAGCATCTTAGAACCCGGGGCCTTCATACCTCTCCTCTCTGTGCAAGGGTCTACCCTATGGCGCAGCCCTCATGCATTGTTTTACACTGCATGCCTCTTTGTAGCACCTTGAGGGAGAGTTTCTCTCCCTCTATCTCTTTCTCCCCCTGGATGTTACCAGGATGACTTGTGGTAGGACCTCCCACCACTGGCCCTGAACTGCCCCATGTATTCTTCGCTTCTAGCTCAACCTCATGAACTAAAAATAATACTCTGTTTTGAATACCTGACTTGAACAATCTACAAATCACATGATAAAGTAAGATGACACAATTAAGAAAATATATATGTAGAAACTTGCTATGTAAAAGGGAGATATTGTAGTTTTAGTTTCTGTATTATACATGGAAATAAGTAATCTGGATTGTCAACTGAAGTTTAAAGATTTAAATACACCCAGCAAAAGAAAGTTTCTGATAAGTTCACCTGCTTTTGGTCATTATTTCGGCATTCTTGCAGACTGCTATTTATGATAGACCATTTGGAATTGTAGAAAAAAGCAAACCTCTGTTGTGTTAAAAAGGATGATCTTTAAATAAGCTTGCTGGAATCCTGAGACATTTGGTTGGCTCTCTCCTGTCTTTCCACTCAAATGGCGTAAATGAAAGAGTTGGCGATGAGCTAAACAATACCACAGGAATGTGAAAAGGCAGACCCCTTCACTGACGACAGCAAAACTTCTATAGAGTGTGATAAGGTGATCTATCCAGGATCACAGTATCGTGCCGTGTTAAAGCCTAGATATGGACCACTGTCCCCAATTCAGCTACCTAAGCACCTCTCTTGACTAAGGCACTAATCTCTTCATTGATGGTGAAGACCTGGTTTTGACTAACCTCGTTTTGGAGGGACTAAGCTCTAGAATGACATCATACTGATATGTTAACTTGTATAACTAGCATTGTCTGGTGAAGGTACTTTGTTTTGTAGCATGATAGATGTGTTACTGTAGCCGAAGTTGATATACCTTTGTTCATCAACCTCAGAGAGAGCAAAGGTGAAATCTGCTTTGCTGGTATTTGGACACGTGATCTGGCATTTGAACACAGAGCTCTCTAACAAGTGCTTGACACACTGAGCTATCTTCGGAACCATTGTGGTACTCAATTCACCAACACACACTTCAAATTAGCATCATTGCTTGTGATCAATACATTCTCTAAAGAAAAGTGAAAAGGAGCATACGTTGTGCTATGGTCAGCGCACACACGGTATGTACTACAGTGAACAAAGTACGCATTTCGTGATTCATTGATCAATTCAGAGCTTGACTAGAGTACCAACACGAGCCAGGCCGCATGCTCAGTGCCTCACTAATGCACTATACAATATCATAGCATGGCTTCTCTGTCTCGGGCAACCAGCGGGACTGTCTGCCAAGGTTTTATGTGTGCTCACTCGTCAACATAGTAGTAGTCCAGTTAAAACATGAGCAGGACAGCTTCCAACACCACACTCTTCCATGATTTCCCCCTGTATTTAATGACACAGGTTTGGCAACAGGGAATAGAGGGCCTTAGGCCTCAGGCCACAACCTGTCTACCCAACTGTCCACTGACACATAGCAATTTAACATCCCTCCCAACAGACATCAAACAGAACACTACACCACTACAACCACCTTACATACTACAGCCCCGGTCAATGCATAGTAGAACCATGGGCCAACAAGGCTCTCAAGTCTCGGAAAGGGCAAAGTGCTTGCCTTGGAAGCTAGACAACACGGAGTAACACAGGTTCGATCCCCGGGTCCAGCGCTTAGAAACCTCTGAGTACTGAGTGCGCTATAAACAACCTATCATATCTTCAAGACAGAAATGCCCCTGCGCTCGTGACACAACACCTCGAAACAGGCCCAAGTGCAGAGCTCAGAGTACTTCCGGTCTGCACGCATCAACACAACAGCAAATCCAACCTGCATTTTTCCTCTCTTTCCACTAACTAACCCACCCCCTCTGTTTCAATTCCACACAGCGCCTGGAGACCACAGTATAATCCCAGCAACATAACATACCACCACAACACAACCTCTGCTCAATTGCAGCTAGGCTATTCCAATGTATGTTGTTGTCCATGTCCTTGCAGAGTATGTTTATGTGTTAATTTTCTGGGAATATAAGGTTGCATGTTTATAGCAGTCTGCTAGCTTCCTTCTTATTTTTTGAGATTACCTGTGTGTGCTACTTTGTATTATTTGTGCAAAATGCACTATTAGTGTTCTACGCCACACTACCAGAATGTGAACCTAGTGTTCCTGTAAACCCATTATTTGACTTTAGATTAAGGGCTGCCTAAACACCTGCTCAGTGATGGAAATGGAAACCATTTATTGGGGAAGCATCACTTCTTAGGGGGCAGGGCTTTGGGAAGGAGGGGGCGTGGCCCCAGCCAGGTTGCAACACAGTTTGGGTCATTACGAGTGCAGTGGTAAGGGTTAACGGCACCAGTAAGAATACCAATGCCGTTAACCCCTTACCGCTGCATTGCAAGGTCCCTTAGAGAGTTCTAATAAGGCCGGCTGGTAAAACCAGCCGTCTTTAGCGGGAGCCGCTAAGGGACCAGGGAGCTAATAACGGGCCTGTAATTTACAGGCCCGTTATTAGCTCCCTCTCCATTCCCATTGAGCCCTATGGGGGCTCGAATGGGAATGGGGAAGGATTTTTTGAATGGGGACTTACTGGGTCCTTCAAGGTTGGAATGATCCAATATGTCCCCATTCAGAGAACCCGGACCCAGACACTACTTTGGAAGAAGCCATGGTGCTAACAGTACCATGGCTACCTCCAAACTCGTAATGAGGCCCACTAGTATCTCTATATAGAACCACATCCTGGTGATTTGCATAAAAGGAAAAAGCATTATGTGAACAACATAATGGGCCTCATTATGACCCTGATGGTCCCGTAATGAATGGTGCCGGTACGGGACCGGCACCGTTCATTATGGGATGCCCTATTACGAGGTTCTGAGGTTCCCTTGCGGGACACGCTCAGAACGTCTGGTAAAACCAGATGTCCTTAGCAGGTCCCACAAGGGGACCAGGGAGCTAATAACGGGCCCGTTAATAACGGGCCCGTTATTAGCTCCCTCCCCATTCCCATTGAGCCCCATGGGGGCTCAAATGGGAATGGGGGTGGGTTTTTTCAATGAGGAATTACCGGGTCCTCCAAGGTTGGAATGACCCGGTAATTCCTCATTGAAGGAACCCGGTACTGGAACCCGGTATGGAGGCAGCCATACCCTTATTAAGGGCATGGCTACTACCATACTCGTAATGATGCCCAATGTGTTTCAGACCAGTGTTTCAATGGGCCTCATTCCGAGTTTGGAGGTAAGTACCGGTTATTACCGGCATGGTGCAAATAGCACATCCGAGCTGGCAATAGACCACTAAAAGCAGTCTATTATGAATTTGCGGGCACAAGCTTTGCGCCATGCCGGTAACATACTTAGCGCCATGCCGCAACAGGGCCCCAAAAAGCCCTTGCTGGCATCAAGCGCACTGTACATAACACTACCGCTATAGAGTAAAGCGGCAATAGCGGTGACCGTAAATAGCAGTGACCGTAATCAGCGGTCACCGCTATTTACAGTCACTGTTAAATAGCGGAACCGGAAACAGCGTCATCGCACAGGAACGGGAAGGAACACAGCGGCCATCTTTAAAAACACAATCCATTGCCATCCTCACCCCACAGGACCCGGAGCCATCTAGTGAATACAGACATCGACCATCAACACCAGCATCATGCCAAAAGCACCAAAAAGGGAGCTGCCTGCCTCAGGAAGGAGCGCTTTAGCCCGGATGAGCTCCAGATGATGGTAGACACTCTCCACGAGCATTCAGACACCATTTTTAGTGGTGACAATGCGGAGGGTGACGATCATTAAAAAGAAGGAGATCTGGGCCATGGTAGCACAGAAGGTGAGCGCCGTGGGCAACAACCCCCGCACCATTAAGGACTGCCGAAAACGGTGGCACGACCTACGGCTGAGGGTGAGGAGCATCTTCTCGGCCAACAGAAGCCAGGCCCTGGAGACAGGAGGAGGGCCAGGTTCCCCCATAAAATGGATGCCATGGGAGGAGACGTGTGCAGCCATGATAGGCCCAGAAGCCATTTAAGGGGTTGGCGACATGGAGTGCGGGGCAACGTCATCCGTCGATGGAGGTGAGTGTCCAAAGTCAATACTGACAACGCATTTGTAATGAAAGTCACTGCCAAGGGCTGGGCAAGGTGTCACGTCATGGTGGCCACCCCCCCCTTCAAATAATGTCGAAACAAGTGAGACCCAGGCTAATGCCAGGTGCAAGGCTGTAACCCATATGGCACATACCACACGAAGAGGCCCATGCCGTGAGGCACACAGGGCAGTTGATGTAAACATTGTGCATGTGAGCCAGCACAGTACCCGGCCAACATGAGTGACCCAGACATATGCATGCATTTACCATCCAAGCATGGATCAATGTGCCTCTCACCACCCAAATGGCGACAACCCACTAGAATCCCATTGTGATATTGTAGGCATGTCCAAATGCTGAATCTAAAATCATCGCTCATGCCGTCTCTTTCTTCCACCCCCACAGGCAGCGAGCATGATAGCGACGACCAGGCAAGCAACCGGCCCAGTAGCTCCAGGGGCCAAGTCAGGGCTCGCCGTCTACCTGCAAGCAGGAAGACACTGCAAGCCACACCACCGCCTCCCGCAAGGCCCATGGAGGGTGCACAACCCCCACCCCTAACCCACCCTGCACTGGCGCGGGACACATGCCCCACGCCACACTCTGAGGAGTCCAGTGTGGCTGGGGAGAATGCAGCCACGGGCCCCCTCGATGTTCCTGACAGCCCCTCATCTGTATGCGGAGCAACTGAGGAGGACACTGATGTGATTTTCCATACCCCTGATGCCCAAACCAACCCCCAGGTGTCATACAGCGACTCCGTTGAGAGTGACACACCAGGGCATACAGGGCAAGGAGCTACACTGGAACATGCCAGTCCTGTATCCACTTCCCTTACTAAAGCAACGGAAATACATGCAAGCCCAATTCCCACCGGGCCAACCACATCTGCCGCATTAGCCATGGATGCAGAGCGCTCTCAGCAGCTCACAGGCCTCATTAATGAGTTCATCCGAGACAATCGGGAGTCCAGGGAGGAGTGGCGTAATGAACTCAGGGCACTGGGTGAGGTCATCACAGTCAGCACGAACCGGCTCTGCGAGGTCCTTGGCCGGATTGCAGACGCCCTGGAGGCTGCACCTCCTGCACGACAGCCCCAGCAGGAGGACACACATTCTCAAAGCTCCTCCACCCAGACCAGCCCGCTCCGTCGCTCACAGCATACATTGCGCCGCCATGACATGGATCTCCCTGGCTCTGGGAGCGCACATTGACAATGCTGGCATACACATGTGGCCTATGTTGTCCTTATGGGACTAGTGCTGGGTTGTTGTGGGGGGAGGGGGGAAGGGTGTGTTTGGGAGTTGTGGGGGAGGGGGTGGGGGGGAGGGTGTGTTTGGGAGTTGTGGGGGGAGGGTGATGGGGTTAGGGTGTGTTTGGGAGGTGTGGGAGGAGGGGAGCGGGTGGAGGTTTTGTTGTTCATGTTTGAACCTTATAATTCAATACATGGCAGCAGGTAATTTCTGCCCATGGACACATGTCCCTGGATGCATTGCCCCCATTTCTGACCCCGCTATGTGTCCTGTGCAATGGGATGATGGAGTGGGTAGCATCCTCAGGATGGGTTATGGTTGCACACACATCTTGTTGCACATGCATCGTATTTGCATGCAGTCGTGTTGAGTGAAATCATTGCTGTGTTGTAATCTGTGAGATTTGGTAGTAGGGAGTGTTGGCTGTTGTCAGTAGCATATTGGTACCATGCTGTGGTATCCCTTTTAGGCTCACCTCAATGCACTCCCAGGGATGACTCTACGGTGTGGTGATATGCTGGAGGCAGCGACATGGTGTTACGCTCACCTGGTATCCACAGGGCCGCCACCCAGCCGGGTTACTCGGTGGTATGCTTCTCAGCTTTGCCCTGATGTGGTCTGCGGGGAAGGTTCTGCCTTGTGGTAGAATTAGGCGTGCTCTTCGTACTGCGTGTTGTCTTTCATGGGCGAGTGCGGTCCAGTTACTTCACTGACGCCGGCCCGTTTGATATTGTTCAGGTAGGTCTTATTGCTGTTCTTTAGTTTTGTTGCTATCCTGTATGCCTTTCTTTGTTTAAAATGTATCTTTTTTCTCCCTTAGGTATGCAGAGCTTCAGCGCGGCGAACTGGCTTGGTTGAGCCCCGCTGGTAAATGATGGCGCATTAAGAGCACTATGATGCGGTAAGTAAGCGCTATGCGCAGCACTGCGAAGTCTTGCCTTTGCTAACCTGTGTTTTCCTTCCTTGTAGGTCACGGTGTTCTTCAGCGCGAGTGGAATGTCCGGAGTGGTGCCAGCCGAGAGGCGACCAGCCAGGTAAGCCTTTTGAGCAGTTCGTAATTTGTAAATGTCTCTACTGCTTTCTTTAATGCTGCCTCTATCTTCCTCTTTCAGGTCGTTCTGTCCGGGAGGCGTGCAGATTCGAGGAAGCTGTTCTCAGTAGCTGCAAGTGTTTAAAGATGAAGACTGCAGGTAAGATGCTGCTGCTAATGATGTTCCTTTTGTCTCCTTGCAGGTTCTGCTTCTCCGAGGTTCGAGGGAATAGCTGGAAAAAATGAGCGTCACGTTGTAAGCTGCAAAGTAACGCAAAGCGTATTGTCTTGCTCGGGTGTGGTTTAAATAGCCCCAACAAAATAGTCCAGGTAAAATAGTCCCTAGGCTAATACACCCAATACACTAGACCGCATAGCTGGGTTCTTAGGAACCAAGCTATGTGGATGCCTCCATGTGGCTGACAATACAATAAAGTAGTTCCCAGGCACATTGTTTTTCATGGTGTATGAGCCTGGCGCCATAGGCGCCAGGACTGGCCCCATGAGAGTTTTGAAGAGTATGCCAGGCTCTAGAGGCCCGAGTCCTGACCCCACCTGGCCAATGGGTTTGCCAGAGGGGGTTTTGGGCGAGGGTCGTGACACATGGTGCATATGCAGTGCAAAGTGCTAGATGCCCTTACGGTGTGTGAGGGCCGCTGATGAGTGGTGCATGTGTTGTGGGATGTGGCCTGGTCACCTGTTAGTTATGTAGTGTTAGGTGTCGGCCTTACTTCATCACTGTGGGATTTGGTGGTCATGTGCTGTTTCACTGGCTCTGGGGCACAGTGTTCGGTGAGGTGCACATCGTGCACTGGCGTCAACATTCCCACCCAGGTGGTGTATACATCCCCCCTTCCCACCCAGGTGGTGTATGCAGCCGCCCACCTCATGACCCCGATGCACTGCCATGGGCCAGTCAGGCAACTCACGCCAGGCACGTTGTCCAGCATGTCGCTCCATATAGCGTGGTAGCGTGGAGTTCCGCAGGACCAAAGAGTCATCAGTTGATCCTGGATATCGGGCACAGCAATGTGTGATGATCTTGCTCGCGTTGCATACCATCTGCACTTTGATGGAGTGGTATTGCTTGCGGTTGCGATATGCCACCTCCATGGCATGCGGGACCACCAACTCCATGTGGGTGCAGTCGAGGGCACTTATACAATTTGGCATACCTGCCAGTGCATGGAATGCAACTTTTGTATCATGTATCTCCTGGGGAGTCCGTGGTAGGGATATGTGGTCCCTTGGGTGCTTGAGGAGGGCATCCAGCACTTGGTTCAGTATCCAGGAAAATAAGGGTTGTGATATGCCATGCATGTGCCCCACTGTGTGCTGGTAGCTGCCTGTGGCAAGGAAGTGGAGCACAGACACTACCTTCAGTAGAGGTGGGATGGCGGTGCGTATTTCTATGGGGCTCACTATGTCATCATGTATCAGGTGGTGATGGTTTCACGGTCAAGCAGGTACAGGTTGTGGATCTGCTCAGGGGTTAGGTTGAAAGGACTGGCTCTGATGCGAGGGATTGGGGGCTGCCGGCGTGGTAACGCTGGCTGCACTGTTGGGGCAGGCTGGGTCTGTCTCACCATCCTTCTCCTCCTGTGTATCCTCTGTGGTGGGGGCTGTGGTTGTTGTTGTTGTTGTTGTTGCTGCCTTGCAAGCAGGGTGTCCAGCTCCAGTACTGCTACCACTATTGGTATCATCTTGGTGTGGGAAGGGTGTGGTGTGTGGGTGTGCCGCTTTTGTGCTGTGCCAGACTCCATTGCCTCCACCTGTGCTGATTGTGTGCACCTGTGGCTCTTGGAAACACTGCTGAGGGTTCTTAACACCTTCTCTGAGATGCCGGTATTTACTCCATGCCGGTAAAGTACATTTCGGGCTTCAGGAGGACGTTATTTGCATGTCCGCATTACTACATGTCAGCTCCGATTTATGGCATGCCGCTGATATCGGCATGGTGTGTTGCGCGCGTGACCGTAGACCGCTATTTACGGCATAGTACTTCACGGTGCTGTAAATAGCGGCCTGGTTGGTCAGAATAGCCTGTAGCGGTAAGGGATGCCGGTAATCCTTTACTGGCATCGTCTTTCCCTTACCTCCAACCTCGGAATGACCCCCAATGTGTTTCAACGGAGGGAACAAGGGAAAATACAATGACGTTCTTACAGGTCATGAACAGTAAGGATGTGAAATTAACTATCATACTCAACCTGACGACATTTCAGATAGTGCAGCAAGAGCTAAGACATAGGGAGGGGGAGAGTGGGAAGGAAATGGAAACAGACAGGCCACTACCGTACTTCGCCTGCCGACACATTTCTGGTAGAGCTGGAGAAAAACAGAAGGTGAGGGAGAGGGGTGCAGAAAGGGAGGGGAGGAACAAAACAAGTGACTATCGTACTAGGCCTGATGACATTTCAGATAGTGCTGGAAGGGGTGGGGGAGTGACGAGGTTGCTATCATACTAGGTCTAGGGACAATTCTGATAGAGTAAGTGCATAGAAGAAAGGGGAGGGGATAGGAAAAGGGCGAAAGGGAGAGGAGGAGCGAACAAGAGAGTAAGCATTCAAAAGAGTGGAGAAGCAAGTGGGGAGAGCGAATACAATTGCAGAAGTCAGTTATAACACATAGGGCCTCATCACGAGTTTGGCGGTAACCCTTAAATGCGGCTTAAATTACCACCTCATTTAAGCTTGGCAGATTTACCCCCAGCTCTGAGCTGGGGCCAAATCCACCGTAATTTTGCCAATTTTCTGCGCTATTAGGTAATAGCGCCGGCGGTAATAGCGCCGGACAGTCCCCATTGGGCCCAATGGGGAATGGGAAATTCCCGAATGGGCCCAATGGGGAATGGGGACTTACCGTTCCACCAAACCTGTGATCCGGCGCTTATAGCGCCGGGGGGCTTGGTGGTAGGGCTAATAGCCCTGGCAGTAATACCGCGCGGGTTAGCGCCCAACTCGTGATGAGGCCCATAATGTTGGAAGCCAGGATACAAGATGAAGATGTGAACAGCTTGATTCAGGGCCACCATAGGTACAAGATGCAACGGAAGGCACGCATGGGAGTTGAGACAGGGTGACACACAGTGAATCAATGAAGTCCATAAAAGTGAAACCCAGCATTGGCCACAAGACGGTGATGGGCAAACCAGAATGTATCAGGACAGACTCCTGCAGATGTAGGCTTTTGGGGGTGAGGGGGAGAAGGGTAGAAGAATCAAGCAAATCAGGCATCACCTGTGTGCAGGAAGGGGGGCACAAGGGAACATCATGGGGGGGGGGGAGACCAGAGAGGATGGCCTGTGGGGACAGAGGGAGTAAACACATGTTGGTGCATGCTTACCTGCTGTCTGAGCGAGGGTTCAGGCCCTGAGTCCTCTTGGTCCGAACATGTCCAAACAGGAATTGCCCTTTTCTTTTTCTGTTTGCCCTTCGCTTCGGGCGCCTGGGCGAGAGACACCCTTGATCTAAAAGTTAAGAGTAGGAAGGAAGGGGCAGGGCTAAGAAGGTGGGTGGTGCTTAGGCCAGGTGACCTAGATCCGCTTGCACCTGCTCCCCATCTGCAAAGGAAAAGAGGCTGGAGGGCTCCTTAAGTAAGGAAAAAGAGCAGCAACCAGGAAGGCACTAGGTGTGCGGGGCTTGCTAAGTGGGGAAAAGAGCAGCAGGCAGGAAGGCACCAGGTGGGCGGGGCTTAGGCCAGGTGACCTAGATTCATTTGCACCTGCTCCCCATCTGCAAAGGAAAAGAGGCTGGAGGGCTCCTTAAATAGGGAAAAAGAGCGGCAACCAGGAAGGTACCAGGAGGGCGGGGCTCGCTAAGTGGGAGAAAAAGAGCGGCAGCCAGGAAGGCACCAGGTGGGCAGGGCTTGCTAAGTGGGGAAAAAGAGAGGCAGCCAGGAAGGCACCAGGTGGGCGGGGCTTGCTAAGTAGGGAAATGCGCGACAGCCAGGAAGGCACCAGGTGGGCGGGGCTTAGGCCAGGTGACCTAGATCCACTTGCACCTGCTCCCCATCTGCTGATGAGATACAGGGTCTGCAAGAGTCGTGTCTGGGAGCCCCCTGGTTCAGGGGGACCTTGCAAGAACACTGCTCTGTCTTGTTCCGGCCCATTCCCTGCACCGCTCATGCTCAAAGCTCAAATGGGTCACAGACCAAACTTGCAGTCTCACAGAGAACCACCCAAAAGGTCGGCACCTCTGGGTGCAATGTTTTTCCTCACTCTGGAGCCTTGCCTGCCCCCGGCGGAGGGTGAAGGGGTGAAGGGAGGCAGCAGCTGGGATGCTAAGCCCCAACTGTACGAATTCAAACCGATCCTCTCCCGCCAGGAAAAGATCGCCCAGGACAGGCATGGCCGAGAAAACGCTGCTGATGGATGGAGCAGTAATGGGATATTGATCACCGCTCATTACAAAAAGCTTTCCTAGAGCCCAAAATGCGAACAATAAATGGATTCCCTTCACTCTTCCCATGAGAAATGGCCCGGCAGCCATGGGGGTGATGGCGCCATATATCCTGCCATTGACTTCAGAGGCCTTCGACATCCTCACTGACGACTAAAGGGCTTTCATTAGCTGGTGTTGCCACACTGAGAAAGTGCTGCACTCTCCTCCACCCCGCATCTCTCGAATAATATTGACCGTTTATATGGCGCTCATGACTCGAGTACCAAATGTTTTAGCAGGACACTTTAGACGTGGTAGCGCATCAGAAGCGGTCTGCAGCGCGCGCGGTTCCATATGGTCTCATTTGCGCCCCACCCATCCACTTGTTGGTGGATTTTTTATAATAGCATATAACATAATGATGTAATAACATACGCTATGAACTGAATCACTTACAGGGACTCAAGCAAAACACACTGAGATTACATGATTTGCCCAAGATCACACACGTTGGTTAGGGCTGAAAACAGGATGTGGCCAATTTAAGCAGTTGAGCAGGTATCGTGCCATGCTTAGTTGATATATATATTTATTAAAGCTTTTTCATAGAAATGCTTTGAAAAGAACCCACACAACACAATAAACTAGCACGGTATAATAAACAAACCTTATATTATATTAATTGTCATAGAAACATGTTCAGCTAAATGAGTATGGCTTTAACTTTATTTTCCCCATCCTGCATGGAAGGAAGGGCACAGTAGAAAGGGCAAAGTAATGTGAGCCAAACAATCTCATTTGGGTTTTAAAACCATAGGGCCTCATTACGGCTTTGGCGGTAGCCATGCCCTTATTAAGGGCATGGCTGCCACCAAAACCGGGTCTGGGTTCCCTGAATGGGGAATTACCAGGCCATTCCGAGTTTGGAGGGCCCGGTAATTCCCCCTACAGGGAACCCAGGCCCGGACCTTCCCCATTCCCATTTGAGCCCCCATAGGGCTCAATGGGAATGGGTGCAGGGAGCTAACAACGGGCCGGCCCGTTGTTAGCTCCCTGGTCCCCTCGCGGGACCCGGTAAGGACGTCTGGTAAAACCAGACGTCCACATCGGGTCCCGCGAGGGGACCTCGTAATGAGGAGGAATGGGTTGAACGGGTCTGCATCCATTAGCGGCACCCGTTAACCCATTCCGCCAATGTTATAATGAGGCCCATAGTCTTATGTAAAACAGCATGCTGCATTATAGACCCTACCCGTTTGTTATCACCCCATTCACATTTCTTAAGTAACAAAACTCCCAGCTAATAGTCCCCCTCCCTCCCATCAGTGTCTAATTGCTCCCATTGTAATGATCAGTTGAGAGAGAGCAAAGTGTTAATATGCTGCACAGACCGCAGGGAGAGCCAACCTGAATTAAACAGAAGTGTGAGCTCCGAGCTGAAAATACTGTGATCAGGCCAGGGCTGAAGTAATTCGTGACTTTTTGCAACCCAATCCCTGGGGGCATTTAGGGCCTCATCATGAGTTCGGCTGCAGCCCTTAAATGCGGCGTTAACGGTATTACCACTGCATTTAAGGGCTGGTACTGTGACAAGTTGGGCGCTACATAGGCTGTTATACCTCCAGCTTTTTTCTGGAGGTGAAAATCCCATTTAGCGTCCTGTTTCCGGCAGTATTATCGCTGGCTTTATTAGCAGGCGGTATTAGCACTGAAAATGCTGCATTGGATCCAATGGACCCAATAGGGAATGGGGATTGACTGTTAACGCCCAACCCATGATCCGGCGGTAATACTGCCAGACCTGTGGGCCCTAATGCCATTACAGTTGGGTGGTATTACAGCCGGGATATTGCCCAACTCGTGATGAGGCCCTTAATCTTGTAGATCCCAGGTTATATACAGATCGTTAAAAGCAGGCTTTCAACCCACTGAGCTATCTTACGGTCTCAAAAATAAGAGCCCTAAAGGTATTTAAGAGCAGCCTTTATGATTAACCATGTGAGGTTTCCCAAGGTCATTTGTGAGCGTACGACAGTAAATAGAAAAACCTGAGTGAATTAACTACTCATGCATCACATGAAGCAATTTGACCCTCGAATGCACATGTAAGACATACTTGGACATACATCACCTCCTGCACTGGAAGCAGGACATTCTGTGCAATGTTGAGAACTTCAGCTGTGATATTATGAGCTGTTTTGCTTTTGTAGCCTATGTGTTTTGTACCACAGGACCAGATGTAAATCATGTATGTATTGCGGCATTCCGATATGGAGGTCTGTCCAAGGAGGGATATGACGTGTCTCTCCCCGGGTCCCAGTACATAGATTACTCGTGCATCACTTTGCAGCACTAGTGGCGGCTATTCTCTAGAAATAATGTTGCCATGGTAACCATCGCGTACTCTCTTTTGAATCTGCAGGATATATATATATATATATATATATATATATATATATATATATATATATATATATATATATTATATATATATACCCTATATGCTGAATTTAGAAACTCATAGTGCCATTTTCAGCAGGCTTTCAATGCTTGCCTGTGTTTTGGGAGCTTTGGTTGGCTTAAATTGGAAGATCTTACACTTTGCCTGTGAAGAGATGTAATTCGAGAGTCTTGCTTTTTCAGAGGTGAGGGAGCCCGGGAAGCCCTAAACTCCATAACAAAGGATGTGATTGGGCAAGTCTCTCCGCTCAAAGGATGTGATTGGGAAAGTCTCTCCGCTCGGTTCCCAAGAGGTGTTCATGGGACATGGTTCAAAGCTATTAATACAGTAATAATAACATCTATTTCTTACATAGCGCTACACATCCATGTGTGGATGTCGGGCCACTTCTGACCATTATTCCCACCACAAGACTTGCTACATGAAGGCAGAGAAATTACAGATCTACCTCACCTTTAGGCCCATCACTGTGAACTCTGATATATCGCAGATGTGAGAAGCATTATTCTCTCAGATAACCGGTCAGACCATACCCAATCAATGATTTGGACAACATGGAAATGGCATCGATCGAGCAAGCCGACTAACTGCAAAACCAAACATTAATGACATCATCACGGACATCCCGATGTATCCGCATTATACATACATATTGATCCATTCATGAAGTTACACGAACATGCACTTGTTTATGACATATTTGGCCTCATTACGAGTATGGAGGTAGCCATGGTGCTATTAGCGCCATGGCTGCCTCCATGCCGGGCTCCAATACCGTGTTGCTTCAATGAGGAATAACCGGGTAATTCCAACATTGGAGGACCCGGTAATTCCTCCTTGAAGGAACCATTCCCCATTCCCATTTGAGCCCCCATAGGGCTCAATGGGAATGGGGAGGGAGCTAATAACGGGCACGTATATAACAGCCCATTATTAGCTCCCTGTTCCCCTCACCGGACCCGGAAAGGACGTCTGGTTTTACCAGACGTCTGTTCCGAGTCCCGCAAAGGGAACCTCGTAATATGCGCTACCGTAATGAAGGGTGCCGGTCCCGTACCGGCACCCTTCATTACGGGAGCGCCAGGGTCGTATTGAGGCCCATAGACACAAAGCACATGCTTATGACCCACGTAGGTAGGGGACAAACACACATACATATTTCTTTATATTCACATGCTTCGCCTAAACTGAAACCGCAAGATGCAAAGAATTAATATATTAAGCTTGCACATGCTTGACTGCTACTAACATGGAGAAGCCATAAGGAGTGATATGGAAGCTATAGGTCTCTGAAATGGATGGCAAAAGAGAGACAGTCTTCGAGTTCATGGAAAAGCTGACGTGATCGCTGCAGCCAGAGACCTGCAGAAACAAGGCACTCAGCCAAGGACAAGTGGCAATGGGAAAGTTGCACTTACCAAGACAATGAGCCACCTGCCGAAAATTGCGCTAAAATCCTCATAATTACAAGCAGGAAATCTTCACTTTGTGGGCTCCACACATGTGACCCAGCCGACCAGGACAATGCCCATTCAACCAAGGTGGACGAACAGGACTGTTCCCATCGAACCAGATGGGAGAACGCTACAAGTGTTGCCCACAAGCTGCTAACTGAATGCACTCTCCCTGGCTTAGGTGATCAGAGATGGCAATGTTAGGGAACACTTCACACCTCCATGTTCATTTCCATTGCCTTGAAAATATACATTCAGTCTGGTCACTGTCCAGGGTCCCAGGGATGGATGACACATTCTGCCCAATCCAGATTCACCTTCATGTGGGGATATAATTTGTTGCAAGGGCCAATGGTCCAGATTGATAGTAGTAGAGGTCGTCCTAGGAAGAGCCACTAGATATGGCTATCCAATTGTAGAACTAACGCATATATTTTTTTATATGTATCCTATCCAAACTGACCCATCTAAATGTTTGATAGGTTTCTGGGAGGGAACCTGGATTTGTGACATGACACCATGATAAAACCAGGTTGACATACGTTTAGAAGACGAGAGCTCTGGAGGATACCTGTTATTCTGGTGCAATCTCTGTCATTTTATTTGCTAATAAAAGACTGTAACTTTGCCCCATGGCTGAGACTTCTGTTCTTGTGGCAGGGAGTTATTGATGGGCCCAAGTGTTCTCTGCTGCTAATTGGGGTCACTCCCAGACATATACAAAGTGGTAGCAGAGGATGGTTGCTAGGACTTTTTGGCAAGAAACCATTTCGCCCCACTGCATGCCTGAGGGGCTGTGTGGTGACCGCAGTAATCAAATCCCTAAAATCACGTGTGTATAAAGAAGAGGTCGACAGGAGACACCTTTGGAGGAACATTCCTGCCCACTTCCCATGAGACGCCTATCAGACCGGACGGCAGAGTGGCAGGTTGTGGGATAGACAGTGTCCGAAAGACTTCAGCAGATCATGCAGTGTAAGTATAGATTAAGCCTTAAGCCAAATGTGGGGAGGGAGTGCCCCTTTGGTGTTTTTGTTGAAGTTTTTGTTTGATTTAAGGATGCCTGTTTGTTAGGCAGCCAGTTTGGGCGGTAAGCGTAGGCAGTCAGCTTAGCTTGTGGATGGAAAAAAATAAAACACTTAGAAAAAAAAAGATAAACATATATAATGGTTTCCCTGTGAGTTAGGCAAGTTAGCTTGGTTCATGGATGATTATTTAATGGTTTACCTGGGTATATTGGTTAGCAGAAGAAGCTACCTTATATCACAGAAGGTGGACACTGACTCACCTCGTGGAGGTGCATTTCTATAAGGCGACGCTATAGAAAAGGGACCATGATATTTATTGGATTACCCTGTTAGGAGACAGGAGGGGGCCGTATATATGTTATGTTGTGTATGTCATTGTGTTTGGGGCAGGTCAGAAGCGGACACGTCTATTGAAAGATTTAGTATCAAAACTTCTTCCTCTATTGTGGTGGTGACATCACTGGTGACGTTGTTTAATAGGACCTGAAGTGTACAGAACGCAGTAGAACTTGGTGGGTAGTTCCCCGATTGTGGTTGAGAATCAGTGTGGGCCATTTGGGTGGAGCTTGAGAAGCTTACTTGTGCAATTGTGATTTGAGCCTTTAGGGCGGAAAACATCAATAAGGGCAGTGTGCAGAGCATTCCTGTGTTTTTGGTGGTTTAGCCAGAGAGACTAAAGTAAAGATTTGTTATATTGTATTGATTGAAATTGGATGCATCAAAATCCCGATTTGAGGTCAAGTAAGCATTGATTAAGTGTTACATAAGGTGACAAAGATGAGGGATACATCTCTTCAGCATATGTGGAAGTCCCTCCCGCGATATCAAGACAAAATACACAAGTATAGCGGAGTACGGAGCACAGACTTGCGGTAAAGAGGACATGTTGGCAAAGCCATGGGCCAAAAACAGACTTTTTTCCAAACACATGACCACCTATTTGCAGGCAGCTTACAAGGGGAATAAACTGAGTAAACGATTGGCCATATCAGAGTTATGGAAAATGTTTCAGGATGACGAAGGGGACTCGGTTCGGCGCATTGGATGCTGAGCCAGTTGGACAAAGGGGACAAACATCTTTCGGCTACACCTCCTCCTCATCAAACAGCGGACATAGACACAGCAGCAAAAACCAAGGGATTATACCCCATGAAGGAATTAAAAGCAGCGGTGGAAATCACCAATACCACTTTTGTACTTCCAGCGTATAGTGGCGAAAGCGCACCTGATGACGCAAAGCAAGCGAGTAGAACAGCGTGAGACAGAAGCAGAGAATGTAAGGAGTGCAGCGGGATGCAAGTGAAGCTAAGCGAGAATGACTTGGGGAAAACAAGGCTTAGTGAAGGCCAAGAATTGGTGGTACCGAATTAGTGGCTAGGCGGACAGATATTGCTCAAACTGAATGAGAAAACAGTAAGTGAGACAGGGCACGCAGGCAAGACCGACAAATACTTTAGTCAAATACCTTATTTCGGTTTTCACCATTTACAGCAAGTAAAATACAATACAGTTCAAAATGTTAAAAAGAATCATGTTAAAATATACAATAACATTGATAAAAATAAGAAAATTGAAAAACTTAAAAGGTTTTCTCACCGTGCGTTTTAAAGCTGCAGTAATATACTTGCATAAATCATTACTGAAACAAGCTTCAACACAGGACAAAATGAAATTCATAGCATCTGGGACATGCCTATTGACACTAAAATGTCTTCTCAACCATAGTCGTTACAGATCTAAAATGTGTACAGCAAATAAATAAAAAATAAATTAAGTCCTCATCAGCCCCACCTCACATGTGCAAAGCTTCATGTTGAACAGCCATGTCATCCGGCCCTCAGTGTTAAAACATTCAGTCGCACCATTGTGATGACTCGTCTTTGCACCGGAGAATGAATAACGAAAAATGCTCACAATTTATCATAAGGTTAGAGTCTCTCCTTCTGGCTTTCATGAGCAATTGTAGTTTTGTAATCAAGCCACCCCTTAATTCATCAAAAACAATCCCCCATTTTTTGCACAAGTTGGAACTCTTCTTATACCAGGGCTACATAGAATATGTCGCAGCATTTGCTAATTCTTCCCTCACATTCACAATATTCTAGTTAATCAGTGGGACAAAATTTAATTTATGAAAATACATTAAAAACATAAATTCAGCCTGAACACCAATATTTAAAACACTGGTCTCCAAAGCAAGAGGAGACCCTGCGGTGCTAGACCACAAACCCACAGCGTTCCCAAGTAAATATATAAAATACGGTCAAAGGAGGTACAGTTCATGCTTCCCCAAATTTCGCTACCGTACAATATGCCAGAATCAATCTTGGCCTTCATCACCTGAATAGATTCATCAAAACGAAAACCACAGAATTTTTATTATTATTATTCTACTAATGCTAAATGTTTGGACCACAAGAAATTACTTGACAACGTGACTCCCAGATAGCAATATGAATCAGCCACACTTAAGTTTACATTGGGCCTCATTACGGGTCCGGTGGTAACTCTACCGGTGCAACCTGCGGATTGCTGACGGACCCGTAAAAAATTACTGGCGCCTTACTTCCCGGAGCCACCAGGCTATTCCAAGTCTGATGGCTGGGAAGTAAGGAGCCGGTCATTTTGTTAGTCCCCATTCCCATGGAGTCCGATAGGATGTATGCTCCAGCCGCGTGCGCTAAAATCGATTTCCGCGCACAGCGTATTCATGGATTTTGGCCTCCAAAACCAGCCGTGGCGCAGAGTGGCGCAGCGACCCTGCAGCAGCGCCAGTTACGCCCCCAAGAACGCCCTTGCGCAAGGAAAAGCCATCAAAATTCCCAATTCAGCGCAAAGGGCTGCGCTAACCCTGGACCAGTATACAGGGCTGCCAAACAGCAAACGCTGAGCGGGGAACGTGTATTACTGGGGTGCGCGGGAAGTTCCACACGCAATTTCAGCAGGGTACGTGTATTTCTGGGGTGCAGGGAAGTTAACACGCGATTTCAGCAGGGTACGTGTATTACTGGGGTGCGCAGGAAGTTCCACACGCGATTTCAGCAGGGTATGTGTATTTCTGGGGTGCGGGGAGGTTTAGCACGCAATTTCAGCAGGGTACGTGTATTACTGGGGTGCGCGGGAAGTTCCACGCGCGATTTCAGCAGGGTACGTGTATTTCTGGAGTGCGGGGAAGTTTAACACGCGATTTCAGCAGGGTACGTGTATTACTGGGGTGCGCAGGAAGTTCCACATGCGATTTCAGCAGGGTACGTGTATTTCTGGGAAGCAGGGAAGTTTAACACGTGATTTCAGCAGGGTACGTGTATTTCTGGGGGGTGCGGGAAGTTCCACATGCGATTTTAGCAGGGTACGTGTATTACTGGGGTGCGTGTGAAGTTTCACACGCGATAGGCCCTGTGCGAGTGGGGTACGTGTATTTCGGGGGTGCAGGGGAGTCCTACATGTGAATTGCCAGTGTGGATCCTCACAGGTGTTCCCTCTACACCCTCCACGGCCCCTGCAGGCAGCCCACACCACAGGGGACTACCCTGCACCCATGGTCATGTCCCGCAGGCAGCCCATCCACCATGGGCATGCCCCCCCAGCCAACCCACATGTCACCTTGCACTAGTGATCACCAACGCATTACCCCATTGCACCCCCACCCCCCCAGCAGTGCAGGACACCGGCCAGCAGGCCCCCACTCATGTCCCACTCATGTCCCCTTGCATCACCCCCCCAAGCAGTGCAGGGCACCTGCCAGCAGGCCCCCACTCATGTCCCCAGCACCCCACCCCCCAGCAGTCAGGGGCACCTGCCAGCAGGCCCCCACTCATGTCCCACTCATGTCCCCTTGAACCCCCACCCCCCAGCACTGAGGGGCACCTGCCAGCAGGCCCCACTCATGTCCCCTTGCAACCCCACCCCCCAGCAGTGCAGGGCACCTGCCAGCAGGCCCCCACTCATGTCCCACTCATGCCCCTTGCACCCCCACCCCCAAGCAGTGCAGGCCATCTGCCAGCAGGCCCCCACTCATGTCCCACTCACGCCCCTTGCACCCCCACCCCCCAGCAGTGCAGGGCACCTGCCAGCAGGCCCCCAATTATGTCCCCCAGCACCCCCACCCTCCAGCAGTGCAGGGCACCTGCCAGCAGGCCCCCACTCATGTCCTCTTGCACCCCCACCACCCAGGCAGTGCAGGGCACCTGCCAGCAGGCCCCCACTCATGTCCCCCAGCACCCCCACCCCCCAGCAGTGCAGGGCACCTGTCAGCAGGCCCCCACTCATGTCCCACTCATGTCCCCTTGCACTCCCACCCACCAGCAGTGCAGGGCACCTGCCAGCAGGCCCCCACTCATGTCCCCCAGCACCCCCACCCCCCAGCAGTGCAGGGCACCTGTCAGCAGGCCCCCACTCATGTCCCACTCATGTCCCCTTGCACCCCCACCCCCCAGCAGTGCAGGGCACCTGCCAGCAGGCCCGACACATGTCCCCCAGCCAACACATCATCACAATCTAGATCTCTGGCCCTTATGGCCGGCCTCCACATGCCAAAGACCCACCCAAGTATTGCATCCACCCACATAGAAATGCCAATTACATGATACAACCCCAATGGCAAGTATGTAAATGAACACATGTCCGTCACACACACACACAATGAGTGCAAGTGAATGTCAAAACCAATATCATGACATGCATGAAACCAATGAGATAATACCACAAATGGAAGTATAAAAAAATATATATTAAAGATAACATGAACGTAAATTAAATTAAACACACAACAATGGGAATAACAAAAGAAATGGTCCATGTCCGATAAATAATGAAAATCAAGAATACATAAGCAAAAGAAATCCAAAAAGAAATGTCCAAAGTCACAGTCTAAAAAATCAAATCCAAGGGAAAATAAAAAGCATTGCTCCATGGTGAACACAAAAAATATTAAAAAAGATGAATCCAATGTAGAACTATGTACAATTGAAGAATCCAGGGTCCATGAGCCCAACTTAAGAAATGAAACCTACCAAAAACTATTACCTAATAAAAAAACTATATACAAAAATGTGGTGCATTGTCCAAGCGGTCCAAAATAAAGAAAAAACGAAAGGAAACCTAATACTAGCTAACTAACTATTTACAAGGGCAGCGGGCTAGTCCAACCGTTCACTTGTTGGTGTCCCGGGCCAGGGCATCATCGAACTCCTGCTCGATGTCCCGGAGGCGGTCCTCTTCCATGGCCCCGAGGGTTCGCAGGGACGATGACATCTGGATCTCCAGGTCCCTGCGAATGGCCTCGACGCACTCGGCCCGCCTCAGGGCCATACGCATGGAGTTCTCTGCCCTGACCATCATGAGCCGTGCCTCTTCCACCCGCTGCCGCTCCGCATCTATCGCATGGCCCAACCGCTGCCACACGGAAGACACTCCCATTCCTGGGTCCTCCTGCCCTCTGGCCGATGCCTGCCCCTCCGATGCTGAAGGCCACGAGCCATCTTGGCTCCCACCTTGTTGCTGCTGCTGCTGTGCCGCTGCCTGTGCCCTGGCTCATGCTGCCTGCACATCCTCCTCCAGCTGGGGTGCAGTTGTTGAGGTGGCCACCCCTGCTGGACGTCCGACTCCCGACTGTGGCAGGGATGTGTCCTCCACCAGCCTGGCCGCAGGGTCAGAGGCAGCTCCACAGGGCACCCAGGTGACACATGGGTGGGAAGATGGCACGGAGGACGACTGGCGCATAGGGGGTTCAGTTGAGGAGGGGGTCGGAACAAGGTCCAGAAAACGGAGGAATCCGGCACTGGTGAGCTGTCCCAGTGGGTCAACGCGGTCAACGAGCCATGCGAGAAGAAGTGCAGTCTCCTCATGAAAAGACTGCAGGTCAGCTCGCATGGCACGTTGACGCAACGCCACCCCACCCAGGACAGGCTCAACCCGGTGCCGGATAGCCAAATCCGCAGGGAGAGGAAGGCCAGTTGGTGTAAGCCAATCCCCTCCCAGAGAACGGGTCTGGACATTGGTATCCCTGCTGGTGCAAGATGATGCAGTCACAGGATCGGGGACAGGATTACACACAGGCACCTCCGCGGCGGCCTGTGCTGCCTCCTGTCCCTGCCCCTGCACTGCACCACTAGCACCAGTGGAATCCCCACCTCCAGAACCCGTCTCTGTCCCTTGCATGGCCTCCTCCTCCACCAAACCCCCCCACCAACCTGGATGACTCCGTGCCATCTTCCTCCATCGGGCCCTGTGGGGTCTCAGTTGCCCCTTCAGCTGCCGAGGAGTCCAACTCCAATCTGCCTCTTGGACCTCCTCTTGGCAGCTGCGACCTGGGACGCGGCACCGGACTCCTCACTCCCCGACGAGATGACAACCTGGGAGGGGAGCCGGGCCTTGCGTCTCCGGCTGGCGGTGCGATCCCTGCCGCTGTGCTCCACAGCACCCTATCCGCCCTCTTCATCAGTCGACGCTGCAGCCAGGGAAAGATAGGACACAGGCATCAGGGCACTGTACAATGGACTCATACACACATGACAGTTGCACACGAGTGTCATTGTCAAACTTCAGACATGGCATCACAATCCCCAACACACATGTCATTTCAAATCACACACATGAGCTATTCCACAGCCATATCGCAAAAGCCAGCACCATCCATACACATACAACAGCATGAGCAGGCAAAGGTGAGCCAGACATCACATGAGACACAGGGAGTGCACTAGACATGCACACACGCCACCACACTTACATGCATGTGTACACCTCCAGACGCCACCACACTTACATGCATGTGTACACCTCCACCAAGTGTCGCAGTGATGAGATCGGCATCCATGTCTGGCAATCAGTCTTCTACATATCAGTCTCACATGCATCCATGTTGCATGACAGTTGCACACTTGTCAGATACACATACATGCACATGTACACAGTGCAGATTCATGCAGCTGGAACCAACATCCATGTGTGATAACACAACCTTGACAACTGACATACACAGTCATTCAAACATGTGTGCTCACACATCTGCATTTGGCCTGCATGCTTACCCACAAATACACCATCCATGTGTCTCACACATGAAAGGACTCACATGTGTCAGCCTCATGGCCCTGTACATACACATCCATACATGGCCCTACAAAACCACATGTGCAACCTGCACTCTACTGGCACACTACCACACGCACAGCTTCCAATCAGTATGCATGTACACTTACCGCTCGACTCCAGACGGGTCTGCCTCTCAAGGACCTGGACGTGGAGCGCTGGACATATGCGTTCCAGGACCCTCATTTGGTCTTCCAACAGGTGGCCCCGGCGCCCTTTAGCATCCGCTGCCTTCAAGAGGCGCCGGGCCTTGTTGAGGGTCCTGGACCTGAAGTCCTCCCAGCGCTTCTTGACATGATGGAATTCGCGGACTGCCACCCCCTCCGCGTTGATGGCAGTCACGATGTCCGTCCAGATCCTGGTCCGTCCTTCCTTGTCAGCGCGCGACCTTCCAAAGAGGGCATCATACTGCCCCAGGACTTGCTCCACCAGGACACCAACTTCGGTGGCAGTGAAGCTGGTGGCCCTCTGTCTCTCTGGCTGGGGGTTGCCAGTGGTCTCAGATGGTGGTGTTCCCGACATGGCAACCCCAGAGGCAGGAGTGGTGGGCAACTGGGTCCTGGGGCTGGGCTGTGGAGCGATGGAAGTCAGGAGTCTTCGGTTCCAGCAGGGGTGGTCACAGCAACAGCACCCCTGGCTGACGTGCAGGCAGCAAATGGCAGGGCACGTGGGCAGCAGGCAATCAGGCAGCAGCAGATGGCAGGTGGGAGCGTGCTCGGGACTCTGGGGGGGCAGTAATTCAGCCTTCTGGGCAGGAGCGTGGTCTTCCGTGTGTGAACGCGTGGCCAGCTTGAGACGGAGTGATTTGGCACGTGAAAATCTTGCACGTCAGCATGTAATTCGAGGAAAGGCCTTTAGCGCGTAAGCTCGTCAGTGCACGTACGCGATTTCATTGGACCAAAGGCCATTAGCGTGTAAGCGCGTCTGTGACGTGACGCGCACGGGTGTTCCCCTCATAGCACGTGATGACAGAGCACACGTGGAAAAGCTGCACGTCCGAGTGTCAGCGCGTATAATTGGAGGAAAGGGGGCGTACACACGTAAGTGACGTGTACGTGTGGGCCGGTTTAAAAGGTACGTGTAGGATGCCATTTCCTTGTACGTGCTTTTTGTGGAGAGCGAGTGGGTGGATTCTGTACTTCTTGTCGGTTCACACGCGATTACTTCGCAGCGTTTCAAGTTCGTACTCCCTGTTACCTCTGACAGCTTTCATTTTTCTACTTTTTTTGGGCCTGTTTCCTCAAACAGTGTTCCCTTCTCCTTTTGTCCTGTCTCCTCAGACAGCGTACAATTCTTCTTTTGGCGGGGGTGTTGCCAACGCGCACATGTGTGTATTTTTCACGTTCTTTTTCCAGGCAGACGGTGAGTTCCGCACGTACTTAGCAACTGTGCTTGCCTCGTGTGTCGCGTACCCCTTCAGAGGTCATTGTAGGCTGCGTGTATTATGCGTACACTTATTTTTGTGTTTCTGGGTGCCACATCGTAGTGCGGGTTCATTTCTCCATGCACGTGGTCTACGAGGGGTTGCGTGCACGTTTATTTTTGGTTTTGGGCTGCCTGTGCATTGCGTGACCCGTCATCTTCCCCCAGGGGTCACAGACAGCCTTGTTAGAGCACTAGGGTACGAATTCCATCTAGTACCCTACACCTTTGACCCCCAATTGCCCAGGACAATAGTTTACTGCTCCTCCCATACATACAACAGCATCAGTGCCATGGTTGGGAGGCGACCAAGCGGTAAGGGAGGCAAAGGTGGCCGACCTTCAAAAGGTGGACGTGGTGGGCGCGGTAGGGGACATGGACAGGTTTTGCAGGGTGCCCGTAGACCCCCATGTGTGGAGGACCAATCAGGGACACCCATGCCCCCCCCATGTTTGAGGGAAATGTGGCTGAGACCATCCCAGCTCAGCCCCTGTTGGACCAGCCCATTGTGGCACCTGGCCTGGCACAGGATGACTCCCTGGCTGACTTCCAGGTCAGCAAGTCTAGGCCACGTGTGGCGGTACAAGTTGTCACCAAGGCACGTGGATCTGGGGCAGCTATGTCATCTGCTGCCCCAAGTATGCAGGGTGGTGAGGCTGCAGGGGCAGCTGCAGCTCCATCCGCCCCAGCTCTGACTCTCCCAGCCAGGACAGTGTCGGTCCTGGTCCATCATACTGATGTTCCCCCTGCCAACATCACAATTCAGACAATGCCTGCACCAAGTCCTATGGTCAATGTGCATTCGCACACTCCAACAAGCCAGTCCACCGGTGATTCTGCCCCTACTGACCAGAGTGGCGTTAGCCACTCTGGCTCCGCTCCACCTTCTAAAAAGAGGAAGAAGGGTGCTCTGGCACGACAGGCTGAGACCCCAGGCACGGCTACACACTCCGGCACGTCAAGGAAGCCTTGCTTTAATGACGCGGAGCTTAATGCACTTGTGAGCTATGTGTTGCAACATAGCCACGAAATGGTGGTGACTGCAGGATCCAAGACCACACCTGGTCAACGTAAGGCACACTGGCAGACCATCACCAATGACATAAGTGCCCTTGGATTTGTGAGGCGCTCAGCTGATGATTGCTACAAGCGGTGGAACGACCTGAAACGCAGAGCAAAGGACAAGCTGGCCTCAAGTCATGCCGCTACTCTGGTGACTGGCGGTGGGTCTCCACAAGAGGACAACAAACTCACTGAACATGAGTCTGTTGCTGGGACCTTCGTCACACAGGAACAGATCTGAGGTGTGGGAGAACTACCCGATTATGAAACATTGTTCGGTGAGTGCCCATGCGTGTGTGTGTAATGCATGTGAATGTTTTTTTGGTCACGGGTTATGATTGAGTGGCAGGTGAGGGTGTGTGTGACTGAGTAGTATGGGTCACCCATGTGCTTCATCCAAAACATTCTGCGGCCTTGAATTTGGGTGTGACACTATCCCTTCTGCCCACAGTAGTAATTTAGCGCAACATCATGGCAGTTGCCCTTGAGGTGGCATCATGCAACAACATTGTTTGTATTTTTCAGTGTTCTTTCAGGCTGATTGTTTCAATTCTCACACTTTTGCAACACATTCCTCAGCCCTATTGTGACATATGTGACATGCTTCTGTCAGTGAAGAACCCCACATAGGCCCACATGTGTCACCTTGGTAGTTGAAAGATTTGACCATTCAGGCTGAATGAGTATTGTCCTGATCACATGATGTTTTTGGGCCTGTTTGAATGTGGAACATGCTAGTTGTTTCCTGTCATGTTGAAGTGCACAACCATTGATGTGTACATGGCCCTGCAATCACTGTATTTTTGTACACTGGATGTGTTGCAGTGTGTGTCACATGGCGTATCTTTTCACACTATGTGGCATTTTTCATCTCTTCATGTCCATCTCACGTGGATGGGTGACAGTACTCCTTCACTGACATATGGATGTACTTGTGGAATGTACCATGGCTATGGTACATGCCATCTGTGTGATGGCATGTGTCATTTATGTGTATAGGACATGCCACTCACAGGCCAATGTGTGATGGCAGTGCTACCCAGCATGCAGCAAATGTGTTGCTCTTCCATCTTGGTGTCATCAGTGTCAGACCTTTGCCTCCCCTTAGAACTCTGTGACAGTGCATGCATGGGAGGGTTATAGTCATGTGGGACATGTGTAAATCATGTACTGGTTCTGTAGCTTGTCAGGCCTATTTGTGTGCTCTGGTGCTAATGCCTGTTTCCATTTTTTGTCTTTCATGTTTTTGCAGGGGATGATGCACTTGATGCTGGTGAGGTTGAGGAGATGGTGCAGACCCAGGAGGAACCTGAGGCACAACCGGCCACCAGTGGGGGACGTGGTGTGGTGGTGGGTGAGAACCCACTCTTGCTACAGACGATACTGTCAAGGGGTGTCTCTGGGTGCACCTCCCCAGACCTCTATTCAGGTGTTGATTCGGATGATGAGACCTATGTGGCGTCGCAGGTAAGTGTTTCTGGAAGGGGTTCTGTTCTGTCCAACCCACCTGCACCAGGGGTAGAACCCTCTATGGGGATGTCAGTGTTGGTTAGTCAGCCTTTGGCAGTTACGGGTGCATGGTCACACTCCACAACATCTGATGCTGTTCCTGGGCCAGCAGATCAGAGGGGGAATGCAATCCTGCAGCCTCAGGCAGTGCCGGCACAGCAAGGCGCAGATCGCCTTGCCCCAAACAGGTGTGGTGCCTGCCGACGCGGTGGCTGTACGCCACCAGGCAATACCGCCTGGGAACAATCCATTTACGGTATGGCAACCCACCAGGCAGCATCAGTTGAGATGATGGCTCAAGCAATGGAGAGGGTGGCCACTTCCATTGTCCCCCCGACAGACAGATGGAGCTACTACAGCAGGCAGCAGACTCCATTTGCCAATCACACAGGGAGGACATGTTGGCGTCCAACAGGGACAGACGGGCGGCACTGGAGACTCTACGCCAATCGATTTCAATAGGGTCCCAGGGCCACAGGGAGACTCTTGTTGACCTTGAGACTTCCACTAACTTGAGGACAGAACAGCAGCTGGAGTGGCTCACACGTTCGCTCTCAGCTGAGATGCAGGCAACTCGGGAGGAGATCCGGGCATCACTCCAGGTGCTGCATGGGGATCTCTGCACTATAATCCTCCAGAACGAGACCTTCCACACCTGCATGCTTGCTGCCATGGAGGACCATACCAGGGCTTTGCGTGGGCTGCCTCCCATAGCACCATCACCTCCTGTGGCAGCAGCAGAGGGTGATGAGAATGACAGCAGCAGTTCTCCCACATTGGCATAGCCGTGCAGGCCATGAGCCCATGGAGGTGTTTTTTTTTCCTATCATCCACACAGGCGGCTGTTGGTGCGCACCCTGTCCTCGGACCTCCTGGGTGGCCTCCCCCCCCCAGCCCCCACATGGCCATTTTTGATTTTTGATTTTTGCTTTTTTGAATTTTGATTTTTGATATTTGATTATTTTTTGACAGTGTGTTGCCTTGTGTGGCTCCCGTGGGCATCCACTGTATTCCGGATGGGCACATGCAGGCTTGTCCTGAGTTTGGGTTCGATGCTTGGGTTTGTGAGACACACATCACTCCTGCTTCCCGTTTCCATGGGCTTGCAAAGGGTGTGACCAAGTGACAGTGATGTACACAGTGATGTTGGGCTCCCATGAGCTGTGTGGGCAGTCTGTAGTCAATACTGTGTAGACATTCCTGGTGTATATTGTAGTTGTATTGTACACTGCATGTTGGAATTATGTATGCTTCTACTTCCATGTCTACCTCTGAATTTGCAGGTTCATTCCTCATGTCTTCACAAGGCCGTCTACTTTGGAGATGGAGTTCATGTTGTATGCAGTACACAGACAAGTTTTGAAGCCTGCAAGACTACAGTTGGAAGATGGCGATGTGGTGGCATATTCAGGTTGTAAGACTACGACTACTTTAACTTAGTACTGTCATGTTTTAGTTATGTTTGAGATTGTGTAGCTGCATTGTATTGTTGGTAAGTATTTGGTCATGTGTGTTGTTAGTTCAACATTACTGGGAGCATATTGTTTGTGGCCAGTTTCCATTAGGGACACTGTACTTTGTGACACTTGTGTCAGGTTTTCGGGATTGCTTTGTTTGCTCTCACATAGCATGACATGCCATGGTGTGTTGGGTGGTGGTGCTGGGGAGGGGTTGGGTGACATGGCACTGTTCTCATGTTGTATTTTGCAAGAGGGTAATGCATTTAGCAGCATATGTGTCTTTTGATGACACAGCATTGGTGGTGTTTCTGTAGGTAGGTATGCACATATTGTGACACTTCCAGGTGACCAATCTCAGGCTGGTATGGTAGTGACAGTTGACTGTCCCTTGAGTCATCATCATTGATTGTCAGATGATATGTGCCAGGGCTGTGTGCACTCCACAGGGGTGTGATTCTAAGTGAAGTAATTAGCCACCAGCTGCGTTCGGGCTGCCTCACCCCGTGCCCTTTCCCCTCCCATGCGCAGCGGGCGTGCATGTGGTTGGGGATGTGGGGGCACCACCATGTCCACCGGCAGGCCCCGGCATGTTGCAACATTGTGAAGGACACATGCTGCCACTATGATCCTGCACACTACTGGGGGAGCGTATAACAGCTGCCCGCCAGAACAGTCAAGGGAGCGAAAGCGTGACTTGAGCACTCCGAATGTGCGCTCCACTATGCCCCGGGTTGCAATATGGGCTGTGTTGTATCTTACCTCGGGTGGCGTGGTGGGGTTCCGAATTGGTGTCATCATATGGGTGCTCAGAGGGTAGGCACTGTCCCCTAGGGAGGTGGTGATGGGTATCATTAGTAGTGTTGTGACATTACTCAGTATCTGGCATGCATGCATGTGCTGTGGCATTTATACTCACCGAGCAGCCATGTATCGCCATGCCGCCCAGCTTCTATGTCCCGGTTTAGGGTTGACATTCTGTAAATGAAACTGTCGTGGGTGGACCCTGGATAGTTGGCATATACTGAGGTGATGATTCCCTTGGCATCACATACTACCTGGACGTTGATGGAATGCCAGTGCTTGCGGTTTCTATAGATGTGCTCTGATGCCCTGGGGGGGGCGTAGAGCCACATGGGTGCAATCAATGGCACCTAGGACTTTGGGGAATTGTGCCACCCCGTAGAAATCCTGGACGGCAGCCTGCCTTTCTGCAGGTGTCCTGGGCAGGTATATGTGCCTGCGGACTGATGGGCGTGCAGTCATGATGGCCAAGACCTGGTGTAGGCAGCGTGACTGCGTGGCCTGTGGCACCCCCCCCCCCACTATGGCACTTGTCCGCTGAAATGATCCGGTGGCCAAAAAGTGCAGTACATTGAGGACCTTCTCCAGGGGGCTGAGTGCTTGAAGCAGAGGGTGGGTGATGTGAAGTCATCCTCCCACTCACTGACCAGGTTGAGTATTATGTGAGGTGGAAACCTGTACCTCCCATACACCTGGTCATCAGGCATGCCAAAAAGGCTGGTTCTGGGTGTGAAAATTCTGGGCCTGACTATCCTCCTCCTCCTCCTGCGGTATCCCACGACCACTGCTGCTAGGAACGGTATGTTCATCCTGGCGTCTGAGCTTGCTTGTTGTTTGCGCGCACTTTTATGCTGCGCGGGTCCACGTATGCCTGCTTCCTGCTGGCGTACGTGTTTCCGGATTAGCGTGTCTTTTTTGGCGCGTGTGTGTGGGCGTTCCACGCATTTGCCTCCTGTACTTCCCCGCCCACCCCAGTAATACACGTACCACGCTCGCCCAGGCCCAATAGCGTGTAAAACTTCCCGCGAGCCCCTGAAGTACACATACCCTGCTCACCCAGGCACAATCGCATGTAAAACTTCCTGCGAGCCCCTGAAATACACGTACCCCGCTCACCCAGGCACAATCGCATGTAAAACTTCCCGCCCACCCCAGTAATACACGTACCACGCTCGCCCAGGCCCAATCGCGTGTAAAACTTCCCGCGAGCCCCTGAAGTACACATACCCTGCTCACCCAGGCACAATCGCATGTAAAACTTCCCGCGAGCCCCTGAAGTACACGTACCCCTCTCGCCCAGGCACAATCACGTGTGAAACTTCCCGCGCACCCCCGCAATACACGCTATTTTTTACACAGGGGGTGTCCGTGTTTGTCGCGTACGCCTTTGCACGTCATTTGTCCTAGAGGGCCACAGTATGGGACATTCATCAGAGCTGTATATACAGGCTTTTTGGTAGCGCAGGGACTTTACCGCCTGCCTTCGTGTGGCGGACATTTGTTGATGTACATAGTTGACTTTTGGTTTGTGCAATGAGATCGCCATTTCACTGCTGGGGGGTGGAGGTGCAAGGGGACATGAGTGGGGGCCTGTTGGCAGATGCCCTGCACTGCTGGGGGGTGGGGGTGCAAGAGGACATGAGTGGAGGCCTGCTGGCAGGTGCCCTGCACTGCTGGGGCGTGGGGGTGCAAGGGGACATGAGTGGCGCCCTGTTGGCAGGTGCCCTGCACTGCTGGGGGGTGGGGGTGCAATAGGACATGAGTGGGGGCCTGCTGGCAGGTGCCCTGCACTGCTGGACGGTGGGGGTGCAAGGGGACATGAGTGGGACATGAGTGGGGGCCTGTTGGCAGGTGCCCCGCACTGCTGGGGGGTGGGGGCGCAATGGGACATGAGTGGGGGCCTGCTGGCAGGTGCCCCGCACTGCTGGGGGGTGGGGGTGCAAGAGGACATGAGTGGGACATGAGTGGGGGCCTGTTGGCAGGTGCCCTGCACTGCTGGGGGTGGGGGTGCAAGGGGACATGAGTGGGGGCCTGCTAGCAGGTACCCTGCACTGCTGGGGGGTGGGTGTGCAAGGGGACATGAGTGGGGGCCTGTTGGCAGGTGCCCTGAACTGCTGGGGGTGGGGGGGCAATGGGACATGAGTGGGACATGAGTGGGGGCCTGTTGGCAGGTGCCCTGCACTGCTGGGTGGTGGGGGTGCAATGGGACATGAGTGGGACATGAGTGGGGGCCTGCTGGCAGGTGGCCTGCACTGCTGGGGGGTGGGGGTGCAAGGGGAAAAGAGTGGGACATGAGTGGGGGTCTGTTGGTGGGTGCCCTGCACTGCTGGGGGGTGGGGGTGCAAGGGGACATGAGTGGGGGCCTGCTGGCAGGTGCCCCTCAGTGCTGGCGGGTGGGGGTGCAAGGGGACATGAGTGGGACATAAGTGGGGGCCTGTTGGCAGGTGCCCTGCACTGCTGGGGGGTGGGGGTGCAATGGGACATGAGTGGGGGCCTGCTGGCAGGTGCCCTGCACTGCTGGGGGGTGGGGGTCCAAGGGGGCATGAGTGGGGGCCTGTTCCTGTTGGCAGGTGCCCTGCACTGCGGGGGGTGGGGGTGCAATGGGACATTTGTGGGGGCCTGTTGGCAGGTGCCCTGCACTGCTGGGGGGTGGGGGTGCAATGGGACATGAGTGGGACATGAGTGGGGGCCTGTTGGCAGGTGCCCTGCACTGCTGGGGCGTGGGGTGCAAGGGGACATAAGTGGGGGCCTGCTGGCAGGTGCCCTGCACTGCTGGGGGGTGGGTGTGCAAGGGGACATGAGTGGGGGCCTGTTGGCAGGTGCCCTGCACTGCTGGGGGTGGGGGTGCAATGGGACATGAGTGGGACATGAGTGGGGGCCTGTTGGCAGGTGCCCTGCACTGCTGGGGGGTGGGGGTGCAATGAGACATGCGTGGGACATGAGTGGGGGCCTGCTGGCAGGTGCCCTGCACTGCTGGGGGTGGGGGTTTAAGGGGACATGAGTGGGGGCCTTCTGGCAGGTGCCCTGCACTGCTGGGGGGTGGGTGTGCAAGGGGACATGAGTGGGGGCCTGTTGGCAGGTGCCCTGCACTGCTGGGGAGTGGGGGTGCAAGGGGAAATGAGTGGGACATGAGTGGGGGCCTGTTGGCGGGTGCCCTGCACTGCTGGGGGGTGGGGGTGCAAGGGGACATGAGTGGGGGCCTGCTGGCAGGTGCCCCTCAGTGCTGGCGGGTGGGGGTGCAAGGGGACATGAGTGGGACATAAGTGGGGGCCTGTTGGCAGGTGCCCTGCACTGCTGGGGGTGGGGGTGCAATGGGACATGAGTGGGGGCCTGCTGGCAGGTGACCTGCACTGCCGGGGGGTGGGGGTGCAATGGGGCATGAGTGGGGGCCTGTTGGCAGGTGCCCTGCACTGCAGGGGGGTGGGGGTGCAATGGGACATGTGTGGGGGCCTGTTGGCAGGTGCGCTGCACTGCTGGGGGGTGGGGGTGCAATGGGACATGAGTGGGACATGAGTGGGGGCCTGTTGGCAGGTGCCCTGCACTGCTGGGGCGTGGGGTGCAAGGGGACATGAGTGGGGGCCTGCTGGCAGGTGCCCTGCACTGCTGGGGGTGGGTGTGTAAGGGGACATGAGTGGGGCCTGTTGGCAGGTGCCCTGCACTGCTGGGGGGTGGGGGTGCAATGGGACATGAGTGGAACATGAGTGGGGGCCTGTTGGCAGGTGCCCTGCACTGCTAGGGGGTGGGGGTGCAATGGGACATGCGTGGGACATGAGTGGGGGCCTGCTGGCAGGTGCCCTGCACTGCTGGGGGGTGGGGGTGCAAGGGGACATGAGTGGGGGCCTTCTGGCAGGTGCCCTGCACTGCTGGGGGGTGGGTGTGCAAGGGGACATGAGTGGGGGCCTGTTGGCAGGTGCCCTGCACTGCTGGGGGGTGGGGGTGCAATGGGACATGAGTGGAGGCCTGTTGGCAGGTGCCCTGCACTGATGGGGGGTGGGGGAGCAATGGGACATGAGTGGGACATGAGTGGGGGCCTGCTGGCAGGTGCCCTGCACTGCTGGGGGTGGGGGTGCAAGGGGACATGAGTAGGACATGAGTGGGGGCCTGTTGGCAGGTGCCCTGCACTGCTGGGGGAAATGAGTGGGGGCCTGTTGGTAGGTGCCCCTCAGTGCTGGGGGGTGGGGGTGCAAGGGGACATGAGTGGGACATGAGTGGGGGCCTGTTGGCAGGTGCCCTGCACTGCTGGGGGTGGGGGTGCAATGGGACATGAGTGGGGGCCTGCTGGCAGGTGCCCTGCACTGCTGGGGGCTGGGGGTGCAAGGGGACATAAGTGGGGCATGAGTGGGGGCCTGTTGGCAGGTGTCTTGCACTGCTGGGGGGTGGTGGTGCAATGGGACATGAGTGGGGGCCTGCTGGCAGGTTCCCTGCACTGCTGGGGGTGGGGGTGCAAGGGGACATGAGTGAGGGCCTGTTGGCAGGTGCCCTGCACTGCTGGGGGGTGGGGGCGCAATGGGACATGAGTGGGGGCCTGCTGGCAGCTGCCCTGCACTGCTGGGGGTGGGGGTGCAAGGGGACAAGAGTGGGGGTCTGTTGGCAGGTGCCCTGCACTGCTGGGGGGTGGGGGTGCAAGGGGACATGAGTGGGGGCCTGCTGGCAGGTGCCCTGCACTGCTGGGGGGGTGGGGGTGCAAGGGGACATGAGTGGGGGCCTGCTGGCAGGTGCCCTGCACTGCTGGGGGGTGGGGGTGGAAGGGGACATGAGTGGGACATGAGTGGGGGCCTGTTGGCAGGTGCCCTGCATTGCTGGGGGGTCGGGGTGCAATGGGACATGAGTGGGGGCCTGCTGGCAGGTGCCCTGCACTGCTGGGGGGTGGGGGTGCAAGGGGACATGAGTGGGACATGAGTGGGGGCCTTTTGGCAGGTGCCCTGCACTGCTGGTGGGTGGGGGTGCAAGGGGACATGAGTGGGGGCCTGTTGGCAGGTGCCCATCAGTGCTGAGGGGTGGGGGTGCAAGGGGACATGAGTGGGACATGAGTGGGGGCCTGTTGGCAGGTGCCCTGCACTGCTGGGCGTGGGGGCACAATGGGACATGAGTGGGGGCCTGCTGGCAGGTGCCCTGCACTGCTGGGGGGGGTGGGGGTGCAAGGGGACATGAGCGGGGGCCTGTTGGCAGGTGCCCTGCACTGCTGGGGTGCGGGGGTGCAATGGGACATGAGTGGGGGCCTGCTGGGAGGTGCCCTGCACTGCTGGGTGGTGGGGGTGTAAGGGAACATGAGTGGGGGCCTGCTGGCAGGTGCCCTGCACTGCTGGGGGGTGAGGGTGTAAGGAGACATGAGTGGGACATGAGTGGGGGCCTGTTGGCAGGTGCCCTGCACTGCTGGGGTGTGGGGGTGCAATGGGACATGAGTGGGGGCCTGTTGGCAGGTGCCCTGCACTGCTGGGGGTGCAATGGGACATGAGTGGGGGCCTGCTGGCAGGTGCCCTGCACTGCTGGGGGGTGGGGGTGCAAGGGGACATGAGTGGGGGCCTGTTGGCAGGTGCCCTGCACTGCTGGGGGGCGGGGGTGCAAGGGGACATGAGTGGGACATGAGTGGGGGCCTGCTGGCAGGTGCCCTGCACTGCTGGACGGTGGGGGTGCAAGGGGACATGAGTGGGACATGAGTGGGGGCCTGTTGGCAGGTGCCCTGCACTGCTGGGGGGTGGGGGCGCAATGGGACATGAGTGTGGGCCTGCTGGCAGGTGCCCCGCACTGCTGGGGGGTGGGGGTGCAAGAGGACATGAGTGGGACATGAGTGGGGGCCTGTTGGCAGGTGCCCTGCACTGCTGGGGGTGGGGGTGCAAGGGGACATGAGTGGGGGCCTGCTAGCAGGTACCCTGCACTGCTGGGGGGTGGGTGTGCAAGGGGACATGAGTGGGGGCCTGTTGGCAGGTGCCCTGCACTGCTGGAGGTGGGGGGCAATGGGACATGAGTGGGACATGAGTGGGGGCCTGTTGGCAGGTGTCCTGCACTGCTGGGTGGTGGGGGTGCAATGGGACATGAGTGGGACATGAGTGGGGGCCTGCTGGCAGGTGGCCTGCACTGCTGGGGGGTGGGGGTGCAAGGGGAAAAGAGTGGACATGAGTGGGGGTCTGTTGGCGGGTGCCCTGCACTGCTGGGGGGTGGGGGTGCAATGGGACATGAGTGGGGGCCTGCTGGCAGGTGCCCCTCAGTGCTGGCGGGTGGGGGTGCAAGGGGACATGAGTGGGACATAAGTGGGGGCCTGTTGGCAGGTGCCCTGCACTGCTGGGGGGTGGGGGTGCAATGGGACATGAGTGGGGGCCTGCTGGCAGGTGCCCTGCACTGCTGGGGGGTGGGGGTCCAAGGGGGCATGAGTGGGGGCCTGTTCCTGTTGGCAGGTGCCCTGCACTGCAGGGGGTGGGGGTGCAATGGGACATTTGTGGGGGCCTGTTGGCAGGTGCCCTGCACTGCTGGGGGGTGGGGGTGCAATGGGACATGAGTGGGACATGAGTGGGGGCCTGTTGGCAGGTGCCCTGCACTGCTGGGGCGTGGGGTGCAAGGGGACATGAGTGGGGGCCTGTTGGCAGGTGCCCTGCACTGCTGGGGGGGTGGGTGTGCAAGGGGACATGAGTGGGGGCCTGTTGGCAGGTGCCCTGCACTGCTGGGGGGTGGGGGTGCAATGGGACATGAGTGGGACATGAGTGGGGGCCTGTTGGCAGGTGCCCTGCACTGCTGGGGGGTGGGGGTGCAATGAGACATGTGTGGGACATGAGTGGGGGACTGCTGGCAGGTGCCCTGCACTGCTGGGGGTGGGGGTGCAAGGGGACATGAGTGGGGGCCTTCTGGCAGGTGCCCTGCACTGCTGGGGGGTGGGTGTGCAAGGGGACATGAGTGGGGGCCTGTTGGCAGGTGCCCTGCACTGCTGGGGAGTGGGGGTGCAAGGGGAAATGAGTGGGACATGAGTGGGGGCCTGTTGGCGGGTGCCCTGCACTGCTGGGGGGTGGGGGTGCAAGGGGACATGAGTGGGGGCCTGCTGGCAGGTGCCCCTCAGTGCTGGCGGGTGGGGGTACAAGGGGACATGAGTGGGACATAAGTGGGGGCCTGTTGGCAGGTGCCCTGCACTGCTGGGGGGTGGGGGTGCAATGGGACATGAGTGGGGGCCTGCTGGCAGGTGACCTGCACTGCTGGGGGGTGGGGGTGCAATGGGGCATGAGTGGGGGCCTGTTGGCAGGTGCCCTGCACTGCAGGGGGGTGGGGGTGCAATGGGACATGTGTGGGGGCCTGTTGGCAGGTGCCCTGCACTGCTGGGGGGTGGGGGTGCAATGGGACATGAGTGGGACATGAGTGGGGGCCTGTTGGCAGGTGCCCTGCACTGCTGGGGCGTGGGGTGCAAGGGGACATGAGTGGGGGCCTGCTGGCAGGTGCCCTGCACTGCTGGGGGGTGGGTGTGCAAGGGGACATGAGTGGGGGCCTGTTGGCAGGTGCCCTGCACTGCTGGGGGGTGGGGGTGCAATGGGACATGAGTGGGACATGGGTGGGGGCCTGTTGGCAGGTGCCCTGCACTGCTAGGGGGTGGGGGTGCAATGGGACATGCGTGGGACATGAGTGGGGGCCTGCTGGCAGGTGCCCTGCACTGCTGGGGGGTGGGGGTGCAAGGGGACATGAGTGGGGGCCTTCTGGCAGGTGCCCTGCACTGCTGGGGGGGTGGGTGTGCAAGGGGACATGAGTGGGGGCCTGTTGGCAGGTGCCCTGCACTGCTGGGGGGTGGGGGTGCAATGGGACATGAGTGGAGGCCTGTTGGCAGGTGCCCTGCACTGATGGGGGGTGGGGGTGCAATGGGACATGAGTGGGACATGAGTGGGGGCCTGCTGGCAGGTGCCCTGCACTGCTGGGGGTGGGGGTGCAAGGGGACATGAGTAGGACATGAGTGGGGGCCTGTTGGCAGGTGCCCTGCACTGCTGGGGGGTGGGGTGCAAGGGGAAATGAGTGGGGGGCCTGTTGGTAGGTGCCCCTCAGTGCTGGGGGGTGGGGGTGCAAGGGGACATGAGTGGGACATGAGTGGGGGCCTGTTGGCAGGTGCCCTGCACTGCTGGGGGTGGGGGTGCAATGGGACATGAGTGGGGGCCTGCTGGCAGGTGCCCCTCAGTGCTGGCGGGTGGGGGTGCAAGGGGACATGAGTGGGACATAAGTGGGGGCCTGTTGGCAGGTGCCCTGCACTGCTGGGGGGTGGGGGTGCAATGGGACATGAGTGGGGGCCTGCTGGCAGGTGCCCTGCACTGCTGGGGGGTGGGGGTCCAAAGGGGGATGGGTGGGGGCCTGTTCCTGTTGGCAGGTGCCCTGCACTGCGGGGGGTGGGGGTGCAATGGGACATTTGTGGGGGCCTGTTGGCAGGTGCCCTGCACTGCTGGGGGGTGGGGGTGCAATGGGACATGAGTGGGACATGAGTGGGGGCCTGTTGGCAGGTGCCCTGCACTGCTGGGGCGTGGGGTGCAAGGGGACATGAGTGGGGGCCTGCTGGCAGGTGCTCTGCACTGCTGGGGGGGTGGGTGTGCAAGGGGACATGAGTGGGGGCCTGTTGGCAGGTGCCCTGCACTGCTGGGGGGTGGGGGTGCAATGGGATATGAGTGGGACATGAGTGGGGGCCTGTTGGCAGGTGCCCTGCACTGCTGGGGGGTGGGGGTGCAATGAGACATGTGTGGGACATGAGTGGGGGCCTGCTGGCAGGTGCCCTGCACTGCTGGGGGTGGGGTGCAAGGGGACATGAGTGGGGGCCTTCTGGCAGGTGCCCTGCACTGCTGGGGGGTGGGTGTGCAAGGGGACATGAGTGGGGGCCTGTTGGCAGGTGCCCTGCACTGCTGGGGAGTGGGGGTGCAAGGGGAAATGAGTGGGACATGAGTGGGGGCCTGTTGGCGGGTGCCCTGCACTGCTGGGGGGTGGGGGTGCAAGGGGACATGAGTGGGGGCCTGCTGGCAGGTGCCCCTCAGTGCTGGCGGGTGGGGGTGCAAGGGGACATGAGTGGGACATAAGTGGGGGCCTGTTGGCAGGTGCCCTGCACTGCTGGGGGGTGTGGGTGCAATGGGACATGAGTGGGGGCCTGCACTGCTGGGGGGTGGGGGTGCAATGGGGCATGAGTGGGGGCCTGTTGGCAGGTGCCCTGCACTGCAGGGGGGTGGGGGTGCAATGGGACATGTGTGGGGGCCTGTTGGCAGGTGCCCTGCACTGCTGGGGGGTGGGGGTGCAATGGGACATGAGTGGGACATGAGTGGGGGCCTGTTGGCAGGTGCCCTGCACTGCTGGGGCGTGGGGTGCAAGGGGACATGAGTGGGGGGCCTGCTGGCAGGTGCCCTGCACTGCTGGGGGGTGGGTGTGCAAGGGGACATGAGTGGGGGCCTGTTGGCAGGTGCCCTGCACTGCTGGGGGGTGGGGGTGCAATGGGACATGAGTGGGACATGAGTGGGGGCCTGTTGGCAGGTGCCCTGCACTGCTAGGGGGTGGGGGTGCAATGGGACATGCGTGGGACATGAGTGGGGGCCTGCTGGCAGGTGCCCTGCACTGCTGGGGGGTGGGGGTGCAAGGGGACATGAGTGGGGGCCTTCTGGCAGGTGCCCTGCACTGCTGGGGGGTGGGTGTGCAAGGGGACATGAGTGGGGGCCTGTTGGCAGGTGCCCTGCACTGCTGGGGGGTGGGGGTGCAATGGGACATGAGTGGAGGCCTGTTGGCAGGTGCCCTGCACTGATGGGGGGTAGGGGTGCAATCGGACATGAATGGGACATGAGTGGGGGCCTGCTGGCAGGTGCCCTGCACTGCTGGGGGTGGGGGCGCAAGGGGACATGAGTAGGACATGAGTGGGGGCCTGTTGGCAGGTGCCCTGCACTGCTGGGGGGTGGGGGTGCAAGGGGAAATGAGTGGGGGCCTGTTGGTAGGTGCCCCTCAGTGCTGGGGGGTGGGGGTGCAAGGGGACATGAGTGGGACATGAGTGGGGGCCTGTTGGCAGGTGCCCTGCACTGCTGGGGGTGGGGGTGCAATGGGACATGAGTGGGGGCCTGCTGGCAGGTGCCCTGCACTGCTGGGGGTTGGGGGTGCAATGGGACATGAGTGGGGGCCTGCTGGCACGTGCCCTGCACTGCTGGTGGGGTGGGGGTGCAAAGGGACATGAGTGGGGGCCTGCTGGCAGGTGCCCTGCACTGCTTGGGGCTGGGGGTGCAAGGGGTCATAAGTGGGGCATGAGTGGGGGCCTGTTGGCAGGTGTCTTGCACTGCTGGGGGGTGGTGGTGCAATGGGACATGAGTGGGGGCCTGCTGGCAGGTTCCCTGCACTGCTGGGGGTGGGGGTGCAAGGGGACATGAGTGGGGGCCTGTTGGCAGGTGCCCTGCACTGCTGGGGGTGGGGGCGCAATGGGGACATGAGTGGGGGCCTGCTGGCAGCTGCCCTGCACTGCTGGGGGTGGGGGTGCAAGGGGACAAGAGTGGGGGCCTGTTGGCAGGTGCCCTGCACTGCTGGGGGGTGGGGGTGCAAGGGGACATGAGTGGGGGCCTGCTGGCAGGTGCCCTGCACTGCTGGGGGGTGGGGGTGCAAGGGGACATGAGTGGGGGCCTGCTGGCAGGTGCCCTGCACTGCTGGGGGGTGGGGGTGGAAGGGGCATGAGTGGGACATGAGCGGCGGGCCTGTTGGCAGGTGCCCTGCATTGCTGGGGGGTCGGGGTGCAATGGAACATGAGTGGGGGCCTGCTGGCAGGTGCCCTGCACTGCTGGGGGGTGGGGTGCAAGGGGACATGAGTGGGACATGAGTGGGGGCCTTTTGGCAGGTGCCCTGCACTGCTGGGGGGTGGGGGTGCAAGGGGACATGAGTGGGGGCCTGTTGGCAGGTGCCCATCAGTGCTGAGGGGTGGGGGTGCAAGGGGACATGAGTGGGGGCCTGTTGGCAGGTGCCCTGCACTGCTGGGCGTGGGGGCACAATGGGACATGAGTGGGGGCCTGCTGGCAGGTGCCCTGCACTGCTGGGGGGTGGGGGTGCAAGGGGACATGAGCGGGGGCCTGTTGGCAGGTGCCCTGCACTGCTGGGGGGCGGAGGTGCAATGGGACATGAGTGGGGGCCTGCTGGGAGGTGCCCTGCACTGCTGGGGGGTGGGGGTGTAAGGGAACATGAGTGGGGGCCTGCTGGCAGGTGCCCTGCACTGCTGGGGGGTGAGGGTGTAAGGAGACATGAGTGGGACATGAGTGGGGGCCTGTTGGCAGGTGCCCTGCACTGCTGGGGGGTGGGGGTGCAATGGGACATGAGTGGGGGCCTGTTGGCAGGTGCCCTGCACTGCTGGGGGTGCAATGGGACATGAGTGGGGGCCTGCTGGCAGGTGCCCTGCACTGCTGGGGGGTGGGGGTGCAAGGGGACATGAGTGGGGGCCTCTTGGCAGGTGCCCTGCACTGCTGGGGGGCGGTGGTGCAAGGGGACATGAGTGGGACATGAGTGGGGGCCTGTTGGCAGGTGCCCTGCACTGCTGGGGGTGGGGGTGCAATGGGACATGAGTGGGGGCCTGCTGGCAGGTGCCCTACACTGCTGGGGGGTGGGGGTGCAAATGGACATGAGTGGGACATGAGTGGGGGCCTGCTGGCAGGTGGCCTGCACTGCTGGGGGGTGGGGGTGCAAGGGGAAAGGAGTGGGACATGAGTGGGGGTCTGTTGGCGGGTGCCCTGCACTGCTGGGGGGTGGGGGTGCAAGGGGACAAGAGTGGGGGCCTGTTGGCAGGTGCCCTGCACTGCTGCGGGGTGGGGGTGTAAGGGGACATGAGTGGGGGCCTGCTGGCAGGTGCCCTGCACTGCTGGTGAGTGGGGGTGCAAGGGGACATGAGTGGGACATGAGTGGGGGCCTGTTGGCAGGTGCCCTGCACTGCTGGGGGTGGGGGTGCAATGGGACATGAGTGGGGGCCTGCTGGCAGGTGCCCTGCACTGCTGGGGGGTGGGGGTGCAAATGGACATGAGTGGGACATGAGTGGGGGCCTGCTGGCAGGTGCCCTGCACTGCTGGGGGGTGGGGGTGGAAGGGGACATGAGTGGGACATGAGTGGGGGCCTGTTGGCAGGTGCCCTGCATTGCTGGGGGGTCGGGGTGCAATGGGACATGAGTGGGGGCCTGCTGGCAGGTGCCCTGCACTGCTGGGGGGTGGGAGTGCAAGGGGACATGAGTGGGACATGAGTGGGGGCCTGTTGGCAGGTGCCCTGCACTGCTGGGGGGTGGGGGTGCAAGGGGACATGAGTGGGGGCCTGTTGGCAGGTGCCCTGCACTGCTGGGGGGCGGGGGTGCAAGGGGACATGAGTGGGACATGAGTGGGGGCCTGTTGGCAGGTGCCCTGCACTGCTGGGGGGCGGGGGTGCAAGGGGACATGAGTGGGACATGAGTGGGGGCCTGTTGGCAGGTGCCCTGCACTGCTGGGGGGTGGCGGTGAAATGGGACATGAGTGGGGGCCTGCTGGCAGGTGCCCTGCACTGCTGGGGAGTGGGGGTGCAAGGGGACATGAGTGGGACATGAGTGGGGGCCTTTTGGCAGGTGCCCTGCACTGCTGGGGGGTGGGGGTGCAAGGGGACATGAGTGGGGGCCTGTTGGCAGGTGCCCATCAGTGCTGAGGGGTGGGGGTACAAGGGGACATGAGTGGGACATGAGTGGGGGCCTGTTGGCAGGTGCCCTGCACTGCTGGGCGTGGGGGCACAATGGGACATGAGTGGGGGCCTGCTGGGAGGTGCCCTGCACTGCTGGGGGTGGGGGTGTAAGGGAACATGAGTGGGGGCCTGCTGGCAGGTGCCCTGCACTGCTGGGGGGTGAGGGTGTAAGGAGACATGAGTGGGACATGAGTGGGGTCCTGTTGGCAGGTGCCCTGCACTGCTGGGGGGTGGGGGTGCAATGGGACATGAGTGGGGGCCTGTTGGCAGGTGCCCTGCACTGCTGGGGGTGCAATGGGACATGAGTGGGGGCCTGCTGGCAGGTGCCCTGCACTGCTGGGGGTTGGGGGTGCAAGGGGACATGAGTGGGGGCCTGTTGGCAGGTGCCCTGCACTGCTGGGGGGCGGAGGTGCAAGGGGACATGAGTGGGACATGAGTGGGGGCCTGCTGGCAGGTGCCCTGCACTGCTGGGGGGTGGGGGTGCAAGGGGACATGAGTGGGGGCCTGCTGGCAGGTGCACCTCAGTGCTGGGGGGTGGGGGTGCAAGGGGACATGAGTGGGACATGAGTGGGGGCCTGTTGGCAGGTGCCCTGCACTGCTGGGGGTGGGGGTGCAATGGGACATGAGTGGGGGCCTGCTGGCAGGTGCCCTGCACTGCTGGGGGGTGGGGGTGCAAATGGACATGAGTGGGACATGAGTGGGGGCCTGCTGGCAGGTAGCCTGCACTGCTGGGGGGTGGGGGTGCAAGGGGAAAGGAGTGGGACATGAGTGGGGGTCTGTTGGCGGGTGCCCTGCACTGCTGGGGGGTGGGGGTGCAAGGGGACAAGAGTGGGGGCCTGTTGGAAGGTGCCCTGCACTGCTGGGGGTGGGGGTGCAAGGGGACATGAGTGGGGGCCTGTTGGCAGGTGCCCATCAGTGCTGAGGGGTGGGGGTGCAAGGGGACATGAGTGGGACATGAGTGGGGGCCTGTTGGCAGGTGCCCTGCACTGCTGGGCGTGGGGGCACAATGGGACATGAGTGGGGGCCTGCTGGCAGGTGCCCTGCACTGCTGGGGGGTGGGGGTGCAAGGGGACATGTGCGGGGGCCTGTTGGCAGGTGCCCTGCACTGCTAGGGGGCGGGGGTGCAATGGGACATGAGTGGGGGCCTGCTGGGAGGTGCCTTGCACTGCTGGGGGGTGGGGGTGTAAGGGAACATGAGTGGGGGCCTGCTGGCAGGTGCCCTGCACTGCTGGGGGGTGAGGGTGTAAGGAGACATGAGTGGGACATGAGTGGGGGCCTGTTGGCAGGTGCCCTGCACTGCTGGGGGGTGGGGGTGCAATGGGACATGAGTGGGGGCCTGTTGGCAGGTGCCCTGCACTGCTGGGGGTGCAATGGGACATGAGTGGGGGCCTGCTGGCAGGTGCCCTGCACTGCTGGGGAGTGGGGGTGCAAGGGGACATGAGTGGGGGCCTGTTGGCAGGTGCCCTGCACTGCTGGGGGGCGGGGGTGCAAGGGGACATGAGTGGGACATGAGTGGGGGCCTGCTGGCAGGTGCCCTGCACTGCTGAGGGGTGGGGGTGCAAGGGGACATGAGTGGGAGCCTGCTGGCAGGTGCACCTCAGTGCTGGGGGGTGGGGGTGCAAGGGGACATGAGTGGGACATGAGTGGGGGGCTGTTGGCAGGTGCCCTGCACTGCTGGGGGTGGGGGTGCAATGGGACATGAGTGGGGGCCTGCTGGCAGGTGCCCTGCACTGCTGGGGGGTGGGGGTGCAAATGGACATGAGTGGGACATGAGTGGGGGCCTGCTGGCAGGGGGCCTGTACTGCTGGGGGGTGGGGGTGCAAGGGGAAAGGAGTGGGACATGAGTGGGGGTCTGTTGGCGGGTGCCCTGCACTGCTGGGGGGTGGGGGTGCAAGGGGACAAGAGTGGGGGCCTGTTGGCAGGTGCCCTGCACTGCTGGGGGGTGGGGGTGCAAGGGGACATGAGTGGGGGCCTGCTGGCAGGTGCTCTGCACTGCTGGGGGGGAGGTGGTGCAAGGGGACATGAGTGGGGGCCTGCTGGCAGGTGCCCTGCACTGCTGGGGGGTGGGGGTGGAAGGGGACATGAGTGGGACATGAGTGGGGGCCTGTTGGCAGGTGCCCTGCATTGCTGGGGGGTCGGGGTGCAATGGGACATGAGTGGGGGCCTGCTGGCAGGTGCCCTGCACTGCTGGGGGGTGGGGGTGCAAGGGGACATGAGTGGGACATGAGTGGGGGCCTGTTGGCAGGTGCTCTGCACTGCAGGGGGGTGGGGGTGCAAGGGGACATGAGTGGGGGCCTGTTGGCAAGTGCCCTGCACTGCTGGGGGGCGGGGGTGCAAGGGGACATGAGTGGGACATGAGTGGGGGCCTGTTGGCAGGTGCCCTGCACTGCTGGGGGGCGGGAGTGCAAGGGGACATGAGTGTGACATGAGTGGGGGCCTGTTGGCAGGTGCCCTGCACTGCTGGGGGGTGGGGGTACAATGGGACATGAGTGGGGGCCTGTTGGCAGGTGCCCTGCACTGCTGGGGGTGCAATGGGACATGAGTGGGGGCCTGCTGGCAGGTGCCCTGCACTGCTGGGGGGTGGGGGTGCAAGGGGACATGAGTGGGGGCCTGTTGGCAGGTGCCCTGCACTGCTGGGGGGCGGGGGTGAAAGGGGACATGAGTGGGACATGAGTGGGGGCCTGCTGGCAGGTGCCCTGCACTGCTGGGGGGTGGGGGTGCAAGGGGAAATGAGTGGGACATGAGTGGGGGTCTGTTGGCGGGTGCCCTGCACTGCTGGGGGGTGGGGGTGCAAGGGGACATGAGTGGGGGCCTGCTGGCAGGTGCCCCTCAGTGCTGGCGGGTGGGGGTGCAAGGGTACATGAGTAGGACATAAGTCGGGGCCTGTTGGCAGGTGCCCTGCACTGCTGGGGGGTGGGGGTGCAATGGGACATGAGTGGGGGCCTGCTGGCAGGTGCCCTGCACTGCTGGGGGGTGGGGGTCCAAGGGGGCATGAGTGGGGGCCTATTGGCAGGTGCCCTGCACTGCGGGGGGTGGGGGTGCAATGGGACATGTGTGGGGGCCTGTTGGCAGGTGCCCTGCACTGCTGGGGGGTGGGGTGCAAGGGGACATGAGTGGGGGCCTGCCGGCAGGTGCCCTGCATTGCTGGGGGATGGGGGTGCAAGGGGACATGAGTGGTACATGATTGGGGGCCTGTTGGCAGGTGCCCTGCACTGCTGGGGGGTGGGGGTGCAATGGGACATGAGTGGGACATGAGTGGGGGCCTGTTGGCAGGTGCCCTGCACTGCTGGGGGGTGGGGGTGCAATGAGACATGCGTGGGACATGAGTGGGGGCCTTCTGGCAGGTGCCCTGCACTGCTGGGGGGTGGGTGTGCAAGAGGACATGAGTGGGGGCCTGTTGGCAGGTGCCCTGCACTGCTGGGGAGTGGGGGTGCAAGGGGAAATGAGTGGGACATGAGTGGGGGCCTGTTGGCGGGTGCCCTGAACTGCTGGGGGGTGGGGGTGCAAGGGGACATGAGTGGGGGCCTGCTGGCAGGTGCCCCTCAGTGCTGGCGGGTGGGGGTGCAAGGGGACATGAGTGGGACATAAGTGGGGGGCTGTTGGCAGGTGCCCTGCACTGCTGGGGGGTGGGGGTGCAATGGGACATGAGTGGGGGCCTGCTGGCAGGTGACCTGCACTGCTGGGGGGTGGAGGTGCAAGGGGGCATGAGTGGGGGCCTTTTGGCAGGTGCCCTGCACTGCAGGGGGGTGGGGGTCTAATGGGACATGTGTGGGGGCCCGTTGGCAGGTGCCCTGCACTGCTGGGGGTGGGGGTGCAAGGGGACATGAGTGGGGGCCTTCTGGCAGGTGCCCTGCACTGCTGGGGGGTGGGTGTGCAAGGGGACATGAGTGGGGGCCTGTTGGCAGGTGCCCTGCACTGCTGGGGGTTGGTGTGCAAGGGGACATGAGTGGGGGCCTGCTGGCAGGTGCCCTGCACTGCTGGGGGGTGGGGGTGCAATGGGACATGAGTGGGACATGAGTGGGGGCCTGTTGGCAGGTGCCCTGCACTGCTGGGGGGTGGGGGTGCAATGAGACATGCGTGGGACATGAGTGGGGGCCTGCTGGCAGGTTCCCTGCACTGCTGGGGGTGGGGGTGCAAGGGGACATGAGTGGGGGCCTTCTGGCAGGTACCCTGCACTGCTGGGGGGTGGGTGTGCAAGGGGACATGAGTGGGGGCCTGTTGGCAGGTGCCCTGCACTGCTGGGGCGTGGGGTGCAAGGGGACATGAGTGGGGGCCTGCTGGTAGGTGCCCTGCACTGCTGGAGGGTGGGTGTGCAAGGGGACATGAGTGGGGGCCTTTTGGCAGGTGCCCTGCACTGCTGGGGGGTGGGGGTGCAATGGGACATGAGTGGGACATGAGTGGGGGCCTGTTGGCAGGTGCCCTGCACTTTTAGGGGGTGGGGGTGCAATGGGACATGCGTGGGACATGAGTGGGGGCCTGCTGGCAGGTGCCCTGCACTGCTGGGGGGTGGGTGTGCAAGGGGACATGAGTGGGGGCCTGTTGGCAGGTGCCCTGCACTGCTGGGGGGTGGGGGTGCAATGGGACATGAGTGGAGGCCTGTTGGCAGGTGCCCTGCACTGATGGGGGGTGGGGGTGCAATGGGACATGAGTGGGACATGAGTGGGGGCCTGCTGGCAGGTGCCCTGCACTGCTGGGGGTGGGGGTGCAAGGGGACATGAGTAGGACATGAGTGGGTGCCTGTTGGCAGGTGCCCTGCACTGCTGGGGGGTGGGGGTGCAAGGGGACATGAGTGGGGGCCTGTTGGTAGGTGCCCCTCAGTGCTGGGGGGTGGGGGTGCAAGGGGACATGAGTGGGACATGAGTGGGGGCCTGTTGGCAGGTGCCCTGCACTGCTGGGGGTGGGGTGCAATGGGACATGAGTGGGGGCCTGCTGGCAGGTGCCCTGCACTGCTGGGGGGGTGGGGGTGCAAGGGGACATGAGTGGGGTCCTGTTGGTAGGTGCCCTGCACTGCTGGGGGTTGGGGGTGCAATGGGACATGAGTGGGGGCCTGCTGGCAGGTGCCCTGCACTGCTGGGGGGTGGGGGTGCAAAGGGACATGAGTGGGGGCCTGCTGGCAGGTGCCCTGCACTGCTGGGGTCTGGGGGTGCAAGGGGACATAAGTGGGGCATGAGTGGGGGCCTGTTGGCAGGTGTCTTGCACTGCTGGGGGGTGGTGGTGCAATGGGACATGAGTGGGGGCCTCCTGGCGGGTTCCCTGCACTGCTGGGGGTGGGGGTGCAAGGGTACATGAGTGGGGGCCTGTTGGCAGGTGCCCTGCACTGCTCGGGGGTGGGGGTGCAATGGGACATGCGTGGGACATGAGTGGGGGCCTGCTGGCAGGTGCCCTGCACTGCTGGGGCGTGGGGGTGCAAGGGGACATGAGTGGGGGCCTTCTGGCAGGTGCCCTGCACTGCTGGGGGGTGGGTGTGCAAGGGGACATGAGTGGGGGCCTGTTGGCAGGTGCCCTGCACTGCTGGGGGGTGGGGGTGCAATGGGACATGAGTGGAGGCCTGTTGGCAGGTGCCCTGCACTGATGGTGGGTGGGGGTGCAATGGGACATGAGTGGGACATGAGTGGGGGCCTGCTGGCAGGTGCCCTGCACTGCTGGGGGTGGGGGTGCAAGGGGACATGAGTAGGACATGAGTGGGGGCCTGTTGGCAGGTTCCCTGCACTGCTGGGGGGTGGGGGTGCAAGGGGACATGAGTGGGGGCCTGTTGGTAGGTGCCCCTCAGTGCTGGGGGGTGGGGGTGCAAGGGGACATGAGTGGGACATGAGTGGGGGCCTGTTGGCAGGTGCCCTACACTGCTGGGGGTGGGGGTGCAATGGGACATGAGTGGGGGCCTGCTGGCAGGTGCCCTGCACTGCTGGGGGGTGGGGGTGCAAGGGGACATGAGTGGGGGCCTGCTGGCAGGTGCCCCTCAGTGCTGGCGGGTGGGGGTGCAAGGGGACATGAGTGGGACATAAGTGGGGGCCTGTTGGCAGGTGCCCTGCACTGCTGGGGGGTGGGGGTGCAATGGGACATGAGTGGGGGCCTGCTGGCAGGTGACCTGCACTGCTGGGTGGTGGGGGTGCAAGGGGGCATGAGTGGGGGCCTGTTGGCAGGTGCCCTGCACTGCAGGGGGGTGGGGGTGCAATGGGACATGTGTGGGGGCCCGTTGGCAGGTGCCCTGCACTGCTGGGGGGTGGGGGTGCAATGGGACATGAGTGGGACATGAGTGGGAGCCTGTTGGCAGGTGCCCTGCACTGCTGGGGCGTGGGGTGCAAGGGGACATGAGTGGGGGCCTGCTGGTAGGTGCCCTGCACTGCTGGAGGGTGGGTGTGCAAGGGGACATGAGTGGGGGCCTGTTGGCAGGTGCCCTGCACTGCTGGGGGGTGGGGGTGCAATGGGACATGAGTGGGACATGAGTGGGGGCCTGTTGGCAGGTGCCCTGCACTTTTAGGGGGTGGGGGTGCAATGGGACATGCGTGGGACATGAGTGGGGGCCTGCTGGCAGGTGCCCTGCACTGCTGGGGGGTGGGTGTGCAAGGGGACATGAGTGGGGGCCTGTTGGCAGGTGCCCTGCACTGCTGGGGGTGGGGGTGCAATGGGACATGAGTGGAGGCCTGTTGGCAGGTGCCCTGCACTGATGGGGGGTGGGGGTGCAATGGGACATGAGTGGGACATGAGTGGGGGCCTGCTGGCAGGTGCCCTGCACTGCTGGGGGTGGGGGTGCAAGGGGCCATGAGTAGGACATGAGTGGGTGCCTGTTGGCAGGTGCCCTGCACTGCTGGGGGGTGGGGGTGCAAGGGGACATGAGTGGGGGCCTGTTGGTAGGTGCCCCTCAGTGCTGGGGGGTGGGGGTGCAAGGGGACATGAGTGGGACATGAGTGGGGGCCTGTTGGCAGGTGCCCTGCACTGCTGGGGGTGGGGTGCAATGGGACATGAGTGGGGGCCTGCTGGCAGGTGCCCTGCACTGCTGGGGGGGTGGGGGTGCAAGGGGACATGAGTGGGGTCCTGTTGGTAGGTGCCCTGCACTGCTGGGGGTTGGGGGTGCAATGGGACATGAGTGGGGGCCTGCTGGCAGGTGCCCTGCACTGCTGGGGGGTGGGGGTGCAAAGGGACATGAGTGGGGGCCTGCTGGCAGGTGCCCTGCACTGCTGGGGTCTGGGGGTGCAAGGGGACATAAGTGGGGCATGAGTGGGGGCCTGTTGGCAGGTGTCTTGCACTGCTGGGGGGTGGTGGTGCAATGGGACATGAGTGGGGGCCTGCTGGCGGGTTCCCTGCACTGCTGGGTGTGGGGGTGCAAGGGTACATGAGTGGGGGCCTGTTGGCAGGTGCCCTGCACTGCTCGGGGGTGGGGGTGCAATGGGACATGCGTGGGACATGAGTGGGGGCCTGCTGGCAGGTGCCCTGCACTGCTGGGGCGTGGGGGTGCAAGGGGACATGAGTGGGGGCCTTCTGGCAGGTGCCCTGCACTGCTGGGGGGTGGGTGTGCAAGGGGACATGAGTGGGGGCCTGTTGGCAGGTGCCCTGCACTGCTGGGGGTGGGGGTGCAATGGGACATGAGTGGAGTCCTGTTGGCAGGTGCCCTGCACTGATGGGGGGTGGGGGTGCAATGGGACATGAGTGGGACATGAGTGGGGGCCTGCTGGCAGGTGCCCTGCACTGCTGGGGGTGGGGGTGCAAGGGGACATGAGTAGGACATGAGTGGGGGCCTGTTGGCAGGTGCCCTGCACTGCTGGTGGGTGGGGGTGCAAGGGGACATGAGTGGGGGCCTGTTGGTAGGTGCCCCTCAGTGCTGGGGGGTGGGGGTGCAAGGGGACATGAGTGGGACATGAGTGGGGGCCTGTTGGCAGGTGCCCTACACTGCTGGGGGTGGGGGTGCAATGGGACATGAGTGGGGGCCTGCTGGCAGGTGCCCTGCACTGCTGGGGGGTGGGGGTGCAAGGGGACATGAGTGGGGTCCTGTTGGTAGGTGCCCTGCACTGCTGGGGGTTGGGGGTGCAATGGGACATGAGTGGGGGCCTGCTGGCAGGTGCCCTGCACTGCTGGGGGGTGGGGGTGCAAAGGGACATGAGTGGGGGCCTGCTGGCAGGTGCCCTGCACTGCTGGGGGTGGGGGTGCAAGGGGACATGAGTGGGGGCCTGTTGGCAGGTGCCCTGCACTGCTGGGGGGTGGGGGCGCAATGGGACATGAGTGGGGGCCTGCTGGCAGCTGCCCTGCACTGCTGGGGGTGGGGGTGCAAGGGGACAAGAGTGGGGGCCTGTTGGCAGGTGCCCTGCACTGCTGGGGGGTGGGGGTGCAAGGGGACATGAGTGGGGGCCTGCTGGCAGGTGCCCTGCACTGCTGGGGGGGTGGGGGTGCAAGGGGACATGAGTGGGGGCCTGCTGGCAGGTGCCCTGCACTGCTGGGGGGTGGGGATGGAAGGGGACATGAGTGGGACATGAGTGGGGGCCTGTTGGCAGGTGCCCTGCATTGCTGGGGGGTCGGGGTGCAATGGGACATGAGTGGGGGCCTGCTGGCAGGTGCCCTGCACTGCTGGGGGGTGGGGGTGCAAGGGGACATGAGTGGGACATGAGTGGGGGCCTGTTGGCAGGTGCCCTGCACTGCTGGGGGGTGGGGGTGCAAGGGGACATGAGTGGGGGCCTGTTGGCAGGTGCCCTGCACTGCTGGGGGGTGGGTGTGCAAGGGGACATGAGTGGGGGCCTGTTGGCAGGTGCCCTGCACTGCTGGGGGGTGGGGGTGCAATGGGACATGAGTGGAGGCCTGTTGGCAGGTGCCCTGCACTGATGGGGGGTGGGGGTGCAATGGGACATGCGTGGGACATGAGTGGGGGCCTGCTGGCAGGTGCCCTGCACTGCTGGGGGGTGGGTGTGCAAGGGGACATGAGTGGGGGCCTGTTGGCAGGTGCCCTGCACTGCTGGGGGGTGGGGGTGCAATGGGACATGAGTGGAGGCCTGTTGGCAGGTGCCCTGCACTGATGGGGGGTGGGGGTGCAATGGGACATGAGTGGGACATGAGTGGGGGCCTGCTGGCAGGTGCCCTGCACTGCTGGGGGTGGGGGTGCAAGGGGACATGAGTAGGACATGAGTGGGTGCCTGTTGGCAGGTGCCCTGCACTGCTGGGGGGTGGGGGTGCAAGGGGACATGAGTGGGGGCCTGTTGGTAGGTGCCCCTCAGTGCTGGGGGGTGGGGGTGCAAGGGGACATGAGTGGGACATGAGTGGGGGCCTGTAGGCAGGTGCCCTGCACTGCTGGGGGTGGGGTGCAATGGGACATGAGTGGGGGCCTGCTGGCAGGTGCCCTGCACTGCTGGGGGGGGTGGGGGTGCAAGGGGACATGAGTGGGGTCCTGTTGGTAGGTGCCCTGCACTGCTGGGGATTGGGGGTGCAATGGGACATGAGTGGGGGCCTGCTGGCAGGTGCCCTGCACTGCTGGGGGGTGGGGGTGCAAAGGGACATGAGTGGGGGCCTGCTGGCAGGTGCCCTGCACTGCTGGGGTCTGGGGGTGCAAGGGGACATAAGTGGGGCATGAGTGGGGGCCTGTTGGCAGGTGTCTTGCACTGCTGGGGGATGGTGGTGCAATGGGACATGAGTGGGGGCCTGCTGGCGGGTTCCCTGCACTGCTGGGTGTGGGGGTGCAAGGGTACATGAGTGGGGGCCTGTTGGCAGGTGTCCTGCACTGCTCGGGGTGGGGGTGCAATGGGACATGCGTGGGACATGAGTGGGGGCCTGCTGGCAGGTGCCCTGCACTGCTGGGGCGTGGGGGTGCAAGGGGACATGAGTGGGGGCCTTCTGGCAGGTGCCCTGCACTGCTGGGGGGTGGGTGTGCAAGGGGACATGAGTGGGGGCCTGTTGGCAGGTGCCCTGCACTGCTGGGGGGTGGGGGTGCAATGGGACATGAGTGGAGGCCTGTTGGCAGGTGCCCTGCACTGATGGGGGGTGGGGGTGCAATGGGACATGAGTGGGACATGAGTGGGGGCCTGCTGGCAGGTGCCCTGCACTGCTGGGGGTGGGGGTGCAAGGGGACATGAGTAGGACATGAGTGGGGGCCTGTTGGCAGGTGCCCTACACTGCTGGTGGGTGGGGGTGCAAGGGGACATGAGTGGGGGCCTGTTGGTAGGTGCCCCTCAGTGCTGGGGGTGGGGGTGGAAGGGGACATGAGTGGGACATGAGTGGGGGCCTGTTGGCAGGTGCCCTACACTGCTGGGGGTGGGGGTGCAATGGGACATGAGTGGGGGCCTGCTGGCAGGTGCCCTGCACTGCTGGGGGGTGGGGGTGCAAGGGGACATGAGTGGGGTCCTGTTGGTAGGTGCCCTGCACTGCTGGGGGTTGGGGGTGCAATGGGACATGAGTGGGGGCCTGCTGGCAGGTGCCCTGCACTGCTGGGGGGTGGGGGTGCAAAGGTACATGAGTGGGGGCCTGCTGGCAGGTGCCCTGCACTGCTGGGGGCTGGGGGTGCAAGGGGACATAGGTGGGGCATGAGTGGGGGCCTGTTTACAGGTGTCTTGCACTGCTGGGGGTGGTGGTGCAATGGGACATGAGTGGGGGCCTGCTGGCAGGTTCCCTGCACTGCTGGGGGTGGGGGTGCAAGGGGACATGAGTGGGGGCCTGTTGGCAGGTGCCCTGCACTGCTGGGGGGTGGGGGCGCAATGGGACATGAGTGGGGGCCTGCTGGCAGCTGCCCTGCACTGCTGGGGGTGGGGGTGCAAGGGGACAAGAGTGGGGGCCTGTTGGCAGGTGCCCTGCACTGCTGGGGGGTGGGGGTGCAAGGGGACATGAGTGGGGGCCTGCTGGCAGGTGCCCTGCACTGCTGGGGGGGTGGGGGTGCAAGGGGACATGAGTGGGGGCCTGCTGGCAGGTGCCCTGCACTGCTGGGGGGTGGGGATGGAAGGGGACATGAGTGGGACATGAGTGGGGGCCTGTTGGCAGGTGCCCTGCATTGCTGGGGGGTCGGGGTGCAATGGGACATGAGTGGGGGCCTGCTGGCAGGTGCCCAGCACTGCTGGGGGGTGGGGGTGCAAGGGGACATGAGTGGGACATGAGTGGGGGCCTGTTGGCAGGTGCCCTGCACTGCTGGGGGGTGGGGGTGCAAGGGGACATGAGTGGGGGCCTGTTGGCAGGTGCCCTGCACTGCTGGGGCGTGGGGTGCAAGGGGACATGAGTGGGACATGAGTGGGGGCCTGTTGGCAGGTGCCCTGCACTGCTGGCCGTGGGGGCACAATGGGACATGAGTGGGGGCCTGCTGGCAGGTGCCCTGCACTGCTGGGGGGTGGGGGTGCAAGGGGACATGAGCGGGGGCCTGTTGGCAGGTGCCCTGCACTGCTGGGGGGCGGGGGTGCAATAGGACATGAGTGGGGGCCTGCTGGGAGGTGCCCTGCACTGCTGGGGGGTGGGGGTGTAAGGGAACATGAGTGGGGGCCTGCTGGCAGGTGCCCTGCACTGCTGGGGGGTGAGGGTGTAAGGAGACATGAGTGGGACATGAGTGGGGGCCTGTTGGCAGGTGCCCTGCACTGCTGGGGGGTGGGGGTGCAATGGGACATGAGTGGGGGCCTGTTGGCAGGTGCCCTGCACTGCTGGGGGTGCAATGGGACATGAGTGGGGGCCTGCTGGCAGGTGCCCTGCACTGCTGGGGGGTGGGGGTGCAAGGGGACATGAGTGGGGGCCTGTTGGCAGGTGCCCTGCACTGCTGGGGGGCGGGGGTGCAAGGGGACATGACTGGGACATGAGTGGGGGCCTGCTGGCAGGTGCCCTGCACTGCTGGGGGGTGGGGGTGCAAGGGGACATGAGTGGGGGCCTGCTGGCAGGTGCACCTCAGTGCTGGGGGGTGGGGGTGCAAGGGGACATGAGTGGGGGCCTGTTGACAGGTGCCCCTCAGTGCTGGGGGTGGGGGTGCAAGGGGACATGAGTGGGACATGAGTGGGGGCCTGTTGGCAGGTGCCCTGCACTGCTGGGGGTGGGGGTTCAATGGGACATGAGTGGGGCCCTGCTGGCAGGTGCCCTGTACTGCTGGGGTTTGGGGGTGCAAGGGGACATGAGATGGGGCCTGTTGGCAGGCGCCCTGCACTGCTGGGGGATGGTGGTGCAATGGGACATGAGTGGGGCCCTGCTGGCAGGTGCCCTGCACTTCTAGGGTGTGGGGGTGCAAAGGGACATGAGTGGGGGCCTGCCGGCAGGTGCCCTGCATTGCTGGGGGATGGGGGTGCAAGGGGACATGAGTGGTACATGATTGGGGGCCTGTTGGCAGGTGCCCTGCACTGCTGGGGGGTGGGGGTGCAATGGGACATGAGTGGGGGCCTGTTGGTAGGTGCCCTGCACTGCTGGGGGGTGTGGGTGGAATGGGACTTGAGTGGGGGCCTGCTGGCAGGTGCCCTGCACTGTTGGGTGGTGGGGGGTGCAAGGGGGCATGAGTGGGGGCCTGTTGGCAGGTGCACTGCACTGCTGGGGGTGGGAGTGCAATGGGACATGAGTGGGGGCCTGCTGGCAGGTGCCCTGCACTGCTGGGGGTGGGGGTGCAAGGGTACAGGAGTGGGACATGAGTGGGGGCCTGCTGGCAGATGCACTGAACTGCTGGGGGGTGGGGGTTGAGGGGGTCATGCGTTGGTGATCAGAAATGCAAGGTGACATGTGGCTTGGCTGGGGGGCATGCCCATGGTGGATGGGCTGCCTGCGGGACATGACCAGGGGTGCAGTGTAGTCCCCTGTGGTATGGGCTGCCTGCAGGGGCCGTGGAGGGTGTAGAGGGAACACCTGGGAGGACCCACACTGCCAATTCACGTGTAGGACTCCCCTGCACCCCAGATATACACATACCCCACTCGCACAGGGCCTGTCGCGTGTGAAACTTCCTGCGCACCCCCAAAATACACGTACCCCGCTCGCCCAAGGCCAATCACGTGTGAAACTTCCCGCGCACCCCAGATTTACACGTACCCAGGCCAATCGCATGTGAAACTTCACGCGAACCCCAGGAATACACGCACCCCACTCGCACAGGGCCTATCGCATGTGAAACTTCCCGCAACCCCAGATTTACACGCACCCCGCTCGCCCAAGGCCAATCGCGTGTGAAACTTCCCGCGCAACCCCGAAATACACACACACGCTATTTTTGACACAGCGGGTGTTCGTGTTTGTCGCGTACCCCTTTGCACGTCATTTGTCCTAGAGGGCCACAGTATGGCACAATCATCAGAGCTGTATATACGTGCTTTTTGTTAGCGCACATTTTGGCGCACATTTTTTTTTCATGCGCAGGGACGCTATCGCCTGCCTTCGTGTGGCGTACGTGTTTAGGCCTGTGCACGTCTTCGCCGGTGCGCTGGTTTTCCCTATTCGATTCCATGAATACGTGTTGTAGTTGAGCGTGTGGGCGTTCCGCGCACTTGCCTCCTGTACTTCCCCCGTGACGCCCACATTTTCACGCGTTGTTCCCATTCCGCGTGTCACGCCCCGTGTTACGCCTACTTTTGTTATGTGCGCCGCGCTATGTGCGCTTTCGCTGTGGCCGTAGCGCACGCCGTTAGATGACCTGTGCGCCGGCGTGCGCCACACAGATTTTCAGCGCACATCCCACATTTTACTCGCGCACGGACTTCCATGAATCGATGTGTGCGGGTTTTGCTGCAATTTTCGCACTTGCACTGCGATTCGCATGGTTTCGCACGCTTGCGCAGGAATTTTCCGCGCACATTAATTCCTTGAATCGGCCTGCAAATTTTAGGCTGTTGACTTTAAAATAATCGAATGCATATTTAAGGCTGCTGGCAAGTCCCTTTGGGGTCAGATCTAGTACTATAACATCATCTGCATAAAGTAGACCAGGGTACATTGCCCCATTCAAACAAGGAGAGAATAGGCCTGGTATGGGGCAGACATAAAATCAGATAGGAAAATGATAAACAAAAGTGGAGCCAATTGGTAGCCCTGGCATACAACTTTGTTGGTAGTGAACTCACTTGTGGGCCCTGGTCTAGGGTAACTTCTTTTAGAAGCCCTAGTGTCCGAATATAGACAGACAATCAATTGTAGAAGAGGGATTGGGACACCCAATCTCTGGAGTTTATTCCAGAGAAGAGGACCATCAATAGAATCAAAGGCTTTAGCAAAGTCCAGAAAGCCTGCATATACTACACCCCTTCTTATCTTCACATATTTATCTAAGATGGTTGAAAACACAAAAACATGGTTCCGATGTCGAGAAATCTTTTCTAAATCCTGGCTTGATAAATGGGAAGTATATGATTTTCCTCAGCCCATGCCTCTAGCATGACCAACAAGCAATTAATACACATTTTCTAAATACTGTCTAATAATGATATAGGGCGGTAAGAATGGTTTAATTAAACTCAGAGACCAAGAATGGGGAATAGTCACTGATGAAGCGATTGAATTAAAATGTTCTAACAAGACCGGTGACCACCATTCCTAACACCATCGATATATATCAGGTCTAATGCCACCCAGACCCAGTGCCTTACCTTGCTTGGCCCCTGCGATGGCTCTCTCTACTTCATCACAGGAAAGGAATTCCTGAGTAGCAAAGATGCGGAGGAGAAAGCTAAAGAATGGGTTGAAATAATGGAAGAAGTGCAAAGAAGGGAAAGGGAAGAGAAGGGGGAAAGTGAAAGATTGAGAAAAGAAAGGGAGCAAACAGAAGCCAGGGAGAAAGAGGAAAGGGAGAGAAGAAAACAAGGAGAGCTAGAAGACATAGCAAGGAGAAAAGCAGAAGAAGGGCAGGAAAGGCAACTGCAGATAAAGAAGGAGAAAAGGAGGTTTGAAGTTGAGTGACTCATTAAAGAACGCTGACGCAGGGAAAGAGAGGAGCGCAGAAGCGAACGAGAAACAGACAAGAGCAGGGAAAGATGCTGATGAGGAAGGGGAAGGTATGCAAAGAAGGATAGGGGAACTCTATATGAGCAGGAGGAGCAGCATGTTTGCCCCATGAGAACAGACAGAAGTGCTGAATCCTCGGTGAGGGGGGGAGCGTGAAGTTACAGACCTAACAAGGGGAAAACAGTGGCAAGACACAACATTAAGGAGATTTAGCTTCAATGAAGACAGAGAAGGGGACAGTGACAGTAGTATTAGACATGGGGTCAGACGAGGATTCACAAGGGAGTGAGGACGAGGAGGAGAGAAGACATTCTGGACGCTCCAGGGAAGCAAGACCAGGCAGAGATACAATATTGGGAGGCGAGAAAAGCATGGGTAGGAGAGAGGAGGACATTGCAGGGTGACTACCACATTCCGAGGGTGGGTCATGGAGCGCTGACAATATCACTCTATATGCGCAGAGGCTCAGGGCCCAGCCGGAATGGAAAAATACAGAGATGGCAAGGGCATTCACCACCACTAAAGACATGGGAAGACAGGATGGAGGGACAACACTGACACAGTTCCAATTACTGGAAAGGGGGTGACCTCAGTATATACCATGGCAGCAAATGGACAAAGATATTTAAAAATGCAAGCAGCCTTCATTTACTGCTGGGGCTGGCAAGTGGATTTACGAGCTCAAAAGACTGACTGCAGGGACGACATTAGCGGTAGGGGACATGTAGAGTTTACTCTCAGCCATTCTTGTGGAGGCAGCTGACAATGTATCGAAAAAAGCAGGATATCTTGGAGTGACAGCACAGAACATGGCAAACAATGGTGCACCATTCAACAACTGCTGAGCAGCCATATGGCAAGCTCTAAGGGTGTGATACCCAGACACCTCAGACATAAGCACGATCATGGCATGCAAAATGCATGAGGACAAAAACCCATTTCAATAGTTTCAACAGATTCAAGATAAATGGCGCCTTGAGATGGGAGAACTGTGGGACAAAACAGTGAGGTTATTTTAGCACATAGCAAAGTTAGTGTAGAAGAAATTATCTAAGTTTACAATGGAAGGGGCCATGTTAACCAGCAAAGGAGTAGTTGCTCAGCATGCGCAGAACACACCACAGACGAAAGGGGAAGGTTTTGCAGGATGAGAGGATATGAATCAGTGGCCAAGGGTAGGAAGGGGGATACCTCAAGGAAGAGTGTTCAGACATACAATGCAGCAGAACGCAGGAGGGTTTCATGGGGGACAGCAAGACCAATGGGTGGTCCTGCACAATGCTGGGTGTGCGGACTAATTGGCCACATATTGCAAGTATGCAGATATAGGGACGGGGTGCCTCAGAAGGAGGGAATGCAGCAACAGCCCACATACCAAACTGACTATTATGCCCAAGATCCAACAGATGCATACCCAAGACATGCAAATGCAGCAGTATCAGTCCATGACACGTGCATTACAGATGCAGGGACACATGCAGCAATCACAACCAGCAGAGCAGGCACCGGTTCAACAGAACGTAATAACCATGACACATACCGGCTCTAGGAAACCGGCTGGGAGGGGTGACTGTTGTAGGGGACAATTCATTTACAGGAACGGGAATGTCATTATATCCACATTAGGACAGCCCACAGACAGACCTGATGTGTTAAATCCTATTTGTTACACCCAATCCAGTTGAGGAACCACATATAGGGGTGACTGTAGGTGACAAGACTTTTTCCTTTCTTGTGGATATGGGGGCGACTAGGCCCTGTATAAGAGAAGGGAGATACCCAATATCAGGCATTGCCATGAATATGCAGGGATCATCTGGGGCCATGGATATGGTTCCTTTTACTGACAAATTACCACTTTCTCTGGGAGAACATGACCTCACCATGCCACTGTTATATTCCCGACAGACACCAGTGAATATAATGGGTAGAGACATGATGACTTAACATGACCTTTTCATTCGCAGACTCAGGGATAGTGTGCTCAACTCCAGGGATTCATTACATGAATGTGAGGGAACTCATCCAAGCTTATTGTAGCCTGATGGTACAGAGGGGGGTATCAGAGGGGGTGCCAGTAGACATTGAACTGTTTTCATATGGGACAGAAGTGTTAATTGCATGGTTCATAGGGATACAGGGTAGACTGTTACGCATACCCAATGAATTCCTATTTAGGCCAGAGGTTCCTTTAGATGAGATAAAAGGAAAATTGACTCCAATAAAACTCAAGGCAGTTATAGTGAGAGACGAGAGACTAGTATTGCATGGGACTGATGATACAGATACAGATACAAGATGATCGATCATCTAGTAAGGTGGAGTTTGACAAAAGCATTATACATTGGGTGGAAATACATTACAGGGAAGGGCAGCAGAGAATGGTTGTGTTGTGAAAACTGCCATCACCATTTCTTGAGGGTACCCAGTGTCTTACGGACCAATAGTTCCTATGACATGGTCTTTTAAAAGGGATAGGAGTGGTCAAGATAAACCAGGGGCTATTTTACTAAGTGCAAGACAGTATCCCCTATCGAGGGAAAACAGACAAGGGCATATACAAGACGATCGCCGCATTAGTGAAGCAAGGCATTCTGGTACCCTCAGAATCTCCAGTAACACTGCAGTGTATCTGGTAAAAAAGGCGACAGGGGGATAATGGCATTTGCTTTGAACTAAATTGTTGAATCAGAATTCCCGTTAGTGCCGAATCCAGCGACAATGCTGTGCAGCATCCCAACGGAAGCTACGCACTTCACGGTAATAGATTTGAAGAACACCTTCTTTTCTATACCCCTTCACGAAGAGTCACAGACCTTCCTTCCAATATAGAAATCAGAATTTGAAACACATGAGACTCCCACAAGGATACTGTAAGTCACCTTCCATCTTTAATAGGGTGTGTTAGACCAGAAAAGTAACCCTATAGTCGAATGATACGTATAATATGTTGGTCAGAAGCCAATCGCATCATATGACAAACATCGCAATCTAAGAATCGTCAGTATAGCCAAAAGGCGTCCATTTTGTGAAATATCGGCCATTTGCTTTTTTTCTTCTCTGTCAAAACGCTTTGCAAATGTATTCCATGCTTTAGACTCGCACACCGTGCGAGGCCACAGCTTGAACGTTGAAACACTAACACAGACAGGAATGAGAAAATACATTGTTTTTCTCTCTCACTAAGTCCTTGAAGTGGAGCAGAAGCCGCATCTAATCAGTAGTCCAGGTGCCGGGTTGTCTTGCAAGCGCTGTTGTAAAAGGCAGTTAAACATGAATTATATTCTCCTAGTGGTGCTCCTTCGCGGAGAGAGGTATTTTCTACTTCAGAACTATCTGCCCCTTAGCTCATGAGCCAAAACACACAGATAACATAGTAAGGAATGTTTCCCTGCTAAGAACATAATATCGTTGCCGAGCCAGAGCTCCATGTTCCTCATAACAGAAAGCTGTCTCTGCTGCCTTTGCTAAAAGTAATATGTTTAGGCTGAATGAAGACTTGTCATAACGTGTCACAATTGTCATAATTGTCAATCACTGAACCCTAGCCTGTATCACATGTATGAGGGCGGGTCGAATTGCCTTAGCAAAGGATATGTCTAATGTATATATATTACTGCTTGAACGCTGTTCGCTCTCTCTTGCATCTCACATTGTTTGGGAACACACGTCGTGAGGCGGTGAGACCCAGTCGGCCGACTGAGAATACTTTGAAATAAACCAGACTTGTTTGGGAAAACGAACCTCTCGTCTGACGTGTCATTCTAGTATATGGTTATAGTGCCTTAGTGTCCATATGCAGTCTTTATGTCCTAGCAGGTCCTAGCAGGTCCTTCAGATGGATCTAGGCAACATACAGATAGTGAGCACATTCAAACTATACATGGACAACATTTTAATCTGTAGCAAGTCAGGCGAATAGTGTTGACATTATTTGGTATACTTGCTGACAGTGTTAGCAGAAAAGGGTTACTAGGTTCAATATCGCCTACGCATAACTTTGTGGTGACAGGAAAGCACAGGGAAGCTGGTACTCCCAATAGCATTATTGCAGATTGCGCTCACACAACTACAGTATCCTACTTCATATGAGTAAAGAAGTACTTGTAGCTTACATTGGGGATGATTGGTTCTGTCCTAATATGTCAGAGCATATAGCTACGTTTATGGAAAATTGTGCCACCTGTAAAGAGTTCACTGAAGGACATACTTTACGTGTAGTGAGGGGAGCCATACCCCGCCCAATCGGGCCTTTCCAACATCTCCATATCGACTGTGTCGATTAGATCCAGTTGTGCCAGGGCTACCGCTACATGATAGTGGTTGTGTGCCCTTTCTCCCGATGGATCGAGGCTGGTCCCTGTTCACACCACAATGCCCTCATGGCAGCAAAACTCCTTGTTAGAGAGGTATTCCCATGATGGGGGGTGTCTGAGGTCCTGCAGTGAATGGGCCTCATTTAGTGAATGGGACTTTTGAGCACATCACAACCCTACTGGGGATAGAGCACAAATTGTCCTGTGCCTATCACTTGCAAGCAAATGTGGTGTGTGAGCGCCTCAATGGCCTGCTCCAAGACACAATTGCAAAGATAAAACACACTTTAAAAAGGGTTGGCTTCACTGTTAGCCCCTAGCATTGTTCGCATTGCGCAATCAGCCGGATCTGACCACCACGTAACACCTCATGAGGTGGTAATAGGACAGCGAATGCGACTACCCCTGGCTCCTCTCACTAGCACATTAACAGATACAAATGCAGCCTTTGATGTGTTTGGAAAATAAATGTACAAATATGTGGCTTCTTTTATGGCTAGTGCATCTTTTATTCTCGCCAACTGCAGGCACGGGGGGAGAGGTAGAAAAACAGTGAGGAAGATTTCATCCCAACCACAAGTGAAAGACTCCTCAAGCAACCACTACTTTATCTAGGGGACATGGTCCTACTCTGGAATTTAGGAGAGTTCAGGAAATACAATACGCACACCTAGAATAGGCACACTACCTTTTCCTTACAATAGGTATGCATCAAGAAAGTAAGGACAGTTCAAGCAAGATGGTCCTCAATAGACGTAACTCATTTTAGGAATGCTTTATCTACTTTGTGATACGGACAGAAACTGAATGAATGATTCCTCCACAATTGTTTTTTCATGACTTTCAGCTATATGTTGCCCACTTCTACCCACAATTGACCCATGGAAACCTGACTATCATTACTCTGCTTGGTGTTTTGAGAATCCGGATAGTGTGGGAGCGATGGTTCTTTGCAGCACTCACCTAATACTAAAGGCGTAGAGCTTAATATAACATACAGTAACACAATTATAATGCATTTCCCAGGCTTTTCAGGTGAATTGCACAAACCCTTGGATCAACACAAAGAAGCACCCAAGAATAACAACATGCAAAATGTAATTTGTAATATTGTAATGATGTTTTCTACCTTCTGCTGTTTCTACCTCTTTACACTCTACGAAGATTGTTGTTTTTCCAAGGCAGGTAACAAGCACTGCTAAAGAAGTAAAGAGAGTTAGATGCAGTGCAGAAGTAGATTTCAACCGGGTGTAGGAACCTAGTTGAAATCTACTTCTGCACTGCGCCTAACTGATTCAGCCTGTGTATCAAGCCACATGTGGTATAGCTACAGGCTAAAGTGGGGAAACAAATGGCAAAAGAGAGCTGTTATGTCTGCTCTCTCATACCCTATGCCATGAGTGCATCTGGAACTTTCGTGGCAACTAAAATGCCAGTGGCAAGAGCACCATACATCATGCATTTATCGCTATGCACCACAAGAGGACGATTTCAAGGGAAGCGGGCCACACTAAGGTGTATGTCCAAGAAGACATTCTTGTACTAAAATATCTACATAAAGACTGAGGAAATGTTGGACGATTACTGGAATTCAGATAAAAGTACAGAGTACATCACAGTGGATTGGCCTAAAGGGGAAGTATAGACAGTGACACAGAAGGAGTTACAGTGTCCCAAGAAAGGACCTATAGAAATGGGAGGAATGCCAGGCGGCTGGGATAGAGCACAGGCTGTTCAGCAGAACTGAGATGTTCTTTGCATCTATCATTACAGTAGTACAGACTAGCACAAATGCCAAATGGCTCCAGATAATGCTTTGGCAGCTGACACAGACAATAAACTCAATCGTCAATGGGTCCAACACCATCAAGGAAGAGTTGAGAGCAGTTAGACTAATGTCCCTCCAGAATAGATACCTTCTAGATCTCCTCAGAGCCATGGAGGGAGGCATTTGTGCCAAGATTGGATCTTCTTGCTGTACATTCGTTTCTGCCAATAACTAAGGCAATGTGACGCTGACTGGGCCATCACTCGGCTCTCTGAACTGCACACAAAGATGGAGACGGAAACAAAAAATGTAGGAAAGATTGAGGTTTGGCTGTCTTATATATTCTCATGGATAGCAACATAGATGGCAAACTGACTTAAATTACTGGGAGCAGCTTTGATACTAGTATTGCTAACATAGTGTGTCATCAGGATAATCATCACGCAGTATAGAAAGACAACTAAAAAGACATTAACAATGAAAGTACTGATAGAGATGGAAGAAGATGAAGAAAGAAAGGCACGAAATGCAATGAAATCACAATTAACACAGTGCCCTCTGTTCCCAGCAGGTACAATGTTCCAGTACTCATACAACACCCATAAATATTGAGGAAAATGGGTTTGGTGCAACCCTGATGCGTACTGCAGTTAAGTAACATAGAGCCTGGATAACCATGCAAAATACTATGGACTTCTTGGAGGGATAACAAAGGCTTGGCTTCCAAATTGCAGACAAACCAAGGGAGTCATATGCATAGTGTGGTCAACAGGTCGACCAGATGGTGGATTGTAGACTGGGGGCCATATCTGACTCTCATTCCCCCCACAAGACTCTCAACATGAAGGCAGAGAAACAACAGATGTGCCTCACTTTTAGGCCCATCAAAGCAAATTTCAATGAATAGCAGATGTGAGAAGCGTTATTCTCTCAGACAACCATTCAGACAATACCCAATCAATGATTTGGATGACATGGAAATGACATCGATCGAGCAAGTCGACTAACTGCAAAACCAGACATTAATGACATCATCACTGACATCACGATGTAGCCGCATTATACATGAAGTACATATTCATCCATTCATAAAGTCACACAAACATGCCCTAGTTTATTACATATAGACATTAAGCACATGATTATGACCCACTGTGAGGAAAAAGGGCTTGTTGGGAGCCCGGGAAGCCTGTTTTTGGGCCAAAGAACCCAGAAAACTGTTTCCCATGAGGACCTGGGGTTTGAGTGGGTGCACGTGCTCATGCCTTTGCAGGCTATTTAATCTCCTCCCCATCCCATGCTGCATGTCGGTGATTGTTGGCATCACAGGCATGAGCCGGAGGAGAGTAGGACGTAGAGCTGGTGGACCCGGGCCCCTCTGGTGAGGAGGATTGAGAGACATCACGAACGGAGCTCAGAGGAGCCACGGCTCCTTCCTTATCTCTCATGGAGGCACGAACTACATCGCAGTGACCGCGGCTCGACTGCTCAACGCAGGAGCTGCTTTGCATGCGTAGGTGCTATCTGGCCCCCCTCCAGACCTCAGTCACGTGCACGCTGGGAAAGGTAGGAAACAGGGAAGACTGTGCAATTGTTTGATGCCACGTGCATTATGACATAACGCAATTACCTCCATGAATTCTAATCAGCGAGAGCTGCGGGAGGCAGAGGTCCTGTTCATGAATGCTTGAGGGGTGAACTGAATTGTCATGGAAGCAATGTGTTGTCTGTTGCTGCTTGCTCTGGACAACTCATATGGTGGGAATTTTCCAATGCATACCAGGTCATAAGTGCACCCAATGGAACTAATCACTGTCGGGCAGCAAGAGAAGGGTCCCATGGAGACCATTTGGGGTGCTGCCAGTATATGTAATGTGCTACACTGATTACTTGTTGTATGCCACGTCTCATGTTTGTGTGCTACTGCTGGTTCAGGAGATTATCCGGAAAACACCATGTGCTTATGTTAGTCACTTGATTTAGGAGTGAATGGTTTGAGATACAGGGTCGAGGAGGCAACATCCTAATAAAGTAGGATGTCGTGCTGCTAGTAGGAGAAGGTTCCGGAGAATAATTAACCCACGAATTAAGAGGATTAGTTACATTACTGTGTTTCATGAAGTGTGTGATTTTTCCCCAACTCCCTGAACCTTTCCAATTCAAGAATCCTAACCCTCTTTCCGGTTACCCTAAACACCCCCTACCTATCCATATCTTCTCCCTAACCCTCTTCCCCCCATTGGCTGTCTCGAGGTTACATGATGGTACAACATCAGAAGCTTGTGCCAAACAAGGTGGAAGGGGTCAATGCATTTGGCTTCCGTGGTCTGGAAGGAGTTGTGAAATACTCCAGGGGTGTGACATAATCACCAACCCCTAAAGTGGGAAAATTAATTCCACCTAAGCCATATGGAGTCCCCTCTGCCCTTAACTGAGGTGCTCAAGGCACTACAGGATATTCAGGCAGAATTGGTTCAGATTCGGTAGGAGACCACTACATTGAAGATGCAGGTTAGTGGGTTAATTGCTCAAGGTACGCCAGTTCAGGGGGATGCTGAACCCGCCTCTACTTCTGGGCCATTTGGTTGATCGAGTACAGTGGTGGTGCAGCAACATTTAGGGGTTCCACTGGTAGTGCCAGAGAGGTTTGTTGGAGATTTTAGGAGGTTTTCCACTTTTGTGACAGTCTAAACTAAATTATTTGTATAAACCTACTGCATTTGAGTTTCCCAAGCTTGGACAGTATTTGTTATCTCTAACTTGTCAGGGGATGCAGCAGCTTGGGCAATCCCTTTAGTACAGAAGGAGGATCGCATACTTTATGACTGGGGGATTTTCAGTGGAATTTGCATGAGTGTCTGGTCACCGCAACATGTCCTCAGCTCAAGATAAGGGGTTGCTAGCCCTTATACAGGGCACTAAAGATTTGGTGACCTATGTGATACAGTTTAATCACTTGGTGGTAGAGACAGCTTGGTCAGAACCAAAACAACCAGTTTTGTTTAATCAGGGTGTAGAGGAGCAGCTGAATGCCTCTGCAGGAAGTCCCGCCCCATCCTTCCTATCTGCTGGAAGCCAGAAATCGCGACATGCACAGCACCCGTGATCGTTCCTATTTCACGGAGAGCCTTTGTGAAAAAGTATCCATTGAGAAAACCCTATATGATGTATCTCAGTAAAGATGACAATCTCTTGGAGGAGATCCCCGAAGGAATATGAAGAGGAGAGAAAGAGAAGTTGGGACATCACAAGAAGCAAGCATGACACACTGAAAAGACTGGCTGACAAAGTGAATGTATGGACCTTATAGAAACTGATAACGAAGTAAAGAATCGAGTAAACCTGTGTATGCGGAATGAAGATTGCGCGTGTGAGGACATGTTGCGGTGACCAGACACTCATGCAAATTCCTGTGAAGGGCACTGCAGAACATGCAAGCCGCTTTATAACTGTACAGATGCAGCAAGGCAAGTAGACTAAGTGATCTTAAAGGCTAGCTACATGTAGTGAATAGACTGCCGGCGGTGCCGCCATTATATAGAAGCTGGACATTGGTGTCACATGTTTATTAAGCTCAGACCCACTGAGAAATAGGGATCAGAAAAGCTGTGTCACAGCAACATGAAGTTAAAAGCATGGAAAGGCCTGGAAGAGCTGTCTGGCCTGGTGTCAAAGGATGAAGTAGCGAATAAGTGTTTATCTATACTTGAAGAACAGTAACCGTGAGACGCTGAATTGTCTCGTGTTAAGGTACAAAGAAAAAACAATATGAGTGGCAAGTTTGTTAAATAAAGACAATTAAATGCAGAAAAACAGCCGAAATACAATCTCCTGTCACGTGAACTGTGGATAGAAATAGAAGGTGGGCATGCTGCTCTGGACTTCAGATAGCGTGTGCTCACAGTCCCTTTTATTCCCAGGAGCAAGGACACTTTGCAAGGCCAAGTTCAAAGACAATCTGAATGGCAGAAGGCATGAGCGATGAGAGATGTTGGGCTAATAGGTTGGAAAGACATGGTCAAAGTCCACCCACTGACACCTGGGGTACCAGCTTACGTGCTGCTAGTGAGCTGAATTTTCCAGAGGGGTACAAGTGTGTCAACCAATTAGACAGGACCACATAAAGAAGGGTCGTATATTTTGAGAGCCAATGATAAAACGTGTATCTAATACCTGATGAAGATGACTTGCACTAGGGGAGGACATGAGTTGTCCACCTGACAGTAGAGACCCAATCACAACCCATCTCTATATAGAAAGTATACTTAGATGTTCCCTTTGAGCGTATCACAACACCCCGTAGGTTTCTCTGACATTCCACATAGTATGATGTCATGTATGACACATTTTTAGTATATGAATGTGTTTTTTATGCAAAATGTTTAGGAGAGAACATGAGAGAACGTCCGTCGATGTCCGTTGTAACTCCCTGTTTTAGATAATTGATATTAAAACAGTTGGATGAGACTTTTTGCCAACTTTCTGAGTCGGTCTTATTTGGTGTAACAGTTATTCTGCATCCCATCTATGCATGACATGTTACTCATTTAAGGAACCCCCGGGTTCATGTGGCAGCATTGTAGGATGATTTGATAAAAGACCCATCGACTTGTTAGAACTCCAGTGTTTCGGACGATCGGACATCCTCTGTCATCTAACCAGAAGATCGCAGGTTTCCTGTGGAGAGCGGCCGAATAGAAATCGTGCAAGAAAATCGAGACAGTGGGCAAGGTCCCTTTTTGATGAAATCCTTACCTCGCTTCCACAGGCGCTTTGCGGATGGAAGGCAAAAGTGGCTGATTGGAGGAGGAGACAATACCGCAGGCCTCAAGCCAAACAAGGGAATGGTGGTGGACTGAGGGGAATGGCAAACTAAGGCGATGTGGCTGCAATAAATTAACAAAAGTAACGAAAGTAACGGGAGTAATGGAAGTAACAGGAAATATTGTGTAAAGAGAGAGAGAAGAAGAGGAAAGAAGAGGTAGCACAGAAATTAAGGGGCAGAAGAATACAGAGGCAATGAAAAGAGGAAGAAAGAAGAGCAGGAGTAAGGAAAGAAGAGATAAATCAAGAAGAGGAAAGAGTTAGATGGGAAGCGAGAAAGCAAAGGGAATTGGAAGAAGAGTTAGAACACAAGAGGAGACAGCAGGAACTTGATATCAATCGCATTCAAAGGGGGCTAATGGAGCCAAGTCCTACAATGCGATGGGACAGACTGGAAGAGTTCTTTACGGTAAAGGGAGCGACGTTGGGGCCATCTAGAGCGGCCCTAGATGAGAACTCTGATATAGGAAGTATCAGAGATAGGATCGATAAGGCCTATCAAGAGTTTAAGGAAGGTAGCAAATCGGGATGCCGAGGGAAGGGAGAGCAATCCTCTGAATTTCAATTACAAAGTGAAGAAGAGAATCCATTCCGCTTCGAGCATAGGGCCTTATCCTAAAGCAGACTGATCTTAAATAAGGGTGAAGGGGACGAGAGTCACACTAGTCTGATGAGGAGAGGGAATCCTTCCATGGGGAAGAGGGAAGAGGTGCATGGGCCCCCAAGGGAAGCCTGCAGATGGACAAGGAAGTAAGATGGTCTGATCTAGAGCAACCCAAGGATAGAACGCCAGATCCATAGTATTTCCAGAGTGTCCCAGAGGACGATCGTATAGTGAGAAGGGAGAATCACTACCATATGTGAGTAGGTTAAGATAATTGCCGGGAAGGAGAAGGTCAGGGATTATTGTCCCTACCATGGATAGGCAGTGTTACATCAAAATCTCTGTGTTTGTGACTGCCATACGGACTGCCACACAGCTGCTTTTCTCGCTTCTCCGCATCTCCATTATGGCAGCGCTGGAGGTTGCCATGGAGACGCGGATGCTCTGCCTCACGATTCCATGGAGGTCATGTGACCCGTCGGTTATGTGTGCGTCGAGATAGGCTCCGCCCCCATGCACAAGGAGAGCTTTAAATAGGCTCGTATCCCTTACAACACTGCTTCTAATTAGCGCTATCTTGCCGCATTTCCTGAATTTCGGATTTTCAACCTAACTTCTGACCTCGGATTACGTCCCTCGACTATTCTCTATCTTGTTCCTCGGATTTGATGATACACTCGATTCGGCATCAGTTCTGTCTGTATGCCGACCCCTTTGCCTTTCTGGCGTTCTTTTCTTTGACTACTGCCTTCCGCTGGAAACCGTCAGCAAACGCAGCACTTCCCGGCAGCCGTGCTTAACAAGCCAAAAGCATTCCAACGGTCCCCGCAGGGGGTTTACATCACCCTCGAGTCAGTGCTAATCCCCTGAAGCTGCCATTTAAATACTTCTGTCTCCGTGGTGAGTTCAATCAACCTGGAAAAAGTAGCATTGTTTCAGCTTCCTGTCCTTGCTGGTTAGTGCTCAATCAGTTTTGTTTGCTAGTGGTTTTTTTCTCCTTGGATTTCCTATTCTCTGGATTGTCTCATAAACTGGGATACTTCAAACAACATCTCCACAGCTACTACTTTGCATTTATGAACACTATCCCGACTCAATGCACCATCCCGAAACTAGATGTGTCCCTTGTGCCGTTTGGGGTAGCCTCCTGTACTAACTCCCTGTTTGTTATTTTTTCCTGTTGTTGTTTATTCCATTTTCAAACCACTCTCCTGACGGTAAGCCTTCTACAATTATGTGCATTTTGGGGTTTAGATTGACATAATTTGGGATTGACCTATCTGTTTTCTTCCTTCCCAGTAATACATCCCAACTACAATCTTTGGTACCCTTACAGTCATACCAAGCTTAATTCAGGTATTCCTCCTTCTCACTAAAACACTGCATATTGGTTTCCTAATCCTCACCTTTATAACTGTGTTTTTTTACTTCCGCAGCATTGGTGTAGCGCTGTGGGTATCCCCGCTCTTTTGGGTAACCAATTCCTTTGATTGTATTTCTTTAACAACAAAGGGGTGTGTTGCATTAAAGAGCTCCTCAAGCTGAGGAGGTCTGGTTCTAGAGAGTTTCGGTAACTGAACATACCAGCTTGGACTGAAAACTTACCGGAGCAGATCCCTCTCCTCTAGTGCCTTAAGGTTGAGCAACGCCCCGACCTGTTCAACTAGTGGTGAGTAACAGGCAGATGATGAGAGCCGATTGAGGGTTAGGGTTCACGCCGTTTCCCTTATTGGAAAAAGGGTAGCAAGACCGCAGTATATTCCATGGCCATAGATGAACAAGGCTCATTTAAGGTGCAAGCTCCCGAGTTTGACATCAGGTGCTGGAAAAATGGATTTATCAACTAAGAAACATGAGAGGAGGAAACACATTAGCCACAGGGAACATCAAGTGTCTCTTGGCAGCTATTCTTGGGGAAAGAGCTGATGATATAAGGAGGAGAGCAGGCTATTCAAGTGTGACAGCACAGAACACAGTGCACGATGGAACGCTGTATAATTATTGCAGAGAAGATGTCTGGAGGGCTCTCAGGGTACAGTATCCTGATACATCAAACATGGGTACAATCATGGCACGTAAGATGAAGGAAGATAAAAACCCTCTTGATTACATACAGGATATTAAAAAGCGTTGGACTCTTGAAACGAGGGAACTGTGCGAAAAAACAGTGGCATTATTCTACCACATTTTGTGGCAGGGATCGCCCGAGCAAGTACAGAGGCAGATGAAAAAGCAAATGAGAATGGAAGCAAAGCCATGGGATGAAATACAGATGATGGTAGTGCATCACTGTCGGCTGTTACAGGAGAAAAATAAGGAGGAAGATGTGCTAGGAAACTTGAGGAAGCTAAATTAGTCCAGAAGAAATTGTCAAAATATGCCATAGAAAGGGTAGTATTGATAAGTGGAGAAGGGCTGGGAATACAGCAAACAGCGGGTCCATTGCAGGCTAATAATCAACATCCGATGGACCAAGGAGGAAATGGGTTCATGCCACGAGGAAGAGGTTTGGGATATAGAGGAAGGGGTCGATTCCAAAATAATCAAGGTGGGTTTCAGAATGCACAGAATGAGAATCTGAATGTGCAAGGACGATTTAACCAAGAGGCACTAATTAGACAGGCTCCTCCTGTATGTTGGACTTGTGGGATGACAAGACCCATTGCATGCATATGTGGGAGCCAAGGGAATGTACAGAATGGCCAATTCTCAAGAGGGGGGCCAGCTTATCCTCCAGCAGGTAGCTCACAAGCTAGGGAAGGGTTTGCCCAAGATCAGGCAGTGTATGAAACACAGACGCTGCAAATGCAACAGTCACAGCAACCACAGCAAGTGCAAATGAATCCACCGCAAGAGCAGTTGCACCACATCCCTATGCAAACACAGCAGTATGCAAATACAGGACTACTAATCATAGCTAGAATAGAGGGTGTCACTGTGGTGGGACAAAATCCTTTCACAGGTACAGGGGTATGCATGGATCCACAATAGTACAGCTCACAGGGCAACTTGATGTGTTCAGTACTATCTGTGACACCAGACCCTCAAGAGGAACCAAGGGTCAACGTGACAATAGGAGGCAAATGTTTTTCTTTTTTAGTAGTAGACACGGGGGCTACTCGTTCATGTATATAAGATGGAAATTATCCAATGTCGGGAATTGCCATGAATGCTCAAGGGTTCTCTGGAGTTACAAGTCGAGTTCCTTTTACTGATGAATTACCAGTTTCCATAGGAGAGTGTGATATGTCTGTACCATTGTTGTATTCTAGACAGAAACCAGTTAACATTTTGGAAAGAGATTTGATGACAAAACTTAACGTGACAATTTCTTTTACTGACAAAGGAATAGTGAGTTCCACTGCTGGAATACATTAAATGAATTTGGGTGAATTTGTATTGGCATTCACAGGACAAGTGGCTCTGCGAGGCGTTCCAGTAGAGCCAGAGGTTTTCCTTTATGGGGTGAGTATTCTATTGACATTGCTACCTGGACTAGTGGAAAAGACTATGACAATACCTGATGAATTTGTGTTTAGACCACAGATACCCATGGACGAAGAGGGGGGACAGACAATCCCTATAGAATTAGAAGCAGCCATAGTACGAAGGGAAATGGCAATGCTCGAAGGAACAGATAACGTGGGCAAGCCATGGAGAACAGTAATAGCTCTGGGAGAAGGGTATAGGCTGACTGACATTACTGATGATGACATGTTTAGCGAGGACTCAACAGATGATGAAGTAGTGTTATGAGCATTATATATTGGATAAGAATAGAGAAAAGGGAAATCCCACTGTGAATGGCATTAATACAGTAGCATCCAGCATTTTTTGTCGAAGACTTGGACAATGTGCCAAGCGTCCTATGAACTACAGGCCCTTATGACATAGGACGGTTAAAGGGGGTAGGAGAAGTCAAAATAAAGCTGAAACCAGGAGCAATTTTACCTCGATTAAGACAATACCCCATGTCTTGAGAGGCTGATGAGGGTATTTTATTTTTCAGCACTAATGAAACAAGGCATTCTAATACCGTCAGAATCATTGTGAAACACAGTGGTGTATCCTGTGAAAAAATCAAAGGGAGGGTCGTCGAGATTCATACAGGACATGAGTCTGTTTAACCAGATTGTAGAGGCAGAGTTTCCTTAAATTCCTAATCTGGCGACAATACTATGTAATATCCCAGTAGAGGCACGATTTTTCATGGTGATCGATTTCAAAAATGCGTTTCTCTCAATCCCATTGCACAAGTACTCACAAGACTTGACTTAATTTACGTTCCAAAAGACTTGTATGAAACACACTAGGCTGCCCCAAGGGTACTGTGACTATCCATCAATCTTTAACAGAGTCCCCCAGATGAACATAGCTAATATTGATTTGAAGGGTGGCGTGATACAATACGTAGATGATATTTTAATTTGTACCATTACAGAAGATGAGTGTAGACAAGACTTGATTCAGTTGATGACTATCCTAGCAGAAAAGGGATACAAGGTAGACAAGGAAAAGTTATGGTATTGTCAAGAAGAGGTGTTATACATAGGACAACTGATCTCACATGAGGGAAAGAAGGTGCCACCTGAAAGAGCTGAGGCGATTATGAAAACCGCAAAACCGCATAGTGTAAAACAAATGCAACCATTTTTTGGTTTATGTAATTATATAAGAGCCTGGGTGTTAAACTATAGTACATATACAAGACCCTTTTTGCAAGCTTTAAAGAAGGCACACGTAGATGAAGTCACAATAGAATGGAGGAAGGATTTGAAGAGTTGAAAAAAAGCAATTTGTACAGCTCCTGTTTTACGAATTCCCAATCATGCTGTGGAGTTTTTCTTATTTTTGCACACAAATGGGACATTCATGACTGCAGTGCTTACACAGAGAACTACACTGTGGTAGAAACCCCTAGCGTATTACAGTGGGATGTTAGAATCAGTTATGAAGGGACACTTTCCTTGTGAACAGTCATTGGCAGCCACTGCATTTGCAATTGACAAGTGTACAAGTATTGTGACGGGCTGCTCTATGCCTCTTTTTGTGGAACATGCTTTGTGTGCCATTTTAGAGAAACCCAAAGGTACATTGACATCCAAGAGAGCTTCTGCTTATGAAGTGATGATTTCGAAACCCAGCGATTAAAACTGTCAGATGTTAAATAGTGAACTCTGCCACATTTGTAGCTGAGCCAGTGACAGAGGGTGACCATGTGCATGATTATGCAAACTTCATTGAATTCTATTATGATATACCTCATGTAAAAGAAAACGCATTGCCAGGAGGGGAAATTCTCTTTATTGATGGTTCTTCGAAAAGTGATGAAATCGGTGAAGAAAGGCATTCTGGCAAAGCTGTAGTAAGGCATAGAGCAAATAGCGAGTTTGAAGTTGTAGCAAGTGCAAGACTACTGTCTCAATTTTTGGCACAAGTGGCAGATTTCGTTGCGCTTATTGTCGCGCTTGAAAATTATGAATTGAAGGAAGTGATGGTGTACAGTGACTCCGCCTATGTGATGTCAACCGTACATGCAGGGCTAGCTTGTTGGAAAAGGAGGAGCTATCTCTGAGAGGAAGGCACTCCAGTGCAACACGCATCCTTTTTGGACATGCTTATTAAGGCACTACAGCTCCCAGTAGCCATAGTGGTAGTTGAATGTGTTGCTCATAATAAGCATACAGACTATATTTCTTGTGGGAATGAAGCCACAAATGCAGAAGCCAAAAGGGTTGCATATTCACCAGATATTTCAAGTTTTGATACTCCAGATGTCAAGGCAAAGGTAGTCACGATTATGGTACTGAAAGAAGGATTTAATAATTTCAAAAGAACCCAATATATGGAGATTCAAGGAAGTGCACCACGGGAAGAGCAGGAACTATGGAAGCAAAGGGGGTGTTCTTTATCTGCCACTGAAGCATTATGGCAACAGGATAGCACTGGAAAGCTGGTGATGCCAGTAACATTGTGGAAGGTAGTGCTTCAACAGCTGTACTACCCTGCGCATGTAACTTGGGAAAGTCTTGCTGCAACGATTGCAGAACACAGGATTGTTCCAAATTTGTTACAGCACGTTGTATTTTATGTATTAAACTGCATCGTATTCCAAAGGGTTACCCCTGGGCATACACTGCAAACAATTAGAGGAGTAATTCCTCGACCAAATGGTCCTTTTCAGCATTTACATATTGACTATGTTGATATGCTGCGGGTATATAGTGGATACAGGTATTTGATAGTGGTGGTGTGTCCCTTCTCCAGGTGGATCGAAGCAGGTCGATGCACACACACTGACGTCACTTGCACCGCAAAGTTTCTAGTACGTGAAGTCGTTCCACGATGGGGAGTGTGCGAAGTGCTGAGATCCGATAATGGGCCACATTTTGTTGATAAAGTATTTGAACAGATAGCACTATTACTGAATGTTAAGCACACGTTTTTTTCTGCTTACCACCCGCAAGTAAACAGAAATGTGAGAGACTTAACAGCCTCCTTAAAGAAAGGATTGCCAAACTTAAATTGACGTTGAAAAGGGGATGACTATATTGCTTGCCCTTAGCTTTATATGCCCTAAGGAATCAGCCTGGTTCAGACCACCACCTCACACCCCATAAATTAGTAACAGGGAGGCGAATGAGAACACCCCTTACACTTCCATCGAGGAGTAGAAGTTATGCCCAGAGTACAGCAAAAATGTTAGGAAATGAGTTACCTGATTTCTTCACATGTATGACCGCTAGCATCTCTCTCATTTCAGATCAACTCAAGTGCCAGGGGAGGTCGGTTTCAAAACACAGATGAAAACCATTTAGCAACCGGATCAAGTGAAGTATTAGGGAAGGCCGTAAGGAAAGGCCTCCGGTGCTCTTTGCAGCTCCGCTGCGAGCACGAATCATCCCCGACCAGCTGAGCGCTGAATCAGCTGTTATCCTGCACTTCGGAGCGGCCGCGTGTTCCCCTTTGTCTACGCTACAAGCCGCGTTCACCGAAGCTCCAGACAAGATGGCCCCCGTTACCACGGCAGCACAATCAACAAAATGTGCTCAGAAGCTCACTGCCGTGGGCCCGTGTCCCGATTCGCTGCCTCACCCCGCCCGCCCCTCCCCTCCTGCTTTATATGGAGGGGGAGAGGGCCGAGAGGCGAAGCCGAGCAGGGAAGGCCGTAAGGAAAGGCCTCCGGTGCTCTTTGCAGCTCTTCGCTGCTCGTCTGCCGTCTGCCCAATGCCCTTGCAGCACCTACAAGGTAAGAAGCACTACCCGAGCAAGCTTCTTTCAGAACCATGTGCTTCTTCAAGGCTCCTCAGGTTGCGCGCCCGTACTCTGCAAGCCGCCTTCAGCTCACACCCCACACCCACGAGCACCCGTAATACACGGCTATGCTCACGTACTCTACACCCCTTTATATTTGCTGATAAGGACAGGCTCCCACGCACAACCTCAAAGGCTGCATCCACTACTAGTATTGCCAACAGAGTACTTGACCCACCACATAACTGGCCTAACCCCATAACAAATGTGATTAATCATGTGTCCACTACTACCCCCAGTGTAAGATCTGTAATGTGCAAATCTTCTACCGCCATCTTGAATTCTATTGTGTCAAATGCCATGCCACATGTGTCCACCACCTCTGAAAATGAGCCCCCCAGTGGAAAATCTATGATGTGCCCCCCAGTGGAAAATCTATGATGTGCAAATCTTCTACCGCCAGTTTGAAATCTATTGTGTCAAATGCTATGCCACATGTGTCCACCACTTCTGAAAATGAGCCCCCCAGTGTAAAATCTGTGATGTGCAAATCTTCTACCGTCATTTTGAATTCTATTGTGCCAAATGCTATGCCACATGTGTCCACCACCTCTGAAAATGAGCCCCCCAGTGTAAAATCTGTGATGTGCAAATCTTCTACCGCCATTTTGAATTCTATTGTGCCAAATACTATGCCACATGTGTCCACCACCTCTGAAAATGAGCCCCCCAGTGTAAAATCTGTGATGTGCAAATCTTTTACCGCCATTTTGAATTCTATTGTGCCAAATGCTATGCCACATGTGTCCACCACCTCTGAAAATGAGCCCCCCAGTGTAAAATCAGTGTTGTGCACCTCGCCCAACGCACCTAGCCACTCCACACCATTGTCTCCCATCTCAAACCCCCTCACAGCCACTACTGAACCCCACCTCAAATGCGCCATTATCAACACCAGGTCCATTAATGCTCACGCTCTAGACATCCACGATCTCCTAACCTCCCAAAACCTAGATCTACTCATGATCTCAGAAACTTGGCTACACCAGGCCTCCGGCCCTACGCTCTCATTCGCCTTACCCCCTGGCTACTCCATCACTAGACAAGACCGCCTCTTGTAGCAATTATCTTCAGAGACTGCCTCTCTGTCAGAAAGGTAGAGAAATCCCTTAATAACAACAGCGACTACCTCCAAGTCAAAATAACCCTCTCCCGCCACTGCACAATTACTGTGCACACTGTATATCGCCCACCAGGCCCAGCAGGAGACTTTCAGGCCTCCCTCATCCACCTCCTCTCTGACAACCTCAAAAAACAATCTAAAGCCATTCTCCTTGGGGATGTCAACCTAGGGCTCCGGGACAGTAAGGACGTAGCAGCAAAATCCCTTGACTCTGCCCTTAATGCTCTAGGCTACAATAACACCATACTTAGCTCAACTCACACCCAGGGCAGAACGCTTGACTGGATAGCACAGCACAACTGTCCACTCATCATCACAGGAAACACTCCGACCCCATGGTCTGACCACCACATCATCACCTTTAGCATCCTCACCAGTAGCTCCCCAGCTACCCCTTCACCTCAACCACTCCCTCCCTGCCTCGCCAGAAGCTCCCGCCAACTCACTAAGGAGAGACTACTGCCCTTCCTCCAAGGTCCAGCCTTCAGACCACCTTTCTCCTCAGACCCCGAAACACTTGCATCAACCTATGATACTGCCATCAAAGCAGCTATCAACGCCATTGCCCCGCTCAAACCTCGCAAATCCAAACCCACTACCCACCCCAACTTTTGGTTCACACCTGACCTCTTCGCACTCCGCAACAAGAAAAAAGCCTCACTCACACAGTGGCAAAAGTCCCACTCCGAAAAAGATAAGATGATCTTTAAAGCCCTCTCCACCAAATACAAAAAGGCAATCACCCAAGCCAAGGCCAAATCCTTTGAATCAAGAATCTCGGAAGCCCAATCTAACACTAAAGAAATATTCGCCATTTTCAGAGAGCTCGAGACACCCACCCCCGCCCCCCAGAATTTCGCCAAAGGCAAAGACTGGTGTGATGAAATACAAAAGGCCATGCAATCCAAACTAAGTCTCCTCAAAAGTAAAATACTAGCCACTAAACAAGCCCTACCGAACAAACACATCTCAGTCCCACTGCCCGCCCCTGATCCCCCCCTACCCTTCTCCTTCAAACCGATTCAGGAAAAAGACATCATCAACATAATGAGGAACATCAAACCCTCTAACTGCAAAGGTGATGCATGCCCAGCCTCCATTATCAAAGACTGTGCGGAAATGCTAGCTCCCTTCCTAACAGCCTTTGTAAATGCCTCCTTCACCACAGGAAAAGTCCCTGCCTCCCTCAAGGAAGCCTGGGTCCGCCCTCTTCTAAAAAAGACATCGCTCGATCCCACCTCCCCCAACAACTACAGATCCATCACCACTGTCCCCTTCCTCCTTAAAATACTGGACAAAGCAGCCTACCTGCAGGTCCAACACTTCATTGAAGAGAACAAACTCCTTGGACTACGCCAATCTGGCTTCCGCCCCAGACACTGAACCGAAACAGCCCTACTTGACTTGAAAAACCAGATGGACGATGCGAGAGACTTGGGTAAACCAGCACTTCTCCTACTCCTTGACCTCTCAGCGGCCTTTGATCTCGTGGATCATGGCGTCCTATGCCACCACCTCTCCACCACCGCCAAATTCTCCCCAGAAGCCACAGCGTGGATCACCTCCTTCCTACAAGACAGAACCATGCAAGTATTCTCGGGCCTATCCGCCGCCTCACCAACCATTATACTTTGTGGGGTGCCTCAAGGCTCCTGCCTCTCCCCCATGCTATACAACATCTTTACACGCCCCCTCTTCCTCATCCTCGACGCCATGGGCATCTCCTACACCAATTACGCCGACGATACACAGATCCGCCTCACTCTCACAGGCAACTACAACACTGACTCCCTGACCCTCAAAAACCTCTACAACACCATCCAAGCCTGGATGGCAGACAACGGCCTATGCCTCAACTCTGACAAGACGGAACTCCTCCTGGTAGGTTCTCCCGACACCCTAAAAAATCTAGATGCCCAATTCAGCCACTTCACCATTGACTCCATCAAAATTCCAGTTTCCGACTCTGTCAAAACTCTGGGAGTTTACCTAGATTACGGCCTATCCATGGACAGACAAATCAATGCAATAGCCTCTGCAGCTGCATATCATGCCAAATTTATAAATGCAGTCAGACCCTTTCTCTCCAAAGAGAACTGCACCAACATAGCCAGAGCCATCACCAGCTCTAGGCTAGACTACTGTAACGTACTCTTTCTAGGAACCTCCAACAAAAACTTAGAGAGATTACAAGTAATACAGAACAATGCGCTCCGGGCAGCCCAAGGCATTGCAAAAAGCGAACATATCTCTGAGGCCAGAAAACTAGCCCACTGGCTCCCAATAAAAGAAAGGATCTTATTCAAAGCCCTGACACTGACCCACAAGTGCATCCACCTCACTGCTCCTGCATACCTCTCACAAAGGATACACCCCGTCTCTTCCACCAGGCCAACTAGATCACCGTACACCAACATGCTCTCGGTGCCACTAGTGAAAAAAGCAAGAGCGGGCGGATCCAACTTCCCTTACCTCGCGCCCTCTCACTGGAATGCCCTACCACCCACTATCCGTGGCGAGGCCTCCCTCACGACCTTCCGCAAAACGCTGAAGACTGCCCTCTTCACACACCAGCACGGTCACCTTCGTGTATACTGTACAATATGACCTAAAGCAATATCTGTAACAACATTATGCTTCCCTGTAACATTCACAATATGTCAACAATCGCTATCCTGCCTGTACCATGTAACTATGATTATTGCAAGTAACAGCGCCTCAATGCCCCTGGGCTGCTTGCGCGCTATATAAATGTAAATAAATAAATAAATAAATAAATAAATAAATAAATTATCACTACCTAGACTAGTTGTTGGTGACACTGTGCTAATTTAAAACTTTACTAGGAACTGGCACGAGCCGAGATTTAATGGTCTGTTTCTTGTCAAATTTGTTACTCCTTCAGCAGTAAATGTTCAAGGCAAACAAGTGTGGATACATCTGAACAACATCAAGCTATACGCTGGTGAGACCGCAGCACTCCCAGCCATCAGTCCAGAAGCAAGACAAGAAGAAGAATTTCAGCATGTGCAGACTCGATCGATGACAAAGAAGAAGGATGATAAAGCTATGAACTAATAAATGCAGATTTGCATTTGGACTGTGACTCCCCTTGGACACTCCTTATACATATTATAGCAGGCATGCAATTCCTTGCTTGAGTCAAAAGAAACGTTGAAAATGAACTTTAGAAAAGTACTGATGCATCACAATTATGCCTAACCTTGAATTCAAAGTCAACAATTGGAAACGTGAGCAGTACCCCAATGCGTTTCTTACTGACTACTTGTTTGGCTGAATCTATGGTCTTGTCAGACGGAGATGTGCATTGGCTCATACTTGCTGTTTTTGTGTTTATCCTTCAAGCTTATCCTGCTCTTGTCAGAAGAGACGTGCACATCCACACTTTTATACAGGATCCTAAGAATGGCCTTGTAATCTGAAGGCTGCTTGTAGCAATAGTAGAGGAATTACTGAAGCTACCAAATTCATTACAGTTACTGGAGTAAAGTGTTTTTCCTTCCTTAAATCGCAGTAAAATGAGGAATGTTAAAGCTGGTACGATTTCTGAGATTGAGCAAGCTAAAGAAGTTGCAGAATGGCACAAGCAGTGGGGACTAATATCTTGGTTCGTGATATATATATGTACCATTATGCTTTGTGTTTTTCTGTTTCTTTTGATTCGCTTTTTCTGTTTCATTGATCCAAACAAGTCAGAAGTCCCTTTGATACTCCCATCTCCAGGAAATCTTGTAGATGTGTCCACTTCCAATGAGTTAAAGCCCCTTGTGTTGTCCACACATCATAAGGCTGCTTAAGAGTTGTTTCCAAGGGCTGAAAACATTTTGTTAGGGATACACAGAAGGAGTGCAGAGGAAGACAATGATAAAATAAACACTTATCTAGATAGTATAGCACAGCACACCTGGGTAATAACATGCAGTATCAGTACATGAAAAAGGTGGGAGAGAGAACATCTAAGGAGAGTTGCTATGTCTGCGCTCTCATACCTTATGCCATGGGAACTTCTAAATTGTTCATAGCTACAGAAGTACCAGTGACAAAAGCTTATTGCCTGATGCATCTCACACTTTGCCAGACAAAAGGACAGTTCCAAGGCAGAACAGCATCCCTGGTGTGGATAAATAAAGACACATCTGAAAGAGAAGACAATTATGTGTAACACTTAAAGACAAAGGAGAATCCAAAAACAAGGCAATCAGATATGAACAGCCTGGAGCACCAAATGGAGCAGGAATCACGATGGAAGAAAACAAGATGCTAAATTGTCAAGGCAAGAATGAAGAGGAGATACTGAGTTGCTGGGAAAGAGGTCCATTGCAAATCAGAGGAACAGTGTTGACTCAAGAAGGATGGGCTGATGGACTGATTGTGTGTAAAGCAGCAGCATTAACTGGACAGTACGAGCGTGTTATAGAAACTGCAGAAAAAGAATGCAAGGATCAATGGTCGAAGATTACAAAATTGTTGACATGGGGTGACAACAAAGGAAGACCATTGCAGATATTACCTTTTAAAGAGTGCATCCGTGTGTTTCAGAAATAATGCTATGAGGAAGGTTGGAGGGAATCACCAGTGTGGCAGAATTTTTCATGTACCAGGTATGAAGGAAGGGACAGTCATCCTAATGGATCATTATTGAGCTTGTGGGTCCAGAGCCTACATGAAGCTGCCCAAGTACTGAGGAGGGATGTGCTCTATAGTGCTTATCCATGTTCCAGCATTAGTGATTCCTAAGAGTGACCTGAATATTGGAGAGTTTCCAAAAGCAGATGCCCACTTGAGGAGGAGGAGATCACTTGAATTTCTAAACCAAACAAGGAGGAAGAATTACTTTTCATCTAAATCAATAGAAGCCTTTGATGCTATTTTCTATGAGCACAGGTTGTTCAGCCAGACTTCAGCGATATTCATGACTATCTTTATGCTTGGGATCCAGGTGGTGGCCAATGCAAAGTGGTTGCAAATCACACGCTAGGAACTCCTGCAGACGATCAACACTACCATAAAGGCATTCAATGCGATCAAGGAAGAATTGAGGGCCATAAGACTGATGACCCTCCAGAACAGATATGTCCTTGATATGATCACAGCAATGGATGGAAGAGTTTGCGCCAAAATCGGGCCATCATGTCGCACGTTCATTCCTTCTCATGATGACAAGAATGGGACCTTGACAGAGGCCATAGCGTTGCTGACGAAATTGCACAATCAGATGGAAGATGAGACAGAAGACATTGCGGATGATAGCTGGTTTGCGTCTTTCTTCTCATTGGTTCCTCAATGGATGGTGAACATCTTTAAGCTTCTTGGAGCAATACTGGTGATGGTGAAGTTTGGATTCTGTGAAATCAGGATAATAATTACACAGTGTAAGAAGACAGCAAAGAAGGCTGTGGGAATGAAGATCCTGATCAATGTGAATCAGGGTTCGGACCCAAGGAGTTGACAGATGAAGAGATTAGAAATATATAGAGGCCAGCATCTTAGCACCTGAGGGAACAAAGTTCCAGCATCCAAGAAATCATAAGAAGTATGTAGGATGATGCGTCTATTGTAGCCCGAATGGACAGTGCAGCTACATGAACTGGAGTGTTGATGAGAATGTAAAATCAGCAGGGTCCCTGAAGGGAGGGATGAAGATCTGAACTCCAAAGAAGCACTTCTTCAAGAGAGCATACTAAGATGTGAAGACTGATGAAGGAGTGGTCGATGAATCATCCAGAGGGGGGAGTGTAGAGGAGCAGCTGGATGCCTCTGCAGGAAGTTCCGCCCCCATCCTTCCTATATGCTGGAAGCCAGAATCATGACATGCACAGCACCCATGATCGTGCCTATTCCACTGAGTGCCTTTGAGAAAAGGTATCCATTGAGAAAACCCTATATGATGTATCCCCATAGAGATGGCAATCTCTTGGAGGAGATCCCTGAAGGAATATTGTTGCATCCCATTACCGGCAATGGTCTCTGTGGCACCGCAGAAGGCAGTGTAACTCATTACTGTTTGCCTCCCCAAAGATGGTGGTGGAATTTCCCTGTCGTGCTGTGGTAGGCTGAGTCTTTGCACGCACGTTTCCGACGCCGGAGAGAAGTCACGTGACACAACATTGCAGACGCGTAACAACTCAACGTGTCGCTACTCTTCAGAATGACGCTCTGTGAGTGTACGAATTCTAGGGAATTCTTTCTCTGCTTATTTTCTGCCTCCTAACCTCTTATTTCTTGATTTAGAGCGGACAGTTGGTACCTCCTCCTTAAACCTCTCACAGTCACAGCTCTCATCTTACGGTCTCTCTCTCTCCACTCTACAGTGTAAGGGCTCCTTCAATTTCCAAGAAGCTGATTCTGTTAAAACCATTTGATCGGCCAGCTTGCATCCTTTAGTGGGTGATTCCATCCAGCAAAATTCATACGATCCATCTGTAAAACTGAATTCCGACTGTTATTCGATTCCTGCTCCAGAACCCGAAGACCATCCAACTTCCGAGGAGTGACATCCATTCCACAGCAGGGTTTTCTGCCCCAGAGGGTTTCCCTGGGAGTACTCCCCCCTCCATTCCTGCTTTGCTAAGGAAGGAGGGTGGTAGAATTTTCAGGGGAAGTCTCATTATCTTCGCTCATGGTCTTCAAGGCAGGTTAGTGGAAATCTGCCTTTGTTTTTGGTATCACTGTCTAAGTACCTGTCTACGTACAGAATTGTAACAGATAGCGATGCCCAAAAAGAAAGAGCAGTTGCAGGATCATGGAACAATAGATGCAGCAGCTTATGGCTGCAATGCAGTCTTTGTCTCATGAAGTACAGAACCTTAAGCAGGAAAACAGCCAGTTAAGACAACAAGTGGCTCGGGTTGTCCCTGAGGTTCCCCCGTCAGCTTTACCTACTGGTAAATACAACGGAAACCCTCATAAATTGATGGAATTCCTAGATAGCTGTACCGTGCAATTCACCTTCAAACCTTGATATTTCCCAACAGACAAAGATAAGGTTGGGTTTCTAGTTTCACATCTCTCAGAAGTGGCTCTAGCTTGGGCAACTCCCTTAGTGATCTCTGGAACCCTGCCCTCGATTCCTACACAGCTTTTGTAAACAGCTTAAAATCAATGTTCAGTAGACAGGAAATCTCAGTGGCTGCACAAAAAAATCTTTTAGCCCTTAGGCAAGGCACGCAGGAACTGATGTCCTACATCACTTAGTTTAAACAGCTTTCCTCGGAGACAACCTGGCCAGATGATGCCCTATTAACTCTATTTCGGAGGGGTCTAACCGAGGAACTTAAAGATGAAGTATCGCGGGTACCCCGTCCCGCGAATCTGGCAGACATGATTACCTTAACCGTGCAAATGGATTAGCATTTACAGGAACGACAACATGAACGAAAGAATGGGAGGTTGTTTCATTCCTGTTCCGAAGGTCTGCCTACAGTGGTTAAATCTATACCGCAAGACGAACCTATGCAACTCGGTTCGGCAAGGGGATCTTTAACTAAAGGAGAAAAAGAAAGACGTAAATCCTTGGGATTGTGTATGTACTGCGGGTCCGCAACCCATGTCCTCCTCGTAAACCTGCGGCCCTATTGCCGGGAAACTCCAAAACTCTGCCGTAAGGGGAACCACGGCTAGGGTATCCAGGAATGGTTCCTCAAAAACAGTAGCTCATTCTCGAACCTCTCTTCCAACAGATCTGTCGATGGTGGTGGTCTCGCTTAATATACACATTCAAGATCAAGTAATATCTGGTATACCATAATTGGTGGATTGCGGTGCTGCGGGTAATTTCATCGATGACCACTGGGCAGAACAGAATGGTATTGCACGGGTGACGAAGGAATCTGTCACCCCTATACAAGGGGTAGACGGTTGTCCTCTGAGTTCCGGTCCTATCCGAGAGCAAACAAAGCCCCTCACTTGTCAAATCTCTTCCCATAAAGAAACACTTGGCTTTGATTTAATCAAAGCCGCCCACTTCCTCGTTATTCTAGGGTTACCGTGGCTGTGGCTACATAATCCATTCATCAATTGGTCGGCCGGAACTCTCTAGCTGGGGTCCGAGTATTGTGTTTCACACTGTTTATCTGACAAGTCAGTAGGCCTGCAGGTCTCTCTTCCTACACCTACTCCTACTACAGTTACTACGGTGGGACTAGTAAACAAAATTCCGGAGATTTACCACCAATACTCCTCCGTATTCTCCACCCCACAGTTTTCAACACTGCCCCCACATCGGAGAGATGACTTTATTCCAAAAAAAGATTCGGAGGAGTTACGACCTTGTATCGACTACAGAGGGCTAAATAAGATCACTATAGCCTATGCCACTAATTTCAGACATCCTGGAGGCGGTACAAGGGGCCACTATTTATTCTAAACTAGACCTTCGAGGAGCATATCATCTCATACGAATAGCCCCTGGGGATGATTGGAAGAAAGCATTTCGTACTCCTTTTGGACATTTTGAGTACCATGTTATGCCCTTCAGGTTGTCCAAAGCGCCTGCGGTATTTCAACGCTTTATGGACCATATTTTCTCAGATGTTTTATTACATTTTATGGTTGTGTACCTCGATGACATCTTAATATTTTCTCCAAATGAAGAGAAACATGTTCATAATGTATCATTGGTCCTGGAAAGATTACAGGCAAATCAGTTATACTGCAAGCTTGACAAATGCAAATTCCATCAAACCCAGGTAAACTATTTAGGGTTTGTTCTGTCAGCCGAGGGCATTTCCATGGATCCTCGAAAGGTGGCTGCTGTGCTGGAATGGCCACCTCCCACTAACATTAAAGAAATACAAAGATTTATTAGATTCGCCAATTTCTATCGCAAATTTATCCCAAACTTCTCAGAAATCATTTTGCCCATTACCCAACTCCTAAAGAAGAACATCCGATTCAATTGGCATGATCAAGCGCAGGTGGCCTTTTCAAGGCTTAAGGAGTTGTTCACTACTGCCCCTGTTTTATCCACACCCGATCAAACAAAAAATGTAATCTTAGAAACAGATGCTTCCCACCATGCTTTGGGAGCAGTTCTGCTCCAAGAGTCTGAATCTGAGGGTGAAAAATCGGTAGCATATCTGTCTAAGACTTTCAATGCATCAGAGATGAATTACTCTGTCCTCGAGAAGGAACTTTTAGCTATCAAAAGGTCCTTCGAGGAATGGAGACACCTTCTGTTGGGATCACCTCATCCAATAGAAGTCCGAACCGATCACCAAAATTTGAAGGTCCTACAATATGCCCAGACTACCAACAGCCGTAAGGCACGCTGGGCTCATTTGTTTTTACCCTTCTGAATCAATTTCACATTCCTGCCTGGACGACTGAATCTTCGAGCTGATGCCCTTTCCCGCAAGGACCAGTCTGTTTCCAAATTTAGACCTGAGAGACTCGTCCCGGGGGCTAAATCCATTTCAGTTTTGGTGGATTTTCTTCAGATGATCAAACAGGCAACAAACCTCTGATCACTGTCTTGCAGGTTCCTGTCCCAAACCTACCATCACATCCCTGATAAGGGATATTTGTTTCATGGCAAACAGGTGTTGGTCCCAATGGAAGTCCTTCAGAGGGAGGTTCTGCCCATGTGCCATGATTTGCGTGCTGCAGGTCATCGGGGATATCGAACTACGTTGGATCTGATCAAGAGACATTTTTGGTGGCCAGCTCTTCAATCGGATGTTAAGGATTGTGTCTCGGCTTGCCCCACCTGTTTGCAATCCAAAACACCCCAAGTACCTCCTTTGGGTCTTCTCTCTCGGATGCCGATACCCGACAAACCCTGGCAAGTAATCTCAACGGATTTCATAGTGGAATTACCTCCTTCGAAACATCATACCACAATAATGGTGACTATTGATTATTTCACAAAATTGGCGCACTTTAGCCCATTGCTCAAACCACCAACAGCAGAACAAATGTCCCGAATTTTCATCAAGGAAGTTTTTTCTCGTCATGGACTCCCTGAAACCATCGTATCAGATAGGGGCCCTCAGTATACATCTTATTTTTGGCAGAAGATCTGTGCCTATCTGGGTGTGCAGAGAGCACTTAGCTCTGGCTATCACCCTCAGGCTAACAGCCAGACAGAACGTTTAAATCAGACATTGGAGGGATATCTGCACTGTTTTGTTTCTGCTGCCCATGACAACTGGGTGGATCTCCTTCCTTTGGCTGAGTTTGCCTGTAACAATGCTACTCATACTGCAATAAAGGTTAGTCCCTTCTATTGCACTTATGGCTTTCATCCTTCCTTTGTACCCACAGCCATATCTGCCCCCACAAAATGTCCTGGAGTTGATAGTTTCATTTCTGACTTACAAACAGGACACCGCACTGCTCGCCAAGCTCTTTTGGCAGCTCAGGATCGTGCCAAAAAATACGCTGACTTACATCATCGACCTGCTTCTGCCCTGACGGTAGGAGATGCAGTTTGGCTGGCCTCTCGGTTCTTACCCCGTCACCTGGTTCCGTCTAAACCTTTACCCAGATTTTTTGGACCCTTTCGGATTCAAGCTTTGGTGGGCAAAGCTGCAGTACGCCTTTTACTGCCACCGTCTTGGTCGAGAATTCATCCCGTCTTTCATCTCTCCCAGATCAAACTAAACGTGGCAGATCATTTCCGGCGACATCCTTCGATCCGCCCTCCTCCCATTGACACGGCTACTGCTCCTGAGTTTGCGGTGGCTGGCATCTGTGACTCTCGAAACCATGGAGGGTGTTTGCAGTTTTTGGTTGATTGGAAGGGGTATTCACCGGGGGATCGCTCTTGGGAACTGGCTTTGGGGGTTCATGCCCCTCGGTTGGTGAGGCCATTCTTTCAGTGGAATCCCAGCAAACCAAGAAGTCCGCCTCTGCGGAGGGGGCATATTGTTACATCCCACTACCGGCAAAGGTCTCTGTGGTACCACGTGTCATGAATAGCTGAATTCTGCCCTTCTGGACTTCGTGGTCCATGATGCACCACGGCATAAACTCTGCAACTCATCCAAGATGGCTGACGGATCAGAACCGTTGCGTTCTAGCCTTTGCATGCAGTCTCCAGCTTCCTAGAAAAAAGGCACGCACGCGTCTCTGCGCGTCTCAACTCTACCCCTACGAGTTACTAGACGTTGTTCGAGTTCACTCTCTGTGCTATCGTGAATTCTATCTTTCCTTCTTTGTTCCTGGAACCCCCCTCCAAACCTTACCTTACCAATATCCTACTTCCTGGATTCATTGACATTGTTGCCGGTAATCGAACGCTACCGGTTTGGCAGCCGGCTTCCACGCTGGAACCCGAGGACTCGCATTCCAGCCTGTACAAGTCACGGTCGGTGAAAAAGAAAGAAACCTCATCCCAGAAGACCACAAGCAAGGAGAAAAAGGTGAGAAAGAAAGAAGATCGTGACAGATTGAGACGCCTAGAACTGGATACAGAAACAGATATGGAAGCAGCAGTCCAAGACCTCATGAGAGGTATGCAAGAAATAACTACAGAGGTTCAAAATCTCAAAGCCGAAAATGAAGCTTTAAAACAGCTGGTCTTATCCCGGGATTCCGCAGTCAAAGAAAGCATTCTGGTAGGAGGTGTTGTGGACAAGTATGATGGATCTTCTAGGTCCCTGCGTTCCTTCCTTGATTGTTGCTTAGTGCACTTCACTTTCAAACCCTACTATTTTTCCACACCACGAGAAAAGGTTGGATTCATGCTATCACACTTAACGGGCAATGCCTTAACCTGGGCAACTGCCTTAGTTAATTTGGGAGATCAGCTGTTGGATAACTACGAAGGATTTGTGGATGCCCTAAAAGCCATGTTTGATCGACCAGAACTTGTTTACAGTGCACAAGAAAGACTTCTTGAATTTAAGCAGGGGAGTCAGGAAATGCTCTCTTATGTGACTCGCTTCAAGCAGCTAGCTAAAGAAGCTGATTGGTCACAAGAAGCCAGTTTCACTCTCTTCAGAAGGGGTTTAAATGATGAAGTAAAGGATGAGCTAGCAAGCTAGCCAGAGTAGCACGTCCGGGAACCTTCCAGGCCCTTATGGATCTTTCCTTGCAGATAGATTTTAGGATCCAGGAGAGAAAGGCAGAGAAAAAGAAGGTGAAAACATTTCCAAAGACAACTGCTGAATACCCAAGTTCCAAAGAAATCGCTGCTCCACGTACCCCGGATCCTGAACCCATGCAACTAGGTGCCTTCCGGGGTCCAATTTCTCCACAAGAAAGGATCCGTAGAATCGATACTGGACTCTGCATGTACTGTGCCTCTGACAAAAGTCTAGTAACAGAATGTCCTATTGCACCACCCCGGCGTTCGGGAAACGCCAGCTCCCGATCCTAAACGGAGCACAACTTCGGGAGAAAGATGCCTGCTCCACATCCATTCCTTCCTTGAATACTGCAGGACAGAATACCTTAGTGATTCTCCAAACTGTCCTGACATCTACCGAGAATGAGTCTTTTTCCATTCTGGCTCTCGTGGACTGCGGTGCCATGGGTATTGTCATAGACCACGATTGGGCCACCACTCATAACATCCCTAGAGAGCTCAAAGAAGTGATACAACCCATGAAAGGAATCAACGGTAGACCATTGTCTTCAGGTCCCATTACTCACCAAACAAAAGAATTGAATCTCTCCATAAACAACCACCAGGAAAGAATACGATTTCACATTGTCAAGACTGCCCACTAGCCCATGGTTTTAGGCATGCCCTGGTTACAGAAGCACAACCCATACATCAATTGAAAAGCAGGCTCCTTGTTCCTTGGTTCAGAGTTTTGTATGTCCCACTGTTTAGGTCAGGACACATCCCAGATTCCTCCAGTAAACTCCCAGAACCACGAATTATCCTCCTTAAGCGTGCCCAATATTATCCAAGTACCAGAATCACATCAAACATACTCCAACGTGTTTTCAACAGACATTGTTCAAGCTCTTCCACCCCACAGACCGGAGGATTGCGCCATAGAAACTGATACCTCGGCTGTGATTCCATTTGGGAGAATGTTCATATTATCCGAACCGGAAAAGAGGGCTCTACGTGAATACCTGGATACCAACTTGGCGAATGGAACTATCTGGCCTTCAAAATCTCCCGCCGGTGCTTCCTTGTTTTTTGTTCCCAAGAAAAACACAAAAGAGTTACGACCCTGTTTGGAGTATCATGGTCTTAACCAATGTACTCTCAAGGACCGCTATCCGTTACCACTCATTTCTGATATTCTGGAGGCCGTGCGTGAAGCTGTTATTTTTACCAAGCTCGACCTTAGGGGTGCTTACCATCTCATTCGAATTAAAGAAGGTGATGAATGGAAGACAGCCTTTAGGACCCCTTTTGGCCACTTCGAATATTTGGTAATGCCCTTCGGTCTTGCCAACGCTCCCGCAGTATTTCAACGATTCATGGAGAGAGTTTTCTTGGATATGTTGTTCCTTTTTGTTATCGTATACCTGGATGATATACTGATTTACTCTAAAGATCCCCAGATTCATCAAGAGCATCTTAAGGCAGTTCTGCAACATTTACGTGAAAACAAACTTCTGGCCAAGCCTGAAACATGTCTATTTCATGTTCAGACCGTTCATTACCTTGGATTTGTGCTCAGCCCTAATGGAATTGGAATGGATCCGGGAAAGATAGATTCCATACTTTCGTGGCCTACGCCCACCACTGTGAAGCAGATACAATCCTTCCTAGGACTTGCAAATTTGTACAGAAAATTTATACCGGCATTTTCTGATATTGTACATCCCATCGTGGCACTTCTAAAGAAGGATACACTGTTTATTTGGTCTACAGATCAAGAGAAGGCCTTTCAACAACTAAAACAGAAATTCACTGAAGGTCCTATCCTGGCTCAACCCGATACAGATCTAATCTTCCTGGTGGAAACAGATGCCTCTGACTATGCCATTGGGGCGGTCTTAAAACAAGAATTTGAGGATAAGATGGAAAATCCAATTGCCTACCTATTCCGCACCCTGACGCCAAGTGAATGCCATTATTCCGTCCTGAAGAAGGAGTTACTGGCCATCCGACAAGCCTTCACTGACTGGCGTCATTTACTCCTGGGAGCTAAATATCCAGTGCAAGTACGTACAGATAATCGAAACTTGCAAGTACTACAGTCCCTGGAATGCAGAAACAGTCGGCAGGCCCATTGGGCCTTCTTTTTTGCTCAGTACCAGTTCCAAATAAACCACCTTCCTGGAACCAATAACATCGTCGCAGACGCCTTATCCAGACGTCCTGACTACGGAACTGTCGAAGCCAGGGCCTTTCCCAAGATGTTTCCTAAATCCGTGTTTGTGGCAGAAGCTAATTTACTCCTGGAAGACATTCATGCTCATACACATTCTTCTGATGTCTGGAAAGAATATACCCAGAACAATCAATGGAACTTGAACACAAAGGATGGTCATCTCTTCAAGGACAAACAGCTTGTCTTCCCTACAGAAGGACTGAGAGATAAAATCATGAAGCTCTGTCATGACACTTTTCATTCAGGACATCAAGGCATTACTACTACCCTTCATCTCATACAGAGGCAATTCTGGTGGCCAAGAATGATTACTGATCTAAGAAGCTACATCCAATCCTGTGCTGTGTGCAATCAAAACAAACATGACAATAGAAAACCTGCCGGTCTTCTGCATCAACCTGCATTACCAACACGTCCTTGGGAGATCATCGCCACAGATTTTATTGTGGAACTACCTCCATCCCAGGGATATACGACTATAATGGTTGCCATCGATCTGTTTACCCATACAGCACACTTCACACCACTGTTTAAATTACCCTCCTCACTTGAACTTGCTGGGATATTTATCGAACACATATTTAGGCTCCATGGATTACTTTCCAAGATCATCTCCGACAGAGGTCCTCAGTTTATTTCCCAGTTCTGGAAACAACTATGCCAAATACTAGGCATACAGCGGGCATTGTCTTCAGGTTACCATCCCCAAACCAACGGAATCACAGAAAGAGTTAACCAGACTCTCGAACAGTACCTCCGCTGTTTTGCGAACAAGGTCTAGGATGATTGGCCGCTATTGATTCCTGTAGCCGAATTCGCTTACAATAATTCAGACCATTCGGCCATCAAGACAAGTTCATTCTTCTGCAGTCAAGGATTCCATCCTACAGTTTTACCATCAGTTTTACCATATCCAACAACGGTTCCTGCAGTTGATTCCTGGATTGAAACATTGGTAAATGCTCACAGGGATGCTAAGGAACACCTGGAAAAGGCCAGGATAGCTGTTAAACGATATACGGATGCCAAGCGGAGACCTAGCCCTTCTTATTCGATAGGGGATGAAGTCTGGCTATCCTCCAAACTCCTTCCTCGACATCTACGGCCCAATAAACTGGCTCCTAAGTATTACGGACCTTTCACCATCAAATAAATCATTAACCCAGTGGCCTTTCGACTTCAGCTCCCAGAATCCTGGAAAAGAATACATCCGGTCTGTCACACCTCCTTATTGAAACCATATGTACGATACAATCAGACTATTCCTAAACCTAATCCTGTGCTCATCAATGATCAGGTTGAGTTCGAAGTTTCCAGGATATGTGATTCCAGACTTAGACAAGGCCAACTACAATATTTGGTAGAGTGCAAGGGTTATCCCCCCAGCGAGTGTACTTGGGAACCAGTCTCTAACATGAATGCCCCCCCCGTCTAATGCAGAGGTTTCATCGAATACACCTGAGAAAACCTGGCGGGTCCGGGCTCAGGAGGAGGCATACTGTCATGAATAGCCGAATTCGGCCCTTCTGGACTTCGTGGTCCATGATGCACTGCGGCATAAACTCTGCAACTCATCCAAGATGGCCGACGAATGAGAACCGTTGCGTTCTAGCCTCCTTTGCATGCAGTCTCCAGCTTCCTAGAAAACAGGCACGCCCCTGCGTCTCCACACATCTCAACTCTACCCCTACGAGTTACTAGACGTTGTTCGAGTTCGCTCTCTATGCTATCGTGAATTCTATCTTTCCTTCTTTGTTCCTGGAACCCCCCTCCAAACCTTACCTTTCCAATATCCTCCTTCCTGGATTCATTGACATTGTTCCTGGTAATCGAACGCTACCGGTTTGGCAGCCGGCTTCCATGCTGGAACCCAAGGACTCGTGTTCCAACCTGTACAAGTCACAGTCAGTGAAAAAGAAAGAAACCTCATCCCGAAAGACCACAAGCAAGGAGAAAAGTGTGAGAAAGAAAGAAGCTTGTGACACCGCGTAAGGCATTGTAACTCGTTACTGTTTGCCTCCCCAAGATGGCGGTGGAATTTCCCTGTCGTGCTGTGGTAGGATGTGCAGTCTTTGCACGCACGTTTCTGACGCCGGAGAGAAGTCACGTGACACAATATAGCAGTCACGTAACAACAACTCAACGCCTCGCTCCTCTTCAGGAAGACGCTCCATGAGTGTACGAATTTTAGGGAATTCTTCCTCTGCTTATTTTCTACCTCCTAACCTCTTATTTCTTGATTTAGAGCAGACAAATCACTATCAGCGCTTTCCATCTACTGCCCGGAACCTCACCCCAGGACTTACTCAAACTTTCTTCAAGATCCTTTCCTCACTACCAGGGGATGAGTCTTTCCTTGACTGTCCCAGAGACGCTTCCGCCCTAAACCACTCTACTTGCTAGGTAGTAGATTAATGTCTATATTATTGCTTGCTTGACCTTCCAGAATCTTCACTAATCCATCTTACCTTTCGGCAGCTCCAGGTCAGTTTTGTGACCAGCCCGCAGCCCACGCTACGCGTATTCGTGCTGCATGCCCATTCAAGTCTTTTTCGTAGGTGACAGTTGGTACCTTCTCCTTAAACCTCTCTGTCATGATTCGCCGTTTCAGCCCCTTCTTGACTACGTGGTCCATAAGGCATTGCTACATTCCCTCTAAGGCACACTCAACATGGCCGATGTTAGCGCGTGAGTACCGCGCTAGCGTTTCCAGGAGTTCGTCAGTTCCTTGAAAAAGGATACGCCCTGTGGCGCTTCGCGTCTCAACGCTAGACTTCCGAGCTCGTACTTTCCTGTACTCTTACCCTCTGTCCAGGATCTTAGAGCTTCTCTTTCCTAGTCTCCTTCAGCGCTCCCTTTTATCGAGGGCCTTTGCCCATAGCGCTCACTCCTTCCATTGATTCTCCTTGTTCCTTCCTGGTCTCCTTCCTTCTGGGACCTTAGTTGCTTGTGCTCCTTCCTGGAACTGAACGCAGACTACTTCGGTCAGAATAAAGTACACGCTGGCGACGGAGGATACACGCCCGTGTCTTTACAAGTCCCAAGCTGTCCGGAAAAAGGAAAAGAACCAGTCCAAGACTTCGAAAGACTAACAGGTGAGATTTCAGGCAAAGTGTGACAGTTTAAGACGCCAAGGATTGAATATTGATTCTATAATGGAATCCGCCGTCCAAGACCTCATGAGAGGTATGCAAGAGCTGACAACTGAAGTACAGAACTTAAAGGTGGAAAATGCCGCTTTGAAACAACTCGTTCTCTCCAGGGACTCTGCCTTCCAAGAAAGCGCCATAGTAGGCGGTATTGTGGACAAATACGACAGAACCACCAAAACATTGCGTTCCTTTCTTGACTCGTGTTTGGTTAATTTTACCTTCAAACCCTACTACTTCTCAACACCCAGAGCCAAGGTTGGCTTCATAATTTCCCATCTTTCAGGAAACGCATTGGCCTGGGCAAAACCTCTAGTAAATGCAGGGGACCCACTTCTGGACAACTATGAAGGATTTGTGGATGCCTTTAAAACTATGTTTGATCAACCTGAGCAAGTTTACAGTGCTCAAGAGAGGCTACTGGAGTTTCAACAAGGTTCTCAGGATATGTTGTCATACATCACCCGTTTCAAACAATTGGCCAAGGAGGCTGATTGGGCTCCGGAAGCCTGTTTTACACTGTTTCGCCGTGGATTGAACAACGAAATCAAGGGTGAACTCGCCCGGGTATCCCGCCCAAGCTCGTTCCAGGCTTTATTGGACTTGTCATTGCAAATTGATTTCCGCATCCAGGAAAGAAAATCTGAAAAGAAAAAGACACGTTCCCTGCCAACAAAGGCCCCATTGGAATATCCCAGTCAGCCAGATCCTGAACTGATGCAACTCAGCTCCTTACGGGGGCACATTTCTCTACAAGAAAGAACCCGTAGGATTGAGACGGGGCTATGTATGTATTGTACATCAGACAAACACATAGTAAGAAATTGCCCAATAGCTCCTCCCAGGCGTTTGGGAAATGCCAGCTCCCGATCTTGAATGGAGCCCAGCTTCGGGAGAAAGATTTGTGCTCCAAGTCTTCTCCAAGTAAAACCTGTTAAACCACAAACAATCTGGTGATTCTTCAAGTGTTTCTATCAGTGACCAAGGATGAAACATATTCCGTCCTGGCCTTGGTGGATTGGGCCCTGAAACATCATATTCCCTGGGAAACCAAGGACATCAGCCAGGCGGTTGAAGGTATCGATGGAAGTCCGTTATCTTCAAGACCCAAAACTCAACAAACCACAGAACTGTTACTGTCCATAAACAACCACCAAGAGATGCTACACTTTGACCCAATAAAAGCTGCTCACTATCCGGTGGTACTAGGCATGCCCTGGCTTCAAAGACACAATCCGTACATTAACTGGACCGCGGGATCCTTGTTCCTGGGATCAGAGTATTGTCTCTTGCATTGTCTGACTCAAAAGGCTCAACCTTGTGTCCGGGAACTCCAGGAGACTATGAACCCACCCATTAGTGTGTCTACTGTCACCCAGATACCTGAGTTTTACCAACGATTCTTGGATGTATTTTCTTCCGAAATTGTGCAAGTGTTACCTCCTCACAGACCCGAAGATGGTGCCATCAAAACAGATGACTCTGCAGTTATACCCTTCTGAAGGATGTTCATACTTTCCGAACCTGAAAAGAGAGCCCTACGTGAATACTTGGACACTAATCTATCCAACTGAACCATTCGCCCATCGAAATCCCCAGCAGGAGCATCCTTATTCTTTGTGCCTAAGAAGGATACTAAGGAACTTCGACCCTGTTTGGACTACAGGGGGCTCAACTAATGTACTCGAAAGGACCGTTATCCGCTACCACTCATCTCAGATATCCTAGAAGCAGTCCGAGGAGCTGTGATCTTTACCAAACTTGACCTTCGAGAACACTACCATTTGATCCGCATAAGAGAAGGTGATGAATGGATAACTTGCTTCAGGACACCCTTGGGCATTTCGAGTACTTGGTAATGCCTTTCGGGTTATCTAATGCACCAGCAGTGTTTCAATGGTTCATGGATAGAGTGTTCTCTGACATGCTGTTCCTCTTTGTCATCATTTATTTGGACGACATCTTAATCTACTCCAAGAACCCAACAATACATCAAGAACATGTTTCTATGGTCCTACAACGTTTACGAGAAAATAATCTACTTGCTAAACCTGAGAAATCCATCTTCCACGTGGCAACGGTTAGTTACCTGTAGTTCATCCTAGGTCCTTGAGGAATCGAAATGGATCCTGCCAAGGTCGACTCAATCCTATCTTGGCCCAGTCCCACATCTGTAAAAAAGATACAGTCCTTCCTGGGTCTTGCCAATTTCTACCGGAAATTAATTCCTACCTTTTCTGCTATTGTACCACCCATAGTGGCCTTAGTAAAGAAAGACGTTCCTTTTAATTGGAAAAAAGACCAAGAATCGGCCTTCCATGAGTTAAAACAAAGATTTACTCGAGGTCCCATACTGGCACAACCTAACATTGACAAAACCTTCCTGGTGGAAACACATGCCCCAGATTACGCCATAGGAGCTGTTCTGAAACAAGAATTGGAAGACAAAAAGAACATCCCATTGCCTATCTATCCCGAACTCTAAATCCCAGTGAAACCCATTATTCTGTTTTGGAGAAGGAGTTACTAGCCATCCGACAGCCCTTTACAGAATGGCGCCATCTGCTCTTGGGGGCCAAATTTCTGATCCAAGTCAGGACTGATCACATGAATTTACAAATTCTTCAGTCCTTAGAGTGTAGAAACAGTCGTCAGGCTCGCTGGGCCTTTTTGTTTGCTCAATATTAGTTCCAGATAAACCACGTTCCTGGAGTGACCAACATTATCGCTGACGCCTTGTCCAGATGACCAGACTATGAACTAGAGGAAACTTGTGCCCTTGCTAAGATGTTTCCCGATTCCGTCTTTGTTGCCCAGGTGAATTCATTATTGGATAATATTTATTCTGCGACACCTTCATCTGATCTCTGGAAGGAATTTCTTGAGACAAATAGATGGGAACGCTCAGCGAAAGATGGATACCTGTTGAAAGAAAAGAGTTTAGCGATACCTACACAAGAACTGAGGTTGAAGATCATAAAACTCTGCAGTGATACCTTCCACTCAGGGCATTAAGGCATATCAGCAACTCTCAGACTCATTCAGAGGAACTTTTGGTGGCCCAGAATGGCCGAAGATGTAAGAAATTACATCCAAGCTTGCACAACCTGCTGCCAGAATAAGCATGACAATAAGAAACCAGCAGGACTCCTATATCAGCCTGCATTACCTGACCGTCCCTGGGTGACTATTGCTACTGACTTTATCGTGGAACTGCCTCCTTCCAAAGGCTTTACGACCATAATGGTGACCATCAACCTGTTTTCCCATATGGCCCATTTTACTCCCTTGGAAAAGCTACCTTCAGCACAAGAAATGGCAGGAATTTTCATAAACCACATCTTTAGACTTCATGGCCTTCCTTCCAAAATCATTTCGGATCAGGGACCCCAGTATATCTCCCAGTTCTGGAAATATCTGTGCAAAGTATTAGGCATCCAACGAGCCTTGTCCTCTGGATATCATCCCCAGACCAATGAAATTACAGAACAAGTCAACCAAACACTCAAACAATATCTACAATGTTTTGCCTCCCAGGTCCAGGATAATTGGTCTGTCTTGATTTCCGTGGCTGAGTTCGCTTACAATAACTCCGATCATACAGCCATTAAGACCAGTCCGTTCTTCTGCTCCCAGGGATTTCACCCTTCAGTTCTACCTACTGTACTACCTCAATCCACCCCAGTTCCATCTCTTGATTCCTGGATAGACCATTTGGTTACAGTACACAAGGATGTGAAAAGTCATTTGGAAAAGGCCAGGGAAATGTAAAACGATATGCTGACTCCAGGAGAAGACCAGGGCCTAAGTATGCTATCGGAGATAAGGTCTGGCTTTCCTCCAGGCTCTAACCTAGACATCTGAGACCCAACTAGTTAGCTCCACGTTTCTATGGACCCTTTACGATAAGAGAAATAATCAACCGGGTGGCCTTCAGACTTCAATTGCCCCAATCCTGGAAAAGGATTCACGCAGTTTTTCATACGTCCCTGCTGAAACCTTATTTGCATGACACCAGGACTTCTCCTCGACCTACCCCCGTAATCAACAATGACCAGGTCGAATTTGAAGTTACCAGGATTTGTGACTCCAGATACAGAAGGGGTCACCTCCAATATTTGGTGGAATGGAAGGGATATCCACCTAGTGAGCGAACATGGGAACCAGTGTGCAACATGAATGCCCCTCGTTTGCTACGACGGTTTCATTTAACCCATCCGGGCAAACCAGGAGGATCACAGTTTAAGAGGGGGCATGTTGTCATGATTCGCCGTTTCAGCCCCTTCTTGACTACGTGGTCCAAAAGGCATTGCTACATTCCCTCTAAGACACACTCAACATGACCGACGTTAGTGCGCGAGTACCATGTTAACATTTCCAGGAGTTTGCCAGTTCCTTGAAAAAGGACACGCCCCTGCGGCGCTTCGCGTCTCAACGCTAGACTTCCGAACTTCGGCAAGTGTGCTCGTACTTTCCTGTACTCTTACCCTCTGTCCAGGATCTTAGAGCTTCTCTTTCCTAGTCTCCTTCAGCGCTCCCTTTTATCGAGGGCCTTCGCCCGTAGCGCTCGCTCCTTCCATTGATTCTCCTGGTTCCTTCCTGGTCTCCTTCCTTCCGGGACCTTAGTTGCTTGTGCTCCTTCCTGGAATTGAACACAGACTCCTTTGGTCAGAATAAACTACACGCTGGCGACGGAGGATACAAGCCCGTGTCTTTACAAGTCCTGAGCTGTCCGGAAAAAGGAAAAGAACCAGTCCAAGGCTTCGAAAGATAAACAGGTGAGTTTTCAGGCAAAGTGTGACACAGTCACAGCTCTCATCTTACAGTCTCTCTCTCTCCACTCTACAGTGTAAGGGCTCCTTCAATTTCCCAGAAGATGATCCTGTTAGAACCATTTGATTGGCCAGCCTGCATCCTTTAGTGGGCGATTCCGTCCAGCAACAATCATACGATCCATCTGGAAAACTGAATTCCGACTGTTATTCGATTCCTGCTCCCGAACCCGAAGACCATCCAACTTCCGAGGAGCGACATCCATTCCACAGCAGGGTTTTCTGCCCCAGAGGGTTTCCCTGGGAGTACTCCCCCCTCCATTCCTGCTTTGCTAAGGAAGGAGGGTGGTAGAATTTTCAGGGGAAGTCTCATTATCTTCGCTCACGGTCTTCAAGGCAGGTTAGTGGAAATCTGTCTTTGTTTTTGGTATCACTGTCTAAGTACCTGTCTACGTATAGAATTGTAACAAATATGAAGATGAGAGAAAGAGAGGTTGTAACATCATAAGAAGCAAGCATGACGCACTGAAAAGACTGCTCATACCCACAGAGAAAGAGGAATCGGAAAAGCTGTGTAGCAGCAACATGAAGTTAAAAGCATGGAAAGTTCTGGAAGAGCTGTATGGCCTGGTGTCAAAGGATGAAGTAGCCAATAACTGGTTATCTATCCTTGAAGAACAGTAACTGTGAGATGCTGAATTGTCTCATGTTAAGGTACAAAGAAAGAACATTATGAGTGGCAAGTTTGTTCATTAAAGACGCTTAAATGCTACAAAACAGGCTGAAATACAGTCCCCTGTCATGTGAACTATGGATAGAAATAGAAGGTGGGCATGCTGCTCTGGACTTGAGATAGTGTGTGCTCACACACCCTTTTATTCCCAGGAGCAAGGATACTTTGCAAGGCCAAGTTCAAAGACAATCTGAATGGCACAAGGCATGAGCGATGAAAGATGTTGGGCTAATTGGGTGGGAGACATGGTCCAAGTCCACCCACTGACACCTAGGTACAAGCTTACGTGCTGCTAGTGAGCCGAATGTTCCAGAAGGTTACAAGCGTGCCAACCAACTATGGAAGACCACATAACGAAGGGCTGTATATTTTGAGAGCCAATGATTTACTGTATATCTAATAACTGATGAAGATGACTTGCACTAGGGGTGGGCATAAGTTGTCCACCTGACAGTAGAGAGCCAATCACAACCCGTCCCTAAACAGAAAGTAGTCTTAGATGTTGCCACGTAGTATTATGTCATGTATGACACATTTTTGGTATATAAATGTGTTTTTATGCAACATTTTTAAGAGAGAACACGAGCAAAATACCGTTGATGTCCGTTGTAACTCCCTGTTTTAGATAATTGATATTAAAACAGTCAGATGAGACTTTTTGCCAACTTCCTGAGTCGGTCTTATTTGGTGTAAGAGTAATTCTGCATCCCATCGATGCATGACGTGTTACTGATTTAAGGACCCCCCGGGTTAAAGGGGTTGAGAGAGGATTTAAAGGATGCAATAGCTCATGTGGAACCTCAACCAGAATCATGTAGTGCATTGATTGATTTAGCTCTGCGGTTAGATCAAAGATTTAGTGAGTGCCAAGGGGAAAAGAGGAGATCCAAGGCGGTACCATTTGTACGACTAGACAGAAGTAAGGAGGTAGTGGGACTCTCAGGAGAAGATCAGGGGAGCCCATGCAGATTGGGAGTGTATGGGGATCATTGTCATCCGAGGAAAAGGAAAAGAGGAGAACTAACAATTTGGGTCTTTATTGTGGGAAGGCCGGGCATTACATTTCGGAACTGTCCTAATACCCCAGCACGAACCTCAGAGAGAAGGGCAGAGGCAGGAAAAGAGGGGGCTTGGTAAGTGGGGGAATGACTACACCGATCCTCATGGAGGAGGATTTCCCATCGGCTGTGGCTAACGCAATGCTTTTTAAGGCACTACACATCTATCTACTGGCGATGTTGATTTTTGCCAATAGTAAGGATTCTGGGGCTACAGTAAATGTCATTGATATTTAATTAGCAACCAAGCTAGGAGTTCCTACTCAACAAAAGAAGGAGAATGAGTTGGTACAGGTAGTAGATAGGTCATGTTTGAGATCTTGTCCTATTACCACCCAGACCCAGGAGATGACAATGTGGTGTGGGAAGGGCCATGAGGAGACTATTACCTTTGATCTGATTGCAGCTTCCCAATTTGGGGTTCTTATGGGGGTGCCATGGCTAGTGACACATAACACGTATATTAATTGGAAAGAGAGGACATTGACATTTGGAAATGAGCAGTGTGGATCCCATTGAACTGGCATTGGGGGTCCCACAAATATTTTGGTGGAAGGGGTGGATAGTCAGGCCAATATTGAATCAGTAGTCAGCACCTTGCCGGTGGAGTATTAGGAGTTTGCAGGAGTATTTGACAAGGGAGGTTCTTCAAAGTTGCCGCCCCATAGACCATTTGACTGTGTGATTCAGCTGGAGGCTAATGCTATGTTGCCATGTAGTCGGGTCTATGTATTGTCTGGAAAGGAGACAACATTTACGGGAATATTTTGATGAAATGTTGGCATGTGGGTTCATTCATCATTCCAAGTCACCCATTTCGTCCCCATTGTTTTTCGTGCCTAAGAAAGAGGGAATCTTGAGAACTTGCATAGATTATAGGGCATTAAATAAGGCTACCATCAAGAACTGGTTCCTGCTACCATTGATTCAGGTTTTGCTACATCAAGTGAAGACCACTAGGATTTACACAAAGTTGGATCTGAGGGGAGCGTATCACCTTATCAGGGTGAAGGAGGGTGACGAGTGAAAGACTGCTTTTCATACAAAATTTGGATTGTTTGAGTATTTGGTTATGCCTTTTGGCTTATGTAATGCTCCTGCAGCCTTTCAACATTTTATGCAGGAGGCGTCGTGGAAGTACTTGGATTTATTTGTGATTGTCTATATTGATGATATTTTGATTTTCTCAGAGTCTATTGAGCAACATGTGCAACATGTTAATGCAGTGTTGACCAGGTTACGGGAATATCATTTGTTTGTTAAATTGGCGAAATGTGAATTTCATACCACCAGAGTATAATTCCTGGAATTTATTTTGACGCCGTCTGGCGTAGTCATGGATGACAGGAAGGTGCAGACTGAAACCAAATGGCCATCTCCCAGTGTGGAAAGGACATTCAGTCATTTTTGGGGTTTGCTAATTTCGACCGCAGATTTATATTACCCCCATTACACCCATTACCTTACTGTTAAGGAGGCTACTAAGTTTAACTGGGATCAGGAGGCGGAATAAGCATTTCAGAGGTTAACAGTCGCCTTCACTGAGGCCCCGATTTTACGTCATCCCAATCCAGAGTAGTAGTCGGATGCCTCCAATATGGCCATAGAGGCAATTTTGTCCCAGGCAGATGGGGTGGGCATCCTACATCTGGTGGCTTACTTTTCATGCAAACTGACAAGCTGTGAGCAGAATTATGCTATTATGGATAAAGAACGCGGGCTTTCCGAGAGGCTTTTCTAGAGTGGCTTCACCAATTGATGGGGGCTCAGCATCCTGTGTTAGTTACTACAGATCACAAGAATTTGCAGTATTTAAGATCAGCAAGAACCTTGAGTTCCCGGCAGCTACGGTGGCCACAATTGTTTGAAGAATTTGACTTTGTGGTCACGTATCATCTGGGTAGGTGTAACGAAAAGGCAAATGCACTGTCCAGACAAGAGAATATGGGAGGGCAGTGCCAGGAGGAAGGATATATTATTCCAGAGGAGAAAATTGTGGGTGCACTGTCTCAGGACGTGCTCAGGGAGGTATGCAGGAGTTTCCCAAGAAAGGAGTGGGAAGGATGGTTGAAAGAGGACAGTGCCAGACTCATTCGGGAAGGATTACCTTATCAGGAGGGGAAGTTGTTTCTCCCCACTGAGATGTTGAGAAAGAAGGCCTTGTTTTGGTGCCATAACTCCCCAATGGCGGGTCATGCTCGGGTGAGGAAGACTCGGGACATGATACAGTGGTACTTCTGGTGGGAGGTCTTGGCTTCCGATGTACAGGAGTATGTGGCAAGCTGTAAAACCTCTGTGGGTGCTCCAAGGCAGACCATTTGAGGAAGGCTAGGTTGTTACAACCGCTACTCATGCCCAAGGGACCGTGGGCATGTCCATCTATGGACCTTGTTACCGAATTGCCAGGGATGGGAATTTTGATACCATTCTGATGGTGGTTGATTACTTGACTAAGCAAGCCCATTGTGTTCCTTTTGATGGTATTTCGAGTACAGGGACATTGGCGGAATTGTTTTTGCAACATGTAGTGAGGTTGCATGGTTTACCGAGAACATAGTATCTGATCAGGGATATTGGAGGCATCCCGGATTTGTGGTTGTAGAGAAGGAGCCAAGTACCCCCATCTCAAGCACCACTCCCATGTTACCTGTATGTAACAAGGAGAATCCTGGCAGCAAGGTTCCCGTTGAGAAAACCATAGATGCATACACAACAATATGATGGCCATTTGAATGAAATCCCAGAAGAAGATGGAAAAATGAGCAAAAGGGAAGATTGGTGACATCACACAAATCAGGGTTGACACACCGAGAAGAGATGAAGAGGCAAGAGAACATAAACATTCTACAGGTGTTAAGAAAGTGTCGAAGATAAGCAACATTTTGAGATGAAGATGTTTATGCTACAGAATTGATGAAGATATCAAGTCCTTTTACACGTGTACAGATGCAACAAATGCAAGCAAAAAAAGTATTCTTAAGGCTAGCTATGTAGTGAATAGATTGCGGTATGCGCCAAATATATATAGGTATAGGAGTGAATGAATTATGGACGACTCCACTACGCATTTTAGCAGAGCTGGACCCAGAGAAAGAAAGGGTTTTCCAGTGAGTTCCAGTTGAAAAGTAATTGAATTACAGAGGTGAACCAAAGAAAGGTGAGGCTGGACCCACACCAAGAAGTCAAGGCCACTCTGGGCCTGAATGATCAGACAGAGGTTACAAGTGTGTGAAAAGAACAAACTTCTGTTCAGAAGACAGGCACAAGAACAATGAAGATGCCAGAGGTTCATTAAATAAGAGTATTTTAAATGCAGTAAAACTCTAAAACATGGTCTTCAGTCAAGTGGATGAGTGAAAATAGATAATCATGACGTGCTACGCCAACTCCAGGAGACAGAGTATGCTATACTCCATCTTATTCTCAGGCACAAAGAACAAACTCAAGGCCAATCTTCAAAGGGCTAATTGACTGGCAGACAGCAGAGTGAAAATGGATAGTAGGCTAATTGGTGGAAAGCTATGGTCAAGAGCAACCCACCAGCACCTGGATGCCAGCCTGCATGCTGCTGGCGTATGTGGAAAAGTACTGATGGATACAAGGGTGCCAACCAATTATTGAGGGCCACGTAGTAAAGAGCCCTATAGTTTGTGTAACCAATGGGACGTTGTGTATTTCATGACGTTCATAGTGACCTGTACTAGAGGAGGGCTTAGTTGCCCCTCCTGATTTTAGAGACTCAATCACTTTCCCTGACCAGTATGGTTCATATACCTAGATGTTCCCTCGAATACTATCACTTTTTCTCAAATAGGTTTTTGTAGTTTACTACGTAGGATGACATTAATAGTGACAAGTTTTTACTATATAACCTGTTTTTTTTAAATAAAACATGCTGAGTGAGAAGATCGAGAGAGTTGTCAATGTTCGTTGTAACTCCCTGTTTTAGACAACTGCAAATAGAACAGATGTGATTTGCCAACTTCCTGAGTTAGTTTGATTATTGATGTTTGAGTTTTTTCTGCATCCCCATCCATCTCAAAGTAATGCTACCTCGTCTTAAAGGGCTGGGTCGATAAACCCAGTTCAGCGAGCTTTCTGTAAGTTGCTCGGAATCGCCTGCGCTTTATCCACCAGTTACCATCTGGAAACGGATGCTCAGACCGAGAGAGTTAATCAGACAATGGAGCAATATATAAGGTGTTTTCTGGCTGATGGCAAATCTTCTTGGGTCCGGTCCTTGTGGCTGGCAGAATTTTGTTATAACAATGCCAAACGTGATTCTCTGGGTATGTCGCCCAATTTCTGCTTGTATGGACAAGATTGTAAGAGGTTGCCGGAGGAAGTTCCTGGGTTTAATATGATTCGGGCAGTGACAGAACGTACTCGGGAGCTTCTTGGTATACGAGAGAGAACATGGCAAAATCTGGATAAAGCCAAGGTGGCTTATAAGAAGCAGGAGGACCGGAAAAGATGTGTTGGTCCCAAGTATGTGGTGGGGGATCAAGTGTGGTTGGCCACTCAACACATCAAGTTGTTTGGGTTCTGTACATTTCTGCCTCAATTCATTGGGCCCTATACGATTGTGAAATGTGTTTCAGAGACTGCAGTGCATTTGCTTCTGCCCTCGCATATGAGGATTCATCCTGTGTTTCATGTTTCTTTGGTTAAACCCGCAGCTCCTGGTTTGGTGACATGGAAGGCTCTGGGCGTGATGTGGGATGGTCAGGAAGAATTGGAGGTGCAGTGTATTTTGAACTCCAAGTGGCGCGGCCAGAAACTCTGGTATTTGATTTGATGGATGGGTTTTGGTCCTGAGGATGATTCTTGGGAACCTTTGGAGGCAGTGCATGCAGCCTGTTTGGTAAGACTTCATCATGCACAAAAGGGGCTTGTTGGGAGCCCTGCAGGCCTGCTTTGTCTCAAAGAACCCAGAAAACTATGTTTCCCATGAGGACATAGAGTTTGAGTGTGTGCCATGTTCACACCTATGCATGCTATTTAAACTCCTCCACGGCCCGTGCAGCTTGTTGGTGATTGTTGGCGTTGCAGGCACGGGCCGGACGAGAGCAGGATGTAGAGCTGGTGGATCCGTGGCCCGCTGGTGAGGAGTGAGGGACATCATGAAAGGAGCTCAGAGGAGCCACAGCTCCTTCCTTATCCCTCATGGAGGCATGAATCACATTACGGTGACCACGGTTTGACCGCTCAATGCAGGAGCTGCTTTGCCTGGGAGGTGCAATCTGGACCCCCCTGGCCTAATTTAAGTGCATGCCAGTTTTTAAGGCAAAAGGGAGGAAACAGGGAAGACTGTGCAATTGTTTAATGACACATGATTTATGACATAACGCAATTACCTCCATGAACCCTAGTCAGTAAGAGCTGCTGGAGGCGGAGGTCCTGTTCATGAACGCTTGGGGTGTGAACTGAATTGTCAGGGACGCAATGTGTTGTCTGCTGCTGCTTGCTCTTGTCAACTCATATGATGGCCATTTTCCAACTCATACCAGCTCATATGTGCACCCAATAGAAATAATCACTATCAGGTAGCAAGAGAAAAGTCCCATGGAGACCAGTTGGGGCGCTGTCAGTATATGTAATGTGTTACACTGATTACTTGTTGTACGCCACGTCTCATGTTTGTGTATTAATGCTGGATCAGGAGATTATCCTGAAAACACCATGTGCTTATGTTAGTCACTTTATTTAGGAGTTATTTGGTTTGAGATACAGGTTCTAGGAGGAAATATCCTAATTAAGAAGAATGTTGTGCTGCTAGTAGGAGAAGGTTGAGGAGGTTAATTAACCCATGAATTAAGAGGGTTAGTTACATTACTGTGTTTCATAAAGTGTATGATTTCTTGCCAACATGGGCTCAATGGGAATGGGGATTGCCATTTTCAATGGGGACTTACCGGTCCTGCAAAGGTCGGAATAGACCGGTAAGTCCCCATTGAACCAGGACGGACTCGGTACCGTTAATGGAGGCAGTCATGGCGCTAAAAGTGCCATGACTACCTCCAATCTCGGAATGAGGCCCAGTAACTTTTCCCCATGGCTGAGTCTTCTGTTCTTGTGGCAGGGAATCTTTGATGGGCCGTTGTGTTCTCTGATGATAATTGGGGTGACTGCTAGAGAGCCCCGGCCACACCTATACACATGGGTCTCAGAGTGCTGGACAAAGGCACAAGCCTGTCATTACGGGGTTGCCGGGTTGGGCGGTAGACTAGGGGGGAGTGGCAGCCGGATGCCTGTGGATCTGGCCCCCCAGCAGGGATGTCGGGGGCAATTCACAGTCTTTAGTCACAGTGCGGAGGTCACAGCAGCACCAATCTTGGGCTTAAAGAGAGCCACTGGGGGAGGAGGAGAGCACAGATCTCTGCCTCATGCTGCCAGATATTGTCGCTGCAGCACCCACATCACCCGCCTGAGCCCTCACCTACCTTTGGAGTTTGTTTTGGGTTTTGTCTGCTGTCCGGTCTGCTTCCCACCCAGACCCCGCCGCTGTCGCTGCCTCATGGAACCCCGGGCAAAGAGGGAGTATCTTGAGGAAGTTAGAAAGGTTGATCTCCCGTCTTCACACCAGCGAAAGCAGGAAGTGAGATACAGTGGGCCAGGTGAGGGAGCGTGTGGCTGCATAGCAGTGGAGGATCATGCTAAACTGTGCTGGCAAGGTTGGAGCCATGGGAGGGCAAATTAGCTTGCCTTGGGCCGCATTAATCAGGCTGGGCGCGGTGTTCACTATCAACGTGTGTTTCTTTGCCTGATCATGTAATTATCTGTAGTACGCGCATTGTGTTGAATCAGGCAGCAGATCCTGCAAATTGTGTGTGTATTGTGGGGTGTTAAGCAGTATTGAACAAGCAGTGCTTAAAAAAAGAATTGTGTTGTGCGCTTGTTACAAATATTTTGCTCATTTAAGTACAGTTTACTGAAAGGGTTTGCAATTTTGAATACTGTGGGCATTGTTTAGGAGCGTTCGACTTACTGTTATAGGAAGTACTGCAAATATAGTCCTAGGAGTTCTCTTGCACTGGTAAATGACTTATTAGGTTGCACAGTGGAGACACACTTGTTTTTGTTTGTAAAGAGTGAGCCCAGGACGGGCTGAAGTGTGGATACTGGGCATGCGAGGCAGCAGGGCGAGACAGCATGGATCACAGGGTTTGCCGTGACAACAAGCATCAATTGTTGCAAATTTGAACTCTCTTTTCTTGTTCATTGATATGCAAGAGACAGGGAAGAAAGTTCTGTGAATTTTATTCATATTTTTGCAAGTAACAAGAAGGAGGTTCTGCAAATCATGTGGGGCACTGTGGTGAACAACAAATAGTATACATATGGGTGATTACTGTGTAAGCACACATCAGGAGAAGGGACTCTTTTGAATTTTGACAAAAAGGAGCTGCTGTTCAGGGGAGTGAGTATGGTTCCCACACTATTGGTGGTCACCATTGCTCTGCTACAGGGCAAGGTTTTGGGAGCAGTGTTGGGCTCCCTTCCTGGTAGCAGTGGGCCAGAACAAGCTATGGTGACACACAAGGGCAGGGGGCATATGGTGGAATCCCCACCCTCGAGGCCAAGGAGAATAAATGTGGCCCGCAGGGCTGCTTTTCCTCTGGCTAAAAAGAGGTGGATGGGAGTAGGATAGCCACGGCCCTCGCAGAAAGGGTGGTGAGTGAGGCACCTATCCCCACGCAGGCTGGGAGCTCAAATACTGCTGAGGCAGAGGGAACAGGGGGCAGGGGGCACAGACAGCCGATGTCCCACTGTCAGCTCCAGTTAATGCAGGAGTGAATTTTGGGGGCAATATAAATAGGATTGTCACAGAGGCTCCCTGGTGTCATGAGAGACCTGGACAGGCAGGCCCCTGGGGGACAAACAATGGGCAGGGTATTGTTTGGATGGGGCTCCTCATCACCAGGTCCTCAAGGAGGAAGGATGGGTTTCCCCTCTGGAGGTAAATGTGGGAGTTGGCAGGGAGGGCTTCAACAGCAGGATTGAGCAGCAGCAACCGGGTCGGCTTTGCCTCAGGGACAGTACCAAAGAGGAGGGCCAACACAGGGTGAGCAGGTCACAGTGGTGTTAAACCCAGCTTCACTGGGGACGGCAGGAGGGGCGGGCATCTCCACAGGGATGATGATGGCATTGCAGGGTAGAAAAGATGAGCCAAAAAGGGGAGAAAATCCACAGGTGGTAGGGAATGTGATAAATAATTAAGGGGGAGTGAAGGCACCAGAGACAATGGCAACAAGCTTTGGGCCACACTGGTGGGGGCGGGCAGTCAGGGCAAGCCCCTGCCCCAATACAGGCAGCAGCACTGGTTATGCTTACCTGGCATGTGCCTCTGGAAACTAATGAAAAAATATGGCAAGAAAAATATATTGACATATTTTCACTCTTAGGTTATAGAAGGTTGGAAGAGAGTAAGGCGGCAAAGAGTGGGGGGAAAGAGAACACATTCTTTGTGGAATTATCACTGGCTTACTCAGCAACTGGTTTTTCAATATCTGCAGCTATATTTCTGGAAAAATATCCTGAGCTTCATCAAAAGCTGTGGTCATACAAACATTTGGTTTTGACAATGTATCATGATTGTATATTTGGGGTTGATTGGTATTTTTTTTATTTTATTTTTTATTTGGTTGGTTGATTAAATCAACCTTTCAAATGATATCAAAAGTTTACATTTACATTTACATCACAATATACATAGGTCATATTTACCTTTACATCATTATGCAAAACCATATCCAATATACACAAGCACATTTATCATAAAAAAAGATAAAAGGAACATGATAGGGCATATTCCAATCATTTCTCAGTATGTTAATACAAAGCATTCTCTAGTCATCCTTCTTATATAATTAATCAGAGTTTTCTGAGAAGATTGAATCTAAAAATTGCACTATGGCCACTATAATGGCCATTTTTTACTGGAGAATATATTTCCATCAAATAAATTGTACAGTACTGTGCAATTGAATTCTTAAAAAACATTTTTCGTTGATAATTCAACTGAGGACAAAATACTCTGCAGTGTTCTACAGTCTCCCTTTGTGTTTCATTCTTGCAAAAGCGACAATAGTTTTGATCTTTTGGAATTTGCTTTCTTCTTGCCATCACATCCAATGTGGGCCAAAGGTTTAATCTGAAGCGAAGATATTTGTTGAGAATATATGGAGATGGAAATGTGATTAAATAGTCTGCCGTTAGTTGATATTGCTTGTGACCAAACAGTTTTGTATCGAAATCCTTATAATGTAAACACTTAATTCGATTTTCACACCAATCATGATGGAAGATCTTTAATTTGGAGCATGCCAGATTACTTAAAAGGAGTTCCAACTCAGCCGAGGAATCAGCCAAAGCATTTCGAGTAAATTGGCACCAAACTTTGGAGAAGATCTGGTTACGAGCAAGTAAGTGGTGAGCCAAAGCACCCAATATATTAGGAGAGTTCAGACCGCAACAGGGCACAATATTTTCACACCACTTGGGAATGCAAGGAAAGTAAGACTAATTCGAAGTGAATTAGGGGTAATGGTGTGGAATTTGGGAGATGTAATACTTGTTCCAAAAAAGGGATTCTAGTTTGTCCCACCATTTGTTATCTTTTGGCTTTGGCGCTTCAATGCCGTAGGTTAGAATTGGAGTCACCTTTTGTTGATAAAATAGCATTACATGTTGCACTGAAAATTTGCTGTATTTTCCCATAAGTATTTTTGCTTGCGATATTAAGGAGCGCAGTTTACCTTTCAATTCTTGCTCATGATTTGTACTTGTCATGGTATCGGAAATTGTCATTCGTAAATACTTATATTGGGGTACTCTCAGGAGTTCTATATTCTGTAGGTTCCACTTAAACACTCTTGTTTTTCTGCAGCCATTTGGTTTACAAACCATTATTTGGGTTTTGTCTGTGTTAATCACCAGATGATTTTCGGTTATATATGCTTCAAGGCCATTCAATAGCTTTTGCAGTCCTATATGAGTCTTAGACATGAGCACCAGATCATCTGCATATAGCAGATAACAGATTTTCTGATCGCCCAGACTTGATGAGTCACTTAGGATTTTTCTTAAGAAATACTCAAATCAAACAAGAACATATTAAAGATTGTAGAAGCAAGAATACATCCTTGTTTAAGATCTTGATAGGCGGGAAATATGGACGACAGGTGTCCAGCTAGAGATAGCCTAATTTGCATAGTTGTATTGGTGTGCAACATCATAATCAGTGCAAGGAGAGATTGCAGACAATTGTAATTAACCAGTTTGTTATACAGGAGGAGCCAATCAATTGAATCAAATGCCACTTGAAAATCAACAAATGCAAAATACAGCAGCTGATTCCGAGTGGCATAATCAGGTCAAATCATGTTTAACGTGATGATGTTAGGGGCTGTACCAAGACCAGAAACAAAACCTGATTGAAAGGGGTCTCTGAGATGAGCCTGAAGGGTCCATGCATTTATCTCTCTCAGTATAATTCTTGAGTACATTTTTCCAGGCGCATCCAAGAGAGCTATTGGTGTATAGCTATTAGGTGCTTGTCTATCCCACTTCTTATATATGGGGACTATGATAGAGTGTTTCCAGGTGGGAGGTATAGTTTGGGTTTTGTTAATAGTGGTAAAGATGTCAAACAGTATACTTGCCCAGATTTCAGGATGTTTTTTAAGTGTTTGAGTGGATAATCCATCTGGACCACATGCTCTAGATTGGCTAGCTTTTTTAATATATAGATGAATGTCATCCAAATCAAACTTCAGGTAGAAGCTCTTAGAAACTACAAGAGATACTAAACTTTGGGCTCTTCAGGAGCAGAGTACAAATTTGAAAAATGGGAAATCCAGTTTTGTTCTGTAACTCCATTGGCTAATATAATGGTGTGGGAGCCATGAGTGACTCAATTCAATAGAGCCCAGTTCTTAGCTATGTTCTTTGTTTGCAGAGCGCTTAGCATTATGGCGCCATCAGTTTGATATAATTTAAGTCTTCTAAACTTTAGCCAATTCTTATACTTGGTTCTGATGTTAATTAAGAGTCGAAACCTAATATCTTCTGGTTGTTTCATAGCCTCGCGTTTTTGCATTCTATATAAAGATTTCCTTAGATTCACTTCATGATTATACACATGGATCTTTGGTGGATCTAGTTTTTGGTTATACGGTCTTAATCTCAAGTTACTCTGAAATGCTTGCATCATGTCAGAGTAAACCACCCCATTCGGATAGTCCCTGAACCGACTTTTCCCAATTCTTTGGCCAAATAGGAATTAACGTTGCCCAAAGACTCCTCCGACCATCATAGTCTATTGCAGCCAGTATTTGTAGTTAGAAAACCTTGTTCATGAGTGGTTCTCACGCTCGATTTGCTGTTCAAAATCTGCCATTTCACTTTTAATCGATAATGGTCACTGGCCGTTGATTCCAAAATTTCAAAATCTTTGATTACATGAAAAAGCACATCATTGGTGTATATGTAGTCTATAGTCAATGTGCATGCCCCTCTACACTATGTTGGCCGGGGGGAATATCTGATTTAAACGCTCCATTGAGTTTGTGCAAGTTATGAAATTGATTCCACTTTGTCAACCTGGTTTATTTTTTTGGGCTTTCTCATTGTTACGATCAAAATTCAAATCTCCCGCAAGGATAAATTGCGAGATAGATGTATCCAGTATAATTAAGTTCATTAGCTCACTGAGATCTTTTAAGAAGCAATTATCAGATATTCCCACTGGGTTCCAGTAGACATTTATCATGGCGTAAGTAGTTGAATGAATTTGTAGCCGAAGTAATTGTATGTACTTGCTTGGCGACGCCCATGACTTAGCACTAAAGCCTGGAATCATTTGAATAGCTATTAAAAGGCCTGAAGTCGGTCTCCCACGAATTCCCTTTTGGGCAGGATTTAAAAATAGATCATAATTGTCCCATATTGGGACTAATGTAAGCCACCTTTCTTGTAGCATAAGAATGTTAAACTTACTTAAGGAACTTTCATTGTTATTTACCAAGTGGGTAAATCCCCTTTGTTCCAGCTGAGTAAGGTGATTTCTCTCACTTCTGACTCGAGGACTAGTTATTTTTGATTAACCATACAATTGCATTGATTGCCGGCCTGCTTATGTACATATGGATTTTTATGTGACAATTGGGGAGTATCATTTTGGAGTCTTAGTTGGTCTTGTTTCTGGTCAACAGAGGATTTCGTCATTGTGGCTTCTACTGATACCATATCGTGTTTTGGATGACCCTTGAATTCATCCAAATTCTAACTAAATTAAGATTTTCTTTGTTCAGAAATTCCACCAAAACAATGTCGGAGGAGGAAATGTCCTCTAATTGGGGAATATCGGAGAGGATGGCCAGAATCGAGCGGCGATTCAAGTCATACTGTGTGAATTGCCTTGGTCTACAGGTCAAGTTCAAAGAGTAGATTGCCGACCGTTTCTTAGCTTGGTCATTCACTTTCTCTCGATTTGCCACTGTAGGTGTTTTAATGGTATGTGCCTGGTTATTTAATTTCAAAGAATCTTTATTCAGTGCTGTCTGCAACCGTTGGAATAGCTCTGAAGCAACTTCCGCAAGCAAAGTATGATTCTTCTCTAAGGTTGTAAGCAGGCTTTTATTAGTAGTGATCTCGGCCCATATTTGCTTGTTTTTTGATTGATTGATTGATTGTTTATTTGTATAGCGCCTATACCAATGTGTTTCAAAGCGCTTCAAGGAGGGAGGGAAACAAGGGAAAATACAGTAACATTCTTACAGGTCCTTGAAGCAAATCAGAATGTGAGAAATAACTATCATATCATAACAGATAGTACAAGTGCATGGAACAAATAATGGAGAGAAGAGGGAGGAAAAAGGAGAAAATACAAGCAGTAGCATTACTATGACTGACACAATTGTTGCAGTGCAAAAATGACAAAATGAGGGGGAGGAGGGGAGGAAAGTGGAGGAGAGGAGGGAATGGGAGGGGAGAGCAACAAACGGGTGACTATCTCAAGGGTCAATGAACAATCAAGGTAGTGCTAGGGGGAGGGGAGGAGAAGACACGAAGGAGGAGGGGGAAACAGACAGGCTCTTTATCAGAGGTCAAGGACAGTGATAAGAGTAAGTGCTTATAAAATAGAAGGAAAAAAGGGAGGAGGCAGGGAGAATGGAAGCAGAAGGCAGGCGCTACTATTACTATGCCTGACAGCAATTGGGGTAGTGCTGGAGAATAGACAGAAGGGGGAAGGAGGCGAAGGAAGGAAGGGTGGGGTGAGGGGAGAGGGAGAAGGAGGAGGCAGAGGCAGGGATGAAAGAGCAGTAGGAAGAAAGGGGAAGAGAGAGGAACAGGAAGATAAGCACGCGGGGGAATCAGATGTATACAGGGGGCACAAAGATGAACATGGGACACAGGGGTACAAAGATGAACATGTGGCAGGAGGGCCCAACAACAATAGATGCAGGGGCAAATGGGGGGACCACATGAAAGGACGCAAGGGGCAGTGGGGGGCAAACATAGATGGACATAGGGACAGAGAGCCAACAAAACAATGAGGAGTGGGCACACAGATGGACAAGGGGGGGAGGAGGGCACAGATACAGGACTGTATCTAGACTACAAGTGGTTAAGGGGGACACAGAGAGACAACACGGGGCATAGGAGGTGGGGATACAAGAGAAACACATGGGGATTCTGAGGAGGGTGGTGGGTACAAAGAGACAACACGGGGCAACCTATGAGGGTGGGGGTACAAAGAGAACACAACAGGGCATCATAGGAGGGTGGGGGGAACAAGAGGGCGACACAGGGCATCAGCAGGGGGTGGGGGAACAAGAGGACGACACGGGGCATCAGTGGAGGGCTCAACCGTCACCGAACAGGAAACGAACAGTAGCCTTAAAATCGAGCCTTGGAGGCGGGCCGGCATTCGCCAGCCGGCTCGCCCGATTGGTGCATATGTAGGACAGCTGCGCCTATGATACCTATCATAGGCAGGCAGGCAGGGCTGCAGGGAGGCACTTCGAGCCATGAGGAAGGGGTCGGCCATGTTGGAAAGGCCTTGGATAACATAGAGCTCATTGTGAAAATGCAAAAATGAACAACACAGGATGGAAGGCAGTGAGGGGCACAACGTAGCAGCAGGCTACATAAATCCATCAAAGTCATTGGATGTTCCAGATGAAATACGGAGCTCAATTTGCTCCCAGCATAGCGTTCAGTGCATTATAAGCCGTAATGGGCTTACCTTCCATAGGGAGTCAGGGAGTGGAATCACAAGGCCTGCTGGCCACACGATGTGAAGGGGAAAGGTGCTCCAGGGTCAGAGAAAGGCAGAAGAAGCTAGTATCATTGGAATTTTCAGTTTGGTTTCGAGGAATCGCAATAGTACCAATAGTAGTCTGCATTGCATTGTCATGTAGAGGGAAGGATCTTTGTTGGGCAGGAATTACAATTATTTGTTCTGTCGTTGACGGCATCATTTGCATTTTTGGTTTCCCGCACAAATGAAGTTCATCAGTAGCGTGGCAAGGTCCGAACTTTTTGAACAAAGGTTGGCCTGCCATGTATGCATCGACCACTCGTGTTATTTCCTGCCGATGTAACTCCGATACGATCGATTCCCTTTGAGCTCCACTTTTGATAGAAGGGGCGTTAGCCTGTTTCACTAAAGGAGTAATCCGTGCCTTATTTTTTATTAAGTCTTGCCCATTTACCTCACTTATCAAGGCATCCAAGGAACGTAAGGTAAGATATTTGTATTCATTTTAGGGAAATTAAGCACAGCACAAGCCTGCGGTTGTTGATGATATTTCTTTCTAACCTCATTCGACGCGACTATCGCACTTTTGGCAGGAACATTCACATTTTTTTTAAAATGTTTAGTTTTTTGATATATTATTCTTCTTCAGATCTTTTTGATTTTTTGAAAGTTGAACTTGTTCATTTGCACATGTTTTCTTTTTTGAACCAATAGTAAAAATGGTATCGGTGGTTCTTGGGGCTTTTCCGCTCTTAGACGGTAGTTCAGCCAGGCTACCTTGATCTGTTATATGAACAATATGTGCATTATTGTCTTGTATAATCCCTTCGATCAGAGGAACCACAGAGTCTTGTCTGGACACCTGTGTGTTTATTGTTTGTGTTGGAAGTGCATCTGGCAGTATATCACAGAATAGTGTGTGTACATAATGTCTTGGAGGAAACAATTGGTTTCAGGACACCAACCTGCTCGCTCAATTTTCAATTTAACAAGGTGCCAATTTCAGATGCCACAATATTAATTTATTAAATTGTCTTGTTTGTTCTATTAATTTGCCTTCTGAGGATTCTAACAGTTTAAGCAGAGATTATAATGCCACATTCATCGCGTTTAATGTTATTTTCGCCAAATTCAGTTCCATTTCTGCTTGATTTTGATTGGGGGAGTCGGAATCGAGCATTTAGGGCTCCACAGAGTCGGAGCCAAATAGGAGATCTCAATTTCAGAACATTCGTTCTCAATGTCGGAGAACATAATGGGTGACCTTGAAAGGTTATTCAGGGTGTTATTGGAGAGCAAATGAGGCGAAAATCGAGATTTGCTTGGGTTTAAATCAATTATGGCAATACCAGGAAGTACACCGTTACTCTGACTCTTGTAATTGCTCTTATTAGCCGTGAGAGGAACATTGTTCAGTATGACACTATCTGTCAGAGAGACATGCGTTTCAATGTCTACACATGTCATGTTAATAGCATTAGTAATATTAATACTTTCAATCGTTTCATTTAACACAGCATTGGTAGATGGCAATTTACCCGTTGTCTGCAAGGCAGATACACTTTTGAGAGCAGACCTCGGACATACAGCATCCAGTGGTAACTTGGGGTTTAACACCTCATCATTTGCTTTTGCCACATTAGTCATTTACGGCTCTTTACAAAACCTATGTGTATCAGCTGTAGGAGTGTCTTTGTATACAAACCTGGGTGATTTTCTTGCTCTCGCTGCTACTGGCGTGGAGCAAGTATGATTTAAGGGTCTCTTCCGTGGGTTCAGTGATTGAGAGTTTTGTAGCTCTTTTCTCCTCACAGGCAGTATTGCTGACGGCATACCTGATTTCAATGAAGGGAGCCGTGACTGCATGGCGGTTGCTATCTAAGCTATCTGAAGTTAACCCTTGGAAGTGTCAAGCTTCCTCGACGCCGAGGCAAAAAGGCACTTCCAAGGTACTTTGCTAGGTGCGCACGCGCTGGTGCGTGCGCGTTCTTGTTTTTATCTTGTAATGCTGTTAGGGGCGTGGTTTCAGGCACATAGACTGATATTGCCTCAAATAACCACTGGAAAAGAACTAGAAAAGGCAAAAGTAATATGTTACAAGGATTCCTTCACAGCCAGTTGAATAAGTTTGTATATCTTGAAGGAGTAAATGCACAAAGTACCGTTGGAAGTAGTCTTCTTTCACAAAATTGTCGAAATTGTTCACAGAAGCAAAGACCGCAGTCAAAGGGAGTACCAGGCAAAGAGGCACTTCCAAGGTACATCGCTAGGTGCGCGGTAGGTGGGTTGATTGGTATATGATGAAAAGTTTAGGAGTGCAAAAGCAGACAATGCTACGCTGGACTGGGCTTGTAGGGCAATGGATTTATAGAATAGTTGCACAGCAGTATGTTCATCTAGCAGCAAAGAAATCATGCAGGGGAGACCGGCTCAGCCCTTTCCGTACAGCGGGGGAGGTGGGGACAAATAAGGGGCATGCTGGCCATACAACAAATCCTCTTGTACAAGACCGGTCTGAAAATTTAAGCATGGCTGCTCATTCTGCGGGATGTCAGGGCACAGGAAAGCCAAATGCATTAAATGCAGCAAGGAGCACAAGTAGGAGCGGGGTGCTTGGGGCTCCACCGGCGGGATTACCCTCACCTGTACGAATGGACATGTTAAGGGAATGGGCAAATGGGTACCTTCAGAGGGAAACACAAGACTGTTAGTAGAGGGATTTACACAGGGCTTCCAGATAACAGTGGAGGTGTTCACGCACCCTCCCACCCCCGTCGGTGCCTTAGAATCAATGTTCGGCACGGGGGCCCTGCTAGAAAAAGCAGATATTGAGACTTCCTTCCAGCTACTGCCGGTGCATCCGGAGGACTATCACTTACTGGGTGTCCAGTTGGAGGAAGATTCTACTATGACAAATGCTTACTCATGGGGTGCTCTATCGCATGTGCTTACTTCGAGACATTCAGCACATTTCTCGAGTGGGTGACACAGAAGGAATGTAAGGCGGCGCAGTTCTGCATTACCTGGACAATTTCCTATTTATGGGACAAAATAGCACTGATGAATGCGCAAAGGCACTAAAGATTTTTTAGGAGGTGGCGGAAATGTGGGGGTACCACTGGCATCAGAGAAGACAGGGGGCCCCACCACCTCCCTTTGTTTTTTTTTGGCATCGAAATTGACTATGAGGCGGGCGAATGCCGACTCCCTGTGGACAAGGAGCGGGAGTTCAGGGAGGCAGTATCTGCCTGCCTGAAGGCTAAGAAGGTGACTTTAGGGCAACTGCACAGTTTGGTGGGACAGCTTTTCCTCTGGAGAGGCTCTTCTCTTGGTCCATCGCAGCGGCTATGTCAGGTGTGACAAAAACACATCACCACACCAGGTTGTCAAAAGAGCAGAAGCAGGGCCTGGTGATTTGGGACAGTTTTTTGGGGGATTTCAATGGAGTACAGGTCTGGCCAAAAGAAATTGAGAACAACGACCAGTGGGCCTGTTCAGGGACACAGCTGGGAGTGTGAGTTCCGAGGGGGTGATCCTGGGCAACAAATGCTGAGGACAGCAGTGGCCAAAAGCTGGAAGAATGAGCGACTGTGCAAAAACATAACCATTTTGGAGCTTTTTCCAATTATAGTAGCATTAACTATTTGGGGGAAAGAGTTGAGGGGGAAAGATGTCGTTTTTTGGTCAGACAGCATGTCAGTGGTCTACTCAATCAACAGTCAAAGGGCGGCGCGCCCAATGGTACTGAGGTTGCTGAGAGATTGGTGTTGCTTTAACTGAGGGGCAATATGCGCCTATCAGCAAAACATTTGCCAGGTGTCCATAAGAATGCAGCTGACGCTTTGTCCCGTTTTAAACTACAGGAGTTCCAGAGATGGTTACCAGGGATGGACCTAACAAGGCCATCATTCCCTGAGATACTATGGGAACTTGGTGCCCAGAGCTAGTATCTTTGATAGAGGTTTCAGTACCAAAGAAGACAAAAAGGGAATACGAAAGAGCATTTCCCCCTGAGTGGATGTCATCCCCAGATAGCTTGTTAAGGCCAGAAGTCTCAAAAACCTCACTCCTCAAAAACTCTTGCAGGCATTGAGTCTTAAGCTAGGTGACATACAGGACTATAATAGTTTGCCCGTCCTCTCTGTCCACATAACAAACACCCTTGATTCTGTCATGGATGATCTTGCCCCCATTAACACTAGGTGTGTCAAGCCCGGAACTCTGTTCCACCATTGGTTTAACAATGACATCCTCGCCCTTAGGCATTGTAGGAGAGTGCTTGGTGGATGCAACCAACACCAACTCTGCTTTCTCTATACAAACTGGCAGTGAAGCACTTTAAGGCCTCCGTGACCCAAGCCAAACCCACTTATTACAACAACAGAATTCTGTAGGCTAAATCAAGTAGCAAGGAACTCTTTGTGATCCTTCGGGACTTTAATTGTAACACTCACACTAAAATCAGTACACCCCAAGATCCTGCATGGTGCCAAACTATCCATGACACCTTCACAGCCAAAGTCGCATCCCATCTGCAGTCTAGCATTTATCATATCACTCCTACTCTCACACCCTTACCTGCTCTGTCCCCATCCTGCACAGCCTCCACGAATCACCAGCCACTTCCAAGCCCTTTTTTTCTTTTACTCCTTGCACTGTGGCAGAAGTTACTCAGATAATTCTTGGCATGAAACCAACCACTTGTAAGGGTGATTCCAGGTTGCTGGTGGGCTGCCTTGACATCATCGGCCCTTGGGCTACCAAGCTTATCAACCAGTCATTTCTTGAGGGTCAGGTTCCAATGGATCTCAAAGAAGCCTGGATCACTCCTATTCTTAAAAAAGACAATCTTGACCCTCCCCAACCTAAGGACTACTGTCCTATCGCTAACATCTTGTTTCTCCTCAAGGTTATGGGTTGGGTGGCTTACCTCCAGCTGCAGAGTTTCATTGAGGAAAATTCCATCCTAGCTCCACGCCAATCTTGCGTCTGTGCTCGACATGGCACTGAGACCGCCATGCTTAACCTGACGCCTAACCTCTCGGCCATCATCGATCGAGTTCACCCAGCTCTTGTTATGTTACTCAATCTGTCGGCTGCCTTTGATATGGTCGACCACGATTTGCTGGCATCTAGGCTGCAATCACTGGTGGGCTGTTCTAGTACCTCCATAAAATGGCTTGCTTCCTTCTTGGGTCCCCCCAATGCTAGAGTTGCCATCCACGATGCCTGCTCCTACCCCACCCTACTCACCCGGGGTATTCCTCAGAACCCACCACTTTCATCCACTCTGTTCAATATCTATATTCTCCCTCTTCTCTTGATGGTTGATGACCTGGGTGTCCGGTATACTAATTACGCCACTGACACCCAGGTTATCCTCGAACTCTCAGGCATCTATGCTCAGAACTCTGAGACCATCAATTGTAGCTACTCCACCATTCACTCCTAGATGGTGGCTAATTCCATGGCTCTCAATGCTGAGAAGACAGAGATTCTCATCACTGCCTCCAACCACATGCTGAAAACCCTTTCCCTGGAGTATGCCAACTTCTCCATTGCTAATGTCACCACCCCGTGGCCAAGAGTGTTAAAACGATTGGTGTTACACTTGACCCAGAGCTCACCATGAGGCAGCACGCAGCTAAGACCCGTGTCTCATGTGGCCTGATTAACAAACATCTGGGCTATTTGTGCCCATTCTTGTCTGTATGAAATATATGTCCATCTTAGCCGCCGCCCTGGTTAATTCAAGGCTTAACTATTGTAACAGACTTCTGGCGGGCACTGTCCAGTCCAACTTCGCAGCCCTTCAGGTCACACAAAATGGTGCTGTTAGAGCAGTGCTATGCATCCCCAGACGGCAGTCCATCACTGAAGGCAGAAGAAATCTGCACTGGCTGCATGTCAAGCACTGTGTCTCCTTTAAGATTCTGACTCTTACCTTCAAGTGTCTGACCCTCGCTGCGCCTGTTTATCTCTGGGAGCACATCAAGCTTTATGTGTCCTCATGATCTCTTGGGTCACTTGATCAGGCCAAACTCAGTCAAACCAGATTTTGCCTAGCCAAATATGGGAAGACAAATTGGGATGTTTTGGCACCTGCCACCTGCAACACCATCCCGCTGATTTTGAAAATGACCATGTCTCTTGCTGACTTAAAAAAGAAGTTGAAAACCTTCCTCTTCAATGCACCTTCTATCTAGTTTTCTTAGTTTCTGACGCTGTTTCACTGTTCTACTATTTCCTGTTTACTGGCTGTTTTACTGGTGCACCCTGAGGCCTCTGGGCGATCTGTCGCGTTATCAAGAATTAAAATAAATAAATAAATACATTTGAGGAATTCAGGGAATTTTGTGAGGAACTGGGTCTGGAATACATTTTCCATAGAAATACAATGAGAAAACTCCTGGGACAGCTGCCTACAGAGGGGCTAACAGTGGGGGTGGCCAGAACAAATATGTCGGCTACTGGGTTTTTCACAGGATTACAAGGAAGGTCCCCTGCCATCTGCCGATTTCACCATAAAAAAGACCTTATAGGGCTGGAAGAGGGTGGTGGTACCAGGTGGGATAGTAGGAGGCACCTGGATAAATTAATGGTGATAGTACGGGTACTGGGAGGGGAGATCTAGAGAGATGATAGGGAGATTCCATTGTTCAGGGCAGTCTTTGTGACAGCAGTTTTTGGTGCCTTCAGGACCGGAGAGGCGGTGGGGGGATCCACTACCGACTTGTTGGGAGGGTTGTCCAGGCATGACCTGTCATGGCCTACATATGGGTGAGGAAGTCAAAAACGGACAAGGAGGTAAAAGGGTACAGGGTGACAATGACGGTACATACCTTGACAGAAATCTGCCCAGTGGGGAGGCTACTGCCATATTTGTGGTACAGGGGGGACCAGGTGGGGTCTTGCCTATCCAGGTACCAGACCAGGAAGATTTTTGAAAAACATTGGAGAAAGCAGCGCTTGGGGGCATGGGATTTGCCCCATACTCTTTTAGAATTGGGGCAGACACCACAGCCACATGCCACCTGTACATGTAAGGACAGATCAAGGCAATGGGGTGGTGGACATTCCATGCATGTAAGGGCTACAACAGGCCACACCTCTTTTGTTAGAAGGGCATAGAGGGGTAATGAGGAGAAGGGTACCGATTTGTGGAAGAATGTAAACAATTTGGTGGAATACTGTGAGATGCCCAATGTGCTGTGCTTTGTGCCATTTATTGAGGAATGAGATGGCAAAACCAGCGGTGTCGGTCATAGGACACTCTTTCATAAGAAGGATGGAACAAAGAGTGCAAGAACTACCGGGATTGCTGTGTGTCAAGGCTGCCGTTGACATCCACTGGATTAATCGCGGGGTGTTTCCAGTGTGCCAGGTGCCTTCATTGGTGGAAGAATGAATAAGGAGGGGGCTGCAGGGCCCCATGTTGGTGATTTTGCACATTGGGGCGAATTACCTGGTGAGATTAGTAAGGAAGGAGCTGATCAGGCACTTGCTACCTTTGTCTGCCTGGTTTGGACAGGCCTGCCTGGGGGCATTGCTCTCCTGGCCTCAGATCGTTCCTAGATTGAACTGGGGGTGCCCGTACCTGGCACGCCCATTGAAAATGTCGGCACGAAAATTGAACAGCGAACTTGCCATGGTCACTTTCAAGTAGTCAGGAACGGCCTGTTGAGGGGCCCAGGAACTTGTCACCAGGACAGGGTGCATTTATCCCAGCATGGAACGGAACTATTGTTGCAGATCTATTTGGCCACGATAAGAACATTGTTACGTTTTTGGGGGGGAAGGGTCACGGACAGGTGGAATCGCATCCCTGTGGCAGGTGGGGGAGGGCCATGGGGACACTGAGAGCCCTTTACAGGGGACGTCAGGGCTGGAATGGGGCACAGCGACTGGAATCTCCTGGTGGGGAAGCGGGCGCCAGGTTTGGGGGGCAGCTGGGCCAAGTAAGAAAGGGAGCTGCCTCCCGGAAACGGCTCCCGAGAAGGTCATGGTGGGGAGGGGACAGGGCCTCACCATCCATGTCCGCCGGGACCACTTGCCAGTAGGAAGTGTTATAAACTATGGGCCTCATTATGAGTTTGCCGGTACAGTACCACGGTACCGGTATGCTTGCTGTTACCGTTGTAACCGGACCAGCAAATAACGAGATCTGCTCGTGGGTTCCTTTCCGCCCGCCAGGTCTGACCTGGTGGGTTGACCGGCACCCGCAAGCAGACCATGTCGGATGCACCGGCACCATTCACGAATGGTGCCGGTGCATCCGGCCTCCCCATTCCCATTGAGTCCAATCGGAGTCCAATCGGACTCAATGAGAATGGGGAGTCATTTTTTCCGGCGCCCGGGAATGGCCAATTACCGGGTCCAGCGGGGCCGTAATGACCCGGTAACTGCCCATTATCGGGCGCTGGAAAATAAATGATGCCATCGGTCTCATAATGAGGCCCTATGTGTTGATTTGCGATAACTGTGCATTGGAGAAATGTCACATTTTAGGGAGTGCATTTATGTTTTCTGTGAAATAAAAAATGTGGCCCTTATGGCATCCAAATAATAGGTGTCACGTGTGTTCACTCTTCACCTACGTATGCCTCCCTTCTCAGCCCAATAACAGATGACATTATAACCCACAGAGTGGTACTCAATTTATCGACCTTGGAAGGATCAATGGCTGAGTTGAACTTGCCGGGATTTTAAACTGCCACAGCAGGCAGCGCACAGATATGAGGGGCGACCGTTGAACTCGCTGAGCTATCTGACTGGCTATATGTTATGTTATGTTGATTTATGTGCACTGCTACCACCCACGGGCAGTCTCCAGGTGCTCATATATCAGGTGGTGCTTAATCAGGGTATATCAACGATCTGCCCAAAGGAAGGATCTCACGATCAATTAATTTGTATGATTCCACATTCTCTATTACAGTAACATGACTGCCACAAGTTTAATAAACCACAGCTGAGTCGCTCAACTATTTAATTTTGGGCCTCATTACGAGTCCAGCAGTGCAGTAAAACAGCTGCGGTAACTCTGTTACCACCACGTTTTTGGTGGTAGCAAAATGTATTGCTGTTTTTACTGCACCACCGGATTTCATGTTTGACCTTGAAGTGGAGGATTTATCTCTAGCCTGATGCTGGAGGTAAATTCTCCACTCTGAGACAAAAATGTATCAGATTTACCATGTGGGATTATCGCTCGTGGTAAATCTGCAAAAATCCTTATTGAGTCAAATGGGCTCCAAAAATGGGGTTTTACACCACCACACCACCACTCGTGATCCTCTGCTAATGCCACGGCACTGAGTGTGGCAACTGCAAATGATTTTACACCACCATACCACCACTCGTAATCCTGTGCTAATGCCACGGCACTGAGTGTGGCAACTGCAAATGATTTTACACCACCATAGCACCACTCGTAATCCTGTGCTAATGCCACGGCACTGAGTGTGGCAACTGCAAATGATTTTACACCACCATACCACCACTCGTAATCCTGTGGTAAGGCCGTTGGACTGAGTCTGGCAACAGTGATTGAGTAAATCAGGGGATTTAACACCAATTTACTGCCAAACACGTATTAAGGCTGCACTTGAAACATATATATAAAACGTACTAAAATCTACACGAGGTACACGACTATAGTTTTACGATGCACCTCTTCAAGGAATGGCTCCTCCCTAACACCTAGGTCCACACACCGTCCCCTCTGCACCCTACATGAGGCTGGGAAATCGGATCCAGACTGTTTCCTGCCCTGTTTGCTTGTAGACCCCTTGCTGACAAAATGCCCCCCTTCCCCACTCCCTTGATTCTCTGCTCCCCACACCATGTTTTTCCCCCTATGATTGTAAAGCACTCCGTTACTTCTCTGAGGGAGGACCGTGCTCAATAAAAACCCTAATAATGCATTTATTATTAAATGCACCTGTCTTGAGAGATATAGTCATGTTGTGCCTATAACCTCTGGACATGCACTTCATTGTATTCCATGTAGTGGTAACTAATTAAAAGATTGATGGACATATCAAATTACTTTTCCCCCAGTCCACTTGAACCAAACCATCCTGCACTGGTAGATCAACAGCGCACCCCACACACTGACTCATGCACTACAATTTGGAAGGATTGCATAGCTCCAAACATTAATAACGGCAAACAAAATAGAATCTCCATATGGCATTCGTGCTGTGAGCCTGCACACTGTATTCATCTAATTAACTCATTCTCATGTATATTGTCCCAATTCCCAGTGATGTCTACAAACTATACAGCAATAACAATGTACATAATTGCAGGAACATTCATGCAGTCACAACGGAATGCCTGCTTTGCGAGGCGGACTCTTTAATACCCATATGCCTATCCTTTCCTTTTAAATGCACTTCTGCACACTCTGCTGTCACGAATAGGTTATTAGCTTAATACTAAGAAACGCTCACAAGTAAATTGTACCTTAAATGGCATCAGCAAACATATATTCACATAAGTATGGGATATATAGGCACTTAAAATACCTTTTTCCAATTCTGGCCTGGGACTACACTGAAGAAAAATAAGTGGCAATGTTGTCTTCTGTAACGGTTTATTAAGAGGTGTGTACTGCTCCCCCCGAAGGTAAAGGCAAGCTTGTACTGGTCTTCCCTACTCATGGCTACTTTCCAGTAGCTGTTGGTCAGGGGCAATGGGGTGTACACCTTTGACGTTTGGATCTGTGCCAGCCCCTCATCGATGTAGGGAAGTGGCCATCTTGACATGTGGACCCGTTTGTTCAACTCCCTCAGGTCTGCACATAGTCACCATTGGCCGTTTGGTTTGAATATCCCCAGTACCGGGTTGTTGAAGGTATTGTGGATCGGAAAAATTATCCTACAGGATTCGAATTTCCTAATAATCTCTGCGAGTGATTCCATGGACGCAAGAAGTAATCGGTATTGTTGAACAAATACAGGAGCCATCTTGGGGTCTGTGGGTATGGTGGTTGAATGAATTGAGGTGCATCCACAGTCGTATGAGTCCACTGAAAAAATATCTTGGAATTCCAGGAAGACCTGTTTCAGGTTTTGTCTTTTCTCCTTTGTCACACAGTGTAAGGAACTCATGGTGGCAACAGTAAAGACAGACACAAGTGATCACATTTCAAGGGTGTTTATTAAACTGTATAATGGGTGAGAAAGAATGCCTGATCTAAACCTAAATCTAAGATGGGAGCAAGCTACGACCATCAAATAATAATAAAGCATTCCTAGTGGCGTCTTGTCAAATAAAAAGGGCCTATACTAAAAAAAAATATTGCCAAAAATAGTGTGAGTTATTGTTCTCATGAAAAGAAACAGATGTTCACCAAACGATAAGCCAGAATGGTATGGTTGGGTCTCCCTTCCCCACGTTATTAGCACAGGACAAGGCAGGATAGCATGGGAATTTGGCACCGGCTTCTTTTCCCAGGCTTAAGATACTCGGGAGTCTTTTGAAGTTCAAACAAAATGGTTTTTCGATGGTTCAGGACTGCTGAACCATGTCCTTCCCCATGCTTCATCATCGGAAAAAGGGGGAACATTGATATCAAGATGAGCATCCCAGAGTGTAGGGTGGCAAAATCGGCTTCTCAGGAAAAGGTACAATCCTTCTCTGCCATGGCTTTCTCTCCGCACCCCTTCTTTGGGTTCACCGTTCGCTGCTTACACCAATGTTCAGGTAGTTGGTATTGTTAATGTGGGATTTACTTCACTTACTTTGTCCATTCATTCAGGAACCCCTCCGTCAGGCTCAGACTTTTCAGTACTTTCACAATTCTCAGATCAGAGACTTCTGATAGTCAATCACATATTGCTGGGTTAGTCTGTTATGCCGTCATCACAATTTCATCATTCACTTTCATTCACTTCATCAAAGAGCATTGATTGTACAAGGTGGCGGGGGGATTTGTGCCCTTGACTGCACCCTTGTATGACCACTTAGATAGTTGTTCAATAATCTTTATTAACAGTGCTCTCCTAGCATCTTGTATCCTCGATATTGTAGTTCCTTTTTAATTGTGCACTTTTAGCACCCTTGATTCGCAAAGTTCATGATAAGCCCTTCCAGCATCGTGGCTTACATTCATCCTCCTTCTCTTTCCCTTTTCAAATACTTTCATCGCATCCTATTCGCCTTTCACAAACCAAACTTTTGTGTAGCTCATCAACTCACTGGTTGTTCAGGCTTTTATCCCCCTTTTCCGGGCTCAGACCTTCTCTTTGTGTTTTTATGGGTCTCCCTCTGCCAGATGCAGACCCTCCGCGTGGACACCAGGTCCCCCTCTTTCGGGCTCAGACCTTCTTGCTCTCAGGGTTTTCATCTGCTGGGCGTGGACCACAGGTCCACCTCTTCCGGGCTCAGACCTTCTCGCCTTGCATTAAGGGCCTCCTTCTGCTGGGCACGGACCCTTCTTCAATTTCAGATACTTTTCACATAAACATATCTTTGGACGACAAGTCTGAGAATGCCCTTGGGTTTATTTTGATCCTACTTCATTGCTCCACAAAACAGCATTCTTTGCGTTGGGAGTGGCAGGAGTCTTACAGGGATGATTTATCTGAGGTCAGGGCATCACCGCCTGCCCCTCAGAAACCTGGGCTCGCCTGTTAGGCCCATGGGAGGATCTCTGTTGTGGGGGTATCGCCAGGCAAGCCCAGCTGCCTCTGGTTTGGTCCCCTGGAGGCACTGGTCTCTCCCCACACTGCAGTCTCCTCTGTATCCCAAGGGCCAGTGTCTGGGTGCTTCTCTCCTCCTTTAGGTGTCCCAGGGTCTCTGCAGCTAGCTAGGTCTTCCCCCGGCTTCTCGGCACCTTCCAGCATCCCCACCTTGCTCACAATGCTGTTTCTGGTTGCTACTTTTATACTCCCAGCTACAGTTGCTTGGCGTCAGGTGTGAATAGTTGTCCATCCCTGCCTGATTCTGCCTGACTTTATTTAGAGGACAACATGGAGACTGCCCATAGGAATTCATTGCCCATTGATTTCTATGGGTAATACTCTTGGCTCCCATCTGCCTCTTACTCGTCCCAGTCCTTGTGTATTTCAATATGGGAATGGGATCATGGGAGTTGTAGTGTTGTGGGGGGCCAAAATTCATATTGGGGTTTAGAGATAATCTTGAGTTCCCTTGTTTTCTCCTTCCTTTGTGTAAGGGAAAGTACTGAGGGATGGGATTTTAGTGGTAATATCCTATAAAGACTGCTGGGATTTCGGGTAGGGGTGCATCAGAAAAAATGGGATACTGCGTCTTGCCCAAGGGCACTCCTCTCACAGTCTACAAGGACCCCTGCCTAGCTGATCCTCCCTCGCTCGTACACCCCCAGGCTTGGGATCCAAGAGTGATGGCCCTCCCTTGGCCACCTGAACAAAGGATCCCCGGGAATAACCTGGGAGAAACACCTCAGGTTTCTCACACATAAGCATCAGCAAGGTTGAGCCTTTCATCGGCCATCTGCTTGAAACCTGGAAAGACTGTGGGCTTGGCAATTTCAGTGGTATCCTCCAGTTTGGTGCTGTGAGAAACCTGAAGGTATTCTCACTCCTACTCCCCAGGAATCTTCTATGCAGGAGTCCAGGGAAAGGCCATTGCTTTTGGATCCTGACCCTGGGTGTGGGCAAGCAAGGGAGGATCACCTGGAAGGAGGGTTCTTGGGGATTGAGAGTGGTATGTCTTCAGGCGAGACATGGTATCCCCCTTATCCTAATGCCAACCAACTTAGTCCTCCCCCAACCATTATGGGTTATTGTAGGTCAACTCCCCTTCTTCCCTCTCTTGGGACACAGTACTGAGATGAGGAAGAGACAGCTGAGAGTAATGAATACAACACACTCTCACCACTCTAGTACTGAGATGAGGAAGAAGCAACTAAGAGTAATGAACACAGTTACTTTCACCACTTAGGTACTGGGACGAAGAAGATGCAGGAAAGGTATGAAGGTCATGCATGGCCTCTTAATCAGGGTCAGGCAGAATTGAATGATGGCAGCAAAAAGAACATGGTGCAAATCCCCTTCACCACTCACTCTGGCCCTGTATAGACAAGCTGCACAAGGAGCTCTACACAAGCCTGAACTAATTTGAGAGCCAATCCTGGAGGAATTTGAGGGCAAGTTAGTGGTGGGACCTACACCCACCAAGGACTCACAGTGGTGCCAGACAATCCACAATGAATTCAAACAAAAAATATACAAACATCAGGAGGCTATCTGTGCAGACAGGAAAACCATTCCATCTCCCGGGGTGGATATATCGATCCCTGGGCCTAACCCCAAGCCCACCCTAGGTTATAGAGTCAATGAGTTTACTTTCTCACCCTGCTCTGAGGTTGACATCTTGCAAATCATAAGCTCCTTGAAACCAACCACCTGCCAAGGACACATCTGTCCCTCAAGGGTATATAATGACTGTTCGGTTATTCTAGTTCCCTGGGTTACCAAGCTTGTGAATTTATCTTGTGCCGAAGGCCTGGTACCCCGATTTCTGAAGGAGGCCTGGATCACGCCACTTCTCTCAAAAAAAGCAGTCTTGATCCCTTGAAAGCTGGGAACTATCGCTCCATCACAAACGTCCCCTTTCTGTTGAAAGTGTTGGATCCCACAGCAACCCTACAATTCCATAGCTACATCGAGGAATGTAACCTTCTTGTTACTCAGCAGTCTGGCCTTTGAGCCAGACATGGTACGGAGACCGCCCTAATCGCCCTGAATTCCAACCCCTCTCTTATAGTGGACGATGGGCATCCTGCCCTGTTGGTGTTGCTCGACCTCTCCACTGCGTTTGACCTTGTAGATCATTCCGTTCTGGTGAACCGGCTGCCGGAGGCAGCAGGCTGCTCGGAAGGCAGCGGCTGGGGGGTCGCTTCGTTCTTGGGACCGCGCAATGCCAGAGTTGCTGTGGACAACGCAGCTTCGATTCCCGAGGCCATCTCATGCGGGGCGCCACAGGGGTACTACATCTCGTCGACTCTCTTTAATATTTACATCCTTTCCATCGTGACACTTCTTGATGACCTGGGTGTGTAATATGCCAACTATGCTGATGACACCCAGGTGGTCTTGAAGCTTTCAGGTATCTACACACAAGACACGGCAACAATCAATATGGTCTATGGTGCCATCCAGGCCTGGATGGCAACCAGTGCGTTAGTTTTGAACAAAGACAAAACAGAGCTCCTGATTGTCGCCACGGAGCATCAGCTGAAAAAATGATCTGCAGACTTTGAAAACTTTAACATAGCAGGATACATCATTCCAGTTGCTAAAAGTGTTAAGACCTTAGGGGTTATGTTCGACTCTGAAATGCCCATGAATCCCCACGTAGCCCTCTTATGATCATCCTGTGGCTATATTAATAAACTTCTTAGTCACATCCGCCCTTTCCTGTCACCCGAGAACATGGCCCTCCTTGCTTCAGCTCTTGTTAACTCATGCCACTGGCCACCTCCCAAGCAAACCTAGCAGCTCTTCAGGTGATTCAAAATGGGGCAGTCCGGCTACTAAACATCTAGCCAGATGAGATCACATCGCCCAAGCAAGAAGGGAGCTTCATGGGCTCCCAGTGAAACATCGGATTACTCACAAGGGCCTGACACTGAGCCATAAATGCCTGAACCTCCAGGCCCCTGCATACCTCTGCAAATGCACCAAGGTATACCGATGTGGCTGCTCACTTGGCTCGGCCGAAAAGGCTAGCCTCCAGCAACCTAAATTAAAACTGAAAGGGTTTGGTGGTACCTCATTTGATGTTCAGGCCCCACAGGCATGGAATGTACTCCCTCCTGATCTGAGAAAGATTACTTTCCTTAAAGATTTTAAGCAAAAAATCAAGACACACCTCTTTAACATGGCATACCGTTACCTCCTCTATCTGATCTTTCTGACCCATCCTTTTGTTTGTCTCCTTTTTGTGCATTGTGCACCCTGATACCCAAGGGTGAGAAATGCGTTATAAACATTAAAATAAATAAAGGAAATAAATAAATAAATACACCTGCATCCCATTGAAGGACCAAAGGTGTATAAAAGGGAAAGCCATGAGGGAGGAAAAGAGAGAGACTTGGGGAACTTGGACAGAGATCGACGTACAACCCAGGGAATCCAAAGGCAGCCGTGGGGGGACCTGAGGACAAGACGGGACACTGGGTAACATCCCCAAACCCAGGGAAGCCTCCTGTATGCAGTAGAACATTTCCTGTGTGAAGTGGGAGAAAAAGGTGCTGCGGCGAGGCGTGCATATCAAGGACATTGTGCCCGGCCTCGCAGTGGCATTGAAGCCGCCTACACCAACCGAGCTCCTAGTCCCACATGAGCGGGCCTCGCAGAATCAGCAACCAGAAGGAGAATGAAATAGCACACCAGCTAATATTAAGCTGATGTTTAATCATGTACTAAAAGAAAATAGGAAAGTAAAAGTGAATGAAAAACTCTAACTGCAGAGTTGAAATCAACTCTGAGAAACTGTTTGGCTTTGAAGCTTCTGAGTTTAGGGCCCTTGAGAAGCGTACATATGTAATGAATGGGATCATACAGAATTATTCAGAGTCCAAATAACTGAACTAACTCAGAAAGATGGCAAAGTACTGTTTTATTAACAATTATCTAAAACAGGGAGTTTACAACGAACATCAACGGACGAACGCTCAGTCTCTCAGTGATCTTTACACTAAACATGTTTTTTATATTAAAAATACGTCAGAAGTGATGTTATACCACGTGGCAATAATGATAAACCTATCAAGGGTTGTGATTGGCTAAGGGGAACATCTACGTATACTTTCTATAGGAACTCTGATTGTGATTGTATGCCCACTATGAGGGTGGCAACATATGCCTACCTCTAAAACATGTAATCTTCAGAAACATTAGATACACAGTTTCTCATTGGTCTTCAAACTATAAGGTCCTTAGTTATATGGACTACTATAATTGGTTGGTATGCTTGTGCCATGTCTGGAACATTCAGTTAATTTAGCAGAACGTAAGCCCAGACCCAGGTGCAAGGAGATGGGGCATGACACTACCTTCCCACCCAATTAGCCCAGCATCTCTAATCAGCCATACCTTCTGCCATGAAGATTGTCTTTGTAATTGGCCTTGCAAACTATCCTTTCCTTTGAGAATGCACAGGAGTGAGGGCACTGACTATTGTGTCTAGGACTCCAAGTTCAAACTCTATTTTCATCCTTGGCTCACTTGACAGGAGACTACGATTTGGTCCCTTTTGCAGATTTTAACCGCTTGAAATGGATTAAACTTGGCACTCTTGGTTTTCCTTCTTTGCACCTTAGCAAGGGATGATTCATCCTCTGCATATTTGCTCATTTCCAGAATAGATAGCTGACCTTGGCTGCTTCAGTCTTGACTCCAAACCAGACAACCTCGTCTTTCAGCTCCACGATTCTGCTTATTCTGACACAGTTTTCCCTTCCTGCTTCATAGCTCTTGGCTTAAAAAAATCATGATACGATGAACAGCTTCTATATAATGGCAGCTATTCACTATGTACAGCCACCTTCTTACAGGCGTGCCAACCAATTATAGGAGGCCATATAACGAAGAGCCTTATAGGTTGATAGCCAATGATGAGCTGCGTGTCAAATAACTGTTGAAGATGACTTGCACTAGGGGTGGGCATACGCTGTCCACCTAACTGTAGAGACCCAATCACAACCCAGTCCCTAGAGAAGGTACATTTAGATATTACCCTTGAGCCAACCACAATCCTCCGTAGGTTTTTCTTATTTTCCACGTAGCATGATGTCACTTATGCTACATTTCTTGTACTTAAGTGTATTTTTATGTGATTTGCGCTGAGAGCTTGAGTGAATGTCGGTTGATGTCCGTTGTAACTCCCTGTTTTAGACAATTGATATTAAAACAGTCGAATGAGACTTTGCCAACTTTTAAAAACAACAAATATGAGCAAGCACCACCAATTACTGTTCAATCCTCTTATTTCAATGACCTATCTATTCTTTTGATTGACGCCAATCGTTTTGCAACACTTTGAGCCTCATTACAGGTCAGGCGGTCCGGAATTAACAGAGGCGGCAAACCATTGTTGTCATTGCTCAATAGTTTTCTTTCAAGGGAAAACTTAACAATGACAGACAGATATTGCAGTCTCTATTTTGGCTAGAAAAATTTCTTTTTATGTCTAATAGATGTGTCTACATATGTTTTGGTTAGAGTCGCATTTCAACACCATGCCTGGTGTCTCACTCTTTAATTTTAGCCCTCTTCAGGACAGGTAATTTCTTTATTGTTGATGCAACATTCGTATGTTCCCCAATGATTCAAAGCTTGTGGTCACTGGTCAGTTTCTCTGGTCGGACCAAAGTTTTTCAAAATTTCTTTGTCGAAAAGAGATATCTTCCTTCCTTTTTAGGACTGCGTTATTCTGCTTCCTATGTTATTTCCTTCCATTGTGGAGGCTTGAATTCGCCTCTCTTCATGGTGGCTGCTCCACACTCTGGGGCCAGTAGCTTAATCTTGCTCAAGTTGTAGCGAACGTCTGTTAGACCAAGAGAGAGAAAAGAGAAAGAAAGACTGAAACCTTGTTCCTGATGAAAGTACAACGCTAGTGAGAAGGATTCTGAATAAATGCCGACTGAATAAGGCAGCCATCACCTACAACCTGAGCAAGATTAAGCTACTGGCCCCAGAGTGTGGAGTGAGGGGGCAGTGTATGTGATGGAAGACGTACTTCTATGGTCCAGCAAAGGCTCAAAAGTATCTCAGGTGACAGAAATATGGGATGCGTAATGCACAGGGACCCCAAACAATAAAAAAGTGCATACGCAAGACCAAGATAGCTTCTGTAAAAAGAAAAGCACACAGATAAAATGCATACACGAACCCCGGAAAGCTACACTAAAGGTCAGAATCGAGGTATGCGATACACAGGGGGACCTAGAGTAGGAAAAAAAAAGCATACGCGACTCACCATTAGTCTCATAAAATACAAAATTAGACACGCGTGTATGCAGAGGCAAATCCCCCACCAAAATAAGAAGAGCGTATGTTGCCTGAAGTGAACAAATTGCATGGCACCCCAGAATTCACAGTACTCCACCTGTCCGTCTCCTCCCCTTCACTTGCACGGTTAGAGTTGCTTCTATGCATACTTATGTATCGCCTTTTCTGGCGCGCTCAACGCCAACACACAGTGCCTGTCACGTAAGTTACGGGCTGAGGGCCTTTCCTCAGATTTCACGTGTCCACACTCATTTTCTTGTGCAAAGTCCTGTCACTCTGTTTCCAGCTGCCATCCGAATAATACACGCAAGTACCACGCTCTTGCCTTTGTGCCTTTTTTACCGCCCTCCTACCTAGCCATCTGCTGCTGCCTGTACAGTGTGTGTGCCTGCTGCCTACCTGCACTGCGTTTGGAGTGCTTACTGCCCAGCCATTGCGAGTGTTCCTGTCCTTGGCCCTGTGACCACCTCAGCTGCTTCATTGAACTCCCACCGTGCCATACCACCACCACTGCTCCACAGCCCAGCTACAGGACCACCTTGCCCACCCACATCTGCCTCTGGGGTTGCCATGTCTGCACTGTCACATTCAGACCAGAGCGGCAACCCCATGGCAGCGAGGCAGAGGGCTGTCAACTTCACTTCCAGGGAAGTTGACATCCTGGTGGAGAAGGTCTTGGAGAATTATGATACCCTCTCCAACCCACTGATGCAACACGGAAAGGAAGGATGTCAGCAGATCTGGGACGCGATAACAGATGCCATCAATGCAGAGGAGGTGGCATCCTGCACCTTCATGACAGTGCACAAGCGGTGGGAGGATTTTAAATCCAGGACTCACAGCAAGGCTCTGCGCTACATCCATGTCGGTGCCACTGCAGAGATGCACCGTGCGTGCTGGTGCCGTATGTCCAATACCAACATGCAGGTCCTGGAGAAGTTTTTCCCGGCGCTGCACACCCAGGTCTGTGAGTTACGTGAACGTCTGGAATTGACTGGTGAGTATCCATGTGTTGCAATGCTTTACAGTGCATGTGCATGTCGGTGTATGTTGACAGTGAGCCCCTTAGGCTTGCAGCAAGTATGGTTCTGAGTGCATGCCTCAGACATTGCTCTCCATGTGTGCATTCATACGATACGTATTTTGAATGTCATATCACTTGAATTGTGTGTGTGGTGCTGCCTTTCTGACCGTGCACATGTTTTGTTAATTGTGTCTGAGATGTGCCAGTGTGAGAAGTGTGACAGTTGAGGTAGTGTTGCCCGTGTGATGTGCATGCATGATGTTCATGTGTGTGTGCCAAAGATGTGAATGTGTGACTTGCCATCACTCATGCCTACTTGCAGAACATGCATTTGTATGTCTGATGTAGTCATGTAGAAGGATTACAGTTAACAGGACTCTGATGTGATTGCTCATCACACTGCTTGGGGCCTCTCAGTTGATGTGAGTGCATGACATGTGTATGTGCTTCTTGCTGTGGCATGCTGACATGTGCATGTGCAAATGCTGCATGTGTGTGGAGCATACACAATTTATTGGTTGTGGCAGTGGCAAGTAGACTGATTTGAATATCTGGAGTGATGGCCAGGCATGTATCTGCATGGATGTGGGTTGCATGTCCATGTGTGTGGGTGTGGAGGTTGATGGCTGTTACCTTGACTATTCATGTTCATGTGAATGTTGGTATTGCCACGCACGATTTGGTGCAGTACACTGTTCTTTCTCTCCTTTTCAACAGTTGCATCTGATGAAGAGGGCGCTGCCTGTGGGGGGTGTCACAAGTGAGGGAGGCTGGAGGGTGGTGTCCCGTCTGGAGGGGGCTGCTTGTGGGGGGTGTCACATCTGAGGGGTTTGGGGGTGGTGAGTGGACTACAGTGGTTCATGTGCAGTAGTGGGCTAGGTGGACAGGATGTGTGAAATGGGTGTAAGGGAACTCACGTTATTGTAAGGGGTGTAGCCTACACTTACGAGTGGGGTGATTTATCGCTGGGTTGCAGTCTGTGCTTGTGAGGGAGGGCACGCTTTTTCTCTGGGGTGCGGCCTGGGATTGCGAGGTGAGGTGCGTGATTTTGTTGGGGTGCGGCCTGGGCTTGCGAGGGAGGGCACACATTTTCTCTGGGGTGCGGCTTGGGATTGCGAGGTAAGGCGTGCGATTTCACTGGGGTGCAGCCTGGGCTTGTGAGGGAGGGCACGCGTTTTCTCTGTGGTACGGCCTGGGATTGCAAGGGAGGGCACACGTTTTCTCTGGGGTGCGGCCTGGGATTGCGAGGTGAGGCGTGCAATTTTGCTGGGGTACTGGATGCTGGGACAGGGGTGGCGCAGAGGCTTGCGCCATGTCAGTCCTTTTTCTTGCTTTTTGGTGTGCATGGGGGCGTGTTTTAGGCGTTCCTCGTGCAGCTTGTTGTGACTTGCGCAACGGCTAGTAATGCATCTTGGAATCCATGAATATGTGTGGCGCACAATATTATTGCTGCACCACGGCTCGTGAAGGGTCCTTTTTGCCACGCGGCACTTGCACCATTTCTTCGCCTGAATCCATAAATCGGGCCCTCTGTCTCCAGCTTTTGTGCCTCGTTATGCCACATGGTGTTAGGCTACATGATGCAACATCAGGTGACACTATGCCATGGCAAAGGTTCAGGGCCCGCAGTTTCTAGTCAGTTTCCCAGGAGCTCACTTCTGTCTCTCTCCTGACACCTCAAAGACAGACAGATAGTAGTGCCACTCAACCTTACATTGGAGTATTATACAGTGCAGATGGATGTATGCCATGAATTAACAATTGACAAAGCCAGTCATGAATCGACATCATACCCACTACATTACCATTCTGGCATCACGTTTTTGGGCAATGCCGCTGGTCAAATGTGCTTTACATTGCACAATTTGTAGCTAATTTGACACTATATCCCAACAACATCCCTTGGTGAGAACAAATAAGCTAGTTTGGCCTGCCCACACAGTTTGTGAACATAGCACCGTCCCCACCATTTGAAGCATTTGTCCCCCCTGAAGTTTCAGTCTAGTTGTTCCCCTGGTAGTACACATGGCAAACAGTGCAGGGGCAGCCATTTCCTCTAAAAAACTCCCAGCTCCCCTTAAGTGTCACAGCTGTTTGTTTTATGTACAAATCATGTGCACGTAATGCAGATTTTTGTCAAATGATGTCTGCTAGCAGAAGGGGTTTATCACAAAAGCTCATCTGGGGGTGTTTAAGTATTTAACTTATTAAGATGCATAGGACAGTTAAGGAGCTCGCAGGTATTCCAATGTCATTTGTGAACTAATTAGCCATTTCTGGCTTTTAGGCTCATTAAAAAAGAAATTGGCCATCACTTTTGGTTGTACCCTGTGATCCACGAAGGAAGCAGTTGAAGCCGGCTCCACACAATGACCTATAACTCCTGTCTGGCCCTGTCCGGCAAAGCACAGCACCTGGCGTCATCATTCTGCCCTGATATCAACACCCCAGCCAGCTTCCTTATCCTCCTCCCTTACAGCCACCTTCCAGTATCAACAGTGGCTCTCACGGAATCCCACGTAAGACTGCACGCCTCCATGCTTCCCTGCAAGTGCCTTTCGATGTGCAGCCCAGCCTGAAGCAATAGTTTGCCGCCTTCCTCTTCGTCACTCAGGTAAGCCTTTGCCCAGGCTCACCACTAATACACTAGCTGTGCCGCATATCAACCTGCTGCATCGTACTCTAAAGCTATCTTGTGCCACCCACCAGGGCTGGCACTAGGATTTGCAGTGCCAAGAGTGGCAAATTAAACGCAGGAGCCTTAATTACCATGTGATAACATCACAGGAAGTGACATCACAAGATAATGGCCACTACGTATGTAGGCAGCAGCGAAAACATGGTAATCCAAAAGGAGAATTTCCAATAACTACACTAGCACAGTATAAAAGGTGCCCACCTTTTCAGCCTAATAATTTACAATGAAATATTCCAAAGAAAACAAAACCCAAGCATGAGACGTGAGCTTTAATGGCACGTTGCTTCTTGTGGGTAAGTGCATTGGAAACATGACAACCTGGTGTGAGATCCTAGTAGCTGAGCACTTGAGCACGCACATTGTTTTAAATGCTGGCTTCAAAAACACAAAACCGGGGTTGCGTCGACCCGTTGAAAAAAGTGGACGGATGCTGCCCACCCACATGTATCGACTTGTGCCCTGAAAATCACTACAGGGCCAGAAACAGAGAAAATATCCCCTCCAGTCACCATGACGACAACCTCTCTTGTCACATCCTTGGTAAATATTCATAGCTCACTTGCAGGCTGTGCAATACGTTTAATTGTGCTGGAGGAAGGGACAGATTTTAGGCAGCTAACTGCTGCTTTGCATGTGCCTTCAAAATAAAAATGCCCCTTTGCAGTCCTTAACACAACAATGGTCTGTTAAATAGGCCATCAATAGTAAATTGTACCCACTTTAAACGCTCTACTTTAAGAAAGAAAGTGATCAGCAGTGCTTATGAGGCCTGCATCGCCTATTGGACCGCTGGGAGGGGGGTGAGTTGTCCCTTCAGAGTCACAGCAGGAGGTTGACAGGTGACAAGTTGCCTCCCCAGAAGAAACACAAGGGAGCCAAACCTCGAGGGATAGCAGCTGCTTTTGAAAAAGATATTCTGGCAAGCCTACCATCAAGGCTGCAGTGTGTGCTGTCTATTTGCTCAGCATAGACTGCAGCAAGCTTAGTGTCTCTGAGCACACGGGCCAGGCTGCAGCCTGCAGGAAGGAGTCAATGGCTCTCTCGGCGCAGGGACCTAACAGGCGCGGGGCCAAGTGCATCCGCACATGCTGCACACGCCTAGCGCCGGCCCTAGCATCCACATCCCGCTGTCATGCCCGACCCACTTCCTGCTCCCCCTTCTCCAATTACCTCCCACTGCCCCTGTAATTTTGGCCACCGCTAGCCAGCCTGTGCACACCTACACAGAGTCTACCTCCCTACCTATAGCTCTGTGCTCATTTCGCACCCCAGCACAGCGCTCAAACGCCCTGCAGCCCCTGCAAGGCCCATACCACTGCCTGTTCAGATTTCCCCTGTGAGCCCCCTTCCCCTCCTCTCCACCCAGCCTTGTCATGCACGTCATGGTACCATTCCTTCACACACCAACCCCAATTCTGTGGATACTCCTGCCCTCATTGGCCCTCTGGTTACACCTGCACCAGACACCCCCACCAGGCTATACCCTGTTGTTATACATGTGGACACCACTGCCTGCAATGGCCACCTGGTCACACCGGCACAAGATACCTCCACCAGGTCGGACTTAAACATGCAGCCTGCATCAGCGGCCCCACCTACATGATACATGATACACTCCCATCATAACACCCCACCTTGGAGCTGATCTACGCCACTTCCTATCATCCCACACCGTGACCCCCCCTCCCCTGCACTGTCCTCTCTCTAGCAGCCTTGAGACAGAACGCCAGCCGACACAACCATACTACCTCTGCCTGCTCCCCTCCCGGACCCAACTACTGCCCTCCTTTGCTCCCTTATCAATGCACAATCCATGGTAGCGCATGTCACTGACATACAGAACCTTATTGTTAAAAACAAAATCAATATCATGGACGTCACAGAAACCTGGCTCACCCCTTCGGCAGGCCCCTCTCTCTCCATCTCCATTCCCCCTGGCTCTGCTATAATGCGCAATGACAGACCCAACAGAAAAGGGGGTGGAGTGGCTTTTATCTACAAAAACATCCTCGCTCTATATGCCTTTGACCCCACCAGCATCTCGCACATGCAAAGCCATCTCAGCCAAATTGCACAGCTCACCTAACTTCACCGTCACTATCCATCGAATCTACTGACCCCCAGGTCCGGTCACCTCCGTCGAAACAGATCTTGTCCAGCTCATATCCAACAACCTCAAACCTGCCTCCCAACTACTCATCCTGAGAGACCTCAACTTTTTTTTTATTTGTTTTGATCAATTAGATCTTTACAAAATATAAAAGCTAACATTATGCCGATTTACCATAATAAAAATACAATTATTTTATAAACATTTCCACAGAAATAGAAGACAAGCCTATAAAAGATAAATCAAAAAAAGATAAAAGATTAAAAAGAAAAATGAAGAGAAAGAGAAAAAAAAATAAAAAAAATAAGAAACCTTAATTTCCCCGAAAACATGCTCCCTTTCTACATTGTTAATTTCTACTGCTGTGTTAAGCCATAATATCTGGAGAAGCGTTAGCCCCAGACTGCCCAACGCTTGGATGGGTCAGGACAAGTTTTAAAAGGACCTGACCCACTGCAATCGTCAGGGCAGTGTTGTGCCCATAGATCAGGCAATTCCAAAAGTTCTCTGAGTGCAAGCAGTCCATTTTATGCACAAATTTCCCAAAATAGAGAACTCTAGTCTCCCAAGTTCCTTTACATTCTACGAGTAAGTGATGCAGATTTTGCTTATTTTGAGTTGCACAGATTTCACAGAACGGTATTATATCTGGCTTTGCCCTCTAATGCTTAGGATCTCGCCTGTATGAATTAGGATTAGGCGGGCCCTGAGAAAAACGTATCTTGATTCACTGCTGGGATGTTTTAGCAGATATTTGGGCAAATCTCCCAATTTTTTTTCCACAACTAAGAAGTTATTTTTTGGTTTTACCAGTCTCATTTCCAACCCTGTTTTTATCCAGTCCATTGTTTCGAGTTCTTTCTTTGCTTTCAAAGGATTCTCTTTCAGGGTTGTGACCATTGAATCGGCTCCATCAAGATTTCTTTTAGCTTTTATGGCCAGCTGATGGAGGATCTTGGAGCTGTCCATTTGGAAATGATGATTGACGTCTTCGTAACGAGAGTCTTTTTGTGGAATTATTATTAACCTGTAGAGAGATAACAATCCCCATGTTACCTGTTGCTGCAATGATTTCAGGCTAAGCTCAAACCTTAAGACCTGAATAGAAAGACAGCTAGGCAGGCCCAAAGAGTTCTTCCATATGTGACCCTCCACTTTTTGTCAGTCTATGTCCCAGAGCTTTGGTTGGGCCTCCAACCCATACAGTATCACAGGGATTACTTGGGCGTTATAAAACTGTATTAATGGTTTAAGTGAGAATTTACAAAGCTCAAAGAAGATCTTTTTCATCTGAGGTATTATTTTATCAACTTTGGATCTGATTTCGAATTCCACTTTACTCACTGATGGATAGGCAAACATTGTGTAACCCAAATAGACTAATTTGTCTACCCTTGTAATTGCCTCTCCTTCAAAAAACCATTTACCAAAGTTAATTTGTTTTTTGGATGTTTCAGCACCAGAATTTTTGACTTTCTTGGGTTTACTTGTAGTCCATTAAGTTTAGTGTATTCACTTAACCCATTGAGTAAGTGCTGAAGTCCTGTTGCTGTCCTGTCAATCAGGACAATGTTGTCTGCATAGGCGAGCCAAAAGACCTTAATGGAATTAAGTTTGGGACTTGCCATAGTCCACGTTTGAAGAAAGTCTCCCAGATCTGACAAGTATAGGTTGAAGAAAAAGGGGGCTCCCATGCACCCCTGTCGCACACCATGCTCCACGCTGATTGTATTGGAAAGATGACCAGCCTCATGTAGTCTTACCATGAGCGTGGTGTTTTTGTGGAGCTCAATTAGTTTTGCCAGGAGCTTGTTTGGAAGACCCCACCTTCTCAATTTTGCCCACAAATTCTCCTTATTTACTATGTCAAATGATTTGGAGAGATCTACCGAGGCTCCAAAAAGTGGACCCTCTCCAAATTTTCTCGTATGTTCTTCTAAGAGACTCGGGGTGATGCCATTTAATGTTGTAGCCATTCCTCGCCTGAAGCCTGTTTGAAATGTAGAGATTATGTTATTTGAGTTGGCCCAATCCTCTAGCTTTATCAAGAGTATCCGCATGAAAATCTTGCTCTCGATGTCCAAGAGGGCAATTGGCCTATAATTTTCAGGCTCTGATCTGTCCCCCCCTTTGTAAAATGGTATTATGACTGCTTGTTTCCAGGAAGGAGGGAAGCATTTTGACTCTAGTATTTCCCTATAGAGGGTATCAAGAAGTGTCACCCAGGTATTAACGTTAGACTTCAAAACCTGATAAGTTAGCCCATTTGGGCCCGCTGCCTTTGATGATGAGGCGCTCATAATTAGATCTTCTATTAACTTTACATCAAAGTTAAGTTCCCACTTGGCGACCTCCTGTTGATTTTCCAGGGTGGCTGACGTGTTTTTAAAGTTCATTGTCAGGTAGTCTATCCACCTCTTTTCTGGAACCCGATTACATTGGGTGATGTTACTGGCTGATTTCTTTCCTTTACTATTTATCATTGACCAGAAATTGCAGGTACTATTTTCACAAAGAGCCTCCAGCATCTGTTCATTGTCCTGTTGGTGACGGAGGATCTTTCTTGCCCGTCACCATTGCTTATAGTTCCTAAACAGCTTTTTCTGTTCTATATGGAGTTCAGATGAATTCGTAATAGAATACTTCAGCCGTCTAACTTCACGCCTTAAGGACCTTTTTTGGATCCATGTCTCCTCATCGAAAGAATGTAAGTGATGAGTTTCTTTTGCCAAGGCTCCTGCTGTCGGGCGGTTCACCGACCAAATAAATGGCTGAAAGCAGTATGGTTTACAATTATCTTTTTGTTCTTCTAATGAGATACGATTTAACTTCTCATTCAAATTTCGTCCCTCTCTTTTATATTTAACCAAGACTGCTTTGCCTTTCCTCAGTAGTAAGTCCTGTGAATATTTAACCGACTTATCTTTCCTTGAGCTCGTAATTTTGACTCTTAACAGAGCATGATCACTCCCTTCTCCCCAGATTATTTCCATAGATGTTTTCTTCAATTGTAGCTTTTCAGAGACAAAAACATAATCCAAAATTGAGATGTTGGATTCGAAGGGCAGTCACCTTCAGCAGAGCCATTTAGCATAAAAAGGCCCCTTGAATTTAGAAACTCTGACCACTGTCTCCCAGCCTTGGATATTTTTGCCCATTTTTATGAGTTCTTCCTGTCTTGAGTCATAATACATTGCGTATTCAGGTCACCTCCCAAGATCACGCTGGCATCACCATGGAACAACACAATTTTCTCCAACACCATTGACAATGATCGATGGAACTGATCAAGGCTATAATGCGCTGGGTTCCAATAAATGTTCACTACTACAAGGGAAGCAAGATCATGGACAGACTGTAGTTTGGCTTCACATGCCAAGATTCCTTCCTTTCCATTATGCAGAAGTGTGACATTTTTGCTAAATGAGTTGTTAATTCCCAGCAACAATCCCCCCGACGGTCGTCCTTTAGATTTTTGACTTGCCGGCGTTGTGAATATTGTCTACCCATCTATTTCTATTGGATGTGTATACCAGGACTCCTGGAGTAGGATAGCATCAGAATTTAAAAAGAGATCTTTCTTTCTGCTACTCGCAGTAAAGGTCTTTGGTCCGCGGTTGTTCCAACTTGTAATATTAATTTAATTATGCCTAAAGACTCTGCTGAGTCAACCCCAGCTTTAGTAGTACTTGTGAGAGGATCTATGGGAGTGCTGCTAAGGTACTGGCCTTATTATCTCCCAAATTTCCCCGAGATGGCACTTCTGGCTCCTGATTTAAGATTCCCCCGACTTTTGCGCTTACTCCTTCAGAGATAGACTACTCGCTGTTTTAGCCCAATTGCACTTCCACTGGGTTCTTCTCAAGAATCATCAGGCTGATTTTTTCCAGCTCTTTTTTATTACTTTTTATGGCTTGCCACGCTTTTTGTGATGTGAAACCCACCTCTACTATGTTCATCACCTGTCTGCTCGGAAACTTTACATATTCTATGTCCTCCGAGCCAAACAGGTAGAGGTTGGGAACTCTTTTGACGTAATCCAAGATAGCACTTCTGCAGTGTGATGCATGTTTTTATATTTTATTTAGCGCTTTTAGCCAAGGTTTTGGAACGGCATATTCTTGGATTTCTAGATCTTCCAGGACTTGTTCATAGGAGTTCACCTCCACATCTACTATCATTTTGAGGTCTTCTGTTTTTTCCTTCGGAACTTCTGTCAGTTTCTTAGTCTTACCCTGACCATTTTTGACTTCGACCATCAGTGATGTACTTATGTTTTTCTTAGCATCTTGTTTTAAAAAGATTGGTGCTTCTGTTTAGCCCTGAAGTTTTTTAGGAAGATTTCTGTTCTCCTTCCCCAAAAATATTGAGGCCCAAGGTGGGCCTTTCAATGATGGGCAGGTTAGAATTGATTTTTTCCCTCCATTCTCTTCTCCACTCCCAGTTGGACTTTTGGTGCTCAGGACTCCTGCAGATAAAGTTTGGTGTGGAACTTCTTGTTGATCCAAAGGATCTGTCTGAAGGCCAACATTAGCCCGCAAGATCTTTGCTTTAGTCGGGCTAAGATCTTTGCTTTAGTCGGGCTACACATGTCGGGTTCCAAGACAGCTTTCTGCTTCCCTTCTGTATTTTCTTTTTTTCGGCATCACGAAAGGGTTTCCCACTTTTTATCTGGGAACCTTTCGTGTGTCCATTTGTTATGTCCAGTAAGTGCGACTCATTTCCTAGCATGTCTTTCTGAGAGGTATTTTTCAATTCTTTGGTTATTGAAGGTTTTTCATTATTAAGCTGTTTCATTTTTTGGGCACCAAGCTTGCCTTTTTTTTTTGTTTCTGCAGGATGTCTGGAAATGCCATTGTGCTGATTTTTTTTAATTTCTTTTTTTTTGGCTTTCCTTCTTCCCTTTGACAATTGTCTGCCAGGTACCAGCCATTCACCAGAACTTCCATCCTGAGGGCTTAGCACATCCTCCTGATTATTTATGGGGGGCTCAATTTCTACCACTACATCTTCGTCCACAACATGTGCAAGCCTTCTGAACTCCTCCAAAACTGACTCTGAGAGGGGAGTATCATCAAACTTATTGGTTGTTCCCTCTGCCTGTCTCTGGCTTTCCGCGGATCCAGTTTCTGTTTTCTTTTCGGTGTTCACTAGGTGTAAAATGTCTTCAAGCAGACATTTGTGTTTTTCTTCTTCCTCTTTATCAACGACCTTTCTAGGGCTGAGAGGTCTAGTCCTTGCCTCGCCAGCTCCACTCTCAGCTCTCCTAGTGCCGGTATAATAGTTGTGTTAATTGATGAGGTTAACCCCACTACTGTGGAGTCCAGGCTAGTTAGATCTTTGGTTATTTCCATCAGTGTACCTGATTGTAGTTGAACTTCCAATTTCAATTGCTCAAAGACAGACACCAGTGAGTTTAGTACGAAGTTCAAAGCTCCCAGTGCAGCTGCACTTGGCTCATTTGGAGTTTCTTCCCCTGTTGTGATTTTTGGTTCCTGGGCTACCTCTGAAGTGGAGCCTATTTTTTCACCCTCGTAATTTTGTGTTTGTATAGGAACTTCCTCTTCTGGAGCCTCCTCTACATTTGATATCTCCCTTTCAGGCACTACAATTTTTTGTATGGGCATTTATGGGGGGGGGTCTACTATGGATGAACAGTCATTTATGTCATTTCCTAAGAGTTCTGTGCCGCTTGTACAAGTAACATCTCCATTAACACAACTTTTTTTCTTGCCAAAGTGTTCATCGATTTTCCTTTGGATCTTATTTGTAGTGGTAGTATATTCCAAGCCCTTTCTCCACGACTGTACCGTGTCAGAGGGGGTACTACTAGCTGGCAGAGAACCCGAAGAACCAAGATGCACCTGTGCGATAGTTATAGTAGCTGGGTGTTGACTTGTGGAGGGTACATTATTTGAGGGCAGCTCTTGATTTTGATTCTGATTTTGTAGCTCCTCATAATAGGAGCCGTCGGATTCTGGGCACCTAGTGTCATCCTGCAATGCATTACTTCTCAATTTCATTGTCCCCTCACTCCACTGTGCACAGCACAGGCACAATACTGGATATCCCCACGCTTCACTGCTCACAGCGCAGGCACAGTGCTAAATGTCTCTGTGCTCTGCTACTCAGGCAACAAGACAGTCAAGCCACACTGCCACAAAGGACGCTTAGCTGCCGCTTCCGACTGTCAAGTGTTTAGCAGTGGGCACGGGCACGACCCAGAGCAACACACAACTGTGTGTCGAGAAATCAAAATGCCCTGCTAGAAACGCACAGCCACTTCCAGCCACACTTTCAACCGCCCAGCAGAGTACGCAGGAAGAAAAATTAAAAAATAAAACAGGCTATGCAGAGCACTCAGGTATACTTATTAGCCCCCCCTACCAGGCAGTTATTTCCTGCTTATAGGCAGCCTGGCAGCACAGTAGCTCAATACAAGCACAGTATGAGCACTGCACTAGCAGCACTAGCACAGACAGTCAAGCAAGCAAGCAGGGCAAACCAGGTGGATAAAGTGGAAAACAAGCAGCCTCTTACAACAGTTTAGCTGTAGCTGTGGTCCACCCAGCACCCAGCACCTCGGGGTTATAAGGTTAAAAGGTTAGGAGTTCAAGAGGCGAAACAGCGGCAGCTCAGGCACCTCAGGCAGCTCAAACAGCTCAGGCAGCACGTCCGGACCACTCCGCTTCCGCACCTTCAGCGGCTCCTCCCCAGGTACCGCTCCCCTGCCTTCCGAGACTCAGCGCTCTGAAATGCTCTAAAACTCCAGGTGCAAAGCTCCGCTCTCAATCGTCTTCTTCGGCTCTTTCTGATCTCTTCCTGAGCTCTTCCTGAGCTCTTCGAGTCCTGGACCAGCTCCCGGCCAAGCCCCCCCAGGGGGTCGCAGGAGATCCCTGCGATCCGCGGCTCGCTTTCTTCCAGGACGGTGCTTTGAGAGCTTGAGAAAAGGACCCTACACGCCGCAGACTCAAGCCGCACCTCACATATGCTGCTCGTTCGCTCGTTCATTTCTCAAACAGAGAGAGGCCGCTTCAGAGTCTAAAGGAGATACTAAAGGAGAACTGACTGCCTCAACTTAGGCTTCAACCACCCAGCAAATGCTGATGCCTCCGCCCTATCCAGTTCCACGGCTGCACTTGGATGTACCCAGTGTATTGTGATACCCATTCACCTTAACGGCTGCATCCTAGACTGGCTCTTGGACCACAACTCTAACAGCTCCACCAAAGCCAACATATCCAGCCCCTGGTCAGATCACAATATAATTTCCTTCATGATCCCCTGCTCCAAGTACCCAAAAAATCAACATCCCCTTACCCCTCACCATTGCCCAAAGTATGCGCAACCTCACTGGTGACAAGCTACTCTGCCTTCTCAACCAACCGCACCCCCTCTGCCTATCTCAGGTACAAATGCCTTGGTGCACCACTACAACAGCTTGCTCACCAATGCCGTCAACTCTCTAGCACCCCTTAAAGTCCATAAGTGAAAATATTCCAGGCATGACAGCTCTTCGTTCACTGAAGACCTTCGCTCAATCGGAGCAAAACAAAAACGGGCTGCCGAAGCTGTATGGCAAAAAGACCCTACACCAGAGAACAAATACACTTTTGCTACCATCTCACAAACCTATAGGCAAGCCATCTACAACACCAAAGCTGCTACCTACAACAACAGGATTGTCTCTGCATCCTCTGGCTCCCGTAAGCTTTTTGACATTCTTCGGGAATTAAAATGTCTGATTACACCTGCCTCCACCACTGTGAAAGACTCCCATCTCCCCTGGCTCTCTGGACCACATCCAACCTTTCACCTTCAAACCCATCTGCACCATCGATCTTGTAGCCATATCAAAAGATGGCAAACCCTCCATGTGCAAAGGCGATATCTGCCCTGCGTCCCTAGTAAAGGAATATGCTGCACCCCTCCTTCCCCTCATTGCCTCCATCATCAACATTCTGACCAACTACAGACCTATAACCATTGACCTATTTCTTCTGAACATTGCTGACAGAGTGGCCTATCTCCAAATCCAATGCTTCTTGAAATCCCACTACATTCTAAGCTCCTGACAGGCTGGCTTCCGTCCAAGACATGGAACCAAAACTGTCTTCCTGGACATAAAAGATCAAGTTGGCATTATCAAGGACGACAGAAAAATCTCCTTCTTCTTACTTCTCAACCTCTCGGTCGCCTTTGATCTTGACAACCACCAGACTCTCTGCCACCACCTTACCTCCTCATCTAACTTTTCTATTGCAGCTGCTAATTGCATCACCTCCTTCCTCGCTGACAGAACCTCTAGAGTCTTTGCAGGCAAAGTTTCTGCTCCTCCCACACCTACCTCCTATGGTGTGCCACAAGGCCCTTATCCTCTATAACATCTACACTAAACCCCTTTTTGACCACCTGGACTCCCTTGGCATTTCCTACACAAACCTGCAGACGATACTCAGATTCTGGTCCCCCTCTATTGTGACCATGCCCAGGATTGCCTTAAAATTAACACGATTTACGAAAAAGTCCAAACCTGGATGGCCACCCACTCCCTATGTTTGAACGATGAAAGAAACGGAGCTCCTCCTGGCGGGCAACACCTCCCGGCTCGCCAAACTCGTCCCTGCATACAACTCCTTCACCATCGGTGGCCATGCCATGTCAGTAGCCTCTGCTGTCCAAACTCTGGGGCTCTACTTGGATGCCACCCTTAATATGTCAAGACAAGTCAACCACATGGCCTCCACCTCTGCCTATTCCACCAAGCTCATCCATGCAAGAAAACCCTTTCTCTGTGTTGACCACCGCATTATAGTCGCTCATTGGGTCAAAACACGACTATTGTAACGCCCTCCTTTGTGGAACATCAGAAAAGAACCTGAACAAGCTGAAAATGGTTCAAAACAATTCCATCAAAGCAGCATTACACAGGAGGAATCCGTACCACACCTCAAACACCAGAAGAGCTGCTCATTTGCTCCCCCTCAGTGAAAGGATTACAATCAAAGTCCTTTCCACCTGACAGCGCTGCCTCCCGAACGATGCACCCTTCTAGCGTGTCCAGAGGCTACAAAATATTCAACGGCCAGACCTCTATGTTCCTCAAACAAGCACCTCCTAACCGTACCCAGGGTTCGCTGGAAGAAAACAGAGGGATATAGCTTCCCTCCCTGTGCAGCCATCCTCTGGAACAGTCTACCACTCAACCAGCACGCCGACCACTCCTACCTCTCGTTCCGAAAGTACCTCATGACTCACCTGTTCTGCTAAACTGTATTACCCTGCCTAACTTACTTTTCCTTTATTCCTCTTGACGCTGATTTCTTGATACTAGCGCCTAGATGACTGTGGACTTTGTGCTCTGCTATAAATGCAAAAATAAATATGTTTAAAACATGTTTGCTTGAATGTGTGTGTACATATGTGTATGCATGGGTGGGTATGTATGTGTCTGGGGCAAAGGCCCCATCTGTGGGCACTGAGAGGAACATGATGCAGAAGTAGGGGTAGTGGGGCATACGTTGAGACAGTCAGCTGAATTAAATTTAGGCACTAGCAACAGGAGAGCTGGGCGCCACATATGATGTTGAGACGTGCCTTATGTTTTCTTTAGGCACTAGCAGCACAAAAAATTATTTTTCAGTGGCCTTGATGGCATGAATTGTTGAGACAATCTCATTACTTTCTTTGGACAGAAAAAGCAGGGAAGAGGACGGGACTCGAGATCTGTTTTGGGCAGAACCTGCTTGAAAACGGGGTAAATTCCTGACATATATTGTTGCGTGAGGCTTCATGTTTTACTTTGGGATAGCCATTATCAATGTGTGTTGCAAAATGCTCCTGTGTACTGTTGATGACCTGGCATTTACTGGAGTGTTTCATGTGTTGACCTGCACAATGGAGTGTAAACTTTAAATTGTTACACGTTTATTCGGAAATGTTTGCTGCAAAATGCCCAATTTCAACACATTATTTAAAATAAAACCGTTAAGAGAAAGTACCGCCTACTACCATATTGGATAAACTCAGGTGCGCTCGCTCAGGTAAATTCAGGGGAAAGCATAACAACCCTCCACTTTACACATGTACCAGCTGTAACATCCCTAGAGTGTAGTGGTATTGTTGGAGTGGGGCATGGAAGCCCGTGAAAATGGCTTGTTACCTCTTGCTCCCTTCTTGGACAACTCTTCATTGGGAGAATCCGGTTCTCCTGGCAATAAAAAACAGGACATCATGATGTATTTGCTCAGAGTAGGTAGCTTTTCCCCAAGCCTCCAGTCCCCCATGTAGGCCATCCCCAGAACTCTCTTAGCCACTTCTTCTTGTTAGAACTATCCTACTACTTTAGTTTGGTTTCATTATTTATACCGCACGCTGAACCCTGAGGTAACTGGGCGCCAGAGACTTAGACAAGAACAGCAGGTTACAATCAGTTACATATTGTGCAGGCAAGGAAACAGTGATAAGTGCAAGTGACCAGGTTACAAGATGGTCAGTCACAGAAAAGGAATAGATAGAGATTAAGTGCAGGTGAGATACAGAACAAATCAGGCGAAAATGGTCAGACGTGCGCAATTCTTGCTGGCAAACCAGGACTTTGTTTTTGCTTTGAAAGTCCAGAACGATGATACTAGTCCCGACTACCCTGTTTCTCAAACCACTGAAAGCACTGGGTACCAGTGGCAGAGCCAGTTGGGCCGGGGAAGGTTGGTTTAAAGATAAAATGTTCCGAGCGGCACAACTGCACTGACGTACTGACGTGTGCAGCACAGCGCCTCAATTCCAAGGTTTCTTGGCAGATTCATAGCTAAATGGGGCAATGCCAGCATTCAACCCTGGCATTTATTTCATGTGTTAGCCTACAGAAACAATTTTAATTGGATGACAGTTTACCTCATTTTTCTCCGAAATTGTGCTTCATTTCAGCACATTAGTTCATAAAATGTTCTCGCGGAGAGAACCCCCCCAACTCCCCTTCATTATTTTAGGCTCCCTCGTTACGCCTTTTTGATCACACTAATTTGTGGAAATAGGTCCCTCTGCATAAAATATTCACAAGACATGACTTCCCGTGAATGATGAAATTCACTGGATATTTTTCATGTTTACCTATAGAAACAGTTGTAAATTATATTCTTTTTACCAAACTTGTCACAAAAATTGTGTTGCCTAATGCAATATTTCAGCACACCAAATGTTTGCTCCGTCACTGCTGGGTACTTAGTGTGCCCTGCTTGTGTTGAGTGAATGCCCACAGTCATTTAATGAGTGGAAAGCCACAAGTGAAGTGTCGCCCTCCTCCACGCTGCATGACGAGAGTCCGCTAGCTCTATGTTGAAAGGCATGCTTATACTCTATGAAACCCATTCAAAAATTGGCCTCGCAATTTACAGGGAGGAATATCGTTTACATCACTGACGCCGGCGGCCTGTCGCTCTAGTGGCGCCGCCACAGCTGTGCAAGAAGAATCGAACGTACAAAACAAGCAGACTGCAGAGGATGAGCGTGGATCAGTGCCCCTTTAGGGTCTGAACTGGCGACAAAGACGGTACAGGCATCTCTTCTTTGCTAGACTGCATCCCTCCCTACGCTGCATTTTGTGTTCCTAGTCCTACACGCCTGTTCGTTAATGAAAAGATTAGGACTACATGTACCATGATGCACTGTGATGAAATGATTAAAATCAGATTATGACAACTTGTTTCAGTCTTAATGCAGTGGATCCCTCGAGAAAGAAATGGTGAAAAAAAACACCCCCTGTAGCATACACCCAAAACGGCAAACTCCCCCGTCCCCCAAAATGATTATACCCCAGAACCAAAGCGCAAATACATGACCTACGCACCTCAGTTATGCCACTGCTTACTCAGCCCTTCATGCGTCAGAGATGAAAAACACGTGTGCTAGTATAATATTGACACGTGACACCTGCCATTAAAACACCTGGAGGCAAGTCACTTTGGGGTACCGGTTATCTTGCCTTCTTAATGTTATAATCATTGAATGTGCCCCCAATGGCAGGCATGTCGCAAAGAAGCCCTAGAATAAACGTGGCTATTAAGTCGATACTCGTCATGCGTGGCTATACTTGGCATTTTTAGGACGTGAAAGTTAAGCTCTCCTCTTACTTAATTTAGAGATTCGGCATACCGACGGCGGGAAAGCAATATTCAAAAACACCCTGAAATGGGTGGGTACGAAGACGGGCTGTTGTGACTGGAGAAGCATGCTCGGTATCATGCCAGCAGGTGGCAGCATTGAGCCTCTCAGCTTATGTTCCCTTCTCTGCAACTGAGCGGCGCCTCCCCCAAGAGCGCTACCCCGACTTTCCATCTCTGAAGATGTTTTTAGCTCGCCCAAAACACAATATAAAAGGCAGCGATAAATTCTGAGCAAGATATATGACGCATATAAAACCAGAACCATATTTGCTGTACACTGATCAATGTAACACAATGTTCTCTAGACCAGTATTATTTAACATAGAGGACAGCACTCATGTCATTCCTTTCTAAAACCACCAGTATTGGGAGGTTTAATTCAATGTTGTGTAAGTGAATCAAGACTACAACTCCCAGAATGCACAACGTGGGAAAAACACATGGAGGGCTATATGCCATCCATGGGTTTTAATTGGAGGGCCATACATATTTGCCACACATATGCCAGAATGACACCGTGTAGTGAGGGAGCCCGAACCAAACAAGGGCGGTTTGCGGGGTTGAGGTTCTCCTCTGAGAACATTTTTTAATGGAACAATTGGGTAAAAATCCAGACAGTTTGCAATTGGTGTTGTAAGGTAACTCATGACAAAATCCAATAGATGCAAGTCACTCACCATGAACATGAGTAAGTCCCAACACATCTTCATAATGCCCTTCCTTGCATTATATGCCAGTATAAAAATGTGTTCACGCAGGCATTGCCCATACATTCCCTTGCTGGCTGTAATAATACACGCCACTATCCCCATATACTCATGTTGGCTATGCCATTAAAAATGCCATTCAGTAATAAGAAAACATGTCCAAACCAGCTGCACTGATGAAGGCCAGTCTAGGTAACAACACTGATCATGCTTGCTTTATCATAGGAGGCCAGTAAAAAATGTCATGCAAAGTTAGAAATGGCTTGACTGGTTTCACCAAAATGGCAGTCTAGCCATTTAATAACACTTATCAAGCTTCCTGTATCACAGATGCCCTGTAAAAAATTATACACTACCCCCTCTCCCCGCCCACCCGAATCAGTGGCCTGGGTGGCACACACAGATTCACTCACTCATTCAGACATCCATTCGCCCAGTCAAACAGCCATTCCCACAGCATTCACTCATACATTCACACACATGACAACATACACAATCATACACAAAAAATACAATTCTATGTTTGCTCTTACCTCCAGCCTCCGGCCGGATTCTGCTGCTGGCCACAATGCACAAAGTGTACTTTATGAAGCAAACTATTGGTAAATCCTGCGGCACAGTTGGCTTAATTCATACAGTTGCCAATAGCCGAGACAAACTGAGCTTTGATGAAGGATCTGCCTTAGAAAGGTTTTGATGAGGGCCCTCTGGTCCTTGTGCACAAGAACAGGAACCAGGTAGCACAGAGCTCTTCCTGGTTCCTGCACACGTGGCAGGAGCCGGAGACCTCCCAGGTTACAGCGCTAGAGTCTTAATGTGTGGGGAGGTGTATGAGCGCCCCCTGCGCACCTTGAGGTTGTGCAGTTCCCCAGCCTTCATGTCCACTGGCACATGCAAGCCTGGGGAAGCAAAACTCCCGCAGCCCTGCATGGTCCATTGGACATGTGTGCTTGAGAACAGAACTTTCAAAGGCAAACAATGTTTCCCTTTGATAGTTTCACGCGGCTCCTTGATGATGGGCGACAGTACAGGCAGGACGGCGCCCCGTGACTCATTATGGAAGAGCCGCCCTTGGTGACATGTTGTGCCCAGTGGTATGGAGCCATCGGTTATCTCCAACCAGGCCATGTTCATCTTGCTTCCTGTGTATATTTTGTATACACAGCCATTTTTGCCGCAATTTTAAGACATGGAACCTGAATAAACTGGTCTCGGTGCTGTACCCACACGTTGCCACAGAATATTATGAACAATCCTGTGTCAGTGCTGGAGCTGCTCGTTCTTAAACAATGCTGCCTTCCAGTCACATGTTGATTACTTTAAACATCTGCTGCCAGAATGCTGAAGCCCCCCAGCAAAGCCATTCTCACCTTGTGAACATCAGACTACTCAATGGCGTGAACTTGCAAGCGGCAACAGCTGTCCACAGGCATGTACCTTGGGGTATGGTTTATACATTTGGGATCTTTTATTTTTACAAAAGTAACAGTTCAAATCTGCAAATATGTATTGTTTCATTCAGTTTGTGAACTTCTCAAATTTTAATTCACATCACGTGTCTTTCCTTGTATTTGACATTCCAGTAACAAAGAAATGCTTGAATCCACCCAGAGGTTAAAGGGGGAGGGAACTAAAGGGTACAACGTTCCCTTACTTCTCAGGGAAATCGGTCATAGTTCCCTTACTTTTTGTGACCTGGAGTACCTTTTCAGGGCGGTAGGAAAGGGCACTAAAACAGCTCCTCTGTTGGGGATTGGAACCTAAGCTCTATGTAAACAATCCTGTGCCACTCCACATTGTGCTATCTCGCAAGTGTTGGCTAAACCTTGTTTATTTCAATGGACTGCTTGCGAATGTGAAGGCTGCTCCCAGGCAGTCACGCAGCAATCTGGGAATTGCTGTAGGCACAAGGGGCTTGTGTAGGCACAGAGGTGTTGCAGGTACTGGAGGCGGGCGGGGGCGTATCAGTGGCTACAGTCATGTACATGCCCCTTAAGAGGTCTGAATGGTAGGTGAAGGGAAGGGGAGGCTGCATAAAGCTGCATGCTGAGGGGGCAATGACACACTAATGGTGTTCATTTAAATGTATATTCTTTCACTGCGTTTTCTTTAGTCCTGGAGGGAAGGAAGGACCCAGGTAGGGCGTTTGAATTGAGGGCGGAGGTGGGAATGACTGCATGGGGGATTGAAGGGAGCAGGGGAAGGGGCGGGGCTTAAAGGGGGCGGGGCAGAGGAACATCTTTCCACTACTTTTTTTTGTACACTTCGACCACTGAATCCTCCTCTTAACCTGCATTAACCTTCGAAGCTATGAAACGTTTGACCTTTTCTCCTCTAAAAGTGAACCAGGCTTGTTTTGCTTGACATGTTTCTGTCACCTTGGATATTGTCAGGTTCACTTCTGAGCCACGGTTGTTTCACAGAAAATTCGAGCAAATGCTAGACTACGACATTTGGTGAGTGGGGAGATTCCCTGGAGGATGGGTCTGTGAAAGACAACACAAATCAATAAAAGACATGTTGCATCTTGTCCCCAGGATAAGCAATTAAAGTTATGCCCATCAAGTCTTAAATATTTCGGTACAGGCTTGGTAATTTTGTTTGGAATGGCAATTCATATTTGTGTCACAATGTTGTAGAAACAGGTTCATAATTTGTAAACGGGAAACCTGGATTTCCCACATTACCAAAAACGGTGTGATCTTGGGCAGACCACCTTCACGCCCTGTGTCTCAGCCCACTTAAGTGTGAAAATTAGGAGTGCATGCATCGTTGACCACCTTAAGAAGTACTATATTAAAATGAAACAATACTTGACAAAGCTGGTAAGATAGCTCAGCGGGTTAAATGCTTGTTGCTGTGATTTGTGTTTGACCTGCAGGTCACAGGTGCAAAGCCAACTCAGCCTTTCATCTTTCGAAGGTCGATAAATGGGTACCAATTTCGATTGGGTAGTAATAGTAATAGTAATGTGTGCAAATATGTCCTATTTAAAGCGCTACATAAAAAACACATTATTATTAAAAAACTTGTTTTGGTTTTGGTATAGGCATTGCAAAGAGAGTCTGCAGAGGAGTAGGTATCTGCTTTCTCACTAGTTGCCGCTCTATTCACTACATATATTCAGTTTCTAAGATTACTTAATCTACTTGCTTTGCTGCATCTGTTATTGCACGGCTCACATTTTCTGCAGTGTGTCACACATGTGCAATCTTCTTTTCGCATATGAAATTTTACTCGATTCTTAACTTCGTCCTAGGTTTCTATAATGTCCATGCATTCTCTTCAGCCAGTATTCTTTGGGTGTCACGCTCTTCTCTTGTGACATCACTGGGTCCTCTCTCACTCGTTCTCGTATTCCTTCAGTGAGTTCCTCCCTCAGATTATCGTATTTCGGGAATACATTTGATAGGGTTTTCTCTGCGGGTATCTTCTTTCGAATACTTTCTGTGATATGGTCACAACAGCAGGTGTCAAGCATGGCACAATCTCAGGCTTCCAACATACAGGAGGTAGGGGGCGGGATTTCCTCCAGAGGCAAGAACTGCTCGTCTACAACAGTTAACCTTGCCGGGAGCAGCAGAGGTATGACTTGAGACCTTCCTACTACCCTGAAAAGGTCTTTCAGCTGTAGCGACCGGTCCAGCAACTGACCAATGATCTGGGGTGCATGCTGAGGGCTCAGTCCAACCCTCAACCTAACCCTACTCTGCAGCATTCCCCAACACCCAGGTCTGATGCCCCAGGGGGGAAATGACAGGAGGAAAAGTCTGACAACCCACTGGTTCCTGAGGAGGGGTCCCAGGTAGAGGGCAGATGCCAAGCCCTAGAGGAAGCTTCCTTTCTCACCCATACAGAACCTCTAAAAACATCTCAGCCTGAAAGTGTCTACCCCTAAAATGTTAGAACCCAAAGAGCAAAGGGTAAGTAGGAGACGCCAAAGAAGAACCTCCTTTGTGGAGGAGATCAAGATCATCCCCTTTGAAAGAGAAGAGTCCCCCGAGGATTCAGGTGAGAAGACCTTCTCTTTCAAAAATGGGGGAATCCCTCCCAAAGACAAATGGGGCCCAAAATACCCTGATAGGGACAGAGCAAGCGTGGCGACTGACCCAGAACAAGAAACTATCCAGCCCCCAAAATTTGAGCCAGATAGAATTGAAACTGAGCAGGTGTCCTTTCTCCAAACAGGTTCTGAAAAATGGGCACCAGGTAAAGGTGGACAGGCAAGGAGCCAGGGCAAAGGAGGATTCCCCAACAACTCCCATTGTGAGTTGCAAACCTTTCTTTACAGATTCCCGAACTCCGACACAGATAATTGCCCAAGATAAAAGTGTTGGAGTTCAAAATTAAGAAAATGACCACCTGGCTGTCAAATAGCTCATACTTTCTTTGCATCTTGGAGGAGAAAGAAGGCTGATTTTATGCACCAGTCAGGGTGCAGGGTCAGTATGAATTATCAGCTCTGGTGTGTACTGGATCCCAAGCCACCTTCCTGTCCAAAAAGACCTTTGACTAACTAAACTCAGGATGGGAAAGAGCCACCAAATTCCCCTCACACCACTTAGCCGACAACTCAAAAATGTCCACAGAAATGATATTTCCGTCAAAGGGACTGCGTAACTGGAAATAAAAATTGGACGGCACCGATTAAAACATCCAGTGATAGTCGTGACTCCATAGGGCACGCCTTGTTTACTGGGGTACAATCTCCTGAGAAGGTTATCACCTCTGATCAACTGTGTAAGCAAGGTCCTCTGGACCCAGACTAAGTGGCCTATACAATTTTAAATAAGTACCAATTATGTAAGCAGTAATTGTACCTGTCATTTAATTGATCAACATTATGAGAATGTCAATTCCATTTTAAGAATAACCAAGTCCCAGACATCACTGTCATCTCTGTAGGAGAACAAACTGGTGATGGGAACCCTCCTCCATTCTTGAAAATCAACCTTCCTCCCAGTTTTAAGTGGCAATCCACACTGGAAGGAGTCCCCCTAAAATTTTACACCAGTCCAAAATCTGAAGAAACATTGAGGCCTGTGAAACCAGACAAAGAAGAACCCGCTTAAAATCTGGTGGACATTCAGAAAAAGGGTGAACAGTTATTTTTTCCCCATTCAGTTAAATGAGGGGGAGGAGCCACTGCTCACCAGAATATGCCTAAATAATGGAAGGAGCGTCATCAGCAGAGGATTATTCCAGAAACTCCCAAAAGATCAGACCATTCCCACATTTAAATTGATTGACAAATGGGAAATAGGCCTGGAAACCCCAAATTCCAAGCATCTCCTGGCTAGCAGGTGTATGCTGGCATCAAAAGCATAGAACATAATGGTTGGGTTGTGAGAGATGTCCCTCCACCTTTAATTTAGGCAGTGACATTCTCAATCGAGTCACACTCTATTTGGACATAATTAATAATAAAGCCTGGTCACGACTGATGGATAACCCCATGGGCTTTGACAACACTGAAAAAGCATTCCAGGCAGCTCAATTGCTGCCTTATGCCATTGAAGTTCAAGTGTGAAAAGAGGCTACCATCCCAGGACAGGAGCAACAATTTACTCTTCCCCTCAAAATTAAGCGAGGACAGAACCTCAAACATCAGGAGGCCTATAAACATTTCAATTCCTATCTCCAATAACAAGGTTTGCATTTAAATCAGACACCTCTAGTGCATCTAGAACATAGCACCTTTCGAATATTGGTAGATAACAACAACCCTCGAAGTATCACTTTGGAGTAGATACCTTTATTGGAATGGCGGTTGATGCTCAACATTATTCTATTGATTTATGTAATGAAATCATGGGACCAATCCCAAACGACTGTTTTGACATCATCGACGGTATTCCCCCAGAAAAGATTTTTACTAGGCACGGGGTGAATTTCATGGTGTACTCTTTCTGCCCCTATGGGGTGGAAGAGGTGACCTGTGATATCAGGAAGGAGGAAGTAGTGTTCAGGGTCAAGCACCACTGCCTCGAATCCCTGGAACCTAATGTCCAGGTCAACACCATCAAAAGAGATCTCTCCACCCGACTGGTGTATACCTCTGAAATTGCCAAGCCTGAGGTCTTTTCAGGTTTCAAGCAAGGATCAATCTTGCTGATGCCTGTGAGACTGAGGAGCAAAGACAATAGCTGAAACAGGTCTTCTTGGAATTCCAAAATATCTCTTTTCAGTGGACTTACATGACTGTGGACGTACATCCATTCATTCACCAACCATACCCCCGAGATGGCTCCAGTATTTGTGAAACAATACTGGTTACCTCTCGCATCCATGGAATCGCTCACAGAGATGATTAAGAACTTAGAATCCTGTGGGATATTTCATCCAATCCACAGTACCTTCAACAATTCGGTACTGGGGATACTGAAAACAAACGGCCAATGGAGACTATGTGCAGACCTGAGGGAGGTGTACAAACGGCGCCACATGTCAAGATGGCCACTTCCCTACATCGATCAAGGGCTGGCCCAGATCTAAGGGTCAAAGCTGTACATTGCCATTGACCTGACCAACAGCTACTGGAGATTACCCGTGAGTAGGGAAGACCAGTGCAAGCTTACCTTTATCTTCGGGGGCAGCAATACACATGGACCGAAGCCCCTTTGGATACATAAACTCTGGCAATGAGTTCAACATCTTTCTACAAATGGCCATGCCCAACCTGGGTGAAAGGCAAAAACTGTCCCATGTAGATGATGTTTTTATCAAGAGCTAATCTGTGTAGGAACATAAAGCAGGGATCCGCTATGCTCTGATTCAGTTGCAGAAAGCCGGAGCAAACCTGTCCTTTCAGAAGGCACAGTGGTGTAAGACCCAAGTGAACTTCTTAGGGCACGAGATCACCAAAGACCCTACCACTCTGCGAGAATTAAGAAGCCTTTTTGGACTCACTAATTATAGTCTGAAGTTCATTGAAGAATGTGCACAGGCCACTCAAACTTTGGTCCATTTAGTAAAGGCCGCAGTCAAGTGGAAGTGGGGTTGGCAACAAGCCGAAGCAGTTAAACAACTAAAGAGAAGCCATTTCCAGTCTTCTTGTTTGGCTTACACCATAAAGAACAAGGAGTTCTTCTTGGAGACGGGGTTCTCAGATACTTGCCTAACAGCATTGCTGTATCAAAATATTGACAAGCTCAACAAAGTCGTCTCGTATGCAAGCAAGACTTTGTCCTCTGTGGAGGAAAAATTAAATTACTGCGCGAAGGCCCTCCTGGCAATGGTGTAGGCGTTGAAAAATTAATGCCCATTCATCCCGGGGGAGCACATAATTGTCGAGACTCCTCACCAACCCTTGCAATATCTCCAAAGTGACAGAATCCGGGTGGGGAACGTCATTAATTCCAGAGTTACTTCCTGGATTTGTTCCATGCAAGGATTTCCTGTGGAGGTCGGATATTGCCAAAACAAGAAGAGTCCCCTAGCACAAGGGTTGGCGGACCTGCATGGTTGTGGTCAAGACAACTGTCTCGAGGATGAAAGTCTAACGACCAACAACAACATGGAGGCGTACTTAACTTCCCCACACAAGCTCTATGAAGAAGACAATTGTCAGGGGATACCCACAGTGTATGTGAATGGGTGCTCCTACCATGTTGATAACAACGGGGAAAAAGAACTTGTGGGCGGCATTGGGAATGCATGGGTGAATGATATCCTGGAATCCTCTGCTGGTTACAAAATATGACCCAAAGTAGTCAGGTTACAGAGTTGATGGCCTGTTCATCAAGCCATCCTAACTGCAGTGTACCACCAACTCAATGAAACGGTCATAATCACTGACTCTGATTATGTCAGGAATGGGTTTGTGGAGCATCTAACTAACTGTACAATGGAGGCATGCTTTGTACCAACAATAAACCCTTGAAACATGCCAAACTGATCCAGTCAATTGACAATCTGGTGACCTCCAATGAGATGACCATCTATTGGAAAAAGATAAGAGGTTTTTCCAAAATAGAGGGGCCAGATAAGACTGGGAATTGCCTGGCTAAAACCACAGCTCTGCAGGGCAATTTCATAGAAACGGAATCTCTGCTGGGGAAAATCCAAATGGCTGCTGTCACCAGGTCACAAACTTGTGCGGATAGTGTACTCTTGCCTGCCCAGTGGAGTAAAGATACTGCAGATGCAGATTTGATCACTGCACAGAAAGAGGACCCAATCATTGGGAAACGTTATCGACACATTAAAGACCCTGTGAGTTTTCCACTAAAAGAGTTGGATTGTACCGGCAAAGAGGATCTACGGGTGTTGATGAAGTTTTCCAAGATGTTCCTGAGTCAAAGATTGTTTGTTGGTAAGGAGAGCCCTATCTGGCTGTGACCAGTGGGTGGTACATACCTCATTCCAAAGCCCGATGTTGAACTACACCCATGACGCAGCCACTGCCGGTCATAGGGGGTTTCACACAACATTAGAAATCTTGCGAGAGGTTACCTAGTGGCCAGTCATGGGTCAGGACCTCAACACTTAACTAAAGGGTGTCTTGTGCATGCTCAATTTCAACCCACTTAAATACACTGTTTAGCAATCAGAATGGAACTTCTCTTTGGGCGAATCCAGACAAATAAAAATTGTTGTCATTTGTTAAATTTTGGTAGTCGGCAAAGGATTGATACTTGTATCCTGATTACTTAAGGATAATAGATAAAGTTTTCAAGTTTTGTATATACCCAATTGCGCCAAACCAGTTCAAGCAATTAAGTTAGTAGTGTGGTGGGAGCCAATTAACTTAATTTCATTCCATCCGGTTTTCCAAATGTGAATTTTTGTTTATTTATGTCTTATTTTCATTTAAAACTCTCTACACATGTTTCACCCTTATAACTTCTAAGGACTCATCAGGAGAGTAACTAATTATTCACTTTTAGCAATTGAGGTGAATTTTTTCTTTTTAGGTTTTAGATAGCGGTAGCTAAGGTTATTTCTATGTAGTCCAGTTCTTTTCAGCGACTGGAACTCCAGGCTATTTGGAGCTAGCCTAATCCGGCAATAGGATCTGATTGTCCTTGTTGGATGCAGCGAGCAAGTTGCATCACACACAGAGCTCTGCTACAAACAAGGGGAATTACACTGTCCTGGTCCGATTTTCAAGATGATTTAATTGGGCCAGTTATTCGCTCCTCTAGAGGAAACAAGTACATGTTGACTCTGCCATATTGTTCACAAAGTGAGTAGAATGTCTTCCAGCCCCGAATTCTAAGGCAGGGACAGCTGCTGCACTAATGATCAATCACATCTTCTCTCATTTCGGAATGAGAAGGAATGAGTCGGACTGAAGAAGCCATTTTATCAGTGAGGTGATGGCAAAGATATGGAAGATTGTAGGGGTAAAAAGAAAACTCCACATTGCCTATTGCCGGTCTCAACTGGGCAGGGGGCGTTAGGGAAATACAACAAGACAGTTGTGAGTATCTTAAAGAAGGTTGTGGCAGACTCTGAAACCAGTTGAGACATCCAATCACTGCTTGTCCTTTTGGCTATTAGGTCCACACCATCTTCCGCAACAAAGATGTCTCCATTTGAGCTCATGACCAGACAAACAATGGTGTTACCTCAGCATCTGCTCTACAGAACTTAGGAGCAGACACTGCTAAATGCGTCCACTACTCATGAGTACATTGAAGACTAATTATGACCTAAAGACCACTAAGAAAGTGTATGAAGTAGGGAACAAGGTTTACCATTACAATTTTCAAACCAAGGAGCAGAAGTTTCTCCCGTCTTGGCATGGTGCTTTTGAAATTGTAGATAACATTTCACCTGTTGCCAACAAGATCTGTATCCCAAAAGGAGAACAGATGGAAGAAAAATGGTTCCACATCAACCAGTTGAACATCGGTCATCTCAGACAAGCTTTACGACTGATTGAGGAGCCAAATGAAAGTCAAGCAGAGGAGCCATCTGAGGAATGAAAAGGAAGGATGAAAAATCAGATTGGAACTAATATATATGTATATATATTGTGACGAAAAGCCGCTAGTAACATGTACATGTAACCAAAGCGGACTGCACTCCCGGAGCAGCCAAAGAGTGGGAATATTCTTCAGCAAATTTCAAAAACAGGCAGCACACCGTGTTCCACTTAGCACTTGAAATGTATTTAGCACAGTGCTGGAAGGTAAAAGCCTAAAAACAGGATGACGCATTTCGCGGTACTGTAACCGCTTGGTCACGTGGTACACACAGAGCCATGTGGAGAAGGCCTACCTATCGCTACCAAAGGAAAAGCAGCACTTTCATTCACAAAGGCAGAAGCAATTCAAAGGTTCTTTTCACATGAAAAACTGGATTTTTAAACACTGACACCAAAACTGTTTTGCATGTGTTTGAAAGTTAAAGCAAGACATGAGAAAATGGTTCCCCTGCCAACATAAAGATGTCAGGGAAAATACATGGTGTGTGTGTTAACAAAAAGAAAAGTCATGTACATTATGCTGCACAGGCAAAATACTGGCAAACATTTGAAAGGAAAAGCACACTTTGTTTCCATGAGTCAGACCATGTGGGTGTCTTTCTGCAGTAGAAATCCAGAGAAAGCTTAATGAAAAATGTAATCCAAGTGCAAATTGGAAAAGCACATCACATAACTGGCTAAGAAAAAAAGCAGCATTTTCACTGAAACTGCCAACCCTCAAAAGATGATGCACTGTGACAGTTCAGACACACTTTTCAGCAGCAAAACGAACAACAAAAAATGAAAAGTGTATTTTTATTAACAACTGAAATAAACAACGCTGCACTTTCAGCAGCACAAAAGCAAAGTGAACTCTGATCAGTAAAACACACGTTGTGTCAAAGAATGATATAATATGATATGATGATTTATTTATATAGCGCCTACACACAATGTGTTTCAAAGCACTTCTCGACAAGGGAGGGAACAAGGTAAAATACAAACATTCTTACATGTCATGAACAACAAGAATGTGAGAGGAAAAAACTATCATACTCAGCCTAGTGACATTTCAGATAGTGCAAGTGCTAAAACACAGATAGGAAGGAAATGGGAAATAGACAGGCGACTAACGTACTAGGCCAGATGACATTTCTGGTAGAGCTGGAGAAATACACATGGTGAGGGAGAGGGGAGAAGAAGGACGAGAGGGACAAAACACGTGACTATCGTACTAGGCCTGACGACATTTCAGATAGTGCTGGAGGTGGAGGGGGGGAAACAACTAAAGGGAGGTGGAGACAAACAAAGTTACTATCATACTAGGTCCAGGGACCATTCAGATAGAGTAAGAGGATAGAAAAAAGTAAGAGGGGGAGGGGAGGGAGAGAAGGGAACAGAGATTAAAACAGTGAAAAAGAGCAGAGAATCAGAGGGGAGAGGGACAACAGTTGCAGAGGTCAATGATGCACATAACATTGCAAGGGAACAGAAACATGTAGGCAAGAATAGAGGCTGATGTTAGAAAACTCAGTATGTGAGTTTCTGTCAGCCAAGGACAATGGGCAAAATTCACAAATGGCTTCCCCCACTGCCAGCCTGGTTTGTGCATCAACACTGTGTACAACTGCAATACATTGTGACCCAAAGCGTGTTGAGAAGCACATTTCCCTAGACCTGCTGTCTCCGAAGGCAGTTCTAAGCAGGCAAATGGTTTAGCCAGTGCATGGTAGAAATGTGGGAAGGGGGATCTCATGGTTGCCAATGCCCCAGCTTTTATGACCGGCAGCCACCAACTTCAAACAACCAACTTTCAAGCACAAAGAGACTCATAAAAACTACGGTCACAGGCTGGCCGAGAGAGACAAATGGCCTGCAGGAAGGGAAGCTCATATTTGCACATATGAAGATTCCCTTTGTTTAAAGGGACTGTCACAATTGTTGCATTTTCTCAGAAACCACAAGTCGCATTGATTACATGTACGTTTAATTTTTTTCATAATTTCCAGGTGATTTTGTTTAAATAAAAATCATCCACCTGAGACTTGGGGGGCTGTAATGTACACTAAAATGGGGTTTTGGCTGATCTGAAAATGTCTTTAAGAGTTGGTGAACTGGTGGAGGGTAAAATTAGGTATGTGGGGAATAAATTGCATGTTTCTTACGATTATGCTTTATGTAAAAATGGTGGGCAATAACCAAACGGCCGTGCAAAATAGTGCAGACCTAAGTGTCATTTAATTTAATTGCCCAGTGATTAGCTGAATCAGAAAACATATATATTTTGGCAGTTACTAGTATATCCCAAAGTATTTGACACATAGCTAAATTTTTGCCAAAAATTGACATGGGAACCAAAGGGGATTTCAAAGGGAGGTTGTCATATGTCTGTTCCAGACTATGACCAATTCTAAGAGAGAGGCTGGATTTGGGAGGCGAGAGAAGAGTAACTGCCCAATCCTATTTGCAAGAACTCTTGCAGGGCACTCCACAATGTTGTAAACTTGATAGTGTCATCACTGCTATATAAAATGGATGAACTATGAGGAAAAGGAAGAGCTCCTAAAATAATCAACATGAAAGGAGCTGCTAAAAAACAGAACATCTGATGGCCACAAGGAAACAACAAAAGATGATTTTGCAGAGATTGCCTCTGACTGGAGCTGTCTATTGCACCTGTCTCTTGCTTGTAAGGCCTAAAAGTTCACTGGATTCTATGGTGAAGAACTGAGGACCATCCTTGAACGTGGAGTGACCAGACCCCTGCACTATCCTCCAAGAGGGTCCTGAAATGCAGCTGGCTTTCCTGAACCTTAAACAGTGGCCTTCTATGTAAGTAGAACTGAGCCGCGGGAGACCAAAAGGTGGGGAATCTGCTTGCCTTAAATCCTTTCCCTTTATAGTGAGAGGGTCGGGGGAGGGAGGCAAAACTGTTTTGATCCTTAGCCTAATTAACTAAAGATATTAATTTAATTCATAGATTGTAATGTAATTGGGTGATCCTATTTGTCCTGTTGAATTCGACTTCTTTAGGAAGAGTGGTGTCTTTGTCCCTAAACTAAAAAAATCCTTAACTGTCAGCTTCCCCCAACACAGGCCTTTAAGTGGAATTCTTTAATCATCCCAATTTGTCTGTCTAATTTCCACAACACAGACCAAAGTAAAGAGGGGTCCTGAAAACCAAACTGCTAGACTTTTAAGTGCATAGGAAAATCGAAATTGCACAGCACTACATTTGTAATTGATTGTGTTCACAGACCAGTGCTAATTATTTCTTGAAATGAAATCAGTAGAAAGAAATGTATTGTAATTTGTGTTTTTCCCAACCCATTAGTGTCATTTATTTGTGTAACAAGAAGTTAATTGTGAGTCACAAAGAAGGTGGCGTGTGGTGTTTAGTGAGATTTTGTATTGCCTATAATTCAAATAAATAAAAATATATTTCCTGTACACCGTCTTGGTTCTTGGCTCATTGGTAGCTCAGGATGAAGGTTCCAAGGGGCATGATATGAGGCTGAGATAGGGCTCGATAAAAGAACTGACATTAACCGTTTATGTGCGGCACTTAGCTTGGGGAGGGAAGGAACTCCCTGTGTTGAGGGTGACCTCTCAATAAACCATTAGATAAAGGGATTGATTCTCTGAAGCGGAGCCAGACCTTTACCCAGGACCGAGGGATGTTATTATGTGTGCTGTCTAAGGTTTCAGTTTCCTTGTCTGGATAGGCAGGGGGGAGTTTGCCTCTTGAAGGTAGTTGGACATATGCTGTCAGTCTCTGTCTTTTATTGTGTTGCAATGTATTAAGCTGTCTCTGTGCTTGCTACTCATCAAAATATATCATGTGAGTCTGGCTTCTCCAACAAGTGGATGGGGCTGACTCATTTGGAGATTACAACGCGTGCCCCTGACCCACTATGCAAATCCAGGAACATGAAGCAGTGCATAAAAATCATGAAAATAAGTTGCACGCACAGTATTTATGAACCACATCCAGGAAAAGGACGACCATTTTGTAACATTAAAATATGAAATAGTAATACTTGTGCTATGAAACAAGATATATGGTGGCAGCAATCAGCATATAACAACAGAGGCTGCTGTCCAGTTTAGTTTATTTGCAGCACACCACATGCGCAGATCTGCTTTTAAGCATTGCATCAGAGCAGAGAGTTTGGGTGAGAACATGAATACAGTACATGATGACACCGATCTTTTTAGCTGTGGGTGTAGACGTTTTCTTCTGCGCCAATCCTTCTGAGCACAGAGACAACACCGTGGGATGTGCCAAGCGCAGTGTTACATATGGCATGGCATGGGTTCACGCTGACTAGTCTGCTGGTGGCATACAAATCTGCCCCAGGGAAAATGTATTTGTGTGGTTTTAGTCTGAGGTTCTGTGATTAAATGTAAACTCAGAGTGCTCTGCTCCCATGGCCATTGCGGGATCAATGGTGAAGTGGTTTCCCAGAGGCATCCTGGGGCCTGCAGTTCTGTGGTATAACTGCATACTTTGGTGTGTATTTGTTACTCACCGATATGGAGAGTGCGTAAACAGGCCGGACCTCTATTGCTGGGGGAGTTGCTTGAAGGAGCTAGGGTTGGAGCCTCCTACCCAAGCCTCCTCTCTGTGAGGGAATGAGCTCTTTAAACCGATATGACCACTTGCTGAACTGTACAGACAAGGGGACCGATCGATCAAAAAAGCGGGGAGAACAGACCGTCTCAAACCCAGGCTGTAAAGGAAAGGATAACAAGTTAATAATCTGCCAATAATGAAACTGGTTTATTCCCAAGACTATTCCCCTTTAGTAGTACCTGGTTTAATCTCCCCTTAAGCCAAAGGAACCGGAGTAACCTAAAAAGTAGAGAGGTCTTAGTATATGGCTAACGTATAATTCTGCAGTATGGAAAAACCAAGAAAAACTATACTTTACCCCTGATGGGTTTAGGATTGAAGTAAGAGTCCTGGAAAACAACAAAAGTATAAAATAAAAAATAGGGAGGTTAGTAAGGTAGCTATCCCCGAACGGAACGAGGGTCGCACTGGTTTCGGGATGGTGCACCACAGCAAAGCGTTCAAAAGATGCACTTAGGAATGAAGTCGAATTCCACAGAAAATGGTGTTCCAAATAGAGCTTTTCTTACCGGAGTGGTTACTGTCTCAGAGTCCAGGAAGCAGGCAAGGGTCTGGTACACGAGCGGTCACAAAACAGCAGAATCAGTGTCCAAGAGTTCCAACAAGGACTTCACAATTCAAGATACCGGGAGGGCACTTCGGAAAGTATGCCGGTTGTAACTTTAAACAGAAGCAGCGTTCTGTATGCCGCTGTGGAATAAATAACAACAAGAGGCGTATCGTTTGAAAATGAGGCTCCCCTCTCAACGCCGAGAACTACAACGTAACAGGTTTTCTGGATACTGTAGTTCGTGTAGAAATTTGCCATGGTAGCTGCCAGCGCGATAAGAAGGGCGCGTGCCGGCGCCGTAACCCTTTATGAAGGGCGATCACTTTCCTGTCCTTTATTTTGGTTTTAACCGGAATTCCCCTATTGTTCTTGCTGATACGAGAGCAACGAGGCAGAACCCGGGAAACGCGGCACGGCCGAGGACGAGGTGTAACAGTATTGTGTGTCTTTAGACATTTAAAAATGTGCAGTGCTGAAATGTGGAGGTCTATCGTTTGTTACGCAATGCGGGTTGAGTTGTGCTGTGGTTTCTTGTGCATGGAGATGTGCAGTGCTTTGGATTGCTGTGCATTCTGGATGGGTATTGAATATTTTGGGATACGGTTTGCTGTTTTTTTGGGGTGTGGTGTGCTGCGATTTCCTGAACAATTTGTGATTTTTCGTTCTGTTGTCTCCTGGGAATTCTGGAATGTGCAATAGTGTGATTTCCGCTGCATTTTGGGGTGGACAACGCTGTGATTCCGTGTCAGGTCTGAGCACAAGGCAGTTGATTGAATTACACGTAATGCTGATCATCATCCCGTCCTACGTTGCATGGGCAAGCTATGATTGTATTTATTTGGTGCTTATATAGCGCTTTTGTAATAGGTTTAGAAAACCTCACTACAGACTATGAATGCTGCTCTTTTTTCGCTCACACGACTGTATGATACACTGGACACTAAATTAAGTGACCAATATGCCCTTATAATGAAATTGCTTCAAAAAAATACTGTCAATGAGTATAGTTGTGTCTGCAGAGAGGGTCAAAATAGGGTTTTTAACTGTAAGCTAGGGAATACAGGTTCGAGCACGGAAGAAATAACTTCGAAACAAAAGGAAATTTTGTTAATTGATTGCACACAGGGACAATTAAATATAGCACAACTGGAAGCCAAAAAGAAAAAAGGTGAAAGTATAATGGAAGTATTGAAGGAAAAGTCCCCCACCAAAGCTATAATTATCGAAGGTCAGGAAAGCATCCCAATAGAACTCATTAATGATACACAGGAGGAGTGTAAAAGAGGACATGTGTGTGCGAAAAAGAAGAAAGACAAAATAAAAAATCTGGAAGTGGGCAAGAATGAGCTTCCGTTACAGGAGGAAAATAATATTGTTCAGATTGGGGCCGGGGTCTCTGAAAATGATAATACCCCGACCTACAACATCTTTGATTCCAAAAAAAGAAAACCAAATGTGACTGCTAAAATTATCACGGAAAAAATAAAACAGGTCTCAAACCCTAAAATCACAGGAACCAAGCAGTTCATTCGTTCCTTAACTCTACCTAAATCAGCTGCTGCGGTAGCACGTACTGCTATCGCCAATAAGTACAAAAAATTGATATCTCAAAAAGCGAGTCAAGGACTAATTACATCACGCATTCCCGCAGACTATGAACCTCTGAATAGTCTGATTCAGTTATCTGAACAACAAAGAGAAACTGACAATGGTAAATCAGTGAAAGAACTAATCAATAAGGTAACTAGCGGTGCAATCAAAACAACTACAAGTTCATTAATGAATTCAGTAAATGATAGCCCGAGCAGTTCTCCCAAGCCTGTGCCACAGCTAATGAATGATGAAGTTGTATGTCTTGGAAAGATGGGTGATAGTCACGAGATTAATAAACAAGGACAGGATAAAGATTTACAAATGTTAGCATGGAAAACAGAAATAGAGCAATCTTTAAAAAGAATTAGTGCACAAGTGAATATGAAAGACACCCCCATGAGTAAGGACTGTGGAGTAAGCACACATACACATATGGATAATTTTGGGAGACAATCTAATAATCCCCTGCAGTCAAAAGTTAATTATACATCTAAAGTGGCCTATCGAACATCTATGAGAGATTCGAATATAAATTGTCTAATGATGCAGTGTCGGCCCGAGCCCTATCAATCTTTCGACTTGAACAGGCAATCTGTGATGAACATATTTGCCGAAGTACAGGCTTTGGAAGGAATATGTTCGAGCGACATAGATCAAATTGAATTTCCGCATAGCAATGATCTATCGATGATCAAAATATGGATGAAATCATGTTTTGTTAAAAACGCAGTATGGGAAGCGAGAGATCATATATATGAATTGGGCTTCATCTTGTTAAATCCAGTATTGTGGGACCAACAACAATTCCCTAATCACAGAAATCAGTTTGTACCCAAGGTAAATGTGTACCAGAAAGGCCAAAGTGGCATTCCACGAATAGCCGTGTCAAGTGAAAATGAACAAATACTTGCTGAGAGAGAGATGAGAATGAATGGTAATTAGCTAAGCCAAAAGTCAAAAACGTTATCGATGGCCTCTTGGAATACAAGAGGCTTCAAACATTTAACTTATTCCAAAGATAATCTATTGCTAAAATATGATATATTGGTTTTTCAAGAAATATGGCTATCTGTTGCTCCAGTGTGGGACAATCATGTAATAATATTAACTCCTGCTAGTGTGCCAGTCAGAGGTAGACCCATGGCAGGTCTAATGGTTGCCATAAAATCTTCACCCAATATGAAAATTGAGCCTTGGTCCTCACCGAACAGCTTTTTACAATTGGTAAGGCTAAAATTTAAGACATCCGATATTGGTTTACTAAACATCTATTGGAACCATTCTGCAATAAGTGATTCTGTCTTTTTTGCGGCTATGGATGAAGTATTAAAATTAACACTACTTGATCAAATGTGTAATAATGTAATCATAACGGGCGACTTGAATTTGACTTGCTTGAATAAAATGGGGAAACCTCTGACGACATTAGCTAAAAGGTGGAATACATACATGTTAGATCGACAGTTTCTAATGCTAAATGGAGCGAAGTATGGTGACATGCCCTCTAACAACACCTGGCACAGAGGTGTCCAAGTAGCCACAATTGATTACACCTATGTGGATAGAGATTTGTTTAAGTATGTATCTGAATATCGGATTATAAATCAAAAAATAAGTGATCATGATATCCAATCTATGAAATGGTCCTGGTTAGTTGACAACAAGAAATATGACTCATCCTCGGCCCGTAACTTAACAACTAATACGGCACAGAATAGATTCCATTGGACCCCAGTGTCCTTACAACTTCTAGAGGAAACATTGAATTGCCCTCAGAATGATGTCAAAGACTATGATTCCAATACCCGTCCTTCCTATGTAGAACAAATGCAGATTTTCAAGTTGAAAGGAAAAAATTATAACAACGCGAAGCCGAAATCCCTGCATATATTCGATCAAGAGGTAGCTATGTATAAAACCCGATATAGAGCTAATAGAAGGGAAATTATAAAGAAAAATCTTCCAGAATATTTAAGTCAACTGAAATCATTAAAAACCAAGTATAAGAATTGGTTAAAAGCCAGGAAGGCCATAATGTACCAACGTGATGCGGAGGCTATGCTACGTAGTTGCCAAGAGAAGAACTCTGCCAAAATATGGTCACTTTTAAAACAAACGCAGATGAGGATTCAAATAGTGAATCAGATGAATCCGATTCCACAAGAGGTCTGGTCTAATTTTTACAAAACTATATATGCGAGTACTCTAACAATAAGACAGCAGCATATTGATACACCGAGTCAAACTGATAATCTTAGCTTTGATATTGATGATATTCTAATGTATATCTCGAGGTTGTCTACGTCTCGTGCTCCGGGTCCTGATGGACTCTCCAACTTTATGATAAAAAAGAATCCCACAGCATGGGCTCAAATTCTAACTATTATCTTCAGACAAACAGTGCTAATGTCCGCTATTCCCGACTCTTGGAGAAAATCCATCACAATACCCATCCATAAGAAGGGTGACAACAAAAATCCAAAGAACTACCGACCTATATCTCTTTTAGATATACCGAGCAAAATATTTGCACGTTTGCTACTCAGAGATATTAATAAATGGCTAAGTGACGTGAGAATTAGAGACCCCAATCAAACTGGCTTTATGCCAGGAATGGGAACAGCGATTAATCTTCACATATTAGAGGTCATCAAGAAACAGGAACATCTGAAAGGACAGGCAGTTTACCTAGCCTTCATTGATTTTCAGGCGGCTTTTGATTCTGTATGTAGACAATTGCTAATTAACAAACTTCAAGATGCAAAATGTCCGAACTATATTATATTCTGGATTAATGAATTACACTCTAAAACCACTGTTCAAATTAGACTGGCTCTAGATGGCACCTTGTCAGACCCCATAGAAACTTTTCGGGGTTTAAAGCAAGGATGCATTCTAGCAAGCACTTTGTTCAATTTTTTTATGTCGGCGGTACAATATGACTTTTTGAAAATATTATCAGATGCTCCACGTTTGGGAGGCCAGGCAATCCCCTGGTTATTCTATGCTGATGATCTAGTATTATTAGCTAAGACTCCAAAGGGATTACAAGCCCTATTATCTTGTTTAAGTGATTACGCTGATGCAAACTTACTGAAAATAAATCAAGAAAAGTGCAAAATAATGATAATTGATCAAAAAAGGAAAAAGAAAAAAACAACGTCTTTGGACCGATGGCAACTCCAGAATGTAGTCATAAGCATTGTCTCTGAATATAAGTACCTAGGTTTGACAATTAGTAATGAACCACAAGATAAACCTTACTATGATGAAATCAATATTAAGGTGAATACTGGAATAGCCCAGACCAAGATAATCCAAGCCAAATTTGGCAAATTCTCTTTACTCCCTGCTATTACATTTTACAAACAAAAAGTAACTCCAATTGTAACCTATGGAGCAGAAACTAGAGGAACTATTAGTGAAAATATATGGGTGAGAATTGAGGGTCGATACTGGAAAAAGGTTTGTGGGCTTCCAATGTCTACATCCATGTGCCTTATACGGCACGAAATGGGTCTTGTATCCTTATATGCAGTTTATACATGGAAAGTTCTACAACTGTATCGCAAATATCTAATGGCAGTTAGTGAAAATGGAATACTACATACAATAGGTAGACATATGTTGGAATCGAATAACTCGCCGATTCTGAGATGGAGAAATTGGGTCAAAGTGATAATGGAGAAGTCTGGAATAGATAATGACTTACTCATGAACAATCCTGAGAGGGCGAAAACAAAGCATAGGTTGTATGATTGGATAAAAACCAGAGATGAATGTGTGAAAACCCGAGTATTCAAACAACAATCCTTTGCGATTAAAAAACTACATGTGATTGAAAATTATTTAACTAAATTTCCTGACTCCAAAGCAAGATATACTTATATGAGATTGAGGTTGAACATCTGTCAGACGAATGAAGTGAGGTTCATGTGGAAAATTTCACCCAATGCCAATTGCAGATTTTGTCTTGTGCCCAAGGTGACAGAAACATTAAGACATCTAATTTCCGAATGTCCTGCCCTAGCACAACAGAGATGCAAATTGTTTAAACATCTGTTTGAGGCTAACTTTATGTTAAGCGAGGCGACCTTTTGGAATATTGTGTTTAATAGTCACTCTCCAAAAATGAATATTGCGAGTGTTTTGTTCATTGATTCTTTAACTTTGGTGAATCAAGTTGACCCTATTGTCTCTCAAGTAACATAAATGTTGCTAAACCACTATAATCAGAATGAATGACTGAAAGTGAACTGTATTATTATGCAAAGATATCAACTTTAAATGTAACTACATGCAATTTCTGCTAATTGTGTTCTATTTTTATATGATAGGTCTTTCCTTTTTTTTTTTTTTTTTTTACATTTTTAAGTTTTATATATTTGACTGTTTGTACTTTTTACTTCTATTTTTGAAAGGCTGTATTTTACAGCTATATCAATAAAAAAATATAGCGCTTTTATACAACGCTAATAATGCTTGTGTTTCGTTTGTAATAGAGCATTACCTGCAAGTAGTTCCATTCAGACTTTAGAACATGCCCGCCATACCGAGGACCAATGAGAGTGCACACATCTGCACCACCACACGTGACTCAAAACCAACTGCAGGTATCTTAGGTCAGCAAACCTCACCTTTCCAGAAAATTGTCTTTTGCACGGCCTCTGTTTTGTACTTGTATCCACACATTCACCGGGGCTTCTGGAATTCAAGAATCACCAGCGACCTCATTTCCATCCTTGAAGATAAAAGAAAGGTGGGCCAAGATAAGAGACCCAGTAATCACTGTTTTGCGGTAGACCGTCCCTCTTTTTATTGTCCTCAATGTCCAGCCTCTTTTAGGACTTAGTTCAGAGACAGAAGACTGTCAAAGTCTATTCTTCCTTGGTCATGGTATTTCCTCTGCATCCTGGGATGTGTGATGCTGTGATTTCCTGTGCTCTATATAGAATGTGCTGCTTTGTGCTTGCTTATGCATTCTGGAGTTTCAATTCTACTCCTGCAGAGTCATTTGTGAAGTTATTTTTGCTGTCTTTTGACAGTGGCGACTTTGGGCCTCATTACAAGTTGGGTAGTGCGGGTTAAATGCGGCGATATTACCTTGAAGCGCTGCATTACCGCACCCTCTAAATATAGGTTTGGCGGAAAGTTGGAGTTGGAGGAGCCATGAGCTGGAGGTGATTTGCCAGTTTCCCGCTGCGGTAATTCCACCGAAAATGCCCCATTGAGTCCTATGGACTCAGAAAAAGGGGATTGACACCACCACTGCCACTTGTAATGTGGCGGTAATACCACCAGACCAAGTGGCGGTAACAATATTACAGTTTGGTGATATCTGGGTGGATTTACCACCCAGCTACCACCAAATTCGTAATGAGGCCCGATTCTATTGTATATTTTCATCTTCCGGACACTGCAAAGACATTATGTGAGATACAATTGGGAAGGAAATATGTTGAGAGAAAAAGGAAAGCAGGAAAGGCGAAAGGAGGATGTATGGGATAGAGAAACAAGGAACATGATCTTATAACAAGGCATTTGCTTGTATACTGACAGTCGAGAGAGTTGTCCATTGTGGCCAGTGGAACATTTTCCGGGGGTCCTTTGCAGTTGTGGGGGTGGTATCCTGTCTTTAGTTTCTTGTGTGATATGTGGTGCTGTTTCCATTGCATTCTGGGATGTGTGGTGGCTTGATCTGCAGTACATGTTGAAATGCGTGATTCAGTGAGTAGTTTTCTGTGCAGTGTGGGCTATAAGGTGTTGTGGCTTAAAGCGCATTATGTGATGTTTTTTTGCTGTGGTAATCCGTGTATTTTGAGAGCTGCTATTTTGTTTTTCCTTTTCATTCTGGTATGTGTCGTGCTGTGGTTGACCTGCCGTGCAATCGAGTGATTTCCTGTAATATTTGGGATGTGCAGTGCTATTTCCTGTACATTGTAGCACATGCGATGCTGTAACTACCACCTGTCCCTGCCCCTTATATTAATGCATGTATCGCTTCTGGGGCTCTGCATAGACTATAGACCAGTGGGAGCTTGGCCGCCGTCCCTAGATCAAACACCTGTTTGCCTGAGGTCTTTCTGAAGAATGAGATTCCAGAAATGTTACCAAGGACTGCAATTCCCAGGATGCAGTTGCAATAAATCTTAAGTCCTATCCTGTAGACGATTGTTCTTTGATTTCTATGCCACATCACCTAGTGTTCCTATCGGCAGAGCATGGAATAAGACACACGTGTGCAGGCCATTTATATGACCCCTAACCGTTGGCGCTCTGGCTCCTGGGATCTTGCACTACCTAAATGTTCCTGTTAATTCCAGAACCTTTAGCTGATGCAACACCTGGCGAAATCTTCTCTGCTCGGGTGCCTGTCGCTCTGCCTCATTCTCGGCCTAGCCCTCTGCCTGCTTGCTGCATTACTGCTGAATTACAGGTTGGCCGTCCCTGCCTGCAGCAGTTTAGATTTCTCCGGCTCCTTTTAGCTGTGTTCCTGTATTCTCCAGCCCAACCCCTGCATCTATGCTCAAGTGGTGTCTAGCCTCCTGCATACCGCCGGCATGAGCCCCCCCCCCCCCCCCCTTGCTTGTTTCGCTAGTTATCACCATGTCCTCCTTTGCCCCTGTTGGCTGATTTTGCTTCCAGTCTACACTGCCTTCGTGCATAGCCGCAGTTTATCTTGTCTTAGTGGCTTGCTACAATTTTCCTAGACCTGTGTTTCAACTAATTCCAGCTGTCCTCTTCTGTCTTATTGGTCCCTTGAGCCTGCACCTGTCTGTGTTATGTTCATCTTGGGTCTTAGTGTCTACTGTGTTTTCCTCTATGTCTTCGCCTGTGCCTTTATTCTATGGAAATAAACTCCTAAACTAGAGAAGAGGCTGTCAGCTTCTTTTGTGTGCGCTGTTATAGTGTACAGTCCAGACTGCATTGATTTCTGTTGCCACAGAAAGCATCCACTGCACTTTCCTGCAGGACCCCTATCGGGTTGTATCATGGAAGTGTTCCCCTTGTTTGTTCAAAACCAGAAGCATCTTCCCTGGTTATCGGGTATCTATTCAAATGACCTTCACAGTGACATTGAGTTTCCATGGAAAGCTCCCAGTCTTTCCTTTGCACACCACTAGTGAGAGCCCAGAGTGTTGGTCCAGTCGTTCATACCTCCCTTCACCAGTGAGAGTCCAGAGTGTTGGTCCAGTCGTTCATAGCTCCCTTCACTAGTGAGAGCCCAGGGTGTTGGTCCAGTCGTTCATAGCTCCCTTCACCAGTGAGAGTCCAGGGTGTTGGTCCAGTCGTTCATAGCTCCCTTCAACAGTGAGAGTCCAGGGTGTTGGTCCAGTCGTTCATAGCTCCCTTCACCAGTGAGAGTCCAGGGTGTTGGTCCAGTCGTTCATAGCTCCCTTCACCAGTGAGAGTCCAGGGTGTTGGTCCAGTCGTTCATAGCTCCCTTCAACAGTGAGAGTCCAGGGTGTTGGTCCAGTCGTTCATAGCTCCCTTCACCAGTGAGAGTCCAGGGTGTTGGTCCAGTCGTTCATAGCTCCCTTCACCAGTGAGAGTCCAGGGTGTTGGTCCAGTCGTTCATAGCTCCCTCCACCAGTGAGAGTCCAGGGTGTTGGTCCAGTCGTTCATAGCTCCCTTCCATCTACTACTTTTTCGCCTTCTGAAGGACTGAATGAACAGCTTTATTTTGGGAGGTTATGATCCGAGCAGACGGATGGAAGACTTGTTTAGTGATGTGGCAGCGGCATCAAAGGGTGCCCAAGGAGAAGGGCATTGCTGCCATCAGTGTGAGAAAGACCAAAGACCTGTGCAGCGGAACGGACATGTCAAGGTTTTAGATGTTATTTAACCTTTTCGAACCAGTTAATTTTTTATTTGTTGGCACTCATGATCCTTGAGGGTGATGCTGGAGGCAAATAATGAGCCAGGGTAGAACTGAATTTCCCCAGAGCCATACCGCAGAACCATCTTTACATTTGCAGATGCGAAGCGATGACGTGGCAAGGTCGTTTTTGCAGGATTCAGCTTTACATGAATTGAAGCCATCCAATGTTGCGGGGGGGTTGTTGGGGCGGTGGGATTTCTTCAGGAGATGATACTGTGAGGTAGAGCTGGGAGTGATCTGGTCATGTTTTGCTACTCATCTCTCCTGGTTGTATGCCATGCGGGCTGCTTATCGGGCCATCTGGCACTCCTTGAGGGTCACTGGTCTGCTGTCTAGAGCCCTAATAATTAATGTTCTTATATTGTACTTCATACCACATTCCTGAAGCATGTGATTTAAACGTGTGGAGGGCAATCAGAGACCACAGGGGCCAGATTACGGAAATGTTGCTTCAGTGCAAGTGCGAAGTTTGCACGGTATTAGCACTAGGGCAAAGTTTGCCCTATTTATAAAAACACTGGGACACATTAAAAAACCATTACACCTCGACAAGTGAAGTTTAGCGTATTAAAAGCACCAGGGCAAAAATTACCCTAGTGCTAAAAAGATAAAATATTTATGCATTTTTGCAGCAGGGCAAACGTAGTGAAAATGAGTCTTTTTAGCACTAGGGCAATTTTAGCCCTGGTGCTAATAATTCGCCAAACTGCACTTGTTGCGGTGCAATGGTTTTTTAATGTGTCCCAGTGTTTTTAAAAATAGGGCAAACTTTGCCCTAGTGCTAATACCGTGCAAACTTTGCACTTGCACTGGTGCAACGCTTCCGTAATCTGACCCCAGAACTTTATTCATGAACTATCCACCCATGTCCTAATACCACAAATGCCTACAGCCACACTTCCCTTTTCAGCCCCAAAGGCTGAAATGGTTAATGGGAGGTGGGGGGGGGGTGTTGTATCGTGTTATTGCTGCACAAGTAACTTGCTGCTTTGCATGGTTGTAACTCAAAATAATATTTGGATCCAACAATTCCAGTCATTCAAATGTTTGTTCAATCTTATGGGTATAGCACTTTACTCATATTCCATAGTTATTCATGAATCCCTTAAAGCAGAACATGATTTAACTTTTAGTATGTAGACAGTTAAGGGGAATCTCTCCTTCAGGAGAAATTAATATCTCCAGAAGAATGACCATATTCTCTAAACTTTTAGAATCATATAATCCAAATAAACAGCTAAGCATCATTAATCTACAAGCTATGCAATAATACATAACTGTCACCCAAATGGGGTTCAGTCGTTGCAATCACATTTACTGTAAAGCCTGTTAATCAAGGGAATAAACACAAGTAATAAAAAAATAAAAAATAAAGCCTGTCTTCTATTTCTGTGTGTAAACCAGAAGAAGTCATCAAAGTCTAGGCCCCTGGCTCCAGTGAGTGAGAGAAAAAAAACATAATAAAATGCAAGATCTGTTGACTTCTGGTTCCTTTTAAAGATTAAGATCCGGGATGTTTCTCCCAAATGCCCCAGCAATGCCACCCCAAGGCAATTAATGCCATCTTTCCAGAGTACTGTCACAATTTCCCTTAAAATGCACAATAGTAAAATAATTTGCTAAAATGCCTTTGCAAAGTACACTAACTCCATGAATTATTTTAAATCTCATCATGTTATGGTCAGTGCTATTGTTTTTCTATGTTAAAGGTACTTACAGCGCGCACTGTCACCACCTGCATGGTCCCTTGGCGCTCTGGCAGATCTGTAAGCAAAGAGAGTGAAGGGGGTGTAAGTTAGTAAGACTGGGAGGGAAAAGAGAGCAAGAGAGCTGAGATGTGCTGTTGGCAGCTTCAGTTTGGTTTAGACTGCCCAAATACAAACTAACACAATGGCTAGATGTAAAGTATGGTCACCTTACACAACAAGGCCAGATTTAAAATGGCTACCTTTTAAAAGACGGTTGAATGCCAACTATGGCTGATAAGCATATATACGATAAATGCCTAGGGAAGTAGGATATTAGGTAAGGAGCGAAGTAGGGTAGTTAATAGAATACAGTAAAGGTCGTACCACCTTCCTAAACCACACTTTCCTTATCAGTCACTGCTGGTTGACGGTTGCAGTATTCCCAGGCGAACACGGGCAAACAGGGAGTGGAGCTGCTTCTTCTGGAGCATCCCTTTGCCTTGGGGCCCTCAGCCAACAGGCTGCCCTAGGCCACCCAGCTATGAGGGCTTCCTGAACTCCAGTGGCCAATTGGGGAGGAGGAATGCAGGAACAGCGCAGGGAGAGGAGGGAGAAAGGAAATAAGGAAGGGTTGAAGGCAGGGGAAACAACACTCACAAGGCGAGTTAAACTACTAAACATGGTGCGATTTGCTATCCCAGTGCAGCCTCACCGGCAGAGCGATTAAGGCTTGTGTCTCTGCCACACAGCTCTGCATAAAAGGAGACGAGGGTCTGCCAAACACCTTGGCCCAAGGTGCTTTGAAATGCATGGTTTTGTACAGTTTTTCTTTTTCCCAATTATTCCATTGAGGAGCTCTCCCACACCTCCATATACGGTGCTCTTTGCATCCTTTCACATCTTAATAATGTTACTTTCCCATTGGGCTTTAAAAATGAACCATGTGGCATCAGCTTCAACCAAAGTCCCTTGGGGGAGAAACGCCAAACCCATTTCCATTGGGTCTCATCACAGGTTTTGTGGTAACACAAATACAATCTTTTTTTAGTGTCCACCACATCACAGACGGGGAGACCATAAATCCCCTCGCCGCCAGTAAATATTGCAGTTTTTTAGGTGCCATATAGTGCCTTGGAATACCTTCCTTTTTTCCCCTACACCCAAGGTGGAGGGGCGACTTCTGAAATCTCTCCTTATTTATTTAAAAGGTGTTAGGCTTTACAGAAAGGAAGCAGGCAACTTCACTTCACTACAGGGGAAACTGTATTAGAAGATTGTAAGGGGGTGAAATGGTCCTCTTGAAGTCCTCTTCACAGTGTAATGCACAGAAAATATCGGATTTTACCCTTCTGTTCATTAAAAAATGCACAGCAAGGGTTTGGTTCGCTATTCTACATGTACCGTTTCCAGCCCCAATATGAGGAAGGAAATGGTTAAAAATGCTTTTTACACGTTTTCTGCAAATTTACTGAACTATGCTTGGCACTATTTGAATAAATCCCTTGCCATTAATACTATTATGATGATAAACCTTTACTGGGGGGGGCTCAGAATACCACTGGTGGTAATCAACAGGAAACTTTCTCCATGCCTGTAATGAAGGTCATGAAGTGGTATTTAAAAAATCTAATGGTGTATCAATATTACTGGATCAATGGGCTTTTAAGAATAACACAACCCACTGTTAATGAAGCTGAAGAAATGTGTGAGTTGGGCAGTGGCCAGCAATCAAGGAAGACCCTGGTCAATGGCCAAGCAACATTGACTCCCTAAACTTTTTTTTATTTTTAAATAAAAACTATTTCAAATAAACACATTCTAATTAAACGATTTGTTGTCTGTTCAACCAGTCCACCACTATAGGTAACACCTGCCTTATAAGTTCTATAAAGCTATAACATAATTGTAAAAACTGATAATGGACTACCTTCCAACAGTAATGAAAAGGTATGTGGCATGTTTTACACAGAAAAGCCTTGGGAATTAAGTTCAAACCATAGCCAGGATAAACACCAAACAAGAAATGTCTGCAGAAAGCAATATAGGTTTAGGGAGAACCATTAAGATGGTCTATCGAGAAGGCTTCTCTGCAGGGTCATTTGTTGTGGATGTTGTGGCTTCTCCTTTACTGATGTATGACTTCTAAAATCTGAAATTTAGATTGTGATACTTGGAGAAGAAATTCCGCCAAAATGCCTGAGACTGATTATTGTGAATGTTTCACTTGTATGTTTGACTGATTTTGGTCCATCTCAACTAAGCCCTCCTAGTTGATTGCTTGACGATGTGCCGTGCTTGGACGGTGGTTCAGTGTTGCTACAGGGAGGTGAGCCTGGAGATTAGCATGTAGAATGGTGGGCTATTTAGTGTGAGGATACGGCTGCTAAAGGTTTAGGCGCTATAATCCTATTATTTGGCCCTTTTGCAGATATTGATTTCTCTTGATTCAGTTTTTCTCTGAATCACCAAGATGTGGATCTATGGGTAACAAATCAAGTTGAATCACACGCTACATACATAGCATAGTAAACTAACATTTGAATGGTGGGATCAATTTGATCGGAATTCTACTTAAAACAATGACCATTCAACAGAGGTTGCCTGCTGAGCAACAACAAGTTGGATTCATTACCATCTGGACCGCCGGCAGTTTATGGTCGAGCACCACCCACTCTATCATTCTACTACCATATTTCGTTGTATTGTGTTTTCCTTCAAATAAACGGTGTGCACTCATATTTCATGTACTAGGTACATTTGTTTGTCAGAGCTGTTGAGACTGTGGCACTTGGGAGATTAGTCAAGTTATGGGAGCTGCTGCACAGGGGAGTGAGCCCACAATCTGGAGCCCTAAGTTAGGTACATTTCAAAAGTGAGTACCCCCGAATGCAAGTGCGTGCCCAAAATAAAGCTACAGCCCGAGTTCAGTAGTCAAATTTGTATTCAGAAATCATACACTAAACCAAATTCTTGAGTTATTAACGATGCGTGCACAGTTTTTAGATAACAAACATTGCAAACAATTTCGTATCAATTTCAAAGTAAATTGTGAAAACCATAGTATGGTGCCCTTGCAAACATATGAGCATCGGTGTCAAAGAGAAATATGAAAATCATAGGACTGTGCCTCGCAGTCCTCTTGTTATTTTCTTATGTTCTAAGTATTTACGTATATTTAAGGATCTCTTTGATCAATAATCTTTCTAGTAGTTAGATGATCTAAATGCATGTATGGTGCTTCCTCTAGGTGCAAAGAAGGCTTCAATGTCCTCGTCTCGGTTATTTCCATAGTCTTCCATTATTCAGAATGTACATTTTTCAGAATAACAGTGGCGGCCCTCCGCTTCTCTCCTATGGAGTAGGAACATTTGGTTGTCAGAGCTGTTGAGACCGCTCCACTTGGGAGATTAGTCAAGTGGTGGGAGCTGCTGGCCAGGGGAGTTGGCTCTGGACAGTAAATCAAGTTACCTCACATGCTACATACACAGCATGGTAAACTAACATTTCAATGATGGGAACGATTTGATCGGAATTCTATTTAAAACAATGGCCCGTGCAAGGGAGGTTGCCTGCTGAGCAACAGCAAGTTGGATTCATTACCATCTGGACCACCGGCAGTTTATGGTCGAGCACCACCCATTCTATAAATGGAAAGTTTGGTGAATTGGGCTTTCCTTAAAATAAACTGTGCATTCATATGTCATGTAATTTCCTTAGTCTGGTTTTGCTCCACCCCGCTTTTTATTGAAATCCTTATGTTCACCCTGTGTCTGACCCGTCCAATAGCCTCAGGAGCGTGTTTAATGGAGGTGCTGCTGCCAGGTTAGACTTCATTACTTTCCCACCTTGTGGTGCAGAGAAGTGGAACGCTGCTACTTGACTCCGCCTTAATGTCTCTATGTGAAGTTCTTATTAGCTGTGATTGCTTCCCGTCAGCGTAGTTGTGCCAGAATTTGGACGAGATTATTGTCACCACAAATCGGTCTCACAAATTGACGCAACAATGAATAATTTACATGTGGTTCACATTTTTGAAAGAACAAAAAGTACTTTATTAACACCAAGGGTTAGCGAAGAACAATCAAGGACAGCAGATCGAAAAAGTTACGACTGTTTTAAAGATAATAGTCCAAAAACAGGGCAGGCTCGGGATAAGCCACCTCTTGAATGGCGGAGAGCTAACATCTTAGAAAGGCTGCGAATGTGTGGTATTCCCAGTCTGGGGGAATTTGCGAGGACTTTTCATCTCTCAAGCATAATGATTGATAGGGAGACCACAAAATCCAATTTAGCAGTACATTACCAGAGACGGCCACCAAAGGTGAGCTGAGCCACTTGGGGACCTGGCAGCTACAGATGAGGACAGGTGATGGCCTCATTGTCTAGGGTCTGGTCAATGGGTCTAAGTCCCGGTCAAGACCGGCGAGCTGGGAAAACAGGATTCAATGCTGATGGGTCCCCCCAAAGGAGTAGAGCAAAGTACAACAAAAACTCACCAATGCATGCTGGGCGTGTTGCTGACCCCATCACTGGCCAGGTTTGTAATGCTTGTAAAGTACACTGTGAAGACCCAGTGTTTCTCCTGTCCTAGTGACTAGCAGTTCCCGAGATGTATGGACCTCAAGGAAGTATGTGTTCCTCTTTAATAATGGATCCCAGAAAAGTAAAAGGGCAGGCAGGCACTTCTGCGTTCTGGATCAGAACTGTCGTAACTTCTTCATGGGGCCCTTGGTTCATGCCGAGGACCCTACACTTGGCTATTTGTCTGACCACAGTGTGGAGTTTCTCTCTGTGAGTAGAGGACAGTGAGGGTTTTACTGCTGGCCATGAGACAGTTCTCGAGACATGTTTTTTCACCAATGATATAGGGTCTTGGAGAGTGCCGAGGGACTCATTTCCAGCTATCAGTTCAGTTTTCTCTTATGAGTGGTGGCTCTCCAAACAATCTGGGAACATGGTGAGCAGACATGTCACATTGCCCTAAGAGGAGTATTGAGCCTTTGAGCTGACGACCCTACTGGGAAAAGTCTAGTCTTATGGCGAAAGAGAAACCCCTTTTTTTAAGATAAATGTACATCTCTCCAGTGTTTCAGCTGCAGCATAGGGCAGTCTGGATTTGCATTTGCCACTCGCATTCCAAGGTTCTGACCAAAGGGAGGAAGGCCTTTAGTCCATTTTTGCATATGGGTTAGGAGAGGCCACTGGTACTTCTAAGTGGAAACCCATGGGGATGGGTGCACCTGGGAGTGTTGACTTGGGAAGGCGGAAGGGTTGGCTATCTCCAGGGAAAGACATAGACCATTTGGGGGTACATATACTGGGGCAGAGGGTAGCATCACTGCATCCTCGGGAGGATAGCTCAGCAGCAAGGTGCTCGTCTTGGAAGCAAGACGACACGGAGCAACACAGGTTTGATCCATGTGTCCTAGAAACCTATGGGTATTAAGCGTGTTATAAAGAACCTATCATATCCGGACATGCTTAAGATCCTCCGCAATACCTTCTCTATCAGGAATGGCCAAACCTCACTTGTTGGAGCAATAGACCCACTCAGAGCATGTACACCTCCCACCACAGTGTTGAGTATCATCTGCATTAAGGGAGGGTTGCAGTTGCTGGTTTTGAATCTTTTACTGCAACAATCCTCCATTTCAAATAATTGGCCTTGTGCCAGTAGGCCACCTATCAAACCGAGGCAGGAGAGGGGACTTCAACCTAAATATGTCCAATGCCAAAGCATCCACAGCATTCTGCTTAGTTGGAGCTCACAAAGGTGTACCAAGGCCTCTACAAAGTACCCTTGCAACATCTTTGGGAAGAGCTGAAACATGACATCCAGGCAGGAACTGGGGTGTGCACAGGAGAAACTACTATTCAGAAAGCTATACAGATAAAAGAATAAAGAATGGAAGTTCAAAAATAAGTGAATACACATTCCTAAAAATGCTCTAGCTAATTGCCACTCAAATTTGATTTAAATGATAAAAAGGAAAGTTTGAGATAAAATCTGAAAAATAGACAAAAAGGAATACAAATCAAATATCATCAAAGAATAAAGAAGATCCCCAAAAAAATGTTTTTTAAAAAGAGTCCCAAATGACAACACGAGTTCCTATGTTCCTAAAAAGAAAAAAAGATCGGGGACACTGCTGAGTATCAGATCCAGGGCATTGGTGCACCTTGTTTCTCCGAAGGTCCCGATAGTCAACAGAGAAAACAGGGAATGTAAAATTACAGAATAACGTACCTCTCAAATTCTGTCCTGGTCACGTATAAAGACCCCCCCTTCAGTCTTTTGATGATGAACACGAAAGGTGTTTTCAAATGCAAAATCAAGGAACATCGCTCAGCCTGTGTTCTTCCTTTACAACCACGCACAGGGCTCAAAGGTCTAGGGAAAAAGGTGTTTCCACTAGACCATTTGGTTTACCAATCCTCCTTGGTCTTCAAGGGTCTTACAAGGATTGAGGAAGGCACTTCAGATGGGCGCGATAATCCCTGACTGGCCCAGTAAGGGACATGGCTCAGAGGCACAGCTCTGCAGCTCATCGACCACTCCCTGGTTCCCAGCTCAGTGCGTATGCAAACTTCCATCTACAGGATTGGTCACTTCCAAGATTCTCTTAAATTACTAAATCCGAAATCTTCCCTAAAGTAACAGATACCTCATTTTACCACAGTATGACATCACCAAACGTTGAGAGATGTGGTTGGCTCTGTCCTTCCGCCCCAGTACACCAGGGCAGATGTCCTTCTTTGCTTCAGGATCTCTGGGATTCTATGGTTAACCCGCCCTCTTACTTCAGAGCCAAGAATGTACATGGGGTGCACAGTGGGAGGGGTTGCAGTTCTTTCATGTGTCCTCTTTAAGAAAGAAATACACTTCATCAACCCATTTGAAAGGCCTACCTTGTCAATGACAGTCCATTCTACAGTAAGAGAATGGAAACAAACAGGGCCCCTCTTCCGCAGGGAGGTGCACACTTAGTTCCACAACACAACATGCAAGTGTTTCCAAGAGGGTGCAGAGAGGTGGAAGGAAGACAGATTGCTGTCCAAGTCGGGAGGGGTGGTGTATGGGGGGGAGGGGAGGTGCTGAGGTCAGGGGCAACGTGCAATGGAGAGGGGTCTGGAATGTGGCAAAAGTCCAAACTGGGATGAGGAGAGAGAGTGGGCTATGAGAAAACCAGTGGGCTTGGTGTTGTGGGTATCCCCATAACTACTGGGGTGGAGATTGAGGGGGCCATGAGTAAAAGGGGTGTTGGGCATATGACAGAGACCCCACTGCATTATAAAGCATTTAACGAGGGGAAAAGCAGTGAAAGGAAGCAGGAGGGACGATTCGCAATTGACTTGGTTAACTTATGGTGTAAAACGAAAGGCAACAATCAGAACAGGTGACGAATTTGCAAAATATTCAGAAAACAAAGTAGTGATCAAATGTGCATCAATTGATTGCTGGCGTCAAAGATGACAACTTAAAAAATGGGTGTGGTGGAAACATGAACAACGCAGTGGCAGGTGGTTTCATGCTGGAAGTGGGGCAATCAGCTTCCTGATCCTGACCTTGGGGGTGGTGTACTGCGGGAGGATCACCTGTGAGGGAAAAAGGGTTAGGAGAGTGGGGGAAACCTATGAGATGAGACACAGTATTCAACCTCTTTCCAAGAGGACATACAAACATTACGACAGTATGTAATGGCGTGTTGCCAATATCATTCAACCCCCCTCCCAACCCCAGTTCCCAAAAACCTAAGAGGAAGTTATATAATAAGGGAAGTCTTAAAAGTAAGGAACTATATTCCACTTCACAAACAAGCCTTATGATCGGCTATGGTAATAACCCTTTGTTAAATGTTGTAGTGGAAATCAAATTCGCAATGTAGAAAAACCGAGGAAAATAAACTCTCTCAGTACTGAGATGAGAACGAGGGATACAGAAGAACAAAGAAGTAGAAGTGGTCAGCTAATTGGCAGTAATGCCCTACACCTGAGGGAGAGTGGGAGGCATAAAAGGCCCCCTCAGGTGCAGGTAGTGGTAAAACAGAAGAAGCAGAAGCAGTCTGAGAAGCAGAAAAAGTGCAAGCCATGTATTCTGCAGTAAAGAGAAGTAGAGAAGCTGCAAGACACCAGGACCACTTCAAGTCCTGAGAGGGTCTGTGCCTCTATCATCCTAAACTGCAGAGGTTGCACAGCGAGAAACATGTGGAGGAAATGCTTACCCAAGAAGACTAAGCCGTGCAGAGCTGTCACAGCGGAAGGCAGGTGTAGTGTGAGCAGTCGAGAGGTCTCAGGTGGCAGGGTTGCACCAGAGACTCCCGGGAGTCAGGGCAACTCCAAATCAACGTGGCTGAGGAGGTGGCAACCAAAAAGAGAAGGTGCACCTGGTCGGAAGGAGCCACAAATGCAGCAGTCCTGCGAACGTGGAGAGGAGCACCAGGAATCGATTTACCTGGTGAGTCTAAGCCACATCAGTGACTCCAGGGCGCTCCAGTGCAGGGCACGGGTTCAGAGCAAGCAGGATCACTGGCAAAGCGAGTGACAGGCAGACTAAACAACGCTACCAATACCGAACTGTGGTTAACGTACAAAGAGAAGCTAATAAGCATTTTACAAATACTGAACAGTTACAAAGGCAAGCTATTAAATCTTCTAAATACCAAACCATTTTACCTTTCCCAAAGGCAAATTATCAAATCTTATGAATACCGAACAGTTGCAGACTTGCAAAAAGGGCTGATATTAAATCAAACAAGGTCCAGGAATGAAAGTGCAAGTTTGGGCAAATATCAACAATCTGGTGGGGAGGCCATAATAGAATCCCAAGTATACCACCAGTAGCCAAGCCAAGAGACCATGAGAACCTGGAAATATCAGTGCAACAAAGGTTGCCAAACACAAGAGGGGAATAGTGAGAGGCGCCAAAGCTGCAAAGGTTGCCATTCAGGGTTGGGAACACTCATCATTATGGTTGATGAAGACTCATATCGCTACAACCAAGATAGAAGCAGGAGAAGACTTGATCCTGTACATTACTTTCGGTATTAATGCAGAAGGGAAAGAAAAGTGGTAAACAAGCTGCCGTTCTGGAGGTGGTTATCCAGAGGGTGATGAGCATCGTTTGTGGAGAGATCTCGATAAGGATCAATGTGAATATTACATTCCCTAAATGCTGTTAACCTGCTTATGTTAAAGAAGGCCAGTGAAGTTGTTATTATTCTACTGTGAAAGTCACCATTGAAGCACTCATCTGCTTTGGTAGACGGGCAGATGAGTAGGCCCATAGGGCAAGAGGTGATTCCCCCAAAGACCTGGTGAAAGGTTATGGCAGGTAGTAGAACGAGCAAGTGCTAAAGAGTGGCACTATTGGAAAGCAACATATATTCTTGAAGCAGACTATTTTCGTGAAACAGACAATTCTGACCAAACCATTTGTTGTTGCCAAAGATGTGAAGGAGTTCTCATTCCAGGAGGTGTGAGAACTTGTGACTTTTCCTTTTCAAGATACTTTGGCAAAGTTCTTATTCCATGGGGGAGTAAGAGCTTTTGACTCTGGTGAGCTACCTCATTACAACAACAAAACGTTGTGTTAGGCTGGATTTCCTTGGTGTTCTTTTGAACTGTGAAGAAAAGCCTTGTTTGGATCTGGTGAAGGGGATTTCTCCCAGTCGAGGGCAAGAGACATTAATTGTGCTGTGAACCAGTTTATATGTTGTGTACATTTGTGGAATTGAGTTGCCATATTATACATTTTTGTTTTGATTGTTGTATTAATGTGAGGGTTGAAGATCCCTTTGTTAGAGCATTCCCTTTTAGTTTACTATAGGCAGGGAAATCCACATTAGGATAGGGACAGTGAGGCATTTATTTAACCTGTTTTATTTAATAAAATGGCAGAAGTTAAAAGCTCTTTGCAAAGTTATCCGTCTCACACTTCTGACCACTCACACTTCCCACACACCCTTTTACTCAGAGGTACAGGGAACATAGCTTTCAAACCCCACAGTCCAACACATCTTTGCACATGCTGACCAGGTAGACACCTTCTCCCACAGAGGATTTCCTTGGCATAACACACAGCCTTTCGCTCAGAGGTATTGGCGATATGGACTTTCACACAGTGCAATACTTCTCCAGTTTCTTTCACTTTGTACACAACCTATCCCTCTGAGGTATAGGTGTATGGACTTCAATTTCCAGAGTACAACACGTTTCCATTTCCGTTCACTCTGCATGCAACCTCTCTGTCAAAGGTTTTATGAGATGGACTTACAGTTTTTCCCATGTGACTCTATATTTAAGAGTAACCCAGGGGTGTGCATAAATACATTTTACAAAGTCCCCAAGCATAGCTTCACAGAAAGGTCAACTCTCTAGCCCAAATAAACAGAAACATATGGGGGGAGGCAAAGTTAGTCACAATGTAATGCAGAAGGCAGAAGAATTCAATAGTTTAGGGGTTCGTGGAAAGGCTCTCCCATTTTGATACAGTACACCAACATGCCTACACTTACCGCTGGTTCAACTAACGGTGGAATGTAGGTTTTTCCGATGTTCAAACATAACACACTAGTTGTGTAGAAGGTGGGTACTACCCTTAAGTAAAGAAACTGTTTAAAATAGTTAAACTCATTAAATGTATATGTTATAATGGTGCTATCCAGTGTCGTCCACACTACACAATGTGGAATTAGTCAAACAAAGAGTGAAACTAACAGAAAATCCAACAGTTCTTGTTGCACACACGCAGATAAGTGCTGAAATGTTCTGATGTTCACTTCAAAGGTCTTGAATGCTAAGAACAGTTTGAGTCACTTCTTTCTTTATTGATCTCTTCTTTGTGAACTGTGCCACCAAATTATCACAGACATGATTTGATGAGATCATGTGACCGATCAGCAAAGAAGAACATTTAAGCTATAATAAATCTGCATCCACAAATGCCATATAGAGTGGGAGGTAATGGCATCCTCTATTCCTGTGGGCAGCGGTGAAAGGTGACTGGAAAGGAAAAAGACCAGTAGAATGATGCCACAGAGTACATCCATGGTCCTGACCTGGTGGCTTATTTTCATTGTTGGTATCCTCATAAGCTGTGTCCGGAGGGGTCATTGCTGCGGAGGTAGTGCCAGCCTGCAAACATCTGTTCCCTAGTTCCAGGATTTCAAAGTGAACTGCTTATAGGTGGAGGAAGTGGCACTTAGTCAAATGTAATTGCACTGCAGTCCCAAAGCGTTTAGGTCCTTTCCTCTGAGCCCAATCGCTCCTCAATGCTTCATGGGAATGTATTCATCTGTGACGGCTGATCTTCTCTTTCTGACCTTCCTGTTCACTGATTTCTCTTTAGATTGCCCTTCTGATGGGGTTCACAGGTCGGCTAACTTGCCTGCTTCCCAGATTGCTTTCGATTGCCCTTTTGCTGACTTTCTGTTCTCCCACCCCACTTCCTTTTTAGAACTTTCTTGGTCTTGGGACGCTGCTGGACCATCCTCCCAATCCCCTTAGGATCCAGAGGCTGCTGAATTCCTGTGTCCTGACTGCAGTCTGCAAACTCTCTTTTGGACTATTGGGGATTGGTTACCTCCTCACTTGCCAACCTATCTCGACCCTGCCTACCTGAACACTTCTGTGTTCATTGGATAGATATGTCCTTTTCACCCCCCCTCCATTCCATTAGGCTCATCAGTATCTCAGGACTTATATCAGTGGCACAGGAAAAAAAAAAAACGATGGTATAACAAAACCCTTTGAATTCACTGAAAACACTTTAGGTAAAGTGTAGTTAAGGTGCCCAAATTTATCGCAACAAAACCCCTGAAATTCAACGCATTTGGGAAGTCATGCCCGGCTCAACACGGCGCGTTCCCATTGCAAAGCCCAAAAGCACATACACATTATAAGAGAAGGGATACACGATTCACAATAACATACAAAATAGCATTATGAGGGGCCATGGTATTATGGCATTATGGGGGGCATCAACGGGAGCATGGTAATTTAAGATAGTCATGGATTCCCAAATGTATTACATTTCAGCGGTTTTGTTGACCTTTTTTTGTCTATGAGAAAATGAATGTGGACTAGGCTGAAAGTGCTTTTTTTGTTTTCTTAATAACATCTTTATTTTTTAATGAACCTTTCCCAAAATGTCCAGTCTTGGGGGGTGGAGGGTGGATCGGGCTTACAGAATTGTCTGCAACATGTCAGCCACATTTATTGGACGAGTCAAAAGTTATTAGCTATTCATTTTTTCAATTTCCTATTGTACTTAGTACTCACCTTAACTAAAGTGCGGTGAATCCAAACAAAAAGGAAGGGTGGCAGGGGCGCTACTCTGGGAACCAGCTGCAGCAAGCTCAAACAGTCCAAAGATGTTCTCCTCCTAGCGCGCTTTCATGCCTCAGTAATCTTCAGGGAGGCTGATTGGATGCAGGTGTTATGGGTTGACTACCTCTGGGAAGTACCAGGATGTGACAGCAGGGAATTCTGGTAACTGTAGTGTAGAGCCAGCCAGGATTCAACTCTGCAACCCTTCCTTTTATATATATATATATTTTTTCACACACTTCTGGTTCTCCCCACTCCACCGAACCGCAATGCCTACGGCAACTGCGCCTGTAGTATTCCAACAGTGACACAAAACGCCTTTGGATTTCAAATTCATTCACTATATGAGGATAAAAAGCATTTAAAAAGGAAAACTGATGCGTTTCACCCTCTCACAGGCTTTATCTGAGTCAACCTTTGCACTGTGACCTTTTGCTATAAGTACATACTTCCTTAGTCCCTTATTTGTTTCAGCACCTCTAGCGTCACCCATTCACTCCTCTGGCCATTCACGGCAGCCATCTTTTAACATTTCAGGGATTTGCATTGGGTTCATTGCATTTTGCCAGTTTCACATTATATGAGTCTCACTTTTTAGTATTCATTAATGAGATTCCCCTCCAGTGTTGTAGTATATAAGTTATATGCACTAACATTTCTTAGCTTCCTTTTGCTCATTGTTAATGCAATATATTATCAGTGAGGTGCATAATGTATTTTAGTTTTGAATAAAGTGAATTAATAAAGTGCATTGTGCTTTCTATAGATTCACTGTGAGGTGCATTGTGCATATCATTTCTCAAAGTATTGAGCATTCACAGTAGGCCAAATGAATGAACTGCACAGTGCTTTCCATACTTTCACTATAAAGTGCTTAGTGCACGTCACTTCTCACATTATTAGACATTCACAATATACTAATTCATCATTTCCCCCCCTTGTCTGAGGGTGTAATGACAATAGTATCATACTTTCTTAGCGTGTTTATGGCTTCCCAATGTTTCGTATTCAGATTTGGTTTTCCCCCAAATCCTTTTTCACCTCGTTTTTTAGGGTCATCAATCACCAGGTCTACGAATACTTCTATGTGAGCATTATTTGATGTCATCGGGGTGAATTTGGATTTTGATTTGAATCCACTTTCTTCCGTCAGTGCAGTGTTGATCCCTATCCTCCATTCAGTGTCATCACTCCTTGTGTTTCTGCTATCTCCATCAGACGTCTCTAGGTGATGCAGAGATAATACTGTCAGCAAAGCCCCAATGGTAAATTCAGAGGGTTTCTCTTTATTTTGCTTTCTCTGTTCTTCCCCAGTCTGACTGGCATAATATTTTTCAATTTAATTTTTTTAATGAATTGATGTATATTTATCCTTGTCTGTGCGTAATCATATCTTGCATCAAGGCATAAATGTAAACCTTTAGATAGAACATTGTTTTCACACAGTGTTAGTTGTTGTGGTAAATTCACCACCTGCCGTTCCATATTCATTTGTTTGCATTCTTCTCCTTGCAAAGCGAGTCAGCTGCATCTGTCTGGTGTGGTCCCCTGGCTGGTTCCGTGCTTCTCCTCCCCCTCTGGGTTTTGCACAATGTTCCTCTTCTTCCTTTCCAACCCTGTCCTGTCGACCTCTTTCCTTCTAGATGTAGAAGCTGCTGGATAGCTGCGAAACGCGTAAACTGCCTGCACTCTCCATTTTTCCACCAGGCACCTAATAAAGTTTATTTTTTGGACAGATGTGGTGTTGGTGTTACTTTTTGCCACCTGTGCATCCACGCAGGCTGCTGCTCTCGGGAGTGCATTCCGCTTTACTGTACTTTGGTACATTGGGTTTTGCTACACAAATATATATATATCCATAATTCTGGGCTTCCCCATTTTTTTGCACCGCACTCCTTACAGCGCTCGTTGCCGTTCAAAACAACACGGACAGACAATTTTCTTTTTGCCAGTTTAGTCATTAATCCACCATTAAAAACATGTCTGCACAGTTAAACGTATATAGATATATATATATATATATATATATATATATATATATAAAGAGAGAGATCTCTGCGGCACCACATAGAGGTATGCCTATCACCACAGTCCATTCATTCCCTCTCAGCCAGGTCAAAATCACATTACAAAGTGCAGAGAAAGGCATGAAAATCTTACCATCTGGCACAGAAGACCGTAGAAAAATGCAGGCCAGGGACAGCTTGGGGTTGGGTTTTAGAAGTGGCCCGGGGGTGGTTGCAGAGGAGTGTAGAGGAGGTCCCAAATAAAGCCTGCACTCCAGTTGCCCATTTTGAAGTACCAGGAACGTTCACATCGAGATATGTGACGTATGATGAGCAAATAAACCAGCAGAGAGCCGCAGTAGGGCTATGCCCAGTACCCATCAGAAGAGCAACACCTATTGAAGTCCCAATACCCAGAAAACTGTGGGCAGTAAGGTATCCAGTAAGAAAACCCTACCAGCAAATGAGACGAAATGAAGATTGCCTCAGTACCGTCCCGGAAGACACCAAAAAGGCCTTAATGGAAGACGAATGGTGACGTCACGAGGACACGGACAGACTCACAGATAGAAGAAATGACCTGAGAATGACAAACATAGATGAAATGCCATGAGCAAGGATATCGTGAACCTAAGATAAAAGATGATGTCCAAATGTAAGAGAATGAAGCTGTAAACAGGATGAAGATATTCAACGAGTTAACACCTGTACATATGCTTGGAACCACAAGAAAGCTAAGAAAACAGTGCGGCTTACTATGCTAAGTAGAAGAATAGTGCGGCAAGCACCATTATACATAATCTACCTCAAAACAAAGCACAGTATTATAAGTGCAATTCCACTTTGCACGAAAAGCAGAATCAGCTCAGGTTACTAGAGGCCAAACAAGACAAGATTCATATTCTAGCAAAATGAGAAGAGACGGCTGAATCAAAACTCAGCAGATGCAACTCATGCCAGGAAAGCCAAGGTCATACCGATTGAAGGAAAGAACAGTAGCTACATATAATTGAAAGTCAAGGACAGAATATCCTGTCTCTGAAAGGTCAAGATAAGGAGACGTAGGCAGGTGGCAAGCTGAATAAGAATCAAATACACAAATTGAGAGAAACTAGCCAAATTCACGGTGCGGGCAGCAAGTGACAAGTCGAGCGAGGAGAAGCACGGGTTCACACCTACGCTTGGCATCTCCCCAGGCAGAGATATCAGAGCTTTTCCAGACAGAAGATGCAGTTTCGAGGGCAAAATAATTGAAACATAGTTGCTGAAGTGATGATTGATTGTAACCTTAATTGGAGGAAGGCCGAGTAACTGAGGGGCACCCTGCACCTGGCTGACCATTCTGCGTGCTACTAAGCAAAGTGGACATTTATGCATGGGGTTGGTGCCAACCCAATCACAATGGACCAAATAATCTAGGGTCCTATAGTTAGTAGAACCAATGGGGCATTGTACTTTTATTGACGTCTACAGTAGTCATTATGAAGGAAGGGCTTAGATGCCCACCTGACAGTGTTTTACCCAATCCCCTCACTCCGTTACCATATACAGATATAGTACCTATATTAAAGTTACCTTTTCCTAACCAACAGAATTGCATGTTAACTTTGCAGTGTTACACGTCAATTATGATGATCTTTCAGTATAAATGCTATGATTTTTATGACGTTCGCTGGAGTTGAAGTGAGAAGGGCGATTGCATCACTGCTGACTTCCATGACTCCCCGTTTTTTGTACTTGTCATTAAACGGACTCCCTTTGCCAAACCATTGAGTTGTCCTTATTGATTGGTGTTGGAGTAATAAATCTGCACCCCCATCACGCTCAAGGGTGCAGCAATCTCATCTTAAAGTACTTCGGAGCAAACCTTGGCTCTATGGGCCGGCCGTCGGTCTCTGGAGTACACTTGGTAGCAGAGTTTGATGGTTTATCGATTATCGATTATTGATTAGAATAAGACACCCATTGACCGTCAACATAAAGTAACTCTAGGTCTTCGGCAATATCACAAGTCCTTTGCCATTCGTCCGAGTAGACCGTGAATCTCCGCGTAGACAGTGGTAGTGTAAAAAAATACTGCAGACCAAGGTCTGAAGGGACCCGTGTTCCCACACATCCCTTCCCATTCCTACGGGCAGCTGAGCTGGTGAAAAGCCAAAGAAGTCGGTAACGAAGGCGGTGATCTCAGGGTCCAGCAAGGAAATATGATAGCGGTGAGTAAAAAAGATTGAATGTTTTGGATAAAGTGCATGCCTTATAACAAGTAAAGGGAAAAGATAATGGAGGGAGGTGGGAAAACAAAATGTAGTTAGAAGTAGAGAAGAATGTATATATATAAGGGGATAGTGACTTGAGAATAATTAAGTAAATAAAGGTTACCGGGGTGGACACCCAAGAAGAGAGAGGTTCCCGGGGGAGAAATCTGAGAAGTGAGAGGATCCGCCTTATTCCTACGCTTTTAATACAAACGGCTAGAAGAAACCTGTACCCATAGTCCCAAAGAAAGGGGAATGAATAGGCCACCACAACGATTAAAGACTTTGTGAAAGGGGTACGTGAAAGGGGTACGTTTAGACTCCATCAAGGGGTAATGATTAGAGGCAGAGATATCTCTGACCAGCTGGTGTTCGTCTAGTCTGTTAAGCGTCTGTCTTACATGTTTTTTGGTGTGACGTCATACATCGAAAAGTTTTCCTTGAGAAAACTGATTTTAATTTTACGCGATTGAATATCTGAGATAAAATCGCATGTGAATTGATGTTTATTGAGTAAATTAGAAGGTATAACATTTTGTGAAAATTTGGATCGGAGCTTGCAGTGTTTGGTGCTCGCTCATATTGTTGAAAGTTTTCTAAGTCACGTGAAGCGTTGACAAGTGTTATATAAGGAGAAGGGGAACAGATTTAAGCATGGAAGACATAACTCCATTGGCATATTATGCAAACAGTTGCCGAAACATGCACCTGAGCTGAAAAAATATAGCACAGAGTGGGTTAAGGGAACCACCCACAAGATGTTTATGCCATGGCCACAATGTGGGTCCTTATCTAAAGCTGTCTTGCAACATATGACGACATATTTCCATGCCACATACACAGGCAAAAAGTTAGACTAACGCCTAGCTATTTTAGAACTTTGGAAGATGTATGAACAAGAGAAGGAAGAGGAGCCGCCAACAGATTGGATACTTAATGTATGCAGAGGGGGGTGAGACGCCTACCGCGCCACCCACCCCATCCAAAACGAAAGTCAAAGAAAGTAAAGACGAGGGATTATACCCGCTGAGAGAACTTAAAGCAGCCACGGGGTATAGCAACCTGGCATATGAGTCACCCACGCAAAGTAGTGACGAAAATCAAGGGAAAGATAAGGATAAGGATATAGCCTCCACAATCCCATGGGACAAGGGGAGGCGCGATGACGAAAGAAGGGATCAGGCACAGACAAGCGCATTTCTCGACAAAGAGAGAGAGAGGGAAAAAGATGAAAAATAAGCAAAGACAAAACTGATGAGATAGCATTTGCAAATAACGAATGGATGGGAGGGCAAATTTTACTGAAACTTGATGGCAAAGGCATTGATGACGCGAAACAAAAAGAGAGGTTAGATGATGTACAGACAAAGGGGAAAGAGAAGGAGTTAAGAGATGAAGGAATAAGAAAGAAAGACAGACAAAGGCGAGAACAGATATATCGCGAAGAGCAAGAAAGACAGCTCGATCGCAAACCAGGAGTAGCCAATGATCAAGACAGACAAGAGCAGCAAAAGTCAGAGGAAGAGCAAAGGATACGTGACAAAAGAATAAAGAGACGAAGAGATGAGGAAATTCGAAGGGCAGATGAACGTAGAAATTAAAAGAAAAAGGAAGAAGATAGAGTCAGAGAAGAGGCGAGGAAATGCAAAGAATTTGATGACGATGTAGAATGTAAGCGAAGACAGAGAGCATGCGATCTTGAATATCTGGGTAAAGAGGTTAAAAACCCAGATCCAGTAGTAGATTGGGAAGAGATTGAAGAATTATTTCCTGTGTACGATTCAGTACCAGGAACGTCTAGGGCAAATATGGAAGATGACTTCGATACCAGAAGCATCAGAGAAACGATCGATAGAATATATGATGAAATGGGGCTAGAACAAACACCCCAAGGGGAGTGGAAGACGATCGCCTGGAGAGCACTCAGCTGTACGACACTGAGGACGTCTCCCGAACTAGTGGGAATAGAGAGCTATCCCTGGACAGGCTAGAAATAAGTAGGAACAAAGAAGACACGAGAAGTGCCACTAGTTGGGCACAGACAATGTCCGACTCAGGAAGAGAGGAGCGCAAGGAAAATGAGGAAGAGAGATGGAGCGAAAGACGACTCCCAAGGGAAAAGGGAATAAGATGGTCAGACACTAGCGAGTCTGCACTGAGGGCATCAGAGTCAGCTACGCAGTCTGACCGACATGAAGAAGTATCTCACGGCCAGAGGGGGGTGTCTTCACCGCCCTATATAGAGAGGTTCAGGACATTGCCAAGTAGACGGCGATGCAGGAATATCACCCCTGCAATAGACAGGAGAACAATGAGATAAGGAAGAGAGGGCTATGCATCCCAATTTCCACTACTCGAGAAGGAGGGAGTAAGACCACAATATATTCCATGGCCACACATGGATCGAGAAAACTTGAAAAATAAGCTTCCTATTTTGACATCGGGAGCCGGAAATGAAAGGTAGAAACACGTTAGCTATAGGGGACATCAAAGGTCTCCTAATCGTCATACTTGGTGAGAGAGCTGACAATGTGTGGACACGGGCAGACTACCCTGGTGTAACCACAATCAATACAGCGCATGACAGAGCTCCATTTAACATTTGCTGAGCCGCAGTATGGAAAGAGCTACAAGTGCTGTATCCAGACACTTCTGATATGGGAGCTATAATGACATGAAAAATGAAGGAGTCTGAGGATCAGTTAATTTATATACAGAATTTTCAAGACGCATGGGTGCTCGAGACTTCTGAATCTTGGACAAAATCTATACCTGTGTTCTACCATATATTGTGCCAAGGGCTGCCAGAGCCGGTACAAAAACAACTCAAGAAATTGGTAGGAATTGAGGCTAAACCTTGGGCAGAAATACAGCTGACCATCGCACACTATTGCAGACTCCTGCAAGAAAAGAATCGCAAAAAGGAAGCTGCTCGAAAGGGTGAGGAAGGGAAATTTGTGCAGAAGAAATTGTCAAAGTATGCTCTTGAGGGAGCCATGATAACTAGCGCAGCTGAATCAAGCATGCAGCAGGTGGCTAATCCACAGCAGACTAATCAGGGCAATGCAGGGTTTTACCCACGGGGAAGAGGATTTAGGGGAAGAGGATGGCAGAGTAATCACAGAGGCTTTCAGAATAACCAAGGAGGTTTCGAGAATATGCAAAATGGCATTCAAGATATGTCAAATAGGCAAATAATCCGACCACTGCCAGTATGTTGGTTGTGTGGAATGACAGGGCACTTAGCACACACATGCAGAAACTAAGGCATGATGCAGAACGGACAAGGGACAGGAGCAGGCGTGTCAAATCCACCTGCAGTTTTACAGCAGGGTGTTGCACAAAATCACACGGTGCACCAACAAGCGCCAGGAGCGCAACAAGGCGTACAACCTCAGAATATGGGGAATTTTCCACAAGGACAATCCCAACAAGCACGGTTGCAACTATCCCAGACGATGAGCACAGGGCAGACCACGAACCCTGGAATGGGAAGTAAAAATGGGAATGGGGGAATCCACCAGCACACAGTGGGCCAAATTTGTATATGAACTAGGACAACGCACTGGGAACCCTGATGTTTTCTTCCCTATCAGTGAAACCAGACCCTCACAGGGAACCTGCTAGGCCCTAAAGACCCTCGCGCATGGAAACAAGGCACAATCACCATAAACGAACTGATACGACAGACACGAGGTTCAATTCCCAAAATCTAGGGTTTATTGCAAAGCCAATATTCTCAGTCGGTCGACCGGGTCTCACGTCTCGCAACGTGTGTCACCCACACCTCGTGAGACACAAGAGAGCGAGTATTCTTCAACAGTAACATATATACAAAAAGACAATCATACAAACTGTTTGTGACACATCAAAAACAGCCATAATGTATCTTCTTGAGCTAGGGTTCGGTGATTGACAATTTTGACAAATATGACACAGTATTTCTTAATCTATATTACTTGCTCTAGCAAAAGTAGCAATTTGTAGTGAGCAGACATGATTCTTTGTTATGGAGAACATAAAGGCCTTGTTTAGCGAACAAACTGTGTTCGTAGGAGAGACACATTCCAAAGCATGCTATCGTCTAGTTTCTATTCGTGAACTAGGGGTCAGCCTGATATAAGACGGGCCCAAAAGCGGGGCCGCTAGAAAAGTATAATTCATGCCTTTAATGGCCTGGTTCTGCAGTTTCCGCGAGACCGGCTGGCACCTGGCTTGGTGATTAAATGCCTCTCTACTCGCCTTCAAGGACTTGTGAGGAAGGAAAACAATGTATTTCTGTACTGCTTGGCATCTCTGTCTGGGCCGGTCTTTCAACATGTAACTTGTGGCCTTGCTTTGCGTTAGAGCAGAACGAAATAAAATACATTTTGCAAAGCGTTTGAACAGAAAGGCAAGGAAAGCAAATGGCGGATCTAAAGGACGCTCTATGGTTATACTGACGATTCTGTTATTGGTGATGTAGGGCATATGATGCGATTGGTTTACGGGCAACAGAATATACCATCTATGCTTTGGTAGGGTAATTTCTAGACTTACAAACCCTCCTTTTGGCCGTAAGCCAAGAGCATCAATCATACATCGCATCTTCCGCTGACCATGTGTCTAGCTCTGAGCTATCCACACTATTATAATCATCATCATCAATATTAATCGACAAGAATTCTTTCATAGTTTGGGTTTCGTTGTTTGCATTTGTATCCACTTTGGGAGATCTTTTCTCCGTTACCATGTGTACGCATTCATCAGTTATTTCAAAACACATAACTGGCAGGCAGTGTATGCAACAACAACATGTCATGAAGATTCCAAGTATCGTTACTAAAATTGCAATTAGTTTCCATCCCCAAGAGCGCAGTAACTCCCAAAACCAAGACTTGATATCGGTTCCCAACCACCTGTCAGGGTACAAAGGTCAGAGCTCAGAATGTGTAATTTCTTTATTGCCTCAAAAATCGTGGGGGAGGAGTCATTTACAAATACGCAGCATGCTGACCCCACAAGTTTGCAAACACCTCCACGGTCGGCCAAAATTATATCAAGAGCCATTCTATTTTGAAGTGTCATTAATCTAACTGCCTTTTCTTCTAGGGTCATATTATACAATATATTGGTCGTTCCATTTATTGTTTTTTCTAAAATTCTAGACAATCTTCGTATATTCCAGGAGTTTATTGCTTGGCCCCAAAATGGTATAAATGATTTTGCTATATCTTCCGCAATTAATCCTGCTTCATCATCCCGCCGGGGCCTTGATCTAGATAGTTTTGATATATCTGATGTTCGGGAAAGGAATACCCTGGGGAAAAGGATCCCTAAGTAACAGGTCCCTACCCAATTTCTAGGCAACCAGGGATAAGCTCTTTCTCCACATAAAAAATAAATGGGATCACCTACATATATTGGTTCTTCTCTCTCAAGTACTGCAATATTCATGCATCTATCAAATGTCCCTACTGCATAGAAACCTTCTTTCCGTAGACAAAATGGGACAGTGCAAGGATTGTAATTTATTGTATACGAGGAGTGGAAGTACATCCTTGTTCCCCACTTGGTTCATGTGAATCGTGATTACAGATGACTTATAAGGCACATACAGTCTGTCTACTGGCCTTACCACTACAGGCTTTATCACTCTTGCTCTGTTAAATATGGAACAACCTACAGGCTTCATTATCACTTTCTCAAATTCATCTATGTTTGTTCTGTCTAATTGACCTGTGTCACTCTTATTCCACTTTCCATAGAATAGTGCACTTAGTGACGCATAGCAAGCTGTATTGAGGGGTAATGGCTGTACATACCAATCCATTCCTTTCCCGCCATGCTGGGATAGACGGGTGCAAACCCAGCAGTTTGTTCAGTTCAGGATGGAGTGAGTCATATTCATAATCAAAAGCAACGTGTTATTACCATAGCCTTCACTGTGTCTTTCTTCTATTGGGGGGAGAGTATAGGAGAGTACATGGACTGGACTGTCTGTGACAGGTGCTATTGTGACAGGCAAAAGGGAACTCAATGGATGCACATTCTCCAAATACCATAATACTGGGATTAGTGTACACAGAATACACAGAAGTGTTGTAATCATAAGCATTGATTTCTTACAGCAACTCCTTCTAGGTTTTTTTATAGTCTCTATATCTATCACATCATCAGCGTTGGTGCAGGAGGGAACAGAAGCAAGTATGGGCATAGTGTGCAATTCTTCTTCTCCAACAATGTTCGTCATGAATAGTTCTCACAGCAGCGTCCGATGAAACACCAATATATCCGAAGAGGTCAGCAGAGTGTCTAGGCCAGTTCTCGGCAGCCTTGATTGATAATCATGTGGCAAGATTATCGTGCCTGGGCACTTTGCTCAAAAGGTTCCAGAGCAGTCATCAATTGCCTTTGTACCATATGCGCCCCGCTTGTTCGCACGGGGTGATTAACAATGGATTTTTTTCAAAGATATCACCGGGAAGCCGCGTTCCAGAGCTCCCAAATTGATGCAGATTGGTACAGCCCCCACGCTCCACTTCCCTAGGCCTCTGATTCCCACTTCATCCGTGATGGGAATAGAGACAAAAACAAAACACGCAGATCGGATCACTTTCTATTTTGAGAACGTAGGTTGTACCTTATTGCTCCAGGTACTGTGTGATCAATGAATAGTGCAGATGCACTTCCAGATGCAGGATCAGTGTCAGCCCGTGATGCAGTAAGTGATGAAGCAGGCTTAATGTCAGCTTGTGATGATGCAAGTTCAGCTGGGCAAAGTTGGGGCACATTCAGCCCTTTCTCCTCTTTGGCAATCTTTCTAGGCTTTCTCTCTGGCTCAGGCAGTATTTGTGGCAGAGAACTGGCGATGGTGTATTTCGAATCGAGGGCAGCTGTTTCTTTCTCGTCGTCTGGATCAGACAGTTCTTTCAACGAAAATGGGATTCTTTTTGTGTGGGTGGCACGACAGCAACAAAATACGGGCCGTTGTCTGACCATATGACCCGTGGTAGGCCGAATCTAGAGAAATATTCCTTTAGCATCACTTTGGCTGTGCTCATTGCTGTGCAGTCCTTAAGCGGGTATGCTTCCACCCATTTCCTGAATGCACACACTACCACCGGGATGTATTTTAGGTTCTACATCTTTTCATTTCTATGAAATCAAAATGGATTACTTCAAAAGGGGGGGCCAAAACTACCTGTTGGAGTAGTTGTTCCTTTTCCAGTATTATGTTGCAAACAAGTCATACAATTTTGGACTAGCCTTTCAGCTGTTTTTCTAATGTTTGAGTTCTGCCATACCGAATCATTTTTTTAGCACATATGTGTGTGGGGCTGTGGGCCATGATGACCATCGCAGTTACATAGGAGTTGAGCAGCATCCACTTTCTACTCTCTTTGTCTACCCAGCAACCCTCTACATCTAACTCTGCGCAGCCCTCAGCCCACACTTTTATTTCATCTGCAGTTGCTTCTGTTTGCATCTCCTTAACTGTGACAATCACATTTTCTATCATACAGGGTATTTCTTCTGTCTGCGCTATGAACATTTTTGTACATGGATCAGTGGCAGTTTGTTTCGCAATTTTGTCTGCAAAGGCGTTTCCTTTTCCAACGTTACACGTTACTTTCTTAGGAGCCTCGCATTTCATTATTGCTAGTTGCTTTGGACACGCGAGTGCAGACAACAATCGCGCTATCAAAGGGCCATGTTGAATCTTAGTTTCATGTGATGTTAGGAAACCCCTCTTAGCCCAGAGTCGACCAAAATTGTGTACCACCCCAAATGCGTACTGACTGTCAGTATATATGTTTACATTCAAATGTTCAGAAATTTCCCATGCTTTTGTCAATGCTATTATCTCCGCAGCCTGTGCTGAATTGTATGGAATTATTTTGCTCTCCACAATACTCTTCAGTGTCGTGATGGCATATGCAGCAGTTGATGTGCCATCGGGCAATTTAAAACAGGAAGCGTCACAAAACAGTTCTCCGTCTGACTGTGGGGTCTCTGTTAGGTCAATTCTCCCTTTCATTTCTTGTTCAGTAACCATTAAACAATCATGGGGTGGGGATTTCTTTTCAACCATGTCTTCATTGGGAGAGGGCATTAACTCTGCAGGATTCAAAGCGCAACATCTCTGAATTTGAATATGCGGTGCAAAGAGGAAACTTTTGTATCTTGTCAGTCTAGCTGATGTAAGATGTTGCATCTGCGTTCTATTTAAAAGAACGTAACCTGTGTGGTGCACCATCAAAGTTAAGGCGTGACCCAAAACCATTCCCTCGGTTTGTTTTACTGAAGCGGCAGCCACAGCGACAGCTTGCTAACAGCGTGGAGAAGCGCATGCAACAGGATCCAGCGCAGAAGAAAAATAACTGTATGGTCTATTTCTTCCTCCTGAGTCAAAACAGCCAGCGCACAGCCATCATTTTCATGCACAAATAACTTAAAATCCTTCTCATAATTTGGTGTGCCCAAAACTGGAGCTGAGCACAACACAACTTTGAGCAGATCAAATGCATTCTGACATTCCTCACTCCATGATAAAGTCAAAGCAACATCCTTCTTCGTCAATGCCACCATTGGTTTCACAATCATAGCGAATTTGGCAATCCACTGCCTGCATTATGAAGCCATGCCTATTATGGCTCTGATTTCCTTCTGTGTCTTTGGAATAGGCATACCAGAGATGCTTTCTATCCTTTCTGGTGTTAGTCTCCTTCCCTCTTTCGAAAGGAGGTAGCCCAAATAGGCCACTTCCTTTCGACAATACTGGAATTTTTTCAATGACGCTTTATGTCCATGTGCAGCCAAATGTGTCATACTATCTTTGCAAATCTCTTCTGTGTCTGCAGCAATCAACAGGTCGTCAATGTATTGCAATAGTACACAACCCGTTGGTAGCTCTAGCATGTCTAGTTGTTCTTTTAGTGCTCTGCTATAAATACTCGGGCTCTCCATATAACCTTGTGAAATTCATTTAAATGTGAAAGAACATCCTCCTAGTGTGAAAGCAAATAAATATCTGCCATCTGGGTGTACTAGGATGCTAAAGAATGTATTCTTAAGATCTACGACACTAAAATGTGAAGCAGAGGCTGGAATCATTGTCAAAATGGTAGTGACATCTGCGACCAATGGGAATTGGGATCAACTACTTTATTCAATGGGCGTAAATCAATTATAAAATGATATGGTATCTCATTCCCTCCTTTTTTATAAACTGGGAGAATTGGACTGGTAGCAAGTGCTACCAGTAATTTCTTCAATCACGTTTCGTTTAATCAAATCAGAAACTATGCATTTTAATGCTTTCTCACCGTCCACCGAAATTATATACTGTGGGATACGTGGCAATGTGACTCCCTCTTTCAAAACATCTCTCACTGGCTCTATTTTCAAACAACCAACATCGTTGTCGTTCATCGCCCATATGCAAGTCGGTACCTTGCTTAATTCAGTTGGTAATGGTCTAGACAAAAATTGTGATACTGGTATCTTTTGTGGTGAAATTTACAAAAACACTCCATCAGGAGAACAATGAATAACCGCACTTAATTTTTTCAACAAATTTAAACCCAATAAATTCTCGCCACAATTTTGTGTCAACCGGAACGGGCAAGACTCAGTGAATGGACCTAGTGTTATGGCTACTGACTGTGACACTGGACTAATTACTGGGGTACCTGCGAACCCTCCTGAAACGTTACTTTGCCCTGACAGTGGTATCTCCGGAACCAAGTGTTGGTCTATTGAGCACTTCTGTGCACCTGTGTCCACCAGAAAAGTGTGCTCCTTATTCCCGACTTTCATTTCTACGTAGGGTCCTTTCTGATCAACGGGACTAGACACTGGTTCCAAACCCTGCCCTGGGCTGTCCTAGTTGAACAATACATCATCCGATGTGAAGTCACCAGAATAGTATGTATTCGATTGAGTGTCAAAAACATTCCCTTCTCCAGCACCATTCTGCTGATGTTGGTTTTGGTACTGACTCGGGTTGTTATTTCCTTGGTTATTTTGCTTTTGTGGCATTCTAGAGTTTCTATTTTGTCCTTCTCGGGGCATTCTCATTGCTATTCTGTAACTGTGGGCACTGTACTCGCCAATGGCCTTCTTCCTGACAATATGCACATTGATTCAGTCCAATTGGACCTCTGTGCATGTTGGAGTAATTCCCCCTCATGTGTGCATTCCCTCCACCCCTATTATTATTCGCTACCTGTTGCAGTAACACTCTTGTTTTTAGATTCACTCTATCCCTCACCTCTTTTTCTTTCTCTGTATTCACTCTATTCTCATAGTACTGTGCCACGTGTAATACTTCACTTTGCGATTTCGCTTGCCACGCACTTTCAGACGTCATTATTAAATTTTGAATTTTTGGTAGTAACCCTCTCACATATTTGTCAACAAATAGTCTCTTCCCGGGTTCAGTGCTTAAATCTTGGCCACTAAAATCTGCAAACACTTCTTCGAATCTATTAAAATAGTCAGTAGCCAATTCATCTTTACCTTGCACACATGCAGTTAATTTGTCCCAGATAATTCTTCTTTCAGTCACCAAAATCTTACATTTTTGTACTATTCGTGCTGGTAATGCTGCCAAGATTGGCAATGGTTTTTCGCCAGATTTTCTGTCTGTATCCGCTTTTATCAAATGTTCCCATGTACCACCCAAAATCTCAATGTCATCTACATTCCTAATTTGCTTCAATATATCTACTGGGAGAATCACAGGAAATAATAGGTCAATATCACTCATTGTGAAAATGGACAATTTCAAATAGGACTCAATCTCTTTATAGAAGCCTGCCGGATTCTTCCTTAAATCAGGGATTGTTTTTTTTCTATTATTCACCTCTTGTCTAGAAAATGGGACATGTACGTGCTGTGCTGTAAAATGGGCTTCTATTACGCATCAGCGTTAGGAATTTCCACTTTTGGCACAAAAGTGGGAGGATCTTCTCTCATGGAAAATATCGAACTGCCCGTTTTCTCCTTTATTCTCTTATTAAGCATTATAGCTAGATCAAGGAATAGGGCAGTCTTTCCAGTTTCAGGTGAAAACGCTCTCTTGTATATTGTCAATAATTCAGAGGGACAACAATCATTTTTCACAACACATTAATTTTGCAAATACTCAACCATCACTTGTAGTACTATCCTTTGCATTTCTGTTGTGTACTGTTCAAACATATCATACACCTCTATTATAGGAATGCTAGCATCCATAATCCATCTAAGCACCTCTCTTGCACATATTTTCATGTCTTCACTAACAGGTTTTGATGGCGGAAAGAACCGCTGCACGACATATGGTGTCACCTCTTGTCTCCCTCTTTTCACCTCTTTGTGCCGAAACCTAGGAACAGAAAACATCTCTGCGTCCAATTCATCAAGTTCCTCTTTAGACTCAAATAGCCTGTCTATGTGCTCTTTTATTTCTACCTCACTTTCCCTCATACGTGAAAAAACATTCAGATCCCGCAACTTCTGCGGCGCTACCATACCATGTACTTGCCTCCATTTATCCATAAAATACTCTCCCATGCATTCCAACAGTACCTGATTTTCACTGAGCTTCTTATAATCATACATTGCACTCAGTGTGGACCCCTCGTCATTTCCTTCAAGATACGTTTCTGCCCATTCTTTAAGTTCTTCTCTCCTCTTCCTGCTAACCGTACTACGGGTTACTCTGGTGCTTCCTCTCTGTGCAGGCCCCATCTATTCAGAGCTGCCTTCTCTGATATCTGCTAATTCATACTCTGTCGGTGGAGGAGGAAATGGGATCTCGTGCTCAGGGGGAGATGGTGCGGTTGGAACAACAGGAATGGGGAGCGTTAACTGAGATGGAGCAATGGGTACTGGTACAGTTATGTCAATCTTGCTTTGAGGGCATTTTTGTCTTTTTTCATTCAAAATCTTATTTATTAGTTCATCTGATGCATGTAACTCTTGTTGTGGATATATTTTTTGTATGCCTAATTGGATACTCCTATCCTCTCCTCTAATATCCTCATCCCATTTTAGCTCTTCTAGTTCCTTTGCTTTCTCTATGCTTGATTTGTGCCTTTCCGCATGTTTCTCTCTACTTTTTAAACAGAGGTTAGCTTCCTTCCTCCAGTCTCTAATGACTTCAAATGTCGCGGGGCGTGCTTCCTTGCGCAGCAGAACTGATTCCAAATGCTCTATTTGGGACATTTCAAAAGTACTGTCTTTCAGCCATTGCAAATCTTCTACATGTCTGGTCTGCCTACAACAAAGTTCATTAAACATTATTGCTCCTATTCCATATTTCACATACATTTCAAACGCTGGCGCCCCTATGGGTGGCGCAGCCTGGCCAGTTTCCAAAGATTGTCTAACGCAGTGGAAAAATCCCACTAGACAGGAAGACAATTTCCCAGGCATGTTTGATCTTATTCATACCTTACCCTGGGCGTTTGATCTTGCAAGAGAAACTCTCAACCAATATCAGGGCTGCTAATAATTGGGGCACGACTCACCTGATCAATCAGCGCGTCTCTCAAGATGCAATTTGTCCGTATACAGACACAACCAAGGATCGTTGTGACTGCGTATCTGGCTCAATCTGCCTCGTTCCGGGACCCTCGCTTTCTTGCTCTCTGGCCGCTGCACGTCGATCAGGGACCGGCTGTGTACAACGTGTGTCGCCAAGACCTCGTGAGATGCAAGAGAGCGAGTATTCTTCAACAGTAACATATATACAAAAAGACAATCATACAAACTGTTTGTGACACATCAAAACCGGCCATAATGTATCTTCTTGAGCTAGGGTTCGTGATTGACAATTTTGACAAATATGACACAGTATTTCTTAATCTATATTACTTGCTTTAGCAACAGTTGCAATTTGCAGTGAGCAGACATGATTCTTTGTTATGGAGAACATAAAGCCCTTGTTTAGCGAACAAACTGTGTTCGTAGGAGAGACACATTCCAAAGCATGCTATTGTCTAGTTTCTATTCGTGAACTAGGAGTCAGCCTGATCTAAAATGGGCCCAAAAGGGGGGCCGCTAGAAAATAATAATTCATGCCTTTAACAGCCTGTTTCTGCAGTTTCCGCGAGACCGGCTGGCACCTGGCTTGATGATTAAATGCCTCTCTGCTCGCCTTCAAGGACTTGTGAGGGAGGAAAACAATGTACTGCTTGGCATCTCTGTCTGGGCCGGTCTCTCAACATGTAATTTATGACCTTGCTTTGCCTTTAGAGCAGAACGAAATAAAATACATTTTGCAAAGCGTTTGAACAGAAAGGCAAGGAAAGCAAATGGCAGATCTAGAGGACGCTCTATGGTTATACTGACGATTCTGTTATTGGTGATGTAGGGCATATGATGCGATTGCTTTACGGCCAACAGAATATGCTTTGGTAGGGTAATTTCTAGACTTACAAACCTAGGGTGGATGTCGCTATAGGGGATAAAGAATATTCCTTCCTAGTTGACACGGGTGCAACACGCCCATGCATACGTGAAGGAAAGTTTTCCTTGTCCGGCGGGGCCATAAATACTCAGAGTTTTTCAGGAGCTACAAGTCATGTTCCCTTCACAAATGCACTTCCAGTCTCTTTGGGAGAGTGTGAAATGAATGTGCCTTTACTATATTCACGTCAGACACCAGTAAACACTTTGGGTAGAGATTTAATGACGAAGTTAAACATGACAATCTCGTTCACAGAGGAGGGCATAGTATGTTCAACTCCAGGAATGCACTATTCAAATGTATGCGAGATAATCAGAGCCTACGCAGGACACACAGCCATGAGGGCTATACCATTAGAGCCAGAAATATTTGCTTATGGTATGCGTGTGCTTATGGCAGGATTGCCAGGCCTTGCAGACAGTATCATGAGAACCCCTGATGAATTCTCATTCAGGCCAAGAATACCGATGCACAAGGAAAAGGGACAAGTATTTCCCTTAATGATACACAGAGCTGCAATACGAGGGAGGGAGGCCTTGATTGACGGTTATGATGGCGAGGGCCGACAATGGTGTGCAGTAATTGCCCTTGAAGAAGGATATCGATTGACTGACGTCACCGATGACGATCTGTTTGAAGAACAAACAGATATGGGAGAGGCAATGGTGGAAGTGAGTCTCATCTTTCGGGTGAGAATGATCAAAAGGGAAGTGCCTCAAAGAATGATGTTGGCATGAAACCGTCCTGAATATTTTGATGACGACATGGCCCAAGTACCTGTCTCAGTATGGACTACAGGACCATATGACGTAGGTCTATTAAAAGCAGTGGGTGAAGTAAAAATTAAACTGAAACCAGGAGCAATTCTCCCAAGAGCACAACAATATCCCATGTCCAGAGAGGCAGATGAAGGTATTTTTAAGACAATTTCGGCTATGATGGAGCAGGGCATTTTAGTGACGTCAGAGTCGTCATGTAATACTTCGGTTTATCTGATCAAGAAATCAAAGGGAGGGTCGTGGAGTCTAATTCAAGATCTAAGGCCAATAAATGATATTGTTGAGGCCGAGTTCCCTCTAGTCCCTAACTTCGTCTACAATTCTATGTAATATACCCGTTGAGGCAAAATATTTCACAGTGATTGACTTGAAAAATGCATTTTTCGCAATCCTGTTGCATCGTGACTCACAAGATCTGACGTCATTCACATTCAGACAAATGCGTCTGAAAAGCACGAGGCTGCCCCAGCAGTATTGTGAGTCTCCTTCTATTTTGAGGAGAGTCCTGCATGGACTTGAGCAATATTGCACTAAAAAGTGTCATCCTGCAATACGTGGATGACATCTTATTTTGCAGCACAACAGAAGAACAATGCAGGCACGATTCTCTTCAGCTATTGACTATACTGGCTGAGAAAGGATATAAGGTTGACAAGGAAAAGTTACAATATAGTCAACAAGAAGTGCTGTACATAGGCCAGCTGATCTCACATGAGGGAAAAAGAGTGACCCCAGAAAGGGCTGAAGCCATACTGAACACGGCTAAGCCACACACGATGAAACAGATGCAGAGTTTTTTAGGCCTATGCAACTATTTCAGGGCAAGGGTCTTTGACTATAGCTCTTACACTAAGCCTTTACTTCAAGCCCTAAAGAAGGCCCAAGTAACAAAAGAAAAGATTGAATGGTCTGAGACCGTGGAAAAAGGATTTGCTGAACTCAATAAAGCCATTTGCACAGCACCAGTTCTAGGGATTCCTAATTATGCTGAGGAATTTTACCTGTTTTCACACACGAATGGCAGCGTCATGACGGCAGTGCTCACTCAGAGAACCACATTGTGGTACAAGCCCCTGGCATACTATAGTGGAAATTTGGACCCAGTAATGAGAGGCCATTTCCCCTGCGAACAAAGTTTAGCTGCCACAGCGTTCGCCATAGAGAACGCTCCAACCATTGTGATGGGATGCTCCATGACGTTGTACCTCGAGCACTCCCTATTTGCCATTCTAGAGAAACCAAAGGGCACATTGACATCACAGAGAGCTTCTGCTTATGAAGTCATCATATCAAATCCATCGATTAAGATAGTCAGATGTAAGATAGTGAACCCAGCTATGTTTATAGCAGAGCCAGTCACTGAGGGAGAGCCAACACATGACTGTGCAAATTATGAAGAATTCTATGATGAAAACCCCAGGGTGAAAGAAAATGCCTTGGCAGGAGGAGAGATCGTCTTCATTGACGGGTCTTCGAGGATCGATCAAAGTGACGGACAAAGATATACTGGTGTTGCTGTGGTGAAGCACACAGCAAATGGAGAATTTCGAGTACTTATTAGTGTGCGAATACTATCTCATTATTCTGCACAGGCTGCAGAATTATTGGCATTGATACTCGCCATTCAGAATCACGCAGACCAGGAAGTAACAGTGTACAGTGACTCCGCCTATGTGACGTCAACAGTGCACGCAAGCACGCTGGAAGAGGAGGGGCTACCTCAGAGCGGATGGCACGCCAGTGCAGCACGCAGCCTTATTGGACAGGCTGATCAAGGCACTAAAGCTCCCAGTGGGCATAACAGTCATGAAATGTGCCGCCCACACGAAAGGGACAGATTTGACCTCACACGGAAATCAAGCAGCAGACACGGAGGCCAAGCCTATGGTATCCAAAAGTGAGAGGATCATGGAAGTGGAAATTATCCATGCCCACCAGCGAATGATGGTTACACAAACTGCACCTGAAAGTTACAGTAATTTGGGGCAAGGGCAGGTAATGGAACTCCAAGGGGAGGCACCACAGGAAGAAAAGAATATTTGGAAACATCAAGGGTGTTCTTTAAACCCCTCTGACAGCTTGTGGCCAGTAATGCCTGGAGCCCCATTAAAGATAGTGCTGGAGCAGTTACATTATCCAGCACATATGACAAAAGAGAATCTAGCAGCAACGCTCGCTGAAGACTGGTTCATACCGAATTTAGCTGAGCACGTTGCATTTTTCATAGTATACTGTATAATTTGCCAACAATTCACAGCTGGGCACACATTAAAAGTAATGAGAGGAGTCATCTCCAGGCCAAATGGGCCTTTTCAGCACTTGCATGTCGATTACATCGACATGTTTCAAGTATGTAATGCGTACAGATACTTAATTGTTGTGGTGTGTCCATTCTCTAGGTGGATTGAGGCAGGTCCATGTACACACCCAGACTCTACCTGTGTAGCCACATTTTTAGTGAGGGAAGTGTGCCCCAGGTGGGGGGTGTGCGAAGTCATGAGATCAGATAATGGCCCTCACTTTGTTAATGCAATATTCAAACAGATTAGCTTGCTGCTTGGTATAAAGCACAAGTTCTCGTTGGTGTATCATCCGCAAGGTAACATGATCTGTGAGAAGCTCAACGACTTATTAAAGGAGACGATAGCCAAGTTGAAGCTTACTCTAAAGAAGGGATGGTTGCACTGCCTTCCTTTGGCACTGTATGCACTTCGGAACCAACCCGGTCCCGACCATCATTTCATGCCACACGAGATAGCACCAGGAAGAAGAATGAGAACTCCACTGACACCCCGAGATAGAGCTAGATGTGATGCCCAGTCAACAGGAGAAATTTTAGTGTCTGAAATGCAAAACTATCTGAACTGCATGACATCTTGCCTTACTGTAATTTCAGACTAGCTGCAGCATTGATGAAGGGGGTGCAGGGCAGCACAGAACACAGAAGGAGACACTACTACAGACACAGCTCAAGGACTTTGTGTACCATCCGTGTTCCCTGGAGACACCGTCCTTGTGAGGAACCATACGAGAAAAAAGTGGGATGAGCCAAGATGTAACATTCCCTTCACAGTGGAGGACTGCACTCCATCCACAGTAAAACTGCAAGGCAGGAGAGCTTGGATTTTTCTCGGCGATAACAAACCCTACATTGGAGAAGGCCCCCTGCCTGCACCCCAACAAGAGGAGTCGACGAGCGACGGGGAAGAACCACAGCACGTGCAGACGAGATCCATGGCGAGGAAGAAGGACGCATGACTAGTCAGACAAAGTCAAAGAATTTTTGCATGGCTTAAATTGGATACTTCCTCTAAGCAAAAAAGGGATTAAGGACATAAAAAAAGAAGAATTGCACGCATAAACCACAACATAGCCTGTGAACTTTGAACTTTGGACTGAGGCACACTTAAGCCTTGACAAGAAAAGAATATGCCAAATTTTGATCAAGGACACATAAATTGGAAGAAAATACAATATCCACACTCATTCCATACCGAGACCCTGTTCGGAATCACTTATGGTGTACCGCAGTAGCAACATCGCCATGGATGTGGTCACCTATTTTGATCTAGTGCTAAGATCATACCCGTCATTGGTAGGGAGGCTCACCAATGCCACTGACTTTCTTCAAGATCCTGAAAACGAAAAGACAATAAGAAGACTACTTACTGTCATTTCCGAACAATTTCTCCTACTTCCTGTGTACAGTGAGAAAGAACCAAATGTCTCAAACACAGGCGGAAATAAATGAGCTTATCAACACCTTGTTCTTTCGTATAATTGAAGACTGTCCTACTCTTGTCGGTAGAACAACAGACACCCTCACATTTCTTCGAGATCCAGCAAATACAGAACACCTAAGCCACCTCCTAAATAAAATCGTAATTCTAGTTGCACTCCACGTGAACGGACAGTGCAGACATTGCTCACATTAAAAAGATTATACAATCCTGAACCTCAGCAAGACAGGACGGATGTCCCTGTCACTAGAAGACAGCAGGTTGGCTCACAATGTCCTTTTTCATCTAGTCACTGACTTTCCAGAGCTAGTGGGGAGACCGATCGATGTTGACGTCCTCACATTCATCAGAGATCCAGCTAATGTTGCACAGATGGGCATGCTCTTGCATGGAATTGTGTTACAAATAGTGCTCTCGAACCATCAACAGAACTATCTGAGGAGATTCTAAATAGCTTTCCACCAAGGGACAGATCGAGGAAGAAGTGTCAAGAACTTCACTTATTGCATTTGTTATTTTTCTGTCCTTACACTCCATATTGACCAGCATACAATATGTCCTAAGGACTGAAGCAAATCCGAGGAGTGGACTGGGAGCTTACTTATTTTGAACATGTACAGTAAAAAGACTTACTGAGGTGTTAGTTGATTTGATTTTTTCCCACAGTCTAGCAAAGGAACTGTATCCTGAGATAAGAGACAACTCATCATCCACAAGAAGGGGGGCACTTGTGGAGCACCTGACACTCTTAAACACAGAACTCGAAAGACGATATTGGTTAAGGGAATACAATAAAAGTGACATCTGGTGAATGATCGAGATGGGGGTCCAGAGCAGCAATCTGGTTCTCCCGCAGGAGGAGAGACGACCACGTTTCTCTGGAAGTAAATGCTGCCGCCTGACATACAGCGGCATAATGTATCTATGTATCATATTCATCATTGTTTTGTTGTCATTAACGATCAGAACTGCATTTTACATTGGTGCACAAAGCGCTCCAATTCCAGTGCACCCACCTAATGGCGCACGCATGAAACCCACAAAGGCACCCAGACACTACATAGTCATTTCAGTCCCTAGAAGATCGGATGGTGGAGTGAATTAACTTGAAATGGATGTGATTAGCAATGATACACTAACAAACAAAAGGAAAAGCTGATGGCAGGGTCGGCAAGGAGTGAATGTAGAAAGATTTTTGACAACCCCACGCACGCAAACACTGAATGCACGCACAACATGTCTAGTGGCAATAACTGAAGAACCACAGTCCAGAGCATTAGAGAAGAGAAGACTGCATACTATAAGAAACTCTACAACAGATATTGTGTAAAGACAAAAAGAATTGGAGAAGAAACCAACAGAAATTATAATAATAAACACTCCTGAGACAATGCTGATAGAGACAAAGACAAACCCAAAGAAAATCTCACAAGCACAACTAATAGTAGACGCAGTATGGCCGTCATTGGCCAGAAAAAGGAAAAGATTAGAGGAACTGAAGAATATACACCCAGAGACAGCAGAAATGAACATATATGTGTCAACGAAAGGGACAAGTACAAGTTCCACAGTGCGACCATACACCAGACCAGTGTCAGTATGGATACAAACATTCATAGCCAGAAAGAAAAAGCTGTATGAGGACCAGGAGAGAACTGCCAGAATTCGGTCTACTCAAATGGCGCAGATGAGAAGGCCTGCACCATGGACCGGGATACCTGAGAATCCTCCAGCAAGAAAGAGCCATACAGATGCATATAGGGATGTAGTTATAGCGAACTACAGGAAAACACTAAGAATCAAGAGAAGCATGCATGGAGATGAGAATTAACTGAACGACTACCTGGACAGCACAGCACATCTGGGAAACAACATTTGGTACCAGCACATGAAAGAAGTTGGAAGACAAAGTTCAGAAGGGGAATGCTTTGTTTGCGCACTCCTACCATACAGCATGGCGAAGTCCAAGATTTTCGTAGCTGTAGAAATCGATGTCCAGACAGCACACTGTCATTCACTTAGCCATGTGCAAAACTAGAGGCCAGTTTATGGGAAGTGACGCGACCCTAATATTGGCAACTGAAACAGCCTATCCCGATGAAGATGATTATGTTCAAGACATTAAGACAAGAAATAGAGCTCATACGAGGAACCATGTGATCAGGTACAAGAAGCCTGTAGTGAAAGGAGCAGAAATAAGATGGGAAGTGAACCTGAAACTAAATGTCCAAGGGAAAACTCCAGAAGAGGCTCGAAGTTGGAAAAACAGAGGCCAAATGCAGATTTGGGGAACAGTGCTTTCACCAGACAGATGGGAAAAAGGAGTAGTAATCTGTCGAGCCTGGATGGTCCTCGGAGCCTGCAAAGAAGCAATTGAAAATTCACAAAGGCTATGCAAGCCATTGTGGCCGAAGCTGGGAAGTGAACCCGAAACAGATATGTGCTTGACATGATCACAGCCATGGATGGAGGAGTTTATGCAAAAATCTGAGAATTATGTTGCACATTTATACCTTCTCACGACGAAGAAATGGAACCTTAACAGAAGCCATAGGAATGCTGACACTACTAGAGAATCAGATGATTGATGAAACTGACAAAGTCGATGATGACAGCTGGTTTGGATCACTGTTTTCATGGTGCCCCACAGTGGATGGCAGATGCATTCAAGTTCTTAGGAGCCCTGCTAGTAAATATATTACTAGGATTTTGTGTTATCAAGATAATAATCTCTCAGTGCCAGAAAACTGCGAAAAAAGCCATAGGGATGAAGATCATAATTGATATCAAGCCAGGATGGAAGCCCAAAGACCTAGCTGATGAAGAAATAAGAGACTTTGTGAAGGCCAGCGTTTCCGCACCAGAAGGAACAACATTTCTCTATCCCATGAAGCGCAGAAATTATGTGGGAAGATGGGTTTACTGCAGCTCAAATGGACAATGTCAACTAATGACATGGAAATAAAGACGAACATGTAAGAACAGCGGGAAGATCGAAAGGAGCAATAAAAATATGGACTCCGAAGAGACACTTCTTCAAACCATCATATATAGACACAGAAGAGGAAGAAGGAATGAACCCAGGCGATGGAGTGAAGATAAATACAGAAGAATCGAGTAAGATAATTCCAAAGACGGAGGAGAAAGTGGTTGATGAATCGCCCAGAGGGGGGGAGTGTAGAGGAGGTCCCAAATAAAGCATGCACTCCAGTCACCCATTTTGAAGTACCAGGAATGTTCACACCGAGATATATGATGTATGATGAGCAAATAAACCAGCAGAGAGCCGCAGTAGGGCTCTGCCCAGCACCCATCAGAAGACCAACACCTATTGAAGTCCCAATACTCAGAAAACCATGGGCAGTAAGGTATCCAGTAGGAAAACCCTACCAGCAAATGAGACGAAATGAAGATTGCGGCAGTACTGTCCCGGAAGAGACCAAAAAGGCCTTAATGGAAGATGAATGGTGACGTCACGAGGACCCGGACAGACTCACAGATAGAAGAAATCACGACCCCAGAATGACACACATAGACGAAACGCTATGAGTAAGGATATTGTGAACCTAAGATAAAAGATGATGTCCAAATGTAAAAGAATGAAGCTGTAAACAGGAGGAAGATATTCAACCAGCTAACACCTGAACATATGATTGGAACCACAAGAAAGCTAAGAAAACAGTGCAGCTTGATATGCTAAGTAGAAGAATAGTGCAGCAAGCGCCATTATACATAATCTACCTCAAAAGGAAGCACAGGATTATAAGTGTGATTCCACTTTGCACGAAAAGCAGAATCAACTCAGGTTACTAGAGGCCAAACAAGACAAGATTCATATTTCAGAAGAGACGGCTGAATCGGAACTCGGCAGATGCAACTCGTGCCAGGAGAGCCAACGTCATACCAATAGAAGGAACGTACAGTAGCTACATATAATTGAAACTTAAGAACAGAACATCCTGTCTCTGAAAGGTCAAGATAAGGAGGCGTAGGCAGGTGGCAAGTTGAATAAGAATCAAATACACAAATTGAGAGAAACTAGCCAAATTCACGGTGCGGGCAGCAAGTGACCAGTCGAGCGAGGAGAAGCACGGGTTCACACCTACGCTTGGCATCTGCCCAGGCAGAGATATCAGAGCTTTTCCAAACCGAAGATGCAGTTTCGAGGACAAAATAATTGAAACATAGTTGCTGAAGTGATGATTGATTGTAACCTTAATTGGAGGAAGGCCGAGTAACTGAGGGGCACCCTGCACCTGGCTGACCATTCTGCGTGCTGCGAAGCAAAGTGGACATTTATGCATGGGGTTGGGGCCAACCCAATCACAATGGACCAAATAATCTAGGGTCCTATAGTTAGTAGAACCAATGGGACGTTGTACCTTTAGTGACGTCTACAGTAGTCATTATGAAGGAAGGGCTTAGATGCCCACCTGACAGTGTTTTACCCAATTCCCTCACTCCGTTACCATACACAGATAGCACCTATATTAAAGTTACCGTTTCCTAACCAATAGAATTGCATGTTAACTTTTGAGTGTTACACGTCAATTATGACGTGTTTTCAGTATAAATGCTATGATTTTTATGAAGTTTGTTGGAGTTGAAGCGAGAAGGACGATCACATCACTGCTGATTTCCATGACTTCCCGTTTTTTGTACTTGTCATTAAACGGATTCCCTTTGCCAAACCATTGAGTTGTCCTTATTGATTGATTTTGGAGTAATACATCTGCACCCCCATCCATCTCAAGGGTACAGCTATCTCGTCTTAAAGTACTTTGGAGCAAATCTCAGCTCTATGGGCTGGCAGGGAGTCTCCGGAGGAGTAAAGTGAGTGGGGGGATGCTGGGGGCAGTGAAAAATTCCAGTAATTTGAAAGAGAGATGGTTTTGCCAGATAGCACTAGCTTTGAGACTGTGGCTTAAAAGGGCTGCTCTATTTGCCATAACCAAACTTTAAACATTCAAATAAGTTAGGCAACTTGGTCCAACATATATATATATATATATGTTGATCTCTACCATTTATTCAGGGTCTATGTGGGAAACATTACTTATCAGCAACAGTATTATTGCAACGGGTATATGTTTTAGAGTCACATGATGTACTTAGATCAGCATCTAGTGGTGATCTGAAATATAAAACCTTATTACACTTGAAGGGGGAGCAGGGTCGAGATGTGCATATAATTATCTAGATGCCAACATGATGCCCATGCTCTTCCAATTTTGGTCCTTTGTAACACCATCTTAAGATAGTATTTAGATTATTTCTTCTGTACTTTTAAATTCTTTTCTCAATGACCATTCACCTCCATGAAAAACCGTTCGCTTCACATCTAAAATTAAATAATTAAGAAGTAAACACAAAATATGTACATATATCAGCAACTAATAAAGATAATCTTTATAAGAAGGGAAATAATAACACACATATATCATCTACATGTCATTTATTGTATTATATATATATATGTACTTTAAAATGAATTTATCTACTATAAAGTTGGGATGGGTCAAATGTGAATCTGAAACCGAGACAAAAGGCAAAAATGCTGTTACAGGTAAGTAACATTTGCGTTTTGCAGCTTGAATCTGTTTTGAATTCCCTTGCTGTGCATAGAATAACAAGCAGTTTGATCGAGGGAGATGGGTGTGTGCGCTTTACAATGTGCAACGCATTGTTTAACACTGCCTGCCTGACCCATGAGTCTGCTCTAATTTGCAACTACATTTATTAATGCTGCATGAAAGTGAGTCCAGCTACAGCTAGATGCTCTCCATATATTCTACAATATAAAATGCACAAGTTATGCAACTCTAGCAACTGCTGCCTTTGTAGAGTGGGTTCTAGGATTTTAAGACAGCATCTGGTTTGGTAAAATACAACGTTGTTGTATACACTGAACTATCTAGCTAGAAAAGACATCTTTAGTTAGAGCTTCAAAAAACCTTTAATGGCTGTTAGACCAAACAAATGACTTGTATTTCTACTGCCCCTTGATTTATGTATATTATATATAATAGCACTTGGGATATCTAATCTGTAAAGTATTTTGTCTCTTTCTTAGATTATGCATTTGAATAAATAACAGGAAGATCAATGATTTCATTCACATGAAACTTGAAAAGAGCTTGGGTAAAAATTGCAAGTGCATTCTAAGCACAATCTCAACCTTGTGTATTGCCATAAAAGGTTCCTCCGCTGGCATGGCTTCAATATGACCTACCCTTCTTTTTGGAGTGATTGCTTTTAGGAAGGCTACCTTTAAGAATTCATGTGTTCATGGACATGTATGCATTAGCTCAAATGGAAAAAGCATATGTTTGTTTAAAACCACATTGAGGTTCCATCCTAGTGCCAGTCTTGCTTTGGTTGTGCTAATTATTTTAACCCCTTACATACAAGCCTTAACAACTGGTATTTTCCACGATGACATTTACTCTGATGTGGTATATGGTGAAAATCAGACAGACCAACCAGTGAGTGACTAGGTGATCAGGTGACAAGAGCGTGCGTCATCCGTTCTGGTTTTTGGCTTCACTTTCTGTCTGAAACCTTACTTCCAGTGGTCATCTTAGATTGGTGACATCACTTCCAGCGTCCATCTTTGATGGGTGGCATCCCTTCATGGGGCCATCTTGCATCAGCCCTATCCCCAGCTGAAGGCAACTCTGGGAACATCAAGCAGGAAGAAATCGCCTCATCCCAGCAACACCTGGGACAATGTCAGAGAGCCCAAATGCTGATAGACTAGCCGATCAGGTGACACGAACATGATTCATCCCATTTGAACTCCCTGTATAGGAGCAGCCACATGCCTCTGCAGGAAGTCCCGCCCTCTACTACCTATATGTTGGGAGCCTGAAATTGTGCTATGTTTGAAACCAGCAGTTGTGACCATTCTGCAGCGAATATTCGAGAAAAGGTATCCATTGAGAAAGCCATATCAAATGTATTCCCGAAGAGAAGATAATCTAATGGAGGAGCTTCCTGAAGGAATATGAGAGTGAGAGAAGGAGAAGCTGGAGACGTCACAAGAGACAAGCGTGACACCCTGAAGAATGGCTGAAGAAGAACATTTATGGATCACATAGAGACCAATGACGAAGTAAAGAATCGAGTAATATTTCATATGCAAAAAGAAGATTGCACGTGTGAGAAGCACTGCCGAAGACGCAAGCCATTCAATAAATGTACAGATGCAGCAACGCAAGTAGATCAAGCAATCTTAGAAGCTGGCTATAAGTAGTGAATAGACTGCAGGCGGAGCCCCCATCATATAGAAGAGGAACATCAGTCTCACAAATATAGTAAGTTCAAACACACAGAGAAGAAGGACTGAAAGCTGTGTCACAGCAAATAATTAGCTGGGATCGTGGACGAATCGAGAAGGGCTGTCTGGCTTGGTGTCAAGGCTGAAGCAGCCAAGACTGGTTATCTATTCCTGAAGGCAGTGAACGTGAGATGCTGAATCGTCCCTTGTTAAGGTGCAAAGAAAGAACACCATGAATGCCAAGTTTTAATCATTCAAGACAATGAAATGCTGCAAAATAGGCGAATTGTGGTCTCCAGTCACATGAGCCAAGAATGGAAATAGAGTTGGGCATGCAGTTCACGAACTATGATAGTGTGTGCTCACACTCCCTTATATTGCCAGAGACGAGAACACACACTGCAAGGCCAAGTTCAAAGACAATCTTCATGGCAGAAGGCATGGGTGATTGTTAGAACTGATATAATATTGTTTCGTCCTCATTATATATGTTGGCCTATGCCCAGTCACTTTGCGAGGAAATCCGTATTGCAAGGTCGTGACCTTAAGTGAATCAAGCCTCCATTTTAGGTTAAAACCGCCATTTTAGTTTATCGTGCAAAGTCACCCTGTGGCCTAAAATGGCCGACCTGTGTTCTCTTGTTCTTGCTTTAACCTCTTCAACCTCTGTAGGAGAGTTAATGTCCAACCTGCCTGCAGGCTACATGTTAGGGTCATGTAGACCTAGTCCTTTGTTGACCTCGGGATCAGGGGATTACTTGAATCGGCGATGTTAACCTACAAGTATACAAGAACAATAATGCAATCCAAATACGACATGCAAAACATTTGTTTGATTTGTATTAAAGCAATATGTAAAGAGTGTAACGTTAAATTAGAGAATAATAATGTCTGTTAGTAAATGTATTTAAAAGTAAACCGCATGCACGAGATATGTAAATCAGGAAATGAACCTGGCGCGACCCTATCCCAGTGTATAATTAACTTGTAAGAGGCTGGACATCATTATAACAAACTGTATAAATATGCTGATGTCCAGCTAGGAAATTCTGCTCACTGCTCACATTGAACCCTGCTGGTGGTCTCTGTGATGTATTGACGGCCAAATAGCTATTTGTGTACTTTGTTGAATACTGTTCAGTTTTGTAATAAAAATTCTGGGAATCTTTACAAGCCCGTGTCAGTGTATTTTCCTTTGCTTGGTGTAACAGCCTTAATATTGTATTTTTTCTGATTCCACAGATGGCGCCCGAATAGGGACCCTCAAGATTGACTTCGTCTCGTTGAAGGTTGGCTCGGCTATCGGACCGGGATCGGATGGTGCCAACAGAAACGGCTACTCTAGACGAGATGCGAATTCCTCGACGAAACTGCACGATCCGATCCCTGAACGGTGAGCAGTAGCCCGGGATGACATCTTGACGAGGGTCCATGTATTGAGGTGGGTAAATTTGCCGAAAATCACCAGACACGTGGGTCATTAGCATTGTCCTTAGAAACCCGATCGGGCCTCCCAGTCAGACAATCTTTTGAAGATAGCCATCCCGCACCACAGGAGGGGTCGCCGGCATGTACTATGTACTGTAAGAAAGGCTTTGGTAGTATAGCATTTAATGACATTTAGCACAGACGACCAGACATAATTCTAATCTTCGGTGGCCAACCAATGGTAGTTTTGAAATCCCTCGTATAGAATATTAAGAGTCTGTATTAGTAAAGAAAAAGGCTAGACCTGCAGCATTTGACGCATTAAATAGTTGGAAAACAGAAGCTTTGCAGCAACAAAAGAGTAGAGAGAAACATATGCGTAGACATATGACAAGTGTCGAAAAGGCACGGTTATATGATCAAAATAAACAATTGGAGTCAGTTAGGAACACGGACAGGGCGTTTTAATTAGGCATTCAGAAAATCTACCCTTCAAAAGATTTTCATACGTCAGATGAATTGATTAATAAACTTTTGCATGAACGAAGGCCCGATACCTGCGCGCCACCTCCGTACGTCCCTCCCCCTGGTGCTTTGCCCCTTCCCGTTGTTGTTCCCCCTCCTGTAGTTCCTCCGGTCCTCCCTGCTGTTCTTCCTGTTGTTCTTCCAGCCGTCGCTCCTTTGCCTGCCCCCTTGCCTCCACCTGTTGATATTCAGAATGTGCCTACTCTTCCTCTTTCAAGTGATTCTGCACCGCTTGTAGTAGACCAGGGAGCGAGACCAAGGGTTGTGACTCGTAATACTGTGTCCCCAGAAAAAAAGAGTGAATTGATTGCTTGGGCTAAACATTGTATGGAGAAGGGTGAACAAGCCGAAGGTATTCCCGAGAAAAATGTTTTTATTGAAGGATTAGGGACTCATTTAAGTATAATGTGGAATAGATTGAACGATGAAGATTTCCCACAGGGGTTACGGGATTTGAACGCCTTAGCGTTGTCCAGAGATACTGCGGAGAAGGTATATGAGCATGTTGAGAGGATTTTTGAGTATAGGAAGGAGTTGGAAGGGTTACAGAATGAGGAAGCAGATGGTGGTAGTTTAGGTATTATGTACTTAGAGAAACGGTTTTCTCCTCGCCGTGAATTAAAAGGTGAGGAAGCGCGAATTTGTATAAAGGATGCAATAAGATGGATTTCGGATATGTCGATAACTCCAGATGAAGTATATGACACATATAGTCAGTATACGTTAGAAATGCAAAAGAAAGTGATACAGGTGATAGTAGAGTACCTGCAGAATGAGTGTGTAGAAAGAAAAATTTGTTGCCCTGCAGAATTGTTGAGTGTTTATAAGAGAGCTTTTTCGATTGATACTTCTTCGGCTGCCCTAGTGCTTGATTTTTCTCTGTTGCTTAGTAAGCGTTCAGAGCTGCCTTCTTCTCAGTTGCCTATGAGAGAGGTCCCTCCGACATTTGTCCCAAAAATTGAGATTGCAGCCGATGCTGGACGAGGAATAGTCGCCGGAGAAATTTCTGCACATTACGTATCACAGTTTGTTCACGTCCCATTTTCAAGACAGGAAGTGAACACCATAAAGCAATCTATTCCCGATATAAGAAAGAATCCGACCGGGTTCTATAAAGAAATAGAGTCGGTCTTACAGTGGTCGGTATTCACCTTAAGTGATATTGACCTATTATTTCCCGTGCTCCTACCAGTCGATTTGTGGAAACAGATTAGGACTATAGATGACATACCTGGGTTGGGAGATACATGGGATAACATGGTTAGGCTAGATAGAGAAAGACCAGCTGGCGAATGACCGCCTCAAGTGATATTAACCTTGCCTGATAGAATTATTGTAAAATTGAAAACTATAGTTCCTGAAAAAAGAATCATTTGGGACAAGCTTATGGCCTGTGTCCAAGGAAAGTCTGAGGGTGCTACCGATTTTTTCAATCGGTTCGAGCAGGTATTCTCAGATTTCAGTGGACAAGACTTAGGCACAGAGTCAGGGAAAAGGCTGTTTGTCGACAAATTTGTACGTGGATTGCTGCCTGACATCCAGTTACAGATTATGTCTTCTGAAAGCGCTTGGCAGGCGAAGTCTCAATCAGAAGTACTGCATATGGCTCAGTACTATGAAAATCGTGTAAATACTGAAAAGGAAAAACTTGAGAAAAAAAAGGGTGACCTGAAAACAAATGTTTTATTACAACAGATTGTTAGAAGCCCTAAAGGGGGTAATCAATTTAGAGGTCAGTACATTCCACAGGGAAGTGCGCCCTTTGCTCCGGTAACCATTAACCAGTGTGCCTATTGCCAGCAGGAAGGCCACTGGCACGCACAATGTCTGACCTTGCAGCAAAGGTCATTTGGGAACATGGGTAGACGATCCAGAGGTTGCCCAGGTGCTGGGGGCCCTGGCAGAGGTCAGTTTGCACCAGAATCACAGCAACCTCCTTCACAAGATAAGCAAGTTTCGAATGTGGATAATAGAAACATTTTTGATCACCCTTCTGCCGCGTACCTCTCTGAAGAGATTCCTTTTGATAATATTCTGTTTCGCTAGGATTGCCCGAAGCAGGATTTGGAACCTACGCCTATTCCCGTTCTACGTTGAGATGGCGGTGGGAAATAGGAAGCATCTATTTTTAGTAGATACGGGAGCACAGAAATGTTCCATTGATCATTCACGGGTTCCAAATATTCCCCTGTCAGGGCAGTCCAACGTTTCCGTAGGGTTTTCAGGCACACCTGTAGTTTGTCCGGTCTCTTTGCCGGTACTGATAACACTGGGTCCCTTCACGGAACAGTGTCCATTTCTACTTACCACAAACTGTGGGGAGAACCTGCTGGGGCTAAATTTGTTGAAGGCATTACATGCAGTAATACATTGTTCTCCGGATGGAGTTCGGTTAACCTCAGCAATCACTCGCCTCTCACTTTTTGACTCGACCTCTACCGCCAGAATTCAGTAATGTCCCAGAATGCTTATGGGCAATTGATGATAATGATGTGGGCATTCTTCAAATTTAACCTGTTAAGATTATTTTGAACAATGGAGTAAAATTGCCTTGCATCCCACAGTATAAGATCTCAGTTGAAGGCAAACAGGCTTTGAAATGTATAGTTTCTGATTTTGTATATCGTGCAGTAATTGAGGAGATTACGGGTAGCCTATGTTACAGCCCCATTTTGCCAGTATACAAAAAAGGTGATAATGCAATTCCCTTTCATTTTATAATTGATTTACGTGCTATTAACAAAATTGTGGCTCCTCAATTTCCTATTGTACCTGATGTTACAACGATACTAACCATGATTCCGGCTTCTGCCACTCATATTTGCGTTGTTGATCTTAAAAACGTGTTTTTTAGTATTCCCGTACACAAGGATAGCAGGTATTTGTTCGTGTTTACCCTAGGTGGAGGCTCGTTTACATTCACTCGTGCACCACAAGGGTACACTGAGAGTCCAAGTATTTATAGTAGGGCATTGAAAGAGCAGCTCGATACTCTAGAGTTGCCTACTACTTGCACATTACTACAGTATGTAGATGACCTCCTCTTGGCTGCTGATTCTGAGAGCGCCTGTAAAGAAGGCACCGTGTTGTTGCTTTGTCATCTAGCGAAACATGGCCACAAAGCTTCACTTAAAAAATTCCAATATTGTTGTCAGGAGGTCGCCTATTTAGGCTACCTCCTATCAAAGGAGGGAAGACGGTTGACACCTGAACGAATAAAGACTATTTCTGGTGTGTCTGTCCCAAATACGCAGAAGGAAGTTAGAGCCCTGATAGCTATGGCTTCTTATTGTAGATTGTGGATCCCTAACTTTGCATTAACGCTTAAACCAATGCTGGCTTTGACAAAGAAGGACATTTCTTTGCCATTGCCATGGACTTTGGAACACCAGACAGCATTTGATTTGCTCAAATCCGCGCTGTGTTCAGCGCCGGTTTTAGGAACTCCGAATTATGACAAGGCCATTGTATTGTTTGTGCATGAACGTGATGGATGTGCTTTGGCTGTATTAACGCAGGAGCATGGAGGGAAAAATAGGCCGTGCGGTTACTATTCCTCCGCCCTTGATCCTGTAGCATGCGCTTTGCCAAGATATTTGCGCGCTGTTGCTGCTGCTGCTGCGTCTGTAATACAGAGTGAGGGAATGGTCTTGGGTCATGCATTAACCCTAATGGTACCTCACTCTGTAGATATTTTATTGAATAGAACTCAAACACAACACCTCACTTCTGCACGATTGACAAGATATGAACTAATCTTGTTTGCCCCTCACATTCAAATTCAGAGGTGTTGTGTATTAAATCCGGCTGAACTTTTACCTGTCTCGCAAGATACTGTTGATGGTGACGATACGTCACACGATTGCCTTTATATGACAGAACAGGAGACTAAAGGCAGAATCGATCTGAAAGACACGCCCACAAGGAGAGCTATTTTGTGATGGCTCTTGTTTTAAACTTCCAGACGGTACATCGACGGCTGCTTATGCCGTCACTACTTTAAACACGATTGTGGAAACCAAAAGAATTATGCATAATTCCACACAGGCCGCAGAAATGATAGCGTTAACTCGAGCTTGTGAACTTTCTGAAGGGCTTACAGTAAATATATATACCGACAGTCCGTATGCTTTTGGGGTGGTCCACAATTTCGGTAGACTTTGGAAAGAACAAGGTTTCTTGACCTCGCACGGAACAAAAATTCAGCACAGCACTTTAATAGTGCGATTACTTTCAGCACTCGCACTCCCTGTTCAGTTAGCTATCATAAAATGTTCAGCACATCAAAAGGTTACAGATGATGATGGAAAAGGGAATGCTTTCGCCGGTCAGATAGCTAAACAAACTGCCACGGATTTCAGTTCAGAAATGTATGCTGTAAGGGAAATTGTAAACATTTGCACTTTGGGTGAAAGTATCAATGCTGTAAAAGACATTCAAGCAGATGCTACCATAGAGGAAACTAAGAGATGGATCCAGGGTGCAGGGAGATTGGACGACGATGGGTGTTGGGTGGACAATATTGAAGGAAAATGGTTACTCCCTGACGCCTTCATTACAATGATGGTTATTATGGCTCATGGTCCGACACATGTTTGTGCGCGTAAATTGACTAAAATGCTACACAGTGTATGGGCCAATGATAAGATTTTCAAAACTGCGGAGCGTTTTGTCCAAAGCTGCATGGTCTGCTTAAAGCACAATGTAGGAAAAGGTACCTCGACTCCTAGAGGAAGTTTTGCTCCACCTTCTGTTCCGTTTGAGGTTATTCACTTTGATTTTATTGAAATGGAACGTTGTAACAATCTTAAATATGTGTTGGTTGTCATTTGTGCCTTTAGTAAGTGGGTTGAGGCCTTCCCGGTTAGAGATGCAACGGCCAACCCCACGGCAAAAACTCTGTTGAAAGAGTTTTTTCCTAGGTTCGGGCTGCCGAGAGTCATCTGGTCGGATAACGGGCCACACTTTATCGCTACTGTAATTCTACAAATTTGCAAAGGATTACAGATTGACAAACGGTTCCATTTGGCCAGACATGCCCAAAGTGCCGGATTAGTGGAAAGACATAACGGCATTATGAAGAACAAGCTTGCGAAGGCGTGTGCTGGCACCAAGCTAAAACGGCCAGACGCCTTACCGATCGTGTTGCTATCGATGAGAGCAACTCCTCAAACTAAGACTGGGCTCTCTCCCTTTGAGGTGGTAATGGGGAGGCCTGCTAATATTTGGGGTATGCCAAAAAGTCGCTCGTTGCGGGACATAGAAAATGTGCTTCTTTCAGATTACTGTAACCAGTTGACTAAAAATCTGTTTTCAATTGATCATCAGGTGCGAGAGGCATTACCTGTACGCTACCAGGGTCCCGGTCACAGTCTACAACCGGGGGATTGGATCCTCACAAAGGTTTTTGAGAGGTCGTCTTGCCTTGCACCTCGGTGGAGGGGTCACTACCAAGTCCTGCTAGGCACTCAGACTGCTGTGCGGGTAGCGGGTCGTAAGAACTGGATCCATGCGACGCACACCAAACGGATACCACAGCCCATGCCATACGATACAGAAGATACAGAATCCCTTCCCACTGCTGTAACTAGCGTGCCCGAAACAGCAACAACCAACAAGGGAGAATCGGAGACCACTCCAGAATCCGCAAGGCCAGACAAATCGGCCATCTTGTCTCCACACTCCCCAACAGTGGAACTTCCAGATCAATCCTTTTCTGATCCCATCTCCGTTCATTCGCCACTTCCAGGAGGAAGTGATGACACTTTGTCCTCACCAGAAACTGCAAAATATAATTTGCGTCCAAGGAAGTAAACATACAGCATGGTCTGACTGTGCGATTGAAAAAAATTATTCGAGGGCTTGTCTTTTGGCCCGACTGTCCGGGAAGATTCTGTTGGCTAAGGGTTGTGGGAAAGACATTAAGAAGACGCGCGACTGGAGTCGCCAGCAAACGAACAATTGGTGTTTTTCCGGTTGAATACTACAATGCCTGCACCCGCTACCGCTCGTACCGAACTTTTAGATAAATATGTGACTAGCAGAGACAATGATCAAGCATGTAAGGGGACCCCCAAAATGTATTGTTGCCTTTTTGTGATAATTACTGGATTTTTAGTAACTGTTGGTTTTGGGTTATGGTATCTGGAGGAAGCATATCTGCTAGAGGACTTTTTACCTATTGAAAATGTATCTGTTATCCCTACTCCTTCTGTGCAATTGCATACTTTATCGCCTAGAGATTCTTTGCATAGGTGGAACTATCAGAATAATACCCTTTTGTTAATTATGAATGCCACTCATGCAATTTTAAATAAGACCAATTGTTGGATCTGTTCACATCTACCGCAACATGGGGATAAGGCGCTAGGTTGGTATATTCATCCTTTACCTTTGACAACTGCCTGTTACGCTTCTCTTAGAGCACTATTTTTTGGCCGATGGAATGACAGCATCTCAGGGAACTTTGATGGTACAAATTTAAATAGCTTTGAAAAGCATGTTTTGATGCCCCTGGGTTGCTCGCTTTTTGCAAATAGAAGTAAGCCAAACGTTGCTTCTGTTAGGCCCTCTGATAGATTTTCTCGTCCTTTTCAGTCTTTAATCTCTTTCAAAATGGCTCCTATAGGCAATAAGGATGCCACACCTCCATCTTATTCTGTTAACCATAGCCCCGATTCAGTATCCTTCTGCATACAGAGGAATGGAACACGGTCAATGGGTAATTTTCGAAAGTGCGCCAACGTTGCAAATTTGACTAGTGAGAACAGACCTCTGTACATAGGCGAACCTGTCTATTTTGTTTGCGGTAATGTGGCATTTCCATGGTTGCCCAGAGATTGGCAAGGAACTTGCTATTTAGGGATTCTACTACCTGGGGTATTTATTGCTAGTACTGCAGATGTTTCGAAAACTCGTCCACGACGAGGTGTGAAAGGGGATACTCCAGCGTAAACTCTAGGAGATATCATGAAATCCTTTGTGCCATTTTTTGGGCAAATTACGAATTCAGAAGATATCAGGGGACTAGCGAGAGTATTGGAGAGAACCATCAATCGGACCACTGACATACTCTATAATATGACATTAGAACAGAAAGCGATAAGATGAGTGGCTCTTCAGAACCGGATGGCATTAGATGTCATTCTGGCTGAGCGTGGAGGAGTATGTAAATTAGTGGGGTCCGCTTGTTGCGTTTACGTACCAGACTCCTCTCCGACGATCTTTAGGGCTATCCAAAATCTACCTGTTCTTAGTTCAGAGGTACATGTTCCTGAGGGAAACTGGGAACTTAGTGCATGGTTTTGGGACCTCCTACGGTCATGGGGATGGAAGTTGTTTTCGGCCCTGCTGATTATCTTGGGAAGTTTTCTATTTCTTTGCTGTTGTATACAGTGTCTCCCTGGTATATACTCAGTATTAGTGGGATGTTGCGTGCTAGCAACAAGTGTATTAGGGCATAAAATATATGCCCCAGAGAAGGTTTCCAAAGAGTATGTGTTAAAATAAACTCTGGTGTCAGATCTAATGGCAATAGATATGTCAGACAATGATTCGGGATGTATGGATGTTGAAGTGTGGAGTTAGTCGCAAAGTGATTAAAGGTAGTTTAGCACTTGGCATAGGCCAAAAGGAGGGTTTGTTAGAACTGATATAATATTGTTTCGTCCTCATTGTATATGTTGGCCTATGCCCAGTCGCTTTGCGAGGAAATCCGTATTGCAAGGTCGTGACCTTAAGTGAATCAAGCCTCCCTTTTAGGTTAAAACCGCCATTTTAGTTTATCGTGCAAAGTCACCCTGTGGCCTAAATTGCCCGACCTGTGTTCTCTTGTTCTTGCTTTAACCTCTTCAACCTCTGTAGGAGAGTTAATGTCCAACCTTCCTGCAGGCTACATGTTAGGGTCATGTAGACCTTGTCCTTTGTTGACCTCGGGATCAGGGGATTACTTGAATCGGTGATGTTAACCTACAAGTATACAAGAACAATAATGCAATCCAAAGACAACATGCGAAACATTTGTTTGATTTGTATTAAAGCAATATGTAAAGAGTGTAACGTTAAATTAGAGAATAGTAATGTGTTAGTAAATGTATTTAAAAGTAAACCACATGCACGAGATATGTAAATTAGGAAATGAACCTGGCGCGACCCTAGGCCAGTGTATAATTAACTTGTAAGAGGCTGGACATCATTATAACAAACTGTATAAATACGCTAATGTCCAGCTAGGAAATTCTGCTCACTGCTCACATTCAACCCTGCTGGTGGTCTCTGTGATGTATTGACGGCCAAATAGCTATTTGTGTACTTTGTTGAATACTGTTCAGTTTTGTAATAAAGATTCTGGGAATCTTTACAAGCCCGTGTCGGTGTATTTTCCTTTGCTTGGTGTAACAGCCTTAATATTGTATTTTTTCTGATTCCACATGATGAGGGACGTTGGGCTAATTGGGTGGGGAGGTAAAGTCATGTCCACCTCCTGGCACCTGGGTATGAGTTTACGTGCTGCTAGTGAACCGAATGTTGCAGACTGGCACGAGCATGCCAGCCAATTATAGAGGGCCATATAACAAAGGGTCTTATAGTTTGAGAGCCCATGATATACCGTGTATTTAATAATGATGAAGAATGACTTGCACTAGAGGTGGTATAAGTTGTCCACCTGACAGTTGATGTCCAATCACAACCCATCCCGTTATAGAAAGTATACTTAGATGTTCCCCTTGAGCGTATCACAATCCCCCATAGGTTTTACTTAGTTTGCCATGTAATATGACATCACGCATGACAAATTTTTTGTACACTAGTGGGATTTTTTATGAAATGCTCTGAGAATGCTTGTGCAACATCTGTTGATGTCCGTTGTAACTCCCTGTTTTAGATAATTTATAATAAAGTTGGTTCAATTATTTGGTGTTGGAGTTATTCTGCATCCCACCCATTGCATGCGTGCTGCTAAAAGGGCTCTAATGCTCACTCTATGGGGTCCAGCATCCCAGTTAAGGGCAGAACAGTGAAGGGTGAGGACCAACTGTTGACCAGCCTCTTAGCCTATAGGCCTTTGCTTTGCTGTGTCCTGCTGCTAGTCCGAAAGTACCCTTGATTGCTTATCAGCTGCACCATCACCATGCACTTCTCATGCTCTCTCGTCCTTTCCCTTTTACTTCTCTCTTCACTCTAGAACCATCTCAACTCTCTCCCCATCCCCATCATCTCTTCCCCTCAACACCACCTCTCTTCTGCTCCACTCCCTCTCTATTCTCAAAAACTACTCCAACCCTAACTTCCATTACACTTCCTCTTCTTTCATCTCCCACCAGCGCCACTCTGTTTCTCAAACTCAACATCACTATGCTTCTACATCTCAATTTCTTTCTAGTGCTCTTTGGAATGCACAGTCTGTCTGCAATAAAACCTCCTTTACCTCTGACTTCTCCCTTTCTCATTCTCCTTCTCTTGACCTCATGTCCCTTACTAAAACCTGGATCTCTCCCTCTGACTCTGCAACCCTTGATGCCCTTCATGACCCTGCCTAGACCTACACTCACTCTCCCCGACCTACTGACAGGGTTGGTGGTGTAGGACTATTTTCATCCTCCAAACCTCCTATCTCTCCTACTCCCCTGTGTCCTGCTAATTCTCCCTCATTCGAATACACTATCTCCACAATCACTGCCCCCTATAGCATACATATTATCTCTATCGACCGGTCACCTGATCTGGTAGGTCAATTCTTTGACCACATCTGCCAACTCATTGACTCTCTCCCTCCTGATCACCACCTCATTGCCATTGGGGACTTCATCCTCCATCTCTCTCTGCTGCTCCATCCACTGACTGTAACGCTCTTCTACTTAACCACTCACTCTCTTCTGCCCACTCGCTGCCCACCCATTCAAATGGAAACTCCCATGAACTTATTCTCATCTCCTCTCAACTCCTCATCTCTAATGTCTCCACTGTGCCTTCTCCCACCCATCACTTTATTGTCTTTGCCTCCATCTCCACTCCTACGTCTTTCTCATTCTCTCCATCTACTACAACTATTACTAAGTGCAAGTTGCCCTCCTTCAAACTCTCTGAATACCTCTCTGACCCATAACACTCTCTTTCCGCGTACGCTGAATTCACCTTTCCATCCACTGAAGAAGCCTTCACTAACTTTATCACTGCTCTTCATGCTTCCCTTTTCCTCTCAGTACCCTCTTACTTCAGTCACTCCTAAATACTCCTAAATAGTCCCCTCCACAAACCCTGGATTACATCTCTCATCCGAACCCTGGAAACAACAATGGGGAAAAAGATTTGCACTTGCCAAGACACTCCTGGGATCTCCCATTTTATGTCACTGCTCTTCAAAACTATTCATCTACTCTTGACTCTGCCAGATGTGACTTCTATCTCTCTCTCATTTCATCTCAATCCTCCCAACCTAGGTACAGCCAAAAATCTCTCAACTCGATTTGCTCACCTCCATCTCCTCTAATCTCTTTGCAAATGATCTTGCTCTCTACTTTACATCTAAAATGTCTACTATTCACAATACCCTTGCTAATGACCTTCTATCCCCCTAATGCTCACTTTTCTCCACTACTTATACCCATCTCTCCCGCTACTATGTCTTCTTTACCCCCACCAGCCCTGATGAGATTGCTGTCCTGCTCCTCAAGGCTAACCCTTCCTGTGCCCCAACTGATGCACTCTCATGCACATTGTGAAGCTCATAGCTTCCAGTGTTGAGCCACATCTTTACTTCCCTTTTAAACTCCTCTATGCCACTTTTCCCGCATCTTATAAGATGGCTACTGTCATCCTTCTCCTTAAGAAATATGATCTAGGTCCTAAATGTCATGAAAACGTTCTCCCTGTCTCTCTTCTCCCACACTAATCCAAAGAACCTAGAGCGAGTAGTATTCAATTAACTCACTGAGTTCCTTGACACTCGAAACATCTGGGACCCTCTTTAATCTGGCTTCGACCTCTGCATTCTGCTGAGGCAGCTCGCCTCAATGTCAGCAACTTCATCTCTTCTGCTTGGCATGCAAACCTTTCATCTATTCTTATTCTTCTGGTATACAGTCTTTATAATGAAAAAGTAATAATGAATGAATATATAACGAAAAACATATAAAGAAAAAAATACTGAAAATGTATGTGTGGGTGGGGTAAAGGGTTAAACCTTGTAGGGAAGCAGTTGGGATGGGTTTTTAGCCTGGAGAAATGGGGGCTGGGGACCCCCCACCCCCAAAAAACAACTAAGAATTTGTTATTTTTTGTCGTTATTTATTTTCCATTATATATTCATTCGTTATTACATAATTCGTTATAAAGAAATGTAAACATTCTTCTGTCCTCTCTTCTGCCTCCAATACTGTTGACCATTCTGACCTTCTCGCTACATTATCTCTCCTTGGCATCAGAGATAAGGCCCTCACTTAGTGTGCTTCATACCTTCCCCCCAGACACTTTCATGTGTCCTGAAACAGCCTTGCCTCTCCACTCACCCCACCTTACTGTTGGAGTTCCCCAAGGGTCTGTCCTTGGTCCACTTCTCTTCACTCTCTATACTTCAGCTCTTGGTGCCCTTATCTCCTCTTATGGATTCCCCTGTCAACTCTTTGCTGACGACACTCAGATCTTCTTCTCCTTTCAGTCCTTATCCGACAAGCAAGTGTCAAAAATGTCAAACTCTCTCTCTGCCATCAAATATTTGATGGCGTCTAACTCGCTCATGTTCAACACCACTAAGACTGAAGTTCTCTATTTTCTAACCAAACAGGCTATATCTTCATCTCCTACTCCTCTTCTCTCCTGATTACCTTCCTTACTCTGCTTCCACTCGTAACCTTGGTGTCATCTTCGACCCATCACACAGCTTGTTGCTCTTCATCTCCAAATTTGCCACTGCTGTCATGCTCAACCTCCTCAAAATCAGAAAATCTGTTCTCTTCTTCCTTTCAATACTGCAAAACAGCTAATCTATGCCTTAGTCCTTTCTAGATCTGACTACTGTGCCAGTCTCCCTTATGGCCTTCCAAACTATGCTTTTTCACCTCTGGACAAAGTCATCGACTTCGGGGTCTGTACACTTGTCAACCTTTCTCGCTTTATCTCTACCTCCCTAGCCCGTCACCAGATTGGCTGGCTATCTATGAAACAATGGGCTAAGTATAAACTTCTTCTTATCATCTTCAAAACTATTCATGGACTCGCCCCACACCACCTATTTGCTCATCGCACTCCCTCTCCTCGCTCATTAAGATCATCCTCAGCTAACCTCCATGCCACCACTCAAACAGCCTGCGCCCCCTCTCATTTCATCTCTCTCGCGCCTTGCTCTGCTACTCTTGAATGCTCTTGTTCTCCCTCTCTGTACTACCCCAACTTTACCAGTATTTAAATACAAACGCAAAGCTCTTCTTGATGAAGAACCTGTTTCTTAGCACTCTACGCTATCGCATCACCCTGTTTTCCTCTCTCCCTATCCCTTCATGTACAACCCTACAGCACTTGTCCGTCACTCATCCATTGGGAATGTATCACTTTCTCCACCATGCCACTACTATGTCATTTTGTCCTGTCCACTTTCCTGGTTTATATTTCCACCTTCCCCTGCAACATCTGGTCTTCAAGTCACATACTCTCACCCCATTGTAAAGGACCCATGTGCTCTGCTCTATTATCAATGGTAAATTCTGGAAGCGTCTGTGAGAAAAATGCATTGCTTTCCCTGTGATTTTTATTAATAAATAAATAAATACATATTGAGGCATGGTTTTCTCTGTATAAATGGTTACATTACAAGAAATTACCATATTTATCTCACTCGTGATAGGGCAATGAGAATCATTGCCATGTCCGAGTACATCATCTTTTGTGTAACCTTGAGAATCAGTGGTTTTGGAGCATAGGCATAAGCAAATATCCTGCATGATGAAGATCCATGTTTGAACTTAGTTGAGGAAGAGCAGGAGACCCTTAAGTCCAAGGGAAGCTGCCTGCTCTACAATGTGAACCCTGAAGGTGGTACATAGAAGATCTCCCAAAGCCTACCTTCCTCTAGAACCCCCTCTACGAAGTGGTCTTTGTGAAGTGTTAAAACCCAAAATGTAGACATTGTAGGGAGGTTGAGGGATCCTGCCACCAGTTTGCATGACACTCAGTGTAGAGAGTGTACAGTTTAGGCTATGGGTGGCATGCAAGCCTTATTGTCATGGTGCACTGGTGAGATCCGGGCTTGCCGCATTGTCTCTATGGAGACGTTGGACAGGCTTTCCGCAAGTCCAGCATTGCATTATCACGCTATGTGGTGTGATGATATCATTCATCCAGAAACCCGCAAGATACCGCAGATCTATATCTGCAAGGTGCTCCTGGTAGGTTATGCATCACAATAGCTCTTGTATTGCATTCACTATGTCCTTTTCTTGTTCCCTTCCTTGATCCTCGTTCCTCTTTATTCCTACCTTCTGTTTTTCCCATTTCCTCTCTTGAGCTGCTCGTTCTGTTTTCCTTGCTACGGATCAATTTGGATTCTGCTTATCTTATTTACTGGTGCTTCCTGCTTGCTGCTACAGTTAGTCAAGCCTTGTTCCTCACCTTCAGGACTGCAGCTGCAAAGGTTTTTTCCCTGCATTCGGTCTCTGTGCCTCTTGGGCAGGCCTGAGAATCAGTTTTCACCCTCTGGGTTGCTGTGGCTGCCCAGGGGACCATACGCCTTGTTCAACACAAGACCACATCCTCTGGTACCATGGTAAGATGTGATCTTGAGAGATTGCGACGCCTTGAAAGCCAAAAAAAAAGGGATCCATTGCAAGAGTTGGTCAATACTGTCCAGGGTTTGACTGCTGAAATTTAGCAGGTCAAAGCTGAAAACGCTTACATTCGCCAGCCTTTGATGAATCGGGATCCCACTCCAGGTCATGCCTGATCTGTTCAGTCATCCATTGACAAGATTCATGGTGACCTCAAAAAACTAAAGGAATTCTTGGATGCCTGTTTGGTCACTTTTACCTTTTGTCAGCAGGCCTTTTCCAATGATCGGGCTAAGTTGTTTTTTTAAATAATGCATCAGACTTAGTGCACCCTTTCCTGGGCTACCTCTTTGATGGTAGCCGGAGATCCAATCCTTGACAACTATGCAGCATTTATAACGGCCTTCAGATGGATATTTGATCGCCCTGAACATACATTTCTCAGTGCCCTCTTCTGAGAACAGTGCTTCATCCTCTGTAAATTGCTTGATACCAAGTAAATACCATGATTTCTGGTCAGTTTTTATTAATGATAAAATTAAGCAACTGCCACCTCACCGACCAGAGGATTGAGCTTTTGATCTGTTGCCTGATACCGAGGTTCCTTTCAACCGGATGTTCATCTTGTCGCCCAAAGAAAAAGAGGCTCTTACTGTGCATCTTCAGGAGATCCTAGGCAACGGGCTGATTATGGAGGCTTAGTCCTCGGCAGGCCTTCCCTTTTTTTGTGGCAAAGAAGGATACCAGTGAGCTTCGGCCTCATATCGGCTATCAGGGATTGAACAAAATGGCTAAGAAGGACAAATATCCTCTTCCCCTGACACGTGATATTTTGGAGGCAGTAAGAACAGCAAAGATCTTTACCAAACTTGATCTTAGAAGGGCTTATCATCTGATCAGAATCAAGGAAGGCGATGAATGGAAACCACCTTCCGCACCCCCTTATGTCTTTTCCAATACTGCGTAATGCCTTTTGGTTTGGCTAATGCGGCAGCCATGTTCCCATCTGTTCTCTGATCTTTTGCTACATTCTGTTGTCGTCTAACTCAAGGATATTCTGGTGTTTTCTCAGGCCAAAGATGAACATCACGCCCACATCTGAGAAGTACTTCATCGGCTACAGGCCAACCACTTGAAAGCCAAACCGGAAAAGTGTGTCTTTTGGGTGTCTGAAGTGACCTATTTGGGGTATATCCGCTCTGACATATGTGTTTGTATGGATCCCAGTAAAACCAAGGCTGTACTGATGTTGGAGGCGCCTTGATCCATGACTGATGTACGCTTCTTAGGCCTAGCAAATATTTATCGCAAATTCATGACCTCCTTGTCTCGGATTGCATTGCCTATGACTTCCCTACTAAAGAAGAACATCCGTTATCACTAGTCCAAGGAAGCTGATGAGGCTGCTTAAACAATGTTTTACTTCAGCTCCTGTTTTGGGCCAGCCGGATCCCGCAAAGGATTTCTTCCTGGAGACTGATGCCTCCGACCATGCTATTGGCGCCATTCTCAAGCAAAGACAAAAAGACTGATTGTAATATCCCATGGCTTATTATTCTAAAACCTTGTCTGCAGCAGAAAATAACTATTCAGTTCTCAAAAAAGTATTATTGAATATTAAAGCAGCTTGTCAAGGATGGTGTCATCTTCTCTTGGGAGCTCAGAGTCCTACAGTGGTTCACGCCGATCATCGATATGTACATTACTTAAAAGATTTTGAATTTTGAAACAATCGTCAGGCCAGATTCCTTTCACCATTATGGGTTAAATTGTAACCATATTCCTGGCTCCCAGAATACTGTCACAGATGCCTTATCCAGGAGGGTGTGGTCTGCTTCCGATGAACTGCGATTAAAACCAAGATGTTTCTTCAAGATGTGTTTATTGCCACTGTTACCTTCTTTCAGCATCTTAAGGAAGCCCTCGCCTGACTTCCTGATGGTTCCGTCAACTATAAACAGACACTATGCAAAGACTTTGGTTCATCATTCCATGAAGCATGCCTACCCCTACCTACCACAGTGTTACAACTAGAAAGCCTCCAGTTGTGCCACACTTCCAAAATTGCCGGGCATTGCAGAATAAGATCTACCAAAGAACTGGTGAAGAGGTACTTTTGGTGGCCATCCCTTGAAAAAGATGTGGAATGATTTGTCAAATCTTGCTCCGTATGTGCCCAATCTAAATATCATTATCGGAGACTGTGAAGGCATCATGAAGTGCGACACAAACAGCAGACTTAAAATTCAAACAAAAGATATTTATTAACTTAAATGTCAGGATAGTTGAAGGCCTAACTTGCCCTATGCTAAGATGAGATTTCCCTACCTGAACTAAAGTAAGGAAAGTCTGAGTCAAAGAGTTCAACTTAAATATCGTTCCATGTCCAAAACCTATCCTTGCCTTCACAATCTACAATTAACCAATGTGTAGGGATGTCACAGTCAAAGGAAATAGTGTTCAACTTAAAGTTCTGAGCTTCTTCTAGCTCACAGCTTACTTTCAGCTCCCATTCCCCAAGTACAAGAAAGTTCCATGAAAACGTCTCAAAGTTTACCTTCTTCCAGTTCAGGGTGGAACAGTTCCTAAACCAATCCTTGGGATTCCCTTCCCCAAGAATCAAGTAACACAATCCAAAATAAAACAGAGGCTCCTGAGAGTTTGCTCTCAAGACAACAAAGGTAATTCTTGTAAGCCTCAGGGTTTCCTTCCCCAAGACTTCACTTGCTATAGTCTCTCCTAAGAAAATAAGTCTTGACAAAACACCAGATCAATCTCATCTCCTTTCTGGCCCACTTTGCCAGCTCGGACAGATTGGTTTCCTTAGGCTGTTCTTCAGAGTTCTTATGGTTTACCATGCAGGGACCCAGGATTCCTTGGAGCACACACACAGGTTTACTTGGCACTTGCTCCTGTGCACCAAGAAACCTTCACTTGACTCCTTTTGTTGGCCTATTGGCTTTGCAGTTATTCTTGCACTTCCTTGGCCTCTCTTTATTGGCCTCGTGGCCCTGCCACCATGCGTTCCTCACCTCCTTCCAAGCTGTGGCCTTGCCACACTGCATTCACTCACAAAAGGTTCACTGTCTTCAAAGGTGCACTTTTCTTGTTCAGGTTTTTAAAGATCTTTTCAATTCAGGCTTCAACATGCACCTTTTTATTTCAATTTTTAAGTTTCCCTTTTGGTCGGTAATCAGTGAGCCTTTAGTTGTTCAAAGTAAAGTTTTTCTTTAGCTCGGCATTCAATGAGCATGATCATTTAATGATTCACAGTAAAGTTTCCCTTTAGCTCAGTATTCAATGAGCTTTTAATTGTTCAAAGTAATGTTTTGCTTTAGCTCAGCATTCAGTGAGCATTTAATTGTGCAAAGTAATGTTTTTCTTTAGCTTGGCATTCAATAAGCATTTTATTGTTCAAAGTAAAGTTTCTTGTTAACTTGGTATTCAAAAACCACATCGTTGTTTCTATAATGTAGACTGTAGTTACTTTGTGGTCTTGGAAGCATCTCTGCCCTCTCGACACTCACTGGTCTCCCGTACATTACCGGCGGTCGCCCCGCTTGCTGCCCTTGTGCTCCCCTCCACGTGACGGCAGCTTCAGTGGCTCAGTTGGCACACAGGCAGGGTCCTCTCTGCTCCGGCTTCATGGCAGCTCCTGGTGTGCTCACAGGGGTCTGGAAGCTCCCGGGCTTGGGGAAGTCACACGGCACACTTGCTTTGGGTCCCCCAAGTCTGCTGGGTGACTTGCTGGCGTACTGGCTTGTGCTGCTCCAGTTTCACCACAGCTGCCTATTCCCATGTTGCTCCCCGTCTTGCGCTCCTTTTCTCTCTTACTGGCTGCTTGATTTCCACTTTTACACCTGCAGCCCCTTGACAGGCTGCAGGTGCGGCTGACTCATTAGTCCTGCCTGACCATAATCAGAGGGACATGGCTGACCCTCACAACTCTTAGTAGGCATATTCCTCACCCCAGTACGAAAGTGATAAAAGAGGTAATCTTCACTGCTCTTGCTGATCTCTTCTTCTCAGTACTGTCAAGTGTTACATGTGTAAGATTGAGGTAAACTGATTTATAATAGCTCATAGAGGTTGAAGGGGGCTTAGGTTGGCTGCCATTAGGGAAAGGGGGATACCATGTCTCACCCAAGGGCACCCACTCCCAATACTCAAGGACCCTCCACCCGGTGAATCCTCCCTCGCTTTTTTTGCCTGTCGGAAGCGGCTGAGCAGCCAAGCGGCTAAGCGTTTTCAGTGCGGCTTGACGGCTTGACGTTTCACGTCTTACGGTCCTTTCCTCTACGGCAGAGGCGCGGCTTTGTGCGGGATCGCAGGATCGCGGGATCACAGGAGCTGAGGAGCCGAGGTCGGCTGTTCATCGAGTGCCGACTGGCGGTTGGTGGTTGCCGAGTGGGCGAGTGGCGAGTGGTGAGTGGCGAGTGGCAACGGCAGAAACGGGCACCTGAGTGTTGGATTGCGTGGCGTGGCCCTGGGTTTGCCCTCACTGCTCTCTCTCTCTTTTTGCCTATCAGCCTCTCCTGGGCGGAGCTGTTTCCCGCGGGATTCGCTAGATCCAACCTACCCGTTTTTCCCGTTCAGAGTGAGTTGTGCTGCGGGGGGTTCGTGAGGAAGGCAGTAGGACTGTAGAAAACTGCCATCTGCCAAACTCCCTGGTGCCCTGGTGCCAACTCCTAACTGATAGCGGTTAACGGGTAAAAAACAAAAGGTAAAGGGTCAAGGCAAAGGTGGGGGGTGTGGGGACTTACTTGAGGAACTCGGTGCCAGGCTTTTGTATCTGTTAAAGGTCGAGATAGGGTGAAAAAAGTTTCTACAAAAGAAGTGGTCCCCCCCCACATCTCTACATATTCCTACCTGACCCACCCTTACTTACCAACCCAATCACACTCTAATCTAAAATGCTTTGTAAAGTGTGGTCAGTCTACCCATTAATACCTTTGTGGCTATAATAAGTGACAAAGGGTCTGACCAGGTGTTATCAGGATTCGAGGGAGGTAGTGGTTAGTTAACTGACGGGTTTTGAGTCTGCAATCTGCCTGTCTGTACTGTTCCTCCGCCCCCTCTTCCTGCCCCCTGGGGGTGCCTGACCTAATTTTTGAAGAAGCACTACTTTCAGCAAAACTTTTCCCTTGAATCGAATAGGGGGTCATGTATGACCTTCGCAGTGCGGCTGCTCCCACAGAAGTTCAGAGACCATTACACTCTACTCTGGTGGATATGGGGAAGAAGGCACCACGTAAAGAGAAGGCAAGAGCGAGGGAATCCTTCTTTAAACCCTATAAAACGGGTGGTGGTATTTTCCTTCCTCCAGGTGTATACCCATCAGATGATCAGGTTCCAGCAGGTTCGGCTCTGCCATATTCTGTATCACATATGGAGGACCTGTCAGCGCCTCTAAATCAACCTACTTGTACGCGATTCCAAGGTGACATTGACTTCACCCTGAGGACCTCTACCATGAAGAACGTGATTCTAAATCAACTGGGCTCCTTGGATGACCCTTCCTTGACTAATATTATTAGTTTGTTAGTCCCTAGGATTGGCGTAGTCCATTTAGAGAACCCTGCGATTCAACAGTCTGAGGTCTTCATTGAACCTAGAGATGAGGATATGTTGGAGTTAGAAGCCGTAGTCTCAACTCCTGATAGGGGAAGGACTTCAACATCGGTCGAAGTAAGTTATCGGGAGATCCCTCAGGAGCTGCCTATTTCCCTACCTGAACCAGAGGGGCCGGCTGCGTCTGTTCAGAATTCTACTGAAGAACTTGTGCCACCCACCATAACAGCTCTGAACTTCGTTCTATCCTCTCTGGTTAAAGTCTTTGAAAACTTGAAAACTGAGGTCTACCAGCATACGGGTATTCTAATGGAGATGAACAAGGACTTGGAACTAAATGAAATTGCCATGATAGCCTTAAAATCAGCAGTCAATGAATCATTGGGAGGGTTTTTGACTGAGCTCCATAAAGAAGTAAAGGATCAATCATGTAAAATGGCCCTTTTGACTGATTTATGTGGGGATTTAAAAAAGATGTCCCTGATCTTATTAGAAAAAGCTGATCGCTCGGACAATCAATCACAGGAAGGCCCTCTAGGTCCCCCCATTCCTCCTCACGTGGAGGACATGGTTGATGATACTCCCCTCTCGATATCTGTGATGGAGGAGTTCATGAGATTGGCTGCCCTGGCGGATAGTGATCCTCAAGTGGGGGTTCCACTCGAGGGTTCTCCAATAGATATTTCCTCTTCGGATTTGGATTTAGCAGTCCCTAGGAAGAAGAAATTAAATGGGAAGTCCAAAAAGAAGAGAGAAAATAGGAGGCTATCAGCCAGTGAAGCCATCACCCCTGTAATTAAAAAGGGGAAAGGAAAGAAAAAACAGATCAATTCTGGATCTAATCAGCATCCACGAAAATCAAATGCTGACCAAGACACCCCTGAAAAATCCGAAAAGATTGTGGCGAAGTCTCCTTCATCCAAAAAAGGGAAGAAAATTCCCAAATCAAAATCCCAAAAAGCACTTCTTGTGGAAGAAACGATAGTGCCTGGTGGTAAATCCACGGTGGGAAGTCAAACTGACTATGTGGACCAACCAAAAAAAATTGCTCCAATCTTTTTAAGGGCTAAACAAAAAAAGCTGCCGTCTAACCCTCTGGTTAAAATTGCTCCTATCTTCTTGAAAAAATCAGCGAGGGTGGTGACAGATCTGGGAGCCAAGGGGGGATCCTCTAGCAGTGAAAACTCGCAAGCTAATACTGCTGCTGTAATCAAGCGTCCGTCTGTTGGATCGGCTTGCCCTTTGTATGATGGTGCACCTCTGGCTGCAGGAACAGATGCCTCATCTGGCTTAGGCTCTTTGACGGAGAATGGAAATTCTGTCCTATCATCTCAGTTGCCTGATGAACTATACAAACAGAACTCAGATCTGACAGTTTTTTTATCAAGAAAAATTCCATCTTCATGTGTTGATTCTCCATTAAATCGTTCGGCAATAATAACGGAATTGAAGTCAATCCCAGCTTTGAAGTATTTTTCCTCAAATGACATTGAAGCAGTGAGCTTCTCATATGATACTGACACTAATATAGTGGCAATAGAACTGAAATCAAGTTTGGGTTTGAATCTAATTATGGGGGAGGCGGTGGCATGGGAGCAGAGGGGCCTGAAGGTCTCTCGTACTTGCCCTATAACTACAGTCTCCGAGTCCCACCAGATAGCCAATCAAGATCACCGATGGGGGGTAACCAGTAAGGATTCCTTCCCAACTGTCTCAACGAATATGTGGAATATGCTACCTGAAGTGATTGCCCAAGTTTTTCTTAAGATAGGGATGACCCATCCGAAGCTCTAGGGTCGCCTCAAGTTAATGTGCTATCATGGAATACTAGAGGCTACACATCCTTTTCTGAGGAGCCCAGGAGATCGGAAATCTTCAAAACCTTCGATCTAATTCTTTTTCAAGAAACTTGGCTAACTGGTGTAGTAGGCATTGATGGATTCACAATTTTTCAACAGTTGGCTTTGGCTCCTGGGAGGGGTAGACCAATGGGGGGTTTGCTGGTGGCCTCTAGTAATGAGATGTTTAAATCCTCAGTAATTGTCTCAAATAATATCCAGGGGATCCTCATGGTGAGAGTATCTTTGAGAAACTCCAATGAACGCCTAAGCTGGATTGTGGTAAACCTTTACTGGAACTCAGGCGTTTCTCTACTTAGTGAGTTTCTGTGTGCTCTCTCGGAGGGTTTACTTGATTGCTCTAACCGTTACCCGGGGGATGAAATTCTTATTGCCGGGGACTTTAATTCTCAATGCATCTCTACTGTGGATCTCAGATCAGGCAAGTGTAAACAGAAGTCTACGAATGGAAAAATATGGTTAAGGTTTATGCAGGATTGGAATCTATCTATGTTGAATGGAAATATAAGGGGGGATATTCCTAATTCCCCCACTTGGCACAGAGGTATTTCATTCTCCACGATAGATTATTTCTTTGTCTCTAGCAATATTTTTGAAAATTGTAACAGTTTGATAGTTGGAGAAGGGAATCCTGATGACCATGCCTTGCTGAAGGTGACTGTATCGTATGATTGTGCTCCAGTAACTTTTAGTTATGATCATGAGCTCCTTGTTAAGAACTCAGGTAATGCCATTAGAAAATTTCAAAAAGGAGGTCAGTTATTAAATAGTGAGCTACGCCTCAGGACGAGCGATTTATCTAATCAGTCTTTGTCTGATTTCTGTATTCCTAGTGTTTTCCTGAATTTTATATCTGCACAGGCAGTAGTGGAGCCCCACGCGCGGAAAACTCACAAGTTACATAAACACTCTTTTAATGCTCAAATTATAAATCGTAAAAAGGAATTGAGGTCCCAGATATCGATCCTAAGGAGAGTGGGCCTGTGTGAGAAGGCCTATGGGGAGGGGTTGGTAAAGCTGAAAAATAACTACAGGAATTGGATTCGTGCACATCATCATCTGATATTACAGCAAGATGCTGAGAGAATGTTATATGTCCTGTCTCTTAAGAATTCCGAAATTTCTGGTCTTTAATCAATATGAATGAGGCTACTCAACATCAGAAACAAGATTCTATTATTCAAGAGGGGGTGTGGATTGAACATTTTTCGAAGGTGTATGGTTCTGATGCCTCATTATGCTCGGTTGCTAACATAATCCAAAGTTGGGTGCTTGAGTTTAACGTTCTAGATGTAGAACTGTTAATTAGAAAATCTTCAGCGTCCAGAGCTTCTGTACCGAATGGCTTAAGTAACTCGATCTTTAAATCGGATCCAGAAACATGGGCGAAGGTCCTTAAAGCCCTTTTTGATAATATTATCGCCCGGAGGAGAATCCCTGATTCGTGGAGACTCTCAATAGTCATTCCTATTTATAAGAAGGGAGATAGGCTATTGGCTTCTAATTATCGCCCCATCTCTCTCCTAGACGCCGATAGTAAAAAAAATTCGGGTATTGTTCTAGGGGAGTTGGAACTCTGGGCAAAAACGAAGGAAATTATTCCGAAGCAGCAATCTGGATTTAGAAAGGGTCTGTCGACGTCACTGAATGGGTTAGTCTTGAGCTGCTTAGCTGCGAAGTCCTTCACCAAGGGAGGCCCTCCTCTTTTTGGAGCCTGGATTGATTTATCACAGGCCTTTGATATGGTTGATAGAAATCTATTATGGGGAAAATGAGTGGCCTGGGATATACCAGCGGGCTTACTCTCTATCCTAATAGAGTTGCATTCTAACAATCACATGCGGGTTAGACTGGGTAGGTCCGGTTTCCTCTCTGACCAAATCAGGATAACTAGAGGGGTTCGCCAAGGTTGTTTATTGGCTCCCTTGCTTTTCATCCTTTTTATGGCGGACCTAGCTGATTGGCTACAGAACATTGGGTTGATATCTCCCTCCATCGGTAATGCTAAAATTAATTGGCTAGCTTATGCCGATGATATAGTAGTGTTGGACTACTCACAAGTGGGGCTGCAGCGCCTGCTAAGTGCTTTAGAATCTTATGCCAGTATTAATAAATTAAGAATAAATCCCTCAAAATCTAAGATTCTTGTATTCAGGAGGCCTAATAAAATAGTGAGGAATTTGAGTTGTAAGTTAGACCACTCTCAGGTAGAGGTTGTCTCTGAATTAACCTATTTGGGAGCAGAATTAAGATCCTTCCCATCTAAGTTTAATCTGATGGCTTCTATGGATTTAAAATTGATCAAGTTGGGAGCCCAGATGAAAAAAATCCATTCTAAGTTTGGCAGATTTACCATCATTCCCCTCATAAGATTTTATATCGAGAAGGTAGTTCCCATTATTCTATATGGCATGGACTACAATTCTCTAGACTTTGACATAGACTGGGATGTTATCGAATCAAAGATTTGGAAACGTACTTTGGGACTCCCTGATTGTGTTCCGATCGTCTCCCTACGATATGAGTTTGGCCTGTCTTCACTCAGATCATGGCTAGCCTGGAAGTGGCTTACTCTTTATAGGTCAATTCTTGATCCCCCTAAGAATTCACTTTTCGAAGATTCTGATGTAGAGCGGGTACATGGCAATAATGTTTTTCTATGTAGGTTAGAATCAACATGTTTGGAATTATTGGCCCGTTGTGATTCTGATGCTGAGTCCCTCCTACAGAACCCTTTAAAAGTGAAGAAAAAATCGAAACTGGCTGATTGGATTCATACGATTGAGGAGATGCGGGGAACTAAAAGATCAGCTTCCCTCACACTCTTAGATAAGCGTTTATCGTTCCTTCCGGCTTATCTGAAGAAGTCCCCTAGCTTTTGGTTTAGATCTGCTTTTTTGAGATTTCGTTTAAACCTGCTCCCTACCCTGGAACTACTTGCTACAAGGGATAAAGAAGGGGATACTGCTCCAATTTGCGACAGATGCTTAACTATGGAAGTTCAGACCACTAAACATTTACTTTCTAAGTGCCCCGGGACTTGGAGCGTCAGGGCCAGTTCTTTTGGCAGATTTGTTCATAATGAGTCTCATTTAAATTCTGATGATTTCTGGGCGAGGTTATCATTGGGCAATGAGATGGCTTTATCAATTGAAGTGGGTAGAGTTTTAAAGGAATGGAAGCTAGTAATAACTTGAATTCTCTTTTGTAAAAAAAAATTTGGTTGTTAGATTGTCTTTCATCTTGTCTTTTTATCTTGATTTTTTTTAACTTTTTTATTATGAGATATGTGTACCTAAAAACTGTAAAGGTTTGTTCTTATTGTTTATGTAATATTTTGTTTGTGAAATGTGATAAAAGTCAAATTGTGGCTAATGCAATAAATAGAATCCTCCCTCGCTTCACTGCCCCAGGGTCAGGATCCAAAAGTGATGGCCTTTCCCTGGCCACCTCCGAAGTGTATCCAAGGGGAGTAGGAGTGAGAATACCCTGAGGTTTCTCACAAGACCTATAGGAGAACATACCCAGCCTGACCTTCCCACGATTCCATGGCATACCATTTCCACAATTTCATAGTGGACTCACCACCCTCCTATGGATTTACCGTGATGATGGTTATGATCAATGTAGGTTCTTTTCAGCCCTCTTAAGAAGGTACCTACCGCCACTTTAATGAGCAACGTGTGTCTTTCAGACATCTTCCGCCTACATGGTATACCACACAAGATCATCTTGGATCGTGCACCGCAATATACCTCCATGTTTGGTCTGCTTTATATAAGTCTTTGGGCATTCGTATTCAGCGATTGCTCCCCTTGGGGTATCATCCTGAGATCAATGGTCAAACTGAGCGAACTAACCAAACCATCGAATAATATCTCTGATGTTTTGCTTCTGTAACTTGTGACAACTGAGCAATGTAGCTTCCTGTAGCTGAGTTGTCATACAATAATACTCTTCACTCCTCTTTAGGCATGAGCCTGTTTCTCTGTACCTATGGGTATCATCCTTGGTGGTTACCCATACACAGTAAAACCAGTATCAATGTTCCCACTGTAGAAGAGACGGCCCAGTCTCTAAGGCAGATTCATAAAGATGCTTTGATCAATCTACAGAAAGGCTGCACCTCAGCAAAAATGTTTTCCGACATGAAGCGCTGTGATGTACTGGACTACAAGGTGGGTGATCAGGTCTGGTTATCTTCTCGTCATTTACCATCTTGACTGAGTTTTCTCCATGGTACTACGGACTATTCAGGATAATTAAAATCATCAATCCTGTGGCCTTTAAACTGCAGTTACCATCCACTTGGAAGCAGATTCATACAGTGTTTCACTCTTCTTTATTAAAGCCCTATGTTGCTGACCTGCATGGGAGAAGACAACCAGCCTCACCTGTCCTACATTATACAAACTTGGAGTACGAAGTAGAAGGTATTTGTGGTTCACATTTTTATCATTGATGTCTGCAATATCTCGTTAATTGGAAGGGCTACCCTTTGAGTGAAAGGACTTGGGAACCTGCAGTGAACATTCATGCCCCTCTCCTCCTGCACCAATTTCATCTATCATTTTGCTGGAAACCTGGTGGACAACGATCTGATGATGCTTTCTGCTCTGTTGCGGAGTTCCGTGTCGCATTATCATACTGCGTGGTATGATAACGTCATCCACCAGGAAACCCGGAAGAGACTGCAGATCTATATCAGGACGCCACTCCCGGTTGGTTATGCGTTGCAATAGCTCTTGTATTGCATTCACACATTCCTTTTATTGTTCTTTTCCTTGATCCTCATTCCTCTTTGTTCCTGCCTTCTGTTTTTCCTGTCTCCTCGCTCCAGCTGCTCATTCTGTTTTCCTTGCTATGGATCAGTTTGGATTCTGCTTATCTTATTTACTGGTGCTTCTTGCCTGCTGCTCCAGTTAATCCAGCCTTGTTCCTTGCCTTCAGGACAGCTGCTTATCAACGGCAAGTGGGGTTTCCCCAAAATATTTTTTCCTGCTTTCTAGCAGGGCTGAGAACCAGGTTTCACCCTCTGGGTCACTGTGGCTGTCCAGTGGGACCGGACACCCTGCTCAACACAAGACCATGTCCTCTAGTACCAAGATAAGACATGGGGGGTCAATACAAGGTAGGAGGCTACCCCCTTACCGGGTACCGGGTCTGGGTTCCTTGAGTGAGGAATTACTGGGCCATTCCGACCTTGGAGGGCCCGTTAATTCCTCATTCAAAGAACCCAGACCTGGTACATCCCCATTCCTATCCGAGCCCCCATAGGGCTCAATGGGAATGGGGAGCATGCTAACAATGGGCCTGTTGTTAGCATGCTGGGCTGCTTCCGGGACCTGCCAAGGCCGTCTGGTAAAACCAGGCGTCCTTAGCGGGTCCCGCGAGCAGAACTCGTAATGAGGCGGTAAGGGGTTGACGGCTCCGGCACCTTTACCGGCGCCGTTAACCCCTTACCACCAAGGTCGTAATGACATCCATGATCTTGACACTAATCACCAATTAAGAGAATTGCTCACCCAAAATAGTAGAGATGCAGGAGTTTGGGGGACTTGCAAAAGGGCACAGATACCGCATCAGGAGAAAACTGCTCACACAGGGGAGCTCATTTTTGTCTGAGCCGTAACGTTAATGTAAGGCATAAAAGCCTTGCGTAAGGCTTTTACATCTTCCATTGATGCCACTGCTCATTTTCAATCATTTGTATGGTGGAAAGGAGGGGCAGAATTCAACTTGTGTTTCTGGCATCTTTCTTCCTCTCCACCATACAAATGCTGGAGATCCCTATGTAGTCTGTCAACTTTATGTACCAGCATAAATCAGGTGGAACCCATAGGGATCCATTGCACATGATACATGCCATGCTCGCATGGCAGGCACCATGTACAATTACAATAAACTCTGCCCTACATAAGAGCATGTCGGGCAGGGTTTAATTGTAATTGTGAATGCTGCTTACCATGTGAGGCAACATTTAATTGTAATTGTGAGCGTGGCTTGCCATGCAAGCGTTTACTCACTGTTTACAGCAGAGTGCAAGTGTGCAAGCCAAAATGTGGCATACACCCGGGTACACCATTTGCCCTGCACTTTTGTGCCCCGCTGTGCAAATTATGAAAATTTGGTGGCGAGACCTGGCTACACCTAAAGGCAAATGTACTAGGTCCCTTCTGTCATATTACGCATGCGGGGAGGAACATGGTCTCCAGGGAGTGTAGCTGTAGGGCCAAACTGATGCCACTATCTTACCCCCTTATATGATTGCATTCCAGGATGAAAATGATGATCTGGGTGGTTGCACAGAGCAATAGCCAGTGGTTAAGGTTATGATATGATACAATACTGATATGATACTGCCTGTCTTGGTGCTCCTTCAATCATCTCTGTCTCAATGCCAGCAAAACTGAAATCCTTCCTATATGGACCCCTTTCACTCTGGCCACCCTCTGTGGGATCTCCCCCTTCTCCTTCCTCTGTAGCCAGAAACCTTTGAGTCATCTTCGACTCGTCCCTCTCTTTCCTTGCTCACATCCTGGTACTTGACAAGAATGCCCATTTCCAACTCCACCTCCTCAGATGTATCCTGCCTTTCCTCACTTTTCCCCGTAAGATCAATGTCTCTAGAGCTCTGGTACTCTCTAGGCTGGATAACTGCAACATCCTCTTCCTTTATCTACCAGCATCCTCTCTTTGCCCCCTCCAGCTAATCCAGAATAGGGCTGCAAGACTTATCCTTAAGTCCAGGCACTGCTTTTCTCCAACCCTAAAATCTCTCCACTGGCTTCAGGTTGCTGCAAGGATCGAATTCATATCCCTCTGCAGCATCCATAAGGCTGTCTGGGGCCGGGGACCACGCTAACTACAACTTGCTCTCACCAAATACTCTGCATCCAGATCTCTCCATTCCTCCAGCTGCAACTCTCTGCTTGTCAAGCGCTTCTCTAAGCAGGTGGACGTTCTCTTTCCAAGGATGGCTCCCTCTTCTTGGACAGCCTCCCCCTTCTTCACCATCTTGAGCCGAATCTCCTCAAGTTCTGCAAGCTCCTCAAGACTTTCTTCTTCTCCTCCCTCTTCCCTCTTTCCCTCCTGTGCTAAACCCCACAGTCGCTGAGATTGGTGACCTGGCCCTTATGTGTCCTTCTGGGTCCAGGCCTTCTGCCCAATCGCATGCAGCATCTGTCCTCCCATGCACTTGCCTTTGGGCACCCACCGGCATGTGTTGTATCACAGCCTTGCACTTATTGTACTTCCAGGTTACCCCTCCTCTACAGACTGGTCACTGCCTGGCACTTACATGTTGCCTTGCAAATGGCTCTCTGGCACTTCCCCCTCTGTGGACCCTCTAGCACTTTCCCCTTTCCCCTGTCCCTTCTGTCTCTGCACGTATGCTCTCCGAATGTTCACAAGGCCTAGTAGGACTGCCTCTGTCTTTTGCTCAACATTGCTATTTTATTCCATTGTCTTGCTCCCTTGCACCCTTCCCTTTGCCCTGTGGGTGCTTTGAAACACAATTTCTTGATGTATAAGCGCCGTACAAATGCCCAATAAATTAGTTAAATAAATAAATATGATGAGTCATTTATAACACGCCTGTACACAAGTTATGCTAGGTGCGACAAGGCAAGGTAGGGAGACATAGGGAGGATGAACAGACAATCTTACTAGGTCTTGTGTCATATAGATCGCACAGATGCAGGGGGGAGAGGGAGCGGAGAAGTGCCCAGGTTCATTCATAACCTTCAGCCATCACCTTTCCGTTTTGCATTGGTCACCTCAAGTGGGATGGGAATGCCCAGATGCAAAGCATCAGCCTGCTAAACATAAAGAACCCAGGTGCATCTCACTGATGTTGACCAATGAGGACAAAGTATGTCTGGGATTCCTTGTGGTCTTGAGCAGAATTGATCTAACCTAGCAGTTTCGCCAGGACTGCTCCTTTTGGCGTAGGACAATGTCTGATTTGCATATGGTCTTTCCCCTTCCATAATGGCATGGCAGGATGGAAAATGATTGGCTGGAGGGTTCCTGAGAGCAACATGGGTGTCAGGACAGTTCCACCTGATACTAGGATGGCAGAGAGAGTTCTTGAGCCCTTGGCCCATGTGCTGATTACCAATCAAGCCATTAATGGTAGCAGAGCTGTGGGGAAATTACGACACGTTGGAACAATGATGACAGGATGGTACACAGGAACAGGAAAGGATGAAGAAACATTAACTGATCCTGTGGGCCACAGTTGATGAAGGAATGTCTTCTTAGCCAATCCTGAGCATTAGTGAGACACACAAGATCAAGCAGTGTAAAAAGAGGCTCAGGTCTATTTGATCGAAAAAATGTATCTTTTCCAAATTGACCTAATTTCTTTTGTTCTTTTTGTTTAGGAATTTCTTTTTTTTGTTTAATGCGGGGGGAGACCGCCCCCGATGCCCTCTATTCTTCCGCCCACCTTAACCTATTCCCTTGCCTCCACCGCGCATCTATGTTTAATTAAAATTGACCAAAATTCCTAAACAAAATGAACAAAAGAATTTGGTCAATTGGGCCGTGATCAAGTGTGCTAATACCTGAACAGGTGCACAAGCAATCATGGAATGGGGACAAGTGAACCAGAGAGGTGGTGTAGGAGTGGAAGGGGAGGCAGAGAGAGAGGAACCACAATTCAGTCACTGATGTAACTCAGTCTTTGAGGAAAGCATACCAGAGAGAACCTGATTTTGTTTTTAAAAAATTGTAATTGTAATTGCTTATTTATAACACGCTTAATACCCAGAGGTTTCTAAGCGCGGACCCGGGGATCGAACCTGTGTTGCTCTGCATTGTCTTGTTTCCAAAGGGAGCGTGTTGCCCCTGAGGTATCCTTCCACTCTGATGGGGGACAATAGCCCATATTCTGGCCTACGATATATACCACTTAGGAGTGAAGCATTATTTGTATCCTGCTGGGGGTACATGCCAGATCCTGACAAAAGCCACCGACTACCAGAAGAAGGAAACGTGTTTTAGATTACTGTGGCTATAGCTCAGACCCTGCAAGAGCAAGTGATCCCAGAGAAAAAGAGAGCAAAGACCGAACCTGTAATCAACACAAGTCCAGGAGGGTGACCCTTTACTGGTTGGTGATAATAACTTTAGTCTGACAAGCTCCCAGGGAGGGATTGGGAGAGAATTCCTGATGGTAATCATTGTGAGTCTCACCAAAGGTAAGGTGGAATAGTACGTTCTCACAAGGTGGTGTATATGTCAACTGCATTGACTAAGGCTGGACCAGCAACCTGCAAGCAGGGGATCTGCATAGCCGAACCAGGGACCCAATTAAATGGACTCTCGGAGGAAGAACCCTTATTTTATTTCATACATTGTTTTGTGACAAGGAACTTTGGGACCAGGACACTAAGTCCTACTTGAGACTAGGGAACTGTGGACTCAAATTATACGTTTTGGGACTTGAACAGGAGATCTAGTGCTGAATCAACTCTGGACACTGACTGTATGTTACATACTGACACAATTCGTCAGCAGTCCTCCTCGATTTACCCCTGCTCTATTTATTGGCCTTTATCCAACCCCTTCTTGGTGACATAATAAAGGTGTTGAAACATACTTGGAGCATTAAGTGCCCCCTCGAGTGCCCTTTTGATCCCACACCATTACAGCTGCCCCAATTGATTTCACAGTGCCTGGCCTAGTCGCCCGCGTGGTGCATACCTGGAGATGTAGCAACAGCAGTGTGTGTTTGCTCTTGGTTCAAAGAGACCTATATCTGCTGTGTCCCACCTTTGAAATATGGTTTCTAAGATTCCCTTGTTTAACTGCGTGCTTCCACCAGTTGTTGGTTTAATCTGTTTGCCAGCTGATTATGTAACTCTAGAAGATGTTCTGCCACCAGACAAATGCCTCTTTGAATGATGACACCATGTTCACAGTCCCTGCGCTATCACAGGCCACTACACAGAACATAACCATCACTGCTGACCCTGTTTGTCGAGGTAGCGAATCACTTCCATGCTGTTTCTCTTCATTCACGCCGCATGTTTGTGTACCATCGGTCTTTGAAAAAATGTCAGGACTAACTCCACAATCATTATTTCCAGCACATTTGTGTGTATGTGTGCCTGGACTATCGACCAGTTCCCATGTGCAGTTAGATGTGTTCCGTGTGCCCCACAACATGTATATATTAGGCCAACCGGTTTCCTTTTATCCGTCAGTCGTTGAGATAAGGGTACACTGGTATTAGATTTGTTTATAGACGAGTTAACACAACTGGCCGAGAGTTTATAAATACCCAGGGGCCCGGGCATATTCTAAATAGGAGTACCTTAAATTGATAATGTGGGCACCCACCTGAAACCATAGGTATCTTTGGTGGCTTGTGTGTGTTGAAATTTTGAAAGGTGCATCGTTGTGAGCCACAGTTGTTATATCATCTGCACTCTTCAATAATAGTGACATTGTACAGAGTTATTATGTTTAACGTTTGCGTTTTTATCCATCTATTTAGCTGCATAAAATCCAGAATGGGTATATGGTTCCATATTTCTTTGTAATAAGGTGTGCTATATTAGTATCCAGCGGGGGCGTGGCTTTGTCCTCCCAGCCAATGGGGAGGCAGAGCGGGGACATTACCATGTGGTGATCACACGCTCTAAGCTTCCTCGGGACTGGAGGACGCCATCTCCTGCACCGGGTAACAAGGTAAGTGTCACCCACACCCCTTTTCCTCAGATTTCCCTCCTGCCCCACTTACCTGCTCCTTTCTGTTCCTTTTTGGGAGCGGACTCGCTGGGTACACTTCTATCCCCGGTATCTCCGCTGCTGATCTGTGACAGCCACCATGTACACCACCATGGAAAGGGAGAAGGGACTACATATAGTCACTTCTCCCTTTCCACGGCGGCCATCTTTTTTGTTTACTTTTTTTTACCGTTTTAAATGGCAGCCAAGAAAAGGGAGAACGGATTTGTTTCCCGTTCTGTGCCGGCTATTTATTTATTTATTCTTTTACATTCCAGTTGTGAAACGCCAGAGCATCTCGCAACCGAAAAACACACTATTAGTACCCCAGTCTAACAGGCCGGGGTACTAATAGCAATAAGCCCCTCGCTGGGGTAGGTATTACCGCATCCGTGGTCTTCGTTAAGGTTCTCGCTTCACTCGAACCTGTAACTATGGGTTGCAACTAAGCTTATTGCTTAAATAATAGTAATAAATATCTATACCCCTTTTCTTGTGATGTGCTCTTTATGTTGTGCCTTTTTAGGAGAGACTTTAACTCGCCATTTAATGGGGTAGATTTTCTGAATGGGCATTAGCCTTTTTGGTGTTATTCAGTGTGATTTATAGAACACATTCCATGCAGTATTTGTGTTGGACGGTATTTAGCAACTGTGTGTTTTCTCAGTGTTTCTGTTCCAATGCGAATAGAAACATTTAAAATGTTCCTCCTACCGGGGTGCTGTGGTTGCAGGGTGTTCCTGATCGAGTCATTGTTTGTAAGCATCTCCTCTTCCCGAGCCTCCTCTTAATCGTGACTTTAGTTTAAATGAAGTTCTATACAATAACGTGCCCTGCTGCCAGCCCGACTGTCGCCAAAAAGCACTGATCAAGCAATGCACCCTAATCTTTTCGTAAAGAGGGTGACCCTTGTCTTTCTCTTTGGGTTGAAAAGTGTGTGTTGTCAGTGCCCAAGTAGCTTTGCTGTTTTCTTTTTTTTTCCCAGTGCAGTCGCTGCCTTAACAAATTTATTTTGGTTACCAAATGTGATATTATTTTGGGGAGGCTTTGTCTCTGATTGAAATTCCGAAACCTTGGACTGGGCTGCCTTTTTATAGTCAAACCTGTGAACCCTGGCCTACCAGCTGCCTGGGCTACATCAAGACTTGTCTTAATCAATCGGGCCTTTGTGTACGATCATTTGAGTTTCGCTATAACAACTTCTGCTGTCTCTGATTCATGGAATTATGTGCGCCGAAAACGCAGATTTGCGCTCCTTTCTGCCCGAAAATCCCTGTTTGAAGTATAGGGATTTTCGGGCAGAAAGGAGCGCAAATCTGCGTTTTCGGCGCAAATAATTCTATGAATCAGGAAGTGAGCTTTCTTTTCTTCCTCCCACATCTGGATTTTAAAACTGTTGGCAAGTGTTTCGAGATAGCAAAGTATGCCGTATTTTATGGTTTGCTTTGTCTCCTCATAGGCTCTAGAGTTTGTCATCTACATGTGGCTCTTTTTCAGTGAAAAATCTTTATTGTCGCTCATACACTCCTTGGAACCCTGAGTTAACTTTGAATTTTAAAGTCTATTTGCATTCGTGTTTGTCCCCTTGCTCGAGACGTATCTTTCATATATTTATGGGCATTATGCCCACAGTATCTTTACGTTTCTACTGTATATGCAACCACAGCCTGAGAAACAACCAAGTTATCTGACGCTGGATGATAACCTCTACTTGGTGACTCAAAGATATCCTTCACCTCCTGTAAACCTATGTCTTCCTCTTCCTGGTCAATGTCACTATTTTGTGTCTCTGATGTTCCAATTGAGGCTAAAGAAACCTTCATATTTTTTAGGGTTGATACTTTCGAATTCAAGGACCTAGACATGCTCTCTTTTGGTGTCGGAACCTGTCTTGGTGTTGAGAACCTGGAGGTTTTCGCCATTCAGGGCTGAAGGCGTGAGATCTCTTTAACAGAGTTCAATGTTGAAGTGCTGCAACACTTTCGCCCTGATGGTGCCCAGTCATGCCCTGCTTTTGGCCCCGTAGAATCAGAGACATGTTTCTAATTTGGGGCATGTTGTGCCAATATTTGGTCTGAGCCCTTTGGCTTCTCTTGACATTCCCTCGTTGGCTGCTCTCTTGCCTTAATTTGTATAGTACTAGAAGACAGCAGATTCACAGGGGCCTTGAAGGAGGTGGCGGCGAGGGTTTGTGACCTTTACCTTCAAAACATTCTCTCTCGTGGCATCAACGTCTCTGATACCTCTTTGGGAGCTCAATTCATTCAGGTCTTGACATCAACATCTCGGATCCTTTTTTAGGGGCCACAGAACACCCAATTTATTCAAGTTACGATACATAGACGCTCACAGTAACTCCTCAGTTTCCATGCTCTTCAACCAAAACCTATATCTTTGAACAGCCCAAGCCCATACTGTATGCGGTCCACCTTTATCGACCTTAAGGTTTTGGGCTTGAATTTTCTACAAACTGTGCATTTGGTTGTTTCTTGATCCTGTGGTAAGCACCAGTTGAACACTCAATGTTTGCCTATCCACATGAATGTATGATTACAATGTGGGGGGAAACAAAGGGTAGAAAGGGTGTCCTGTCCATGAGCACAATACTTTAAAGCAAAAAAACAATACCGATAACAAAAGTAATTTAAAACAGTTTCATATTTGACCTTGCTCTGTGTTCAGTTTTCTTGTCATTCACAGCCTCCCCGCTTTCTTAAAGTTTCACAGTTTTTAACATCAAAAAAGTACACCTCATTTTACAACTGAAGTCGAATTCTGAAGAAAACTCCTTTTAAAATGGCCGTCCTTTTTCTGAGAATCAAAAGACTGTGGAAAAATACAAGCTATCAGTGACATCTATTCCAAATGGAAGGAGCCTGGACGTCATACCGACATTTAATTATGTCGACGTCCATCTCAACGACCACTTCACAATTGGCTAAACAAGCTCTAATCTACTAGACCAACAGCGAGATTGCAACCTTTGGACAGCATGTGATTTTAAACTGATTTCTGCTGCAAAATATGCCTTATTGGCAGTTAAAGGGTTAATGCGCCTTTTTGTCTGCAACAGAAATATGCACAAAGGTGGAATCACAGCAAAGATGGAGTCACAGTTGGCTGGAACCTGTATAGATAGAAAAGCAATCAGCCACAGTCCAGAAGCATGTATGGTTTTCGGGGGGGAGGGTGGGAGGGCTTCTTCCAAGGCTGGAATGCCAGCAGTCTAATTTTAGGTAGGTGCAGTCCTCTGTTCTTGGTCATCTGGCCCCAACGAGACTCCCCCGTATCCCCACTCATTAGGGTTTAGTCTAATACCTCCTTTCAATGGATATCATCTTGCTTGTGTAGACCCCTTCACTTCTGAGACATCGTTGTACTGGATCTGGAAAAGAGGTGCTGTGTCACGCCATTGAAGTGGTGTCCCATTGGGGCATCCTCATTTGCATTCAGCTTGCAAAAGTAATGGTCTTCCATATGGGAACCCACGTTTAGATGTTTGGACTGGGCGTCTCCTTGACGTTGCAGAGAATTGAGGGAGAGCATCCCTCAGCACGGCTGACTAATACATGGTCTTGACAGACAGAGTTCTTATGAGCTCCCTCTTTGTGGTGAAGAACTCATGATGCTTTCATGTTGTCCAGCAAGATAAATATTTGGTGCTACATGGTGCTTAATTCTCTTCCAAAGTGCCAAGAAGCCGCCCGTGTGCATCACAGGCCTCTTCATTACTGAAGATCTATAATGCATCCCATTTCTCTTAAAACCAAGTGATTCTTTGGGAGCTGTTCATATCCTGAGACCATCCTACAGCCCCTTTATTTGCGTGTCATTCTCTAGCTATTGACTTAGGCGTTATAGTATTGCTGCAAAGCCCTGCCAAGTGGTACTATGTAAGCAAATGCCTCGCGTTTCCATTGTATTTAGCTGTGTAGACCCTTAGCCAGTGGACTCCAAGCTGTCCGATAGCAAGTGTCCCTGATGTGTGGATACCCAACCCGTAGCCTCGACTGCCACTAGGATTCTCAGTCTCCAGGTTCACTAGGGATTGGAGTGAGACTTAGTATTGCCTTGAAAATTCTCACAGTAAGGAATCGCTCGCAATCTTGGAGTAATTTTTTACTCTAACCAGAATGTTGACTCACAAATCTCTGTTACTGCTAAATCCTACCGTTTCCAATCTTTCCTAACCTTTTCAGCTACTAAACTCCTTACTTCCTCTTTGGTTCTTTCTAGGCTGGATGTCTGCTCTCCCTTCTCCATGGTCTTTGGGCCTTGGAGACTTGCTCGCTTGCTTTCCATCTTTAATTCTGCTATTCGTACTTTGTTCCGTCTTCCTCCTCGAGCTTCCATCTCTGCGGCTTTACATTCCATTGCTTGGCTCTCGTTTGAATCTCACCTCCTATTTCACTTCGTATCTACTATTTTCAAATGTACACATGGTCTCGCTCCTCCATATTTGGCTACTCTGGTCTCATTCTATTCCCCTACCCGTGCTCTTCATTCTCACTCTCTCTTTCTCCATGTGCTGCATCTCGTTTCTGTTCTTTCGCTCTACTGGCTCGCACATTGTGGAATGCTCTTCCCCTCTTCTCTGTTCACTCCTCATCTTTATAGTATGCTTTGAAGACATTTTCATGTGGTCTTGTCAGTTGCCCTGTCCCGGTTTTTTAGTTTTTAAATCTGGTCACCCTAACATTTACCCACAAGACCACATGAAAATGTCTTCCAAGCACATGTCTTGTACTGGTATTTTGCTTTTAATGGAATGTTTCAATGTAGATGTTTGGCATTAAAAGGGGCGCAGCTTTTATACTTTGCCAGCAGCATTATAGGAACATATCCTCTATCTGTTTATTTTTTGGTTATTTATGATGCATTTTTTGAAAGCTAATGCTCATTTATATTGTGAATTGTCTTTTATTAGGGAAGGCCAGTTGAATAAAATTTGAGTGTTTCATGTTTAGATACGTTCTGTATGTTAACGAGCCAAGCCCCACTTCTTTTTTTTTTACTAGTCTTATTAATAACATTTGAAGACCTGCGGAATTGCTTAACCTGACTGCTTTAATACGTTCCCAGTAAATATGTTTTGCTTCGATAAAGTTATATTCACCGTTAAACTGCATACACTAATCGTCACTTTATGTGTCCAATACTAATTTTGTCACATCATTTTGTACTCTTGAAATAAGGGGGCCCCGCGCATATTTTTCCGCCCACGGGCCGCAAATCCTGTGGCCAGCCCTGCTTGCAGGACAATGGGAATGAACCGTGGCGTTGTGTAGTGGGTAACAAGAGCATGCCAGTGTGATGTGCTTTCAGAGCTGCAATTAAAGTGACTTGCGAGCATTCAAAGCAGCGCATCAACTAATTGTGAAACACACGCTCCAGCTGTAAGTTATATTGTCAAGTCTTTGAGTTCTTAAATAAGTCCGACAATTCTTCGGTGGGGCATTTTAGAGTTGCGCTAAATGCTGTGGAGTGTGGGTCATGAATGATTGGAGATTACTTTGTAGGCAGTAGGGTGTAACATCACCCCATGGATAAGGGGTAGTGGCTCCATGGGAGTGTGACATCAGCAGACACGGAAGCTATCTGCAATATATCACGCTACACACATTCTTAGTAACAGAACTGCACGCTCTTCATGCACAGCCGCGTGGCCACCAGTAAACACTTAACCAAGACCCTCAGCCAACCGTTAGAAATGGCTGCGCGCGCCCTGGAAGGCCCTGCGCGGAACGTGCTGGAATCTCGTCATGACGTCACCCGCGTTCCTTGACGCCTCCCAGTCCCAGGCCATTCCGCCATCGCTGGCGCCGGCAGCGGGCCCTCTGACTCGCTCTCCCCCTGCCCCCCACCCCTGATAATTGCTCCAGCAGCGATACCGGTACTCCGGATGATCGATGTATCCCCGGCTGGCCATTCCGCCTAGGACTCGGATTGCAACGCTCCATTGCGATTGGCTACACAAGGGCAAACCCACCGTCCCGGGGCCCATAAATCCCGGTGCGCGCGGCAATTACTCACCGCCCGCATTATGGCCACCCTGCAATTTCTGCTCACCTGCCCGGGGTCTTTGAATTTTACATTTCTAATTAAATAAAATTACCAAAAAAGGGGGCATAATGAATTCCTCAATGATTTGCTGTTATATTTTAAGGGACCGTTAAAACCAGAGGAGCGATAAAAATTGATTTTGCCGTTATCTGCTCTGCTGCTGGAACACTGAGCGACTCAGTTATAAAAACTGTTAATCATAGGAAAAGTTGTGTGTGCCGTCCTTTCTTTCCTGGGAATAAGGGGGGGGGGGTGCTTCCTACTCAGGGTGCAACAGGGCGACACATTCAAAGAACAGCCTATCGTTTTCAGGTTTATTTGCACGGGTGAGAGAAAAAGCGACGGGTCCAAGGTGACGTCACGTTTCTGTCTGTTTCTGACTCGGGAGGGGGGTGACCGCAGGGCCCGAGCCATAGACCCCCAGAGTCCGGATCTACTAGTGACCATGATGGCAGCTAGGAATTGGCATTTCCCATAATGTGGATACATTGCGTGCATTCTATGCCTTACACGATTACGTCATACACAGTGCACATATGACAACATAGCAACGTGTTTTATTATGTACAGGGTGGTCAGCTCCCCTGCCCCCCTTATCCCAACCAGGTAGAGCCTTATTATCTGTTTCCCTATAATTTTATTTATTTATATTTCATTGAGGATTTGTTAGGCGTGTACACAACAAAACATTGTGTTTCAAAGCTCCACATGGGTAAAAGGGAGGGGAACAGGTGAAAGAATAACATTGCCAAAACAGTAAATTACTGTCGTGGTCCTACTAGGCCTTGTGGCATTCAGATGTGCAAGTGCAGAGAAGACAAGTGCAGGAGATAAGGATGGGAAGGGGGGGGGGCAAAGAAGTGGACAAGTGGTGGTGGAGGGCCGGGAGGGAAGTGCCAAGGAGGAGGCCTCAGGCTAAGTGCTAGTGCAGGCCACTGCCAAGGGTGGGATGCAGAACCGCCATGGAGGGGCTCGCAGGATAAGACACAGAACAGATTCACCACTCCGTCCCAGGCATAGCGTGCATACATGCTCAGGGACAGGACGACGGGGAGCAGCAATGGCGCCTTTTCAGGCATAACATAAGTCACGCGGCTCATGCAACAGCTGAGCAAGTTTCACATGCATGCAGAACCGGCACACTCACATCCCAGGCTACAGCAGTACGCAGGGCCAGCCTTAAGATTTGCGGGGCCCTGGGCAGAAAAATATGTGTGTCCCCCCCATTATTTGCATAAATAGTGACATTAGTGATATTACAGAAAATATTATAGATTGAGTCTTCAATATGCAACAGTAACATGGGAAGTCAAATTAAGAAAACATTGCCATGAATAAGGCAGGAGCGAAATAAATGGTGGCGTCCAGTATATGAATTGTCACTGTTAATAGTTACCTATGTGGGAATATGAGGAAAGAGTCTTTTTTGAAGTAGCAGACAGTGTGAGCTGAGTACCTTAAATAGACGTTTAATTTGGGCAGATAAGGGACAGTGAGGTAAAAGGAATTGGCCAGGTGCACACATTTCGGTTAAGTGGAGAAGCTGGGATTTGAGACCAGTCTGCAATTCAGGAGGTCGAACACATCTCTTCCCAGATGTAATTGATAGAAATATTGTTTGTGAAAGGTCTTTTTGAAACTTTTGTTTGAAAACACCATCTGACTGTTGAAAGCATTGCAAAAATATGGTGATTGTATTTTGCTAACTGAAGTTAACTGCTGCTTTTGCAGGCATTTCCCAAGTGTTTTTATTTTTATTGTGGATATATTTGGGCATATTGTCCAAACTAGCAATATGCTTTTATTTCAGAAGCTACAGATAAGGATCATTTTGGCTGTCACAAGAAATAGACACCAAGCAAGGTCCAATGATGTCACGTCAGAGGGCAGTCGGGGCAGGTTCCGTCTACTGCAGGATTGCATTATAATGCAATAGAGCCTATTTACCTGGGAGGTCTTGAGGTAGGGAAGTAAGCATTTTTCAGGTCTTCAAATGTTAACAAAATAATACAGGGCTCAAGACCCCCATCCCAAAAAAAGTTAGGGTATGAGGGAGTGGGGGGCTCAATAATGTATGCAGAGACGCTGAGTACATGTGGCAGAAGGTGTAGGTGCACCCGTTCTCCCTGCCATGCTCATTTAAATCACTGGTTGTGGCAGGGTTTCTTTCTCCTCTCCTCCTGCGTTCAGGCTTGGTGACGTGTTAGCACGCATCTTGCAAAAGTAGCAAGTGCTGCTCACTTCAAAATTTGAAAGGAGCATCATTAATGGACAACCTGACCTCTGACTGGAGGGGGTGGGCAGGCCAAATCTGCTTAGCGGGAGTAGCAGGCGATCCTATAGCAGAATGCTGTAAAGATAACTAAGCAGGTTAGGTGACTGTTTCTGAGATGTTATATGTTTAGACCTTCCGGTAAATCATATGCCTTTTTTCTATACCTGCTGCAAAATGTGCTGCAAATGTGTTGTTTCGATCTGGGGATGTGTACAACTCCCTCACATCACTCGGTGTAGGAATCTGTGCCCCGTAGCAAAAATTAAAAGCTTCCACCCATTAATATATGCACAGTAAGTGAACATATCTTAAAATGAAATATACAAATGTGTTTCAATTGACCTTTCCCTGTAGAAGAAAGTGAACAAGAGAAATTAGCATTTGCCTTTCAAAAAAATGTAACACACGCTAGAAAAATAACCTGAGAAAGAAGAATTACCAATAACTATGCTGGCAAAGTGTAAACGGTGGAGAAGGGCATCCTAGGTGAGAAAGCCTAGGAGGTTGGAAGGACCCAGTGTGTGTATTAACACAATAAATTGTTGAACATATTTTTTTATACAAATTTCAATAAAGTATCATTATAATAAGTCAATATTCTTTCTTGTATAAATTTCACTTGACGTTGATGACGTATATATAAGAGAAGCATCCGCAAGAAGTGCGTAAACAGAGAAACTGTACAATTAGTTGCTTTTCCCATTGATAAGTAGGTTAGAAATGTATTTTCACCTATATGTTCACCTACACCAATCTTAATAAAAAGTACAGTATATGATTATTTTATGATGTTTATACTGATCCTGTGCGATCACTCACTTGCAATTGAAAAAACCTGTACCAATTTGAAGACAAAATTAGTAATTCACATATTGTAACATGGTCTAATACCAGAACACTAGAAATACATAGAGTAAGGTTTTGCAAAACAAAGTATATTGTATTATGTTTACACTGCTCCTGCGCGATTTCAATCAAAGTAGAAGAGCGCAAACAATATATTGAGTGCACATAGCTTTATATTATTTAAACAGTGTTTAAATTACAGATATTTCCCAATACTTTGCTTTTTTTAGATTAAGACATTTTTTGGGGGGAATCAAAAAGTTCTGCACTTATGTTGTGTTCATACTTTGTAAGTAATAAAAAAGAAACATATTCAGTGCAGAACCAAGTGAACAAAATAGGTACAAATATATACAAACAAGCAAATCAATTGCTGGACAGTGTAAACAGTTTCAGTGAGCCTTTTTTACAAACACGTTTTTTGTAATCAGTACAATAAAAGGCAAAACAGTGCTAAGTACAGAGACAATCATATTCAAAGGTTGTCATTAATGTGTCCTTCATTGAAATTTTAAAAGGGCACTGGGTGGTCAAAGATGTTTTTTGACAAGCGGAGGGGAGACGTAGGTCACCCCTCCGCTTGTCAAAAAACATCTTTTATTGTACTGATTGAAAAAAACTTGTTTGTAAAAAAGTTTACTGTTTACACTGTCCAGCTATTGATTTGCATGTTTGTATATATGTGTACTTGTTTTGTTCACTTGGTTCTGCACTGAATATGTTTCTTTTTATTACTTACGAAGTATGAACACAACATAAATGCAGAACTTTTTGATTCCCCCCAAAAAACTTTCTTCATCTAAAAAAAGCAAAGTGTTGGGAAATATCTGCAATTTAAACACTAGCTAAATAATAAAAAGCTATGTGCACTCAATATATTGTTTTCGCTACTTTGATTGAAAGCAAGAAACAGATTTTTCTATAGCAATACAAAGCATGAAATATAGAAAGCCTTTACAGAGAATGTTTATGTAAAGAGTTAAATATACATGGCAGGATGCCACCTTTGTTTCCAAAATGCATTGGACAGCAGTGAACTGCTTGTGTCTTGAAATAAATACCTCTGAATTTTCCATCAATGTCAAGAGGAATTTATACAAGAAAACAAACTATGAATTATTATAATGATACTTTATTGAAATTTGCACACAAAATTATTTTCAACAATTTATCGTGTTAATACACACCACAGGTCCTTCCAACCTCCTAGGCTTTCTCATCTAGGGTCCATTTCTCCATTTATACTTTCACACCTCATAGTGCATGTGAGGTTTGTTGGTTATAGAACCACATATTCTATTAGAAATCTACCTAACAATATATTGATTGGCAATCAGATGTGCCCGCTTGCCCTACTTCTCTCTTAAGTTTAAAAGGTGCCCACCTTTTAGACCCAACAATTTATAATGAAATATTCTTAGGGAAACAAAAATCAAACTGGAGATGTGTGCTTTGATGACACTTGTATGTGGTCTTGTGGGTAAGAGTCTGCACTGGAAACATGACAACCTGGGGTAACATCCTAGTAGTCGAATCAGGTGAGCACATTTTTTTAATGCTGGCATCAAAAACACGTACAGGGGATGCGTTGGCTCACTGAACAAAGTGGGCGGATGCTGTCCACCCACATGTATCCTCGACCTGTGCTCTGAAAATCAGCACAGGACCAGAACCAGAGATAATAACCCATGCAGTATCCAGGTTTGCAACCTCTCTTGCTACATCCTGGGCATAGAGTCATGACTCACTTGTCCTCTTGTCCTTACCCTTCTCACCACCACGTTCGGCTTTCAATGATACTCTGTTTTAAATAAGGATAACTTGAGAAGTACTCAAGCCATAGTAAAGTACTCGCACAAATATACAAAGCCCTATAGAAATATGCTAGGCAAAAAGTTGACAATTGAAAGAAAGTGATAAGCAGTGCTTACGAGGCTCAAAGCGTCTAGTGGGTTGCTGGGATGGGGCATTGGTCTCAAGAGCATCAGATCACGAGGTTGAAAGGTGACCCGTTGCCTCACCAGGACAAACAGAAAGAGAGCTGACCCTCTTACATGGAGGTGGACAGCCGCTTTAAAAAAAATATTTCTTTTAATGTTGGAAACAGGCATCTGGTGCCTGCGGGGCCCCTATGGCCGCAGAGACCTGGTCGGCCGCAGGGACTGCCCATGCCTCTGGCGACCCTGGCAGTAAGCAATCACCCTTCACCCACAAGTCCAGTCAGGATAGCAGCAGTCCACGCTCGCATTGTACACAGAACAGAGAGGGTGCAGAGTTAGGATGCAGCAGGGTTTGCTTCCTTCACACGCAGAAAATGCGCAGCTCATGCCACAGTACCTCCAGTTTCCTTCATGCCACTAGAACAGATACTGTAAGGCTTCCTTCACACACAAGGACAGCACAGACTTCCTCCGTGCAAGCTTTCACTCCAGACACAGAACATTCCCTGGAACTCCCTGCGCCATGATTTGCGCACTCTTATCATCCTACACTCAGACCCAGCCCAGCAAGCATCACTTTCTTCTAACCCGCTGTAACCTGAAGGTATGCAGCTTTGTAGCTCAGAGATGGTTATGTTTCTCTGCAGTTCAGTGACCTCAGGGTGACCAAGCAGTCTATAACAGTCAGCAGAGCGATGTCGTTTTAATAAACCTTGAGACTTCGGCTTTGTACACCGGATGGCCATTCAATCCTTGGCCTTGTGCTGAAGAGGATATCCGCGATAGGGCCCCATCGCTTAAAGCCTTGCACTCTAGGCAACAACTATCAATCGACAAGAACCCCTAGCGCCAGAAGGCTGGAGAGAAGGCCGATACAGCCTAGTTCAGAGCCTCAAAACATGTCTGGGTTCCTCGTGTTGCTGTGCAGAGCAGAGATGTTTCGCAGGGAAATGCCCAATTCCCCTGCAGGCCACTGTCACCGAATCCTAGTTTACTGCAGTTTTTCTACCACATGTTACAACAAAAAAGTAGATTGGGGGGTTGGAGCAAGGTGTTTAGTAAGGTGGGTGTGTTGGGAGGTGGCAGGTTGCTGGCGGCCTCCCCACATCTTTTGTGGTAAAATACGGTAACAAAAAATGGTGAAACAGGATTCAGTGAACCTATAACTGCCAGCAGTGCAGGCTGGGCAGGTCCCATTGGTGGCATTGTCAATAGTGATTTATATATGACGGACTCCCTTCTACAATGGCACAGACGAGCTAAAAAACACTGGTGGGGAAAGTTGCCCAGAGCACTGCCATTGGGTAAGAGTAATTCAAAATCTTCCACTGATCACTTATTTGGTTGTAGTTTGTCTCCCTGTGTCAGAAAGGATATGCCTAGACGTGGGTCCCTCGCCCACTGTGCCACAGGGAACCGAGCTGCACCGCACCAATGAGGCGCAGTGAAGACAAACATTTCTGGGGGTGCTTGCATTTACATGCAGAGGGCACGTGGCCTAGTACTTTGCCCTAGGCTGCTTCCATTCTTGGCATTATCAATACTTATTTGACGTGGTTGGTCCACCTCTGCAACGGCGCAGATGGGCTAAAAGACTGTCAGGCCGATTCATGGAATTAATGTGCGCTGAAAATTCCGACACAGAGGTGCCAAAACGTGCGATTCGCAGTAAAAGTGCAAAATTCGCAGTGCAACTGCGAAAATCGCAGGGAAACCAGCGCACATCAATTCATGGAAGTCCGTGCGCGAGAAAAATGTTGGATGTGCGCTGAAAAAGTGCGCGGCGCATGCCGGCGCACAGGTCATCCAACGGCGTGCGCCACAGCCACTGCGAAATCGCACATAGCGCGGCGCACATCACAAAAGTAGGCGGAACACAGAGCGTAACACTCGGAATGGGGAACAACGCGTGAAAATATGGGCGTCACGGGGGAAGTACAGGAGGCAAGTGCGCGGAACGGTCAAACGCTCGCCTACAACTCGTATTCATGGAATCGAATAGGGCAAACCAGCGCACGGTGAAAGACGCGCACAGGGCCAAACAACTACGCCACAAGAAAGCAGGCGGTAGCGTCCCTGCGCCTGAAATAAATGTGCGCCAAAATGTGCGCTAACAAAAAGCACCCATATACAGCTATGATGAATGGTCCATACAGTGGCCCTCTAGGACAAATGAGGTGCAAAGGGGTACCGACAAACACGGACACCCGCTGTGTGAAAAATAGCGCGTGCATGTATTACGGGGTTCGCGGGAAGTTCCCCACATGATTGGCCTGGGCACATGTATTCCGGGGTGCCCTGGAAGTTTCCCACGCGAATTAGCAGGGTACGTGTATTTCGGTGTGCGCATGAAGTTCCACACGCAATTTCAGCAGAGTACGTGTACTCCGGGTGCGTGGCAAATTCCACATGCGAATCCAGCAGCCTACGTGTATTTCGGGGGTGCCGAGGAGTCCCACACGTGAATTGGCCATGTAGGTCCTCCCAGCTGTTCCCTCTACACCCTCCACGGCCCCTACAGGCGGCCCACACCACAGGGGACTACCCTGCACCCCTGCACATGTCCCGCAGGCAGCCCATCCACCATGGCCATGCCCCGCAGCCAACCCACATGTCACCTTGCACTACTGCCCACCAACGTATGTCTCCCAGCACCCCCACCCCCAGCATCCGGGGGCACCCTCCACCAGGCCCCCACTCCTGTCCCCCTGCACCCCCACCCCCCTGCATGCAGGGGCAACCTCCACCAGGCCCCCACTCCTGTCCCCCTGCACCCCCACCCCCCTGCATGCAGGGGCAACCTCCACCAGGCCCCCACTCCTGTCCCCCTGCACCCTCACCCCCCTGCATCCAGGGGCACCCTCTACCAGGCCCCCACTCCTGTCTCCCAGCACCCCCACCCCCCAGCCGTGCGATTTGCCTGGGTACATGTATTCCAGGGGTGCGCGGGTAGTCTCAAATGCAATACCATCAGGGTACGTGTATTATGGGTCCGCGTGAACTTCCACACGCGATACCAGCAGGGTACGTGTATTACGGGGTTCACGGCAAGTTCCACACGTGATTGCCCTGGGTCCGTGTATTTCGGGGTGCGTGGGAAGTTCCACACGCGATTGGCCTGGGCACGTGTATTCCAGGGTGCGCGTGAAGTTTCCCACGCGAATTAGCAGGGTACGTGTATTTCGGTGTGCGCTTGAAGTTCCACACGCAATTTCAGCAGAGTACGTGTACTCCGGGTGCGCGGCAAATTCCACACGCGAATCCAGCAGCCTACGTGTATTTCGGGGGTGCCGGGGAGTCCCACACGTGAATTGGCCGTGTGGGTGCTCCCAGCTGTTCCCTCTACACCCTCCACGGCCCCTGCAGGCGGCCCACACCACAGGGGAATACCCTGCACCCCTGCACATATCCCGCAGGCAGCCCATCCACCATGGCCATGCCCCCCAGCCAACCCACATGTCACCTTGCACTACTGCCCACCAACGCATGTCTCCCAGCACCCCCACCCCCCCCCAGCATCCAGGGGCACCCTCCACCAGGCCCCCACTCCTGTCTCCCTGCACCCCCACCCCCCAGCACTGTGGTGCACCCTCCACCAGGCCCCCACTCATGTCCAACTCATGTCTCCCTGCACCCCCACCCCCCAGCAGTGCAGGGCACCCTCCACCGGCCCCCACTCCTGTTTCCCTGCACCCCCACACCCCAGCACTGTGGTGCACCCTCCACCAGGCCCCCACTCATGTCCAACTCATGTCTCCCTGCACCCCCACCCCCCAGCAGTGCAGGGCACTCTCCACCAGGCCCCCACACATGTCTCCCAGCACCCCCAACCCCCAACAGTGCAGGGCACCCTCCACCATGCCCCCACACATGTCTCCTAGCACCCCCACCCCCCAGCATCCAGGGGCACCCTCCACCAGGCCCCCACTCCTGTCTCCCTGCACCCCCAACCCCCAGCAGTCAGGGGCACTTGCCAGCAGGCCCCCACTCCTGTCTCCCTGCACCCCCACCCCCCAGCAGTGCAGGGCACCCTCCACCAGGCCCCCACTCCTGTCTCCCTGCACCCCCACCCCCCACCAGTCAGGGCCACCTGGCAGCAGGCCCCCACTCCTGTCTCCCTGCACCCCCACCCCCCACCAGTCAGGGACACCTGCCAGCAGGCCCCCACTCCTGTCTCCCTGCACCCCCACCCCCCAGCAGTGCAGGGCACCCTCCACCAGGCCCCCACACATGTCTCCCAGCACCCCCAGCCCGCAGCTGTGCAGGGCACCCTCCACCATGCCCCCACACATGTCTCCCAGCACCCCCACCCCCCAGCATCCAGGGGCACCCTCCACCAGGCCCCCACTCCTGTCGCCCTGCACCCCCACCCCCCAGCAGTACAGGGCACCCTCCACCAGGCCCCACTCATGTCCAACTCATGTCCCCCTGCTCCCCCACCCCCCAGCAGTGCAGGGCACCCTCCACCAGGCCCCACTCATGTCCAACTCATGTCTCCCAGCACCCCCAACCCCCAGCCGTGCGATTTGCCTGGGTACGTGTATTCCAGAGGTGCGCGGGTAGTCTCACACGCGATACCATCAGGGTACCTGTATTATGGGTCGCGTGAACTTCCACACGCGATACCAGCAGGCTATGTGTATTACGGGGTTCGCGGGAAGTTTCACACGCGATTGCCCTGGGTATGTGTATTTCGGGGTGCGCGTGAAGTTTCACACGCGAATTTGCAGGGTACGTGTATTTCGGTGTGCGCGGGAATAAGTGCTCGCGACTGGGCCTGGGAGAGCGTGTTACGTGTATTCCTGGGGTGGGCGGGAAGAATCACACGGTCGCCTACAACGCGGCAAAAAATAAATGGTCCAATCCTGAAACACGTATGCCAGCATGAAGCAGACGCACGTCCCGCGCAGCATAAAAGAGTGCGCAAACAACAAACAAGCTCAGACGCCAGGATGAATATACCGTTCCTAGCAGCAGTGGCCGTGGGATACCGCAGGAGGAGGAGAAGGATAGTCAGGGCCAGAATCATCACACCCAGAACCAGCCTATTTGGTATGCCTGATGACCAGGTGTATGGGAGGTACAGGTTTCCACCACACATAATACTCGACCTGGTCAGTGAGTGGGAGGATGACCTCACATCACCCACCCTGTGCTCCCAAGCACTCAGCCCTCTGGAGAAGGTCCTCAATGTACTGCACTTCTTGGCTACCGGATCATTTCAGCGGACAAGTGCCATAGTGGGGGGGTATCACAGGCCACGCAGTCATGGTGCCTACACCAGGTGTTGGCCATCATCACTGCACGCCCATCTGTCCGCAGGAACATACACCTGCCCAGAACACCTGCAGAAAGGCAGGCTGTCAGCCAGGATTTCTACAGGGTGGCACAATTCCCCAAAGTGCTAGGTGCCATTGATTGCACCCATGTGGCTCTACGTCCCCCCAGGGCATCTGAGCACATCTATAGAAACCGCAAGCACTGGCATTCCATCAACGTCTAGGTAGTATGTGATGCCAAGGGAATCATCACCTCAGTATATGCCAACTATCCAGGGTCCACCTATGACAGCTTCATTTACAGGATGTCAACCCTAAACCGGGACATGGAAGATGGGCGGCATGGCGATGCATGGCTGCTTGGTGAGTAGAAATGCCACAGCACACGCATGCATGACAGATAGAGAGTAATGCCAATACCCCACTAATGATCCCCATTACCACCTCCACAGGGGACAGTGCCTACCCTCTGAGCACACACATGATGATGCCAATTCGGAACCCCATCACGCCTCCCGAGGTAAGATACAACACAGCCCATATTGCAACACGGGGCATAGTGGAGCGCACATTCGGAGTGCTCAAGTCACGCTTTCGCTCCCTTGACCGTTCTGGTGGGCAGCTGTTGTACGCTCCCCCAGTAGTGTGCAGGATCATGGTGGCAGCATGTGTATTGCACAATGTTGCAACACGCCGGGGCCTGGCTGTGGACATGGTGGTGCCCCCACATCCCCAACCACATGCACGCCCGCTGCGCATGGGAGGGGAAAGGGCACGCGGTGAGGCAGCCCGTACGCAGCTGGTGGCTAATTACTTCACATAGAAAGCACACCCCTGTGGAGTGCACACAGCCCTGGCACATACCATCTGACAATCAATGATGACTCAATCTGACAATTCTGATGAATCAAGGGACAGTCAACTGTCAGAACCATAGCAGCCTGAGATTGTTCACCTGGAAGTGTCACAATGTGTGCATCCCTACCTACACAACAACCACCAATGCAGTGTCATCAAAAGACACACTTCCATGCAGCAAAAATGAATACCCACTTGCAAAATACAACATGAGAACAGTGCCATGTCACCCAACCCCTCCCCGGCACGGCCACACAACACACCATGGCATGTCATGCAATGCGAGAGCAAACAAATTAATCCCCACAACATGACCCAAGTGTCACCAACTACAGTTTCCCTAATGGAAACTGGCCACGCATGAAATGCTCACAGGAATGCAGGACCAACAACACACATTAGCAAATACTTACCAATAATACCAATCACCTACACAACCTCCAACCTACCATAAACATGACAGTACGGACTTAAAAAATTGGTAGCCTCACTACCTGATAATGCCAGCACTTCGAACACTTCCAACTATACAGTGTTAGCGCCACGCAAGAGTGTAGGTGCACTGCTTACAACATGGACTCCAGTTCCAAAGTAGACCGCCTTGTGAAGACATGAGAAATGGACCTGCAAATTAGGAGGATGAGAAGGATGCAAAGGCACATATCAATACACCATGAAGTGTACAATAAAACCACAATATGCACTTGGAATATATACGCAGTATTGACTACAGACTGGCCACACATCATATGGGAGTCCAACGTCACCGTGTAAGTCAATGTCACTTGGGCACACCCTTTGCAAGCCCATGGAAACGGGAAGCAGGAGGGGTGTGTCACACAAACCCAAGCATCTGACCAAATTCAGGACAAGTCTGCATGTGCCCAGCCACAATACAGCGTATGCCCACGGGAGCCACACAAGGCAACACACTGTCAAAAAAATCAAGATCCCAAAAAAAAAAGAAAAAAAGAAAAATCAAACAAAAATCAAAAATCAAAAATGGCCATGAAGGGGCCCGGGGGTGTGGGGGAGGCCACCCAGGAGGTCCGAGGACAGGGTGCACACCAAAACCCACCTGTGTGGATCTTGCGAAAAAAAAAAACACCTCCATGGGCTCATGGCCTGCATGGCTACCCTATTGTGGGAGAATCGCTGCTGTCGCTCTCCTCACCCTCTGCAGCTGCATCAGGAGGTGGTGGCACTATGGGAGGCAGCCCACGCAAAGCCCTAGTCTGGTCCTCCATGGCAGCAAGCATGCGGTTGTGGAAGGTCTGGTTCTGGAGGATAATTGTGCGTAGGTCCCCATGCAACAACTCACGGGATGCCCGGACCTCCGCCCTAGTTGCCTGCATCTCAGCTGAGAGCGTACGTGTGAGCCGCTCCAGCTGCTGTTCTGTCCTCGTGTTAGCTGAAGCCTCAAGCTCAACCAGAGTTGCCCTGAGCTGAGGGAGTTCCACCCTCAGGGCTTCCCTGTGGGCTTGGGACTCAATAGAAATGGCTTCCCGCAGAGTCTCCAGTGCCGCCCGCCTGTCCCTGTTGGACGCCAACATGTCCTCCCTGTGTGTCTGGCTAATGGAGTCTATTGCCTGTTGTAGTAGTTCAATTAGCCTTTCTTGGGGGACAATGGAAGTGGCCACCCTATCCATGGTCTTAGCCATCATCTCAGTTGATGCTGCCTGTTGGTTTGCCATGCCGCATATGGATTGCTCCCATGCGGTATTGCCAGTTGGCGTACGGCCACCGCGTCGGCGGGCACCACACCTGTCTGGGGCAAGGCGAACTGCGCCTTGCTGTGCCGGCACTGCCTGAGGCTGCAGGACTGCATTCCCCCTCTGATCTGCTGGCCCAGGAACAGGATCAGATGTAGCGGAGTGTGACCCTGCATCCGTAACCACCAAAGGCGGACCTACCAACACTAACATCCCCATTGAGGGTTCTACCCATGGTGCAGGTGGGTTGGACAGTACAGAATCCCTCCCAGAAACACTTACCTGCGATGGCACATAAGTCTCATCATCCGAATCGACACCTGAATAGAGCTCGGGGGAGGTGCACCCAGAGTCACCCCTTGAGATGACGGCCTGCAGCAAGTGTGGGTTCTCACCCACCACCACACCACGTCCCTCACTGGTGCCCGCTCGGGCCTGAGACCCCTCCTGGGTCTGCACCATCTCAACAACCCCAGCAGTATCAAGTGCGTCATCCCCTGCAAAGACATAAAAGAAACGAAATGGGAACAGGCATTAGCACCATGGAACACAATTTGGGCTGAGAAGCAACAGAAACAGTACTTCATTGACACATGTACCACATGGCTACAACCCTCCCATGCATGCACTGTCACTGCGTATGAAGGGGAGGCAAATGGCACACATTGATGACACCAACATGGAAGACCAACAAATTTGCTGCATGCTGCCTAGCAGTGCCATCACACATTGGCCTGTGATTGGCATGTCCAATACACATACATGACACATGCCATCACACAGATGGCATGTACCCTAGCCATGTCACACACGTGACAATAGGACTGAGAAATGCCTAGTGAAAATGGTGGAATGCAGACAATCAGCCTGAATGAACACAGAATAAGATGCAACTATGTTGTGGCTAGATGACAATTCAAGGGCAACTGGCGTGAGGTTGGGCTGAATGTCTACTGTTGCCAAAAGGGATACTGCAACACCCAAATCCTGGTGCACAGAATGTATTGGATGAAGCACATGGGTGACCCAAACCACTCAGGCACACACCCCCTCACCTGGCACTCAATCAGAAGCACTCACACACACGCCATGCACATGGATGACACACACATGCATGTGCACTCACCAGACAATGCCCCGTAATCTGACAGGTCTCACATACCTTGGATCTGTTCCTCTGTGACGTAGGTCCCAGCAACATACTCATGTGGAATGAGTTCTATGTCCTCTGCCGGAGACCCACCTCCAGTCACTAGAGTTGCGGCATGACTTGAGGCCAGCTTTTTCTTTGCCCTGCGCTTAAGGTCATTCCAGCGCTTATAGCAATCATTAGCTGTGCGCCTCACGAATCCAAGGGCACTTATGAGTTCCACAATGGTCTGCCAGTGTGCCTGACGTTGTGCAGGTGTGGTCTTGCATCCTGCAGTAATCACCATTTCGCTGTCATGTGCGGACACATACTCCACAAGTGCATCAAGTTCGACCTGATTGAAGCTGAGCTTCCTTGGTGGGCCGGACTGTGTAGCCGTGTCTGGGGCATCAGCCTGTACTGGACGAGCACTCTTCCTCTTCCGCTTGGAAGGTGGTGGTGATACTGAGTGTCCTACGCCGCTCTGGACACTAGGGGCAGGAGCCCCGGTGGACTGTGGACTAGGAGTGTGGGAATGAACACTCACCATGGGACTTGGTGCAGGCATTAGCTGGAGTGTGATGTAGTCAGGGGGAACGTCAGCAGGATGGACTAGGACCGACACTGTCCTGGCTGGGACACTCAGAGCTGGGGTGGATGGAGCCGCAGCTGCCCCTGCAGCCTCCCCACCCTGCCTACTCGGGGCAGCAGATGACATGGCTGCCCCTGATCCATGTGGGCTGGTGACACCAACGTGCACCGCCACACTTGGCCTAGACCTGCTGACCTGGAAGTCAGCCATGGAGTCACCCAGTGCCAGGTCTGGTGCCACAATGGGCTGGTCCAACAAGGGCTGAGCAGGGATGGTGTCAGCCAGGTTACCCTCAACCGGGGGGGCATGGGTGTCCCTGACTGGTCTCCCACACATGGGGGGCTAGGGGTACCCTGCAAGTCCTGGCCACGTCCCCTACCGTATCCACCACGGCCACCTCTTGTGGCTCACCCACCTTTTCCACCCTTACCACGTGCTCACCTCCGAACCATGGCACTGATGTTGTTGTGCGTATGGGATTTGCAGTAAACTATTGTCCTGGGCAATTGGGGGTCAAAGGGGTAGGGTATTATATGGAATTCGTACCCTAGTGCTCTAGCAAGGCTGTATGTGACCCCTGGGGGAAGATGACAGGTCACGCAACGCACAGGCACCCCGAAAAAGGGAGATAATGTGCACGCAACCCCTCCTAGGCCACGCGTGGAAAAAAAAACTGCACTACGCTGTGGCACCCAGAAACACAAAAATGAACGTATGCGTGTCACACGCAGCCTAGACTGACCTCTGAAGGGGTAGGCAACACACGGGGCAAGCACGGATGTCAAATACATGCGCGACTCACCGTCTGCCAGGAAATATTGCGTGAAAAATAAGCGCGTGTGCGCTTTGGCAACACCCCCGCCAAAAGAAGAATTGTATGCTGTCTGAGGAGACAGGACAACAGGAGAAGTGAACACTGTTTGAGGAAACAGGCCCAGGAAAAAGACAAGAAGAGAAAAAGCTGTCAGAGGTAACAGGGAGTACGAACTTGGAACGCCGTGAAGTAAATTGCGTGTGAACCGACAAGAAGTACAGATTTCACCCACTCGCTCTCCACGAAAAGCACGTACAAAGAAATGGCGTTCTACACGTACCTTTTAAAGATGCCCACACGTCCAGCGTCACTTCCGCGTGTACGCGCTAAGGCCCCATCCTCCAATCACACGAGCTGAGACTTCGACGTGCAGTCATTCGACGTGTAACATGCACACGTGTACAGGGAAACGCCCGCACACGCACGTCACAGATGCGCATACGCGCTGGTGGCCTTTGGGCCAATGAATTTGCGTACGTGTGCTGATGCGCTTACGCGCTAAGGCCCTTTCCTCGAATTACACGCAGACGTGCTGGATTTTCAAGTGCCAAATCACTCCGTATCAAGCTGGCCACGCGTAAGCACACAGAAGACCACGCTCCTGCCAGAAGGCTGAATTACTGCCCCCCAGAGCCCCGAGCACTATCCCACCTGCCATCTGCTGCTGCCTGATTGCCTGCTGCCCACGTGCTCTGCCATTTGCTGCCTGCACATCAGCCAGGGGTGCTGTTGCTGTGACCACCCCTGCTGGAACCGAAGACTCCCGACAGGGATTCCATCGCTCCACAGCCCAGCCCCAGGACCCAGTTGCCCACCCACTCCTGCCTCTGGGGTTGTCATGTAGGGAACTGCAACATCTGGCACCACTGACAACCCCCGGCCAGAGAGGCAGAGGGGCACCAGCTTCACTGCCACCGAAGTTGGTGCCCTGGTGGAGCAAGTCCTGGGGCAGTATGATGCCCTCTTCGGAAGTTTGCATGCCGACAAGGAAGGACAGACTCGGATCTGGACGGACTTCGTCACTGCCATCAACGCGGAGGGGGCGGCAGTCCGCGACTTCCAACATGTCAAGAAGCGCTGGGAGGACTTCAGGTCCAGGACCCTCAACAAGGCCCGGCGCCTCTTGAAGGCAGCGGATGCTAAGGGGCGCCGGGGCCACTTGTTGGACGATCAGATGAGGGTCCTGGAACGCATATCCCCAGCACTCCACGTCCAGGTCCTTGAGAGGCAGACCCGTCTGGAGTCGAGCGGTAAGTGTACATGCATCATGATTGTAAGTTGTGAGTGTGGTGATGTGCCAGTAGTATGCAGGTTGCACATGTGTTTGTATGGGGCCAAGTATGGGTGGGGGTGTGCAGGGCCGTGAGGCTAACACATGCGAGGGCTGTCATGTGTGAGACATGGATGGTGCTTGTGTGTGTAGGCTTGCATGCCAAATGCAGTTGTGTGGGCACACATGTTTGGATGAATGTGTATGTAAGTAGGCATGTTCGTGATGTCACACATGGATGTTGTTTTCAGCTGCATGTATCAGCACTGTGTACATGTGCATGTGTGTGTATTTGACAAGGGTGCAACAGTGATGCAACATGGATGCTTGTGACAGCGGGATGTGGAAGCCTGATTGGCAGATGTGACATGATGCCGATCTGAACACTGCGACAGTTGGCAGAGGTGTAGACATGCATGCAAGTGTGGTGGTGTGTGTACATGTGTAGTGCACTCCCTGTGTTGCATGTGATGTCTGGCTCACATTTGCCTGCTCATGCTGTTGTATGTGTATGGATGGTGCTGGCAGTTGCGATATGGCTGTGGTATGGCTCATGTGTGGAAGTTGAAATGACATGTGTGTTGGCGATTGTGATGCCATGTCTGAGGTTTGCCAATGCCACTCATGTACAACTGCCATGTGTGTATGTGTCCATTGTACAGTGCCCTGATGCCTGTGTTTTATTTCTCCCTGTCTGCAGCGTCAACTGATGAAGAGGGCGGAGAAGGTGCTGTGGAGCACAGCGGCGGGGAGCACACCGCCAGCCGGATACGCAAGGCCCGGCTCCCCTCCCAGATTGTGATCTCGTCGGGGAGTGAGGAGTCCGGTGCCGCGTCCCAGGCCGCAGCTGCCGGGGGGAGGTCCAAGAGGCGGAGGTCGGAGTTGGACTCCTCGGCAGCAGAAGGGGCAGCTGGGACCCCACTGGGCCCAACGGGGGAAGATGGCACGGAATCATCCAGGTTGGTGGCGGGTTCGGTGGAGGAGGAGGCCGTGCAAGCAACAGAGACGGGGTCTGGAGGTGGGGATTCCACTGGTGCTAGTGGTGCAGTGCAGGACCAGGGACAGGAGGCAGCACAAGTCGCCGCGGAGGTGCCTGTGTGCAATCCTGTCCCTGATCCAGTCACTGCATCATCTTGCACCAGCAGGGATGCCTACGTCCAGACCCGTTTTCAGGCAGGGGATGAGCTCACAACAACTGGCCTTCCTCTGCCTGCGGACGTGGCTATCCGGGTCCGGGTTGAGCCTGTCCTGACTGGTGTGGCGTTGCGTCAACGGGCCATGCGAGGTGACCTGCAGTCTTTTCATGAGAAGACTGCACGTCATCTCGAATGGCTCGTTGACCGCGTCGGCCTACTGGGACAGGTCACCCAGGCCGGATTCCTCCGTTTGATGGGGCTTGCTCAGACCCCCTGCTCAACTGAACCCCCTATGCGCCAGTCATTCTCCGTGCCATCTTCCCACCCATTAGTCACCTGCGTGCCCTGTGGAGCTGCCTCTAACGGTGCGGCCAGGCTGGTGGAGGAGGCATCCCTGCCACAGTCGGGAGTCGGACGTCCAGCAGGGGTGGCCACATCAACGACTGCACCCCAGCCGGTGGAGGATGTGCAGGCAGCAGGAGCCAGGGCACGGGCAGAGGCACAGCATCAGCAGCAACGAGGTGGGAGCCATGATGGCTCGGGGCCTTCGACATCGGAGGGGCAGGCATCGGCCGGAGGGCAGGAGGACCCAGGACGGGAAGTGTCTTCCGTGTGGCAGCGGTTGGGCCACGCCATAGATACGGAGCGGCAGCGGGCGGAAGAGGCACGGCTCACGATGGTCAGGGCGGAGAAGGCCCTGAGGCGGGCCGAGTGCCTCGAGGCAATCCGCAGGGAGTTGGAGGTGAACATGTCGACGGCCCTGCGGACCCTCGGGGCCATGGAGGAGGACCGCCTCCAGGACATTGAGCAAGAGTTCGATGATGCCCTGGCCCGGAACATCCCGAAGTGAGCCGTTGGACCGGCCCACTGCCCTTGTAAATAGTTCTGTAGTTAGTGTTAGGTTTCCTTTGGTTTTGCATTTTTTTTGGACCTTTTGGACAATGGGCCACATTTTTGTATATAGTTTTTTTTATTAGGTAGTGTTATATGATAGGTTTCATTTCTTCTGTTGGGATCATGGACCCTGGATTGTTTATCTGTATATAGTTGACTGTTGGATTTTCTATTTTTTTTTAATGATTTACCCATGGAGCAATGGTTTTCGATTTTAATTTTCCATTGGATTTACTTTTGTGAACTGTGACTTTGGACACCTTTCCTTTGGATTATGATTTGTGGTTTTACATTATTTTACGGACATGCTGCTTTCTTTTTTTTAATTCCCATTTTCGTTTGTTTATTTTTGATTCAATTTATGTTGCTTTTAATACATATTTTTTCATCAAACTTCAATGTGTAGTATCATCTCATTGGTTTCATGCATATCATGATATGGGTTTTGACATTCACTGACACCCATTGTGTGTATGTGAGGGACATGTGTTCATTTAAAAACTTGCCATTGGGGTTGTATCATGTAATTGCCATTTCTAAGTGGTTGGATGCAATACTCGGGTGGGTGTTTGGCATTTGGAGGCTGCCCATTAGGCCCAGGGATCTAGATTGTGATGACATTTTGGCTGGGGGACATGTGTGGGGGCCTGCTGGCAGGTGGCCCTGACTGGTGGGGGTGCAGGGGGACATGAGTGGGACATGAGTGGGGGCCTGCTGGCAGGTGCCCCACAGTGCTGGGGGTGCAGGGGGACATGAGTTGGACATGAGTCGGGGCCTGGTGGAGGGTGCCCTGCACTGCTCGGGGGTGGGGGTGCTGGGAGACATGTGTGGGGGCCTGGTGGAGGGTGCCCCGCACTGCTGGGGGGTGGGGGTGCTGGGAGACATGTGTGGGGGCCTGGTGGAGGGTGCCCCTGGATGCTGGGGGGTGGGGGTGCTGGGAGACATGTGTGGGAGCATGGTGGAGGGTGCCCCTGGATGCTGGGGGGTGGGGTGCTGGGAGACATGTGTGGGGGCCTGGTGGAGGGTGCCCCTGACTGGTGGGGGGTGGGGTTGCAGGGAGACAGGAGTGGGGGCCTGGTGGAGGGTGCCCTGCACTGCTAGGGGTGTTGGGAGACATGTGTGGGGGCCTGGTGGAGGGTGCCCCTGGATGCTGGGGGGTGGGGGTGCAGGGAGACAGGAGTGGGGGCATGCTGGAGGGTGCCCTGCACTGCTGGGGGGTGGGGGTGCTGGGAGACATGAGTGTGGGCCTGGTGGAGGGTGCCCCTGGATGCCGGGGGATGGGGGTGCTGGGAGACATGTGTGGGAGCATGGTGGAGGGTGCCCCTGGATGCTGGGGGGTGGGGTGCTGGGAGACATGTGTGGGAGCATGGTGGAGGGTGCCCCTGGATGCTGGGGGGTGGGGTGCTGGGAGACAGGAGTGGGGGCCTGGTGGAGGGTGCCCTGCACTGCTAGGGGGTGGGGGTGCTGGGAGACATGTGTGGGGGCCTGGTGGAGGGTGTCCATGACTGCTGGGGGGTGGGGGTGCAGGGGGACATGAGTGGGGGCCTGCTGGCAGGTGCCCCACAGTGCTGGGGGGTGGGAGTGCAGGGGGACATGAGTTGGACATGAGTGGGGGCCTGGTGGAGGGTGCCATGCACTGCTGGGGGGTGGGGGTGCTGGGAGACATGTGTGGGGGCCTGGTGGAGGGTGCCCTGCACTGCTGGGGGGTGGGGGTGGTGGGAGACATGTGTGGGGGCCTGGTGGAGGGTGCCCATGGATGCTGGGGGTGGGGGTGCTGGGAGACATGTGTGGGGGCATGGTGGAGGGTGCCCCTGGATGCTGGGGGTGGGGGTGCTGGGAGACATGTGTGGGGGCCTGGTGGAGGGTGCCCCTGGATGCTGGGGGTGGGGGTGCTGGAAGACATGTGTGGGGGCATTGTGGATGGTGCCCTGCACTGCTGGGGGTGGGGGTGCTGGGAGACATGAGTGTGGGCCTAGTGGAGGGTGCCCCTGGATGCTGGGGGGTGGGGGTGCTGGGAGACATGTGTGGACGCCTGGTGGAGGGTGCCCATGACTGCTGGGGGGTGGGTGTGCAGGCGGACATGAGTGGGACATGAGTGGGGGCCTGCTGGTAGGTGCCTCACAGTGCTGGGGGATGGGGGTGCTGGGAGACAGGAGTGGGGGCCTGGTGGAGGGTGCCCTGCATTGCTGGGGGGTGGGGGTGCTGGGAGACATGATTGTGGGTCTGGTGGATGGTGCCCCTGGATGCTGGGGGGTGGGGGTGCAGGGAGACAGGAGTGGGGGCATGGTGGAGGGTGCCCTGCACTGCTGAGGGGTGGGGGTGCTGGGAGACATGATTGTGGGCCTGGTGGAGGGTGCCCCTGGATGCTGGGGGGTGGGGGTGCTGGGAGACATGTGTGGGGGCATGGTGGAGGGTGCCCTGCACTGCTGGGGGGTGGGGGTGCTGGGAGACATGAGTGTGGGCCTGGTGGAGGGTGCCCCTGGATGCTGGGGGTGGGGGTGCTGGGAGACATGTGTGGGGGCATGGTGGAGGGTGCCCTGCACTGCTGGGGGGTGGGGGTGCTGGGAGACATGCGTTGTTGATCAGTAGTGCAAGGTGACATGTGGCTTGGCTGGGGGCATGCCCATTGTGGATGGGCTGCCTGCGGGACATGAGCAGGGGTGCAGGATAGTCCCCCGTGGTGTGGGCTGCCTGCAGGGGCCGTGGAGGTTGTAGAGCGAACACCTGGGAGGACCCACACGGCCAATTCACGTGTACTACTCCCCGGAACCCCTGAAATACACGTACCCTGCTGAAATCAAGTGTGAGACTTCCCGCGCACCCCGAAATACACGTACCCAGGACATTCGCGTGTGGAACTTCCCGCGCACCCCTGAAATACATATACCCTGCTGAATTCGCTTGTGAAACTTCCCACACACCCCAGGAATACACGTACCCAGGACATTCGCGTGTGGAACTTCCCGCACACCCCCGAAATACACGTACCCTGCTGAATTTGCTTGTGAAACTTCCCGCACACCCCAGGAATACACGTACCCAGGACATTCGGGTGTGGAACTTCCCGCGCACCCCTGAAATACACGTACCCTGCTGAATTTGCTTGTGAAACTTCCCGCGCACCCCTGAAATACACGTACCCTGCTGAATTTGAGTGTGAAACTTCCCGCGCACCCCTGAAATACATGTACCCTGCTGAATTCACGTGTGAAACTTCCCGCACACCCTAGGAATACACGTACCCAAGCCAATCGCGTGTGGAACTTCCCGCGCACCCCTGAAATGCACGTGCCCTGCTGAATTCGCGTGTGAAACTTCCTGCTCACCCCGAAATACATGTACACAGGACATTCGCGTGTGGAACTTCCCGCGCACCCCTGAAATACACATACCCTGATGGAATAGCATGTGAAACTTCCAGCGCACCCCTGAAATACACGTACCCTGCTGAATTTGCGTGTGAAACTTCCTGCGCACCCCTGAAATACACGTACCCTGCTGAATTTGCATGTGAAACTTCCCGCGCACCCCTGTAATACACGTTCCCGCTTGGCGTTTGCTGTTTGGCAGCCCTGTGAACTGGTCCAGGGTTAGCGCAGACATTTGCGATGAATTGGGGATTTTGATGGCTTTTCCTTGCGCGAGGGCGTTCTTGGGGGCGTAACTGGCACTGCTGCAGGGTCGCTGCGCCACTCTGCGCCACGGCTGGTTTTGGAGGCTTAAATCCATGAATACGCTGTGCGATGAAATGGATTTTATCACACGCGGCTGGTGCAGTGTACCGCACGGGGATACTGTGCGCCAGCCGCGTGCGCCACTTTTGTGCGAAATTCTATGAATTACCCTGTGTGTTGTGTAAGGCTGCCATGAGCAATGCCAATGGTTGTGATTAATTCAAAGCCTTTCACCCATCACATTTTTTCGTTATAATTTGTCTCCCTACGTGAGAGACCGTATGCCTAGACATGGGCTTTGTAAATTAATTGTGAATTGTAATTGATTATTTATAACGCGCTTAATACCCACAGGTTTCTAAGCGTGGACCCGGGGATCGAACCTGTTTTGCTCCACTGCCCATGTGCGACCCTCCATAGACAGATTCTTGCTCACTAGATGATAGAAACAAAACAAGCCTCACCTCACTGGCGAGGATCGCACACGACAAAAGCATGGATGGGGTTGCTTCTGTTTTTCTGTAGCGGGGACCTGGGGTGGGCTTCTTCCACTGGTGGCAGTAAACATACTGATTTGCATACAGATGGTCCCTTTCTGCAGTCGCACAGACGGGATGAAAAAGAAAGCTCTGGAAGGTTGCTGAAAGCAATGTCAGTGGTTGAGATTAATTGAAAAGCCTTCCAAACCAACACATTTTTTGGTAGCACTACGAGGGCCTCATCTCTCAAAGTCTTTCAAGCTGGGCAACTGCAGTCATCTGATGGGAACAGTTTGGAGCATGTAAGACTGGCACACACTGTCTGGGCAGCATGCCAGTGTGGCCCAATTCAGAAACTCCCAAAATTGTGTATGCAGCCCTATAGCAGAAGGTGAGCAATTTGGAGGGCATTTCTGTAGCTGGCCAAACAGCAGCTTGGCCTGCTAGAGATTAATGACCAATGCACCCCTATCAGCATGTACCAGGTGTTGCGGGAAGTGGGAACCCACTTGTTTGGCTCTTGTTTCTATCTACTTCTTATTGGAGTAGACAATGATGGCAGCATGTGCTGTTTCCAGGCCTGCTCGTGGAATCATGAGTTACAATGTTACGCCATTAGCATTGCAGAAACACTTCTAATTGAGTGGGACCATATCCAGGGAGATTTTACAGCACACTCCCAAACAAGTCACCCAATTCATTTTGAGGTCGTTTCTATGGATCTGGGTTACCTCATTCAAATGGTCTTACACACCCCCATTTCACTCACACTCTTTGGGACAAGAAACAAGCTGTGTGGTAACAATAATTCCTCTTATTTTGAATAGACCACACAATATTGACATGTGGCTCCCAACTCTAATTGCGAGCGAGACACAACTGAAACACGGTTGCCAAAGACAATCAGAATGAATCACAATCCTAAACTAATGCAATCTGCCAGCTCTTGTCTTTTTTTGACAGTTAAACAGTGCAATTCCACTTGCAATGCGTATTCAAAACAAACAGATGCTCTTTCACCAATTTGTGGACGTGTATTCTGAACAAGACCATCTACCTGTATATGAAGAAACACTGATCAAATCTAAGTGCCCTTTCTATTCAGTTTGCATTTAATTTGTTGCAAACCATGAACTGTAAATTACCTTTGAAATGAGAAACAATCACAAGATTAGGAAATCAAACTAGTAAAGGAATTAGCAAATCCCTCTCTTATTGGTCCCAGGAGTACACTTAAGGCAGAACACAGACACCCCCCTTGTTGTCTGTGTTGATATACATTGATATGCAATTGAAAGGAGTATTTCAAATTGACTTTGTTGTGTACTAGGATTCCATTCCGCTTTTTCAACATTCATTTTCTATTCACTTTAAGGACTAGAAAAAAAACGAATCTGGGACATTTTGACACTATAATCCTCATGGAGGAAAAACCTCTTTAAACCATTATTAATCTGTAAAATGCATTGGTGACCATAAATCACAGACCGAGATATAATTTGCCCTCTGTTAGATTGGTTTCTTTGGAAGTTTTAGGAGTAGACCCGATTCCCCACCCCATACCCCCATTTCCTGGTCTTGTGGTCATAGTAAGTCTTCAACTTTAGGCAGACATCTCAAGATTTCATGGGACATATGCTAAAGTAGGCTATTTATACTTCCAAAGGTTTTCCATTTGTTCATGAGCAGTAGAGGCATTGATCAATGCTGTTCCTGTTTTTGTATAAAACATGTTGTGGTAACACAATTATCAGCCAGTCATGAGTTCAAATGGGGATATCTGTGTAGCGGAAGAATGGATAGATCTCAAAACCATCCGATCTAGCGGTAGTAACAAGTCCAAACTAGGCCCAAAGTCAACCCCCAACTTCTTAAGGACACCTACAATTTTCAACAAATTAGTCATCACATTGCTAAGTTACTTCCCTGGTCACACTCACTTCCTTGAGAAAGGCCGAAATAAGAAAAGATGTGGTTGCTCATCAAAGTGGCACCAATCTCTGCCTTCAACATTTTCGGGCCAGGAGATTTTCAATCCATTTCGCCATTAGGCATGTCACAGTCAGCATGCACTTTTTCCATTGGCAGAACAAATTAAAGACCTGATGAAATTGATTTGTAGATCAGACCAAGGTAATTTCACTCCTCTTTTCTGTAGGTGAGCCTGTTGTGTGAAAAAGCTCATCTGAAATTGTGCATAGACCAAGCAAATAGATATTCAAATCTTGACCCATGAGAGTGGACACTACGTGATCTCAGGTAGATCTCTGGGGTGTTATTAAATCCCAGATGACCCCTCTGTTGCTGGTTCTTGTGCATGATTTAACATTATACTTTTGAAGTGGTAGGTATTACTCACTGGTCATAAGCAGATTGGAGTTTCCAAACAAAGTCCATCTTGGATTTGCAAAATCTTTTGCAATGTTATCAACACTCACCAATCTTTCTTTCCCCGACAATCTTGTTCAGACAGGGGAAAGTTTGCTGGGCCCTGAAGAAACTAATAAAATATTTCAATGGTAGATTTTTCCTTTTTGAGTGGTAATCTAATCAGCACCAGGAACATTCCTATTCCATTGAACAGCTGAAAGTTCACTTTCCGTACGAGACTGGGATCTAGTCACCACTGCCACATGGATTTCTCTTGGGATGTATTCCATGTCAATGGATTCTCCCTGTATAGCTTTGGGTTTGGCTAATTGCTCAGCGAAACCATTTCCCATTTCATTTGTTAGGAACCTCTATCTTAGAATGACGCAATCAATTTCCAATATAGTGTCATGTTGTTCAACTTCCCTAAATAATCTATGGTTTTGATCAGTTTGCTATGTTTGAAAGGCTTGTTGATTACACTGAGCATCACCCTGGTTTTTCAATTGATCAGATGTTTCACAAATCCATTTCAGACATAATCTGAATTGGTAATGATCACAGGTTCCTGGAGTTGGTTATTTGTGGCCGTAAGGGCAGCTTGATAAACAGTCCTCAGCTCTGCCTCTTGACTACTCAAGGGAGCAATTTTGTAATGGCAGAGTTTTCAGGGGAGTCCTCCACCAAAGCGTGTCTGACGCCAGCTATTAATTCCTTCTTGTCATTTTCAGTAATAAGGTAAGAATATTCGTCCACATAGCTATGCTGGAAGGTGTTTTCCTCCTATACCTTGCGTGGGGAGGCTACACATTCTAAGAATGTCGGGTGGGCACCATGACAAGACAATTTAATGTAAGAAATATTGTTTCTTTATTTGGTCCTTTTAATCATGAAACTGCTCCTCTAGCACTAGGAGCTAATTAATGTAAGGGTAAGGTCCTGCCAACGGCGTCAGGAACTTGGAAGGACCTCTTTATGAATCAATCATATGTTGTCATCTATTTGCTTTGAAAAAAAAGTCCAATCAAAGCAAATCAAATCAATTCAATTTTTGTGTTTCAGCCATTTTATGTGCCAACACATGTTTTCACGATTTACATAGAAAAGCTGTAAAGAATAAAAACACAGGCAGAACATGTCCCAACTGGCCGGAATACATTTTGGACATGTGCCTATCTTCAGGGAATTATTCTGCAAATAAACAGAAATATAAACAATACTTTGTAAGTGGAAATTGTTACTACTGCTGGCAGCTTATTAGATAGACTCTGTACAAGAGATAATGTCAACATTGTCCCACCTGCCTGTTTCTATTGCATCTTCTTCATAAGGAAATGAAATCTACATCACAAATAGGAAATACAAACTAAGTGTGTCTACTCCAAATGATGCCCCATGAATATTACTATATGGGCTGAAAAACATGTAAGCTTAGAGTTGTATATGAACAACCTACCTTAGAGGTGTGATTAACTAACTGTTATTGACTAACCTCGCAGGATCTCTTAATGAGTGCTAATGCTGCAAATAAAGAGAAGAGGAATGGCTAAAAAATTGTAAGGGTTCCCCTGTCACGTGACTAGTATTAGAGAGTGTGTCTCCTTTCAATGCGTACCCCATAGAGTTGTGTGGGATCCTAGAAGAGAACAGGAGATGTGCCACTTGTGCTATTTCGTGGCTGCTTTGAAAACTGCCATGTTGCATTGTTTTTGTACAGAAAGACCACCAGGGGGCGCACCATGATGCGATAATGTCACGTCACCCGTGTCGCAATGAGCCATGGGGTAGATGTCAGAAGTGCCATACATCATGTGCACTACGGTTGTTTGTAGTGGAACGTGCGTAGCCGTGATAAGAGTGTGTGATTCACAATGTATATATCTTGTAATGTAGATGGGTGTGATGATGAATATGATAGAAAAAATGAACTTGAAAATGTATTGAATTATATCACTATAGGAATAAACATGCTCGTTATTTCTGTTAGTGAGGGCAATGGGTGGCCTGAGTAATCAAAACTGGCAACAAGGTGTCTGATATAACTGCACTAAAATGTCATGGAAAAATGAACTTGAGAATGTTTCGGAATTATATCACTTCAGGAATAAACATGATAGTAAGTGAGGCCAGTAGGGGCCTGTCTAACTATAGCTTGCAACAATGTGTCTAATGTAACTGAACCTTAACAAAAGTGCAAAAAAACTATTCTACAAGAAACTATTGAAGCTACTTTCTTTGTTCAACCCTCCACAGAACAAAGGATTTCACCATCACGACATGGATGGTGTAACACGGCTCCAAGAATCAATTGAAGTTGTATTCTTTGTTCACTGGTAATAAAGAGTTTAACCGATCGATCCAAAAAGTCTCTCTTTGATTTAGAAGCTTGGTAATGTTCTTACCTCGCATTTCTGGGCTCAGGACTTCCAATATGTGGAACTCCATTTGGGATATTTGATGACCTTGTTCTACAAAATGAGGTGCCACCTGTGACTTCAGGTTCCTTGTTTGTGTATTTGAGTGATGCTCCTTCCATCTCAACTTCCTTTCCTTGAAGAATGCCCCACATAGTATTTACTGCAAGGGCATTTGATGCTATAAATTACATTGTGCAAGTACAGTAATCTTTTAACAGAATGTCCTCTCCTTTGTATAGGTGGTGCTGTAAATTACCTTTAAGAGCAAAGATACAGTTGTCACATTGCAGACATTAATATGTCCCTGTACGATGGGTTTTTGTTTTGTTGGTTTTAACGTTGCTATGCCTCAGCATATGCTTCTAGTGTAGGAGAATGCTGGAAATTCATCAAAACGACCACGCATGATAAGAGTCTTGGGGAAAGTAGCGACCAATGTTTTCATATAAAGGTCTTGATTTTTTTAAACTGTACATGGAATATTTAGAGACATATACATGAAGGACCACCACAAGATGTTCTTCATCGCTTTTGCTTTTTATTTGTAGTTCATCAACATTGGCCACGTTTTCTATTTTGCTGATTGCAGGCATGGCTTTATGTAGGAAGATGTTAAATTAATTCCTACTGTTGATGTACCCAAAGGCCGTACAAGTCCATGTGTATTGCCTCCCAACTCCCCGGAGTTCAAGCCAACTTTACATTGATGTTTACAGATCATGGACACCATTCCATATCCGTTTGTCAAATCACTTGCACAATACATTTAAGATCTGATCTTATTCAATTCTCTAAGGTCAGCACATATTCCCCATTGCCCAGTGATTTTAAAATCCCTAGTACTGGAATATTGAAAGCACTGTGAATGGGAGAAATTATCTCACTTGATTCCACGTTCTTGATAATCTCTGCGAGTGATTCCACAGACAGCAGAGGCAACAGTGCTGTCTAACAAGTACTGGAGTCACATCTGGGTTTGGAGGTATTCATGTATAATGGAGGGATTTTTGTCCACATAGGAATCAATAGAGAAGATGCTCTGGAAGTCCAAAGATACGTAGCTCAGTTGTTTTTGTTTCTCTTCATTGGCGCCATTTCCATGAGCCAGACTAATCTGTTCTTTAACCATCTGAAGGAAACCTTTGGAAAACATCTGGTGTAGCAATCGCTTGTCTATGCTAGAGTTTGGTTGAATGATCCCAGTTAATGGTCTATGTGGTCGGATGACTCTTTGGTATTGTCATGCCTTAACTTTTGCTCTGCGGCTGCCGTTTCACTCTGCAGCGTGCGTTGCCACCTTCAAGACATTGCCCACTCTAACCCGGCGGCACTTCCTTTTCCGGTTTAGCATACCGCACAGCCGGTATTTCATCCTTTCTGCGTTCATGTTCCCTGAAGCCTTGATTTCTAGTTTTTGTATCTTTTCCTGTTATACCTGGCCTATGGGATTTTTCTTTGTCCTCCTGTCTTCCTATGCTGTTGCCTGTGCCCTGCCCCGTTCAGGCACCTCTTGTCCTCCTGCCTGCTGTTGTTGCTGGTATCCTTGCTTGCGGCGGCATTTGTTCCTCTGAGTGCAGTTCTATTCCTGTGGTTGATTACCAGCCACCGGCATTCTTCATTGGAACTCTGTGGAGATTTCATCTTTATCTATTGAGTTTTTTTTCCCCATTGGGTTTTTTCCTCCAATGCTGGCTCCTGTGCTCAAGGCCACCAACCTGCTCATACTATATCGTGGGACATTGGCTTTGTCAGATGGTAGACTGCATTTCGACAAAAAGAAAACAAAATCATCAGAGGTAAGGCCCGCTATTGACAGGTACAGAGATAGTTATTTGTTACCATTTCATCATCCAACGTGGCATAGGTGACATCCTCTACTCCATAGGGTCACGGGAGTACAGCATGAAATCTACGCCCTGTGAAGTGTAAATATTTTCAGGACTGATATCATCAGCATTATTGTAACAATCTTCAAGTACTGGTCCAATGAATGGATTTGCTAGATCCATCATAAAATCGTGTAAATCAATAGCTATTGAATTAAGTTTTATTTACAGAAAGTGATTGGGGATCCTTATTGCCAACCAATGTTGAAATGGGATCAACTCAGAGGTCTACAGTGTTGTTAGGTAGCGAAGGTCATTGTTGCTGAAGATTATTCAAACCTTTGAATCCTTATTTATTAAACAAGGTTTTTCCTTTCCTAAATTTGAAAGTTAACGTGAATGGTCTGGTATTCATAGGGACAGAAACTTCTTATTTTACTTGGAATTCAACAGCATAATATGTTTATTTCATTTGCTATGAAATGGGAATGCCGAAAGGTTTTCTTTATGCTGATGGATTTTATCGAGTTATCGCCTATTCTGGAGCTGACATTGTTTTTAATGAAGTCTACATTTATTGCAAGTTGATGGGGTATGTCTTTACCAAAATAAAAATGGATATCACATTTCTTATGATCCAAGAATGATGAGGTTTTTCAAATCTCAAACATGCAGACCTAATTTCCACTTGTTTACAAGATTACATGTCTATTCCCTTACAAGATTACATGTCTATTCCTTTTTGCAATTGTCTGAACAAAACATTTCCTATAACCTCTTTTCAGTAGTTAGACAGGCGTTGGAGAGAAAATTAAGTTCACCTCAATTGATTTGAATGGGGAAGAATACTTTTGTATACATGTTAAACTACTGAACGTGTTTACTGATTTGTCCACCGGTTCACCTTGGACTTGGTTATAAGTCTCCCGAGAATGAAACCTCAATATGTTTCCATTCTGAGTGGAAATACACACATTGCTCGGTGGAAGACTGATTTTTAGGGCTTTTAGAGATGTGGTGTTAAGGTCAGGGATTTGCTGCTTTTGAAACTAATTTCAACTTGGTTCGGCTGTCCCCAATAAAGTGAACGGTGCCATTTAGAGAGTGTCATGACGCGCGCTCCATGGAAGCTATGGAGCCGGTGGAAGGGCTGATTCCTCCACCAGCGGTCTAGTCTCCCACGCACTGCTGTGCCGTCATGACGCACATAAATGGGCGTCTCACGCGGTACTCATTGCGTTGCAACCTTGCTTTTCCGGCCTGGTTCATACGCTTGGTCTCCTCTCAGACCCCCCCCCCGCACAGTGTATTCCTGCTTGCTTCCTCTTGTCAGCCCTCAGTGATATCCCTCTCTACTCTCTTCCCGCAATCCCTCTGAGTGCTACCTCCTCTCCTCTGTTTCTCCCGCTCCGTTGAATTTCCCTTCCCGGTGGGGCTTACCTTGCTCCATTCCCTCCGTTGTCTCCTGTAGACCTCATCCTCACTTCCTCGGATACGGAATCATTCCAGCAGCGCTCAGGATACGCACACTATCCCGATTCCTGCAGTGTCTTCTGGGAACTGTAGTCCTCGTATCAACTCCAACGGAACGCCTTCAGCCTCGACATCAGTAGTGCTATACTTCCAAGCACACCAGGGTTTTTCAGCCACGCTTTTCCCTGGTTTTGGGGGCGGACTCCCGGAGGGCCCCTTCTGCCTTGCTGTCTACCAGTAGGCAGGGTGGCTTCCGGTGGAGCTCGTCCCACTCTCAACAGGAAAGGACGAGACCTCTGGAGGGAAAGAAGAGCCATTGACACAGACGATTCCTCAGAAGAACTCAACACAGGTGAGGAGGAGGGAACCAAGGAGGGTACTAGTCAAGCTACCAATACTCCATCGCATGACAGTTTGCAACGCCAAAGAATGGCTAGCTTAGAGCAGTATCAAGAACTGGTTAATGCCATTCAGGGGATAACTGCTGAGCTCCAAACCATGAGGGTAGAAAACACCGCCCTTAAGGCTGACAATGCCGCTCTGAGACAACTCATGATTCGGAGAGAAGAGGTTCGGGAAGATCTCCCACCCATGCCCTTACCCTGTGGGAAGTATGAGGGGAACCCCAAGAAGATTAAGGAATTCCTCGACGCCTGTAGAGTATACTTTACTTTTCGCCCAAAGATGTACGAATCCGACAAGGCAAAGGTTGGCTTCCTTGTCTCAAATCTTGGGGGTAACGCTCTAGCATGGGCTACCCCGTTGGTTACAGAAAATGATCCTATCCTGAATGACTACAATGCCTTTGTACTACGATTCAGAGAACGCTTTGAAAGGACCGAGACATTGTACGCGTCTTATGAAAACATACTAGACCTCAAACAGGGTCTTGTTGATGTACAAACCTATGCCTCAAACTTCCAGAGGATAGCTTGGGAAACAGGATGGCCTGACTCAGTCAAACAGACTCTCTTTCGGAGAGGGCTACATGAAGATTTGAAGGACGAACTCTCTCGAGTAGCAAGACCCTCCTCCTTCCAAGAACTAGTCGCTCTGGCCCTCCAGATGGAATTTCGAATTTCAGAGAGAAGAGCAGAAAGAAGGAAGACCGGACCCAATTCGCCTTCTACACCATCCTCCTACTCACCAGCCGCTCCAGACAGATCTCTTCTCCAGACAGAAGAACACATGCAAATCGGCGCAGCAAGGGGTCCACTTACTGCAGCAGAAAGAAAGAGACGAAAAGACCGGAGCTTGTGCATGTATTGCGGTTCTGAGAAGCACCTCCTTAGGGACTGTCCGGAGGTACCTCCCCGAAGGTCGGGAAACGAAAGACCCCGACCCTGAGCAGGGAGACGGAAGGGGCTTCACTTGCTAATCCCTGTTTTACAAGTGCGTCCATACCATGTTCCCCCTCAAACCAGTTAATGGTCCTAAAGATAGTTCTGGAATGGACCCCAACCCAAGCTGTTGAGTGTCTATCAATGCTTGACTGTGGTGCAGCTGGGAACTTTATGGACGACCAATGGGCCAGTAGATACGCCATTCCTAGGAGAGAAAAACCTCAGCCCATACCCGTTGAAGGAGTGGATGGCACACCTTTGTCTTCCGGTCTTATCCATCAAGAAACCACGGAAGTCACGGTTAAGATGAAGACTCATCATGAAACAGTGGTCTTTGATCTGATAAAAGCTGCCCACTTTCCGGTGATACTCGGGATACCCTGGTTGAGAAAGCACAATCCGGGGATCGACTGGGTAACTAACATTATAGAGTTCAGGTCAGACCTATGTTTGCAGTCCTGTTTGAAGGAGGAAGGGCAACAATCACATCAGGGTGACACAGTGCCAGCGAGGAGTATTAACTCCATTCCCGTTACCTATCGGGAATATACCGACATCTTTGCAGATACTCTTCCCAGACCCCTTCCCCCACATCGAGCTGAGGACTGTAAAATCGATCTCATACCTAATGCAGTGGTCCCATTCGGGAGAATGTATCCCTTATCCCTCCCGGAGAAGGAAGCATTACGAGATTACCTAGCCAGCAATCTACAGAATGGCTTGATACAAGAATCGACTTCCTCGGCTGGAGCTTCTCTGTTCTTTATTCCAAAAAGGGGAACCAAGGAACTCAGACCTTGTATTGACTACAGAGGCCTAAATAGCCAAACCATACGAGATCGATACCCTATGCCTCTAATTAAGGAGATCATGGAAGCAGTACAAGGTGCAAAATGGTTTACCAAATTAGACCTTAGGGGAGCCTATCATCTCCTACGAATCCAACATGGGGACGAATGGAAGACAGCCTTCCGTACTCCCTTAGGTCATTTCGAGTACAAGGTAATGCCCTTTGGGTTGGTTAACGCGCCAGCCCAGTTCCAAAGATTTATGGACAAAATCTTCAGTGATCTTCTGTTTAAGTCCACGGTAGTTTACTTGGATGACATCCTGGTTTACTCTCATACTTTAGAACAACATCGTCTACACGTAAGAGAAGTGATCAAGAGACTCCGAGGCCACCACCTATTAGTCAAGCCAGAGAAATGTCTTTTTGAGGTTGCTACTGTTTCATACCTGGGCTTTATTCTGTCAGAAGACCGCATCGAGATGGACCCTCACAAGACTACATCTATCAACAATTGGCCTGTTCCCAGCTCAGTCAAGGACATCCAGAGGTTCCTGGGGCTGACAAATTTCTATCGAAAATTCATCACGGGCTTTTCCAACACAGTCCTACCTATCACAGCTTTACTTAAGAAGGGGATGAAGTTCCTTTGGACGCCAGAAGCAGATTCCGCCTTTCATCAGCTCAAACAAGCATTCACCTCTGCACCCATCCTCAGGCAGCCTGATCAGTCGCAACCCTTTATCATAGAAGCCGACGCCTCTCAAGGGGCTATCGGAGCAGCCCTACTACAAAGGAAGGAGGATCAACTCGAACATCCCATTGCCTATTATTCCAGAACACTTACCTCCAGTGAAAGGAACTATTCAGTGATCGAAAAAGAGCTGTTAGCTATTAAACAGGCATGTGAGGAGTGGCGCCATTTGTTGCAAGGAGCGAAATACCCGTTTCAAGTTCGAACAGACCACAGGAACCTAAGTGTTCTGCAACAGATGGAATGCAGGAACTCTCGTCATGCTCGTTGGGCTTACTATTTCTCCCAATTTGATTTCATACTCACGTATCTTCCAGGTAGAGACAATCACTTAGCGGATGCTCTCTCCCGCAGCCACCAAGAAGGATCAGGGAATCACCCGGAACAGGAACGGCTGCTCAACGGGAAGAGATTCATAGGAACAGTTAATAAATATCTACAGCAGGTTCTTGAAGCCCAAAGAACCACCTCTCTTCCCAGAGACCCCTCTCTGACCTACAAAGGAGAATACCTGTATAAGGACGACTTGCTTTACCTGCCCACCCAAGATCTCCAGAACCAAGCCCTTTCGTGGTGTCACGATCTGCCTATGGCTGGTCACAAGGGCCGTGCTGCTACACTGGAACTACTGAAGAGGAGTTTCTGGTGGCCCAAGATGAATCAGGATGTTGGGGAGTATGTCTCTTCCTGTCCCACATGCGCTCAAGGCAAACACAGTTCGGCTAAACCATTGGGGCTTCTACAACAGGATGAACCACCCGCTGGACCTTGGCAACATATTTCTATGGATTTCATCGTGGAGTTACCCAGATCGGGAGGAAGTTATGCTATCATGGTAGTGGTCGACTCCTTTAGTAAGCTGGCGCATTTCATTCCTCTTCAAGGCACTCCTTCTGCCACTACCACAGCAGACGCGTTCCTCAAGGAAATAGTCCGTCTCCATGGTCTGCCCTCCTCAATTGTGTCTGCTAGAGGAACACAGTTTACCTCCAAGTTCTGGACTGTATTGTGTAAACAGTTACAGATTCAGAGAGCATTGTCTTCTGGCTTTCACCCGGAAACAAAAGGACAGACCGAACGCCTCAACGCTACACTTGAACAGTTTCTGAGATGCTACTGCAACCAGACTCAGGATAACTGGAGTCATCTCTTATCGGTTGCAGAATTCTCATATAACAACACCAAGCATACTGCGATCGGTATGAGTCCCTTCAAATGTACATATGGGTACGAACCCAAACACATCCCATTTCCCACCGTTCAACCCACTAATGTCCCTACCATAGACCTACTACTAGACACTCTCAAACGAACCCACAAGTCAGCTCAAGAAACCCTGTTGGCCAGTCGTCAGACTTACAAGAGATGGGCTGACAAGAACAGGAGACCTAATCCTGATTGGAAGAAAGGAAGCAAGGTCTGGTTGTCCACGAAATATCTTCCCCGGAGAGTCCACCGAGGTAAATTCACACAGAGATATATCGGACCTTTTTCCATACAACAACAGATCAATCCTGTGGCCTTTCGGCTAAACCTCCCGCACTCTCTTCGGAGAATACATCCAGTGTTCCATACCTCGCTTCTTAAGGAATACAAACCTGATCCATTCTTGAGAACCTCCAGGAGAAAGATACCCAGTGTGGATGATGACACCCAAGAGTATGAGGTTTCGCGCATCTTGGACTCTCGTTACAAACACGGAGTCCTACAATACCTCATACTGTGGAAAGGATACCCTTGGACGGAAAGAACTTGGGAACCAGCCAAAAATCTACATGCCACCAGGCTCCTACGCATATTCCACAGACACCATCCAGGCAAGCCTGGAGGACGGTCTTGGCGAAGGGGTTATACTGTCATGACGCGCGCTCCATGGAAGCTATGGAGCCGGTGGAAGGGCTGATTCCTCCACCAGCGGTCTAGTCTCCCACGCACTGCTGTGCCGTCATGACGCACATAAATGGGCGTCTCACGCGGTACTCATTGCGTTGCAACCTTGCTTTTCCGGCCTGGTTCATACGCTTGGTCTCCTCTCAGACCCCCCCCCGCACAGTGTATTCCTGCTTGCTTCCTCTTGTCAGCCCTCAGTGATATCCCTCTCTACTCTCTTCCCGCAATCCCTCTGAGTGCTACCTCCTCTCCTCTGTTTCTCCCGCTCCGTTGAATTTCCCTTCCCGGTGGGGCTTACCTTGCTCCATTCCCTCCGTTGTCTCCTGTAGACCTCATCCTCACTTCCTCGGATACGGAATCATTCCAGCAGCGCTCAGGATACGCACACTATCCCGATTCCTGCAGTGTCTTCTGGGAACTGTAGTCCTCGTATCAACTCCAACGGAACGCCTTCAGCCTCGACATCAGTAGTGCTATACTTCCAAGCACACCAGGGTTTTTCAGCCACGCTTTTCCCTGGTTTTGGGGGCGGACTCCCGGAGGGCCCCTTCTGCCTTGCTGTCTACCAGTAGGCAGGGTGGCTTCCGGTGGAGCTCGTCCCACTCTCAACAGGAAAGGACGAGACCTCTGGAGGGAAAGAAGAGCCATTGACACAGACGATTCCTCAGAAGAACTCAACACAGGTGAGGAGGAGGGAACCAAGGAGGGTACTAGTCAAGCTACCAATACTCCATCGCATGACAGAGAGACATATTTCACACTTTTCTCTAGCTTAATTGGGAGGTGGGGTTGGGCCCAAAGGAGGACCTCTTGATACTAACGATCAGAGATTAAATAAAAATTGGAACAGTATATTCAATCTGACAAGTACTTTGGAAGGGGATTTAACATTAATGGGGGCTGGGGTCTGCTTAGCCCCCATCCTTTGCCCAAATGCTCTCAGTCAGATGCTTGACTTGTCACTCCAGTTGGGAGATCTTTTTCATGCCCTCTTGGTTGCATTGTGGTCTCGATTCATACCTCTGTTCTTCCCTAGGAATGTATCGATCTCTTCTAGTGGAAGAATGTGGCGAGTTCTGGTTGTTGATGTTGATGTTGTAAGTCTCCACCCTGCTATTGGGATATATTGTCCTTGAACCTAGGAGGAGGAGGGTAATGCTTTGGTAGTTTCTTCTAGGAGGAGATTGATTACCTTTCCTGGAAGCAGTCTGATTTTATCCCCGTGGAAAACCAGCCCTAGGTTCATTTTATCCCTCCCATGTGGGGAGTATAGATTTAACCAATGGTGGTCCTAGAGGCAAAGAATCAGGGACTAATATAAAATACAGATCCATCTTAGATGGAGATTTATAAGGTCAGGTAGAGAGGACTATTCTGCTGACTTTAAAACGAGGGTCTCCTCTATCTCTTATCAGCTTTGATGACAAGTGTTTTGATTTCCCTGCCCCCACCCCTGTCAAATTGAAGAGTGCATTTCAATCAATTACCTTAATTGTAGCTGGTGCTGGTGTCTATTCTGCATTTTATTTTGCATTTTTGGGTGAGGTACCTCCTTTGAATTATACTCCTCTCCAAATATCTTCTATCAACAAAGTAAGTTTCAGAATAACCCTGTTGCCCCCTTTTTGTGGAAGGGCACACAATAATATGGTCTTGAATTCCTGATATCGACATGTAGGAAATCTGTGCAAACACACACTTGAGATCCTGAGCAACATTTCTGGGGGACTGAACTTCAGCATATGTCAAATAGTAGGCTGCCTTTCAAGCTTCTCAATTCTCAATGTTCCCAAAAGGAAACGTTTGCATCTTGTTGAAAAGCGCCATACACATTTGTTATGGCTTTGATTTGTATAATTTGACTGGTTTAAAATTGAAGTTGTGATGTCGTTGCCTTTTATTTTTTAACTTGTGTCGAATTCCCTCATCATAGTCAGAGCTACTTCCACACCCCCTTCAAGTGAACAGATCTTCTCTCCCTGTGGGGTTTCCTGCAGGAAGGCTTGTCATGTGCATGGCATAAGGTGTTGTATCTTTGGGTTTTTCTATCGTGCTCATCTGGGTGATTATCCAGACTCCCATCTGAGTCGTTGAACAGGTTTTCAGCAAGACTTTCCAGGCATGCATTCCTTGTCTGTCACAGTTAGCCAAGTGTGCTAAATAATCCTGTTGTTCAATCATGTGTTGTACCTCTTGCTCCTTCGCTGGTTGTCATGCATTTCAAACTTATTCTAATGTTAGGAACATGTTAATGTACCCTCCTGTCCACTGCTTACATACTAAATGAAACACTCTCCTTCTCCCCCCATTCTCACCTGAAGGTCCAGGTGTTCCTGTGCTTTTGACACTGCATCCGCAGCTTTCCTTCTGACTATATATGTTTGGGGATGGGAAACAGTATACCTATTGGCCTCTGTGTGATTAGGCAAGCTGGACCCACTAGCATTATTCAAGCAGAATTCAGGTTTTGTGGGGGGGGGGAGGTCTCAGGTAAAGAACACGGTTTTTCATTTTGTATGGCACCTGTATCTCTCTGATATTTAGCCATAAGTTCTGAAATGAATAATTTTTCTTTAATTTCCTTTCAATGCATCAATTTGATGCATTTCAATAATCATGTGTTGCTCAGACTGAACCAGTGTTTCTCTTTTCATGGAGACCGGCCTGACCAGACTCATACACTCTATTAGCAGAGGCCAGTAATTCCATTTATTTAGAAGCAAAATCTGTAGTAATTATTTTGTACTCTGGCAAACCTGTACTTCAAAACTGTACTTCAAACTTTTTCTTGAATTTTAGACAGCCAGGTAGTTAATACATACCTTATTTGCCCTTTTTGTTGAATTCCCTGCGTATGGACAGCCAACACCTTTTGTAGTTTCTCTTTGAATGCAACATTTGTCTCCATATATTTTGCTAATTCTTGTACATAAACCCTGTTTTTATCTCCTTGTGGGTGCACTTGCGTCAATTGTAAATGCAGTGCATGTTTTTCTTGAGCCAGAGGGTCCTTTTCTTTAACCATTTTAGTTCTCTGCTATTGTACAATTTTACAGCTGCAGCTTATCAATCCCAGCTTGTGATTCAACCTCCTTAACAATTCATTGTGTTGCTTTGTCTTCTAGACTATCTGGGCCATTCTTTGATGATCTTGGGAAACTCCTTCATTCTCTTTCCACTAAACATCACCTCATTCTCTTAGGTGACTTTAACCTTCTATAAGGGAGGCATGGTATCAAAGGTATGACAGACACTCAAGAGCTACAAGTTAGTTCAAAACCTTTATTAAAGTTTTCAATGGGGTTGGAAAGCTCCTATCTTGCCCTACAACTAAGATGGAAGTATTCTCGACCATCAAATAATAAAGTAAACACAGTCCTAGTCAGTCTTTGCCAAATCAAAATGGCCTATACTAACACATCCTAATGCCTGCCCTATCACTCATACACAAAGAGTGTAAAGGGGAAAATGTATGCAAAGGGAAATCAGTGTCATAACATAAAGGATCAAAGTGGCTGAGGCAGCTCTCTTCCCCACGTTGGACAGCAGAGAGTAAGGCGTCCCCCGCAGACAAGATGACACACTATGGCCCAGGTTTTCAAAACCAAGGCAGTTTAAAACATGGATCGAGGCCCGCCTGGCCTTCCACATTAAAGTCACTTATTCCAGTGTTCCAAATGTTCTTTCACAGTTCAACCAAAAGGTTCACATGAGTCTCACTCCGTCAGGCTTGGACCTCTCAAAGCTTTAACAGTTTACATAGGTCTCCCTCAGCCAGGCTTCCCCACTCAAGGTATTAAAAGGTCACGTAGGTCTCCCTCAGTCAGGCTCGGACCTCTCAATCACAGTTTAATCTAGGTCTCCCTCAGTCGGGCTCGGACCTCTTTCAACAAAAAGAAGCAGATTCAACATAGGTCTCTCAGCCATACTGGGACCTCGCAATCGTAGCACTTTTAGGGATTCCCTTCCCCAAGCTTCAATCACACTCTCTGGGCTCTCCTCAGCCGGGCTCAAGCCTCTCTTCATCTTGATTTCACTGTTGAAGTCTTTCGAATGTGTGAGGATTGCTCCAAGTACCTCAGCATGACCACTTTTTCTAACATATGTTTTCCCCCCTACACCAAAGCATCTTGGTTCACGTAGTTTCAAACACAGAAAAAGTTCAAAGATAACCGTTTCATCCAGGTTATCCCTCTGCCGGGACAAAACCCAATAGTTTTGCGATTCAAAGTTAATTCCTTATATCTGGTTTCTTTCATTCAATTCTTGCTGCTTCACAAAAGACAACACATATTTTGCGGAGACTTTAGAGTGGGCAATCTCCTTTCGCCGGACCACTCGCCTACTCTGTATCTTTCAGTTTAAATTTCAATAATGCTTTACCTCTCACACAGGTCTCACTCAGATGGGCTTGGACCCCTCTAGATTTGCAAAAATAATTGTTCCTTGACTTCATGTCACAGAATGCAAGAGTCTTTTTCACTCCCACTTCGCTAGCTCCCCCAAATGGCATCCATACGGTTTTGGGAGCTTTAAAGAGATTTTTTCCTGAGGTCAGGGTCTTTACACCTGCTCCTCAAAGGCCTGCGCTTTTCTGTCTCACCCAGGGGAGAAGCGCTGGATTGGGCAGTGCCAGGTAACCCCAGCTGCCCCTGGTTTGGCTCCCTGGAGTCAGAGCTCCCTGCCATACTGCAGCTTCCCCTATATTCACAGGCCCAGCAGTTTGGCAGCCCTCCTTACTACAGGCCTTCCAGGGTCTCACCGGCGGCAGTCCTTCTTTCCTGGCTTCTGTGCTTCCTCAGCATCCCCAGGTCACTCAGAGTGTGCCTGTGTGCTCTGGCTTTAATACTGACTGGGAGGCTTAACATGTTTCAGGTGGGAATGATTGCAGAGGGAGGCCTGACCTTGCCTGGCCTCATTATAGGAACATTGCCATAGAGTTGCTATGGTTGATGTGTATACCTTCCCTTGTGTAATCTTTATTACTCCTGTTTGACTTTTCTTCTTCCCAGTACTTGACGGATCTAATTAATGAAGGTAATTCTGGGAAATGTAGTGTTTAGCAGACTTTGAAAAGAGGTTAGTTGAATAATTGTCAGGAGATCTGTCTATAAAAAAAATAGGGATTATGGGGTTTGTAGTATCCCCCAGAAGGGGAGGGAAAGTTATTGGTAGAAAGAGGGGAATGAATGTGTCATTGTGGATGAATGGATTTTGGTTTCTATTGCGGCTTTTTGCCTTCTTCTCTTAAGTGAACGCGCTGGGGTAGGATGGGACTTAGCTTGGAATATCCCATGAAGGATGGGGGGATGTCGGGTAGGGATGAGCCTGAAAGATGGGGGGATACCACGTCTCACCTTCGGATGTCCCACCCCCACTCCCTGAAGACCCCTCACACAGGTGATCCTCCCACACTGGTCCAGCCCCAGGGTCTGGAGCAAGATATCCCTGGGGTCTAGACAGTGAGAGACCCTCAGGTTTCTCACACTTCCCTCTCCAACCACTTCTCAGAAATCTGAACTTCAGCCTTTTCTTAGGGACCATGCCCTTCACTCTATCCATAACCTACCCTACCCACAGAGGGGGAAGCTCTTTGGATCACTTATTCATCTCTATCTCTCTCTCAACCACTAATAATACTGTCACACCATTCATATCTGATCACTCAATTATTTACACCACCATCTCCTTTCCACCCTCTGACCTTTTCTCACCACTTGCATCAACTATTACTAAAAGAAAATGTAAACCTTCTGCCATCCCCCCTTTCTCTCCGACCTACATTTCTCACTCTCCTCCTTCACACCTGATGCCTCTCCCACCAACACTGCCTTGCCCAGCTTCCAATCCCTACGATATGACTCATTCTCCTCTCACCTCCCACTGCTTACTTTCACCCCTAGGTCTCAGCATCCTCAACCATGGGTCGTCCCATTCATACGCGCTTTCCACACAGACATGCACCGGCTTCTGCGCAAATGGAGGCATACCCACTTCCAAGAGGACTTGCAACTCTACCTCTCGGCCTTGAACTTTCTCAAGTCCACTCTTGATAGAGCTATAAGAGAATTCTACCTAACCCTCATTGACTCTCATGCCAACCATCCTCGCTGGCTACAGGGCACCCTAAACTCACACCTCACACATCCTAAGTCTATGACTATCAACTCCACTCTCACAGCTAATGACTTAGATGAATACTTTGCTGCAAAAATTCCCAAATTAGAGACTCTTTCCCGACCTTCCTCACACTCCTTCCTCCTACGTTTCACACTCCGCCTACTCTACCATTATCCTCTGCCTCCATCTTCCACTTTAGTCACACTAATACTGACGAAGTGCTATCTCTATTGAGGAAGGCTAACCCCTTGTGTGCCCCTCTTGCCCCTTTAGTTGCCTCTCCATTCACTGAACTCTTCTATCTGTGCTTCGACTCTGCTTACTTTCCCTCTTTTTTCAAAACAGCCACAGTCACCCCTCTCCTAAAAAATAAAGGCTTACCCGGACCTATCGGCTAACTTTTGCCTTGTGTCTCTCCTTTCAGACTACTCTAAAGTGTTTGAAAGGGATGTGTTCAAACGCCTTACCAATTTCTTAGACATCCACAACCTTCGAGACCCTCTACAAACAGGTTCTCGCTCCTGTCACTCCACGGAAACTGCTCTCATGAATGTGTCTAACTTCATCACATCTGCTAAGCACTCAAACCTATCATCTATCCTAATTCTCCTTGACCTGTAGTCTGCCTTTGACACTGTTGATCACTCTGATCTCCTTAATACTCTCTTTATTCTTGGTATTCGCTCCTTTTTACACTCTACATTTCTGCTCTTGGGGCACTAATCTCCTCCTTTAGGTTCTTGTACCACCTTTTCGGGGACGACACCTAAATCTTCTTCTCTTTTCCTGAACTCTCCTCTGATCCCTCTATCAACATTTCAAACTGTCTCCCATTAAATATGAGAATTCTTTGCACTCTTTGATGTTAAACTCTACCAAAACAGAGGTACTCTTCGTCCCTGCCAAAAGCTCACTCTCCTCTCTTCTTCTGCGTAGCCAGTTCCCACCTGCCACTCTCCCCTACTCTTCTTCAGCTAGAAACCTCTGAGTCATCTATGAACCTTCTCACACCTTCTATACTTTCATCTCTAAAACTGAAACAACAGCTCACCTCAACCTCCTAAATATTAGGGAAATCAGACACCTCCTTCCTTTCAACACTGCCATGCATCTCTTAACCACTCTTGTCTCCCCTAAACTGGACTACTGTGCCAGCATCCTCTTTGGTCTCCCCAACTATGCTTTCTGTCCTCTTGACAAGATCATTAACTTTGCTACCTGGACTCTCTTTGAACTCCCTCACTTCATACCTACTTCCTCGTACCGTCACCAGGCTGGATGACTGATGATGCAAAACAGGGCAGATTTAAATGTCTTATTCTGGTTCACAAATCAATCAACGGCAAAGCAACACTGTATCATCCTCTATCCAACTCTATAAGCCTTCTCGTAATATCCACTATGCTACCTCAGCTACCCTTGTGGCCCCTCGCCCTCCTCATGCTTCCTTTCGCATCCGCTCTTTCTCTCTTCTTTCTCCACTTGCATGGAATTCTCTTCCCCCAGACATCCAAAAAACAGTCCACACAGATTTGTTCAAAACAAAACTCACCTCCTAGTTACCCTCTTAACCTACCTCTCATCTGCCTGATAGCTAACATGTTTCCCTCGCCTCTAACCTGCCTCTGTCTCTCACTTCCTCTGCCTCCATTCTAGCACTTCACCCATCATGGTCACACCCCGAGCGCAGCATGCCGTACCGCCTACCTGCACTTAAAAATGTCCAGTGTTAGTTGTCCTTAATCCACATATGTCCACTTATGTATTGTCCCCAGTGACTGTTCCTTGTACTCCCCTCCACAACAAGTCAGCATGCCCCTCAAACTCGTCCGATTGTAAGAAGCTCACTGCTTCCCATCAAATCTGATTTCTTTTCTATTGTACGTCCTTTTGTGACCAAAAGAGCATTGTTCCTCCTGTAAACAAATAAAATATCTTTTAAATGTAATTTCAGACTCCAATATTATTAAGGAAGCTATAACTGTAAATGGTATGGTCATTTAGTTTGCTTTGCAAATTGTCCTGTGCCCTACACTGATTATAATCATAACGTAGGCTCAAATATTCTGCATCAAGATGCTCTCTCACCTCTTCGTATGTCTTAGTTTCGTTTTGCATCTGTTGCAGGATGCCTTGCTGCTGATAAATTGATATCTGATCAGCTTCTCTTTTAACCCTTTTTTCCTTGTACTCTTTGATTGTTAGTTTTCTGCATATGTATCAGCTTTACTAATGTCTTTTTGGCTTAATCTTGACTTTTTAAGATCGGCATCCTATCCGCTACTCTGTTCCCAAGAAACTAAGGGTGGAAAAATAAATCCGCAGAAAGATTTGCGAACATTTTCATGTCATCTTTTTTAAGTGGTTACATATAATATGTTCTGAACTGATTGGTCTAATGGCCCATTTCCCTCCGAAATATCTCTGCACATTTGCTACTCTGAAATTCATCTGGTCCTTTCAGAGCCCTGGACCTTGTTTTGCCCATTCCACATGGAGTACAAAGATGGACAGGATGGGTGTTTTGCCATTTCTAGGGCAGGCAAAGGTGTACATATTTTAAAAAAATATGTGAAAATGTGAATATAAAACCTTAATCAAGACACACATAAAGCGTCTAACTTGATGTGCTCTCTCTACAATAACAATCATCTAATACCAAATAATTTCCATTCATGTGCACCCCCAATTTCAAAATTAACTCTCTGATACAGCTTGCTTTTTAAGTTTTAAATGAGTGTACACTCAAAACAGTTCCTTCTTGATGCTTTAATTCCGTATTAGAGCGAACCCTGCCGCTGTTAATGAGACTGTGCCTTAAGACCATCTAGTCTGCCACAAGAAAACACCCTCACGTACCTTGTGATCTTGTGCAGAGATCCGTATCAAACAGTAAAAACAGTGTGAAAACTGGAGCCCCTTAGGCTCTGTATCATGGTATGAGCCCCCTGTTTCTAGCAACCCTTTCAAATGAACGTGACCTTATTGAGACAAATGCAACAGCTCACCCCAAACAAGCCCTGCACAATTATGTACTGTAGGTCCTATGTATGGATATGGATAAACTTAATCTATTGGCCATGCACACCACTGTTCGGATTTTGGAGCCGTGAATGGCGAGCACCAGGACCTTGGGACCTGGAGAGGGGAATTGCCCACATGGTTGGCCGATATCCTGAGCAGGCAACAACAAAGCATCACTCAGCCAAGACAAGAAAGAAAGGAAGGGGATGTGAGAGACCCCACAGACTTTGAGCGACTTTGCCAGGAAACAGAGGCCATGGAAAGAGAGTGACCGACCGACTGACTATGTATGGCCTGTAAGCAAGTAAGAACTGTTCATCTTCGATTATCCCACATTTTACATTCAGACCACGCAAAACAGTACTTTTGTTGTAAAATAAACCCACTTGAACTATACTTTCAGACTCCTGAGTTCTATGTACGATTCCTTGGCCGTAATAGAGGACAAACACTACACATAGAAAAAAATTGCTAAATGTCCACATTAAAAGAACTACTAATCGATAAAGTGGGGCTTCCAGTTAACACACAGAAAAACAAAGGTTTGAGAACATTCTTTGGTTGACTCAAAAGATGAAGTGACACAAGAGTCCAGGATGAACCTGGGGCAGCCACTGGTAGGATGTGCAAGCGCTCCACGGCCGCTCTCTATCCTAGTCTTCTTACTGCAGGGGAGATCGGTGCACTACAAGCAAATCATGCCTTTGAATCCAGGTAGGGTGACTCAGAGTTGCACAGCCCATACGTATCCAGTGCTTGATTTGCAGTTGTTGGGTTAGGTCGTAACAAGGAGCCTAAAATTCCCAGCATGCAAAGTGCTGCTCACAAACAAGCTTGGACTGGATAAAGGTGTTGCAGATAGCATGGAAGACATTTCCCAAATGTGCAACGTGCAATAGTAAGATGTAGGCTGCTACTATAGCACATAAGTTACTGTGCAGCAAGTTCTTTCACAGGCATCCACTTATTACCAGCTGTTATTATCAGCAGCAAAGCAAACGCATAAAGTCCACCGTTGATAGGGATATCCGATGACTTCATGGGCCAGTGCTGGCTTGAATTTAGCAACATAATGTATCCTGGGAGTTGTAGTGTCTTGTGTCCATTGAAAGAATTCGATTTTCATATCAGCACATTAGAGCAGTTTGTAATAGGAGTGGATTGGAATGGAAACATGATGTCCCAATAAGATGTCATCATGGGCTAGCCACCGCTTTTGTCACCGACTTACTTTTTCTCAGGTTTCTTTGATAAGGCATTAAACCCCCATATTTCCCAAGATGGAGGCCGCTCAGCCCTAACTGATAAATGTCTCAGATTGCTCATCTGGAACTAGGACACATGGCCTATTTATGGGATTATAGCAGGCAGCCCACAGGCTTTCGGATACACTGACTAATATGACAACAGGACTGCTGGGAAGATCTGCAGTGAACATTAGCATAACATTTCTTCATCTCCTTTTTGAAATGCTGGGACAAAATGGGACCATCCTCAGGAACAAAAACACATTCTCTACAAGACGAGGAAGAGTGAGGAAACTTCTTTCCTGGTCTGTATTCCCGGCCTTCTCTGCGGAGGAGATCACTGCTGCTGCCATGAAGATTAAATCTTCTTCCCCTTTGGATCCTATCCCCCCCATGTATAATTAAGGATATTTTGCCCCACGTGATCAATCTGCTGGCAGAAGCTGTTAATCGTTCCTTTTCTACTGGGATGATTCCTACGTCTTTGAAGCATGCAGTTGTTATTCCATTGCTTAAAAAGCCGTCTTTTGACCCGCTGGTCCTGGCTAATTTTCATCCCATTTCCTTCCTCCCTTTCTCTATGAAGCTTCTGGACTCTTTGGCCTGTCCTCTTCTTACCACTTTTCTTGAGGAATCTTCTTTCTTTCATTCTTCACAGTCTGGTTTGCATCCAGGGCGAGGGACTGAGAGTCTCCTGGTCTCTGTCATGGATAACCTAGCTCGAACCCGTGATGCGGGTGGTGTCAGTGCTCTGGTTTTACTGGACCTGTCAGCCGCCTTTGATACTATCGATCACAGGATCCTGCTGGGGCACCTGGCAGGGGCCGGCTTCTCAGGTACTGTCCTGGTGTGGTTCTCTTCCTTTCTTTTAGACCGCGGCCAAACTCTTTCCCCGACACTTTTTGTATCTTTGCCGGCGGATTTCACTTGTGGTGTGCCTCAAGGGTCCGCCATCTCCCCGGTTCTTTTCAACACTGATGTCCAACCATTGACAAAGCTCATCTTCTCCCACGGCTTCCTTTGCTATTTGTATGCTGATGACATGCAAATTCTGGTTCGCCTTGGCCTTTCCATCCCTGAGTGGGCAGCCAGGTTTCGTGCTTGTCTGGAGGCTGTGGGCGAATGGATGCGGAACAACTGGCTCAAACTGAATGGCGAAAAGACCGAGGTGTTGGTGGTGGGCCCCTTCTCTGCATCTTAGCTTTGGACTGCTGATTTCTGGCCTGTTTCTTTAGGCCCTTTTCCTACACCTGTTTTGGTTGTCAAAAATATTGGGGCAAAACTTTCGTCATGCCGCTCTATGGAACTTCAGGTGAGTTCTGTGTGTCAGCATGGTTATTTTCAGTTGAAACTCCTACCTTGGGTTCTTCCCTACATTTCTCTACATCTTCGGGTTTTTACAGCACTCGCAAGTTTTACAGAATTCTGTCGCCCGTCTGGCTACTTCCACCCCACGGTGTTCTCATATCTCTCCTGTTCTTCATATGCTCCAATGGCTCCCTGTGGCCAATCCCATTCACTTTAAAGCTCTCTGCTTGGTTCACCAGGCATTTTACGGGTTAGGAGCAGAATATCTTGTGGCTAAATTTCGGCCATATGTCCCCAGCCGTGCTCTGCATTCTGCGGAAGCCTGTCTGCTTTCCACCCCTTTGGCACGATACAGCCGCATTGGTGGTCGTTCTTTTTCTGTTGTTGCTTCTGACTTTGGAACTCTCAAGGAGCGCCACGGTGCCTTTGGGCGTATATTGCACTTAATAAATTATTTTTACATTACATCTTTAATGGACACTAGGTGTAAGAAAGAAGGCATCAGCCAACACAATAGTTGAATCTCAAAGCCATCTGCATAATGCACTAATCCCAGACCTTCAGCGCTTTTCTTCCATTCCTCCTTTTGTAAATGTAATGGTAGCACTGATAATTATCTGATCGGTTCATTGGTTATGTTGTCAGGTAGCACAAGGTAGAGCAGGGGCATTGATGGTAGTTCATTAAGCTAGAGGGGAAGGCTGTGCCTCCAGCCACTTTGTGCTACAATAGAGAACTCTTAGGAAAAGATCCTTCGCAGTCAATATTCCGTATTGAATAGTGACACGTCTAATGGCTCTCCCCATGCAGCATCCTTTTCCCTTTTGACATTTTGACATTTTTTGTACTTGATTCACTTGACTTCAACTTTGTGCCATGCGACTCTAAGCTCTATTGTGATGCCTGACAGCCAATCCACAAAAAAGGTGTCCTCAACCTGGAATAACATGATCCCTCCATATCGAACGTGTGATGAATACGAAGGTAGCCCGCTCTCCTGCAGGAAGTCGGTCATGACCATGTAGGAAGTTGGATGGAGTTCTATGAAGACCTTATCAGCTTTTTTGCAGAATACTCAATATGTTTGAGACAAGAAATCCCTCTTCAAATGCCCACAAAGACATGAATGAGATGCACTGCCCAGAAAGTCCAGGACCATCATATCTGAAATAAAGTCCAATTGTGTCGATTCGTGCTGTAATAGGACATGGCAATCCAAGCCTCAAAAGAAGGGGTGCTCTGAGTGAGTATCCGCAAACAATCCTAGAGATAGGCAAGGATCTCAAAGCAGAGAGATTCAAAAGGTAGCCACAGAAAGGCCTGGCCTTAGGGCAGGGCCGCCCAGGCGACCGCCCAGGGCACCACATTAGCCTGCTTGCCAAACTAGCTCGGGGGAGTTCTTCAAGGGCTCCACAGAGCTGGCGTGGTGGGTGAAGGCGCGTCAGTCACCCTATTTTAATAAAAATGAGCCCTGTTCGCCTGCTTGTGCAGGGCGCGCCAGCAGGAGAGCAGGGTGGTTTTTATTACAATACAGCATGGCTGTCAAACCAGCACGCGGCAGCAGCCCCATGCTGGTTTGATAACCGCACTGTATTGAAGTGCTTCACTCCCCACTCATGCATGGGAGTGGGAAATTAAGCACTTAATGAAATACTGCAAAACAAAAATGTTGTGCTCCCTCCCCTGGGTCGGAGGTGACGGGGGAGGGGATGGGGCACCACATTTTGTTGCCTCGCCCTGGATGCCTCCACTGTGAAGACCAGCCCTGGCCACAGAGCTGATGTGCTCAGCTTCCCCTTTGAAAGGACAAGCACCGTAAACCCCACAGCCAACTTTTATATGACAGAGGAATTGACAAATGATAACCAACAGCTGTGCCTGAGACCCTGCACTTGATAACTTTCTCACCACCTGGACCTGGGTCCTCCAGGGTGGTGCACAGCAGCCCCACATCTGAGACTAGTGACACCGGCCAGCAGAGACTCTGCCACAAGTATAGGTGAGCGGCGGGGAAACACCCCGCTAGGGAGGGTCACCCATTCATGCCACTGAGACCAATTAACTCGAGGACTTCACCATAGTGGCGGAGCCTTGCACGAGCACCTCCGGCTGCACCATACGAAAATCTGCCCTGAAGTACCTCAGGGAGCCGGCACCCAATGAACACGCCACCCTAAACGTAGTCATTCCACTGGCTGGAAAGCACAGCGTCCGCAACCGTGATGCCATCGAATATGTGTTGTGCCCCAGGGTGGCTGTCCCTTCCCACCAGCTCCAGCATCTTGAAACATGCCTACCGGCTTGCAGTGTCTCATAGGACTGTGTGTACCATCAATGCCCACCTGCCGTCCATAGGCTCCAACGGTTTAGCATCACCACCACCACTTGGCTAAGGGTTCTCCCTTTACAGTAGAAGGGATCCGCCTCTACTCTGTGTCCGATCTATGTGATTACTGCGCTGTTTTTACTGTCCACTTTTTTTATATCGTCCCATATATATGAGGGGGAGACCCCCCAAAGCCCCTCCTACATTCATTATATAGTATACCCCTCCCCCGCACATTTATACAGCCTAATACAGGGTGAAAAAGGGGGTCGAAATTCAAAACAAAAGTCTACATTGTGGGGGTTCGCAGTAAAAACCGCACAGTAATTGTACAATGCCCTCTGTGTCTCCACCCTCCCCGTGTGCTGCCTCTCACAAGCCACAAGCCGCCCGCCTGATGGTGAAGGTAGGGGGAAATGAAATACACACTTGTGAGGGCTCAGAATATACAAGAGACAGGCAGTTCGAAGACCCAAACCATGAGGCTCGAAGGTCCCTTCAAATACTTTACCATTAACCACTGGGCTGGTGGCCCATACTGGCTGCACTGCCAGACCAGCAAGGTAATATAGCCTAAGCAAAGCCAGGGCCTTTTTCAAGTGTTGCATCACTGTAATCAGCCAGGAAGACTTGTCCACCCAATGGTTATCGCTATTAGCACCCGACACTAATGTTTGGATTGTTGATGCACACAATCCGTTCTTAAAAAAAGAAACACACACACATGTCCATCGTGGAAGCAAAAAAACGAGGGCTCTCTTTCCAATTCCATGACAGCCCAGTTGAGGAAAAGGAGGAGCAGCGGGATGGTGTAGCAACACCAAAGTTCAACAGAGGAAGAAATGTCATGCAGCTAAGATGAAGCCGTAATGAAAAACTGATTGGGAGGGTGTACCGCTGGATTTACCAGAAGCAATCTTCTACCAATAAATAAAGCCCACCTGCTGAGGCTAGAGTTCGATGCTAATGTAGCTTTCTAGGCACATCTCAAGGGCTGCATCAAGCATTAACTGCATTATGGGTCCTGCGTGATGGCCTTTAACCAGGGTTAAGGGCCGATAACACCAGGTACAGCCCGAGCTTCAGGTCTATAAAGCTATTAGTACCTCAGGTCCGGCTGTGTGCGGTGCACAGCTGCACCCAGGTCAGTGCTTTAATTGGGGAAAGAAATCAAGGGGGAGCTGCAGTGAGGGGGGGGTGGCTTAAATTATGGGCGTGGCCTGAAGTGCCCCCAGCACGGACAGTAAAAATGAAAAGTTGTTGGGCTTCCTTTTTTTATTGTCCCGATCTGGGGATTCACCCAAACCCTGCCAGTGACAAGCAAGTGTCGAATTGCAATGTGCAGTTGCATTGGTGCTCAATCTATTTTGGTTCATTCAATAGACCAGACTGTGTCAAGCAGTTTATTACATGTAAAGATTGAATCCAGCAACTACGAAATAGCACAGTGCAATGTAACACTGGCTTCAGTGGCTTGACATCAGCACAGCACAGCTCAGGTTCAGATCTCCAGCACGGTACAATAAAAATAAATTGCTTATTTTTGTTGTCCTGTTCTGGGGATTCCAACCCGAGCCCTGCCACTGATAAACCAGTTTGCAGTACACTGTGTTATTTCATAGGTGCATGAGGTATTTTGTTTTATACAAAAGACTGCTTGCTACATGTGTCAAGGAGTCTATGAATGAAACAAACGAAATCCACCACTAACGTAATAGCACAGTGCAACGTGACACTGCAGGTAAAGTTTCAAATCCTGGGCATGGTTGTCGGAGCTATCCAGGGTAGTGCGAGCCCGCGCTAGATTGAGGTTTTGGGAGATTGCCAGGGCTCAGTCCCAGCTAGCACTAGCCCACTTAAAGCCCTGCATCAGGTACTACGCAGGAGATGTGACGGCCGACTGGCTGGTGGGTGAAGCAGCACAGAGAGGCAGGACTAAAGTGTGCATCATTGATTTGATACAGGGAGCTGACTATGCTGTACTGTAAGGGGAGGCAGGCTCCTCTCCGTGAAGGGATGAAGGTGGTGGAACGAGAGGATGGCGGTCCCAGCAGAAATACGCAGTTCTATGAGTGTGGACGCCTGTACTATGTTGTACGGCTCCGAGTTTCTCTAATAAGGAAGCGCTGCATCACTCCCTGGGGTAGACATATAATAGAAAAAGAGCTTTAGGAGCGCAGATTGGGATTTTACTTTCCACAAGTGCTGAACCACCATGGCATTGCCCCCCATTATTGCCTATGACCACGGTAGACTTTCTCTGATAGGCTCTGAGGTCACAACACTTCAACGGTTTGGGCTATGATATATGTCTACCATACGGTTATTCTATGGTATCAGGTAATATTGTCCCCATACATAATGTCGCAGGGAAAAGCCATTGGCAACATTTTATATGGTGACATTATGTATGGGATGGGTTGCGGGGAAGTCCCCTGCTACCATTAAAAAAAATGCAGGGATTGCAGGGGTGCCCCCCCTCGCCCCCCGCATGTTCACTGTAATAATGTCTCTGCAAAAAAAAACTTTTTTGTCAGGGGACATTTTTGAGGGGACATCAGGGCTTTAAGTGGGCCGGGGCCTGCCGGGGCTGAGCCCCGGCAGGCTCCGTAATTTTGTTTTGAGGCGGGGCCCTGCCGGGGCCCAGTAATCTCCCCCGACAGCCCCGGCCACTACACGAAAAGGCATTTTTTTCTACAGCCTGAAGCTCTCGCTCGTGTGCGAGAGCTACAGGCTACAGAAAAAAATGCCTTTCAGCCATAATGGTGGCGCCGCACCTGCGAGGCATCCCTTTAATCAAGAGATTCCCGTCGGCCGGCGCCACCATTATGGAGAAACATGAGGCCGCTGGAAGCAGAGGCCTTGCTTTCTAAATACTGGAGCTGAGCTTCAGTATTTAGGAAAAAGGCCTCTGCTTCCAGTGGCCTCAGCCTTCCAGCCTTAATGGTGACGCTGCCCCTCCCCAGCTGGCGAGGGGCAGCACCACCATTAAAGACTGAATAGGCAGGCGCTGTCCCCTGCCAGGCAAGCCTATACAAAATAAATGCAGAGATCAGCACCCTCTCCCCCATAGGGGAGAGGGTGCTAATCTCTACAAAAGGCTGCCTGGCAGGAGTGCCAGTAGCCCATTGAGCCGGGGCTCGTCAAGGGGGCGTGGCCTAACGGGCTATCGAGGCCCCCGCTGTTAGGCCACGCCTCCTCGATGAGCCCCGGCTCGATTTGTAGTGCCACTTAAGGCACTGGGGGACATTATTACATGGAACCCATTCTGTTATGTAATAGAAGTGATATTTCCTCTTGAAAATAAATACCTGAAACTGGACCTTCCTATACACTGACTTCGGTACTAAGAGTGTGTTGTTGTTTTCGGTACCACCCCACAGACCCCAACCTGCAGAGCTGGGGCCTCGATTGCTCCAACATATATACCAAAGTGAGCCAGGGAAGCTATGCAGTCCCGTCTAACCACATCAGAAACAATTCCAACTCTCTGGCACAATTGGGGTTGCAGGCAGCAACCAAAGTCTGACGGCCATCTGATGAGATTGGTGCTTGAACCCCCGATGAGCCTTCAAGTGAAGGGTGTCTTCGGCAGAGATGCGACTTGTCTTTTAACTGGACACACCCTCTCACACCATCACATGGAATCAAAAGAGGCCGGCATATTCCTCAGCATTGCCACATACTGCGCGTGAAGACTTACCTTGCCCGGCATCGGCGCAATCTTCCATGTTGCGTCTCCGGCTCCCCCTTCTTATCGGGCAGTCACAGTCGTAGGCTGCCATCCCACCTCATCCAGGCACCACAGGCCCTTTGCGTATGAGCCGAATACACAGCAGTGTGCCCGCGGGTGGCTGGGCTTCCACTTTGATGGGATATTTAGAATGTCGCCCCTACCCCCATTCACACCCTCCACGCAATACTAAACAAAACACAAAAATCAAACAAATATAAAAGGCGCGATTTTTTTCAAACCATAGATTGGAGGATGGATTCTCTATTTTCCCAACAAAAAGGAAGATGTTGCTTCTCCTGGAGATCACTAGGCCCGTGGTCCATGCCCTTTGTATACCCATTCTGGCATGACCTTACGCTTACATTCCTGTACCTGTTCCTAGTGCCATCGAGCCACTGCACGCATGAGCAGTCTCCCCAGGACCACTGCCAGGAGTAGCCAGGGCACCACTCAAGTCCTCAGGGACTGTGAGTGTTGTTAATCAGGATATCTTCAGGACGTGAATGTACGCGTTCTGCGGAGTAGCGAGTTGTGATGATGCCGGGGGAAGGTCCATGGTAGGCAAGTACAGTGCTGTGGTTACATTGTACCAAGTAGAAGACACAGGAAAATGAATGGTTCCTTGATAGGGTATTCGACAACAAAGACTCTGCGCCCCTGTGCTAATCTGCTGAGGCCATTGAGGTTTCGAGGTGAAAGGCTCTGCAGTCATAGGGGCAGTCTATGCATCTCTGAGCCACCATACCTGGATTCAAAGGCATGATTTGATTGTAGTGCACCAAACTCCCCGGCAGTAAGAAGACTAGGATAGAGAGCGGCCGTGGAGCGCTTGCACATCCTAACAGTGGCTGCCCCAGGTTCATACTGGACTCTTGTGTCACTTCATCTTCTGAGTCAACCAAAGAATGTTCACAAACCTTTGTTTTTCTGTGTATTAACTGGAAGCCCCACTTTATCGATTAGTAGTTCTTTTAATGTGGACATTTAGCAATTGTTTTCTATGTGTGGTGTTTGTCCTCTATTACGGCCAAGGAATCGTACATAGAACTCAGGAGTCTGAAAGTATAGTTCAAGTGGGTTTATTTTACAACAAAAGTACTGTTTTGCGTCATCGGGCTGAAGAGCCTTCCACCTACAAACCTTTGAGGGAACCATTACTGTAGGTGGAAGGCTCTTCAGCCCAATGACGCCCCTCCACCAATTTAGTCCTAGAAGTTACATGCTCTGTATCATGCCACCCGTCTGCAGATCAGGGTCCAGAGGTGATATGCTCCATCTTCATGTACCAATGGCATGTCCCATTTACACATAGAGAGGATAGGCTCTGCACTCCAAAGTCAACCCTAGCGGTTATAAGCTCTGCATCCCTTTGCCAATCTGCTGAGCCCGTTCTTTCTAGAGATGACCTGCTCTGCATCCTCATGCCACCCGTCCACCTACTCAATCCTAAGGATCATGAGCTCTGTGCGCCTGTGCCTATGGTGTACCCCGTTCACACACAGGTGACCTGCTCTGCATCCTCATGCCACCCCTCCACCTACTCAGGCCTAAGGATCAAGAGCTCTGTGCGCCTGTACCTATGGTGTACCCCGTTCACACAGAGGTGACCTGCTCTGCATCCTCCTGCCACCCCTCCACCTACTCAGGCCTAAGGATCATGAGCTCTGTGCGCCTGTACCTATGGTGTACCCCATTCACACACAGGTGACTTGCTCTGCATCCTCATGCCACCCCTCCACCTACTCAGGCCTAAGGATCATGAGCTCTGTGCGCCTGTACCTATGGTGTACCCCGTTCACACACAGGTGACCTGCTCTGCATCCTCATGCCACCCCTCCACCTACTCAGGGCTAAGGATCATGAGCTCTGTGCGTCTGTGCTTATGGTGTACCCCGTTCACACACAGGTGACCTGCTCTGCATCCCCATGCCACCCTCCACCTACTCAGGGCTAAGGATGATCAGCTCTGTGTGCCTGTGCCTATGGTATACCCTGCATTCTCATGCCACCACTCCACCTACTCAGGCCTAAGGATGATAAGCTCTGTGTGCCTGTGCCTATGGTGTACTCGGTTCACACATACAGGTGACAAGCTCTGCATCCACATGCCACCTCTCTGGCCCTAGATGTGCTCTGTGCCTATGGTGTAAGCTGTTTCCACATAGGTGACCTGCCTTGTATTCTCATGCTACCACTCCACATACTCAGGCCTAAGGATGATAAGCTATGTGTGCCTGTGCCTTTGGTGTATCCCATTCACACATAGAGGCGTCAGGCTCTGCATTCCCATTCCATCTCCACCTAGCCAGTCCTCGATGTCACAAGCTCTGTATCCCTCTGCCGATCTCCTGCAAAGAGATGCTTGGCTCTGCATCCCCAAGCCACCGCTCCACCTATCCAGCCCGAGATGTGTTCTGTGTGCCTGTGGTGTCCCCCATTCAAATGTAGAGGCTCAGGTTCTGCATTCCCATTCCACCCTCCACCTAGCCAGTCTTGGGGTGATATGCTCTGTTTACTTGTGCCAATGGCATGCCCCGTTCACACAGAGATGACAAGCTCTGCAGTCCCATTCAACCCTCCACTCAGGCATTCCTAGATGTCACAGGCTCTGAATCCCTTTCCCATCCCTTACCCATTCCGTAGTAGAGGTGACAGCCTCAGCATCTTCGCACCACCCCTCCAGTCGTACAGGTTATAATATCCCATTGCCATCAGCTACCCCATTCAGTACTAGAGGGGGCTGCCTCTTGGTGAACACCTGGCCCATCAGAGCACATTTGAATCTAGCAGTTGCCACTGGTGTTCTGTTGCTCTCGGCTTGCTCGGCAGTCAGCAGAGACCCATCCCAGCTGATGCAAAATCGCATAACGACCCAAACCCCAGGGCTGCCTCGACCTCAGCAGGATGCAGCATTAAATCACCATAGGCTTTATTGAGAAAGCAGCGGTCGTGGCATTGAACCGACAATTAAGTGCACACGAGACACATTGAAAGGTCATCCTTTATTAGAAGATGTTTACATGTAGTATAAATATATATAAACTATATTGTACATGCTTTCTGTGGACATTGTCTTATTGCTGGTCAGCTACAAAAGCATCGGTGCACATATAACTCATTGTGAGATGCCACTAACTCGTTTGCACAACTCACTTCTCTTCAAGGCCATAAGAACACACGTCCCGCAGTCACAGCTCATGAATCCTTCTGTGTCTGTCCCTTCAGAGGGGTTCCACCTTTACCTGAACTCTAGTTTGCTTTGTAAATTGTTGTGCTTGTTCCATTCTCTTCTTTGTTACAGACCTCCCTCCTCTCCAGCCGCATACTGTCAGGCAAATGTACATACTGTGAGGTAAATGTACATACTGTCAGGCAGATTTAGACAGCATCAGTCAGTTAATGCTGCATGCATGCCAACATGTTGCAATGTTTCTGTTCTACACTCCTGAACCAATCCTTAGAGAGAGGCTGGATTTGGGGGGTGGGGAGAAATGTAAATGTCCAATCTGGCTGCCAGATCATATGTTTGTATCCATTCGAGACATGATTCCAGTCCGACTTGTAGCCATGGATTTCCCCATTATATTCCCAGAACAAGTCCTAGAATGCAAAGTTAAAAACAGGAGTGGACTTCTGTCTCCTGACTGGATAATGTTGACATGTGTGTAACTGCAAAAAAGTAGGCAGATCCATCCATCAGATTAAAGGAAAGCCTTTTTACTGAAAGTGAAAAGAGGATTCCAGGGAGGAGGGGGGATAGAGGTGGGGAACAGCGGAGGGGAGAAAAGGTGGGCAGGAAGGCATAGAGAAGTATGTGCTGATGATCGAGAGATGACAGAGGGCACAAGGATCTTCTGAGGCCACTGGAGGGCAGCCAGAAAAGCACAATAAAAAAATGAAAATGGGTTAAACAGATGGTCCACTATGAAGGAGGAGGAGAAATGCATAAAGTGGGATTGGCAGCAGGTCGGCATGCATGTCCCTTTCTGTTTGATGATAGAGGGGGGGTGGGGTGCTAGTCTTGTGTTGTTAATTGCTTTGCTTTCTGGGACTTATAGGCCTGGCTATATATTGAAGAAACCCAGGACTGCAAGTCCCAAGATCTGGTCTGGTAGGGTGAACAGACATCCCGGTATTGCCAGAAAGAGTGGAAGAGGGACAATCTCGCAATCCCACATGGGCGTCCATAGAACCAGTGTAGCGTTTTAGGAGAGGGAGCACAACATGGGTGACATTCATGGATGAAGAGAGAAGCTAAGGCCTAAACAGGGACCACTTGCATGCATGGCTAGAGGTTGGTGAAATGGGCACAATTCCATTTGTGTAGAAACAGGCAAATTTCGGGTAAAGGTCACCCGCTTCCCCATCACTCACCCCCAAAGACATTGCCTCTTTCGGATGCTTTACCACTTGAAAGTTTGAGTTTTGTATGAACTGTTGCTTTTTGCTTGCAATGTTGGCCTATTGGGTGGCAGCAAAGAGTTTTGGGCAACAACAAAAGAAAATGGCAGGCATGAAACGAAATTTGACTAAAAGGAGTCAATCAAGGGGAAAATAAATCTGTGAAGCGAAATTGCAGTCGATTTTCGTCAATTTCATTTTGCTGGCATCAATTTCGCCCCCACCCCTTGTTAGGAGGTAGGCCCTCGGAAAGGACAAACACAGGCTGGATCTCAAAGCACAGAAGACCTCTTACAGTAAAAACTCCACTCCCACATACAGTAAAACAGGGCCCATAAAAAGAACCACCAGAACGTTCCACACACTAGGAGGGGCAATTCCCCCATTCAGCAGCCATTCACTGGACGCTTTCTATTTTTACACACATACTTCCCCCTCGCTTACTTTTGTTTTTTTTATAGCATCACATTCAATATGTAACAATAAAATATGGACATATTAGCTTATTAACTGCGCAGTCGGGGCACCCACTCAGCAAGCAGAACAGAGGAAAGCGGGCTGGTGGGGACGCCCGAAGCACCAATTCCCACACCCACCCTCTTCCTGGTTTGCACAACACTGTCAGTTTTTCCTAACATTTAGCTGTTGAATCTTTTTATATTTCGAACTGAACCCCCTTTCTCTAAGTAAATGGAGGGTGCTCCAAACTTGTAGTGTGGACATTTTGCCTAAAACCGTGGTGATTAATAGAGTTTTGACTGGGTTTCAGGCAGCAGCATGGTAATGACCAAAATATTGAAACGTGGCCATGTTATGGTGGCGACTACCGTTGGATTTAGATGCCGAATCATCGACTGATCTAATACCAGCTTCCCCATCTCACAACACTGTTGTGTGTTCTTGGGCGAATCATCTCCTTGAACCTCATTTCTCTTGTCGGCCAATATTGGGAGTGCTTAGAAACATGCTTGCCTGAAGTATAAAGCACTATATAAAAACCTAGATACATTTAATAGTTAATATTCCCTAAAGGCAAGAATCCGTTCAGCTGAAGTGGTTGAGAAAAGGCTGTGAGTAAAGAGGCTAGGCCTCCTCTATGGTTAGAACGTGAGTAAAAGTCCCAAATGCCTGGGGATAACTTTCCCTAAGAAAGGTGGGATCACACCAAAACCAAACCAAACGAAGATAATAGCGGGGAAAACAGAACTCGGACATAAGTCTACATGTCGCTGAGATTGTCTGGCGCGGCTTGAATATTTCCAGTATTTTAAGGGATGGGGTGCTCATAGAGAGACCTGGGACATATTTAGGATGAAAAGGACCATCTTTCAGGTCTGCTCTCTTTCCTGGCCCAACACTGGCCCATTTCTTTAACATTACCAATACCGCTCTCTCAAAAATCCACTCGCCCCACGGTAGACATTGTGGAACATAACGAGAGACCAGATGCAAAGCATGTGCTTGGCAGATAAATTCACTTCTAAGAGAGATATTGAGGGGGAGACATTAAGGCTGATGTTAGGGAGACAGGGGCGGTGACTGGAGAGGGAGGGTACTAAAAGGATGAAACTGCAAATACTATTGTCTCTTCTTTTAGGAAGGCGCCATCTTAGTTCTGGGAGCAGCTACACTGCCCTCTGGTGGCAAACAATGTAAGTGCATAGAAATACTGTAATTCTTGCCACAAAGAACCCTCCAACACCGTTCTCTATACCCCTATCCCTCCCAATCTTTCGAGCTCATGTTATGGGTACACTTCCAAGGTATCTAATTGTACTTCCCTATTAGGTGAAATGAATACAAGCTGTGATTATACTTTTATAACTTTGATCTTCCACACAGTCACCTATGGCACTTTGCAGGGTTGACTTTCAACACTGGCCTGCCTTAAAATATCTGCCTTCCAGTGTAGCCCCGTACAGTCTGGGAACACACACGTTTGGTACATTCACAGCAGTGCAGGGAGATAGATAGGAAAATGCAGTAGAGTTCTAACAGAAGCAGCATTAGTGCTGCACTTTCTGTCCTTGAGGGAGACTCAGGGGGGGGTCTGGGGGGGGGGGGGGGTTTAAGGGAGGAATTCAGCAGTGTCCTAACAGAAGGAACTTTAGTGCTGCACATTCTGCCTATTGAGAGAAGAAGACAGCAGAATCATAGCAGATGCTGCATTAAAGCTGCACGTTTTGGGGAGATGGAGGGATATGAAGGCAGCAGGGTTCTAAGAGAAGCAGCACTTTCTGCCGGAGAGGGACACTCTCGGGCAGAGCGAGCAAGAGAAAGAGAGAGGAAGGCAGCAGGGTCCTAACAGAAGCATCTTTAATGCTGCACTTCTGTCTGGACAGGGAAATTGTAGGGCAGAGGGGGGAGAGAGAGGAAGGCAGCAGAGTCCTAACAAAAGCAGCTTTAGTGTTGCACTTTCTGCCTAGAGAGGGACACTCTCGGACAGAGCGAGAGAGAGAGGAAGGAAGTAGGGTCCTAACTGAAGAAGCTTTAGTGCTGCACTTTCTGCCTAGAGAGGGACACTCTCAGACACAGTGTGCGAGAGAGAGAGGAAGGCAGTAGGGTCCTAACTGAAGAAGCTTTAGTGCTGCACGTTCTGCCTAGAGAGGGACACTCTCAGACAGAGTGTGCGAGAGAGGAAGGCAGTAGGGTCCTAACTGAAGAAGCTTTAGTGCTGCACGTTCTGCCTAGAGAGGGACACTCTCAGACAGAGTGCGCGAGAGGGAGAGGAAGGCAGTAGGGTCCTAACTGAAGAAGCTTTAGTGCTGCACGTTCTGCCTAGAGAGGGACACTCTCAGACAGAGTGCGCGAGAGGGAGAGGAAGGCAGTAGGGTCCTAACTGAAGAAGCTTTAGTGCTGCACGTTCTGCCTAGAGAGGGACACTCTCAGGCAGAGCAAGCAAGAGAGAGAGAGAGGGAGAGGAAGGCAGCAGAGTCCTAACAGAAGCAGCTTCACTGCTGCACTTTCGGCCTGGAGGGGGAGACTCTGAGGCAGCGGGGGAGAGAGGAGGACAGAATAGTGTTGGGACGGCAAGAGAGGCAGCTATAAGTGCAGCATATTCAGCACGGGGATCGAGACTGAGGAGACAGAGAAAAGCATCAGAGCCCCAGGACTGTAACAATCAACTTTTAGGGCGAGATTGTGCTGCGTGAGCTATTCCATTACAATGTTCAATTAATTTATGCTAATTAAATACTAAAGCTATGCTTTTTTTAATTTCAGCATAATTGCTTTTCAATTTACTTCCATGGAAGGCAGCCTTTCTGACCTCTACGTCTAGCCTCTGTGCTTGTCTGGCCTGCAGACTGCACCAAGCCTTGCCGGCGACCCCCACTACCCTGAAGTTACTATTATCATGGGGTCAGAAGATCAGCCAAGCGTCTGAGGGTCAGGGCCAGAAGCCATTACTTTACAGGGACATTTCTTTCTATTTCCTGGGCTGTCATTTTAGGACCTAAGGGTTGCTGGGGTGTGCTTTCTTGATTTTCTTGAAATCAACACATTTGATCTTACGATTGGAGAAGTGGTCTTCGGGTGTACCAGCGTATCCGGTCCCCCTCACCAAGGGGAAGGCAGCGACAGCACAGCACCCGTCAATGCCACTAGGACGATCCTTCTACTCTACAATTGTCCACAATGCAGCACTTGCAATGTGATGAGGAGTTGAAAAAAGTGAGAAAACAAACGCTGGTTTCAGCATGCAGTAAAATCCATTCCCTGTGGATATTCAGCGCATCTATCATCGTAGCCCTTTTCTAATCAATTTCAACCCACAACCAAGATCAGGCAGAAGATGAGCAAATGCCAGTGTAAAAGTGCATAACACGCCTTCTGCTTGTGTACAGGGTTTGGCCTGAAATCTCTGAAAATAGGGCCATATTTTCATTAAAGTGCAATCTTCATTGAATTTTGTGATCTTGAGCAAATCACTCCGCTATCCTTTGCTTCAGCTTAACGGGGGAGTCATTGTAAAGAGTTATAACTGCATTATCAATAACATATAAAACACACTCTCGAAGGTTATTTTTAAAGAGGAACATTTCAAACCAAACAACAAGTCAGTCGGCGTGTTTCGGGAGAGCTGCTTTGCACAGACATTGGGCAATGGTAGTGGCAAGTGTGCAAGGGCACATCACCTCCACCAGCCCACCCAACAAAAACAACTAGAAACAGTCAAAACAAACGTTACACAAGACCCGGGTAGAGGACACAGCAACGGATTTCATCCAAAAGTCATCAGATGCGATGGTGTGCCCACGGACAAAGGATACAAATCAAAAAAGGGCAACAGTTAAGATACACGTAACCCTCCCGCAAACAAAGCGCTACACATCTCACACCACGCGCCAGTGCAACGCGCGTGTCTCTTTCTCTCGCTCGCTCCCTGTAGAGAAGGTGTGGTGGAATGGAGTGAGCAAGGGGGGTACGGGGGTGGTACATTGAGTTGCAGTAGGGCTGACGTACAGCTCATGGCAGTGTAGGAGACAGAACCCCCAGACCCACCCCATACATTGATGCACGGTGCCTGGGGCAAGTGTAGGGTAGAACCCCCCTACACACACACAAAGGTAAGAGCGTGCCCTTGATCTTGCAGGGCGGGGGAGACCTCTGCTATACACCAACCACACGGTGGGCAGCTTTGCAGGAGACAGCAGATCCATACAGGTCCACGTGCATGGGCTGACAGAAGCATGCACGCATCGACGCACACCCAACTCCTACAGTCCTCCCAGCTATCTGAAGCGCCAACACTGACCTCGGCACAAGACAACACAACAGGACACCAATTAATCCTTTAACATGTTTGTACTATGACGTGCTGTAAGCACTATGAGAATATGTGAAACATAGAAACAATTACGTTTTTGTAGGTAAATGTTTTCGATAACAGGGACAACTAAGCACCGTTTGGGCACACACACCTTAACACACAAAACAGGGACAATTAAGCACTATTTGTACACACACCTGAACTGTTACACGTATGAAGTGCAACAACATCCACCCACACACACTTGTAGTGAAATATATAATTTACCACAGACAAGTACACACTATTGTAAACATTGTCACACACATAATATCACACCCGTAAATACAATTACATATGCACATTGATGAACAGGGCCTTATACATGCACAGTGACAAATGCACACATTATGCTCTTGGGTAACTAAAAACACACACACACACACTTCTCTCTCTCTCTCTTACACACACACCTACTGTAACATATGCACATTGTCCTAAACAAAGACACTCCCCTTCACAAGTACACAGTGTCAATGTATGACAAACAAAATGCAAAAAAGATTTTACAGATACGACACAGAGACTTAAATCCACAGATAGACAAAAAAAAGACTGGCACAAAGAGATGCACTCATTCATACTGTGTCCGATACATCATTTTACAAATTCACTTTGAAGCAAGATCAGAGGCCAGGCCTCATATGCAGATTGTGATGCACACTCACAAACGCACCGAGGTGACCTGTAGGAAAATTGGTATCGTTCACTAAAAAGCAGGTGTCTCTGAATGTGAGTGATTGCCTGGTGGGATAGAACGAGGCTGAGCGTGGCCTTGAAGAGACGCCATTTTACCTGAAACCTCCCTGTTTCACTCTATGCCATGTTTGTGCAACCTTCGGCTCTCCAGGTGATTTGGCCTACAACCCCCATCAGACCTAGCCAGCATAGTCAATGGTGAGGGATGGTGGGAGAGGCGCCGGTTGCAGACCCCTGCCCTATACACACTGCTTACCGGCAGTTTCCCTAGTTCACCTGTGCTAGCAGGCCCCCCTTCTCTTCTCTTGGTACATTGCACTGAGCAGATTGCAGCCCTGCATCATCCGTCCTCTCTCTCTGCTCCCCTTGCAGAATGTGGCCACCAGCAAGTACTAAGCTGGGTCACTCACGCAGCAGCCACGTGGCGACACGGTGAGCCCCCGTGATTACCAAAGAATCCAGAGCCTTTTACATGGGATTAAAAAGTGGCACACGACGGATGCCCTAGGATGGACGGGCACAAGACACGGCAGAGAAAAGGTAAGAAGAACAGGCATGGTTATTATGTGGGTGTTTCATAGAGCGCCACGTGACTCGTTGTGGTCCTTTCAATATGCGCATTTGCCATGTGGACCGTGTTGATGGCGATGGGCGTAGGGCAGCCTGTTTGTTAGTCATCACAATTATCTGATTGTCTGAAAGGTTATGTTGTCTTAGGCTAAAAGAGTGTTCTCCAACTACTGGGGCCCCTTAGCTCAGTGCCGGGGCAATCTGTGTCTAGGCTGCTATGGGGCAAAAGCGATGCCACAGTTCATCTGCCTGAACGAAGAGGCAACGTGGGACTCCTACCCTCACCGTGGCTGCCAAATTAGCCAGACGTATTCTCAGGCAATGCCCAGGCAAGTGTACAGTCAATGCCCCCTACTTGCTCCTATGGGACAAATGTCTGCAAAGGGCACAAATGTCCGCAAAGGGCCAGTTTCTATAGGCAGACAATCTCGGCGGAACTACAGCCACTCTGAGAATTGTATAGGGGTTGCCCTAGAGTTGTGGGGGTCTGGAACCCTACTGTAGCAAGGCTTGGCTCTTCCATCAGCTATCTTTGTAATCTTTGTAATCAAGTCTTTTCCACCCATCTCCTTCTGTTCAAGAGGGCTACAGGCTGACCTTAGCTGTCACACTGGTATGAAGTCATCCTGAGACCCACCCCTTTGGACTGGCGGGGATTCGGTGCCATAAAGAGACCGGAAGCAAAGTAAGAGGGTGACACTTGCCAAAAGCACGTTCCGATATTTCTTTAGGGGGGACGAGGCCTTTGTATGTAAGCAAGCGGGTCATAAAGCGCATCCTAGCTGAGGAGCAACCCAGGGGGTGCACCCAGCGGGTGCAGGCTAGCAGAGGGCCTGGCATGCGAGAGTAGAGATGGGGCGTGAATAAGGTATTGTGGAGGAATCAGCGAGGGGCGAGATGTGCTTTGAAGGGGCGGTGGTGGGGGGCATTGCGTCAGGCCTATTGGTTTTGATGGCATCTACACCACTAACACGCACTGTTTGCAAGCGCTTTGCGGCACCGCAGCAGCCTGCCACTGCAAGAAAGGAAAGACCCAATAAATAGAGTAAGAAGCAGCAAAGTACGGGGTGTAGGCTGGCTGGAGCCCGGGGCCGCAGGCCCCTAAAACGGACCCTTAGAAGACACAGGCCCGAATGCCCTATTCTGTAAGCCGGCAGCTGGGTACTTTAAGGATATTCAAGAGAGAGGGGGCGGGGAGACGTACATATGACTCCGACCTATTTGGACATCGCCTGTGTTTATTTGTTCTTTTTGCAAGCAGGACACGCCCCGTGAGTTTCACCACTCACAATCTCCCACGTAGTCTCTGCACCTCGCTGCGCGCACCCTGTAAAATGGACACCCCCATCCACGTTATGGGACTGCTTACAAAAATAGAGCAATTCATCCAAAGAAATGGCAAAATAATCCATGTCCTCCCCAAAAAACGCAACCTGGGTTTGGGAGCAGCATGGATGCACACTATCTGTGACCCCAAGACATCCCCACTAAAGAGTTCAGTGCCCGCCAGCCTGGCATCTCAGTTCAGATTTCCTGCCAATGGATCCGGGACAATATTCCACAAGGGAATAATCACTCAGCACCCGCAGGGCAACTCAATGCAGTTACTGTTCTCATTCGACATTTCCCCTGTCCTGGTCAATTCTAGGCCGCAGCTGCTTTCCCCGTGAATAGAACAGAAACCTGCAGGTACGATGGGCACGGTTGGGTGGAGTACCAGGCGGATCACGGTGGCATCCCCAGAGAGCCTTGGTGCAGAACCAGGATGTGGAGGACGTTCGCCTGTTGCCGGGGTGATCTGGGGCGTCGGATATGCACTGAACTACCATTGCAGACACGTGTTCGATAATTGTTATATGGCTTCTTAATTTACAAGCGCATGCATGAATGCGCGTTCAGCCCCTGCACCCCGCCAACAGCCAATTGGAAAAGAAAGAAGGGGATCAGGGGGCGGAAAGGAAAGGAACGGGGGAAGAGATAGAGGGGTGGAAGGGAGGGAGTAGGATGGGGCAGGCGAAGCAAGAGGCCACGGAGACAGGACGATGAAATCAAGGGATGCCGCGAGCGCGTCTGTTATGGGGGGTGGGGGGCAGGCCCCCTTCTTTTTCTTCCACAGTATCGATCGGAGACGGTTACGTGCAGTTAAGTCCCAGTCGGCCCTGGGAAGGTGCTAATGGCCTGAGACGCTGCCCCCCCACCCCTCCCCCGCTGCTGATCGAGGGTACAAAAGCACCGTTATTTATGTGGCTGACATTCTAACAAATCAGCAGATGTTACAGTGACCAGCGGGTTATTATGGGGCAGGCCATAACAGGCGCAGGCCGCAGCGGCACCTAATCAAGGGATAATGAAGCCACTCAGGGTGGCAGGGGGGGGGCGGGGCTGCCTGCAGGTCCATTCCCCCATTCCCCACACCCTAGGCTAGAGGACCCGACCGCGCACAGAGCCTTCGATCTCCTCTCTACAGCAAACACAAACCCAGGGAAACCCCGCCAGCGCAAGTCCACAATGAGCGCACCCCCCCCCCCCCCGCAGCATACGTCAACGTGTAGGGATCCCTTCTGCTCCCGCATGGGTCCATATGTGGGATCCACCTCCTCCATCCAACACGACTCCACAACCAGGTACTCTTCCATACTCAGTATGTCATTCTAAAGCCTAGCAGCACAGCATAGCACCACACCCAGACAGCCTTCCCACCACCACATCATAGCGCCACGCCCAGGCAGCGCAGCCCTCTCTCCCCAGCATAGCACCACACCCAGACAGCCCTCCCACCACCACAGCACAGCGCCACACCCAGGCAGCCCTCTTCCCCCAGCACAGCACCACACCCAGACAGCCCTCCCACCACAGCATAGTGCCACACCCAAGCAGCCCTCTCTCCCCAGCTTAGCACCACACCCAGGCAGCCCTCCCACCACCACAGCACAGAACCACACCCAGGCAGCCCTCTCTCCCCAGCATAGCACCAGACCCAGGCAGCCCTCCCACCAAAGCTAAGCGCCACACCCAGGCAGCCCTCTCTCCCCAGCATAGAACCACATCCAGGCAGCCCTCCAACCACATCATAGCGCCGCACTCAGGCAGCCCTCTCTCCCCAGCATAGCACCACACAGAGGAAGCCCTCCCACCACAGCATAGCACCACACTCAGGAGCCCTCCCAACACAGCATAGCGCCACACCCAGGCATCCCTCTCTCCCCAGCCCCAGCATAGCACTACACCCAGGGAGCCCTCCCAACACAGCATAGTTCCACACCCAGGCAGCCCTCTCTCCCCAGCATAGCACCACACCCAGACGGCCCTCTCTCCCCAGCATAGCACTCCACCCAGGCACCCCACCCACCAAGCATAGCGCCCCACCCAGACAGCCCCCCACGCCAGCCTAGTGCCACCCTCAGGCAGTGCTTTCTCCCAAATATGCCACCTCCTTCTCTCAAGTATTTGCTTTTGTTTGGCTCAAGGGTGTTTCACGGGAATGGTGTGCAAAGGAAGGCTACAGAATGCTGTGCATCGTAGCATGTGGTGTGATGATTAAACTACCCAGAAGAAGAGAGTGCACTACAATACTACATCACACATACACGTCAAATGGACAGGGTGAGTTCTTAACATTTTGGTGGATTTCATTTCGGCTTTTGGGTAACGTTAGGGTGCCCGCTTTTGAGGACTGTGAAGTGTTATACCTTCTCCCGCAGTTTGTCCCAATTCCCGCTAAGACGTGACCTCCTTACGCCCCCTACACGTTTGCGTTTCCTTCTTTTCTTTGAAGATCGAGCTATAGAGGGGCTGTTTTACAAGCACGAGAGAAAACCGTTCTATATCTCCACCCTCTATAGAAATACAAAGCTATTTATTTGCTACGCGCGCAAAACTGGCGGGGTTCTTTGGTGATCTGATGCCCTAATACTGAAAAGGACCGATCAAACGCACAGGAGCCAGGCTGGCACCATCTTTTCATGGAATAACCACTGGAGGAAATCAGTGAGTAACCTGCCTACTTGAAGCGGAAATGCTCTTAAGACTGTGGCCATGTAGGGTTACTGTGTGCACGAGCCTTGCATTTCTGAGCAGTGGCGGGTTGCGAGGAAGAAAGCCTTGCATATGGAGGCACCATTTCTGGGGGGAGAATTTAAGATGTCAGGTGCCTCTTGGGTTGAATAGTTTGCTATTTCAGTGACACCGGGCATACAGTGCGAATGATAGAAACCGTGATGAGCCGGGGCACAGTGGCAGGCCTGGGAATGAAAGGGGCAGTGACAGGGGTACAGGTCCGGGGTTTGAGAAAGGCATAGGGTTTTAACCATAGACAGATTCGCAAACCAGCCATTGAAACCTGAAACTCGCTCTGTTTTGCATTGAGAGCCAGCCAGCCAGGTGCTGGAAGGGTGAAATGAGGGTGGGCCACTGGAGATTGAAAGGCACCAAGTCAAGGGGTTGGAAGCAGTCCTGATTGCCTACACAGAGAAGATGGAGGCACTGGTCAATCCTGCTGGTGTCCAGTGCATACACAAAGGGTTTTGCTGAGTGGACTGTGGGAAATCTTTCAAGGGTTAAGTAGAATTGGGCGGATAGTGACCTGCATGGTAATACAGGAGGAGCGCTGCGTCTCATTGTCAGCTTTGACTTGGCGGCTGAAGGGATGGGGAGGAGAGGGCTTTGGATGGAGTGGATGAGGAGTAATTAAGAATCCCACGTGTGCCTGGACTGAGCTTCAGGGAGGGCAAAGGCAGGCAGCTAAATGGCAGAGCGGGAGCCAGCGATTCAGGCTTGAAAGAAAGCTGAAGGAGTCAAATGAGCAGTAGATTTGGGGGGAGTCAGCGAAAGGGGGTCAGAGGAGACCAACAAGGAGACTTTGCCATTGGCGGTGGTCTACAGTTAGAAGAAGTGAGTGCTGAAGACAGAGCCTTGGGAAGGGATGTGGGCTCAGAAGGCATGGCACGCAAGGTTCACTGGGCAGAGAAGTAGGACAGACATGGATTCATTAATGCGTAAGTCAGACAACCAGACAGAGGATAGCCGGGTGCACCAGGATGAAGGTAGATGACCGATGGAGTCAGATGAAAAGGGTTGGTGTGGTGGAGACTGCCTGGGGCCTTTCCAGAGAACTCGGGTCGCAGGGGTGTTACTCTAGATAAACGGTCAGTGGTCTTGAGGAAGTTGGCGAGTCGTTCAAAGATAATCTTCTTAAGAGTGTAGGAGAAGACGGGTAGAGGACTGAATTGTGCAGCAGTAGACTTGCTGCGAGGAAGGCGTGAACCAGGGGGCAGGAAAGAGGAATGGTTCACTGGCAGATCATGAGTACATTTTTGCTGAACAGAGAAGACTTCTTCAACCATGAGTACGGCAGTGCCAAAGCAGAACTGAGGGGATTGGGACACCAGATTCATGTGTGAGGGTACATGTAAGGGTGGTTAACCTCAACGTTGGGATTATGAGGCCAGACTAGCAGACAGCTGCACAAGTGCAGTTTGAACTATGCCCGGCCGTCATGTGGCATTCTCACTCCTGGCTCATTGCACAGACACGTCCATCCATCAGTGGTCTTTTCATTGGTGGCATTTTACAGTTTTTAAACTACTGTGTTTTATCCTTTTTTTCCAAATTGGGGGGCAGAGGGAGTCCTGCATATGTTTTATTCCTTTCCCATACACCATATGTTCACTCTATAATTATTTTCTATGGCTTGATATTTTTTTAAAAAACGTTAGCCTTTATACTGATGGATAGTCAGACAGGTTAGTCTTGCCACAATGTAATGAAATGTCACCATGTTGGGTGGCCAGAGGGGCTTAAAGGTGGGAAAAGATGGACACACATGTGAGAAGAGGGACACTTGTAGGGGCACGATGGGCACTGGGTGGCTTCACTGGATACCAATTGGGGCAAGAGCGACTGGCGGGGGTAGTAAAGAGCAATGCTGGGGGAAGAAACACTAGTGAAGGAAAAATGGGGCACTGGTGTGGAAAGAGAGACTGGTGAGGGTAGTGAGGTGCACTAGGGAAATAATGGGCACTTGTAAGGGGAACAAAAGCCACTGAGAGGGGAAAATGATGGAGATAATGACAACGGCTCAGGGGATGAAGCACACTGGGGGAGTGAAAAGGGCAAAGGCAGAAACATTGTTGCCACTGGTAGGGTGAAAGGGAGCATGGGTAAGGGGATGTGACTGGGTAGGCAAAGGGAATCATATTCAAGAATTAGGCCGGAAGTGCTCTTACCGTGTGAGAATTACGAGGATACTAGTGAGGGCAATGTCGGGCACAGGTGGGAGGAAAACGTGCCTTCATGGGGCCAGGAGAGCATGCGGAAGTACAGCAAGGGATTGAAAAGAGTGGGGGTGAAGCAGAACGACTGCAATACACACTACAGAAATGTTCCTGTTCACCCACAGGAGGAGGGCAAGAAGCGAAAGGATGTGAAAGGGGAAAGGCAGAGAAAACATGGCGTGTCTTTGCTTTCTCCATGGTCGGCCATGGATGACTGAGCATGGCGTGTCTTTGCTTTCTCCATGGTCGGTCATGGATGACTGAGCATGGCGTGTCTTTGCTTTCTCCATGGTTGGTCATGGACGAGCATGGTGGGTCTTTGCTTTCTCCATGGTCAGTCATGGATGAGCATGGTGTGTCTCAATCATGGATGAGCATGGTGTGTCTCAATCATGGATGAGCATGGTGTGTCATTCCTTTCTCCATGGTCAGTCATGGATGACTGAGCATGGCGTGTCTTTGCTTTCTCCATGGTCAGTCATGGACGAGCATGGCATGTCCATGATAACTGCCATGGGTTCCTTCGTCACACGACAAACAGGAACTGATTACATTGCATGTCGCTAGCACTTAGCAGTGAGGAATACGAGTTTGGATATTGGCTGGATCCCTTGGGTTGGGTGCGACGTTCACCATGCAGTCCACAGATAAAACTCCACATAGAACTTCATGCACCAATTACAGCTCATTGCTACAATACAATTTTGCGCTCTATATACAACTCCATGCTCCTCATACCGCTCTGTGCTCCCAAGGCAGGGCCAAGCTTAATAAATAGCATCCGGATCCTCAAACCGCTCCATACGTGGCATAAAACTCCATGCTCCACATACAGCAGACAGCTCCTCACACAGATGCGTGCTTAACACAGAGCACACTTGCTCTGCATACATCTCCAGGCTTCTCATACAACTCATCTTCAACCAGGCATCCATTCAACAGGCAGCAGCCTTGCATTATCAGTGGGAGAGATGGGCGTGGAATAAGTGCAAGAAGCATACCACTTGGCAGGGTGTGCTCGTGGACTGGGGCGGTGCCAGGGGCTGCAGCACGGTGATATGGGGGCCGAGTACAATGGGTTAAATAGTGTAAGACATTGACCAAAAGCCACACAGTGGCACAGTAGGCGGGAATAGTCCAGGCCGTTAGGGTCTGTAGGGTCTGTATTGGCCATCAATTTCAGACAAGGCACCATTCCAGCAGCGCTATTGCAGTCTTGCTGCACGGGAAACAGTCCACATCCTGCCTGTTTGAAGAGTGTAACTGATGCCTGCTCTCAAGGCCACACTGCATCGCAGTCTGATGCATCCCGTCATCACTGCAACCCATTCCACCATTGGCGTGTCCGAGGGGCGAAGGGTGCCACAACTACACCACCACCATTTTCGCTACATCAAAGCTTCAAGGAGCCACACCTATACAGGTGGTAATATATGACTGTGCCAAATCCTCAACCGCGTAAACAAGTAGCAGGTGCCATGACATCTGGGGTAAGGAGAGAGAGAGAGAGAGACACGTGCTTGCAGTGAAGAGATAGTCCACTCAAAAGTAAACAGACATGGTTATTGAAAGGTTTCTCTGCTTGAAGATTACCTGAAAGTTATTGGAAGGTCAAATAAAAAGCTACTTATAGGGGTTACTCAAAGGTGAAGGGGTCGTGAGCGCTGAAAAAGAAGTGATTGTCCACATGCTCTTGGAGGGTGGCTTTGCTGCAGTCTGGCGAGAAGCGTTCATTACAGACCGGGCACTCTTTCCGCGTGCCGCAGCTGGGCCTGATGGCCTGGGCACTGTCAGGGGATGCAGCCACCTGCTGCCACGTCTGACCACCGATGCTGCCCCTGAAAGAAGGAAGAGATGAGTATGAGTGTCCACTCAAAATCCAAGGCAGAACAAGCATGAGATGGGGTTAGTGGGGGAGATCCTCAGGCCAGTAAAAAACACCATGTTTCATAGAACTTAATGAATCAGATAGGGCGCTTCTGCGTGTCCTTTGTTCTACTACCATCATCATTATTATTATTACTTGAGTACTTATTGAGCGTGTACCTAACTTCGGGAAGCAACAGAGTGCTTTACAAGTCATGGGGGGAGAAACAGTGAGGGAAGCAGACATACAAGGGAGCAGGAAGCTAACAATGGGGAGAGCAAGGGCGAGCAAGCAATTTGGCAGCAAGGGATCTACAAGCAACCGGGGAGAAAATCGCTCAGGCTCAGGCTAGGTGGGGGGTGGAGGACCTAGGTATTAAGAAGGAGCAATTCCTTGAAGAGGAGGTTCTAAAGCTCCTTTCTCAAATGGTACTATTCCATGAATTTCTTTGAAATATTGGACTCAGACAATACAGACTTGGTTGCAGAGTATTTGACAGGAAACGCATTGATGTGTGTGTTAATCCCTTGTCCGCCATGCTTCACACCTACTTTAAGATTCAAGGTGCACCATGCTAATGGCAATGACGATAGACAATTTCATTATTTTCACATGTATGTCCCATTCAGGCAGATTCAGAAGAGAACAGCGTTGCGAGTGTCTGGCTTAAGAATGAAGACCACTAAGCATGAAAAGTCTACAGTCCATAACAGCAGGCGCAATATGAATGCTCTTCCCAAACATAGAGGTGGGGCGTGGACACCAGATGGAAGAGGCAGCGTGAATGGGGAGTGGTAGAACCAAAGCATAGCTCTCCTTCTGGGAGAGCCATACCCGGTGTTGGCCGAGAGAGTCCTCAAAGGATTCTATGAGTGACTAGTAAGGTTGGTCCAAGCTTGTTTCAGGGGTCAGTTGGGCTTCTTTATCTATTGCTCAGTCTCTGGATTGTTTTGCACCGCAGCCCTCCTAGATTGCTATTTTAAATCGAGGATGGACTATGGTGCGCAAGTCTCCTCTCAGGAGCACATGCAAGGAGGTAAGAACCTGATTTCCACTTGGGGGAAATATCATGCACACTGCCCACTGATGCATCCACAGGCAGTACGGCTAATTGCAGAAATGGAGGTGACTACGGAGAAAAATAGAGGAGGCACCTGGATAACGTGGGCAGGGTCCTCTTCCTCCCTCCCCCCTGGGTAAGGGGGAGGGCCATGGCAAGCGCAGCAAAATCCAAGGAAAGCCCGCAATGGGGGCATGCTTAGTGACATATAAGCCGGTGGGCGTCCTGCTGCAGGAGCATCCAGCCCCAAGCAGAAGGACGCCCGCCGCACAAGAGGAATTGGTTTTTCGTTTTGGATTTTTGTTGCAGGTGGGAGCGAAGTACTGCGTGAGCAGTTGGTGGAGCAGCATAGGAGTCTGAGCAGCAAAGGAGGTGGAGCGCCGTCGCAGCAGGAGAACAGCTGGTGCGGAGGTTGTGCGGAGCGCGTGGTCCAGAGTGCACCGTTTACAGAACAGGACCCGGGCAGCGCGGGACGCAGAGTCATGGTGCTGGTGCCTCGGGCCGCCGTGCGAAGACCAGAGCAGCGGGAGTCGTGGAGCAGCCGGCGGGGAGCTCTAGCTGGACAGCGCGTGGGGTCCGGTGTAATCCCAGTATCTGGGGGTATGACTCAGTTTCAACAGGTCTTTGCAACACCAGCAGGCTTGCAAGGGCATGTGTCAGCCTTGGGGGTCAAGGGGCGGCTTCCTCATGCGAAATCCATGGGGGGGTCAGTGTTTGGGGACAGCCGGTGCCAACACTGGCAGCAAGTAAAATGCAGGGTGTACTGGGGGGAGATGCCACACAATATTGGAGAACAATGCCAGGTTTTATCCCCCCACCCCCGGGCAGCAGGGAACTCATTGGTTTGCACATACCATTGGCTTATAAGGAGAGGAAAGAGTTTTTTGAGATATTTTGCTTATTAGACATGGGGATGGGTTTGCGGAAATTAACTGAAAAAGAGAGGGATAAGAAGGAGAGGGAGAGGCCCAAGGTGGAGGAGACCATTAACAATTGGTTGACAGTGTTTAGGAGGTTGGCATCCATCATGATTGAAAAATACCTGCAGGATGCTTGTGCACCGATTGCTTATGAGCAGTAGATACATACATTGTATTTAACATATGACAAAAGTTTTAGGCTCAAAATGCCGGTCTGGCCCGCGATATCCTGGGACGAGGTAGATGTGAGGGGGTACACAGAGAAAATTGTACCTTCATGGGTGATGGGGGATAGGGCACAGGGTGAAAAGCCCCATTTTGGGAAATTCAGGCGGTCCTATTCATACCCGGGAAGAGGGTCCTTTTGTGGGTGCTCCTCCTGGAACAGCCATCCCACTTACCAGGGTGAGCAGACACCTTGCTGGAAATTCGCAGAGGGGTACTGCCCCTTTGGTAAAACATGTCGGTTTAGACATGCAGGTGGCAGAGGTTCAGGGGAACACAGCTCTTCCTCCAGCGAGGGGAAAAAGAGTAGTGCTGCTAAACCCAAAGAAAAGGCGAAATGGAATTAAAACCCATTTGCCCACTCCAGTTCACCTGCATAGATTGATTCCTTTTCTGAATGTATATCACAACAGCATGGGTGCAAAGTTACTCTGGGAAGGCTTCAGGTGGGAGTTAAGGATTCCTTACAAGGGTGCAATGGTAAGCAGGGAAGCCGTGAATTGGAGGTCAGCATTGGGTATGCCTGAGGTTGTGGCACAAAAAGTGGCTAAAGAGATCAAGCTGGGGAGGGTGGCGGGCACTTTCGCCTCCCCTCCACTGGACAATTTTATAGTGTCACCTCTGGGATTGGTACCAAAGAAGGAGTTGGGGCAGTTTTGCCTAATACAGCCTCTCTCCTTTCCCGAGGGGGAGTCAGTTAATGATGGCATAGCCGAGGAAATGTGCAGGGTCCACTACACATCATTTGATGATGCAGTGGAGCTGGTAAGAGCATGGGGGAGACAGACTCTCATGGGGAAGGCTGACATCGAGTAAGCTTTCAGGTTACTGCCGATTCATGAGGAGAGCTATCAGTTGTTGGGATTCAAGGTGGAAAAGGGGTACTTTAATGACAAATGCTTGCCAATGGGCTGCGCCATTTCATGTGCCTATTTTGAAAAGTTTAGTAAATGTTTGGAATTTGCGCTGAAACAAAGGCACAAGGGGCAGGTGTCCTGCACTACCTCAGCGATTTTTTGTTCATCGGGAAAGGGGGGGGGGAACGGGTGAGTGCGGGTCGCTCATGAGCACGTTCCAGCAGTTGGAGGAAATGGGGATTCCACTAGCGAAGGGCAAGACTGTTGACCCGGTCACACAGCTGACATTCCTAGTGATTGAGATCGACTCAGTTGCAGGGGAGTGAAGGCTGCCCGGGGACAAGGTGTTGAAGGAAACTATCAAGGATTTTAGGCGCAGAGCAAGGCTACCCTGAAGGAGCTGCAATCATTGGCAGGTAACCTCAACTTTGCGGGAAAGGTCATCCCAGCGGGGAAGGTGTTCGCTAGGAGTATTGATCTGAAAACGGTGGGTTTGCAGCGCACATCACAGCATGTGCGACTGGGGGCTTAGGTAAAGGAGGACCTCAGAATGTGGGATGGGTTTTTGGATGAGTCAATGGTGTCCTGCTGGTACAACGCCCTTTCATTGCGGGATGTTTTTTCATGGGGTTTTCTACCATGATTCTTTTGCCCAAAAAACTCATCAGATTTTTTTGGGGGGTTAGACAAATATATGAATTGGGTGTGGGTGTACGGGAATATAAAAACAATTAAAGGGGATGAGGTGCGGGTGGGGGGGTAAACCCCCCCAATAAAAAATAATTGTTGGATTTTTTCATTAAAAAATCTGTGCTAAAAAAAACCAGCGAAAAAACATCCCGCAATGAAATGACATGGAACTGTCCTGCTATGGAGGGGGGAGTGGGCCAACAGCGATAAACTCAAACTGTTCACGGATTCATCAGGCTCCCATGGTTCCGGGGCCATTTTGGGGAGCAAGTGCTGTGGCCAAGCCTGGCCGGCAGCATGGCACCAGGAGGGGATTACCAGGGACATCACGTTGTCTAGAATTGTTGTCTTTTGTGGTGGCTTTCAAGTTGTGGGGGAAAGAGGTGAATAATAAAAAGGTGTTTTTCTGGTCTGACAATTTGGCAGTGGTCCAGATCATCAATCAGGGGACGTCCAGCAATTCAAGGGTATTGAAGCTTCTGAGAGCGATCAGGAAATGCTTGCTTACATTGAACACTGAAGTTAGAGCACGGCATATTCCAGAGGTAAAAAACGTGCCCGCTGACTCTCTCTCTCGTTTGCAAGAGGGAGAAGTTTCAGGGGAACTGCCCAGAAGCAAGCAAGACAATGACCCCATTCAAGGCGCAGTGGTGGGGCATGATTGGGGGGGATTGGAGTTCTTTAACTCACGCTGCTCTGGACCCTGGCACAGCGAGAAGATACAAGGGGTGCTGGGAGCGGTTCTTGGCCTTCCAAGATGAAGTGTTAATGGATGGTCAGAGAGGGAGCGCCAGTATGCGCCTTTGTTGATTGGGGCTGGCGGTCTGGGAAAACCAGATCATGGATGGCTTATCACTTGGCAGCAATAGCGCATTCTTTCAAACTGGGGGACAAAGCTGACCCCACTAAGGAGCATTACATTGTGATGGCAATGAGGGGATGGGCCAGGCAAGCGGAGAGGAAGCCAGATGCAAGGCGGCCCATTGATATTGTGAAACTGCACAGTTTAATTAAAATCCTGCGGGTGGTTTGCCATGACAAGGGGGAGAGGGTTTTGTTCACGGCAGCCTTCGCATTGGCTTTCTTTGGAGCCTTTAGCGTAAGTGAGCTGGTGCCCGAAAATCGGGATGGTAGGGGCTCTGGGTTTGAAGGTTGGAAGATGTACAGTTGACTGAGGGACGGGTATGCATTTATCTAAGAAGGTCCAAAACCGATCAGAAGGGGAAAGGGAGGACGGTTACATTCCATAACATCCAAGGGAGCATAGTGTGCCCTGTAACGGGCTTGGCAACATACCTCCAGCATAGGCAGCTGGCGGATGCAGGGGCTCCTATTTTCTTGCACAGGGACGGGTCGGCCATGAGCCGGTTCCAGTTCAGGAGGGTCATGGACATGGCATTAGAGAAGATGGGTGTAACGAAAGGGGTGTTTGGGACCCACTCCTTCAGGATAGGGGCAGCCACAACAGCGGCTGAGGTAGGCCTGGGTGTGGAAGCAATCAGGAGAACAGGGGTTTGGAAATCTGGGTGTTTCAGGAGATACATCAGGCTGGATAAAATGTAGTGTTGACAGCTGCCTTGTCATCTCCTAACTAGCAGCAACACGGAGGAGGAGACGGTCTGTCTAGGTACTAGGGCATTCATTTGTGTCGAGGGCCGGGGCGAGCTGGACAGCCGAGAGAGAGGAACTGACCGCTGGCGAGTACCGCAATTGGTGGCAAGGGGTGCCCGGAATGAGATGGGCTCAGCTGCATGGGCATACCAACAGATTCCTGGGTAAGCAGCAAAGGCCGGATGTGCTGATTATACACTTAGGAGGGAACGACTTGACAAACCTGGGGATGGGGGAGTTAATGAGGGAGATGATGTTTTCGTTACAGGAGTCGTCCTCGCAGCTGGACGAAACAGAGATTTTGTGGTCGGAGATCATTCCAAGGCAGGAATGGAGGGGCGCTGAGAGTCACTCAGCGGTGGAGAAGTCAAAAAGAAAGTTGAATGGCGCAATGGTCAAAATTTTGCAGGGGCAGAGGTTTTCCCCAGATCGGGCACGACTTGATTAATTTGAAATCCTGGAGTATTACTTGAAGGATGGAGTGCATTTGTTGGCATCTGAGATGGATCCATTTTACTGGAATGTTTGCACGAAGCTCCTGGAATTGTAAGCTCCTGGAATTGTAAAGTTGGAAAGGGGGAGCCGCGGTGGGCTGTAACCCACCTTTGGTGTGGAGGTGTTTTGGCAACCAGTGGCTAGATACAGTCTCCGAATGAGCCATGAGAAAGCCGGAAGGGTCTTTACTCTTCTCGGGACTGGTGCTTCTTGGGGGCCTAAGCGGCGTGGGTGTCTGGTGGTAGCAATGAGGGCTCAGCCTCCCCCAGCCCAGGAACCGGAAGGGTTGAGGGGAGTTGGGCCTACTGTGGACTTTGTTCAGGAAAGGGGGAAGCAGGTTTGTGGACAAGGAGCAGTCGCTGCACCTCTGGAACTTTTCCCACAGAGTGATGTTGTTTCCAGTGTTTTGAATTTATTATGTTGTGAAAATAAATCTGCAGCCTTTTTATGCCAAAAGGAAGACATGTCTCATTCTTCACCTTACTGAGAGGGGAAATAAAAGGGCAAAGAGAATGAGCAAATGTGGTGGTACCAAGAGGGACAAATGCCCAGATTATGGAGGTCACGATGGAGAAAAATGGAGGAGGCACCTGGATAACGTGGGCAGGGTCCTCCTCCTCCTCCCTCCCCACTGGGTAAGGAGGAGGGCTGTGGCAAGCGCAGCAAAATCCAAGGAAAGCCTGCGAAGGGCAACAGAGAATGGGGGCGTGCCAAGCGGCATATAAGCCGGCAGGCGTCCTGCTGCAGGAGCATCCAGCCCCAAGCAAAAGGACGCCCGCCGCACCAGAGGACTTGGTTTTTCATTTTACACCCACCCTGCATAAGGAACAGCGGTATGGCAAGGCCTGGCCGTTCACGTCGCGGGACGGTGAGGAGGTCTTTTGGCGACCAGTGGCAAGATACAGTCTCCGAATGAGCCATGGGAAAGCCGGAAGGGTCTTCGCACTTCTCAGGACCAGCGCCTCTTCGGGGCCTAAGCGGCGGGGGCGTCTGGTGGTAGCAATGAGGGCTCAGCTTCCCCCAAAAAAACGGCACTCCCCCAGCCCAGGAACAGGAAGAGTTGGGGCGAGTTGGGCCTACTGTGGACTTTGTACGGGAAAGGGGAAGCAGGTTTGTGGACACGGAGCAGTCAGAGTGGTGTTGTTTCCAGTGTTTTGAATTTATTATGTTGTGGAAATAAATCTGCAGCCTTTTTATGCCAAAAGGAAGACATGTCTCATTCTGCACCTTACTGGGAGGGGAAAAAAAGGGGCAAAGAGAATGAGCATATGTGGTGGTACAAAGATGGACCAATGCCCAGGTTATGGTGTAAGGCACAGGGCCGTCTGATGGCATCGTCTAACATACAGCTCACTGCAAAAGAGATCAGACACACAGCTGATTCATGATGTCACACAGACAGAAGTGTAGATAACCTGAGAAGCATTCTTGCAAAATGCCAATCCTGTACGGTCTAGAAAGGGGGTGTCCGCTTTATAACATGGACTATTACAATATCGGAGATGAAAACTCAGATGCCAAAGCGTAGGTACCACTAAAAGAAAATACAGCAGAACATATACTGCGTGAATGTGAGCGCGTGCGAGAGGTCGTGGTTAGCATGACACAAATACAGATAGCAGCGTATTTACGTGAACTAAAATACATTTTAGGATCTTATTGAATTGTAAAATACGTTTGCATATCTATATTCGAATAACTATGATTTTTACATATATTGTGAAATCCTTGAGTGTTGCAATCATGGATATTAATAATGGAACATTACGATTAAAATCATTTTTATAAACATTTTATCTAAACATCTAACGGCAGAACATGTCTCATCCAGTAAATTGGCGAACGCATAGGAAGGCTAGCTAGGAGCGTGAAAGCAGCGGGCACGTATAGTAAGGCCAGCTAGGAGTGGGAAAGCAGCGGGCACGCATAGGAAGGCTAGCCAGGAGCAGGAAAGCAGCAGGCACACATAGGAAGGCTAGCTAGGAGCGGGAAAGCAGCGGGCACGTAAAGTAAGGCTAGCTAGGAGCGGGAAAGCAGCGGGCATGCATAGTAAGGCTAGCTAGGAGCGGGAAAGCAGCGGGCACGTACAGTAAGGTTAGCTAGGAGCGTGAAAGCAGCGGGCACGTATAGTAAGGCCAGCTAGGAGTGGGAAAGCAGCGGGCACGCATAGGAAGGCTAGCCAGGAGCAGGAAAGCTGCAGGCACACATAGGAAGGCTAGCTAGGAGCGGGAAAGCAGCGGGCACGTAAAGTAAGGCCAGCTAGGAGTGGGAAAGCAGCGGGCACGCATAGGAAGGCTAGCCAGGAGCAGGAAAGCAGCAGGCACACATAGGAAGGCTAGCTAGGATCGGGAAAGCAGCGGGCACGTAAAGTAAGGCTAGTTAGGAGCGGGAAAGCAGCGGGCATGCATAGGATGGCTAACTAGGAGCGGGAAAGCAGCGGGCACGTACAGTAGGGCTAGCTAGGAGCGGGAAAACAGTGGGCACGTACAGTAGGGCTAGCTAGGAGCGGGAAAGCAGTGGGCATGCATAGGAAGGCTAGCCAGGAGCAGGAAAGCAGCGGGCACACATAGGAAGGCTAGCCAGGAGCAGAAAAGCAGCAGGCACGCATAGGAAGGCTAGCTAGGAGCGTGAAAGCAGCGGGCACGTATAGTAAGGCCAGCTAGGAGTGGGAAAGCAGCGGGCACGCATAGGAAGGCTAGCCAGGAGCAGGAAAGCAGCAGGCACACATAGGAAGGCTAGCTAGGAGCGGGAAAGCAGCGGGCACGTAAAGTAAGGCTAGCTAGGAGCGGGAAAGCAGCGGGCATGCATAGGATGGCTAACTAGGAGCGGGAAAGCAGCGGGCACGTACAGTAGGGCTAGCTAGGAGCGGGAAAACAGTGGGCACGTACAGTAGGGCTAGCTAGGAGCGGGAAAGCAGTGGGCATGCATAGGAAGGCTAGCCAGGAGCGGGAAAGCAGCGGGCACACATAGGAAGGCTAGCCAGGAGCAGAAAAGCAGCAGGCACGCATAGGAAGGCTAGCTAGGAGCGTGAAAGCAGCGGGCATGTATAGTACAGCTAGCTAGGAGCGGGAAAGCAGCGGGCATGTACAATAAGGTTAGCTAGGAGCGGGAAAGCAGCGGGCATGCATAGGAAGGCTAGCCAGGAGCGGGAAAGCAGCGTGCACGCATAGGAAGTCTAGCCAGGAGCAGGAAAGCAGCAGGCATGCATAGTAAGGCTAGCTAGGAGCGGGAAAGCAGCGGGCACGTATAGTAAGGATAGCTAGGAGCGGGAAAGCAGTGGGCACGTACAGTAAGGCTAGCTAGGAGCGGGAAAGCAACTGGCATGCATAGGAAGGCTAGCCAAGAGCGGGAAAGCAGCGGGCACGCATAGGAAGGCTAGCCAGGAGCAGGAAAGCAGCAGGCACACATAGGAAGGCTAGCCAGGAGCGGGAAAGCACCAGGCAGAACAGGAAAGGCAAGAAAAGGTCTTGCCCACGTTTAATTTATGAAGCCATGGGCAGAGTAGCTAACAACCAAAAACATCCTCACAGAATCTTCTTTGAGACACTGCTTTTGAACCCCCTTCTCTACACTCCCCCTTGACTGTCCTTCTCTACACTCTCGACCCAAGTCCTTGCCTCTCAATGTATTAAGGAGCAGCTCATTATGAGTAAAGACCTATAACTGATCCCAGACATGTCCGCAGCATGGCAATTCATCCCTTCAAATTCTTGCTTATAACTAACCCACCTAAAAGTGTGTGCACTGGTTTGGATGTCAGTCCAAATCCGTGACTCACAGTGAGTCCCCGCACAATTTATTTTACTGCTGGATCACCAGCCCCTCTGTCCCCATTGGGAACCACATTGGTGATGTAACTCTATATTGTGTACTCCAAGGAGTGACTACGTTTTACAGGCCATTGGTAGTCTGTTTCTCTAGTAGGACGACCTGCATGGCTCTTTCTTCAACTCGCAGGCCAGTGGATGCTCTTTTGTCTTTTCATGAGCCATTTTAGCTTTTGGTGTGGGGGTGAGGGGAAGGCTTGTTCCCTTTAGGTCCCCATTAAAATGGTGAGTAGGATTTGGAAGTTCAGTGATGCGCCAAAAGAAGGCTATTGTTACCTGGTGAATAGAAACAAGTGTGTGGCCACATGTGATATGATATGATGTTATTTATAATGTGCCTGTACAGAAGTGTTTCTATCACGAAGGCGCGATATGGGCATGGCCTTCTTGAGACTCCAGGTTGGAAGCTATGTACACAGCCAGGAGCATAGCTGGCTGGACATATACAAGGGTGTCCGAGATTCAGTGCAGAAAACACATTCGAGCGTCTCTCATTCAGTGGCTGAGAAATGTTTGAACAGTGCAGTGTGCCCGACTAGAATTGGATGCTCAGTGATCCTCCAGGAACTGCACATGAATAGAGGTATCAGCATTGAATCCAGAGCCTGAATGCAAAATACTGCTGGGCTGTGCGCATTGCAAAACTCTTTCCCTATGACCAGAAGGAACTACACTAGTGCCCTCTTCCTTTGAATCAGAAGGAACAGCTGAGGCATTCCCCTCCAAGACTCTGGGCTCCCCTAAATAGCACTTGCTGGTCTATGTGTGACTGTCCTCATGTTTAGGATCCAACTCTCCTGCAAAGGTCTAGTAGTATGTTCAACCTATGGCTGCCTAATGCAGCAATCGCTGGCCACTAAGCCTGTAATCCCAGCAGCCAAAGTAGCTACACCTTACCCCGTCCTGTGATGTCGTCCGAAGTCCTTGAGTTATCATCCTCGCCCAGGGGGCCAACTGCCTGCATAACTTGCACCTCTCTGCTGCTGAACGACAACTTTGACATCTTTTTTTCCCTCTAACCAGAGGCGTTTCACTTGTCTGTGAAGCATGGAAAACTAGTGAGCGCAAGCCGAACACAATCGTGACTAACGCCGACTCTGCCTCAACGGTGGCAGCTCCTTTTCACCAGAAGTACAGACTTTCTTTCTCTGTTCATCCCGTGGGATAAAACTCGGTTCTGCATCAGTTCCAAAACCCCTATCCAAAATACTGCCTTCTGATCACTAAAACGGATCCCTGAACAGCGAGTTACTTCTGTGGAGCTGTGCTCTAAAGACACCCTAGTAAAAGTTTACCTACCAGCAATACACTGCATTTTGTCTCTTAAACTAATCAAAATGCAAGACATATTTGCACTAATACATTGTGTGGACTAGCCCTTGTTCTAAGTTGTTGTATGTTGCAGTGTACGAATTCCCCCATTGAGCGTATAGCCGTGGCTTCTCTGCCACGCGGACCCCTGGGAAACTAACCCAATATAGAGGGAAGGCCTGCAACCCCGGCTGTGGGTTGATCTTACTGAACTCTACACTCAGTCTAGCAACATCTTTCTTATGGAGTAGTGTTGGCAGACATCAGTTATTGACATGGGATTAGGTGCAACAGCATTATCCCACTTCCAAGAAAAGCACTGCACCCTGGGATTTGGCAAAAGAAGAACACACGAAGACCCCCATCCGTAGGTTTGACGAGAATTCTATGCGAGGAGCCGGAGCAGTTCCACAGCAGATGGGCCTCCTTGCAGGGCCTCTCCTGCCCAGATGCAGGACCGGGCATGCGGAGATTCTCAGGTATATTCTCAGGGAGGGAACCTCACATGGCAGCATTACAGTGAGGCCCTGTGTCCCCAAGCCACCTGCAAACAAGGCCTAGGAAAGGTGTCCATTCTCAGAGGGCCACCCCAAATCTAGGGTGGTGTTGCATATTACCAAGAAGCCTTTACAGTCATCACGGATCCTCTTTCTGCTGGATTGCCACGATTGTCTGGTGTACATCTCAGCCGTGGGAGGTACCGCTGCCAGCGTTCATGGGGGTATACTGCTGCCAGAACTCCCAGGGCCAGCTTAAGGAATTTTGGGGGCCCCCCTCGAACTATAAAAACAAAGGGATCCAGAATCCATGTCGTGCCACCTCACCCCCAATGCGATCACAACCCAGAGCTTGATATGCTGCCTCGCAGCAATCAAAATATGTGTAGGTAATTCCTTCCACTCCCCTTATCATCTTCAGACTTGCTGGACTCAGAGCAATGAACACATGGCATTTCAGGGGCAACACTAGCAGTCCACGATGAGGCTACAGGTCACACACTTCACACATTTTAACAAGCACTGACAAAGTCAACCACTTTGGCTTCTGTGTAGGCCTTTACCGTGCACTGCCATAATGGTACCACCTAGCAATAAGATGGCAACAGCTGGAAAATGGTGTGAGTACCTGGGCATATGATAGCAGTGCCTGGAACATGTCTATCTAATGAGTAAACACAAGTTAAAACCTGGGTCTTTGCCAATGATTGTTTTTTACGGGCCTTCAGTGCAAAGACATTCATACTGCATACAAATCAAGTGGATGAAGGTACACTTGGTAAGAAATGTTGATCACACCAGTAACACATATAAAACTGCAACTAAGCCATTAACTCTATGAAGACTGTTTAGAAAGAACAATGGAAAGCCACAGTTTGATGCTACCGCTTCATAAAGGTAGTCCAAAGAGATCCTAAGAGGATGTGTTTTGGGTGGGCAGGGTCCGGTAGTGAGTGGAAAGGCCCATAAGGGCAGTCAATGGGTGAGTAAATGACCAAACGACACCCACAGGCTGTGTATCCCTCCTCACGTCCCATCAACCTTCTTGCTGTACTCCAATTAAATAGTAGCGGCTTAAAGGTGTCCTGTTAAATTTCTGTTGTCCTTCTCTACATGTATGCGCCGCGATGCCTGCGGGCTTCGGCGCGATATAAATAAATAAATACAAAAAAAACAAATAACCAATAGACAAAATAAAAGTAGCACCCACAAGGAGGGTGTAGTTTTGGATGCAGGACACAGATCAGTAGCCGTATGTAAAGGTACACATACCCTAGCATTGACAGAGTACCCATACTAGCAGAATGCAAAAGTACTGAAGCATGCAGACGGATTGGAAGCAATTGGAAAGGTGCACATACCATTGCATAGATGAGATAGTGGATATATATTAGTAGCTACCAGAAGGTGCGTGTATGCTAACACAGATTGAGATAAGAAGAGAGATATGGTTTGCAACCTCTCCTGATATTAGTCAGCAAAGAAACAAATGACTTTGTGGTGTGACATATCAAGGCCACTGTTATTGTACACGAAACAACACTAAAGCTAGTTAGATTTTTTTGAAGAGCATACACTGAGAAAGAAATCACTTCATGAAATATTTAGAGAATGGCAATTTTGACAGGTTAGGCGCCACAAAATGAAATTGATTTCTCAGGATCACACATGTTGGTTCTGAGGTGAAGCTGGGAGTTGATTCACGGTGCAATTTCTTCACTTGACACATTGGTTCCCAGTTCTTTTCATAGAGCAAGGTACAATTGTTTGTGAATGTTTGACTTTCATGAAATCAAATAATACCCTGCTTGGTACAACCGACTAAAAAGTCCACAAATCACATAAGAACCGGATTTAACAGTATTTAATAACAAAACTTTATAGAAGCATGCAAAAGGGGAATGATTACAATGTCACGTTCTCCATCATCAAGGTAAATATACAAGTAGCAGAACGTCAATTGGTGTGATCTTAAAAGATTTCATCTGGGGGTTGGGTTTCTCTTCTATTTTTAAGCAATATGACCCGACCGGCGGGGGCATTACCGACTGAGGTAATGCTCCTGCCGCGAGGGTCATATTGCTATAAGTACCCCGGCCCACATTATGTAGTGACCGGGGCACTAAAAGCATTTTTTGTGTGTTTCGGGACATAAAAAAAAAAAGATACGACCAAGAAAATGGCTACCGGGAAAGGGAAAACAGAGTCTGTTTTCCCTTTCCAAGGCAGCCATCGGGAGCAGACGCGCTGGGAACACAAGGATCAAAACGCAGTAAGTGGGAGTGGGATGGGGAAAAGAGTTAAAAAAAAAAAGTAAAAAAAAAAAAAGTGCCTGCGTCCCCGGCGAGGGATGAGGGAAGCCTCCAGCCGTGTGGAAGCGTAGAGCGTGGATGGCCCCGCTCCGAGTCTGCACACAGCTGGAGGCTGCCACCGCCCCCCGCCGGGGATGCAGGAGCAAGAAGGTAAGTGGGGGGGGGAGGGAGGAGGGAGGAAAAGTAATTAAAAAAAGCCTTACCTGAGTCCCCGGCGTGGGGCGAAGGCAGCCTCTCAGCCACGGGGAGGCTCGGAGCGGGGATGGCCCCGCTTCCAGCCTCCTCATTGGTTGAGGGGCTGCCACACCCCCCTGCCGAGGAGAAGGGGGCTGGAAGCCCGGCCGAGAATCGAAGGATTCTTGGCCGGGTAAGGACACGGCGAGAGCCAATCAGAATGCGTGTTGCATTCTGCTTGACTCTCGCCGGGTAATAATAAAACATACATCCAACACTTAGACGTGTTGACTGTTATTTATGATATGAAGAAGTACCTTTGAAATTGTACAAGAAAGCAGCCCATTCCTTGTGCTAAATAAGCACAACTGAAAATATTCCCGCTAGTGGCCGGTGCATTTAGTCAGCTTTCTTCTGTATATGACACCTGCACTCAAATTGCCTCCATGAAAAGAAAGACCAGGCAATGGGCTAAACAATGGCACAAGTATGTGAGAAGGCTAGCTTTCTCATAAGAAGATTTGTCCAGGATCACTGTATCATCTGTTGGCATAGCCAGGATAGGAGCCCAAAAGCTTTGGTTCCACACTCTAGAACTTGACTACCTAATAACCTTTCCTGACTAACGCTATGCTCTTTATTAGGGTGACTGATAGTTTTTACAACTCTCGTCTGAAGGAACCAAACTCTAGACCTGCTTCATACTTTTGCTATGTTACTTTTACTGGCTAGTGCTGTCTAACGAGGTACACTATTTTGTAGCAGAGCATGTGTTATTATCACAAAAGTATATGTAAATGCCAGTTTAAAAACCTAAAACATTGGAAAGGCTGAGTCTACTTTGCTGGAATTTGGTACTGTGGTATATGGTATATGAACGCAAACCTCTGTAATGAGTGTTTATTGCATGTGATCAATATATTCTCCACTGAAGGATGAGAGTGATAAAGGAGTTGTGTTATAGTGAAAAGGACAAACTGGGGCATATTCGCAAAATTGAGTGCAAATGAAAAAAGCCCAGAGGATGCGCTTTTTTCATTTGTTCTCATTTTAGAAATGTGTAGGTTACCTTATGCTCAATGGTGACTAGTACATTTCAAGTGTGGCTGAACAGTAGCGTGATGATGCGCTGCCCATCCCCTATAAATACAAAAGAGTTGGGAGCAGCTCCTAGCAACCACATGAGTGCTTGGCGTGTATTTCAGAGTGACAGGCCCTCATGGCACTGTGAAATGCGGTAAAAAATAAAAATGCATTTTTAAAAAAAACATTTTATTAACTTTGCAATAAACATAGATAACTTCATTAAAAGCAACAATGTCTCACATTAATCAGATAGAACCAAATTGACAGAATATCACAAGCATCATAAATAGGTCATACCAACAAACTGACCATATCCCGTGAAACACAATAAACATTCTGACAGGAATACACAAAAGACAACACAGAAGACAAAACAAACGGGAGAGAAAAAAATAAAAATGCATTTCTTACCTTGTTTGAAGGATAGAAATGCAAGTGGTAGAGCAGCGGTTTACACCACTGTTCTCCCATTTCAAAGAAAATCCATGAACGTTTCAGAAGTGAACCTCTCGTGCTCAAACAGGCACAACTGAAGATGTTTCATTTTTGCACATTTGAAAGCATTCCCATTTGAGGCGTCGGAATCTGCATTGAAATGCGCAGAAATGCCCCCTTATTTGCACACACGAATAAAGGGCATGTAAATGGCATCTGAATGTGAGCATCTAAGATTCAAACATCCAGAGGCCCTTTGTGAATTTGGCAGCACTTTTTTTGATGCAAGTGATGAGATGTTAGTGCATTTTATCACTTGGGCCAAACAATGGTTTGCGAACCTAGCCCACTGTGTGTTCTCTGGTGAGTGGTGAGAGCTTTACAGGATTAACTGATCAGAACAGAATGTAGCTGTGAGCAACATTCATGCAGCAGGTCTGGAGCTTTAGCAGAGCACCATAAAACACCCTCACATGTTTTGTAAATAATACGCACTCATTTCTTTGAATCAGGCATCCCTGTGCCCCTCCATTAGGGTGGGGGGGGGGAATGGCACAAGACCCTGTTGCCTTCCCATAAAGACATCTCTGAGAACCCCAGTGACAGCATACTCAGCTGTTGCAGGAGAACTAACTTGTCCTTGTGTTTCTCCCACGGACGGACAGGTGAACGAGGGCCCAATTATTATTTCCTTAAATGAGATAGACACTGAAAATGATTCACAAAAAACATAACAATTAGTGTCCAGATGGCAAAAAATGTCGGAAAGATAGGAATAAGGTTAGTAAAGTCCTTTGAGTGAAAGGCAAGATTAATGGAGAAAATGATACTGCGCGAACCTAGGGGCACTGCATTTCTGCCGGAAGATTTTGTTCTTGGGTTTTACTTATCTGAAAGATAGGGAAGATCTCTTATACTACACTCTATTTGTTCATCTTTCAACAGCAATTACATTAGGCAACCTTGGACTTCCTGCAACCAGTTCAGAACAAGATTAGCTTGTGCCTTGCTTACGCTTGCTTAGCATGGCTTCCATTTTTCAAAGTTTAAAGGGATGAAAGAGTTCCATATTTCTTAATGTTTGCATATATTTACACCAAGTGCCTCAATTTCCGTGAGGCAGAGAATTTGCATTGCGTGCCTTAGAACTACCTCCTCCGTGGTGTGCAGCCTCTTTATCAGAATGTCATTTTCCACATAGGAATTCAGGCAGGCTCAGAGCTGCCATGCCCGTTTACACCCCATGTGGAGCGTTAGGCTGGGTCTCCAATGTGTGTACTCAGCACAGATTGGAAACAGCAGCCGCCATGAAAAAACATGGCAACTGCCATTACAGTAGATCCCTGTGGGATACATATGGGAACGGCCCTCTCGTAGCACATGCTAAAGAGCAGTCGGAGTCAGTGGTAAACTCTGCCGTTCCACTAGTAACAGAATGCTGATGTGGCGCCCATGCGGAGGGCGGGGAAAGATGCAGCGCGGATATTCTGCCAGAGTTCTCGCTCCCTGTGATGAATATATACCAAAAAAGTCTGGAAGCAGCAAAACCTGTGAAATCCTGCGAAAACTCGGTTTCTGCTAGTTTTCATGCATCACTCCCATTGCACACCCTCATAAAAAGTGGGTGGGGCATACTGGGAACAACAGTAGTCACTTTATAAAAACCGCCCGCCAGCTAGTTAGTACTGTGGGACCCTGCGTGTCCCGGAACGAGTGGATCACTTTTCTGGGATACAAAAACCGACTACGGGACCCGTATTTAACATCGACTGGAAGAAAGCACTATTCTCTGACTTCCGTCCAGGGGAGACCAAGTCGAGGCCCATGAAGAAGGCTTCTCGCCGAAACGTCACGGGACTACATCATTTTGAGGGCATTATTCCCCCAATCCCGTTACAAAATTCGATCTGTTTCTAGACGTTGACCAACGACTAGGTCCCTTTTTCCTAGGAATCAACAACAATATACTCAGTTTCAGAAGGAAATAATGCCCTTTCTCTGACACATAGTTTTGTCTCCACGCGCTTCATTACAGTTGTTTGCCTTGTGTTTAAACATTATACCATGTTTCTTTGTATTCATTGCACATTTAGGCAAACCACCAATGATTGTGCATTTGTATGTTTTGTTTGTTAATTTTTCTTAAGCATGTGCTATTTTTTCTTTGATGCATTTGTTAAATAAGATGAATGTGCTTTGATCCATATGTACACTAAAAAAACGAAAAAGTTTTATGTTAAACTGAATGATGAAAATTCTCTCTGCACTTACTAACACTGGCTAAATAAAAAGCTATAGTGCACTCTTTAAGGGCTTAATTGCTCGTCTTTTTTAACATGTATGACAGTTAGCTTAATGAAATGGCTTTTGTCATACTAAGCATGCCGAACAACCTAGCCTTTACTAAAATGTATATGTAAAGAGACTAAAAGTAAGTGGCAGGACGCCATCCCTTTTGTTTCAAGCTAGTTAGTTCTCGACAACAACACACTCTTACCAGGATGTGCGTAGGGAAAGCCCTCAGTGTTGACTCCTTCCGCAGTGCAGGCCAGCTTTTTCCTCCTGGATAGAGCTCTTCAGAGCAGGTAAGATTACTCACTGACCGTACACACACACACACACATGAATGACAGGGTTTGTGCCTTGTATTCAATGTGTTCAGAGTATTTCCCATTAGTTGACAGCGTCTTAGTGGCATCTCTGATACATTAGATGCACCTATATATTCATAATGCACATCAGTGGGATCACTCTTCCAATAACCCTGGCTGAAATGTTCCAATGACCACTTGACTACATTGTGGACGTCGATCATAGTCCTTCGTCAATGTCTGCCTCCCTGTTCCTGACAAGTTGAGTGATTACACACACACCTTCCCGGTGCTACCGGTGCTCTATGGAAAGCAACGTGGATGGGCAAGATCGACGTACACCTTAGTATGAACTTAGTCATTGAATTTCTGGGTACAGAGCCAGAGAAGACCTGCAAGCTGTGTCCCTCTCATGCTAAATCCCTCCCACCCACATGCCCACGCCAATAGTTTTGGCGGTGCCAAGGAAGGACCTATGAGCCAAGACTTAATATGAACACATAACATTCTTGAATGGGAGTAGGTCAAGTATTCACAGGTAAGTTACTGTGTGTCGCGTATATCAAAACGCAGCAAGAAGGGTGGCTACATGTGGAGGGGCTGCTTGGGTAAAGGTAAGGGAAAGGAGGCAAAATGCATAACAGAGAGGGAATGTTAAGCATGGTGTATCCCCAGTAATGCAGGAAAAGCGGTTCGTCCCCAGGGCAGGTAAGCAGAGCTGAGGGACGCAGTGGGGGTGGTGGGTGACATTCCGAGGGTGAGGTTCAGCGGAACAGGCAAAGAGGGAGTGCAGAGACAAATGAGCCGAGCTGGGGGGGAGGCCATGCATGGGACACCAGCAGGCAGAGCAGGGGCCAGCAACTAGAGGGAGTAGCGTGAGCAAGAGCTGCGATAAAATGGCTCCAACACACTTGAATTCCCTCCTTTAAAACTGAAGTAAATCAAATGATCTATGTACCATGTTTAAAGCCTTCTGAAGAGCCACAAATACCTTCCGAAAAAAAATAAAACAGGCTATCTGTTCAACAGAAACTCGAGATCAAGTCACCCTTGCTGATATGAAACAGTAAGACAAGACTGGAGGAAACACAATGCGCACATTCTCAGAACTGGAACATCATAGGCCTGACTTTGGTGTTACCCAAATTGATTGAAAACATTTGAACGAATGGTAGATTTGACCGAATTCGGTCACTACCATTAGTTCGAATTTCTTTGACCAATTTTAATTCAAAAATACTCAACATGAAGAGCGTGTTGCAGGGAGATGTCCCCCGCTCCCCATGTTCAGTATCTTCGGATTGGGGGGTTGCAGGGGTGTCCCCCACATCCTTGACATTGGCGGTGGGGGACAAAAACTGTTACACTGCGGCAGTCTGCCCGCGAACAAAACATTTGCAGGCAGACAACCCATAACCCTGGCTTCCCAACCACTTCACCATTATTTCAGGAAGACCTGGAAACTGCTGTTCTATCGAGTTTTCTGAGCTAGCAGGCCCAAAGAAGACATTGCCATGCTTCGTGGATGAGTCTCTAGTATCCAAAGGGCAATTATCAGCCGCAACGTCCACCAGCAAGTATCCTTGATGCACAAGGTGTAAGGGTGTGGAAGGAGAGCGACACAGAACTGGCATGGTTTTGGGCAAAGACTTTAATTCTTTAAAGAAATTGAAGGGAAAACCCTATCCTTCCCTAACTCTTACAGGGGTTTTCCTGTGTCAACTAAAACACCAAGGAAAATGTCAGAATGTCTGGAAATAAAGAGTCCACCACCCAGTGTCAAAATCCTACTTCTATCCCTTACACGTGAAAACAAAGTAAGGTGGTTTACCGTTGTCTTGGTCCAGAAGAATGACTCCCTTCCTCTGGACTGTACAGTTCTATATTATTGGGAGTTCAAAGAAGTTGGGGGAATGTCTTCCTTCCCTGGCCTTTCTCAGGCTTAATTTCACAGTTCCACAAAGTAGGGAGAATGGCTCCTTTCCCACACCCTTGATGATCTCTTACAGTGACTCACTTGGACAGACCTGGTATTCGACCATACCAGATATTGCAACAAAGAAGAGGGCTTGTTGGAGAACATTGTCCTCATGCACGGTTGGGTCCTTTAGGCCTGTGTATACTTGACTGATTCTTCACATTATCGCTGGCAAACTCCCCTGCCAGGAATATTCTCTCTCTCCAAATACTTGACTGGTTCTTCACAGTATCCCTGGCACACTACCCTGACAGGAATAGTGTCTGTCCTCCAGAGGGTCCTTGACCCTGTTGTTATGATTTCTTATTCTTTGGTCCCAGACCCCTTCACATTGGTTTCTATTTCTAGGGCCTCAGCCCCTTCACACTGGCTTCCTGGTTCCCAGACCACTTTCTATTGGCTTCTCGGGTCCCAGACCCCTTCACATTGGTTTCTCAAGTACACTTGAGGTCACCGGGCTGCCCCGTACCTCCTGTATGTACTCCCAGTCTCTCACCTCGGTCTTGGGCCTCCTTGTCTTCCGATGGTTCTTCTGCCTTGTTTCCTGTTCGTGCGTTGCCGTACGTGGCTCCCCAGAATTTCTGGGGAGTCCGGCTGTGCCTACCTGCTGAACTGTCTTCCTCAGTGCTCTTTGGCGTTGGGAGCCTCAGCCTATTCTAGTCTTCATTCTTCGGTCCTCTTCCAAGCAGGTAGGGACGCTGTCTCTCCTTCCACCGCGTCCCGGTCAGTACTGCAGGTTCAGCTCTTCCACCTGCGCTGTAGTTGCTTTACTCTCTGTGCCTCTGGGGATGGACTGACAATATTGTTAGTCCTTGTTCCGTTTTTAAGTTACACGGAACACAAAAGCTAGACTGCTCAATGAGATGGTTCTGTGAGTTCTTTATGGTGCAGAACCATTTCCTCATCTCAGTGGTTCCATGTGATAATGTCCCCACAAAAATGTCGCTATGCAAACAGTTGGCCGAAAAATTGCACTTTTTTACAGAGGCATTATTACATGCGGTGGATAACCCTGCCACCCTGAAATCCTTTTTTTTTCAAGCGGAGCGGGGCAAACCCCTGCACTCCCACCCCCCTGTCCCTATATATATGGTCACCAATATAATGTCACCACAACCTTTTCCCGGTGACATTATGTACTGCAACCATATATATGTATAGGGACATTATTACCTGATACCGTCTCAGTATATTGAGGTGACAGCTCAGTCGAGTCAGTCCTGATCTTCTGCGTCTCAGTATATTGAGGGAATAGTTCAGTGGAGTTGGTCCTAATCTTCTTCGTCCCAGTACTAGTGGTACTATTGCTATAGCATAAATACATGGGGGAACTTATGTGATTAGAGGAAGGGAAAGCAGGTGAGGGTGTATTATACTGAAATATCCCATGATGTCATCCCTGTATGCCAGAGAGGGAATGCCTCCCCATTAGATCCACCCGCTGAATACCAACCACAGGGAGACCATCGGGTAGCCGCCTCACCTCCCTGGCTTCATGGAAATGGTCTCCCCACTTCGGGGAGAAGGGACGATATCATAGGATTCATCACATACCCTTCCCCTAATGCTGCTGGTTCGTTCGTCTTCAACAGGAAAACTGGACAGAAAATCTACATATCCCTACTCTTTACCTTTACAATGTTCCACACTGAAGCAAAAGGGCTGAAGGTGGAGGAACCAGCACATTAACCTTGCGTTGGTGTCCTGCCGGAGACTCAGCCACGTAAGTGACGAGTGGTCTGTGACCAGTCTCAATTTTCTCCCTGTTAGGTAATATCTGAGATACCCTATGGTCCATATAATAGCCAACGCTTCAAACTTGATAGGGGCATCATTTCTCTCTCTTGGGAATCATGTCTGGCAGATGTAAAGCGTGGGGTGTTCTAGTCTGTGAAACATTTGGGAAAGGACAGCACCTAATCCTACCTTAGTAATGTGGGTCTGGAGCACAAAGTCTTGTTAAAGTTTGGTACTTTAAGTATGGGCACACTACATAAGATCGTCTTCAGGGTATCTAAACAGGCCTGATCTTCTTTGCGACATTGTAACTTCTGGGGCTCTGCATTTTTCAGCTTGTCGGTTAAGCAAGATATAATGGAAGAGTATTTAGGTATAAATCTCCTGTAATAACCAACAAGTCCTAGGAAAGCCCTAAAGTCATGTTTTGTTTTAGGAACTGGAGTTTCTTGAACCGCCCAGACTTTTTTTGTTTGTGGCTGAACCAGGCCATTACCCACAAAGAAACACAAGTACTTTACAGATGGTTGGGGTAGGTAACACTTCTTGGGGTTGAAAGTGAGACTGGTTCGTCTCAGGGCTCGGGTGATTTCGTAGAAGTAGAAGATATGTTTTTCCTAGGTCTTACTATATATGAATATGTCATCCAAATAACCCCCACTAAAACTAGAGTATGGATGCAAGATCTGATCCATTAATCGCTGAAAAGTTGCGGCCCTGCCAGGCAGCCCGAATAGTAGTACCTTAAACTGGAATAGTCCGCTAGGGGTAGAAAAGGCTGTTTTCTCTTTGTTCCTTGGATTTAACAACACATGCCAGTAGCCGGAGAGGTATACTGCTGTGCCGAGCCGGTCAATAAGATCATCAATTCGGGGCATTTGGTAGATATCGAATTGTGAAACAGTATTACGTTTTCTGAAATCTATACACATCCTCCACAATTGATCAGGTTTTGCCACCAGGACTATTGACAAGGACCAAGGACTCTGAGATGGCTCAATAATATCTGCATCCAACATCTTCTCTACCTCTTAGATCACAATTTCTTTCCTAGCCTCAGGGATTCTGTAAGGCTTAAAGTAAAACATGGTTTCCAGGGGAATGCGTATATAGTGAAATACCCTCTTCATTCTACCAGTTTTAAAACTGAAACATTAAAAAATTGATCCAAAAGATCTTGGATGTCCTGTCGTTGGTTGGGTGGTAGGTCAGCTGGTACTAGGTTACATTCATTTGTTTCTTCTGCTAGGCAACTAGCCATTACCACAGAGGAAGACTCTACTGGATCTTCTTTCCATTCTTTTAACAGATTAACATAGTATATTTGTGTTTTAAGTCTCTTATCAGGTTGAGCAATGCAACAATTACAGGACCAGTCTGCTCTATGACCTAATTGGCCCATGCCATTTTTCATAACATTGCGTGCTCAGATGTTGGCACTAGCAATAGGATTTTGACACCATATATAAGGGTGTGGCAGGTGAAGACCGACACACAGGTGGCATGGTTTTGGGCAAATGCCTTTATTCTTTAAAGAAACGGCTTTGCATGTGTGTTTGCAGTTTAAAGCAAGACATGAGAAAAATGTTCCCCTTGCTAACATAAAGATGTCATGGAAAAGACATAGGGCCTCATTACACGGATGGCGGTAAGGAAATAACGATACCGGTAAGGGATTACCGGTATCGTTAAATTCCCTTGCCGTTTACGCCCCGGCCAACCGCTATTGATATGATATGGCATTTGTAACGCGCCTATACACAAGTGTTTCAAGGCGCGACGAGGCAGGGGGGGGGAATAAGGGGAGACAGACAACGATCCTACTAGGCCAGGTGTCATTCAGATCGCGCAAGTGCAAGGGTAGGGGGACTGGGAAAAGTGCAAGGGGAAGGGGAGAGGGGAAAGTGCAGTACACGGTTAGTAGTATTTAGTAGAATACAAGATAAATAATAGGGTCAGCTGGTGGCAAGTGCAAGGAAAGTGCAGTACATGGTTAGTAGAATACAAGATAAATAATAGGGCCAGCTGGTGGCAAGTGCAAGGTAAGTGCCGGGAGAAGGGGCTGTAGGATACAGAGACGGTCCCGTAGTGCAGGTAGGCAGTGCAGGGAAGAGTGGATGGGCCAAGGACCGAGATCGGTGAGTGGCCCAGTTGCAGATTCAGTGCAGGTTCAGTGATTTTAGCAGGGGAGAGAGGGAGAGAAAGCGGAGGCAAAGAGGAAGGTTTTGAGGTGCTTCCAGAACCGGAGATGGTTCTCCTCAAGTTTCAGGGAGGCAGGAAGGCTGTTCCAGAGGGAGGCCCCTGCTGCGGAGAGAGATCTACCCCCTGCTCGTTGCTTGGAGAAGCAGCTGACCCTGAGGTAGTTGGAGGTGGATGAGCGAAGAGCTCGAGAAGGAAGATATTTAGGAAGAGAGAGTTGAAGGTATTTTGGCCCAAGGCCCCAGAAGGCCTTGTGGACAATGCAGAGGGTTTTGAACTTAATCCTCGCAGCCACTGGGAGCCAGTGTAGTGATTTCAGTCCTGGAGAGATACGGTCCCTGGGCTTGAGGCCAAGGACAAGTCTCGCAGTCCTGTTCTGGATGAGTTGCAAAGGGCTCTAAGAACGCTAAGAATGGTGCCACTAATAGCGGCTAGTCCGCAGGCGCGGGACCCCTCATCCCGTAAATAGCGGCATGGCGCTATTAGCACCCAATCACAAGCCATGCGGACATGCTAATAGCGGCATGGATCAGCCCCCATAAGCCCATACCGGCATGGCATAAATACCGCCATCGCGAACCACCCGTTAAGAGTACTGAGCCGTGTTCCCACCTGCCACAGGTGGACACAATCAGCACAGGTGGAGGCAATGGAGACTGTGGCAGCACAAAAGGAGCACACCACACCCCTTCCCACACCAAGATGGTTCCAATACTAGCAGTATTACATGGGCTAGAGGACATGATTGCATTGCAGCGCCAACAACAACAGGCAGCACAGAGGAGAGGCAGGAGGAGGAGGAGGGCAAGACAGGCGCAGCAAGTACCACCAGGGCACCTAGTAATACCACAGAGGCAGCCACCAATCCCCAGGATCCGAGCCAGTCCATTTAACCTAACCCCTGAGCAGATACACACCCTGTACTGTCTGGACCGGGATACCATCACCAGCATCGTGGACATGATACACAACGACATCGTGAGCCTCATAGACATCCGAACTGCCATCTCCCCTCTACTGAAGGTGGTGACTGTGCTCCACTTCCTGGCCACAGGCACCTATCAGCATACAGTAGGGCAGATGCATGGCATCTCACAACCAGTATTCTCACGCACGCTCACCCAGGTGCTCGATGCTCTCCTGAAGCACACAAGTGAACACATATCCCTGCCACGGACTGCCCAGGAGATCGCAAACACCAAAGTTGGCTTCTATTCACTGGCAGGCATCCCAAGTTGCATCGGGGCCATCGACTGTACCCATGTGGAATTGGTGGACCCACATCACAATGAAGATGTCTACCGAAATAGAAAGCAATTCCACTCCATCAATGTCCAAATGGTATGTGACTCAAACAAGATAATCACACATTTTTGTGCCCGATATCCCGGATCAACCCATGATTCAATGGTCCTGCGGAACTCAACCATACCACGCTACATGGAGCGACAAGCCGGACAACGTTCGTGGCTACTTGGTGAGTAGGAGGGCAAGCACATGGCAGTGTGATGTGGGGTGTGATTTGGGGGGGGAGAGATGCATACTCCAACTGGGTGTGATTGGGGGGGAGATGCATACTCCAACTGGGTGTGATTGGGGGGCGGAGATGCATACTCCAACTGGGTGTGATTGGGGGGGAAGAGATGCATACTCCAACTGGGTGTTGACTGTCGTCCGTAGAACAAATGGACATACAGATGTACACCAATGTCCATCAGGGAAGGCCACAATGTACTGGAAAAGAACCCACATGCAATTTGAAGCTGCACAACATTGAGAATAATCCAAGATGCCAAATATGACACATCCATCCACATCCACATTGCACATCATGCCACACCAGTGTGGTACCAAATTCGCCTGGGCCCAGGGACACCTAAAACCTGTCCTCACCCAGGACATGGCAATCACTGTCGGAGGCATGCATGGGGCACGTCCACTTGCAGGGATGAGCTCACCTTTGCACATTACAGTTACACAGATCGTCTGCATGTATGCTGGGATTCGTGGATGTCAATCACAATGCAAAGTCGATTAGTGTGATATGTACAGGTCGCACTTGAGGTGAACAGTAACAGGTCCCCATTCTTCCACCCATGCAGGTGATTCTGGCTATCCCCTGAAGAGGTGGCTCCTTACCCCTGTACAGAACCCACAGAACAGGCACGAAGAGGACTACAATCGTGCACATACCCGTAACCGCGTCGTGATTGAGCAGACATTTGGCCTTTTGAAGACACGGTTCCGGTGCATAAGCAGGTCGGGTGGGGCTCTCCTGTACAGCCATGAGAAGGTGGCCAAGATCACCATGGCATGTGTCATGCGCACAATATGTGTATCAGACGGAATGTGCCACTGCCCCCTGACGTTGAAATGCAACCACCTGATGAGGATGATGATGGTGATGAGGACGGAGGGGATGGGGATGCAGGTCATGCAAGAGGCGATGCCCAGGAGGGACGCGATGTGCGTCAGCATCTGATCAACCAAATATTCTGAGACACATGGTTCAACTCTGTAGGATGGATATGGGTATTAGTGCACTGGTGTTTGTGGTGAAGCGCACAATGGGCCCTGTCCCCAATAAAGTACACATACACAATGATGAAGTCCAAGCCTGTGTTTTAACTAGCCACCAGTGTATTGAAGATATAATGAGATGAAAAAGTGCATGTCCCCAACTATGCCACCACCCTTCCCCTCACAACACTCCCAAAACACCCTTTCCCCCCTCTCCCCACAACACTCCCAAAACACCCTTTCCCCCTCCCCCGCAACACTCCCAAAACACCCTATCCCTCCTCCCCCACAACAATCCCAAAACACCCTTTCCCCCTCCCCCCACAACACTCCCAAAACACCCTTTCCCCCGTCCCCCCACAACAACCCCATGTGTGGCTTGCACAACGTTGGTGTCCTGCCGCACATGTGCCAGCTAGACCCTGCTGTCCCTAATTCCCATTCCCACCACCACCATTAGGAGGTTGGGAGGGTGTGTGCCTCATGGTGCCCAAGGAGCGGCGGCGGGGGCTTGTCTGCCTTGAACTTGCAGAGGATGAAGTGCCTGTTTGTCACTGTGGTGGTGGTGGGTATTGGCGGTCCATCGCGTACGCTATGCGCGTGAGGACCTGCCTCAGCTGTGCCATCTCCTTGCACAGCCTGTTGGTACAGGCTTCCATTGCCTCCCTCGAATGCCTAGCATTCTCCGTGACCTCCCCCCTCAGACGGGCAGCCTCATAAACATGCTTGCCAACCAGCGCTGTAATATCCTCCTGGCACTGCCTGATGGTGGCCAGGTCATGGCCACTGTGGCCAGCTCGTGGTGTGGCTGCTGCACCTTCCTCTATGTCTCGGCCATCAGGTGAGGCCACCTGTGAGCTCCAGCACCCTGTCGTGCTCTCCTCGCCAGACTGGCCATGGATACTGGATCTTGGTGTTGGCCATGGGCTTGCTTCTGGGGTTCCTGGGGGCCTGGGGGTGTGCATTTGCATGGGGAATTCACTGGGGTCCTCCACGTCAGATAGCAGCGCTGTGGCTGCTGCCTCACCAGTTGAACTGGTGGCAGCGGAGGGTGGGCCCTCCGTGGGTGTAACCTGTTGGGTGGATCACAGCAGTGGGTGTGGCAATTTTTGCAGCCGTAGATTGAGGTCTTGGTGCAGTGGCACTCTTGCTATGTTTGCGCCTCTGCAGGTGCTCACTCCTCCCTGTGCCCCTTGATGTGGTGGGGGTGTCCCCTGTCTCCTGGCTTTTTTCTTGGCAGGGGGAGCCTGAGTCGCTGTGTCCGGTTCTTCGCTGTCGGTCTGTGAGCCTGTGGGTGACAAAGAGGGGGATGGTATTGGTGATGGTTCAACGTGCTTAATGCAGATTCAGTTCATCATGCTGTCCTGTGCATTGGGACTTCATTAGTGGGCATTCAGGTCATGGGGCTGTTGAGTGAGTCATCCATGCATGGGTCTGTGTGGCACGTTTCTGTGGTGATGCGTGCATGTGTGTGTGTTGGGGTGTGACACTCACATGGGCAGGGTTGTGTGCATGTATGTTTGTGGCTGCATCCATGAGGTGATTCTGGGCTCACATTTGGGGGGTGCCTGACCATTCACAGTGCATTGTTTCATGTGTACACTCACCTCCATCTGATGTTGTGGCCGCACCACACTCCATGTCCCCGACTCCCTTGATGGATTATACGCCAATCGTACTGGCGCAGGTCTCCTCCCACTCCTTGAGTTTGATGGGTCAATCAGAGCCACCTCCTGTGGCCATGGCCAGCTTACGGTTAGCAGAGAGTATGCTGCAGACCCGGAGGCGGAGATCGTCCCACCGCTTCCTGCACTCCCTAACGGTGCGGGTGGTGGTGCCCACCGCACTGACTTTCAGGGCCACCTCTGCCCAGATGGCCTTTTCTTTAATCACGGTCTCCCGCCGCATGTCATTAGCAAAGACAACATCAGCGTTTGCTGCAAGGGTCGCCGTCAGCATTATCAGCTCCTCATTCGTGAATTTCTGCTTACGCTGGCGGTCTGCGCCTTTCTTGATTGCCTTTGGAATTTTGTGAGGGGATCCTTGAGGCTTTGGGATGGCACTGGTGTGGAAACAGGTCCTGGGGGCAGAGGATGGCAATGGATTGTGTTTTTAAAGATGGCCGCTGTGCTCTTTCCCGTTCCTGTGCGATGACGCTATTTCCGGTTCCGCAATTTTACGGTCACCACTAATAGCGGTGTCCGCTATTAGCATGTTACAGGAGGTCGGAAGTGCTATCAGCGCTTTCGTCGGTGCTGCTAAGGGTCTTTTTGGGGTCTTTAGCGGCATAGCGGTAGGGTCATTACCGGCATGGCGCTGTGCTCGTGTCCGCGTACTCGTAATGGCACGCAATTAGCGGCCTCTACCCAAGGCGGACACGTTATTAGCGCCATGTCGGTAAGGGCCGGAATTTAGCGCATAACGTGTAATGAGGCTCATAGTGTGCATTGACAAGATTTAATGTATATTATGCTTCACACGCAAAATACTGGCAAACATTTGAAAAGAAAAGCCACTTTGTTTTCATGACGAGTCCTGTAGGCCTGAGGCAGACCCAATTGCTTGTGGTGGGGCAAATGTCACACAGGACTCCTCAGTGAAAAACTGGCTTGCATCCCAGCTGTTCACAACTGCAATAAAGTCAGATGACCTAGCGGGTGCATGACCGGAATACACGGAGAGGTGTGAAAACGGGGGCTGCAATCAAGGTTGCACTCTGGAAATACAGGAAAATAGAAGCTTTCTAGTTCAAAATGATAGTCCCATTCAGATAAGAGGACCTGATGCCAGATATCTACAGTGGGGGACCTCTGTGTGGCCGGTGCATCCGAGGTATTTACGATCTGCAGCCTATACTTCAAACACCAAAGGGACTAATAAAATATAGAAACTCTTGTCACAGGCTGGCCCCAAGTGCCAAATGGCCTGGAGAACAGAGATATATAATTTGTATAACAGGAACATTTGCTATTAATTTAAAAGGACTATAATTATTTTGGCATTTTTCTCAGCAACCAGAAGTCATACTGCCTTCATTTTTGTGTCATTATTTAGATACATTCCAGGCAGTTGTGTTGAAATAAAATTAATCCACCTGCGACTTCGGGAATTGTAATGACCAGCTAAAAGGTGTTCCTGGCTGCTCTGAACATGTTCAGAATTTGAGAGTTGGCAAACTGGTGGAATGTAAAATTATTAATGTGGAGAGTAAATTACATGTTCCTAAACTATTATGGTTTTTGTAAAAAGGCAGAACATTTGCCAAACGGCTGTGCAACATGGTTTTGATCCGGCTGTCATTTAATTTAATTCCCTATGAAAAGCTGAAGCAGAATATATATATATATATATATATATATATATATATATATATATATATATATATATATATATATATATATATATATATATATATATTATTGCAGTTACTAGTAAATTGTGAAGTTTTGCAATATAACACATTTTTGCCAAAAAGTTGACATGGGAACAAAAGTGGATTTCAAATGGAAGTTGCCATATAACTCTGTTCCAGACTCCTAAACCAAGCCATAGAGAGCTGGACTTGGTAGGAGAGAGAAGGGTAACTGTCCAATCCTGGTTGTGGGAATGCTTGCACTGCACTGCCCAACATTGAAATCTTGCTGGTCTCATCACTGGTATATAAAGTGGATGCACTATGGGAGAAGGGACGGGTCTGCTGAAATGTACCATCTGACAGCCGCAAGGAAACCCCAAAAGTAGATTTTGCTGAAGTTGTATCTGGGTAGAGTCATCTATTGCTGGGAAGGCCTAAACGCTGACTTTATTCTATGGTGATGAGCTCAGGACCAATCTTGGGAGTGGAGTGACCATACCCGTGCCCTATCCTCCCAGAGGGTCGTGCAATGCAGTTGGCTTTGCTGAACTTTAAACAGAGGTTTTAAAGGCAAGTAGAATTGCGCCATTTAAAACCAAAAGGTGGGGGAGTCTGCTTTCCTTAAATCCGTTCCTTTTATAGTGGGTAGGGAAAAAACTGTGTAGATCCTTAGCCTATATAACAAAAACTATTAATTTAATTAATTCCACATTTGGGGGAACACCACAGGATGATTTTTGTAAAAATTCAAAATTAACAAAGCTCGTTCCCTGGGTGCACGGAAAACTATAGCCTGCAATTTAATTGGGCAATCTTTCTGTTCAGCTTCCCCCGATCAGGCCTTTAAGTGGAGGGGGGTTTGAAATCTGAAATTCCTAACAATCATCACAATGTTTCTGTCCAGCTTCCCCAGCACAGGCCTTTAAATGGAGGGACGTTAAAAAACAAAATGCTCAAATCATCCTGATTTTACTGTCCGGCTTCCCCAACGCAAGCCTTTAAGTGAAGGGGGGGTCTGCAATCCAAAATTCCCAATTCATTCCAATGTTTCTGTCCGACGTCCCCAACACAGACCAAAGTAGGGGGTGGTGGGGTTTGAAAACAAACCGCTAAAACACCCTGTGTTTATTTTAAAACAAAAGTGTTGCTGAAATCATAATTGCCATATGCATTTGTACCAATCTATAAACCAAATTTCTAGCCTTTTAAGCGTGTAGGAAAATCAAAATTGCACAGCACTACATATGTAAATAGTTTTTGCTCAATGACCAGTGTTGATTATTTCTTGAAGTGTAATCTGTAGAAAGCAAAGAATTATGATTTGTGTTTTTTGTCAACCAATATATGTGATTTATTGCTGTAAAAAAAGTTTAAATGTGAGCCACAAAGAAGTTCCTATATCCCGGCCTGGTTCTTAGCTCGCTGTGGGCACAGGGGGGGGGGGGCGGAGATTTGTGTGACTCTATATGAGTCTTCAGTAAGGTCAGCACTAAAAAAATATGCGAGTATTGCAGGGTTCTTTGAATGGGGGTGGGAAGGAACTCCCTAGGTTAAGGCTGGTCTCAATATAACACAACAAATTGGGGGCTTGTGCACCGGGATCTGATCTATTATTGTTTACTAATGACAAGTGCATTTGTGACAGGATATTAATTTTGGTGTAACTGCATTAATGTAGAGATATGGTCATTGTGCATTGTTAAAGGGCCACTGTAACGCTTGATCCCTGAGTTCCAGGAAGGTGTATGGGTGTAGAAAAATAAACCCGTGTAGCGTGCTATGGTAAAAAGGAGATTCATTAAGAATACATTTTTGATTTGGCATTGTGTGTAGAAATCAAGCAGGAACAGGGTGATTTTTGCCCGTGCAAACAGAATGTTTTTACAAAAGTTGCAAAAAGCCATTTTAAGATGACTACCATAGAAGTGTGTGATGCCAGGAAGCACCTCCTGGCTAAGCTATTCATTCGAGGAGAATCGGGTAAGGGTGAAACTAGAATGGTAAAACAGATCACCTCAGTGAGCACTGACATTTGGTGTGAAGGTGGGATATTGCACAAAGCATTAGAGGCATTGTATATGACCCACAACGCTTGTGAAGAACTGAGTCGAATGGCTCAGTTCACAGCTTATTTATACTTCCTCTTGTGGAAGAGCGAGTACAAAAGAGTGAGGCTGATTTGATCAAGCAGATTGAGGCCTGGAAACAGGCACAGAAAGAACTCACAGAGCTTGGAGAAAAAGTGCAGCAAAGTGAAGGTTTTGAGTGACTACAAGAAAGGCTCATTGAGCAACTACATGATGATCTGAAAACACAACAGCAAGCCAGTGCAGAGAGAGAGAGAGAGAGAGAGCTGCACTGCATAATGCATGCACTGAGGGTGCAGACACTGTAAGTCACCTGCAATCCCAATTGAATGACCAGACTGGTCATAACAGATGGTTGTTAGATGACATTGAGGCCCTCAAACAACACATTACCGAATTGGAAAGGGAAAATAGTCAGTCCATCATTAAAGAGGTGGACTCACAAAAGGAGTTTGATGAAATGCGGCAGAATGTAAATATTCTGAAACAACCAAATTTACAACTGGTTAAAGACCAAGATGAATTCAAGTTGAAAGTGGATGCAGAGAACAAACAGTCGGGTCCTCGGGTACTGACCAGCATTAGAAAAGAAAGGAATGAGCTAGAAGAGCAGTTGAGATGAATCAAAGCTGAACTAGTAGAGGCAGCAAAATGTAAGGATGAGCAAGAGAAAGAGTGCATTCTCCTGAAGAGGATGTGCCTTGAATATGCACGCAGCATGCAAGGCTCACAGAGGGAGAATGAATCACTTTAGCATGAGGTGCAGAAAACAAAAGATCGGGTGGTAGCTCAGCGCAGGGTGATTGAGACTAATTCAAGCCTTAGCGTCAGCATTAAAAAGCCAGCTCTCTGACTACCAATAGGAAATAAGGAAAGAGAGACACAGGTGTGAGAGTCTCATCACAGAAATAGAAAATTATAAACAGGCCCTGAGGCTCCCTGATCAATCAGCATATGGGACAAGGCCCACAGATCAAGGTGAGGCACCCTGTCCAGCAGGGCCCTCATGCCAGTCATTTACAACCTCTCATGTACAAATGGGAACCAACCTCATGCATGCCACCTATCTCAAACATGGTGACCTGAGGGAGTTATACTTTCCCAGGCCTAGCCCAAATGATCCAGAAGGCCTGTTTCTGTCTGATATTGGTTGGTATTGATCTCTACCACACGGCAGGGGAGGTGGCTGGATCATTGTGCCTGGGAGGCCAAAATTAATTTTGTGAGTAATTCCGACCTGGAAAACTCCTACGATGAGATGACAAGATCAGGGAGTTAGACTTGCAGAAGATGAGACTACAAAGACACCACCTGGTCTGCTTCACTGGAAGAGAAAAGCCAGAGATGCAACCCAGGAAGAGCCTATTAAAAGCCTCCATCGATTTAGGGGAATGGGGGATTTCCCCACACTACCTGAAAGGAGGCAAGAAGAGACTGAGGGTAATCCTGGGCCTAAAAGTAACTACCGGTGAAAGTGACCCTGAGAGCTCACGGCGGTCCAGGCGAGACGATCCCGAATCGTATGACTCTGGGAGATATTTCTGATCTCCTAGAGATAGGGAGCACCTAGAGGACAGGGAATAGCGTACACAGAGTAGATATGAATGGACTCAAGTGCAGAGGAAGAAAAAGACAGGGAAAACAGAGCAAGGGTGTTGTCAAAGACCCAACAAGACAAATGAAGCCCACAAAGAGCTTCCTGACCCAATACCATAACAATGGCAAGTATTCAGTGTGGGAACACCTGGAACTTTATGAGTAGATGATTCCAGATCAGAAATGATGTGAATTGCATAGCATTTGCTAAATGGACTGTCTCACCAAAGTACTCCAGTTTCTTTGCAGGACTGGAGGACCAGGATCATTATAGGGACCTATAAGGCAGACATTTTAAAACATTTCTCCTCACACAGAAACCCACAGGAGGCCCGTAAGACTGCATATCATTTGCAATGTGGGGAGGATCAGGCATGTATGGAGTTTGTGCAGGAGCTAAAGCACACATCTGCTCAGACTTCCCAGAGAGTAAACACATGTAGTAGGGAGTTTGTGACCACCTATTTCCATGTGTTGCCCAAATACATAATTACTCAGCTGGTTTGTTTGTTTGTTTTATTACTTGTATTGTGCGCCAGACCCAAGGGTATCAGGGCGCATTGCATGAGACAGCTTGCTTGGTTACAAAAAGTATATTTACATAGATACATTTACAAATGCAGCAGATACATTTACATAGATAATTTACATAATACAGGGTGTGCAATCCAGGTAATATACTGTTACCTAGTCAGGATGCAGGAAAATAACAATGCGCAACTAGGTGACGTTATTACAGATAACACGTCAACATATGTCCATATGCATTATAAAGGTGTGCAAATCAGAGTGGATGATGGATCAAGACAGGGTGTAGATCAAATACTATACACAGTAATGGTGACCCATAGTTAAATAGAAACATGAGGAGTTAAATGCCAGATTACTGGTCCGAGTTTTTTAGCCAGTTAATGAGGTTCTGTCGGAATTGTGGGTACGATTGATCTTCTCGCAGGGGAGGGAGTAAGGAGTTCCACAGTTGTGCTGCCTTAACCGGGAAAGTACGTCCGCCAACCCTTGAGAGTTTAAATCTTGGGAATAAGAGGCAATTAGTGTTGGGGACTCTAGTAGGTCTTATAGAGGTATTTCTTTTACAATTCTCTTGGTAAGGTAGCAGGGTGCCGCATTATTTAGACATTTGTAAGTGAGAGAAGCCACTTTCAACTGGATTTCTTCCTGCATGGATAGCCAGTTGTTTTATTTTCTTTTTCCAGTGATATGATCTCTCCTAGAGATCCCAAGTGCTGCTCTAAGAGTATTGTTCTGGAGGAGCTGGGCTGACAAATAACTCTCCCTTTCTTTTCACCCTGGAGGAAAAATAAGGCGGATTTAACACACCGGTCTGGGTGCGGGCTTATTGTGAATTATAAACTCTGGTGAATAGTGCATCCCAAGCCACCCTCCTGCCCAAAAAAGACTTTGCCCAACTAAACTCAGGACGGGGGGTGGGTCACCAAATTCCCCTCACACCACTTCCCGGACAACTCCAGAATTTCGATGGGAATGAAGTTTCCGTCAAAGGGGCTGCAGATCTGGAAATCAGAACTGGGCGTCACCAATTAAAACATCTGGTTATAGTCGTGACTCCAGAGGGCGCACCTTGTTTACTGAGGAATGCTCGCCTGAGGAGATTATCGGTGTCCAGTCAATTCGTCGAAAAAAAAACTGGTCGACTGCAATTTGATCGACGCAATTAGGTCGAAAACCAAATGGTCGAATTTTTTTTTTATTTATATATTTATTTTTCGGGTTTTCGTTTAGTAAAAAAAGGGGTTTTTAGAGAAAAAAAGGGGGAGGGGGGGACCCCTCCAAAAAAATTTTAAAAAAGGGTTAAAATAATAAAAAAAAAATTCGACCATTTGGTTTTCGACCAAATTGGTTCGACCATTTGTCTGGTCGACCAATTATTTTCGACCAAATGTCTGGCAACCGAGATTATCACCTCGGATCGACTGTGTAAACAAGGTTCTCTAGACCCAGACTAACCGGCCTATACAATTAAAAATGAGTACCAAAATTGAAGGCAGGCCCCTCACTTTGGCCACAGTATACGCTCCCAACACGGGTCAGGAGGGTTTTCTGAGGGATTCCCTGAACAGAATAGAACAGCAAGCGGTTGGGGACATCATACTGGGGGGGGGACTTAAACATGGCGTGGGACCCATCCCTAGACAGATCCGGACCCAGACATCGAGATCAAGGCACCCCATCCAAAAACTTAAAGCAGAAATTCACGAACCTAGGGCTGACAGCTGCACGGAGGAATGGCAACCCCCCAACAGAAAACCTTCTCCTATTATTCACACGTACATAATACTGCTTCGAGAATAGACTACCTATGGGTATCAGCGGGGCTCCTAGGCAGGGTAAAACATATTGAGATGGAACCTATCACACTCTCTGACCACGGTCCGCTGTGGGCAGATATTATCGGGCAAAGACATGGCCACCGCTTATGGAACTGGCGCCTCCCAGAGGACATCATAAGAGACCCGGTGATGAGCCAGACGCTAAGAGAACACATCCTAGAATACTGGGCCATTAACAATCTCCCCGGAACAAATATGGATACTTTATGGGACGCCCACAAGGCGGTCATTAGGGGACATCTCATAGCGCTTAAAACACAGAAAGAGAAGACGCACCGCCAGTCGGAAAAAGAATTAGAAGAGAAAATTAGGGCGTTACAAGCAGAAATAATTCAGACGCCCACCAGAAAACTCATGCGCACGATAAGACAGGTTCAGGGGCAATTGGAAACACCCAGAACGAAAAAAGCAGAAAGGGCACTACTCTACACAAAACACTGGTACTATGTAAAGGCAAACAAAGCAGATAGACTCCTGGCAAGACAGCTGAGGGGGAAACAGCAGGCCCAGACAATACGAGCAATGAAAGAAGAATCAGGCCAACTTAGAACACAGACGGAAGAAATAGGAAGGATACTAGGCAGATACTACCAAAAATTGTACTCTTCCGACCACCCGAAGGAGAACCTGCAGGAAGCCTTTTTGGCTGGGGTTCACCTCCCCGGATTGACGGAAGACGATAGACAGGCCTTGGATAGAGACATCACCATAGAAGAAGTACATGCAGCAATACAGTCCCTCCCGAAAAACAAAGCCCCGGGCCCGGACGGGTACACCGCCATATACTACAAGACATATAGGGATATCCTTGCCCCGATACTCACATCCCTGTACAATAAATTTGGGGAGCAGGGGGATCTGACACGATCCATGAATGAGGCAAAAGTGCTGGTCTTTCATAAAAAGGGAAAAGAAGAGCAACTCCCTACCTCTTACCGCCCTATAGCTTTAATCAACGTGGATGCTAAACTGTACACGAAGATCTTAGCGACCAGACTGGCCCGAGTACTTACCAGGTTAATCCACCAAGACCAGTCAGGATTTGTTCCAAACTGCCAGACACACGATAACATCAGAAGAGTCCTACACCTAGTTGAAAAGATAGGCATCAAACAAACCCCTGCAGCACTGGTAGCCTTAGATGCTGAAAAGGCGTTTGATCGAGTAGAGTGGTCTTACCTTCTTCGGGTTCTGCAAAGATGGGAATGGGCAAGGGTTTTATAGATAAGGTCAGGGCCAACTACAACTCCCCGTCCATAAGGATAGCGGTGAATGGAGGGCTATCGGACATAGTGTACCTAGGAAGAGGGACGAAGCAAGGGTGCCCGCTCTCCCCCCTTCTCTACGCCATATACTTGGAACCTCTCTTGGCAAAAATAAGGGATTTGGCGGAGGTGGAGGGAATAGAGATGGCGGGGCTGACCCATAAAGCGGTGGCCTATGCTGACGGTATGTTGGTGGCCCCAGGAGACCCAGAGAAGTCCCTCCCACACTTAATGGAAACCACAGAACGATTTGGAGAGATTTCAGGGCTGAAAATAAATAGCCAAAAATCGCAGGTGTTGATTCTGGCGGGGAACAGAGAAAAAATCGACTCAGTGGCCACAGACTGTCAACTGAAAATCGCCACCTCGGGCGTCAGATATCTAGGAATCACCCTCACAGACCACATAGACAAATTGTATTCCCACAATTACCCGCAAATCCTAGAAAAAGTTAAAAATGACCTGCTAAAATGGAACCCGTTAGCGATTTCCTGGTGGGGGAGAATCACGCCAGTGAAAATGACAATCCTCCCCAAACTAATGTATATGTTTTAGGCCCTCCCGATAAAGCCCCCACAGGCCTTTTTCAAAGCACTTAGGAAGGCAATTTCCAAATATGTCTGGCAGAACAAGACCCCAAGAATTTCGGATGCGGTATTGACAGCTCATAGGAAGGAGGGGGGATGTGCTATGCCACACTTCAAAAAATACTACGAAGCGGCCCAGCTGTGGGTCATGAGGGATTGGATATCGGAACAGCGGGAGAAAATCTGGGAGAGGCAGGATAGGGCGGTAGCGACAACATCCGCCAGGCACATGCTATGGATCAATACAAGATTCTGACATGCAAACACCCACATTAGCGAAATAATGAAAACGGCATTGGGAGTATGGGACGCCGCCACGACAAACGAAACCTTGACCAAGGAACCCGCCCCGTTCATGCCAATATTCGGAAACCCCAAATTCCCCCCGGGAATGGACAGGGGAGCGTTTCGCAAGTGGGAGGAAGCGGGGTGCAAGATGGTGGGAGATATGCAACAGAATCAACAGATCAGATCCTTCGAGGATTGCAAAACTCTTTTGAATCTGATATAAATAAATATGATCAGATACATCATTGGCTGAGCACTCCCTGAATAAAGGAAGCACTGACCAGGGACTTGACCCCCTTTGAGAACTACATCATGATGCACTCTGGATCCCGAAAATTTGTATCCAACACTTACAAACGTATTAATGCACTGAAGGAACCGACCACATGGCTATATATGAAGAAATGGGAGAAAACCCTGGGCTACGCACTGTCCAAAGAGAGGTGGGAATACTTGTGGGGCTTGATGCCAAAACTGACAAGAGCCATTCAAACGAGAGAAATGTGGGTGAAGATGATGGTGCAATGGCACTATACACCGGAGAAACTGAATAAAATGTATGCTACCTCCCCGAATATCTGTTGGAGAAAGTGTGGTGGGGCTGGGAGATTGGAAACATATCTGGTGGGACTGCCCGAGGATAAGACCATACTGGGGAGAGATAAAGAATCAAATGAGGGGAATGTTCCAGGGAACACAACACCTGGGAGAAGAAATATGGCTAGGGGGCTTTGGAATCCAAAAGACAAAACGCTAACTACCCCACAGAAAAGACATTTTATGGGCCTCCTAATAGGAGCACGGTTGGAAATTGCTAGGAACTGAAAACACGAATCCCCACCATTGGTCGTTGATTGGACGCGAAGGGTCTGGTCCCATTTGGCTCTAGAACTAATAACGTATAACATCCAAGGAGATCATGGGAAATTCCGAGAGGACTGGGGAGGTGTATTGGAATTCCTTCAAAAAGTATATAAAGAACAATGGTGCCCGCACAATATAAGACTATTGGATTTATTCACGTGAACAAGGAAAAGATCTTCCAACATAAAACATACACAGACTGAGTTATGCAGGTCGGGAGGGGGGGGCGTTTCTTTGTTGTTTTTCTTTGAATGAAGTTTGAACCTTGTAAGGTATAACACTGTGCCAATAGAAACTTAATAAAAACATGTTTAAAAAAAAAAATGAGTACCAATTATGTAAGCTTGAATGGTACCTGTCATTTAATTGATCGACTTTCTGAGAAAGTAGAATTCCATTTCAAGAATAACCAAGTCCCAGACATCACTTATCTCTGCAGGAGAGCAAACTGGTGATGGGAACCCTTCTCCATTCTTGAAAATCAACCTTCCTCCCAGTTTTAAGTGGCAATCCACACTGGAACGGAACACCCTACCATTTTACACCAGTTCAAAATCAGAAGAAACCGTGAGTCCTGTGAAACCAGACTGGGAAAAACCCGCTCAAGGTCTGACGGACATTCAAAAAAAGGACAAACAGTTGTTTTTTCCCATTCACTAAAATGAGGGGGAGGAGCCGGAGCTCACCAGAGTATGCCTGAATAATGTAAGGGGCTTCATCAGTGGAGATCATTCAGGAAACTCCAGAAGATCACATCATTCCCATATTTAAATGATTTTGAAAATAGATTGACAAATGGGAAGTACGTCTGGAAACCCCAAACATCTCCTGACTAGCAGGTGTATGCCAAAGGTTTCCATTGGTAACAAAATCATAGAGCCTAATTGTCGGGTCGTAAGAGATGCCCCTTCTGCCTTTTATTTGGACAGTGATATTCCCAATCAATTTGGACCTAATTAATTATAAGCCTGGTCACGACTGGGGGGTAACCCCATGGGCTTTGACAACACTGAAAAAACATTCCGGTCAGCTCAATTACTGCCTTATGCAATTGAAGTTCAAGTGCGAGAAGAGCTTAGCATCCCAGGACAGGTGCGACAATTTACTATTCCCCTCAAAATTAAGCGAGGACAGAACCTCAAACATCAGGGCACCTATATAAATTTAAATTCCCATCTCCAACAAAAAATGTTGTATTTAAATCCGACACCTCTATTAGCCCTAGCACACAACACCATTTGAATATTGGTGGATAACAGCAACCCTCGAAGTATCACTTTGGGAGCAGACACCTTTATTGGAATGGCGTTTGATGCCCAACATTATTCTATCGATTTCGGTAATGAAATCATGAGATCAATCCAAAACGACTGTTTCAACATTAGCAACGGTATTCCTCCAGAAAATATTTTTACTGGGCCTGGGGGGAATTTCATGATGTACTCTTCCTGCCCCTATGTGGTGGAATATGTGAACTGTGACATTAGACGGGAGGAGGTAGAGTCAAGGACCACTATCTCGAATCCCTGGAACCTACTGGCTGGGTCAACACCATCAAAAGAGATCTCTCCACCTAAATGGTGGATACTGCTGAAATTGCCAAGCCCAAGGTCTTCCCAGGTTTCAAGCAGATGGTCGCGGAAAGGATCAATCTTGCTGATACCTGTGAGACAGAGGAGAAAATACAAAAGCTCAAAGAGGTCTTCCTGGAATTCCAAGATATTTTTTCAGGGGACTCATACAGATGTGCACGCACATCCATTCATTTAACCACCATACCCACGGACAACGAGATGGCTCCTGTATTTGTGAAACAATACTGGTTACCTCTCGTGTCCATGGAACCACTCACAGAGATTAAGAACTTAGAATCTTGTTTGGTAATTTGTATGATCCAGAGTACTTTCAACAATCCAGTACTGGGAAAACTCAAACCAAATGGCCAATGGATGCTATGTGCAGACCTGAGGGAGTTGACAAACGGGTCAGAACGTCAAGATGGTCTGTTTATTTTTATTTTTATTTAATTGTATTATAGCCGAGCATTAGACTTTTTACAATATGACACTTACATAAAACAAACATTGAACCAGACATTACTTTCCCAATTATATTTCATACATCTTCTAGTATAAATGGTAGAAAGCCTACATAGTACATCAACTTAAAATTCATTGCATACATATCTGTAAAAACATCTTATTACTATTTCCATCCAACCAGTTACATCTTACTCATTTTGTGGATATGAAATCCAAAGCCTGGAGTACAAAATCACCTGAGCTGTTAGAGTGGTTTCATCACCTATCTTCAACCTGTCCCATAACGTCTCTGAATGCAGTCTATCCTCACCTTCCAAAAAGAGTATGAACAACTGCAGCCTTATGTCCCATGACCCTCTGCACTTCAGCAAAATATGCTTTAGGGGCCGAGTTGTCAACTCTTTGCATAGATGACAAACTTCCACCACAGTTCTGATCCCACTATGTTGGCATAAAACCTCCCCGGTCGAAACAAGGTTACGGCATACCCTTAAGAATTCTTGCCTTACTTTTGAGCTAGGGAATAGCCTTAGATATCTGGGAACGTACCCCCTTTTTTTGTCAATTAGAACAAATGACTTTGCCAGTATCAGATTGCACATATTATCAATGGTTTAAATCCAGTCCATACGCTCCAGAGACCTCTTTACACTCATGTCAAGATGGTCACTTCCCTACATCGATCAAGGGCTGACCCAGGTCCAAGTGTCAAAGGTGTACACCACCATTGACCTGACCAACGGCTACTGGACAGTACCTGTGAGTAGGAAAGACCAGTACAAGCTTGCCTGTGCTTTCAGGGGGCAGCAATACATGTGGACCCGAGCCCCCTTTTGATACATAAACTCTGGCAATGAGTTCAACATCTTTTTACATAAGGCCATGCCCGTCTGGAGTGAAAGGGGAGACCTGGCCTATGTAGATGAAGAGCTCAACTGTGGGGGAACATATTGCAGAGATCCGTTATGTTCTAACTCAGCTGCAGAAAGCCAGAGCAAAACTGTCCTTTCAGAAGGCATGTGTAGTAAGACCCGAGTGAACATCTTAGGGCACGAGATCACCCCTGAGGGTCTTAATCCTGAGGTGAAGAAAGTGGAAGCCTTAAAGAAATTAAAAGAGCCTACCACTCTGAGAGAATTAAGTAGCCTTCTTGAAATCATTAATTATAGTCAGAATTTAATTGAAGACTACGCAGAGGTTGCTTGACCCTTGGTCCATTTATTAAAGGCCGTAGTCAAGTGGGAGTGGGGTCCGGAACAAGCCGAGGCAGAAGCCTTTCCCGGGCTCCTTCTTTGGCTTACCCCTAATTAACAAGGAGTTCTTCTTGGAGATAGGGTTCTCAGATATCTGTCTAACAGCAGTGTTGTATCAAAGGCATGACAAGGTCAACAATACGTGTGCAAGAATTTGTCCTCTGTGGAGGAAAAATTCAATGACTGCAAGAAGGCACTCCTGGCAACAGTGCGGGCGCTGAAAAATGACTGTCCATTCATCCAGGGAAAGCACATCATTGTCGAGACTGCTGACCAACCCTTACAATATCTACAAAGTCACACAATCCGGGTGGGGAACGTTAGTAATTCCAGAATTAATCCCCTAGTCCCCTAGCACAAGGGTTGGTGGATTTGCAGGATTGCGCTCACGAAAACTATCTCGATGACAAAAGTCTAATGACCAACAACAACATAGATGCATACTTAACTTCCCCCGCACAAGGTCTATGAAAAAGACACGTGTGAGGGGATACCCACAGTTTATGTGGATGGGCTCCTACCATGTTGATGACAAGGGGGAAAAATAAATAGTGTCTGCCTTTGGGCATCAAACTATGACCAAAAAGGTGATGTGTCGAAGGTTTTGAATTAATCTGAGCCAATGGCACTGCTCTGGGCAACCTTCCACACCACCGTTTTTTAGCCCATCTGCGCCATTGCAAAAGCGGTCCAGCCATATGCAAATCAGTCAGGTATTGCCACCAATGGGAGCAGCCCATCCTGAAATGCTAGGCCAGGTCCCCTCTGCCCGGAAACACAAGCAACCACAGATATATTTAGGCCTTGTTGGGCCTCATCAGTGAGGTGTAGCTTGGTTCCCTATGGCACAGCGAGCAAGGGACCCACGTCTGGGCGTGCCCTCTCTCACATAGGGAGACAAACTATAACCGAAGAAGTGATGGGTGGAAGGTTTTGAATTAATCTGAACCACTGGCACTGCTCTGGGCAACCTTCCACACCACCATTTTTTAGCTCATCTGCGCCATTGCAAAAGGGCTCCAGCCATATGCAAATTAGTCCGCTACTGTCACCAATGGGAGCAGCCCAGCCTGAACTGCTAGGCCAGGTCCCCTCTGCACTCGGTCTCGTGCAGAAGAGATGTGACCAAGCAGTTCGGGCTTGGTCACGGCTTGAATGCCCTTTTTGCATACGGTTTTTCCCCTTTTGTAATGGCTTGGCAGGCAAAAAACGCAAGTCTGGAGGGTTGCCCAGAGCAATGCCAGAGGTTAGGATTAATTGCAAACTTTCCAGCCATCACCTCTTTTGTTTGGCATTGGGAATGCCTGGGTGAATGATACCCCGGAACCGTCTGCTGGTTACAAAATAGGACCATGAAGTAGTCAGGTTGCAGACCTAATGGATGTTCATCAAGGCATCCTCACTGCATTGCACCACCAACTCAATGTACTGGTCATAATCACTGATTCTGATTATGTCAGGAATGGGTTCATGGAGCACCCGATTAACTGGAAGAATCGAGGCATGCTTTGTGCCAACAATAAACCCTTAAAGCATGCCAAACCGATACAGTCAATTGATGATCTGGTGACCTCCAATGAGATGACCATCTATTGGAAGAAGATAAGAGGTAATTCCAAAAAAGAGCTACCAGATCAGACTGGAAATTACCTGGCTGACCAACTGGCTAAAACCAGAGCCCTGCAGGGGGATTTCATAGAAACAGAATCCCTGCTGGGGGAAATCCAAGTTGCTGCTGTCACCCGGTCGCAAACCTGGGCGAATAGTGAACTCTCGATGGCCCAGTGGAGTACGAATACCCCCAATGCAGATTTGATCACTGCACATATAGAGACCATGCTCATTGGAAAATTCTATTAACCCATTGAAGACCCTGTTAGTTTTCCTCTAACAGAGTCGGATTATATCACTAAAGAGGATCTCCGGGTATTGATGAAGTTTTCCAAGATGTTCCGGATACAAGACGGTTTGTTGGTAAGGAGAGTCCTATCTGGCTGTGACCAGTGGGTGGTACCTAACTCATTCCAAAGCCTGATGTTGAACCACGACTATGACGCAGCCACTGCCGGTCATAGGGGGCTTCACACGACATTAGAAATCTTGCTTGTGGATGCCTACTGGCAACATATGGGCCAAGACCTCGACACTTACCTAAAGGGGTGCCTGGTGTGTGCTCAATTTCAACCCAGTTCACTCATACACAGAGATCCCCTACAAAAAAGGGGAATGACACTGCCTTGATCAGATTTGCAAGTTGATTTCTTCGGGCCAGTGATTCACTCATCTAGAGGAAACAAGTACATGTTGACTCTGACATGCTTGTTCACAAAGTGGGTAGAATGTTTTCCAGCCTGAATTGTATGGCGGAGACAGCTGCTACACTAATGATCAACCACATCTTCTCTCGCTTCGGCCTGCCGCAAAGGATGTAGTTGGACTGAGGAAGTGATTTTACCAATGAGGTGATGGCGAAGATGTGGGAAGTTCTAGGGGTAAAAAGAACACTCCACATTGCCTACCGGCTGGCATCAAGTGGGGGGATAGATACAACAAGACAATTGTGAGTATCATAAAGAAATTTGTGGCAGTCTCTGGACCCAGTTGGGACCTCTGATTACTGCTTGTCCTGACAGCTATTAGATATACTACTCATGAGTACATTGAAAATTTAAGGAAGTACCTTCAGCATGCTTTTGCCAATGCTCAACGCAATTTAGAAATGTTGGCTGAAGGAATGAAGACCTATTATGATCTAAAGACCACCAAGAAAGAGTATGAAGTAGGGGACAAGGTTTTTCTGTACAATTTCCAAAGGAATTAGACCAAAGAGCAGAGAAGATTCTCCCGTCTTGGCGTGGTGCCTTTGAAATTGTAGATAAAATATCACCTGTTGCCTACAAGATCTGCATCCCAAAAGAAGAACAATCAGAAGAAAAATGGGTCCACGTCAATCAGTTGAAAAGCTGTTATCCCAAATAAGCTTTACGACTGATTGAGGAGTCAAATGAAAGTCGAGCAGAGGAACCATCTGAGGAATTAAAAGGAAGTATGACAAATCGGATGTCAACTAAGACATGGGATACATTACTCACCGTAATTGTACTTCTGATGCTTCTATCTGCCTAGATTCACATTCTCTGCATAGTTCGACATCTAGTGGTAGTCACAGAGAATTACAAGATTTGTTTTCAAAAGACGAAAACGGATGTCAACAGGGTGTGTTAGTAATACTATCCCTAGTGTGAGGTGTACTGTACCATGGTCCTTCATGCGTTGAAGTCCCACAGAGTGTTTGTTTCTGACATGAGGTTGCATGAAGTGTAGCATGAGTAAAGATGTGATAAAGCAGAGACAGTGATAAACCAGAAAACATCTATGCGCTTTCGAATCCAGTAGGGGAGGGAGGGAGGGCACATGTGCATCTAAGCCAATACAAGCATCAGAAATACAATTACGATGAGTTACGTATCCCATCTGAGGCTTGTAGATCTGCTTAGATCACATGCTCTGCACAGATTAGCGAGCAGTAGCTGGCGAAGGAGGTGGGTTGTGAGATGGCACAGAGGCAAATAGATGTTTTAGAACTGCTTGTCCCACTTGTGAATCTGCTTTAGACTGAGTGTCAATGCAATAATGCTGTGTGAAAGTTTGAATGGAACTCCATGTAGCAGCTTTGCAAATGGCGTCTAGAGGGACGTTTGCAATGAAGGCTAAGGTAGCTGCGGTACCTCTAGTAGAGTGAGCCCTGCGAGTGAATGGTAAAATTCTTTTGGATAGGGAAAAGCAGCGCTGTATGCACTTGACTATCCATTTCGAGATGGCGTTTTTTGATATGTGATTGCCCTCTCTCCCAAGTGCTATGGAAACAAAGAGCTGGTCTGTATTCCTTAGGTGTTTCATTTTGTTCACATAGTAGCAGACCGCCCTCCGCACATCAAGTGTATGGATGCTTCTTTCAGCTGAGCCAGATGTATTTTGAAAGAAGGTAGGAAGTTCTATGGATTGATTAATATGGAACTTTGAAATGAACTTAGGTGAAAACCTAGGGTGTGTTCTGAGGACAACTTTGTCCTTGTGGATTATGAAGAAAGCGTCTTGTACATGCAAACCCTGTAGCTCACTGACTCGTCTTATAGAAGTGATGGCTTCTAGGAATGCAGTTTTGTAATTCAGATGTTTTAGGCTGGCCTTGTGCATAGGCTCAAATGGTGGACCCATGAGCTTGGAGAGCACAGCATTAGGATCCCAACCCGGTGGAGGGTTAGAAATGGGAGGGTATAGCCACTTTAGCCCTTCCATGAATGCTTTAATGACAGGAACTTTCTACCAGGACACTTTGTTTTGTGAAGTAGTGTAAGCTGACAGGGCCGCCACGTGTAACTTGATGGAGTTGAATACTAGGCAGGAGTCTAGTAGGTAAAGCATGTAATGTAGAATGTTAGCTGGGGAACATTCTGTTGGGTTTAGGGTTTGTGACCTGCACCATATCACAAATCTCTTCCACTTATTGAAATAGCAGTGTCTGGTGTTGGATTTCTGTGCCTCCTTTAGGATATCCATATATCTTTGTGGAAGATTTAAGTAGCCAAATTCTATGAATTCAGGAGTTAAGCTCATAGATTGATGGTGAGGATGGAGGGATGCTTCCTTGTGTTAGCATGTTGTATGGGCATGGGAGATTAATTGGGTCGCACATCACCAGTTTAGGAGCAACCAGGATTAGAGTCACGTGTTCCTGGTGCATCTTGTGCACTATTTTCCTCAGGAGATGTGCCTGGGGGAAAAGCGTAAGCAAATTTCCCTGACCAGTTCATCCACAGGGCGTTCCCCTTGGATCCTGGTTGGCGAAACCTGGACACAAAGTCTGGGCATTGCACATTTAGGCTTGTGGCAAACAAGTCTAATGGTGGGTGGCCCCACTGTGAGAATATTCTGTCTAGGATATCTTTGTATTGGTGCCGCTCATGTCCTTCTTGTAGAGGGTATCTGCTTAGAGTGTCTGCCAGCGAATTGAGTTACCCTGGAACGTGTTGAGAAGTTAGGAACATGTCCCGCTTGAGTGCCCACTTCCATATTTTTGGGGATAGCTTGGACAGGCTTTGAGAGTGTGTGCCCCCCTGCTTGTTTAGGTAGAACATGGAAGTGGTCCTTTCTTTGTCTGGCAGGTTTCAGCCAATGCCAGAGGAGTGCCAGCCCTATTTCTGGTAGTGGTGATGACTAGTGAATCAGGTTTTAGCTGACCCCTAATATACAGAGGGTCTGTGGGCGCTGGCCTGAATAATTTCTCGATTATCTGGTTAACCGCCCTTTTGAGGTTAGGCGCAAGTAGGGAGGGCTGTATACGTCTTTGTACAGGCTTTAACAGTGGGATAAACTGAGTGGCAGACTTCCTGCCTCCCAGAATGTCCTCCACAAAGTCCTTGCCTATTTGTGCCTCTTGGGTGTCAATACTAAAGGGTTGGGCAGCCTTCAGCAGCAGTTCATTGTATTGTAGTTGGTTGTCTACGGGAGAATCTGCAAAAGGCTGGTCTTGGAGGTCAGGTGACTAGATGACGTAGATGTCGTTATCATCGTTGTCGAAGTATTGGTCTTGACTATATAGGCCCCCTTGAGAGCCGGGATCTTGTGACCCTGACAGATCCACCTCGGCCTAGGGCAGAGGTGCTAAACTGTGGCTCAAGATGAAGTATTTTGGCAGGGGGTTGATGTTTTGAAGCCCCTGGCTGTGAGGCATCTCTAAGGAACGTTAGTTCTTCTGGATGCTTGACTATGAAGTCAACAGAGCATGACATCCTCTTTATAATTCTGTTAAATTGTTCAGGAGTATAGTCACATGAAGGTGGGAAGCCTGACATGGTAGGTGTTCCCTGGGAGGGTGCCTGGCCCTAGTGATGCATAGCTCCTCAGTTTGTCTACAGGGGAGGACAAATGTATACCCCAAATGCTTTTGGAGGACAAAGGCGTCGAGGATTTTGACTTTTTCAGTGACTTTTGTCACAATATATTATGCAGCACAAACAAAACAGGGGCCCTTTTTCCCTTGCAATGGGTGTGTGCACAATCAAACCGCTTTTTACTCTTACAATCCCTAGATGGTTTTTTAAGGAGGCCAACGCCGATAAGACTGATTGAGCAGGTATGAACTATTGGGGACGGGCAGGCAACATCTTACAAGACATTTAGTACTATATAGTACAGCCCAATGATTATGGGGCAAAAATATATATTGAGTGCATTTAGTAAACACGCGGCTGCATTTGTCTTTACAGAGCCAGTCCTCCTGCACTTAGATAGATATGAGAGAGTGATGAACAGAGGAAAAGACTGACTGTTCCTCTCATTTTTCGTTTTGTTCTGTTTTTTGATACTAGATCAACTGGTCACATGATGAAGCATGGTAACTAGCAGCACACAATATTATTAAGAACTTTTTTCGTGTCAGTTAGCCAATACATAGGCTTTTGCATATAATTGACAATTTCAAGATGGTCGTATGTATTTTACAGAATAAAGGGAGGTTACTCTAGTTAAAAATCACATGGGTGGTTACATGATTGATCACATGCTTTACCTGGGGATGGTAATGGAGATGAAAGATGCCCCGCATTATACTTTTGCAAATTTCGCCTGAAGACGTCCCAGAGCTAGGGACGGAATGCGTGGCGGTTGTTTGAGCGTCCAAGGACAGTTCTTCATGTTTGTGAGTCCATGCTGACTTGTTTTAATATAGCAATTTGCACATGTGAGTTGTATTTTGTACAATAAATGTTTTTTAGCACATGAATCCGGACTAAGTGCTCTTTATTTTGAGTAACACACTCATGCCAAGGAGGTGTAGGCAATAGCTGAGAGTTACTAAGTTTTGCAAATTAAACGGTCTTGCCACAACCGGTTAAGAGAGCACCCACTGAAGTTAGGCTAGAGCACCACTATGTGGGAACTTGTGGACGATATTTAAATAACACACTGTTTCTATAAGAGAATGTGATGATTAGTCTGCACTTTTTTCTTGACCAAATTGCCTCACGTGGACCGCTATGCAAATTTTATATATTTCTTTAACATTTGGAATTATGCCTGCCTTTAGACACTATAAGATGTCTGCCACTGTTGCTAAGAACAGGACCACGTTTTGCAAGGACACACTCTATCACAGGATGTAATCAAAGAGACTGCTGCGTTCTTTTAAAACTGCCTTTTCTGTGTCTAATTTCCTAACGTGATCAAGCGGTGTGTGCATCACGAAACACGTTATTTTTCTGCCACTTTCCTTGCTATGTGACAAACTATTATTAAAGGACATGGGAACAAAAGGCGATTTCAAATGTAAGTTGCCATATGTCTGTTCCAGACTCCTAAACCAATCCAGACTTGTGAGGAGAGAGAAGGCTAACTGTCCAATCCTGGTTGTGGGAATTCTCAGAGGGCACTGCCCAAAACTGAAATCTTGATGGTGTCATCATTGGTATAGAAAGTGGATGCACTATGGGAGAAGGGACAGAGCTGCTGAAATTTACCATCTGACAGCGGCAAAGGAAACCCCAAAAGGAGATTTTGCTGAAATTGCATCTGGGTAGAGTGGTCTATTCCCGGGAAGGCCTGAAAACTGATTGGGTCCTATGGTGAAGAGCTGACGACCATCCTTGAGAGTGGAGTGACCAGACTCCTGCCCTGCCCTCCCATAGGGTCCTGAAATGCAGCTGGCTTTCCTGAACTTTAAACAGAGGCTTTAAATGTAAGTAGAATTGTGCCATTTGAAACCAAGTGATGGGGGAGTTTGCTTGCCGTGAATCCTTTCCCTTTAGAGTGAGCTCGGGAGCGGGGGTCAAAACTGTGTAGATCCTTAGAATTCCCTATTTGGCGGAACACCACAGGATGATATTTTGTTGAAATTCGAAATTAACAAAGATCATTCCCAGTGTGCTCTGAAAACTATAGCCTGTAATTTAATTGGGCAATCTTTCTGACAATCTTCCCCAACACAGGCCTTTAAGTGGAGGGGTGGCTGAAATCCAAATTTCCCAAATCATCCGGATTTTTCTCTCCGGCTCCCCCAACACAAGCCTTTATGTGGAAGGGATCTGCAATCCAAAATTCCCAAATCATTCCAATTTTTCTGTCCAACTTCCACAGACCAAAAGTAGGGGCTGGGGGGTCTGAAAACAAACTGGTAAAACACCCTGGGCCTCATTACACGGTAGGCGGTAACCATGGCGCTATTAGCGCCATGGTTGCTGCCGGTATTTTACCGTGTCCGCCTTGGTGGATGGCGGAATTACCGCCCTACTCCAAGGTGAGCGGGGGCGGTAATTCCCCATTCACCAAGGCACTTCCCCATTCCCATTTTTGCCCCCATAGGGCTCAATGGGAATGGGGAAGGAGCTAATTACGGTACTGCAAATTGCGGTACCGTAATTAGCACCAAGGTCCCTTAGCGGGGCTGTTCCTTAACGGCTGGTAAAACCAGCCGTTAAGGTCGGGTCCCGCAAAGGGACCTCGTAGTAAGGCGGTAAGGGTTTACCGGTACCGGTGCCCTTACCGGTACCGGTAAACCGTTACCGCCTACTGTGTAATGAGGCCCCCTGTCTTTATTTTAAAGGAAAAGTGTGGGTGAAATAATAATTGCCATAGGACTTTGTACCAATCTATAGGTCAACCTGTTAGCCTTTTAAGCATGCAGGAAAATAGAAATTGCAAAGCACTACATATGTAAATTGCTTTTGCTCAATGATCAGTGTTCATTATTTCTTGAGGTGTGATCTTTAGAAAGCAAAGAATTGTTATTTGTGGTTTTCCCAACCAATTTGTGTGATTTATTTCTGTAACAAGACGTTTGTGAGCCACAAAGAAGGTGGCATGTGTCGTTTTAGTGTCATCTCCATTGTTTATCATTCAAATAAATACAAATATATTTTCTATACCCTGGCCTGGTTCTTGGCTCATTGTGGGCACAGGGGGGAGGAGGGAGATTTGCGTGAATCTATATGAGTCTTCAGTAAGGCCAGCGCAAAAAAATCTTAAGCAAGTATTGCAGGGATCCTTGATTGGGGGTGGGAAGGAACTCCCCAAGTAAGGGTGGTCTCAATATAAAGTGACAGTACCATCCCCAGGAGGACTATCAAGCAGCGCCTTCACCTCCCTGGCCTCATGGAAAGGGTCTCCCCCTCGAGAAGGAGCATAGGATTCATCACAGAGGACATGGGTTCAGCCATTATTGGAACCGAGGGAACTGGACATTCTCTGATCCACCTCCATTTCATGCTATGAATGAAGGACATCGACATGAAGTCCCTGGAAAGGTAGATTTTGAACGATGCCACTCTTTACGTTGCCTTTTTCTGAAGCCTGAGTTGACACTTAACACTGGTTAGACTAACCCCACGAGCACTCTGAAGATGCTGCAAAATTATTAAAGCTTCATATTCAGCAAAACTCAATAGACACTTACTTGACATGGGGCATTAGTAAAGCGCCTTCTGGAAGCACATACATGTAGGTAGTATACGTCCGGCAGACAGCAAAATAATTTCTTGAGCTGTTGAAAATGCCTGCAATTGTGTCACCCAACGCCACATAAGCGCATCTCACTGATGCTCTGTTGAACTGTGATGATGACATCAGAAGGAACAGGGAAAGGGTTTCCAGAGGTTCTATAAGACAGTTGCAGTGAAGCACCTCCAGCACCATTTTCTTGAATAAGAAAGCAACGTGCACTACAGCAAGGTCTTAAATTAAGTCTACGACCAAATTATCAATAGTTGGATGCACGCAAGTAAATGGCGTTGAACAAGGTCGGACTTTTCTGTGATCTGGGGTCTACAGGTGACCGAGATTGCCAGTGCAAACAGCTCAAAATGTAACCTAGCAAAGATATCCAGTAGCCAGACCCTGCACAGCAGAAGAAGGGAATGATACCAGAAGGGAATGATACCAGAACTCAAGAGAAGTGCAGGCAGTGGTAGTGCAACGGAAGGAGCAGAGAATGCCAAACGGTGTTCTTGAGATGACAATCTGAATGGGAAAAAATGACATTTACAAAGTGCAACATCTGCAGCTACTTCAATCTTGAGGGTTCGTTTGCCTGAAGGGGCTTGGGTTGTGAACCAAAACTCAAAACGATAGCGGCATCTGTTGTTTGAGAACATAGTGAAATATCGTCTGACACTTGAGCGGGCACGGTTGGCATGCAATCGGGCCAGGCAAAAGGATTGTAGTTATGATACTTATGTCTATCGGCATCCATACAGGCACCACTGCAAATCAATTACACATTAAACAGTGTCATACTGGGGCCCAGTGCGCAAGCGGTTTGCTGAAAATTCATGAGCCGTTTGAAAATCCGGAAAATTGGGGGATTTACAAATGACTTTTGCTCATGTGCGCACGTAAGAGTGTGATGGATTAACAGGGTGGCTCCAGAGCAAATCATTCAAAACGCTGAGGATGAAAGGGACGTGAGTGCTATCTAGCAATTTGCCCAGGTGTTCAAGTGTGACCCATGGATTTGCTTAAATGACAGGGCGCTCCAAAATGCATTCTACCCTGCGAGTAACCAGAGCTTACATCAAATGATGTCACCACTAAAATGCAATAGGAAGCACCAGAAAGGATGGTGAATGTTTGGCCCTTTGTACAGCAGACACCATGTCCATAACTACATCTGATAATGAGCGGGGTATCCAAGTAAAGGTGCAGACAAACTTTGGCCTCAAACAACGATTAGCAAGGAAGGTACTTGAAACAAATATAGCTTTTGAAATGCCAATTCATGCATGTAAAAAATGTTAAGCCCTTAAATGCAACGGGCATATCTTTTCATCCTAAAATACACAGGACAGCGTTCTATCCCCTGCCCCCACATCTGTGATGTAATGCCCCTCTGCGCAAAACTCTTTTGCACCTATAAGAGATTTTGGGCATGTTTCTCTGTGGATAGCCTTTGTTTCCATTATAGTCTCTCCTCTTTGGGAATATTCGTGACTGGACCCGTGTGTCACTCAGGACAGGGATAAATAAGGCCCAGATCAGGTACGATTATAGCCTGCTATATGGGGCCCATGATGCTTCGTGGCCAGCTCTCAGTCCACCGCAGAAGTATGTGTCATTACCCCCCTGACAGAAGTCACTCAGGTTGACTTCAGCTACGATTCTTGCAGATGAGAGGATATAAGGGAACCAGAGGTGAAATGTGGGAACTCATTCCCTGCACCTGTGATAATCCCAGCTCCCAGGTAAAAAATCCTGTGCAAATCCCTGGGCCTCTACTATTGTATACCGACTGCAAGGGGAACTTGAGACTTCTTTATAGAGTCAGAGTGCACAGGTGGTGTCTGTGTGGCGACGTAAGCTTCGGTCTCGCAAAACCTAGAGCACACATGGGAGTGTTGCGCTAATGGGGATCTCTTCTAACCTTAGGAGGCAGACCTCAGAACCAACCAAAAGTGAACCAACCTATTCAACCCAGGAGGACTACCCATTACTTATGTAATGTAATGTAATATAATATAATGTGTCATTTGTAGAGCGTCTTTCACCATTAGTATGGACACAATGCGCTGTAGGTTGAATGCCCTCGTGGGGACCGGAGTCTAGGTATGAGAAGAAATTTGAGGAGGTGTTAGTATGCGTGTGTGCATATTGGCCAATACGATAATACGAGGGGTGGCCAAGTCCCTGCTAGCCACCCATGTCGAGCTGGCATGTGGATGGATGGTGATAAGTGGTCTAGAGAGGGTATGTGAGAGCGGGAGAGATTGTATGTGTGCAGCTACTTATCAAAATTATTGTTGTGAATGGTAGCAGCATTCCTATGGCAGAGGTGTTGTGTGAAGTGTCTTCGGGTGGTGTATGGTGGCAGAGGTGTGTGGTTCTGCAGCCGTGCCTTTGGCTAGTTTCCCTATGCATGGAATGTGATAAGTTCAGTGCATTGTCTACATTCTAACAGTGACCTAGAATTAAAATGATGGCTAAACTTAAAGTCACCTAGCTTTAATTGAGAGGTTGCATTCATTGTTTTGCAGAATAGCAAGATGGTGTGTTTAAAGCACGCACCATTAGTGAAGTTGGGAGCGTGATCAACATTTAAAGTTGAAGGTGGTCTATAAGAGAGGTCCAAGACTCACTGGTAAGATATGGAATAATGAATTCCCATATCATGATGCTAAGGGAATTTTATAGTAATAGGAAAGTCGTGTATAGACCTAGTAACAGAGTATATTTGTTTTATGTATTTCAAGGGACTACGAAAGGAGTAGGATGAACTGAACAGTCAAGCATAACACACATACTAAGTTTATCAGCCCCTGATGAATGTCCAGCGGAATAGAGCTTGAAGGACAGAAACTTGGACAAGTTGGGCAAGCGAATGGGCAAGGATTTTCACATTGCGTGAATCATGCTCAAAATACCTGAGAATAACACAGTGCAAAGTGACACTTCTTCTGGTTTTAAGTTGTGTAATTTAGAGATAAAATATTTTTCTATTGCATGTTTTTATTAATTGTATATTTAGTATACGTTGTTGATGTTTGAGTGCATATATGTTTAATAAAATCCATTTTATGATGATGAAATAGTAATACGGAGTTCCCTTGAGATCATTGTACTGTATAGTTTTCCTTTATTTTGGTAATGAATGCAGTGGCTACATTACACAAGTACCTAGAATCAGTAAGCTGGCTGTATTCTTCAGTCACCTAGATTCAAGCCTGGCTTCATTCTGAAATCACCTAGCGATACACTGGTTGTGCTATACCAATCAACTAGAAAGAACACAATGCCTACACCTTGAAGTCAACTGGCTGCATACAACCACTGGCTAGGAGAATTAAGATGTTGTCTCTTTCCTGACAGTTGCTGTTGATTGGTTTTGAAGGCTGGTTGGGGGCTCCCATGGGCAAAAAGGGCACGCTGTTGATGGGACCACAATCCTCCCCAGTCCCTGGCTGGTACCCCGGGCAGAGGCGTCCTCATTGAGCCTCCGACAGCAAATATCTTCTGGTCATGTGACAAGACTCAGGGACCACAGAGGGACCAAGGAGCTGAACCGGAAGATGACCTTTGCATCAGTACCTAACCGTCTGCTCGAGCAGGCTGCGCTGGGTGAGTCACCAAAGTGTAGTCTTCTAGTCACTAACCAAATTCGGACCAGGGATGGCGGACATGGTTTCCTGGCCTTGGTATCTTTGTGTAGGCGTGTGTTAAAGGAAGCGTCACATGGGTGCTGCATACCTGAACTCTTTGGTGATGGACGCTGAAGGGTAGCCAGTCTGTCAACTAATGCCGAAACGAGGAAATGGTGACGCAGGGAACAAATCCAACATCCACCTGGTGGAATAAAGGGGCGGATGTGGACCGGCTCCCAACATCACGAGACGGCGCTTCGCTGATTAGCGTGACCTCAGCACAGTGCAAGCACTCGCAGGGAAGGCCAATTGATGTCCAGTAGATCGCTGTGAAGTGTGCAGAACTCCGAAGGCTGGGTGCTGGTCGCTGGAGGCAAGCGATGGTCTCTGTAGGCAAATGTTAATCTCTGGAGGCAAGGAACCCGAACAGAGACTCAAGGCAAGACAATGACATGGGGACGAAGAAAAGAACCAAGGAACAGAGACTCAGAGGCGATTGAACAAGGGCCAGGGAACCAGAATGGGATGCCAAGGGATGCATGACTGGGGAAAAACAAGGGGCAGTGAACCAGGATGACAGTCCAACGGAAGACTGACTGAGGAAGGTCCCCCTGCCCCCCCAAGGGACCCGGAAGCCCAGGGCCCAAGACTAACCAGCACCAGGAAGAACAAAGAAAACCAGGCAGGGAGCAAGGCGGGCCAGGGAACAGGCAAATACCAGAAACATAAGAGCCAAGGAACTGAGCGCTGCATCGAACCCACGATCAGTGAACTCACAGCATTGATACGCAGTTCGCTGATGTCGGCGGGACCCTTATGCAGAACCAGGACTCAAGCTAGGCTTGCAACGAAAGTGTGCATTGTTCCAGGGCAAAGCAGGCTGCGCATGTGCGGAAGGCAGGACACGGTCGTCTGCTTGTGCACAGACCCGCAAACATGGATGCCCCCATAGAGCCGGTGGTCGCGAGCAAACATGGTGGCCACAAGCGCCATTGGGGGTAAACCCTCCATGAAGGGACCCTGTCTCCTCACCCAGGTAAGTGACATAACATTATGCCCCCTCCCAGAAACGCTGGGAGCCCCAGGCATCCATGGATGTTTGAGAAAGAATTAATGAACCAAACAAGGGGCATGCACAACACAACAGGGTTCCCAGGTGCGATCATATGCCGGGTAGCCCTTCCAGTCCACCAGAAAGTGGAGCACCCCATGTCGGATAAATGAATCGCAAATTTCCTGTACTTCAAACTCAGGGGTTCCCTGTACACTAATAGAGGCAGGACGGGAGCAGGAGCAATCATAAGTGTCCAATACATAGGGTTTCAAAAGGGAAACATGGAACACAGGGTGAATCTGCCAGACCGAGGGTAGTTGTAAGCAGAACGCCACTGGAGACAAACGCTTGATGCCCGTAAAGGGCCCAAAATAGCAGGGTGCAAGTTTGGTAGGCAGATCACAGACAGGGAGATTCTTTGAGTACAACCAAACCATGACCCCAACCCAAGGCACGGGTTTAGGAGAATGCCTCTTGTCAGCCTGTGCTTTCATGCGCTCACGTGCCTCCGCAAGGGCAGCAGCTGCCAGAATATGTTGATTCTGGATGGAAGTCACCAGTTGGTCGGCAGATGGAACGACGCTGGCCAATACAGGACGAAAAGGCAGCAGCTTAGGGTGTTGTCCAGAGGAACCGACAAAAGGGCTACAACCAGTGGCTCCATGTACTGAGTTGTTATGTGCGACCTCTGCAGCATCCAGATGGGCCAACCAATTGTCCTGCGTGGCATTAGCATAGCACCGTAAATACTGCTCCAGTGTTTAGTTGGTTCGCTGCGTCTGGCTGTTGGTCTGGGGGTGATAGCACAAGCTCAGTGCGTGTTGAATGCCAAGATTGGTACACAACTGGTTCCAAAAAGACAAGATGAACTGGAGCTGCGATCAGACAATATTTTCTCTGGTAATCCATGGAGTCGATACACCTCATGTAAATCCACGAGCCATCTGGAGAGTAGTAGGAATTTTTGGGAAAGGGACGAAGTGAAGAACAAAGAAAAACAAGCAGGGAGCATGGCAGGCCAAGGAACAGGCAGAGACCAGAACCAGGAACACAACAGCCAAAGAACTGAGCGCTTGAGCGAACCCGCGATCAGTGAACTGACCGCATTGAGACATGGTTTGCTGATGTGGGCATGGCCATTATGAGGAACCAGGTCTCAAGAGAGGCTTGCAACGCAAGCCTATGTTGTTCTAGGTCTAAGTGGACTGTGCATGCTAGAAGGCAGGACACGGTCATCCGCGCAGGCACAGACCCGCAAACATGGACGCCCTCAGGAAGCCGGTGGTCACGAGCAAACGTGGTTGCCACAAGCACCATTGGGGGTAAACCCTCCATGACGGGATCCACCCAACATGACAACCTAAAGGGGAGGGGGGAAAGCCAGATTCCAGGAAGGAAAAGCCATGTTTTTACGGCCTTTCTGAAGGGGAGGTTGTGCTGCAGGAGGTAGAGGTTGAATGGGAGGGAGTTCCAGATTGTGGGTGCTTGGAAGGAGAAGGAGGATCCTCCTATTCTGGTGAAAGAGGAGACCACAAGGAGGTGTGTAGAGCCAGATGTGAGGTTTCTGTTGGGTTGGTAGTGAGAGAGTTTGCTTTGGAGGAATTCAGGGCCTTTCTTGTGGAGTGCATGGTGGGTGAGGTACATAGCTTTGAAAGTGGCCTGTCAGCTAATTGGGAGCCAGTGGAGCAGCCTGAGTGCCAGGGATATGTGGCAGGATTTTGGTTTTGCCAGCATTTAGGAGGTGGTTGGGCGTCATCAGTGGTCGATATTCGTGAGGCAGGTGGCGAGGTCTGGGTGGGGAGAGGCCAGGCAATTGGGAATCTTGAAAATGATCTGATTGTCATCAGTGTACTAGGTTGTGGGAGCGGATGAGCACAGGGGGGGGGGCTTAGAGGTTGAAGAGGTGGGGGAGGGGGATGCTTCTTGTGGGACCCCGTGATAGACAGGGCAGGGGGGGGAGGGAGGGAGGATGGTGATTGGCAAGCGGTTAGAGAGAAGGAGGAGATCCATCTTAAAGCAGAGTCCCTGTTTTGAGTAGAGTCTGTCTGTGAGAGTGATGTGGTTGATTGTGTCAAATTCTGCCAAGAGGTCAAGGAGGATGAGGGCAACACATCCTTCTGAGTCTACTGTTCTTTTATGTCATCCCAGGTAGACAAGGGAGGATTCGGTTCCGTGGAGCAGTCTGAAGCCAGAATGGGCATGGTCGAGGAGGCTGTAGGATTCTGTAAAGAAGCAGAGTTGGGAGTATGTTGTGCAATCTAAGAGTACAACAATGAAGCAGTTGTTTGAGATTGGGCGGTAGTTGGAGAGGAGGAGGGGGGTCGAGGCAGGGCTTTTTGACTTGACCGGTTTTGAAGGCTGATGGTTAAACGCCTCATGTTAGTGAATGGATAATTATTGATCAAGCAATGCTGCTAGAGGAGAGGATGTTTTTTTGGGGTGACAGGGGACGGGGGAGGGCATTCCAGGTGATCATGAGGGGCACCTACTGGAGAGTAGCTTCAGGAATTCAGGAATTCTGGATGGGATATGGAGGAGAAGGAGCAGAGGAGGGGGAGGGGCAGTAGGGGGTTGAAGAGGGAGTGAATGTGGAGTGGGGCAGATGATAATTTGGTGCTGATGGTGAGGGTTCTTTCAATGACAATGTTATAAAGGTGATCTGACAGGGCATCGCAGAGTGATTGGGAGTGAGGGGTCGAGGATGAAGAGCCGAGAGGGGGCCTTGAATTCTGCAATGATCTTGTGGAGTTCCCTTGAGGGCATTGGAGATTCGGGAACCATATAATTATTTGTGGCTTTCCTTACTTCAGCCCTGTATGTCCTGATCTGCCTAGTAAGTTTGGCTTTGTTATGGGTGTAAGGGTCAGCCCGCCAATTATGTTCCAGGCAGTGGTTGAGGGATTTGAGGGAGGGAGTGAACCATTTTGCAGAAGGGCCTGGTATGTGGGAGGAGGATCTGAAGGGGGTGAGGAGTGTGAGGGCATCAGAGAGCCAACCATCGAAGAGTTCGATAGATGGTATTTCTCCTAGGGGATGGAGAGTGGGAAGGGAGGAGAGTAAGGAGTAAGTTAGTTCTGGGTAACCAATGATCTTGTTCCAAGGGGGGGACAGGGAGAAGGGTCGGAGATGGAGAGACAGGGCGTCCATACTAGGGGGCAGGTGGAGGGTGGGGAGATCCAATTGGTGGAGCTAAATATTGCATCCAGGGTGTGCTCTGCTATGTGGGTGGGTTTTGATACCAGTTGGGTCATGTTGAGGGCTTCCATGTTGTCGATGAGTGGACGGGTCATGGGATTGGAAGGGGTGTAAAGCCAGATGTTGAGGTCTCCTAGCAGGGTAAGCGAATGGTGAGAGATCAGGATGGCCGCTAAGGAGTTACTAAGGGAGTCTGCAAAGTTTTGATTATAGCAGGCCTGTAAAAGAGAAGGAGCTGTGGGTGAGGTGGGGGAAAGTTGTAATTTAACTAGCAGAGATTTCCAGTCAGCGTTGCAGGGTTGTTTCTCAGTGTGTGAGACTGTTAGGTGTAGTTTGTGGAGGATGGCTAGGCCCCTGCTCTGATTGATGTATTGTGTATCACCATGGAGTATCCAGAGGGGAAGGCCTCATGTGCGGTGGGTGGGAAGTCGTCAGAGAACCATGTTTCAGATGTCTGGGTTTTCGGAGGAGATACATTTGAATATAATGTGTTTGTTTTTGCCGACAGATAGGGAGATGATAAGTATGCATGATAGGGGGTGGGGTGAACAGCAAAGTGAGGGGGTGGGGGAAGGGTGTAGTAACTAGGTGTGAAGGGGAGTATGTGCTTGGAAGCAAGCTTCTAAGGGGGGGTTGAGAGAAGAGGACAGAGGAGGAAGGGGTGAGCAAGGGATCAGGGGTAGGAAGAGGGGATAGTGAGGAGGGAGTGTTTCTGGGAGTGCAGGGAGTAGATGCTGGGGGTGATCTGGGAGGCAAGAGTGTACGTGGAAGAAGGAGGACCTGGAGTCTAGAAGGGGCAGGGAGAGTTGACAGGGGAGGAGAACAGTGTATGGCTAGGATTGGGAATAGCAGGGAGGTCGTCGAGGTATAGGAGAGTGGAGCGGAATTAATTCTTGGAGGGAGAATAGGAGAGGATTGGTGCGATGTGAGTTTACGGTGAGGGTTGCTTCTGAGTTTTGGGCAGTGTGAGGGTACCTGAGGTGCATGGAAGAGGGATGGTGGAGCTGCTGATTGGGGAGTCTTAGTTAGGGCTGCACGAGCTGTGCTTAGGGATGAGGTATGATATGATATGGTATTTGTAACGCGCCTATACACATGTGTTTCAAGACGCGACGAGGCAGGGAGGGGGGGACAAGGGGAGACAGACAACGATCTTACTAGGCCAGGTGTCATTCAGATCGCGCAAGTGCAGGGGTGGGGGAGGGGGAAAAGTGCAAGGGGAAGGGGAGGGGGGGAAGTGCAGTACAAGGTAAGTGGCGTAACGTAATAAATAAATAAATAGGGCCAGCTGGTGGCAAGTGTGAGGTAAGTGCAGAACAAGTGCTGGGGGAGGGGGGGGGGGCTGTAGGGATACAGAGACAGTCCCGCAGTGCAAAGGGGTTCCAGGGCATCAGTGCAAGTGGAGAGTGGTAGGGCCCAGGGCCGAGGCCGTTTAGAATGGTCCAGTTGCAGGATCAGTGCAGTTTCAGTGAGGAATTAAATTAGCTGTTCAGCAGGGGAGAGGGAGAGAGAAAGCAGAAGCAAAGAGCAAGGTTTTGAGGTGCTTCCGGAACCGGAGATGGTTCTCCTCAAGTTTCAGGGAGGCAGGAAGGCTGTTCCAGAGGGAGGCCCCTGCCGCGGAGAGAGATCTACCCCCAGCTCGTTGCTTCGAGAAGCGGCTAACCCTGAGGGAATTGGAGGCGGATGAGCGAAGGGCTCGGGAAGGAAGATATTTGGGAAGAGAGAGTTGAAGGTATTTAGGACCCAGGCCCCAGAAGGCCTTGTGGACAATGCAGAGGGTTTTGAACTTTATCCTCGCAGCCACTGGGAGCCAGTGTAGAGATTTCAGTCCTGGAGAGATACGGTCCCTGGGCTTGAGGCCAAGGACAAGTCTCGCAGTTCTGTTCTGGATGAGTTGCAGAGGGCGGAGAGTGGAGGCAGGCAGATTAAGATAGAGGCTGTTACAGTAGTCCAGCTTCGAGAGAACCAGGGCTCGGGAGACAGTGAGCTTCTGGGGGAAGGAGAGGAAGGGAAGAATACCTCTGAGGAGGTGCAGCTGGTAGTGTGACCTCTTGGCGACGTCAGAAATATGAGGAGAGAAGGAGAGTGTGGAGTCGAAGATGACCCCAAGGTTTTTTGCCTTGCAGGTAGGGGGAGGTGGGGTGGAAGGGGATGGACAGTGAAGGGTGCTGGGAAGGAGAGGGGAGATGGAGATGAGGGGTGTGAGCTGAAGGGCCCTGTAGGGATGGCAGGGGTGGTGTGGGAGTCTAGCAGAGCTTGGTTGGGCAGGGAGGAAGGGAGGAGCGGCTGGGGGCCGGGAGGGTAGGTGGACTGGTTTCTGGTGCCCCAACGAGCACCTCTGACCTTGGAACTGTGGCTCGGCATGATGGGGGAGAAGTCTGTGTTGGAAGGAAAGATGCACCTGGGGGTTAGGGTCTATGTCTGTTTACTCAATACTGGAGAAGGGTGGCGGATGGAAAAGGAGGGGTCAGAAAGGAGGAAAGTCTTCAGAGTGGGAGAGGTGTAGGTAGGCGAGGAGATTAAATTATATGTTGTCGCTGCGTTCAGGATAGCTGCTGTGCTCAGATAGTAGTGGGGAAGGGAGCATGTGCTACAAGTGTGTTGTAGGTGGGTTCAAGCCCTTTGCATTTGTAGCACGAAGAGGCACATAGATTCGGCACAATTGCAGTATTAAAAACGCACCCAGATTCAACACAACTGCAATATTAAAAGTGCACCTAGAGTCAACACAATTGCAGCATTAAAAATGCACCTAGATCCAAAACAATTGCAGCATTAAAAATGCACCTACGTTCAATACAATTGCAGCACTGAAAGTGCACCTAGAATCAGAACAACTAGTGCGCTTAAGTGGAAGCAGGAATAGAGACCAGCCAATGTCCCAGGAGAGCAGCAGGAGTTGGGCTAGAATATACTTGAAATCGAGCCTGAAACTATATTTTGTTTTAGCTCGCATGCAATTAGGGTTATGTGGGATGAGTCAGCAAAGAAATAGGAGAAGGAGTCGACATCAATAATCAGGGTGCAGTGTGTAAGGTGGAGGGCGAGGGAGAGAAGGGACTGTGTCCAATGGGTAGAAGGGTAGACAGAGCTATGTGAGGCTAAAAGCGATAGTCTATCAGGTACTCGCTGGGAGGTAGAGAGTAGGTGAGGATTAGAGGCTTACAATTGGAGTGGCACAGGAGCAGGTCCAGAGGAAAGCCAAGTGAGAGGTGGTGGTTACGTCTTGCCTTGTCAACTCAGATTGTACAGTTCTGGCACCAACGGAAGGCGAGTAGTGCGGCGAGGGAGAGGGAGGACGGTACTGGGAACAGGGACAAATAAATAAATATGCGGAAATGGGTAAAGGAGCAGTAAAACAAGTAAAGATATCACGACCAGTCAAAGGGATTCGCAAAAACAGCAGAGCGCTTACCGAGGTGCTGGCCTCACTGGGAAGCCTGCATATGGTGGAATGAGAGTTCCTGTGCACGAAGTTAAAGCACGCCGGTGCTTGTTTGTTCTTCCGGAAATGTGTGCAGTGCACACGAACCAATAGGAGGCGAGGAGGGTGGGGAGAGGGTGACTGAAGGGTTGAGAATTGTAAAGTGGCAGCCCATGAAAGAATACACAGCATTTGCATAGTAATTACGAGAGCCACCAATCACAAATAAGGCGAGGGAGTAGAAGCCCATCTTGATTGAATGCTCTACCTGTCTTTAAAATACCAAATACCTTTTTTCTTGATGCATGAGTAGAGTAGTCCATGCCAAAGCCCTTCAGTAGCCAGGACACAGCTGGTGCCCTCCTGGCGCTGGCGCTGGCCCTGGCTGCGCACATTACCCCTCTCTGAGGTTCTGACACCCCAAACCTGACACTCTGGATGCTTAGCACTTATCTCCTCAAGGGCTCTTTGAGAGGGGCTCAATGTGCTTTTCAATAGCAGCCATGGGTCTCTCTGACCCCTTGAATCCGACGGTGCTGTAGAAGACATGGTAAGGGCCGTCATTAAATGCTGTCTTAGTCCTGAAACATGTAGAGCTCCTCTCGCCTGAAGGCTTCCATATCATTAGCCAGCAATAATGGCAGCATTGCATGGCTGTAATGATTGCAGTGCTTTCCCCACCGGAGTACAAGACTGGTTCTGGTGTCCAGTCCTGTGAAGCAGACTTTGACTTTTGCTTAAGTGTCTACACTTGGAATATCTGGACTCAGACCTGGAGCGAGATCTCTTCTTTGTATGTTTTCCCCCCAGTGGTCCTGTTCAAGGACTCTGTCTGGAGTCCTCCCTAATGGGAGCATGCAAATCTTTCTCCCCTTCCCGACCGCTCTCTTCCCCCCCTTGCCCGAGTTCCAGGCCTTAGAAGATAAGCAGCAACAGGCCTCAAGCAAGTAGATGGTTGTTGCTTAAGCATCATTCGTGAACACTTGTCAAAGGCTTTAAATGTTTAATACATCCTGCGCATTTTGGAATTAAAATGAAAAATACAAATTAAAAATAAACAGAATGAAACTGCGTGACTTTCAGAGCCCAATGACTGTGTAGCTTTCCGAAGTTCTAAATCTGTGGCCTCAGAAAGGGAATTGTTGGGCTTGGGGGCAGGCAGCACAACCTATACCATGTGGTGCTGTGGATTTTGCCCCCTAGTGCGTAATTCCTCTCCTTTTTGTGACATGTTGTATGGATGGCACTGGTCTGAACACATCAATGGAGCTGCACAGAGGGCATCAAGAGGAAGGCTGCAGCATATTTGTACTCCCTGTTGAATTTCTTGGCGTAAAAACCTGATTTCAAGGAGTAAAACAGGCAGGCACGCCGCTTATCTGTAGCCTAATGGCAGATGTCAACACAAAGCTGGTAGTCCCCCACGCTGAAAAGGAGAACAAATTAGACATCTTCACTTCCGTCCCTATTCTCCAGAGCACCAATGTTACTGGCAAGTGACTCTGACTGACAGTACTAGACACACATTGGGCCTCATTCCATGTTTGCCGGTCCGGTAACAATGGTACCGGTAAGCTTGCCGGTACTGTTGTTACCGGACTGGCAAACTACGAGTTCTGCTCGCGGGTGACTTTTCGCCCACCAGGTTTGACCTGGCGGGCGGAACGGCACCCGCAAACAGACCATGTCAGATGCAGTGACCAGTACCATTCACGAATGGTGCCGGTGCATCCAACCTCCCCATTCCCATTGAGCCCTATTGGGACTCAATGGGAATGGGGAGTAATGCATTCCGGCGCCCGGCAATGAGGAAAGACAGGGTCTGCCAGGGGTGTAATGGCCCTGTATTTCCCCCTTGTCAGGCGCCAGAACAATTCGCAAGTTCGGCAGCAGCCTGCCAGTTTTACAGGCAAGGGTACCGCCAAACTTGTAATGAGGCCCATTGGCTTTAATCTTTCTTATGGGACTATTTGAGCTTTGGGTGATGGCTTTTGGGATATTATTCACGAGCAATTCAGAAATTCAGCCTTCCATGAAATGATTTGATTCATTCTTGCTGCAGATTGCAGTCTGGAACTTTTTAATAGGTCGCCTCAACCATAGGTACAGCTGGTTCTGAAGTGGCGGAAGGATACACGTTGGTACAGAAAGGCAACATCTATCTTAAAAATGATCACTGGGATGATGGCCTTCCTCACCTTTCTCACCTTAAGTCTTCATGAGCATACGGGTTGGTATGTGCACAGATACTAAGGGAGCCATGTCAAAGTCTCTTTCGTCCAAATGCGGCTACGGCTGAAACCGTCTCAACACATTCTAAAACTGGATGCCAGAAGCAGGTGTAAGTTCCTGTGCGCATCACAAGGAATTCTCAGTAGTTTAAAGCAGGAGCAACCACAAATCACCTCAGTATCCATCGGCATCTCCTTCGCGTAGGTGTGTGAACTGCCTGCCATTAAACACAGGAGTTGTCCTCAACGCTCTAAAATGGACTGAGGCAAGAAGGATCCCTCGGATGTCTGCAAAGTGTTCTCATGGCAAAGTTGATTCCAACCTTTGCAGTGGTCCTATGTCCCTACTTTTCTGCATCCAAAAGAGGGGTCTTTTGCTTCACTTATCTTATACTTGCGTTGTGGCATGTGCTAACACTGCTCAACCCTGATATCTCTCACCATCTACAGTCTCAAAGAGAAAAGAAAACCTATGTGTTTGCTAAACCACCTTCATACCTAGCTCACTGTTAGGAAAAAAGGCCTAGAGATAGTTACGTTTGTGGGGCATCCAATAAACAGTACTCGCTCGCTCGCTCGCTCACTCACTCACTCACTCACTCACTCAAATGAGTGGCCTGGAATCCTCTTTGCAAAAGGGCTTCACTCTGCTAGAGGTCTATGTGTAGTCCCTGTGCTCGCTGGCTTAGACATCCATTTTCCAGGCACAATACACAAACAGTTGCTTTCGATGCTGGCCATCAGTTTAGTCTTCAAAACATATTCATGGAAGGACCACCTAACTGGGTATCTGAGAAAAACACATTGATGCTGAAAACAGAGTAGGAATATTTCACAAATGAGAATCGCGTGCGTAGGTGGGATGGGATAGATTTAGCAAAATTCCAACCTGTGTTAAGTTTCAAGGTGGCACCAAGAACTACACAGCCTTGCATGTTGCTGGGAGGGCCAGGGTTATTTCAAAGCTTTCTTCTGTTTTCTAAATCGGGATCCTATAAGTGGACTCTACCCCTTAAGTCGAATGGTCATTGCACTGGTTCAGAGGCCATGATGCTCTGGATTGACTTGACTGCTTTTGGGAGGGGGACTTCCTCCCTTGCCTCATTGGGAGGCTCATGTGGGTCGACTAGCCAGTTAGATAAGGCATTTACCTCGATCACGCCTTTTGTTGAAGGCTTTCTGATTCTCTTTCCACCCTCTTTCTAAGATCCTTCAGGCAAGCAGGCTTCTCATTACATGTCACCCTCTACTATCACCTTTGTACATTTGTTTGCAAATGATGACCTTTATAGCTACTGGGTGGTACGATGTGGCAACTCCTTTTCCACTTCAAATCCCTTCTCCATCCTAGCAGCAACTGCACATTTCACACCAAACCTGCCCTGGCAAGTCTTAATTATGTCTCCTTTTGTTTTCATGACACAGTAAACCTAACATCAAGACACTTGGTTTCTGTACACTTCTTTCTTGTATAGCTTAAACAAGGACCCGCTCAGATTAAATGGCAGAGACCTGGCCCTTCCATTACCTCAGGCACTGCTATTCTACCGATGGTTGCCTCTGTTTCTTTTTGCACCACAAGCAAACACTGAGAGACACTACAATTGTATTGGGGTACTGTTCAGGGAGCATGGGAATCCTCGGGGCGACTAAAAAAACCTCAGAAGGGCGGTGCTCGGGAGGACCACTAGGTCTTAATCTTGTATTTGGTTCACTATACCTCCTAGTAAGGAATGATTTGAAATGTGTACAGCTAGCAGACGCAGGGGTTTTCGGTATGCTAGTGAAAGGTCACGTGCAAGGTTGGGACCCAGCTCCGAATCAAGCAGTGACATAGACAACCACAAAGGTGATGGAAGGGACACCCACCAAGCATTGGACAGGCATAGTCTACACCCCTAAGTGTCACTGACAATGGCTCTTGCAAAGGGAAGGGTATATTGGAAATAGTCATATAAAATGTCACCATTCATATAGTGCTTCACGCTGGATTCGTCACGCACTGTAATAGTAGCCATTTCTACCCAATGTAATGGCATCCAATTTATCAACTTTGGAACTGTGAAGGGCTTAGTTGGTGCTCCCGGGATTTGAACTTGCGAGGTGAAGGCTGGCACTGTATAAAAGGTGAGAGCTTAACGTGTGCGTGTGCTGTTGGAAATGTCTCGGAAATATACTGCTGCACTAAAAGTGTAAGTAGAGCTGAGACTTGCAAAGGCACTGTCTTCTGAGTCCTGGAGTTAGACGTGCCCCATCCCATTTAAACAGTCTTCCTTCCTCAGCCAGTAGTGAAACATTTTCTTTCTGCCACATGGCCACCAGAACTCATATCTCAAGCTAGAACTGACTCCTGGTCATACACTGGATGTAGCTCCTCACAGGTGCGCTTCAACATGCCTCTGCATACGCTCTGTAACTAGTCTTGCACAGGCACTGGAATTCGCTCCAGCACAGGTTCATGGATTGGCAGTGGCTCTCATTGTGACATCAGGACTGGCTACTGTCTCAGAATGGTGCATTGCACCATCTCTGGCACTGGAGAGGGCTTCCATGTCAAAGTAAAACAAATTAATACCACCCACACCTCCACAATGCAAGAGCTTACTGACTGGTACTAGAAAAGGCTTCTATACATACACTGCTAGTGGCACTTGCCCAGCCACTGGTCTTCTCACTGGCACTGGTTATCATGTAGTCATCAGTTATTATACTGGCACTATGTGGCAGGTCAGGGATTTGACCCTGTCAGAAGGGGATAGGGATCCCTCTCAACCCAGGGCACGAGGCCAACCAAGGTTTTCACCAGAGACAGTCCTGCCTCAGTACCCCCCCAACCCGTATGTGTCTTGTTACAAGTGGAGGGTACCACTAAATATCTCCCAAAGCCTGAAATACCTTATGCTTCCAAGAGTTCTGTTTCTTTTATTTTAGGACTTAGGTACAGAAAGCACTCCAAAAGTGAGAAGCCACCACACACTGGGAGATGGACTCACTAACTTCATAAAGGACACAGAACCAGCAACAATTGCCACAATGAATAGAACACGTCTCTCTGCAACGGCTACTCGGTCACCGAACCCCACAGAGAAGAACGCGAACGCGACGACCGAAAAAGGGGCCAGGCTGAGTGGGGATTTTCATGCTTCCTGCCACTGTCCTACAACTCAGAAGGGTCATGCAAGGTCAGATTGGCACCAAAGAAGAGGTGAACAAACAAGCCAATGGGAAGGGGAGGGAATGAATATCACAGGATGTAAGGGGTATACAAACAGCAGGTGTGTGGGTTGTTGAGGTGAGGTAAGGTGAAGGAGGTTTGGTGGAGCACATCACTGAAAAGAATGGGGTGGAGACTGTTGCAGGTGAGGTGACGGTTGTGAGAGACAGTGGTACCTGTACATAAAAGCGTGTGGATGATTGTTGATATTTCTGAGCATGGGGTAGAGGGAGAGTAGGAAGATAAGTGAGTTAGAGGAGGAAGGGTGCATAGGAGGGGAAAAGTGGTGAATGAAAGTGGGAGTGTAGAGGAGCAGGCAGCCGCTTCTCACTAGTTCCCGCCCCCTCATCACCGTCATACTGGAATGGTCGGAGAAGAGCAGTAAATGGTACCCCCTGTGTCATTCCCATACCTCATTGAGTGTACGATAGACGTTATGCACTGAGACAGCCGTACAGAATGTACTCTCATGTTGAGGCAGTGGAAGAATGCCACATGGAAGGATATCAGCACGCACCTATGAACATCATGGAGTGTTAAGTAAAATCTGATGAGAGCAGAGGGTTGTCATAAGGAAGATACATGAACCTATGTTAAAACTAGGGGTGTACCGAACTTTGTCTTCGGCCGAAGTTTGGCTGAAAAAAAGCTATTCGGTGTCGGCTTAATCGTTTTTGCCATAGTGACTCGAAGCCGAAGTCCACTTTCTAAGATTATCTCTCTTCTCCCTGTTTGGGAGACGACAGCCAATCATAGAAAGTGTGGCAGTGTCTAGGCTGCAGAAGCCAAATAAGATGTTTGCTTATTGGCTACTGCAGTCTGACCACAAAGGGAGCAGCCTCTGCACGTTGAAATAGGAAATGAGAGAAGGGAACATTTCTTCCCTTCCCTTGCTTCCTATGCCAACGGACCAGCAGACGCCAGCACTGCCAGAGAGATCACTGCCTAGGTAAGCCCCCCACTCCTTCAACACACAGTGAGGCCGCTGGGGTGTCCTGCACCCCTGCGGCCTCACTGAAATGGCCAGATTTATTTGTGTTGGTCAACCGGTGCAAAGCTGGTGGCCCGACATTCATTTTAGTGTTAGGGGGCCACTCCAGTCTCCGGGAGAGCCCCCCAGACACACAAGGCCGCCGGGGCACTTTGTCCTCCCCAGCGGCCTCAGAATTTGTAAACGCCCAACCCCTTCAATACACGGTGAGGCCGCTGGGGTGTCCTGCACTACCGCAGCCTATCCGAAATGGCCATTATTTGCGTCAGGCCACCGGTGCAAAGCCGGTGGCCCGACCTTCACTATAGTATTCAGGGGCTGCTCCACTCCGCGGAAGCACCCCCCAGACTCACGAGGGTGCCGGGGCACTTTGTCCCCCTCGATGGCGTTGAAATTTGTGAACACCCCCCCTCCCTTTCACTTGTCATGCGTGGACCGCTGCGCGTTGGTTCACGCAAGTTTTGTCCCGCTAATACAGTAAGAGAACATTCTAATCGGAGCACTACTCGCCACAGTGAATGGAGGTTGCCATGGAAACTACGTGATATGTTGCTAAGGAAGCGCAACGTTCGTTTGGGATCACGGCATTGATCAGGTGACCTGGACTATTTAAACCACGCCTCCACGTTGTTCAGTGCTTCTGATCGAGCTTTCTTTGGCGTTCGGTTTTTTGGCCTTCTTTTCTTGTTCTGATTTAATACACGTTCCTGACCCGGCTTTCTGACTCGACTACTCTTTTGGATCATCCTTGCCTGCTTTCAAAACCTTGGTCTTCTTGGTAACGAACTCTTGCTTTTGTCCCTCGATTACGTCTGGCCTTTTTTTCCTTCTGTTCCTGTTCTTGCCCGCTTGGATTTACGACCCGGTTTGGACTTGGCAACTCTCTGGTTTTCCTTCTGTTGTTTGCATTCGGTAAAGACATTATCTCCCCTCAGCGTTTTAGAGACTAACACAACCATTGGACAGCCTCCGCTGCACCGTGGGACAGCCTCCGCTGCACCGTGGGACAGCCGCCGCTGCACCGTGGGACAGCCGCCGCTGCACCGTGGGACAGCCGCCGCTGCACCGTGGGAGAGCCGCCGCTGCACCGCGGAACAGCCTCCGCTCTGCCTAGGAAGAAGGTCTCACTTGGTAAACTTTCTCCATTATTATAAGCAAGATAGGGTTCTTGTTGCTTATTGTCACTCTTCATTTGATCCCAGGGTTATAGGCTCACATTGTTTTTTCCTTCTTTCAGAACATCTATTGGGTTTCCTTTTATCCGTTGTGAAGTCTCTAAACATTAGTCAGGTTAGTTTGGAGTAACTCTAGAGAAATTAATTTCTGTACCCATTGTCAGTTGTTCTAATCATATCAATCTTGTTTATTTTCTACAGCCACGAGGTCTCGATGGGAATCCAATCTTCCAGTCAATAGATTGCTTTGTATGTTTATTTGCACATTCAAAGTGATATATTAGCAGGAAGAATTCTTCTTCTACACTACAGGGCCAAGTCCAAGAGGAAGAATTCTAACATAATCAGAAGCCTTATTAAATGGATCCCAACGAGACCCTGGCTAATCTTTTTCAATTAGTGGCAGATCTCAGAACCGACATGGCTAATGCGCATGCCACCACTCAACAACAGATCTTAGAACTACAAACCGCCATACAACCTGTACCCCAAGTAGCACCAGTTATGCCTAATGCTCCAGCCATTGAACCTGCACAGGCAGAAGCCGGCCCGGTGTATATTACATCCCAGTTCCCTCTGGCCCCGCCAGAAAGATTTCATGGAGATCCAAGACAATTTAGGACCTTCTTGAATCAGTGTCGCCTCCATTATTTATGTCGACCCGGTTCATTTCCTGATTCTGCCACTAAAGCTGCGTTTTTGTTGTCACACCTTGGTGGTACTGCCGCAGCGTGGGCTAATCCTCTTTTGGAGGCAGGTAGTCCTTTATTGTTTGATTGCGATGCATTGATGGAAGCCATGGGTAAGGTGTTCGACACCCGATACAAAACTCAAGTTGTGGAATTAGAATTATTGAATCTACAACAAGGTGATTTGACGCTTCTGGCCTATTTAGCCAAATTTAATCAATTGGCTGCTGAGACGGGGTGGCCTGATGATAAAAAGGCATCACTCTTCTACAAGGGATTATCTGATTCTTTGAAAGACATACTGGCTATGGTACCTGTGGTTCCAGTAACCTTTCCGGAACTACTTGAGTTAGTTCTGCAGATTGATGCTCGTAAAGCTGCTAGAAAAGGGGAGAAGAGGGGTATTGCTTCTAATCTTCAACCTGTTCCTACCCCAGTTACGACTGCGCCTGAACCAATGCAAATAGGAGCAGCTACACGAGGTCCTCTTACTCAAGAAGAGAGAGAACATAGAAAGAAAAACAACTTGTGTTTTTATTGTGGTTCTCCAGAACACTTACTAAAAGCATGTACCAAGAAACCTACCAAGAAACAGGGAAACTTGAGAGCTCGGCAATGAGAGGAGTCCGATTGCCGAGCATCCATGTTTCTAAGGACTCTACAATCAACCAACCAGTAGCCGCTCCGGTGATATTCCGGTTACCTCAAGGGCAGATCGTTCATGCCACCGCCATTCTGGATTCTGGTGCTACCGGAAACTATATCGATACCTCTTATGCGGAGAGCTTGGGGTTATCCGTTCTTAAGAAAGAGAACCCTGTAATGGTCAATGCTGTTGATGGTTCTACCTTGATATCGGGTATGGTGGTTCAGCAAACCGAAGATCTGATAATGGAAACTATTCAAGGACATTCCGAAAACATATATTTTGATCTAATCACTGCTCCGCAGTTCAGGCTTATTCTAGGAATACCATGGCTTCGACTGCATAATCCATCCATTGACTGGCACGCAGGCACTATTGAGTTCTTATCAGAATACTGTGAGACCAAGTGTCATGATAGGAAGACTCTTATAGATAATCCTTGCCTTCCATTGATGGATACAGCCACTACTATCGGAGCCATAGTATCAGGAGAATTGCCCATGGAATATTCCGGCTTTCAGGATGTGTTTGATGAAGGAGGTGGTACTGTTTTACCCCCTCACAGACCATATGATTGCCCCATTGATTTGGTTCCTGGGGCTAAGATCCCATCAGGAAGGATCTACTCCCTAACCCACAAGGAAGATATCATTCTTAAAGAATATATTGATCAGGCCCTTAAATCAGGTTTCATTTGTCCTTCGCGTTCACCTGCAGCCTCCCCATTATTTTTTGTACCCAAGAAGGAGGGAGACCTCCGCCCATGTATAGACTATAGGGCCCTTAACGCCATCACGGTGCGTAATCAGTATCCCATACCACTTATTTCTGTGCTCTTGGACCAGTTGGGATCATCCGTAATCTTTACAAAATTGGATCTCCGTGGGGCTTACAATTTAGTGAGAATCCGTAGCGGAGACGAATGGAAAACAGCCTTCAAAACCAAGTACGGCTTATTTGAATATAGAGTCATGCCATTTGGGCTCTCTAATGCACCCGCTACTTTTCAATACTTCATTAACGACGTCTTCCATGACATGATGGACCAATTTGTAGTGGTTTATCTGGATGATATCTTAATCTATTCTGCATCCTATGATCTCCACGTGGTTCATGTTACTCGTGTCCTTCAGAGGCTACGTGATAACTGTTTGTATGCGAAATTAGAGAAATGTATCTTTCATGCTACAGAAGTCGAGTTCTTGGGGTATGAGATATCCGGTAAAGGTGTACAAATGAGTACCTCTAAGGTCAAGGTAGTTTTGGACTGGCCAGTACCCACGACATTGAAGGCATTACAGTCATTTTTAGGCTTCGCTAATTTTTACAGGAGATTCATCAGAGATTTCTCATCCTTGGTTGCTCCACTGACCGCGTTGACTAGCAGCAAAGTAGCATTCCTTTGGGATAGAGTTTGTGATCGAGCTTTTCAAAGTCTTAAATCGGCGTTTACCAGTGCACCGGTACTACAACACCCAAATCCTGAATTACCATTTGTGGTAGAAGCTGATGCATCTAACATCGCTCTTGGTGCCATTCTGTCTCAAGTATGTCCGGAAACCGGAGGATTGCATCCAGTGGCCTTCCATTCAAGAAAACTCACCCCTTATGAAAGGAATTATACTATCACAGAAAGGGAGTTGCTAGCAGTACGTGACTCATTTTTGACTTGGCGACATCATTTACTGGGGTCAGCCTTTCCAATTCAGGTATTCACTGATCATAAAAATCTGGTGGCCTGACAATCCGTAAAGTGCTCCACGGCCCGACATGCTAGGTGGCATGAATTCTTTTCCATGTTTGATTTCACCATTACATATCGACCCGGTTCCTTGCACACTAAAGCGGATGCACTCTCACGTATACATGGGGATTCATCTCCCCCTAGATCAGACGGTCCGCTTCTTTTACCACATCAGGTGATTTGTGGGTGTACGCTCCAGTCTTCTCTCTGTAATGAGTTACGTGAATGGGTAAAGACCCACCCCACAGACATTACGGAACTTAAACTCAACATTGTAGAGGGTTTACCCCATATCAACGGTTTATTGTTCCTTCCGGATGAGGGTAGCAGGAAGAAAGCTATCCAATGGTGTCATGATGCCAAGTTGGCTGCACACCCGGGTAACAAGAAGACCGTTGATCTTCTACAACGTTGGTGCTGGTGGCCCTCTATGTTAAAGGATGTGGCCGTTCATATTGCTCATTGTTATATATGCGCCCAGTGCAAGACCTCAAATTCCAAACCTGTTGGACTTCTACAGACCATGCCGATTCCTGATTATCCTTGGTACATGATTTCAATGGATTTTGTGGTCGAATTGCCTCCGGTCTGTGGTTATGACACCATATGGGTGGTCATCGACTATTTCACCAAGATGGCTCTTTTTGTATCTTGTCGAGGTGTTCCTTCTGCCCCACAATTGGCAGATCTATTTCTCAGGAAGGTCTTTCGTCGTTTTGGGCTACCGTCTGTTATCATCACGGATAGAGGTTCCCAATTCACTTCTCATTTCTGGAAATCGCTCACTGCCTCTTTTGGCATCAATGATAGATATTCCACTGCTTACCATCCTCAAACAGACGGACAGACGGAACGTCTCAACTCCACCATGGAACAATATCTCCGTTGCCTTACGCACCAATATCAAGACAATTGGTTGTCATTACTCCCTATGGCGGAATTCGCCTATAACAACTCTTTGCATACATCGACGCATTCCTCACCATTTTTTGCTATGTTCGGCAGGCATCCTAGATCGTTGCCTGCTTCTCCTGTCCTGCCCGCACGCCATCCGGCGGCATCGTCCTGCATTCAACACATGTGTTTAGTGCATCGACGGGTGAAAGAACATTTGGAGACGGCGCAGATTAACACTAAGAGGTTCGCAGATGCCCATCGTTCTCCGGCTCCCGCTTACGTAGTAGGCAATAAGGTATGGTTATCCACCAAGAATCTGCTGATACCTGGAGGGAGGAAGTTTCTTCCGCGTTTTATTGGACCATATGTTGTTACAGCGGTGATTAATCCTGTGGTAGTGCGTTTATCTTTACCTGCAAAGTGGAAAGTGCATCCGGTGTTTCATGTTTCCCTTGTCAAACCTTTTCTACCGGATACTGCCCTTCCTTCTCGTCCTCCTCCAATCTTGGTACAAGGGGAAGAGGAGTACGTGGTGCGTAGGATTTTGGATACCAAGGTTTCCAAAGGGGTCAGGATGTATTATGTGGATTGGGAGGGTTATGGTCCGGAAGAGAGGACCTGGGAGCCTGTCCAGAACATTCATGCTCCCCGTTTGATCTCCGATTTTTGGGCCTCAAGGAGACGGGGTCGTTCTTTAGGGAAGGGTACTGTCATGCGTGGACCGCTGCGCGTTGGTTCACGCAAGTTTTGTCCCGCTAATACAGTAAGAGAACATTCGAATCGGAGCACTACTCGCCACAGTGAATGGAGGTTGCCATGGAAACTACGTGATACGTTGCTAAGGAAGCGCAACGTTCGTTTGGGATCACGGCATTGATCAGGTGACCTGGACTATTTAAACCACGCCTCCACGTTGTTCAGTGCTTCTGATCGAGCTTTCTTTGGCGTTCGGTTTTTTGGCCTTCTTTTCTTGTTCTGATTTAATACACGTTCCTGACCCGGCTTTCTGACTCGACTACTCTTTTGGATCATCCTTGCCTGCTTTGAAAACCTTGGTCTTCTTGGTAACGAACTCTTGCTTTTGTCCCTCGATTACGTCTGGCCTTTTTTTCCTTCTGTTCCTGTTCTTGCCCGCTTGGATTTACGACCCGGTTTGGACTTGGCAACTCTCTGGTTTTCCTTCTGTTGTTTGCATTCGGTAAAGACATTATCTCCCCTCAGCGTTTTAGAGACTAACACAACCATTGGACAGCCTCCGCTGCACCGTGGGACAGCCTCCGCTGCACCGTGGGACAGCCGCCGCTGCACCGTGGGACAGCCGCCGCTGCACCGTGGGACAGCCGCCGCTGCACCGTGGGACAGCCGCCGCTGCACCGTGGGAGAGCCGCTGCAGCACCGCGGAACAGCCTCCGCTCTGCCTAGGAAGAAGGTCTCACTTGGTAAACTTTCTCCATTATTATAAGCAAGATAGGGTTCTTGTTGCTTATTGTCACTCTTCATTTGATCCCAGGGTTATAGGCTCACATTGTTTTTTCCTTCTTTCAGAACATCTATTGGGTTTCCTTTTATCCGTTGTGAAGTCTCTAAACATTAGTCAGGTTAGTTTGGAGTAACTCTAGAGAAATTAATTTCTGTACCCATTGTCAGTTGTTCTAATCATATCAATCTTGTTTATTTTCTACAGCCACGAGGTCTCGATGGGAATCCAATCTTCCAGTCAATAGATTGCTTTGTATGTTTATTTGCACATTCAAAGTGATATATTAGCAGGAAGAATTCTTCTTCTACACTACAGGGCCAAGTCCAAGAGGAAGAATTCTAACACACTACACAGTGAGGCTGCCGGGGTGTCCTGAACCCCCGTGGCCACACCGAAATGGCCGGTGCAAAGCTGGTGACCCGACCTTCATTTTAGTAATCAGGGGACGCTCCACTCTCCGGTAGCAGCCCCCAGACGTGCCTCAAAGTTTGGTGGGACTGGGCCATAAAATTGGATCTGGCACCAATAGAAAAGTGGCCCACAGTTGCAAATGGCTATTCATTCCTTTTCTGACACTGTTTGAAGGGGAGTTTTGTGTTTTAAATTGTGCATTTTAAAGAATATTTATTCAGCAACAATGGTCAAAACGATTAGCCGCATAGCGAAGTAAATCATCAAACTGGCCCACCACATAGCCCCAAAAAGTGGCCAACTATGACCACAAAAACCAGGTCCATGCTGGCTTTTTGTGTTTTTGGTTCAGGCATTTGCCCTACTGCCCACTCCCACAAAGAGGGGCTTACAGTTGCAAATGGATATTCATTCCTTTTGTGACACTGTTTGATTAGTACCCAAGGCAGTGTTTTTGGATAAAATAGGATACAATTGAAATTGTGGATATTAAAGAATATTCATTCAGCAACACTGGTCAAAACGATTAGCCGCATAGCGAAGTAACTCATCAAACTGGCCCATCACATTGACCCAAAAAGGGCCAAAAATATAACCTTCCCCTTACAGGTTACTCGTACTAGTGACATAAGAGTAAAGTAGACTTTGGCCTTTTCCAGATCCATTTTGTATTATTTTTGTCTTTTTAATAAGCTTACAAAAATATGCGTCCAATTAATAAACCTGAATACCCATGCAATAAAATGCCTCGTTAGTTTATTCATTGAAATGTTGTTTATTATGCACTAGAACATGTTTACCTAAAAAAACGACTATTCGGCTCGAGCCAAATAGCTGGACCAACTATTCAGTATTCGGCCGAATACTAAATTAACTATTCGGTATGCCCCGAGTTTAAACAATATGAAAATACTTAAGAGTAACTTAAGCACGAAGAGAAACATGTATCCAAAGCTAAAGTAATCGTGACTACTAAGAAGATATAGTTACTTATTGATCAATAACTGTAAATAAGCAGTAATGCACGTTTGGAAGGCTATTTTAAGGATTAAGCAGAGAGCACAAAGGGAGTTACATGGATAATCTGATTATGGGACATTCCTCAAAGATTGAAGAATAAGAAAACATCTGCGAAAGCCTACTGTTGGTCAATTAAAAGTGCACAAAGTTCATATGAGATAGAGTGGGCAAGTCTCTAGAGGCCAAGAGGAGCAAGTGCACCCAGCATAATTAAATCAAATTGCAGAAAATATAACGTTGAAATGGACAAATTCATGGTCTGCTAAAACGTGATTTTGGAGAAGTGAAAAAGGGCTATTCAATAAGCCCCAAACGAAAAAAAGTTGTGTGCTTACACTCCCTTGAATGTTCCAGGCCAGTGAGCAGTCAATAAGGTCAACTACAAAAGCAAGACTTTGGCTTATGGCCCACTGATGATGAACTAATTGGGGAAAAAGGGGAGTAGTCTGATGGGAAGCGTATGCCAACCAATCAGTGGGTTTGAGGGACAACCTAACATACAATGTTGCAAAGACCATTCCACTGACAGTTTTTCCATTATGATCAGTACTATACGTATGTAGAGTTCGTTCAAGGCATGCCCTGCAGATAAGGAGTAGCCAATGATGCACTAATCCTTATATATTCTATAAGCAGATATGATCCCTTAACCAATTCTTCCCCTCGATAGGTTTTGTATTTTGCCATGTACAATGATGTCATGGATGACGCATATTGGAGTATAAGACCTCTGTGTAATCAAGTTTGTTTGTGAGTGTACATGCATCAGTCTGATGTTTTTCAGGTCTCCCTACTTTGAATAAAGTAGTGTTTTCCCATATTCTTTGAGTTTGTCTGGTTATTTGGCCTATGATGTTTATTTGTAATTCCATCTAGCAGAAAAGATGCTTCAAGGTGCTATAGCACATTTGGTAGCAGTGCGGATGGTTACCGTCTAATCAAAGTAGGCCCATATACAGACTTCCAGACAATCGACTGATCCCCCCCAGTAGCTAGACGATCACAGAGCTTCCTGCTGAGCGCAGAAAACACATGTTAGAAGAGACAGTCGGCAGGTGCCCCTAGGACGAAAGGCGTACTGGTTGATTGAGGGAGGGTATATGCCGAGGGACTTCAGCTGAGCCACGGATAAGCAGAACATCGATAGTGGCAAAAATGGAAGGAGGGATTGTGTTGGAAATAATAAGTATAAAAAGTAATAGGATCTTTTTGGGTGGGGATTATAAAGAGAAGAAGTAGATACCTCGATTCCTGGTTCCAAGACGGACAGAACGGTAAGCACAAAATATTAAAGATTCCTGTGGCAAGGCCTGCATAAGAGCGTGTATTAAACTCCAAAATGGAGTGAAACGGAGAAGGGATACATTTACTAAAATAGTAAAGGAAGGCGTACGCAGAAAAATTTTAAAAAGTGCACATGTGCACGGGTTGGTATGTGCACAGATACTAAGGGAGCCATGTCAAAGTCTCTTTCGTCCAAATGCGGCTACGGCTGAAACCGTCTCAACACATTCTAAAACTGGATGCCAGAAGCAGGTGTAAGTTCCTGTGCGCATCACAAGGAATTCTCAGTAGTTTAAAGCAGGAGCAACCACAAATCACCTCAGTATCCATCGGCATCTCCTTCGCGTAGGTGTGTGAACTGCCTGCCATTAAACACAGGAGTTGTCCTCAATGCTCTAAAATGGACTGAGGCAAGAAGGATCCCTCGGATGTCTGCAAAGTGTTCTCATGGCAAAGTTGATTCCAACCTTTGCAGTGGTCCTATGTCCCTACTTTTCTGCATCCAAAAGAGGGGTCTTTTGCTTCACTTATCTTATACTTGCGTTGTGGCATGTGCTAACACTGCTCAACCCTGATATCTCTCACCATCTACAGTCTCAAAGAGAAAAGAAAACCTATGTGTTTGCTAAACCACCTTCATACTTAGCTCACTGTTAGGAAAAAAGGCCTAGAGATAGTTACGTTTGTGGGGCATCCAATAAACAGTGCTCGCTCGCTCACTCACTCACTCACTCACTCACTCACTCACTCACTCACTCACTCACTCAAATGAGTGGCCTGGAATCCTCTTTGCAAAAGGGCTTCACTCTGCTAGAGGTCTATGTGTAGTCCCTGTGCTCGCTGGCTTAGACATCCATTTTCCAGGCACAGTACACAAACAGTTGCTTTCGATGCTGGCCATCAGTTTAGTCTTCAAAACATATTCATGGAAGGACCACCTAACTGGGTATCTGAGAAAAACACATTGATGCTGAAAACAGAGTAGGAATATTTCACAAATGAGAATCGCGTGCGTAGGTGGGATGGGATAGATTTAGCAAAATTACAACTTGTGTTAAGTTTCAAGGTGGCACCAAGAACTACACAGCCTTGCATGTTGCTGGGAGGGCCAGGGTTATTTCAAAGCTTTCTTCTGTTTTCTAAATCGGGATCCTATAAGTGGACTCTACCCCTTAAGTCGAATGGTCATTGCACTGGTTCAGAGGCCATGATGCTCTGGATTGACTTGACTGCTTTTGGGAGGGGGACTTCCTCCCTTGCCTCATTGGGAGGCTCATGTGGGTCGACTAGCCAGTTAGATAAGGCATTTACCTCGATCACGCCTTTAGTTGAAGGCTTTCTGATTCTCTTTCCACCCTCTTTCTAAGATCCTTCAGGCAAGCAGGCTTCTCATTACATGTCACCCTCTACTATCACCTTTGTACATTTGTTTGCAAATGATGACCTTTATAGCTACTGGGTGGTACGATGTGGCAACTCCTTTTCCACTTCAAATCCCTTCTCCATCCTAGCAGCAACTGCACATTTCACACCAAACCTGCCCTGGCAAGTCTTAATTATGTCTCCTTTTGTTTTCATGACACAGTAAACCTAACATCAAGACACTTGGTTTCTGTACACTTCTTTCTTGTATAGCTTAAACAAGGACCCGCTCAGATTAAATGGCAGAGACCTGGCCCTTCCATTACCTCAGGCACTGCTATTCTACCGATGGTTGCCTCTGTTTCTTTTTGCACCACAAGCAAACACTGAGAGACACTACAATTGTATTGGGGTACTGTTCAGGGAGCATGGGAATCCTCGGGGCGACTAAAAAAACCTCAGAAGGGCGGTGCTCGGGAGGACCACTAGGTCTTAATCTTGTATTTGGTTCACTATACCTCCTAGTAAGGAATGATTTGAAATGTGTACAGCTAGCAGACGCAGGGGTTTTCGGTATGCTAGTGAAAGGTCACGTGCAAGGTTGGGACCCAGCTCCGAATCAAGCGGTGACATAGACAACCACAAAGGTGATGGAAGGGACACCCACCAAGCATTGGACAGGCATAGTCTACACCCCTAAGTGTCACTGACAATGGCTCTTGCAAAGGGAAGGGTATATTGGAAATAGTCATATAAAATGTCACCATTCATATAGTGCTTCACGCTGGATTCGTCACGCACTGTAATAGTAGCCATTTCTACCCAATGTAATGGCATCCAATTTATCAACTTTGGAACTGTGAAGGGCTTAGTTGGTGCTCCCGGGATTTGAACTTGCGAGGTGAAGGCTGGCACTGTATAAAAGGTGAGAGCTTAACGTGTGCGTGTGCTGTTGGAAATGTCTCGGAAATATACTGCTGCACTAAAAGTGTAAGTAGAGCTGAGACTTGCAAAGGCACTGTCTTCTGAGTCCTGGAGTTAGACGTGCCCCATCCCATTTAAACAGTCTTCCTTCCTCAGCCAGTAGTGAAACATTTTCTTTCTGCCACATGGCCACCAGAACTCATATCTCAAGCTAGAACTGACTCCTGGTCATACACTGGATGTAGCTCCTCACAGTGTTTTTGGATAAAATAGGATACAATTGAAATTGTGGATATTAAAGAATATTCATTCAGCAACACTGGTCAAAACGATTAGCCGCATAGCGAAGTAACTCATCAAACTGGCCCATCACATTGACCCAAAAAGGGCCAAAAATATAACCTTCCCCTTACAGGTTACTCGTATTAGTGACATAAGAGTAAAGTAGACTTTGGCCTTTTCCAGATCCATTTTGTATTATTTTTGTCTTTTTAATAAGCTTACAGAAATATGCGTCCAATTAATAAACCTGAATACCCATGCAATAAAATGCCTCGTTAGTTTATTCATTGAAATGTTGTTTATTATGCACTAGAACATGTTTACCTAAAAAAACGACTATTCGGCTCGAGCCAAATAGCTGGACCAACTATTCAGTATTCGGCCGAATACTAAATTAACTATTCGGTATGCCCCGAGTTTAAACAATATGAAAATACTTAAGAGTAACTTAAGCACGAAGAGAAACATGTATCCAAAGCTAAAGTAATCGTGACTACTAAGAAGATATAGTTACTTATTGATCAATAACTGTAAATAAGCAGTAATGCACGTTTGGAAGGCTATTTTAAGGATTAAGCAGAGAGCACAAAGGGAGTTACATGGATAATCTGATTATGGGACATTCCTCAAAGATTGAAGAATAAGAAAACATCTGCGAAAGCCTACTGTTGGTCAATTAAAAGTGCACAAAGTTCATATGAGATAGAGTGGGCAAGTCTCTAGAGGCCAAGAGGAGCAAGTGCACCCAGCATAATTAAATCAAATTGCAGAAAATATAACGTTGAAATGGACAAATTCATGGTCTGCTAAAACGTGATTTTGGAGAAGTGAAAAAGGGCTATTCAATAAGCCCCAAACGAAAAAAAGTTGTGTGCTTACGCTCCCTTGAATGTTCCAGGCCAGTGAGCAGTCAATAAGGTCAACTACAAAAGCAAGACTTTGGTTTATGGCCCACTGATGATGAACTAATTGGGGAAAAAGGGGAGTAGTCTGATGGGAAGCGTATGCCAACCAATCAGTGGGTTTGAGGGACAACCTAACATACAATGTTGCAAAGACCATTCCACTGACAGTTTTTCCATTATGATCAGTACTATACGTATGTAGAGTTCGTTCAAGGCATGCCCTGCAGATAAGGAGTAGCCAATGATGCACTAATCCTTATATATTCTATAAGCAGATATGATCCCTTAACCAATCCTTCCCCTCGATAGGTTTTGTATTTTGCCATGTACAATGATGTCATGGATGACGCATATTGGAGTATAAGACCTCTGTGTAATCAAGTTTGTTTGTGAGTGTACATGCATCAGTCTGATGTTTTTCAGGTCTCCCTACTTTGAATAAAGTAGTGTTTTCCCATATTCTTTGAGTTTGTCTGGTTATTTGGCCTATGATGTTTATTTGTAATTCCATCTAGCAGAAAAGATGCTTCAAGGTGCTATAGCACATTTGGTAGCAGTGCGGATGGTTACCGTCTAATCAAAGTAGGCCCATATACAGACTTCCAGACAATCGACTGATCCCCCCCAGTAGCTAGACGATCACAGAGCTTCCTGCTGAGCGCAGAAAACACATGTTGGAAGAGACAGTCGGCAGGTGCCCCTTGGACGAAAGGCGTACTGGTTGATTGAGGGAGGGTATATGCCGAGGGACTTCAGCTGAGCCACGGATAAGCAGAACATCGATAGTGGCAAAAATGGAAGGAGGGATTGTGTTGGAAATAATAAGTATAAAAAGTAATAGGATCTTTTTGGGTGGGGATTATAAAGAGAAGAAGTAGATACCTCGATTCCTGGTTCCAAGACGGACAGAACAGTAAGCACAAAATATTAAAGATTCCTGTGGCAAGGCCTGCATAAGAGCGTGTATTAAACTCCAAAATGGAGTGAAACGGAGAAGGGATACATTTACTAAAATAGTAAAGGAAGGCGTACGCAGAAAAATTTAAAAAAGTGCACATGTGTGCGGTTATGTAAATGTCAATATAAAGCTTTTGTTGTGTTTAAACTAATCAATATAAAAATTATAGTAACAAATTAAGGTGATTGGTAGATTTTTTTGACCAAGAGATTGCCGTCAATTAGGAGGTAAAAATCAAAGGAAATACATCTTTATATATAAAGCTGAATGTATGTATGTGTGTATGTTTGTTTGGCTATACAAATCCACACTGTTCAACCCACATCTACCAAATTGAGGATGGATTCCTGTTTTGTCTGGGGTAAGATCGTAATCTATGTTTGGATGCAAAAAATGAACTCCGTAGACACCCTTATTTACCGATGCTCACCCCGATTCACTATAGTAGGTACTAGTAGGAGGCAAAAAGTGTCTGAAGCAGTGGTCGAAGTGTACGAAAAGAAGTAGTGGAGCTATGTTGCCTATTGATCTGCACCGCTCCCCGCAAACCCCATCACCACAACCCCTCTCATGCACAATATAAACCCCCAAATGCATGCGCTTGCAGTTTAAGGGACTGTTAAGTACACTGCACTGAAAGTGCAAGTTTCAACTGCTTCCTACACTTTTATTTTAATCCGAAACCATTCCACAACGGTTTCTTTTTAAAATAAAAGTATAGGAACGGTAAAACTTCATTAAAACAAGTAGAGGAGCACCGCTCCCGACCGCTCCCGCCCTCTTCGACCACTGGTCTGAACCAAAATGTTATATATGTTGGTTATTCCTTTAAAATGTACTACTACTGTATACAGTTTGAAACTGTTTATTAAAGCATTTTTAAAGGGAATTAAAAAAAAAGAAGTAACATTTCTTTTGATCACGCGACTCCAAATATGGGAAATGGCAAGGTTATAGTTTACTTAAGTTCATTCTTGAGAAGAGAACACAATCAATCATTCTTGGACATTTTCTCAAATGTGCTGAAGCTATTAAGTAACTGAAACATGCCACACAAAAAACGATGCAAAGAGAAAATCAATATCAAGAGCTTCTGAAACACAACAACAAACAGCATCACGACTTACCAATCAGAGGACAAGAGCAACTTTCTCTAAGGCAAATGAGATGCCAGAACCAACTGAAGCAAGACTTGCTAACATGAGGACAATAGCAACATCCTCCAGGGCACATGAGACACCAGAGAAAATGGAAGCAAGTCTTGCTGACAAGAGGACAAGAGCAACATCCTCCAAGGCACATGAGACACCACTCGATCAGGACAGGGGCAATGCCGGGTACCCCAGCTGGTATATGAATAAAGAAGAGACTCTTAAAATACTAATAATAAAAGAACGAGATAATAAAACGTGATCGAAAGTGTAAACGAAGGAGCATAACAGACTATCATTTAGTAAATAGAAAAGTAAGCAGTTAAAATTGTTCCTTTTGGGATTATAAACAGAGATTGATGGTGCCTGCGCCAAGTGATCAACGTGGTATATTTGATCAAATAAAGAACCGGATAAAACATCAGGTAAGTATCGGCAGTCAAGATCGACTCGCCATTATAGAGGACATTCTTCTTTTACATTTGTGTAGGACATTGCCAAGATATACTGCAAAAATAAGGAAATATCATTTGGAATGGGTCTGCAGCACGACTAATAAAACACTCCTGCCGTGGCCTCAGGAGGATTCACTGTCAAAAACCATATTGTAGCATATGACAACTTATTTGCATGCCACATATAAGGGAAACAAGTTGCAAAAAAGGCTTCCCATTTTAGAGATATGGAAAATGTACCAGAGTAAGAAAAAAGATCCAGCCGAGAAGGAGTGGATGCTTAATCAGCATAAAGGGGAGCATAAGATGCCTTCTGCTCCTCTGTCCCCTCCTGTAGATAAGAGTGTAGATACTGAGGAGAAGGGATTTTACTCTTTAAAGGAATCAAAAGCAGCAGCAGGGTATGTAAATCCCCCTCTTTTAACAGTGAGGATAATGCGGAAGAGAGCAATAGCAGAGAACGCAAAGATATAGTAACACGCAATGAAAGTAAACAGCGTGATGAGAGAAAGGACAGACAGAGGAAGAAGCAAAAAGAAATGAAGGATAAAGCTAAGGGAATAGTGTTAGTACAGAATGAATGGATGGGAGGATAAATATTACTTAAGCTAGACGATAAGGGCATTGATGGGGTTAGAGAAAGAGGAAAAAGAAGAGCGGGAAAAGAAAGAGTAGTAAGAGGAAAGAGCATACAAAGAAGAAAGGGATAAAGTATGTAAGCGAAGGGAAGAACAAAGAAGATATGAGGCAAGGAAAGAAAAGGAGAGATTAGAATAGAAGAGACGAGATAGAAGCCCAAAGAATGAATGTACGTAGGTTGCAAAGAAGGCGAGATGAAGATGAATTGAGGAAAATGAGAAGAAGAGAAGAAGAAATTAACAGGCCAAGGGGAATAAAAGATGACAAGATAGAATATTCATGACATAGGAGCATATTGCTGATTGATGCACAAGAACGATTGGAGGAAGAGAGGGGGTCACAACAGCCCCGTAGGTAGCTGCAAGGAATGCTGATATCAGCATGGGCTGGTGGGCAGGACACAGAATACATAGAACAAAGGCTTGAGAATTTAAACAGGTAAATAAGGGCTAGAGACGGGTATAAAACCCGAGATAACGCAGAGGGATCCCCATTACGGGGAACTGAAGGTAGATTAGATGACATCAAAACAGAGGAGTACGGAACATTGTCTTTAAACAGATTAGATCTTGATGACGCGGAGAATGACAATAGTCACATGAGTTATGGCCATAATGATGTCAGACAAAAAAAGGGAAGAGAATGAGAAAGTGGAAATAGTGGGCACATGCAGGTTTTCAAAAGAATCAAGCATAGACAAAGGGGTTAAATGGTCCGATTTAGAAGACCTTTAAGAGAGAACACCAGAAGACATGCATTACTTACCGTACATTTTTGATGATTGTATCTGCTTAGATTCACATGCTGTGCATATAGCCAGACATCTAATGGTAATCGCGGAGTATTGCATCTTTCTTTCGAGGATCGAAAGGGGACGTCGACATGGGCGTGCTTGTGTTTTTAACACTATCCCTAACGTGTCGTGTAGTGTACCCAAAATCCCTTACGCATCAAGGTCCCCCCGATTGTGTTTTTTCTGCCATGAGGGAGCCTTATGACTATCGTGAGTGAATACAGAGAGAGAAAGGTGTGAGATGTCTATGTTCCTTCTACTCCAAGAGGGGAGGAAGGGTGGGCGCATGTGAATCTAAGCAGGTACAATCATCAGAAATGCTATTACGATAAGTAATGCATGTCATTTAATGCTTGTTAATCTGCTTACAATCACATGCTGTGCATAGACTAGCCAGAAGTAGCTAGAGATGGTGGTGGGATGTGTGAAGGAACAGTAGCAAAGAGTTGTCTTAGCACCGCTTGTCCCACCTGAGAATCAGACCTAGAGTGTGTATCTAGGCAATAGTGTTGTGTAAAGGTGTGTACAGAACTCCAGGTTGCTGCTTTGCAAATGGACTCAAGAGGAACATTTGCAATGAATGCTATGGAAGCCCCAGTGCCCCGAGTAGAGTGTGCTCTAGGCTTGAATGGCAGATCTCTCTCGGCAAGAGTATAGCACAGTGTGATGCAGTTTACGATCCACCTTGAAATGGCAGATTTAGATACAGGGTCTCCTTCTCTACCAGCTGCCATTGAAACGAAAAACTGGTTTGTTTTTCTTAGTGGTTTCGATTTTTTCAAGATGATATATCACTGCTCTCCTCACATCAAGTGTGTGGAGGTTTACTTCTGCCACATTAGTGGGGTTTTAGAAAAAGGTGGGTAGTTCTATCGATTGGTTCACATGGAACTTTGGAATTAATTTAGGCGCAAACCGTGGGTGAGTCTGCAGAACTACCTTATCCTTGTGAATCGTAACAAATGGGCCTTGAACTGAAAGGCCCTGCAGTTAACTAACTCTTCTTATTGATATGACTGCCACCAGGAAGGCGGTCTTATAAGTGAGTACTTTAAGGCTAGCCTTATGCATAGATTTAAAGGGAGGCCCCATTTGCCTTTTTAGAACCACATTCAGGTCTGATCCGGGAGCTTGGTTTCAAACAGAGGGATGAAGTCGTTTAACCCCTTCCATAAAGGCCTTAATCACTGGAATTTACCACCACAAAACTTTTTCTGGGACGTGGTGTAAGCTGAAAGTGCAGCTAAGTGTACTTTCAGGGAATTGAAAACCTGACCCGAGTCTAGTAGGTGAGTTAGGTACAGGACAATATGTGTCAGTGAGCAGTCAATGGGATTGATGCTCTTGGAATTGCACCAGATGACAAAGAGTTTCCATTTGGTGGAATAGCAATGTCTGGTGTTAGGCTTTCTTGCTTCTCTAAGTATGTCGATGCATCTTTGCAGAGGTTGGAGGTGGCGAACTCTATGACCTCAGGAGCTCCGCTGCTAAATTGAGAGTTTGCAGGCATGGATGGATGGAGTGTTTCCCCCTTGTCCTGTGACAGCATGTTGTAGGGGCATAGCAACTTCCTCACATGGGAGACTGACATTGCCATCAGATGAGAGAACCAGGGTTGGCAAGCCCACATAGGCAGGGGGGTCGGGTGGGGGGGAAGCGTAGAAAAATTTCCGTGACCATGTTATCCAGACACCGTTCCCCTTGGAGCGGTTCTGCTGGTACCTGGAGGCATAATCTGGGCATTGTGCGTTCCCCAGAGTTGTGAAAAAGTCGATCTCTGGGAAGCCCCAGTCTGCAAAGCCATTGAGAACAATGTCTTCGTGCAATCGCCACTCATACTCTATGGGTAGTGGGAAGTCTCTGCTGAGCATGTCCGCCAGTAGACTGAGTTCCCCTGGAACGCATTGTGACAGCAGGAACATCTTGTGTTTGAGAGCCGATTTCCATATGTTCTGAGACAGTTTGGATAGCCCTGGAGGGTGTGTGACCCCTTGTTTCTTCAGGTAATACATGGCACTGGTGTTGTCCGTTAGGACTAGGACTGTCTTTCCATGTAGGTGTGTTTGAAAAGCCTTTAGGGCCTTGAACACTACTAGCAATTCCAACAGGGTTATGTGGTTGGATGCTACCACTGGGGACCAAACGCTGTGCGCCGTCTGATGAAGGAGGTGAGCCTCCAACCCCGTCAGAGATGCGTCTGTGGTGAGAATGGCTTCTACTGTGGGGGTGGTGAAGGTTTTCCCCTGCAAGAGGTTTTCCCTTGACCACCACTGCAGAGAGAGAACAAGGGCTGCCGAGACAACCACTAGATCATCCCATTGTCCGCTGACCTGACACCATTGGCTCGAGAGCCACTCTTGCATGGGGCGCATGCGAAAATGTGCGTGTGGGACTAGATAAATGCAGGTGGCCATCATCCTTAACAGTCGGATGGCTTTGTCTACAGTCACCTCGCCATTGGCTACATAGTGAGGGATCTGGAACAGCATGTTTTGAACCCTCTCGTTGGAGGGGAAGACGATCCCGTCTTTGGTCCGAATTAGAGCCCCCAGAAAATGCTTGACTTGGCTGGTGTCTAGGCTGGACTTTTTCTCATTGATCGAGTATCCCAGACTGAAGAGGAGATCTACCGTCTTCTGGGTATTTGAAAGGTATGTTCCGTACAAATCCCCTGTTATTAGCCAGTCGTCGAGGTAAAGATAGACTGGAATTGACTGCGTGAACAGGTGAGCCGCTATTACCGCCAGTACCTTTGTAAACACCCTTGGGGCTGAGGCAATGCCAAAGGAAAGGACTTTGAACTGATAGTGCTTGTCCTCTATCATGAACCTTAGGTACTTTCTGTGCGCTGCCATCATTGAAATATGAAAGTATGCATCTTTCATATCCAATGTGGCCATGCAGTCCCCCGGTGTTAACAGTACTTCCTGCAATGTTGTCATTCTGAACTTTTGTGGCTTGATAAATTAGTTTGCTAGGTGCAAGTGTAATATAGGATGCATGGTAAGATCATTTTTGGGTACAATGAAGTACAATGAATAAATACCCTCTTTTACATGAAGAATGGGGACGACTTCTATTGCGCCCTTTTCTTGAAGGATCTGCACCTCTTCCAGTAGAATCTGCAAGTGTGCTTTTGTGGAACTCGATACAGTAACCATGGGCTATGGTCTTGAGCACCCACTGGTCTGAAGTGACTCCCTCCCATGCCTGAAGAAAAGATCTTAAAGGTCTCCCAACCAGGGAGGCATGGGAGGGGACCCGGACTGGCGAGTCATTTTTGAGCAGAGGCCGCGGAGCTCCTTCGGGTTGAGTTCCTACCCCTGCCCTTGCCTCTTCGCCAACCCCTTTGCTGGTATTAACCAGTGACAGGTGCGCCCTGTCCGGAGGCCCATGGTGAACCCCCTGTTCCATACTGATTATGTGGGGAACGGGAAAAAGATTGCTCTCGAAAGGTGCGGCGAGAGTTGCCTCCCTGCTGTCGGTAAGGGCAGGCAGTGATTTGGTTAAGAGATTTGAGAGTCTCGTGCTCCTTTTTTGCTGTTTCTAAGGCATCATCCACTGCTTTCCCAAACAAATGTGTATTTTCCACTGGGTTGTTCATCAGTGAGGCCTGGGTTTCTGGCTTAAAACCAGAGTTTTTAAGCCAGGCGTGCCTTTTAAGAAGAGTACCCTGAGCCAGGGTCTGCCCCGCCGTTTCAGCTGCATCCAGAGTGTTCTTTAGGATGTTATGGGTGACCTCTTTTCCTTCTGAGACAACCGCCAAAAGGCTTGATCGTACCGGTTCTGGGACTTCCTGGAGACCCTCCTCAAGTAAATTCCACTGAACCTCACTATAGCTTGCCAGAAGTGTAGTGTTATTAGCAATCCTGGTGGAGTATGCCGCTGAAGTGGTGATGCGTTTGCCGAGGGCGTACAGCTTTTTACAGTCTTTGAAGGGGGGCTGTTCTGAAGTGGACAATGGCACACCTGCCCTCTTCCTTGTAGAAGTAACTACAAGGGAATCTGGAGTGGCATGCCCCTGGATGTATAGCGGGTCTGAAGGGGAGGGGCAGAACTGTTTTTCGACCCGAGGGCTGATGGCCCTTGTCAGTGAAGGGGTTAGCAAAGAAGGCGCAATGCGCTTTTTGATGGACCTAAACAGGGGTATGGACTGACTTGCGGGTGGGTTTTCCCTCAGAATGTCCTCCACAAAGTCAGTATCCTGTGTCACTTCCTGCGTGGCAATCTGGAAGTGTTCTGCAGCCCTTTTGAGGATTGCATTAAATGCCATTTGGTCATCAACAGGAGAAGCTTGTTTCTGTAGAGGCGAGGAGGGAGGATCAAGGCATAGGGCGACTGGGTCAGGCGTTGGAGTGGGAAAGCCAAGGTGCTTCATCCTCAGGTTGATCTGGGCAAGGGTCAGGTGTGTCCTGCCCAAAGGGATTGTCTTGTTGGTCATAGAGATCCGCATAGACTTCTTGAGGTTCTAAGAATTCACAAACCTCTTCCTGTGGGGTTTGGGTGGAGAGTTTTTGCACTTTGGGGAAACTAGGGCAGGAATCCTCCTCCCTAGCTCTGGTAGGGGTGAACATTTTGTCAAAGAAGTCTACAGTTTGTTCATACAGGTCTCAAACCTCACTCTGGTCCATTGAGATGAACCAGAGGGGTCAAGAGGGGGGAAAGGATCTTCAGGAGAAAAGGGGTCCGGAGAAGGAGGGGACCATGTCAGCTAAAGTGTTAGAGAGGTGCTGGGAGCTCTCTGAATACTCCTCTCGACGAGAGGAAGTGCCTTTCGCCGCCGAAATAATGTTAGCGAGACTCTGACGTAGCTATGGTGGATTCAGGAGATATTTCCACAAGCCTGTCTGCGTTGTCAAGGTTTTCGGGGCCGCCAAAACCTTTGGTGCTGGCACGCTCTCAGCCGGCGCATCAACGCTCTTGTGTATTTTAACAGAGGCGCCCTTACGAGAATGCCCAGACACATGTCACAACAGCAGATGTGGGGAGGGCGGCCGATCGTGAGGATCGGTAGGTGCCGCTGAATCCTTCGGCGGGCCTGTTGACACCTGTTGCTTCCTTGATGTATCCATCGAGGGAGTCCGTGGGTTTGTGTGCTTATCTTTCTGTGGTACGAGTGTGCACCTGTCGCCGGAATGTAGTCTCCTCATAGCAGGACCGGTGGCCTACCTGTCGCGGCAGGGGAGGGGCAACTGGGAACCGGACGGTTCTGCAGAGAGGTCTATTGCCTCCATATCGGAGCCATGGCTGCCGCTAGAATCCTCATCACTCGAGGCGCCTGCGCTAACGGAGGAACAACTTTCGACCTGTTGCATGGTGTAGGCCACCCACCGCTTCATCCGCCGATCTTTTAGCGTCTTCGGATGAAAACGTTGGCAAGACTTGCAGGACCGCTCGTCGTGATCATAAGGCAGACACGTTACACTTTCGGTGAGTGTCCTTCCACGGGTACTTTGTGTTACAGGACGGACAGAACTTAAATGGAGTTCTCTCCATAGTAGAGGTAAAGGGTGGCAGCCAGACAAGAGGGGAAAAAGAAATGCATTCTTAAAGAATCAAACCCCTGGGCCCACTTTCCCTACTGTATATGCTTGGCCAGAGGGCCGAGGCCACACGGTCGACAGCGTCGGCCAAAGCACCAGTCGCTGAAAGTCATAGACGTAACCGGCATAGGAGTCCACAGTAGCTGTCGAAGAAGAAGGTCGAAGACTAAACGACCAATGGTCGTGGGACAAAGAAGTTATACTTTTTTGCAATATACCTCTTAGAAGCTCTGCATATGGCGAGCCGCTAGCTGGGGGGAAAGAAACTATCAGAGGGACCTCAATGCGTGAGGGATTTTGGGTACACTACACATCAGGGATAGTGTTACAAGCACGCCCATGTCGACGTCCCCTTTGGATCCGCGAAAGATGCAATACTCTGCGATTACCACTAGAAGTCGACTATATGCACAACATGTGATTCTAAGCAGATTAACAAGCATCTGAATCAACATTACAAGAACGATCATGCAGTACATGGGATGTATCATTGCCTTATGTAAGTAGGTTAAGGGCATTACCGGGACAGAGACAAACGGGCGAGACAAGCGCTGCCGGGAAAGCACGAAGCATGGTCAGGAGTGCTTATGGGCCGGGATTTTCACAATTCCCATTATTGGAGAAGGGGGAGGACGACCACAATATATACAGCGTGGCCACAGATGGATAAAGACAACTTAAGATGTAAATTGCTGAGTTTGACTTCTGGTGCAGGAAAATGGATTAATGAGTTAGAAAGAATTACATCAGGAATGATGTTCACTATAGGTGATCTAAAAGGCTTACTAGCAGCTATTCTAGGGGAGAGAGCTGCCGACATTTGGAAACGACCAGGAAACGCAGGTGTGACTGCGCAAAACACGAGACATGATGAAGCGCCATTTCATATTTGCAGAGCACACATATGGCGGGCGCTCAGAGTACAATTCCCCAATACATTAGATGTGGGTGCGATTATGACTACGAAGATGGGGAAGGATGAAGATCCTTTTGCTTATATTCAAGATATTCAAGATAGATGGCATCAGGAGACTTGTGAACCTTGGGATAAAACGGTAGCATTGTTTTACCACATATTGTGTAAAGCGCTTACCGAGCCAGTGCAATGGCAATTGAAAAACCAGGTGGAAATGGAAGCAAAGCCATGGCCTGGAATACAATTGACAATCATGCATCACTGCCGATTGATGCAGGAGAATAATAAAAAGAAAGCTGAAAATAGAAAGGAGGAAGCCAAGCTAGATCAGAAAAAGTGCTAAAAAATAGCCATAGAAGGAGCGGTATTGATGAGTAATGAAGGAAGGGCGACCCGGGAGATACAGTCAGGACAGCAAAATAATGCAGGGTATTACACAGATCAGAGTGGGAACAACTTTTGGCCAAGAGGTAGAGGGAATGGGTCTAGAGGAGTAGGACGAGGTAGATTTCAAAACCCTCAGGGAAGAGGAGGATTTAATGGCGGACAGCCACAATAATGTTGGAATTGTGGAATAATGGGACACATAGATAGGACATACAAATGCAGAGGAGGCATACAAACTGAATTGGCAAGCTCCAAGAGGGGGGGTGGGTTATACTCCACAATATAATGCAGAAACACAGGAATATTATGCCCAAGATCACACACATGCACAGACATATGCGACGCAACCCCAGCAAAATGCAGTCAGTGCCACAGAAATTGCAATTACCCATGCAATCACAACAGGTACAACACCAGCAAGCGAAGACACAACAGGCTATGGTACCACAATGGAATATGATTATAGGAGCTCAGGAAGCACCTGCTCCCACATTGTGGAGTGTGACTGTGGTAGGAGGAAATCCTTTCACAGGTACGAGGATGAATTTATACCCACAATAGGATAGCTCACGGGGTGACCTGATGCGTTCAGTACTATCAGTAATGCTAGACCCCAAAGAGGAACCAAGGGTCAAAGTGACGATAGGAGGCAAGCCATTTTCATTTTTTGTAGACACCTGTCTCTGTGAGGGAAAATACCCAATATCAGGTACTGCAATGAATGCTCAGGGATTCTCTGGGGAGAGGAGTTTAGTTCCTTTTACAGACACATTAGTAATCTCTATAGGAGAACATGATATGTCGTTGCATTTGTTATATTCTAGGCAGACACCAGTTAACATATTAGAGAGTGAGTTAATGGCAAAACTTAACATGACAATATCTTTCAATGACAATAGGAGAGTGTGTTCAACCCCAGGGATACATAACATGAACGTGGGAGAGTTAATTTGAGTTCTGTTATCATGGTTACCCAGATTGATAGGAAACATATTGAGAACACCTGATTCATTTTTCTTCAGGCCGGAAATACGTATGGATGATGAAGAAGGGCAGATTATTCCCTTAGAATTAGAAGCAGCAGTGGTCAGAGATGAAAGGGAGAACCTCCATGGTACAGATGATGAGGGAAGAGGATGGAGAACGGTGAAAGCGATAAGTGAATGATTGGATTGACAGATTTGACTGACGGAGAGCAGTTTAGAAATGACTTTAAGACAATGAATTGGCATTTTTTAGAAGTCTCACTTATTGGATTAAAGTAAAGAAAATAGAAATACCGCAGAGAATGGCGTTGATAAAAAAGAAACCACACTTTTCTTAGGAAGACTGAGAGAAACTGCCCAGTATTTTATGGATCACAAGCCCATATGATGTAGATCTATTAAAAGGAATTGGGGCAGTTCAAATTATGATTAAACCAAGAGCCCTTTTGCCACTGGCACAGCAATACCTGATGTCCAGAGAAGCACCTGAAGGCATATTTGAAACCATTTCTGCTTTAATTAAGCAAGGCATATTAATGCCTTCTGACTCTCCATGTAACACGGCCGTGTACCCTGTGAAAAAATTAAAGGGAGGGTTGTGGAGATTTATCCTGGACCTTCAACCCCTAAATAATATAGTCGAAGCAGAGTTTCCTTTAGTTCCCAATCCTGCGACAATATTGTACAACATCCCATCTAAAGCCAAATATTTTACAGTTATACATTTTAAAAATGCATTTTTCTCAATTCCCCTACACGAATACTCACAAGATTTGACTTCCTTTTCCTATAGAACGATCCACCTGAAACTTACTCTATTGCCCCATGGGTACTGTGAGGCCCCTTCAATATTTAATAGAGACCTCTAGATGGATTGTTGTAATGTCCAACTTGAAATTGCAGTAATCCAACACGTGGATGACATTTTGCTGTGCAGTGAGACAGAAGAAAGGTGCGGAGAAGATTCAGTTGAGCTCATGACAATACTTGCAGAGAAAGGGTGTAGAGTAGATAAAGAAAAGCTACACAGAGTTACAATATTCTCAAGAAGAAGTCTTGTATATAGGACAGTTCATCTCTCATGAGGGGAAAAAAGTGACCCCTGAAAGGGCAGAAGTAATCATGAAAACCTGAGCAGCCAAAACAGTGAGGGAAATGCAACCATTTTTAGGCTTATGTAATTACTGTAGAGCTTGGGTGTTTGATTACAGTACATGTATTCAACCACTTTTAAAAGGACTTAAAGAAGCTCAGGTAGACAAGAGCGTATTAGCATGGACAGATGAGATGACTGAAGGATTTGAGGAATTAAAAAAGCTATCAGCACAGCCCGTGTGTTAGGGATTCCAGATTATCATGAAAATGTGTACTTATTCTCCCATTCAAATGGAGAAGTTATGACAGCAGTGCTCACACAAAAGACTAGATTAGGACATGGGCACAAGCCGTTAGCTTATTACAGTGGGATTTCCAGTTAGGAAAGGACACTACCCTTGTGAGCAGTCTTTAGCAGATGCTACATTTGCAATAGAAAAGGCTTAAATTATACCCATGGGGTGTTCAATAACGTTATTTGCAGAACATACATTATTTGCCATTTTAGAGAAGCCCAAAAGTACATTGACCGCTCAAATGAATCCTGCAATTAAAATGTTTAGATGTAAAACAGTGAACCCAGCAATATTTATAGGAGAGCCAGTAGGAGAGGATGAGTATGTACATGATTGTACAACACATGTTGAAAATTAGAACGAAATCCCCCGGGTTAGAGAAAATACTCATGGGAGGGGGGAAGTTGTCTTTATTGATGGGTAATCAAGAATTGATAAAAGAAAACTGGGGAAAGGGACACGGGATCAGCAGTAATAAAACTGAATCGAGAGGGTGAATTTGAGGTAGTGACAAGTGCGGGATTGTCCTTGAATTACTCAGCACAGGCTGCAGAATTAGAGGCACTCATTGAAGCACTGCAGAGCTTTGAGGATGAGGACGTGATGTGTACTCGGACTCCGCCTATGTGATGTCAACTGTGCATGCAGGTTTGTCACGCTGGAAAAGGAGGGGCTTCCTTCATGTAGATGGCACTCCGGTGCAGCATGCAGCTCTATTAGACAGGCTTATCGAAGAATTAAGTCTTCCATTGATCCTAGCAGTCGTAAAATGCTCAGCGCTTTCTAAAAGAGTAGATGTCATTTCCTGCAGAAACGAACCTGCAGGGGTAAAGGCCAAAAGGGCAGCCTATTATCCACCTATGTCCAGTTTAGAAATAGAAGATGTTAAAAAAATGACAGGACGATGCACGTTAGTAAAGGAGGGCTTTACCATGCTGTCTATTGTCCAGTTAATAGAAATACAAGGACGTGCTTCGCAAGAAGAGCAGGATTTGGGGAGAAAGCGGGGTGTTCTTTATCCCCCACTGAGGCAATTTGGAGACCAGATAACACTGGAAAGTCTGTTATGCCTCTAGGATTATTAATAGTAGGTGCTGGAGCAGCTTCACTACCCAGGACACACGACTCGAGAGAGTCTTGCTGCTCCAATTGCAGAAGAGTGGTTTTCCCCGAATCTGTTAGAACATGTGGCACAGTTCATTGTAAATTGCATCCTGTGTCAGAAATGTACTCTGAGCCACACTCTGCGAATAGTGAGATGAGCAGTTCCTAGACCCAATGGCCCCTTTCAGCATCTGCATATAGATTATGTGGATATTCTACAGACATGCAACAGCTGCATATCTGCAGCTACAACTAGCATATATAGTTGTAGTAGGTGGATCGAGGCAGGTCCATGCATGCATTCTGATGCCACGTGTGCTGCCAAGTTCCTTGTGTGTGAGGTGTTCCCAGGATGTGGTGTGTGTGAGGTCCTGCGGTCTGACAATGGACTGCATTTTGTGAATGTACTATTTGAGCAAGTAGTTCTTTTCTTAGGGATTAGACATAGGTTTTCTTCCATTTATCACCCACAGGCCAACGGCGTCTGTGAGAGATTAAATGGTCCCTTAAAGGAGAGAATAGCCAAAATGAAAAGGACTCTGAAGAAGGGATGCTACACTGCCTACCCCTAACCGTGTATGCATTAAGAAATCAGCCCGGCTCAGATCACCATCTAACTCCTCATGAGTTGGTGACTGGATGCCATATGAGAACCCCACTTGCTCCTCCAACTAGAGTAAGAACTGATACCCACAGTGTAGCCAAGACATTGAGTGACAAGATGCATTATTACCCACCACCAATGGCTGCAAGTATTTCTTTCACGTCTCAACAGATCAACACCAGAAGGGAGGGGTCAAAAGGAAGAGACAAATACAATCAACCTACTGAAACAGAGAAATTGCTGACGCCTCCTATTCTATATCCAGAAGACCTGGTTCTAGTATGCAAGTATGTGCACAAATGGAGCATGGCCCGTTTTAAAGGGCCACACAAGGTGGAGGAAGTTAGTCGCGCTGCAGTCAAACTGAAAGGCAGATATGCCTGTCTGCACCGACATGGTATTGAACCGTATAAAGGTGAACCATCGACCCTTCCCGTAGCTGCCCACAGTGAAGCAAGAGAAGAAGTTCCACGCATTCAGACATGTTCCATGGCTAGAAATGAGAATAAGGAAAACGAAGTGCACACAAGCACCATTGACTAAAGACTGTTGTTTCTCAAAAATCAACAAAAGACCAGCGTTTCTCAAAATTCGATAAAGAAAAGATAGACTTGCAGTTACCCTGGAACTTTTTTTTAGATAGAATTAAAGGAACAGTGAGAGAGGAATTGGAGTTTAAAGAGAAGAGAAAAAAGAAGAGTATTGTTTTTCCATTGTGCTTGCTACCTATTATTGAGATAATACACACACTTTTGTATGCTGTTTATTCCTACATGTTACAGTCTTATCCAGTCCTGATGCGAAGAGAAGGAAATATAATCACATTTTACAGAGATCCCAATAATAACTGTATCATATGGAGAGTGATAATTGAAATCATGTTACAGTTTTTGATTTAAAAGTGATTAAAAAGGAGATAACAAATTTGCATATAAAGTAAACACAAATGTCTAGGATCATGGGCCAAGTCAAAGTTACTTACATGGGTCGACAATGAAGCAGGGCCTGTATCTACAATACCACTAAAGAATGCAACAACATGCTTCAGGAATGATGGCCTGATCCTAGTTGCAGAAAACAGAGGATGTGACAGATAATTGAAGTTCAGGGAATTAATGGAGGATCTGAAGTGTTGATGGATCGATATTGGGCCTGTGGATCCAGAGCCTACATGCAGTTGCCTAAGAATAAGGGAGGAATATGTTCCATGGTAATGATACATGTTCCAGCATTGGTGATCCCCCAAAGTGACCTTCACATCGATGAATTTCCAAAGATGGATGATCACATGAGAAAGAAGAGGTCACTAGAACCTATATCAGCATAAGAGAAGCAATTATTTCTCAGCAAAATCAATGGAGACCTATGATAATATTCCAGATGAACATAGACTGTTCAGCAAGACAGCAGTAAAAATTATATCTATATTTTTGCCAGTATTTCAGACTGTAGAGATCGAAAGTGGCTGCCGATTACAAGATGGGAGCTGGTACAGAGGATTAATGCAACAATTAAAGGATTCAATGCAATCAGAGAAGAATTAAGAGCCATCAAGGCTGATGACTCTTCAGAACATATATGTTCTAGATCTGATTACAGCAATGGAAAGAGGAGTGTGCGCCACGATCAGGCCTTCTTGCTGTACATTTATACCATCTCATGACTCACGGAATGGAAACCCTGGCGGAGCCAATAACTATGCTGACTACCCTGCAAACAAAAATGGAGGATAACGTTGATGAGACAGCAACAGATGATTGGTTCTCATCAATATTATCATGTATTCCAACCTGGTTGGCAAATGCTTTCAAAATACTTGGAGCAGTACTAGTTTTGGTATTGCTGGGATTCTGTCCTGTAAGGGTCGTATTGGGACAATGCCAGAAGACAGCCAAGAAAGCTTTTGGAATGAAGGTAATGATTGACATAAATACTGCAAATGGAGGAGAAGTGCAGAATGAGGAACATACCCGTGAGAATATAAAAAAACAGTTCCCTTGCACCTCCGGGAACAAAGTTCTATTACCCCAAGGATCATATGAAATATGTAGGACGTTAGATATTCTATTCCATCTGGAGAGTGCTGCCACATGACCTGGAGCGTGGCTGAACTTATGTTATGTTATTTGGTATTTATATAGCGCTCTATATATCATTGGTAGGACCTCAAAGCGCTGGTAGGTTGAATGCCCTCGGGGACCGTAGTCCAGGTCCGTCAAGAGAATAGGTGTCATAGGGTGCATGGGTGCACCGATTATGTGCACAGCTGATGCGATTTGCCTGGTGATCTTGCATTAGGTGTGGTGGTATTGGATATCAGTTGAATGTGTGCAGTCTGGCTGTTGGTCACCAAGACTGGTTTCAGGCTGCGTTAGGCCTGTGTAGGACGCTTATGTGTGCAGCTAGGCTGATTTTCGTGGGTGTAGCTGTATTTTATCAGAATGCTGAGGTGTTCATGAAGTTTAGTTCGTATGTGAGTAGCTAGGCCGAAATTGATCGAGGGGTGTAGCTGCGCTCTAATTGTGTTTTGTTGTAGAGTAGAGAGTGAGCATGGTGATAAGAGAGGCAAGTGTTTGGTTGTAGGATTTTGGTCTGACAAGCTCTTTATTCTGGATTTCAGGTGTGCGTTTGTGATTGTGGCGTTCAGAGTAAAGTTATTAGTGATTTAATGTACACATTCAGTGGCATCAGTGCAGTGCTTGATCTTAGGGTACGAGATGGGAGGTAGGGTTTTATCTTCTCTTGTAGGTACATTGGGCCATTCTTGTGCACTTCAGGTAACCTGAGGGGGAGTGACAAAGATTTGGGCCCCAAAGAGGGCCCCAAAGAAACAATCATATGAAGAGATGATAAAGGAGAATGAAAAACAGTATGAAGAGAAGATGAAGACAAATGATGAAGATAATTTGTTCGAAGATTCGACCAGAGGTGGAATGTAGAGGTGCAGGTAGCCAATTTCTCTCTAGTTCCTGCCCTCTCACCACTGTCATACTGGAATGGTTGGAGAAGAGCAGTAAATGGGACCCCCTTGCCATTCTCATACCACATCGAGTGTACAAGAGAGATGCACTCAGACAGCCGTACAGAATGTACCCTCACGTTGAGCCAGTGGAAGGATGCCGCATGGAAGGATGTCAGCACGCACCTATGGACAACATGGAGTGTTCAGTAAAATCTGATGAGAGCAGAGTGATGTCATAAAGAAGATATATGAACCCATGTTAAAACTATATGAAAATACTTAAGGGTAACAATGTAACTGAAGCACGAAGGGAAACATGTACCCAAATTACTCCCTAAAAGAATCCTGGAGGGCGTAAAATAGAAAGCCTGGAGCCTTTAGGCCATCACTTTAGTCAGTATTATAGATAGTGGGTTTTGCCGATTTCTAGTTGACAACAAGGGAATTAAGGAAGCTTGGCTAGGAAGGTGGGAATCCCACAGGAGAAGAGAGAGGGTCGGCTCTTAGAGTGTCACTTTCCCTTAGCATTTCATAAAGTTTCTGAGTTATCTGAACTTTGTGAAAGATAGACCCTTGAACCATCCTCTTGAGTCTTGGTATTTTTAAAGCCACCTGTAGCAACTGGTTATCATGCAGTCATCAGAACAAGCAACGTTTGGTGGCAATACAGAGGCACACATTCCTTTTTGCACATCAGGAGCCTTCTTTTATTTTATTGGACACAAGTTTAACAGAAACCTTGTTCATGCACACTACTCTTCAGTCTCTCTCTCTAGGAAAGACATGAACAATGCGGATCAATGTGATTACTGCTCATTATAGCAAAGCAGCTTGCATTGTTGTTGCTTGTGCAGCAGTGGAGGCAGCTTTTGGTGCAAGGGGGCAGATTATAGGGCGCCAGCGTCACGCTGAGGGGTGCACTGGCCGCCAGTGGGGAGAGCCGGGGGGTTGGTCGCCCCCCTGGCTCTGCCACTGGGCTTGTGCCGTACTCCGTCTATGAATGGGGAACGCGTGTAATGCCCTATAACTTGAGGTACGCTTTCTGCATGTTACGGATGCGTCCACCTTCGATGGAGCTGCTCTTCAGGCAATGGAAGCCAGAAGTGAAAACGCCCAGGCTGCACCTTTTCTGCATGCCTGTGCTGTGCCTGTTCTCTATAGAAGCAATGTTTGCACCACTGTGCTCCACCTCCTCTGTAAGGGAGGGGATATTGAACTGCGACTGCGACTGCACGTGCACTACCTGATCTACATGCACTGCAAGTCTATTCTGTACGCAAGGGAAGCTTGAACTGTTGATGCAAACGCCTGCATGTTTAAAAAAAAAAAAACATGCATTGCGGCTGCCTGTCCTCTCCCTATTTTGTACGTGTAGGGGTAGCTTGCTCTGCTGATGCCTGTGTTGTACCTATCGTGCGTGTGAAGGAAGCTTGCACTGCCTGCGCTTTCAAAGTATAGGTAAGAAGTAAACCCCACTCCTAAATAATGTAACCTTTTTCACTAGTAACGAATGTGCGGGGAAAATACACTTGAAAAAACGAAAATTCCCAAGATGTCGTTCTGAGCAGCATTCCTACAAAGGAAGAGGGAAGGCCTGCCCCCACCCAGCCACAGGCCCAATCACAGGCTGCTTTGGTATTCTGCAACAGCAGCGCGAGAATAACTAGCACCCCCTCCTCCCCTGAATGAACCATACCGCGCAGCGATTTTCTGATAATATCTATCTCACTTGCAAATGGCTCCTGCCGCCCCGCCATCTCCCCACCATTCTCACCCGCTTTTTTATTTCCCCCTCTCTCTCTCTGTCTCTGTCTGCAGGAGAATAGAATCTAATGATGCTGAAAATTGATTCGGAAACATCTGACAAGCACGCTCCATCTTCCCCCCCTCCTCCGCTGCCATTTTTATGGCCGGCGGCTGTAAAAGTCATCTTTACTCCCACTAGAGTGACGGAAATTTATCTGTTTCCCCCTCCGTACAAGATGGCCGCCTCCCTCTCTCGCTCTGCCTGATGTTCCACCGATCCACCTAAATTTACCGAGCGACCTCCTGCCCCCTGCCATTGTCACTGCAGTAGAAGTTGGGCTCCGAGATTTGACGTGGCCAGCGGCTGCTTTCTGCGTTTCCTTAGGCAGGATTGGGCGCCCCAAGCGATGAACGTCAACAGTCATCACGGGTGGAGGCGTGTGCGCCTTTGCTCACCGATCAGCCTGTTGCCTATTCAGTGTGCGGCCCAGTCCAGAAATGATGGCTATATTGGCTGCTAAATATGTCTTTAGCATTTCCTGATATAGGGGCGCACACCCTGCAGGCCAGACAATGCAGTATTATCCACTTGATCTTGTTATTACACCATAACAGGCCTCTCTCTGCACACAAGGCTGCCTGCTCTGACTCCATCTCTTCTACCACTCTATCACAGTCTCCTTAGCTCTCCTCCAATCGGGCCAGCTCGCTTTCTCTCTTCAGTTTTTTGTTGGGTCTTTTCTCTGGATCTTCAGCGCTCACCATTCTATTGCCTGTCTCACTCTCTGCCCCCTGGAGCTTCCAACCACTTTCTGTCCAGCTCTGACGCCTGGTCTCTGTGGCTGTCCTCCTAGCCCGATCCCTGTCTCTATCTACTTTCCAGTTTGATACCCGTCTACTTGTTTTACTATGGCCTCATCACGAGTTGGGCGCTAAGCCCCAGCGGGTAGCCCTACCGCCAAATCCCCCGGCACCATTAGCGCCGGATCACGGGTTTGCCAGAACAATAAGTCCCCATTCCCCATTGGGCCCATTCAGGAATTTCCCATCCCCCATTGGGCCCAATGAGGAATGTTCAGCACTATTACCGCTAGCGCCGAAAATCGGCTAAATCGTGGCGAATTTGCCCCCAGCTCAGAGCTGGGGTTAAATCCATGATACCCATGATTTGGCGGACCCTTAAATGCGGCGGTAATAGCGTTACCGCCACATTTAAGGGTTACCGCCCAACTCGTGATGAGGCCCTAAGCTTAGTCTGGCTCCCCATCCCCTAACCAGTCAGCTGCCAATCAATAGCTTCAAGTATTCCAACTAGTCCTGCTTTTAACTGAAATGTTGGCACTGGTACTGCGGGTTTCCTTTCAAGCATACTAAAAGCAGGGGTGTCAATACCAGAATAGTGCTTAAGCTAACCAGACGGGCTGTGGGATAGCAGACGGTCGCTGCTCCAATACTCTCGCTGCTTCCCAAAGTGCTTGTAGACACCTCTCGTCTCATTACTTTCTGCCACTCTCTTTATCCATCAGCATCCTTCTCTTTTCCTAGAGGGCTCCTGGCGTGATCTTCTTCCTCTCCACCTCTTTCGCTGCCTGTCTTCGTTCCCACCCGTAGCTCGCTCTTCCTTGACTCGCTGTGCAGGTGTCCATTTCTCTTGTTATCTCCTTTCTTGCTACACTATTTCTTCATGTTTCTGTATCCAGCAGTCTCTTAATCTGGCTGTGCATCTGTCGTTGCTTTCCTAACTGTCGGCCGAAGGACACAAGACTCTTCAAGATACACACCTTTATTTGTGTATGCAAATTTGAAAAATAAAAATAAAGGAGGGACTGTTGGGGCAGGGCTGCTCCCATTGGTGGCAGTACCTGACTGATTTGCATATGGTTGGACCCCTTTTGCAATGGCACAGACGGGCTAAAAAACGGTGGTGTGGAAGGTTGCCCAGAGCAATGCCAGTGGCTTTGATTTATTTAAAACCTTCCACCCATCACTTTTTTGGTTTCGGGGAGTGTTAGCAGTCTTGCCTGTACGCCCGCCTTGATTCTTCAAGGATGCTTTCCTTGACCAGAGTGTGGAGGCAGTTGACCAGGTTTTGCCAATGTCCTTGCAGGCAGGGCCGCTCCCTGTTTGCCCATTTAGCGTGCTGTCTCTTCTCCACCTGTGCTCTTTCCAGCTGGATGTACATCTCTCTTTTCTGGTGGTTTATCTCTATAGGACACAGCGTCCTGAGAGACACCACGGGGCATTCATTGCTCCCGTGAGGAACAGCATAACGATGGAGCCATGAGAAGACAGATGACGCAGAACAGGTTTCTCATTATAGAGATGCCGTATCAAGATGGGTGTTTGGGATTGAGTCCCTCATACTTTCACAGAGAGTGACATTAACAGTCACGGAGGGAACTCATGAGACCAGCATGAACGTACATGGAGAGCTCTCGACCTGACCTCTCCTCCTGAAATTGGGATGAAGCACAATGACAGTTTTTCAACATGGAAGAGTTTAATAGCTACCAAGGTTCTAATGTATATGAACTGAGCATAGCATTATCAAGGGGCTCCTCCATCTATTTACCCCTGAAGAATGTTCTTCATTTACTGAGAATGGAACAGAAACACGACATGGCGGGTTTAGGAAAGTTAAAGCAAATACACAGAATCTACGGTTTTAGCTCTGAATTGTAACAAAAGAATTCACTTGAAGTTGAATGAATCCGAACCAAATACAATTTTTGAAAATAGGCCTATGATAATATTCCAGGTGATGATTGTAAATGTTGTGACTATATTTATTTCAAACAAAGATTCATTTGTATGTACATTGGTTCTCCCAGGTTAGTAGACATAGTTGATGTAATTCTATTTTAATGAGTACATTGGAAGAAATTAATAAATATATTTTCTTAAGTAAAAACAGGAGTACTCTCTTGCTGCAATAAGGTACATGATCCACAGATCCCTTAGGTGTTTCAAAGGTTCAGCTCTATAGCCATATATCTGTCAGGTTACTTTTCTGGAAGCTTCCTTTCATGCCTATTTGTCTTCCTGCCTCTTTCTCTAGATGCCTCCATTGGTCATTTCTATGCCGGCTCCTTCACTGCGGCACGTCTTACTCTGTTTGCATTGGCTGTCACATCAGTCTGTTCTATCCATTTCTCTTATTATCTTTCTTTAGCTGCCAATCCACCTCTATTTATAACTGTGTCTCTTGCTGGCTGCCTTCCCATCACACACACACACACTCTCTCTCTCTCTCTCTCTCTCTCTCTCTCTCTCTCTCTCTCTTTCAACGACTCTCTGTAGCTGGCTCATTTTCTCTTTATACAACCCTCTTTGTTACCTCTGTCTCATCTTAATGCACTCTTCCCACAACCTCTTTCACACACTCTCTCTAGAAGATAGATCAATAGATATCTTCCCTTTTCCGAGCTCTACTTCACCTTTTCTGTGAATCCATTCCTCAATTATCCAGGCATTATTTATTTACAGTTTCTTCTTCCTGTCCCTGTTTTCCCATATTCCTTTTACATTTGTCTTCCTGTGCTTTCATCTCTTTCGAGGTCTTCCCATTTCTTGCTCTTTTGAATTTTCTCCTCATTGTCATCTCTTTTCTCCATTCCTTTTCTCACCCCCTCTTTTCCCCCACTCTGTATTTAAGAAGGCACCCTCACCCCAATATTGATGTATGGGTCGTTACTGCCTTGCATTCTCTTTTCCTATCGATTACGTTCCATTTCCCTGGCCTCAATTCGTCATCTCCCGTCTCTTTTTGCATGCACTCACCCCCCTTGTCTTTTGTCTGTCTTGTCATTGCATGCTCATGTATTGTTCACTGCCTGGTGATAGAGCAGGACCGGATCTTCAGTGGATACAGTAGAGCCGCTCACCTCACAATCTCTCTTCCATGCTGTATTTTTTTTCGCCCTCTCTGGCTGCACACTATCTAACATTGCTTCATGCCCCAGAGTCCTGGTCACACTCCAGTCTTGCACACACTCTCTCTCGCTCATAATCTCACCGCGTCTCCCTTTCTCCTGCTCTCGCCTGCTCTCCTTTCCTCTGAAAAACACACAAAGCGTTGGCTATGTGCCAGATCTATGATCGCAGACTGGGGGCCCGGATCAAAGTGCAGAGAAAACTAGAACAAAAGAAGACATCTTGGATATTTTCACCAAGGAACCAGGCCTGCCTGGAGGAGCCATCTGTGTTGCTTTCAAAAGCGCCCATTGTTGCCAGACACCTCAGAAAAAGGCACCGACAACAGAAGCCTCTCCAGTAAAGAGAGTCAAGTCATGCCATGCATTTTACTCTGCAAAGGTGGCTCCATACAAACACAGGTTCTCTGGCGATACGATTGCCAGGCAGGGTGGGCAGGGAGAAGGATCTGTACTGCTTGAACCAGCTCCCCTTTGCCATTTGCTTGCCACCTCTGATGTAGTGTCCGTGGCCACCGGCTGTTTAACCGCTACCTATCTAGTAGTGATCCTTTGATTCAGCGAGAGTCTCCTTCCCCAGCCTCCCACTTGACCTTGGCCTTAGCCTTGCCTCTCTAGCCCCGCCTTTAGGCTTCATTCAGAGCTGGCCTAGCTATCTGCCTTGATGCAAGTTCTCTGTTTCTGCTCACGTTTGCATCGTTTCCAGAGCTGATCTGACCCCGAGAGCAATGCTGACTCTTTCATACATTCCTCTACTTTCATACTCGGCCGAGAAATCCGGCATGTTTGGCCTCTCCCTCCTCTTACGGCCTCTTTGTGCTGAAGCACTGTTATACCTGTGTCTGTTTTGTTTGACAGCATCTAATACTTATCCTCGAAAACAGTGCCTCGTTCCATCATCCAATGAGATAATCATTGTCCTTTTCTCTCTACAGCTCTGTGCATGTGTACAGTGTCTTATTGTTGAGTGAACTGCGGCATTTAAGTTGTAAATCTCAAAGTCTACTAAAACAGCTCCTTAAATGCCTAAAAGTGAAAATGGCACATGTGAAACTTTCAGCCAGTCCTGGCTTTTTTTTTAGTTATCAGCTCATTGGCCATACATGACATTCATCCAAACAATTCCACAAGCCTACACATTATCCAATATTAAGATGGCCTACACAAAAAGGCCCCTCATTAACATTATTTCAAAATCCTTGAAAATAGTCTTGGTGAAATAATGTTATGTTACCATCTTTTATAGAGCATGTGGCCTCTTGGCGCTCTATCGCCCCACTGTGTGATGATTAGAAACCTCATTCTAGAAGGTCCTTAAGAAAACCGGGTGATTTTCTAAGACTGAACTCTATGAGGGTAGTGTGTTACATGGGGAAAGGGATAGGTACAAGCCAGCACTATTTCCTATGTGGAACAGCAAGTTGCATGGCTGTATGGAATGGAGGCACTTCAGCCGAGAACAGCTCATGATCTGCTTAATATCCAACTTCCACAAATAACACAGTTTGCAGGCGCACTTTGATAGAAGAATTTGTCAAGCCCAACCGAGCCAAGGATAACGAATAAGGCAGAATGTCTTGTGGTCGGACGGCATGAGGCCACAACTGCTGGGTCCTGCACCACACCTGGAAGCATTTCCACTTGCTCTTGTAGCATCTCAAAGTGGACAGAGCTCTTGCCCGGGCTAGGACCTCGTCGAAGTCTTGTGGGAGGGACAAGAATCCAAACTCTTAGAACACAGGAGCCATGCCGTCAGATTGAGTGAGGTCGGGTCATGGTGCAGCACTGCCCCTTGGTTCCTGGACAGGAGAGCCTGGTGTGGATTCAAATTGAGAGGAGCAGCTGACGAGAGGGCGAGGAGGTTGGAGTACCAAAACTGTCTGAACCATGCAGGGGCCACTAATATTAGTTTGCACCAATATAGTCTGAAGTTGTGGATGACTCGAGGCACCAGTGTGTCAAAACTACTTCCCAAAGTTCCTTCCCCTGGAGTCTCCTCACCTTGATCTTCACTGTGACTGGTGGCTTTCTGTCTTCTCCTCCGGTCTTTCGGGGTTTTCTCCTCCTCAGTGTCCTTCTTAAGGAGTCCTTTACCCCTCTTGCGTTCGAAGAGATAGGGACGGTCTCCTCCGGAGGCCACCTTGACCGTGATTAGAATACACCGTCAGGTGAACCCTGGGGAGTCCGCCCCTCCCAAAACAGGGAAAAAGCCAGTAAGGCAGAAAAAACCCTGTGAGGCTGTTGGCGAGGATAGATTGGAAGAACAGCGGATCCAGATGTCGTAAGAGTCTTGAGACTAATGTCCAATTGGTAAGACAGTAACAGGACTGTGATTCCTTGGCAGGGATGAGGGCGCCTTGGGAGAGGCGATGGGATGAGGAGCCACGAAGGAAGACTTATCAGACTCCGCAGGATCAAACAGAGGCTCCGAAGACTGCTGACGGAGGTAAGTAGGTATGGAGAGAGAAGGCACGAGAGCAAAGGAGAGTAACACAGAGTCCGTGAGGGTGAGAGAGAGAGAACGCGAGAGAATATGAATGAGAGAGAGCAAGTGACTATGAGAGTGCGCGAATGCGAGGTAGAGTGAATGCGAGAGAGTAAGAATGAGAGAGAGCAAGTGACTATGAGAGTGCGCGAATGCGAGGTTGAGTGAATGCGAGAGAGTAAGAATGAGAGAGAGCAAGTGACTATGAGAGTGCGCGAATGCGAGGTTGAGTGAATGCCAGAGTACACGAAAGAAATAGGAGTGAAAGAGAGGGATGGCAAGACCGAAGGAAAATGGAAAGGCAAGAGAGAACGGCCTTCGCCTAGTGAAAAGGCGAAGGGCCGCGGAGAGCAAACAAGAAAGCAAAAGAGGAGCTCGGTAGGTCAGGAGCTATCGCAGGCTCGAAACCGAAAGTCAGCATAGCGAGTTGCAACGCAACTCGCAGGGAGGGCGTGGCTTCCTTAAATGCCGCGACTACCAAAAAGACTGGACCGCTCACCGACAGACCATCAGGACCTAATAACGCCTCCATCTTGCCCATAGCTTCCACGGTCTCAGCGGCGTGACAGTATGCCCTCTCCTTATCCCTTCTCCCCCAGGCTTCCCTGGGTGAAGGCGATGGAACAGTCTGAGAAGGCGTGGGGCATGGATGTTACGTCTGGGCTCCCAAGATCGTTCTGCTGTGGAGTATCCTTTCCAATGGACCAGGTATTGTACAGTGCCATGTCTGTAACGGGAATCCACCAGCCTTTCCACCTCATACTCATCGGGGTCCGGGTCCTCGATCCTTAAAGAAGAGGGTCTACGGTGACTCGTAGGATCGGGAACGTAAGCCTTTAGGAGAGACGTATGGAAAACAGGATGAATCCTCTTCATCTTGGGTGGTAATTGTAATCGAAAGGCCACAGGATTTACTTGGGATGCAATGGGGAACGGACCTATGAAGCGGGCCGAGAATTTTCCTGGGTGAACCCAACGTGGGATATATTTGGTTGATAACCACACCTTGGTTCCTACAACCCAGTTAGGGTTGGGGGATCGCTTCTTATCAGCATACTTCTTGTAACGTATCCGACTTGCCTCCAACTTCTGTCCCGCTTCCTTTTGGATGATACGGAGATCATGAAGATGTCGATCCACCGAGGGCACAGTAGTAGAAGGACTCTCGAAAAGAGGTATGTGTCTCGGATGATACCCGTAGGTAAAAAAGAAGGGACTGATACCTGTAGCAGAATGTTGGGTGTTGTTATATGTAAACTCTGCCAGTGCTAGATAGGACTGCCACTTATCCTGCTCCTGACTGCAGAAACAACGTAGATATTGTTCAACGGTGGCATTGAGGCGTTCGGTCTGGCCGTTACTCTGGGGATGGTAACCAGATGACAATGCCCTCTGAATCCCCAGAGAGTTGCATAATGCTGACCAAAAACGGGAGGTAAATTGGGTACCCCTATCAGACACAATGGTCCGAGGCAAGCCATGTAGTCTCACTACGTCTCTCAGGAACACCTCGGCAGTCACAGGGGCAGAAGGCAAGCCATGTAAAGGAGAGAAATGTGCCATCTTGCTCAGGGAGTCAATAGTAACCATGATTGCTGTGTATCCCCCCGAGGGGGGAAGATCTACAATAAAATCGGTAGATACATGTATCCAAGGCTGGGATGGAAGAGGCTCTTGTTGGAGCAGGCCCAAAGGTCTGTGAGTGGTATTCTTGTTGGCAGCACAGACTGGACAACTCATCACGTAGGTCTTAGTGTCCTTTACCATTGTCGGCCACCAGAAATATCTAGAAGCCAGGCCTAGGGTTGCCCTCTGTCCCTTGTGACCTGCAGACGGAAGGTCGTGACACCAATATAGGGCTTGCGTTTGGATTTCCTTAGACGGTAGAAATAGAGCGCCTTGATGAAAGTACAAACCACCCTTCTTCTCCAGAAGCGGTTGATACTCTGAAGACACCTCGATATGGTTAGTGGCAAGCTCTACTTCTTGTAGGAAAGAGTTGACCATTCCCAGGATTCTCTTGCCAGCAAACATCCCATCCTGGCCCTGTTTCTCTTCCTCTCGGTACTCCAGGCTCCGAGAGAGAGCGTCTGCTAAGGCGTTCTCCTTTCCGGGAAGATATGTGATTTCGAAGTCATATTGGGAAAAGAAATAGGCCCATCGAGCGTGTCTGGAATTACGACACTCCATTTGCTGCAATATCTTCAGATTCCTATGGTCAGTACGAACCAGAAAGGGATGGGCAGCTCCCTGTAACAAATGTCTCCATTCGATGCAGGCCTGTCGGATAGCCAGTAACTCTCGTTCCAAAACCGAGTAATTCCTTTCGCTAGGTGTAAGGGTTCTAGAATAATAAGCCACTGGATGTTCCACCCCATCTTTGCCGGTTTGTAGAAGGGCAGCTCCAATAGCCCCTCCAGAGGCATCTGTTTCAACCACAAAGGGGAGAGACTGGTTAGGTTGCACCAGAATGGGGGCTGTAGTAAAGGCTTTCTTAAGTACCAAGAAGGCTTGGTCTGCATCCTCATCCCATTCAAACTTCTGGCCCTTCTTTAGAAGACGAGTGATGGGTAAGACTATGTCAGAGAAGTTTGGGATGAATCTTCTGTAGAAGTTGGAAAGACCCAAAAACCTCTGTATGTCCTTAGGACTCTTCGGAACAGACCACCTAAGGACTGCCCTTACCTTCTCAGGATCCATCTGTACCCCTTCCTTGGAGACGATAAAACCTAAGTATGACACTGAGGCAGCCTCGAAAATGCACTTTTCTGGCTTAACCAGAAGCTGATTTTCCCTTAATCTTTGGAGGACTAGGGAGACATGTCTTCGGTGTTCCGAGAGAGAGGAGGAAAAGACCAAAATATCGTCTAAATAGACTACCACTGAGGCATACAGTAAGTCAGAGAAAATCTTATCTACAAAGCGCTGGAAGACTGCCGGGGCATTCACCAGACCAAAGGGCATGACTCTATATTCAAAGTGTCCCAGAGGGGTTCGAAAGGCAGTCTTCCATTCATCCCCTTTCTTTATTCTCAGCAGATGGTAGGCTCCCCGAAGGTCTAATTTGGTGAATATGGAGGCTCCTTCTACTGCTTCGAGTACCTCCTTTATGAGAGGCATAGGGTATCTGTCCTTTATAGTCAAGCTGTTCAATCCGCGATAATCAATGCACGGCCTGAGTTCTGTAGAGCCCTTCTTTGGGATGAAGAACATTGAAGCCCCAGCGGGGGAATGAGATTCTTGGATCAGGCCGTTCTGTAGATTAGCATCTAGATACTCCTTCAATGCCCTTTTTTCTGGTAGGGACATCGGATACATGCGTCCAAAGGGTACAGATGCTTCGGGTTTCAAATTGATGGCACAATCCTCTGCACGATGAGGAGGTAAAGTACGGGGAAGTTTGTCCTCAAATATCTCGGCATACTGCTGATAATAAGGAGGGATTGTTTGAACCACTGCCGAGGAGGTTGGAATAGCAGCTCCCTTTCCCCTGAAAGGAGATGTCCGGGGAAGACACGAAGTGTAACAATATGAAGACTGAAAACTCACAGTATTAGTAGCCCAGTCTATCCTGGGATTGTGCTTACGCAACCAGGGTATGCCCAGGATGACGGGAAAATGGGCAGCTCTGATGACATCAAAGGTTATTTGTTCCTGGTGTTGGAACAAGGACATAGTGGCTGGACAAGTCTCTTGAGTGATAGGTCCAGAAGAGAGAGGAGCTCCGTCTACACCCTCTACCGGTAAAGGACAGACTTTCTGGATTAGGGGAATAGCTTGTTCTCGAACCCACTGAATGTCTATAAAATTTCCAGCAGCACCGCAATCCAGCATAGCCAAAGTTTCTAATGAGGCAAGAGATCCGAACGTCAGATGTACTGTAAATACCATGAGTCTATGGTCCTCCTTCGACTTATCCTGTTGCCTGGAACTGCAGGGATTAATCGATTCCACCCGGTGCCTTTCCCTGCTTAAGACCGGGGAGACGCGTTTCCCGACCGTCTCGGGGGAACTTCGGGACAACTCCGAAGCAGATGCTTAGAGGATCCGCAGTACATGCAGAGACCCTGCTCTCTGCGTCTTTTTCGTTCCTCGGGAGTCAATGGGCCCCTAGTTGATCCTATTTGCATAGGTTCCTCTGGCTGCGATCGATTCGAAGGGTTTGAGGCGGGTACTCCGAAGGTCTGATGTGGTCTGAACTTCCTCCTTTCTAATCTTCGCTCTTGTAATCTAAACTCCAATTGCAGGGACAGCGTGACTAACTCTGGGAAGGAAGCAGGACGTGCCATCCGGGCTAGTTCGTCTTTAAGTTCATCATGTAATCCTCGTCGGAAGAGGGTCTGCTGGGCTGAATCTGGCCACCCTGCCTCCGTCGCCAACTTCAGAAATGCGGAAGCGTATGTCTGTACTCCTTGATTCCCCTGACGGAGATCCAGAAGAGCTTCGTATGAAGAATATTGGACCTCTGGTCGTTCAAATCTGTTCCGCATCAATAGAAGGAACTGTGCGTAATCATTAATCGCAGGATTTGCTTGCGCTATCAAGGGAGTAGCCCACGCTAAAGCATTACCTACTAGGTTGGAGACCAAGAACCCAACCTTGGCCCTATCGAGTTCATAGGCCTTAGGTCGAAAGGTAAAGTAAATCATACAGGCATCCAAAAATTCTTTCAGGAGTTGTGGACTGCCATCATACTTCCCGAAGGAAAACGTCAGGGGAGGCAGGTCGCCTCGGAAATCCTCTCGAGTTGCCACCTGCTGCCGTAAGTTGATGTTCTCTGTTCGAAGGCTCTGAACCTCCGTCTGGAGACCCTGAATCGCTGTTACCATCTCCTGGTATTGTTCCAAGGAGGCCATCGTATTTGTCGGGCGTTGCAAACTGTCAAAACTACTTCCCAAAGTTCCTTCCCCTGGAGTCTCCTCACCTTGATCTTCACTGTGACTGGTGGCTTTCTGTCTTCTCCTCCGGTCTTTCGGGGTTTTCTCCTCCTCAGTGTCCTTCTTAAGGAGTCCTTTACCCCTCTTGCGTTCGAAGAGATAGGGACGGTCTCCTCCGGAGGCCACCTTGACCGTGATTAGAATACACCGTCAGGTGAACCCTGGGGAGTCCGCCCCTCCCAAAACAGGGAAAAAGCCAGTAAGGCAGAAAAAACCCTGTGAGGCTGTTGGCGAGGATAGATTGGAAGAACAGCGGATCCAGATGTCGTAAGAGTCTTGAGACTAATGTCCAATTGGTAAGACAGTAACAGGACTGTGATTCCTTGGCAGGGATGAGGGCGCCTTGGGAGAGGCGATGGGATGAGGAGCCACGAAGGAAGACTTATCAGACTCCGCAGGATCAAACAGAGGCTCCGAAGACTGCTGACGGAGGTAAGTAGGTATGGAGAGAGAAGGCACGAGAGCAAAGGAGAGTAACACAGAGTCCGTGAGGGTGAGAGAGAGAGAACGCGAGAGAATATGAATGAGAGAGAGCAAGTGACTATGAGAGTGCGCGAATGCGAGGTAGAGTGAATGCGAGAGAGTAAGAATGAGAGAGAGCAAGTGACTATGAGAGTGCGCGAATGCGAGGTTGAGTGAATGCGAGAGAGTAAGAATGAGAGAGAGCAAGTGACTATGAGAGTGCGCGAATGCGAGGTTGAGTGAATGCCAGAGTACACGAAAGAAATAGGAGTGAAAGAGAGGGATGGCAAGACCGAAGGAAAATGGAAAGGCAAGAGAGAACGGCCTTCGCCTAGTGAAAAGGCGAAGGGCCGCGGAGAGCAAACAAGAAAGCAAAAGAGGAGCTCGGTAGGTCAGGAGCTATCGCAGGCTCGAAACCGAAAGTCAGCATAGCGAGTTGCAACGCAACTCGCAGGGAGGGCGTGGCTTCCTTAAATGCCGCGACTACCAAAAAGACTGGACCGCTCACCGACAGACCATCAGGACCTAATAACGCCTCCATCTTGCCCATAGCTTCCACGGTCTCAGCGGCGTGACACAGTGGCATCACACGGAATGCATAAAGGAACTTCCCCTCACATGGAAATGCAAAGGCACCCCCACACTCTACGGGTGGGGTTATCGGCTGGTGAAACTCGTGCAACGATTATTGTCGTAGGTGGCAAAAAGGTCGATCTCTGGTGTGCCCACGTCTCGAACAACAAATGAAGTTGCTCCTCATGCAGCTCCTAGTCATGACACAAGTTGAACTCCCTGCTGAGGGAGTCTGCTCGGGTATTCTGAATCCCTGGCAGATGGAGTGGAATGAGAAACATTTGGTGCTGCAGAGCCAAGTACCAGAGAGCCTGAGCTTTCTTGGATAGCTGTGGGGACCTGGTTCCACCTTGATTGTGGACATAAATTATGTCGTATTGTCAGTGTCGACCCATACCACTTTCCCCGCCAGTAGGGGGAGGAAGGAATTCAGGGCCCAGAATATTGCCTGCAAATCCAGCAGGTTGATGTGCAGGCTTTTTTCCTCTTCGGGTCAGACACCTGTCGTGTGCTGGTCAGATGTTCCACCACGACCACCAGTGAAGTATCCGTTTGAATGATTGCATCAGAATGATGCCATCGTCCCAGGACCCTGACGCATGCATCCACTGGGCATCCAGGATTTCCGTCACCGGCCACATGCGCAGCCTGCGGTGAGTGATCAAAGGTATGCACAATGACATTATCCCCAACAATGACTTGTAATTGCGGACTGGGGTAATCTGAGTACTGCTGAGTCAGTGTAACTTTGCCAGAAGCGCTGCCACCCTCTCGTTCGAGGGCCTGGTGGTGCAGGTTTGGGTGTGGAGTTTTGCTCTGAGGTAGAGTGCCTGTCTTGATGGCACTAGGCGTTAATTTGGGAAGTTTATGGAGAATCCGAGTTGTTGTAGACACTGGATGGTGGACGCTGTGCTGACTTCCACCAGTGGGTAGGTGGGGGCTCTCACCAATCAGTCGTCCAAGTACGGGTATACTTGGATGCCCTTTTGCCTTAGGTGTGCCACTACTGGCACAAGGAACTTGGTAAACACCTGTGGAGCTGAACGCAGGCCAAAGGGTAGGGCCTTGAATTGATGGTGTACTACTGCCACCACAAAGCGTAGGTAGCACCAGTGTGAGCGGCGAATAGAGATGTGAAAATAAGCGTTCTCGAGGGACGCCAACAAATCTCCATGTGCGCAGGGGGGACAGGACCTGTTGCAGCATCACCATATGGAACATTTCCACCTTTAGGAATTTGTTCAGCACCCTTAGAACTAATATAAGCCTTCAACCCCCTGAGTGCCTTTTTCCTTACCAGTAAGTAGCGGGAGTAGACTCCTGTAGCCAATTCATCCTTTGCCACCTTCTCCACCGCCCCTTTCGCTAGTAGTGCGCACACTTCTTGCAGCAGGAGGTGCCGTAACGTCTGTGGCTTGTGTGCGAGTGGAATGTCTGGTGGAAAGTGCACATACTCCAACAAATGAGCCTGCTGGAAAAGGGATAGCACCCATAGGTCAGATGTGATGTTTTTGTTTTCTTCAACAAATCTTGACAGTCTTCCTCCCACTGGGGCGCTGAAGCAGAAGGACTGGGCCCTAGGCTGGTCATGGTTGCTTGCCAGACTGGCCCCTTGAATGTGAGGAGCCACGGCGGTACTGAAAACCTCTATCAGACTGGGACATCTTTCTGTACTGGTCCCCTGAGGAGTACGGTGACTTGTACGAAGATGATGACTGGTATGTGGAGCTGTTGTCCCGTGAAGTTCTACTATAACATCCTTTACCAGAGCAAAAGGATTGGTGCCTTTGCTGTGGTGTGCCCAGGGAGCGAGCGGTCTCTGTGTCTGTTTTAATAGATTGCAAAGCCTCGCCCACCTTCTTTCTGAATAGGTCTTTGCCGTCAAAAGGCATGTCTACAACTCAGGATTGGACATCGGGCTGAAAGTCTGTGGCCTGGAGCCACCCTTGTCTGGGAAGGACCGCCCCATTACCAAGCTGGCAAAATCCAGTGTCAGCGATATCCACTGATACTGATTGTGGAAGATGTCCATAGCCTCTTGTTTCTTGTCGTCCGGCACAAACTCTAGGATGGTGCCGAGTTTATACCATAACTCGCGATCATATCGTGCGAGAATGGCCATTGCGTTTGCAGCTCTGATAGTCATGGCTGTGCTGGTAATGATCTTCTTGATGAAAGCATCTAGGTGTTTTCCCTCCTTGTCCGAGGCAACGTAGCAGGGGGACGACGGGTTGGCTGACCTCTTCCTGGTGGCAGCAGAGACCACCAAATCCAGTGTCAGTTGAGTGCGGAGGCAGGCGGGAGCGCTGTCTGGAGCCCTGTATTTTTTGTCAAAACCATCCTTTTTTGCAGGGGCCGTTCAGGGATATGCCAAGGTGACTAGACCATCCTCCCAGACATCATCCAAGAGTGTAATGGACATAACAGATTTCCTTTGCTGCTCTCTGTGCTGATGCAAGACATTGTCCTTGCACTGCCTATTCGGGTGAGGCTGAACATTTTGGCTGTTCCATTCTGGGAGTACCACCACTCCGAGGTTTGGGTATGATACTCGCGCTGACAGCGTGTTGGTGGGGGTGGCAGAAATGGTTGTCACAATTGACGGTGCGATGGTCGTAATCATGCGAGAAGACACTGTTTTTCCCGCCAACGGGGTCGTCGACGGGGGTACCACAGTCGTCAATGTAGTCATCAATGAAGTTTTTGTCGACGGGACAGCATGCTTGCTCATCGTTGATGTTTTCGTCGTCAGAACACTCGTGGACGGTGTGATGGCTTCGGCGTGGACGATCTGGAGGAAGACTTGGGCGTCGAAGAGGACTTACTTGGACCCGATTTTGAAGACGATGTCGACTTTGTAGCTTTGACCATTGGCGACAAAGAGTTGCCACTAGACTTCGAAGTGGACCTGCCTGACGGGGTCGCCTGCGTCGGGCAATGGAACATTTTGTAGAGGGTCACGAGATCTTATTGCCCCACTAGTCCCGTTTCAGGAAAGGTTATGGCACAGAAACAGCTATGCTTGACCTACAGACCAACCTACTACAGAATATGAATCAAGAGCAACTATCAGTCCTCATGCTGTTGGATTTATTCTCAGCATTTGACTTTGTTGACCATGATCTACTTGAGGACAGATTACAGTCAATGGCTGGGTGTTCCCCTAAAGCGGCTGGCTGGATCTCCTCTTTTTTGGGCCCCAGGAACGCTAGGTTGAACATGGGTGAAGTATTTTCGGAACCTTCCCCAGTTACCTGTGGCATGCCCTAGGGGTCTTGCATTTCACCAACTTTGTTTAATGTTTACCTAATTCCAGGTGGCTAACTATGCGGACGATACCCAGGTGGTCATAAAACTTTCTGGTACATATATTGAGGATGAAGCCAAATTGCATATCATTTATAAGGCCATTCATTTGTGGATGGCTGCAAATTAATTGACCTTAAATGCCAGCAAAACAGAGCTCTTAATTGTAGCCTTTGCCTCCAAGCTGAGGTCACTCCCAGCAGAGCATAACAACTTATCGCTTCTGGGCACGTTGATCCCTGTGGTGAAGAAGGTAAAAATTCTGGGGGTTGTCTTGGATGCCGAACTGTCCATGTCTCATCATGTGGCCCTTAATAGATACTCTTGCGGGTTGATTACCAAGCTCTTGTGTAATATTCACCCTTTTCTCTCTTATGAGAATATAGCCACCCTGGCATCAGTCCTTGTTAACACGCAACTGGATTATTGTAACAGCCTGCTCAGTGGCTGCTCGCAATCCACTATAGCTGCCCTACGGGTCACGCAGAATGGTGCAGTGCAGGCTGTTTCGAACCTTGCTAGGCGTGCCCACGTTACCGCAGCCCGGCGGGGCTTACACTGGTTGCTGAATCAGGCATAACATTTTAACCCTTACACATAAATGTGTGAGAAACACGGCTCCCCAGTATCTCTCAGCGTGCCTTCATTCTTATGCTCCCGCCCGCTCTCTCAGATCTCAACATCGCCTTGATCTGGTTAAACCAAGATTCAGGTTAGTGAAGGCTGGTGGGTGGAGTTTCTGTATTCAAAGTCCCAATCTTAGGAATCTGTTGCCTCTGAACCTTAGAGTTGTCGAGACTACAGCTAAGTTTAAAAAAGAGTTAATGCCACTACTTTTCAACTTGCTCCTGATTAAGCGGTTTTATCTTACGAGTCTCCTACTTGATCCCTGAGTTCTCCACTCCGGTTTTTGTCTGCTCGCGCCACTTCTAATAATATTTGTACCTCTTATTTGTCTTGTGGATTTTTTGTGCGCGCCCTGAGGCCCATGGGCGTGTGTCGCAGTGTTATAAGAATTTTAAATAAATAAATAAAAAGCCCTGGCTGCTCTTTTCTTTCGAGACCCCCTGGGCACTGACCTTGGGTGATGACCGGTCCTTGTGCGATGATCTCGGCTCATCATTGGAAGTTTCCATGTGTTTCTTCCTGCTACTGGCGTGGACTTCATACGATCTACACCTCTTGCCAGGCCATCCTGTCCTGCCGTAGAGAGGCATGGCTCCATACAGAAGCGGTCAGATGCCCCGCTGGCATCCTCGAGCCAGGAGATGACGGTGACGATCCTGTAGCATCTTATTGGAGAAAGACTGGCAGATCTTGCAGTACTGTATTACGTGATACACGTGAAGACAGTTGAGACAGTCGTGATGGTCTTCAATGTAGACATTTTTCGGCCCACTGCGGGCACAAGCCTTGAACAGGCTCTTCCTCGTGGACTCGACCATGAGACAGGCCCAAACTACGCAGACGATGAACGTCGAAGATTACAGACGGCGGGAACGATCTACGGACTCTGCAGCGTTGCCGTTAGCACCGGTTGTGGACGAGTCATTGAAAAGCTGAAATGTGCTGTCGAGATTGTAATAAAAGTCATTTTATGAGGATTCCCAACAAGAGAAAATCTGAAGATGGCCGACAGGGGAGGAGTTAAGGGAGGTGCTGCCATTGGCTGTGGACAGTATGACCAAATATGACTGTACAAGTGCACAAAAGTGACTGATAGTTTCAGTTCAAGTTTAAACTGCTCTATGTTACTGATGATTCCCAGCCTGATGACCGGGAATATTCAAAACATGTAAATCTATGAAAGATCCAATGCTGGAGAATGATATTAATGTGCTCAAGGTACAGATGGCATCGACAACTAAAGATCATAAGCAGGCCCTGCTAAAATGTGATGACCTAGAGTCACAATCTAGATGTAATAACATCAGAATTGTAGAACTTCCAGAACAGGTGTGCCAAGGAGCCATGGAGGTGATGGTTGAAGATCTACTTAAAGAGGTACGGGGCCCCTCGCTTGTGACTGATATGTTAGTGGTGGAAAGGGCCGATCGAACACATGACGAGGCCCAAACCTGGTGCCCCTCATGCCCAGTAACTGCCTGATTACTTAATTATAGGGAAAACCGCAGCAGGCCAGGGAGAAGGGATCCTTGCATTTTTCATCTATTATAATCCATATTTACCCAGACTTCTCACAGCAGTGCAGATGGAGCAGCGTTCATCTAATGGTGTACAACAAATCTATAGGAGCGTGCAATACCCTACGCAATTCTTTTCCCTGCCAGACTACGCATTCAGCATAGGGGCAAGAAGTTCTTCTTTACACTTCCTGATGAAGCTACGCCTTCATTGAGGCCAACATCTCCCTTCCCCGAAACCCGATGGGTGAGACATCCTTGCACTGTGGAGCAGAATTCCTAGAGTGGGTGAACCAGGACCGGGGCACTTAATAATCTTTGGTTGAGTTCATAATCCTGTGCATGAGTAGGATGTTGCTGTGAATGTGGTCTCTCAGAATCACCGCAGCGGTCCCCAATATGCTAGGTTGCTATGTTTGGGGAGGGAGTTAATTTGTTGGAGGATGGGGGGGTTGATATCACCCTGATTGGGATGGGGATAAGGGAGGGGTGGGGGAGTGTCATGGTTTGGGGCTCACAATATGTTAGAAAAGGTTGGCTTGGCAAGTGTGACTTGGTCACTTTTTAAATGTGATCGATGCAATGTATCTAACACAAAATGGGTGGGGCTAGACAATTTGTGGGTTGTGACCATTGTAGGTACCCGACATCATGATTCTGATTAATGCCTTCAGTTGGCATGTCAGGGGGCTGGGCAAATACTCTAAATCTAGGAATCTGCTGGTGTATATCAAAAGACATAAGATTAATATTCTCTTCCTTCAGGAGACACATACCACAGCAGGATTAAATACTGGTTTTGTGAGAGCTTGGGGGAAAAAAATGATAATTCACAAGTTATGCTTCCCAATCTAGGGGGGTTCTCACACGAATGCACACGTCCCTCAAATTTGCTTTGTTGAGAAACCACGTGGATCACAATGGACGATATGTGATCACTGATTGTAAATTACTTGATACAGAAGCTCTCCTTGTGAACACAAATGGTCCCAACCTAGATGACCCAGGTTTCTATGTGGCGATTGCAGTTATATTAGAGTTGTACCAACTAACTTTGATCGTATGGGGTGATGACTTCAACACCGTGCTTGACATCCAGCTTGACAGGACGGGTAAGGCACCCAGACCATTGACGAGAGGGGCTTGTTGCATCCTAAACCTTATAGGCTGTCACTGTGTGACGTGTGGAGAACACTACACTCCTATGCACAAGATGTCACATATTACTCTATGGTTCACGACATGGTCTCTAAAATAGTTATGTTCTTGCTATCGCGCCACCTGGTGGGTAGGGTTGCTAACACTGCTATACTACCACACACATTCTCTGACCACTCGCCAGTACTGTTGCAGCTAGACATGGGTCCCCAGAAATGGAAGTGTACAGCCGAAGATTTAGATCAGAGGCATTACAAGATCTGGTGTTCAAAACAGATATAGGACACGACATTTGCATGGAACTCCAAAACAATGACAATAATGTGGTGTGCTGTGGCAAGCTTTTAAGGTCTATATTAGGGGAATGGCGATGTCCAAGGAATTCAGGGTCCTTAAAACCATTAGAAGAGATATACAAAAGTGTGGAGAGAGACTCAAGGAGCTAGCTAGAAAATGCCTATACTGCCCAACCTACACCAGAGACTCTAGCGGCCATTCGCAACAACCTTGAACAGTTTAGGGACCATGCAGCCAGAGAGGTCAAATATGTTTCAAAACCTATGGCAGCAAGGAAATATGGGGAAGGTGAACATCCGGGCAAATGGTTAGCATGACAGGTAAGACAAGAAAAGGGCTCTCATTATACAGACAGCACTATGGATGACCGGGGTACAACCCACTACATCAACTGCAAAATTATGGTAGTTTTCAATAGATTCTATGAATCGCTGTATTGTGCTGCTGCTAACCCAAAGGGGAGACAGAGATTCAGGAACTCCTGGATAATATCCCTATATCCACACTTCAGACAGTGTTCGGGAACAGATCAATGTACCAGTTTTGTGTTGAGGATATCATGCATGTCATAAAAGAGCTCCCAAGATACAAAGCCCCTGGCCCGGATGGACTGACTGCTGAATTCTATATGGAATTTGGGATAGTCCTGGCTCTGTACCTCTTGAAGGTCTGGGAGGAGTCCCCCTCAAACTTCCTGCTACCAGAATTGGTCTGTGAAGCCACGATTACACTCTTGTTAAAGCCATGGAAGCCCAACAACGAATGCCGGCCATATAGACCATTGTCGTTAATTAACGTGGATGCCACAATATGTGCCAAAATCATAGCTAACCGGCTACTACCACAAATGCCCCATATGATCCCCCAGAAACAGGCAGGGTTTCTACCGAGTCGCTCTACAACCTTGAACATCTATCAGCTTTTTAATATAATGGCTCGTATATCGCCCGGTGCATCAGCAGTCGCAGTTGTGCAGAAGGCCTTTGATATGGATTTGTGGGAATATCTTTTCATTACAGTAACCAAATGCGGACTTTGGGACCAAAAGTTTAAATTGATCAAACTCCTATACACCTGCCCATTGGCTCGTATTCTGGTTAATACTATCCTGTCTGACCCGTTGACGCTGGAAAGAGGGACTCAATAGGGCTGTTCCCTATCACACATCTTGTTCGCTCTGGTAATAGAACCCATGGCAGACTTGATTATGGACTGCCAGTGGAACCAGGGAATAAGAATTACTGGCCCATCCGAGATCATTTTGCTCAATGCAGATGACGTTTTGCTGTATGTCAGGGATCCGCAGAGGATCCTGGATCCCATTATGGAGGACATCACACACTGGGGAATTCTCTGGGTTCACTGTGAACTACACTAGTGGTCTAATCATAAGTTGGGGGAGCGGTAAAAAATGCAGCAGTAATGCTATTACCGCTCCGCCCAACTATAAGCTGGGCGGAAAGTCGGGCAGCTTTACCCGCAGCTTTAAACTGGAGGTAAATCTGGCGACTTTCAACCAATTATCGGCACAATTAGCGCTGCGCTAATTGCACCGAAAAATGCCCCATTGGGTCCAATGGACCCAATACACATGGGAACTTACTGCCGCGCCGCAACTAGGGAGCCAGTGCTAATAGCATGGAACCAAGTTGCAGTAATGCTATTTGTTTTGGGCGGTATCCCGGCTGATTTACTGCCGGGATACCGGCCAACTTGTGATGATCCTCTGAGATTTTCCCACTAGCGGAAGCGTCGCCTATGCCTCTAGGAGCATTCCCCCTGAAGTGAACGTCTGATCATTTTTGGTATCTGGGGGTACATGTGTCTCATGTGGAATCCTCCCAACTAATTCATAACTATCTTGCAAGCTTGGGGAGGCAAGAAGCACCAAGATAAACATTGCTAGAACCCCACACTTCGGAGAATAAACGGCTGCAACATATGTGACATTGGGGAGTGAGCTGTGCAGACACTTGGGGAGGCTGCATAGTGCATTGCCCTCCAAACCACACGTGGGAAACCAACTATACGGACAGAAACATCCACTTCCCCGGGAGCATCAGATAGCATGGACCAAACATGGACCCATGAAGCACAGCCGCCGCGGAGTGACTAAGGAGGGGATGGAGTAGGCATAAGACTTTGGAGGCCGCACGGAGCACTCGAGTACCCTAAACCCGGGGAGGAGTCCCGGACCCAAGACAATATAGGGAATGGCCCCCAAACGGAACCTAGCACTGAGCAGGGGAGCCTAAATGCAAACATCGGGCACCTTGGCCCCGACCACATCGAACTGCAGCGTGATGGCATCCAAGCAGCCCAAGACAAAGGGTAAAGCAACCCACAATTGAGGACTTTACTAGAAGTCCACAAACAATGGAGGGGTCCAGGAACAAAGATAGGAGCGCTCAGGCGGAAACATCCCCAGCGCGCAGCGATCAGCAGATACTAGAGGCCATCACAGATCTGAAAAAGACATGGGAAACGAAACTGGAGTGCGCAATGACCACACTAAAAGAGTCTCTAGAATTAAAATTGATGCAGTACAAGTGGACGTTAACCTACTAAAACAGGATGTAAAGAAAATTGCGGAACGAACAAGTGAGCTTGAGAAAGAAGTGAAATCAAACGCAACTACCTGCGCATCGCATGCCTCGGAGATCCACGCATTGCAGCAACAAGTGAACAACCTGGAGAACAGAGCTGAGGAAGCCGAAGGACGTGCACAGAGAAAAAATATACGTATTGTGGGACTCCCTGAGGGACAGGAAGGACCGAACCCCATGCTGATTGCAAACTGTTGCAAGAAATAGAAGGAGGGGCACTCACCCAAGGATTTGCGGTGGAAAGAGCGTATAGGGCTCTGACAAGAAGCCCCCTCCTCCCGGGGGTCCCCACCAAGACCGATCATTGCCAAAATACTAAACTATTGCGACAGAGAAAAAATTCTGGAACACTTCCGCAAAGGGGGTACAATACAAAGGGCTTCCGCGTCTATCACCGCGTACCCGGTCTACATGCTCCAGGTGCAGAGACGGCGACTGAACTTTGGAACAGTGAAGCAGAAACTGCGAGAGGCGGGCTACAAATACATGTTGATGTATCCGGCAAAGCTTAAGGTGGTCCTTAAGAACCAAGCAATTTTCTTTGAGACACCAGAAGAAGCAACAGAGTGGCTGGATGCACAGAACTGTCCGACGGGAGCATATGATCAGAAGGAGAGCAGTATGGAGTAACGAGAAAATGGTTCTAGAGGCTGAGGTGCTGTATAAACTGTGACAATGGGACTTGATTATAGATTTAGGATGCAAAGTAGCGACGGGCAGAGTTGTTATAGCAAAAAGCGAGAGAGAAAGAGAACCGGAACTCATACCCCATTAGATAGGTTAGCCGGGTTACCGATAGTGCGGTAACCCCCTGCTGGGCTCCGAGCACCGTCTTAGCCAGGACAGGACAAATGCGGGGATGCCTGAGATCCAGGGATGGAGCTGTGCAACAGTTGGGGATGGGATGGGAGGCGGGAGGGAGAGGAGTTGGTGAGTTTACAGTGCAATTAGTTGGGGAACAAGCTTACACCCGTGCGCTACTGCGTGCGACAAACAAAGAGGAGAAGGGATAGAGGGGGGATAGGGTATGGCTGAAAATGGGAGACCTGAAGATAATGACCTGGAATGTTAGAGGGCTCAATAGTTATTTAAAGAGGAACAAGATTATGATGTACCTGAGGAGGCAGAATGTAGATGTAGCTCTGTTACAAGAAACCCACCTCACGAAGGACAAACAGGAGGTGATACGGGGTTAATGGAAGGGGACCACAATTGGGGCAACATATTCGACATACGCTGGGGGGGTAACTACCTGGATCGTCCTGCATGTGCCTTTTCAGCTAATACAGACCACGGCGGACTCAGACGGGAGGATGGTGGCAATTAGGGGATTGATTGAAAATAAGGAGGTGTGCATTATCAACACATATGCCCCCAACCAAGATACCGTAGCCTATTTCAAGGTCCTGTATGGCAAAGTCTGCCTGTACCTGGGAGGATCAGTCATATGGGGGGGGGGACTTTAACTGTACGCTGGACTCCGAAATGGATAGGTCAGATGGGAAACGGAACAAACCCACTCCAGCTGCCAAAACTTTCAACTAGAAGATATATGGAGATTGAACCACCCGCAAGACAGGCATTATTCGCACTATGCGGCCCCACAAAACGTGCACACAAGGCTAGATTACATGTTTGTTTCTTCTGAGGTGACTGGGGAGAAAGTGCAAGCAGAATACAAAGCGAGGGTACTCTCGGACCACTTCCCATTGATCATAACATGGCAACATCTGCCCCCCCCCAGCGAAGATCCCCACGTGGCGGCTCAGAGCTAGGGTGCTGAAAGACACAGTGTTCAGAGAGGACATCATAGAATATTTTGAAAAGAATACCAGAAGTGTGGACTCGGCGGGCGCACTGTGGGAGGCTTTTAAGGTGGTGGTAAGGGGATCAGCTATAGAAAAATCCAAAGGGCTCCAGGATGGAATAATCCAGGAACTACAAAAACCCGAGGTGGAACTAGAAGTGATCATGAACAAGGGGGATAGCTCCCTGGAGGCCGCCGAAGCTGTACATAAATTACAGCAGGCGTGCGGGGGGCACTGGGAGAGGCTGTGTAACTTAAGCTACAAGAAGTATATGGAAAGGCAACATGCGGGTGGGGATAAGCCAGGAAGGCTGCTGGCATGGTTATACAAAAAGGAGTGCCCAGAGAAGCTATCAGAGCAATAAACGGGAAGAATGGTCAAATAATAGACACCCAAGAGGGAGTGAATAACGGGTTGCTTGAATTCTACCAGAAATTGTATGGAGACGTGGAAGGAGGGGAACTGAGTGAGATAGAGGAAACATTAGAGGACATAGGCTTGCCGAAGCTGAGTGCAGAAGAGAGAGAGGACCTAGATGCCCCAGTCACATGGGAAGAACTGGAAGCAGTAGTCAAGCTGCTACCTACCTGCAAGGCCCTGGGAGCCGACAGACTCCCTAGTGAGTTTTACAAAGTGTATGGGACGGAGCTGCTCCCCCCATTGTTAGAAATGCTGAACGAGGCATGGGAAGCGGGGAGATTGCCGGAGTCCCTTAGGGAGGCAGTCATTGTCCCGCTCCTCAAGCCCAACAAACCTAGCATGGACTGCAGGTCATACAGACCACTATCCATACTAAACCAAGATAGCAAGATCCGTATGGCGGTTTTGGCAAGCAGATTGAGACGAGTTATAGATAAGCTCATACATCCGGACCAGACTGGATATGTCCCACATAGGAGCATATCTGATAATCTTAGAAGACTTCACCGAGTCATGAAAGAATCAGAAGGCAATGCGCAGGAAATCGCAATTCCCTCCCTAGATGCGGTGAAGGCCTTTGACTTGGTCAGATGGCCTTGGCTGATGGCAGCCTTGAAGGAATAAGGAATAGGGCCAGGGTATTTGAAATGGGTTAAATTGCTGTACAGCTCCCCAATAGCCAGGGTTAAGACGGGGGCGACTATCTCGGATAAATGGCAGCTAAGAAGGGGCACCAGACAGGGTTGCCCCTGGTCCCCGATGTTGTACATCCTCGCACTAGAACCCCATGCGATATATTTGAGACAACAATATGAAATTGTGGGAATTTACACAAAGGGAGGACCACATCTCATTTCACTGTACGCCGACGATTTACTGTTATACCGGAGATATCCAGAGGAGAACCTGCAATATATCCTAGAAGTAATGGAGCGATTTGCGTCGCTCTCTGGGATCGCAGTTAATCCCACAAAATCGAGTCTGTTCCCTCTGGGTAGATATACAGGGATCCCGCAGGAGAACCTACCAGTATTGCAGATAACCTGGGAGACTAGAACTTTTAGGTACTTGGGAGTAGACATATATCACAAAGTGGAAGACGAGCATACACATAATACGGAGAGGGCAGTTGCAAACCTGGAGAATAGTATGAGATTCTGGGCAAAGCTTCCCTTGGCCATGGTAGGGAGGGTGGCGCTGCTGAAGATGGCTGCATTGCCCAGGCTGTTGTATTTCTTTGTGAACATCCCCTTTATGATACCCAAGCGTTTCTTTGGTAAATTACAAAGCCTATGTAGAGGCTTTATCTGGCACAACACCAGAAATAGGATAGCTTTATGGATATTGCAAAAACGTATGATAAGGGGGGGTATAAAACTGCCCAATTTCGAGATCTACCACTTGGCCAGTCAGCTACAGTATGTGGCGAAATGGCTGTCGGAAGACCCCACAGCAAAGTCCAGAATGTTAAGATCCGAATGTGCCCCGTTCTTTTTGAAAGAGGTGATATGAGCGCCCAAACCAGAATTGAGGGGGCGATCAAGGCTGCTGGAAATGGGATGGAAGGTATGGCGTAAAGCCTGCCGGGTTGTGGAGAACCCAACCCCATGCTCCCCGCAGATGCCGTTAGTGGCATTTGGGGGTGTGGACGAGTAACTAAGGAAGACGATCCATAGACACTGGGAACCTGTGGGCATAGCAACATTGGGAGACCTATGGAAAGAAGGGGAAGTAATGGAATTTGAAGAGCTAGTAAGGGAAACTGGACTACACCCGGGACATTATATTACCTATATCAGAATGGTGCAAAGGGTGAGAGAGACATGGCCTGAATCGGTGCTTACAGATCAACCAGATGAAACTGTAGAAACATTCTATGGCATTTCGGAGGGAGGACATGAAGTCTCTCGAATCTATGAACTCTTCATGTCTAGGGTGGAAAAGGAGGTGACCCAGTTGAGACGGGATTGGGAGGAGGAAGTGGGGGCGCAAATGCACGATGGGCTTTGGGAAAGGGCCCAGAGATATCATAAAAAGGTGTCCAGAAATGCGATGCTAAAGCAGATCCAACTATATATAACTCACAGGGCGTATATGACCACCCAGAAGGTCGCCAGATTTAAGAGCACAGAAACACAAGCATGTCCTAAGTGCGGGGAGGTGAACTCTGGGATGGTACATATGTTTTGGGCATGCCCAGAGATTGGGAAATTCTGGGGCGAAGACACCCACCGGCTAACTGAGAAAGGGATACGGCTGGATGTGGAATCCATATAGGCATGTATGGTGGTGGGCTTTGTAAGACCCCGCAACTTGAGACATGTGAGCAAACTGAAGGAACTGGCCTATATACTGGCTAAGCGTAGAATTGCTATGGGCTGGAAAGCGAGCCATAGACCCAAAATAGAGGTATGGTGGCATGATCTCCTGAAATGGGCAGATGCCGAAACAGTGGTATTGTATGAGGTGGCTAACAGAGGAGGGGAGGAAGAGACAGAAACTCTAATGGCTTGGAGACACTTAGTAGCCATACTGCATGGTTCCACCCAAGGTACCCCAGATGATCAGGACTCCTCTGGAGATACAGATGAAGATGAACCTATAGAAGGAACAGAAGAGGAAGGTGATTGGAAGTAAGCTAGAGTTAAGGGGGAGGGCAAAGGGAATACAGTGACTATCTTAGTTAAGGGGGAGGGCAAAGGGAATACAGTGACTATCTTATGGAAATATGTTTGATGCTTGATAATCTTGACATGCACTGTCGGACTTGTTTTGTTGAGTGTTATTGTTTAAATAATAAAAATTATTTTTTAAAAAAAACTATCTCGCATATGTAGACTACCTGACCACTAGCTTCGTCAAATGGCGATACATGCCACTGCTGCCTGCTACTAGGCTTGGATTCATTAAGATGTTAATTCGTCCCAAATTGTTATACACTTTTGTTAATGTCCCTATATTGCCGGGGAAGATGTTATTTGCCGACATACATGGTTTACTCTCCCAATTCTTGTGGCACGTTGGGGCTGTCTGGAAGAAATGGAAATATATGAGGCAGCCTCGTGGTAAAGGGGGCTTTGCAGCACCACACTTGGGGAAGTACTGGATAGCTGTACAAGCACAATATGCATCGTTCTGGTTCAGTCAAGATGGAGACCCACCTCATGTTAAGCTAGAGCGTGGAGCAGCTGGCACAGCAGACCTGAGGATCCTGTTTCTTATGGCCGATTAAAAAGATAACTGCGGATATGACCCATTATAGACTTCAATCCTCGCATGGCGGAATATCTTTCTCTAAACCAGGGTGTCACATCCTTACTATAAATGTCTTCCCTTGCACTGATCCCCCAATATCCAACCCACTTGGGATAACATTCTTATGGAACATTGGGAAGCCTTGGGTTACCAGTTACTGGGCGACATATTTCCGGAGAATCAACTATTGATGCTACAAAACTGGCGCAATGGACACAGGCACTCTAGCATAGAGATACTACAATACTACAGACTGCATGAAATTGTGGGAAGGATGTCCAATTGAACCACCTGAGGACGCAGCAGTGGCACTTATTGTCAACTCATATGGCTGCCGGAGGGTACTGTCCTCTCTCTAAAGACTGATTTTGGGGAAAACTGAGGTGGATGCAACCAAAGTAAGAGAACAACGGGCTAGGGGCCTGGGTGTAAATGTCCTAGATGATACATGGGAGAAGATGAGCTCACTCACCAAATCTGTCTCTATGAACACTAGATTCAAATGGATTCAGTGTAAAATTCCTCACAAGCTGCACTCGACCCCCTGTAAACCTAGGAAACTATAACCTTAAAAAGATGGGCTATCTCCTTGCTGTGGGGAGGAAAATGCTGACTACCTGAACATGCTCTGGAATTGCCCTAGGGTTGTGGGCTTCTGGGCCCAAATTTCTGACACTATGTCGAGATTTTTGACAAGCCGCTGCACCTGGCCTCTATGAGTGCCCTCTTTGGGGACTGGGCAAATATTCTGGAACGGAGCATATTGAACAAGCAGTGAAACCTTAGGAATAGAGGTGGGGGAGCGAGGCGAGGACCGCCCAGGGCCTCAATTAAGCCCGACCCGAAGAAGGAGCCCATTGGCCTTGGAAACCAAGCTCACACCCTCCTCGACACACCTGCTTGGCTCAAGTTTAAAGTGCACATTTCCGGCTTTTCTATCTGCATGAAAACAACAGGATTCCAAGCTACAATGACGCTTGACGGTGGGAATACCTTTTGCCATAGCTCATTGAAGCTTGGAATACTGTTTACCATCTCCATAAATACAAAAGGAGTAAATGTGTGCTTGTGATCATATGGGCCCCGTAGTAACCAGATGCCTATCTCCAGAATGAATGTTTTGAAAAGGGGCTCTGCTGCTTCCATGTACAAGGCTCCCTTTTTTTGCAGCTCTAGTGCAGCAACGTGTTACCTCTCAACCTCCTGCTGCGGCTCTCCAGACAAAGAACACCCCTACACCACTAGACGCTGCAAAGGCACACTGCTTTTCACTTCCTTTCTTAAAGCTGAGCATTCAAAGTGGGAGTTATTTACAGGTGATGGCCCATTTAAGAGAACATTGTTTTGGACAAGACGTTCTTAACATTTCCTGGTTAAGAACTACAAAGGGACTTTTTTATTTTGAGCAACCACACAAAGCACCAGTTAGCTGCCCAAATCTATGCCCTTCTCCAGGACAATTACATACACATTATAAAACAGTTTAAAACTATTTGCCTTTTTTTTACAAGTTCATATTTAACACACCAAAAAGCGTTTATTTTAGATAGAATGTGGCTTTTGCCTCGCATATATGAAGCATGCCTTTGTCAAACATTGAAACACAAACTGGTAACTTTTTCACACATTACCTTTTATTATGAGTCTAAGGGCCTCATTACAAGTCAGCCGGAATGGTTTAACGGGGTCCGCTAATGGGTGGGATTACGAGGTCCCCTCGCGGGACCCGGTAAGGATGCCTGGTAAAAACAGGCGTCTTTACCGGGTCGCGCAAGCGGACCAGGGAGCTAACAATGGGCCGGTCGTAATCGGCCCATTGTTAGCTCCCTCTCCCATTCCCATTGAACCCTATGGGGGCTCGAATGGGAATGGGGAAGGTCCGGCCCCGGGTTCCCTGAGGGAGGAATTACCGGGCCCTCCAAACTCGGAATGGCCCGGTAATTCCCCATTCAGGGAACCCGGACCCGGTTTTGGAGGCAGCCATGCTGCCAATAGCGGCATGGCTACCACCAAACCTGTAATGAGGCCCTAAATCTTGAAAGTGCATTTTCAAAATGCACAGGGCAATGTTTACCTTCTGCTGAATTACATTCTAGTATTTGTAGTCTTCCATTAAAGGCGGGGGGAATAATGCCACGTTTGTAAACATTTTGCCTGGCATATTTCTATAAGGATTTGTATCTTTGCGTTAGCACTTTACAATGGTTTGTGTACTTTTCAAGTTATCTTTATAAAACACAGTATTGTTTAAAGCCAAAAGTGGGGGTGAGAGACGAAAGACTGCAAAGGCCTTTCTACTATTTCTCCACCCCAACACTTCCCTTCTGTCTTCTTTCCCCCATCCTCGCTCCCCTTTTTGCTATCCGCGCATAACTTGGGTGCTATCTTTGCTCCTTCTCCCTTCATATTTCTGCCATCACCCGCTCCTGTCGCCATGCTCTTTTTAACATTTGTCTTTCTTGCACCAATATTTCTTTTCACACTACTAAACGCCTTCTCTTCTCTCTTGTCTTTTCCCGCATTGACTATTTTTCATCTTTACTGCTTGGTCTCACTGCCTCCCACCTTCTTCCTCTTCATTCTATTTACAATTCCTCTATTCGTCTCCTTTTCTCCTCACCCCTCGGTTCCCCATCACATCCTCCCTATTCTCAATTTCATTACTTTCTTTCGAATCTCATCTTCTGTATTACTTTATTTCCGATTGTTTTCCAATGCTCGCATGGCCTCTGTAAGGAAGGCATGGTATGAAAGCAAGACACAAGTGATCACAGTTCAAGGGTGTCTATTAAACTGGAAAATGGGTGAGATAAATGCCTAATCTAACCCTAAATCTAAGATGGGAGCAAGCTATGACCATCAAATGATAATAATACACTTCTAGTGGAGTCTAGTCAAATAAAAAGGGCCTATGCTAAAAAACGTATTGCCAATCCTTAGTGCTATGCTACAAAATAGTGTGGGGTAATGTTTCACAAGAAATGAAAGCAGTGTTCACCAAATAATAAGTCGGGATGTTATGGGCGGGGTCTCCCTTCCCCACTTTTTTAGCACAGGACAAGGCGGGACTCTGGAGCACAGCACACTCCTGGGCTTCTGACACACGCTTACAGTTCCTTTTTGCTATATCATGGCCTTCTATGCCCAAGTCTCTTCTCATGCAATGTCTCTTGCTTCCAAGGGGCCTGATATGTCAAAGGAACAAAACAAAATAGTAAACCTTCAGGTCGGGTCATTACTCTTCACCCTAGGATCCCCCTCAGCTGGGCTCTGATCCGTCTTTCAGCATTAGCTTCTCAAAGCACTTGCCAATTTAAACAGAGGCTTCAGAGGGACGATCACATCTTGCTGGGTCACCCTGTTATTCTACGGCAATTGCATGCTTCATAATCAGACAGTTCGTACAGCGTTCCCCTCAGCTGGGTGCAAACACCAGTTTTACAATTTCTACAACGTGTCAAGGACTTTCGATTGTACAAGGGGTTTGACTTGACCCTTGTATGACCACCTTGACACCTCACGCCTGCCTTCTCTATGCCCTCTTGGTACTTGTAGTTTCACTATTTTTCCGTTCAATACTTTCCTTGCTCAGGAGTGGGGTACCAGCCAGAGGCCTTTGAATGAGCGTCCATGTGGTGCCAGACCACCATCTCTTTGTACCAAGTTTGTTCACAAAATATCTCTGTACTTAATCTTCTTGCTGTTGCCACTGCAACCTTGAGCCTAACACAGTCCGGCCCACTATCAGGTTCTTCCGACTCACCGGTTGTGCTGAACTCGATGGCGTTTCTGTTGCCGCTGGAGCCAAGGACAGCACCACGATGGCAACCACATCTCCCCGCCCTGGCTATCAGTGCGGGAGGGTTGCATGTACCGCTGACATCCGTCACACCATTCGCCAGCTGCGATTCATGGTCTTTTGTTTGTTTTATTGGATGCTTTGCGGGTCTGGGTTGAAAAGGGCATAGGCAACTCCCTCATTGATGTCGTTTCAGGTCTCGCTGCCTTTCTCCTGCATTTGAACTGCCATCCTGGAATAGCTGCCCTCGTGCGTTCAGCCTTGCTCTCCGTGTGCTCTTGTGCTCTGGCTTTTATCCCAGTTGGGAAGGGAAAGGGCAGTCAGGTGTGTGTAGTTGTCGGCAATTGCCTGACTCTGCCTGACCTTTGTGTTGAGATATGTCAGGTAAACGGCTCTGGTATTAGTCCATTGTCACTCACGGTGTGCGAAAGTGTTCGTGTTGGAAAAGGGGGAGGGTAGAGTTCCTAAGTATCCTACTGGGCAGGATGGGGAAAAGGTGTCATAGGGAAGGGGATACTGCGTCTCATCCTTCGTTGTCACACTTCCACTCCCCGAAGACCCCCCCATTCAGGTGATCCTCCCGCACTGGTCCACCCCCAGGAAGTGGATCCAATAGCAATGGCCGCGTCTCACCCCTGACACTGCCCTATCTCTCTGCCCTACTCTGGTTCTATGTCCCCTCGCTCCCCTTACGATCACAGAATCAATTTATTTTAACTGTTCCTAAGCCTTCTAGTGCTTCATCTTGTTTCCGCTCTTTTACACTTCTGGCTCCTAAACATTGGGACGCTCTTCCCCTCTCAGTTCGTTCCCCATCTCTTTGCATCTTTTAAACAAACTTCACACTCTACCTTCTACCTTCTCTTGTCTCTTAAACTCTTTGCTTTCTCTCTCCTCTGATAACATCTACCCATGCTCAATTTGTTTCATTTTAAATTGTACTTTTTTTTAGATTCTCTTTTATTGTTCAGCACCTTTGGCGAAAGGCACTCTATAAATTCCATAAAATACAAATAACATACAAAAGGCAAGTGAGTTGTGAATAATTGCCCAGGATGTGGTGGGAAATGTTGCAGTCCGACAGATTGGAGGGATTATTTTCCCTGCTTCTGCCATGGTGTTCCTCCCATGAGTGGCCACCCTCAACAGCATCTGGCTCCTCAACAACAACAACAAAAAGGTGATGTGGAAGTGCCACCTGCCCCCCCCACAAGTGGTCACGCCACTGTCAGCACCAAGGGGTCCTGCTGCCGTCGCTGACCAGGCCCCAATCATGGGTCTTATTTTTGTGGGGTGTGAGGAGGTAGGATGGCAGGAATAGAACATTTTGTGGCTTGGCTCGGCTCGCGTTGGTTTCTTAGAGCCAGGCCAGACCCCCTGGCTTAGCTCTGGCTCGAATCCACCAATGAATTCTCAGGCTCCCCCACCTCTACTTAGGAAGTGGAAGGATTGCGCGACCCCCACAGAGGGAGACTGGTTGAGGGAGGTAGTGTGGGCTAATGACTGTGAAGACACTGTCGTTATCATCACGTCCAAAGGATATTTAAGGGGATTTCCGCAGCTTCCTGTAACGGACACAGAGCACTGATAGCACAACTGGATAGGAACCCTACACCAAGTTGTGAGTGTTTGCACCTAAGCTGGTGCCTGTGAGGTCCTATGTTGTGTAACTGCAGGAGGGTTAACAGGCCACCTGTGTGCTGTATTAAGAAGATGTGCGTGTGTGCGTGTACGTTTTGTACTATGATGCAATGCTTTTAACTGATTATACTTGCCAACAATAACAAAAAAAGAAATGAAAAAAAGCTGCATTGATAAAAAGGAGCAAAGACTTAATATTAAGGGAAGAACATGTGGGTACAAGTTATGGACGAAACACAGTTGCACTGAAACCAAGCCATGTCTTAGAATTACACATTAAGAAATACTCGCAACCAACTGCTAAACTCATCACGGCTCCAAATATGCCTGAACAGAAGGAAGATCGGCAACCATATTTGGGTTATTTTCAAGTAGTAGGATCAATGCAATTATTGCAATTATTCTTAGACCAGAGGAACCCCCCAGCTCTCTTCCCCTTTCCCATCAGTCATACCTTGCCATGTCCTGGAATGCACCTCCCATCTCCGGCAACAGGAGACCCGACTCTTCTGCTCTGTTTTTCACTGGTGACATCATGGTCGTCTTTTCATCTTCTGCTTCCTAAGGGGTTAGGATAGGAAAACATTGGTATTTCAGCCACCATAACTTAATAAAGAGATGACAGTGTATTTTACCTATTGATGACAGGTGTTTGGTTCCCACTAGGGTTACTGCCAATCACGCATCCCTCACTATCGAAATTCTGTTATTGTTGGCTGTAAGCTCAGTAATTAAACCTTCCCTAATGTAAATGGGATACATATTTTTTTAATTCATTGAACAATAAGGATGACTTACATAGACTGCGTTTACAGTTGATGGAGGAAATCCTTGGGTTTGGTGCTTATAAAATATGCAATGGCTATGAGCTGCCAGTACTCCAGGAGATGAAGGTGTCATAAAATGACATATAGACCATGATCAGTGACTAGTGCCGTGATCTAAGTTGTACAATATACATATTTACAATCATGTGTGGCATTATTGGGAAAGGTAGGCTTAGAGTTTATTTGAGCGAGGTAGAGAGGGGGTAGGAGACATGCCCTACCGACTTGCAAGTAGAGTTTGAGACAGGCTTTGAACAATTCCAACAATGGGCTAGCTTTGATGGCTGGGGGCTAGTTTTGATGGCCGGCGAGGGAGCTTTCCAGAGAAGGAAGGCAAGGAGGGAGAAGGAGCGGAGGCAAAGAGGGGTAGGGGATGGAAAAGTTGTGGAGAAGGGACAATCCAGAGGGAGATGAAAGAGCGATCAAGTCAGCAAAGTATTGGGGTGAGACCATTGACAGATTTGAAGGCAAGGAGTGGGGCCCTGAAGCAAGAGCAATTTGGCACAGAGAGCCATCCATCATGGTGTCAGTAAAGCGAGATGGGCTAGAATATGTGTAGGTTGTCAAGGGTGTGTGTGTGTTGAAGCTGAGGACGTTTGCAAGGAGAGAGTAGGAGGACGGAGGAAGACTAAGGAACAGGCTTGAACAATAGTCAGTTTGCTGAGCACAAGGATAGAGATCAGAGTTTTAGCCGAGTGCTGAGAGAGGTGGTGGCCGATCTTCTTGATATGGTGAAGACTGATGCTGGCAGCCATGGCAGCGGTCATAATCAACAAACTGCTGGAGTCTAAAGTCGCTGTCACTAAACACCCCACGGTTACAGGCCCTGGGTGAAGAGCTTTGGAGGCCAGGAGGGAAGGAGACAGTAGATGGGAAAGTAGTATTTACATTGGAGGCAGGGAGACAGATGACTTCCATCTTGGAGGAGTTTAGCATCATGCAGGAAGGGCGATCGAGTGGTAGCCAGTTGTTAAGAGAGCTATATTTTGATGTTACAGTTGCAAGAAATGAAATGCTTTACAGTAAACCACAGCAAGAGTCTATCCACTTCAAATGCACAAATAATCTCGAAAGAAACATGTTTCTATCACCCAGTGGCACTTGAAATGGATTTTTTTGGTTACTTATCTACTGTCTTGATTTGCAGCCTTTCATGGCGCCCTTTTTAGGTCTTGGTGAATCCATATTTCTAGAACCAGATGCTCAATTCACACCACCATGTCTGAGCAGAGATACACAACGCAGTGTTCTTCTGCCCAATGGTCCAATATGCAACAGGCATAAAGTACACTAACAGTAGCTCCCAAGATGAGAAGCGCCTCCTGATTCAGCGCTTTTCAATATGTCACGACACAACACGTGGTAAAAGTGCAGATACAATTCACATCTGACCTTTATGTGAGCAGTGCCACCAGCTCACTACTTGGGTGACATGACACGCGTTACACCCTCAGGGCAAGTGATAGGTGCACATCTTTGGATTACAGTGCTCTCACATCAAGGGGAAACACAGATCACAATGCACAGCTGTGTCAGCACTTTGTCCAGCACCATAGAAAACAAGCAACGCCAAAGGTTTTGCCTTTTGTGTAGGATTGGGAAAGGCATTTGCCAGGCACTGCCATAGTGGTATTAACTAGCTATCGATTGTAGCAGCTGCATCATTGTGTAAGTACCTGAGCCTATAATTGCGGTGCTTGGCAAATGCTGAATACTTATACACAAGCCAATATGATTAGCTTTGCTAATGATTGTTGTTAACAGGACTTTGGTGAAGGACACACATTTAAATGCATTATTATAATTCCAGTGGCTGAAGGCAGACCTGGATAAAACATTTCTATTAGAACAGCAGTGCGTTTACAGCTCCAATGAAGTCATTAACTCTCAGAAGACTGTTTTGAAAAAACACTGGCAGGCCCTTGGTGCACACATTTTTATGGTAAGGCTTGATAAGGATAGCTCAAAAACATCCAAGGAGAACGTGTTTTGGGCGATGTGGGTCCGGAAGTGCGAGGGAATGGCCATAGGGGTTAGCATGGCCAAAGGCAGTCAATGGGTGGGTAAATAACCAAACAACACCTGCGCGCTATGTGTTACTCCTCATATGCCATTTCTCCCTAGCTGTACTCTAATGCAATAGTTTTAGCCTATAGGTGGCGCTAACAGCCAAAACTCAAAACGTAAGCAATCACAGCACATGAGGCTTACCCGACAACAGTTGCCCTTCATATAAACGTTGGAAAAAATAAGGGTCACAAAGTGGTAAAATGGCTGTTGTTTTAAGTTCCATTCGGCAACATCACACCAGAGCAATGAGGTGACTGCGGGGTTTGCTTGTAATGCGGGTGAGTTTTCATGTAGGGGCTTTGATTTTCCACCTTGAGCATTGTTTATTTAACTCCTTTACTGAACACCTGGCCCCTGAAAGTGAAATGGTGGATATAGGCTGTATTAGCTTGGCCCAAATCAACGGAGAAACAAACACATCGTGGCCTTGGTGGTTCGAGACCGTTTTCTTGCAGCAAAGTAGTCAGCAAACACTGGTTTTCAGAACACAACATGCCCTAGCTTCATACCTACTCCAGGGCTGCGTCACGAGCTCGGTATGGATTGCTCTGGGGAACCCCTGGCCAGAGAGCACAGCAGATGCTGGATCCCGGTGTGCCTGGCAGGGATCTATAAATCTCCCGCAGCGGTAGCCGTGCTCTTGGTTCCAAGTGACCTGCTGTCATGGGCGAACAGCTCGGTATGGTTAATGCCTGGTTAGTTCACGTGGACCATTAAGCATGCCCTGTGTAATTTATGTTCTATAACCAAACAGCACAGACATGGGAACCTGCTAGCTTGAAGCGCACAGGAAAATGTCTCCCTCCTCAGTGCGGCACTCGGGAAATGAATGATCCTTGTGCTTCATCGTCTTGCAACCTAGTTCAGGCCTTAGATCTCAGCCACATGCATCATTTTGGTCCCCACTGCTTCCCGGTGCTATTTCGGGCCTTAGATCTCAGCGTCAGGCATCACTCTGGCCCCCACTGCTTCCTGGTGCTAGTTCAGGCCTTAGATCTCAGGCATCACTCTGGTCCCCACTGCTTCCTGATGCTAGTTCAGGCCTTAGATCTCAGCCTCAGGCATTACTCTGGTACCCACTGCTTCCTGGTGCTAGTTCAGGCCTTAGATCTCAGCCTCGGGCATCACTCTGGTCCCCACTGCTTCCCGTTGCTACTTCAAGCCTTAGACCTCAGCCTCTGCCATCATTCTGGCCTCCACTGCTTATCTGCGCTGTTTGCCCCAGATGACAGGTGATGCAAATGGTGTCTAGTCTGGTGTAAGGAGCGCTATCTTCCTTGCAACAGAACTTACATTCTTTCAGGGATTTAAGAGGTGGTATGAGGGATGTTTTCCGGGCAATAAGACTGTTAGAGCGTGAGAGGATGTCTCCAATATTCAGGATGCTTTGCTTTAGTTTTCATCTTAGAGGTGTGTTGGGGGAACAAACTGGTATTCCTTACGGTGTATGAGCTGGCTTGACACGCTAAACCAAAAGTAATATGAGCTGTCCGTGATGGCCCCTAGAATGGAAGATGTGATTAATAGGGGCTTCAAGAGATGCCATGTATGGGACACAAAATGCAATTCTTTGTTAGCTATAGAGGTATCTGGGCTATGAGTGCCACCTGTAGTAGAAGGGTCAATGTTATCTCATGTTAATCAGAGGATTGGAAGAACTGTGAGGGATGTCTTATTGTTCATTTGTCGTGTGACCACCAGCCAATGAAGAGGTCTCTGGGACTTTGAAAGCTAATGCAACTACCATCTCAGTGTTGTCCCCCAGTTACTCCAATAAAAGGTATCAAAACCTGAGATGTTGTTGGGTAGGATAGGATATTTTGTATTTGTTCCAGGATTAGTGAGACTATGAGAAATATCTCCTATTGTAAAGGATATGTTATCTTTCTTTGGTTATAGCACATGGGGAACGGGAAGTGATCCCTTTTATTGTAGAGAAGGTCCTATTCTGCATTAGTTACAGGGTATGCTGGACGGTGGGTGGTGTCACTTATGATATAGGACATTATGTCTTCTAACACAGGATTTTAAGGGCTGTTTAGGAATCCTTTGATGGGATAGGTTAGGATATATTGTGCTCATTTTCAATTTAGAGTGTCTACTCTACACACAGGAACTTTCACGTAAGTTACAAGATAAGAGGAGTGTATGGCATTCAAGATGCTTTCATCTACCTGTCACAGGACAATACAAGTGGTGCTATCTGGTGCGCTATAGAATATGCCATCTTATTATATATGATATATGACATTTATAACGCGCCTATACTCAAGCGTTTCAAGGCCCAACGAGGCAAGGGAGAGGGAACAGAGGGAAGACAGAGACAACCATATTACTAGGCCAGGTGACATTGAGATCGCACAAGTGCTGGGGAAGGGGAAAAGTGCGGGGGAGGAAGCAGTGCAGTACATGGGATTGACAGTGAAAAAAAGTGCAGTCATCTGGTGGCAAGTGCAAGATTAAGTGCAGGCATCAGGTGTTAAGTGCTGTAATTGGACCTTAGGGATACAGAATACAGTCCCGTAGTGCAGACGATGCCAGGGAGGCAGTGCAGGGGTGCTACTGGCGAAGAAGGGAACATGCGCCCGAGATCAGAGGGTGGCCAGGTGATCAGTGCAGTTTCAGCCAGGAATTTAGCAGGGGAGAGAGGGAGAGAAAGCAGAAGCAAAGAGGAAGGTTTTGAGGTGCTTCTGGAACCAGAGATGGTTCTGCTCAAGTTTCAGGGAGGCTGTTCCAGATGGAGGCCCCCGCCAAACAAAGAGATTTACCACCAACTCGTTGCTTGGAGAAGGATGAAAAAGTAGTAAGTGATGTCCCTAATGGTATATGAGGTGCTACCATTTGTTGCAGGACTTTGCGAGCTGTTGCAGATGAAAGGTAAGGTGCAGGATAAGGTGAGGGCAGGGTGCTGTGGTGGCAAATGGGGGGTGAAAGGTGGCCGGGTCACAGGAGTGAAGGGAGAAGTCTTGGCAGGAGACTGGGAGTGGTGGGGGTGTTCTCTGCACAATGCGAGGGAGATGAGTGGGGGCAAGAGAATGGGTGTTACGTGGGTGTCCCCACAGAAGAGGAGGGTGCAGAGAGGGAGTGGGCTCAGAAATTCTGTTTTCCCACTTCGCCAAAGCCAGGCCTGTGAAAGCAGGAAAACATCATGGATCCGAGTACCAGGACCATAATCACACCTTAGTTCAGGGTAATAAGAGCGGCGAGCCATGCCTCATATGATAAGTTATGCTATGGTGGGGTGGCAGATTATCTGACATGTTGTTACCAACCTACTCATCTTGGTTGAGTTAATGGAAATGCAGCCTCCGCGAGGCGTGTCTTGCGCTTTGAGGCATGTCACGCAGCTCTAGTTTTAATACCCCAATAGGTAGGCGTGAAGCCACTTGTGCGTCCAGAGATGGCCATTCTGGATTGCGATAGTAGGTGCTGTGAGCGCGTCTCCTGCGGCTGAACAGCTGTTAGCAGCTACTGTGCTCGTTAATAGATGTTGTGGGAGATCTTTATGAGAGCTCTCCTGCTGGATATCAAATTATTGGAGCCCCAGCTAACGATCCTTTAGGAGCTGTTATCTGGTGCTAGTTTACAGTTAATATGAGTTGTGAGTGATGGGTTCTATGTTGTGGGACATGTTATCTTCCGCTGGTTGCCTTTAGAGGTGGAGCAGTGAATAATGTCTCCCAGAGTTTTCAAGGTATCAACTCGTCTCGGTTTTTGGATTACAGGACCTGTTAGAGATCCTCCATTTTAAACGAGCCGTTATCTGACACTAGTAAATGTGAGTATGGTCTCTCTTCGGTTGTATGGTCTCTCTTGGCATGTAATGCTATGCCGAATTGGCAGTGGTAAGTGAAATATCTCATTGTGGAAGTGGTGTAATATTGCATCATGTAAAAACGTGTATGAGCAACAAATGGTGTCTTTTTTTGTCTGGTGGAGGCATGAATGATGCATCTTTTAGTTTAAGTGACATCTTGAAATATTTATTGGGCTTAAGTGTGTAATTGCATAAAGGCAGTCATTTTGAATTGCATAAAGGTTGCCATTGTTAATTGTGTAGAACATGATGCTATATTTTGTTGGTTATTGGTTGTGACGTCAGATATTGATTGACTTTTTTTAAAGGAGCCAAGAGGATATCTCTATGATAGGATGGTTCTGTTGGCTATAAGCCATGGGGTCTAGTAAGAAGGTGGCCATTGTGAGTGGAGCAAGGGATACCTTTCATTCCATAAGCGCAGCAGCTTGCACTGTGTGTAAATCAGTACATGTGGCAAGTACTGTCTCCATGCTAGCAGATGCTCTCATTGGTCAGCTAAGCACTGGGATGTTTGCTGTGGTACGTTTGATGATCATTTGTATGTTGTGATGTCTGCTATTTTATGGCTGGTTGTCTAGTCTATCAGTTGTATGCTGTGATCTATGCTGTAGGATGCTCAGTGATCTCGGCCATCAGTTATATACTCTGATGACTGCTAGGGCATGCTTGATGACCTTGTGTCAGTTAAACACTGTCATATCTATTTATTTATTTATTTATGTTTCCATTTGTATAGCGCACTAAGCTCTCAGGCATCAAGTAGCTCTTACATGACCAGTTGGTTGGAAGAAACAGAGCATGAGTGGTGTAACACAGAGTACAGAAGAAGCAGCAGGAGAAGACAGAGCAAGGGTTCAGAACTGATGCAAATAGTAGAGTTTGTAGAGATTTCCGGAAGGCCCATTAAGAGCGTATGTGCTATGGAGTGCCTGATTATCTACTTTATCAGTTGTATGCTGTGACCTATGCTGTAGCATGCTCGATGACCTTGCGATCAGTTATACGCTATGATGTCTGCATGCTCGGTGCTTTCTTGCAATAGTTATGGGATTACAGAGGAGAAATCGTATGCTTGGTCAGTAATACTGAACGAGAAGTGATGCTAATTGTTTGGCATAACAGTTTACAGCGGCGAGACACACCTAGTGGGAGGACGCGAAATGCCCAAGGCAATAGTCATAATGTGAGGGGGTGTCAGTTATGCAGGGCACAAGAGATACACTCTTGCACCAGAGAGCTGTCCGCTCTCTGTTCATCATACTGTGCACTGGACATAATATACGCAGGTGTGGTTCGGTTGTTGTATGAGATGCCACTGCATATTACCATAAAGTGCAGGCAGTGGTGTCTCTGAGTTACCTATGTTTTGTATATACACACCATGGTCGAAATTTAGCATTCTTGACACAAGAGCTTTCAGACTCTTCCCAGTGCCTGCTTACAGGGGCCCTGAAAATGGTGACGATTGGCATAGGAAATGCATGTCGTTTTAGACTGCTTATAAGATAATAGCCACCGAAAGATGTTTCACCTGTCGTGTATGGAACACCTTCGCCAGCTGGCTCTCTCTAAGTCCAGGGACATGCACGCAGATGGACAGTATTACTATCATCTACTGGCAATGTGCTGCAACAGGCACCACATGCTGAAGTGAAACAAGCAGGGCAGGACAGCAAGAAGCACAGAGTAAATACACCCTCAACACGTGCAGCAGGCAATGGAGGAAGTGGGAATAAGTCACCCTATCACACGTATCAGCCTTTACACTTCTCTTGCAACCTCTATGTACTCGGTGTACAGCAAATAAGCGCCGTCTCAGTTTCCCTCCTCCCAACTTTCTCATCACCCTCAATGCTCAGAAAACAGCCGGTCAGCCTGAAAAATAATATACAAGAAACCAACATAACATTAGATTGTGTTCTTTTCTTCCCTCTCCTTTTCTAGCCTACTTCTCCACCTAACCGTCTGTCCACCCTGTGATGAATCCTATGGAGCCATCACTGATTCTTCGGCAAGGATCTCCTCCCGTATGGCCTGGCGATGGCAGCTGCTGCTTGATCCTGACCCTGGGGACAGTACTATAAGGGGGGATCATGTGGGAGTAGATGGTTGTCGGGGAAGGTGGTGACCCCATCAGGAGAGATGCAGTATTCCTCCCTTTCTATAGAAGAGGACCTCATAATTCCTGTTCTTGATGGATTGTTGTCACTATACAAAGCCCTACTGTTGTAAAACTCAGAACCCCTTTCCTGCAAATTACTCTATACAAAATATCACTCATATCTCATAAACACAGGACACAACCCTAACACCTCCTGTTAATAATGGTTTTCTACGTGAAAGTCCTAAACAATATCACTTTAGAAAACCTGGGAATTCTATGAACTCCAACTCCCATAACGGCTCAAGTACTGAGACAAGGAACAGGAATGAGGAGTTAATGCAGATGGAAAGAAATACAAAGTTGAACATGCGGACTAGTTGTTTTCATAAAGTACGAGTGCACAGACATTTAAAAATGGTATCCGCATTCAAGAAAGTAGCAAAAGCGGGAGAAGGAAGCAGTACGGAAAAGGACCATGCTGGAGAGAGCAGGCACTTTCAGGCTCGCATCTACATACCAGCATGGGTGAGAGCAGGAGAGACGCAGTGGGCACTGTAAGAGGACCATGGAGCACTGACAGCAGAGATACTGGAGACACGGTTGTGCCGAGAAGCAGCAGTCTAGCCAGCATCTGAGCGCATAGCTGCTGGGAGCACTGGTAGGTGTTCTGCAGTGCGAGGGAGGCTGTCCCAGAGGAAGCTACACCGCAGCAACGTGCCATGGGTCTGGGATGCTGCAAGACACTGGTTAGTCTGCCCAGAACGACTAGGGATCCTGGGGCATACCGAAAGGCATGTAAGCAAATAAGAATATTTGAATATCGACCAAATGAAGTGCAAAAAAAGAACTTGAACAAGTTCCCATGTATGAGATGTCAATGCAAGGACAGTTGGAGCAAGTGTTAGCCCAAGCACACAAGTACTAAGGAAGATATTAAAAGCCTGAATGTGAACAAGCCCCCGTGTATGAGATAGCAATGTGGTGAAAGTTGCAACAAGTAGAACCTCAAGCCAGTAAAGTGGAAGCACAATGAAGTAATACACCCATCCTATACTAAAGGACAGTGAAACAAAGACGTCCTGGTGAAATGAGTACATCAGGCAGTAAACATTTGGGGGAATATACCTGGTAGAAAAGTATACCGAGGATCTGCAAGACCCCAAAAAGGGATTCCTGGCAGGAGTATACCAGGCAATCCATTCAAAGTATATGGAAGCATGAGACATTGTGATAAGATACCTGGCAGGAGATTATACCAGGGGATCTAAGAGGTTGATGAGAAGGAGTTCTGGCAATCAAAACACCGGGCATTTTGAAGTTAAATAAAATCTTTGAAGTGGTGGGAAGATACCCTGCAGGGGAGTAAACCAGGAGACCCATTAAAGGCACAGAAAGAGAGTTACTTTCTTTGCAAACCACATGTTAGAAACGTATACCAGAGACTCTAGGAAGCACATGGAAAATATGTGGGTGGATAGATATACCAGGCATGATGTTAAACAAAGACCTTATTCATGTTTCATGTTTCGATCAAAATACCTTGAAGAGGGGTATATCAAGAGACCTGAAGAGCTCACAGGAGGATACCTAATAGACTAGCACATCAGGTGATCCACCAAGATATGCAAGAAGTTTAAAAGAACCTTATTTGAAAAACCCCATCTAAACAAGATCCTTTTTGTGAACTCAGTGCAAAGACACTCTGGAAGAGCTAAATAGTATGGGACATATTGTTTGCACAGGAACTTTCTGAACTTGGTGCAAAGAACCCAAAGAAACCATTGTTTGAAAGAGACATTTTTGCCATCCGTAACAAACTGCTGTTTGAAAGATACACCCTCTGGATCCAAGGATTCCTCCTTGAAAAATACTATTTTCAGTTGGATGTATATACTTGCTTTGATGCACTTTTTGCCAAATAGACGTCAGAGGCATTTCTTTGCACCCTTAGTTAGTGTCAGATTAGTATGTTTTGGACACAAGAACAGTTTTTAAGTTTGACGACTTGACATAGACTGATCTTTATTTTTAATTTCCTAGATAGGGAAACTCTCTTGAGGATAGGGACAGAAAGGCCTTTATCCAACCTTTTTATTTTAATAAAGATGACTGATAATTAAACTATTACTTTCTGTCCGCCTCTCTTCTGAACCCTCACAACTGTTTTGAATGGCTCGAGCAGTGTAAAGTGCGAGAAAAGCAACCAAGGTAGCGTAAGATAACTCACATTTCAACCCAACAACTCAGGTTGCTCAACTGTCTCATCCACAAGACTTACAGTTCTTTTTCTGCAGATAACACTTAGAGCTACCTGCCTCTCAATGGCCGAAAGCTTCACTCCGGCAGACATGAGGGAGCCGTGCATGGCACTAGGCTGCCCCCTCTCTCTGTTATTCAGTTCAGTGCAGGCTCCTTTTGTCAACACATCCTCAGCTCCACCTATCGGGTGTCCCCCTTCCCTTTTCTATAAAACACACACACACACAGACACACATATACACACACACACACACACTCTGCCTGTCTCCACCCAACTCTTTCTTATCCCGGTGCACCCGCTTTAGGTGCAAGCATGTTGGTGCAGGCCTTTTGGCGCCGGCCGTTTTGGCACAGCTTCTTTGCTGCATTTTCCATTTTAGGCGCAACCTGTTGGCCGCAGCAAACAGGGCAAATGAAATGAAGACGCTACGTCGAAACGGCCGGCGCCAAAAGGCTTGCCTCTTAATGTCTGTATCAGTCCCTATCTACGTGTCCTGACAACCTTCTCACTCACTTCACTTCCACTGCTTGTACCTTTGATGGGTGGAACCAGCGCCCTCCTGACACCTCTCACCCTGCTGCAAGCCCTGCCAACAAACCTGGGCTGTGATTAATCACCTCCCCTTCATTCCAAACTTCAAACATCCCCCTCCCTTCCTGCATAACCATGCTATCCGATCTTCCACACATACTGCTACACCCCCCTAATCTCCCTCTTTCATCTATATCTAACTACTTCCATCATTACATAACTCACCACGCCCTATTCCACCCACTCTTTTCCACAACCAATCCTTTCCCAAGCCTTTTAACTGCATATCCTCCCTGTAATGCGCCCACCTTCCAGGTTCTCACCCAGCACGCTACTCCACTTACTTCTTCCTCCCACCCCTCTTTTTCAGCCTCTCCCAGCTACCTCTCGCTATAGCTATATGATATGATATGATAAGTCATTTATAAAGCGCCTGTACACAAGTGTTTCTAGGTGTGACAAGGCAAGGAGGGAATACAGAGGGAGGACAAGCCAGACGATCTTACTAGTGCTTAAGTCATTCGATCGTCCCTACCATCTGTTCACCACCATACACCACAACCTCTCTACTTCAATTACGCGTCTGCCCTCCATACACCTTCATTTGTACCTCAGAACATTATTTCTTCCTGACCACACCTAGCCCATCCAGTCCCACCTACTTCAACATGCCACCAACACATGCCTCCACACCGACACCTTCAACCTAGCCATCCACTTACCACCATGCACTCTCTTCTCCCTGACCCAGCTAACCCTATCTCACCAGGCACATCACTGACCTCAACCCCACACACCAAACATCACCACACCCATCATCATGGAAGCCTACTCTCACTCCAAACCTATCACATTGCAATCACCAGCTACCTGGGCTATGTGTCATTCTGACCCATACCACACCTATTATTAGCAAATTACACATGCAAATTCTCACCACACTCCAGCCCTGCACATAGTAATTGCACACAATAATGTTGCATGGGAAATACTAATGGCTAGTCATCTGTGTAGATGCAATGATAGGCAGTCGTGCTATGCAATGTTCAATTGCATTGGTAATTGGGGAATTTAAATGCTGCCCCAAGACAAAAAGAAAATGCATTTGGCTGACTGAGGCCTAAGAGTAGAGAAGATTAAACCCACGCTGTGACTGGCAGAGAAAAGGCCAGCATGTTATTCTGAACTATCAAGTAACTGTGTGCTGGTCTCAGAAAAAGGACAAATACAATTAAATTGGCCCAGAGTTCGAATGACAAAGTCCAAAACCAGAGGCCTACCTTCCTTTACAGGCTATTGAGACACTGAAATGCATTCTTCCCAAAGAGCAAAGCTGCCATAGAAATGAATACATTTTGCAGTTTGGGTTGAAAGGAACTGCTTACTGAGGAAACTCCCTGGCCTGAATCATTCAAATGTATATTTATAATGTGAAGTTGGACATTGATGGCATGATGCAAGATATTAAACCAGGCCATTGTGCAAGGGAATGCCAACATTAACAAATACCAGTTGTCTGTGCACGTAGAAAAATTGTGCTTGGCCCAAAAGACATTTTCTCAGGAGATTCGAAGGCCCAGGCACTGCACACCTCTCCCCTAACCTTATCCGACTATCAGGCAATGTCTTTGAAGCTCAAAGAGGCAAGAAAAGGAGTGGAGCTTGTGCCGGGCAAAGGTTTTATGAGGTGAACAGATGGCCAATGTGAAAACAAAAGACCCAGTTAATGGAAGTCAACACTTAAAAATACATGGAATTAAAATGTTATTCCAGCTGGGGTCCAGGATTTGATTGACAAGTGACAGGTTACAGGAGACTGCCACGTGAGTGAGGGGCCGGAGTTATATCCTTTGTTCAAAGAAAGTAAGGACAGATTGGCATTAGTCCAGGGAGAAAGAACCGTTTATGCCAGGCTTGAGTCAACAAAGGCCAGAGGCCAGGCCTACACACAGATCTTGGGTACAAAAATATGCCAGTTAAATGAAGGGAATAAATGCATGTCACTATTTTCACATAGGATTGTATGTAGGGTCATACTTTGGCTTTTATCTCAGCAACCATAACTCTCACCAAAATCATTCAAATATCTTTGAAAGGATCATGGAAAGCTCCACCCAATGATTAAACTCTCATACAAATTCGACCTTGAGAACTGACGTTATAAGCTGAAATGTGATGATAGTTTCCCAGAAAATGTCAAGAAGCAGTGATTTGGGAAGATGATAGCTTGTTCAATTAGATGTCTGTACAGAGAATCTCGTGTTGGTAACTGTTACATTTGTTAAATAAATTACAAAAATCTGTCATTTAAATATGTAACCTTGTGCTGAAGTGAGACACATTTCATTAAGTATGGCACGATCAGACCAAAGAAGATATATCTATTTTATGATGCTTATTTTTAAATTGAAAAGAAAATGCCATGTTGTCGTTTTTAAGGTCATAAGTGAAGTGGTCAAAAATGCTATTTCAAAGGGATGGAGTCATAAATCTCAAGGATTGAGGCTTAGCAACTAAAGGAATCAATCCAAAGAGAATAGGCTATGACTTGTTTAAGGGGCGGAACATAGATACCCAATTAGAATTAGTAGCCAATGAGCCGATGTCTCCTAACTTGGATACTTTGGGGTGGGGTGTGTTAAAGATTTATAAGGAGACACACAATGGGAAAAGGGGGAGCTGTCTGATATGTTCTGAGTGGGACTGCTCGAAAACTAACATTGTCTGGGAGACAGGAATTGGAGGAAACCTGGAAAAGCAACAGAGACTGGGGATCCAGATTCAGGAAAGGCAAATACAGGGATTGCTGCAAGAGGCCTCTACGACTGAACCTGAAGAGGCTATCTAACCAAGTCCCTATGCGGTCCATGAGAAGATTCAGGAGCCCTGATGACTTCTCCTGAGAACCAAACCTAGAAATATTCCATGTAAGAAAGCTTGCCCAACAGAATCAAGTCTTGAGGGGATCTGTTTTATTAACTTCCCCTTAGTGATTGTGTAGGCAGACCAAGTAGATCCTTAGCATTTTTATTAAATGATAATATAATTAATGTCCATATGGTCAAAGGACTCGGGTGAGCTTGGGGGGGGAGTTCTAAACCTCTGATCTCTTCCCTAGCACTGCTTAAAGTTACAGTCATTTAAAATAAGTGGTTTTCCCTTACCTTATTGTGGCCAACTCCAAAATCCCATAAAGGGAAAGGTTTATGTAAAAACAAAATTATCAATGGTTTGGCACTCCCTGAACCCTGCCTTGAAGCAGAAGGGCTCCAAAGCATAACTGAATATCGGGCCTTGTGGCATAGGAAAAGTGTCTTCCCAAAGTTAAACCAAGTAAAGTCACTGATTTAAAGGACATCTCTGCAGAAAGTGAGAAAGTGACTCATGATAAAAGCGAGATTTGTCATTGCGTTGGGTTGAAGTTTTGTTTTTAAAAATCTGTGTTGTTCTCTAACACTGCTAGTATTTCCAAGTGTGCAGAGAGATTAAAAATAAAGAGTGCTGCATGTGTGAAATAGCTTTCGCCAAATGAAAAGTGTTGCATGTTATTTAAATTAAACTTCATTAAAAGTGTATTGCTGAGCGTATGATCCGGTCAGGTTTCAAGGAACTACATGTTATAAAGTAAACCCCATGCAAAGTATATTGTGAAGCTAGATTGTTCTGTCATGTCCAGGGTGCTGCACAACTCTGTACATTAAGAGTATTTTGTGAGTGACCCAGGTATCTGAAGTATTTTATAGACCTGTGTTCCTATGTAACAAGGGTGGAAACAACCAAAGAAGGAAAACTGTACAGGTGGTGGGGTTAAAGAGTCTGTGAACTCTGTTATCCTAAACCAACTTGTGTTACCCATTTGTGTAAAAATTGAATTGTCAGGAAAGAAAAGCATTTGGGCCACTGAGTGAGAAGGCATAGTGTGTGATTTTGTGAAAACATACATTTTACATATTAATTAATACAAATATATTCTTTCTACACACCGGCCTGGTTCTTGGCTTACCTACTGTTAAAGGTTGAGGGATCTACGTGGTATGGTATTGTTCACAAACAGGGCTAGATTGAATTATATAAACAGGTACATTTGTTGCCCCATAGATATATCCTACAAATTGTCATCCAATGCATATAAAGTTGCATGATATCCAATGCACTGACATGTAGGCTGAGGCATACAGACCTGGAACCGTGCAGTAATATACCTCCAGCCAACTCCAGCCAACTCACGGTCCTTTGAGGCCATACCAATAGAAGTTTAGACCCCTGCAATGGCCCAAAATATGTTTCTTATTCAAATTTCTAAAGTTTGAATGAAATGAAGAATCGTGTGAACAGAGTCTTCTGTGTGGACCTTGGCACAGTCATATTGCTGATCTTCAAATGCGCAGGTCTTCAGTGGTCAGAAGATATATACAAAAGAGGTGGCTACCCCGTACTGTGAAAGAATGAGGTATTTCTATTTTCAGTTCAGTTCTCTGCTGCTTGCTGCACATGGGCTAATGCGAGCCTCAACAAATACATTGCTCACCCTCCTCAACCACTGCCGACGTTCTCAAGTGCTACCAAAGACCACAAGATACATTCCCCTCAATGTCTCCAAAATACCAGCCATTGAGGGCATGCCACAAGTGCTAGAATACATAGAGACACATCAATACACCTACAAAGGTGGGCAAAGGAACCAGCTCTTGCTTCGGCAAAATGGCTTTTCATAAACAATCTCTAAAACTGCTTGCAAGCCTGGACCTCAAACATAGGGGCTCGTCAGCGCTGGTCGTTGGGCTGGATTTTCCCGGATCGGGGATCCGGCAAGAAATGTTTCCTTAGGAAATATATTTGTGCCCTCTCATGTAATTGACCTCGTTTTGTTACCAAAGCCAGGACTCGAACTGAGGTTGTACACACCGAGGTCGACCCGCTTGACGGCTGAAACATCGGATAAGAATCCCTTTGAATATGCCTGCTAATATTGTACTCGGCTGAAAATATTTAAGTACATGCACTTACAAATACAAGATGTGCACCTTTTATAATTTGCTTGCAACATTATAGAAAAAGTTCCTCCTTTCTTGAGTTAGTTTCTAGTTGTTAGTAATGTATTAATAACCCGCCCTGCTATACATGTTTATATTTGGGGGTGGGGGGAGAAATATCTACTGAGTCACAGACTATAACGCTACCTCTCATCCTCCGCCTGCTCGGTCACCACCACCCTCCACCGACGCCGTAAATGGCGGGATCCCAGAGTTGGTCATCGCCATTTCCAGCACTGGGGCTAGTGTGAATTAAGGGCTACTGATGCACACGCTGTGGAAAGCGTGCCGACTAGTAGGGGTCGAGAATAAGGGCTCTCCGCTGCCTTTGTGCAGCCGGTTTTTTAAACCTGGTCTGCTGCTTTCCCAAGCAGTTTTGAAGATCAGATGCACGCAGCCCACCAGTCGTTAGTTAACATTAGTCACTACATACGTCTATTTTCTTAAATGTCCTAATTAGGCTACCCTTTCGCAGAGGCGTAGTCAGGATTGTCCAGCAAATGGGACCTGAAGCTAATGTAGTTGGGCCCACTGCACTGACAACAATATCTGTAAATGCCTACACAGCGCTGCGGAGTGGGCTTTTACAGATTTTGGGTGTTCCTTGCCCATCTGGTCCTGTCTACACCTCTTCCCTTTCGGCATGCCTGCCCACCCTCCACGTGCTGTGCTTCTGCCGCCTGCCCATATTTACATTCACCGAAGAGAAGGTGAAGCAGAGGGCAAAGGAGGTCCCCTTGCAGTGCATTCAGAACAACGTAGCAGCGCCTGCCTCCTACATTACACCTCGCCAGGGAAATGTCAACAGAACATCTGGCGGAATGGCGGCGATAAACACATCATCTGGCTCTGCAGGATTATGAGGACAATTAAACAATCATGTAAAATTATCTTTTCAATAGGTCTGTACCTTCTGTGCCCCCTCCTTCCTGCGATCTCGCTTTGAGAAATGGCTGCTAATGGAAAGAACCACGCTTTAAGGTGAATGGCAAACACCACCGGGCAATGGAGTAGGCAGAGCTTCTTCATCTAATACCACAGGCTTCACCCAGCAGTCTGACTGGTGGCAGTGTGTCCGCAAGAGCTCGCCCTTTTAGACCAGATCTGCAACCTGCTGCTCTCCAGATGTTTAGACTATGGGTCTCATCACGAGTTGGGCGGTATCCTGACTGGAATACCGCCCCGCTTTATTTGCGTTAGCGCCCACCCGTCCAGCGGTATTACCGCCGGTTCAAGGGTTGGGTGCTAAATATTACTCCCCTTTAACTATTGGGTGCAGTGGACCCACAATACCGCCAGCGGTAATTGTGCTGAAAATGGGCAATTTCCTGTTGTGTTTACCTCCAGCTCTGAGCTAAGGGTAAACACGCTGGGCTCGAGATTGGGCGGATCGTTAAATGCGGCAGTAACGTGTTACCGGAGCAATTAAGGGCTACCACCCAACTCGTGATGAGGTCCTACGACTCCCAAAATCCCTCATCGTTAATCATGCTGGCTAGGGATGATGGTAGTTGTAGTGCAGCACATCTAGAGAGCCAAATGCTGCAGAGCCATGCCTTAGGTGGTCAGGATATGGAGGAGGTGGAGGTTGGCAGAGGGACACTCCCTTTCTCAAAGAGGGCTTAGCAGAGTCAGTGGGAACTTTACTGCGGGTTTGGCAGAGACTGGGAATTAAGGACGCTTAAAAAATGCTGAAATGGTCTCATGTGGGTCGGCCTGTGAAGGTTTGGCTGGTCACAATGATAGCGGCTTCCAACATGACCTCACACTGAAGGTGGCTGCCCGTACCCCATGCCCACCAGAGGTGGCTGCAACTACACGTCTGACACAAGGGGTGGCCGCCCAGCTTATCTTCACTCCAAGGATGGCCGCAGGAACATGATGAGATGAAAGGGTGCTGCAGTGACATCTTTACATCGAAGGGGGCTGCATTCCTTATTTTTGCACAGGAGGTGGGGCCGGCATGCTGGGCACATTGCAGGAACAATCCTCATGCTACCGGTGGCTGCAGGCCTCCTCAGAGCCAACTGCAAGTACAGCCTTCTTCTTCGCATTGTCACCATCACCGTAGGAACCGCCTTGGCAGCAGGAGGGAGGAATACGCACATGACCTCATCAAGAGACGCTGCGGGTTTGCATTCACACCAAAGGTGTCCACGATGATGAGCAAATCCAATAGATGATGATGGTCCCTGTACAGGGCTTAACACACATCTTTTTGCTGGTAATGCCACGCAATACACGTCTTTACAACTAAAAGTCCTACTGCTACATGCACAATTTTCTCACCAGAAGCGGATGCAGGTCTATGTTTTGCACCAGAGGGGACAGCAAACTGCGGCTCTCCAGAGGTTTGGGAATATGACCCCCAAGATCCCTTAACATTATCTATGCCGTGTAGGGCTGATGGTAGTTGTAGTGCAAAACACCTGGAGTGGCAAGGGTTACAGACTCCTGCTGCAGCCATATTGTTCACATCGGGTCTAGCAATGGGAATGCCCTTTGATTCGGCGGCGAATGTGCACATTATCTGATTACATGGGGAAGCTGCTGGCAGGAATTTTACACCGAGGAGGCTGCAGGGTCGCATTCGCACCAAGAGCGGCTCCACGTGCAATTCTCCCACCCGGCATGGCTGTCTGCCTATTCTTCACACCACAGGTGGCAGAAGGCCTATACTTTGCACCAAAGGTGGCTGCGGGACTAGTCTTCAATCCAGAGATGGCTACAGGCCTAGTACATGCCCCAGAGGTGGCTGACAGTGCATTTTGCACACCAAAGGTTGCTGTGGCTCTATTCTGCATAGCAGAGGTGACCGTGTGCCCATTCTTCGCACCAGAGGTGGCTGCATGCCTTTGTTGCATAGCAGGGGTTGTTGCGGGCATGTTCTTCACATCAGAGGTGGCTGCATGCCTTTTTTATGTGAGTTCAGTTGAGCAGGAAAATTTAAGGAATTGTGGTTCCTGCTTGATCTTAGCACATGAACACACCTCTATGTGTCTCATTTTCCCTTTTATTGTAGTTAAGTAATAGAGTCAGCCTCTCTCTGTCCCCTCGCCCTAGATAGGCGGCCCATCACCGGCACCTAGGGGAAGTAACCACCCAGAGGGCGCAGTTAGCTTGGTTCGAGGGTCAAATAATAGATGAGGAAAAAGAAGCAGTTGACCAAAACCTGTACATGTTATGTGTGGAAGTACTATTATTCTTCACAACTAAGGTGAGTGCGGGCCTATTTTGCATCCGATTTGTAGCTGCTGGCCTATTCTGCACAGCACAGGAGGTTGCAGGTCTATTCTCCACACCAGAGGGGGCTGTCGATCGATACATTGCACCAGAGTTGGCTGCAGGCCTGTTCGTCGTGCCAGAGGTATCTACAGGCCTGTTCTTCACGTCAGAGGTGGTTTGAGTCGTTGCTCTAGAGCTGGCTGCAGGTACAGTCTTCATTCACATTGGTTGAGAGAACAGGAATGACCTTTACACTGGAGGTGGATACACCATTATCTTACCTGTGAACACTGCAAGCAGGATGTTTACACTAGAAGTGGTTACAGATATGCATGCACACCAAAAGAGGATAACACCAAAATTCGCACACCAGAGGTGGCTGCCCATCAAGTCGTCACTCCAGGGGTGGCTCAGGCCTATTCTTCACACCAGGAGTCTGCATGATGAGTTTTCACACTGGCGGTGCCTGCAGGCCTATCCTTAATACCAGAGGTGGTTGCAGGCCTTTACTCCACACCAGAGGTAGCTGAAAACCTATTTTCCACACTATAGGTGCCCTATTTATCACACCAAAGGTGGCTTTTGGCCTATTTTGCATTACATTTACTGTGCACATCAGACGATGCTGCAGGCATAGTCTGAACACCCGCGGTGCCTGCAGGCTTATTCATCACAACTGAGGTGGCAGCAGGTCTACCATTGGTTTCTGCAGACTTTTTCAGCATCCAATGTGTAGCTGCAGGCCTATTGTGAACACCAGAGGTGGTTGCATGCCCATACTTTGCATCAGAGTTGGATTACGCCCTTTTCATCACACTAGAGGTGGCTATTGTTAGATGTTACATACCATTGGCTCTTGGAGGGCTATTTTGCACACCATTTGTGGTGCAGGCCTACTCTACCTAGGGGGTCATTTCGAGTTGGCCAGTATCCCGGCGGTGAATCCGGCTGAATACTGCCCAACGCAAATACCGTTACCGCCACTTGGTCCCATGGTAATATCACCGGATTGCATGTGGCAGTGGCAGTTTTTTAGTTCATTGAGACTCAATTGGGCATTTTTTGGTGCAATTACTGCAGCAGTAATTCCGCTGTTGTAATTCCACCGAAAATGGGAAGAAAGTCGGCGGATTTACCGCCAGCTCAGAACTGGAGAAGAAGCCTCCAACTTTACGCCCAACTCATATTTGGGTGATGCAGCAATGCGGAGGTAAAGGTATTACTGCCGCATTTTTACAGCACTAGCCAACTCGTGATTGAGCCCCCATATCTTCACACCAGAGGTGACTGCAGACTCATTCTTCACACCAGAGGTGGTTGTAGGCCTAGTCTTCGCACCAGTGGGGGTGCAGGCTTATTTGTCACACCAGAAGTGGTTGCAGGCTTAGTCTTCACACCAGAGCTGGCAGCATACCTAGTCTTTGCACCAGAGGTTGTAGTTGCAGCGGGTTTAGTATGCGCACCAGATCTGGCAGCAGGCCTAGTTTTTGCACCAGAGGTGGCTCTAGACCAATTCTTCAAACCAGAAGTGGTTGTGGGCTTAATCTTCGCACCAGAACTGGCAGCAGACCTAGTCTTTGCACTAGCGGTGGCTGCAGAGCCATTCTTCACGGTTCCATGTGTTAAAATCACTGCAAAAATGGCAGTGGACACCAAATATAGCGGCAAAAAGGCTGTTGTTTTGCTGCCGCAATCCATGTAAAGGATGCGGGGAACACCCCCGCAAACCCGGACCCATTATACCACTTAAAGTGTGCGGGGGACATCCCTGCAACCTCTGCTCCCCTTAAATGGTGTAATGGGGTACATCTTTAACGGGTCAAACCACAGCATTTTTGCTGCGATTTTTTGTACAGGCTACATTTATGCTGCAATTTCATCACTGCATACCTTCTTCACACCAGAAGTGGTTGCAGGTTTCGTCTGCGCACCAGAGCTGGCAGCAGTCCTAGTCTTTGCACCAGCGGTGGCTGAAGACCCATTCTTCTCACCAGAAGTGGTTGCAGGTTTAGTCTACGCACCAGAGCTGGCAGCAGTCCTAGTCTTTGCACCAGCGGTGGCTGAAGACCCATTCTTCTCACCAGAAGTGTTTGCAGGTTTAGTCTGCGCACAAGAGCTGGCAGCAGTCCTAGTCTTTGCACCAGCGGTGGCTGCAGACCCATTCTTCTAACCAGAAGTGGTTGCAGGTTTAGTCTGCGCACCAGAGCTGGCAGCAGGCCTAATCTTTGCACCAGCGGTGGCTGCCGACCCATTCTTCTCACCAAAAGTGGTTGCAGGTTTAGTCTGCGCACCAGAGCTGGCAGCAGTCCTAGTCTTTGCACCAGTGGTGGCTGCCGACCCATTCTTCTCACCAAAAGTGGTTGCAGGTTTAGTCTGCGCACCAGAGCTGGCAGCAGTCCTAATCTTTGCACCGGCGGTGGCTGCCGACCCATTCTTCTCACCAAAAGTGGTTGCAGGTTTAGTCTGCGCACCAGAGCTGGCAGCAGTCCTAGTCTTTGCACCGGCGGTGGCTGAAGACCCATTCTTCCCACCAAAAGTGGTTGCGGGCCTGTTCTTCACACTAGAGGGGCCTGCAGACCAATCCCTAGCACTAGAGGTGGCACAGGCCTAGTCTTCACACCAGAGCAAGGAGCAGGCCTTTTCAGAATGCCAGCCTTGTCAGTGCCTACTGGCAGTACTCTGCACACAGACAGCGGGGAGGAGCACGTCTGGAAGAGATGCTTTTTGCTCAGATAGAGATTATGCCGAAGGTCGGAGGCTTTTCTTTTTAAAGTGTCCAATCTCAGGTGGAAGGAATCCTTGGAGAAGGCAATATAACCGAACAATAACCCCTGCTCGGCTCCCCCTGGTTGGCTCTGAAATGGTCCCATCACGCGCTGGCACACAGCACGCCGCTTCCATTAATTCTCCTCAAATTTAGTCCTCTGCGCTGAAGGGGCATCAATCGCCTTTACGATCTCGAACAAAAAATACTTCAGTCGTGTGTGGGAGAGGTAGAAAGGGGGAAGAGGGTGGGGGTGGGGGTGGGGGGGTGGGGGGGGGGGGCGGAGGCGCGCGGCAAGTGAAGAAACGACGAGTGCCAGCAACGGTAATGGGAAAGAGGGGGCAGTGAAAAAGCGGGGAGAGGAACGGGGGAGAGGGGGATGGAGAGGGCTGGGGTGCGCAATGAGAGGTGAACAAACACAAGGGTGAAGAAAAGGTGTAGAGAAGAGGCCGGTTTCAAAATAACAGCAACAAGAGCGACAAATAAAACGAATGGCATATCAATAAATTTCTACATGCAAACATGTGTATACACATGTATTCATAAGTTGTAACCTGTACCCATGCTGGCATATGTGTGGGTAACCCCCCAACACCATACCGCCAGTCATCCAAACAAAATATCACCTTAGTTAAGCTAACGAGTTCATTTAATTACACGTTTTTCACTACCAAATAACTGCTTAGAACGCTTAATTAAGCTATCAATAAGCCGTTTACCTGTGGGCAAACGCTATTTGCATTATACTTGATAAACAATGTGCATACGTTTGCAGTGGATTCCTGGTGTGAAGTAATCGGGGACGTGAGTGGTGTGGAGTTGGTATTTGAGAATGTTTTTGTCAGTTGCCGCAAACTTTGCATTTTAAAGCACTTCTGACTATTTGGCTTATGTGTTGGTTGTCCCCTTAAGATACTGCGTGTTTGGGGTCCATAATGTCTGAGGCAAGGTACTGGTGGCTGTTAGGGAGAATGTTAATTTCTGTGCCAATTCCCTTTAAACGTAGAGACCCCGAGCTCTTTTGTTGGCCTCAGGACTTTTACATTTTTACTCCAGAGTGAGTGGGACCTTTTCCCCCACTCCCTCATGCGTTTTTTTCTGACTAGGATGTTTGGTTTCTTACTGTTTAATGGAGTCTGGTAAACTCCATAGGCGTCTGATTTTTGCATTGTGACACAGCCACTGAAAAGTCCCTTGGACGTCTCTTAATGTTTAAATACATTAACTTGGGTGAACTACTGTTCAGGGTGGTGTGTGCTGGGCCCACAAAATAAAAGGTTAGTAAGGCCAAAGTCATCCTACTATTGTTGGGAACAGTAGTTCACCCAAGAAAATGTAGTTAAACATTAAGGGAAGTCCAAGGCCCTTCCAAGTGGCACTTCACAAAAGGTGCCCGGTGTCACAATGCAAAAAGCAGATGCATATGGAGTTTAGCAGACTCCATTAAACAATAAGAAACACAAAAATCTGAGTCAGAAAAATCCATGAGAGTGAGGAAAAATTCCCACTCACTCAGGAGGCAGAATTAAAAAGCCATGAGTCCAGCAAAAGAGCTTATAGGGAATTGGCACAGAAAGTCAAATGCTCTCTAACACCGAGCTGTTGGAAATATAAAGGCAGTGCTTGCGCTCTCAGTTTCTCCAGCGCAGGAAGCACTAGAGGAGCACCCACTACAACCAGCAGCTGTGTACATCCCCTGGGCTTCGGAGGCAGAGGAGCACATTCTAGTCCATATGCACGAGGTGTTGCTGCTGGAGTCTTCAGGCAGAGTTGTACATGAACAATACCCATTGTCAGGTCCCAAGCTGGGCTGCATTAATGCCTGACCAGCGATTTTAGCAGAGGCAGAGTTGCACACAGTGTTCCAGTACCCTGTGCAGACCTAGCCAATTCAACCTACAAGTAACTGAGCTGCTGCTTATTGTGTGTGTGTGTGTGTATATATATATATATTTGCAAAAATGTGTGAGCCCATCTACTGAAAATAAACGAGGCCAAGTGACCTGTTCGGAACAGTTTCCACTCAGAAGGGTCTAAAACCATGTTTTAGCTCACTATACCTTGGCAGAGGTGAAATATGTATTTGCCTATCAGTCTGGTGCCGCCCACAAGGACTGTGGGTGGGACTAGAGTGACATACACATAGAGGATTCCCCTCAGAACTGGAGCAATCCTCCCCCACAGCTAGTAACTTCGGGCACTACCCCGTGACAGCGGATGTGATGTATCGGGAGGAAGAGGCGGTGAAGCCAGAGCAAGGAGAGAAAGAGAGGCAGAGACTACGGGTAGAGGGTGTGGCATCAGGGTCATATTTGCGTTTTGAAGCAGCCTGGGCATCATGCAGTGCCATATACATCCCCCAGAGCAGACCTGGGGGAAGTAAGACACGCAGATAGGGAGTAGGAAGTGATGCACAGAAAAGGTTAACAAGGGAGAATGGAAGCGCAAGAGGACACACGAGAGAACCTGGAGACAAAGAGCTGGAGGTGAGGGAGAGAAAGGAACACAGGTCTATTTGGCAAGAGGATAAGTAGCGTTCATCCTCTTCATTGCCCACGTTATATTTTGTTGTTTCCTTTTCTCTTTCTGCTTCTCAGCTGGGGGGACACAATATAGAGGTGGCTGATAGTACACAGTCTCTGGAGTCAGGCGCCCCGGCCGGTAATAGTAGTAGGGTCACAATGCACCGGAATTCGTCTGGGCCGAGGTAACCCCCATACTCAGGCAGCACTTGCTATGTTTAGCCTGGAGATTAAACCTCTACACTTTAGCTCTAATGTCAAATCTCAAAGGATGACAATCCATCTTCCACCACCTCTTGTGAAAATCCCTCTTTGAAATTGTAACGTGCACGGCTGTGTCATTAGTCACTGTGAACCCCTCGAAGAGAGGAAAGTGCACTGGCTGAAGAAAATTCCCATTTTATTCCTAGTCTCTGTAAGACTGCTCTATTTCCCAAAGCCCCTTCCCACCCCCTGATCCCACCCTCTGGGCAAAGACATTTAAGAAAAATAAATGACAACATCGCAAATGATGGCAGCTGGCGGCAAGAATAAATGGCTGACCACATACAAGCGCAAGCTGCATCATTAAGCACGCCACATAAGCCAAATTGGAAGAGATGTTGGTGATGTCATGATCCTCCTCTGGATCTTCATGAATGGCTCTGCAGCAGCAGGGTTTTGGTGAAAGGAATCAGACTAGCCATAGCTTCGTGGCAGGCAGGTTTACAGGATGCAACCTTGTTGACTCATCTCACTGCCGCCTACTCATTTCAATCAGCTCTCCTCTCTAATGAGAACTTACAGGGAAAGTGCTTAGAATAGTTCATGAGCTCTCTACTGATATTTGCACCTCAAAGATTGTTCCTGCTCCTAGCACACTAAAAAGCAATAAAAACCAGATTGTATTTCAGGAAAGTATATCATCTGGCAGTGACATATGACATACATTACTTACCATAATCATATTTCTGATGCTTGTATCTGCTTAGATTCACATGCTGTGCATAGGCCGACATCTTGTGGTAGGTGCAGCGTATTGCATTTTGTTTTTGAACTTCAAAAAGGGACGTCAACAGGGAGTGTTTGTAATACTATTGCTCTGTGACGTGTATTGTACCCATGATCCTTGACTCAACAAGGCCCCGCCGATTGTTTTGTTTCTGACAAGAGGGAGCATAAAGTGAATGCGTGAGCACAGAAAGTAAAAAAAGGGTGAAGGACGTCTATGTACCTTTAACTCCAAGTGGGGACCAAGGGTGGGTGCATGTGAATCTAAGCAGAGATAAGCATCAGAAATACGATTACGGTAAGTAATGAATGTCTTCTGAAGCTTGTGGATCTACTTAGAACCACATGCTGCGCATAGACTAGCGAGCAGTACTTGAAGATGGCGGTGGGTTGTTTGAAGGTACAGCGGCAAAAATATATCTTAGCACCTCTTGACCCACCTGTGAGTCAGTCTTAGAATGTGTATCTAAGCAGTAATGTGTAAAAGTTTGAATGGAACTCGAAGTAACTGCCTTGCAAATGGCATATAAAGGTACATTTGCAATGAAAGCTAAGGTAGCCTGTGCCTTAAGTAGAGTGAGCTCTGGGCGAAAAGGGTAAGATTTTCTTTGAAAGAGAATAACACATTTTTATGCATTTCACAATCCATTTTGAAATAGCAGACTTAGAGACAGGATCCTCTTTTCTTCCAGTGGCAATTGAAAAAGAATTGATCGGTTTTCTGTAGTGATTTTTTCTTATTGAGGTAATACATTACTGCTCTACTTAACGGTTTTATGGTTTGGCTCAAAAGGTGGGCCCATATGTTTAGTAATGACCACATTCAAGTCCCATCCGTGAGTTGGATTAGAAATTGGAGGGTGAAATCTTTTGACCCCTTTCATAAAGGCTTTAATGACAGGGACGTTGCACCAAGAAACTTTACTCTGAGAAATGGTGTAAGCAGAAAGAGCAGCAAGTTCACTATCAGCAAATTAAATACTAGCCCTGAATCCAAGAGATGAAGAAGGTATATAACAATGTGAGAAGGTGTGCAGTCAATAGGATTGATGCTACATGATTTCCACCAAATGACAAAGCGTTTCCATTTGTTCAAGTAGCAGTGTCTGGTAGTAGGTTTACGTGACTCCTTAAGAATGTTCCTGCACCTTTAAGGCCGATTTAAATGTGCAAATTATATGACTTCAGGAGCCAAGCTGCTAAATACAGTGTCTGAGGACATGTATGTAGCGTTGGTCCCTGATTCTGGGACAACATTTTGTAAGGGCAAGGTGATTTCATTGGAGGACAAAGAGACAGTCTCATTAGGCGTGAGAACCATATTTGACGGGCCCACATTGGAGTAGTTATTATTACATTTGACTTGTTCCTGGTACATCTTGTGGACGTTTGTGCTGAGGCGAGGAGTCTGGGGGAAAGCATAGACAAATCTCTGTGACCAATTCATCCACAGGACGTTCTGTTCGGATCTTGTCTGGGGATTCCTGGAGGCGAAGTATGGGCATTGCGCATTCTCCAGTGTTGCGAAGAGATCTATTTGTGGATGATCCCAGTTTGAGAAGACGCTATGTAAAATATCTGTGTTTAACTTCTATTCGTGGTCTACAGGAAGTGGTAAGTTTCTGCTGAGCACCACCCTTATGAATCATTCTGTGGGAAGAGTGACCTCCTACTGCAGGTGTGGTGAATGATTTCCCTTTCAGAAGGCTTTCCCTTGACCACTACCCCAAGGACAGTACGAGAGACTGCGAGACAACCACTAGATCGTCCCACTGACCGCTTGCTTGAGACCATTGTCTTGTGAGTCACTTTTGTATATGACGCATGCGCAGGCGGGCGTGAAGCACTAGGTAGATGCAGGACTCCATCTTTCCGAGCAGGCGCATGGCCTTGCATATGGCTATTTGACGACCGGTTATATATTGTGGGATCTGGAATAGCATGTTTTGGACCTTCTCGTTGGAAGACAAGACAAGACTGTCTTCGTTGGAATTAAAGCTCCAAGAAATTGTTTTATTTGGTTGGGCCGATATTTCTTCTTGTCGATTGAGAACCCTAGTTGGTACAGTAGGTTGATTGTATCTTGGGTGTTTTTTAGACCCGCTTGGGGTGTGTCCCCTGCAATTAGTCAGTCGTCTAGATAAGGATACACTGGGATGGACTTTCTGCAAAGGTGGTATAAGGAAGGCATGGTATCAAAGCAAGACGGACAGAAGTGATCATAGTTCAAGGGTGTTTATTAAACTGTAAAACGGGTGAGATAAACACCTACCTAACCGAAATCGAAGATGGGAGCAAGCTACGACCATCAAATAATAATAATACAGTCCTAGTGGAGTCTAGTCAAATAAAAAGGGCCTATACAAAAAAAGCTAATGCCACTCCTTACCGCTGTACTACAAAATAGTGTGGGATAATGTTCACAAGAAAAGAAAGAAATGTTCACAAAATGATAAGTCAAGATGTTATGGCTGTGGTCTCCCCCACAATTTTAGCATGGGACAAGGCGGGACTCTTTAGCACAGCACGCTCCTGGGCTTCTCTGGAACAAACTTACAGTTCCTTTTCTTTATATCAGGACCTTCTGTGCACAAGTCTCTTATCATGCAAAGTCTCTTGCTTCAGAGGGCCTGATATGCCAAAACAACAAAACAAAAGTTCCTTCTGCTAATTTTCACATCGGGTGATTACCTTTCACCCTTGGATCCCCCTCAGACAGGCTAAGATCCTCCTCTCACTCATTAGTCTCCCTATATCGTGTAAGAGGATTCAATCCAGCACTACAGCTAAGTCAATGCCTAGTCTGGGATACTGAATGGAAACCCTTATTGATATATCTTTATGTCCAGTTCATGAGTTCTGGATGACTACCCCTATATAACACCCCTCTCTTGGAATCCCCATGACCCCACTGAGCCAAGAAGTAGTTCTGTTTTGCAAGTTTAAAAGGTTTATTTGAGAATTTAAACAATATATATATATATATATATATATATCACACTTTTATAATGAATTAATAATTGAATATCGCACTTAATCTGAGCAGTAATCAGTAATGGATAGTCTGGCACTAGCACACTTGTGAATAGGAACAGAAGAATAAGGTGGTAGAGAATGCTTTATATAAGTTCAGATGGATGCAATGTTGAAAGAAAGGCAGTACAGAAAATACTCAATATGATTTCAACAAAACAATGTAATCACTTTTCTCTGGCAATCCACTCCCCCCCCTTATACAATGTAAGGAAATGAAGAGTAGCACACAGTTCTCAGACATGCAATCAAATGTAATTCAGTTCACCCCAGCAAGCTTAGACTACGGATAGAAGTTGAAACGCAGGCAAAATGCTTTGAATATGGTGACAATGCAGCGAGAATATGCTGAAAATACTTTTAATTCCCTTCAGGAGGTTCAGGGTGAGTGGTATCTAGTTAATATGAGTTCAGGCTCACTCTAGCAATGATTCAGGGATGGTTCTTAAGAGGCAAACGAAATTTAGCAGTTCAGGCAAAAGCAGCTATCTTTTTACAAGTAAAGAAATCGGGCCAAATCGCAAATGGCGGCAAAATTCGCGAGTGCGAGAATCGTGATTACGGCGAAAGTATGAGTAGCAAGTCGATTCTAAGCTCGTTGAAAAGCCGAGATTCTAAGCTTTCAGAGGAAAGTTAAACCAAGTTCCTAGCACAAACGGTTCCAGAGATACGGACGATTAAATAAAGGTAGTTTTTCGGATTTGAAATTTTAAAAGTTCAGAGCGACAGGTTACAGCTTGCAGCTAGAAAATGACAGGTGACAGCTTTGCAAATGACAGGTGACAGTTAGGAGGCAGTTCTGGTTAGATTTAAAATAGATTGAATTATATTATTTTAACTAAGAGATTGGTTCTGCACAGTTCTGCTAGGTACTCCCAATATATTTTGAAATAGGCCTCCCCACGGATCTGGTCAGGTTTTGGACTGGACTCCGGTTCTTTTCTCGGCACTTCACAGTGATCTGGGTCAGCTCTCTGGTTCTGCTAACAGCGGTCTGGGTCACTCTGGATCTCTGGCCTCTGGTTCTGGATACTGCTCTGCTTTCTCTGGGTACAGCACTGCTTCTGGATCTTTCTGCACAGCTTTCTCTGGACCCAGCGCTGATCTGCACGGCTCCTGGATGCTGCTACCGCTGTTAGGTTTGCTGGATGCTGAGGCCTACTGAGAAGAGTTCTCAGTTTGTGGGTTTAGGCCCTTGCTTTGAGTTCTGAATCAAGTTCTTTGGAGTTTTAAAGTCTAAGTGTTGAATCTGGTATCTTCTGGATGTTGTATGGTCCGGCAGAGCGCGTTGCAGCAACTGGATTTGAATGTCCTCTCTAGCTTCCAGTGGCTCTTTTTATGTCTTTTGAAAGTGGGTGTGTGTGCAGCATCACTAGCCAGCCCCTCTTTCAACTGCCCATTGGTCAAGCTTTCCGCACTGCTTTGATTGGGGGAAGGAAATGTGTGTCATGGTGATGCTGTAGGTTTTATGGGTCAGAGGATCCTCCCCTGGTCAGTTTGCCCACAAATCTATATTTGACCTAAAGACATATTTCATAGATACACAGTGGTTTGAAATTACATCCACCCATCACGTATCACATGAGGTATACTCTGTTCAAACTCTGATGTTTCTAAGAGCTTGCATTCAGAAACGGCAACATTTTGCGTTTTTTAACTGGTTTTGCAATATTGGGTTTTCATTAAAAATTATACACATATACACGGCCTGTCCATACATACTCCAGTAAATTCCCATGTCTCTAGCTTAAACACAGAGTCTGTAGTATACATAAATAGCAGGGTTTTGCCCCAGAACATCACACAAATTCCCAACGCGTCTTAAAACGTGCACAGAAAAATCACAAGAATTATGGTATCATTTAAATAATTTTGACAAGTCCGCACCATGAGTTATACATCTTTCTTAAAATCATATTCTGGCCAACAGGGGTGTGTCTTCCCAGGTCACATGGTGGAGAAACCAGTTTATTCAGTTTCTGCCAAGCTCGGAGACCCTGCCCCTCCCAGCTTCTGCCAAGAGGAAGCTATTTTACGACATTTTAACAGTGACAAACTATGTGGCAGTCACAAGTCTGTCCCTCAGTTTATTTACACATTTCGATTTTTGGTAATTTTAAATCCAGTTTCAGTTTAAGCCGCTGCAGACCTGCAGAGCTCAGCCAGTCTTGTTATAAACCTTCAAGTCACTTCAGAATATAACTTTACATTGTATCCACCTCTCAGTAAGTCTTTCTTTGGCCTGCTTTAGGTTCATTTATTCAGTTTTACACAAAAGTCTGGTGGTTTTAAAACGCCGGCTTTCTGACAGTGGTGAGTACTGGTAATGCAACCATTTTTGGGATTTAAGAAAATGAATTCCCCACAGTTCTAGGTTGCTTTTTGGCAATCAGCATTGCCATTCCCAATGGTGGTTTTAGGCAGTGCCCTTCTGTGCCCATAACATCGGCAAAAATGGGTGGCAGCCTATTCTTCATGTATTTCCCTGGGCATTTTCTGGGAAGCTCTGGCCATCATGATGTTTTCAATGTCAGTAATGCACAGGTATTTTTTGTTTTTTTTTGGTAGGGCTCGGATGCATGGGTAAAAACATCCCACAAGCCTCCCTCTTGCGATGGCCATTCTGTTTCACTGATGGAACTCGCAAGATCTGGGATGTTCTCCTCATCTTCTTCCAATAGTTGGCACAGTTCAGCATCTTTTTCTCCATCCGGTCGGATCGATCGGTTCTCCTCGCCGATCCTGATGGGAAGATTGGGCGGTACCCCGGGCCTCTCGGCCTCCTTGGCCAGTCTCCAGGTTTTCTTTCTCCTAGGACGACAAAGGAAAAGCGGCAATACCTATTCATGATACATATCCATTGATATAGTGGGGTGGCATATATATTTTAGAACTCAACAGATATGAACATGCACATTTTTTTAAATGAAGAGACAGGAACACATAAACGTGAGAAACACAGAATTTGATAGGCTATATGTAGGATCTTTTAGGGTTGGAATTGAATTACTCTGGAGCGGTACCCTCTGGGATTGCAGAGGACTCCTCCAGTTGCTGCAAAGTGTGCCTGGGATGGCAACACTTCAACTGGTTTATGTGGACCCACTTGTCTTCCCCCTCTGCCAAACCGCCTTTGGGGATGCGGATCTTGTAGGCCACAGGGGAGATCTTGTCTATAATCCCAAAGGGTCCCTTCCATGTAGGCAAACATTTTTGCTGTTTGGCCTGGTTCCTTTGGAAATTGTATAAATAGACCTGGTCCCCCACCTGATATTCCTTCCTGGAAGTTTTCAGGTCATAGTGGGTCTTCATGCTATCAGCTGATCTTTCTAGATTCCGCTGAGCATAAGCAAAAGCATGTTGAAGGTGTTTCCTTAAATTCTCCACATACTCGAGAGTTGTGGAGGCATTTATTAGTGTCTGCTCTTGGGTCCTGTAGAGCAAATGCTGCGGAAGCACCATCTTGCGTCCAGTCATCAACTCAAATGGTGACATTTGGTTGCAGATGAAGGGGTAGATCTGATGGCCATTAGGACCAGAGGTAATCGGATATCCCAACTTGGCCCAGAATCTGCCACAAACTTCTTTAATATGCTCACAATGGTTCGGTTATATCTCTCTACTGCCCCAGAAGAAGCTGGCCGGTAAGCAATATGCAACTTCCTTTTGACTCCCACATCTTTGTCATCACTTCACTGGTGAAGTGGCTACCTCTGTCTGACTCAATCCTTTGAGGTAGACCAAAACGGGAAAAGATGTGGTTAATCATCAAGGCAGCTGCCGTTTCTGCCTTGCAGTTTGGGGCTGGGAGACATTCCACCCACTTGGTAAACAAGCATGTCACAGTCAACATGTACTTATTCCCCCTAGCAGAGCGAATCACGGGGCCTACAAAGTCGATTTGTAAATCTGACCATGGGAGTGTCATTCCCCTCTTTTGGAGAGGCGCCCGGTGTGTGAGGGATGTTGGCTGAAATTGTGCACACACAAGACAACCCTTTAAATATTGGTTGAGGTGCTGGCCCATGTGGGGCCAGTATGCAACCTCTCTTAAGATTTCCAGTGTTGTGTGAAACCCCCTATGACCGGCGGTGGCCGCATCATGGGCGTGACTTAACATCAGGCTTCGGAATGAGGTAGGAACCACCCACTGATCGTGGCCAGCTTTGGATTTCTTTACCAGCAAGCCGTCTTGGATTCGGAACATTTTTGGACATTTCATCAACACTCTTAGGTCCTCTTTCCCAATGTAATCGGTATCCGTCAGGGGAAAGTTCTCAGGGTCGTCAAGGTGTTGGTAAAACTTACCAATAATTGGATCTCCCTTCTGAGCTGTAATCAAATCAGCATCAGGGGTCTCCTTACTCCATTGGGCAGTTGAAAGATCATTGTGAGCATTTGTCTGGGACCTAGTGATAGCAGTGACCTGGATTTCCCCCAACAGGGACTCTATTTCAATTAGATCCCCTTGGATGGCCCCGGTTTTGGCCAGCTGATCAGCTAAGTCATTTCCAGTTTTGTCTGGTCCCTCTACTTTGGAATGACCCTTGATCTTTTTCCAATAGATGGTCATCTCATTCGAGGTGACCAGATCATCAATGTTTTGGATCAACTGCCCATGTTTCAGGGGTTTGTTATTAGCACATAACATGCCTCTGGTTTTCCAATTAACCAGGTGCTCCACGAACCCGTTCCGTACATAATCCAAATCAGTGATTATGACCAGTTCGTGGAGTTGATGTTGGACAGCAGTGAGGATGGCCTGATGCACAGCCATCAATTCTGCCACCTGACTACTTCGGGGACCAATTTTGTATCCGGCGGAGGGTTCTGGGAACTCCTTCACCCATGCATTCCCTACGCCAGCCACCAGTTCTTTCTCCCCGTTGTTGTCAACATGGTAAGAGCATCCATCCACATAGACAGTGGGCATTTCCTCACACTTGTCGTCTTCAAAGACTTTGTGTGGGGAATTAAGGTATGCCTCCATGTTGTCCTTGATTTTTAGACTTTCGTCCTCGAGACAGTTTTCTCTGGCACAATCATGTAAGTCAGCCAGACCTTGCGCGAGGGGACTCTTCTTGTTTTGGCCATATCTGACCTCCACAGGAAAGCCTTGCATTGACAGAATCCAGGAAGTAATTCGGGAATTACTTACATTTCCGGCCCGGATTCTGTCACTTTGGAGATATTGAAGAGGCTGGTGTGGAGTCTCCACGATGATGTGTTCCCCCTGGATAAACGGGCGGTAATTCTTCAATGCCCACACCGTTGCCAGGAGTGCCTTCTCACAATCGTTGAATTTTTCCTCCACAGAGGATAAAGTGTTGCTCGCATAGGAGATTACTTAATTGACCTTGTCATGCTTTTGGTATAATACTGCCGTCAAGCACGTATTAGAGAACCCTGTCTCCAGGAAGAACTCCTTGTTTCTGACAGGGTAAGCTAGGCAGGGTGCCTGTGAGAGGCTTCTTTTGAGTTGTCTTACTGCCTCAGCCTGTTCTGGACCCCATTCCCACTTGACCCCCCCCTTCAGGAGATGAATCAGGGGTCTGGTGATCTCTGCATAGCCCTCAATGAACTTCCTGCTGTAATTAGTCAGTCCAAGGAGGCTCCTTAGTTCCCGCAGAGTTGTGGGGTCTTTCAGTTTCTGAAGTGCTTCCACTTTCTTTTCCTGGGGACAGAGACCCTGAGGAGTAATCTCATGCCCCAAGAAATTAACACGGGTTCTACACCACTGTGCTTTCTGAAAGGAAAGTTTTGCTCCGGCGGCCCTCAACTGGGTCAGAACATAACGGATCTCCGCTATGTGTTCCTCCACAGATGAACTTTTGATGAGGACATCATCTACATAAGCCAGGTTACCCCTTGCACCCAGGTCGGGCATGGCCTTGTGTAGGAAAATGTTGAATTCATTGCCGGAGTTGAGGTATCCGAAGGGAGTCCGGGTCCATGTGTACTGCTGGCCCCCAAAGGTAAAAGCCAGCTTGTATTGGTCCTCCCTACTGACAGGCACAGTCCAGTATCCATTGGTCAGGTCTATTGCAGTGAATACCTGTGACCCCTGGATCTGGGCCAGCCCTTGGTCAATGTAGGGCAGAGGCCATCGGGGAGTATGGACCCGTTTGTTGAGCTCCCTGAGGTCGGCGCAGAGTCTCCACTGGCCGTTTGGCTTCAGTATTCCCAGCACCGGATTATTGAAGGTGCTGTGTATTGGACGACTTATTCCCCGGGACTCAAGGTTCTTAATTATTTCAGTAAGGGACTCCATGGATGTGAGAGGCAAACGATATTGCTTCACAAACACTGGAGTCATGCCAGGGTCCGTGGGGATTGTTGTTGTGTGGATGTCAGTGCGACCACAGTCATATGAGTCTACCGCAAAGAGATCTTGGAAATCCAAGAAAACTTGTTTCAACTTTTGCTTTTGTTCCAGAGTCACACAGGCATCAGCTAGGTTGACTCTTTCTTCCACCATCTGCCTGAAGCCTGGAAAGACTTCTGGTTTGGCTATCTCAGCGGCCTCCTCCAGCTGGGTGGAGAAGTCCCTGGTCAGAGTGCTGATTTGGACTGGAGGCTTCAGGTGGGAAAGGCAACCCTCATGGACCTGGAAAATCACCTCATCCCTCCTGAAGTCACAAGTCACATCTTCCTTACCATAAGGGCAGGAAGTGTACACCAGGAAGTTCCCCCCATGCCGGGTAAAAATCCTGTCTGGTGTTGTATTATCATCACTGTCACTGTCAAAACAGTCCTTGGGGATTGGTCCTAACAGTTCATTTCCTAAATCAATGGAAAAATGTTGGTCATCAACCGCCATTCCAATAATGGTGCCTGCGGCTAGAGTAATACTCTTTAAGTCGCTGTTATCCACCTCTATTGGAATGGTGTCATGTTCTATGTTGACTAATGGTGTTGGGTTTACCCCCAACCCTTGCTGTTGGAGAGAAGCATTTAGATGTATATAAGCATCAGGGTTTTGCAATTTTTGTCCTCTTTTAACTTTCACTTCCAGGGAGAATTGTCGGGTCCTTTCTGGGATGGTGACTTCCTCTTTGATCTGAATTTCAACTGCATAAGGTAGCAATTGAGCTGACCTAAATGCTTTTTCTGGATCATCAAAGCCCATGGGATTATCCGCTAATCGGGACCAAGCTTTGAAGTTTATTAGGTCCAAACTAATGGCAAAGTGATTGAGAATGTCACTGCCTAAGTAAAAGGCGGCAGTGACGTCTCGCACGACCCAACAATTATGGACTATGCTCTTGTTGCCAATGGAGATTTTGAGCATACACCTGCTCGGCAGGAGATGTTTGGAATTAGGTGCTTCCAGGTCCATTTCCCATTTGTCTATCAGTTTGAATGTGGGAATGGCTGGAGCTTTTGGGAGTTGGCGGAACATGGCTTCACTGATGAAGCTCTTACCGTTGTTCACACACACTCGAGCGAGAACAGAGTCCTTCCCATCATTTAACTGGACAGGGATGAACAACTGCTCTCCAATTTGCCGAATATCAGCCAGGCTCTGAGCTGATTTCACATCTTTCTGGACGATAGGAGTGGGAGTTTCTGATTGTGGATTAGTAAACAATTTCAGGGTGTTTCCTTCCAGTGTGGAATACCACCTTAAACTGGAAGGAAGGTTGATTTTCAGAAATAGAGAGGACCCCCCATCACCAGTCTGTTGTCCTACTGCTATTACTGTCACGCCTGGAGTTTGGTTGTTCTGGAAGTGAAATTCTACTTGGTCAGATTTTTGTTCAACCATGTGGCAGGTGCCGTTTAAACTAACATGGTTGACACTCTGTTTTAATTTTATTGGTCGGCTAGTCTGGGTCCAGAGGACCTTGCTTACACAATCTATTAGGGGTGACAACCTTCTCAGGAGGTCATTCCCTATTAAACAAGGGGTGCCCTCTGGAGTCACTACTATGACCGGGTGTTTCACCTTGTGTCGCCCAATTTTGATGTCCAAGTCTGCAGTCCCCTCGACAGGAATTTCCTTCCCATCAAAGTTCTGCAGTTGTCCAGGAAGAGAGGTGAGAGGAATACGGTAATTCTCCCCCCTTCCTGCATTTAGTTCCTCAAAGGCCCTTTTGGACAGAAGGGTAGCTTGGGATCCAGTGTCCACCAGTGCCAAAATTGTACCCTGCCCCTGTACTTGTACCGGGGCATAGTATCTTCCCTCCTTCTCTTCAAGGGGGCACAGATAATGCACATTTTTGGACAACTGGTGGGCTAACTTTCTGGTTTTGGACATTGCTAGCGAAGAGATTTGGGCAGAATTCTGTGGAGAGTCTTGGGAATCTGAAAGAAAAAGTTGGCAACTGGAGATCAGAGCCATTGTGGGTTCCCCTGGTTCCGGTTCTGGGCCGCCCCCCCCTTTTTGGAGGCAGTCACCAGGATGGGTTTGAACCAGGGGATTTCGGTATTGTGGGTTCTGGGATGAGATGATGGGCGGCGGTAGCTCAGTCTCCATATCTCCCCAGTCTGAATTGGAATCCCTTGGGACCCATTTTTCTTTGGGAGGAGTTCCCCCATCGCTGAAGGAGAAGATACTTTTCCCAGGATCTTCTGAGGATCCCTCTCCCTCAAATTGGAAGATCTGTACCTCCTCCACAAAGTGGGTCTGTTTGGGTCCTTTGTTTCTCCTACCCCCCCCTCTGCTCCTTGGGAGGCAGGCTTTCAGGGATAGGAGATTTTGTTTCCGGTTCCTGGTTTTCCAGGGGCTGTTTACAAGTTGGGAAGGAAGCTTCCTCCAAGGCTTTACACCCCCCTTCCCCTTGTGCCTCCTCCCTGGGAACCGGTGGGTTATCGGGGTGCTGCCCCCGTCATTGTTCTGGAGCACCAGGTCCCGAGTTTGGGGCATTCTGCGGTGGCATGCTCATCTGAGGGTTCTGTTGAGCCCTCAGTCTGTGACCCAGATCCTGTGCCATATTTTGGACCTGGCGCTCTAACTGGGAAACCCGCTCAGGCTGATACGGGGCTCTATTTTCTCCCCTGGGCTGATCCCGGGAAGGGTAGCTATCCCTTCTCTGGTAGTATCCCTAGTTGGGAAGATTTTGGTACCCCTCCACCCTTGGCCTCCCCTCTCCCGGATTAGGTTGTCTGGGCTCAGGGAATTGGGGAAAGAAGGATGGATGATTTTGGGGCTGGAAATTGGGTGGATACCTGGGGAAAAAGTTCTGCCCAGGATTTGGAGAATTTCTGCCCTCCTGGGGGAAGTTAGGAGGGAAGTTCCCCGGGTCAGGTGCTTGGCTGGATCCCCCCCCTGGAGCTGGAGGAGTCCACACATAACCCAGGATTGGTCGGTTTCCCTTGTAGCGGGGACTTACATAGTCAGGGGAGCGGGGGACCCCATTTGTGGGACTACCTCCTCGACTCCCTGTCTGTGACTGGCCCGAGGGCCTTCTGGGCTGTGAATTATTTGGTGCAGGCAGGCTTTTAGGCCCCCCCATCTCCAAATCTGAAACGGGGGCAACCTTTACCTCTATCACCTTGGCAGCAGCAGGGGTGCTGTTGGTTTTGGGATTTTTCGGCGCGTTATTTTTATTTTCGATAGGCTTCTGCACCTCATAGATCCAGGTAGCCTGTTCAATGACCCAATCTAAAGATCTCTTCTCATGAAAATCTCTCACGAGCTGGGTCATTATGTATTTGGGCAAGGCATGGAAAAATGTATTGACAAATTCTCTGCTGTCTGTGCGCACCCTTCTGGTGGTCTGCGCAAAGGCACGTTTCAGTTCTTGCACAAATTCTTGTGGGGCCTGATCCTCCCCACATTGCAAATTGTAGGCTGCCTTGCGAGCCTCTTGGGGATTTCTGTGCACAGAAAAATGTTTCAAGATGGCCGCCCTATAGGTGGACCACCTTGAATGAGAAACTGGAGTACTCTGGGGAGAATGTCCACTTTACATACTGAATACAGCTTTGGCTGTCCTTCAAATGAAAGGTCTCCATCATTTGCTCATAGAGCTCCAAGTGTTCCCAATCAGAATACTTGGCGTTCTTATGATAAGGCGTGATGACACTCCTGATTGCCTTAATCTGTTTCAATGGGTCCTTAAGCAAGGCCCTTTTTGCCTTATTGGCCTTTTTGGTTCGGGTAACCCTGGTCCATTCATCCTCTGACTCAGAGGCACTGCTCCCAGAGGTTCCTGTCTGATCTTCCAGGTTTTCCCGGATTCTGCAAGCCTGGGATTGGCTGGCAGAATGTGGGGACCTGGTCTCCTGTGTCCTGCGCCGTTCAGAGGAGTCTTCAGATTCCTCCTTGCTGCCAGGATTTGATGGGTACCCCCCCCAGTGACCTAACTGGGCAGAAGTTTTCAGGATGCCCTTAATGGGCCTATTCTCCTGGGGTTCCCCACTAAATTGCACTGTGCTTGGGTGCCCATACCCGGACGCCCGCCCATCCATTCCTGGGAGGTACTGGCCTATGAGCCCCATGCTTCTGGCTGGATAGTAATCTGCCATCCCTGTGGCCCGGTGATATGATATGATATGATATGACATTTGTAACGCGCCTATACACAAGTGTTTCAAGGTGCGACGAGGCAGGGAGGGGGGAACAAGGGGAAGACAGACAACGATCCTACTAGGCCAGGTGTCATTCAGTCCGCGCAAGTGCAGGGGTGGGGGAAGGGAAAAGTGGAAGGGGAGGGGGGAAGTGCAGTACAAGTAAGTAGAATAAGTAAATAAATAGGGCCAGCTGGTGGCAAGTGCAAGGTAAGTGCAGACAAGTGCTGGGAAAGGGGGGGCTGTAGGGATACAGAGACAGTCCCTCAGTGCAGGGGTTGCCAGGGAGGCAGTGCAAGAGGAGAGTGGCTGGGACCAGGACCGAGGTCGGTGAGAGTGGCCCAGTTGCAGATTCGGTGCAGATTCAGTCGAGACTTTAGCAGGGGAGAGGGAGAGAGAAAGCAGAAGCAAAGAGGAAGGTTTTGAGGTGCTTCCGGAACCGGAGATGGTTTTCCTCAAGTTTCAGGGAGGCAGGAAGGCTGTTCCAGAGGGAGGCCCCTGCCACGGCGAGAGATCGACCCCCGACTCGTTGCTTCGAGAAGCGGCTGACCCTGAGGGAGTTGGAGATGGATGAGCGAAGGGCTCGGGAAGGAAGATATTTAGGAAGAGCGAGTTGAAGGTATTTAGGCCCCAGGCCCCAGAAGGCCTTGTGGACAATGCAGAGGGTTTTGAACTTAATCCTCGCAGCCACTGGGAGCCAGTGTAGAGATTTCAGTCCTGGAGCGTTACGGTCCCTGGGCTTGAGGCCAAGGACAAGTCTCGCAGTTCTGTTCTGGATGAGTTGCAGGGGGCGGAGAGTGAAGGCAGGCAGATTAAGATAGAGGCTGTTACAGTAAACCAGCTTCGAGAGAACCAGGGCTCGGGAGACAGTGAGCTTCTGGGGGAAGGAGAGGAAGGGAAGAATACCTCCGAGGAGGTGCAGCTGGTAGTGTGACTTCTTAGAGACGTCAGATATATGAGGAGAGAAGGAGAGTGTGGAGTCGAAGATGACCCCGAGGTTTTTTGCCTTGCAGGTAGGAGCAGAAGGAGGGCCAAGCGAGGATGGCCAGAGAGCTACAGGGAAGGAGGGAGTGGGTGTGCCGATGAGTAGAATCTCAGTCTTACTAGCATTAAGGCAGAGGTCATTGGCGGCACACCATTCCTGGATGGCAGACAGACAGTCAGAGATGGGGGAAGGAAAGGAGGAGGCCGTGGGTAGCCTGAAAATGAGCTGGGTGTCGTCCGCATAGCACTGAAAGTAGGGGCAGAGAGCGGCGATGCGGTGGGCAAGGAGTGCCAGATACTGGTTGAACAGCCATGGAGAGAGATTAGATCCCTGGGGAACACCACAGGTGGAGAAAAAGATGTCAGAGAGGAAGGACCCAAGTTGGACCTGGGAGGGTCGATTAGAAAGAAAAGAGGTCAGCCACGCCAGAGCCTGACCAGTGATACCCAGGTCATCACGGAGACGGTTGAGCAGGATGGCATGGTTGACAGTGTCAAAGGCAGAAGAGAGATCGAGCAGAATGAGAACACACGGAGTGTTGGAGTCGAGGTTCAAGAGCAGGTCCTCACGGATGTTCAGGAGAGCAGTTTCCGTGCTTCTGGCCGCTCTGAAGCCAGATTGATGGTCATGGAGACTACCAACAGTTTCAGCATGGAGGTTAAGCTGGGAGATGGCCAGTTTCTCCAGGAGCTTGCCTAGGAAGGGAGTGATGGAGATTGGGCGATAGTTAGCCGGGCAGGAGGGGTCGGAGGAGGGTTTCTTAAGAAGAGGGTGCACAAGGCAGTGCTTGAGGGGGGGATGGGAAGACTCCAGAGGCGAAGGAGTGGTTGCAAAAGTCAGCCAGGGCAGGAGCCAGGGAGTCGATGTGGTCCTTGATAGTTTTGGAGGAACAGGGGTGAACCTGTTTAGACGAGACTTTCATAGATCGGACTTGTCTGGAAACCTCGTCAGCAGAAAAAAGTGGAAAGGCAGAGAAGGAGGGAGGAGGGGTGGCTGCAGAAGGGCCAGAGGAAGAGTCGGGAAGAGAGGGAGGGAGATGATAGGAGGAGAGTGAGGACAGGATGTCCTGAGTTTTTGAGATGAGGTGAGAGGCCAGTGCATTGCAGAGGGCCTGGGAGGGGACAGGAGAGGTAGAGACTGCAGCAGGGTTAGCAAGCTCCTTGCAGATTTTAAAGAGTTCAGCCGAGTTGTTGGATGCCGCAGAGATGCGGGCTTGGATAAGGGCTCTCTTTTTGGAAAGAACGGAGAGACGGTATTGCCTTTGGAGCAGGCGGCAGGCCAGTTTATCAGAGGATGAACATGAAGCACGCCATTTCCTCTCAGCCACCCTGCACTTGCGTTTTAGGGTGACGAGATCCGAGTCATACCAGGAGTTACATTTGGCTTTAGGCTTCAGGCGGATTCTCATGACAGGGGCAAGGATATCAAGAGTATCAGATATAGCAGAGTGGAGCATGGAGAGGGCTGTGTCAGGGTGGGAGTCGGGGGAGAGGGGAGCGAGAAGGTGGCAGCGAAAGCCTCAACTGACACGCGCTTCATGGGTCGGATGACCGAGAAGGTGGGTGGCAATGATGAGGGTGGCTTTGCCTTTGGGGTAGGGAGGGTGAGGTTAGGAGAAAGTGATCACTCCAGGAGAGAGGAGTGGAGAGAGGGACAGAGAGGGGAAGGTCAGAAGAGATCAGAGCATCAAGAGTGTGCCCTGCAGAATGAGTAGGCTCAGACGGGAGAATAGAGAGTGAGAGAGAGTCGCAGAGGTCACGAAAAAGTCCAGTGGGGGGACAGGAGGCATCAAGGTGGATGTTGAAGTCACCAAGAAAGAGGAGTTGAGTGGTTGAGGACAGGAGTGAGGAGGAGAGGTCAGCCCACTCAGAGAAGAAGGAGGAAATTTGACCAGGTGGCCGATAGATAGTAGCCACAGTAAGGGAATGGCTAGGAGAGCGAGAGAGTCGGCAGACAAGACAATCAAAAGAGGAGTAGGTCTGCGTAGGAGTGACAGTGGCAGGAATCCACTCAGGGAAGATAAGGGCAACACCCCCACCTGCACGGTTGGGCCTGGGCATGGAGAAGATCTTGTAACCGTCAGGTAGGAGTGTGTCAAAGCTGGTGACAGAGCTGGCTGTGAACCAAGTCTCAGTGAGACCGAGGACGTCAAGGTCCAGTTCCTCAAGAAGGCGACAGATATCAGAGGAATGCTTGATGGCAGAGCGAGAGTTAAGAGTGGCAATGTGGAGAAGGTTGCCAGCCTTGAAGGACTTCCGGGGGGGGGGTACAGATTAGAGGTACGCCCTGCGGAGGTGTAGAAGAAGGAGGTGAAGAAGAAGCACGAGAGGGGGCAGGGAGGGAGGGTAGAGGCAAGGTAGCCGAGGACAGAGGAGGGGGGACAGCGGGAGAGGAAAGGAAGTTGATGAGGCGAGGGAAGCGTCTATCAAAGAGGTGAAGGTTGGCCTGAGGACCTTGGACCAAGATGGTCCCATTAGCATAGACATTAATGATGGCCTTAGAGGAGCGGAAGGGGGCCAGGAGGACATCCCAACGGGAGCCACCATTAATGGGAGAAGAGGAGAAAGGAGAGAGCACAGAGACCATATGAAGGGTCCATAGGTCAGGCGAAGGCACAAAAAAGAGGATGTCAGTAAGAGTTTCCTTGGAGCAGGCACTGGTATAGGTGTCAGCGATAGGAAGGCCTGGGTTGGAGACCAGGATGTCCTTTTTAAACTTTTTCCTACCAGATTTAGTGAGGAGAACAGGATAGTCGATGGAGAAGCAGTTAGAGAAGATAGGCGAGATAGAGAGCACCATGGAGTAGGAGGGGGTGAGGGGGGAAGACAGACGATGCGAGAGCCCGCAGACAGGAATAGGGCGGCAGGTACAGGTTTACCACAGTTCAGAACAACAACAGTAATGCGTATTAGGTACACAGTGGAGAGCCCACCTAAGTTTGAGAATCCTGTGAGGGGAGAAAAACCCTAGTTTACCACATTTCAGAAACAACAACAGTAATGCGTATTAGGTACACAGTGGAGAGCCCACCTAAGTTTGAGAATCCTGCGAGGGGAGAAAACCCTAGTTTACCACATTTCAGAAACAACAACAGTAATGCGTATTAGGTACACAGTGGAGAGCCCACCTAAGTTTGAGAATCCTGCGAGGGGAGAAAAACCCTAGTTTACCACATTTCAGAACAACAGTAATGCGTATTAGGTACACAGTGGAGAGCCCACCTAAGTTTGAGAATCCTGCGAGGGGAGAAAACCCTAGTTTACCACATTTCAGAACAACAACAGTAATGCGTATTAGGTACACAGTGGAGAGCCCACCTAAGTTTGAGAATCCTGTGATGGGAGAAAAACCCTAGTTTACCACATTTCAGAACAACAACAGTAATGCGTATTAGGTACACAGTGGAGAGCCCACCTAAGTTTGAGAATCCTGCGAGGGGAGAAAACCCTAGTTTACCACATTTCAGAAACAACAACAGTAATGCGTGTTAGGTACACAGTGGAGAGCCCACCTAAGTTTGAGAATCCTGCGAGGGGAGAAAAACCCTTGTTAACCACGACTGTTGGACACAGTGAGGTGAAGACACCAATGCGAATTTAGTGACCCGGTGTAGGTGGGGTGGGCCGGGAGAAGGTGGAGATAGCAAGTGATGCTGGCGCCTGGTGTCCCCTGCGGACACCTGCAGACACAGAGGGAGCCGCAACTGTAGGAGTCGCCCTTGGCCTAGGGGCCCTTAGCCGCAGGGGGCTGCCGGGCAGAGGGCTGCCCAGGAGGGAATGGTTAAAGAAAGGGGAGGGGGGGTGTGGGCGGGCAGGGAGGCGGGAGGGAGAGGAGGACCAGGAAGTGGGAGGGGAGGGGAGAGCAGGCACAACAACGCGCTCAGAGCGCGGATGCAAAAGGCATCGAATGAAAAAAAAAAAAAAACACTTATTACTCACGGAGGCCCACTAGGGCCAGGCAGGGCTTCCAAGGCCTAAACCTCCAGCAGGGCTACCGGCGACCGCTCTCCCACGCTCATGTGCGCCAGGGGACATGGGGGTGGGAGAGTCCAGGGACTGAGAGAGATAAAGGCCTCTGGTACTAGGGCTCCTGAGGTTATGCTCAGGAGTTTCCCTTTCACAGCGAACCTGGTCTCTATCCGCCCCTGCTCCCTGTTGCAATGCAAGAGCCTGCGCCTTCAGTTCCTCAGTTAAGGCCTTACTAGACTCTATCAGTCTCTCCTGCATTGCTACCTGTTGTTGGAGCCTATCATTGTGCTGGCAGAGAACCTCATTCTCTCTCTGCGTTTCCTGATTGGTCCTGGAGCACTGAGCCAGTCTTTGCTGCAGGAGGGTTACCTCCTGAGTCCCATCCCTACTGGCCTGCTCCTGTCTTGCCAGAGCCTCCTCCACCCTCCTGGTGTGCTCTAGCAAGTCCTGGTGTTCTTTTTGGAGGTCACCCAGTCCCTGGTGGGCCAGGTGATTTTCTTCCATTTTTCTTTTTAAGTGGCAGACTTCCTGGCCTAAGGTGTCCCTTTCCTGACTAAGAGTCTGCATCTGTACCGTCAGGTCGTCCCTTTGCTTTGGAAGGCACCAGCTTTCTGGCGCTCCTGATCAAATTATGCCTGGGTATCCAGGTCTTTCAGGATCAGTTTATTGCTCTCCTCTTTCTCTCTGTCTAGTTGGATTTGCAGGGTGGCTACCTGCTCTGTGCATGCCCTGTTGAAATTGATCTGTTGCTCCAGCTTTTTCTGGCTCTGCAGTATAGAGTCCAAACTGTCTTGGCATTCCTTCTGCAAGGCCAGAATTCTGGTATCCTGGTCAGCCTTTTCCTGTTGCAGTATATCCATGTCCTCTTTTATTTTAATGATATACTGCCTACTATCATTTTCTGACTCCTGGCACCTCTGCAGCCTCTGCTCAGAAGAGTCCAGATCAGATTGGGCCTTCTGTATTTGCCAGCAGTAGCCTACTCACCAGATCTTGGCCTTCAGCACATTTGTCCTGCATGGCTCCCATATGTAAATACAAATATGCCGCTACCCTGGCAATCTTGTTGTGCTCATCCTTGGCCTTAGGGGACATATATAGTTCACTCAGGGCCACATGTAAGGGACCCTGGTCTCTCCATATATCTGACCCTGTTTCAGTGATCTGGGGTGCGATTGCCTGCAACCAGACCGTCTGGTCCTGATGAGTCCACTCACCTCTCACAAATAGCGTATGTAAGAAGTGCTCTCTGGCTATTTTCATATCTACCAAGATCGTCATTTTGGAATTTGAGTTCCTTCCTGACTTACAGAAGTTTGTATTTTATTTTTGCAAAACAGACCTTTTCCTTAGAGCGTTCCTTTGAGGAGTGCTTTACAGCGTAACACAGCCTGGTGATCCGACCGGATATGTGTATATGGTCAGCTGGCACACTGTATTAATCTGCAAAAGTGATAGATCTAACCCAAACGTCCGGCTCGAGCCCCCACTTTGTAAGAGGACTCAATCCAGCACTACAGCTAAGTCAATGCCTAGTCTGGGATACTGAATGGAAACCCTTATTGATATATCTTTATGTCCAGTTCATGAGTTCTGGATGACTACCCCTATATAACACCCCTCTCTTGGAATCCCCCTGACCCCACTGAGCCAAGAAGTAGTTCTGTTTTGCAAGCTTAATAGGTTTATTTGAGAATTTAAACAATATATATATATATAATCACACTTTTATAATGAATTAATAATTGAATATCACACTTAATCTGAGCAGTAATCAATAATGGATAGTCTGGCACTAGCACACTTGTGAATAGGAACAGAAGAATAAGGTGGTAGAGAATGCTTTATATAAGTTCAGATGGATGCAATGTTGAATGAAAGGCAGTACAGAAAATACTCAATATGATTTCAACAAAACAATGTAATCACTTTTCTCTGGCAATCCACTCCCCCCCTTATACAATGTAAGGAAATGAAGAGTAGCACACAGTTCTCAGACATGCAATCAAATGTAATTCAGTTCACCCCAGCAAGCTAAGATTAAGGATAGAAAAGTTGAAACACAGGCAAAATGCTTTGAATATGGTGACAATGCAGCGAGAATATTCTGAAAATACTTTTAATTCCCTTCAGGAGGTTCAGGGTGAGTGGTATCTAGTTAATATGAGTTCAGGCTCACTCTAGCAATGACTCAGGGATGGTTCTTAAGAGGCAAACGAAATTTAGCAGTTCAGGCAAAAGCAGCTATCTTTTTACAAGTAAAGAAATCGGGCCAAATTGCAAATTGCGGCAAACTTCGCGAGTGCGTGAATCGCGATTACGGCACAAGTATAAGGATTAGCAAGTTGAAAAGCTGAGATTCTAAGCTTTCAGAGGAAAGTTAAACCAAGTTCCTAGCACAAACGGTTCCAGAGATACGGACGATTAAATAAAGGTAGTTTTTCAGATTTGCAATTTTAAAAGTTCAAAGCGACAGGTTACAGCCTGCAGCTAGAAAATGACAGGTGACAATGACAGGTGACAGTTAGGAGGCAGTTCTGGTTAGATTTAAAATAGATTGAATTATATTATTTTAACTAAGAGATTGGTTCTGCACAGTTCTGCTAGGTACTCACAATATATTTTGAAATAGGCCTCCCCACGGATCTGGTCAGGTTTTGGACTGGACTCCGGTTCTGGTCTCGGCACTTCACAGTGATCTGGGTCAGCTCTCTGGTTCTGCTAACAGCGGTCTGGGTCACTCTGGATCTCTGGCCTCTGGTTCTGGATACTGCTCTGCTTTCTCTGGGTACAGCACTGCTTCTGGATCTTTCTGCACAGCTTTCTCTGGACCCAGCGCTGATCTGCACGGCTCCTGGATGCTGCTACCGCTGTTAGGTTTTCTGGATGCTGAGGCCTACTGAGAAGAGTTCTCAGTTTGTGGGTTTAGGCCCTTGCTTTGAGTTCTGAATCAAGTTCTTTGGAGTTTTAAAGTCTAAGTGTTGAATCTGGTATCTTCTGGATGTTGTATGGTCCGGCAGAGCGCGTTGCAGCAACTGGATTTGAATGTCCTCTCTAGCTTCCAGTGGCTCTTTTTATGTCTTTTGAAAGTGGGTGTGTGTGCAGCATCACTAGCCAGCCCCTCTTTCAACTGCCCATTAGTCAAGCTTTCCGCACTGCTTTGATTGGGGGAAGGAAATGTGTGTCATGGTGATGCTGTAGGTTTTATGGGTCAGAGGATCCTCCCCTGGTCAGTTTGCCCACAAATCTATATTTGACCTAAAGACATATTTCATAGATACACAGTGGTTTGAAATTACATGCACCCATCACGTATCACATGAGGTATACTCTGTTCAAACTCTGATGTTTCTAAGAGCTTGCATTCAGAAACGGCAACATTTTGCGTTTTTTAACTGGTTTTGCAATATTGGGTTTTCATTAAAAATTATACACATATACATGGCCTGTCCATACATACTCCAGTAAATTCCCATGTCTCTAGCTTAAACACAGAGTCTGTAGTATACATAAATAGCAGGGTTTTGCCCCAGAACATCACACAAATTCCCAATGCGTCTTAAAACGTGCACAGAAAAATCACAAGAATTAAGGTATCATTTAAATAATTTTGACAAGTCCGCACCATGAGTTATACATCTTTCTTAAAATCATATTCTGGCCAACAGGGGTGTGTCTTCCTAGGTCACATGGTGGAGAAACCAGTTTATCCAGTTTCTGCCAAGCTCAGAGACCCTGCCCCTCCCAGCTTCTGCCAAGAGGAAGCTATTTTACGATTCCCCCAATAAACCATCTGCCTGGGCCCTGGAAGGCCCATTGTTCAAGAGGAAGCCATTTATGGCCTCCCCCCAATAAACCCTCTGCCTGGGTCCTTTGTTTAGTCTCTAGCAGTCCCTTGGTAATTCAATCAGAGAGGGGTAACCTCCCCTCAGAATGCAGCCAGGCCTGAGAACTGCTGTGGATCCAGTTTCACTCCAATTGGGGGGAAGTTGTCAGGCAGAATCCAGTTCCTTAAACCAGGCCCCAGCTAATGTCACATTTAGTTACCCAGTTTTCTGCATTCAAATAAAACTAACAATTTTACATATGCAGCTAGAATGCTGATTCTAAGTTCAAAACTATGACATTTTAACAGTGACAAACTATGTGGCAGTCACAAGTCTGTCCCTCAGTTTATTTACACATTTCGATTTTTGGTAATTTTAAATCCAGTTTCAGTTTAAGCTGCTGCAGACCTGCAGAGCTCAGCCAGTCTTGTTATAAACCTTCAAGTCACTTCAGAATATAACTTTACATTGTATCCACCTCTCAGTAAGTCTTTCTTTGGCCTGCTTTGGGTTCATTTATTCAGTTTTACACAAAAGTCTGGTGGTTTTAAAACGCCGGCTTTCTGATAGTGGTGAGTACTGGTAATGCAACCATTTTTGGGATTTAAGAAAATGAATTCCCCACAGTTCTAGGTTGCTTTTGGCAATCAGCATTGCCATTCCCAATGGTTTCAGGCTACAGTGTGGGTAGTCCAATGGTGGTTTTAGGCAGTGCCCTTCTGTTGTCAGAAAGCACCAAAGTATTAACTGAAAAGGATACGGTTCTTAAAAGGATACAGGTGGTAGGGTCTTCCGGATCCCTGTTCACGCGTTTTGATAGTTGTGAAGTCAAGTTAAGACCTTCCAAATGATACAACTCTCTGACTGGTAAACAGGCAGAGCGATGGATCACTGGAAAGGGCGTGGGTAAGGTATAAGAAGTCAGCCTAGAACAAAATAAAGTATCATGAATAACTGCCCCAACCTGGGTATGATGGAATAGGAAATGTCATGAATGCACACACTGACCTTGAGTCTAGGGCAGATGAATCCAGAAGAGTCTCTTGCGGAATCCAAGGTAGAACAAACGACAAGGAAGGGAAGATTAGTAAGGGAGACTTATCCCGAACGGAACGAGGCTCACGCTAGATACCGGGTTGATGCACCACAGGATAGCGTCCAAAGTACTGTTCACTGTCACCTTCCAATTATCCTTGAAAAGCTTCCTTCCCACGTAGTGTAAAGTATAGAAATTAATCAATCCCCCTGTTAATAACACAGGTGCAGGAGTTGGAAATAGCGCTCCTTTTAAGGTATAAACAAAGTACACGCGGTTCTGGACAACCGCGAAGAAAAGAGCGTGTGCGTGTGGATTTACACACGATTAGGATTCAGGCAGTCCAGGCCAGCAGAAGACAACATATGCGTGTGGATTTACACGCGAGCAGGATTCACACAGTCCAGGCCAGCAGCGCTTGAAGATAGCATACGCGTGTGGATTTACACGCGATCAGGATTCACGCAGTCCAGGCCAGCCGTACTTGAAGATAGCGTGCGCGTGTGGATTTACACGCGAGCAGGATTCACGCAGTCCAGGCCAGCAGCGCTTGAAGATAGCGTGCGCGTGTGGATTTACACGCGAGCAGGATTCACGCAGGCCAGCAGCGCTTGAAGATAGCGTGCGCGTGTGGATTTACAAGCGAACAGGATTCACGCAGCCCAGGCCAGCCGCGTTTGAAGATATCGTGCGCGTGCGGAATTACACGCGAACAGGATTCACGCAGCCCAGGCCAGCCGCGTTTGAAGATAGCGTGCGCGTGTGGGATTACACGCGAACAGGATTCACGCAGCCCAGGCCGGCCGCGTTTGAAGACAAAGTGTGGATGTACACGCAACCAAACAGCTCCAGATTTCAGCGTGTGGCGGAAAACACGCTATAGAAGGCCAAAAGGTAGCTGTAGTAACCTGCAAGGATGCAGACCGGAGGTTCAGCTACACAACGCCAAATGATTCGATCAGAAGCAGCGAGTGAAGTTTCCACGCTGCTTAAATACGTAATGCCGTAGTTCACGTGACGAAGCAGAATACACGTGAGTTAGCGACGTGAAAAGTGCAAACGTCGTTTTCCCGGCAACGTGTCGAACAACCGCCATTTGGAATAGAACGGTCTAGCTGTTCTACGAGCGTAGGAGGTAGGACCACGTCCAGCATGCATGACAGTGCCATCCCCCAAAGGGGCAACCTCTCCCCTTCTCGTGTGAAAACGCTTCAATAAAGCAGGAGCATGAATATTAGAAAGAGGTTCCCAGGATCTATCTTCGGGACCATAGCCCCTCCAGTCCACCAGATAAAACGGCCTACCAGAACGTAGTCTCATATCCAGTATGTCCTGTACCTCGTATTCATCCGAACCCCGCACAGAAATAGCAACAGGCCGTACAGGCAATCTAGTAGCTTCAGAACATGGCTTAATGAGTGACACGTGGAATACGGGATGCACTCGCCATCGTTGTGGCAAAGCCAGACGGACAGCAGCCGGATTAATTACTTGGAGCACTATATACGGACCAATGTATTTAGGCAATAGTTTCTTTTTGCCAGGAATTCTCAAGTGCTTAGAGGACAGCCATACTTTCATACCAGCCTTGTAGACGGGTGCGGGTATTCTATGAGCATCGGCATAGAACTTGTCGCGTCTTTTAGCCTGCTCCAATTGCTGCTTCACTTTCCACTGTAATTTCTTCAGATCACGAAAGGTACGGCCTGCGGCAGGAGTATCCAAAGACAAGCTGGAATCCAAAGGTATTGATCGAGGGTGCTGTCCATAAAGCGCATAGAACGGTGAAGTGCCTATGACACTATGATAGGAGTTGTTATAGGCAAATTCAGCTGCCGGCAGGACCGTGAGCCAATCCGATTGGTACTGCAGACACAGACACCGCAGATATTGTTCCATAGTGCAGTTGACTCTTTCGGTCTGTCCATCAGTTTGAGGGTGATAAGCACTGGACATCCTATCATCAATCAGTAATGCAGAGGTTAGTGCTCTCCAAAAGCGTGACGCAAACTGTGAGCCCCTGTCTGTAATGATTACTGACGGTAGACCAAAGAAACGAAATATATGTTGGATGAATAGGTTAGCCAGAACAGCAGCGGTTGGTAAACCAATACAGGGAACAAAAAGAGCCAATTTAGTGAAATAATCCACTACAACCCATATGGTATCGAACTCCTGGTTTGGTGGGAGTTCTACCACAAAGTCCATAGATATCATGTCCCATGGTTTGTTAGGGACAGGTAGGGACCGGAGTAAACCCACTGGTTTACCAGGAGTGTTTTTACATTGGATGCATACAGAACAAGTAGATACATGATCTATGACGTCTTTTGACATGGACGGCCACCAGCACCATCTTTTGAGTAGTTCTAGTGTCTTCTTCCGTCCAGGATGAGCTGCGATCAAGGAATCATGATTCCACTTGAGGGCTTTATTCTGCGTTGAAGACGTCGGTAGGTAGAGCACTCCTTGTGTGAATGGTAAACCGTTATGTACGTCCAGATTCATATCCTGGATAACTTGTGGATGATTCTTCACCCACTCTTGTACTTCGGTTTTTAAGGATGGTTGAACAGAACAACTACATATTACATGATCTGCCAACAACTGATTCTGTACTTGTGCTTCTTCCTTCGCCTCTTCACTCATACGGGACAATGCGTCCGACTTAACGTGTTCTCGGGCAGGACGATATGTGACCTGGAAATCGTATGGGGCAAAAAAGACATGCCATCTGGCCTGTCGGGCCGTAAGGTATTTCATGGATTTGAATGCTTGAAGAGTACACTAACACCTGATGTTTGGCCCCAAGAAGATGGTGACGCCATTCTCGGAAGGCATCCTTGATAGCCAGCAGTTCCCGCTCAGTGACGGTGTAGTTCCGTTCATAAGGGGTAAGTTTGCGAGAGAAGAAAGCCACTGGGTGCTCCTCCTTGGTTTCTGTGCAAACTTATGAGAGTACCGCTCCAGTAGCGACACTGGATGCATCCGCTTCAACAATAAACTGGCGATCTGGATCTGGATGTTGAAGCACGGGTGCAGTGGTAAATGCCTCTTTCAACTTTTCGAATGATGCTTGGGCATTTGGGTTCCAACAGAAAGGAACTTTAGAACTAGTTAATGCCGTCAAAGGAGCTACTGTTTTGGAGAAGGAATGAATAAATCTGCGATAAAAATTCGCAAAGCCTAAGAAAGACTGTAATGACTTGACATTGTGCGGAATCGGCCAATTCAATATGGCCTTCACCTTGGAACGGCTCATTCGAGCACCTAGATTGGTAATGTCATAGCCCAGGAATTCCACTTCCTGTGAATGAAAGACGCATTTCTCGGCTTTCACATAAAGAAGGTTCTCCCTGAGTCTTTGTAGGACTGTAGATACGTGTTTGACGTGTTCCGAAAAAGATGAATAGATCAGAATGTCATCCAGATAAATCACCACAAACTGGTCCATTATGTCCCTGAATATATCATTCATGAAGAATTGAAAAGTGGCGGGAGCGTTGCACAGACCAAAAGGCATCACCAAATACTCGTAAAGACCATACCGTGTCTTGAAAGCGGTCTTCCATTCGTCGCCTTCACGAATGCGAACTAAATTGTATGCTCCTCGCAAGTCCAATTTGGTGAAGTAACTGGAGGTACCTAATTGATCCAGTAGAACGTTTATCAATGGTAAAGGATATTGTTTTTTTATGGTAATGATGTTAAGTGCCGTGTAATCAATACAAGGCCTTAGATCTCCCTCTTTCTTCGGAACAAAGAATAGAGGAGACGCAGCAGGTGATTGTGATGGCCGTATGAAACCCATCGCTAAAGCTTTATCAATGTATTCTTTCAACACAACGTCTTCTTTTGGGGTCAGTGAATATAAACGACCTGTAGGGATTTTTGCACCAGGAATCAGTTCAATAGGACAGTCGTACTGTCGATGGGGAGGCAATTGTTCTGCCTGGCCCTTGTCAAAGACATCAGCATACTCAGCGTATTCGCATGGTATGGTAGCGTCGCTTTGATGTACCACGCTGATAGTCGAAGCTCCCACCATAGAGGCCAATATGTGTTGCTTGTTTGACACCTCCTGACTGGTAAAGCAATGTTCATTGCAATGAATCGAAGGATACTGGAGCAATCCCGAAACCCAGTCAACGGCGGGATTATGAAGGGTTAACCATGCAAGACCAAGTATGATCTCGTACTGCGGAGCAGCTATGACATCGAAGATGATTTCTTCCGAATGATTATTCGATAATGTCATCTGAACAGATACCGTCTCCTGGGTTACCATACCCGAAGTCAAAACAGATCCGTCCACGGTATTAACCGTTTCAGGTTTGTTTTTGTTTACAAGGGGTATGGAACAGTTCTTGGCATATGTGATGTCTATGTAATTGTTGGTGGCTCCGGAATCAACCATGGCCTTGGAAACCAATTCTCGTTCCCCACAACGTAACGTCACCTCAACAATTACGGGTGCGTGTTTAGGAATGGTACTGGAGTCCGATGAAACACTCGACATAGGGACTCCTGCTATTGTCGAGTTTTGGCGTTTCCCGAACGCTTGATGGGTTTTTTAGGACATGTCGCCAATAAATGCTCGGATGAACCGCAATACATACATAAATGGTTCTTTCTTCGGTTCTCTCGTTCTGCATTGGACAATCGGCCTCTCACGACGCCAATCTGCATGGGTTCGGGGTCATTCGAGAGGACTGCCGGTGTCTCTGAACGCCCCGAGGCTTGCATGAAGGGCTTTTTCTCTCCTTTCCGAGCATTCCTTCGGGCATCGATTTGTAAAACCAAATCGAGCAACTCTGTGAATCCCGTAGGAACCACCGGAACTGTAGACAAGGCATCTTTCAGTTCTTCTGAAAGACCCTTGTAGAAAACAGCCGTTTTCTTGCCGTCAGGCCATTGAGTTTCGGCCGTTAGTTGATTGAACCGGGCAATGTAAGGCAAAAGAGGTTGATTGCCTTGTTGTAGATTAAGTAACTCCAGATCCATGGCTTGAGTAGCATAACGCATGTCAAAGACTTTACTCATAGCAGCCAAGAGATTGTCACAGTCGTACAACAAAGGGCTATTTGTTTCCAACAAAGGGTTAGCCCAAGCAGCAGCTGTGCCCCCTAAATGGGAAAGCACGAATGCTGCTTTTGTGGTTAGGTCAGGAAAAGATGTAGGACGGCAAAGAAAATGGAGTCGGCACTGATTAACGAAGGTTCTATAGGTTTTGGGATCACCAGTGAACCGTTCCGGAGGGGCCAAGGGAAACTGAGTGGGCATAACCACATTAATAGTTTCCTGTGGGGGTGTCATAGTCCCAGATCCAGATGCAGTGGCCATTGGAACCTGTGCTCCCTGAGGACTACCGTGCATGGCGTCTTGCATAACGTCCATACGGTGCCGTAACATGTCCTGTGCCGTAACCATTTCATTTCTCAAATCGCTGATCAACTGAGTCAAAACAGCTAAAGGATCCGTACCCTCCATGGCTTCTGATTCTGTCAGAAAGCACCAAAGTATTAACTGAAAAGGATACGGTTCTTAAAAGGATACAGGTGGTAGGGTCTTCCGGATCCCTGTTCACGCGTTTTGATAGTTGTGAAGTCAAGTTAAGACCTTCCAAATGATAAAACTCTCTGACTGGTAAACAGGCAGAGCGATGGATCACTGGAAAGGGCGTGGGTAAGGTATAAGAAGTCAGCCTAGAACAAAATAAAGTATCATGAATAACTGCCCCAACCTGGGTATGATGGAATAGGAAATGTCATGAATGCACACACTGACCTTGAGTCTAGGGCAGATGAATCCAGAAGAGTCTCTTGCGGAATCCAAGGTAGAACAAACGACAAGGAAGGGAAGATTAGTAAGGGAGACTTATCCCGAACGGAACGAGGCTCACGCTAGATACCGGGTTGATGCACCACAGGATAGCGTCCAAAGTACTGTTCACTGTCACCTTCCAATTATCCTTGAAAAGCTTCCTTCCCACGTAGTGTAAAGTATAGAAATTAATCAATCCCCCTGTTAATAACACAGGTGCAGGAGTTGGAAATAGCGCTCCTTTTAAGGTATAAACAAAGTACACGCGGTTCTGGACAGCCGCGAAGAAAAGAGCGTGTGCGTGTGGATTTACACGCGATTAGGATTCAGGCAGTCCAGGCCAGCAGAAGACAACATATGCGTGTGGATTTACACGCGAGCAGGATTCACGCAGTCCAGGCCAGCAGCGCTTGAAGATAGCATACGCGTGTGGATTTACACGCGAGCAGGATTCACGCAGTCCAGGCCAGCAGCGCTTGAAGATAGCGTGCGCGTGTGGATTTACACGCGAGCAGGATTCACGCAGGCCAGCAGCGCTTGAAGATAGCGTGCGCGTGTGGATTTACACGCGAACAGGATTCACGCAGCCCAGGCCAGCCGCGTTTGAAGATATCGTGCGCGTGCGGAATTACACGCGAACAGGATTCACGCAGCCCAGGCCAGCCGCGTTTGAAGATAGCGTGCGCGTGTGGGATTACACGCGAACAGGATTCACGCAGCCCAGGCCGGCCGCGTTTGAAGACAACGTGTGGATGTACACGCAACCAAACAGCTCCAGATTTCAGCGTGTGGCGGAAAACACGCTATAGAAGGCCAAAAGGTAGCTGTAGTAACCTGCAAGGATGCAGACCGGAGGTTCAGCTACACAACGCCAAATGATTCGATCAGAAGCAGCGAGTGAAGTTTCCACGCTGCTTAAATACGTAATGCCGTAGTTCACGTGACGAAGCAGAATACACGTGAGTTAGCGACGTGAAAAGTGCAAACGTCGTTTTCCCGGCAACGTGTCGAACAACCGACATTTGGAATAGAACGGTCTAGCTGTTCTACGAGCGTAGGAGGTAGGACCACGTCCAGCATGCATGACATCTGTGCCCATAACATCGGCAAAAATGGGTGGCAGCCTATTCTTCATGCATTTCCCTGGGCATTTTCTGGGAAGCTCTGGCCATCATGATGTTTTCAAAGCCAGTAATGCACAGGTTTTATTTTTTTTTGGTAGGGCTCGGATGCATGGGTAAAAACATCCCACAATCGGGCTTAGACCAACCATTCACTGTGGACATCCCTCAGTCGGGTTCATACTTGTCATCACAATGTTGTTCACTTAGCTTCTTCACAACTTTTCTCTTGGCGTCCCTCAGTTGGGTTCACTATCGCCTTTCAATCACAATCTCCTTATTTGTAATATACCAAAGTCTCAATGTCTTTTTAAACAACCACCTTTAAACCACTTTTTTCTAGATCCAAGAGCCATGGCCGTGTCCTGCCCACTTGGATGACAGATCCCCAGGGACTAGTGAGTGTGACACCTTTAGGTTTCTCACAGTAGGCCACCACCACCGCTAGAATTTTGGTAACTATTGTAGGCGCCGAGGCTATGCCGAAGGGAAGTACTTTGAATTGATAATGATTGTCTCCCACTTTGAACCTTTGGAATTTCCTGTGTGCTGGCAACATTTGATATGAAAGATACATACTTTCATATTTCAATGTTGCCATGTAATCCCCCTGCTTGAGAAGAGGGATTACTTCCTGCAGTTGTCATCCTGAATTTTTGTGGCTTGTCATACTTGTTTGCAGGACGCAGATCTAACACAGGGCCCATAGTTATGTCCTTTTTGGGTACAAGAAAGTACAGTGAATAGATACCCCTGGTCAGCTCTAGATCAGGGATGCGTTCTATCGCTCCTTTTTGAAGTAATGTCTCGAACTCTGTTTTTAGGATGAGCTGGTGTTCCTGGGACATCCATCTGGTTTCTGGTGGATGGTAACAAGGTCTTTTTAGAAATTCCATTGAGTAACCGTTTGCAGCAGTAGTTAACACCCACTGATCTGAGGTTACTTCCTTCCAAGCATGGGTGAATGATGTAATTTGACCTCCGATTGGCGATGCATGTGAGGGAACCCATTTATTGGGGGGGGCTAGGGGAGCCTCTGGAAGCTGCATCCTACCTCCACCTTTGCCTCGCCTGGACATTAGACTCGGCACCCTGTGACGAATACCAGGGGGAAGAACTTGGGGAGAAACCTGATTGAGTGGGTCTGGAGAAGGCTTGAGAACTAAAGGAATGGCAGGTGTTGAACACTCTGCGTTGAACATATGGCTTACTGTAGATTTGGCTAAAGGTCTTTAATGTGTAATGTTCCTTTGTGGCTGTCTACAAGGCTTCATCGACAGCCTTTCCAAATAAGACTGATTCTTTCATAGGTCTATTCATTATAGTGGCTTGTGTCCCTGGTTTGAATTCAGAATTACGGAGCCATGAGTGCCTTTTTAACCAAGTACCTTCCGCAAGGATTAAACCCCCTGTCTCTGCAGAGTCAAGGGCATTTTTAAATATATTATATTATATAATTTGTCTAACCTCTTTAATAATCTTTTGTAACTGAGAGCTTGAGGGTTCAGGGACATTATCCACATTGTTTCGAAGGGTTTATAGTCATTGCATCGAATTAAAAAGCATCAAATGCCTTGCCATCAAAAACAATGTATCTAAAAAAAAAGCATCAAATGTATTTTTTTCTCCATTTTTCTAATGGGGGGCTCCCCCCCTGAACCTCCCTTTTTTAACCTTTAAAACCCGTTATAATTAAAATAAACCCTTTACCATAAAAAAATGCATTCAATGCTTTTTTTTCTATGGTAAGGCATTCAATGCTTTTTAGTTCGATGCAATGACTAGATACCGTTTTGAAGTAACCCTCATTGAACATCGTTGTAGCTTGCCAAAAGAGTGGTGTTATTGACAATGCGTGTTGAGAAGGCAGATGAGACAGTGGGCCTCATTACGAGGTGGGAGGTAAGGGATTACCGGCACCGGTAAGGGCACCGGTGCCGGTAATCCCTTACCTCCCTACTACGAGTTCCCTTTGAGGTTCCTTCCATAACGCCTGGTTTTTGCAGGATTTAAGGATGGGACCCGCAAAGGGACTCTAGAGCTAATAACGGTACCGCAATTTGCGGTACCGTTATTAGCGCCTTCCCCATTCCCATTGAGTCCTATGGGGGCTCAAATGGGAATGGGGAATGGCCCTGGTGAATGGGGAATTACCGGTCCCTCCGACCTCGGAATGGACCGGTAATTGCTCCATTCACCAGGGAGGAGTCGGAGGGGTTTTGGAGGCAGCCATGGAGCAAATAGCTCCATGGCTGCCTCCAACCTCGTAATGAGGCCCAGTGACTCTCTTCCCTAAAGCATTAAGCTTTTTGCACTCCTTATCTGAATGTGCCTATGCATTAGATAATGGCACCCCAGCATGTTTTCTAGTGGTAGTAACTACTAGTGAGTCGGGTGTCACATGGCCCCCAATATACAGAGGGTCAGTTGGTGCAAGTTTAAACATTTTCTCTACTCAAGGGTCACCGCCAGTCTGAGGGATGGTGTGAGTAGGGAATGTGCCATTTTTTTACTTAATTGAATTTTATAAGAGAAAAGGACTGATTAACAGATTTCTTTTCTTTTAAAATGTCTTCTGCAAAATCAGCATCTGAAACTGTTTCCAGAGTTTGAATCTGGAAGAGATCTGATGCTTTTTAATATAAACTGATCATCTGGGCTGAACTACAGGTAGCCGGCCACGCACCCTGACCTGATCAGTGTCCCCTTGCCATGTACTTTGATCTTCACCTGGGTCATCCTGAAATATATTAGATGTATCTTCAGTAACATCAATAAAAAAAGTACAGGAGATTGGTGAAGTCTTGGAAACTTGGGTGGTGGTTATTCCTCTTCCAAAAGAAGTGCTTTTTGTATAATTGTTTTTTTCGCCATAAAGGTGACAAACTCAGACACCTTGTCCATTGTAAGTTCAAATCTCTCCTTGGACTATATTTACCTATCCTTGGGGTTTCAGGAAGAGGAAATACAATGTGCTCTGGATCTACAGTTTATTTTACGATGTAGGGATTCAGACAATGTTTCAGTAACGGTATACTCAGAGGAAGTTACTGGTGTAGTAACAGGAGACCTAGAAGCAGGTGTAGGTAGTTGTTGTGTTGTTTTTGTGCATTATCCCTATGTTTCAACATAGAAAGGTGTTTTGATGGCTTTTTAGTTTAGGTTAGTTTATTATTTGTAGAGCGCACCTAACCCTGAGGTATCTGGGCGCTTAAACATAGCAAGATTGTTACAGTTACAGAGAAAAGATGTTACAGTTGCATAACGAAAAATAAACATTACAATTTTATAATTACATTTACATAGTATTGAAAAGTAGTTGAGACCATGTTACATAGTGGTCAATGAGGTAATGGCGGGAGATGCTGGACAAAGAGCCAGTCTTTCACTTTGGATCTAAAAGTCCAAAAAGAGGGTTCAGCTCTAATGGAGGTGGGTAGGGAGTTCCAGCATTTGGCTGCTAATACTGTAAAGCTAGACCCCCCTGGCGTTTTCAGTTTATACTTAGGTATATTGAGGCAATGTAGGTAGGTGGATCTGGTGGGTCTAGTAGATTGGTGCCTAGAGAATTTGTCTGACAAGTATTGAGGGGCTGTGTTAGCTAGGCATTTGTGAGTAATGACAAGTGCACGAAGTATGATTCTGTCGCGTACTGGTAGCCAGTGGGAATCTTGTCTGAGGGGCAACGAAGGGCGTTGTTCTGGAGAGAACTTGTAATCTATTCAGGTTATAAGATCAGGGCTCTGGCTAACGTGAGGCAACTGTTTGTGGACAGAAAGGGGTTGCAGGCGTTGATCCATTTGTTTGTGTAGGCTGTAGAAGAGGCTGTGGAGCTTACTCTTTTTTTGAGGGAGAGGGTGGAATCTAAGTAAACACCAAGGGTCTTAACCTCTTTGGCGACTTTGATGATGTTGCCATCAATGTTAAAAGAATTATATTGGTTGTTAAGTTTGTTCAGCCGGGCTTGGGTGCCGACGATCAAGAGCTCTGTCTTGTCAACGCTTCTGAAATGGTGGCAGATTGGGGTTCATGTGTGGTAACACGTGTTTCCTTTGTCTTAAAGCCATTCGCTAAGCACAAGTGCGGAAGCGCAGAGGGCTTCGAATGCAGAGGCTCGACAACTTCCAATGGATGTTTTGACGAAATTGAAGTTGCCGTTGAAGGCCCTTTCAACGATCCCGTCAAAGGTGGCTTGGAGTTGTGTGCTTATGGGTCTGCATGTGTGTGTCTTTGTTGCCAGAGGACTTCCCGTAGCAAAGCTTTCCGCTTGCCTGGTGGGGCTGAGGACAGACAAGCAGGAGTCTAACGACGACTCCTATATGATTTTGGAATCCGAAATGGAGCCGTAGCTGCCAAGCTCTTCCTCGTCCGAGGCATCAGTGCCGGTGAGAGAATGGGAATGGGATTCGGCCTGCATGGCGTGGGCTGCCCACTGCTCAGAGCGCCTTTCTTTAAGCGTTTTAGGTTTAAAGAGCTTGCACGACTTGCAATACTGTTCCAAGTGCTTGCATGGAAGGAAATTATTACACACTCAGTGTGTGTCTTTCCAAGGGAATTTCGTATTACAGGAAGGACAGAACTTAGAGGGCGCCCTTTCCATTATTATGTCGAAAAGTAACAGCAGCAAGACAAATGTGAGTAGAAAGGAAAAGGAAAAGAGGCATTCTATAAGAAAGTAAGAGATTGTTTAAAACCACCCGCTCTCACTACTGCAAAGGTCAAAGACCGGTGAAGGCCGCAGCCAATCATTGAGAAGAGAAATTCTGCCGAAGGCTTCAGACGGTGGTCGGAGAATTGTTGACGAATAGTGCATTAAAACAACTGTCGAGGTGATAACAATAAGCTAATATTTATATGTTTAAGCAGCAATATATGTCTAGTAGCTACAGGCTCTGCATGAAGCGACCGACCACTATGGCGGAAAGAAACAACCCGAGGGACCTCGACGCGTGAAGGATCATGAGTACAGTACACGTCACACACGGATAGTATTCCAATCACGCCCAGTCGACTTGCCTTTTCGAAGTTCAAAAACAAAATGCAAAACTTTGCACCTACCACTAGATTTCGGCCTATGCATAGCATGTGTTTCTAAGCAGATACATGAAACTCAGAAAAAATATGATAACACTTGGAACGTTCAGGCAGTGTTCTCATGGGAGAATCCACAGGCTGTATGAAAAGGCTAACCTGCAGACTGTTCGGCACACTACATTCTGACTGTACCGGCAACACAGAATGTACCTGCAGCCAACTCACCAACACAAACCTCGCAGATGTATATACTAACAACTTCAATAGCTGTACATATGCTATATACTATCAAGAGCGATGCAGGTTATAATAACTCTGTGGACTCAAACTTCTGGCTGTAGCGAGTGTACTTGGTGCGAAGGGCCTGTTAACTTCGTTAGGCACAGTCTTCAGGTTCCATAATGCCCTGTACGGACCAAGAGTAGTGTATGCAGCTTAATTTGCACATTGGAATATTGGCAGGTCCACTGAAGAATATGCAATGGCCGAGGGCTATAATATAGTGATAAATCCTGCATTAAGGTATGGACAGGACATGCAACGGCCCACCAGCCCTTAGCCAGATACATCCAAGCAATGGAATAGCCTTGCAAGGGCTCAGAGGCTTGTTTACATATGGACATTTGCGGCCATGATGAATCTGCGTGCCACATTTCCCTAAAAAACGATCACAAACTAGGAAGGACGCCAAGGAAAACAGTGAAGTGGTTAAGTCCCTTTACTGTTAGCATGGAAACCAGCAGGAAGGAGCACAGGCTGGAGAACAGAGAGAGGAAGTAAGTCCATGGATGAGGTGGGGGATGGAGAGGGGGGGGGAAGAGGGACAGGGACTTAGGGAGTGGGAGTAGGGTAATTGGGGTACAGTAGTCCAGTGGGGGAGAGAGAAGGGGCCTAAATCACTGGGCAAAAAAATATTTACACACTCAGGGAAGAGGAACATGTGGCTGAGAGAACACGGCCCGTTATTGGTGTTTTCCGCCATCACTGCAGGCCACCTTATTGGCCAGATGCTCTCTCTGGGGTGCTAATGGCTGGCATAACTCCATTGGCCAAATATTCCAATGTTTCGCCTTTGTCCTTCCTGGTTTTAAACAGAAGATTCCATGCCCACTGGGTAGAATGTTCAAATAGCAATAATGCTCCCCTCATCGGGTCACTACCAGGTAGTAACATCCCTTGGACCTTGTTAAAGTCGCTTTTTACCTATTAATGCCCTTTGGTTGCGGCATTTATGCTTAAGCACTGGCCAATCTAGGCGAGTTTTGAATTGCACCATAATGTGGTACTAATCGGGTACGCTTTTAGGTTCTATACTTAAAGTGTACCTTTTGGTAAGGTTTGGCTGAGTTCTATTGTTTATTTTATCCTGACTGGGTTTTGGAGGTGTGGGTTAAGTCACTGCTTTATTCGCAGTCTAACCTTCTTTGGAATTCCCAGTGTCTTTCCATACTATCATAGGTTAGATCATGTTTTGCTTTTGTTTCTTTTTTCTGGTCACACTAGAAATTAATAATGGCTTCTTATGGGATTTACAATTGGCTGTCATTCTTCCAAATTGTACTTTGTCTCCACACTCTTATCAAGTTGTTGTATGATTGTGTTTAGTCTCTCCAACACTGACCAAAACATTATTTTGACCGAGGTTCCTATCTCAATTTGATTTATGCCACGCTTAGCCGAAGGTGAATCACGGTTGGGCCATAGTTGCCCTTGCAGGGTGTGCATCTTTAAAGTGTTCCCTAATTGCAAGATTGGAAGTCAAGTCAAATAAATTTTATTAAAATATATTTCAAACAACTGGATATTAAAAATGCACAAAACAAAAGTGTCAAAGGGTAAGTATAACGACAGAGGAGCATTATGAAAGGGGTTGGCAAATCCAAGTGCAGCGACCATATTTCCAGGAAACAGGACAATTGTCAACAAAAGACTTCATGTCGGAGAAGGTTAGACAAAATCTTGCTGTGAATTAATTTCCTTTATATCCATTAGCAATACAAGACAGAGAGAGACATATGGGACTTGCATGAAGGGCTATGAAAGAGGGCGGTCCCCTCAGAGAACATGCTGTGGTTTTGTTGAATACGGCCAATAAGTACTTCACAATTAATTATCTTGATGGGAGACAGCAAAGACGTGATAATTGGGTGCCTTGCATGCAGTAGGCGACAGCATAGATGCTAAAATGAACAGTTTTTCAGAGGTCAAACAGTTTCATTTAACTCATTATTTTCTGTGGATTATTAAGGATAATTTGAATTGGTAACTAACACAGATACCTAATTATTGCAGAGTACACTGGAGCTTAAAGATCAAATGATGCAATTAACATTTCTTCTACAAAAAAAACTTTGCGGCATCCGAGAACATCTTCATACAGCAGATGTGAGAGATCTGGGTGTTTCCGCAAGGGCATACCCCTAACAGCTTGTGTGCTATTCTGCAGACCCTTCTGGACTCAGCTGTGGGAATTCAGAATAATGGCAAGACCTTCTCCATTCAGAGAGTATTCTGGCTACTGTCCAGAGCACAAGCTTCCTCCACTGGGTTAGTCGGGTCAGGTCGCAGTGGCTCTGAGGGGGAACTGCAACAGAAGGCAGCAAACACCAAGCCATTGATGCTGGAGGGGCAGCGGATCTTCCCATTTCTGAGTTGATTGCTTCCTCAAGGAGCACACGGCATACACTGTTGGAGCTCAGCATGTCCTTGATAATATTGAATCTAGTGGCATCTGTGTGGTACCCACAAAGCTTAAGACAGTCTATGAAGGAAAGTGGTTTATCTTTGTGGAGACCAAGGCTACAGAGGCCTTCCTGCAGAGGTTGAGGACAGAGCAAAAGGCAGGGGCAGACGGTGCCTCATACGAAGATGGAGATATGTGGTTGTTTTTTCTATCCCAATCAATGCTGATACTTACAAAAGACGTGTGAGAGTTAACCCAGTTATTCTATGGAAACACGTGGGGTGGGTACAGGGGAGTAGTGTTCAGATGGCGGTCAAGGTGAATTGGAGTATGTTCTGTGTATTTATTTGATACTTGTGGTGCCATGAAGGGAGTGTGTTTCCCTGAAAACTCCTTATAAATCAACTATAAATACATACTATTTGGACTCGGGTTAAGCTGTCCTACCCCCTGTCAAGTTCAGACCCTCCCACCCCATCTTGACTACCTTATCCTGTTTTACCCCACCCCTATCTGTCCCTTGTACCTTTCCCCAATGCCTTTCCATTTACCTACCCTTTCCCACTTCCAACAGATGTAATGCTGAAGAGTTTTTCCTGGGGTCGAATGGGTGGTGGTTATATCTGAAGCAAATGTGCACTGGTGTTATCCTGTTTGAGGATATGGGCTGTGTATGGATGTGTTGAAACACACCCAAACAAAAAGATGTTTTAAAAGAAAGAAAAGAAACCAGTAAGGGTATGTGCACAGGGCCTCACATTCGAAATGTTCTTTGGGAGGTCTAGAGCCTAAGCCATACTTGCACAGGTTCTCCAGATTTCCAAATACTGCTTATGCAGTGCTTCCATTTTAGTCCAAACGGCTAAAATCTGGGACGCTATCCTATTTTGGATCTGTTACCTACAAAGCCAACCTTGCATTCTCGAATGCTCTGAGAAACCTGGTTACTTCCCTTGGCTCACACTTAAGGAGCCATTCAATCGACAATCCTGGAAATGTACAAATAACATCAGCCAAACCAGTCAACAACATTACATGACTAGCGTAATAACTCACAAGCCTGTAGGCTAGAGAAAGTGCACAATAAATAGAAATGAATAAACCATCAGGCACCTTTGCAGCTACGCTGGTACCCTGTAGATGCATCCTAAACAGTGCAGCAGCACAACTGGAGCACATGTCTGGCCCTCACTCCCTAAACATACCAGCCACATTCTCTTTCAGCCATAAATCTCTGACCTGGCTTTAGCACTCTTGGAAAATAAGTGCTACTAGGGAATACTAGCGACACATGCGGGCTATACGGTTTAAGTTACTTACCTGTGACTATTGTTCTCCAGCATGGGACTGGCATGGATTCACATGCTCATGAAAATTCCCCATTGTCAGGCTGGGAATCCTCGGTAAAAGAAAAAACAGTCTCAATTTCACTTAAAAACTGTTTTTCTCCTCTAAACCAATCACTGTCCTCTGGGTCATACTGCCCCCATCCAATGACAGTCCTCTCCCTAAGCTCCTCCTCTGGAAGCCATCTTCAGATTTGGAAAGCATGTAAAGTGGCAGTATGACCAAGAAAAGCTGCATAGGGGCCGGAGGGAGGGTTTGCATGTGAATCCATGCCAGACCCATGCTGGAGAACAATATTTACAGATAAGTAACTTAAAACATCTACAGCATGGGTCTGGCATGGATTAACATGCTCATGAATAACGAATGCATAGCAGTACAACATTACACAACAACGAGAGGTGGCAAGGCTCAACTGAAGCAATTAAATCTTACCTCTGGAATAGGCTCACCTCAAGCGAACAGGTTGTGTAGCACTGCTTGGCCGACTCTGAACTCCTACCTGCAATCCCTGTCGAACTTTGTGAAGGTGTGTGTGGACCTCCAAGTAGCCGCCCTGCAGATGTCCAACAGGGGCACACCAGACAGGAACGCTGTTGTTGCAGCAATGGCTCTGGTGGAGAGGGCTCTTGGATGGCCGGGCAGTGGTCGGTTAGCCAACCAATGACAGTGCGTGAGGCAGCCGGACAGCCATCTTTAAAAGGAAGCGTTGGACAAGGTCTTCCCTTGGTTCACAGGACCGTAGTTCACAAACAGTTGTGAATTCTTCCGAAAACTCTTTGTGCGTGTCACGTAGAACTTCAGGGCACAAGCAACGTCCAGCGGGTGCAAGGCCCTTTCAGCTGGTGACAAAGGTTTTGGGAAAAAAACAGGTAACACCAAAGGCTCGTTGAGGTGAAATTCCAACTGAACCTTCGGCATGAAAGAGGGATGCATACAAGCACCACCTTCGAATCGTGGAAAGTCAGGTAAAGTTGCTTGGAAGGATAGGGCCTGGATTTCACCTACCCTTCTGGCAGAGGTGATGGCCACACGGAAAGCCGTTTTCCACAAAAGAAACATGAGCAAGGCCTGATGCATAGGCTCGAAGGGGGCCCCCCATGAGCATCGTCAGAACCACGCTCAGTTCCCACGTCGGGCAGGAGCCTTCACCGGTGGGAAAGATCTAAACAGTCCTTTGAGAAACTCCTTGACGAGTCGGTGGGACCAAAGTGAATATCTTCCTGGTGACCTGATGTAGCGGGAGATAGGCGCCAGATGTACCTTGATGGAGGGGTGCGTCAGTCTGGACTTGCCCAGGGATAGCAAGTACTGCAGGATCTGTGGGGCCGTGACCCTCAAAGGGGTAATCTTCTGCAACCAACACCACGTAGCAAAACGCTTCCACTTTTGACAATAGCACTTCAAGGTCGACAACGCCCTGGCGAGGACCTCCCTGCAGTCGGCTGGTAACTCATACCCTCCAAACTCTAGGGCTGCAGGAGCCAAGCCCTCAGGTTCAGTGATCCTGGGTTGTGATGAAGGATTGCGCCTCCTTCTCTGGTGAGAAGATCCAGAACCACTGGCAGCTTGACTGGAGGCGATGCTGACAGGCTGAGAAGGTCTGGATACCAAATCTCCCTCTGCCACGCCAAGGCGATTAGTATCATCTTGAATTGACACTGTCTGAGTGTGCTGATGACTCATAGCAGGAGAGGGAAAGGAGGAAACACGTACAGAAATAGACCTTCGCACGGAAAGGAGAACGCGTCCCCCCACGCGCCTAGATTGGTGTAATCTGCTGGCAAACATCTGGCATTTGGAGTTTGCCGCCGTCGCAAATATATTGATCTGGGGCCTGCCCCACTTGATGAAGAGGCAGTCCACCTGATACTGCCGAAGTTCCCACTTGTGGCAGGAGTGCAGTTCCCTGCTGAGGGAGTCTGCGATGGTGTTCTTGACTCTCGCCATGTGTCCGACGGCCCAGCATCACAAGTCCTGTGCTTCCTTGGAGAGCGCTGGGGTTCGAGTGCCCCTTTGTTTCCTAATGTAGAACATGGTGGTGGAGTTGTCTGTGAAGATCCTCACCACCTTACCCTTGAGAGACGGAAGGAACGCCTTAAGGGCCCAGAGCACTGCCTGTAGCACCAGGATTTTGATATAAAGATCCTACTCCTCTGGCAGCCACAGGCCTCCGGTGTGTAGACGTCTGGCGTGGGCTCCCCAGCCCTCCAGGGAAGCGTCCGTGTTGACCGTCTCCGGGTATGGGAGGTTTTGAAATCCCGTGCCCTGGGAGATGTTGGAGCAGATGCCCCACCATCCTATAGCCTGACGGAACTTGTCGTTGAGAGATCTTGTCCATGAAGCTTCGGGACACCTGTATCCAGCAAGCGATGATGGCCGTCTTCATCAATGACAGCTGGTGCACCTTTCCTTGAATGGCTGCTATCCTCTCCTCCAAGGGCGACGCCAGGCAAGACACTGTATTAACTCTGGCGCCTAGGAACAGTGGGTTCTGCAATGGCGTTAAGCAGGACTTTGGATAGTTGACAGAGAATCCCAGATCTGTTGGTAACCGGACGGTAATCTCTCTGTGCCCGTCGGCCAGCTTCCTCGAGCAGGCGCAAATTAGTCAGTCGTACAGGTATGGGTATACGTGTATGCCCTGTAGATGTAGATGGGCCGCCACTGGTGCCAATAATTTCGTGAACAGCCTGGTGCCGACTTCAAGCCAAAAGTAGAGCCTTGACCTGGTAGTGCTGTCCCTGTACCATGAAACATAGAAACCTTTGATATTTATTGTGAATGGAGAAGTGGAAATAGGCGTTCTCCAGGTCCAACAACGTCAAGAAGTCTCCTTTTTCCCGTTGGCTGAGCAGGTGTTTCAACGTGACCATCCTGAGCTTTTGGGACTTTAGGTATTTGTTGAGATGTCGTGGTCTAGGAAGGGCCTGCGGCCCCATGTCTTCTTTCTGACCAGAACGCATCTGGAATAGACTCCGGAGACACTGGGGGAATTAGCTCTATTGCCCCTTTCCGCAGCATGGCCCGTAACTCTTCCAGTAGCTGAGGGATGTGCTGCTTCTGCCGGGTAACCGGGGGGATCCGCCAACATCTGGGTTGAAACTGGTCTGGTGTGTCCTTAGGCGAGGGCGTCCAGCACCCATCTGTCAGTGGTGATCTTTCTCCACTCGCTGATGAACCTTGTCAGCCGGCCTCCCACCGGGGTGCACGGGTGGGTGACCAACGTCCCGGTCGGTTCAGGCTTGCTTTGGAGATGGCGTCCTGCATTGCGGGTGATGGCAACATTGTCCTCTGCTACCTTAGGCCTGGGAATGGCCCCTGTAAGCTTCCTGCGTTGAGAATCTGGAAGGCTGACGGTATGACGAGGAGAAACCCTTTGTAGACTTGCTCGACTTTCCCCTGGAGGAGTGACAAGATGAGCGGTGCTGCTGGAGAGTGCCCAGGGAACGGGCCGTTTCCATGTTCATTTTGATGGCTTGGAGGGACTTGTCGACGACCTTCCCAACCAAATTCTCTCAATCGAAGGGCATGTCCAGCACCTACGCTTGGACCTCCAGACGGAAATTAATGGCTTTCATCCAACCTTGGCGATGAAGGCAGACACCGTACCCCATGTGCAGGAACCCTGTGTCGGCGACTTCCAATGCCACTGTGATGGCGTGATCCGACACCCCTTCCCCTTCCTGGAAAACAGCGATTGCCTCCATCTTCTTATCGTCAGGGAGGAATTCAAGAATCAGCCCCAGCTTGTAGCCTGTCATACCTGGCCAGGATCGCCAGCACATTGGCTGCCTTGATAGTGGACAGCGTGGTGTAAATCACCTTCTTTCCCATGCGGTCCATCCTTTTCCCCTCGCTGTCTGGAGGGACCGAAGACGATGAGGACGGGTTGGCTGACCGTTTCCTTGCGCCCACCGATATCACCGAATCCGGCGTTGGATGCGACCTCAGGCACTTGGGTGTGGAGTCTGGCACTCTATACTTCTTCTCCAGCCTACCCCGCTTGGCTGGAGCCGTGCAAGGGTTCTTCATGAGGGCCAGGCCCTCGTCCCAAACATCGTTCAGGAAGGGCACCACCAGAATTGTTTTCCTCTTGGCCTCACGTCTTTGATACAAGAAGCCCTCCTTCTTGGTTTCCTCAGGTAGCAGCTGGAAACGGAGGCTCTAGGCGATCATGGCGTGGAACGACCCCACTTCATCCGGTTGGGACAACCTGTGTGGTGCATCCAAATGTGGCGATTCACCATCCGCCAAAACAATGTCTACATCAGCATCCGGTGTTGTGACCGTATCAGTCTGGGTCAGCTGGGGGAGATTGGACCCGACGTGGAGGAGGAGATGCTTCCTCATCTTCGTTGGAGGCTGATTAGGGACCTGGGTGACCACAGGTACCGGAGCCGGAGGCATCCTCATCTGGATCTCTGACACCAAGGTGTGTAGAGTGGACAGAATATCCAAGGAAATGTCCCTTGGCTAAGAAGGCAGAGCAGGAAAACTAGGCCCTGAGCCATCGTCCTCCTCTTCAACGTCCTTGTGGATCGTGTGTAAGGACTCCTGAACTTCATTGTCCGTGGACGAGACGTCCATGGTTTGGGGGACATCCTGGGGAAGGGGGGTGTTTTTGGGCTTCCCCACCCCCTTCTTTTCCCCCCTTAGGGTCTTGAACCGGGGCCTGAGCCGGTTTCACCCCTTCTGGCGTGCCTGTAGACTTTGCCAAAGTCACTGCGGCGGTGTCGTGCCTTGTGGGTAGCGACACTTTCTGAGCCATGGGAGCTATTGTCAGGATCCATCCTTGGAGGCTATGGCAGAAGTGGAAGTTTTCGCCGCGGAGAACCTTCACTTAGCAGTCCAGTCCTCATCCAACATGGCTGCCTTTGTTATTTAAGCAAGCCCCGCCCACCTCCCGGCGCGTTGTATCTGTGTTGTTACTCCTAGTTGATACCAGCGCTCAGCTTTATACTCTGTTTAGCTCCTTCAGTGCCCCTCCAGTAGTGCTTATTCCTTCCCGCTTGTCTTACCTCTGTTTTTTCCTCTGCCTTTCCATACTCCCTTGTCCGTTCTCGGCACTTTGCCCATCACTCCTTTTCAGACTTTCCTTTTGCTTTAGGCATCTTGCCACTCGCGCTAGCGGTCCGCCGCCATCCTCACGTATCTTCGTGTTCCTCTCTGTGCCTTTCGTGGATCCAACCGTTTCTGGTGAGTAGGGACTTTACTGCTTCTCCCTCTTTCCCTCTCTGCTCGGTCCGTTTTCCCCGTTCCGGGCTCTTTCCCTCTTTTCTTTCCTCCTTCATTGCTTCTCGTTGCTGCTACCTTGTATCCGGCCAAGCCTCTTCGGATCGGTCCCTGCCTTCTTTTTCTCGAGTCATCTTCACATTGGTGGATCGAACGAACTCGCTGGATCCTCTTGTTTCCTGGTTTCGCTCCGGATCTCTTGCTACCACATCCACCATTGGAGTCTCCCATTCTATACCATCTCAGGAAGACTACACAGGGTTTTTTTTACCGCCCATCGGTTTTTTCCCTGTCGCGGGGATTTGGCTCCTCGGGGCCCCCGAATACAGGTTGCACCTCCTGTCGAGGTGGCCTCCGAGGGAGCCAGACCCTACTTGCATGACAGGAGGTCCAGAGACAAGTCTACAAAGGAAGATACCAGAACCCCCCGAAGATCCTCCAAACACTCCAAGGACAAGCAAGAGGAAGCCTCAGGTGAGGAGAAGGGTGGTGAGGGTGAACATTCTGACAGAATACAACGCCCAGACAGAATCATGGCTTCCCTTGAACAATATCAGGAGCTGGTGGCAGCATTGCAGGGATTAACCCTAGAAGTCCAATCCCTGAAAACCGAAAATGCCGCCCTACGCCAACAAGTAGTCCTACATAGGGACGACCAAGGAGACCTACTACCCATGCCTTTATCCTTCGGAAAGTATGATGGCTATCCAGGCAGTCTAAAGGAGTACCTAGACGCCTGCCACGTATATTTTGCCTTTCGTCCCCACGCCTTTGAAACAGCCAGAGCGAAAGTGGGGTTCCTCATAGCTAATCTCACCGGAAATGCCTTAGCCTGGGCCACCTCTTTGGTAACAATAAATGATACTGCACTGGCTAATTATGACTCTTTTGTGGACCTTTTCAAGGCCAGATTCGATCGTCCAGAGGTTTCGTACACCTCTTTCGAAGCAATACTAGATGTAGAACAAGGAAACACGGATGTACAGACCTACATATCTCGCTTCCTGAGACTGGTGGCGAAAACAGATTGGCCAGAATCTGCCAAACAGACGATCTTTCGGAGGGGACTTAAGGATGAGTTGAAGGATGAATTAGCCCGAGTAGCTCGACCTCCGTCCTTTCAAGATCTCATGTCACTCACTCTCCAATTAGAGTATCGTCTCAACGAACGCCGCCTGGAAAGGAGAAGACCTCGTCTTAGCCAGCCTTCATCCATCCCAGCTCCTCACCCTTCGAGGGAACCATCCACCCGAGAGGAACCTATGCAGATAGGAGCAGCCCGAGGCCCTCTCACACCTGCAGAACGCAAGAGACGCAGGGATTCAGGCCTCTGTATGTATTGCGGCTCTTCAAAGCACCTTCTCAGAGATTGCCCGGAAGTACCTCCAAGAAGGAAGGAAAACTTCCACCCTCGGCCCTTTGCAAGGGAGGTCTCGGGGGGGCAAGATACAGTCCTTGCAACCTTACCAGACCAACAGAATTAAGTGAGGATAACAGCCTGATGGTATTTCGAGTCAAACTTTGGACAACCAAAACTTCATGTGTGGAAGTCTTTGCCATGCTGGACTGCGGTGCCGCAGGGAACTTTATGGACGAAGGATGGGCTCGAGAACAACAGATCCCTTTTAAACAGAAGAATAGGCCCATTCCAGTAGAAGGAGTGGATGGTACCCCCCTGTCCTCAGGCCCAATCCAATCCGAGACGATACCCTTACGTCTGGATTTGGGAGAGCATCAGGAACTGCTGGTATTCGATCTCATTAGAGCAGCCCACTTTCCCTTGGTGATAGGAATACCCTGGCTAAGAAGACATAATCCCCAAATAAACTGGACTACCAACTGTGTGCGTTTTGATTCTTCCTACTGTGAACAGCATTGTCAATCTGCCCTTTGGGTCAAAGGAAAGGACAGGAACAAGGGATCCCCTCTACTCAAGGTGGTCTCATCGGTTCCCCGCCAGTACCAAGAATATGCTGAGGTCTTCGAAGACACTACGCCCAAACTCCTACCACCTCATCGGCCAGAGGATTGTGCCATAGAACTTACCCCGGAGTCTGTTGTCCGATTTGGCAGGATGTTTCCCCTATCTCTAGCCGAAAAACAGGCTTTAAGAAGATATCTGGATGACAACCTGCAGAACGGTCTAGTACAGGAATCAAGGTCTTCAGGGGGGGCTTCATTGTTTTTCATTCCAAAAAAGGACACCACCGAACTACGTCCCTGCATAGACTATAGAGGGTTGACTCGGATCACAATCCGTGACTGCTACCCTATGCCACTCATAAGGGACATCCTTGAAGCTGTGAGAGGGGCCTCTTACTTCACCAAATTGGACCTCAGAGGAGCCTACCATCTCCTAAGAGTAAGGAGAGGTGACGAGTGGAAGACCGCATTTAGGACCCCATTCGGATTGTATGAATACAGGGTTATGCCCTTCGGTCTGGTAAATGCCCCTGCAGTCTTTCAGAGGTTTATCGACAAGATTTTCTCCGACATGTTGTTTGTCTCGGTGGTCGTTTATTTAGACGACATATTGATCTATTCTCAAGAACTACCGGACCATCGTGAACAAGTCAAAAGAGTGTTACATCGACTCCGAGCAAATCACCTCCTGGTCAAACCAGAAAAGTGCCAGTTTGAAGTAACCTCGGTCTCTTATCTAGGTTATGTCCTCTCGAAGGAAGGGATCATGATGGAACCCGGGAAGATAAAGGCGATCCTGGACTGGAGGGAGCCTAGAAGTGTCAAAGAGATCCAGTCTTTCTTAGGTTTGGCAAATTTCTATCGCCAATTTATCCCCAACTTTTCTAACTTGATTTTACCCATTACAGGTCTCCTTAAAAAAGGGGTTCAGTACGCCTTTGGAACAGAACAGAAAAGAGCCTTCTTACAGCTCAAGGAGCGGTTTACCTCCGCTCCCATACTGGTGCAACCAGATCAAACAAGACCATTTATAATGGAAACCGATGCCTCGGGGGGAGCAGTGGGAGCCATTCTGTTGCAAGAGGCAGAAGACGGTCTCACGCATCCAGTAGCGTATTATTCCAAGACCCTGACCAAAAGCGAACGAAATTACTCTGTTTTAGAGAGAGAACTACTGGCCATCAAACTGGCATGCCAAGAGTGGAGACACTTATTACAAGGAGCAGCACACCCATTTCAAGTACGAACTGATCATCGTAACCTCAGAGTGTTACAGCAGATGGAGTGTACCAATGCCCGACATGCTAGGTGGGCATATTTCTTCTCCCAATATGACTTTAACATCACCTATTTACCAGGATCAGAGAACAAGATGGCAGATGCCCTCTCCAGAGGTCCAGGAGAAGAAACTGACCTCAATCAAGATCACGATCTCTTATTTCCCAACCTTAAGATCACGGCAGGTGTCTCTCTCTTTTTGCAAGAACTTACCTCCCAATACGGTTCGCTAGCAACCATACCAACCACTGTCAATCAGGCCGATGATGGTTTGTACTACCATGGTACTGGGTTGTTTCTCCCGTCCAAAGAACTTCAGGAGCAGATCCTCTCCTGGTGTCATGATACCCCCCTCGCTGGACACCCCGGTATCAAGAAGACCCAAGATCTCATAAGTCGAAGGTTTTGGTGGCCAGAACTCCACAAGGATGTAGAGAGATATGTTTCGACCTGCCCGATTTGTGCTACCAGTAAATACCAAACAGGCAAACCTTTGGGCGAACTGCAACAACCTACCCTACCCACCCAGCCTTGGGAACACGTGTCTACGGATTTTATTGTCGATCTCCCAAAATCAGACGGAATGACCGCAATCATGGTAACTATTGATTCATACAGTAAACTGGCCCACTTCTCAGCATTGGAGGGTCTTCCGTCAGCCCCAAAGACTGCTTCAGTCTTCCTCAGGGATATAGTACGCTTGCATGGCCTGCCTCGTACCATAGTTTCGAATAGAGGTACCCAATTTACCTCTAGATTCTGGACATCGTTGTGTCAACAGTTGGGTATTCACAGAGCACTATCGTCAGGATTTCACCCACAGAGCAACGGTCAGACAGAGAGACTTAATGCCGGACTTGAACAGTACTTAAGATGTTTCTGCAGCAACAGACAGGAGAACTGGTCTTCCTACCTCGCGCAGGCCGAGTTCGCCTATAACAACAACTACCACACCTCGACTAAGATGAGTCCTTTCTATTGCACTTATGGTTACCATCCTCAGCAGATGCCTTGGTCCGGAATGCAACCCACTAAATCTCCTACCATAGATGACCGGTTATCAGAACTAAAGAAGGTACATAAGTTGGCAAAAGAAGCATTAGAGGACAGCCGACTAGCACAAAAGAAGTGGGCCGATAGAAGCAGAAGACCCAACCCAGATTGGAAGTCCGGACAAAGGGTCTGGTTATCCACAAGATATCTACCCAAGTGGATACACACCGGCAAATTTGCTCCACGATATCTGGGTCCTTATCCTATAGTGAAACAAATAAACCCAGTTGCATACGAAATCCGCCTGCCTAAGAACCTCCAGAGAGTACATCCTGTCTTCCACACATCACTGCTTAAAGAATATAAGGTGGATCCTTTCTCACGGAAGTTTCGGAAAACCAAGACTCCGTCCACAGTAGAACCACAAGAATATGAAGTGGAATACCTAGTGGATTCTCGGTATTATCGAGGCAGTCTCCAATATCTTGTCCATTGGAAGGGTTTCTCCACTGAAGAAAGGACCTGGGAACCCAGACAACATCTGCATACTCCAAGATTGCTGAGAGAGTTTCACCAGAGATACCCGGGAAAACCAGGGAGCTTTCGGAGGGAGAAGGGTTATACTGTCAGGATCCATCCTTGGAGGCTATGGCAGAAGTGGAAGTTTTCGCCGCGGAGAACCTTCACTTAGCAGTCCAGTCCTCATCCAACATGGCTGCCTTTGTTATTTAAGCAAGCCCCGCCCACCTCCCGGCGCATTGTATCTGTGTTGTTACTCCTAGTTGATACCAGCGCTCAGCTTTATACTCTGTTTAGCTCCTTCAGTGCCCCTCCAGTAGTGCTTATTCCTTCCCGCTTGTCTTACCTCTGTTTTTTCCTCTGCCTTTCCATACTCCCTTGTCCGTTCTCGGCACTTTGCCCATCACTCCTTTTCAGACTTTCCTTTTGCTTTAGGCATCTTGCCACTCGCGCTAGCGGTCCGCCGCCATCCTCACGTATCTTCGTGTTCCTCTCTGTGCCTTTCGTGGATCCAACCGTTTCTGGTAAGTAGGGACTTTACTGCTTCTCCCTCTTTCCCTTCCTTTCCCTCTCTGCTCGGTCCGTTTTCCCCGTTCCGGGCTCTTTCCCTCTTTTCTTTCCTCCTTCATTGCTTCTCGTTGCTGCTACCTTGTATCCGGCCAAGCCTCTTCGGATCGGTCCCTGCCTTCTTTTTCTCGAGTCATCTTCACATTGGTGGATCGAACGAACTCGCTGGATCCTCTTGTTTCCTGGTTTCGCTCCGGATCTCTTGCTACCACATCCACCATTGGAGTCTCCCATTCTATACCATCTCAGGAAGACTACACAGGGTTTTTTTTACCGCCCATCGGTTTTTTCCCTGTCGCGGGGCTTTGGCTCCTCGGGGCCCCCCAAGACAGGTTCCACCTCCTGTCGAGGTGGCCTCCGAGGGAGCCAGACCCTACTTGCATGACAGGAGGTCCAGAGACAAGTCTACAAAGGAAGATACCAGAACCCCCCGAAGATCCTCCAAACACTCCAAGGACAAGCAAGAGGAAGCCTCAGGTGAGGAGAAGGGTGGTGAGGGTGAACATTCTGACAGCTATCCTTGCAGGATCAGCGCTCTTAGCTGTTGTGGCAGTAGCAGCCGTCGACGGGTTCGCCAACAAGGTCTTAGCCTGTGCCAGTTGAACCTGCTTGGGTTGTTCGGCCTTTTTCCCCTCCGTCTGCGGCTTCTCAGATTTGTCACGTAGTTTAGCCGGGGTAGATGACTCCCTCTTTGAAGAGGAGCTTGATGGTAGGCTGGCAATGGAGGCGGAAGGTGATGCTGATTGTGCCCTATCCACTTTGGGACCCGCTTCCGCGGCGAACCCGGTGCACTCAGACTTGCGGCTCTTGGCCTTGTCTTGGGCCCCCACGGATGATGTGACCTCAAAGGACTTAGAAGACCGCTCCTCGGACCGGCCAGTCCTGGGTGAGGCATGACCCTGCTCGGAGCACGGATCAGAGGCCTTGGCATTAAGCCATGCCACCAGACTAGTGTGCTTGTCTCAGAACTCAGAGGTTCAACAGGTTTGTTGGTGCGTTCAGTTCGAGTCTCGCCTTCCCACTCCTCACCTGAGGTCTCGAATGATTCTTCATTTTCTTTCTTCCTTTTCTTGATCTGGATTCTTCCTTCTTTCCTTTCTTTTGGAAGCGGTAAGGCCAGGCTCCCCCAGAGGCCTCCTTGCCTTACTTGCAATTTTCCCGACAGAAGGGACTCCGGGGAGCCCGCCCCAGTCCAGGGAAAAGCTGAGGTTAAAAAACCCTGATGTTGTCTGCTGCCGTTATTGATCTTGAAAGGATGATAGTTCCTGAAGATGATGTCCGCTGATCTCCTTGGACACCGCAGGAGTCCGGAGGGACTTTTGTGAGGTAAAGCTGTAGCGGGTCTGGCATACGAGTGCTACTCGTACCAGAATGCAGCAGTGCGGTAGAAAGAGTACTACAGGAGGACTGGAATACAGAGGGAGACAAGCAAAATGAAGAGGGGAGAAAGCAGGAGACCCGGAGCACGAAACTCATGTGTCCAGGATACTGGAGGTATCCGGAACGAGACCCAGCGAAGCGAAACCACAGAAGGAAGCAGAGGGGAAATAGGAGAGCGTGCGTAGCTCGGTAGGGCAACAGAGATCAAGGGAGAGAAATGCTCCGAGAGAGCACGGAAAGCAGAGTAGGCAAAAGTAAACCAAGAGCGGCACTAGCGTTAACCTTAACCGAATGGAGGGTTGCAACGCGCCGATCCGTTCCCCAGGTGTTGAGAAATAGACTTCGGCGGCACATGTTGGTGGAAGGCTAGACCGCTATTCTCTGCCATGACGGCCATGCTAGGGAGCTTTCCAGCGGTCGCATACTTTCCAGGTCCGGAACGTGACAGCTTGTCCTTTGTTGTTTTCTTCGAAAACCTGATGCAAATCTGCACTCTACCTCCTTGTGGTCTGGGTGCAGGCAGTAGAGGCACTGTAGGTGCTTATCGTCCGCAAACACATTCCGTAGTCCACATTTGGTGCAGGGCCTGAAGAGAGACCTTCCCTCCTTCTCCTCCGTCATGGTTGGAGTACACGAATTGGGCCCCAAGGCTCGGCGAAGTTCTCCCTTGAGGGGCGTGGAAGTTCACTGACAACGGATCCCGCTTTCGGCAGATGAAGAAAAGAGCACACAGGGTTCTTTTAAACAAAAATAGAACTTTTCCTGTCAAAAGCACGAAAAAACATACAAATAACTCAGAGAGCAAACTCAAGCACTCCCAACACTGAAGCGTGCGGTAAAAAATCTGAAGATGGCTGCCAGAGGAGGGGCTTAGGCAGAGGACTGTCAATGGATGGGGGCAGTATGACCCAGAGAACAGTGATTGGTTTAGAGGAGAAATACAGTTTTTAAATGAAAGTGAAACTGTTTTTTATTTTACAGAGGATTCCTAGCCCGACGACGGGGAATATTCATGAGCATGTGGATCCATGCCAGACCCCATGCTGGAGAAAAATTCATTTAAGATACCATAGCGTGCAGGTATGCATTGGCATGTGTACCTGTGGTGAACTAGTGACACCTGACAGATAAGGGTCAGCAGAACTGTCTCTTCTGGGTAACGTAGTAGTGTCCTATGTGTAAAGGATTGAGCTGTTGCCCATGGTACATGTTGTGTCTTTTCCTACTGACAGGACCTAGAGGCGTAGAAATGCATTGGCGGGACAGGGCCTCCATATCCTTGTCCTTTATTGCTTTATCATGTATGTTCTGTCTTGTTTTCCGCGCAGGAGTTCATGTGGGACTCCTGGCAGTGCGGCTCTTCCTCTTTTTGTTTTGGTGAACAGACCCTTGGGATACCCTTATGGCACACATGGGTGGGAGTAGGACCCTGTACTCCTAGTGTCTGTTTTTGTGCACCTGTGTGTGGCCCACAGAGAAGGGTATGGGCAGGTGGAAGCTCTGTGCTGAATTGACAGGTGCCCTGTGCATCCTCCATTTTGGGATGCCCAGGCGCTGTCATTGGAATCAGTGGATTCCTGACAGGAAACAAGATGGCCCCTATGGCCTCTTGCTTTCTATCGCCTGTAACCTTACTGTTCCTTAAGTCCCGGAAAGCCCTAACTCTGTCCCTTCCCCGTGACTGGCTGTTGGGTGGAAGTTCCATACATGGTTGTGGGGAAGTCCAGGCCAGACCGGCTGGAGCCTTCCCAATTACTGTATGTTGTGGGTACGCCCGTGGGGTGGGACCTGGGTGAATGGAGTGTGTGACGAATACACATTTCATGTTATCAGTGTCTAGTATCTGGTGTTTGACACAATAACTGAGAAAGCACTGCCCAAAACTGGTATGAATGCAGTGTGGAGTGCTAAATGGCAGAGTGCTTGTCTGAATCCACATTCCTTTTTGTGAGTGTTTGGATGGAGAAGAAGGGCCTGAATGCACCGTGAGCCTGGTTGGCTGCCTGACTGCCTGAATGCCCTTCTGAATGATTGGTTGCCTGAGTGTGACCCAGCAGAGTGAATGGTAGATCAACAGTATATCTGGGGGCCTCTCACTGATGGAAATCGTACAGATGCTGAAGTCGAAACTGATGCTTAACTTTGAAGCCCACTGGAAGAAGAAGAACTGCTGCTGCTGTCCTTCGCTAATCTGATAGCTGCTGTACCTTCAAGGAATTTATCCAAGAGAGGACCTGGCTAGGAGACCTCTTCCCGAGCTACGAGGGACCATCGTGCACCAGCTCATCTTTGCCAAAGCTTCCTGGACTTCAGACCCTCGAAAGGATGCCGACCGGAGACGGGGACCAACGCAGAATCACGAAGAGAAACACCCGGACATTGAAGTCCATCACCGTTGACGACCGCCGTCGCCGACCGGAGACGCAGTGTTCTCTTGCCTAAGAACATTGAAACAAGGACTCCCTTGCACGTCCTCGTCGACTGCTTTCGTCCTGCCGGAGAAAGTCAAGGCTGCAGATGACCAAGGAGAATCCGCAGGGGGGTTTCCCGCCTCCCCAAAGACCACAGAGATGCCGACGACCCGACGCCCTTGCTGGGCCAAAGTTCTTCATTACCTCTCTGCGACAACGAACACTTGTCGAGGTACGCCTCAGCTTGCAGGATGTTTTCGACCGATCGTCAACGAGCACCGCAAGAACCGAAGCTGCTGCCGCAATAACAGTGTTCACCCTTTTTCTTCACGACTCGTGGCTCCTGCCTAAAAGGGAGTGCACTCAAGAAGGGCCCGTTGACGACTCATCGAAGAACTCTACGAAACCAGGTACTTTGGGTTCGTGGAACCTTTTAGAAAGGAATCCAGGCCATATTAAGCATAATTTGACTGGGCTAGTCAATACGCTTTATTTACAGGTTGCCCAGGTGGGACGGATCCTTGCACAGAACTGTCTGTAGGTAACTGGAGTCAGTATTCTGCCATTGCTTGATTTTACTTGCATTCTTTCTGTGCTCTAGCGATGATTCATCTTTCAATCTGATTCGTATCTTATTGGGGCTGTTAGCCTTCGGCGCATTTTAAAGGAATCGATAGTTTAGAGTGGTACCATATAGACCTGTATATATTTGCCATTATAGTTTTGCCAGAGTACAAAGTGAGTTATTGTGATTGTGTACATAACGTGAACCTTATTTATATAAAGACTGTATTTTGACGAACATAGTGTGTGGACATTCCTTTGTGGGTGCTTGGGGACTACACTGTACTTACCCAGCCCGCATCACCTCCTGAGAGCTTAAGCCTTGATTGCTCGACCTTAGATACCGCTAGAGAATATTGGCTGGGGTGCTCTGTGCCTCTCCTCTGCCATACAGAAAGCAGGAGTACAGACGCCCCCCTCCAGTGCTTTACAGTATCTTCCTGCAGAAATGTTCTAAGACTGAAGCTGCGAGAAGCATTGCCATGATTTTGCATTTACCTGTTTGAAAAGTGCTCCAACAGACCTTGCTTGTAGACGCACACTGCACTGATCGTAGGAGCCAATCATGCTAGGAGGCGCATTCCACATTACTCACATGAGACAGCAGTTCTAGCTCTTACCTGATAAGGACATTCTTTAAATTCCAAAGATCAATTCCAGAACCTTCCAGAACTAGAGCAAGAATGCCTGGGCAACACAACAGAAGACGTTTTGGGCAGAAAACATGGTAGACTGCCCCCTTAAAATAAGGAACAAGTTACTTACCTGTAACTGTTGTTCTCCAGCATGGGTCTGGCATGGATTCACATGCTCATGAATATTCCCCGTCGTCAGGCTGGGAATCCTCAGTAAAGAAAGAAATCAGTTTCATTTTTGTTTCTGAACTGTCTTTCTACTAATAACCAATCACTGGGTCTCTGGGTCATACTGCCCCCAGCCAATGACTGCCCTCTACCTAAGCCCCTCCTCTGACAGCCATCTTCAGATTTGGTAGCACGTAAAGTGGCAGTAGGACCAAGAGAAGAGCCGCAGAGGGGTTGGAGGGAGGGTGCGCATGTGAATCCATGCTAGACCCATGCTGGAGAACAACAGTTACAGGTTACATGCTCATGAATACAAGAATACATAGCAGTACACACATGCACAACCACGGGAGGTGGCAAGGCTCAACATTAAGCATCTCAACAACTCAACATTAAGCATCTCTTATCTCCTCACCAGGCTCACCTTCAAGCGAACAGGATGTGCAGCACTGCTTGGCCAACTCTGGACTCCTCCCTGGAATCCCGGTTGATGCAGTAGAATTTCGTGAAGGTGTGCGTCGACCTCCACGTAGCTGCCCTTCAGATGTCCAGCAGGGGTACACCAGACAGGAACGCCATAGTAGCAGCGGTCTCTCTAGTCGAATGGGCTCTCGGACGGCCGAGCATCGGTTGGTTTGCCAACCGTGACAGTGCATGATGCAGCCGGAGAGCCATCTGGAAATGGAAGCCTTGGAGAGGGCCTTCCCTTGGTTCACAGGGCCAAAGTTCACAAACGGCTGTGATGTCTTCCGAAAACTCTTTGTGCGGTCCACGTAGAACTTCAGCGCTCTAGCCACATCCAGCGAGTGTAAAGTCCTCTCAGCCGGCGACGAAGGCGACGGGAAGAAAACAGGCAACACCAAGGGCTCGTTAAGATGGAAGTCAGATGGCACCTTGGGCATGAAGGAGGGGTGTGTCCACAGCACTACCCTCGTCTGGTGGAATGTCGGGTACTGCGGCTTACAGGAGAGGGCCTGGATCTCTCCCACTCGTCATGGGGAGGGGATGGCCACAGGAAACTCTGTCTTCCACGATAGGAATTTCAGCGGTGCCGAATGCAAAGGCTCAAATGGGAGCCCCATGAGCCTGGTCAGCACCACATTGAGCTCCCACGCCAGGGCCGAAACCTTCAATGGCGGCAACGAGTGGAACAGTCCTTTCATGAACTCCTTCACCAGGCGGTGAGACCACAGTGACAACCGCCCCAGAGTTCTAGTGTAGCGGGAGATCGCTGCAAGATGAATTCTGATGGAGGCATGCGCCAGCCCCGCCGTAGCCAGCGACAGCAAGTACAGCAGCACTTGAGGGGCTGTAATCTGTGGAGGGTTGATCTTCTGTGCACGGCACCAGACACAGAACCTCTTCCATTTATGTCCATAGTCCATAGCACTTAAGAGTCGAGCAAGCCCTGGCCTTGGCAAGTACCTCCTTGCAGTCCGCCGGGATGTCGTAGCCTCTGAACTCTAGTGCTGCAGGTGCCAGGCCTGTAGGTTCAGCGATCCTTGGTCAGGATGCAGGCTCGCGCCTCCTTCCCTGACTGGAGGGGACGCTGACATGTCCAGAAGGTCCGGGAACCATATCTGCCTCGGCCACGCCAGTGCGACGAGGATCATCCTGCACCAGGACCGTCTGAGTTGACTGATGAGTCACAGGAGCAACGGTAACAGTGGGAGCGCATAGAGGAACATGCCATCCCAGGGGAAGGAGAATGCATCCCCCATGCTCGAAACCTGCTGGCGAACCTCCGGCACTTGGTGTTCGTCGCCGTTGCGAACAGATCGATCTGGGTATTGCCCCATCGTCGGAATAGGAGATCTACTTGATCTTGCCGAAGCTCCCATTCTTGGCAGGAGCGCAGCTCCCTGCTGAGTGAGTCTGCAACAGCGTTCTTTACTCCTGCCAGGTGAAAGGGTACCAGGGAGCCACAGATGCTGTTCTTCTTTGGAGAGAGCTGGGGATCTGGTGCCCCCCTGCTTCCGGATGTAGAACATTGCAGTGGTGTTGTCGGTGAAGACCCTTACCACTTTGCCTTTGAGGGACGGAAGGAAAGACCGTAGGGCCCAGAACACGGCCCGAAGTTCCAGGACGTTGATGTGCAGTGACCTCTCCTCCGGGAGCCAAAGGCCACTTCCGTGGAGATCTCCAGTGTGCATGCCCCATCACTCCAGGGAGGCGTCCGTCGTCACCATCTCCTGATGCGCTGGGGTCTGGAAGCCCATGCCCACCGCGAGATGCGTGCGGGTGCCCCACCACTCGATCTCTTGATGCAAAGTCCTGTTGAGAAAGATCTTGTCTTTGAAGCTTCCCGCCACTTGTATCCACCGGGCGTCGAGGAACTCCTGCAGCGGCCGCATCCGCAAGCTGCACAGTCACACGAGGTAGATGCATGACAACATCATGCCGAGCAGGGACTTGATGGACCTCACCCTGGCTACTTCCATGGTCAACAGCCATTGCACCTTGCTCAGGATGGCCTTTATCCTCTCCTTCGACGGTGAAACCAGCCGTGCCACCGTGTTGAGCCTGGCTCCCAGGAACAGGGTGTCCTGCGATGGCACCAAGAAGGACTTGGCAAAGTTTATTGAGAAACCCAGTTCCGTGAGCAGGTGGACGGTCCTCGCTGTGTGGTCGGCGGCGAGTTCCCTTGACTTCGCTCGGATGAGCCAATCGCCCAGATAGGGGTAGACGTGGATCCCCTGCGGGTGCAGCTGCGCCACCACCGGTGCCAGGCACTTGGTGAAGAACCTTGGTGCCGACTTCAAACAGAAGGGCAGTGCCTTGAACTGATAGTGCCGCCCCTGGACCACGAAGCATAGAAACTTTGTGTATGGGAATGTGGAAGTATGCATCCTCCAGGTCCAGCAACGACAGGAAGTCCCTTTCTTCCAGCTGTCCCAGCACGTGCTGAAGGGTGACCATCCAACCATCCAGAAATGTTGGGATCTTATGTATTTGCTGAGGTGGCGGAGGGCCAGGATAGGCCGCCAGCCGCCGATCTGCTTTCGGACGAGGAAGTACCGCGAGTACACTCCGGAGCCCCGGAGTCTCTTCGGGACGAGCTCTATCGCGCCCTTTTTTAGCATCGCTTGTACCACCAGAAGTAGCTGTGGCATGTGATTTTCTTTCCTGACCACCGGTGGAAAGTGTGGGCACTTCCTTTGGAACTCCAGAGTGTGCCCGTGGGCCATGGCATCCAGCACCGTACAGTCGGTGGAGATTGATTTCCACACGCTGATGAAGTTTGCCAGCCGGCCTCCCACCGGGGTGCTCGGGTGGGGGCCCGACGCCACGGCCAGTTCTATCCTGCTTCGCCGAGGCCTTGCCACCTTGGGCCCCTTGGAGACGATGTCCACCGGCCTTGCAGTGGCCTCTGTAAGCATCCTGCGACGAAGAGCGGGCCGCTTGACGGTACGATGAAGAGCTGCTGCCAAATCCTTTGGAGGCGCCCTGAGACTTGCCTCCGGAGGTCCGAAAGGACGGCCGTCGCTGATGAAGCATGCCCAAGGCACGGGCCGTCTCGGTGTCTGCCTTGATGGCCTGCAGTGACTCGTCCACCGCCTTACCCAACAGGTTGTTCCCGTCGAAGGTCATGTCCAGTACCCTGGTCTGTATGTCCTGACGGAGGTCGGTGGCCCTGAGCAAACCACGCCGGCGAAGGCAAACGCTGTTACCCATCTAGCGAAACCCGGTGTCGGCGATGTCGAAGCCACCTCGCCCTCTTGTAGGATTTCAAGGGCTTGCGCCTTCTTGTCCAGAAGGATTTCCAGGAGGGGGGCGATTTTAAACCACAGCTCCCTATCGTAGCGGGCCACGATAGCGAGAGCTTTGGCCGCCTAGATGGTCGTCGCTGCCGACGAGATGACTCGTCATCCGGAAGTGGAAGTGGAAGTCAATGCTGTCGCCCCTGCTGCTTTCTTCTTAGCCGCCGTGGAGACCACTGAGTCCGGGGACGGCTGCGTCCTGAGGCACATAGGAGCGGAGTCTGGGACCCTGTACGAGACTTCTCGTACCTGTCTCTCTTCGCAGGGGCTGTGGACGGGTTCTTCAGAAGGGATAGTCCTTCGTCCCAAATGTCGTCCAACAGAGGGACTGAGAGTACGGTCTTCCTCTTGGCCTCCCGTCATTGATAAAGTAATCCCTCCTTCTTCTGCTCTTCGGTGCATAGCTGGAAAAGCTCTGAGGCCCTGGCGATCAGGGCGTGAAATTAGCTAATTTCGTCAGGAGGGGAAGTCCGGGGAGGGGGCGATGGGAGATCTGTTCCGTCTTCTCCGCCGTCGCCCGTCCCCGCCGTCGCAGTCTCCGTCTCATCCCTCGGAGGAGGGGATGGAAGTGAAGGATAGAAAGGTGGGGGTGGATGGACTCGCCTCCGCTTGGCTGGAGGACTGGCCGGAGGTCCAGGCGCGGCTGGATCATCTGCCATCGGTAAGGGCAACCTTGTCCTTATCTCTGTGCACAGGGTGTGCAGTGCCAGCAAGATGTCTTCCGACCTGTCAGCCGGTGGTGGCATCAGTTGCGACGGGAGCGTCGGCAAAGGCTCTTCCGGTTCCTCGTCCACCTGCCGTTCTTCGTCGGCTCCACCCTCGCTCTCCACGTCCGACTCGTCGGGATCCTTCCCGCAGGCCCTGACCTCGTCAAACCTCTTGTGCCAGACTGCCTTGATGACAGACAGCCTGTCCTTGGAGGAGGTGTCTGAGTCCGCTAGGACTACCGCGCCCCCCTCCTTCTCAGCCCAGGGTTCACGGGGGTCTTTGCGATCGGTTGGAAAGACGATTCCCTCTGGCATGGCAGGGAAACTCTAGGCCGAGAGGCCGTCTACACTGGGGTCGCCTCTGCGGGCTTTGCCAGGGATGCCACGACTCCCTCAATCAAGGCCTTAGCCGGGTGAATCTCTGCCTTCATGACCTTAGGCACGTCAGAGGTCTTCACCGTGGGGGGAGGGTCACCGGATCGCTCCCCCTTGGCTTTCTCCGTCGGGATCGGCCGGCGCTTCTCCCGAAGCTTACCCGGGTTCTCAGACTTTGTTTCCACTGAGCCGGAGCGTTGGCTCGTGGTTGACCGCATCAGTGACATTGTGCCCGGCCTGGCAGCTGAGGAGCCCGAACCAACGGCGCTCCCGGTCCCCACGGACTCACAGTGCTTTGCCTTTTGTTGGGCCCCCGTCTCCAGATCACCCTCAAAGGTCTTAGAAGACCGCTCAAACTTCTTCTTCTCACCTGCTGCCGGGCTCTTCGCCTCCAGCCAGTCAGCGAGTCGTTTACAGCGGTCCTTCATGGTCCGGGCGGACATGTTCTTGCAGAACACACAGTCCCCCTCCAGGTGCGACCTGTCGGAGTGCAGGCAGTGGAGACACCGGGAGTGCTCATCTTCCTTGAAGACGTTCTGTAGTCCACATCCTGGGCAGATCCTAAACAGCTTGGATCCAACAGGCGTCGAGTCTCCTTTATCTTGAACCATGACCACGCCGGGTAGGCCTCAAAGATCTTCCGGAATCCTCCAAGAAGTGAAATTCAATGAAAAATCGCCCTTGAGGGGCGTAGAAATTTCCGAAACGGGTACCCATTAATCGGAAGATGAATCGCTGGAGCTTGAGGCTCGAATTTACTGAAAGATTTGCGTAAACTCTTTGAAAAAACGTGACACGGAGTAAAAGCTCGAGAGCTAAGCACGAGGACTCCCAACACTTGAACGTGCAGTAGAAATCTGACGATGGCTGCCAGAGGTGGGGCTTAGGTAGAGGGCAGTCATTGGCTGAGGGCAGTATGACCCAGAGACCAGTGATTGGTTATTAGTAGAAAGACAGTTCAGAAACGAAACTGAAACTGATTTTTTTCTTTACTGAGGATTCCCAGCCTGCGACGGGGAATATTCATGAGAATGTGAATCCATGCCAGACTCCATGCTCGAGAAAATATATTGTCATTTGAACACAGTGTAAATTCACCGAAATGGGTGTTACAGGCAGAACATTTTGTGCATAGACATAAAAGGCTAATGAACTGTGTTCAAACTGCATGACGAGTTCCTGGACAGGCATGGTGCTTGGGATGGGCACTCATCACCTAATCTTTTTCTAAGTACAATGGAGTGGAAAATACAAAAGGAAGGGTAGGAGCCAAAGGAAGGGTAGCAGCTACAGTAGGACAAGGGGTCATGCCATCAACTGCACAGATGTTTCCAAGGTTTTCGCTGCCATTGTTCTTTACATACGTTTCCCAACTTTTTAAAGCTGAACTACAACTAAAACCACCTTAAAAATGGCAGGGCTATGCATTCTAGTCAACAACCCTAACGTGGGAACCTCTGTGTGGAGACCTAGCACTTCTTTCGGTGAAAAGGTCAATTTCCCATGCTATGTGTACAGTGCTTAAATGCCTCTTTGAGGTACTCTCTCACTTTTTAAGGAAAACTCTTTTAGGATGGACATGGTGTATTTTATGTACCACGAGACAACCCATCACCCGTTAGTCAAACCAAAGTGAAGAAATTGAAGGGTGGAAGCAAAGATTAAGCTGGAGGCCAATTAAATTCGGCGCTACTATAGCAAGCAAGGAAATGGGCAACCTTAATGGGGCTGTATAGAAGAATTAATGCATGCATGGGTCATTCCCTTACAAAGCATGCACCACATTCTTATTCATCAAGCAACATTCCCTGATAAGGAGTTCATTGTGTTTGTGCTGGAAAAGGGCATTCGATGTGTGAAAGCAAACATGCAAATTCTCAGTGGGGTTCCCCCCATCTGTGTAGATTCTGCTCCCACGTTTCCATGTGCAAAGAGAAGGCTGAGTCTGTAGGGATTTGCCGTAATGGTGGCTGCCATGTTATTTTACTGTGGCCGCCGTTACCGATCACCACCTTGCATGCAGGCAGAGAAACCAGAGTATCACCAGGTTTTCATACCTAACAGTGCATCATGCAGTGAGTTACTAAAATCTCTCAGAAGGAGCCCACACTAGGCCCTTATTCGACAGATTAACCACTGCATGAAAATGAGCCTTATTACACCAACATAGAGAGTTCACTTGAATTGACTGAAGTACCCCTCATACTAAAACACCCCCTTTACACAGGAGCAGAGGCTGTCTAACAGGCACATGATAATATCTTTGATAATCGTTCTTTAGGCTGAAAAGCTTGATGGCATCAGACTCCCAAAGGACTCACCGAGTCGGAGCTATCGTCGTCGGGCACCTGCTTCCTCTGGGAGGATATGGGGGCCGGCTGGCTTATCACCACTTCTTGGACCAGTTCCCGCGGGCTCGACAGCTTCTTAGCTGTGGTCCGATTGTCACACAAGTTGTACGGGCTCAATTTGGGGTGTGCTCTCATATCTTCAGGAGACTCGTCCTCCGAGTCAGGCAATGGAGAGTCTGTCAGGCCTGCAGGTAAATGAAATTCTCATCACCACATTTTATGAGACAGAAGCCAATCTTAAAGGGGAAGTTCTTTCAAGAATTCTATTGGCCCAATCGATAGGGCCTGTATTTTTGAGCATATAACGATCAGAATTATTTTTCCAATGCATTTTACCCTCGATTTTCGGATATTTAGACATGCGAGCCACACGGGCCGTAAAGTGTCATCTTGTGATAATCTTAACCGTTGATCAATCGCCCTAAATTCAAGTGCCCTAGCAACAGTAATAACATCCGCACCTCAAGCTCACATCAGCAGACGCTTACTTTAAGCTTACGCACCTTGTCACCATGCCAGGACCTGTCTCATTTGAACATCCTCTATGGCAATGTATTGAAGTGTTTTCATGGAAATCTCAAGATGCCTCTTTGATCGATAATATCAACAAAGCCTTTCTGATCAGACATCATGGAAGTTTCTGCTACCTTTGTGTCTGTCTATTTAATTCAGAGGATCCATGACTCCTTTTTGCTCTGTTCAGATACCTAACTACGACAAATAGAACCGAAAGAGGTACTTACACTAGCTCTAATTACTTGTCTCTATAAGTGCTTTCAATTTCAATAACTATTAGATAATTGACAAATGGCTTTCCTAAATCAGATTTACATTGTATATTTACATCAGTTGGTTTTTTTTCATGTGCCAATGAGCATTTTCCAACTTTGGGCCTATTCTTGTTATATTTTGCACTATGGGATTTTATAACATGTCTGTTTCTTCTTATAGTTTTCTCATGAAGGCCATTTTAAAATAACACATCAATACATTATTTTCTCCAAACTACTAAATATGTTTATTTCTCCCACAGTTTATTTTCTACTTCAATCCTCAATAATGATGGCCTCAATTCAACCATACCTTTACGAGCAGGAGTATACAGAGGAGGGAATGCTTGAGAAAGAAAGTAAATGAAAACATGGTGCATCAAGTGAAAGTCGTGACGATCGTTCGCAGGATCCTGATGCTCATCGCATAGAAGACGTTTCCACTTGGTGTACGTGCTATGTGAGGTAATGCCAACTTTGGCGGAGAACAGATGTTGGCAAGAAAACTCTGGCTGCTTCGCCTAAATAGCCAAAGAAGAACCTACACCACTATGCATTATCCAGCAGCATGACTTCAGGGCAGCCTGCCTTACAAGATCAGTGTTGAGAATGCTGATGGTGCAGATGCACAAACCTATAGCAATGTTCACCATTGTGCTCCTAGTATTGTGTCTATCAATTTTTCTGTGACAACCTTGCACAACAGCCTTTTATGTTGTTCTCTTAGCCCATTGTGATATCATGGGTTCACTTGTGATATATTTTTTGATATACTTAAAATTGTATTGATCTTTTCTCATGATTCCATCGTCTATTTTGAGAATCAACAATATAATTTTTGTCAATTGCACACTATGACAAAATGATCTCTATATCTTTTCCAAAGCACGTATACATTATTATAATTCCCTTGTTTCATAAATATTGGACTGTGACTACTTTACTTACAACGTATGTTGTAAACCGCCTGGTTACCGCCAGACTCGTATTACCATTCCGCCTCCGTGATTCCCGGAATTACCGGGGCATTACAACCCCAGTTTTCCAGGAATCACGGAGGCGGAATGGTGTTAATCCCCATACCTATTGAGTCCTATGGGACTTGATGGGAATGGGGATCATGGAAACACTGGCAGCATCTCGTAATACTGCTGGTGTTTCCTCGTCCGCCTGCAGGCGGGCATTGTTAAACCCGCCAGGTCAGACCTGGCGGGAACATCACCTCCCGCCTGCAGGAGTCGGGATCAGGCGGTCCGGAAACAACGGTGGCGGCGGGTTTACCGCCACCGTTATTTCCGGACCGCCTGAGTTATAATGAGGCCCCAAGTGTCTGCAATCAACATATCGGTGTGTCCTTCGACAAGTACTGGACTTATTGCACTTGCAACATCCACATCCATCCCCCTCCCTTATCAAAGGTAGTTCTCACTTGTACCATGTGCTCGCAATAGTTGTTCACATGTGCCCACATTCTCTTTTTAAATTTGACATCATCAATCCTTCACCTCCATCAATCTTCACAGATACCCAGATATGGCTATGTACCAATACTCCATCACGTCCCTAAAAACAACCAACAAAATTTAGGGGAAGACCAACAAGGTGACAAATTGACATACCCACCTACTTTTCAAAGTGTTTATAAACAAATGCAAATCCTTAGCAAGAAAACATCTCTGCAGGCTACTATGGATATAATCATCGCACGGCTTGTTATTTTCCATGCTAAATGGCCTCATAGATTTTCCCAATTACAGGTAATTTAACTTTTGGTTATTACAGTGTTCTCGTTTTCAACTTGCTACGTTAAAAGTGTTTTCTACTCAATTTTCATCCACATTTTTTTTTCATATATCGCAATGACTTCTCACTTATTAACCTTTCTATGTATTATTAGATCTTGAATTCCTACATTACATGATAGGGACCTTTATGAATATCTAATGTTTTGTCATCCCTCTTATCTTTTTGTGGCACAACGGATGATTAAAGTACCAGTAATACGTTTCTTCATGTGACAGGCCATTGACATAAAGGCAAGTGGTTAGCCTGGCGGGTCAGACTTGCTTACAGGGCAGTTACCAAACTCGAAAGAGCTTTTTCTGTGCAAGGTTTTTTATTGGTGAATCAATCACTGTCATTCTTTAATAACTATAATCCGTTTGTAATTTATTTTATTAGATAATTTTCCTGAGCATAAAATAATGCCTTCATGCATTGTTTTGGGGTGGCCTAATATCAGCAATGATAAGATTCTTGGTACAGTGATGCACATTTCCCCCAAGGATATGTCGTTGCTATGAACATGGTTGTTCAATTGTGGCTCTCCAGTATCAGAGATTGATAGCCAAGCTCAGGTCGATTAGAGGACGTGAGGGGCACATTGATTCCATGTCTGCAGCATGCATTTCTCGGAGGATATGCACAAAACATCAAGGTTCACCAAAAAGCATTGCCCCAGATTCACTCGCAAGGTACTTCCCAATGCTGTTCCAACTGTGTTTCATCACACAAAGAGTCAGGTGAGTAGTAAACATGAATCATTGATGTATGCTTGTATATACACATATGTATAATCATAAACTTTAGTTCAAGTTTAATTAAGGACCCAAGTTTATCGCAACAAAACCACTGATATTCGCTCACTTTGATGTCGCCATGATACTATAACCCCCATAATACCATTTTGTATGTTATTGTGAATCCCTTCTCTTATAATATGCATGCGCTCTTGGAGCTTTCTTGGAATGTGCCGAGTTAAGCTGGTCCTGACTTCCCAAATGCGCTGAATGACAGGGGTTTTGTTGTGGTAAATTTGGTACCTTAACTAAACTTTAACAAAGGTTTCTTCAGTGAATTTCAAGGGTTTTGGTATTCTATAGTTTATTTCCGTGCCACTGGCCATATTTTAAGTTAGAAACGTGCCACTAGCCATGGCAGGGTTAGAAATTGAGGAGAGCGGGGAGCTATTTCGCTGCTGCTTGTAGCTTGAAAGAGCCTGGTTCGGTTGATATCAACAGCTACCAGGAGCTACTTCTGGCTGATGCCAAACAAACATACCTATGTGAATTCACTATGTGCATTTGGGACAGTCTATAAATAAACTTTAAGACACAACTATACGACATTTAAAGCATAAAGTGTCATAGGTAATGGTCAAAATGATATTGTTATATCTTATTCGGAAGTAAGATTTGCTGAATGCTATGTACTTGTTCCTTGTTCCCCAGTGTTAGATTTATTGCTGGATACCCAGGAGCTGCTTTTAGATCCTGCTTATCCAATCTTAATTTCAAGCCCTGCATGGCTTTTGGCCGTGGCGCACTGTATATTTTAAAACACAAGCATGCCACTAGCCATGGCCTTTGGCCATGTCCACTGTATATTTTCAAACACAAACGCCCCTCTAGCTATGGTCTTTGGCCACGACCTTTGGCCGTGCCGACTGTATAGTTTAAAACACAAACGGGCCACTGGCCATGGCCAGTGGCCACAGCCTTTCACCGTGCCCATTGTATATTTTAAAAGACTTGTTTTTCTGTATTTCCCTTTTTGATTTTTTAAGTTTGTTGCCATATCATTCCAAAATGTCCTGTTTTTCTTTATTTCCCTTTGTTTTTTTGCTTTTTCGGCCAAACGGTCGACCCATTGTATATTTGAACAGACTCGATTTTCGTCATTTCCCTTTTTTTATAAAAGTTGTTTCCCATAACTGTGGCTACAATGGAAATGCACTACAAATAGCCGTGATTATCTGTAGTCATCGGAATAACTGCAGTACAAATAGTCATGATTATCTTTAGTCGTTGGATAACCACGATTATCAGGAAAAACTGTGAAAAATAAAAAAATGCTTCCCTGCCCTCCAAGTCCCTCACCAGGTGCCGATCTCTTCTTGCCATGGCCAATTTATCCAGAACAGGACTGTGAGACTTGTCCTTGGCCTCAAGCCTAGGGATCGTATCTCTCAAGGCCTGAAATCTCTGCATTGGCTCCCAGTGGCAGCGAGGATTAAGTTCAAAACCCTCTGCATTGTCCACAAGGCCTTCTGGGGCCTCGGGCCTCAATACCTTAAACTCTCTCTTCCTAAATATCTTCCTTCTCGAGCTCTTCGCTCATCCACCTCCAACTCCGTCAGGGTCAGTCGCTTCTCCAAGCATCGAGTTGGTGGTAGATCTCTCTCTTCGGGTGGGGCCTCCCTCTGGAACAGCCTCCCTGCCTCACTCCAACTTGAGGAGAATCAACTCAGGTTCCGGAAGCACCTCAAAACCTTTCTCTTCGCTTCTGCTTTTTCTCCTCCTCTCCCCTGCTGAATTCCTGGCTGAAACTGCACTCGTTACCTGACCACCCTCTGATCTCGGGCCCAGGTTCCTCCACCGCCAGTCGAACACCTGCACTGCCTTCTTGGCAACCTCCCGCACTCGACACTGTCCTTGTATCCCTACAGTCCCTCTACCAGCACTTAATGTATGTCTGCACTTACCTTTGCACTTGCCACCAGCTGGTTGCACTTACTTATTGTTGTTAGTCTATTATCCCTTGTCTGCACTTACCTTTGTACTTGCCACCAGCTGGCTGTACTTACTTATTGTTGTAAGTCTATCCCTTGTACTGCACTTATCCCTTGTACTTATCCATTTTACTGCACTTTCCCCTACGCCTCTCCCTTGCACTCTCCCCTTTCCCCTTTCCATGCACTTGCGCGATCTGAATGTCACCTGGCCTAGTAGGATCGCTGTCTGTCGTCCCTCTGTTCCCCCGGGCCCTTGCCTTGTTGCGCCTTGAAACAGTTGTGTATAGGCTCGTTATAAATGTCATTTCATATCATATCATATCATGTTCCTCCCACTCCCATAAACATATGTTTACCTCCAGAGCCCTCTCCCATGACCGTCCAAAACCTTGGTGTTCCATGTGACCCACTTTCATTCCCGATCACTTTGCTCCTGTAGCCATGGTTATTCTACCAGATAATCGCAGCTATGGGAAAATGTTTGCGTCCTAAACTAAGGTCCCTAGCCCCCGACAAACACCCCAATTTTACATTATGTCCTCTTTCACCCTCCCCACCTCTACACTGGTGGTATGCAAGCATTATTTCACCACCAAATTGCATTTTTCTGCCTTTTTGTTTTTGGTAATCGCGGGTATAGCCGTGGTTATCTCTTTCATCCAAAAGAAATAAAAGATGCCGGCTTTTTAATTTCTGAAAAGCCTCTCTGCTGCAAAGCACCATGGGTGATATCTCCAATTTTTGGGATAATGGGGCCCTCCCTTCTCAGTCAAATATTTTAAAAAGAACTGCAAGCAATAACTCAGACCCCAAAAGTATCCCAAGCTGTTTCAGACCTGGTCCAATTTTATCCAGCAGTTTTCGCTGTGCAGGTAGGCATCACTTGACCTTTTTTGTCTGTGAGAAAATGAATGGGTACTAGGCAAAAATTTTTTTTTTTTGTTGTTTTCTAAATAACTTTTTTATTTGTGATCAAATAATTTCCAAATGTTCCATTTGGATGGGGGGGGGGGGGCTGCAGTGGACATACAATAGTGTCTGCATAGTTGCAGCCAAATTCAGTCAAAAGTAATTTTTTGGAACTCACTCCACACCTTAACTAGTGCGGCAACCGCTGCATATAAAAATTGATCACACAATCTCTTGAACTCGGGTGCTAATGGGATGATAGGATGGAGGTTTCTCTGATATATTGTTATAGATATTTTATTGTCAATTTTTAAATTATGTTTCAATCTACACGTGTTTTTAAATGGAAGACTTTGAGCTTCGATATATATATATATTGAATGTGAACAAGCAACGGGAAGGTTGCCAAATGCATAATACTGTCATACTCTTCTGCAAAACCCTGGGAATGCAAATTTGATGGTTTAAACTAATAAAGATTTTTAATTGATGGACTCTGGTGGATTTTAATGGGACATAGTCTTCTGGGGGTGCAACTCGAAGTCTGTTGTTCCTCACTGGAAATAAGGAAATATAAATATATATATATATATATATATATATACATAATTTTGGTATACACAAAAGGTTCAATGTAATGTGAGTCTTTCTGAAAAGTTAATAGCTGTATCTGTATTTTGCTTATTGTTCAAATCTATTGAATTAAAATATCTGTCATTACATAGACCACGCTGATGGAAGTCCAGACTGTTAACTCTGAAGCAATGACAAACACTTTCAAGAACCACATGGTGAGCCCTACTGACATCTACAGAAACTGGTACATTGTGTAATACATTATCTATGTTTTATATATAAAATATGTTTTCTATTGACCATTAATACACATATATCAATTGAATAAAGGATCAAGTTTCATCATCGACAAGTAAACTTCCATTTCAAGTAATATTTTTTCAATTCTAAATGTATCTGCAAGTATACTATAGATGTCTATGGTCAATTCATCATTACTATTGATTAAATGTCTATTTGAGAATATTTTGAATGTAGAATCTTACCATAGTACTTGTTCTCTTTTTTATTTTTGCCAAAAGACATTTATTTTTTCCATGACATTTTGGTTTAGCGGTCAAAAACCTGATATTTAAGGGAAAAAAAACAAATTTCGGGAAGCAAAATTTCCATTGAAAATTGGCACAACAGCTATAAAAAGTCCCTGCAGGGAGAACAGGGCTGGAGGCGAACTTAGGCAATATCGTTTCACCAGCAGTGATGGTAACTTTGCCTATCCCTAACCTTTACTAGGAGACTGAAAATAAATCTACAGGTACTGGTGACAAAGTCCAAACGAGGGTGTGTTGAAAGCTATGCTTTTTGCTTTCTTATTTGTGCTTTTGTTTTCACACCTTAACCTAACTTTCACACTTGTACCTACTTTTTTTTTCTTCCTTATGTAGTGTACTTGTTCTCTTTTTAATCTAATTTATATTGCTAAACTTCTCTTCAAACATTATAAATGTAAAAAATGAAATTCCATACAAAGGAGGATGCCAATACTTTTCTTAAATTGCAACAGGTCAGGTGGCGGAGGTATGACACATGATATTTTATTGAATGATATTAATTTACATTGGAACTATTTTGTTCAAAATTATAAAATGTATGAGATAATTATCAAAGTTATCTTGGATTGAGGAAATAATTAAAAGTTTCACATTTTGTTTACAAGCAATAACATTTTTGAAAATTGTGAATGCATTCAATCGTCAATGTAGTAGTGTCATTCAACTTCCAACATGCAACACTGACAGTAATCCATTCCTAAAAGTATGAATGAAGAACAATTAAATGGATTCTTTTATTCACCAAATGCTCATGTATGTACTGTTGCTGTACAAGTGCGAGAAAAGAAAATTAACATTATAATACTACATATTTTTGGTGAAAATAATTGATTCTCATTTATTGAAAAGAATGAGAGTATTGTGCCAACTATAATGCCAATTCCCTGTTACACCAGTGAATTGCAACAGGCACATTTAAAAATCAATTATTGTTAAACCTTTAGTTAGTTATAATGGATTACTTTCTCTTCATAAAAAAATGAATTAATTTTCAATTATAAAAAAGTGTTGCTTTTTCAATACATTTACCTTTTCTTTCATATTTAGATCACTTGTTCAAATTCTTCAGGCATAAAAGGTCACTTATCAAGATGTAATCTTTGTAATGTTATGTTAAAGGCTCTTATACCGCACAATGTTGCGACCTGAGTGATCTCTTGGTGCACTGGAGGATCGGTAATGCAAGGAGGGTGGCAGGGTATGTTAATAGGACTGAGCGGGAAAAAAGAGCAAGAGAGCTGTGATGTGCTGTTGGTAGCTTCAGCTCGGAGGAACCGGTCACTGAGCGTAGGTGTGTTTTACAGTTTGTAGTCGCCAGGAGGTTATTAAACAAGTTAACATTAGATTGGCTAGTTATTATACTATATTTTTTGCATGTGTTTTTTATGTGTGTTTTTTATGTACGAGGAATCTACTACTGAAGTGGTCGAGATGAAAGAGACACAAGGACCACAGGTATACAAATGATAGTGTCATCATTTATCATACATTTGACTTTTAATGTTCCGTTCATTGTGTAAAGTGTTTATCAAAGTAAAACAGTTTACTTGTAATTGTATTTATGTTTCTTAAAACTGAAGATATTTACGTCTGTTTGCAAAGTATTGTGATTGTTCTGTTACAGTTGGGGGATGAACTAGGAACATCAAGATTTACTGTATCAAAACACAGTTGGAAAACAAGGGTAAATACAATGTGTTCATTGGTATTAGATTGTAAGGTTGTTATTTATATGTTTTGTAAGTGTGAAAGAAATGCTTGTTTTTTTAATCAATTAGCGTCCTAGGAGGAAGAACAACGGGAAGACTGAAAGCACACCAATAACAAATGATGTCGCCTGACAGCAACTAATGTTTGAGGTAGCAAATGATCGTCCGAGGGTTCAGAATTGGGATGCCAATGTGTAGTGGACAGAATTTGAAATTAATATCATCAGCGAGCCGTGCAAAGTAACAACGGATCATTGTCACAGCACACAACGTCCACTGGAACTGACAGACAACACAGAAGATGCTTCAGCTGCACTTGCCGATCCTCTCAACCAATACACGCCTTTGAAACTATTTCTGTCAAAGAAAGACATAGGGCCTGATTTACAAAAACACTTCTGAATGTGAATTCCCACTGAAAAAGGCTTTGTAAATCGGGCTCATAATCTTCCCAGTTTCCTCAATACATTCTGAAAATCGAGAAATATCACAGATTGAAATCACTGAGGCATCTACGGAATTCATCAACAACGATATGCATGACCCTGACTGCACCTTGGGTAGTTCAGAGGACTTATTCACCACAATAGAATCTCAAACCATTATATCGAAGTACGATTGCCTATTTAAGGAACCAATATACATTGTTTTTGACAGCTGTCTGATACAGATTATACAAATAATTAAATTCAGCTGTGGGAAACCTGGGAGGATTTATGGGGAGCCATTGGTGAAGTTTGATTGAGAAGCAAAAGGCATCAACCTGAAGATCAAGAGGAGCAATGTGCACGACCATTCAACATTTTTGTTGTCCATGCAAACCATTCTTGGAAAAGTACCTGCTGGAAATGTACTTTGTTCTTGTGCTCTGTTGTTCAGTGGATCAACGTTTAGTACGAAATCAAGTTTTTTGTAAATTTGTAGGACTTGAGTTCATTGCTAAAACTGCATACTACAAATATCAGAGACAGTTCTTGTTCCCTGCTATTGGTCAGACCTGGAATCTCAAACAGATAATGATAGACAATGCTCTCGCATGGAAAAGGGTCAGGCCTGCTGGTGATGGGCATTGGGACAGTAAATCCTGCACTTACCACTTCCAGGACATGGACACCCAAAAAAGAGTGAGTCCTGTCGTGGTGCAAGTGTCAGAATGTACATCCTCTGTTGCCATGGAGAAATATGGCTTCATCAAGTCCAATAAACCTCTGCAAACAAGGGGCTTCTTAATAGAATTGCTAGCCACGGACAGACATGTGGGATTAGTAAAGGTCATGCAAGAGCAGTTCCCGCACATAATGCATAATTTTGATGTTTATCCACCGAGCCTGGATTAGGAGTCGTGTGATGTCAGCTTCGAGCCTGACTGTATAATGTGCAGTCATGATTTTCCATTATCCATTTTACATACCATTTGTTCAAATGTGAAAGTATACTGCTTATTTTAATTGGCAAGGGGAAAGAAAAGATTCTTTTGCTTTGTGGTTTAAGCTACTGTTGTGGCTCTTATGTGCTTTTTTAGGAATGATATGCTACATACATATTTGTTTTTTTAACGTTTTTTAATCTCTGTATTTTGTACCTGATGACTAAATGTTGAATGAAGGTACAGAAACTTAACTGAATTTGATGTATGGTAAATCACCAAAACAATATCCACAGAAATTGCTGCTGCTGGAAAAAAAGGAGTCGGAAGAAATTTTAAATTGGTCACAGTCCATCAGTAACCATCTATGGTGGTGTTCAAAAGCTTTTGAGGGGTCCATCCGGATTCTAGTTGAAAAGTGGAGCTCAATGCTCCATCATAGTTCAGACACTCATGGGTAGATGAACATTTTCACAAATGTATACATGGGCCTTTGAGTGAAGAGCGTGAGCTTAAAAAAAAAAAAGTAGGTGCACGGTTCCCCTCCTCACATAGACTTTGAAAAGACTGTTTGGGACAAAACGCTTACCAGAGATTTGAAGGGCCTAACTGAATTTTGCCACACTGGAGAGTTGTAGGTTTTCCACATGAGAAATGAGAACATTGTCAGGGAACAATCTAGAAAAGGAGGTTCTTTGGTATGCTTTGTTAAACCACAGCATTTACAAAAAGAAAACAGCAATGGGTGTCTAAGCCAATATTAGAGCTGATGGAGTTTTACTTTGTGAAAGAACTGACTTTGTGCTGGCCATGCAAACACACCGACTGACAACAGATTCCGTTTCCATGGGGCAATCTATGCCAAAGAACATTCCTAATGTTGTTTATCCTCCAAAAGGTGAAATTGTTGAAAAATGTACTTCAAAATTCAAATGAAGTGGTGTGGTATTTAAAATGTCTTCCTATACAAGTTTAAATAATTTGTTCTTAAAAAATCCAAAATGTATCCTATAAATAATACATTTTTTAAATGTTTTACCATACATATTTTTACAATAAAAAATCTATATATTGTTGTTTTGTAAATTAAACTATTTTTGGGTACAATAAATGTGAGTATTCTTTTTATTAAATGTGTATTTGTATGAAGTTTGACATATTTTCTATCAAAAACTCGTTTTTATATCTGAAAAATAAATGTGAATGGACTTTTTTTCCTGGTACTTATTGGTCGAAATCATTACCAAGCATATTAATTATTAAAATGAAACATACATTTGGATGTTATTTTATTTTGAAATGTTATTTGTTTAGTCGTGTGTGTGTATATTTTATTTTCCTCAGACTTTGGTGATGTGTTTGAGTGTAATTGTGAATGCGCAAAGGAGATGTATGTTCATGTGAATTATTTTAATATTTGTATTTCTGATGATAATATGTGTCTTTTCTTTGTCAAATAAGACTGTTCGGGACGAGACAAATATAATGCTTGGGTAGTTACTCAGAGTTTGGTGGTAATGTCGAAATTATTCGAATTTGGAAAATTCCGGAGTTTTTTGCATATGTAAAATTCTGCGTTTGATCAGCTAAAACTGACTGTATTACATGGAAGGATCAAGTTACTTACCTGTAACTATTCTTCAGCATGGGTCTGGAATGGATTCACATGCTCATGAATATTCTCCGTCGACAGGCTGGGAATCCTCAGTAAAAGAAAAACAGTTACACTTTCATGTACAAAACTGTATTTCTCCCATAAACCAATCAATGTCCTCTGGGTCATACTGCCCCCATCCAATGACAGTCCTCTACCTAAGCCCCTCCCCTAGCAACCATATTCAGATTTGGTAAGTACGTAAACTGGCAGTAAAGGAGTGAGGGTTCACATGTGAATCCATGCCAGACCCATGCTGGAGAACAATAGTTACAGGTAAGTAACGTGTTCCTTCTCCAGAATGGGGTCTGGCATGGATTCTCATACTCATGAATAACGAATAAAGAGTAGTACAACATTACACAACCACAGGAGGTGACATGGCTCAACAGAAGCAATTCAATCTTACCTCTGTAATAAGTTCATCTCAGGCGAACAGGTTGCGTAGCACTGCTTGGTCAAATCTGGACTCCTTCCTGGAATCCCTGTAGATGCAGTAGAACTTCGTGAAGGTGTGCGTGGACCTCCATGTAGCCACCCTGCAGATGTCCGACAGGGGCACACCAGACAGGAATGCTGTTGTTGCAGCAATTGCTCTGGTGGAGTGGGTTCTTGGACGGCCGGGCTGCGGTCGGTTAGCCAACCGATGACAGTGCGTGATGCAGCAGGAGAGACGTCTTAAAATGGAAGCCTGGGACAAGGCCTTCCCATGGTTCACAGGACCCAAGTTCACAAACAGCTGTGAAGTCTTTTGAAAACTCTGCGCACCTGCCACTTCGAACTTCAGGGCACGAGCAACGCCCAGCGAGTGCAAGGCCCTCTTAGCCGGAGACAAAGGTTTCAGGAAAAAAACAGGTAACATCAAAGGTTTGTTGAGGTGTAATTCTGACGGAACCTTACACATGAAAGAGGGGTGCGTCCGCAGCAGCACCCTCAATATGTGGAAAGTCAGGTGTGGCTGTTTGCAGGACAGGGCCTGTATCTCACCCACCCTCCTGGCAGAGGTGATGGCCACAAGGAAAGCCGTTTTCCACAAGAGGAACTTGAGAGAGGCCTGACGCATAGGCTGGAAGGGGGTCCCCATGAGCCACGTCAGAACCATGTTGAGCTTCCATGCCGGGGTAGGCGCCTTCACCAGCGGGAAGGATTGAAAAAGTCCTTTGAGGAACTCCTTGACGAGTCAATGAGACCAAAGTGAAGACCTTCCTGGAGTCCTAGTGTAGAGGGAGATAACCGCCAGATGTACCTTGATCGAGGCGTGCGCCAGTCTAGCATTGGCCAAGGATAGAGAATATGGAAGAATCTGTGGTGCCGTGACCCTCTGAGGCGTAATCTTCTGCGACCGGCACCACATAGCGAAACGCTTCTACTTGTGACCGTAGCACTTCAGAGTCGACGATGCACTAGCCTTGGCGAGGACCTCCCTGCAGTCCGCCAGCAACTCATATCCTCCAAACTCTTGGGCTGCAGGAGCGAAACCCTCAGGTTGAACGATCCCGGGTTGTGATGCAGGATTGCGCCTCCTTCTCTGGTGAGAAGATCGGGGACTGTTGGTAGCTTGACCGGCGGCGACACTGACAGGCTGAGAAGGTCCAGGTACCAAATCTGCCTCTGCCACGCCAGGGTGATGAGTATCATCCTACATTGACACTGAGTGTGTTGATGACTCGTAGCAGGAGAGGCAACAGGGGAAACGTGTACAGAAATCTCCCTTCCCACAAGAAGAAGAATGCGTCTCCCAGGCTCCTCGGTTGGTGGAATATGCTGGTGAAATTCTGGTATTTTCTAGTTTGCCGCCGTGGCAAACAGATGGATCTGGGGCATGCCCCACTTGGTGAAGACTCGGTCCACCTGGTCCTGCCGAAGTTCCCACTCATGGTAGGAGCGCAACTCCCTGCTCAGTCAGCAATGGTGTTCCTGACTCCCATTAGGTGAAGGAACATTTCTTGTCCGACGGCCCAGCACCACAATTCCAGCGCGTACCTGGAGAGGGCTGGGGATCGAGTGCCCCCTTGTTTCCTGATGTAGAACATTGTGGTGGTGTTGTCCGTGAAGATCCTCACCATGTTGCCCTTCAGAGATGAAAAAAACCACTTGAGGGCCCAGAACACTGCCCGTAGCTCCAAGATGTTAAGAAGAACCTTCTCCTCTGGCAGCCACAGGCCTCTGTGTGCCGAAGTCCGGTGTGGGCTCCCCAGATGTCCAGGGAAGGAAAGGTTCTGAAACCCTGTGCCACAGGCGATGTTGGAGCGGTCGCCCCACCACCTTATCGCCTGGACACCTGCGCCCAGCGAGCGTCCAGGAACTCCTCAAGAGGTCACATCTGTAACCTGCAGAGACGATGAGGTAGATGCAGGACGACATCATGCCGAGCAACTACTTGATAGTACAAACTGTGGCCGTCTTCATCGACAACAGCCGCTGCACCTTCCTCTGAAAGGCCGCTACCCTCTCCTCCGAGGGTGACGCTAGGCAGGACACTGTATCGAGTCTGGCCCCCAGGAACAGTGTGTCCTGCGATGGTGTCAAGCAGGGCTTTGGATAATTGATGGAGAATCCCAGATCCGTTAACAGCTTGACATCCGCCTCAGTGTGTCCGACGGCTTACTCTCGCGAGCAGTCCCGGATGTGCCAGTTGTCGAGGTACAGGTGTAAGTGAATCCCTCGTAGACGCAGATGGGACGCCATTGGTGCCAGGCCCTTCATGAACACTCTGGAGGCCAACTTCAAGCGGTAGGGCAGGGCCTTGAATTGGTAGTGCTGTCCCTGCACTATGAAGCGTAGAAACTTGCAGTGTTTCCTGTGAATGGGGACCTGGAAGTAGGCGTCCTCCAGGTCCAGCGACGTCAAGAAATCCCCTCTTTCCAGTTGGCCGAGCACGTGCTACAATGTGACCATCCTGAATTTGAGACTTGAGGTACTTGTTCAGACGTCGCAGGTCTTGAATGGGCCTCCAGCCCCCTGTCTTGTGTCTTACCAAGAAGCATCTGGAGTAGACTCCAAAGCCCCGGATTCACTGGGAAACCAGCTTTATCACCCCATTTCGCAGCAAGGCCGTACTTCCTCCAAGAGCTGACGGACGAGCTGCACCTGACAGGCCACTGGCAGGATCTGCGGACACCTGTGCTGAAATTCCAGGGTATGTCCTTGGATGAGAGCATTCAGCACCCATCTGTCGGTGGTGCTCTTTTCCCACTCGCAGATGAACCTCGTCAGCCGGCCTCCTACTGGGGCGCACGGGGGGGGGCCAACGTCTTACCCGGTTCAGGCTTGCTTCAGCGCCGGCGCCCTGCCTTTCTGTCGACATCACTGTCATCCTCCCCCGTAGGCCTGGGAATGGTCTGTGTGGGCTTCCTGGGTTGTGGATCTGGAATGCTGACGGTACGAGGAGGAGAAACCTTTCGAAGACCTGCCCGACTTTCCTCTGGATGAACGAAAGGAAGAGCAGTGCTGTTGGAGGGGACAACCTTCCCGAAAAGGTTATCTCCATTGAAAGGCATGTCCAGCACCTTCATTTGGACCTCCTGGTGGAAATTTGTGGCCTTCATCCAGATTTGGCGACAAAGGCAGACACCGTTCCCATCTGGCAGAACTCTGTGTCGGCAACGTCCAGTGCCACTGTGATGGAATGCTACTTCTCCCTCCTGAAAGAGGGCGTTCGCCACATCCTCTTGTCGTCGGGGAGGAAATCCAGAATCAGACCCAGCTTGTACCACAGCTCCCTGTCGTACCTGGCTAGGATCACCAGTGCATTGGCCACCTTGATGGTGGAAGTCGCAGTGTAGACCACCTTCCTCCCCATGACGTCCAACTTCTTACCCTCGCTGTCCGGAGGGACTGAAGATGACGAGGACGAGTTAAATGACCGATTCCTTGCGGTCGCCGAAACCACCGAATCTGGCAATGGTTGCGACCTCAGGCACTTGGGGGGTGGATTCCAGTACCCGGTACTTCTTCTCCAGCCTATCCCGCTTGGCTGGAGCCGTGCATGGGTTCTTCAAGAGGGCTAGGTCCTCCATACTTATGGGACATTCCCCTGTCCTGTCGGACGGGACCGGAGCACTTTATAAAAGCATCCAAAAATGTTCAAAAAATGTTTTAGTCCTTCCTCTCTTTCTACGCGGGGCTCGGCACGCGGCTGTAACCCCGCCCAGCTCAGCTCCGCCCCACGCATCGCCCATCAGTCCTTTTCTATCGCCAGGTCAGAGACCCTTTAGCAATAACAGAGGAACCTTATTAGAGGGGACAGCGGGTGGGATTATGGAGGAAAGGGGACTATGGACTAGGAGTAAGGTGGTCACTACGGTGAGTAACCTGGTTATACTCCTATGTCCCGCCCCCTTTCCTCCATACTTATGGGAGATTCCCAAGCACTCCTTTCAGGAACTATGGGTGGATGGAAAAAAACCCTTACTGAAAAAGGTTCTTCAGCACAGCCTGACCAACCTAAGCATCAGTCCTTGAACTCAGGTCTAGACAATAGCGCTTACAAAAAGCCGATGGGGAGGCCCAAGTAGGCCCAAGTAGCCACTGTCGCAATGGTTTCCAAGGGGACATATTTCTGAAAGGCAACTGCGGCTGCCGTGCCCCGCACCAGGTGTGCATGAATACCTTTAAGAGGCTTCAGCCCTTGAACGGTGTAAGACTCTGTAATGCAGGCAGCGATCCATCGGGAGATGGTCGCCTTAGATGCCTGCTTACCTTGTGGATTACCAAAGGTGAGGAACAGTTGAGAAGAGCTCCTAAGTTCAGAAATTCTGTCAAGATAGAACTCTTTCCGCCTCGGAAGCGGGGTTCTGGAAAAAGACCGGCAAGGAAATAGACTAGTTTAGATGGAACTCAGAAACCACCTTCGGCAAGAAAGCAGGATTTGTCCCTAGGACCACCTTATCCTTGTGAAAAGCCAAGAAGGGATGCTCCACCGACAAAGCTTGGAGCTCACTCACGTGCCTTGCCGAAGTGATGGCAACCAAAAAGGACACCTTCCATGACAGGTGCTTGAGGTCCATCGTGGCCATTGGTTCGAAAGGCTTATGGCACAACGCCGTCAGGACCACATTTAGATCCCACGCCGGGTGCGGACTACGAATCGGAGGATAAAGGCGTGTCAAGCCTGCAAAATGTCTCTTAACCACTGGAACAAACAGAGAGTAAGAACATTGGTCTGTAGAAACTGCCGAAAGATAAGTTCTACACGAGAGAACATAGACTCCCGACTCTGCTAAGTAGGATACAAAGGACAGTACCGTGTCAATTGTAGCCCGCCTTGGGTCCACCTGCTTGTTTAAACACCAATGACAGAACCTAAGCCATTTGCTTTTGTACTGGGACCTAGTTGAAGGTTTTCTGGCTGCCTGGATAATGCGCATGTTATCCGCAGACAGGCTAAGATGTTCTAAAGACCTGAACTAAGGCACCATGCCGCCAAGCTGAGTGATTGTGGGGAGGGGTGCCACAGTTGTTGTTCCCCCTGGTGAAGAAGATCGGGGGTCACTGGTAACCTGATCGGTGGATACACTGACAGGTGTTGAAGTTCTGAGAACCAAAACCTGGCCGGCCACCACGGGGCTATGAGTAGAAGATAACAGTTCACAGAGTTCTTCAATTTGCAAATCGTCCGATGAACTAGCGGCAGAGGCAGGAAGGTATAAACCCTCATGTTGTGCCATGGAATTTCGAGAGCATCCCCCAGAGAGGAGGCTCCCGTCTGTTTCTGGAGGCATACAGAGGAAGCTTATTGTTTGCCGCCGTAGCGAAGAGGTCCACTTCCGGAGTGCCCCAGCGCAGGAAAATCCATGAGAGGACCTCCGCCTTCAGTTCCCACTCGTAGCTGACTATCGTCCGCTGACTGAGGGCATCTGCCGTGACATTCAGCTGGCCCGGAAAGTGTACTGCAAGTAGCCAGACACAATGCTGAACCGCCCACTCCCAAATCTGGATGGACAGCTCCACGAGCGGGGGAGACTTGGTGCCCCCTTGCTTGTTGATGTAAAACATCGACACCACATTACCCGTGCAAATCCGGGTTACCTTGTTGGCTATGATCGGTCTAAACGTCTTGAGCGCTAGGAAGATCGCCGGGAGCTCCAGATGATTTATGTGGAGGAGTTTGTCCTGAGGTGACCAAAGATCCAAGACCTGAAGAAGATCCAACGTCGCACCCCACCCCAGAAGGGAGCAGTCCGTCGTGACCGTTCCCGTCGGAGCTGGGTCCTGAAACCCCGCCCCCACCGACAGGTTGCTGAGAGACAACCACCAGTCCAGGTCCGCTCTCATGGAAGCCAAACTCGTTATCAACTTGGAGTCCGGATCCACAGCCTGAAGCCAAGAACTCCGAAGAGCCATCTGAGTCTGCATCATCTTGAGGCGATCAAAGTGCCAAAACGCACAAGGCCATGAGGCCCAGAAGCCTCTGGAACCACCAGGCCGACATGCTCTCCAACTGCGCAAACATCTGACATGTGGCCAACAGAACCGCCATTCTGTCCCGGTCAGGTACACTCTGCAGTCAATCGTGTTCCAGCGAAAACCCAGGAAGATCAAGTCCTGAGAGACCGTCATGGAAGATTTCCACCAGTTCACCGACAGCCCAAGGTGGAACAGGAGCTGGAGGAGAGACTGAAGATTGCAGGCAGTTTTCAACAGGCAAGGACTGCGTAAGAGCCAGTCGTCCGAATACGGATACACATGGATACCCTGCAGACGAAAATAGGCCGCGATCACCGACATCATCTTCGTAAAGACAAGTGGTGCCGAACTGAGGCCAAAAGAAAGCACTCGAAACTGGAAATGCTCCTCTCCCTCAGAGAAAGAGAGATATCTCCTGTGTGGACCCCAGATCAGGATATGCATATAGGCATCCTGAAGATCCACCATGCTGAGCCAATCGCCCATCTGCAAGGAAGACCTTATCTGGCCGGGCGTGATCATCTTGAATTTCTCTTGGGGTAGGAAAAGATTGAACTGGGAAAGGTCTAGGATGGTGCGCAGGCCAGCCTGGTTGGGTTTGGGCACCGTAAACAGCCGGGAGTAGAAGCCCTCCCCTCGCTCCCCAAGAGGAACAGGTTCCACAGCAATATCCATCCAATAGACACATCATGTCCAGTACCCGGTCATGAAAAGCTCTAACAGAGCGGGACTGGTCTACGATGTCCTGATCGCCCTGCGCATCATCCGACAGGTCAGGATCCTGCTGAACCGTGTCAGGCACCGCCTTGTCCACAGAGGACAATGAGGGCAAGGGCGGAAGGGTCGGGGGAGGCAACGTAGCCAAGGGCGGCGCCGGCGGAACCACTGGTGGAACGGGTGGAGCCGGAGGCGCAGGCGGACATATCTCCCTAAAAAGACCCTTGAAATACTCTCTCATGGGGTCGGTACGCATGAGCGTTTGAAATTTGCTGAATAAGGCATCCTCCGTAGATGGTTTTGGAACTGCCAGAGAAGGCCTCTCATGAGGAGGATAATTCAAGGGACGCAGAGGGGAGGGTTGCCACACAGGCCCATCCCCCGAAGTGTCCACAAAAATCAAAGGTGCCGAACCCACAGGCAACGAGACATTGTGCGGAAGGGGCATCCGGGCGTTCCAATCGTAAACTGGACGAAACGGATGCGCACAAGGAATTTTATGTTCACCCGCGGAACCAACTCCTACACCTGAGGCCGATGGCGTAGTTGTAGGGGAAGCACCCAAAATGGCCACCGTGGTCGTGGCGGAAACGGCCACCATTTTGCCATCAACTGAGGGGAACTGCAGCATGTGTGGAAGTAAGGCAGGGGTCCCCGTCGGTGGGTCAGGGGTTTTAATTTGAGCCTTTACATAAGGAACCTCGGCCGAGCCGGTACTATGAGGCCTGGAATGTTTCTGCGACATACCAATAGCCAAACTAGCCGTCACAGGAAGGACCTCGGCACTGCCGGTAAAGGAAGAACTTTCACTCCTTGCCCCCTCAACAGTTCTGGTGTCGCCACAAGAGCGGGAACGGTGAGAAACAACTTTCAGCGATAAGGCCTTGCCAGGCCTCTCAGAAATGTTGGTCACTTTAGCCTCTGCACGAGGGACCTCGGACCCAGGTCCCGTAACAGCCTTACGAGCGCGTGCCTCGAACATTCGTTCAGTAAGACCAAGCCCAGCCCAGGCCTCGGGGCGCACCCCGGTACTTTTGAGGGAAGCCGATAACGAGGCCTCAGAGCGAGCTCTGGTACCCCATGACAGGGTCTACAAGCAGCCCCCACAGGAGGGGCCTCAGAGCGTGCTCCGGTAGCCACAGGCCCCTTACGGAGACCCTCAGAGAAAACTCTGGTACAATTATTAGGCCTAGAAGGCACCTCGGGGCAATCCCTGGTGACAGAGCGATTAACGCTCCTTCCGGCTCGGGAAGAGCCCGGAAAGGTATCTCCCGGCAGGGCTGCTCTGAAAAGTAAAGAACTTACCAGGCGTTTCTTCTTTTCGTCAATAAATGCCTGAAAATGCGAAGGAGGAGTGCGTCGAAACACCTCCTCCCACCGCTTCAACCGACATTGAAGTGCCCGGACCGAAAGGGAGTCGCAATAAAAACAGGAGTCCCAACGGTGATCCGGACCCAAACACTTTAGGCAAAGAGGATGGGGATCCGCCCTCGCGGAGCGTCAGTGACACGATGAACAATCTGGAAAGTCTAGTTTGAATGACATAGACAGACTAGTACACGATCGCTAGCTAGAGCCAGAGAGGAGGAATAAAAGGGAAGAAGATCTTCCGAGGATGCAAGCGCATCCAGTCCCAAACAAGCAGAGAAAAGGACTGATGGCCGATGCGTGGGCGGAGCTGAGATGGGCGGGGTTACGGCCATGTGCCGGGCCCCGCGTAGAAAGAGAGGAAGGACTAAAACATTTTGTGAACATTTTTGGATGCTTTTACAAAGTGCTCCGGGAATGTCCCATAAGTATGGAGGAAAGGGGACGGGACGTAGGAGTAAGGTGGATACCATGCGCCTCGTAAGCACCACATTGAGTTTCCATGCTGGGGTAGGAGCCTTCACCGGCGGTAAAGATCAAAAGAGGCATTTGAGGAACTCCTTGATGAGACGGTGGGACCACAGAGAAGATCCTCCTGGAGACCTGGTGTAGCGGGTGACAGCACCCAGATGCACCTTGATGGAGGCGTGCCCCAGCCCTGCCTTGGCCAAGGATAACAAGTAAGAAAGAATCTGTGGGGCTGTGACCCTCAGAGGGTTGATCTTCTGCGACTGGGACCATGTAGCGAAACGCTTCCTCTTGTGACAGTAGCATTTAAGATTCGATGACGCTCTGGCCTTGGCGATCCTGGGTCGTGATGCAGGATTGTGCCTCCTTCTCTGCTGAGCAGATCTGCAGCCACCGGCAGCTTGACCGAAGGTGACACTGACAGGATGAGAAAGTCTGGGTACCAAATCTGCCTCGGCCACACCGGGGTGATGAGTATCATCCAACATCGGGATGGTTTAAATTGATTGATGACTCACAGCAGAAGATTGAAGCAGGGGAAATGCGTACAGGAACAGGCCATCCCACGGGAAGGAGAACGCGTCCCCCAAGCTCCTCGGCTTGTGGAACCTGCTGTAAAATTTCTGGCACTTTCACTTCGCTACCATAGCAAACAGATCGATCTGGGGCCTGCCCCACTTGATGAAGATGCTGTCCACCTGGGCCTGCCGAAGTTCCCACTCATGGCAGGAGAGCAACTCCCTGCTGAGGAAGTCGTCAATGGTTTTCTTGACTCCCACCAGGTGAAAAGGGATGAGGAACATCTCTTGGCCGACGGCCCAGTGCCACAAGTTCTGGGCCTCTCTGGAGAGCGCTGGGGATCGAGTGACCCCCTGCTTCATGATATAGAACATCGTGGTGGTGTTATCCATGAAGATCCTCACCACCTTGCCCTTCCGGGACGGAAGGGACGGAAGGAAAGACTTGAGCGCCCACAGCACTGCCCGCAGCTCCAGGACACTGACGTGGAGACCCTCCTTCTGCGGCAGCTACATGCCCCTGGCATGCAGAAGTCCGGTGTGGGCTCCCCAGCCCTCCAGGAAAGCATCTGTGCGGACCATCTCCCGGTATGGGGGGTTATAAAACCCTGTGCCACAAGCGATGTTTGAGTCTGCGCCCCACCACCTTCCCGCACCAAGGAACTCCTCGTCGAGAATGATCTTGTCCGTGAAACTTCCTGACACTTGTATACAGCAGGCGTGCAGGAACTCCTGAAGAGGATGTATCCGCAACCTGCAGAGTCGGATCACGTAGATGCAAGACGACATGATGCTGAGCAGCGACTTCTGCTGCACCATGGTGGTCTTCATTGACAACAGCTGTTGCACCTTCCCAGCACGGCCGCTACCCTCTCCTCCAAGGGCGATGCTAGACAGGCGACCGTGTTGAGCCAATTGTTGAGGGATAGGTACACATGTATCCCTCATAGATGTAGATGGGCCACCATTGGTGCCAGGCACTTCATGAACACCCTGGGCGCTGACTTTAGGCCAAAAGGAAGGGCCTTGAATTGGTAGTGTGTTCCCTGCACAACGAAGCGTAGGAACATTTGATGTTTCCTGTGAATGGGGACATGGAAGTAGGCATCCTCCAGATCCATCAACGTCAAAAAGTCTCCTTCCTCCAGTTGGCCGAGCACGTGCTGCAACGTGACCATCCTGAATTTTTGGGACTTGAGGAACTTGTTGAGATGCTGCAGGTCTAGGATGGGCCGCCAGCCCCCCGTCTTCTTTTTGACTAAGACGTATCTGGAGTAGACCCGAGTCCCGGAGTCGTCTTAGAACTAACTCTATGGCCCCCTTTTTTTTTAGCATGGCCCGTACCTCTTGCAGGAGCTGAGGGATGTGCTGCTGCTGCTGAGTCACTGGGGGGATCCGCAGACACTTTTGCTGAAACTCTAGGGTATGCCCTTGGGCGAGAGTGTCCAGCACCCATCTGTCGGTTGAGATCTTTTTCCACTTGCTACCCGTTCTGCCTTGGGGGCGACGACAGCGCTGACTACCTCCATCGAAAGCCTTGGAACAGCCTCTGTAGGCCTCCTGGGTCATGGACCAGGAGAGTTGAAGGTACGATGAGGATCTTCCACCAAAACCTTTCGGCGATCTGCCCGACTTCCCACCGTAGGCGCAAAAGGAAGAGCTGTACTGTTGAAGAGTACCCAGGGCACAAGCCATCTCCGTTTGATGGCCTGCAAGGATTCGTCGACGGCTTTCCTGAAGCGTTTATCCCAATCCAAGAGTATCTCCGGTACCCTCATCTGGACCTCCTGGCGGAAGTTGGTGGCCTTCAGCCAGCCCCGATAACGGAGGCAGATATCGTTCCCAATCTGTCGGAAACCTGTGTCGGTGATGTCCAGGGCCACCGTGATGGCATGGTCCAAAGCCACTTCCCCCTCCTGGAGGAGTGCGATCGCCTCCACCAGCTTGTCGTCGGGCAGGAACTCCAGAATTGGGGCCAGTTTGTACCACAGTTCCCTGTCGTACCTGGCCAGGATCGCCAGTGCGTTGGCCACCTTGGCGGTCGATACCACGGAGCAGATGACCTTTCTACCCATTGGGGTCCAACATCTTCCCCTTGCTTTCCGGAGGGACTGAGGACGATGATGAGGAGTTAGACAATCTCTGACAGCACAGAGTCTGGGGATGGTTGCAACTGTAGGCACTTGGGTGCGGACTCCGGCACCCAGTACCTTTTTTCCAGCCTATCCCGCTTGGCCAGAGCCATGGCAGGATTCTTCAACAGGGTCAGGCCTTCCTCCCACACGTCGCCCAGGAGGGGCACCGTCATGTTGGTCTTCCTCTTGGCCTCGCACCTCTGGTAGAGGAAGCCTTCCTTTTTCATCTCCTCGGGTGGCGACCATGGTATGAAACAGCCCCACCTCATCCGGTGGTGATGCCTTCGGCTGCGGCGATCCGCCCTGCCTTGACGATGTCGTTGTGGTCGTCTGTCGTCGCCATGTCCGGGTGTCTCGGGGGGAGGGCACCTGGCGCGGGCGTGGTGGTTGATGCAGCAGAGTTGCTTCCTCCTTTTTGCCAGAGGCTGGGGGGGGGGTCGCCAGGGCCTCCGGGGTTGAGGCCTGCAGCATCCTTTTCCGGATTTCCGACACCAACATGTGTAGGGTCAAAAGGATATTCAGTGATACATCTCTTGGCAGAGTTGGAGCGATAGGCCCACCCGGCCCTGTGCCGTCGTCAGCGTTTCCGCCGCCATCATCCTCCACGTCCTCGTGGATCGCATGCATTGACTCCTGGTCCTCCTTGTCTGAGGAAGAAACACCTGTGTCTTGGGGTACGGCTTGTGGCTGGCCCGAGGCCTCCTCGCTGCCCCCCTGTTTTGCATCCTCAGGGGTCAGAGCCGGGCTCAGCGACGGCATCCTCTTTTACAGTGTCTTTTCCACCACCCCGGCTTCCTGCCTCAGGGTTAGGGATACCCTGGGCGCAGTCGGGCTAACTTCACTGGGACCATCTCTTTGGCCTTCGTGAGAGTGACTGCCACCATCTCAACCGTCGATTACGATTGTTCTTGCACTGCCTGAGCCTTCTTGGGCAGGCAGGCCGGCCGGCCTCCTTTTCTTCCACTCTCTGGCTTCTTCCGCAGTTTAGGTGGGCGATTTACTTTTCTAGGAGGAGCTGGATCGATCGCTGCGCATGGAGGCAGATGGTGAGGTTGAACGCGCCCTGCCCATCGCGGGTCCCGCTCGCACGACGACCTCAGCAAAACGGACTCGCAGTGCTTGGCCTTCTCTTGGGCCCCCACCTATGGACACCCTCAAAGGACTCAGAAGCCCGCTCCTCAGATCAGCCGGTCTTGGGTGAGACATGACCCTGCTTGAGGCATGGGGCAGAGGCTTTGGCAAGCCGCCAGTTCTGTGACAATCCTTCATCGTTCTCTTAGAGAACCTGAGGCAGATTTAGCAAATCTCCTTCTTTGTGGTCCGGGTGAAGACTGTAGAAGCATTGAAGGGGTTTGTCATCTACCAACAAGTCCCGCACTCCGCATCTGGAGCAGAGCTTGAAAAGGGTGCTTCCCTCTTTCTTCCCATCCGACATGGTCGGGGGTGCGGAGTAGACCCGATGGCCTTCTGGAAACTTTGACGAAACTCGACAATCCTTGTCCTTGAGGGGCACTGAAATTCAACAACATACGGATCCCCACTTGTCGGCCGATGAAGAGAAGAGCCGACGGGCTCTGTTTGTCAAAAATATGACTTTTTTCTTAAAACAGCACAAAAACCTGCTGAATAGCTCACGGAGCAAAATTCGAGGACTCCCAACACTTGAACGTGTAGTAAAAATCTGAAGATGGCTGCCAGAGGAGGGGGCTTAGGAAGAGGGCAGTCATTGGCTGAGGGCAGTATGACCCAGAGTACAGTGACTGGTTTAGAGGAGAAATACAGTTTGTAAATGAAAGTGAAACCGTTTTTTTCTTTTGCCAGACCCCATGCTGGAGAAGGAATTGAAGCACTGTAGACTAACTCTTCCTCCCCTCTTCTTCAAATATCTCTATGGCAACAAATGCTTCCTCTGATCCATATATAATGATCTCCCCCTCTATGTATCCATCTATCTCTTTTTCTCCATCTCCATCTATGCATCTCTATATTTCACTGTATCCTTGCCGGCCTAGAGACCAAAGCTACTCCTTCCTCACTGACGATGCCCAATGAGGCTGAAACATGTTAGGGGATGCTTGCGGTCTTGTGCAGAAGGGATGTGACATAGCAATTCAGCTGGACTGCCCCTTTGGAGGTGGGACCAAGCCTGATTTGCATATGGTCTTTCCCCTTTCTGTAATGGCTTGGCAGGTGAAGAACAGTGATCTGGAGGTTTGCCCAGAGCAATTGACAGAGGTTTCGGATTAATTCTAAACCTTCCAGCCATCGCCTCTTTGTTTTGCATTGTCCTTTGCCGACCTGTCTTTTTATATCTCTATATGAACAGTTGCACTGCGCTCCATCCTTCTCTTGGTCTCCATCTCTAGCAATCTCTCCATATGTATATGAAGCTCTCCATCTGCCTCTATCCATCTCTAACTAGCACTGCATCCCTATGTATCCATACTTCTCCCTCTATCAATGGCTCTATCTACTTTCATCTCTGTATGTCCACAAGCATATTTATAATCATCTATCTTTTTGCTTTTCAGCATATATATATTTACACATCTCTATAGTTTATGAATGTCTCTGTCTATATCCAGCACCCTCAATGCATCTTTCATATTTACCTATATACATCCCCATCTATGCATGTATCTCTCTAAATCCATCTCTCTATACATGCTACTCTATGTATCTCTTTCTCTATATCAATCTATATATCTATCTCTGTCTATTTATATACCTTTATACATTGCAAAGTACGTATTTCTCTGTGGCTCTCTATCCATCTCTCCCTGCAAATGTAACTGGGTGTATCTCTTTTCCTATAGATCAATCTATTCATTGATCGCTCGATATCCATCTATATTTATTAATCTTCCTGTATGCATCACTCTATATCCCTCTATGCATTTCTCTGTATACAATTATCTCTATGCATATCTCTCTGTCTACATCTTTATCTATCCATCTCTCTCTATGTATCTGTCTATATCTCTATCCATCTCTCTCTGGATCTATGCAAATATTTTTAGAACTCTGTGTTAATTGATATAAGTTTCGCCGCCTCCTTCAGTCTGCCTCTCTGTATGACGAAAGTGTTGGGTTATTCACCATATGTAATGTATAGCCTGCTATTATATGTCAAGTGCAGCTTCAAATGCCTGAACAATGCCATTCTATGGTTGGTAGAGTCTAAATATGTACGTTAGAGCCCCACAAGTCCAGACTCAAATAACCGAACACCTCCACCAAACAAAGCGCAAGGACCCTACCTGGTATTCTGCCCACACCACGGCTGGAATCCTGCCCACCTACTACACAGAGCACAGTCCCCACGCCTGGCATCATATCCCCCACTGCCCAGAGCACAAACCCCATAGCTGGAATCCTGTCCCCCAACAGCCAGAACAGAAGCCCCATACCTAGCCCCTGCCTCCCATTATTTCTCCAGCCAGAAATAATGGGAAAAAAGCCAAATGCGTTTTTTATGCGCACTCGGCTTGATCAAAAATGATCAACTTTGAAAATGTGGAACAAGGTGAGCGGGGATTGCGGGGGTGTCCCCAGCTCCCCTTGTTCAACATTATGGCTTCAGAGATTGCGGGGGACAAGAAAGAAAAAAAGAAAGGGATCCTGCAGCGTCGGTTCCAACCCATAATTGGGAGATGGAACTAGCGTTGCAGGGAGAAGACCAACGCAGGGAGCCGAAAGCAGGTAAGTGTGGGTATTTGGGTATAATGTTAAGGCGCAAAGAGGTGGTGGGTAGAGGGGATAAGAGCTTTTGAAATGTTCGTTTTTGCAAAAATGTCAGCTTTTTTAGCAGCGTTCAAATACGCCTTCAACTTTATCACGTAGATCCCCTCACAAAACAGAAGCCCCACACCATCCAGGCCATGCCAACACCCCCTCCCAAACAAACCACTTCGAGCGGCAGTGGGCAGCCCTACTTGAATGGCCTCATGATATTGGTCCAGAGGTGTCAGCATTGATGAGTATTCCCCTTCTGTTCTGTACTGGTTTTCTCCCTGGAGAGACAGCCAGCGCAGCAACGCATGGGCACACCTGCCGCCTGGGTGTGGGGTTAGGGGCTCACAAGCAGAAGCACAGCATTTTGTTGGGGAGGCAGGTGCCCTCCCTGGCCCTACCCTGGAGATGACACTGTAAGAGCATACTTGCAATTGCAGACCAAGATGACTCGATTTTGTCTAATGTTACTATTTTATTAAAATAACAGGACAAACTGCATTGAAATCTCGTTGTAAGTAAAGGACACTGTTTTAATTATGTTAAACAAGTTCGTTATTATTCATTTTAAACAAATACAATTGACTGGGAAAACCAGTACTAATCTCTTTGCAATGCAAAAGTGGAAGACCAAGAATAACACAACACTCGTGTGTGCATGTATTCTTGTTTCATTGATTAATAATAATTTAACAACATGGTTGGATTAAGAATGTGTATATTAATAGTAACATTTTAAGTAAATATGTTCTGGTGAAGAGAAAAAATATTGGCTAATTTTTTATGCAGAGGTCAAAATTGAAATAGGAACAGAATATTTTTCATTTCGGTGGTAAAGGCGAAAATGAAAGCCAAGGGACCTTGGATCTGTGAACACTGAAAGTAGAAGCTCATTGTATGTTGGCCCTGAATCCCTCATAGAAATATTTCCAAGGATAGAATACAGTAAGTAAGCCGAGACAAAACATAAGATCAAGTTGAGAGAAACACAACTGACAAAATTAAAGCTTCTATTCAAAAGAGCTGTCGAAAGAGAATGACCTGCATTTTACATCGCCAGAATGGAAACACAGCACTTCTTGTGAGATATGTTTTCAGTATTATTCTAATATTTATGTAAAGGTGTGTTTGACATGAAATGATCTGCCACATTTTTCTTCAAGTTGACACAAAGACAGCAGATTTTTTTTTAATTAAAATTTTACGTATACATAAAAAGATATGTTTTATTTAAATGTAGTTAATTGTATTATTTATTTTGACAATGGGTACTTAAATATATGTTTCCTTTCTTAAACCTACATACTTACCTCATAAAGATGGGAGTATGTTATGGCAACCATATGCCCATGGATAGATTCTTCAGCAAGAATTGGAGCATTGCCATCACAAACGGAACAGCCATATCTATATTTGGGGAATTGTGCTGCCCCACTTTGCCCATTTGCATTGCCCGTTATCCGGACCAACATGCAAGAATTTCATCAATGAAGACCATGCAGAGAGCACATTTTTATTGCAGATGCGTAACAAAACCTTTATTCTTTCAAACGGAACTCCATGTGCTTAGAACGAATATGGATGATGGAACTCTGTAGATTTATAATAACCTCCACAGAACTTTCACTTGCAAATTCAAGTACTGGGATTAAAACACCAAAGAATGGAATCTGAAAGTTTGCATGGAATGTGACTGTCGACCTCAATATGATTACTATGGCTTGGAATAAACAATCTGTTCTACCATTGATTATGCGCGTAAAAGTTGTAATAGCTCCGTTGGATGTATTCGGCTGTTGAGAGAGAGAGAGAGAGAGAGAGAGAGAGAGAATGTGTATCTGTGTGAGTGCATCTTCTGCGAGAATGTGTATCTGTGTGAGTGTGTGTGTGCATCTTCTGCGTTTTGTGTTCGGTAACGTGATGGTTTAGTTGCTGACAGCAGACATGTGGCTACACTGTGTACCAACGTCATGACAAGAGGCGTAACTTATAGGTTTGACATGTTGATGTCAGCTTGAGGGACAGGTGTTATGTTTTACTGCTGTCAGAGCAATTGAAATGAGGGCGATCAATGGATAAGATTTTCACAAGATGGCAGTGTACGACTCGTGCGATTCGCATTTCTAAGTGTCAGAAAATCAAAGGTAAGATGCATTGGAAAACACATTCTGATCGATCGAAATATGCTAAAAAATACATGCCTTATCCATTAGGCCAATACAATTCCTGAGTGAACTTCTCCTTTAATCACTGCAGTAGCACTGCCAACACTCTATGCACTCCGGATCACATGCTCTTAGTTATCGCAACAGAGGTTACAAAATATGGAGTTAAGGTATACTTTTCTGGCCAAGATAAAACAGCAGTTACTTTTTGGTGTTGAGACCAAATCTTCCTCTACATTTCCATTTTGAAAATTCAGCTAAAATGCTGCTAGATGAAACATTCATTGTGCCAATACGGCAAAGTTACTCACTGAAGTGACTACTGTACTCTAAAGTCTCTTTTCCTCCATAGTGATGGGATTCCTATGGAGCAGCAACAGAACCGGGGCCTCAGCACAGCAATACAGCCTGCCCTTTAAGAATGTGCACGTGGAGACTGCACGTGCAAGGCGCAGATACATCCTTGACTCCACCTCACACGCTCTGAACCCTCAGTCCCTTTATTCGTCGAGTGGATGGAAGGACTAGTTACATTTTTCGGCGGGGATGAAGCATGGTGGAAAGGGGTCAGAGGACTAGGAGTACAGTAGTCACTATGGTGAGTAACCTTTCCTTATTCCTAAGTCCTGATCCATTTTCTCCATACATATGGGAGATTGACAAGCAATATTCAACTCTCTGGGTGAAAGGAACCTAAACTGATACAAAAGGGGTGTGGGGGACTTCTTGCCTGAACTGGCCATCTGCTCTAGAGCTTTGCAGGGAATAGCGCCTGCAGAAAGCCAAGGGGGAGGCCTCATGGCCGCTTTGCAGATTGCCTCACACAGAGCATGCCTCTGGAAGGCTCCTGCTGTGCTTTTTTCTCTAGACAGGCGTGCATGTAATCCCCCTGGGATGGCTTTGTCGTGAAGCTCGCCACAATGAGTAATGCAGGATACAATTCAACTTGCTATAGTAGTTTTCACTGTCTGTTTGCAAAGATTGGGGTAACAAAAGTGACAAAAAGTCTGTCTGATGCGCTATGAGGACTAGTCTTCTCGAGGTAGAACCTCAGGGTTCTACACACATCCCACAATGCAGAATTCTGTCTGCCGCCATATGGGGGTCCTGAAAGATTATTGGCAGTAAAATGCCTTGATTCATGGGGAACTCTGAGACCAGATTTGGTAGAAATTAGGGGTGTGCTCTAAGTAGCACCTTATGTCGTTGAAAGGTAATGTATGGCTCCTCTAAAGAAAGGGCATCCTTTCTTTGGATCCTGAGGGCTGATGTTAATGTTCCCAGGAATGTTTTTTTCCACAAAACAAGCTGCAAGTCTACAGAGAACCTAGGTTGGAAAGGTTCATGGTTAACGCTGCCAAGACAATGTTTATGCCCCATGCTTGAATGGGCTTCTGCATAGGTGAAAGCAAGAGGACATTTTTCACAAAATGACAGTTGATGACAGGGTTGGCAGCCCTATAACCCATTCTTTGTTGGATAAATAAGCCGCCAGTACCACAAGGTAGCTTCTACAAGCGGAAACCTTTGTCCTTGAGCAAACTATGCTCAAGAGGAAGGATAAGACACCATCCACTAAAGCATGGAGAGGATTTAATGCCCGCTCAAGCATCCAGTTGCAGAATATCAGCCATTTGCCTATATATTGTATCCTGGTGGAGCCTTTCCTGGAGTACTTTAGAATTTCTATACTGAACCCAAATGGCAGTAAGTCAGTTCTGTTTTACAATCTGGGAGAATCCCTCTTTTTTGTTACCGGGGGCTCGTCTCATAGGGTAACAAACTGTGTAAACAATATACAGTGAACACAGGCTACCCCGCCCTTACACACGTCAGTAGATGGTTACCAGTATCGGATAGTACTGAAATTAACTAATTAGCACACATGGCCTGAAAAGGTAAAGCAGTTTTATTCAAACATGACAGTAAGTTGTGGTATCAAAATACATTCTATACAGTACGTATCACACATTTAACACATAGCCTATGTGTTAAATATGTGATATGATCCATCTACTGACGTGCGTAAGGGCGGAGTAACCTGTGTTCACCTTATATTGTTTACACAGTAAGTCAGTTCTTCAGGCACCAAGGCGCCAAGGAAAGCAATTGAGGGGATGGGGGGGCAAACATTCCCCCTTGCTGGTAACGACGATTTGGACAGGGCAGAAGAAGGAGAGGTGGTGCAGATGCCATATGCAGGAGGGTGGAAAACCAGTGACTTCTCTGCCAGTGGGGAGTGATCAGGAGAACCTGACAATTCTTGGCCTCCGAAACCTCCAAGTAGCCTAGGAATTCGAGAGAGACAGGGGTATATGTCTAAGATTACAGATGGACCCAAGGTGGTTGGCTTCGGTAGCAAACGATCCACGTGAGAAACAAGAACTTCAGGATGAAGATTCTACTTGTGGCTGGAAAGCCCCATCTTGCTAGAATTGTCCGCTTCCTCGATATCCATTCCTGACAAATGTGCTTCTTCAAACCACATTTTGTTCTGCAGTGCCCATTCCTATTTTGCACTAACATGCTACACAGGTTCGTTGATTTCATGCCTCATTGCTGTTTACATAAAACATTGTCACAACATAACTGTCAAAAGGTGTCTCCCCTGTCTGAGAGAGAACAGTCGTTTTACATCATTTACAGGCACGTAGGATCCTGCAAGTGAGTTCCTGTTAGGAGGTTCTGACAGTTCCACCCCAAATGAGATCAGCCCAAAGTCAAACCGCGATCTGAACAGATATCCTGGGGATCTTCATTTGGTCCGAATGTACCGCCAAGGGAAGTTGCGTGTGGTGTATACAAAGCCTAGTCCTGGGAATTGCTAGCACGCACAATGCTATGAGTTTCAGAAGGCATTGTAATCACTACTCCGATGTGTGGTCAGGAATAGATGTACCATGGATAAGACATCTGCCACTCATTCTTGAGGTGGAAAAACCCTCTCTGACTTGGAATCCCATAACAATCATAGGAACCTCAGTCTTTAAGAAAATATTTGTTTGCATTGATTGAGAGCCTCAAGGGTAACATGTTGTTGAATATGTAGTGCTGTCTGACCTGTGGAATTGGCTCTGAACAGTCAAATGTCTAAGTACAGTTACAGGTATATCCCTCTCAGACAACAGCTTTGTGAAGATCTTGGAAGCTGAGCTGAGGCCAAAGGGCAGAACCATGCACTGAAAATTGGTGGTTTCCAATGGAGAATTGGAGGTAAGCCGGGTGACAGGGACAAATCAGCACATGCATGCAAGCATTCTGGAAATCCACAGCAGCCAGCCAGAGACCCGGCTGTAAAGAATCCTGTACTAGGGCAGGAGCTTTCATCTTGAAAGTTTCTTGGGGAAGAAATGTTTCAGAACTTTCTGAAGGCCTGCCTTGTTCTTATTGGAATGGCAAAGAACCTTGAATAGTCCGACCCACTCGCCGATAGAGGAACGCTCTCTATTGCTCCAATATGTGCAAGTTTCTCAATCTCCTGAAGAAGGACCTCTGAACCCTGCTGAGAGACCGGCAGGGAAGAGGAGGAGGGAGAAAGCCCTTACCCACCACTGACAGCATCCAGGATTCGTGGTTACAAATCCCCAACTGCTCAAGTGGTAGGAGGACTCTGCCTTCTATGGGAGTGCTGTGGATCTCTACTCTCAAATCATTTTAATGTTTTAGGGTCCAGGGAGAAGAAGGGCTGGGAGAAGAAGCCTTTGGGGGGGGAAGGACGAGGCAATTATTTTGCAAGAACTACTGGGAGACTGTTCTGCCTGATGTGTAGTCAAGAAACCCTCTGAATCCTTATGTGTATTACAAGAAAAAGTGCTGTCCTGCCAATCCGGTCTTAACTGGAGCCTTAGTGAGGGCCGTTAGAGATGTCGCTGTCTGCTCACTCGTCTTTTCTGTGTTGAGCGCCTCATCCATTTTAGGACTAAAAGGTTGAACCCCATTAAATGGTAAATTCAGAATTTTCTCCTGGACATCAGGTTGACATTTGGTGACCCTCAGCCGGGCCTGTGTTGTAGAGCTGACCTGATAGCCAAGCTCCGAGCTGCAGTGTCCAGGTGGTGGTAGGAGGCCTCCATCGGGTACTGTGATACCTTACGATCCTCTGCTAAACCTGAATGGAAACCAGCCTGGTACTCTGACAGAAACAGATGCTCAAAAGCTCCCAGCTCCTTCCCTAACTTCAAATTCGGCACAACCATCGCTGCCTCTCCATTCGCCTTAAGACTGAGGGAGGCATTCTGGTAGAATATTTTAATAGCTGAATCCAAGATGCGGTCCTCCCGACCCAAAGCTTTTTGGCAGGATGAGGAAGAACACTTTGCTTTTCCGACTGCCACTATGGTCAAATTAGCAAGAGGTTGCCCTATCAAAGATTTTCACCTGGTAGCAAAGGTCAACTTTTTTGACCAGTGGAGGGACCGACATCAACATTTTCCAGTTAGAAAGCCTCTCCAACGATATCGAGCTGAAGATAATGGCCTGATCTATCTGTCGATTTCAACAACAGCACTGATGACAGAATCCCTTGGTCCACCTAAGGTACTTCAAGCACCAGAATCTCCAAGTACTGCAGTAGGCCTTGAACTCAATCGGGAAAGGGCTTAACTGGCATTAGCACCTCCTCCATGTTGCCTATGGAGACATCTATGTCCCTGGGTCATCTCCGGCAAACCAGGTGGTAAAGGTGGCAGGTGGAGGAGGCTGTAGTGTCACTGGTTGCAGTGAAGGTGTTGGTGTCCACAGCCGTCACAAAAGAGGCAGCACCAAAGGCGTCAGTGGCAGCAGTGCAAGAGGGTCTGCTCAAGGATTCAAACTCAAGATCGGTGTGTACTCAGATGCCTTAGGAGTAGATGATTGATCACCAGAAGACCCCGTAGTAGCACTTAGGCTGAGATGTTATTGACAATAGCACCTCCTGCATTAGGACTTTGAGGTATTGCCTCCGGGTTTGAAGTGTATGAGGTCTTCAAACCCCTCAAAGAAGCGATCCTACCGTCAGGTGTGGTCATGCAACGTGCTTGTCGATGGCCCTGATGTGGCTCTGGGGGCGCAAGTGCTATGGGGTACCATTAAGTGGTGTAACCGAGTAGCCCCTGACAGTGGGGGACCAGTCCACTCGAAGTGAAAAAGGAGGAAGCCCCAATGAGTGCAGTTGGGCCAGGGGCAGAAATCTGCCAGTGCTCCCTGCTCCCATAGTATTTGAAGCCACCAGAGATGCATTACCCAGTGACTGGCCAGAGTCTGAGTCAAGACCGTTACCACGGGAGGGCAGTGCACCATCGTAACCCACAGCTGTGGCACAGTGATGGAGACTGAAGAGGTTGAAGGTTGACCTTCCGAGGAATGGTGTGTGGATCTTTCCGGTGCCATGTGAGACCCAGTGACTGGTGCAGTATGGGCCTTAGGACGAGTACCAGTGCCAGGCAAATTGTTTTCTGGCACAAGGTATCTAGTACGAGCCCTCACACAGAGCAATGTCCTCTCAGACCGAGGCATGGGAACAGACTATAAAGGGACAGTGACATTGTAGGCACTGGCCAAAGCCTCCACAGAGGCTTTGGGGCAAACCCTGGTTGTGGAGTGTCTAGCTGCTATTGACCCGGACCGAGCCCCATTAACCTAGTAAACTCCTGGAAAAGAGCAGCTTGGTTGGGGAGTGGAGGAGAAAAGAGGGTTACTTAGCTTCTTGGAAACCACAAAGCTTCTGAGGTAATCCAGAGGACTTGCCTTGAAGTTTTCATCCCAACTCATCAGCCGGTGCTGCAGTGACATCTGAGAAAGTGTGACAGAGCACATAGGTGGTCCAGCAGTGAAGAAGCACAAGCACACTAGACAAACAGGGTGAGGGTCCGCTGCTGAGAGTGACCAGTGACATCCATCACACGCAGAACAATCTGATTTAACTGGCATACACGAGAAAGAAACCAAGGTGAACATTGGAAAAAGAAAAAAAGATCATAAAATGATACACAGAGGAAGCTGCAAACTGAAAAAGAGAAAAACTGTCAAACGTCCGACTAGGAGGAAGCCTCTGAGGGTTCAGAGTGTGTAGGGCAGGGTCAGGATGTGGCTGCGCTTTGCACATGCAGGCCATCTCTGCATGCTAATTATTGATGGGGAAGCAGGTGTTGCAGTGCTTAGCCTCCGGTCCGCACGTAGGGGCATTGGAATGATTTGAGTCAGGGTCCTTAGACATTCAGTCATTGCTTTTTCCCTGGGGAATACTGCTTAGTGGTTGCAGGTAGGTAAGGGGGAGTAATTCTACAAGCCAAGAGCTCTCCTGTGATGGTGCAAGAACCCCTTTGGGGTACCTTAATTTAAGTATCAGGAACTTTCTTTGTTTGTGGCATACACTTTACAGGAAAAGGGTTTAGAAGGAGAGAGGTCCACATACTCTGAGTCATTTCTGTAGATGGCATGTCTTCATCCTCGTTGGCCTCACTCCACTTTACATCAGCAACTTTCTCCAGCCTCTCCTCCAGCTTCCTCACATACTCCAGCAGCTCCTATGGGGAGGCGAGACAGATAGGCAAACAGATCAGAGAAGAGCTCGGGCACAGGCAAGGAGGAGATGAAAATGTGAACTTCCCTCCAGGCTCACCTGCTTCTCTTCTCGAAGCTGCTCCTTCTCCATCTGAGCGACTTTCAGAGCTGAGCGAAGCTCCTTCAGTTCCCGTTTACCCTCAGAAAGCTGGACCTGCGGATAAGGACAACAATTAAAGTAACCAGCGACTCTATATAAACTGACTGCTGTCATCATTAAACAATATAAAATCATTGGGAAGACTGATGCTATCGCCAAACACTGCAAGGACTGGAGCAATGAAGAGAAATAGCCAGAAAGCCAGCAGACGACAGGCTTCCTTAACCCAGTGCAGTGCCCTGTGTTCTTGATGCTTTGAGAAGTATGAAATCTACTACCTAAACTCCAAAAACGTGTTTGCAGATATTCTCTCAAGAGCCCTCAACCAAAGTCCAGTCAGTTCCATTGATTGGGAACAGCAGGGTCACTAGTAGAGCTACCCAATGCCCATATTGCCCAGCATGGAGCCTAAGCCATTCTTTTGGGAAAAAAAGAGGACTAGATCGGAAGCATTCCCTGACACCTACATAGAAAGTGAGGACTTGGGTCTCCATACCTCTCCATATACTCCCCATATACTCATTATTTGCAGTTATCATCATTTTAGGGTGCTGCATATTGACCTGGCAAGCTCTATGGTACAACAATTACGTGACTAGAACTTGTGGATAAAAGTGCCTTTAGCTACCTGATGAAATAGGTCTGTTTCTGGCCTTTAAATGGACACCTTGGAATCGTAGCTTTCGGAGAAGAATGGCCATGAAGGCGCTTACCTTACAGATGTCTCCCTCCTAAAAGGGTGTATTCGAAGGTAGGATCGATTATTTGAGTGATTCGAGTGCCAGTATTGTGGGTGAACAGTTTTCTGTGGCAAACTGGGCCAGAACAGCAATAGGTGACAGTGTACAAAAAGGCCAAGATTAAGAGAATTAAGGCTTAACACCCAACCCAGATGTTATAGGGACGAGATCAAGAATTCAAGGAATATGTGGACCTGGTCTCTTGCTTCGGAGAGATCTCACGAACACAGAGGGATAGATTCTCAAAAATAAACGCGAATGAAAAAAGTGCAGAGAATGAGATTTTCTTATTTGCGCTCATTCCAGAAATGAGCAGGTCACCTTCTTCTCAAAGGTTAACTGCGCATTTCAGGGGGGCTGGGCACCCCATGCATACAGAATTACAGGAGTGCAGCACCCACAAGGGTGCTGCGAGTGCATTTTACAGAGACAGGTCCTTTTTGGGACACAGTGAAATGCGGTAATACGCAAAATGCATTTCTGTCCTTGTTTGAAGGATAGAAATGCTATTAGTTCAGATTGCAGCTTTCGCGTGTTATAGTAAAAGCATAAAAGGTCCGAAATGAACTGCTCATGCATTGCACTTTCCTCTGAGCCCAGTCTAAACAGGCACAGGGGACGGTCTTTGAAGCACATGTCATTTGTGGATTCGGATGTGCGTTAAAATGTGCAGAAAAGCCCCCTTATTTGCACAAAGGGAGAGCAAAAGGGCATCGGACTGTGTTCACATATGATGCCCATTCAGGAGTCCTTTGTGGATTGGGGTGCCTTATTGACTGAGCACATGCAGAGTGGCCTAATTTAACATAATGAAAATATATATGACGCTAAGTTGTGTAAATGTTTGTTTCTTACAGGTGGGCCCAACAATAAGTACATATACAGCATTAGCCAACAATGTGAAAAACCCTCTACCGGAAACAAACAACCAAACAGCTTCTTCTGAGGGTTGTAGACAACCCAGTAGGATCCCAATCCCACTCTCTCTCTAAGTGCCATGCAAGAGGAGATATCCATTTGCATCTCCCTGTGTCAGCTTGACATCAGCGGCTGGCTATGGGTCCTTTCCGAAAGAGGGTCCACTTTCCTTCTCCTCTTTTCTTGGTCAGACAGGTGCAAGCTCTCTCAGATGGGGGTAGTGTTAAATTGTCAGACAGCTCAGGAAAATTATGTGTATCTGTAGAGCACATTATCACCTGGAGGTCTTGTTGCTATGTACAGTTCATGAATCAAGAAACAGATTATGCTGTTTGAAGCACCATTTGCTGTATAGGCGCATTATGAATACCCAATAAATAAATAAATAAAATAAAGAGAAGAGACTGGGTATGGGGTCCTGGCGGAAGGTTAGGTGGTCAGACACAGAGCGATGGGTCTGATGTATTGAATTCCAAGGTCTTGAGGCCATGATGGATAAAGCCAAACTCAGGATTTCATTGGGAGTCTCGGGAGGATAGCTCAGCTGCAACGTGCTTGCCCTGGAAGCAAGACGACACTGAGCAACACAGGTTCGATCCCCGGGTCGGCGCTTAGAAACCTCTGGGTATTAAGCGCGTTATAAATAACCTATCATATATCATTTTGAGAAACCTGGGTGTCCTCATAAGAAGTTCAGAACTAGATCTGGGGCAGTGCAGTGGCTGATATAGGATACATTTGTTCAAGATGAAGAAAGAGCCTATCCCATCGTAAGATCATGTGGGCAATGTGGAGAGCCTTAAAATCGGCACGGCTGGCCACCGTGAGCCAGTGGAGGCAACGCAGGGATGGGACGGGACGATTTGTTCAAAACATCCCACACCCTGCAGGAGATTGGGGCTGTGGCATTCTGTTGTCAAATATAACATTTGTGGCACCGTCGAGAGAAAAGTTACAGTAGCCCAGTCTACTGTAAGGCACAACTCATAGGGGAAAAAAGCAGGAATTTGCGCGGATCTTCAACTCAATAAATCCTCTGTAAACCCCAGCCTCTTAACCCACAGGTAGAGGGAGAATTGACACACTCGTAGACTGAGTCCAGAAGATTCCCGTCGTCAATAGACACCGCTGAAGAGATGAAGCTGACGACCCTCTGTCGCTGCCTACAGCGAAGAGCCGGTTAAAAGCATCAGAGTGCGAGTAAAAGTGAAATCCAAAAGATTGGATCAGAAGGGCTAAAGGTTGGATATAAATATGAAAAGCACAGCAGAACAATCAGGAGTCGTGTGCAACCGTGTTGGAGACGAATGGAGCACTAAAGACGGACTGAGTGCCATCTGCCAAGAAATTGTGAACGCTGGCATTTGAAGAATCACAGATGGTGACCTTCTCTAGGCCCCATAGCAGGAGTTGGATGTAGAGAGCCAAATGTGATTGATAAAAGTAATAGGATGAGGGCCAACACCCTCCTGCATCCACTGCCATAAGAAGATTATCCAATACAGAGACCAGTACTGATTGCGTTACTCTTGCAGGCCGAACACCTGCTAGTTGGGGGACAAGGAATTAATTGGTCTTGGTGAAGCCACAGATTGAAGGTGGTATCACTTTTCCAGTTGCTGAGACAAGGAAAAGCAACTGGTACGTACTTGACAGTAATCATCATTACACCTAACCCTTCTCTTCCTCATCCAAGTCCTTAGTGCCCTCTCCTCCAGGTGGTTGGACTTCACCTTCAGGGTTTCACTCATTCAATACGAAAGCCAGGATGGCAGACTAATTTCGCTTATGTGATGCCAGGTGAGTTCCAGGTGAGGCCCTTCCAGCGATAGGCGTTCTTTGCCATATATAGCTCCACGGGGAAATATCTGTCTCATGATCTGGGCAAGCCAGCTCTCGTAAGGCCTGAGATAAGGAAGTGGAGTAAGTAAGATATCTGGTGAGTAATCGAGCATGACTACCCATAGGTACTCTCCTGCAAGCAAGCATACTTGGGGCATAGTGTGAGGGTGCTGCCCTGCCCATCCTCCATAGGCATACAATTTCTTTCCAGTGAATGTCATACCTTTCTATAAAGCACACTCTTAAAATGCAAGAATTGGCTGATTCCGCAGGAAGAAGGTTTCTTATCTGAGAAGGCAGATGTCTCTCTTTGCCAATGCTATCTGGCCATGCTCATGCCCTCTAAGCCCATGTCCCTGAAATTCATGGGCCCAAAGAGTTACCAGGCTGGAGTCGCGCTCCCGGGACAGCTCTCCTCTCAGCGTGTGCTTCTGGCACCTCTCCTCCTGCAGGGTCTTTTCTAGCTTCATGTTTTCCATGTTCAGCCGAGCAACCTTCTCCTTCTCATCCTATAAAGGAATACATGTTATTAGGAGACGAATGTTTCATGAACTTACACCACTGGCCAGGGCGCTCCACATTCTGACATTCAAAAAACTTTAATAAATTATACATGTTGTGTTCCATTTTAAAACAATGCGATCATGCCAGGCGAATTCTAGAAATAAGACAGCTGCGATCTACCATCAGAAGTGCAGTGAAACAATCCGACATACTTAGGTGAAGGGAATCCAAGAAAGGAACAGACGTTTGGTTTCCCTATCATGCAATCCTGCCAATGTAAGTTGTTTCATAAACACTCAGCAAAGCAACATCACATTTGGTAGGCTACCTACGGTCATGATGGTTTTTAAATGCGTAAAAAAGCCAATATTGGTTTCAGTACTTGGTGAAGAGGCTTGCTTAACTGACGCACCTGGTCTTCTTTCCTAAATGATGAAATAACTTTTGCCATAAATATTAAAGAGAAATACATCAATTGCCGACGTAAAGAGGCCAGAGGATTCTCCAACACAATAGTTTCCGGGTCTTTCTGACACAATTGTTTCCGGATCTTTCTGATGATGGACTGAACTAAAGGAGGAGCTTGACGAGGTGGCGGCAGAGGCAGAAAAAAAACAGGTAGTGACTGTCAAGGCAATGCAGCTTGAGGGGACGTTTAGAACGCAGTGGTTCTAGCAATCTCTTAAACAACACAGATAAATATCAACTGTTTTTTGGGATCACTGTAAACCCTGGGCAGCCATATGCCCTTGGCACACACCGTTGTCCATCGTTGTTTTGACGAAATATGAGATTATGTAGCCCAATATTTCGTGCCTCTGAAAAACACGTATTTTCGTGATCTTCCTGGTAGGCCCTTCCCAAAGTATTAATTGAATGCCATGCATTTCAGATTGTAAACATGATGCTGGGTTTGTAGTGTAGAGCATCAGTTACTCAGGCTATAGGTATTCTATACTTGCCAGAGGACTGGAGAGTTTTCTGAGACCTGCTGCCACATCCCGCCTACTACACGCCTGATGGTCGCACTGCACTGCAATATCCCACGCTCCCTTATTTGTTTTGACGCCTTACACAGCCAATCACAGGCAATCCGAGCCCTCTCACAAAGGCCTTAAAATGGCAAGCGGGAGGATGCAGCATAGCGGACTCACATTTTTGGCTAAATAATGACTTTAAATGAATGCGTCAGAGTTCTGCATTTGGGTGCAGTGACAGCACAGAGGAAGCAGTGTGATAGAAGGTTGATAACAGCACACTCCTCAGCAGAAGCATGCACGAGCCCATTTCCATCATCTCTGGTTTTAGAGTGCTGGCATATGAAGACAGTGACAGCGCAGCTCTACTGATAAATTGTTCACATGTACATTCATTTTTAGTCACGCCTTTTCCATTGTGATTGGTGCTTGATAGCTGATGTTTAGTGCTTAAGGTAAACATACTATTACTCGCATTGGTTGCCAACACTAGGAATAGTATTCTATGCATTGCTAGGGCAGGCTTCCACATCCTATCTCGAGTTCGAGGTGGTTTCTTCGTCCCTTAGTGGCCTATAAATATTTGTGGGTGAGCCGGACCTTTCCGGGGTAACCAGCAAATGCTCATGGGTCACACTGAAACCAGGTAGAGCAGCACTCACCATATATAATAAGGCATAATACTCTTTATCCTAGACTATGCGAGATTCCTATGTGACTAACAGAATTCTGTAGTCAAACCCATTACCTCAGCTAAGCCATGAGGTCACATCACCTTCCTGAAGATTGAAATGCCTCTCCAACAAGCCAAGCATACCATGAAAGACTGTGAGATTAAAGCACAAATCGCCCTTATCCAATGGGATCACATCATTTCACTTGTTTTCTATATACCAAAAAAGTCCATGTCGTTCTGATGTTACCTATTCCAGAAGAGGTCATTTTGTTTTGGTTTGTTTGGGCAGTATATGCTAAAATGCATAATGGTTCTATAAAATCATTATTGGCCTCCGTGTATGGAAAGCTGTTCGATCCCGGGTTAATGCATGCATGAGTGAAAGAGTGTGTGATGGCAAGAATGGCATGAGCCATGGAACCCTGCGAAGGTCACAGTTTGGTGTTTTTCAAGAGTCTCTCTCAGTTGCTTCTGCGAGCTTGGTGAATGGATGGCTGGTAGGAGAGGCGTAATTGATCTTAATCATGAGACCCCCATTAATTCAATATTACTATGAGGAATCCTGACCTTAAACTACAACCCAATTCCAACATCTTCCAGTCTCTGCTGTGATGTTATTCGTGCATCCGCGATCCAACAACAGCTCATTGGTTAAATGCTCACTTCTGACACCTAGTCGGCTTCCACTGCACAAATTTGAATCTCGATATGGCAGACTCAGCCCAACATCCTTCTGCAGGTAGATAAATGGAATACCATGACTTTAGGTAAATAGAAGCTATTACTACTTTCTTTAGAAAAGGGAAGAATCTGACATTAATAACTATACAATTAAAAGTAATTACTATTATATCACTTCCTTCCAAGAATTCTCAGAATGCACAGTTGCTTCCTCAATTCCCAACCACTGAAATCACCCAGGTTTGGCATCAAGAAGCCAGCAGACCCACATCCATTTGTTTGAATGTCACTTTATCATTATCTGTAGGATTATTTTCTGCAGAATGGTTTCTTGGTTCAGTAAGACAAATAGATCAAGGACTGAATTGTACACATATATACACTGAAGTTGTTGACCGGTGCCCTCTCATGTGTCAATGCCATATGTACCTCCAAACTTAGTGCCAAGTCTGCTCGCTCTTTCCACCACTGACCCCTGCCCTCGTTCCACTTCAGGGTCATGTCAGCTAGCTTAGTGTGGGTGTCGGCAGCCTCCAGGCGACTCTTGTGGAGGTCTGAGATGGTGCGGTCCCTGATGGATGAGGCACTGGCCAGCTCCTCCCCAAGCAGCACCACCTTCTGCTGGTTGGCTGAGAGCAGGTCGTGGGTGGAGCGGAGCTGCTCACAGAGTGAATCCACCTGAAACTGCCGGACACAAAACGAAAAGCAAATGTCACACTGGGAAATGTCTGATCACTGCAGGAACAAAGCCTTGATGGCATCTACTGTAAAAGACCAGGCTGTGGGAAGTTAACTGCATAAAAACGACACAGCAAAATGGATGTTGCATGTTAAAAAGATTTACCAAACAGGACCCCAAGCTGTTCATTTTGCATCTACCAGTAATTCTGCCAGAGATGGACCACGTCCACGACCGCATTTGTGACGGACTTTGATTATGTTCTGGCTGGGGTGGTAAATTGAATCCATGGGGTTCACGGGTTCACTTATCATTTTCACCCCAAGCAGAAGAAAAAGACTTTGGTACGAGCCAGATCGTCAGCAGCCATGTACAAACATGGGGCCTTTATTAAAAGAAATCATTGTTGATTCTGTCTGCTTTTTCCAGTTGTAAAAGGCAGGTGCAATCCTTACGGATTCCAGCCTCCTCGCCCACATCAAAATCAAATGCAGGCAGAGAGGCTGGTGGTTTCCCTTCACAAAGCCGGAAAAAGCACCAGCCAATCCGCACTGTCCATGTAAACCCTTCCAAAATGGCCAGACATGCAAGAGACCCTCCCTGCTGTCTTTTCATGTTTAGCTGCCTCTGAGCCATTTAACGGCCCATCGAAAATGAAGCCACAAGTGTTGGCTTCGTCCCTCGCCCTCCTAAAGTTGGCGTTTGGGTTTTTGCACCATTTTCCCCATCAGAACCTTTTTCTGGTGCGTCATCGCCATCTTCTGCTTCAGAAGGCCAACCTCTGCAAGCATCTGCTGAGTCTGCACTTCCTTTTCTCCCAGACAAGATTTCAGGGCCTGCATTTCCAGGTCCAGCTCACTTCGCCCCAGTTCTGCTGTCCGTAAAGCCATCTAGGAGACATAAAAACAAAGACACAAATATCAGGCCCACGAAGCAACCACGAGCGGCCACATACCAGGAGCATGAGAGGCAACAGTGTAGAAACATCTGAGACCACTTCACAATATCATGAAAGCCAAGATCGCTGAATTATTAAATGCAATATCCCAGCACCATAAAAGTAAACCTTGAGTATCATGATGAATGGCATGAGAGATAACATCTTTGGATCACAAAACATATCTTTTTTGGGCCACAATAAAAATGACACTGCACATAGCAGTGGAAACTACCCTCTCCACACAAGGAGGGGCACCTTCATAAAGCAACAAGATGAAAGCTTCCAAGAACATGGGGTAAAACCTCTTGGGGCCTCATGACCCACACATCATGAGAGACTATTAAAAAGACAACCAATATGACCTCCAGGCCCATGAAAAATGAAGGCCCAATAATAAGTACACAAGAGACACAGAGACCACATGAAGTGATGTTAAATAATCAGCAGACAAGACCTGAAGAGCTACATGAAAAAACTGAAATGGGCCCAAGGAGATGATCCCTAAGACCATATGAAATTACCCCAATCACCACAACGCATGATCCAAGCGCCATAACACCTGGTCGCAAAGGGGCGTAAGTCATGACAAGATAGCATGAAAATGAGAACCATAAATGATGTCCTCAAAGACCATTAAACATAACCCTCATCGCCACAAAGTATGACCACAAGGACCATACCGTAAATCATCACTCAAAAGGTCCACTAGACACAATCGCATAATATATAATCGCTCAAATGCTCCTTCACTAAAAGGACCTCAGAAATGCAATACCCCGCCATAGAATACACACAGATTTGCAGCATGGTGCCTCACATGCATCCTCCAGTAAACGAACCTCAGAATTGCAATACCCCTTATGATGAATTTAACGGTATCATCACTTCTTCCATGGGGAACTCTCTTCCCATATGGCGAGGAAAGGGAAGCCGCTACCTGATCCCAACCCAGGGGGGGCTTACAGAGGAAGGATCATATGGGGGAGAGGACCCTTATGAGGGGCAGAGTGATTGGTTAAAAGAAACATGGCACCCACGTTTACATTCTGGATATAACCTCCCTACCCCCGGGTTCACAGACTTTTACAGCTTATTTTGGTATTGAACCTGTCCAGCCATCGTATACTGACATTAGGGTTCCTTCTGACAAACTACACCAAAGTACTGACAACGTTTCTTGTGGTATTGAGCCCGTCCAGCCATTTTATAATGACGCCAGTGCTCCTTCTGACAAATTATACCAAAGTACTGAGAGGAAAAAGAAGAACGGAGGGATGAAGATTTAAATATCCATCAGCTGTGCGAAGAGGGAGAATCACAGAGAGAGTCACAGGGAGAGCGAAACAGCAAAGTAAACCTTGCTGCATGCAAAGCTGGAAAGTAAGTAGGGTGCTGCCCGACACTGGAAGGCTGCTGAAAATGCTGTCTTGACAAGGCCAGGAAGCCAGATGTCTGCTGAAGTGTGACCGAGGGCAGCACAAGGCTGTCAGGAGAAGCAGAAGACCAGGCGAGAAGTGGAGAAGGGGCGGAACGCTGCAGCCAGCTGTCAGCAAGCCACAGCAATCGCGGAACGGCGCGAAGAATGCCAGAGCAGACAAAACAAACCGATGAGCCCAAAGGGGAAGAGTGGGAGACCAAGCTTCTTCAGGGAAAATGCTGCACACCGTGGGGAAGGTTAATGACTCTGTTGAAGCAGGCGGTACGCCCTGTGGCAAGTAATGAAAATACCGAACGAGAAGGTGGAGGCACATTAATTAAACTGATAAGAAAATTATGGACAAGGCTATTGCCTAGTAAAGTGTACAAGTTTGAAACATACCTGCATTGTAAAGAACAGTTCGAAAAGTCCTGGCAGGAGAGTAAACCAGTTACTGTGCGAGTTGGGAACCCACACACATAAATAACTTTAGGGAACATTGTGAAGGTGAAGCTGGCGACCCGCACCTCAACTTGTTGTTAAGTCCTGGCAGGAGAGGAAACCAAGCCAAACTAAATGTGAAGTTGAATATTAGAAAGTCCTGGCAGGAGAGTAAACCAGACCAACCTGAATGTGTAAATATTGTGAAGTCCTAGCCGGAGAGCAAGTCAGGCCAAAGTATATGCGAGTCTGGAGACCCGCATTTTTAAGAGTGTGAAATGTAAGGGAAGGGAACCATACCCCATGAGTGGAAAAGTTGTAAAAGCACTGTGAGGAACCATGAATTATAAAAGAACTTACGTGGAGTAAGTCAAGGAGTGAGGAAGAACCCTTGAGGGTGTGTTGCTAGGGGAAGGGGAACATACCCCTTTCATTGGAAAGTTGCCTTTTGCCAAGGAAAAAAACTGTGGTTCAAAGAAGCGGAAATAAGTAACTTCTCCCCTTGTGCTGAGAGCTGTGAAGCCTTGGGAGCTGTATTGCAAAAGGAGAGGAACTCTTGATTGTATGAGATACATGGGAAGGGAGATATACCTCATGCTCTGAACAAAGTGTATATTGCTGAGGAAAAGTGTTGTGGAGAAATAAAAGGTGTGTTAAACAATGCAAGAGAAAGAGGAAGAACCCTTAACTATAAAGGGACTAGGGAAACGAAGTCCCTATGAAAGATTTAACAAAGAGAAATAGCACGTGAAGTGGAGACTGGTGATTAAACAAAAACTGGGGAAAGCCACGCTGTGGTACATGAACAACCTAAGGGGGAAGTAAAAGGAAAGAACAAGAATTTGCTAGCTATTTTGTTTGCAACAAGGGAAGTGGCTGAGGACCTCCAAAGGAGAAAGAAAAATTCCTTGGACAATTGTGGGAGTTTGGGAGCATTCGTCATTTATACATTTGTGCACCCTTTTGGAACTTTGTGTTGGAACATTAAAGAAGATTACAGGCGGCCAGTTGGAAGACTTTTCCCCCTTGCACTTTTTCTTAGGTTTAGCTTGTAAGGGTCAGGACGAAGAACTTTATATTTTTGGACATTCTGACACTGACATCCATTAGTTTCGTTGAGGCATGGAAACCCCTCACAGTGTTAGGGTGAGATAGGTCTTTCTCCAACCCTTCCTTTGCTTCAATAAACGCTTATAACCACCACTACAGTGTCTCTGTGTCCGGACCTTACTCTTGATTCATTACACCCTCCAAAGAATACACACAGAACCAGAAAATGGCATTAAATGATCCCTCAAATGCATTGTCCACTAAAAGTAACTCAGAATTGCAATACCGCTCTAGAGAATACACACAGATTTAGAGCATAGCAATAGCCAGTTTTTGTCTCACCCGATAGTGTTCCTTCTCACCGACCTCCTCCTGCAGTCGTTTGTTGAGCTTTTCCTTTTCAGTTTGCATTGATTTTACGTGTACCCTCATCCTAGAAAAACACACAGAATTGAAAAGTGCCATCTTCGGATTACCTGCTGGTCTTTGATTGACAAGCCACAAAATGCACCATATGATAGACATTTTTGGGGGGGGGTCATAAAGAATCCTATGTGATTTTATAAAGACCCTGGACTTTGTTATTTCCTTCGTAATTTCAGTTGAGGTAGAGCCAGGGTTTAGGTTAAGTCCACTATCTGACATCATATATGATATATTACATGTGAGGGTGAAATGCTAATCAATCCTGGCGCCCCTACTGAAAGTCGTCCAAATATAAAACATGGCGGCACACATAAGAACGGCAAGCATTTTTCAATACATAACTTTACAGTTGTTGTCCAGCTGTAATGGCGATTCTGTGTGTTTCTTCCCCTACACATTGGATGAGTGGGTGCCTAGGAGGAAGAGGTGACGTGGCTGAGCCTCCAGCTGTGTGTGGGTAGAGTGCGAGGAGCTGCGGATGAGGTATGTGTGTGGGGGTTTGGGCATGGACATATGTCTGTGAAACCTAGGTTTCTCCCCCCACCGGACAGACCAACAGTTACCCTGTTATCATTTAGACAGAGGAATTTACTTTTTAGATACATCAAAACACCTAATGCACATCCCTTCACAGTGTTTTTATTAGATGATGACATGAATGTTTTATATAGTTATCCAGATAGTGTACACCTAATGCACATCCCTTCACAGTGTTTTTATTAGATGATGACATGAATGTTTTATATAGTTATCCAGATAGTGTACACCTAATGCACATCCCTTCACAGTGTTTTTATTAGATGATGACATGAATGTTTTATATAGTTATCCAGATAGTGTACACCTAATGCACATCCCTTCACAGTGTTTTTATTAGATGATGACATGAATGTTTTATATAGTTATCCAGATAGTGTACACCTAATGCACATCCCTTCACAGTGTTTTTATTAGATGATGACATGAATGTTTTATATAGTTATCCAGATAGTGTACACCTAATGCACATCCCTTCACAGTGTTTTTATTAGATGATGACATGAATGTTTTATATAGTTATCCAGATAGTGTACACCTAATGCACATCCCTTCACAGTGTTTTTATTAGATGATGACATGAATGTTTTATATAGTTATCCAGATAGTGTACACCTAATGCACATCCCTTCACAGTGTTTTTATTAGATGATGACATGAATGTTTTATATAGTTATCCAGATAGTGTACACCTAATGCACATCCCTTCACAGTGTTTTTATTAGATGATGACATGAATGTTTTATATAGTTATCCAGATAGTGTACACCTAATGCACATCCCTTCACAGTGTTTTTATTAGATGATGACATGAATGTTTTATATAGTTATCCAGATAGTGTACACCTAATGCACATCCCTTCACAGTGTTTTTATTAGATGATGACATGAATGTTTTATATAGTTATCCAGATAGTGTACACCTAATGCACATCCCTTCACAGTGTTTTTTATTAGATGATGACATGAATGTTTTATATAGTTATCCAGATAGTGTGCACCTAATGCACATCCCTTCACAGTGTTTTTATTAGATGATGACATGAATGTTTTATATAGTTATCCAGATAGTGTGCACCTAATGCACATCCCTTCACAGTGTTTTTATTAGATGATGACATGAATGTTTTATATAGTTATCCAGATAGTGTATGCTTGCACTGCCTGATATGTTGCTGTTCTATGCAAAGATTTTTTTTTATAAGTAATAACATATTTTGTGCAAAGAAGATGGATTATAGCGTGTCACAGCAATTTACATCAATTGCGGTCAAAAGGATTGAAGCAGATTGCATGGATGAAGTGGCAACACATTCACCTACCTTCTCATGTTTGATAATGTCCCACGCTTTGCATCTCATTACCTTTGCCTCAAACGTGTGGTTGGTGGTGGACAACCAGCCCTAGTTTGTTGCTACCAGTCATGCCAATTGGTCAAAGAGATAAAAGCTGACCAGAATTTTTGGGTGATGCTGCTATTATTTTCCCTGCATAATTATGGCACAAATGAGCACGGTCCAGTGTCCCACACCACATGTGTCCTCAATGGGTAAAAACTACTACGGTCCTATTGGTGCAGTTGCATGAATATGAATAAGATTGTGTCAGGCATAGACTTCTAGCAGCCAGAGCTGCCGTGCCGCCCTGCGCAGGAGAGCTCAGGAGTCAGCACTTCAGCACCGCATGGAGTGCACTCGTTACATATCCAACCTCTTTCTGCTACAAGATACACTATGATTCAGCGAATTGAGGGAGTGCCAGGCAGTACCCAGCTCTCCCTCTCTCCAGTGGCTCTTTCGTCTCCAGGTTTTGCACTGTGGGTGGAAAGAAGCTCACACGCAGACTGTTACCCTGGGATCTCTATTTCTACCTCTCTCAACAGAGGTCGTCCAGGAGGATAGCTCAGGGGCAACAGGACACCATAGGGCAGCAAGCTTCGAATCCTGATCCTGTGCTTAGAGTATGATCTCTGGTATTAAGTATGTTATAAAAGATTAATTCATGTAAACCCTCCGTTACTGTCCTTATATAACTCTATCTCATAATCTGGTCCTAAATTCTCTTATTGAGAACTCCTGGCTTCTAACGCACTGTCAGGCCCAGTTCTTCTCACTGTTACCCAATGATTACTAACCACAACCTGCCATGTTGTATTCCTAGAAGATTCAGTTTGCAATGTCCACATAACAAGTAGCTCACTTAGCACAGCCAATACCTACCTGTCGAAAACAGCCTGACGTACTGTAATTTTTATGGTGGACATGGTGCTGGAGTAGAGCTGCCAAAATCCACAGTGGCTCCCCAAAGTGGCCAGTCCCATAACGCAAATAGATGCAGTTTCCCAGAGGAATCTAGTCCATATGTACAAGAACTGGTATAGATGCATACAAATAATGTAGACGTTGGGAATAAAGGTGAGATATCCCTTAACCTCTCGCTTCAGACTTTGCCTGACAGATGGCTGCTCAAAGGAGCTGCCCGTGCACCTCTTCTTGCAAGCCACATAGGACCCACAGCAATTGCTAAGATATGAAACTTAAATAGCGGGTGGTCTCAAGAGGCTAGCGGGGACATCCGGCATTAAGAGAACTGCCCATGTACTGAATTTGGTATAAAGGTGTCCTGCTGTAAGTACCCAGCTACTGAAATACCTATAACTTGGCGGCTGGAAAAAAAAGACCTAAAAGGACTTCAAGAACCGACTACACAACTATCTCTCCCACTCACCCACTTATTGAAAAGTCATGCACACCTGCAAACCCAAATAGGACAACAACCACATTTGTGGCGCATACAAGGACTACTGTGTCAGATGAAAAAGATGGGGATTTAGGAGACAAAAACAAAGGACCTTTTACTGGTCCAGTCAATTAAAAGGCAACCTAATAACATAGGCATAGCCAGAAACAAAGTACAAAGGACAATGTCATGGCTGCGGGCCTCATGTACTGGAAGCCTAGTTGAGATACACCCAGGAAAAAACAGGCCCAAATATAGTGCAACAAAGTCTTGCCCAACTTCCTTGGTAAGCAATGCCTCTTAACTCACTGCTTTCCCGATTCTTGGCATAGTTACCTGTCCAGCTCCTCTTCTTTCCCCAACACCTTTTCAGTAACAAGTTGAATTCCCTCTTCCAACTCCAGGATCCTTGCCGCCTGGTCACCCTGCTGTAGGGATAGAGCATCCCTCTCCTCAGTCATTGCAGCCGCGCAAGCCGATAAGTCCTTGAACACAAGTGAGCATTTTACGGGTAGGTATAGGTAAGTTACGTTTTAATTAGTATAGGAAAGTTTGAAAACATTTCCTTCGGTAACATTTCACATCTTACATTTAAGGAAACCAAATTTGGCAAGAAATAGGTTTGGCCACATTCAACCACAAATGCCGATGTGGTGAAATGTTATGGCCGTTGTGTTATCAACAATAAGGTGGGTTTCTACAAACTTCCAAAAATTAGCTTTCCGGGATGAATATTTCAAAATTGTCCCCTTCGATTTTCAGTGTGCATCTATTTCCTCTCGAGAACAAGTGCACACAAAACAAATCAAGAAAGTCGGCTCAGCCAATTCATAGATAATCCATTTTGAAACATTAGAAAATGCATTCATAATTCGATCAGGCACCCCAGAAATTGTTCCTTTGTCATAGTGGAAAAACGAATAACGGTTTTGTTTTCATTTTTTTTTATGTGGCAAGAAAAGCAAGTCATGCCATCGTTCCCACAATATGTAAAATAATTAACAAAAATGTGCAAACAAGGACATCGAAAACAATGCAGAGACACTGCCTTAAACCAGTGTTACCACAAGGACAAAATCACATTCGGGCATGTGCAGAAGTGGTGTGAAACAGGTAACACATATGAATACGAAGTACAGAAACTGACCTCATAGGTGGCAAACGTATACACTATGACCACACAAAATAATCTGGACTTGTGTAAAGAACCTCGGTCATTCATATGGAAAATCACATTTTACACCCTATGCAGAAAATACATAATGTGACTACACGAAAAAAATACCACAGACATTTCAAAGTAGCAAACAAAATTAAAATAGAGCTTTAGTTACAGAAAAAGAACACTATTTACCAGGGAGTTGCGACAACTACCTATAAAAAAATGGAGTCTATAAATGTTAACTATTAGGCAGCTTACTTCAGCATTATAATTAAAGTGGGTGTTGTGATGCAGTGGCGGGAAGTGAATTTGTTCATAAGTATTTAATGCGAACTGTTTCTCACTCTCTTCTCACACCAGAGATTACGGTTCACATTGTCAAGAAGTACTCTGCCATTCTTGTTTCCTAGCAATACTGCACTTCCATGTCCTCGAGCTGCTGGACTGCTCACCTCATATTTCTTTGTCAGTGTCGCATGCTCCTCCCTCGAGATCCCGAGCTCCTCCTCCAGCTGCTCCACTTTGGCCTGCAAGTTGCTCACCTCCTCCTCCAGCTGCAACTTCCCCCTCATGAGGGTATTCCTCTCCTCTTGACTCTGCTCCAGTTGGTGCTGTTAGGGACGGGTGGGTGGAAGATCAGTTAGTCTGAAAATGCCGGAGACTCGGGGCATGGCAAGAACATATTGCATCATAGCACTGGGGATCACAATGAGGATCAGGGATGGGCTCAAAAGCAACATTGTTCAACTATTTGCAAACCATCAACAATATTTTCAAGGTACTAATACCACAGCTGAGATAATATGCACTTTGGAAGGAGAGGTCCTGTTAAATCCATCTTGGACAAACACTAAGAATGGCGACAGTTGTGGGCATCTACTTCTAATGGAAGTGTCCTCTCATAAGAGATTTGCTTTTTATCTTTGACAAGCCCAGCTGCATGATTGGATACTTCAGTGGCAGTTTAGGTTCAATGTAACCATCTTCATATGAATAATCCCAAGGAGCAGCACTGGGTGGCATGGTATATTATTGTTTATTTGTAATGCGCCTACACACAAAGCAAATGTTTCAAAGTGCTCAAGTAGTGATGGAAAAAGGGGGAAAAAACAGTCATTCAGAGCCCTTGAATTTCTGAACGATACAAGTCTGCACGGGCAGAGTGGGTGCATGGACCAAGTGCATATAATACAATTAATGGTGTAGATAACAGCAAATAGGTCGAACGACGATTTTGCAGTTCTCCCAAGAGCATTGAGGTGCCACCATGCAAGGAGAGGAGACAAGAGAAAAACCAATAGACGATCTTCAAGGCATGGTGCATTCAGATTGTGCAAGTGCGCAGACAGGTGCAGGAGAGGGGAGGGGGGACAGGTGCAGCGGTTGGGGGCAGTGGAAGGGACCAAGTGCTCCCAGTCAGTCAGAAGCTGGGGTAAGTGCGGAGAGATGCCACTCTCATGGGTCATTGACCAAGTGTAGTACGATGAGGCAAGTGCAAAGCCCGGAGGAAAGTGCGAGAGGACTGGCAAGGGTGCCAGACTCTGAGATACACCAGGCAGCCGGTCAGCAGGCTGCGCGGGATAGAGGATAGAGCAGAGAGAAAGGTGGGCAGGGTAGAGGGAGAGCGAAGAAATAGCAGAAGAGGAATATCTTAAGGAGTTTCTGGAACTTAAGCAGATCAGGCTCAAGATGGAGTGCGGCAGGGCGCTATTCCAGAGGGAGGCAACCGCAGAGGATAAAGATCTCCCTCCGAATCTCTGCTTGGAGGACCGGCTCATTCGTAGAAGGTTGGAGGTAGATGAGCAGAGGGCTCGGGAAGGACAGTATTTAGGCAGCCAAGGTTGCAAATAGGTAGGTCCCAGACCCCAGAAAGCCTTGCAGACAATGCAGAGGGTCTTGAACTTGATCCTTGCAGCCACAGGGAGCCAGTGAAGGGATTTCAGTACCTGAGAGATGCAGTCCCTGGGCTTGAGGCCAAGGTTAAGTCTTGTGGTTCTGTTCTGGATGAGTTGCAGAGGGTGCAGAGCAGAGGCAGGGAGGTTGTCCAGCAGTTGCAGTAGCCCAGCCTTGAGAGAACCAGGGCTCTGGAGACAGTGAGCCGCTGGGGGAAGGTAAGAAAAGGAAGAGTACCTCTGAGAAGGTGTAGCTGGTAGTTGGACTTTTTAGAGATGTCCGAAATATGAGTGGAGAAGGAGAGAGTGGAGTTGAAGTTGACCCCGCGTTTTTTTGCCTCACAGGTGGGTGCAGGCGCAGGGCTTAGGGAGGCCGGTCAAAGTGAGATTGGGATAGCGGGAGCAGGAGTCCCAATGCAAACAATCTCAGTCTTACTGGCCTTGATGCAGAGGTCGTTTGCAGCACACCATGGCTGAGAACAATGAGATATGAGCGAGGTAGAGGAGATTCCTGAGGGTAGCCTGAGGGAGAGTTGCGTGTCATCCGCATAACACTGGACGTCAGAGATGAAAGTGGCAATCACACGTGCAAGGGCAGCCATGTAGACATTGAAGAACCAGGGCAATAGGTTAGAACCCTGGGGAACGCCACAGGTTGAAAGAGTGATTGTAGAGACAAAGGACCCAAGTTCCTCCTGGGATGGGCGGTCGGAAAGGAAGGAGATTAATCTGACCTGTGATTCCCAGAGTGTCATGCAGACGTGCAATCAGGATGTTGTGATTTAAAGTGTCAAAAACAGAGGAGAGGTCAAGAATAATGAGGACAGAGGGAGTGTTAGTGTCAAGATTTGAGACCAGGTCTTCACAGGTGTTGAGAAGAGCAGTTTCCGTGCCTGTGGATGCTCTAAAGCCAGACTGATGGTCATGGAAACAACCAGCAGTTTCAGTGTGGAGAGTGAGCTGAGAGATAGCCAGCTTCTCCAGGAGTTTGCCCAGGGAAGGGGTGATAGAGATAGGGCGGTAGTTTGCCGGAATGGAGGGGTCGGCAGAGGGTTTCTTAAATAGAGGGTGACAAAGGGAGTCTTTAAGAGAAGTTGGGAAAACTCCAGTGGCAAACGAGAGATTGCAGAGATCAGTCAAGGCTTGAGCGAGAGAGCCAATCTTGTCCTTAATGATTTTGGAGGGGCAGGGGTTCATCTGTGTGGATGAAGCCTTCATAAACCGGACTTGTTTGGCGACCTCATCAGGTGTGACGGGAGTGAGAGAAGAGAGGAGAAGTGGTGGAGAAGCCAAGGAAGGCTCCAGAGGTGTTGGTGAATGAGGTGGTGTGGAGGAGAGAGATCGGAAAAGATGTCTTGGGTTTTTGCGGTGAAGTGTGCAGCCAGGGCCGAGAAAAGGTCCTGAGTGGGTGTGTCAGAAGAGGAGGCTGCTGCAGGATTGGCCAGTTCCTTACAGGCTTTGAAAAGTTTGTCCGTGTTGTTTGACACCGCAGAGATGCAGGCTTGAATAAAGACTCTTTTCTTGGTGCGGATGCAGAGTCGATATTGCCTTTGAAGGAGCTGGCAGGCCAGTTTGTCAGAGGGTCGCCCCACGAATTCCATTTCCGCTCAGCTGCCCTACACTTACGTTTAAGGGCAGCCAGATCAGAGTCGTACCAAAAGTTGCACTTTTTGGAAGTCTTTAGGCGGATCCTCATGACAGGGGCAAGAGTATCAAGGGTGTTAGAGATAGAGAGATTGAAGTTAGCGAGGGCTGTGCCAGGGTATGGTTCAGCGGCGAGTAGGTGGAGGCAAAGGCAACCGCAGTCACCCTTTTCATGGGTTTGGTGACTTTGAGACTGAGTGGCCGCACCGGGTGTGCCAATGCAAGAGGAGGGGCGAGCTTCAAATGTTATGAGAGAAGAGAGTGGTCCGTCCGAGAGAGATAGTGAGAGGGATGTCAGAGAGATGAAAGCATTGAGCCAGCATTGGCGTTGAGCCAGAGGGTACGATAGAGAGCGAGAGAGAATCGCATAGGTTGCAGAAGGGTCCTGAGGAGTCAGAGAGTCCAGATGGATAGACCTAGCAGGAGGAATTGAGAGAAAGAGGAAAGTAGAGAGGAGGCGAGGTCAGCCCATTCCAATAGGAAGAGAGTGGACTGTCCTGGCGGCCTGCAGACTAGGCACTCAAAGGAGGAATTGGCCTGAGTAGGGATGATGGACGCAGGTATCCATTCTGGGAAGATCAGGGCCACTCAGCCTCCTGTCCCATTGGGCCTGGGCACAGAGAGGATCTTGTATCCTTCAGGGAGGAGTGTGTCAAAGCTTGTCACAGAGCTGCCCTTGAACCATGTCTCTGTGATGGCGAGCACATCAAGATCCATGAGTTCAAGGAGGTTGCAGATGTCAGAGAAGTGTTTGACAGCAGAGCGAGAGTTAAGCGTGGCAATATGGAGCAGCTTGCCATCTTTTAAGGTCTTCTGCGGGGCGGGGCGCAGGGGACGGTGGTCCCCCCGAGGGTGGCAGAAGAGCCAGAGGGATAGTGGAGGGTGGCACAGGAGCCAAGGCCGACAAGGGTGTCGGGACAGTGATGAAAGGAGAGGGAGCCTGCGCAGAGGAGGAGGGCACACTAGGCAAGGGAGCCTGTGCAGAGGAGGAAGAGGGCACAGCAGGCAATGGAGCCTGTGGAGAGGAGGAGGAAGGTACAGTAGGCAAGGGAGCCTGCCCAGGGGGAGAGGTAAGGTTTGAGAGGCGAGGTAGGAGCCTGTCAAAGAGGAGAAGGTTGGGTTGAGGACACTGAACCATGATGGTTCCATTCCGATAGACATTAATGATGACCCTGGAAATGGCGAAGAGGTCAAGGAGGACCTCCCATCGGGTGCCACCGTTAATGGGAGAAGAGGCGATAGGAGAGAGAAAGGCAACAATGAGGAGAGTCCACAAATTGGGTGAGGAAACAACAAAGAGGATGTCTGTGAGAGTCTCTCTGGCGGAAGCCGTGACACAGGTGTCTGCAATAGGAAGGCCTGGGTTGGAGACCAGTATGTCCTTTTTAAGTTTCTTCCGGACAGATTTAGTGATAGGAGAGGGATAGAAAATAGAGAACCAGTTAGAGAAGATAGGAGAGATAGATGGCGACATAGCTACAGTGGTGAGGAGACACTTACCAGGCTGATGTACTGAGGCATAAGGGGGGGCATATGGGCTGGGGGACAGTGGATAGGGGGAGGCACAGAGGACAAGGTAGGACATGAATGCAGTAGGTACTCACAGAAAACACTATTTTGAAAGGTAGTAAAGTAACAGTTGTGCACCCAGTAAAAATGTAATTATTATTTTTTAAATGGTAACAGCAAGTGCACAGCCGTGTTTGATTTGAGCTAAAGCACAATGAAATACAATGTAGCATGTGCACACAGTCAAGTTCGATATCAGGCACAGCAGAATGAAATACAGTGCAGCATGATGCAAGGTAAACAGAAGCACCCAAATTCGAATTAAGCAACACACCCCAAAAACGTTTTGAAGTGCAGCAACACTGAATGCAGATGCAAGGTGATGTGTGATGTGTTAAGGATCAGCAAACCTGAGAGCGATCTTGAGACTATTATATAACAGTGGTGGTCAACCTGCAGCCCTCCAGATGTTTTGTCCTATGATTCCGATCAGCCCTAGCCAGTATAGTCAAATGGTGAGGGATCATGGGGATCCTAGGCTAAAACAATGGAGGGGTGCAAGTTTCCCACCACTGTTATATAACGTGATCTCTAGGTGGTTTAATAATGCGGCATGGCCATGTGGAGTGTAAGATAATTACTAAAATACACATCACTGTGTAGGCCTCCTCTGGAAAAAGTGTGTGCAGCTCTGGAGGCCAGCTTTCCAAAAGGATAAAGGCATATTGTAGACAGTCCAGAAACAGGTGACCAAAATGGAGAATCATTGAGACCTCAACTCCCAGACAGCTCTTAGACTTAGAGGTCATGATGGCAAAAAGGGAGACAGGGTCTCAAGAATAAAGGACTATATACTGGTTTCAGGTACAAGAATAAGTATTGTTAATGTTTGCAATCACATGCATCAGCACTTAAGGACTTTGAGTGCTTTTCTTTCTGAGGGTGCTTACAGTACATACCACAGTGACTCACTGTACATAACAAGGATTTTCTAGGATTGCATGCACTTGGGTTGATTAGTTTACTTCACAAAATACTGCTTCTTCTGCGCGTCTCCTTAGTCTTTTTGCTTTACTGCTCATTGAATGCTTGACCCTCTTCTTGGGTGTGCATAACATTTAACACTATGGGGTAATATGAGACTTTTATTTCCCTCTGGTGAAGTGTCAGTATCAATTCAGTTTCCCTTTGAGATCTTGGGCAGGTACCTGACACAAATGCACAGGAACCACGTAGCTCTACTAATTTGGCACCAAAACTTCACTCTTCACATTCAAGAACGACATCATAGGACACTCATCCAACCACTGTCCTGTCAAGATCATCCTCCTAGAAATGACAGCCATTTATGATCTGGTCACCCACTACCTTGTTTGGAGTTTTCGGCAACCTTCCCACCAGACCACTCGTTCCCATTTGCTTTTAAACTAAGCATGAGCCTACTCAGTCAACCATGCCCTTCCATGCCTATGCTGACCGTATGCAGATCTACATACAGGTCGGGAGGGTTTAATTGTAATTGCAAGCATAGCAAGCGGTGCATTCAATGAAAAGTAAACGCTACATGTGTAATCCACCTTTTGTCCTGCACGTTTGCACCCTGCCGTGCAAATGACGAAAATGTGGCAGCGAGGAGCCGTTTCCTTTACAGCGCAAACATAACAGCTCCTTGCTGCCAAATTAGACTTTCAAGGAACATGAGTTACACTATGTCCTGCCTAACTAAGGACATGCATAGTCACCACTTCTATGGCTTCACACGTCCTACCCTTCTAAAGGTTATCACCTCATGCTCTTCAATGGCTTATGACATTTTGCACTTCAAAAGCCCACTGTAAGGGTAGGACCTGGTTGTTAGGGAGAGTTATCAGTGTTATGCATAGTCACCTCTCCTAGTGAGACCCCCAGCACTTTTTGCTAGTTTTCTGGACTTGTTCTTGTTCTGCTGAATGAGGGGAGCCTTTCCCCTTCATTTATTTTTTTCTGGCTCTGATCATGGGACCCTGTTCTGTATCTTTACCTTTATATTAGTGAGTCCTGCTTTCCTCCTTACCTTTTTAAAAAGGCATCTGTGTTTCACTTTTGCAGCACACAGCAACATATGTGCAGTGTTGCTGGGAGCCCTTTGGTCTCTCCTTTTTATATTCTTTTACATTTCTTGAGAACTGCTGTTCTCAAGATTAGAGGGAGACTTGTCATCCTTCTTAGCCGTTTCCTTATGAGAGATCAGCACATACCACCCTACGGGGAGTGCTGAGGGGTTACCCAGTATCCCCTCTCTCTCAGCTCCTTTAACAATTCTGTTACAGAGACAAGCTTACAGATATGGCTGGTGGCAGTGGACGGGTTCTACCGACTTTTGTGCTATTCTCCACTGCAGGCTGTCTTCACAGCTGTGGCTATGCAGAGGAGGGTCACCTTTGTTCCAACGTGGTGGCTCCTTTCTTTTTTTGCCATTTCTTGTGTGGTTGTCCTTTCTTGGCCCTTCTTCCACCATCCGGGGAGGGGGAGGTCCTGATTTAAATTTTGTCTTTGGCTGGAATACTTTGTGTAGCCTACCAAGGCTCCAGTGTGTCTGCAAGGACAGGAAGCCTGGGAGGACCCCAACACTCTGGTATGCTTTGTCTTCTGGTGTGCCTGAAAGGAACCAGTACCCACTGGGGGGCTAGCTATCCTAATTGGACCGCCAGTCACCCCTTTCTGTAAATTGCAGGGACAGTTTGCAAAGGCTGTGTGTGAAATCCTAATCAAAGGTGAGGTTTCTGAGGCAGAAGGCAAGTTGACCGCTGGAAATGAAGATCGGTAGAAGATGACCAGAGACCCATGCAGATCCTTCCGGTAACCACGAAGAGACCACTGATGTCCTGACCCATTTTTGAATCGATAGTGGAGCTCCAAAGAGGACTACTCCTTCCATTTGGCTGGTGGGACCAACTAGCTATAAGACAACCTGCAGAATGAGACATCCCCCGACATGCTGTGACCTTCCTGGGCTGCAAACCGCCAATAAAGGGGACCTCTGACCCAACTGCAGTGCATTGTCTTCCCGTGAACAAATCCTCCCAGAACTTTGGGGAGCTCCAATTGGACATTCACAGACATAATTCCCCTCCTCAAAATACCCTCATCAGAGTGCAGGACCGAAGAATTGAGGCGGATTGGCCGGGCAGCAAACATTCACTCTTGGAGCCTGTGAAAAGGTGCCAAAACTGCAGACCAATATGGGAGTACGAAGAATTCCTTCCTGAGAGTCCTTTCTCTCGACTGCTGCTGCATCATCCCTTCTAGAGTCCTTACTTTCGTCAAGAATCCATCTGCATCTTCCTCATCACTCCTCAGGTACTGTAGGGTAGCACTTACCTCAAGCCATTTTGTCGCTCTTGTGTTACTGGAGTGATGATTCTGGTGTTTGGGTATTTACTGATACCGTTCGCCCAGGCCATATGCTTGTGCGCATGTAGGGAGACGTTCCCAAGGTCCCTGATAACTTTTTGAGCAACAAAAGCATTCTACTTGCTTATAAACAAAGTATCCTCTGGAACTTTACATTGTCTGCTGCTGTGCCTTACCTGTATTCCCTCCAAACGGACTCACAACTAGTTAGGGATGGACTGCTAAAGCCCTGTGGCCATTGAAAAGTATTATACGTCTATACAAGTGTTGAACTGGTATTGCTGGTGCTGAATACCCTTTTTTATTCCTACAAAAGAAAATTTTCCGAGTGACTATAATAAGTGATTTTACTTAACAAAGAAATGTAGATTCCATTACTATTGGTTTACTCACCTGAAGTATTGCTGATGTTTTCTATTGTGTTGAGTAGTTTACATAGTACTTACTTACCGGAATATAACTTGTGTATATAAAATAAATGTCTATTTTACTATAACTACAAGTGTGTGTGAGTTTCTTTGGGCCTATGTATTTACTGAGTTCATTGTACTTACCTACAGCTCACATACTCCTCCTAAAATAAGCCTGGCTGCACTTCCGTTCTACCAAACTTTTGGGTAGTACAAACTTATACTAAGAGTTGGGGCCTGCATACCAAGGGATAGTTTTATAGAGTCTCACGTGCTGGTAGACTTTAGGGAAATTCCCCTAACACTGGTGAGCTCTCCTAAGGCTCACCGGGTCCTACCCTTCTATGGACAGATATTCCCAGTACTACCAATTAGCTATGCATGTCCTCGAAACATATGTTTTGCGCCCTGCCCTCAAACCCTGAAGTAAGCGTGTCCTCCTCAAAGGCTTAACCTCCTTGTAGTGGCAGAAACCATACAAATGAACAGCACAGTAACTAAATTAACAGGAACAGAGGCACGTATAGGTTAAGTATGTTGTGTACACACACATTGGTTTTCTGTTTCAGACCTGGTACTAAAACCATTAGATTTTAGGCTTCCAGATTGCTACAAGATTCAACTCTTTGCACCTTAGGTCACAGAGGAGACTGATAATGGTGAAATAATGACACTATTAAAAAGATTTAATTAGTAAAATGTCTATCATTCAATCTCACCACTTTTGGTGTCATTGGACGTCTACTGCGTCCCATGTGCAGATGAGCCTCACCTGCAGGATTGTTGCTTTTGGCACCACCAGCAGCATATCTGTGTTGGCCTCGTCGTCCTCCAGTGTCACCAGCTCATCCATGGGCCGCGGATCACCAAAGGTGAAAGGTGCACTCTGACTGCAGACTGCCCCATGACAGTCCACATAGCGAAAGTGGTACTGCTGCACACCGGGTTTCGGTAAGTAGTAGGCTGGAAAGGAAGGCAACTTGTCACTTGCCTGCTTTAGACAGGAATCCTCAGTAAAACAGCAGATTACATGTTAGTACACAAAGTTTCTGCTCAACACTGCTTATTTGGTTCAAAAACAGTTCAAAACTTTACACATGTCCGAGCTTTAAAGAGGATTGTAGCAGCAAAAGCTAAGGACAATAACCCAGCCATCAATGTTAAAGATCTTCAATCAAACAAGAGGGCATGCACAACAAGAACAATTAACTTACCCATGGTAACGTTCTTTCGATTGGATGTTCCTCCCACGTATTCCTCACCTTTGACACTTGTCGTCATAGCTTCAGCTGCTTCGGAATTATTTTTTGGCAGAGGGCGCTGTGTGTCGAGCCGATGTCATTTGAAGGCCCCCGTTCAGGGAGATGTCATCGAAGTGCATATATAGCATGCACCACGCCTGTTGGCCTCAGTTCTGTTTTTCCCTCCTCTTGCAGCAGATATACCAGTTAAAAACGGGAGTGGCCGTACTCAGCGTTGATGGAACGGAAGCTGTAATAGCACGGGCTATTCTACTGCGGGGTAGGATGGGAGGGTGATGAGGAATACGTGGGAGGAACATCCAATCGAAAGAACGTTACCAGGGTAAGTTCTTCAAATGGATTGTGTCGTCCCAAGTATTCCTCCTCTTTGACAGACTCCCAAAGCAGTGGTATGTTTTGGGGGAGGGAGTAAAATTGTAATTTATACATTTTCATGAATAGAATGAAGGACTGATTTGTCAAAATAACCATCCTGGCCAAGGGAGTAATCCAGGGAATAATGTTTAGTAAATGTGCGTATGGAAGACCACGTTGCCTCTTCACAAATTGATTTTATAGGTACTCCCCCTCTGAAGGGCCATAGATGTAGCCGTGCCCCTGGTGGAATGAGCCCTTAAACCTTCCGGAGTGTCTTTACCTGCAAGCTTCTAATATTCTGTTATAGTGAGAATTATCCACATAGACAAGGTCTGTTTGGAAACAGCCTGAGCTTGTGTCCTGTATATCCAGTAAAAAGTTGGTCGTCAACTCTCAGCTTAGACATTCTGCAGATGTAAAAGCTTAATGCTCTCCAAGGGTCCAACCGATGGAGTCTTTCCTCTTCCTTACCAGGATGAGGAGGGGGATAGAACGAAGGCAGAACAATTTTCACACTCAAATGAAAGTCTGAAATTATATTGGCCAAAAAGGAGGGTTTGACCCCTGACACAACCCTGTCCTTGTGGAAGATGGTAAAGAGTGGCTTGGATGAAAGTGCCTGCAACTCGCTCACTCTACGGGCTGATGTCAGAGCTACCAATAGGATTGTTTTAAAGGTTAATAACCTTAACAGACATGAGTGCATAGGTTCAAATGGAGCACACATGAGGAATTCTAAAACCAGATTAAGGTCCCAAACCGGCACCTGGAAAGGAGATGGAGGGAACACATTAGTGAGCCCCTTTAGGAATTGAGGCACCAGTGGTATTTTAAAGTAGGAGTATTCCTCTGACGAACGCTTAAAGATGGATAGCGCTGCTAAGTAGCCTTTAGTGGTACCAATCTGAAGGACCAAAATTAGCTAAGGATAGAAGAAAGGATAAAAAATCCAGAGTCTTACATAGAAAAGGATCAACATTCTTTTCCCTGCACCAGTTGCAAAACTTATTCCAACAGCAACGGTACAAAAGACTTTGTTGCTGGTCTCCTGGCCGAAAGCAACACCTCCATTACGTCATCCGGGAAGTCCCAATCCTTTTATCTCAGCCTTTCAGAAACCAAGCGTGAAGGTTGAGAGTCTTGACCTCTGGATGGAGAACCCAACTCTCCTCTCGCGAGATAAGGCCCATCTTTGTGGAAGACGCATCAGAGGACAGATGGACATATCCAGAAGGTCCGGCTACCACGTCCTCCTGGCCCAATCCGGGGCAATTAGGATCATGTGTTTCCCAAACCTTCTCAACCGCCTGATCACGTGAAGAATGACAGGGACTGGAGGAAGAGCATACAGGAGTAGAAACTCCCAGTCCACTAGGAACGCGTCTCCTAGAGATCCTCTCGGGGGAAATTCCCTGGAGCAATATCTTCTGCATTTCTGGTTGACCCCGGTCACAAACAGATCTACCTGGGGGATTCCCCAAAAGGTGAAGATCTCTTGAAGGACTTCCTGAGCTAGTTCTCACTTGTGGGAGACTTTGCACTGCCTGCTCAGAGCGTCTGCCGCCGTGTTCTCCTCTCTGGCTAGGTGAACTGCCGATAGGGAGATTCCTTCTTGAATTACCCAGTACCAGAGCTGGAGTGTCTCTATGCACAGTGGTAGTGACCCTACATTTCCTCTTTTGTTGAGGTAATGCATGGCCACTGTGTTGTCCGTCATTAGCAGGACATTCTTTCCCCGTACAGAGGGCAGAAAAGCCTTCAGCAAAGTCTGATTGCTCTCAGCTCCAAAATATTGATGTGTAGTTTGGACTCCGATGTAGACCAACGACCGCTGATTGTCAGATCGTTGGCATGGGCTCCCCACCCCGTGAATGAGGCGTCCGTCACTACTGTAATCTCTGGCCATTGTTGCCAAAAAGGTTCTCCCTTCAGAATATTTTGCGTGCGAGCCCACCTCGAAGATCCTGTGAGACTCTGGTTGGAATCTGAAGTCGGTCCGAGATATTTGCTGAAAACTGGGACCATTGTGTTCTTAGAGCCTATTGGAGGGATCTCATTTTCAGGCGAGCCTCTGGCACTGCCATGAAGCTGAGCAACCTCAAAAAATCAAAGGCTGGAAGATTCTGGGCACTCTGAAATTTGGTAACCTCGAAGAATGTCTTGAGCCCTCACCTCGGGTGGCGAGCTCTCTCCCAAGGATGTATTTAGCACAGCTCTGATGTACCGAAGCCTTTGGGAAGGTGTCATATGGGACTTCTTGTAATTGAGGGAGAAGCCCAGTCTGTGAAGAGAGTGGCAGGTGACTTTGAGATGATCTAGAGCTTGTTCGGAGGAAGGCGCTCTGATCAGCCAATCATCCAGGTAGCGGTAGACATGAATCCCCCCTATCCTGAGATTTTCTGCCACTACCGCTATCAGCTTGGTGAAACCCTTGTGCGAAGGTCAGCCCGAATAGCAGAACTCAAAATTTATAATGAGAACCGCCAACTGCAAACCTCAGGTATTTTCTGTGCTTGAGATGGATTGCCACATGATTGCCACATGAAAATAAGCATCCTGAAGGTCCAATGACACCAACCAATACTGGAGCTGGGGGGCTTGACGGATCTGAGAAAGTGTGACCATCTTGAACTTGTCCTTCCTGAGGAAATTGTTCAAGTATCTCAAGTCCAAGATGGGTCTCAGTCCTCCATCCTTTTTGGGGATTACAAAATATGGGGAGTACCATCCCTTGTTCCTCTCCGCTACAGGTACTTGTTCTATAGCACCTTTCTCTAGCAGGGTTAAAATCTACTGCACAAGGAGTGGATCCGGAATCCTCAAAGAGTGGTTCCACGGCAGATTGTTTTGAGGTCTTCTTATAAAAGGAAGGCAGTAACCGTGGGCTACAGTTTCCAAAGCCCAGGCATCCGAAGTAATGTCTCACCATTCTTGCAGATGCTGAGACAGTCTGCCCCCGCTAGTGAACTGTGGCTCAAGACCTGTGGTTTTTTGGCGGCAGCTGCAGAGGCCGATGGTAAGGAGGCTGCTGCTTGAGCCTGATTTGCACCTCTACCTTGTCCACAACGAGGAAATCTTCTCTGGCCTCTTTGACTGGCCATTCCACTCGCCCTTCTAACTGAGGAGTAGTAGCGAAAAGATATGATGAGATTTGGCATTTATAACACGCCTATACTCAAGTGTTTCAAGGCGCGACGAGGCAAGGGGGAAACAAAGGGAGGACAGACAACAATCCTACTAGGCCAGGTGTCATTCAGAGTGCGCAAGTGCATGCAAACGGGGGAAAAGGAAAGGTGCGCGGGGGAAGGGAGAGGGAAGTAAATGCAGTACATGGAAAAGTGGAATAAATAAGATAAATAAAATGGCCAGCTGGTGGCAAGTGCAAGGAAGTGCAGACATAAGTGCTGGTAGGGGGACTGTAGGGATACAGAAAAACGGTCCCCAGATGCAGGGGTTGCCAGGGGGGCAGTGCAGGTGGGCAATTTATGGGGCCTGGGCCAGGGATCAGAAAGGGTGACCAGGTAACCAGTGCAGTTTCAGTCAGGAATTCAACAGGGGAGACAGGGAGAGAAAGCAGAAGCAAAGAGGAAGGTTTTGAGGTGCTTCCGGAACCGGAGATGGTTCTCCTTGTGTACCCCTCCAAGGTTGTGCACTAGAACGAAAAGGCTGAGGTTGCCTAATACCGGTGCCTAAAGACTTGGCTGCCGCCTTTGCAACTTCTTAAGGCTCTCATCAGCCTTGTTGCCAAAAAGATGAGACCCGTTAAAAGGCATGTTGAGAAGTCTAGACTGCACATCAGGTGTAAAACTCGACTTCCTCAACATCGCAAATCTGTGCATAACGGTGCTGGTAGCCATGGATCTGCTGATGCTATACAGAGAATCCAATCCTGATTGAAGGGACTCGCACATGGCTTCTTTGCCGTCCTTAACAATATCTAAGAAGCTGTCCCTTTCATCCCCTTTGGAAATGTGCTCTGCCGCCATGGAGATACAGTCCCATAGAGTATACAAAAACTTTGCGAGGGCACATGTAGAGTTGGCAGACTTTAGTGCCATGCTCCCTGCAGAAAATACCTTCCTCACCCATCCATCTACGCGCTTGTCGTCCCTATCAGGAGGGATGGTAGGGTACGCTGTCTGTTTAGAAGTAGCCGTAGCTGCCTGCACCACCAGACTCTCCAGAGTGGGGTGTTTCGAAAGGTAGTCAGGGTTGTTACTGGAGGGGCGTTTTTTTTTGTCAAGTTCTTGTTGACTGACGGATTAGATTCCGGAGTCTCCCAATTCCTAGTCACCTTTTTTTGCAGTCCCACATGAAAAGGAAAAATGGGATCAGTTTGTAGACCCTTGTCCAGAATATATGTGAGGTCGTCTTGGTCAAAGGGCAAAGGGGGCCTGCTCCAACCCAAATATTCAACCACTTTTTAGATGAGCTGTCTATAAGAAGAGTCTGCAGGTTCCCCCGGTTCTGGCTTTCTGAACTCAAGTTCTGGGGAAGTATCAACCCCACTTGCTGTTTGCAAGTTCTCATATACTTCTTGCATTCTATTTTCCTCAGACATAAAACTCTCTGGTACATTGGGTGTACCATACTGCAAGTCAAATGGGGCTTCATCATTGTCAGAATGATCTTCCTCTTCAAAAATAGAAGTAAGAGACTTAAAGAACTCTTTCTTCAGAAGTGGCGCATATATCAACTCAGGTTTTGCACCAATAGACTTCGACGTTGTCGAAGTCGCCGATGTTTTCTTTATCAGTGCTGATTTTGGAGGGGCGCTTGGCACTGAAGGCGTAGCTGGCAAGTGAGCTGATAATCTTTAGTAAGTTGCCAGGGCATCAAGGGGGCTTTGAGAAGCTTTAGAGAGCCTGAGAAAGCTGCTAAGAAGCATCAACATTTCTAAGAGCCTGATAGGGGCATTGAGATGTTTTAGAAAGTTCTAAAGCTTTAGGCGGGGTGCTGTGAAGTTTCAAAGCCGCTTAGCGTCTGAGAGGGGCACACAGAAGCCTGAAATATGACTAGAGGCTGAGAGTGGTGTTGGGACATTTTAAGAAGTGGCCAGAGAGTGGCACTGAAAGTCTGAAAGATGCCTAGAGCCACAGAGTGAGAAGGTTTCAAGGGTACCTAGAGCAGGAGGGTAGTTTTGAGAAGCTCTAGAAAGCACATACAACCTGAAAGGGCTATAGAGAACCCAAACAGAGTGCCTAGAACCGGAAATGTTTGCTCAGCACTCTGAAAGCAGCATAGAAACAGAGACAAATCTTGAGAAATTTTAGAAAGCACTTTCAGCCTGAACGAGGTGCTTTGAAACCTGAACATAGATGAAACTAAAACGGGCTGAACGTCAATCATAGTGACTATGAACCCAATAGAAAAGAAGGCAACCTAGAAAAGAAATGAAACATCATCTCCTCAGTGACGACTAAGCAATCCTAACAGAGTGTGGAGAAACCTAACTATATGCTAGAAATGTTGTCTATAAACTAATAACAAATGATACTTTGACCAAAGACTGAACTTTGTCTTTGTGTTATTAATAACACTCTGCCCCATGTTTCTCAGAAGGCAGATCCAGGGCTCTCTTTTTCCTCACAATGTGTTTCCTCTGTACCCTTTTGGACTTTCACTTTGGCAGAATGCAGCATCAGGGCTCTCTTTCTCTCGCAATGTCTCTGACCCGCTTTGGCAATTTCACTATACTTCCCAGAAAGGAGCAGCAGCACCAAATCGTGTAGGCTTACCTCCTGCATCTCTCTTCCACTTGACTGTGCCGCAGTACTGGTTGTCTCATTCAGCCCTCGCATTGCTCATGGCACCAAAGCATCTACTACCCTGCCTACCCCTTGCAGAGCCCAGTCTCCTACTCCAGAGGCCAGCCATGTCTCCCCTAGTCCCACAGAACATCTTATAGGCTTACTGGCAGCCTCTCAAGCATCCCTTTCTCATCAGTTAATTTGATCTCCTATTCTACATGTAGTTCTCTAGCCAGCGGTTTGCGGCCCCTCCCCGCAAGCTCTATGCTGCCTACGACCGCTGCCACCAAGATTCAGATCCTCTTGAAAAAACACGGTTCTGGGTTCAACACAATCAAGGTCATTGCATTCCTACTCAGAGCACTCTCTGAGCCTTTGCTCCTCAAGTCATCTAAACGTACTGCCTCTATGTCACCTCTTCCAAGTCATCACAGCTTCTTACTCTCTGATGTGTCACTTCCCCTTCTCATACTTCTCAGGCATTTGCCCGATTGGTGGGAACCCTTTGACCTGCTCTCACTGATCCCATTGGGCTACTGGTGTTTAGCTCCTCCATCTCATTTCCAAGCATTCTCTGTTTCTGATCTATAGTCACATGGTCTAGAGAAACCGGTAATAAAACTGAAGCACACACCTGGGATCACATTGTTATTTCTCTCTGGAGGTGCCAGGTCAGAGGTCAGTGTAATCTGTTCTCCGGATTTGCAAACAGTGATGGCTCTATTTTTGCTTTGATCAGGGCTTGCATGTAATATATGGAATAAGTTACTTACATGTAACTATTGTTCCAGCATGGGTCTGGCATGGATTCACATGCTCATGAATATTCCCAGTCGTGAGGCCGGGAATCCTTGGTAAAAGAAAAAACTGTTTCACTTTCACTTACAAACTGTATTTCTCCTCTACACCAATCACTGTACTCTGGGTCATACTACCCCAGTCAATGACTGCCCTCTCCTTAAGCCCCTCCTCTGCCAGCCATCTTCAGATTTGGTACCATGTACAGTGGCAGTATGACCAAGAAGAGCCTCAGAGGGGTACGGAGGGAGGGTTTGCATGTGAATCCATGCCAGACCCATGCTGGAGAACAATAGCTACAGCAAAGTAACTTGTTCCTTCTCCAGCATGGGGTCTGGCATGGATTCACATGCTCATGAATAAAGAATACATAGCAGTACAACATTACAAAACCACGGTAGGTGGCAAGGTGCAACAGGAGCAATTACTCTTACCTCTGGAACAGGCTCACCTTCAAGCAAACAGGTTGCGTAGCACTGCTTGGCCGACCCTGGACTCCTCTCTGGAATACCTGTTGATGCAGTAGAATCTTGTGAAGGTGTGCATAGACCTCCACGTAGCCGCCCTGCAGATGTCCAGCAGGGGCACACCAGACAGGAACGCCGTTGTCGAAGCGATCGCTCTGGGGGAATGGGCTCTCAGACGGCCGGGCAGCGGTCGGTTTTCCAACCGGTGACAGTGCGTGATGCAGCCACAGAGCCACCTTGAGATGGAAGCCTTGGACAAGGCCTTCCCATGGTATACAGGACCAAAGTTCACAAACAGCGGAGACGTCTTATGAAAACTCTTCGTGCATGCCACGTAGAACTTCAGAGCGCGAGCAACGTCCAGCGAGTGCAAAGTCCTTTCAGCCAGCGACAAAGGTTTTGGAAAGAACACAAGCAACACCAAAGGCTCGTTGAGGTGGAATTCCGATAGAACCTTCGGCAAGAAGGAGGGGTGCGCCCGCAGCACCACCCTTGATTCGTGAAAAGTCAGATTGAACATTTTTGGGAAATGGGCTTCAAAGTTTCCAGAGGCATCCATTTTGTACATTGCAGCCTCCTGATTTTCTCTAAACTTTGCTCTTGCGGCACTAATAAACCTAATCAAGCAAAAACTCTCTTCTGGGAGCTTTTGCTTATTGCTGCCACAGAACAGAGAATACTGTCAGGCTGCCTAATATGACGGCGGCTGAACTTCATTAATGAACTTCATTAATATAGAATTTCGGCGGCCAGAGTTTTTATAATTGTACTGACTTTCATTTTAAGTTTACAGCCAGGAAACCTAAAATGAAAGTCACTGCAATTATGAATACTCTGCTGCACGCCGATTGCGGCGGACGGCGTAGTATAAATAACTGCAAGTACTATTGTTTTAAGTTTCCGGGGAACCCCGGAAAGCTTAAAGCGAAGGTCACAGCAATTATGCGATTGCGGCTGGTACTTTCATTTTAAGTTTCCTGGTAAGTCCATGATCACAGGAGACTTGTTAATTTCACACATGGATGCCTCCTAGTCATTAAAAATCCAGTCTTTGATGCTCATTTCCCAAAAATTCTACATAGGAACTTTTTATATATATTTTTCATTATGGCCAATCTTTTTAAACAATAACATTTTTGAGTGAATTATCCCTTTAAGTCATTCAATACGCAACACAGATCCCGATCCCACGCTTAGAAAAACCCCATCCAGCCTACAGGGAAAGGCTGTCCATCCTTAAGACTACCCTGTTCCAGGAGTGGAAAGCTGCATATGTGTGGGCTTTTCCCAAGTGACCTATCCTTGGATTTGAAAGGCTATGCATCACAGCAGTATCAAGAGTTTCATATAGTTCTAGAAAGAAAACCATTATTCTGTGGTATTATGGTAATCACAAACTGACAAATTTAGTTTTCAATTATATTAGCTAACCTTTCAGAAAAACTCCTCTTCATTCTTTTCAAGAGAAGGCAAAAACATGTGTCACAGAATATCGATGTCCATTGCTTGTCCTGGCCTTGATAATCCACCCCCTTAAGGCGGTGCAGTTTCGTTATTTACTGACCTTGGAATTGGACACTGCAGTGAAGCAACGTCCCATCGCCACTGCCATCCTGCACCGCAGACCAGACGAAGGTGAAATAGTCCTTTACCGATGTGGCATCCACCTAGAACGGAAAAACAGCAGATATTTGACAGGGAGAACCACTGAGTAAAGTCAAACAGGGATAACTTTGTGAATGTGTTGCAAGCAGAGACAGCACTGCTGGTCTGCTACATACATTGTTTACAAGTAAAAACAATAGTTCAAAATATTACACTCTGGGCGAGGAAAACTATTCCAAAACATCAAAATAAACAAAATGAACAAAGCATTTTAAAATCCTAGTGCTCCTTGGGTTAAGGGGGTGGGAAACACACCGAATATGTTTCGCCCCAACAGGTGTCAAGGATTTTTGAAGTATGTTCTTTATTGGGAATTGAGAGTCACTGGTTGAAATTTCAAGGGAAACTGCCATTAGTGGCACAGCACTACTATATTGAGAATGTCTTGACCACCCTAGCAATTAGAGTGCATCTGCACAAGAATCTCTGGGGTGCTTCCTGTGGCTTGGTAAGTAGGGATATTATACAATGTACATACACTGCTAGGTAAGATACCGAACAAATGTTACCTATGCAGAATATGGTGTGTTTTTACTTAGGACAAGGGATACGATGCAGGTCTAACCCTGAGCTTATTAGTTAGAAGGACTGTTGCTATCTAATCATAGCCCACCGGAGATGCGTTATGACATCTTACCTTTCGAACATTGGTACTTTTGTCAAATCCTACACTCTAAACCTGTGTGGGTATAAGTGTAATAGTGCCTCCTCCACCTCTCCCGGTGGGTGGGCAGGGACCCTCAAAGAGAGGAGCCGCAGGTGGTTAACTCTACCCCAGTGATGGATCCGATAAACTGGCTCATTTATAGGGGCATACTTATAAACACCACAAAATGGACGCTGACTCACTTCACAAACAAACCAAAGAGAACTATAAACAAACCGTGTATTTGTCCAATAGGTTTTCTCCATGTGCTCACTATATCAGATCTCTGGGGGAACATTTTTATTTCTGAAGTACATTTCCTACTGTTTAAGCATTACATTAGATCTATGTGGGAGATGTTGTGAAGTTTGACAATTTCTCAATTTTCCCAGGCACACGTGAGATGGCTATCTGACTTTAGCACTCTGTTATCTGACCAATTATTGTCCTGACTTCCCTGATGCCACTGATCCACCAGAGGCACTGACAGGACTAATGCTTGACCGTCTCTTTATCCGTAACACCGTCTATGTAATACTGTTAACCATATGCTCAAAGGAATATCCCGACACTCATTTATAAAACCAGGCCCTGCCAGCAGATTAAAGACTTTACCCTTTCAGCTGCTCCACACTACCATCCTATTAAGGGGTGGTGGACATAACATAATTCATTTTGTCAGTGAGCAAAAATTTGGAGAACAGGTGCCATCCAGAGGCTATAGCTTTAGACACAATGGGCAAGTGGTTTGAGCAGGACGCTAGATACTCACGGCGTCTTGGAAGAATCTTGATAGAGAAAGACATTTGATAACGTGAAAAAAGCAATAGGAGTACAAGTTTGGAAGAACAGAGATGCAAGTAAAACACACTGGATAATAAGGAGGCTACAAGAAGTAGAAACAAGGGAATATGGAAGTGCTGTTGAGAAGACATAGCAGGAAGCAACAGAAAAGTTGAATAGAGAGACTGTGTGAGAGTGAGAGAGAATTAGAAGCAACCACTGACTACCCTTAGCATCACAACTTTCTATTTTCTGTACCGTAAGTACATGTTCAGACATGAAAGATTTGATCAGAGACACTCCCACCCACTGGGGTTCAGGGAACTCTCACCCATCACGGTCTTAGAAACTCGTACAATAACTTGTCAAGGCGTTGCAAACTCCAAACTACCACTCTCCAGGGACCTAATAGATCCTCATACACTTCCACAAATCAATTCACAGTGCTTTCTGTGACCCAGAAAACAGGTGTTGAAACTTAATTCAGACCAAACCACTGAGGAGAGAATGGTTTATGGGTAAATATTACAATGATATAAATGCAATATAAAAGGAATTGAAACCTTGTAGATGAAAGGTTCGGCTATAACGCCTTCAGGTCAGCTAATGATGGGATAACCTTGCAGTCTAAGAGGAAAAATATTCCTGAGCCTGCCTCTGGCAATGCCCTTTCTCTACTGGAAGCTGGCTCTGACAATAAAGCATGTGCTTATGCCTTCTTTTCACTGATGCTTACAGCAATGAAATGTCTGCCAGCTGATGCCTAGGTGGAAGTACATGCTCGCCTGGTAATCCATGTTTGACTAGGAGCCCCTGACCGACTGGAAAACCAAGCCCGACCTGGAATCTATGTCTCAATGTGAGCCTGTTTCCAAATGAAATGCTGTGTCAGGCCACACCTGGGTGGGAGGCCCTGCCTGACTGGGAGCCCATGCAAGACAGAGTGCAGTGAAAATATGGAAGCCAGGACCCATATGCAAGACCATATCCCATGAGGAATCAATGCCCGAATGGCAGATTTACCACTGTACCTTGAAGATTCCAATCCAGTCACTGGCAGACCATGCCATGCTGCCCGGCAGGGTGTAGTGGCATTCCACCTTAGTGTTGGGTATGTAGGTATGAGCCACATTGAGGAACGACACACCCGACAGGGCCTTGTCTGGTGCCACCGCGCTGACAAAACTCTCCTCCATTGCTGTACAGCACGGGGTGCAGTCTTCAATTCCTTAAAAATTGAGATAAACACATCACACAGTTAAAAAAGACAACAAAACACCCTTCGCCACCAGCTATCAATTCCATTGATTTGCAATTCGACTTTGATACACTTTTATAGTGTGAGATCATTTTACTGTAAATAGATATTTGTTTCTCTACCGATTTACTGAAGATTCAGAAGTGTGTAGGTGGCACTTTATTATGATGTTTGCCTTAGTGGATATAAATGCTGCCATTTACCTTTCTCTTCCTACGTTAGGAAAGCTGCTTGTGACTGATGTTGATTTTCCTGTGTTCGATCTTAAGAGGACAAGCCTGGGCCACAACTTTTCCTGCAGTTGGCCACAGTTGGTGTGGCAGGCACGATGAGAGTTGACTTCACTCCTTGGAAGTATCCATTGGGATTTGGAATTTCATTGCCAATAGCCCAAGACTTTCATGTGTCCAGTCTGTGTAATGATCAGGGAAAGGGAGTCACAGGAATTAACTTTATAACACAGGCTTGTCCACCATGTCACCTGAGGCCACAATACAATCCTCCAAGATAGGTTCTCTGGCCCACAAGCATTGTAAAACAGAAAGTAAACATAGATCAGAGAGCTATGCATTGGGGAGTATGAGAATATGGGAGAATACAATAGAATTGGAGGGTACATCCAGCACCCTAACGGTGCAAGTGGTGCAAACAACACACACACACACACACGCGCGAAGGCCCAGCAAAGCACGAGCAGCCATGCTTTAGTGAACCATAGCATATTCACCCAATATCTGAACATAACCCCATGCCATAGTGAACACAAATGTATTTACCATTAAGTATAACATACATTAACAATAATGAATGACACTAGCACTTTACACTAAACTGAGCATGCAGTACATGTAGGCCTCAAAATCTAGTTAGCCAACGCACAAGGAGGAAAATCCTCACTACCGCATCAGAAAATATTAGGTAAACCTTTGCAAGGAAGCATACACACATCTCAACTGTAACTTTCCAGACCACACAGTTAAATGCTGCACAGTGATTGGCTAAAACCAGAGGAGGCAAACCAGTTCCCAAACTCGAGATGTGGTAGTGAGGTCATGAGAGAGCAACAAATAGATAGCAGACCAAAGTGCTAAAAGGACAGAACACTGCATACTGATTGGTCTAAGCATATTGGTCGAGTTGAGTTCCCAGGCAAGCAGTCGAAAGATATATAACAAATCGTGTTCCTAAGCAGTATGTCAAAATGTAATAGAATGAAGGTCATAAGCCTGAAAAAGCAGAGCAGTAAATGGTGGAAGACATGTTTGGTAAGGCAAAGTGAACAAGTCACAACACTGCCCTCTGTAGGATTAGGCACATCCATAAGGCTCAATTTGTTAAGGAAGAAGTCATGCAGAATGCCATTGCACATGAAGTAGGATTGATTAGAAATAATTGATTTGTTTTCCAGAAGCTTGCACGTAACCCTTGCAGGAGGTACAAAATAGAAACAAAGACACCTTCATCAAGTCACAAATGATATAGGTACATAAGCATATACGTTCATACACATATCCTTGTTATTGTAAGAGAATGAAGTTCGCAAACAGCTAAGTTCCAGCGGCAAAGGTCAAAAACAGGATAGATTAAATCATGAGAAACGGAAGACAGGCCGCCAATGTTTCCAACAAAGAGTTGCAAAGTGTATCAGAGATAAATGGTGCATAATTATGGGAACAGTAAGATGGTGCCAAACCGCTTAGGCCAATGGGGGAGGATGTCAGGTTACAATCTCAATGCCACACTGTCACACCTCACATAGGGATTGGTTGAAATGTACCTAATCCTCAGTCCACTCATACTTGTGAAGCAACTGATAGCAAGTTGTGTTTAGCTGATACATGTTTAAAAGAGAGCCATCCAATTAGAAAGCGTGCAAACAGTGTTGAGCTCAATGCAAACGAGTTAACCTTTTTTAGTCATGTTGTTAGATTAAACCAACAGAATGTGGAAATGTGTGGAAACTCTTATAGTGCAACTGATGCAGGCAAATCAGAAGCCTGGAAAATGTAAATGATGTGTAACATTTGTTGTCTTTTCTTTTCTGTAATACACTATAAAACTGGCAATTTTTCATAATATGTTTGAATGTCTTTTTAGATGTTTCTCTGCCTAGGCAGTCATAATACATGTTTGTTCTTCTCATATCTTGTGCATTCATGTTTGGCTCCTGTGGATTGATTTTTGATACTTGGATCGGGACTTACCCAACATATTTGGTGGCCCGAGTAGCTGGGTGCCAGGTGTTTCGGGAAAGCTGCGAGCTCCTCCGCTGTACACTGGCGACAAGTGAGGCCTGCCTGGAGGAAGCAGAAGACTGCGCAAAACCACAAAAAATTTGCAGGCGCTGGGGATTACCGAGAAGGCCTGCCTGAGTGCTGTGGGCCCCTGGACCACCCCCTCGAGTGCAGCCCATTGTGGGGAAAAGCGTCCCCGGAAGACTTCGGATGACCATAGTGAGCCAGTGCACCTGATCTGAGAACTACAGCAGGAAATTGAGTATAAATGCAGAAGTTGAGTGAATGTCAGTGTGAGCCACGTGGAGTGTTTTGTTTTGCTCCGTTTTCTTTTTCTTGTGGCAGAAATTGAAGAGGGCTTCTGTTGCGAGTAGCGGTGACGTCACGTAAAATTAAACCTTGGTAGGTGAAGTGTACACATCCCTCAGTAAAGGAGGGTGCGGCAGCGCTGCTTTAGAAATAAGAGTGGGAGGTCCTGCATTAGCGAGGACTGAACCCTGCACCCGCGGTATCGGGTGAGATGCAGAGAACCGTAGAAATTGTAGAACTGTGATTTTTCTTGCATTGTGTATATTTGTATAGTGGTGGATGATTAGAGGAAAATGTTGGTAAGATTTGGAGTGCAGAAAAGATTGGGGTGTTGGCTTACTGGGGGTGTGGTTATTGGGGGTGTGGTTATTGAAAATTTCAGTTTAAGCGCACTGTGATTTTGTGCTCTGGTGTTGGTTTTGCATTGACTTTGACGGTTTCTGGCTTTTGAAGTAAGTTATGGGGTGCGGCGTAGAGGGGCGGCCCTACGAGATATTGTTGAAAGCATTCTGTTTTTTTGCAGAGAATCATATAGATCAATCCGGTTTGTGTTTTACTGCATAGAAGAGAAACTAGTACTCCATTAGAACAAATGTGCAGGGAGCTGCCAAAATATAGGGAAAAGATTATTCAATATAATCAAGAGTGGGCAGTAGTACCAGAAGGAATAATGTACAGCCTAGTAAGCAGAGGGCACGCATGACAAAAGTATCATAGATACCCATTTATTGTCCACCTACAAGGGTAAGAAGCTAAGCTATTAGAACTCTGGAAGCTCTATGAGGAAGTTGAAAACAGTAATAAAGGAAAGGTGAATGGTGAGGGTGAATGAACCCCGCCCCTGTCAGGTAGTGAAAATACGACACAGGCTTCAACGCCTGCACAGTCGATACCTCCGACGAGTGCAGAAAAAGGCACCCAGTCAGGTAGTGAAAATACGACACAGGCTTCAACACCTGCACAGTCAATACCTCAGACGAGTGCAGAAAAAGGCACCCAGTCGGAACAGGCTCCCGCACCTGGACAGCCGACATCCCCAACTGTACTGGGCACACATGCACACCTGGTTTCTTAACTCCCAGAAACTCACTGGTTGCTTAGGATGTTTGTGCTGCAGCGTGGATCACACAGCCTCCTTCCTCTAGTGCCGGGGATCCAGTCTCTGCCCCATAGAAACTCCTGGGGTGGTCCTCCACCACAGGGCAACAAGCACTTTAAATATAAAGGGATGGGAAAGTCTTCTAGGACAGCTGCCCTCACCTCTCTTGATCCCCTCAAGGTAGTCCCCACTCCCACGCCGTACTGAACGGTCCTTTGCTGCAATGACCTCCTCCTCGTCCCCCTCCTGTCGATTGCCTCTGTCATTGGGTTGGGATCCATTTATACACCTGCAGCCCCTTGACAGGCTGCAGGTGTGAATGATTATTCAGTCCTGCCTGACTCACATTAAAGCGACATGCCCCCACTACTCTTTGCAGGAATCTTCCTCTTCCCAGTACTAGAGTGGTAAAAGAGCACAGTCTTCATTGCTCTACGTTGCCTCTTCTTCCTCCCAGTACTGTCAAGTGTCAACGGTGGAGAAATGAAGGGAGCAGACTTACAATAGCCCATAAAGGTTGGGGAGGGGTTAGGTTGGTTGTCACTAGGGAAAGGGGGATACCATGTCTCGCTCAAGGGCACCCCACTCCCCGTTCCCAAGGATCCTCCACCTAAGTGATCCTCCCTCGCTTCTCTTACCCCAGGGTCAGGATCCAATAGCAATGCCTTTCCCTGGCCACCTTTGCAGAGGATCCAAGGTGTTCAGGAGTGAGAATAACCTCTGGTTTCTCACACTGTGTAAAGGTGGTACAAATGATCTTCCCATGTCTTCCTATGCATCACAAAGTTGTGTATATAGGCTCTGCGTAAATCTGAGTATGGCTGCAAGATTTTATCCATCAACCCCTGGAATGTTGCAGGAGCACTATGTAGACCAAACGGCAGAATCTTAAACTAAAACAGTCCTATGCGAGTAGCAAATTAAATTTTCTCTTTGTCAGGTCCATGTAAAGGAACCTGCCAATACCCTTTGTGAAATCTATTGTTGAAACGTAGACAGCATTACCCAGCTGGTCAATAAGATCGTTAATATGTGGCATTGGGTAAGCGTCAAAGGCAGAGAAGCCATTCACCTTACGAAAATCTACACAGAACCTCCTAAACCCATCAGGATTTGCCACCAACACGATGGAGGAGGGCTAGGCACTATTAGAAGGTTTGAAGATGTTAGCCTCAAGCATTTTCTTAACTTCCTGGATGATGGTATATTTTCAGGACTCGGGTAATCAGTAAGGTTTTATATGTACCACTTTGAAGTGTGAGTGCGGATATGATGATTCCTATCCTTTACTCTTACGAGCTCCTCTCTAAACACGTCAGTAAACTGTCTTATAAGATCATACAGGTCTTGCTTTTGGTTATTACCAAGATCAGAAGAAATTAGGGCAATATTATCCGTATCTTCTGGTAACCTTACAGGATAATATGATAGCATGGGACTTTCTCTCCATTCTTTTAGAAGATTTACATGGCTGACTTGGATTTTAAGATGACTGTCCGGCTGTGAGATTTTACAATTACATGCATCCATATGTTCCAAAACCTCATACGGTCCATGCCACGTGGATATACATTTAATTTCAGAAGTGGGCAATAATAACAGCATTTTTTGACCTATGGAAAAGGACATTTTTATAATAGGGAGTCTTCTGTCGTTCCTGTGCTTTTGTTAGTTTGTACCAACAATCTAACAGACATCATATGTTCTTTAAGACTAGTTGCAGTTTGGGAGAGTGGAAATGGGGCTTCTTCTCTCTCCTCCCAAGTTTCCCTCAACATATCTAGGACATCCCGGGGTTCCCGTTTATAAAATAGTTCAAAGGGGTAAAATCCTGTGGAAGCCTGAGGGGTTTCTCTAACTGCAAACAAAGCCCATGGAATCATTTGATCCCATTTCCTACCATCCTGTTCCACCAGCTTCCGTAGTATGTTCTTTAGGGTTTTATTCAATCTTTCCACAAGGATGTCTGTCTGGGGATGATACACTGATGTTTGTAGTGTAGTGTAGTGAAATTTAAGACTTGTTTAACTGCTCCCATAAGTTTGCTCATGTAATTAGAGGCCTGCTCGGTTAATATTCCCCTTGGAAACCCTACTCTGGAAAAGAAAGGGAGCATGTGCTTCAAGATTTGTTGTGTGGTGTTAGCTCCTAGGGGAAAGACCTCTTGGGAGACTGTGCTCTGTCTGCTCAGAGCATCCACTGATAGGGTGATTTCTTCTTGAACTACCCAGTACCAGAGCTGCATTGCCTCTCTGCACAGTGGTAGTGACCCTACACCACCTTTCATGTTGAGGTAGTACATGGCCACTGTGTTGTCTGTCATTATCAGGACATTCTTTCCCGGCACAGAGGGCAGGAAGGCCTTCAGCGCTGGTCTGATTGCCCTCAGCTCCAAAAGATGGATATGTAGTTTGGACTCCAATGGAGACCAACGACCGATGACTGTCAGATCGTTAGTGTGGGCTCCCCACCCCGTGAGGGAGGCATCTGTCACTACTGTTAACTCTGGCCATGGTTGCCAAAAGGGTTCTCCCTTCAGAATGTTGTCCTCGCAGGCCCATCACATATGATCCTTTGCGACCCTGTTTGGAACCTGAAGTAGGTCCAACATCTTTCCTGAGAACTGGGACCATTGAGTTCTGAAAGCCCATTGAAGGGACCTCATTCTCAGGCGGGCCTCTGGCACCAGAAAAATGCAGGATACCATGAGGCCAAGGAAACAAAACAAAATAATCGAAGGCCAGGAGACACTGCAAACTTTGAAATTTGGTGACCATCTGCAGAATGTCTTGAGCTCTCACCTTGGGTGGCAAGCTCTTTCCTAATGGTGAATCCAGAACAGCTCTGATGAACTGGAGCTTTTGATAAGGTGTCATATGGGACTTCTTGTCATTGAGGGAGTAGCCCAGTCTGTGAAGAGAGTGGCAGGTGACGTTGAGATGATCCTGGACTTGTTCGGGAGAATGCGACCTCATCAGCCAATCGTCCAGGTAGGGGTAGACGTGAATCCCCCCTCTCCTGAGACTCGCTGCCACCACCAAAACAGACAAGTGTTCCCAATTGGGAACTCCCATCCCCTGCACACTATCCACTGTTTGATACAATCAAACCAATAATTTGTACGTGGGATATATTAGGTATGGTTGTGCCCCTATGAATAAGGCGGCTACCATTAACCTAATCCACAATATTTAAGTAAGACTTTAACAGTTTCTGTCAGTGATTTTGTTGTACCAAAAAATGATACAACAAAAGATTGCATATGACACTTTTTACAAATAAATCACAAGAAATGTATTGTTTTGTTGGCCCAACGCGTTTCGAGTAAGAACTCTTCTTCAGGGGCATAATCATATCATTGATACATTCTGGAAAACATACAAAGAAAACCCAATTAGGGTATTTTACACTTAATTTCTGTAATACATTAATTGTACATAATTGAAATTTCATACCATACAGCATTTTATATCCATAGTCCTTAAGTTTAAAAAAGAACACTAGAGAAAGTTCATCTTCAATCCCAAGGTCATTTTTGTAATTATGTGTACCGTATCTAAAAACTAGACCGGACATGCTTTTATGCTAGTAAGAGCAGGTTATTACAATGTTGGAAGAAAGAATATTTTTTATCACAATGCGTGTGATGATCAGCACCACCCTTACAATTTGTAGCTTAGAAGCTTATACTCTTCGTATTTCATCATAAGGAGAGTAAATAAGATAAGATTTGAGCTAACCTTGTGGTTATTAAAATAACTGATGAATTCCTGATGATCGAAAATTGATCTGGGAATCATCTTAGATTACAGGACGCCAATCTGGTGAATCCATATGATTCAAACTGAAAAAAATATGTACATATGTATTGAACCATAAAATTGTGATTCAAATAAGAGAATGCTGCCAATATATTAGAAGAAGCTCATAAGATGTTGACAGTACTCTGTATCTGTCTATGAATGTTGGACCTAGGTTACATGTTCCAACTTGCATAAGATCCATAATCAATATTTAAAGAAACACAGAAAATATCAAGAAATCTGTGGACACTGTCTGGATTTGGAGAGGCTTACCAAAGTGGTCATGGAAAATAACTTCATTCAAATGCAGTACATGTCCTGGAGACTGTTCAGATATGTTAGATTCCTATGATGGTGTGTGTTGTTCCTACTTGTACAAGTAACAAGGTAATCGGAAACTGTGGAAAATAAGGTATCAAGCATTACAGGCTGATGTTATAAAAAGATATATTGACCAAAAAGTAATATATTTCACTATATTATATATCATTATAACTTACTTTGCGTTATAGAAACCTTGTGCTTCCACCGCCATCAGTTTGGTGAAAACCCTCGGGTGGAGATCAGCCCGAATGGGAGAACTGAAATTGATATTGAGAACCGTTAACTGCGAACCTCAGGTATTTTCTGTGCTTGAGATGGATTGGCACATGACAATAAGAATCCTGAAGGTCCAATGACACCATCCAATCCTGGAGTTGGAGGGCCTGAAGGATCTGAAAAAGAGTGACCATCTTGAACTTGTCCTTCCTGAGGAACTTATTCAAGTATCTCAAGTCCAAGATCGGTCTCAGTCCTCCGTCCTTCTTGGGTATTAGAAAATAAGGAAATACCAACCCTTCTTCCTCTCCGCTACAGGCACTGGTTCTATAGCGCCTTTCTCTAGCAGGGTTAAAATTTCCTGCACAACGAGCGGATCTTTAATCCTCAAAGAGTGGCTCCCTGGTGGATTGCTCTGAGGTCTCTGGATGAAAGGAAGGCAGTACCCTTGGGATATTGTTTCCAATGCCCAAGCATCCGAATTAATGTCTTGTCTAGATGCTGAGACAGTCTGCTCCCCACTGGTGAGTTGTGACTCAAGACTTCAGAGAGGTTTTGAGATGGCTGATGCAGTAGCAGATGGTAACGATGCCCTTGTTTGAGCTGGCTTCGCACCTCTCCCTCGGCCACCACAAAGGAACTTTCTTTAGCATCTTTGGCCAGCCATTCCACTCGCGTTCCAACTGAGGAGTAATAACGAAAAGATCTACCCCTCCAAGGCTGTCCACTAGGGTGAAATGGCTGAGTCTGCCTAATAGCGACACCTAAAGATTTGGTTGCCGCCTTAGAGGTCTGCAACTTCTCAAGGCTCTCGTCAGACTTGTTGCCAAAAAGGTGAGAACCGTCAAAGGCCATGTTGAGGAGTCTGGATTACACATCTGGTGCAAAGCCAGACTTCCTCAACAACACAAATCTGCATATAACGGTGCTAGTAGCCCTTGCTCTTCTGATGCTGTCAGCAGAATCCAGACCTGAACGAAGAGATTCATGCATGGCTTCTTTGCCGTCTCTAATTATGGCTAAGAACCTGTCTCTTTCATCCGCCTCAGGAATGTGCTCTGCCGCCATGGAAATGCAGTCCCAGAGAGTGAATGCACATTTTGCAAGGGCACATGTGGAGTTGGCTGATTTAAGCGCCATACTCCCTGCAGAAAATACCTCCCTTGGCCATCCATCTACTCTTTCGTCGTCCCTATCTGGAGGGATGGTAGGGTAAGCTGCTTGTTTAGAAGTTGCGGTAGCTGCCTGTACCACCATATTCTCTGGAGTGGGGTGTTTAGACAGGTAGTCAGGGTCACTACTGGAAGGGGGGTACTTCTTGGGCAAATTTGTATTCACAGCCGGGTTAGTTTCCAGTGTCTCCCCGTTCGTTGCCACCCTTTTTTGCACAGTGAATGTGAAAAGGTAATATAGGATCTGACTGAGGACCCTTATCCAGGATGTCCGTCAGATCATCCTGTTCAAATGGTAATGGAGGTCTACTCCACCCCATATATTCCACTACCTTGGACATGGGCTGTCTATATGATGCATCAGCATGCTCCCCTGCCTCTAGCCTTACAAACTCTAATCAGGTGAGGTGCCCACCCCACTTGCCATCTGCAGGTTGTCATAAAGGTCTTTCAACGTTGATTCCTCAGAGATAAAACTTTCTGGCACATTTGGCGTACCAAACTGGAGGCCAAATAGTGCCTCATTGTCTGAGGGTTCATTCTCCTCATATATTGAGGTAAGGGACTTAAAATAGTCCTTCCTTGGTAAAGGTTCCCTTTACATCGGAGCCAACAAATATGTTACAAATAAAATCCAGACACTGCAAAACAATGCTCTCAGAGCAGCGCTCTGCATCCCCAAGAGACAACATATTTCCAACTTCAGGAGAGCCCATAACTGGCTCACTACCACCAAAAAAATAATGCTCAAAGTAGCCTCCCTAACTCACAAATGCCTTAACAATGCAGCCCCTCAATACTTAGCTGACAGAATAACAAGTCACACCCCATACAGGCCCTCCAGAACTGCCAATGCTAACCTGCTCACAGTTCCTAGGTTCAAACGAATCAAAACGGGTGGCTACAGCGTCCAGGTGAAAGCAGCCCAACACTGGAACTCCCTACCACCCGCCTTAAGGTCACTCCAATCCTACCCCCACTTTAGACGTAATTACATTCAATGGATAAAGAACAATGACAGATAATGTACCATGCCTTTGTGAAGTTTGTAAATATGTATATCTGTAAATTGTCTTCATCGCATATATTGCAACTGCTACCACTCATGTACACACTGTAATTACTGTACAGCGATGTAACAAGCTGAGAATAACCTTGATGCTCCTGCGCCCTTATACCTTTGGGTCCGGCGCGCAATATAAATGAATAAATATAAACATAAACAAGGTCTTTTCAGGCATCAAGGGTTTAATGAATAATGGATTTGACACTGGAAGAGTCGTCAAAACCTTTTACACTGGTGCCATACATTTTGATGGGGCGCTCGACGTCCATGTCGATGTAGCGGCTGGCAATGTTGGCGCAGCTGGCATAGATGCCTTCGGCGTCGAAATTCACGTTGAAGGCTTGGCTGGCGTTGAAGGCACAGCCGGTGTCGATGGTGTTGACGACCTCGACTTATGCTTATGCTTTGGGCTCGACGGATCCTTCAATGACATGTCATCGGATCGAGGGCTTGACGGCTCACAATGAGCATCAGGCCTTCGTCCCAGGCTCTGGGGAGCGCAGGATTTAGGTCAAGCCCTTTCCTTCCCGGCTTCCTTGGAAGGCGCGGTAGGAGCAGTGCTTGGGGGATTTTGTTTTTCAAATATTTTTAAAATCTCTACTCTAAGATTTCTTTGTGGGGCAAGATACCCTCTCAGGTGAAACGTCCGATGATGAAGTTGAAGAAGGTGACCCATGGTGCCTCTTCTTGGACTTCTTCGACGACGATGAGGAGTGGTGGGAGCCACGCCTCGATGTCAACCTCTTAACTTTCTTCCTCCGAGGAGAATCGCCTCTCGGTCGTAGGTTTTTTGGTCGGGGTAGATGATTTGGGGTTTCAATCTACCATCTACTTGCCCTTTCTTTCCTTCAAGGCCTTTCCTGTCATCGACTGGCACCTGGAGCAGTCCGAGGAGAAATGCTCCACCCCGAGACACCATAAACATATACGGTGTGGATCGGTCAATGACATGTTCGACCCACAATCTCAACACTTCTTGAACCCGGTCTTCGAGGTAGTCGGTGTCGACAAAGAAGACATACTCTTTTTCTTGAAGCAATGAAGTCGTATGAACTAAAGAAGTGCACCGTATTTCTCAAAGCAATAGCATTTGCGGATAAACGGAACTGAAGCCAACGGGCGCTGCACGTGCTATATATGCATTCAGTGACATCATCCTCGAGACGGAAAAGAAAATTCTGAAGCAGCTGAAGCTGGATATCGAATATCAAAGATGAGGAATACGTGGGACGACACAATCCATTCGAAGGTCTTTTGAATAGGATGTAAAAGCAAACAGGGGTAGTGAAGAAGAAAGAATGGCAGAAATAGAAATAAGGACAGTAACGACTCAGCAGTAGTAGCGAAGGAAAGGGGGAGAGCAACAACGAAGAGGAGGACCATAACAGCGAAGACGGGGTGAGATGTGAATGCGTTACTGAAAAATAAACTAGTAGGCTTGTTGGCAGGATTGACTCTGGCGGCAAGGGAAGTGAAGCAAGGGTAAAAGCAACACAAGGTTAAGACAAGACAATAAACGTTAGAACAAGGACCTTGGAGGCTGGGACCAGCACAATAAGGGACTTTTAGATGGTTGTGCCCATGAAGGGATCCAGTAAATGGATCTGTTAATTGTGCAGCACGTATGTCTAGGGAGCAAAGGCATAAGATAATGATGGCTTTAAAATATTTCTCTAGATTTTCCCTGCTACCATAAGTGAGTGAAGCAAAGAGGTACTCGCAGTTGACAGATATGTGGGTGGTCCTTGGAGGAAAGCCACCATGGGGGGTGTGTGCCACACATCTTAAAGAATTAGCATGAGGGAATGGATAGCATGAGAATGATTCCGGAATAAGTGCCTAAGTTAACAGAGGGCATTAAAACGAGTACCAGGACCAAACTGATAACCTATATGACAGGCATAAAGGGGAGGGGTGGTCTTTCATAAACATATCGTTTATGGGAACAAAGAAAAGAACCCTAATTCCAGCTAGGCAAATGTGCACAATACCTCTATGCTTCAAGCAACGACAGACCAATCAATTAGCTCTTTACAGCCAGCTCCATCGGTGGAGAGGAAAATAAGGAAAGGGGGCGCAGGAAGGAAACAACTGGGTTTTAATGGTGATATGTGTGGGGCGAGTGTGCATTGCAAAAGTAGAAAAGGTACCACCAGCTGGTTACGAGTTGGAGAGAAAGTAGTGGGGGAGGGCCAGGTGCTGCTACCAGCGCCCAGAAAACGTGGGGGGCTGTCTAGTGCATTGAGGCACTACCCAAAAATAGGCATAGCATCACGATTCTTTATAATGTGCCCAGCAGATACTCTGAAGCTAAGAATATTAGTCATCAAAGCAGCTGACAGGAGTGTTCCAAGAAAAGACATGCAAGGAGTGCGAATAGGGAGCTGTCACCACTGGGCTTGGTCCCAATAAAGGAAAATGGGCAACAAAGATGGATACATCAATTATCGTTCCCAGAAGGGAATCACCATCTAGACAGGGGGGGAATGTCTGGTATCTTACATTGCCCATGGTAGGAAAGAAGAGTTGCGCCCTTATTGATTGAATGCAGAGACTACATCAGTATTTAGACTGCTACCGGTTGCAGTTACACAGTGAGTACTACTCTGACTGCTGTTTGCCAATGGGTGTTGCGATTTCTTACGCTGAGTTTTACTATCTTTTGGAATGGTGCTGCGAACAGGTGAATGGACTCCATTTGTCTTGTATTATCTAGATGACTCAAATCACCGAGCAAGCACCGGGGAGGACACATGCTCAACGCTAGTGGATACTTTTGCAATAATGACCAGAAAGGTTGGATTACCATTGATTCATGATAAATGACTTATCACATACTTGTTCTTCATTGGAATACAGCGGGATAGAGCGGTACAGGAATGATGCCAAACCCCAGCCAAGGCAACTACTTTCAAGGAGGCAGCAAGAGTTTGCAAAAAGGCGACATTAACACAGCGGCAGCCCTTCATAGGATGTGTTCAACTTTGATGCAAGGGTAATTCCACTGGGTAGTCCATTTATGTGACAGATGGCAAGTGCCAGTATTGGGATAAGACACAAACACCACTTCACCAGACTGAGCAATGGGGTGAAGGAAGACCTGAGAGTATCGGATGAGTTCCTGGCCCTTGTCAGCAGGGTCTCCCTGTGGAGGGATGCCAGAACAGAAGGCGTTCAACTGAAACTTTTAACTGATACATCAGGGAACATTGGCTTTGGTGCTATTCTGGAGATGGGATGGTGTGCCATGGGCTGGCTTAAGAGGTGGAGGCCTACCAGTTTGGCTACCAACAACCCTTTTTCATGCTTTCCCCTATACAAGTAGTGGCCAGCATGTATTTGAAGGATCAGCTGGCCAACAAAGACATAGGGGATAATTTTCTACATCAATGTAGCTTAAAATAATGACACGGAGCAGGATAACATTTACGCCATGCGTCCCTTCTCCACCTTCCAACACCACAGGGTTTTTCATCAGCATGACATGTTCATGCTGGCATAAAACCAATGGAGTCCCATGAAAAATAAGCAGGTGGATTACATCTTTTGCAAACAGAGTGCAAAAACTAAGCATAAGGGCAATTGCACCTATTTTTTCACAATGTAATTATTAAAATGTCATTGAAGGGACCCAACAAGCACGTAGCTGCTAGCATTGGCAGTCCCCTACATCGATTCAATTAGCATTTTTTGTAAATTGGCACCCATAGTGTTTTGGTGGGACAGATGGTGCAGTGTACATGTGCTGAATAAACAGTCAGCAAGATGGCCGCATATAACACAGCTGTTAAGGGCCCTGGCTTTACACTGCCTAAAGAAGAACATCAACTGTGCATGGAGATTTGTTGAACAGTGCAAGAATGTGATAGTTGATGTGTTGTCTCCCTTTCAGTGGGAAGGTTTATCAGAGAGGTGTAAGAAAGGACATATTTCCCATCCGACCTTTAAAGGGTTTGGGCTGCACAACTAAATTTCCTGACAGTGAGTGCACTGTCAATAGTCAGAAAAGATAGATTTGAGGTGGTATCTATACCTGCAGGTAATGGTACAAGTTGGAGTATCTAGGTGCATTGCACTAGCTAGAGGAAGGAACTCTGGTGGACTTCGGAGCAAGGGAGATGTAAGTCATTTTCAGCATTAAGGGTGGCATCAATTACTTTGATAGAAAAGGTTTGGGACAGGGAGAGGCTTCCCAATGGTTTCCGGGTTAAAAAGACAATGGCTGATAACCCTAAGTGGGTGAGAGAAAGAAGGGCAAGAGGAAATTGATATAATTTGCTAGTTTGGAAGGGATCTTTGAAAGCTTACAGGAAGTGTTCAGGAGTGCTTTTGATGCGATCCCATTCTGAGGCATCTTATTTATTAGCATTTTTTGGGGCCATTAGAGTCAGCAAACTGGCAGTGCCCAGGAGAGAAAGGAACAGTAGCACGATGGTGCAATGGGAGAGTTGTTAGTTAGAGAAGGGTTGGGTGGGTTTCAAGATTCCAGTGTCAAAACAGACCAGAGCATTAAGGGAGCCTGGGACTCACTGAAACCTGATGCAGCAGGTGTTACTTGTCCAGTAGCGGTGACAACAGCATATTTGCAACTGTGGCAGGTAGGCAAGCGAGCCCTGCAGGAACACAAACACTGACAATCGTCGCCCTCATGTCAAGAATCAACTACGCAAACAGCCTCTACCTCGGGATGCCGCAATACCTCCTGAACAAATTACAATGCATCTAAAATGCAGCAGCCAGACTCCTCCTCAAACTATCCAGAAGAGACCACATAACTCCGGCAGTAAAACCACTACATTGGCTCCCAATCAAACATTGTATTGCGTTCAAAACAATGTGCATAACACAGCGGACAGGGAGCAGAATTCCTACAAAAGAAAATAATCTACAAGCCAACGAGACTCCTCAGATCAAGCAATGAAATTCGCCTGGAACCAAAACCATACCTCAAGAAAAAACTAGGGGGCTCCTCTTTCTCCCACCTAGCTGCGAAAACCTGGAACAACCTCCCGAAAGAAATAAGAAACACCAAAGACATAGCTCTCAACCATTTATGTCGCAAAGGCGGTGAAAACACCCGATTTTATTTTTGGCGGGTGAGAGGCCCATTGAAACAAGTGGGCGTGCAGGCGGCTTGGCGGGTGAGTCAGCTGTTTACAAGGCGGGTGACACCCGCCAAAAGCGTGTGAGTTGAGAGCTATGCCAAAGACCACCTAAAATTTAGGAAACTTCTAAAATCCTGGCTTCAACACCTCGGAACCAAATTTAAACAACTAAAACAATCAAACAGGAAACACAAAGAACAGATTGACAGAGTATATGATGGCACAGACAACACCCAGGACCAACTAAGGGAAACTCCCACAAGAACAATAGAGACAACGCTAGGTGGAATAGAACACAAGCAACAATCCCATGAGGACAGAAATTCAACATACATGCCCAACACCACAAACAACCTGCCCAATCAGAAAGGATGTAGGGCACGGACATAACTCGCAAGTAAATCAATCCAAACCTAGGTTACAGCAAAGACAAACTGGGATATAAGGGCTAGCTGAATACAAAGCATAATGACAAAGAGATGAGACAGCCTTATCACGCTGAAACTTAACCACCGAAAGGAAACAACCTTCTCGAAATCACAAAGGAGGAGACGCAATAGGAATATGCATCTCTCCTAGCAAGGATACTAAACAACCCCAAAAACTACTAAAAACCTCTCCACTCCTCACACAGCTCTCACACTCTAACCAAACACAACCACACCTCTTAAAGCAGCAGCAACTTGCACGCACTTCACCACACCACAACAACCACACCACACAGACCCCCAAACAAAACAAAAGCACACAACAAACTCATAACCGAATAACACACCAATATGCTCGGCGAACAGTGTTAACCGAACTGGAGCTGCCAACAGTACTTCACAGCTCCCTTGCTCTTTTCCAAACTTTGTCCTACTAACACGCCTAACTTGCCCCCCCCCTTTGTTACAAATCCGCCAGGGGACCACTCCGGTGGTGACAGTGCACGCTACAACTATCCTTTAACATTAACATTAACACAAAGATGGGACACTGCTGCCTAACATTTTAGCAGTTAAGGCTGAAACTTTGGCAGGGTAACATTGGGTTGAACCAGCCAGATATGGAGCACACTGGCTCAGGACTGCGCAGCATCTGAGGCTGCATCAGCAGGCGCAAAGGGTCAAAGTCATATAGAAAAGTAGGACACTGGCATTTGCCCCCTATCCAAGCCACCATAAGGAATTCCTCTTTCACTACCCAATAAACACAACTGTGTCCTTGGGGAAGCTGGTCACCAAAAAATGGGACCCCTGCGGAATGCACCCTCGCCTGCTTTCCCGTCAGTGGTTGTGAGGCGAGGGTGTTTTCTTCCCGCCAAAGAACAATTTGAATAGGAGCTGGTGGCAACTGAGAAGAATGGGAAGCCATAAGGGCCAAAAAAAGGTTGAAAGTGCAAAGTGTGCCACCCATGCCTGTCGTCATTTTTGAAAGAAAGTGCCAATAAGACTGTCAACTCAAGTTGAGAGGCAGGGAGCAAGACAAGTTCATTGAGCTGTATTAGTCAGCAGGGGTATAAATTCCAGTTGCAAGCTACTAGCCAGCCATAAAAGGTTACCTCAGTTCTACACATACACACACCTCATACAATTTCTTACTCGCCAAGAGTCAATTATCGCTAGCACATGACTAGTGGCAACAGTGAATTCTGACCCCTGCATGAATTATGAGTGTACATACAGATGTACGTTTGTTATAGTTTAGGAGACTGTACTGGAGGACTATCTGCGTAGTTGGTGAGGATGACGCCCACCAAGTCACAGAGGGTTTAATGCCTTGGAAGATGTGGCGTTCAGCCACCGGCTGACACCAATTTCTCCGGAGTCGGTAGGCTCTTATTTCCCCTAGCCTCAATTGATTGTTGTAACTCATTGCCTGGAGGGATTTTAAGAGCTGCTCTCTCTCTGCTTCAGATACTTCAGAATACATTGGCCAGGGTTGCCACCAACACCCATAGATCGGCTCACATTTCTAGCGTGCTTCTTAGGCTTCAATAGTTGCCTGTTAGGAGCAGAATTTCATTGCAACTACTTACTTTGGCGTATAAGGCCTTCTTTGGCACTACACGTGGTGCTGGGGGTCAGGCTTTGGAACTACTTACCTGAAGACATCCGTAAAACAGACAACGTATTTGTGTTCTGTAAAACATTGAAATCTATTTGTTTTAACCTTATGCTCTATTGGCTGCTTTCAGGAAACCTTAAAAAATTACAACTATTTACCCTAGTATGCACGTTGAGCTACTGGAACAAGGTGGTCAATCAACGCTATTATTTGGTGCCTGAAAACCCTTATTGTGCCACCTACCATGGACTGCTTGTTCAGCGAAACAGAACCAAGATATGTCAGTGATCTCTTATTGAGTCACACGTGGACTCGTTGCGCGAACCCTGCCCATTTATAAGTAATGAAAACTGAACCTGAGGTAGGCACAGAGGCGGGGGGAGGGGGGCAGGGGGGCAGGCGGGATGGTGTTGGATGCATCTGGAACACGGATTCAGCCCAGAAATGTGATAAGATCCCTTTAGCTGGCTACCATCTTGGCGGCAGGTGGAATGAGTTGCACAATTCTAATTCTAAAGGGGAATTTGACCTCCTAGCAATAAATAGCCCCTTTTTGGGGAGAGTGTTCTTGATGAGACACTTCGAAAGACCCTAATGGTATCCCCTTGTCTTTCCTTTGGGAATGTGGTTGAAGGGGAAATCTTACTCATAAAAGGAGTGGGTGTGGAACTATTCCACAAGCACTAAAAGAATACACAGAAAAATATACTGCAATCCAACCTAGTTATGAAGGATCCAATTTTATCTAACTAGGAAAAAAAGAGAAGAGGAAAAAAGTCACAATAGAATAGGAGACCCATGTAAAATAGCCGCCACTGTTCAATTAAGTCACTGACAGTACAGTTAAGATGGTATCCTTTGGGGAGTAATGTTGATCAATGTCAAAACATGGAAAATACGGGAGCAAAAATCTCACCAGAATGGCAACCCAAGGATCTGTTCAAGTCTCCATGAAGCGTGGCAGCCACACACCAGTCTTACTCAGAATTTCCTTCCATGATGAAAAAGTTCATCAGCATGGAGTGAATGCTTTCCCTCACTGGGCCAGACGCAGGGGCAGTGCCCGTCATCGGCTCTCTTCTGCTGTTGGGAGGTTGCTCCTAGGCACTGACTTGGGGGCACTTATTCAAGTCTTCTACTCACTTGACAGCCTTGAACACCACTTCAGCTGTCCTGTTATCCTACAGTGCGAGGAATAGGTGGGGTGGCCATATTTCCCCCCCCCAGTTACTCTTTCGCATGCAGGCTGATAGCCTTTCCCAGCACTGGCCGACCGTGGGGGTTCTTTCAACCGAAAGCCAACCATCCATACAAATCCAGGGACTGAGCAATATATATTCCATGCGCTTTAAGTTCAAGAATCTTTTCTCATCAATCAGTGCCCCCACACCAACGTATTCACAGGAAACCTTCAGGGCAGGTACAACCCACATTTAGTCAATGTCAGTCGAAAACAATTACCTTCTTACCATCAGTGCTGGATATGGACAACATGTACTGTCGCGAGCGGGGCAGGAGGGTAGCAAGCGGGGGAGGAGATAGCAGAGGCGGGATGGGGTTCGTATTGTCAGTGGTGTGTGTGGGATTGAGTGGCAGATCTGGGTGTCTAAATAATGTGGGTGCCCTAAATATAGAATGCTGATCGCTTTGCATAACAACCAAGAGCATTTCTGGAAAATAAGAATGACCATCAATATATCAAACATGTCTATTATAGTAATTCAAATGAGCATTCCTTCGGAACATGCCATGCACACTGGGTATGTTGCTCATTTCATCTGTCAGAGTAGTAACCATTAGAGTAAAATGTATGTAAAGGAAGGGGGAGGGGCGTTGGGGTAGGGTCCACACAGAACGGCGCTGCAGCAAGACACATTTTGCCAGAGCCTAGCTCTGTCTTGTTTCGATCCAATGCCTTCCCTGCTTACCATGGGACCCCAACTCAAACTCTTACTACAGCTGGTGGCCTCACAATCACAACACAAAGAAGCTGACCTTTGTTATGTGTGTAGGATCTGGTCCATCCTCCCCAGAGGAAAGCTCTTAGAGAGGAGCTGCCCCAGTTGGCAGGCCAAAGTCTATCTGAGCATTCCAAAAAACAACAACGAATATACACAAACACACACACACACATATACATGCACGCACAATGTAAGAATCTCGTCTGGCAAAATGGTTACATGCTCAAGTTACCTTTTAGAATTTGAAGCCCTGTTGGGATTATTCTAAAAAGCCTCACCTCACCATAATACAAATACAGATTTGACAGCATATTTCTAATCAGAAAAGTGGACAAGAACTTCCCTAGGGCGGAGCTGGAGTGGTGCCACACTATGCAAACAGTGGCTGTGTTAACACCCCAGGCAAACCACTGCAGTGAGCTCTGCCTGCAGTCACACATTGTACGGGCCTATGAAATCAGGAATTGTCGCTATACAAATCACAAAGGTGTCAGGCCAGTCCTAGGATGCCTAAGCTTCATACTAGAGTTCTGTCTGCTGGAATCTCTCACGCCATATTAACGTGACATTCCAACACTAATAGTAATGGGCTTGTTGTGTTATAAACCCAAGCTGAGTTGCAGTTTCTTAGTTTGCAAAGTCTAATTATTGCTGTTGCCAACGTTCTGTGTTGTACGACATTTTGTGTGGATTTGCACTGAAGCTGGTGGGAACTTCCCGACTACTCAAAAATTGAATTACACATCACTTTGACTCCAAATACACCAAATCTTAATGCTGCCAACAAACATAACACACTCGGCACACCTCATTCCCAAACACAGTAAATACCATAAAGGTACTTGCAATTGTTAATCTTCTCTGCTGATGCACAGTTATACAAATTTGTAATGCACGGTTTTCTATAAATTCAATGTTAAACCATATTCTAATGGAAACAACGAGCCCTGTAGGAATGCACTTCAGACAGCCCACAAAAGAAAGCCTGAAAAGCCAAATGTCACGTATAAACAAGTACACTAATGTGGCAATTCGTGTTGTGAATGCTGTGCCTTCCTACACTATGCATTGAGCGCATGGTAGCAGTAGTGTGGAGATTCTGACAACAGTCATTTTGTATGTCTACCTACACCACGGGTGCACAAACTTTGGCTCCACGCGTGTGCACACTTTGGCTCTCCAGATGTGCTGAACTACAACTCCCATCAGATATAGCCAGCCTGCCCCAACTAAAGACGTGACACAAATAGAACAGTTTTACAGTATGTGTGTCCTACTGTACAGAGCACACAATATAGATGATGCAGTGTTGACAAGACTCGCGCCTAGAAACACTTGTGTACAGGTGCGTTATAAATGCCATCATGACAGTCAGCGTGTCTGGCTGCACCAAGCACATGATACATAAAGTGCATTGTTTTCAGTCAGCATGCAGTACGCGTGTGACACAACTCGCCGTGCTCACATAGCCATACATCTCAACCTTTGGAGTTACCATGCTGGGTGAAAACAGAGGATTTTAACGGGTGACAGCCCATTGAAGTCTAAGGACAGGTAAAAGGCTTGGCAGGGGAACGAACCGACTCCCTGCTTGGTGAAGCCCGCAAAAAGAGTGTGAGGTGAGAGAGAGGTATGCATAGCTGGTCGCATAGGCTGTGTTATGGTGTGTTCCTGTGTTCTTCCTGTTTCACTTTTAGGGAGACAACGATACGAGGCAAAAATAAACCCCAGAATTGCTCACCTCCACACCAAAGGCCTCAGGCGAAGGACCTATCGGTTGCGTTTTTAGCGAGTACTTGAACCCTCGGGCTCTACTGGGAGAGGACAGACCTGAAACACAAGTTACACATCAAACAACTTGCTGTGCCCGGACGGCTAAACCAGTTATTGTCGGTAAAGCCCTACAGGTTAAGGTAATAAAATATAATAATGCAGAGATACAAGAAAGACATGACAAGAAACCACAACCTCCAACGCGAGGCTTCTTTTTTACGTTTGGAGTCTAGTTGCGCCTTGATATAAGCAAAAGAATAGCATGAATTAGCATGCTCTTATGTAAGTTAATGCCACTACTTGGCCTTTTCAAAGGGGTGCAGGGTGACGAGAAGGGATGGGGGAAGGAGGCGAAAAGAAAGGAATTGGGGGCCATACTGATCTAGTGCCAACTCAAACAGGCCAACGAACACTGTCAGTAAACACCAAATAAGACAGCTCAATGGGACTTCAAAAATCTCCCCATGCATGCTCAGGAAGAAGACCACATCTTCTTGGCATTCTCCTACACCCCTTCATCCAACAGCAACACCCTGCTTAATAGGCTCAACCACACACCAATGAAACTATTAACCATCAAAACAAATCCTTCCCACCCAGGTATGCTGCAGAACACAGTGATGAAACAAGAACATAAGAAGAATTTCCCAACAACAGGAAGATCCCACCACCCTAAAAACCCTCTGTTTATCCTGTAGGCCCCTCATTATCATGGCAACTACAAAACAGCAGTAGAAGAGTTAACCAACGCTGCGTCGGTCCCATACCCATTCTCTTAATGTCCAAATCCACAGACAACTGTAACACAATCAACAGATTCTTCAGTCAGACATAAATGGCTCCACTTTCATGCAAACCACCCCATTAAAGGTGGCATCAACCACTGTGAGAAACCTGAAGGTGTCTCCCTAGCTAGTCTCCGGGGATCTGTCATCCAGGTGGCCAGAACTCAGCTATCGTTATTGGATCCAGTTCCTGGGGGTGGGCTAGTGAGGGAGGATCACCTGGATGGGGGGTCCTTGGGGAGTGGGAGTAGGAAACTGATGGGGGAGACGCGGTATCCCCCTTCTTCTTTCAACACCTTTTCCCCAGCCTACCACGTAGAATATTCCAAAACACTAGTCCCCCCTTTTCCACACAAACACTTTCGCACAACACGAAAGACAACTGACTAACACCAGGGCCATTTACCTGACGTGTCCCAATACCAGGGTCAATTAGAATCAGGAAATCGACTAGAATCACACACACCTGACGCCCTTTCCCTTCCCCATAGGGATAAAAGGTGGAGCACAGGACGAGCAAGGCAGACAGCACGACGTAAGAGCTAACTCAGCACAGCAGTTCAAAAGGAGGCGAAAGATGCCGCAGACAGAGAGGGTGACAAGGAGAGAAGCAATCTTGCACTTTCTAACCAAGGCCCGTGAAACCTCATCAGAAAGTATAAGACCACGAACAATAGCCAGCGTGTGTTGCAGCAGATGTCTATGATACACGAGACCCTCCTTTGCTGATAAACAAGCTGGGTAAGGACGCTGGTCTCGGTGGTACCAACCTTGACTCCAAGGATAAGGAGAGGCACGCGTTTCATCAAAGCTGGTGAGCCGAGGGGAGAATCGATAAGAGGCCGAACTGTATTGAACGAAAAGTAGCCAACAGCATATTTGAACTTTGAGAGGCTTAGTGACACATTGATAAAAGAAGGGGAAAACTAGCATCAAAGGAGTACGGCACCACATGGGTGCTCAAGCAGGAAACTCTGGGCGATTACCCGAAGGTAGAAACTACTGTAACCAGAAGCCTTTGGGAAGAGGCGAAGAATGGCCCAAGTGGTTTTACAGGTGTTTCGTAAAATCCTCTATACAGTTGAAAGTCTTTGACGGACAAATAACTATGAAACCTAAGGGAAGTGAATCCCTCATGTTGAAAACTAACACATGAACTGTGGAAATTAACAAGAGTGAATCCGGCAGAGGGAAGCCGACAGCCAAAAGTCTGCGAGAGTGAACCCGGCAGAGGGAAACCAACAACGACGGGCAAAGCCCGAAAACCTGTTTAAAAAGACAGTAAGATTTGTGAAAGCAAGAAGTATTGCAAGACAAGGGGAAGGGAAGTGTCCCCTTTGTCATTTGGGATCTGAGCCCTGCCGAGGGAGATCCAGGGTGGAAAGCTATCACCCAAAGTTCACTGAGAAGGGAACTGTCTTGTGAATTTGAATACAATTTCTGAGGGGTCTGCGCCCAGAAGAGGGGGACACAAAGGTGAAGCCATCACCTAAAGTATTCGTAGAACAGAACTTTTGTGTTTGTTTGTTGAGAGCATCAGGCTTAAAAGAGACATAACCATCGAAGAAAGTGATACGGAATGGTTAGCTTGTGCTGGGAAGGCTCGAGCGTGTGCTGTGCTCCAAATTCCCACCTTGTCCCGTGCTAAAAACATGAGGAAGTGAGACCTCAACACAATCACACCCTGACTTTTTATTTGAACGCTGTTTCCTTTGTTTTGATACCCTATGCCACACTCTTTCTGTGATTAGTTGTAAGGATTTGGCAATAGGTTTTTCTTAGTATAGGCCCTTTTATTTTGACACAACGCCACTAGGACTGCCTTATTTTTCATTTGATGGTCGACACTTGCTCCCATCTTAGATTTAGGTTTAGTTTAGGCGTTTTTCCATCCTGCATTTATAGTTCAATAAACACCCTTGAACTGTGATCACTTGTGCCTGTCTTTACTGTTGCCACCATGAGCTCCTCACACCACCAACCACGGTGTGTACCACAATGGTTGTTGCTCAGAACAATAACGATGGAAGAGCACACAACATCCTCACAGCCCACCAGGCCACCTCCAATGTGGACAACATCATCCAGCCTCCATTCTAAAGGACTTCACAGGAAACCCACTCATCCCCTATACATTATAAATGCCACACTCAATCAAGGCCTCATACCCTGAAGTACCAAAAAAGAAGCTTACCCTTGACTGGGATATCCTAGCAAACGACTACCCAATAACCCATCTATCCTTCGCTGGAAAGGTCATTGAGAGGGCCACCAACTACATAAAATGATTACCAAATGCAATCCCCTTTGAGATTACCTATTCAAGCTGCATGACGCTTAAACTGCAGCATGCTTATCTAGAATGAGAAATAAAAGCTTTGGGGGGGAAATTTTAAAATAAAAAAACGTTTAGTAATAAAAGCTTCGTAGAAAGACAAATGCCTTCCCTGTATCCTGGAACATCTAACCCTCTACACAGGACATCTTCACACATCAATCACTAAAGCCAAACAACTCCCATCGGAACAAACCTGACAGCAACACCAATAATTTGAAATCACAATGGAAACCCCAAAAACCCTCCCACCTTTTGACTAACCCTCAATTTCTGTCCACCTTAACCACCACACACAAATGCAAATCTGCCACACGCACACAGCTTTTAAAAAAGACCTTTCCAGAGTCTTCGATCATTATAAACGTATATCTTTAACTACAACTGACATACTCTGAGCCTGGCCAACACACGACCACACTATAAGTGAGTGTCGTCCCTCTGGACACAAAGCCTTTACACTTTACATCTAGAAAGCTTACATGCACACAGAGCTAAGGGTACTTCTGATCTGCAACCTCAACTCAAAGACTGCAAACTCACCTTTCCCTCTTTCCCAACTAACCAAAACCATCTACTCTCTTCAGGATCAGCCAGAGCACCTGGAGACCATGCAAGTGTTAGAGGTGAGTGGCACAAATCCTAACGACACAACATAATATACCATAACATAACTGTATGCAAGGCTGCCATAAATTAACATGTTAATGTACCTGCATGACTTGAGTGACGTGCAGCTATACTTTTACCAATGTTACCAGTCATTCAGACAAATACAGCACCAGTTTTGATTTCCATAATGAAACTAACCTCTGCCAGCGACATACCCCAGTGACTGGTTTAACTTGCTAGAGGTCTCCCCACAAATTACACTAGCCAAATAATATTAATGTACATACCATCAAAGCATCTAACTCAACGTGTGCTCGCGCGATGAATAGGGTGGTCATAAACTCGTGTTAGTATATACATATATATATATATATATATATGGAATAGTATGGCATAGCAAGATTTATTATGAAAGCACAAGGTTCAGATTTGTTTCCATCTAATCTGGTTTCTATGCATATGATGCCAATGATTTAACACCAAACCCGTTTGACTTATTTCCAGCCTTCAGAAGTCCAAACTTTACATTCCTTTCCTTTCCAGAGCATGTTCATTCGTGTTCCCTGAATCTAGTAAAGATTATGAACTTCGGAAAAACTACTGTCCTATTTCCCTGATCAATTTAGATTGTAAAATCTTTGACAAAATCTTGGATCATTGTTTAGATCACATCATACCATAATTAAGACTAGCCAACTGGATATGTTAAGCATCACCTTTCCTCAGGTAATTCTAAACCTTTCCATGATATAGTTAATTTAGTGCACTCATGTCCAAATAATTATGCAGCAGTTGCTTCAGATGCTGAAAAAGCTTTGAACTGTGTTATGGTTTTGTCTCTGATGAACCCTTTGTATTCAAATCCCAAAACTAGTATCTTCACTAATGGCATACTTTTCCAATATTTTCCTTTATCTGGAGGGACTAGATAAGGTTGCCCTCTGCCTTCCATCCAGCCATGCACCCACTCCTAGAACTATTAAGACTGGATCCTGGCCTCACTAGTGTTAAAAGTAATGGTTTGGAGGTCAATCTAGCTATATATGCAGATGATAGATTAGTAGTTGTTAAACACTCCGGTATCAGTCTTATTATCTCTTTGAAAGCATTGACTTACCCCATCAATAGCTGGATACCATTATAACATAGGTTGTGTCTTAAGCATGAAATGATGCCCCAATGGTATCAAATACCTAGAAATGTTCTTCTCCTCAACTAAGGATACCATCAAACATACCTTGGATATGCTAATGTCAATATTAATAAAATATAACAATTTATGGATTTCCTACATGTTACTTGGTGGGGTAGACTGGAAGCAATTATAATGTAACACTGGTAAGGCTGTATCTCTTAGATATGTATCCAATCCCATTCCCTACATGATTCCTTAAAATGGTTGATTCTGTTTTGGGCCAAAAGTAAACCCAGGATTGCTATCAGCAAGGTTAAGTATAGCACAGGCACTGGTGGTGTTAATTGTCCTTATTTCAGGTTCCTTCCTATGTCTTTTGCTACAAAACAGGTACAAGTCTGGCTTCTACCTATTGACACTTTTGAGTCTCTGAAGATAGAATATGGTCTATGCCTTTCCCTCTATAAATTGTATTATATGCCTAGCTGGTCTGAACTATTATATTATGACATAGTTAAGGTCACGAATTTACATATCAAAGACAATTACTCATCTCTAAAAGAAAATCTAAATAAAACCAGATTTTATCTGTTTTAGCAAATTCCTGCAAACGAAGGGTAGATGTTTCGTTTGGAAATGTTGGTTGCCAAAAAGTGTTAAGTTTATATCTAAACTTATGAATAAAAACTATTTTCTGTCCTTTGATATGTTTGTTGCATTATATGGTATTCCTCAAGCTGCTTTCTCCCAATACTGAAAACTGTAGAAAGTGAATAAAGAAAAGATTACAAGATTCCCATTGCTAATTGACTCTCCTGACATGCCCCTGACATGGGAGTGTAATATTAAGTCTTGCAATGTGTCAAATTTGTATCCCGTGTAATTTGCATAAGGATTTAAATAATAGATAAACCAATGAAGAACAATGGTAATTGGACTCTAACATACACACTTAGATCAGGATGTGTATAAGTCAATTTGGAGGAATTGTAACAGTAATCTCACTTTGGCAGGCATTGTTGACTAGCTATTGTGGGGATACATGCAGCTGGAAGAAATTAGGGTTCAAAAGAAAGAAAGCTGAAACGCATTTTATGTGAATTCATATGAAAACAGAAAGAAATTTACTGATTCAAGAAGACTAGGCCTTATGTTTCCTGAACTGGTGTGGTATAGTTAGGGAGACTCCATTTTAAATGTCATATTTACTTGCTGACAAAATGGAGTTTCCACATAGGCACACAGAAGCAGTGTTTTACCCACACGCTCACACTTTTGCAGCTTTACTACAAGTTTAAGCGTTGCTACAAGTTTAATTTAATCTTGCACACAATGCCAAGTTCTATTCTAGTACAAGTTGACTTCACTTCAAACAGAATGTTGATAAAATGGTGCGAGTTAAATTGGGAAAGGAGTGCACATTTGTGCTTATACCTCTAGGAGGAGATGGGAGTTACCTTGGAAATACTAGTGATTGATTGTTTCCACATTAAGTTTCATTTTATTAAATGGAAGGTGTGAAACCCCCCATAAATGACGTCATGAATTCTTTTACCAAACATATTGGTTTCAATACACTCAAAATCTATATACGTTATTGTACAGGGTAATGGGAAACCCAAAATCAGGATTGCTGGGAGTTATGTGTGTTCTTTGTACCTGTGTTCCCTCTGCTGCACTGCTATTCACTGCTATTAAATGGTTATCAATCTCACCTCACCGAGAATCAAGTCCAGTGTCTGATTTCTTCGACACTATAATCCAGTACAAGTCACAAATATGAACTAAAATTCTAAAATGAATATTGATTCAGAGCTAAACAAATATCCATGCATAATAATAATTTTGTATTTTGTGTTTTTTCCCGGCTATTGTTTATCTGTTTTGTATTTTTAGGATGCGTTAAATTGTTTATTTTGATGTTTTATTATTGCCGTTTCACATTAAAATAGGAAATTCTGAAGAAGAATGAGAAGCACTTTGACATTTTTGATTGATAACGTTAGTTCCAAACGATAAAGGAATTTCCAACAACTGTTTGCCTTCAAGAAGCACTGAGACATGAAACACATGTACTCATGGCATGTTTTGTGGAATAAACATTCCATAGCAGACAATATTATTACTAACAGCTGAATCGATCCTGCATAAGTACATTAGTTGACATATGATTATTGCTCATGTGCTAATGTGGATCACACAGTTCCAGGTATTCAATTTAGTTTTACTTTTCCATGAACTTTTAAAAATGTAATGTTAGTAAGTTTATCTCTTCATTCTACTGGTCACAATTCATCTCTCAAGCATTTATTTTATTACTTATTACATTATAACCCTCAAAACCATAACAGCCAAGTGGAAAGACATTCAAAACACAGATTTAAACATTTGCTGAAACAGCTTCTGCCATATGCGTGGACTTGAAAATTGTATGATCAAATCTCCAAAACAGTTACTCAAACATGAAGGCCACCGATTGTTTCACTGAACCCTACTTCTCCCCCTCCGGAGCTCCTTGCCTGGCCGTGTTCCTGTACCCATTCTACCTACACCTGCTATCCCTGCAACCTACCAGTAACCCCCTTGGAGTGTCCCCTATGTACTCCGATCTGTTGCTTCCCAGCAAGGTTCACACTGTATACCTCCCATACAGCTTCATACATACAAGAAACCAAATGGCCAATGTTCAAAAAGTACTTATCGAATTGCAATTCTCTAGCTACTTTAACTTCTACAAACATGTGCTTGATTAACTGTAGATATATGTTTTGTAATATTGTATTCTTTAAAGCGTCCCCGATATATAATTTCTAAATTGCTTTCTTACTCTCAATATCCTATTTACGCACCAATGTGAATTAAAATGTGTATCTATTTTGACAACTTATACATTGTCTTCTACTGATAAAAATGAGCTGTTAATTTTCTAATGCATCTAATGTTAGCTCATATATCAGTGTACACTCTACCAACTCCTGCGTCGTCCTTCTGTAATTTGTCTTTTTGTTTCTATTTCTTTCCTTATAAATGATTTGCATCCAATAACTAAATATAACATTTAAAAGATTGCAGATTTTCATTCTGTACTTTTTTAAAATGTATTGAACATTATATAATAGGTCAAGTCTTCTATCTGAGTTATCGATAAAAGGTAGTGGTATCTTAGTATTTTTGCATTAATACTCATTAATGTTGTAAATGGTCCATCATACTGTAATCCCTTGCATGTTCATTAGAACGTAACGGGGGAGGTGGAAGGTCGACCGATTCAAAGCTGGGCGGTGTGTGCTGGTGAAAGGCAGTAGAGGCCCTTCATCCCGAGGCTTAACTGACATAACAATGTTGTAATGTAGCATTCTCACCACAGAGCTTCCTCTGACCCAGCACCCCCTGCATTTAGCTGCCACAGATATCAGGACTTGTGGCAGGGGTTTTGGGGGGGGGCAACACATTTCCCCAGTACTCTACATACTAATTGAATGTACAATAGACTTGAAAACACGGACAGTTGTTTACGATAGGCATAAAGCACTTGTAGCAGCCAAACATGTGGAAAAGACACCAAAAGAGTTCCCTATGGAGTTGCCTGCCTATAGGGAACTCTGGACATTTCTTGGTAGGCCTCTGCACCCTTGCCCTCTTTTTGTGGTAGTCTATTTTATTTCCAAATGTTCTCATAAGAAAAGGGTTGGGGATTGCTCAACCTGTGTAATATAGGGCTACTTTGAACATTATTTCCAGGGCCTCTTTTGGTTCCCAGTCCACCCCTGGTTCTAAGACCCTAGTCCAAAGATCTACAACGAATAGCAAACATTAGGAAACCCAACCACTTCTCTCTTAAAGTGGGTGTTAATATGATTTTTGGTAATTTCCAGCGAGGACAATATCTACCTATGTAGCATTATGGAGGAATACTCTTGCCCTGCCAATATCTCTAATGGTTGTTCCTGCCCATGAAATATCCATGAGATGAGGAAGAGACCATCACTTACTTAGGTGTTCAGCTATGGAAGGAATGTCCCGACTGTTGACCAACGAACATTCCCATAAAGTCTCAAAGGAGTAGAAAAGAAATATGTTTTTAGCAAGCTTCTGTCATAATCCTTGACTTTGTGTCTCTTACATTTGTTTCTTTTAAGGCAGGTTTATCAGCATAAAGCAAAGTATAGCACCCAGTACGTCATACTGCTTTAAACACTCGGGAGATTCAGGTGCTCTGCGTGTAACCTGAACTTCAAAGGTCCAAATCACATCTGGCTAGCTCAAACTCTCTTCCTACGGGGGTTGGTAAATTTGATTATCATTACCTTTCTATTCATGCCTGCAATTCATAGCTCTATAAAACTGGAAGAATGGTAGCGAGTGCAATTTAAAAAAAACATCATTATACGTTTTCCCTGTGCACGTGCTCTGTGATGGAGAACGCTGTAGCATGCCTTACATAAAATGAATGCAATTTTATTATGTGATTAACATCCAACAACCCACCTCCTACCCTTACTGACACCCACTTAACTCTACCCTTGCGCCCTTCGACTTCTTCCTATCTTCAGGCAACATACTTCCTACAAAATGAAACGCTTTCCTGACATCTACCACCAACTCCTCCAACCTCACAAGGCCATCTACATTAACCCAATACAGTGATAACACACCAACACCACGCATACACCTTAGAATTACCCATAGGTACACAATTAGCTCTGGCCTGCTGCACACCAACACTGAGAACAATAAACACCCACCACACACACATTCACACTCCATGGCTGCCTCACACAGCCAATCAAACAGCAATCTCTTCTCTGCTCCCTCTACATCAGTTAACTCATACAAAACCTCTTCTTTTTTTAATACAGGGCTAGAATCGCCAAAAAAGTGAGGCAAATGGCAAAAGCTGTGCCTATCCAGTAACATAACTTAATACCAATGGCGTAGCACTCTGACTTAAGAAATGTTCTGGTTCCAGCACAGTGGGATGGAGACCTACAGCTCCCTCCACTCCACTGTGCATGCTACGAACCAGGAAGCTCTCCATGCTTCTTGGTTTCTGTCTGGCCTGGTGCAGTGTGTGAGCTGTAGGTCTAAAGTCCCTCAAGGAAAACGAATTTGAGCATCAGGTAAGAAACAAAAATATTTTTTGTAAGTGTGTGTGTATGTCAGTGTTGGAGGTTTATGACGTATGTTTGTATTTATGCGTGCCTCCATGCAAAAGTGTGTTATTTATTATGTAATGCGTGTGTGAATGAGTGACTGTATGAAGCATGGATGGCAGGGTGCCTGTGAATGAGCAAGTGTATGGGTGCTCGTGTGAATGACTGAACATTGGGCCTCATTACGAGTCCGGCGGTAAAACCGCCTGGTTACCGCCGGACTCGTATTACCATTCCGCCTCTGTGACTCCCGGAATTACCAGGGCATTAGAGCCCTGGTGTCCCGGGAATTCCGGAGGCGGAATTCGGTAAATCCCCATTCCCATTGAGTCCCATAAGACTCAATGGGAATGGGGAAGTGGAAACACCGGCACCATCTCGTGATGGTGCCGGTGTTTCCACGTCCGCCTGCAGGCGGGAGGTGTTCAACCCGCCAGGTCAGACCTGGCGGGAAGATCACCTCCTGCCTGCAGGACTCGGGATTGGGCGGTCCAGAATTAACAGTGGCGGCGGGTTACCCGCCACTGTTAATTCCGGACCGCCCGACCTGGAATGAGGCCCATTGTGTTAATGTGTGTGCGTGTGTGTTCTTGCTGGGCTGGCGACAGATTAACTGATTTTGGCAGGGGGTTGAGAGGCTCGCTGGGGGCTAGGGACCGGCCTGGTGGGGAGAAGCGAGAGGCTTCTCTCCCAGTATTACAGCATTTTCCATCCATGATAAAGCAGCATAAGTCTTAGTACGTAGTTAGACTGTCATTTTGGTACAGCCAGTCTAGCCATTTGTTACTGTGGCATGACATTTTTAATGGGCATCCAACCATGATAACGGAAGCATATTTGTTATTACCTGGCTAGTCTGGCATTTTGGTGCAGCCAGTCTAGCCATCTCTTACTGTGGTATGACATTTTTTACTGGGCATCTATGATAAAGCAAGCATGATATGTGTTATTATTTTATTTGATTGGATATTTGTTAGGCGCCTATACAACAAATGTTGTTTTAAGGCACCACAAGACAAAAAAAAGGGGGGAACAAGGGAGAAAGATAACAATAACGGCCCTACTAGGCCTTGTGACATTCAGATCGTGCAAGTGCAGTAACAAGAAGTGCAAGGGGGGGAGCCGGTCTGCGTGAATGCGAAGTGCCAGGGTGGGAAGGGGAGTGCAGGGTAAAGAGCAGAGGTGGCAATTAAAAAGGAGGGGTGGAGGAGGGTGGGAAAGGAGGGCAACAGGGGCAATGTGAGTGCTAAGGGGAGGACAGAAGGGCAAGTGCCAGGGATTGCATGGGGTGCGGGTCCACATGCTAAGTGCGAGGAGGGGATGGACTGGGAGGGGGGGCCTGGTGCCTTATAGAACTCGAAAGGAACCAGGCAGCCAGTCACTGTGGCAGACGGGGTGTTAGCAGGGGAGAGGGAAGGAGGAGGGGAAAAAGAGGGTCTTGAGGAGCTTCCCGGAACTTAAGGAAATCTGGCTCAAGCCTGAGAGGGGCAGGGAGACCATTCCAGAGGGAGGCTCCAGCGGAGGAGAGAGATCTACCCCCCACTCTCTGCTTAGCGAAGCGCCTGATCAGCAAAGAGTTAGAGCTAAAAAACTGAAGGGCTCTATAAAGGAAGTATTTAGGGAGAGAGAGTTGGATGGGGCAGGGCCCTAGGCTCCAGAAAGCCTTGTGGATGATCATAGGGTCTTAAATTGGATCCTAGCAGCAACTGGGAGCCAGTGGAGAGATTTTAGGGCTGGGGAGATGTGATCCCTGGGTTTAAGACCAAGGATAAATCTTGCAGTCCTTTTTTGAATTAGTTGAAGGGAGGATAAAGGAAGATTGAGGAAGAGGCTGTTGCAGTAGCCCAGCCTGGGGAGGACCAGATCTCTGGAGAAACTGAGTTTCTGGGGGAAGGTGAGGAAAGGGAGAATGCCTCTAAGGAGGTGCAGATAGCATGTTTATTACGTGGCTAGACTGGCATTTTGATGCGGCTAGTCCAGCTATTTCTTTCAGTGGCATGGCATTTTGTTGTGGGCGTCTGTGGTAAGATAAACATGCTATGTGTTATTATGTGGCTAAACTGGCATTTTGGTGCAGCTATTTTGGGCATGTTTTCTATTTGTGGCCTGGCCTTTTTAATGGCAAAGGCAACATGAGTATTTCCTTACGCAGGGATACTGCCATATATTGGCAGAGCCCGTCTGGACATGTTTTCTTATTGTATCATTAATGACATAAGCACAACGTAAAGATGAGTATGTTCTTATCTGGGAATACTGGCTTGAAATATTTTTATACTGGCATATATTGTGGACAGAGGCATCATTAAAATGCGTTGGGAAATGCTCCTGTGCACTGTTGGTGAATTGCATCTATTAGGTTTTTGGATTGGAGTTACCCTACAAAACCAATTGCAAACAGTCTGGCTTTTTACAAATTCTTCACAGAAAGTGTGCTGTATAATTAATCTCAACCTATTAGTCAAAAATACTTCTCGAATGTCGGAGGAAAACCACTGACCGACTTTGATTGGTTCAGACTCCCTCGCTAAGATTGGTCACTGTGGCATATTTGTGGGAAATGTTTACACACCACCAATTATATAATTCACCAGCCGCTACCGGGTGAGTGGCTGGTGGGTGAATGGGTATGAATGTGTGAATGGAAGGTTGGGGCCCAGGCAAAGGTCATTGGATCATCGACATTTTCCTACATGTTTTACTGGTATTTTTGGGCAAAGCCAAGTTGATGAATGTTGTAATGTGGAGGAGGGTTTGGGGTTGAGGGTTTATAGAACAATGGGGCAGGCAGACTGCACGTTTTCTTTCTAAAGCCTTGAATTTTTTACCGGGCTGGTCTGGCATTTGGGTAGGGCCAGTCTAGCAATTTCTTACTGTGGCATCTATGATAAAGGAAACACAATATGTGTTATTACGTGGTTAGACTTTTAATGCAGCCAGTCTAGTACTAAGGCTGCTGTTCAAAATGTAACGCCACAGAGCGCAATGGAAAAACTCGAGCAACAGATGGGGAAAGAGACAGTGATTTCTTTAGATGCTTTCCCGGTTCTTGGTCCTGAAAATGAGTAGTCTGGGTAGTCTGATGCACATGGTACAATCCTGGAGACTAACTGGAAGACCAGCTAGAATAACAGCCGGGCAGAGTTTACAGGTGTCATGGGTTGCACTAAGCGCATTATAGGACTACCCAGCTGTTGGCCTGCTCCAGACCCCCTGAAACATCATCACAGGGTGCTGATTGTCAATCGGTCTCCATGGATGTTGGCGTTGGTGTGACTAAGACTTAGGCAGGAGTGCTTGGCATGGTGGGGAGCAAGTCCGAAGATCCACTAACAGGTATAAAACTGAGGAATGTCGCCCAGAGGCAGCTTATTTAGACATAGGTCCCTTGGAGGAGTGCATAAAACTTGACATGAACATTCAAAAGGTGGAGTCATAGAAACAAATAATTGCTTAAACACAGATTAATTAATGTAATACGAGAGGCTCTATCTTTTACAGATGTGTCTTTTAAATTGTTTACTTCTATACAAATTGTATGTGATTAGATGTACTGAGTAGGCTGCAATGTATGTTAGGCTTTAATAACTCCTGTTTTAGGTCCTGCCTGACACAGTGCAAGGGCACCTTTGCAAAAAAAGGGAATTGAACAAATCAATGCTACTTTCATGGTGCTTGGTTTGAGTTCATCAATCCCAGTGTAGGTTTGTGCAAAGAGGTTACTGCTACTGTAGATGTAGGAAAATATTGATTAAACGCGGCAGTTAGCTCCCAGTTGTCGATTGCTGATTTGTCAAAGTATAGGTTGGAGGGTACTCTGAAGTAACGGTGTTGATATCAAGATAAGCCTCTGAAGCAGTACATGGGTGCATTCAGTGGTTAGAGCCACTCACCTCTAACGCCGATTGACACTATAGCTGCAACACAGGCTGATATGTGTCTTGCTAAAAGTCATCTGAATTTGATATCTTCAAATGTAGCCGGAGTAAAGAAAAAGCAACTTGATGCTAATTGGTTGACGTACATTAGAAATGTTCATATAATTTGTTTGCATAAACATGGTTGTTCGATTAATTTATTTTGTAGAGCCATTTTAGTTTCTCTGCGACGGCTGTGAGATATATCCTTGGGGTCACTACAAGGGTTCATGGTGACGCTGATGCGTCATGCTTTGCCTTTCTTCATGGTGAGTCTGATCAGATGATTGTACTATCTTTATCTGACCCCAACACAGCCCAGAAATTGATGATTCCTAGCATTTATAATCCTCTAAAATTAAACGGGCCTTTTATAATTAAACTAAAGAATGTTATAGGAGAGGCTTCAAATAATGGAACACTGCATAATGTAATAATTATGGTAGATTGCAATGCTAAACTAGGGCCTTCAAATTCAGAGGTTAATGAAAATAGAACTTTGGAGGAATTATGCCGAGTACCAGAAAGGAATATTTTAAGTCTGAAACATGGTTCTGGAGGAAGGGCTTTCAAAAATTGTATTAAGGAATACCCTCAGGTGGAACTAAATGGTAGATGTGCAAGCGAATTCAGTGGCGGCTCGTCTATAACGGGCGAGGGGGCACCAACCCGCCAGTACCCTCACCCTATGAAAGATGGGTGGGTCCAGTCTGGACATTTCATTACTGTGGCCTGGCAGTTTTGACTGCGCATCAAGGGTGAAGGCAGCATGATGAGTGTTTCTACATGATAAAGGCCCACATTGTTGGGTCCAGTGTGGACATGTTTCTTTACTGTGGCATGGCATATTTTAATGGGCATTAAGGGTGAAGATAGCATAGTGAGTGTTCTTATGTGGTACTGACCCACATTGGTGGTCCAGTATGGACATATTTATTTACTGTGGCATGGCATTTTGTGCTGGGTATCAAGGATAGAGTCAGCATGATGAGTGTTCCTATGCGGTACGAGCACATATTGGCAGGACCAGAAAAGGAGTTTGAAAATGTTCCTGTGCAAGTGTTACGCTACAAAACTTATTGCAAGCCATGGCTTTTTACCCGTTTTAAGTGTGCTGCAAATGAACGATTTCAACTCATTATTTGTTTACATTTTATCGGGGAGAGACCCCCTCCAACCCTTAACCTACCAGTACTGGGCGAATTTCCCCCTAGACACACCTTTAGGAGGGGGGGAAGCTCTCTCTACAATTATTATTTGCTACATAGTAGATTGGTTTTCCTTTGATATCTATGCCTACGTAGAATAGGGATGCACTAGAGGGAATTATTAATTTCCAAGAAATTAAGGATATTTTAATAATGATGTTAAATAGCTAAGGGGTTTCACAGATATTGGTCAGTGTATATGAGCTCTCAGTATGGGCTAGCTGAACAAAATCCTTCGGTAACAGTAGGGTGCCTGTACATGAGGGACAGGTTAAGATATGGGATGCCCCAGGATTTTCTTTGTTTTGGAGCACAACATTACAAAAAGCAAACATAACTGGAAAAGTGTTGAGCAGTGTTTGCTCTGCTAGGTAGATTCTTAGTCTTAGGAAGTTACAGAAAATATGAAAGCAGGAGAATATGTTGTGAAAAAATGGGAAATTTTGGAGAAGGTTGTAGGTATGAATGATAGCAAATCCTTTTGGAAGTTGGTTACAAATGGATGTGATAACGATGGAGCAGAAACAGGCAAGCTGGACGGCCTATTTTCAGAGATTTCATTTTGATTCAGCTTTGGCAAAGGATGATGCCTTTAGTAATTGTCCGAGAAGTGACATCGTTTTCACTGAGGAAGAGATTTGTGTGTTCATTAGCTGCTTTAAAAATAGGAAATCTGCAGACCCAGAAGAACTAAGATCGAACATTTTTACTACGTTCCACTCCTGGTGGTCGTCTATTGTAAAAAGCTGTTTGACGCAATTGGCGAAAAATAGGCTTCATGCAAGCTCTTGGAAATGTAGGGTGATTGTTCCCATACTGAAGAAAGGCTCAACCTGCAACCCCCATTGCTTTTGTCCAATTTCTTTACTAGATATATCAAGTACAAGTGTCTTGAAATGCTTGCTGTTCAGATTGGAGGAGTGTGAAGTGATGGGGCCGAGGCTTCAGGTAAGTTTTATAGTCTTTATTTAACAGGGACGCCCGGAGCCCAACGCCACCTCCAACCTCAACCGTAACGGTCCGCCTCTGCCCCGCGATCCAGCACGTTCCAATAACAACAAGGGGGCTCGCGGGACAGACGCAGATCAAGCCAGCAAAACAAAACAACAATCAAATCATTACATATCTTTCCCCCTAAAAATAACAACAAAAATAAACATATTAAATGTAATACAACCAATCTCTAAAATTAAATAAATAAAACAGAATAAGGTACAGTATGCTGTAACTAATGTACATAATCACCCAACTATCCCGGTTCCCTCGTAATTCTCTTTCTCTGGGTTACAACTGTATCACTCATACCAGATGCAGCACCAAACTCTCTCTACAGACCCCCTTCTCTCACACCTTCACCCCCAACCTGTTTGCTCTCCCAATCAACACCATGTACATCCTACCTCACCACCCTGAAAAACTTATTGCAAGCCATGGCTTTTTACCCGTTTTAAGTGCGCTGAAGAATAACTACACCATTCCTCACTACAGCAATTTTCTTAGGGCCAATAAATCTACTTTCAACACACTTGTTTGTGGATCTGGGATTTTTAATATACACCGATTCTCCCACCTTCCACTCACAAATGTTCACACCTTCTCTTCTGTCAAACTGCTCTTTATTTCTTTCTTGTTGTCCTTGTCTAACTAATCTCATTATCTCCTTTCTGTTCACCACAACTGATCTCGCCAGGCCTAACTGACCTGGGCAAAGCTTGGTCCCATGTTCTCTTCCCTTGAGAGAGACAAAAGAAGAAACGCCTGTAACTGAGTGTGGCGTGGTCACATAGCTCCAAGTCATATGATTAAGCACCTCCCTCCACGGTTGACCCGTGAGCATTGCCATTTGGATTCCCCCTTTCAAATATCTATTGACTCTCACCAACAACCCGTTGGCTCTTGGATGGTATGGTGCCATCCTCGCATGCGCAATGCCGTAGCTAACCAAAAATTCTTCATCACCTCCGACACAAACTATACTTCGTTATCAGACACCAACTCAGTTGGACATCCTTCCTTGAGAAAAATCTGTTCTAAAAATAAAATAAAATCCTTGGCTGTCACCTCTCTAACTGCTTCCCATTCCTCCCACTTGGAGTGATAGTCCACCAACACAAACAAATATTTGAACCCATCGCCTAACCCCGCAATAGGGCCCATAATATCCACTGCCAATTTTACCCAAGGTTGGCCTGGCACCGTGTTGGGAACCATGGGTGTCTCCCGTACCACTCTACTTTTGTCACTCGACTGGCAGGATGCACAATACTTTACACACCTCTCTGCCATCTTATCCATTCCTGGCCAGCGGTAACTTTGTCTTAATTTTCGCTTCACTGCCCCCTCACCAGGATGCCCTGGATGCGCCAAATCCACCAGACCAACTCTAAGTGTCTCCGGAGGTACGAAGTACTGTCCTCTCCTCAGCCTCCCTTCAATAAGATTTAGTTCCTCCCTGACTTCCCAACACACCTCAAACCTTTTGTCAAGAACTTGCTTATCTGGCCAGCCATCCAGCGTCCACTGCTTGATCAACTTCAAGTAATCATCCAAAAGTTCTTCTTGAAGCCATTTCTCCCATCCCACTGCACTCTCCACTTCAGCCACCACACATTCTTCTCCCTCCTCTGTTCCTACCCCTTCTCCCTTCTCCCCAGGTAACATAGAGAGGCAATCCGCTACCACATTCTTTTTTCCCGGCAGGTAGCTCACAACAAAATTGTATGTATGAAGGCCTAAAGCCCACCTGCTAATCCTGGGGGATCCCAATGCCCATCTACCACTCTCAAAGAGCTGTACCATTGGTTTATGGTCTGACCTTACAATAAACCTCCTCCCCCTCAAGAAATATTTAAAATGATTCACTGCCCAAAACATTGCCAAGGACTCAAGCTCAATGACTAAGTAATTTCCTTCTGCTCCCCTTAGAGTCCGAGAAGCAAAAGCTATTACTCTCTCAGAGTTGTTCCTATCATACTGCATTAATGTTGCACCTAGAACTAACACAGTGCCATCTACCGCCAAAACACACTTGTCTGCAGGGTCAAACTTGACAATCGTGGGTGCCTTAGCTACCCCTTCTTTGTTTTTACCTGATGCCTCTTCACAGTCCGCACCCCACTGAAACTTCACTCCCTTTTTTAATAAGCTTCTCACTGGCGTAGAAATCATTGTGAAATCTTTTACGAACTTATGGTAGTATTCCGCCAAACCAAGGAACGACCTCAACTGATCCTTATCTGTTAGCGGAGGTGCACTCCTGACAGCTTCCACAAGACTTTCCTTTGGTCTCACACCCTCACTGCAAATCACATGCTGCAAAAATCCCACATACTCTACTCCAATTTAGCATTTGCTCCAACACACTGTCAATCCAGCATCTCTAATTCTGCTTAACACCTGCCTAAGAACCTCATCATGCTCCATTCCTAAATTAGCATAAACCAACATAATATCTTGGAAGATCACAATGTTGGGCACCCCCTCCATTATTGTCTCCATCAACCTTTGAGAAACGTCTGCCGCTGACGCCAGCCCAAATGGCATTCTGCAAAACTTGAAAGTCCCCAAAGTGGTCACAAACGCCGTTAAATGCTGGCAATTGTCAGTCAGGGGTACTTGGCGATAAGCTTGGGATAGATCTATAACAGAGAAGAGTCTTGCACCATTCAAAGTTGTCAACTTTTCACCAATGATGCGAAGAGGGTGTCTGTCAACTAAAAAGTTCCTGTTCAAGTCTCTTAAGTCCACACAGAGTCTTATCTCTCCATTCGGCTTCGCAGCAACACCACTGGGAACAACCATTCAGAACTTTCAATCTTTTCAATAATTCCTCTTTGCAACAACCTCTCAATTTCCAGTTTCACTTTATCGCTCAGGTTCTGAGGTACTGGCCTCACTTTGTGCACTTTGGGAATAGCTCCACTCTTGAGGTTGATTTCATGTTCCAATCCTCTCAGCATTCCCATCTCTTCCGTAAATACATTTAGAAACTCTTGTTCCCATTTATCCCTCACTTCAGCGATGGTGATAGGGCATTCAGAACTAACCTGTATACTAATCCCTAAATTGCGCTGCTCACTCCAACCTAGGAGTGACAATCCCTCCTGGCGGACAGACATCAGCTTCACAACTCCTGCCCTTGTACTTGACAGTCGCTGGAAACGTTCCCAAAACTTCAGTTTTAACTTTGCCATAGGCATATGGTTCAATTCCATGTTCACTTCGGTGTCCTATTTTCCCTTGCACTCAACTTTCAAAGGTTCTTCTTGATATTATTGTGCAGGGAGAGCAGCTGTCAACCTTCATTGTGACAACTCTTCCATCGATTAAGAAAACATCTGTTGGTCCCTTTCCGCCAGTGGACATATCGGCTACTTCAAGTACATGCTTTGCTTGGCAACTCTGTGGGACCACAGAACTTTCTTCTTGCTCTGGAAATATTCCTCCACCCTCCACAATCTCCACTTGTCCGGACTCACGGCAAACCCTTGCGAAATGTCCCTTCCTTTTACATTTCAAACAATTAACATTTCTGCAAAACATACTTGTTGAAATGTGGCGATTGCTTCCACACTTGAAGCATTTGACTTCTCTGTTCGTACTGGATTTCTTGGTGCCTTTTATCGCTGCAACCTCACTCCCTTGTTTGTCTCCCCCATGGTTGACATATATTTGCATGTCTGCTCCAAACTTCTAGCCATTTCTACGGCCATCTCTAAAGGAAGATCCTTAGAAAGTAATCTCCCCTGCATCTTGGCACTACTGGTGCAGCAAACTAGTTGATCTCGAATGAGTGAATCTGTGAGTGGCACAAAATCGCAGGTGTCACTCAGTGTTCTCAATGCAGCGATAACATTCTCTACTGGTTCCTGTGGCTCTTGAGATCTCTGGAAAAATGTATGTCTTTCAAATGTGGTGTTTCATTTGGGCTCAAAATGAATTGACAATCTCCTTTCAGTTGTACTGTATTGATCAGCATCTCCTTGGCCTTTTTGTGGCGGATCTGGCAGCCCATCGAGGACACTGCAGCCTTCTGTCCCCAGATTATGCAATAAAATCGCCTCCTTTCTGGCAGGCGCAAACATTTCTCCCCCAATGGCAAAGTATGTGTCAAACAACTTCTTCCATCGGTCCCGCCTAATGGATGGTGTGCCGGGTTCTGGTAGGAAAGGTGGTGGTGGGGGCATGATTGCCGCTGCCATGTTTGAACAGACTGTGTAATACTTTTAATTTTCTTCCGTATTATGTATCAGTCTGAGAACTCCTTTTTTCAAAACCTGGAAGCGTATATCTTCCTTGGTGAAAAAAAGTTCTATTTAATGTGCCAAAAGTGACAACATGAAATTTTAATCAGGTGCAACTCCTCCTTCCATACAAAGTTGCCTTATTTGCTTAATGACCAGAGACCAGGCACTGTAGTCTTCTAGACCCACAGTGTGTGTCTCTTTGCAGGTTTACAGGCCTTCTGCTGCAATTGGAAACCCTTTCCCATTGAACTCAACCAGTAGCGTAACGTTGTTGCTGGCTCTGCCTCTCCCTGAGCCCAGGGACGTGCTGATGAGGAAGGAGGAGGTCTGGCACGGCCGCTTTCTAAGGAAAGGGCCGACTGTGATCCTTTGTGGGCTGTAGCCCCCAGCGAGGTCTCAAGGTCTCCCCCCCATCTCCTCACCTTGGCAGGACGTGCAGCAGAACAGCTGATTCGGGGGCGCTGGCCTGTCCCTCCATGACGCGGTGCAGTCAACAGTGACAGAGCAGCTGATCGGAGGCGCTGGTCCGTTTCTTCGTGACATGGCACAGTACTTCTCCCGCGGCGGGCCCGCTCTACCCGCATCCCATCCTCGTCTCCAAATGAAGTGATGGAGCCGAGGCTTCAGCTAAGTTTTATAGTCTTTATTTAACAGGCCCACCCGGAGCCCAACGCCACATCCAACCTCAACCGTAACGGTTTGCCTGTGCCCCGCGATCCCGCACGTTCCAATAACAACGAGGGGGCTCGCGGGACAGATGCAGATCACGCCAGCAAAACAAAACAGGAACTAAATCATTACAGAGTGCTTTCCTATTAGAAATATACTACAGCCCTCAGAAGCTGGTTTCAGGATAGGGTTCAGTACTAAAAAACACTTTTTCACTCAGAACACTATTATTGTGAAATATTGCAAGTTTGGGGGAGTCTGTACCTGGCTTTCTTGGAGCTAGTTAAAGCTTTTGTTTCAATAAATAGAAATACACTGTGGCAAAAGCCAAATGTTTTTGGAGTACACAAGGGACTATTAAACCTCATTTTAGCTTGTATGTGGAAGAATACATGATTTGCAGGCCGTTTAACAACAGTTCCCACCTACTAATAAAGGGGTTTAGCTGAGTTGCCCTTTAGTGCCTCTTGGGTTGTTGCGAGGCGGACCACTTGATAAAGGTTTTTCATAAGAAGTAATTTTATTACCTTAAAAGGGTGTGATAAACGCCTTGCTTTCCCTAGCATAACGTGGCTTTCCCTGACTATAAAACTAAGACTAAAGGAATACACTCTAATACAAAAAGGTTTCCGTCCTTCACACTTATACATACAACAAAAACAAGTATAGGTATTTATGTGGCTGTTCAGATTGAACAAAATAATAATAACAACATATTCTTATCACCAGGGTCGGATCCCCTTCCCCAGGATCAAGGTACAATTTCCGAAATAAAAGTTCAAATGGATAAAGTTCACTCCAATAATCAGGTTCTACTACAAAAAGTAGCACAGAGCGGTTCCTCCCAATAGCCAAGTCCTGTTTCGAACACAAAGTTCCGTCACTCCTGGAGGGTTTCACTTGGTGTCGTTATTGCCTTATAATTAAATAATTTTCATCACTCTTCAGCATAAAGTTCCCACAGGCTTTTGTTTGTCAAACCAAATGTCTTTGTCTTCACTCTTCCAGCGAATATTTCAATATGATTTCTCTTATCTTGAGAAAGACAACTACTACACACTTCTTCTTTATACACAACAATGTATTTGTCAGGATGGTTTTACAACAGTTCATCAAACACATTAGTGCCACTGCCACTTTCTCTCCGCCACAACCTATCATCACAATGCAGTACTTCAATGTCTTCTTCCCGGTTCAATGTCTTCTTCCCGGTTCACTAACCTGCCAGGACTACCACTAACAATCCCTTTCCCAGTGTAGTCGTCTGCCAGGAAAAATCTCCTAACAATACTATAGTACTCTGCGCTGTGGTTTACTTCAAACATCATTAAAGTCTTTTGACTTTCAATAACAGTAAAATGCACAACTTCTTCCATAAGGATACAACACCCATTGATGCTGTTTGTTCCACTGATTGATTGGCCACATGCAATACAGGCTATACTCATCTCCTCCTTACCAAGCTCCACAAGGAGGGCCACTTTCCTGCCACCTTTGGGTTTCCACTATCACACCAGGTAATTGTTGTTAATGTCTTTTATTCAAGTTTCTTTCTTCGAGAAAGTTGTTTTCCCTTTTTTTCCCAATAACCGTTCTTTGGTTTAGGCAATGCTGGTTGTTATCTCTCTCACATATTGCCTCCTCTTTACTTTGGCAATGCTGGTTACAGTTTTGGTTTAATATTGCCTCTCTTTATTTTGCCAATGATGGTTACATGTTGGGTTCAATACTGCCCCCTCTTTCCGTGGGCAATGGTATTCAAAGCCTTTCTTAAATATCGTTCTCTCTTTACTTGGGCAGTGATAGTTAAATACTTTCTTCTCTCGTTTCCTCTTCACATTAGGTTTGTGCCAAAAACACTTTCTTTCAATAGTTTGGTATTCAAAAGCTCTATAAGCGGACAGCGGTTTACTACGGAGCGCCCCAGGCTCACTTGTCAGAGGCCAACTCACTGGTCTCTCTGAGCATGTCTGCGTATCCTGCTGCCGCTGACACTTCTCTGCTCATCGGATTCAGAGCTTCTGACAGCTCCGGTTGCAGTCCCATGACTCACGCCTTCCTGAACAGTATTCCACGTTCCTCCTCTATCTCGCCCGGTGCTCGTCAGCCACTGGAGCCAGACACAAGGCAGTGTGAGCGCTTCTCTCCCATGGGGTAACCTGCAACAGCAGCGTCTCACGCTGCGCGACCTCTGCAATTCGGGCTTCTCCTTCTTACGACTCTCTCAGCACCATCAACCGCTACAGAAACGGTGGTGGTCCCGGCGTCCTTGCTTCTCTGCCACTGCATACACGGCTGCTTATAGCGTCTCGTACTACTACTGCTGCTACTTCTCTCTTTGATCTGCACTAAATAATCAAAATTACTGCTCAGGTGTAGGTTGTCAGGAACACAAGACTGCATACTGCAGTTCTGTGCCTCTGAGCCCCTCTTCCTCGTTCCAGTACCTATGGCACCATGGGTCCTGAAGTCCCCAAATGTCTTATTCTTCTTTTTATCACAGGTTTTGTTTTTAACTTTACTTAACTTAATTTCACAACTCAACCCAAAGGGGAAATCACATTTCTCAGAAATAATGATATGATGTTCTGAGCCTTACATGTTCTATTCTTATGCTGACCATAAGGGTTTCCATTACTAACATATTGGGTACCTTTGGGAAGGGGAGTCGTACTCTTACAGCAAGCCATTAGGTATTCTGGCATCATAGATATCTCACACTCTGAAGAAGACGAGTAGTGCGTCTCTCCTAGCAGAGCCCTCCTATTACATTGGGGGCCTTCTCCTCCCAGATGATCTACCCGGCTACTACCACCCCCAGGGTTAGGGTCAGGTAGCGGCTGCCTTTTCAGGCCACCTGGAAGGAAACTTTAGGCAGGGAGTTTGTTAGGACATTGCAGGACTTATCACAGTATTCAGGGTTAAGGTTTGTTCTATGATTTTATATGGCAGTGAAATCTGGGGCTATTCAAATTGCCATGCCCTGTTGGTGGTGCAAAATAAATGTTTGTGCCGGATAACAGGGTTCTCAATCCCCCACCTCCCCAGGTACACCTAGTGATGCCTTAAGACTGGAATTGGAAGTCGCCAATCTTGAGGTGCTGGCGATTAGATTTCTTGAAAGCTCGTTTGGGCTACTCTTTGAACTCTAATGTGTACCATGGTACATGCAAGATTTGAGACTCCCCGGCTAAAGACAAATTCCTCAGGTATTATAAGGGCTGTAAACGCTTGGCAAGTGTGCGTGATGTGAGGTGGATGCACTCCAGTGTAACTCGCTGCACTAGCCTAAAGTATTATTTAAGGAAAGGGCTCACCAGAAGCAGAGGGATGTGGACATTCAAAACGCTTATAATTTCTTATAAACTGGTTTAAGAGTGCTTACCCCGCAGGGAGGAAAAATGTGTAAAACAAAATCTCCAGATTGTAGAAGGCTGGTGTTGATCCTCCCCTGAGCATTAAGAGGAAGAATATTTAGATGAAGTGGACAGGTGTTTTTGTAATACAGATGAAGATCTTGCAAATTGTTTTATAATTTGCTGTTGCTTCACTGAATTGCGTAAGATTTGGTTCAGACCTTTTTTGTGCTTTAACGGGGTGTTAGTGTTGCCCAAATTTTATGAAATGTTGAAATATAAATTTGTTTGTATGTGATTGTATCTAAATTAAGAGAAATTCGATTCAATAAATTACTAACTTATTTACTCTATCTACAGAAATAAAGCCTCCAACTGTATGGCTTGACACTTCACTTGAGCCACATAGAATAAAATGTAACTTAAGCCTCACTTAAGCAGTCACTGTCATTTTACAGTATCAGACACTAGGAGGGAAATATTTACACGTTTAGGGTGTTGGGGGGACATGGGGTGGCAGTTTGGAATTCGCTGCCGTAAGCCCCAAGTCAGCATTCCTCTTAAGATGTGATTTTAAAGTAGGTCAGAGCACACCTATTTGATCTGGGGTTAGTTTGTGGCTCTGGGGGTTTCTTCTGATTCTTATCTTGACCATGACTAGGCATTTAGACTTCTTGGGTGATTTTTTATGTGGAGCGGCTTGGGTCATGTCTTTGTGTGCACTGTGTGGTTAATAAATTATTTCTATCTATAGATCTTAAACAATCTTATAGAAAGACACACACTCTGAGAAAACCCTCATTCTAATGGTGGTCAGAATAATAGCTCAGCATATAGTTAATGTCTGCCCCTGTAGCTGCACAGATACCTTTTGCACACCACAACTGTTCGATCTAAGAAAGGACAAGACATACCTCAAAGGATGCCAAATAGCTGGCTACTCATAAACATAAACACAATAGCATCATGACAAAATAGTCTTCAGGCTTCATTCCAGACTTTCTCCACCAACCAATGCCGTAAGGGTCAGTTGAGGAAGCTTGTCATTCATTACACCTCCCTTCCTCAGCCCTCAATCTCTGTCATTGTTAAGCATGGGGAAAGTCCCCCTCCACAGACTGTCTAATGGGCTCCCATCAAGTTAACATCTTTTCAAATAAGCATAATGTGATTTTCAAAAGGAAGGCCTGTTGAGGACTTATCCACTGAAAGCCTTTGGTCAGTGTAGATGCCATTAGCTTGTATGTGGCAAAATAGAATCATTCATTTGCCGGCCATATAACAAGATCTTTGCAGTCAATGCAAAGCTTGAATCTCTTTATGAATTAACAACACTCATAAATAAAATATGTTTTCCTCCGTAACTTTTTAACTCAGTTCACCAAATTAGTCAAGCAACTGGATGCGCTAAGTCATTGAATTTACAAAAGTACATGTTGGATCAAGTTTCTTTTTGCATTGGTTTTTATATACATATTAACAGATGCTTACTGCAAACATATTTTGAAACTGTCCCCTAAGGTTTTTGAGTTTTTTGGCAGACGTGAATGTATGGAAAATACAATAGGTCTGGAATGAAAACCAAATGGGGCAATGGAACCAAACAAAGTCCGAAATCAACAGATTGAAACACCACAAACACAGAACAAAACACCAAACAGCCAAATTAATGGATGAAATGTCCAGGGAATTAACAGATAAATACACTGCAAACACATGAAGGCACGTGGCGGATGAGACAGAACAAAACATCTACAGTGGAATTCAAGGATTAAAAGTGCACACATACACATGAAGCAATCACACCTAATGAAAGTATGTTTTCACTTTTGGAATTCACATGTAAATGCACAAAAAGAGGAAATCAGTGAAAGTAGTTTTAAACAAGTTAATATTATTTCACAGAAACGGTGAACTCTATAAACACTGGGTACTCCAAAACTAAAATACACTCAATCGAAGATAATAATTCCATAATCCAAACAAAATCCATCACACTACAAACTGAAACGAACCTCAAACTAATACATATTTAGATATAGAAAATATTAGCTCACATCCATGCTACAGGTAAAGTGAGTTTTGTGAAGTAATGGTGTGATGTGCATTAACGTTTGAGTTGTTGTGTGAAGGACTTCATATTAGGCAAATACTAATACTTCATTTGTACTGATCGTTTGTACCTTAATACCATAAATGTTTCCATTCACAATCTTTGTGGCCGTCACCATTTTATAGGTAGTAACCATATCCTTTTTAAAAAAAACAGCAACTTGTTTGACCACATATATATATATATATATATACACATATATATATATATTACACAGCCACGGTAGTGGCTGTGTAGTTATGGTATGGTTAAGTTGCTGTTTCCATAGGAAGAGCACTTTTTGGGCGGCCTATAACTCCGCTCCCCCTGGACGAACCCTCACCAAACTTGGCAAAAATAAGTATATGAGGCACTCTGAATTTTTTTGCAAAGTTTGGTGATGTTTGGTGCAGGGGGGCAAAAGTTATGGGGGGGGGTCCCAAAACGTCTTTTTTTCCCATAGACTGAATGGGGGAAAAACTTTGTGCACGCTTACAGATCAAACCGTTGGATGGATTGTTACCAATTTTGCAGCAGGGTCTTGGTCCTGAAAGCACGCTTTTGGAAATTTGGTGACAATCCGTCCAGTAGTTTCCTTTAAAACGACCACAAAATATGTCTCAATCAATTAGTGATATCTATGTCCGCTCCGCAGTCACACTTCCCTGTTCGCTCCGCGGACAAGATGCCGATTGGCCAGGTGGGTGGCGTCATGACCACGGACACGCAACGCCTTCGCCGATTGACTGCAGCGAGCCGTGATGTGCATCAGAATGTGTGGATGCGCCCGACATCTTGGATCTGAAGACTGCGCGCACGCCACCAGAGGCGAAATGCTGTTTCAGAAACTGTTTTGGTCTCCTATAGTGAGTGGGGAGGTTCACAGAGTAAGAGATGGGTTAAATACTGTATTTGTTTGGGTGGCAGGAGTTAATGATGTATTCGCCATGCGAAATGCTGTTTCAGAAACTATTTTGATCTCCTACAGTGCTTAGCAAGGTTCAGAGAGTAAGAGATGGGTGAAATACTGTACTTATTTGGGCGGCAGGTGTTAATGATGTATTCTCTATGCCCGGCTTGTTCGGGATGTTTGTACTTGCAGAAAATGAGGGGTCTAATAAGGGTAGTATTTCACTCCGTGCTGTGTACAGGCACCTTGAAACTGTTCTAAGGACACGCGTGGTGTTAGCGAACATTGAAATTGAGTACATCTCGTTATTACATTATTTTTTCTATGGGTGTGCTACTGATTACTACGCCACCATGGGTGTGACATGCTGCAGTGGCTGTGGCCAGGGCCTAGAGTCTTGGATGCATGGTCGTAGGCCGAAGGCCATACGTCCAAGACTGTAGGCCCTGGCCACCACCACTGAAGCATCTCACAGCAATGCATACACCTGTAGTATTGATTATCGATTAGATAGTTGTGGGAGTGTGTACAGTCTCCCAAGACCAAAGTTATAAGCACTGGAGGTATAAGGCACTGCACACGCACACATTGTAATATCTATGGACATACAGCTAGGAGTCTAGCCTCTGGCTAGAACAAGTGAAGCATACCACACTATCTATACAACCGTACTACCGCATATCACTCAGGTGGTTGTGGGCAGGATGTAGACTTTTGGATGCATGGCTGCAGGCGGTAGGCCGTACGCCATACTCCTAAAACTCTAGGCCCTGCCCAGAACCACCACATCATATTACAGCAATGCATACACCCATACTACAGCTTAGCAGTCTGATGGTTCTGGGGAGGGTGTACAGTCTTGGCTGCACCCAGGAATGACTTTATAAGCAGTGGAGTTATAAGGCAATGTACATCCATACATTTAAATATCTATGGGCATATATCCAAATCTCTAGGTCCTGCCCACAACCACTGCAGTATATTAGACAGGCACGTTAGTGGCTGTGTTGCTATGGTGAAGTTGCTGTTTCCATAAGAAGAGCACTTTTTTGGGTGCCTTATGACTGTGCTCCCCTTAGACGAATCCTCACCAAAGTTTGCAAAAAAAATATATCAGACACTCTAACTTTCTTTGGAAAGTTTGGTGATGTTTGGTCCGGGGGGGGGAGTTATAAGGGTGAGGGGGTTCTCAAAACGTCTCTTTTCCACTTAGACTGAATGGGGGAAAAGGTTTGTGCCCGCGAACATGTGGCGCTTTCCCTGATTGGTTGTGGAACAGTGTGAAGTACGTCAGCTTTCTTCGGTGTGCCCGCTATCTTTTATTAATGTTTTGGTGTACGCGGACATCGCCAGAAACACATAGAAAACAAGAGAGCACTGCACTTGTCACACTTATGTAATACTATTTCAGAAGGTGACCTTTGATGGGGGTGGGGTGGGATGTGGGAGCAAAATGAAAAAGTGGACTTTTCTTGTCACCAAAAGCGTACGTTTAAATGGAAGTTCGTGCTCACTATACTACTGCCAATTAGTGCCTGTGGGTTAAAATCTTTTTGGAATAATATTGCTGTCAGACTGGCATCCTAAGTTATGAAAATTAAGGCCAACATCTGCACTGTTTGCTGGAAACAGCGATTCAGGAGGTGTACGGGAGTAGCAGTTCTCATAATTAGATTTCAATATGTTGTTGCAAAGTAAGAATATTTTTTCCTTCTGAGTGAAGGTCACATGATTTGTTTTTTTGGTTGGACGCTCAATACGCCCGCGCATGAGTGAATGTATAAGGGGCAATTATTTTTTGACCTTGAGCGAAAGGGAAACCTTTTAAGAAATTCAAGCAATGAAAGGGTAAAAAAAGGGTATGTTTTAAAAAGTTTGTAAGGGACATGCAATATCAGTCCACGAAGATTATTCGATGCAAATACATTCTTCGATGCAAATACATTGGTGTATGACTTACAGAAAAAGAATGGAGGCAGTAAATATTATGTAAGTTTACTTTTGCCCACTCTACAGCGAACCGCGCTTTATATTTACATTATCGAAAATGTAATTGTGCCAATATAACTGACGTATTATCTTTGTGCGCTTATTACATTTTTCCTGTAATATTGCAGAGTGCACAGGTTCTGCATTTGTAGATGACTACACTAATCCGTTTTTAGCAGGAATATTTCTTGTTTGAAACGTTATGTTTGCCCACATAGGTTTGTGTATCACTTTGCACGTTCTTTTGGTCTTATTTGAAATCACGACACGTAATTTTTTAAAATTGTCCATTCATTTTGCTTTCATAACTGAATTATCGTCTACCAGTCTAGTTGCCATTTTTTTTTAATCTTACGCCCCATGCAGAATCTCGGCGTTTGTAGCCTGTTACTATAGTTACACATGGTCATTAATAACATTTCACAAAAATGTCATGTTTGACCACTTACATTGCAAATTTTTTGTGTCTTTTTTGAAATTTTTTGGTAGAAGTTGGTTATTGACACGTATTTTCTGTTATGTTTCCCGCCCAGGTACATCTTGCCGTACTGTACATGCCATGGTTTCCAGACGCCGAATGAGGGCTTTTCGGACGGCAAATACAACCGCTTGTGAGCGGTTGCCTGTACATAACAATTATGTGGGATGACACCCTAAGCCCGGTTTGCCCTTACGCTGAACTTGCTGTTCGGAGCAACATCACATCATTTATGGTGCTGTAGGCTCAAGGCCGTGGCGCCTTTTTGGAAATCACTATGGAAACAAAGCAGCAGCTTTAACCAAGAACCCTTCATTTTTGTATGGGCAAAAAAACAATGTGTTCCTCATCTGTAACATTTGCAATTCCGCACTTAGGACCATTGTTATCATTGCATTGAAAATGGGATTACGCCGATGGTCTCTGACAGTTTGTTGTTAAATAACCCTACTTTACAAACTCTAAAATGTTCACGTTTTCTTTTACAATCCAGTCTATTATTTCCAAATGTAAGTTATTAGGTTGTACGTCGCTGTATGTTTATTTACAGGTTCTGCGTCATGTCACGTACTTGTGCATTTTGCAGCCTACCATGGAAAGGGAAGAGGGACTATGTATGAAATAACTGCCTTCCCTTTCTATGGTGGCCATCTTGAAAAAGGATTTTGTTTTGTAATCTAAACTGCCAAAGCCGCCCCGGATTATAACAAGTAATCCTCCTTTTTAGTAGCACACCTTGCTGCTTTGAAAATTTAGACTATTACTGGCAAAGATTATTGTGTCTATTCATTTTACTGAAAAATGTGCAGTACTTGGAGTGTATGCAATTTTCTTTTAATATAAATTATTTACACTGTGAAAGGTTGCTATTGACGCAATACTTTGTTTACGGGTGGCTTTATTTTTTGCTATGGCAGTTAATAAGGTAATTTGCGAACGACAATGAGCAAAGAAGCAACAAACAGTAATATGGGTCGGTAGATGTACAGCGACAAATTTTGTGCGTTTGTTACTTGCAAGGTAGCGGCACTGTTTCTCATGCTTCTTCATTACAGCACTGCTGCTGTTTCTTGGGGAGGAAGGATGCTTTTAGCTGATGTCATTTTCAGATAAGTACAACTTTTGCTAAAGACATATCATGTGTAGTGCATTGGTAATCGCTGCATACCAATACGTGTTGGCGTTATTTAAGGGAAATGCTGAAGGTGGACATTCCTACATCAATATAAAATCTATTTCCATACTGTCCACAAGGCATAGTGTGTACTGATTCTGGGACATGTCACTGTGCTGTACGCCAGCATATTGTCATGTGGCATTCTTAGCAAGGTGTATACTGTTTAGCAAAAGACCCTTGCTAAATGGACGTTATGGTTACGTTGCCCTACTGAAAATCTGTGACATTCAGTACAACATTTTTTATTAACAAGATGTTATACTTAAAATGACGTACTAAAACCCATAAAATTCACTCAAAAAAATACTTTGTTAAGGGGACGTTATGGTTAAGTTGCACTACTAAAAACCTGTGCAATTCACTAAAACCACTTTACAAACGTGCCATTATGCTTCAAAGTAAAACTGAAAAACCCCTCAAATTCGCCAATTATGGTAGGCAAAGCAACCATACCTGCCGCACCACTGTGCACTGCTAGCACGAACACCCAGAACATAAAAGATGGCATCACAAATGTCATTGATATCACTACTGATATCACATGTGTAGCCCCTTTGTTTCTGTTCACTGCCATATATATATATATGTATATTCAGTAAAAACACTTTGTTAAAGGGACGTTATTGTTCAGAGTAAAAACGGAAAACCCTTGACATTCGCTAGTTATGGTAAGCTAAGCAACCATAACTCACGCCACCTACGTGCATTGCTAAGACTCACACCCAGGACACTTAACACGTCCCTGTGGCTATGTATGGGGAGGAACAAAATATCCTACAATATGTAAAAACTATAATGCAAGTCACGTCGGAGTTCCTTGACCTTATCTATTTGGTTATGTAATTCCTCGCTGACATTCAATAGTGTATGGAAAGGACTACTTATCCCAAATATGTATTGCGATCCACTTTGAATAATATGCTATTGACTGTTGAGTAGGCCTTTGCCCAAACTCTACACCAGGGCAGCCATTCCATAATCTACAAATTTTGGGAATGCCCAGAAACAGACAAAACATCGAGGAGAGCAGAGCTACATAATCACCAATTTACCTCTGCATGTGAACTAATAAAGCTAGCCCCAGGCCTCTCAGACACATATTAGACACTAGCACAGCACTCGTCTGTGAAACATCATAACGATACATTGCCTGAGATGGCCTGGGGTGACCGGAACACTTTTCACAGGTGTCCCAGAGTACATTGCAGGACAGTGCTGAGAGAGCAGGGAGTAAAGGGGACAGGAGTGCGGCGAGAACATACGCAACATGAGATGGTGTAAACACAGGCCCAGGCATGTCACACGGCTCATCACCAGCATGCTAACAATGTCATCATTCTATGACCCTCGCGGTTGTCGACAGACGACGGAGTGGTCTATCTGCGACACAACGGCCTCAGAGACCTGACCAAGAACTCAAGAGGGCCCCAAACTACTATAGGAGCGAACACACTTCACATTGTCAATACTGGGCTTGCAAACGTTCAGACCCCTTAGGTCTGTTAGAGGCAGAGGCTGCATGAAGGGCCTGTGCAAGACTTTATGCTGCAAACTGTTAATTTCCCACTCCATCATACTCAGGGTTGAACTGACACAAAACATTAAGGGCCTGATCACGAGTTGGGCGGTAGCCCCTAAATGCTGTGGTAATGGGGTTACCGCTGCATTTGAGGGTACGCCAAATTATGAGTATGTCGTGTTTACCCCTAACTCACCCCAGAAAAATGATGTGCAATTACTGCCCAGTAATACCGCCGGCGGTAATTGCACTTAAAATTGAATAACATTTACCAGCGAACCAGTGCTCCGGCGGTAATACTGCCAGATGGGTGGCCTGTAACGCAAATAAAGTTGGCCAGTATCCCCAGCGGTATGCCACCCAACTCGTGATAGGCCCTAAAAAGTGGACTGCATTTGCTTATTATGATGTATGAATTTTCACAACATACTGTTTGAGCAATTGAGCAGGTTCATGGGAAAACTGTGGCAAATTGTGCCCTTTTACCCTGGAGACTGCTCTTGGGTGGTAGTGGTGCGCGGTATAAATCAACTTAAGATAACATGTTAAAAGCATATTGGCCCAATACACATGATCAAAAATAAAGCCATTAAATTAGCCTATACTAGGCCACAAAACGGTCCCACACTGGCTTGCCATGCCAACCCTTCAGGCTCTGCCCTACTGTCCTAAAGGTCAGTTTGAGCTATGACAAAGTCTGATTGGTAAGGCTAGGAAGTGGGGTGAGAGAGATCCTGGGGGGCATGGGGACGACCCAATGAGTAATGCAGACCACAAGGAGTATATGGGGGATCCCCTAAGGCGCCTCTCTCATTCCCAACCCTGTTAAAAAGAACAATGAACCCCTCAAATGAGTGAGACAGACTTGAACAGCTCAGCTTGGGCAGGGCCCCTGTGGTCCGTGGGAAGTGTTTGCTATCATGGCACTAGGTTTTGGAGAATGAGAATGGACATGAGTGGGGAAAGCGAACAGACGCAACATCAAGCTCACCTGTACTTTTTTGCAGAGGATAGAAGCATGGAGTAAACTGCGGGTGAACAATGGCAGTAGTCCCTAGGAAACAAAAGGTGCATGCATCAATCTGGGGGAGACATGGTGGTATCAGGAGGCCGCCTGGACATGGCCACCTAAATTGAAGATTGCGGACCACGCTTTTCAATCCTCAGCACACGGACATGTGAGCCAACAATCAGTGATGAAAATACCAGTGGCCACACATGGACAGGAGAAAAAGGTTGGACATGCGGCCTCACCCAATTTCAAGGCCAGCCCAATACATGATCCCAGGTGTCTCCTCTGCAGCCATTAAAGCCCCAATGATCAAGTATAAAAGGGGTCCAAAGCTAGTTAAAATGTGAGAGTTTGGAGAAAAGTTAGCAGCGTGGAGTTGTGTGGAGAGAGTGAGGGAGGTAGAAGGGAAATAGATGCCTTGGAGTAGAGAAATACGAGGAGTGTGAAGTAAGGAAAGAAATAAAAGGGAAAGGAAGTTGTTGGAAGAGGAAGAGAGGAGCGTGAGAAGGCAGATAAAGCAGAGCAAGAGAAGGAACTAATAGGAAGTCTGAAGAATGTGGTGGAGGTTGATAGTGAGGTCCAGAGAAAGTTACCAGTACTGGCCAAGCCAAGATGGCCATTGATTTAAAAGGGTTCCACGCGGTATAAGGGGAGACCAATGGGGTCAGGGTTGGGAAGCAACCATGGCGTGAGGGCTTGGGGAGTTTGGAGGCTTGTGGATCTGTGCCAGAAGATTGGTATGGACAAAGCCTAAAGGCCCAACCCGAGATGAAAAGTAGAAATGACAATAGGCAAAGTGTAGCCAGGAGCCATAATCTGGATTCTGGCGAGGCCACAATGACCACCAAGGAAACTAAGTCAGAGTTGGCCAGTACCACAGAGGTTATGGAAAGAACAAACCAGCAGACTATACCGCTCAGTGAACGCCAGATGCTATACCACTCTGGATTTGGGGTTCACAATAACTGCAGCTTGAAAATCGACCTGAGACAGAAAAGAAATCAACTGTCATCTGAAAGCCAAGCTACCACAACAAAAGAGTTAAAACGTATGTTAGTAGCCACCAGGAGGGTTCCCAAGATCCCTGCAAACTGAGAAAATACAAGTATGCCTTGTCAGGAGACCGCAACTCTGACCACAAACTGCTGTAAACTGGGCCTTTTGGAATCATGGCCTTTATCTTCCTTGAACTGAATCACTTGCTTCTGTTTCAGTTGGGATCGATCTTACAGAGGGCCTAGGTTTTAGGCCTTACTTCTTTTTGGGTGTTGTGTATAATAAACCCTCTTTTAAACTGCATTCACTATGTCTGAGCACTTAGTGTATCCCTCAGTCGGTGACGAAGTCTACCCTTTCCCTATTACCACAGGCCTGATTTAATGTATCTGGCACCTGCTTGGAGCCTTACGCTGCAATCACCTAGCCAGGCATAAATGTCGACACCAATTGCAATGCCATAGAACCAGCACTCCCTATAAAGAACTGAAAAATAGCTTTGAGGTCGGACTTTAGGGCTAACCATAGTCCACAATGAAATCGCAAAACACTCGTAATCCATCCTTCCAAGTTTGCAAAAGTGAAATGTACAAATGAAGGTTTGATGCTTTGATAGTCTGGCCTAAATGAAGAAGAACCCAGGTTGTCATACTTTTTAAGAGGCAAACTGAAATCATTTTGCTAAAACGATTCAGTGCATGAGCTCTGGGGGTACCACAAACGTCATCTTCAGATGCCAGTAACCCAATGAAGAGGCAGAAAAGGAGTCCAATAAAAGGTGTCAATGCCTGGAGCTCTGGGTTTGGTAGCCAAATGGAAACATGTTATCGCCCACTACACTTAGGAAAAAGGTCTGATGACCATACCGCCCCTTCGTTTCCTTTTAACAACGTATGTGAGGAGTTCTTGATCTTAAGGCTGATGGAAAATTTATCAGATTGCTAAACAACCTCTATTATCCTCCAAATATTTAGTGCCGCAGATTGCTGAGCAATCATGACTTAACAGGAAAGTAACCCAACACTGTCTATCAATGTCTGGAGGCAAGCATTAGACGTAGGACATGGCCGTGTTATTCATGAGATGGCATCACCGGCTCAAGAATCCCGATCATGAAAAGTGATTGCAAACGATCACACAGCATGTCGCCTGGTGCACTCCTGTTGGAGGAGTCAAATACGTGTGGAAGGTGGGTGCGTAACAAAGAGGGAGAGTAAGGTGCATTCACATGGAAGGACAGACACAAGTGCCATGCAATGTAAGAGCACTGACAGCACAGACATAAGTGACCAAGCAGGTATTTCCAGGGTATCCTGGTAATATTATCCCCATATATATAGTCGCTACACATATGGTCACCGGGAAAAGGTTGTGGCAACATTACCTATGGTGATCATATATATATGGAGTCATAGGGAGTGGGGGTTGCGGGCGTGTCCCCCGCATGTTTAATGTGATAATGTCCCTGCAAAAATGTGCCATTTGGTGGCGACTTTTTTGCAAGGCGACATCATCACATGGAAACATTTCCAGCAGAAAGAGCCAGTGACCATAACTAAAGACAGACCCTAACCAAAGTGCATACTGTACACCACACAGACAGTACAGCTGTCATAACTAAAGAGTGCATTCTGTACACCACACATACAGTACAGCTGTCATAACTAAAGAGTGCATACTGTACACCACACATACAATACAGCTGTCATAACTAAAGACAGACCCTACCCAAAGTGCATACCGTACACCACACAGCCCAAAGTGCATACTGTACACCACACAGGCAGTACAGCTGTCATAACTAAAGACAGACCCTACCCAAAGTGCATACTGTACACCACACAGGCAGTCCAGCTGTCATAACTAAAGACAGACCCTACCCAAAGTGCATACTGTACACCACACAGGCAGTCCAGCTGTCATAACTAAAGACAGACCCTACCCAAAGTGCATACTGTACACCACACAGGCAGTACAGCTGTCATAACTAAAGACAGACCCTACCCAAAGTGCATACTGTACACCACACAGGCAGTCCAGCTGTCATAACTAAAGACAGACCCTACCCAAAGTGCACACTGTACACCACACAGGCAGTACAGCTGTCATAACTAAAGAGTGCATACTGTACACCACACATACAGTACAGCTGTTTGTTTGTTTGTTTATTTTATTTCTATAGCGCTCCGGACCCGGGAGTATAAGGGCGCTTAGTACAAGTTACAAGGTACAGTACATGGTAATAAGCAGTAATAGAAGAGCAGCAGATATATACAGAATATACAGACAATAGAGGTGATAGCAACCAATAATGACAAAATGAGACATGTGCAATATGTACAGTTTATAGCTAGGTCTAACTTAAGGGTTGACTTTTTGTCAGAAGCCACCCAATGGCAAGTTTCCTGAATGACTGGAAGGATTTGGAAGACTTAATATTCAGAGGCAGGGTGTTCCAGAGTTGGGAGGTGAGGACAGTGAAGCTCGAGCCTCTGGCTCTTTTAGAGGTAAATCTAGGTACTGTAAGACATAAGGTATTGGAAGATCTCGTGGTTCTGATGGAAGATTTCATGGTGAATTTGTTAGTAAGGTAGGGGGGCTAGATGGTTGAGAGCTTTGTGAGTAAAGCAAAGGGTGTTTAGATCGATTTTATGTTGGATGGTGAGCCATTTGCATGTAGTTCTAGTGGCAGAGATGTGCTCACGCCTGGGAATGTTTAGCGCTGCCCGTAGCGCATTATTTCGAAGGACTTGGAGTTTACTAATTATCGCTTGGTTGGCACCCAAGTAGAGGCTATTGCAGTAGTCTAACTTAGATTGTATAAGAGCTCTGGCTAGCGTGAGCCAACTGTTAGAGGAAAGAAATGGTCTACAGGCTCTAATTAGTTTTCCTGTATAGGCAGTGGCTGAAGCGGTCGAGTTGACTTGTTTAATGAGGTTAATATTGGCATCGAGATAGAAGCCAAGTGTCTTCACGTTTTTGGCGACCGGGATTGTATTGCCATCAATTATGATGTTGGAGTAGTTGGGATTTCGTTTTTGTAGGTTGTTCGGTGAGCCAACAATGAGCAGTTCAGTCTTCTCATCATTCAGGCAGAGGCCATGTGTGGCCATCCATGCCTGAATGACAGAGAACATTTCATTGATCCTGGCTACATCAGTATTGTAATTGCCCGAGATGGTGAGGAGTATTTGGGTGTCATCCGCGTAGTTTGTGTAGGTGACACTAAGACGGTCCAGTTTATCAAAAAGGGCTTTGTAAAGATATTGTATAAGGTTGGTGAAACACATGAGCCTTGTGGGACACCGCAGGTGATAGGGATGGGGTCTGCTGCTGCCACCGGAGAGAAGACTCTCATGGTTCTATTGGCCAGGAAGGACTGTATCCATGAGACAGCAGAGGGGGAAAAGTGGGCGGCAGAGGAGAGGTGGTTGCAGAGTATCTTATGGTCGACCAGGTCGAACGCTGCTGAAAGATCTAAGAGGAGTAGGATGGCAGCCTTGCCCTTATCTTTAATTTCGTCAATCTGACTTTTAAGATCAACAAGGGCAGTTTCTGTTCCATGTTGAGGGCCGAAGCCAGACTGACCAAATCCGAGTAATTGGTTGGACTCTAGGTAATGCTGAATTTGCAAGTAAGCAACTCTGTCAGGGATTTTTAACAGGAAGGGAACGGTTGTGATAGGCCTGTAATTTGTAGGGATGGCTGGGTCCAAGGTCTGTTTTTTTTAGTAGTGGGAGGACCCATGACTGTTTCAAATTATTGGGTACCGAATTGGTGGAGAATGACACGTTTAAGAGCTTAGAAATGAAGGGGGCGAGGTCTCTTGCTGCAAATTATAATCTGTGCAGGGCAACTGTCCCCTTTGCAGTTTGATGGTTGAGAGAGGTTATGATTTTTTGCACTTCTAGTATGGTTACTTTTTTGAAGGTGAAGCCATGGTTAGTGTTAGGGGTGGTGGGTGGGCTAGGGATAGGGGGCTAGGGGTGGGGCCATTATTGGAAAGTTGTAGTCTTTTATTTTCAATTTTTGTTTGTAGGCCAGTGATTTTGTTCGCAAGGGCATCTTGGATACTAGTGCACCAGAGTTGGTCCTTCACGGTCTGTCATAACTAAAGAAAGTGCATACTGTACACCACACAGGCAGTACAGCTGTCATAACTAAAGACAGACCCTACCCAAAGTGCATACTGGACACCACACAGGCAGTACAGCTGTCATAACTAAAGACAGACCCTACCCAAAGTGCATACTGTACACCACACAGGCAGTACAGCTGTCATAACTAAAGACAGACCCTACCCAAAGTGCATACTGTACAGCACACAGGCAGTACAGCTGTTATAACTAAAGACAGACCCTACCAAAGTGCATACTGTACACCACACAGGCAGTACAGCTGTCATAACTAAAGACAGACCCTACCCAAAGTGCATACTGTACACCACACAGGCAGTACAGCTGTCATAACTAAAGACAGACCCTACCAAAAGTGGACACTGTACACCACACAGACAGTACAGCTGTCATAACTAAAGACAGACCCTATGACAGACCCTACCCAAAGTGCATACTATACACCACACAGGCAGTACAGCTGTCATAACTAAAGACAGACCCTACCCAAAGTGCATACTGTACACCACACAGGCAGTACAGCTGTCATAACTAAAGACAGACCCTACCCAAAGTGCATACTGTACACCACACAGGCAGTACAGCTGTCATAACTAAAGACAGACCCTACCCAAAGTGCATACTGTACACCACACAGGCAGTACAGCTGTCATAACTAAAGACAGACCCTACCAAAAGTGGACACTGTACACCACACAGACAGTACAGCTGTCATAACTAAAGACAGACCCTATGACAGACCCTACCCAAAGTGCATACTATACACCACACAGGCAGTACAGCTGTCATAACTAAAGACAGACCCTACCCAAAGTGCATACTGTACACCACACAGGCAGTACAGCTGTCATAACTGAGGACAGACCCTACCCAAAGTGCATACTGTACACCACACAGGCAGTACAGCTGTCATAACTAAAGACAGACCCTACCCAAGTCATAACTAAAGACAGACCCTACCCAAAGTGCACACTGTACACCACACAGAGAGTACAGCTGTCATAACTAAAGACAGACCCTACCCAAAGTGCACACTGTACACCACACAGGCAGTACAGCTGTCATAACTAAAGACAGACCCTACCCAAAGTGCATACTGTACACCACACAGACAGTACAGCTGTCATAACTAAAGACAGACCGTACCCAAAGTGCATACTGTACACCACACAGGCAGTACAGCTGTCATAACTAAAGACAGACCCTACCCAAAGTGCATACTGTACACCACACAGGCAGTACAGCTGTCATAACTAAAGACAGACCCTACCCAAAGTGCATACTGTACAGCACACAGGCAGTACAGCTGCTATAACTAAAGACAGACCCTACCAAAGTGCATACGGTACACCACACAGGCAGTACAGCTGTCATAACTAAAGACAGACCCTACCCAAAGTGCATACTGTACACCACACAGGCAGTACAGCTGTCATAACTAAAGACAGACCCTACCAAAAGTGGACACTGTACACCACACAGACAGTACAGCTGTCATAACTAAAGACAGACCCTATGACAGACCCTACCCAAAGTGCATACTATACACCACACAGGCAGTACAGCTGTCATAACTAAAGACAGACCCTACCCAAAGTGCATACTGTACACCACACAGGCAGTACAGCTGTCATAACTAAAGACAGACCCTACCCAAAGTGCATACTGTACACCACACAGGCAGTACAGCTGTCATAACTGAAGACAGACCCTACCCAAAGTGCATACTGTACCCCACACAGGCAGTACAGCTGTCATAACTAAAGACAGACCCTACCCAAGTCATAACTAAAGACAGACCCTACCCAAAGTGCACACTGTACACCACACAGACAGTACAGCTGTCATAACTAAAGACAGACCCTACCCAAAGTGCACACTGTACACCACACAGGCAGTACAGCTGTCATAACTAAAGACAGACCCTACCCAAAGTGCACACTGTACACCACACAGACAGTACAGCTGTCATAACTAAAGACAGACCATACCCAAAGTGCATACTGTACACCACACAGGCAGTACAGCTGTCGTAATTGACCAAAGATGACCATTCGATACTGCAAGCAGAGCATGGCCCGTGGGCATGTCCGGTGTGGACTCCCCGTGCAACAGCTATGACAAGGAAGTGCCCGTGCTCTTTGGATTGTCCTCTTGGGATCAAGGCATAGACTGGGCGCATGCTTTAGACATTACTGATGCCATTACTGGTGATATCATCAATGAGGTCAACTCTTGGGACAAATGTGAGGTCACGAACAGTGCTGGTGCAAGAGAGTTACTGTTACATAGCTAAACTGAACTGGCAGGTTTTCATTCATTAATTTAAAATGGGACTTATAGTCCGCGGCTTGCGGCGTGCCATGGCTTTCCCTGACACCTGTTCTCTTTTTCTGCACGCATATCTCATTTTCATTCGTGTGCCATTACGGTACTGTGTATTCAGGAATGTACGGACTAGTTGGGTTTTTGGATAGTTTGTTTGTACTCCCCGAGCTGCAAAAAAATGCATGTCGTAATTTGAAGCTTTATGAAACCTCAAAAAAATTAAAAATGCATTTTGTTTGTACAGCTGCTGTCGTTGAAGACAGCACCGGCCAGAAGAAATGAAGGCGCTTCAAAGGCTTAATGTTTTCGGGTATCTCATTGCTTCTCTGTGCTTAGAATCAAAAAATAGGGCTCCTGGTATGGAACCTATTCTACCCAGGAACCTATTCTACCTAGGAAAACAAAAGATACAAATGAATAGGTCCAAGGATGCTAGGCTCAGAACAACACCTCCACATGTATTATCAAACTCTGCATTGCTAAGGAAGGAATCACTATTCAATAGTATGTTGTAGAGATAAATCTCATTTTTTATATTAAAGTTGTGTGCAAAAAGACATAAATCCAACATTTAGAGAAATTAAGACATCGAAATGGTTTGCTAAAACAGAACAATCAGACAAAAAAATATATTTACAACACACAGTGCCAAAAAAACATTTTTTGGGACAATCTCCAAATTGTGTGTGTGTAACAAACCCGACTCCTATCAGGATTTGCCAAGAAATTCACATATTGCAGTGTACATATTCAAGTCAACATTTGTGGAAAACACATAGAACAATGGTAGGTACACAAAATTATTTTTCTTGCGTAAACAGCATTAATGTGCTGTAGTTTTGGGGAGAGTAGTGCGTCTACACCAGGTGTTTAAGCCGTTTCTAGGTGGGCTAGGTGTGCCTCATCTTTAACACGGCCTTCATCAGGACGGAGTTCTGTGTAGATTGACGTCTGTGCTGCAGGGGAAGGAGACTACAGTCAGGGGGGTGTCTGAGCCAAAATTATTTAGTTTGAGTGAATCACGTGTGGTTGATGTAAAATCAAAAAGCACATAGCTTACCTATGGGTTAATAGATTTCACAGGCGCTAAATTTGAGATCTGCTAGCCGCATGGGCTGGTCTCTGTATGGTCCTGTTGCAAATAACAGAGAACGAGAGAAGCAAAGGGAGGTTGAAGCTAAACATGTCCCCGTTTAAAAAGGCATGAAAAAAAGTTTTTTATTATATGCAGGGAAAAAAATCTTACCTCTCGCTGGAGGTCGAAAAATGCTGATCCAGGGTGGTATCAGTGGGAAACAGACACGGCTTGCACAGCTAAAAAATATATATGGCTCAAGGTGATTGTGGTTACCTAGTAACAACTGTCTCATATATTTAGCAGTAAGTGCAGGGTTTATTTTAAAGTACCTGTGAGGGTTGCAGCATGGGCAGCCTGTCTGCCAAAAAAGTACGAGCGGGAGCTCCTCAGGTTGCTGTGTCACAGTTGAGACTGCAGGGGCCTGACTGCAAAGCGTTGGTAACGCTGTTGCTAGGTCCCTGTAGGTATTTATATGTCAGCCATCTTGGAATGGCCCTAGGATCGAGTGAGAAACAAAATGATGGATTCTGCTCCATCCGGGGGGCACAAAAAAGCTCAATCAATTATGGGTGTGATTAGTGTCAACGTGTGTCTAAAAAGTTAATTTAGACAATATTGTTGAAAAACGGTTGTCATGGCAACCGTAAGCATTGCGGGGTGGCATTGGTTTTTTATACTCTGAGACAACATAGCTAATGGCCCCATGAGGTTGTGATTACCGAAAATACTTCATTTCAATATGTTGTGGCATGGATCACAAAATGTTTATGTGTCTCAGGAATCTCAGCAGAGAAAAACCATAATTAAGTAGGTGGACAGTTTGTATTGTACTACTAACAGCCCGAGAGGGTGAGAATTAGGGCGTGTCGCCTGGAAACTTAATACATAGTTTCATAATGACAGAATAATAATTTTGGCTCAGACACCCCCCTGACTGTAGTCTCCTTCCCCTGCAGCACAGACGTCAATCTACACAGAACTCCGTCCTGATGAAGGCTGTGTTAAAGATGAGGCACACCTAGCCCACCTAGAAACGGCTGAAACACCTGGTGTAGACGCACTACTCCCCCCAAAACTACAGCACATTAATGCTGTTTACGCAAGAAAAATAATTTTGTGTACCTACCATTGTTCTATGTGTTTTCCACAAATGTTGACTTGACTATGTACACTGCAATATGTGAATTTCTTGGCAAATCCTAATAGGAGTCGGGTTTGTTACACACACACAATTTGGAGATTGTCCCAAAAAATGTTTTTTTGGCACTGTGTGTTGTAAATATATTTTTTTGTCTGATTGTTCTGTTTTAGCAAACCATTTTGATGTCTTAATTTCTCTAAATGTTGGATTTATGTCTTTTTGCACACAACTTTAATATAAAAAAAATGAGATTTATCTCTACAACATACTATTGAAGAGTGATTCCTTCCTTAGCAATGCAGAGTTTGATAATACATGTGGAGGTGTTGTTCTGAGCCTAGCATCCTTGGACCTATTCATTTGTATCTTCTTTTTGTTTTCTCTGTGCTTAGAACAGCGAACAAAATGCACTGCAAACTGTGATCGCTGATTTCAATAAATAGGCCTTTGCAGCTGGAAAACAGAGATTGCAATTAATCGAAAGCGTCCCTGACACACGTGCTGTTTCACAGGCTTAATGCGCACTAGAAATGGGAGCAAGCACATGTTAGCATCACCTCCAATGGAGGCCCTATAACGGAGAACAAATTGCCCGCATTGTGATTCTTTTTTCACAGTGATCAAAAGCAAGTCCAATATTACAGTATTTTCACTCCTTATTTAAACATTTCTCAAATTCAATTCATTTCTTGCTATTGTCTTTTTTTAAATATTATTTTTCATTGCCAAAGATATTTCAATATTACATTCACTTGTGACCTTGTAAACTTAGTCAGATATGATATGAAAACATAAGATTACACATGTAAGCAACTGCAGTCCCAAGCAAGCCCCACCCCCATGTCACCCAATTCGAACGCAAGCGCGCATATTAAGAATGGCATACTTCCCTTTTGACAAGACTAGATAAACTATCTTTGTGGTTTTCCATTCAGGCTTTAAAAGTGAGGGAATTAATATCAGGGTTTTAGGAGGCCTCATTGCACCATCACTGAGATCTGAGAAATACCAGAGAGGTTATTCTCAAAAATAACCCCTCCATGGACATGGGGTAGTGCAATGGGACAGTCACCCAGTTCTCCATGCCAGTTCGCAGGTCTGCCGGTTCTGAGGGTGGCTTCCTATAAGCAAGATTTTAATGGGTTCACTTAAAAAAAAAAACGATCCTGCATTTTCCCTCCCTCTTCACTACCTTAATCCAACCCTCTCCTTTTTCAGCTCCGCCAGAGTGCTTGGAGTTCATGCACATGGCTGTGGTTCCAAATCCCAGCAACATACCATAACACGCAACCATTTATTAAAGGCAGTCAAAACATGGTGCGATGTGGGATCGCAAGACACTGAATTGCACTTCACACTACTACATGCTGTTCTGAATGACATAGCTGGAACAGCATCCAAAAGTAACAGTTGCCCCCACGGTACACATTGTTTGCCCTAGTTTAATTGTTACCCCACTGTATGAATTGATTGCCTAGTTTAATGGTTGCCTCTCTGTATTTGTCTCCTTAGCATCCTAGATGGTTTGCCTCATCACTAACACTCTCTTCTTCAAGCCCAAACACAGTATACGTAGACCAATTATGCCACTCGCACACAGCAATATAGCATTCCTTCCCACAGACATCAAACAACAGAACTCTACAACCAGCTGTCATGCCACTTGCGTGGCCAATGCACTGTATTTCCACAGGCACACGAGGCTCCCCTCCGTACATAAATTCTCTATGCCCTCTACACAGACCCCCTAGAAAGAGACCTGCACACAGTAAACGGGTACTTCCGATGTGCACGCATCAACACTGCTACAAAGAGCTAGCTTGCATTTTCCCTTTCACCCCACTAACCTAACACACCCCCTTGCTTTCAGATCTTCCAGAGCATATCCCAGGCAAGTGGTATAATCCCAATAACATAACAAAATCTTCCCAAATTTCTTTGAATAATTGTTTGTGGTCAATAGTGTTAAGGGGCACTCACTCCAAAGTGGTAGCGCATAACATTTCCAATATGCATTCCTCAAGTATTTAGGTGAGTAGTATCTTTCAGCAACGCGTTCTTGATCGATACCTTTTTTACCACAGCATTGCCTTTTCTCATAATCCTATTTTAAGTAGTTTCCCTCAGTAACTGTGCTCCCTTAGCATAAATATCTTCATGTGTGAACCATTCACCAGGTGTACCTATAGTTTGACATCTTTCACCTCAAGCACTCATCAGGTGCATCTTTCGTGTCATGTATTGGTGAAGACATAACAACCACATCCGAAGGCAATATCAGACAAAAGATCCATTACATATTAAGGCCGGAGTCAGTTGATACTCCTAATTATATATGCAGGAAAAAGAGGATCCCTCAGTTGTAAAGGCCCAGGTTTGCTTGCCCCGACTCTGGACCACCAGCGGCCAAGGGAACCCTAATGCATGAAGACCAGGATTTCACAGCAGTCTTTTTTATTTTTCATTGATAACCTATTAGCTAAGTGTATAAAAGTGCTTTACTAAGCTAAATAACTTATGTCAATGTACTATAAACTGCACCTGTACACGTGTGCATTCAGGTAAAATGAAAGAATTTTGTTACAGTTATTTAGAACTAGCTTCTTTATGCATGTGTAGTATGAGTGAACAGGGTTAGAAATTGAGATTCAATGAGCAGGGGCTAAATCCAACTCCTGGGTGTCGGGCATCACCCTATAGGCAGAAGCTACTGCAAGGGAACTAGGAGCTACCAGAGATGCTCCTTTAACTTTTTGTCCGTTTTGTATGAACCATTGTGTTTAAATGTGCATTGGATGTGTTCTAATTCTTCTTCATTAACATTCTCAAATACTCAAAGTTACTGTCACATTTACATGTTTGGAAGGCACCAGTTGGCCCTAGAGCCAAAAGTAGCTCCTGGTAGCTGTTGGTTTCAAGCTAACCAGGCTGTCCTATGCTAGAAGCAGGAGCTAAACACCTCCCCTCAATTTCGAACCCGGCTACAACAACCACGTTATTGTGTACGCCTTGCTTATCAAAAGAAAAACAATATGTTCTGGTTAGTATCTTGAACAGCTCCTTACAGAAAAAATGATTCCCAAAAAAAAAATGCCAGAGGCCAGAAAGAAATGCAAAGAGCTAGCAAACAAATACATGTTGAGATTGTCATGCAGAATCTCTTCCTTTCAGGAAAGATGAACACTCCTACAAAGTGACAGAGAATGCCAAAAATGTATAAACGCCTGGGATGAAATATAATTACTGACAGAAAGCAACTCATTTGGGTGGGATTTAAGGGGTCGAAATGTGAGTATTGATAATGAACGTACCTAGCCCTACAGATAAGGGGTGTATCGGCCACTTTTACTACCAGAAAATAGGCAAATACTCCCAAAAAATAGGAAATTGACGCATAGGAGCTTGTGCCCATGGATGTGTTAGGACCAGTAGTTCATGTAGTAACACAGAAAGAAACAACTAGAATTATGGACAAGATCAAATTTATATTTTAATGGGCATGAATAACTTGGTGCAAAGATGTATTTCTCACAAAAATATTTCTGTTTTGCATGTGAAGATATTTTTACTCGTTTATAAAATACTCCCATTGGGAATGGGACTCATGTTTTTACTCCCCAAAAAATCATTTTATTCCCAACTTTCAAAAATGGGGTGTAAAATAATCCGACTTCAAAATCTTAACTGGAGCACTGAGCGTACCAATGTTTGCATTTCTGTATGTGTACTGATGTCCATTTTTTTGCTTATAGTGAGAACCGGGCTCAAAAGCAGCCTTACCAGGGAAGATATGGCCATCTTTTTTAACTTTCTCCACTCTAAAATATCCCTCGGTACAAGTGAAAAGCCATATAAATGCCTGCCTATTTCTGTCTCAGAATCTGCCTCTTGTGTGTCCCACACGTTGGCATGTAAACTTTGTGCTGCTGTTTACACTTCCTTGCAGGCAGAATTGAGGGAGCCTGGAGAGAAATGCAAACAAAGACATAAAGTAACTTGGCCACCACTGGAATGTAAACATTCAACGAGGCTCTGCTATTAGCCACTGACTGGTAGGAATGCGTGTGCCCCATCCAAGATCTTTTTTTTTATAACTTACTCACATGCTGTTAAAAAGTATGCACAGGGGTACACAACGTTCCTTGCAGAGACACAAAGTGAGTCAAAGCAACATTCCCAGCCATGACAAGTTAAGAGTGATTTTAAAAAGGTCAAACCAGGTCTCCCTGTTTAACCAGCAGGACCTAAAAACACATCGCAGCATCAGCATCTAACCACTAATGCCGGAAATACTGTACATTTCAGGCCCCTGCTATGTTAAAATGCTTCTGTATTGCATAGAATCACCACATAGTTGTTTCAAAGGACCTTCGCTTGCCGGGAGAATGGAATATTGTGCCTCCGCCATTCGAGGCATACAGACCGTAATATGCAGGGGGGACGGGAGTGGGGTGGGGGGATGGGGGTGGAGGGGCGAGAATAAGAGGAAGGGAAAGCAGGTAATGCATGTTATACATGAAGGGAGTGGGATATACCGTTGTGACAGGGGGCATCTCAGTCCAAATAGGTGGACCACAGTTCTAGGGAGAGAAATAAAAGAACATTGTAAGGTGTTGTGATATTTGGATTGTGTTTCCAAGGCTAGTTTGGAGGAGTGTAAATCAGTACATGCAGTCATGTTGGATCGTGAGGGGTTTGAGAGTTTGTTTGGCCAATCCTGGTATATTTTTGGCTTATTTGACCAGGCCTATCTAGACGTTTAACCGCAGGTCAAAATCCTGAATTGTAATTTTGGAACTTCAAAACATGAGTCATAGTGTTAGGACCCGATTCGAAAGGGAATAAAGGACACAGAGCCGTGTTTGCTCTGCTTTCATCTTTCTATTAAATTAACTTAACTTCCTCTCACCCCGCTCCTCCTCTTCATCCCAGCTAGGTTGTATGTCTTAAAAGAGGCTCGGGCGGAAACCACGCGCTGCCCTCAGAACCCCTCCCCCACACATACTTCCATCTATCATCTCTTCAATGAGCCTGCTGGGCCTCCTGATGGTTTGTCGCAGCCGGTCACCACTCTCCCTCTCAGCTTCTGGGTGGCCCAGCTCCTCCAGCTGCACGTCACCTTCATTGACACCTGTTGTCCCTTGTTCGTCCTGCCACCTGGTAAGCTCTTAGTCCCCCGGTTCTACCCCACCGGGCATGAGGTGTTTGAAAAAGGACGCCTTCCTGGTCACTTCCTTCTTCCCGTTGTTGGCAGTAACGATTGCCCCTTTTACTTCTGTCACATGCAGAAGTGTGCTACCATATAATGAGTCAGGCGGAGCAGGGCAGCAGAGGTGGGCAGTCGCTTTAGTCTGCTTGTGGATATAGTCTGCTGTTACTTTCCTTCGTTGGAGGTGTGCCTTTCCAATAACTACTGGAGAATAGCGTGGAGCGTAGCGTGAAGCGTGCCGCGGAGCTGGGCAGCAGAGGTGGGCCGTCGCTGCAGTCTGTGCAGGCTGGGAACGGGACAGATTGAGCTGCCTGATCAGGCTCCTGCTTAAAGGTAGGACAATGGCACTCAAGCGACTAAGTGCTTGAGGGACCGAGTGACTATAGTGATTCAGCAGCGAACATGCAAATTACAAATACACACACTCTCCCTTGTATCCGTAATGTCGGAAGCCCCTGGCTTAGTGCTTGATGAGTGAAAGTAACTATGTTGCCAAACGGCCCTGGCACTAGGTGGAAGGGAAAGCTTTGAGAGTATCCAACATTTACCCTACCTAACAAGCAAGCAGATGTTCTAACTCTGCATTCTTAAAAGAACGGAGCTACATCTCAAGACCCTCCTTGATCCGGTGACAACAGAGAACAGGAGAAAAGTTTTCAGACCTGCACCCTGTCCTCCAATTTAATGCCCCAGAATGGTGACGCGGGGGTCATGATTTTGAGAGGCTGTGAGAATGAGAGTGAGAGGGGACCAAAAAGAAAACTTCCATCTGTCTCCATATAGGACCACTTACTGGTGGCAGCCCCAGTCCTCTCTGTGACTATGGATGCCCTCCCACACCCCATGATTTCCCCCTCCAGTCCCTTGCACACCCAGGTCTCTACCGAGATAAAGGGGGCTAATGAGGTCTTTGACATTGAAGAAGATGCTGTGTACCTCGAGGTAGTTTTCTATCGCCCAGACTGCCCTGAATATGCTCTTTTGTGGTCCCCAGAGTCACTGTTGAGGCCACCTTCCGTGGGCTTTCAGCTTCCACCATTGGATACTTTGGAGCACCATCATGTGGCTCTGGCAGCGCGACTAAATGTGGACATTGCTGACCTGCGCTACACAAGGGGAACACAGCCCAGGCTGAGGGAGCTGGCTAACACAAACTGCTCCACTCCAAAATGTTGCTTCCCGAAGACCCTCTCCAGGCAACTACACTTCTGAAGCAGAGGAACAAACCGGCAATTGTATCACTTAGTGGGAATGTGGAGGATTTGAACTTTTTTCAACTCGGCTCATGAATTGAGCTCATCTTCAGCTTGCTTCTTCCTTTGACTCCAGAGATAGCAGCTCCCCGAGGAGGAATGGAGTAGGGAAATCTGCCTCTCGCAGCTGTTACTGGAGGGTTGGATCATGATCATTTGCAGAACTTGGTGATGGCGGCCCTGAATATCTCAATCAACCCATTCATCAAGTTATATGAAACCCTCAATAAAACTATTAAAGATCAGGCTACGTTGTTCGCGATCGGTGCACACTAAACTTATCTTCCTGGAATCTTTGGCTGGTTCAGTGAAGATGTGATGTAGATGCTGACATTTCTGCGCAATGGCAATCTAGGCTCTTTGATCTGGCTAGAGGCGAGGAGATGGAGAAAACAACTCTAATGTCTGGAATTCTGGATCTATTGAAGCGGTCTAGACATCAAAAGAGCTTCCGTGAGTCAGTGCGGAGTGGACCCCGCGTACAAGGTCTCTCAACTAAAGCCCCTAAGTTAATCTCGCCTGTAATAGCAACGAGGAAAGAAGCGACGACGAGCATACATAATGATCCCCTCAAGCCTACATTGCCTGAATTAACGCTAGGGAACAGGGAGCGTATGAGTTAAGACCCAGTGGCAGTGGATCTCGTTCAGACTCAATCCACATTGATCCAGCAGGAATCATCAGGTCCGGAAGTGTTAAATGCAACAGCCACAGGTTTGCACTCCATAGTGTTAAGACCTGACACTAGGAAGCTTTACTCCATATTTGCACACTCAAGTGTGAATGATGATGGCCGTAAAAAGGCCCCCAAGCAACAACAAAATAAAAGAAAATTAACCAATACCCAAAAAGGCTAAATCAAATGGCTCCAGAGCTTTTATTATAACATAACACTCCTGTGTACCTCTGAAGTCTCAACAAAAATGTTTGTATAACAGGGTGTATTTCAAAAGGGTATTGATACATCAGATGTAGAGGATGAGAACATGCTCCTGCTGATGAACCTATCTACCTATTCTGATGACATGAATGAGGAACTGGCTGATAGAAATGATCTGACTTTTGTGTTTTAGAAAAGGGAGTCTTCTAATGGGGAAGACCAGTTCGATCGAAGCCTTTCAAATGGCCCCTCTCACCCGCGACCTGGCAGATACCAACTGGGGCCAGTGGGAGCCCCTATTTTCATACGCTGAAGCAAATAAAGAGACCTCTTGTCAAAGAAAAAAGATCAAACTAGCATACCGTCTTCTGGCTCAACTGGGCGGAGAGAAGATTACATGAGAGGGCTGTTGAGTCCACAGGCTCCACTAAAACTGCTGGTTTCGATCAAGAGGCTTATTCCAGAGAAAGATGGCCTAATTATGAACAGGCGAAATGTATTAAAACTCTTACATTGCTTGACCAAACTCAGATTCATCGGCCAAGATGGTGTTAACATTGTGGCCTTTGTGAGTGCAAGCCGTTTGGACTGGGTGGTTTTGCATCTCCATTCAATTCTGGTGAAAAACGCCCTCATGGAAGCCTCCTCTGATTTTCTACACCTGGGTTTCGAACTAACTGATGGCGATCTTCTTGAGCATAAAGCTCTCGAAAAGCCAAGGCGCAGCCAAGAGAAGGCTAGGATGAGAGTGCCTGCTACAAACAACTTTGGCTCTGGCTTCGATCATGGCCCAAACGTGTCATCTTTAAGAGCAAGGAGAGACCAATACCCCCCTCATAGGATTAGGGAAAGGGTAACATCTATGCAAGTGACTTTTGATCCAACGAAAACAACGGAAAGAAGGGTGAGGATGAGTGAAGACAAAAGCAGGGCTACAAGGTCTCCGGCTAGCTGGTTTTGGTTGGCAGGCACATTAGCGCAGGGCCAGGCTTTATAATTCCCAGACACGCAGACTATCTCCTCCCTATGTATGGCCTCATGGAATACTAGAAGTTTTAGGCATCTGTTTGACAAAGAAGGTTTGGATTTACTAAACTACGACATTCTACGTATGCAGGAAACATGGCTATCTTCTAAGACGATTTGTGAGGGATTCAAAGTATGTTTTAACTCGGCCCAAACAAGATCAGTGGGAAGACTGTCGGCGGGTTTATGACCCTAGTCAAACTGGGACAGAACCTCAAGAATCTAGAAACAAGAAATACAAGCCCTTATGTACAGATGGTACTTTTAGAAGGGGAGACAATCTCTGATAACATCCCATGGTTTCTAGTTGCGTTCAATCTACACTGAAACCCAGCAGGGATTGAGGATGAGGAATTTGTAGAGATTGTTACTCAGTTTATGGATAATTGATGGGTGGAGCTGAAGAATCCCCATATTGTGATCCCCGGGGACCTTAATATATGATGCTTGGACAGATTGGGGGCAAAACCGCCAAGGGCTTCTGTATCGAAAAAAGCAGCCTTATGGGTATCGGAGGTAAAGGAGAGAGATGTTTGTATGGTGAATGGACTCCTAAGAGGTCCTGGGTAGAGTTACATGGGCCCGTGGTCCACAGAAAGCTCATTTAGATTAGGTTCACAGAAAGCTCATTTGGATTATTTATTTGTATTCAATGGTCTTTTCAAATGTCTACAATCCCTGAAAATCACATATATGGCTAAAAGTGATCATTGCCTCCTATGTACTCGCTTTAAAGAGAAGAAACGAGCTACTGCTGAGCAAATGTGCGAAGACCTACAAATAAATCAGTGGAGAAACCAATTGCGATTATTTCCTGAGGAGGTCCCAAAGGTCACAACTTTGTATATAAATGCTTTCCAATCAAGATCATTGCGCATCGACTATTCTAGTGTCTTGATGAGTTTCAAACGAAATCAAATAGGGGAAGCAAACCCGCCTTTAAGAGGCTCCATTACCTTGATAAAGATCTGAAAGAGGCAAAGAAAATCTTTAGAGCTGATCTCCGTAGCACTGATCGCCTCCAGATGGGTGATAAAAGCACTTTAAAAAAGAAACGGAGACAGCAATATAAAAATTGGCTGTTGGCCACCAAAGCACAACGCTTTCAAGCAGATGCAGAGGTGATCATGAAAATCATCTCCAATAAAAACATGCAAGACCTTTGGGCCCTCCTTAGCAATAATGTTACATACCAACTGGCTATCCTGATTACTGCAGTTCCAGAAAGGGTCTGGATTGCGATTTTCACTTATCTTTTTGCGTCCTCTACTGAACCTAGTACAGACCCGCCGGGAACTTCTAATGTACCATGGTCAATTCAGTTCTCACGAGAGGACATAGTTGCGCTTATCAAAAATCTAAACTCACTTGTATGGCCTAAATAATACAATGCTCAAGCAGAACCCCGAGGATTGGGTGGATTTCTGCTGGATCCTATTCAATCAAATTCTAAAAAGCTAGAGAGGTCGCCCCCTTCCTGGAAAGCGGCTCTAATTGTGCCGATCTTTAAGAAGGGGGATAGAGACAACCCTAAAAACTATAGGCCCATTGCTCTATTGGATACACATGGGAAGATGTTTGCGTCCATTCTGTAGAGGCATTTAAAAAATTGGACGAAAGGTTCTGGTCATTTTGATAAAAGACAAGCTGGATTTGTTTCTGGGGTAGGACTGCCTTTAATGAGGTCCAAACAGAAGGTTTATTTAGCATTCATTGACATGGAGCAAGCCACTGTATCAGTAGAGAGAGGCTGTGGGAGAAATTAGCCAAATGGCACTGTACACAAGATCTGTTAAAGGCAATTAAGAATGTATACTCTTCAACGACAGTCCAAATTAGGATGTTGGTAAAAGAAACCGTAACAAAACCCATGTGAACATTGAAAAGCCTGAAACTAGGCTGACCCTTGGCGCCAGAGCTATTCAATCTGTATTTATCCAATTTGGAATCCAGTTAGGAAGGAGTTAATGCCTTCCCCCCAAAGAAATACCATCAACCTTCTCCGTGGGTACTTTATGCAAATGATTTGGTCTTGATTGACTAAACGCCGATAGGGCTCCAAAGAAAGTTGCATCAACTAGAACTTTATCTAAAATTGAATGAACTAAGAGTGAACATGAAAAAAAAAACTAATTATGGTGCTCCCAAAGTCAGGTAGGAAAAAGAGGTCCAAGCTCATCTGGGTTGTGAACTTGGTGGAAATTGAAAGTATGGATTCTATGGTGTACCTGGGTGTTCCGATTAGTTGCAGTGTGATTGAAAAGTCAAGGGTGGATGGTTTCAGGCTGAAATATGTCAGATTGGCTACACAGAAGAGAAGGATGCACAACAAATTTGGCAAATTCACCATTGATCAATAATCTCCTTTTACCGACTCAAAGTAACTCTGATACTGGGATATGGAGAGGAATCTGTCCCTAACCTTCCAATGGAATTTTGGGACAAGCTGGAGGGTCTGTTTTGGAGGAGGGTGATGGTCTGCCCAAATCTCTTCCTATCTCCCTGATTAGATTTGAATTGGGTCTTCAATCGCTCCACTCCATGGTCAGAGGAGCTCTCTGAGTATCTTTCTGAAATGTCTGGTTGGTAAGAACCCTCACCCTTTTCGAAATTCAGGACATGGGGAATTGAAAGGGAGTAATCAGATTATGGACACCTGGAAATCCTCCTGTAGAAACTGGCTTGGCCAGCTGGATCTAAGTGAGGATACTCTTAAAACGAATCCAGATAAAATCAAGCTCTAGATAAAGCAAATGGATTGGATTGACACTCTATCGCAAAGATATAGGTTACCGCTGAACTTGGAGCATGAGAGAAGATCATTAAATCAACTCCCAAAGCCGTCACAAGATCATCATAGGTGGCTCTCCTGCTGGGATGGCCTTGATGATGCCTTTGATCTCCTTTCCAGCGAGGTTCATGAAGATGTCCATCAGGACTGGCAACTTCTCCTCTCCGGCTGCTCTGATAAAGTCATCAAAGTCTTAAACCCATTCAGTTCACTGTGGGCCTTTGTCTTGTTGGGCGTTGTAGGTTAAACAGGCACAGTTTTCTCAAAAAGGCCACCTTTGCAACGCCCTGTTGCGTGCTAAACGGTTGTCAGCCTGGCCCTCTATGGCAGTTCCCTATAAATAACACAGCACACCTGGCGTGCACCTGCCCTCCAAGTATTGCATAGCTACTAGCTACCCTTGAGCAGTGATCATGCGGGTGGTCCTTTGCCGATTTTTACTATGTCTTTGGTGCTGCGCCAAGCTCCAGACCAGCATGCAGGTGGGCAGATGGTCAGCACTTCACTGGGTGTGAAAATGGCAGTAGTGGCGAGTAACTTCCTTTGAACCCTCACAGTAAACATTATTGTCTCAGGCAGTCATCCCTTGTGCACATCAGCACGTGGAAAATGTCTTTCTCATAGCGAGGACAGTTATCCACAGTATGTAGCAGTGTGGCACACTGTGTGTCTCTTGCCCTCACAGCAGCCGTGCTCAACACTGTCCCGACGTGTCCACAGGCCCCCATGCCTTCCCACAGGCACACCATGGGTGGCGCTTTCAGGTCTTGGGAATTGCAGTGTACTCTGGCCTGCTTTGTTATGTACAGAAGGTTACAACGCTCCAGGCTGGAGCCACATGGGTGTGCCAGCATGACAAAATGCTCTGTGTAAGAATGCTGCGGATGTAGCCAAGGTCAGGGATGCGTCGCAGGATGCAGGACGCTGCGAATAGCCATGTGGCTCGCCAGCAGGACACGTTAACAAGGCGGGACTAAGGACGCTACCTACGTAGCACTGCAGGACGCCGCAACAGCAGCAGGATGGGAACGACGGTATGTTTCCTTCGTCACCAGTTGTTAGGACCAGACTGGAACGGGAAGAAAGGGCACAGAGTCGTGGTTGCTTTGCTTTCAAGTTTTTATTAAATTAACTTAACTTCCTCTCACCCAGCTCCTCCTCTTCCTCCCGCTAGGGTGTATGTCTTAAAGAGGTTCGATGGAAACCACGAGCTGCCCTCACAAACACTGGTCCAAGAGTAGATGGTGAATAAAAGCGAACACTGCTGGTGACAAAAGATTGGGGAATGGGATGGTTCGACTAATAAGGTACATTTTGAGGGAATGCTTCATGTATCATGTTAGACTATATTTCTATTACGGTGTAGAGACAAAGGGCGGGAGGCCTAGTATCAAAGACGAGGTGGACAGTGAATGGGTGGTCCATGGATAGCATACATGCTCGATTCAGGTAATTTGAAAAGATAAAAGTGTACATGAATTAGCTCACTCTGAGTGCAACTCACAGGAAGATATTGGTTAAAATGTCTATGTTGTTATCTAAAGCCTTTAAACCTTGATGAGGCGTCTATCCAATGTCAAGTACAGATTGTGATGAACCACAGGGGATTCCCCCAGAAAACCTGAACTGGGACCCTTCCTATGTGGCCAGAGAAAGGCAGACACTTCCTGGTCCTGACACTGGTGGTGGTGTTCTGCAGGAGGATCACATGGGCGAGGGATCAGGCCAGGAGGAATGAGAACCCCCCTTTAAAACCTTTCCCAGAGACCTTACAATCTTAATGGCATATTGTAAAGTAGAAATTGTAGAAGAAAGAGGTATTTGAACATTCTGAGCCTAATTAACAAATGCGTTTTATAATAGCAAAACCCTATTGGGAAAAAGAAGAGGGATGCAGAGGAACTCAACTGCAAGATCCAGCCCAGTGAGGTTAATGACCCACACCTGAGAGGGAATGGGCAGTATAAAGGGCCCCCTCGGATACAGGCCATGAGAAGAAACAAGAGGTGCAGTGATTGTCGTAACTCCACATTGCAGTGACAAAGTGGAGATGCCAGAGTCACCGCTAATTACAGAGTGGATGCCGGTTCTGAGAGGGTCTCTACCTGAGAAGAGCTTGTATGCAGTGGCTGTGTGGCGGGAAGCGTTGCTTTGGAAAGGCTTCACCCCTTTTAAGGTGGGCTATGGTGGCAGGTGCTTCTCTCCCACCGGCATGGGCCGCAGGGAGTGCAGTGGAGCGGGCTGCCGTGTAGAAAGAAGCAGAGGAAGCAGACGTTACTGTGGCAGTGGAGCGAGCGGACACGTGTGCAGCAACCAGTGAGTTCACGGATACTGTGTAACCCTGGAACACTCCTTAATCGCCACCTGGCCCTTAGTGTTAGTTTTGAATAAAGAACTGATGTACAGAAGTTAAATTGACAGACTGATAATGACGTTGAATGCCAATCTGATATAAAGAAGTTAAAGAGGCATATTAAGAACTTTGGTAATAGAAAAGTTGGAAAATAGGAGTGGCAAAAGAGCTGCCCTACTGATAAAAAGTATTCAAGAGGAGAGGAGCATAATCTGCATTGCATGTGGCAATCACAAGTGTGGAGCAAACAGCACCAATGTGATTCATGTCTTCCCAAAAGAAGTAGTCAATACTGAAGTAGTTGGAAGTCAAAAGACTTTACAAAGTTGTTTGAAGCAAACTGTACCACAGATGTACTTGTAGGATTTGTATTTATTTGTTACTTATATAGCGCCTTACGCCAAGGCGCTGTGCAAAACCAATTTTACAGTACAATAAAAATGAGCAGGTGAGAACAATAAAATAATATAGATTACAGTAGAATTTAGAACAATTAAGGCAGAAGTAAGAAGGTCTTTAGGGCAGAGCGGAAGGTAGAGTAAGAATGAATAGACCGGAGGGAAAGAAGGAGAGAGCATTCCAGTAAAGAGGAGCCAGAAGAGAAAAGGAACGGAACACGGAGGAAGCACAAGGGGGACGAGGAACAGTTAAAAGAAAGTGGTTTTGGCAATTAAGTGTATGGGAGGGGACATAGATTTAAACAAGAGAGGCAAGGTAGATAGGAGCAAGTCCATAAAGAGATTTAAATATGATACAGAGAAAATTGAATTTAAGCTGAGAGTGAAAAGGTAGCCATCCGAGAGAGGCCAAGGAACGGGAAAGAGAGTCACAAATAGGTAGGGAATACAAGAGAGGGATAGAGGAATTGAAAATAGAAATAAGGGGAGCTAGATAGGAGGCAGGAAGACCAAAAAGAAGACGAGAACAGTAGAATAATCGAGAGACAATTAAGGAAGTAATGAGAAGCTTTGTAGCACTGGAGGTAAAAAGAAGTATAACTTTCTGGATGTTAAAAAGATGAAAGCAGCAGGAACGAGATGTAGTTGAGATATGATGAGCAAAGGAAAGATTAGTATCAAGATGAAAACCAAGGTTGCAGGCAGTCAAAGAAAAGAGCAGATCTGAAGGGGAAAAAGAACAAATGGAGGGATAACAGGAGAGGAGATAGTATTAGCGGGAAAGAAGAGAACTTGAATCTTAGATGGATTAAGGATGAGAAAATAGTCTGACATCCAAATTCTGATCGTGAAAAGACAAGCAGAAAGATTTGAATGTATATCAGACGTGAAAGAAGAAAAGGATAGAAAAAGTTGGGTGTGATAGAAAAAGAAGGGATGAGACAACCCAAAAGAAGAGATAATCTTAGCTTAAGGAGAAGTATACAAAGAGAAGAGAAATGGACCAAGGACAGACCCTTGTGGGACACAGTGTAGAAGAGGAAAGGAACCCGAATTACCAGCCCAGGATACTGAGTAGGTACGATTAGCAAGATAGGATTGAAACTATGAAATTACAGAGCCCGAAAAGCCAAAGGAGGAGAGAGAAAGAAGAAGTAATATGTAATCCACTGTGTCAAAAGCAGCGGATAAGTCTAAAAGTATAAGAATAGAAGAGTGTTTTGCATAGCGGGCAGAAAGGAGGGCGTTGCAAACAGATATGACATGATATGATATTTTATTTATATCACGCTCAAACACAAGTGTTTCAGAGCGCGACCAAGCAAAGGGAGGGGAACAGGGGAGATCAAAAATACAATCGTACTAGGGCCAGTGACATTAAGAACGTGCAAGTGCATGGAAAAGGGAAAAAGGGGGAAAGTGCGTGGAAGGGGAGACGTGGAAAGTGCAGAACAGGGGAGAGAAACAGAATAAATAATAAGTGGAATAAATTAATAAATAAATGTAGTGAAAAAGGTAGTGCAGCTAGGCAAGTGGCAAGTGCATGATTAGTCAGATAGGGTGGACTTGTCTAGCAATCTCATTCGGGGAGAAAAGAGGAAAGGAGGAGAAAAGGGGACGGGGGTAGCTAAAGGAGGAGTGTGAGTCAGCCTGGAGTGGGGGAGGAGGGGAGAAGGTGGCAACGAAAGCATCAATTGACACAAGCTCCATGGGCCGGATGTCCAAGAATCTTGGCAATCTTGGGGAAGGCTTGGCTTGGGGGGAGGAGATGGACAGATGGGAGGAGAGGAGGCAATGATCACTCCAAGATAGAGGAGTGGTGAGGGGAGTAGAGGGGAGGACAGAGGAGATCAAGACATCCAGTGTATGACCAACAGAGTGAGTCGGGCCAGAGGGGTGGATAGAGAGGGAGAGTGAGTTGCAGAGTTCGCGAAAGAGCGCAGATGAGGAACAGGGAGAATCCAGATGGATGTTGAGATCCTCAAGAAGGAGGGGTTGAGTGGTTGAGGCCAGGAGGGAGGAGGAGGAGAGGTCAGCCCACTCGGAAAGAAAATAAGTAATTTGTCCAGGGGGCCAGTAGAGAGTTGCAATGGTGAGAAAGTGTCCAGGAGAGAGAGCCTGCAGACGAGGCATTAGAAAGACGAGTATGTCTGAATGGGGATGATAAAGGCAGGAGTCCACTCAGGGAAGATCAGGGCTACTCCCCCTCCAGGCCGGTTGGATCTGGGGGTGGAGAGGATCTTGCAGCCATCAGGGAGAGTGTAAAAACCTGTGACAGAGCTGGCTGTGAACCAAGTCTCAGTAAGACCGATGACATCAAGGTCAAGTTCTTCTAGGAGGTGGCAGATGTCCGAGCAGTGTTTGACAGCAGAGCGGGAGTGGCAAGATGTAGAAGGTTGCCATCCTTAAAAACCTTCTAGGAAAGGGTACAAATTAGGGGTACACCCTGCGGAGGTGTGGAGGGAGCTTGAGATGAGGCAGAGGGAAAGGAGGACAAGGTAGCCAAGGAAGTTGAGTAGGGGACAACTGCAGGTGAGAGGACGTTGAGAAGGCAGGGGAATCGCATATCAAATAGTAGGAGGTTAGCTTGAGGGCCTTTCACCATGACAGTGCCTTTCAGGTAGACATTAATGATGACTCTGGAGGTGTCAAAGAAGGCCATGAGGACTTCCCAGCGGGTGCCACCATTAATGGGAGAGGAGGAGACAGGGCAAAGCACAGAGATCATATGAGGGGTCCATAGATCAGGTGAAGGAACGAAAAAGAGAATGTCAGTGAGGGTTTGTCTGGCAGAGGCACTGGAATAGGTATCAGCGATGGGGAGACCTGGGTTGGAAGCCAAGATCTCCTTTTTAAATTTCTTCTTACCAGACTTGTTGAGAAGGGATGGATAGTAAATAGAGAAGCAGTTGGAGTAGATAGGAGACATAGACAAATCCATGAGCAAGCAAAGAGAGGATGGCAGTATGAGGAATATGGAAGAAATGCGGTAAGGAAAAGTCACTGGGCTAGCAGGTTACAATTGAGGCCACCAAAGTAATGTAAACAAACACACCCAAATTTGACTTTCAATGACACACCCAAATTTCAGTTACAAAAACACATCCCATATTTTAGTTACAAAAACACACCCAAATTTTAGTTACAAAAACACACCCCAAATTTCAGTTGCAAAAACACACCCATATTTTAGTTACAAAAACACACCCCAAATTTCAGTTACAAAAACACACCCACATTTTTGTTACAAAAACACACCCAAAATTTCAGTTGCAAAAACACACCCCAAATTTGATTTTCAGGGGCTATCCGAAGGCAACATAGGTGAAAGAAAGGAGGTATGAGTTAGAGGCAGGTGCTATGACGCGCATTAGAGAGCATACAGGGAGACCAGTTAGAGCAAAAAGAGGCAGGGGTGAAGATCAATGAGGGAATAAGAAAGGGTAGGTAGAAGGAGGGAAACTATCCCATGCAGAGAGAAGAGCAAGAGTCATGGTAGTTCAGAATCATGACTGAGTGAACTGGCAGCACCCCGGAGGGTCCGGTTGTGGTAGTAGCTTCATGTTCATGTAGCGTCCTGGTAGTGGACAGGGAAGCTGACAGGGGCCTTAGAAATGGGCCTTTGAAACAAGGGCCAGCTCTCGCCTCCAAGACCAGCCAATGGAAATAGAGTACCAGGTCAGCCAATGGTCAGTAGGCAGGGACAGGCACCAGAGAAAACATGAAGATAAAGGATGCCATCTTGGAGTGAGTCAATAGCCGCTGCAAAAACTGTGGCAAAGGAATGAAAAAAAAAGTCCAACAGACTAAGGAGCACAGATAGTTAATGCAGACTGAATAACGTGTGCTCCTGCACAACATGCTTTTCTCAGGAAAGTGGTTGCAGTGTCATCAAAAATCCCCCAACAGAATGCTCTACTCCCTTTTTTATTCCTTACTTCTTTTGCAGGCAAAGGGGCCTGTGGAGAGTAAGTGCCACAAGGCTTACCTTGATTGAGGTAAAAAGAGTAGTTTCCGAAGAATGAAGAGCTTGAAAACCAGATTAAAAAGCAAGGTAGAATAGAATTAAGAGTAACAAAGGAAGAAACCTGAGAGTAGACGAGAAGCTCCATTAATTTAGAAAGATAGGGAAGAAGAGAAATAGGACGGAAATTCAAAGGAATGGCAGGATCCAAAAAAAGGTTGTTTCAGAACAGGAAGAATGAAAGCATGTTTAAATAGAAGAGGAAAAGTAGAAGTAGTGAGAGAAATGTAAAGAAGACTAGAAATGTAAGAATTGAGAGAAGGATAGATTTTGGAAATGAGAGCAGATGGAACAGGATCTTTAGAAGAAGCACTAGGATGTGCCCGAGAGATGAGTAAGTCTCAGAATTAGAGCTATATAAGAATGAGGAAACTGCAGCAGGGGGGGAACAGAGCAGGATGAAGACTGGGGAGCAAGACGAATGGCAGAATGGAGAGAATTCACTTCAGAAGTGAAGAAATTAGAAAAGTCAGATGCAGTAAGTGTGGAGAGAAGGGAGTGATCAGGCAAGGGACAGACAATAGGCGAGAGAGGGATTGGAAAAGACGGCGAGGGTGGGAGGATTGAGAGTGCAAGAGACGTTGAGAAGAAAGAAGTGCCTCATCATATAAAGTATGCTAAGAAGAGAAGGACACACTGTCATCGATGCCTGCGGGCTGTAGTGCGCTCTACAAATCAAAAAAATAAATAAATAAATAAAAATAAATACACAGATCGAGATTTATGCCAGCAATGCTCCAGGCCACAGCGAGCACTACACATGGAGCAAAGATACGGAGAAAGCCAAGGTTGAGAAGGCTTACGAGAAGGAGAACATTTTGAAAGAGGATAGAAAGTGTTGAGAGGTAGAAAGAGAAGCAGAAAAAACACAGGCAGCATCATCCATCAAGAGAGCTGCAAAAAGCCGAGTAAGATGAGAGTGTATAAATACAAGAAGATACAAAGAGAGCGGTATTGAAGGTATGAAATTCACGACGGAGAAAAGAAGGGGTAAGACCAGGGGGAGATAAATAAGTGTCACAAACTGGAAAATAAGAACAAGTGATGATCAGAGAGTAAATAAGGCAGATCGAGACCTCCAAGGTAGACATTGACGAGGTAAAAATAAGATCCAAGGAGAGACCCAAAACATGAAAAGGAGGAGTAGGAAGTGGAGAGAGACAATAGGAGTCAATAATGGCCCGAAATGGAGAAGCATGACTAGAAGAAAGATGCAGATTAAAGTCACCCAATAACAATAAGAGATTAGAACAAGGTAGAACACTAAGTAAAGCATCAATGTCGTCACAGAAAGTGGAAAGAGGACTCGGAGGACGATAGATCAGAAGAAAGGTCACAAGACAGGACTTAGAGAATGTAGAAAGATAGTATTCAAAAGTGAAAGTAGGTAAAAAGAGGGAATTACGATGAATCTTGGAGGAGGGCCGGTAAAAGAATCCCAGTACCTTCTCCACGACCCACAGAACAAGGAGTATGGGTAAATACAGTATCAGAAGTGAATATAGAAGCAGGAATAGCAGAATTAAAAGATGAGAGCCAAGTCTCAGTAATGCATAGAAAGTAGGTAAAGACAGAGAAACATATCAAGGATGGAATGAGTTTTCTTGTTAATTGACTGAGCATTCCAGAATCCAAGGGTGGATAGAGAAGATGGGAAGTATTACGAGAAGCAAGAAAACGAGGAGGTCTGTATGAAGACCAATGAGTAGCAATAGATCTAGACATGGAAAGAACTCTGTGCCTCCTATAGGCCAGTATCGCTAATTAATGGGGAAACCAAGGTCCTGGCACAGGTTTTAGCCAACAGATTGCTAGGAGTTATATACACCCTCGTACACCCAGACCAATGTGGATTTATGCCATCTATCCACCCGGATGAACTTACGCAGGGCACAATTTGCCATAGACCAGGCCCCCGCCGATAAAAGACCCACTCACACTCTTGGCCATAGACTGTGAGAAAGCTGGGTGGCCTTATGGGATATTATGGACCGTATGGGATTTGGGAAAAGCTTTATGTCTTGGGTCATGTTACTGTACGACTCCCGGAGGCAGTGGTACAGGTAAATAGGGCATCTTCCAGGGCTTTCACACTGGGGCGGGGAACCAAGCGAGGCTGCCCCCCCATTTATTTACAATTGCCATAGAGCCGCTAGCGATCAAGCTCATGATGACAGGAGAATGGACGGGATTTGCGTGGCCATGGGGAGGGGAGGACCGTGTCTCACTCTATGCAGACAATCTACTTATCAATATCAGCAACCTGAAGACCTCCTGCCCGGTGGTGTCACGCATCCTTACGGAATACCAGAAGTTTGGTGGACTTAGGGTGAACAAACAGAAAACAGTCCTCTTTCCCCTTCAGGGTGGAGACGAGGCAATCCCTGGGCACTGCCCATACTCAGTCTCGGTCCAGAGCTTCGAATGTCTGGGCATCCGTGTAAGCCCTAATTTGGATGACTTCCTACATCTCAACATACAACCGGTGATAGACAGATTCGCAACTGACGTGGTCCACTGGCAATCCCTCAAACTAACATTGATGGGCAAAGGCGCCCTCTTTAAAATGCTGACACTCCTGAGTTTTTATATGTCCTTCAGAATGCCCCGCTCCCCATTCCCAAAACGATCTTTACATCAGTGGATAGTATCCTCCAGGAGCTCCTATGGGGGAGAGGGGATGGAAACAACCCTGCATAGCCCTCAAAAACATGCAACGCTCAGTCTGGGAAGGGGAATAGGTCTACCTTGTCTACGCACCTACTACTGGACAACACAACTGGGAGTGGTGAACGACTGGCTTCATGGTGACCCTGGGCTCCCACACATGGGGGGAGAGACCAGGAATATGGGAGCAAATACAGCCCTGCAAGTACTATGTAGTGATGATAGGGAGACTGCAGATATGTCTAGGATGACGCAAAACATCCGTCAAACCTGGATAGAGGCTCATCACCACATTGGATGGGGTGGGAGACTAACAATGGACCAACCCCTATTGAACAGCATGCATATTCCCTAAAAATGGATCACTTTGTGAGCTGGGAGGAGCATGCGATTCACACCCTTGTGGATGTGGTACAGGACGGGAGCCTTCTGGCATCTGGGACTATGCAGGAAACGTTTGCGCTGCCTACTAGGGACTACTATAGACACCTACAACTAACACATGCCATCAGCATGCAGTTCTACGCATTAGCAGAGGTCCCAAAATGCTCCCCCTTAGAAGCAAACATTCTCCAAGCCAGAATCCCGACGAAGGTTACATATACACTGTACAATGTACTTACTGCTTTCTGGGCCCAGGAGCTGTCCTGACTCAGAGAAAAATGGGAGAGGGAGGTGGGCCCATTAGAGTCGGAGGAATAGGTAGAAGCATTAATGTTCCCACGAGACATAGGAATAGACGCCAGGCTCTGATTAATACAATATCAGGCCTACTACTCCTGCGCAGCGATGACAAGGTGGGGGTAGCAGACAACAGAGACTGCCTGAGATGCGGAAGGTAAGAGGGTACCTTCTTCCACATGGTGCGGAGCTGTGATATAATACAGGACTTTTGGCAGAGATGCATCCGCAAGATCTCCGGTATACTGGGGTCCTCAGTTCCGCAAGACCCGAAGCTAGTACTACTGGGAATCTGGGGGGAAGTGGACTTCACCAAACATGAAAAGACATTCCTGGCAGTGGCATTGGGACTGGGAAAGAGGCTCAAAGCCGCAACGTGGGGTTCTGCAGACAGACTGAGCCTCAGCCGTTGGGTCAATGAAGTGGACAGATGTGCGTCCCTAGAGAGGCGAATTTATAATGCCTGAGGAGGCTCTGAGAAGTTTCAGAAGGTCTGGGGGAAAAGGACAGGAACCATGTGAGCATTTAACAATGGAATGTCCCGGTGGGGGGGCCAAGCCCACTATGTACTGAATGAGCAGTAACCTGATGCACTCATTCCCCTGATAACCCAAGTCACCCATCTATTCTTTGTACTGTCTTATAATCATTGATACGCTGTACCTACGCTATGCAACCTTTCTTGTGTTCTGTTTTCTTATGCGTCTTTTATTGCAAAATAATAAAAAGATTTATTTAAATTAAAAAACAATGGAAACACATCACAAGTGGTATTACAAAAAATGTGCACTGGTGCAAGTGCAAATAGCATTAACATTATTCAAATAAATGTTCTCACCAGAGCAAAGGACTGTGACTGGGCCAAACACTGCCCTGGTGCAGACATGCACTGAAAGAATATTTTTTTGCACTAGTGCAACTTTTGCCCAATTGCTAACAGCGCTTGCACACGTACATCTTTTCTGTAATAAGGTCCGAGATGTTAATTGTATTCCTCCAAAATATAGAGTAAGAGGAAAGGGGTAAATGTGAACAAGAGTCCAAAAGGGGGAGGGGGGGTCTAGACCATGAAGAGTCCTGAGGATCCAGACTCTGAGGAGTCCTGATAGTGAGGAAGCATTTTAACCATGATCAGGGTAATCTAGTTTTCTGTACATCAGACTATAAATAGTCTAATCAGAAGAGATGCATTTTCAAATCCCTCAATATTACTGTTCATGTGATGTGTTATAATTAGGCAGGAAACTAGCAGTGAGGGTGAACTACTGTTTTCATTGAGAATGCTTCTTTAAAGAAATGGTTTTCTCTGTAGGCGCTCTGGGTGGATCTTCAGCTTCCGGTTCAGCGCAGCCCAGTGCTCCACGGATAAATGGTGAGTGGCTGTGCTGCCCTAGGCGATACTTCACCCAGATTTCCGCCTTATGATTTGAGTCTATGTTGTGTCACTCTATGTTTATCTTTATACACCAACCGCCAGCATCTCAGTTCACTCTTTAGATGCAAGGGCCTGCATCGTGTGCATTTACATGTCCACTCTTGGTTAACATAGGTCTGATACGGGCAATGAAGCTGTTTCTAAGACTGCCCAGTGTTTGGCAGATACGGTGCCTTAGCCACAGAAAAATAACATTATTTGTCTAGGATCACGCTATGTGGTTAGGCAGTAATGCCAGGTTTGGGCGAACTCAGGTCCCCACTGTGAACAGACAACAACCCCATATGTGGCTTTTAAGTAGAACTTGTTTGTTGACTAAGCTAAGAAGGGTAAACAAAAAATGTAAGTTGCAAGATCCTATCCAGGCATAAAAAGTCAATCGCCTGCTCAGTTCTCTGCGTCATATAGCACACCATGTTGCTGGAAGTCGATTATCACTTGCCAGTGGCTACTGGTGAGGGCAGTTCCGGGGACATCACCTGAAGACACTACAGAGGCCAATTTTGGAATGCTGCAACAAGACACGACACGAGCCCAGGACATTTAAAAAACAACAGTCTGTTCAATCACAGTACATCTGCATTGCTTGAGGTCTTTTCTCAAAGCACAAGAACGCACAGGCCCACCGAGAGGGCGCGTGCCAGTCGATCACAGCATAGAGAACAGAGAAGAGCATGGCACAGGTGCCAGAGGCAATCTACTTCAACGCATGTCAGAGACTGTGACACGTCGTTGGCAGGCAGCACGCCAAACTGGAAGATTAGTTCTTAGGGAAAATGATCGAGGAAAAAATAAAGCCTTCAAAGGAAGCTTTTAGGTCTATGTGCGTCATCTGTTGAGGGTGATCTTCACAACTGTTATTCTGGAGTGTTCTGTTCAAGGCGACAGTACACGACATTACATTCTCCCGTAGTAGGCCTGAGACTTGACATAGTGTGGTGCTTCTATCACCTACTATTACGCTGTAACCCATATGATTTCTTGTACCTTATGAACTGTACTATGCACTTTCTGTAACTAGCACCTAGATGCCGGAGGGATTGGTGTGCTGAAATAAATGCAAAAATAAATAAATACAATACATTCTAACCTGCAGAAAACCCTGGCCCATGTCACAGACATGGTAGGATCGTTCATTCGCCATCAGGCTTTTCTTTAAATGTACATATGCCTTCATGGTGATGTTACACAGACACGCTCCGGTTGGACTTCCACTTCATTCAGGCACCTGTTTTATTTTGATTTTTCATTCCGAATTTAGATTTTGCTACCAAAGGCTATTTTTCGTTTTTTAAGGGGTTTCATTCATTTTTAGGTCTATCTATCTGTATATTTACTTGTCCCACCCTCTTCAATTTTTGGAAAAAACAGCAGTTTTGTTATACGAGCAAATTATGATACATTGTGTTAAGTCATGCCATATTCAGCCATGTTTTTACGTCATATTTTGATATAATATGCCATTTATAACGCGCCTGTACACAAGTGTTTCTAGACGCGATATTTGCTATGTCGTGTGACTTTGTACAAGGCTGACAGACTATGAAGCCACGGTATGGTGACATATAGCATTACACCACCACAAATAACAAGTTAAGAGGGAGTACCCCCCCCACCTGCTCTAAACGCAGGGGGGCACACAGTCCTAGGTGTATTCAAATGGGCATCACTTGAATATATCTAGGCAGTGAAGGAAGGCCTACACTTAGGGTGCGAGACCGCCTCTGCATACACGGCCTTATAAGGTCTACTTGGACTCCGAGAGTGTTGTCCCCAATCTGTATGTCTCATTTGGCTGAGCTAAACTGGCATGCATCATTTTATAATCTTAGCTTGTGAGGTGTAATCAAAGGCCCCAAACCAACAAAACCGAGGGCTATGGAAGAATGGCCTGCCAGTTTTCATCAAAGAAATTAATAAAAACGTTCACACAGAAAATGGGCCTATTAACGCAGACTATGGGGGTTTCTGCATGTAACATAAGGATAGGCCATGTGAAAAGGCCTACCTGTCATTAGAAAAGGAACAGCAGCATTTGTATTCACACTGGCAGAAGAAATGCAAAAGCCCCTTTAACATGGAAAGCTGGATTTTCAAACACTGACACCAAAATGACTTTGCATGGGCGTTTGCAGTTTAAAGCAAGACAAGAGAAAAATGTTCCCCTGACAACATAAAGATGTCAGGGAAAAAACGTAGTGTGCGTTGACAAGATGTAATGTATATTATACTTCACATGCAAAATACCTGAAAACATTTGAACAGAAAAGCCCACTTTGTTTCCATGAAAAAGTACCTGTAGGTCTGGGGCAGACACTTTTGCTTGCTGTGGGGCAAACATCACAAAGTACACCCCCACTAAAAGCCTGGCTGGCATCCCAGCTGTGTACAACTGCAATAAGGTGTGGCTGCTAAGAGGTGTTGAAAACAGACTTTCCCTAGACTTGGTGTCTCTGAAAGCTCATTTCTTTGCAGAGCAAAGGGCTCTAGACGGTGCATGACTGGAAGGTCCGGATGGAGATCTCTATGTAGCAAATGCATCCCCCATTTACAGAGAGGCAAATGGGGCTGCGGACAGGAGGGCTCCAATTTGCAGAAACTAACGATTTCCTATTAATTTAAAAGGACTATTATCATTTTGGCATTCCTCTCAGCAACCATAACTCATACTTCCTTGATTGATGTGTTCTTTATTAGGTAATTTCCAGGTGATTTTGTTGAAATAAAATGCATCCACCTGTAACTTAGGGAATTGTAATGGTGAGGTAAAAGGTGTTCCTGGCTTCTATGAACATGTCCCGGATTAAGAGTTGGCAAACTGGTGGGGTGTAAAATTAGGTATGCAGGGAATAAATTGAATGTTTCTAACGATTATGCTTTTTGTAAAAATGACGGAAAAATGCCAAAGGCCCGTGCAACATGGTGCCGACCCGGCTGTTGTTTTATTAAATTCCCCATGATCAGCTGAAGCGGAATATATAATGGCAGTTACTAGTAAATCACAATGTTTTTGACACACAACTAGATTTCTGCCAACATTTGACATAGAAACAAAGGGAAGTTGCCATATGTCTGTTCCAGGCTCTTAAACCAATCCGTAGAGAGAGGCTGGATTTGGGAGGAGAGAGGGGGGTAACTGGCCAATCCTTGCTGCAAGAACTCTTGCAGGGAACTGCTCAAGATTGTAAACGCGATGGTGTCATCACTGGTCTATAAAGTGAATGTACTATTTTATTTATTTGTACATTTATAAAGCATGCTAAGCCCAAAAGGCATCCAGGCGCTGTTGCAGGAGTAGTTACAAACAGAGATAAAAACATAATATATAATCGTCGCACATTCCAGGTAGGGAGGATGTCAATGTTTTTTGCAAAGTGGGTCATGCCCATATGTCTGGGCGACCATATGGCAAAAGACAGTTAGGTAAAGCAGTGTTTTCAGTGATTTGCGAAAATACAGTAGGAGTGTTCAGCTCTCATGGCAGGTGGGAGAAGGTTCCAATGTTTGGCAGCAATGGAACGGAAGCTGAAGCCTCCCACTTTAGCCCGTTTGATTTTAGGCTGGGTGAGAGGATGAGCATAGGCGGCCCTCGTCGGTCCAGAGGAGACAGTTTTCAAAAATATTTGGAATATATAGGGGAGGGGCATCATTGGAAAGGCATCTGTGCCTGATAGAGAGCGTTTTAAAGAGAATCTGCTCACGAATAGGGAGACAGTGGGCTTTTTTTCTTGCAGATGTGATATGCTCCAATTTAGGGATATTCAAGGCTGCTCTTAATATGTTGTTTTGTATAACCTGCATCTTTTCTGTGAAAAGGGCATTACAGAAGTTATGCCTTGATCCTATTGTACCCCTGGCTATAGTGAGGCAGCTATCCGGGGAAAGGAAGAGTCCTGCTGCATTGATTAATTTTGTTGAGTACGCGGCTGAGGAGGCAATGGCATTTACTTGCCATGTGAGAGAAAGTATATCATCCATGTATACTCCTAGCGTTTTCACAAAGGGTGAGACTGGTATCATGATGCCGTCAATGTTAAAGGAGGAGTCTTGGTGATTAAGCTTCTTGATCATCGATGGGGTGTCCACCAGCAGGATCTCAGTCTTGTCGTTATTTAAACAGAGACGGAGGGTGGCAATCCATGCCTAGGTGTAAATAGAGTGTAAATGGAGTTTAGGGTGGTAGAGTCTTCTAGGTAATTGCCAGATAGGGAGAGTAAAATCTGTGTGTCATCTGCATAGTTGAAAGACCGATTGAATCTAGAAAGACGAATAATGGTTTTGTAACAATGTTGTAAAGGGTTGGGCATACACAGGATCCTTGAGGTGCAATGCACGTGATGGGTGCAAGGGGGATGCTGCTGTTATCTGCAAATACCTGGATGACTCTACCGCTTAAGAAGGAGTCAATCCAGGTTGTGGCCTCAGGGGAGAAATTTGCCACAGAGGAGAGGTGATGAGCAAGGATTTTGTGGTCCACCAAGTCGAATACAGCCGACAAGTCTAGGAGTAACAGTAGTGCAGGATTTCCGCTGTCCCTGATCTCATCGATCTGAATCTTTAGATCAAGGCACGCCGATTCCGTCCCGTGGCCTGGGTGGAACCCCGACTGGCGCATCTCCAGGATGTGATTTTCTTCTGAGTAGCTTTGGATTTGCAGATGGGCTGCTCTGTCCAGAATGTTTTGTAAAAAGGGGATGGTAGTGATTTGGCAGTAGTTGGTAGGAATCATAGGGTCAAGCGAGGGTTTTTTGATGAGAGGGAGAACCCAGGCTTCTTTAAGGCTAGTGGCGACAATGCCATTGGTGAAGGAGGCATTAATGAAGGTGCCAGGATCTCAGCACAATCTTTGATGGGTATTGCAGGACAAATGTCAACTTTACATCATGAAGGTTTGAGACCTTTTAGAATAGTTTTAACATTGTCTTCAGAGACATTGGTGAATTGAAACAAAGGCCGATCTTTGAGGATGGAAGAGGAGGCAGTTGTGGCTGTTGTGGAAGAGGGCAAGAGTTTAAGTAGGGGTTGTTTGGAGTAAATTTTTCTGTGTAGGGTTTCAATTTTTGAGAGCATGGCATTCTGGATATTGGCACACCAGGAATCATCTTTCAGAATGGAGGCTGGGGCGGGAGGAGGGGTTGGTGAGGGTTTTCAGCTCCTTTAGGATGATGAGCATCTCACGAGTGTTGAATTTTGCATTGCCAATGCAGGCGTTGTAGGTAGTGGCTTTAGCAGAGAGGATAGCTTTTTTATAGTGTTCTACGGCAAGGGAAACCAGTAGTTTCTTAGCCTCTGAGGGTGATTTCTTCCAGTCAGCTTCAGCTTGATGTTTTTTAGAGTGAAGTGTTTGTAGTTCGGGGGTGAACCACAAGTTACTATGTGCCGATGGTTGAAAGTTTGCGTGTGTACAATGACCGTCATCAGGGTCTTGCAGTACAAGTCAGCAAGTGTGTTGGGTAAGTGCCATAACAGTGCCAGTAAGAGTGATTTTAGCAGGGGGGCGTTACGCTCTTTAGTGATATACTTAGAGCTACGTGCCATGGTAGGGGGTAACGGGATGGGAATCAGTGTAGAATGGACTTTGGGTGAGATGGTAAAGTGCACAAAGTTATGGTCTGAACATGGGCAGGGGTTATTCATGAGAATGTTGTCCTGGCAGTCTAGGTCAGTGATCCAATCTAGGATACGTCCTTTGTTGTGCGTAGGGGTGGTAACCGTTTGTTGGAAGCCTAGTGCATTCAGAGAGTTAGCGAGTGACGTTACAACTAGATCTGAGGGGTCGTTGTATCCTAGGTTGAAGTCTCCCAAGAGAATCATCTTGGAGGTAGATTTAATATTCGTAACCAATGAGTGTATGATGTTCTCTTCGAAGGAAGGTGCTGAGCCTGGGGGGGCGGTAGATGCTAAGGATTGTGATAGTGTCAGAGTTTGAGAGGGTTAATTTACCAGACAACATGTGGCAATTGTCTGGCAGGGTGGAATTACAGACTCTGATAGGTAGGGAATCCATTGCTTTGAGTGCTACCCCTCCACCACTGGCAATAGATCTGTCACAGCAGAAAATTGTGAAGCCTGGGGGATGGCTATCGAAAGGGCAGGGCCTGGAGTGTCATGCAGCCGTGTTTCAGTGGTGGCTAGGATGTCAAGATTTTGCGTGGTGATCAAGTCATGGATTCAAGGGCGTGTGCAGGTGTAGATCTTGCATTGATCAGACCACAGTGGAACGGTGAATAGGGTACGTGCTTGATAGGCAGGCTGGGTGGAATAATATTTGCTACTACCTTACTGAATGGCATTTAGAAGCTGTGGGGAGGACTCTTCGTGGCACTCTCTGGGTTAGGGGGTTTTGTGACCTTCTGAGTGTTCAGTGGCCTAGGGGGGGTTGTTTGGGCTAGGATGGGCTGAGGGCTTAGAACTGGACCGTATAGTAGTGACTGTAAGCAGGAGTTTCTGATGGTGGTGAGTTGGGGGAGTGCAGATTGCTTGGATCAAGGTAAAGGGACAACGTGGTTGCCTAGGTGGGAGTTTCTGCTTGTGGTAACTTGTGGGAGGTAGAGGATACAATAAGTGGCTGAAGGTCCTAGGCCTGCGCAGCTAGTGAGGGCTGGGGCCAGATTCACAAAAGGATGGGTTCTATGTCCTACACCATGGAGGGAAGGGGCATCATTTTTGGCGGCCTTGACACCTGTGGTAGGCGAGGGCCCATTGGTTAGGCTGAAAGCGGTGCCTAAGTGCGAGAATGAGGGGATAATGGCTGAAGGTCCTAGGCCTGCACAGCTAGCGAGGGCCGGGACCTGATTCGCACAAGGAGGCATTCTATGTCCTGCATCATGGAGTGAAGGGGCATCATTGTGAGGAAGGGGCATCACTTTAAGGAAGGGAGAGAGCTGCTGAAACGTACCATCTGACAGCCGCAAGGAAACACCAAAGGAGATTGCTGAGATTTCATCTGGGTGGAGCTGTCTATTGCTGAGGAGGCCTAAAAAAGCTGACTGGGCCCAAAGGTGGGGGTCCATCCTTGAGGGTGGAGTGACCAGACCCCTGCCCTGTCCTCCAAGAGGGTCCTGAAATGCAACTTGCTTTCCTCGACTTTAAACGGAAGCTTTCAATGTGAGTAGAAATGGGCCAATTGAAACCAAAGGTGGGGGAATCTGCTTGCTTTAAATCCGTTGCCTTTATAGTGGGCGGGGGGCAAAACTGTGTAGATCCTTAAACAATATTACATTTCATTTATTCCCATTGGCAGAACACCAGAAGGTAATTTTTGTTGAAATTCGAAATTAGCAAAGCTCATTTCCAGTGTGCGCTGAAAACTATAGTCTGTAATTTAATTGGGCAAACTTCTGTTCAGCTTCCCCAACACAGGCCTTTAAGTGGAGGGGGCTCTGAAATCCAAAACGCTCAAACCATCCCAATTTTTACCATAGCTTCCCCAACACAGGCCTTTGAGTGGAGGGGGGTCTGAAATACACAATACTCCAAACATCACAATTTTTGGGTTCAACTTCCCCAACACAGACCAAAGTAGGGGAGGGCGAGGTCTGAAAAGCCCACTGCTAAATCAACATGTGTTTATTTACTGCTAGCCTTTTAAGCATGCAGGAAAAACAAAATAGTACAGCATTGCAAATGTAAAGTTATTTTATTCAGGGACCAGTGTTGATGATCATTTATTTTGAAATGTATAATAAAATATTGTGATTTAAATTTTCCCAATGAAATTGTTTGTGTTATTTATGTAGAGAGGCATTTATTGTGTTGTGCCACGCATATAGTGGTGTGTGACATTTTAGTGCGATTTTTTATTAGCAATCATCCACATAAAACAAATATATTTCCTGTACACCGGCCTAGTTCTTAGCTTATTGGTAGCTATGGGGGGGAGGGGTGTGGTTCCAAGGGTATGATATGCATCAGAAATAAGGCTGAATAAAGAACTGACATTAAACCGTTTACTGTGTGACACCTAGATTGGGTAGGCGAGGAACTGCCTGTGTTGAGCGTCGTCTCTCAATAAACCGTTACAACCTGTAATTTAATTTTCACACACTGCATGTATTTACCAATACACTCCATAGAAGGGAAACACTCTTTCTCACTTCTCCAGTCGAGGCCAAGCAGGCATGCCATGGGGAAGGGGGATCCGTTTGTCAAACTCTCCTTTTGTGTCCCACAGCAGTCATTCTGAACACTACCAATCCCTGGCTCTGATACTTCAGTTAGTGGCCTTGCTGTTACTAGATGCCCACCTGCTATCAGCAGAGGGAATCCAATATGAAAATCTGGTTATTAGCGCTCACACCTCCTAGGACCTCCTAAGCACACCTCAATGTCACCATGCATCCATAACATTACTTAACGTAACAACACCACCAGCACATTACTAATAACCTCCATGAAAGTTCTGCTGGCCAGAAATTGAAGCTCTCGTCCATTCTTTTGATTACATTTTGTTCTGATCAAAGCATTCCAAATTATACATCATCCCAACGATCCCCATCACTCAACCTTATGTTTAATTTCCCAGCATATTGTGAGTTAAGTCAGTATGTTTTTATCTCACTGGCCTTTTCCCGCACTCTTCCCCTTTCCGGTTCGCTTTAGCCCGGTTTCATTTTCACCCCACAGATGATGGTCCGAATAAAACCCCGAGTGTGGTCACCCCTGAAGAGCTCAGTATAAAAGGCAAATAACATAACAGGGAAACAATGGTCGGTCAATTATAAAGCAAGGAACTATCTCAATGGCAGGGCTTTTCTAAAGCATGGTGACAGCCACGGAGGGGTTCAGAGCGTTGCGCTTTTAGTGTGGTTGAAACACGCTACTTATTTAGAGTTTTGTAGCCTATGTAAGTGAAATATTGCATACAGAGTCACTGGTGGCTAAGCTAAAACAAATCAGGTGGGGGTAAGAAAGAAATTTGCTGATTGCATATTGAAAAAGAACAAATTAACACATTTGTATTATGATGACTAACAGGTGTTGGAAGTTGGCACACAATGGGCAAGATAATGTGGAGACTATGCGCTGTCAATCACTTCATGGGTTATAAGAGTTTAGCATATGTAGAACAGATAATTCCATAAATTAGGTGAATGGGTTACCTGTAAACTTGGAACTCAAGAAATATTATCTGTGTAGGTTACTAGCATGCAATGTTCTGGTCATAAGCTTGGGTACCAAAGTTGAGATCAAATGGGGGATGAGAGAGGTGTTCTAACATTAAATCAAGTGTAGTTAAGCAATCGATGTAGGCTACTGATAGAGGGGGGGAACAGTGCTATGTGCACGATTCAAGCATATTCACCAGCTATGCTGTTTCACCCTCAGAAGACGAGTCAAGTTCCTTTTGTAGGTAAGAACGTTTCCTGAGACAGAAGGACTCTGGAAAGCTGCATAAAGAACCAATGCAGTATCTCTGCTGTGACTCGCTGGGGACACCTTTAAGTGACTGATTTTGTGGAAGTCGCTAGACACTTGTTAACAGGGTTGCCCGCTCTCGGTCAGTAAAGCTTAATGAATCTACAAGATGTTCAGAATGATGGTTGTGGAATAGAAATGCCATGTTAAGGTAGACACCATATTACTACCTACAGAATTTGGAAAAGTGGAATGCGAGTTTGTAGAGGAGTACACTAGCATTGCCATTCTGCACAAACTTGTAGTCTACTGAGAATTAAGTTTGGATGGGCTGTCCGATGGGTCAGATCCATGGGCTAGCATGGAATAGCATGTGTGCTCAATTCGGATCTAGCACAACCTCATGCTTTAGCTGATGAGTCTGAAACAGCTTCTTCACAGATGTCCTGGGATCAGACCAACAGCCAAAGTGTACCGTACTTTCTTACAGCTGTTAATACTGTGACAATTCACATGGTCTTGTCACTTCTCCCCAGACGAGAGCCCTTTCCTATGAGGCTAGGGAGGTGAGGCTGATACCCAATAGTTCCCTGGGGGTGGTAATATGTGGGAGGGCCTCCCCTCCTGGGGACAAGGACGTCCACCTGGGGAAAAGCCCCCCCAACAACCCTGTCACAGAACCCATTACCCACATGGTCACCCTTTTCTCCCAGGTCACTTACTGTCTCAATTTAACATATATATCAACAAATATCGCCCTCGTCTCTCTTGCCCTTCAACCACACTCAAATAAGCCCTTGTGTCTTCCTGTCCCTAGAAAGCGCTGGTTGTTCCACTTATCTAGGCTGAGGGGATAGAAGAGAGGAACTTGCCCTATTGCTAATCTATACACAATACCCAGTGACTATTAGGGTTTTTCTAAAAGGCACATGCCGTGGAACTTAAGGCATGTGTCATCTGCCTTTCAAATGAATATCTTTCACTCTTTATTCGGATAGGATACTTTGGCAGTAAATAAAAATAAATTCTAAAAAAGTGCTCTTGGTTTGTGCCTGATTGTTTCTCTTAGCAGGAAACTCGAGAGGACTTACTGTTGCAATAATTGCCCACAGATTTCAATATCTTTCAGGAGAAATAATCCCAACATATCCTACAGTGAAAAGTACTACTCATTAGTTCTCGCTGTATTATATCTGTGAGAGGTTCTATCTGCCACCTTCCTGATTTTGAAAGGAGGAATTTTTACGACCTTATGTGCTACAGTATCTGGTGTTGCTGTACAAGGTTGTATATCAAGCCTACCGGTTTCAGTGGACTGGTGTCAATACGCCACTTTCTTTAGGGCTAAGGACAGCACCAATCTGTATGCTGTGTCTGATTCGGTCTCAGCTCTATGTGCAATCTTCTTGTGTTACCCCACCCTGCTTCTTACGTTCCTAATTTCTTTGATGCCTGCAAAGCTAGGGCAGGGAGTACTTGCAGGATGCCTCGATTATCTGTATTCCATGGTACCTTGCTCTTCGTACCTTGCACTCGATGCAGTCTGCAAGCAAGACGAGACGAAGAGCAAGGTATCTTGCAAGTACTCACGGCCCTAGCCTGACCTCATGTTCCGAGGCGGCTACATCAATGTTGTGTCCTCCCCCCCGATGGTCGGGTGAGGGGCACGCACTCACTCCTGCATGCACGCACGCACACTCGGCACACAGTCAAGGATGACGCGGGACGCGTTGTTGCTTCGTCCGCGTCCCGGCGGGAACTGCCCCACGGGCGCAGTTTATTAACCTGCGCATGCGCGGCCGGGAACGAGGCTCGCGCATGCGCTGCACAATACTGGGACATCACATCCCTTCTTTTTCCTATAACAACAAACAGCAGTGTCGTAAGAACAAAATGTACTCACGTGAACACCGTAACTGTAACATAAACATCGCACACATCAAGTGTAAGTTTCAGGACTACCTAGGTCAGTCACCCGAGTCCATAACGTAATCTTTGAAATGAGCCGGAAGTCTCCTTCCCCCTCGAACGGGATATCTGGGCACGACATTGGGCACGAGTCAGCGCCACGGGTAGGGTCCGGATCTCTCGACGGCTCGCTTTCCTGGACCTCCGGGCTTGATCCCCGCATTGAGAGCTCCCCTGATGTCCGAGCCTCAGGTACGACGTCAACTTTCTTAAAGAACGATCGATTGCGGGTGACGGTGCCACGTTCACTGGCCGCAGTCACCATAGTGCCTTTCACATGGGTCACCTTCCAGGGACGTGGTTCAAATGGCAAGGACAGTTTCCCTTCCGGGTGCCGATTCTTGACGAGCACGGAGTCTCCGACTTGTACCTCCTTTTCTTGCAGCCCTCTCTGTTCGCTCTCCTTCTCGTTGCGTTCCGCCCGTTCCTCTCGGACCCTTTCGTCGTCTATGACACCGGGTCTCCGGTCATCCATTTCCGGTATCATCACTCTCGGGCAGCACCCGAAGAGTGCTTCGGCTGGGGCAACCCCGGTGGACTGGTGAGGGGTTGTGCGATACACTCGAAGGAATTCCACAATTCTCTTTTTGAGAGGTTCCCCTTTGCTGGCTGAGATTTGCATCACCTTATTGAGCGTACGCATCATTCTTTCGGCCTCACCGTTTGCACGCGGCCATAGCGGAGACACTCTCCGATGTTTTATCCCCCTCTCACTCAGGTACTGGGCAAATTGGCGGCCTGTAAAAGTTGGTCCGTTGTCTGAGCACACGGTTTCGGGAAACCCATGCGTTGCGAACATTCTGTCCAACGCCGCCGTGGTGTACTCGGTAGTCGTCGACTCGACTACCTCCACTTCCGGGTACCTCGACCATTGATCCACTGCTACCAGAAAATACATCCCCCGACCCGTCGCGCCAAAGTCCATGTGTACGGTACTCCACGGCTTTGTGCTGCGTTCCATCGAGCTGATTGGTGGTGCTTTGTCCCCTGGCATGGCAGCTTGGCAGACCAGACATCTCTTTACAAAGCCCTCCACCCTTTCTTCTAGCCCTGTAAACCATACTTTTGGCCTTAACCTTGCCTTTGTCTTCACGATGCCCTGGTGTCCAATGTGCGCCAACTCCAGTATCCGCAGCCTGAGATCTCGCGGGATGACGATCTGTCGGCCCCTGAGCAACAGCCCAATCTTCAGAGATTGATAACTCATCTCTCACCCTCCAGAGTGCCTGTAGGTCTTTCTGGGCCTCCTCCTGGCACCGCAAGTTATTGTGCAGGACTTCCCTCCAGTCTCCACTTCTCACTGCAGCCTTGATGATGTCGAAGACCTCGTCTTTAGATGACTCTGTGGCGATCACCAGTCTCGACAGTGCCCTAGGGAGCGCAGCCTCCACTATCTGGCAGAGTAGACTGTTGCATTCCATTTCACTGCAGTCTCCTTCTGCACTTTCTTTGTTGGGATGCCTTGACAAATAGTCCGCGGGGTTGTTGGTCCCGGGCCTGTATACCAGTTTCACCCCGTACTCCATTAAGGCCAGCATCCACCTCTCAATGCGAGGTGGAGGTTTTGATGATGCACCCGCTGGTATAGGCAGCAGCGGCTTGTGGTCTGTGACCACCACTACAGGTTTGCCCAATATGTACAGGCGAAAGTGGCGACAGCCCCATAGGATGGCCAGGGCTTCCCTTTCTATCTGGGAGCACCTCATCTCTGTGCTGGATAGTGCTTTGCTTGCGTAGGCAATCGGTCTCATATCTCCACGCTCATCGGGTTGTAACAGCACTGCTCCCACCCCGACTGGGCTTGCATCCACCACTACCTCTGACTCCACCGCTGGGTTGAAGTATGCCATGGTGTCTCCATCCGACAATGCATACTTTAGGGCCTGGAATGCCTCTTGTTCTCGTGACTTTTTCCGGGTCCGGGGATATTCCTGCGGCCTGGAAGATGAAGCCGAAAAACCCTATCCAGTCCTTGAAGAACTCGCACTTCTGGTGGTGTAACGTGAGCCCCAGGTCTTTCAATCTCTTTAGAGTGCATTCTAAACGTTTTAGGTGCTCTGCTTCTGAGTTTGCAAAAACCAAAATGTCATCACTCATGTTTAGGACACCTGTCAGCCCCGCCAATGCTCCCCTAATTGTGTTCTGGAATACTTCAGCCGCAGATGATATTCCAAAACTCAAACGTTTGAATTGGTATAGGCCCTCGTGTGTTGTGAAAGTTGTGATGAATCTTGAGTCGGGGTGGAGCTCCAGTTGGTGATATCCCGCTCGTAGATCCAGCTTGGAGAACACACGTGCCCCTTGAAGTTCCCCTACGATGTCATCGAGGATTGGTGTTAGATGTCTCTCCCTCTTAATCGCCGCATTGGGGAGGCGCATGTCTACGCAGATCCTTACTGCTCCCGGCTGCTTAGGTTTGGGGGCGACTACTATCGGTGAAACCCAGGGTGTGGGCCCTTCCACCCTCTCAATGATATCCATGTTAACCAGCGACCGCAGCTCTTCTTCTACTTTTTCCCTGAGATGGAACGGAATACGTCTGTGTTTCAGAGCGGTCGGTCTGATGGTGTCGTCGATGTGAAGCCTTATCGGGGGCGCCTTCAGTTTCCCTACTCCTTCAAAAATGCCTGCATATTTGTCCAGCAGGCACTCAACGTCTATTTGATACACTTCCAGTGCGAAATGCACCAAACCAAGGGCCTCAGATGCTGCACAGCTGAGTAATGAATGAAGACTCACGTCCGTGACAAAAAAACGTGCTTTGATTGCTTTGTCACCCTTGGTGACCGGCGTGACGAATACACCCTTGATGGGTAACTGGGTGTCACCTCCAAACGTGAATATTTTAGCCGCGGAGCTGTCTAGCGCAGGGGGTCCCGGAGGTTTTTGGTGTTGTTCTTCGGCCAATACACATACGGAGGCCCCAGTGTCAATTAAAGCCTGTGTCGACACACCTTGTATGTCCACCATGCATTTGGGCTGCCTCTTCTTCCTGGTTCCCGACGCTAGGTTAGAAATGAAGAACACTTCTTCATCCTCCTCCTCCTCTTCCTCAGCTAGCTGCAGCCTTTGAATTTCCTGTTCAAGAGCGGCAATGCTCCGTAGTCTTCCGGATCCGCCACAGCGACTTCTTGCTGGGCCTCGGCACATACGGGCATAGTGCCCTGGTCCCTCGCACCGGCCACATGATCTTGATTTGGCCGGGCATTCCTCTGAATGTGGCAGGTCATAACCGCAGAATTGACATATTGACTCCGATCCTGGAGAATTGCGAGTTTCTAGTTTTTTCTGGCCCCACTTTTCTTTCGTGTTCCCAAGTCTGCTAATAGCATATGCCTCGTCCGCCATACCTGGGCGCCTGGCTGCGTCCATCTTTGCGCCTCTCGATTCCGCCAGTTCAAACGTCCTGCCACTGTCCAATATTTGTGTTAGTGTCCATCCAGGTTCTCGCAATACTTGTCTCCTTAGCTTGCTCGAGCTACAACCTTGTATTACCTGGTTCCGTATCATAGACTCATCATTGTCCCAGCGGCATGCAGTGGCCATCATTCTCAGCCTGGCACAAAACTGATCAAGAGGTTCTTCATCTTTCTGCTTCTCACCACAGAACAGGAATCTCTCATAGTCCATATTCGACTGAGGTATGAAGTGGTTTTCCAAAGCAGTCTTGACCGTAGCATATGTGACCACCTGCTGATTGCATGCCTCAAAAATGCGGATGACGTCCAGCCCTGCAGAGTACAGCAACGTCGCCCTTTTTGCGGCATCATCGGTGACGCTGGTTGCTGTGAAGTACATTTCAAGTTTTTTAATCCAGAGCAACCATCTTGGCCCCAATTTGGATGGGGGTCCTGATATGTCAAACTCCTGCATCGGTAACAGAGATCCTTGTTGTGGCCCCATCAGGCCACGTGCAGTCTCCGCTTCCCCATCACTTTCTGCCATCGTTGCAGGTCGCACAAGCACCTCTCGGTGTCACAGAGGCACCAAACCTGATATGTGGATCACCAACGACGTGTCTTGGCCACTCCTTTCTATGTTAGAAGTAAAGGGTCGTCCCCAGGTGATTGGGAATGACCAGGGTTCTAAAAATTACCACGTTGCGGAAGCGCAGCAGTGCACGAGCACCTGTGCAGGCCGCTACTGCTGCGATACCTTAATCGTAGCGTTCGCGCCGGGTCCGTGTTATGCCATGATACGCAGCACCGCTGATCCGACGTTCGTTATATGTCGGGGCGAGCGTAGTCGTGGCGCTCCTCGTCGCCAGTTGTTGTGTCCCCCCCCTGATGGTCGGGTGAGGGGCCCGCACTCACTCCTGCATGCACGCACGCACACTCGGCACACAGTCAAGGATGACGCGGGACGCGTTGTTGCTTTGTCCGCGTCACGGCGGGAACTGCCCCACGGGCGCCGTTTATTAACCTGTGCATGCGCGGCCGGGAACGAGGCTCGCGCATGCGCTGCACACTACTGGGACGTCGCAATCAAGACATGCAATTACAAGTGGGTCGGGTATGGTATATAATAAGGTAATGGGAGAAAAATAAGGTCAGGAGCACAGGTTCGGACTCTGCCTTCTTTATTTCCTCAGGAAAGACCTACCGGAGCTAAAATAAGAGAACAGGAGAGAATGAAGCTAGAACCAAAATTAAGGTTTGGATTTTAAAAAAAGGATATGCTGCGCATTGCGAGGCCTCATCACTCTGACAGATTCAATTTGGCCCTAGAGATTCCATTTAGATCAATACCGGCCCAGATTTGGATAAAATACTGTCACTCTGTGGGCCATCAATGTAATTCTTGTGTGCACAAATTGTCACTCGTGTCAACCAAAGCACCACTCATTGTGACCACACTGCCACTCATTTGAAACCCAGTTATTAATTTGAACCCGCAGCGTCATTCCTTTGGACCACCAATATCACTCATTCACACCAACCATGTCACTCATTTGGCCCACAATTTACTTTGTTTGGGTACAATAACGTCACTGTTGTACTCCAGCGATGTCAATCGTTTGGACCAACGTCATCACTCATTTGGAAAGATCGTGTATGCCCCTTATTTGGAGCCTCACAGTCGCTCACTTGAACAAAGGCGGCACATTATATGCTCAACTGGTATTGGCAACCGTGCAGTGAGCGCTGCAAAGTAAATCGAATTACACCAGCGGAACAACAGAAAGAGAGGCCTACGATCAGCAATAGTGCAAGGCTGCACCACCTCAAGAGCTCGTCATCAATAAATAGCACAAAGGAGGTTCGGTAGTTAAACCAGAAAGCAACTTTTCTCCTAAAGGTGACGTTTATTTCGGGGGGCTATGCGATTAATTCTATGAAGTTTCAGTAACATATGCAGCGAATTAAAATCATTGATACCTCAGAGAGGTTAGGGTGAGTTTTTTTTTAATGCCAATGGATGCCACATATGTGAAAGCAAAAAAATGCATGCTACGTGAGAGGGGCTATATTCACAGTGGACCCATAAAATGTTACTTGGGCATACAATGGTGATGCATAGGAACGGGATGGACGGGAGTGGCTAGGGGCAAAACAGATGCGTATTTTAAAGGTATGAGAGTTGTGTCATAAAAGACCTAAGACTTTGAGGAGGTGCTAGAGAACTACAATACACTAAAAAAAACGAAGTAAACAGGCACGTTATAATCCACATTAGATGGCATGTGGTCACTTAACGGGGACCATTAAGCAAAAATGTTATTGCTACCGTTAGTTTATTTATTATTCTGAGACTTGTTTCTTACTTTTTGGAAAACTGAAACAGTTTTAACTTCTATACGTATCTTTCCGTGTCGCGTATTCATTGAATTGCCACAACTTCTTTATGATATTTATTTAATTAACGGTGAGGTTTTATTGCAGGGTTAAACAATCTATGCGCGCGACATGTTTGCTCAGTTCATGATCGTGTGTGGAGGTGGCAGGTTGCTCGCATACTCTATAAGTACGACGTGGACACAACACCTTGCAGGTGACCTATTGCAAGGACAGAGGACAGTACCATAAAACACGGGGGAGGAGCAGCAGATGGGACCGCTTCTTGTGCAGCAACTACAGGCCTCCCTAGTCGAAGGATTAAACACTGAAAAGTGGTGAAAAGTACATCTCGACCCCCTACTTAATCAGAGACAAAACGCCTTCATCCATTCATTGGCCCACAGCCGCGTACACCCCCCCCCCCCCCAAGTATGGACAAGAGCCCCGAACAGACACATCTCTTACCCTGCATCAGCTGTGCCGCTGACCTCTTATCCATAACAAAAACAGAGAGGCGACAGCAGGCCTTAGACTGGCACGCCGGGGGTTGTAGTTCTTACTTCGCTCTCTGTAACAGAGTGAAGCACCAGTTAGACTTCAACTCCCGTCAGGAAAAGCTCGAACAGAGGAGGAGACTACGGGGGCTGGAACGGAGTCTAAGGAAAGCAGAGCTTGCTGGCATGTGTGGTGCAGGACAATTGATAGGGGGCGGGCGAGGAGGCGGGGAGGGACAGGGTTTGATAGCAAATGGAGGTGTGCTGGGAATTGCAGTTTCTCCGAAGCTTTACTAAACGCAGGCAATTGCGGGAAGACTTCAATTCCCATATACGAAGTGAGATAAAATGCAGGGGACACGCGACGCGGGTTGGTTGGCTAGAGTCTACATAATACTGTGAGTAATACTCTAAGCTCCACCCAGCAGGTTAACCTTTCCCCTAAATATCGAATTCAGAATTCCCGTCTCCCTGAACTGCAGGGGATATAACCTGTCTGTATTGCTTTGGCAGTAACTGTCTTATGATTTTGATTACAACTATACCTACAATAAATACAATTACCTGTAGAAAACACACCATTCTATTATTTAGCTACATGTCGCACAAGCTCCCTCTCTTAAGCAGAGCTCTCCAGTTTCTTATGGCCAAGCAGGAGAAATCCATCTGTTCCTGCTCCCCCCCCCCTTTGTATTCTGAAACTTGACGTTTTTGCCTTCCGCTTTAACATTTTTGAAAACTTCCAGTCCCATCCTTCCAAGCAAAACCAAGCCTGTATGGCTTTCTCACGCATGTCCACGTTACATTTGATAGCTTTGTATTAAGAAATTCTACCCCAGAAGAGAAATGTTTAGAGGAGAGGAAGAAAATGTACACTTACAGTTGATAATTATTAGAAAAACACAGAATTATGATTATGTAGCCCGGACTAGGCTATGGAATTAGGAAGAAAGCAGAGCCGGAGAAGTATGACTTGCTTTATTTAACTTTGCAACATAACTGGCACCACTGCGCCAACACTCCTCCCCTTCCTCCTTTCACTAACTACGCCCCCTCACTTTGTGGGCGTGCGCCTTAAAGGCGCAGGGATGGGAACAGCACCGCCAGACAAAATGTTCAAACTTCCGGGTCAACATTCTTCGACCCATCTCAATGGCTACTTTGTCACCCTTTGTGGTCTGGATTGATGGTCGCCGGTTTCTCCCTCACTTGGGTGATTGACTACTGTGTCCCCTTGACACGCGGGAGCCACGGATCATCTCGTGATTACCGCGGTATCGGATCCGGGACTGGCGGGGGAGACTCACCATCCTTTTAACATAGTGTTTGAAGACGGATCTGTTCCTCGCGATGGCTCGGTCTTCATTTTGGGCCGTCACCATTGTCCCTTTGACGGCGGTGACACGCATGGGGCTTGAGGCAAATCGAGAGTCTGTTTTCCTTGCCATCGATTGCTGTACTAGAATCTCATCTCCGATTTGGAAGTGTTTGGGTCGGGCCCGGCGTTGAGCGTCATACTCCTACTACGCCTTTTCTTTTACCTCAGCATCTCTCTGAGTCACATCACTGTCCACGCCTCCTGGGGTTGAGGAGTCTCTCACGATGCGCGTGTGTACATCATACCGAACCATGAGCTCCGCTCGGGTCTTGTTGGTAGCTTCTTGTGGGGTATTGCGATAGTCCCGGAGGAGCCGGCATAGGGCCTGATCACGGTTAGTGGCCTCTATGCGGGCCCGTTGAAGAGTTTTCTTTATGGATGCCATGAAGCGTTCTGCCATCCCGTCCACTTGCAGCCACCGGGATGTTATCTTCAGGTGCTTGAACCCCAGATGTTTCGACAATGCTTCGAACTCATGTCCGTTAAACGGTGGTCCGTTGTCAGACTTGTTCACTCTTGGGATCCCCATTCACTGAGCACTTCGTCTAGGGTGGCTGCTACCTGGGGGAATGCAGTGGGGGTGAGTTTTTTGACAATGGGGAAGCAGGAGTATTCATCAATGAGGAGGAGGAAATACTCTCCGGACTCCAGCGGCCTGTAGAAATCAGTGGGCACTCTCTCCTATGGCCTTTCTGGGATTTGGATCGGTTGTAGGGGCACCAGGGGTTCAGCCGATGCTGTGCACTGGCAGGCCAGGCAATTCTTGACCTATTCGTCCCCGAGCGAGTCTAGGAAAGGGAACCAGACATGGCAGTGTAGCTGTCTTTTGGTGTTCTCAGCTCCCCGATGTCCCTCATGAGCTGTCTGGACAACGTCGGTTCGGAGAGCAGTGGGGTTGACGATTCTGCACCCTCTCAGGAGTATATTGTGGTCTTTTACAGATAGCTCAGACTGTACTCTTGCCAGTCTTTCTATTTCCTGCTTGCACACCCCTGGGTGAGCCAGCGTTGCTCGTCGGTAGTCCTTCCATTTGTTGGCGTTCGTCAGGATAATGGCGAGTATGGTCGTGGGATCAGCAGCGGAGGCGGCTGCGACTGTGTCCAGGGACAGGGCCAGCGGCAGAGAGTTAGCGACCACATAGTCAATGTAAGCAACATCTCCCCTGTGGGTGATGGTAAGGCCCGCTGGGTGGCGAGAAACATAGTCTGCCGGGTTGAGATCGCCTCCTGGTCGGTGTACCATGTCATAGTCGTACTCCTGTAATCGGATGTCCCATCGCTCTATTCTCTGGGGCATCTTGTTCCTCGGGTTGCCAAACAAAGACAGCAAGGCCTAGTGGTCGGTGATCAGGGTGAACTTCTTTCTGATGATAAAGTTGTGGAAATGCTCACAGGTCCATACGGTGGCCAGGCTCTCCTTCTCGGCTTGCAAGTATGCATATTCCGGCATGGACAGAGCTTGGCTGGCGTACGCCACAATGTGTCTGGGGTTGATGTCTGCTCCACTTGTCTCTGTAATGATGGCACCCAAGCCTAGAGGGCTAGCGTCCACTTTTATTTCTGAGTGCCAGGAGGGGTTAAAATATGACAGGCAATGGGCCTCCATCAGGGCTTTCTTGATGTCCTCAAATGCTTGTTGGCATGTGGGGGGCCACTCGAACATGGCCTCCTTTTGTAGCAGTTTCCTGAGCGGTTCAGTGATTGAGGTGTAGTGCAGGATGTATCTGGCGCAATACCCCACCATTGCTAGGAAGGAACGTACATCTGCCACCTGTCGTGGCTCCTTGAGCTTGGTGATGGTGTCCACTTTCTCCGGAACAGGCTTCATCCCATCGGCCCAAAATATGCGTCCAAAGAACTTCAGCCTTGTCTTGCTGAATCAACATTTGTCGACGTTGAGGGTTAGGCCAGCGGCTTGGACTGCCGCACAGGTGGTAAGGAGGGCCTGGTCGTGAGCTTCTTTGGACGCCCCGAAGATGAGGATGTCGTCGCTTTAGTTTAGTGCGCCGTTGATTGGCCTGATGATCTGTCTCACAGCCTCTTGAAAGATAGCGGCTGCTGAGGAGATGTCGAAGTTTAGCCTCCGATACCTGAACAGTCCTTCATGAGTGGCAAACATTGTTATACCTCTGGAGTCGGGGTGCAGTTCCAGTTGATGATGCTCTCATATCAGATCCAGCTTCGAGAACAATCGAGCATTGTTGTGTTGCACAATCATGTCCTTGATGCACGGACCTGGGTGTCTCTCCCTCTGGGTGGCACTGTTAGCCATCCTCATGTCGACACACAGCCGCAGCCTCCTTCCTTCCTTCAGCACGATGACCAGGGGTGACACCCAGGGGGTGGGCCCTGTCGCTGGCTCGATGATGCCATCGGAGAGCAGCTGGTCGAGCTCTCTGGAGACTGCTTCTTGGAGGTGGAATATGACTTTTCTGGGGTGTTGTGGGACCGGCCTCAATGCAGGGTCAATATGTAGCTTGTTTGGGGGACCTTTAAGTTTTTACTAGGCCTGTGCAGAGCTGGGGAAACTTTGCCACAATGTCAGCCTTGGTGGTGAGGCCGTGAGTGTTGTCGGGGCTGATGACTCTTACAGTGTTCTCGCCTCTCTGACTGACTGTGGCCGATATTATTACATCATCAGCTGCAACGTGGATGCCGATGAGACCTAGATACGAAGCTGTGTAGTAGCTGAAGAGGTAGCGACCTTTCGTGGGCATCGAATGAAATGGATGGTCATGTCTTTTTTTCTGTCCTTTGAATAGGAGGCAGCGTCTGAAGTGGCCGATGGTCTGCAGGCGAGTGGCTGCGCCTCACTGGAAGATTCTCGAGTGTGTTCGCTCAAGAGCTGTTGTGTCAGGGATCCTTAGGCATTTCTGCTCCCCCATGATGTTTACTGTGGCACCAGAGTCTACCAGAAAGTGAATGAGACAGTTGCCCATTTTGACCTGGATTCGGGGAGCTTCCTTGGCATCTATGTTGTCTTGGACGAGGTTGAAGTATTCGTACTGCATTGGTGGGTCATAATAAGAAGTCCCAGCGGTGGGCATTGGAGCGTAGTAGTTGTCTTCCTCTTGGTAACCCTCGGGGGGTTCATCATACTCATCCGTCAGCTGGGATGGTTGTTCATGGCCTGCGTAGCCATAGGGATATTCTTGGTACTGATATTCGTCAACGGCCTGGATGTATCATTGTGGGCTGGGTTGGTAGAACCTCTGTTGGGAGTATTGCGGTAGTGGTGACAGATATGGAATTCTGGTGGGAGTTTGGGGCCTCCCGGTAGGGAATTCGTCTGCCTTCCCTGCAGACGTATTGGAGATGGCTTTTCTGCTGCAATTGGCACATCTCAGCGACAGGGCTGGGCAGGACCCCGAATGTGGAAACGCCATGCTGCATCGGTAGCATTGTCTCTGTTGTCTGGGTGCTTGTTAATTGGGTTGCCTGTATGGGGTGGTATTCCTCTCACCTAGTCGTGAGACTGAGTGTTGGACCGCGGCTATGAGTTCTGAGGTGTCGTGTTTCACTGTCGGCGTGCCTGTCATTGACGCAGCTTGGGCGTCTACTCTCTCAACGATTCTGGCAAGTTCGCTGACCACTGGGATCAGGAGGGTTTTTTTTAGCAGTTGTTTTTTGAGTGTCGGTGAGAGGCAGCTTTCAATGATGCATAGGTGAATGGCTTCGTCTAATGAGAAGGCATCAAACTGTCAGTGGGCCCCTTTGACTCTCAGGCGAGTTATGTATTCGTCCACTGTCACTTGAGGTTTCTGCGTGCATTGATATAAAAGATACCTCTCATAATCTCGATTGGGTTCAATAATGAGTAGCTTATCAAAAGTAGCCATCGGGGAAGCGAAATCGGGCTGATCTGCCGTCGGGATGGTTTTAATGATTGTTTTCACCTCTCCCCCCACTAGATTGAGTAAAACATTGCGTAAGTGGGCCATCCCCTGACCCCCTGACGAAATGGTAGAAGTCCCCATCCACTCGGTCCACCGGGGGCCTTTGTTGGCCTGTGGCATAATGGAGAACGGAAGGGGCATGCGCAGCTGGATGGACTTTGAGCTGCGGGTGGGGGGTGGTGTGTTTTGGTTGCTCATGGTGGCTGTTCACTGTGCAGGAGATGAGAGAGGCACTGGTTAGTCGTGCAAAATGTCACAGGAGGTTTAGTGGTGAGCCATGGGGCATCGACCCCCCTCCGGGATAAAGGATATGAGGTTCCGGGAACAACAGCAAAAGTCAGCACTGCAATCGGGCTTGAGTCCACGGTCTTAGGGAGTCCACGCTTAGGTTGGTGAAGACAGTAACACTGACACGCAGTGAGGGGGGCAGTGGAACAATTAATTGAACCAGGACCACTTTGTGGGCTTCATGTGCTGAGCTTGCAGGGACATCAGATGGTGTGGTGTTGATTGCGGGGGGCGGGGACCCAGACATACCTTGTAAGCGATTCGTAGGTCTGCTGGCTCTCCAGGCCTCTGTGGGCATGTGCGTGTGGCAGATGAGCAGACCACGTGAACCTGCTGAAGACTGTGCCGACAGTATCAGGAGACTGACAAATAACTGGTCTGGATGACACTGGGCCTTGACGAGCAGGTCTGCGCTCCGTCGCGGACATTGCCAGCAGGAGGTATCCGGTCTGCTCCTGGAGTTCGCTTTGTTCTCCCGGAAGTGGGCCGCGAGGTAGGGTAACGGGCAGGAGACGACACGGGGGAAACGCACCCGTCTTTGCTATCGTCCCGCTGGTGAAATGATGCGCAGGCTGGGCCCCTCTTAGAGCGGGAGTCCGCGTCGGAAATCGCGAAGTGATGTGCAGACTTGGCCCCTCTTAGATCGGGCGTACATGGCGGGAATCGCCGGATGTTGGACGCGGAGCAGCGTCGGAGCAGGATGGCGGCTCGGTGGGATCACTGGCCACGTGCAGGAGGACGCAAGGAGGTTAGCCCTCGCGGTAGGAGGACTCCGGTCTGTGCGAGGCAACGTCCTCGTCGCCAGATGTAGCCCGGACTGGGCTATGGAATTAGGAAAGGAAGCAGAGCCGGAGAAGTATTAAACATGACTTGCTTTATTTAACTTTGGACCATAACTGTGCCACCATGCCAACACTCCTCCCCTTTCTCCTTTCACTAACTACGCCCCCCTCACTTTGTGGGCGTGCACCTTAAAGGCGCAGGGACAGGTAACAAATTACATTCCCCTATGTTCTCTCTGTGAGGATCTATATGCGACTAAAGAAGGAGAGGAAGTGGTATCTATGGTAAGTGTAGACTGTATTGGACTTTTCGAAAGAAAACTGAAGTGAACTCGATATTACATGCTAGTATCTGCCATCAACGAACAACGATACATAATATCCCTCTTGGAGAATATATTCGAGCAAGACGCAATTGTAAAGAGGATGACAAATTTGAACAAGAATGTACACTTTTGAGGAACCGTTTTAAACACAGAGGATACCCTAAAAGTTGCATACAACAAGCTTTTGAGAAAACAAATAATTTGCAACAGTCGGACACTCTAACTCAGAAGACAAAAACAGAAGATAGCAAACCTACGTCACTGGTTTTTGTAACACAATTTAATAAAGATCATGAGAAAATTTGAAAATCTTTACATAAGTACTGGCATCTACTCAAATAGGATGAACACTTAGAAAGGTTTGTAGATGACAGACCGGTAATCATATACAAAAAAGCGGACACCCTCAAATCACTTATTAGCCCATCACTGTTACTGGACATTAAGGAAGTGAAACGGTCAACATGGCTAACTGCAGATGAAAATGGCTTTAGAAAATGTGGTTTCTGCACGTGTGTAAATTTGGAAGTGACAAAACAAAGGAATTTATGATCTTAATGGCAAAACTGTCAAGATCAAGCAAAGGATTAACTGCAGAACAAAGTATGTTGTATATGGTATTGTCTGTGCTTGCCAAAAAATCTACATAGGCAGCACAAAAAGAGAGCTGAGAACTAGGATTTGAGAGCATATTACCAAAATTGGGAGCCAGGATCCAACACTACCACTATACGTGCATTGGCAAAAGAATCCCCAAATGGATGAGAAATCCTCAATGAAGTTTGTTGGCCTCCAGCATGTTAGCTTGTCCAAAAGGGGCGGGGATGGAGTCAAAGCACTACGACAGTAATGTATCACAATATCATGGTGATTAATACCTAGAGGTTAATTTAGTTATCTAGCACTTCCATAGATAATGCTTGAGCTGCAGTACTTTGCCAGCACCAGTCTCGATGAGCGATTTTGGAGGAAAAGTAATCTCTCTGTTATTTACAAAATGAGACTACTACAAACACTTTTGTTAGTAGCACCCTGATGACAACATAGCATTTGTATAACAAATAACCAGTCTTTCTTAAGTTATTTCTACCTCGTAACATAAACGGTTCATTTTCCACCAATTACAGGCTAAAGTTTGTGAATTTGGGTAATATGACCTTAGTACCAACGTATATTATATGGTACTCTAAACTGAGGAATCTAATCACTTATATGTATCAAGCAGCATACTTATGTACGCATGAGCCCTTTATAAAGATCTGTTACTAGAAACGTTGCTATAACAACGTGCTAACACCAATACGAGCGTCAGATTTTCTTTCATCGCTTGGTTAATTGTGAACACGTCACAGTAGATCCGTTTCTTACAATGTTGCTATAGCAACGCGCTAACTGCTTTGTAAGCGTTAGATTTCCACCCATTGGCAGATTAAGAGTTATAGCGTGGTCAGTCATGTACATAGATCACAAACAATTCACTATCATGGGGTAAAGGACAGGAAACAATTATTCTTTCTTTCTCATCAGTTTAACTCGGTCGACTCAGCGTTATACGAGGCTCTGCCTATGCCGTGTTACCAAGGTTCCAACATAACAAAGAGTCCAAAATGGCGTCGGCTGCTTTTCATTCCGAAGGCAGCCAACGCGAGTGAACAGCATGCATCCAGGTAAGCGTGTGTACAGAGCACTAATTGTTGGTTCTAGACCAGTTTGGGCTCAAAATCGAGGTTTAAGATTTAATGAACACTTAAATACTGTGCACAAATCGACTACTCCACACATTAGCATTAGCGTAACATTTGTGGTAATATACCCAAACTGGTGAGCGGTCGGCACACCCATAGACATTATGGGCTTTCCTAAGACACATGTAATTCTCCACAAGGGAAATGGCAAGGAAAATATTACATATATACGTTTTTAACACGTATTCATGGATGCCAATAGCAGCTATTTATAATTTGAGTTTGTGGCAAGCTCAGAGAGCGGCTCAATATACACAATATTAACACAAAGATTAATGAAGATTTCATAATAATATTTATTAATAGGATTGAATTTATGGGATCAATCCCAGGAACACAGATCACACAAACCAGATATGATTAGAAGTTAATTGCTAAAAGGGTAAGTTATAAAACTTGCTGTGTAGCATAACTTTATGGCATGCAACAGAGAAATAGAGATTAATTATAATTTGTATATTTTTTGTTTCCTACTGTTTGTTTGATTGTCTCTACTCCTCTTCTCCCCTCCCTATGTTTTCTCATACCTTGTACAATCCTTCCCAATGCCAACCCCTATTCTCTGTCTTTTCAATTAGTTGATCATTAATATGTAACAAACTTTATTTTGTGACCTTTTGATGTTTTGACAATTAACATTCATTCTCAATTGGGGTTTATGTTGACATTGGTTACTAATTTATTTTGTCGACTTACACTAATTATTGACACATGTTAATTTTGATGCACAGTCACTAATGAGAATTGTAGCCCAGATTTGAAAAAGACTCAGCGGAGCCGAAACACGTGTTATCATTTAATGGGCACCATAAGGAAATAAAAAATCACAAACAATAACTTGGCGCAGAATCCTGGATTTTTCTTTTTCCCCTTTATTGTTCTGACGGCCTTTGGCTTACCGTCATTCCAGTGAACTGCAACAATGCGGCATTTTGATTCAAAAGGTTTTTTCTCTACTTTTTTTTAACCATATTTTGCTAAATGGAATATCTTACCCATCATAACTGGTAATTTAGGAGTCACCGATCAGACCAGCTGTATCCTAAGCCATCCGTTGTTTGCTGTATTCGTAGTGTCAAGATCTAAGGGAGCAGCTCCCCACCAGAACTGCTGCACAGCGCTGCGTCGTCCCATTCTCCCATCAACCGTCCAGTCACCCTTTTGCATGCCGCACAGAACTCCCTGGCACGCATGGGCAACAACTGCCTGGTGAGCTCTGTCACTCTCCCCAGGACCCCCACAATGCCACAGACTGCAGTAACCCCCGGCCAGTCGCCACATCACCTCCCCCTTTAATGAACCAACCAAAACCATAACAACAAAGATGACTACATATAGCACGTTACTATTAAAAATAAAACATAACTTCTTTCAGTAACTATATAGTCAGTTAATGGTTGCAATAGTTTCAAATATCACCTGTATGGCAGAGATTCCTCACTCACATTTACCACTTTTATTCATTACATACACCTTCAATCTTTTCTACTAGGTGCTGATCCACTTTCTTGATTCACCACCCTTGATCTCCATTGAGTCAACATGTCTCGATGCATTGCACTGCAACCACTCCAATCTGAAGAATTCCATAGCTCTTCCATATACACCCTCTTTCTCCTGTCTTTGCTCAATGGTCTTTTCACTTTGCGAGTAGAGGTTATTCTCACAATCCTATCTAAATTCCATATGTTCCAATTCTCCACTCTCACCATATTAGTACATGTTTCAATCACTTCTGTTGGTTCTTAAAATGTAGATGAACCTTTCTTGCCTCACACCCTTTCTTAATCCTGACCACAACTACCACTCTTACCTCAACCTTACCATCTACAAACCTATCAAAATATTCTTTACTTTCCATTCAGGGCATTTCTTTATTCCTCCTGAATCCCACTTCATCGATAATCCCTGCAGGGATTATTTAATTTACAGGCAATGGATTAAGGATACAATTCACTTCTCTTCCCCTCATGTGTCTGAATGGTTAACTTCCTGATGTCCCAGTTGGGGCAGACCTCACACTCCACAGATCTGTAGCTGTGGTCTTTCTTATCTCCATATGAATACAAATGGCCTGTTCAATGCTTGCAATGATCACCTGGTTCAATCTTTCCATAAAACCATTACTCTGCAGATGGTATAAGGCAGTGTATTTCCAATTGATTCCTTTGCTCTTGGCAAATTCTCTTAGTAAAGAACACTTACATTGTGGACCATTGTCACTTAAAATTTCTCTGGGATATCCCTCTGTCCTGAACACTGCTTCTAGAAATTCTATGACATCCTTCCCTGTCACCTTGTGATTTATTCTGACCTCTGGCCACTTAGAGTAATGATTTACCATAACAATCAAACACATCTTCTTACTCTGTCCCGTGTCATAAGGACCTATAATATCTATAACCAAACATTTATATGTCCTTGCTGGCATAGGCAAAGGTTGATTATAGGTCTTTTTTGCCATATCAAAAATGTAGGCACATCCAGCAGTGTCTTACCTTAGGTTCAATCATAACATCCATATCTGGCCACCAGTATTACTCCCTTGCATCATGACACTACTCGTCGGCAGATGTAATCTAGGTAAAACATCTGCAACTTTATTCTTTGCACCTGGGACGAATATTACTTTTTTGTATAATCATACTCCATCAGTCTTAAGGATAAACAAGCTATTCTGGAGGTTGCTCTTGATAACCCTTATACTGTTAACACTTCCACAATAGGTTTGCGATCTGTACCTATGGTTAATGGCCTTCCCTACATATACTTCCTAAAATACTCAATGCCCCAAACACAAGATACTAGTTCGCTCTTGATCACTGACTACTTCGCCTCAGACTCGCTGACCTCTCTTGTGGAGGAGTATTCTGTGATGGAGAGTGAACTACTAGCTTATCTCTTCCTCATCTCAGTCCATTCATGTGAAGGCAGTATGCCTTTCCCCAGTTGTTCTCCCAAAGAATTCCCTACAATTTATTTTTAAAGACGCGCCGCTCTCCTCAGGGCATAAGAGCAGTGGATTTACCGTGAGACTTCCCAATCAGGCTGCTGTCCTCGAGGCAACTTTCACAGGGGTAAGCCTGCTGGTCTTGTCTTCTCCCACATCCGATATTCAGAATGTCTACTGTGACTCCTACTGGGCTCAGTTTGCACTTGGAGTTGAGCCAATCTTGCAGGAGCTGTGAACCCAGCAAGGTGGCGGAACCCTAAGAGCTCAAGCAGGGCTGAGTGCAGGGAGTTTCATGGGGTCCCCTCTTAACAGCACTGCTGTGGCCTACATGTTGGACGGGGCCCTGCATATCACAGGGCTACGGATTTCAATTCTAATCACTGGTTCCTGCATTTCTCCATCATTGTTGCCCCCGCTTTGAGTGTCTGGGGCAGCGAGGACCAGCAGATGCGAGCATGCAATACCAAAAATTAGTTGCGGGATGATCCCTGCATGAGCATGGTCAAGTTGCTGGTTCTGCACATCTTTTCTAAGCACTTTCTATGCAACTTTGTTACTTTGTTAGCTGCCTATTAGGTAAAGTGACGTGCATAAAGGGGCCCTGTGACCATACTGAGGCGAGAAAGTCCATTGTGCTTTCCTTTGGGTCTGAATCCTACAGCTCTCCGCTTTCGCAGTAAGTTATAGTCTCTCATCAGGGAGACCCAACAGGAAGGTTGTGAGGCTAGAAGCAAGCCATAAGGAGGTGGCACAGACATAGGCATTCCTCCTCTTCTTCCTCGTCACCATTTGCCTCCTCTTCTTGTGCTTCCTCCCTTTCCTCCATAGATGAGGGCTGTAAGAAGGAACCCAAATGGAAATATTTGGACAGTGACAGAGTGAGGCACGTTCTAAACCACGAGGCCCAATGCCTGGAATTTCCCAGGGAGAATTTCCCCAACCCTAGTGCCAAGCCGTTGGTCCAACAATATAGCTAACTTTCATAAAGGAGCTTTACCTTATCCCAGATGTCTGGGGCAAGATATCGAAAAAATAGAGGAAGCAAGATAACATTGATTTCTCCAGATGCATGGAAGGGCAGGATCTGACAATGCTATAATTCCTCAAGATGGACTCTCTCTTTTCCAGTCTGGCCTTACGCCCATCTAAGTTCCCTGAGGAGGCTGTGTTCCCCAACCCAGTTGGCAAGAATGTGGACATGGACCTCTGAATGAACTTTGCAAGGGCTAAACCATCCCTGGGCATCTCATCCTACACTTCCTCTACCTCACAGGCCCTTATGGACAATAGTTGGGAGCTTAAATGGGCAGATTTCACAGCACTGCTGGGTACCATGCATAGAGACGCTGAATTTCCCTGCGCCCTGGCTTTCAATGGTATCCGAACAACAACTCTCCCCATGGGCATGTCTCTTTTGATCATGAGACATGTGCATGTGAGGGACTGGCAGACTGTGGTTTCCTGGACAACGGTGCCCCTTGATTTACTGTTGTAATGGGAAGAGCTCTCCTATCAGGCGCTTTTGTAAATGTAGATTGTATTCATACATGTTTAATCATTTCACATTGTGGAACATACAAATTAAGGACAACAGCAATACGGATCCCAGTGCAATGGCAAAGAGCACAGTAATTATGTTGCCTGAAAGTGTCATATGTGGGCACCCACTCGGGGTAGAAAATCAGCACATGTGATACCATGACATGCCAGAATTCCCCTCATATAAGTAACCTAGCATAGGCCAGACAAGGCCTGATAGTAGAAAGTAGTGTTGAATACCAATGCTACCTTGTCTAGGGGAAATGGACATTTTCAATGTTCGGAAGGCGAGATGGAGGATATTGCCTGATATTTACCTAAGCACACTGAACAGTTGGTTGTACTCTCTTGGAACACTAGAGGTTTTAGCTCATTCACACGTAGTGATAAGGGTCTGGCTTATTTAATTTCCTCAGATCTATTTTCTCTGCAAGAAACATGGCTAATGTATGAGCTAGCTATTGATGGTGATCAGATAATCCAGAAATCTTCTCAGCGTAACTTGCTGGGCAAACCTTATAGCGGGTTAATGATTGGTGCTGAAAACCAGTTGCTCCGAATGGAGTATCTGACTACTCACCATAGCTACTGTATCCTAACAGCCACTGTATCTCTTATGGTTGATCATGTGGACCCACATATTTTAATTCTTAATGTTTATTATGCTCCTGGTTACTCTAACTCTACTCTTATTGGTGAATCAATTGAAGACATTTTAAATTAATGGTTTCGAAATAGTAGGGGAGGGTTTTATATAATCATGGGAGATCTTAACTAGCAAAGGCCCATTACCTCAAGTAACTCTAATTTGATTAACAATCTCTATGGGTCACGGTTATAGAGCACGAATGTGGAAATGCGATAGATAACGGTGACCCTTTGGGTGCGCTTATTGACACACTCTCTCTCTACCAGCTTTTTATATCAAATAAGAAGGGCTCCTCTCCACATTATACTTGGACACATTGATCTGCATTATCCTGTATAGATACTTGTTTAGTACCAGGCCCTTTACTTAAATTTGTAAAGGATTTTTCTCTCATTCCTACTAAAATGAAAGATCATGTTGTTATGAAACTTGTTCTACAATACAATCCTAGGAAAAAATCTTGCTTAGAAGGAAATTATGGTGTGAACACAGCGGGTAACATAATTTGTTGGTCCGAACAAAATATAATGGCCTGCAATAAGCAGATGGTTTGTAACTTCTATGAAGATGACTCCATCATACACTTCGATATATATGGGTTTACTATTTTGGTAGAAAAAGAGACAACATATGCAAAAGCCAGCAAAAGAAGTTTTTTCTGAAAACTCTTAAAAATTTGAAAATCTATGATAATGTTATTGCAAAAAAAAGGCAACTCAGAAAGGAGATTAAAGTTGCAATGGCAACAAAAGTAGATATGGCCCTGAAGGCAAAAACTATAAATAGTCTTAAAACTAGATATACAAATTCTGTTAGAGCCCAAAAAGCCTCTATGATGACTACACAGGAGCAACTTATGTTTAACGCGCTCAGGCACTCTGATTTGCTCACATTCTGGACCACCTATATGTCGTGGACTGAATCTATGCTAGATAAAAAAAGAAGTTAAGCCTATTGTAGCAGCAGCAATCTCATGGATTACCCACATAACTAAGCTCTATAACATACCTAGTATTATAGAGCATGCCTTAGAGCACTACGCTGCCTTAGGTGATGGAGATAGTTTGTGCTTTACTGTTGAGTATATTGTGCTTCTGATAAATAAACTGAAGCTATCCAAGGCCCCTGGCCCAGATGGGGTGCCTAATATTGTAATGGAAAACAAAGAACCTCCCCTCTGGGCCAATAAATTGTACTGACTATTCTTATTGATCCATTGTCGTAAATCTCCCCCCATCTCACCTGTGATCGGGATCTCCCTTGTTTGGCTGCAGGACTCTTCCTGTGGATGGTTCGGGTCTTCAATAGGCTCGCCCGAGCCTCGTCAGGTTGCAGGACGCGTTCAGAGTTCCGGGAAGTTCGTGGTTCCAGGGTATCCAGGATAGCGATGAACGAGTACGTAGGGGGGGAAATCCAGGAACAGGATAAAAGGCAAGGAAGGAAGTAAGAGGATCAAAGGAAACCAATGTAGAGAGTAAACACACGTCGGGTCACTACCGAAGATAGTGTTGAGACGCGCGATCCCACAGGGGCGTGACCAATTTATAGTACGTGCCACGACGTGAAAGCCCTTCGTGACAATGACCATGAGGTCCAGAAGGGGCAATTTCGCCGGGTCATGACAGCATGCCCCCTCCGAAGATTGGTTCCTCCAGGCTTGCCTGGGTGAATAAGATGGAATCTTCTGAGCAAACGAGGGGTCTTTAAATTAGAAACTGGTTCCCATGTTCTCTCGCTAGGGGGGTATCCTTTCCACTCGACCAGATATTGTAGTCGACCCCTCCTACACCTGGAATCACATATCCTGGACACCTCATATTCCAACTGGTCGTCCACAACAACAGGTGTGGGTTTGAAGGGTTTTCGAGTAGAACTAACGTAGGGTTTCAACAGGGAAGTATGGAAGACTGGATGTATCTTCTTCCAGGAATCCGGGAGCTTAAGTCGTAAGGAGACAGGCTTGATGATCTCCTTTATAGAAAATGGACCATAATAGCAAGGAGCTAATTTGTTTGGTCGTAGATGTCGAGGTAACAGTTTCGAGGCTAGCCAGACTTGATCGCCAACTGAATAGGAAGGTGATGGTCTTCTCTTAGAGTCCGCATATCTTTTGGTTCGAGTCTGGGCCTGTTCTAACTGATCCTTGGCCTCTCTTTGTAAGTCGATCAGCGTCTGAATCCAAGAGTCAAGGGTAGGTACCGGAGTAGATTCTGGAAGAACTGATGGTAAAACAGACGGGTGATAACCTTGACTGCAATAGAAAGGGCTGATCTTGAGAGCTGAATGATCTGAGTTATTGTAGGAGAATTCGGCTAAAGGTATAAGGAGAGACCAATCGTCTTGAACCTTGGTGGCAAAACAACGAAGATATTGTTCCAGGGTTTGATTTACTCGTTGCGTTGCCCCATTGGTTTGTGGATGATAGCCTGAAGAAAGGGCATGTTGGATTCCTAGAACATGACAGAGATGTTTCCAGAATTGTGGATTATACTGAGGTCCCCGATCCGAAATAATCTTTGAAGGTAGGCCATGAAGACGAAAAATATGTTCCAGGAAAATTCCAGCAAGTTCTGAGGAAGATGGAAGTTTATACAATGGTGTAAAATGAGCTAGATGAGTGAACAAGTCAATGGTTACCATGATGGTTGTATATCCTCGGGAAGGTGGTAATTCAACAATGAAGTCAGTGGCAATAACTTCCCAGGGTCTGGTTGGCAACGTAGGTTGTAGAAGCAGACCCGCCGGCCTCTGATTATCGTATTTGTTCTGACTACAAATAGCACAGGTCTTGATGTATTGAACTACACTGGACTTCATCCCTGGCCACCAGAACTGTCTTTGTATAAGACGGAAGGTGTTGGTTACTCCTCGATGGCCGGAGTGAAGATATAGTGAAGGCATAGATTCAATACCTTCTGTTGAAGTTCTTTTGTCGGAATGACCACTGAATTGTTCTTGAATAAATATCCTTCCTTGATTGTTAGACGCCAGGGATTTTTCTTCGATATGTCCTTCCAGAGTTCAGATAATTGAGTCTGTACTCTGATTTCTTCCAGGAGATTGATCGCTTGAGCTACAAAGATTGTGGGTGGAAACATTTTAGGATAGATCCTATCCTCCAAGGGAACGTAGTCAGGACACTGAGAAAGGGCATCGGCAATCAAGTTTTGCGATCCAGGAACATGTGAAATTTGAAATTGATATTGAGCAAAGAAGTAGGCCCATCGAGCTTGTCTACTGTTCCTGTTCTCCATGGATTGTAGGACCTGAAGATTTCGATGATCAGTACAGACTTGAACTGGATATTTAGCACCCAGGAGTAGATGTCTCCATTCAGTGAAGGCATGACGAATAGCCAATAACTCCTTCTCCAGAACTGAGTATTGAGTCTCGCTGGTGGTCAGGGTCCGTGAGAGATAAGCAATGGGATGTTCCAACTTATCATCGGATTCTTGTTTTAAAACTGCTCCTATGGCGTAATTGGAGGCATCAGTTTCCACTAGAAAAGGACGATTTATGTCAGGTTGGGCCAGGATGGGGGCCTGAGTGAATTCTTCTTTCAAGCGTTGGAATGCCTTGTCTTGTGGTATAGACCAGTTAAATGGAACGTCTTTCTTCAGGAGATTAACAATGGGTTGAACAATCTCGGAAAAGGTGGGAATGAATTTCCGGTAGAAGTTGGTAAGCCCCAGGAAGGATTGTATTTGCTTGACAGATGTTGGGGCGGGCCAAGCCAGTATGGCCTTCACCTTTGAAGGGTCCATACTAATTCCTTCTGAACTAAGGACAAATCCCAGATAGTGAACTGATATAACATGAAACAAACATTTTTCTGGTTTGGCTAAGAGTTGATTTTCACGGAGACGTTGAAGTACTGCTTTTACATGTTCTTCATGTTTCAAGGAGTCCTTGGAGAAGATCAATATGTCATCCAAGTAGACGATAACATTGAGAAATAACATGTCAGAGAACACCCTATCCATAAAACGCTGGAAGACTGCGGGAGCATTAGTCAGACCAAAGGGCATGACTAGGTATTCAAAGTGACCAAAGGGTGTTCTAAAGGCTGTTTTCCATTCGTCTCCTTCCCGGATACGGATCAAATGGTAAGCACCTCGGAGATCCAGTTTCGTGAATATCACTGCACCTCTCACAGCTTCAAGGATATCCGAGATCAGGGGTAGTGGGTATCTGTCTTTCAGGGTGTATTAATTTAGGCCCCGATAGTCCAGGCAAGGTCTAAGCTCTTTGGTATCCTTTTTTGGAACGAAGAACAATGAAGCACCAGCTGGTGATTTTGAAGGTCTTATGGTGCCGTTCTCAAGATTAGTGTCTAGGTATTCCCGGAGGGCTCTCTTTTCGGGTTCTGAAAGGATAAACATCCTGCCAAAGGGAATCACTGCTGAGGGTTCAGTATCTATGGCACAGTCTTCGGGTCTATGTGGGGGTAAGGCTTGAACAATGGCAGTAGAGAATACATCAGCATACCCTTGATAGATCTCTGGAACTTGTACATATTGGAAACCATGAGTGGTGTCTCTGGACACCTTGGTAGACTTATAGGAGCTGTGACTGAGGTATCCAGGTTTAAACAATGGTTCATACAGAACTCCGAGCCCAGGAATAAGGATCCGGCCGTCCAGTTAATATATGGATTGTGCCTTTGTAACCAGGGCATGCCCAGAACCAAGAGGTAATGGGCTGATTTTATAATGTCAAACACAATTCTTTCTTGATGATGATTTATGGAAAGATGGATCTCCCTTGTTTACAGACTTATGGGTCCTGAGGAAAGAGGTCTTCCGTCAATTGCTTCCACTGGCTGTGAAAAACTTCTTGCTTCATATTGAATGTTATGACTTCTGACCCAATCTTGATCAATGAAGACTCCCATTGCTCCGCAATCCACCAAGGCCAGTATGGGGTAGACCTTGTCCTTGGATGGCGATAAAAAGGCCTGTAATATCACCAATTTGTTTTGTCTAGGAGAGTTCAAGGATGGAATTGATGTGGAGCAAACATCGCTCTCCCAAAACCTTGCTCCATTTAGGATCGGGAGCTCGCGTTTCCCGAGCGTCGGGGAGGAACCAGAGGACACTCTTTAACTAGATGTTTATCTGAGGCATAATACATGCATAAGCCTGTGTGTATCCTTCTTAACCTTTTCTGCGGGGATATTGGTCCATGAAAGGCTCCAAGTTGCATGGGTTCAGAATCAGTGCTCGGATTCTTGGCAGATTCTGTCCTTGTAGTATTCTCTGGGGAGTTTCTTTGAATTGAGACTTTATTCTTTTCGGCCTTTCTTTCTTGGATTCTGAAGTCTATTTGCATAGACAAGTCCAGGAGGGCCTGGAATGAACTAGGACGTGCCACCCTGGCTAACTCGTCCTTGATCTCTTCATTTAGACCTCTGCGAAACAAGGTAAAACTGGCTTCCAGGGGCCAGTCCGCCTCTTTGGCTAGCTGTTTGAATCTGGTAACATAGGTCAACATGTCTTGGGATCCTTGTTGGAAGTCAAGTAACTTCTCTTGAGCACCGTGAACCAGCTCTGGTCGTTCGAACATGGTCTTGAGTTCCGCGATGAACCCTTCATAATCATCCAGGAGAGCATCCCCTGAATTGAGTAAAGGAGTGGCCCATGTAAGGGCATTACCGGAAAGATGCGATATTATGAAGCCCACCTTAGCCCTAGGAGTTGAGAAATAGTAGGGCTTGAAGGTAAAATGTACCAAACAAGAATTCAGGAATCCATGTAAGGTCTTTGTTGAACCATCGTATTTATCAACCACTCCTCCCAATAATACGCTGTCCTTGTTCGCGGAGTCACGTGACAAGACAAGCTGTCTTAGCGCCGCATTCTCCGCTTTTAAATTCTGCATCTCTGTGGAAAGTTCTTGCATTCCGCGCATCAGGTCCTGAATAGCATTCTCCATGGTAGAATCCGTATTGATCGTTTGGCGTCTCAAACTGTCGTAAATCTCCCCCCGTCTCACCTGTGATCGGGATCTCCCTTGTTCGGCCGCAGGACTCTTCCTGTGGATGGTTCGGGTCTTGAATAGGCTCGCCCGAGCCTTGTCAGGTTGCAGGACGCGTTCAGAGTTCCGGGAAGTTTGTGGTTCCAGGGTATCCAGGATAGCGATGAACGAGTAAGTAGGGGGGGGGAAATCCAGGAACAGGATAAAAGGCAAGGAAGGAAGTAAGAGGATCAAAGGAAACCAATGTAGAGAGTAAACACACGTCGGGTCACTACCGAAGATAGCATTGAGACGCGCGGACCCGAAGGGCGTGACCAATTTATAGTACGTGCCACGGCATGAAAGCTAGTGCGTAGCACGGAGCTTGGTACGGCCATGTTGGGAGGAACAAGGAGTACAAGCCCTTCGTGACAATGACCATGAGGTCCAGAAGGGGCAATTTCGCCGGGTCATGACATCCATTCCTTAGGGGTAATAACAGGAAGTTGGAAAAGATCAATATTGATACCCATATATAAAAAAGGAGCTAAGGATATTCCCTCTAACTATCGCCTTGCCATGGTTGGTTACAGTGCAAAGCTTTTTTCACAACTCCTAATGGACAAAAATAATACTTGGATAAAGGAGCACAAACTTTGTAAAAATCAGCAGTCAGGGTTCCGAACGGGCATAGGTACTGTATCATATTTATGGACTCGTACCTATCCAATAAGAGCAACTATGGAACACAAGGACCGAGCACTCTATTAGTGTTTCATCGATTACAACGCCACGTTCGGTACAGTTAATCGCAAGGTGCTATGGAGCAAACTCAAGATATGGGTTCTTCATCCGCATGTACTGCATTTGATTAAGGAACTTTACACCAACACGTCTGTGAAATTGAGAATTAATCAAGAAGGCTTACTGAGTGAAAGCGTCCAAACCACCCATGGGCTGAAACAGTGTTTCTCCCTGGCACCAGTGTTATATAATATCCATGTTGCAGACCTTCACAAGGAATTGTTGAAGTGTCATAATTTTCCACACGTGTTGGAAAACAGACGTGGCCTGGTTATCATACGTAGATGACACCATTATGTTACTTCAAACCCCTGTAAGTCTGCAACTTAGTTTAAACACTCTATATAAATATTGAGTTGAGAATGGTCTCGTAATTAATTTAAAGAAAACAAAGATGACCTTCCAAGCTAACAAAAAAAAGATAAATAAGTTTTCTTGTCAAATCAATGTATTTATTTATTGAACATTTGTATGGTGCCTATGCAGCAGAAAGTGTTTCCAGGAGCCACAAGACTAAGGGGGAAGGGGAACAGAGGAGGATAACCAACAATAGAAATGGTCATACAGGGCCTTGCAACATTCAAATCATTCAAGTGCAGCAAGGAAGTGCAGGGGAGAGGTGGAAGTGCAGATCAGGGGGAGGGGAGGCTAAGGGGTAAACAGGAGTGAAGGGACCCCAGGGGCAGGGATGCGTGCTGGGGGGGCCTGGATGTAAGTGCTGAGTGGGGCCTGAAGGCAAGTGCAATAGGGATGGAATAATGGTCAAGTGCTTGGTGGGGCCTGAAGGCAAGTGCAATGGGGATGAGGTAAGGGTCAAGTAGTGCGAGAGGGGGGTGAATCAGCCTCAGTAGTCTGATCAGGGAAGGGTGCCCAAAGGCAAGGGCTTGTTGGGGGGTGCTGAGGTAGACTGGTCGAGGGATGGCCTGGCCTCTTTATGACTGAGAAGGGACCAGGCAGCCAATCATATCAGCAGAGGGCATTAGCGGGGAAGGGGGAGAGGGACGGAGGAGGAGGAGAAAAGGAAGGTGTTGAGCAGCTTCCGGAACTTAAGGAGATTCGGCTCAAGTCTGAGGGGGCAGGGAGGCTGTTCAAGAGGGAGGCTCCTGCTGAAGAATGAGATCTACCCCCACTCTCTGCTTGGAGAAACGTCTGACCTGCAGAGAGTTAGAACTAGAGGACTGAAGAACTCTTGCACAGCGGTATTTACAGAGAAAAAGTTGGATGTAGCATGGTCCCAGGTCCCAGATTGCCTTGTGGATGATGCAGAGGGTCTTGAATTTATCATTTCATTCACCGGGAGCCAGTGGAGAGCTTTTGGGGCTGGAGAGATGCAGTCCCTGGGCTTGAGGCCAAGGATAAGTCTTGTAGTCCTATTCTGGATTAGTTGAAGAGGGTGAAGGGAGGAGAGAGGGAGATTGAGGAAGAGGCCGTTGCAGTAGTACAGCCTGGTGTGAACCAGAGCTCTAGAGACATTGAGATTTTGGGGGAATGTAAGGAAAGGGAGAATAAAGCTGAAAGTGAGCCTTCTTGGCAAGGTCAGCAATATGATGTGAGAACAAGAGAGAGGAGTCGAAGATGACCTCTAAGTTTTTTTGCCTCACAAGAGGGTGGGGGGGAGAGGGCCCATGGAGGATTTTTTTTTATAACCTATGAAATATTGTATTTAAGGGGTTGAATTATTTTGTATTGATTGTTAATGTTTAGGATTTGTGAAATGGTGATTGTGAGTTATTAAGTACTATGTATGTATCTGTTGTCTTATCCTATTGATGATGTATTTTAAATAGTGTTAAAATTTTATATTTTAAGCAAAACACTTTCATTAACAAAAAGAACATAGTGTTAGAATGTAGCACCTAGAGACATGTGATGCGCTATACACTTAGAGAGCAATCTATACTGCAATAGTACTTGTAATGCTTTAAACAGTAGGAAGTGCTCAGAGTGCAGTATCCTGTATTTGCTTTACATTTGCAAAGCAGCCTGTTAATGAGGTGTGTGTTTTTATGTTACTTTTCATTGATGAACATATTTAACCACTTATATTAGAAAAGCACCCAGAAGCTTGATGGCTTACTCAAACATACATGCATGGAAGCATGTTTACATATTTTATTTTGTTTTTTTTATTTGCTTTAGAATTGATCCAACAATTATTTTTAGCAAAGCACAGAATTTGAAAACAGCGACTATACAACTATACAATTTTCAGGATAAGGCTGAGAAGTTTAAGAAATGTTAAAAGTTCCACTTTCCGGAAAGAACCTCTATCAGGAACTTCACTACTGCAATTACGTCAAGGATGGCCACCATTTTCCTACTTCTGCAAGTGCAAAGTCCGAGAAAAGGGGACGGATGTGTTTAGAATGCTGCTCTTTCAAGGCTGGACAAAGAGCTATCAAGTGAAACAGTGACTCTACTTTCTCAGGATCGTGGCAATGCCAACGTGAGTTGTCCGCAGACAAGCCCTGAATAGCTTCAATTTAATTAGTGAGGTGCAGATTCAGACATGTCCTTAGAAAGTGATCCCTGACCCTCTTGTCAGGAAACTGTTTCAGGTACTCACATGGAGTGTTGAGAAGACAGGCTTGTGGGGGCAGTTCCGCAACTGATTGGTAGCTTCTTGCTTGCTCTTGAGTTTGAGTCCAGTCGTAGTCTTTGATTTTTCTTTTGACCTGTTCAGGGTCTTACAACAATTGGTCTAAGGAACACCCAGTTTCTTCTAGGAGATACCGTGTAGAAGCCCACCACCGCCTCAGCATCAGGTTCAAGTCGGATAGCATTTCCTTATACAACAAGTCCAGAATCGGCAGGCGAGCGGGGTCAAGACACTTCCTGAGCAATGCTAGCATATTCCAGGTAACTGTGAGTTTCAAGGAGTTCAGACCCAGCTCTCTCTGGATGATCGCAATCGGAGTAGACAGGGGGACACGTAAGATCTTTTTCCAGAATCCCCCCTCGAGGCGATTCCAGAGGGGGTCAGGGAGATTAAACAAGGCTTCCGCCCCATAGGTTAGGACTGGTACCACGTTGGCTTTGTAGTACTTCAGTATTGGAACAATCGAGAAGCGACCGAACTTCCTGTTAAGTGCAGATGCTTGGCTGGTGAGGCTTTTCATCTTCATTAGAAGGTACAATGACATTGGTGCCTCTATTGATGAATTACTCAGCCAGACCCCTAGGTATTTGAAGGATAGCACCTGGTCAATTTTTTCTCTGTCGATGTACCATGAGTAACGATTCAGGCCCCTCTTGCCAGATCCAAAAGTCAGTATTTTGGTTTTCCCCTTGTTGATGTGAAGGTCGTTTTTTCCAATGTAACGATGCAATGCATCGAGTTGCCTTTGCAGGCTGACTGGTGTTTGGTCGATTAACACATCGTCGTCTGCATAAAGAAGACGAGGCAACTGAGCTCCGCCGACTTTAGGGGGGAATGACCTAGTAGACACAAAGGCCCTCATTATGACCCAGGTGGTAAGTATTCAACATTACCGGCATGGCGTAATTAACGTTTACGCCCTGGTCCGATGCCGTAAAGTCCGGCACATTCCAACCCATCGTGCACGAGCATTACGCCATGCCGGTAATGTAAAGTACGCCATGCCGTAAAAGACCCCAAAACGGCCCCTACTGGCATCGTACGCCGCGCAAGGTGCACTACTGCCATCCATCACAGCGGCGACCGTAATTAGCAGTCACCGCAATTAGCGGTGACCATAAATAAGCGGAAATGGAAGTAGCGTCATCGCGGAGGAACGGGAAAGAGCACGGCGGCCATCTTTAAAAACACAATCCATTGGCATTCTCCCTAACCAGTCCACATCCGACCCTGAGACCTGTCAAAACCCATTACCCACCCATTTTCCCACTACAAAATGCCAAAAGTTGTCAAAAAAGCCTGCGATCGGCAGCGGCAGGACCGCTTCACTCGGGAGGAACTCACTATGCTGGCAGAGACCCTCCAGGAGAATGCGGCGGTGGTCTTCTCCACACAAATGACCATGCCGGCAATTGCCAAAAGAAGGCCATATGGGCCCTGCTGGCACAGCGGTCAGTGTGGTGGGAACCGTACCCCGCAACGCACAGCTGTGTCGAAAGCGGTGGGACGACCTGAGGCTCCGCGTCAGGAGCATCCTCTCCGCAAACCGCAACCTGGGCCTGGCAACCGGGGGAGGATCGGATTCCCCAATTAAACTCCAGCCATGGGAGGAAATCTGTGCCTCCACAATCGGCATGGAGAGCATAGAAGGGGTAGGAGGGATGGAGAGGGGAGCACCGACATCAGGCGATGCAGGTAGGTGCCTCAAATCAAGCCATGCAATAGTCACTGAAGTCCATTCATGTGTAGCACAATGTTGCCCTAGAGTGTAAATGCAACACATCAGCAGGAGACTGCCCACAGCCACATCCGACCTTCACCCTGTACACATGTTGTATGCACACCCTAACTGCAGGCACCCACATACCTCCATGCTAAAGCCACACAAAAAGGAGACAACCTGCATGCTCCTGCCTCAAATGTGCTGCATCTAGTAACCAAAATGATGTCAGTCATTGCGATTCCAATGTCCGCAGACCCATCAATAACACTCTCCCTCCTTTGCTCCACCACAGGCTCCAATTCCAACCCCGAGGATGAGGACACCCCTGCCACAACACCAGCCAAGAGGGCCAAGACCACTGTGCCAACACCCTCCACCTCATCTGTAGTGACCAAGACACCACAGCAGCCGAAATCCGTTGCCAGTACACAGGACGGGCCACTGACAGGCACCCCAGCAGGCAGAATGGCAGCAGCAGCAGCACCACACATCCCCACAATGTTCGCCACAGAAGACACAGGTTCTGCAGGAAGCAGTACCATAGTCGAAACTGCTGCCATTGCAGCATGCTCTGAAAGTGACACAGAGGAGCCCGATGTCGGACCCCCCACTGACCACCACCACTCCCCCTGTCTGTACCAGAGCAGCCCCCATGAGGATCCCACACAGGGGCATTCAGAAGATGAGGACTGGCCATCCACCCCATGCCCTGTCAAAAATCAGCAGGAGGGGAGCAGCCCCTTCGTAACATCATCTGCAATAGGCATGGGCCAGCAGAGCCAACATTCCCTGGAGGAGATAATCACGCGCCAGCAACAACTCTCCTCGCTTCTGAATGAGCATGCTGCAGAATGTGGGGGGGCAAGGGCAGCTATGGAACAATGTACAGAGTGCCTGAGGGCTGAAATGGAGCGGGGCACTGAGACCCTGAGGGCTGAAATGGAGCGGAGCACAGAGACCCTGAGGGCTGAAATGCAGTCCTCCTCAAAGGACATGTGTGCGGAACTTGCCGCCGTGCGGCGCGTGCTCTCAGAGCTAGCCAACTCCATTCGGGACATGTGTGCACATGAGCAGGCAGGGACCTCCTCCGCTGCCAGTTCCACCCAAAGCAGCCCCATCCGCCGATCGGGAAGGATCCTGCGCAGCACAGGCAGGGGTGCCCCGGGGGGCGGGAGAGGGGGCTTGCAATAGCAGCTGCCCACCGTTATCATGCAACATTAGCCTCTTAGTCACAGGGTGTGTTTTGGGGAGTCCAGGGGGGAGGCAGAGGGGGGAAGGGGGAGTGGGTGTGTTGGGGTGTTCAGGGGGGAGGGGGCAGGGAGTTGTGGGTGTGTTGGGGTGTTCATGGGGGAGGGGGGAGGGGGAGCGGGTATGTTGGGGTGTTCAGGGGGGAGAGCGGAGGGTGGAGTGGGTGTGTCACAACAATTCACATTTAAAATACACATTTTCCTTTTGCACAAATCAAATGTGTGGACATTGTTCATTGCATATGTGTGCTTTATTGGTGTACAGTCCACAGTGTGCATGTCCCCGATACACACAGTGCCCCAAGTGCCGTCGCCATGTCATACACACCAGCCGTGTGTGCTAGAAGCATTGGTTGATGATATCTTGACGCATTTCACGCCCCTCCTGTGCATCACCTCCTCCATGAGGTGCGGCCCCATCTGCACCCTCCTCATCCTCGTCGTCAGGTGGTTGCAGTTCTGCGTCAGGGGGCAGGGGCACATTTTGTCTGACGCACATATTGTGTAGCATGATACATGCCATGACGATCTTTGCCACCTTCTCATGGCGGTACAGGAGTGCCCCACCAGACCTGCTGAGGCAGCGAAACCGTGCCTTCAATAGGCCGAATGCCTGCTCAATGACCACACGGGTACGTGTATGTGCACGGTTGAAGTCCTCCTCGTGCTGGTTCTGTGGGTTCCGGACTGGTGTAAGGAGCCACCTCTTCAGGGGATAGCCTGCATCCCCTGTATGTGGGCGAGAATGTATGTGTCAGTCATGACGTCTAATTCGAAACATGATGTTCCACCATGGCTTGCATCCAACTGTCACTTTGGACCACTTCTAAATGCACTAATTGATTCACACGATGCGACAGGTATATGCTCATGGCTCTCATGGCCTGTTTTGCATGCCATCAACCAATGAATGCAGGTGGGTCAAGTGCCTTGTGAGTGCCCATCCACTGTGTTCGTTCATGCCGTTTGTTTTGGTGGCATGGCATGTGTCCTGTGATGTCAATGCTCACATCATTGCAACATTGCTGTCGGCCTCATCATGACCCCAGTGAGCAATACTGATGTTTATAGGGACATTTTGGGGGCCCTGCTGTCTGTGTGATGGTGTGTTGATGTTTATGTCCGTCATGTGCCTCCTTCGTGCGCAGTTATGGGGGACAGGCCTTTCGGTTGATGCTGTTTGGTGACGTGCATGTAGGTGCATTTCGTTGTAGTCAATGTGGTCTGAATTGGTACAATGCACTTGCAGATGGTTGTGTCATGGTTGGGACACAACCTCATTCACATGGTAGGGCTGCATACATCAGGCATTGGGTTTACTGGTGTTGGGTGAAGTTTGTGTTGCTTTAGGGTATGATCTGGCTCCGTTGTCTCTGCTACTCACAGCCAGATGGAGTGTGCATCATTCCCCGCCCTTTCAGCCAGGTGGAGTATGCATCATTCCCCCCCCCCTTTCAGCCAGGTGGAGTATGCATCATTCCCCCACCCCCCCTTTCAGCCAGGTGGAGTATGCATTGGTACATCGTTCACCTACCCACTTCACATTTCCATGGTCATGACATTAGACTCACCGAGTAGCCAGGATCTTGGGCCTGCATGTCTCTCCATGTAGCGTGGTATTGTGGAGTTCCTCAGGACCATTGAATCATGGGTTGCTCCGGGGAATCGGGCACAACAATGTGTGATGATCCTGTTGAAGTCACAGACCATTTGCACGTTGATTGAGTGAAATAGTTTACGGTTGCGGTACGGTACCTCCATGGCATGTGGAACCACCAATTCCACATGGGTGCAGTCGATGGCACCAACGCAACCAGGTATGCCGGCTAGTGCATGGAAACCCACTTTGGTGTTTGCAATCTCCTGGGCAGTCCGTGGTAATGAGATGTGGTCGTCTGTGTGCTTGAGGAGGGCATCGAGCACTTGGATCAGTGTACGTGAAAATAATGGTTGTGAAATGCCATGCAAGTGCCCTACTGTGTGCTGGTAGGTGCCTGTGGCCAGGAAGTGGAGTACAGACACTACCTTCAGTAGGGGTGGGATGGCGGTTGGTGTTTCTATCATACTGACGATGTCGTTGTGTGTCATGTCTACGATGGCGGTGATGGTGTCCCGGTCCAAACGGTACAGGGTGTGGATCTGCTCAGCAGTGAGGTTGAATGGACTGGCTCTGATGCGTGGGATTGGGGGCTGCCTGCGTGGTGGCACTGGCTGTGCTGGTGGGGCTTGCTGGCCCTGCCTTGCCCTCCTTCTCCTCCTGCATCTCCTCTGTTCTGCCTGTTGTTGTTGTTGTTGTTGTAGCACTTGCATTGCTATCAGGTCCTCCAGCCCCAACATTGCTAGTCCTATTGGTATCATTGTGGAGTGTGACTGGGTGTGGGAAGGGGTGGGGTGTGCTCTTTTTGTACTTCCTGAGTCTGTATTGCCTCCACCTGTGCTCATTCTGTGCACCTGTGGCAGCTGGGTTCACTTTACATTGCCATTTACAGTTGGTTCGCGATGGCGTAATTAGCACCATGGCGGTAAGGTACTTAACGGGCTTTGTGCGCGACCTTGGTGCAGTTAGCGGGAGCGTTAACTACGATGCCGCTAATGGCATTGTAGTTAACGGTCACGGGTCATGATCGGACCTAGCGGAAAACGATGCCGGTAATCATTTACCGGCATCGTTATTCGCTTACCGCCAGGGTTGTAATGAGGCCCAAGGCTTCTGGAAGGTCCTCCAAGAAGAAGTTGAAAAGCGCTGGGGCCAGGGGCCAACCCTGCTTGACTCCTCTGAAGGTTTTTATTTCTTTTGAAAGCGTGCCGCCCTTGTTCAGCCTTACTCGAAGCGTGGTACCGGAGTGCATTGCAAGGATAGGATGAAGTATTGGCGACGGACAGTTTTTGTTTGCCAGTTTTGACCATAATTTATGTCGATTGATCTGATCAAAGGCTTGTACCAAATCGACAAATGCCATATAGATCTTTGGTTTGGAAGCGCATAAGCTCCCCTTCAACAATTGGAGAAGAAGAATATTGGTTGATGTCCCATAACCTCTGACAGACCAGTTTGAAATTTGTCGAAACTGCCTGAGTCTCTGTACCACCAGTTGAACTGATCCAAGACGATCACGCTATATAATTTACCGATATCAGCAAGGAGAGCGATAGGGTGGAAGTTCTCGAGTTTTCTCCAGTCCCCTTTCTTGTGGATTGGGACCACTATCGCTCTCAGCCATGAAGTTGGTAATTGATGGAACGTGGCTATTTGTCCAAACAAAATTGATATAACCCAGTCGTCAGGAAACGCTTTAAACATGCGTTTCGACAAGCCACTAGGCCCCGGTGCTCTTGAGACTTTCAGCCTCTTAATTCATCTTGAAATGTTATTTGGACTGGTGCAGGAGGCCCAAGGATGGAGATATTCACTAAACTCAAAAGAGTCTTTATTTCCACTGAGGGCGCATACAGTTTTTGGAAGTGGGTGATCCAGGTGTCTTCGCCAATGGGGTTAATTTGGTCTGCCTTCGACGCAGGTTCGTCAGCCTTGATTAATGAACAAAACTGGTTTGTGTCTTTGCCCCCTAGGGCTGATAGCATTGCTTCTGTGTCCCGCTGATATCGTAGATGTTTGGATTCACTGAGCCAATTTCTACAGTTGAACTTAGCTGATTAAGCTCTTAAGTGGTCTTCTGGTAAGTCAGACTTCCTAGCTATGTGGGAAAATTTCCTTGCCATTTTTCTTCGAACCACCAATTCGAGATCAAAGGTGTGCTTGTGATTAAAGGCCCATCTACTCTTTTGTGGGCAGAGACGGAACTGCTCAAGCAGAGGTGAATAGTTGACTGTTGTACCATATCATTCCTGTTCGGCTGACAGGGCTAAAATCCCTGTTGGTGAGAGTTCAGGCGCAGTGTCCCGTAGCATGTATCGAGGGCTGTACGAAATTGGTCATGGGTCAGGAAACTCATAGCCAACCATTCCAGCAAGAGGAGGTGGTGGTCACTATGCACAGTTTTGATGATTTGGAATTTCTCGACCAACGGTAGAAACCTTTGGATACGTAAATACATCCTATGGTTGATGTAGTGCCCCAGTTTTCCCACGTAGGTTGAGATGGAATTTCGCCTATACAGTCACCGTTCAACAGGTGGATGCCTCGAGCATCCATAAAATGGCTCTAACTATTACGTTTAGCGTGGCAAAAGTCTTCAAGGTTCCATTCTTTGTCGTGCAATGTTTTAGTTAGGTCCAAGATGTTAAGGTCCCCTCATAGGATAACGTAGGATGGCTCTGGGTGGGTAGAGTAATTGTCCAGAAGCTCAGCAATCTGGTCTATGAACTCTTCATTTCCAATCAGTTCAGGGTTCCAGTACCCATTATTTGTCTTAAATGCACCGAAGGATTTGCCCCCATCCGTGTTGCCATTGTCTCACAGCCAATCGTCGATGCTTGGATTATCAAGTGCTTATTTGTGGAGATTTGAAGATTAAAGAGACTACCTGACCTGACCGCGGTCAAGGGACCCACAGCGGGATGACCCATGTTCTCTTTCTTTGTGAGGTTTAAGGTGATTTTAAACACATCCATGCCTGGGGTGTTCCTCAGCCAGGTCTCCTGCAAGCTGATCAGGCTGTAGTCTCCCAGGTTTATATCAGATGGGTTTAGCAAGTGAGCAAATCCTCGGGTATTCCAAGAAATCAGTTTCAATTTCTCTTGTGAGGGGTTTGGGGGGTGTTTCGTAAGTCCCTTAACTGACCCATGATGTTGCCGTTGCATTGCTACAGAAGTTTGTGGGCCGATAGGGCACTAGAAAGCCACGACCAGTCTGCACCAGCCAAACTAGATTTTTTGGCATTACGTTCCAAACGTATTGGTTTGGATTGTGTTTCGAAAGGAGACAGTTATTTTAACAGCTGGACCAGTGGGGACTCTACCAACTCCCAATGGGTCCTTGTAGTTTGATGCGATAAGAGGGAAGGCTGGAATGGCCCTATTTATGTTTGGCTGGGTTGAAACAGGGGTATTCGCTTTTCTGTTCGTCGCGGAAGCCGTTCTTTCTGCAGTGGCCTCGACCCAGGGGATTCCCATTGTCTGGCCCATCCCCTTCATTTCCTCATAGGATTGGAGGGGTAGTTTATGGACTAAAGAAGACTTGGTTAGGGGCTGATGGAGAGCGTTGAGAACGGTTTCATTAACCCTTTCAATGCGGTGCCCATGAGATGAAGTGTTCGTGTCCCCGGTGTTTACCACCGTCAAGTCAAACCCTAACATCACCAAATTCTCAGATGCCTGCAACAACATGTTTTTGACCACTGGGGACTTGATGTGGAGGAAAACTACGTTGAGACATCTTTCGTCGCAGAATTCGATCAACGTCAGGTCGGAAGAACGCAGTAGTCTCAAATTGGGAATAGAATAAAGAAGGACCAGGACCGTTCTTCGGTTGAGGATGGTTAGGTGATTTCGATCAAGTATTCTTTCCAATTTGATCGTTCGAGTCAGGGCGATTTTGTTCCCAGGCCTGTCTAGATAAAGGCCATTAGTTTCCCTGTTTTCGACGTAAGGCCCAGATGCCACCCACCTTCTCTGGTTTTCCTTAATATGTTAGTGGATTTTATTCTTCTGGGAAGGGGCGGATCCGAGCTGCTGGTCCCTTGGAATGTTAGGCTGTACATTCAAGTTTGTTTGTTTTTGCTTCTCGTCCATTGTCAGAAATGTGGGTGAACGCTGGCCTGACTCCAGTATCCCTTCCTTGTTAGCACTTGGTTCTCCTTGAGTCCCCGTCGGCTTCTCCTTCTTCTCCGGTATCAAACTACTCGTGGAGGTGTCCAGCAAGGCCACTGAAGTTGGACTCAAGGGCTTGAGTGAAGGGGAGGTCATGGGAAGGGGGTCAACAGCTTCATTGGGCAGGGTGTTCGCTCCTGGCTGAGTCCGTTATCCTGGCCCCAGCTCTGGTTTTCGGGGTGCCGGGTGAGGAGCACCCATCTGGGTGACTGCGCTCAGCTTTTGGCTTGGGGTTCGGACTGCTGGGCATGGTTTGCTAAAGGGTGTGCACCTTGTGCTGGCTACAGGCTGTCTTGTTTGGGTGAAAATCGAGAAGGCCTCACCTCCTGAAGCCCCCACCGCCTCTCCTGCTGCTAAAATAGATTGAAGATTCTCATCAATAGAGACACATGGGCCATTCCTTGCGTTCTCGACTGATGAAACCTTCGGCCGGGCATGTATGACTGGGCAATCGCCCGTCCAGTCCACCGGAAGGGAGGCAGTGGTTGTCTGAACAGACTTAGAGCTAGTAGTCCCCTCTATATTTTGGGGCAAGTTCAACGGGCTGCTTTGGGGAGCGGACCCTAGTGTCCTTTCGGCCTTAACAGTGACAAATCCCTCCAGGTAGATGAGTTTGGAGTGTACCATGGGCAGTAAAGTGGTGTGATTTTTGGCTATATCGTTCAATTGCTCATATAACTTGGTAAAGGGCACTAGGGCGATGGTGATGGTAGACATTATAGAGAACAGGTCCAGTTTCTCCTTTTTATTCCCCCTAGGATTTTTTTGGAAGCCAAGTTCAGAATCAGGCCGTTCCTAGGAGCCATGTGTAGAATAAAGTCTGAACGAGGGCAGTACCAGAAAGGTCATTTGGTGAGTCCTCCGTACGGAGGCTTCTTCGTTGGTGAGTTCTTCCATCAGACTTGGCTACATGGTGCGGTGATTCTACTTCCCCTTCTGGTAGGAGTAAAACTGAGGTGGACCCTGGTTCATGCAGAACTTGTCGAGGCTTCTGGATGTCCTGGACATCAGAACAGCATGTCGAGGGCTCCTGGGGCTCTGCCTCATTTGGGCCCTCCTCCCTAGCACCGCTAGGGGGGCCGGGGCAGGCTCATAGGTTCGGAGGCTAGGTCTGACGTCTGGTTCGAGGTCGAGACACAGGGCTCATTGGAGCTTGGTGGCAGGGCATTGCTCTGCCCGCTTGATTTCGGAAAAAACTATGGCAAAGGCGGAAGGTCCTGTGTGGTGGGAGGGGGCAGCAAAATTGTATGAGATTATCAGCGTTGAGGCAACCCCGTTTTCCTGTGTTGGATCCTCCATGTCTCTGGGCAGCGATATCCAGGATTCCACTCCCTCCAGAATGTCGGCCGCCGACAGATCCCCCAGATTAGTGGGAGGGGGGAGAATACTGGCTTTTTTTGTGAACATTGAGGACACAGAGATGCCCAGGCGCGCACCTCATTTTGTTAGTTTATGTAAGGGTCGTGCCGGGTGTGCCAAGTTCGTAGATGGTTTCAGTGTGGGTTTAAGTTTTGTTTTAGGAGCCTGCAAGCGATTTAGCAAGAGAGCCCTTGTATGTAAAGCAGCCCCTTTTGGGCGCTGCCTAATGTCCTCTTGGTTTGGTTTAGCCCCTAGGTTTGTCCCAGCTGGGTTGCTCCCAGCAGTACTCACTTTGTCCAAAAGCTCTAAACATACCGACCCCATGCCAGCACCATCGCCCGTTGCCCAGTCTGACTGAGGCGAGCTGTCCCCGAAATGGGGTGCAGTGGACAACAGAGGGGCATGCAGAACTTCATGTTCGCTGTCCTTTTGTGCCATCCCTGGTCGCAGGGGCGAGCCGGACTGCCAAGGATCACAGATGGGTGGCTGATTGATATGAACCAGCGCCTCGATGACAATGGAAGAAGCCATGGGCACGTTGACATGGTTTGCCTGATCGAATAAGTCTGGAGTTTTGATGAGCCTGGTGACCTCTGGCGTAAGCCCTCTCGTTGGCTTCTCTGAAACATTAGGCGGTGGGGTCGTCAAAGTAGATTGTAGATAGCCCCCCTTGGTGAGCTCCCGGGCTTGCACTTCCTCTGGTGGTCCCGGGGGCCCACCCACCAATAGGCTGCCAGCTGTTTTTAAGGGAGACAAAGCGAAGGGCGGCAGATGGAGTTCCCTTGGCTCTGGCCCATTGCGTGTCACAGCAGTTAATAATGGTTCAGCCAAATGTGTTTTAGAAGAAGAAACAGAAAGCTGTGAAGGCCTAGTATGTAATGATCTTAATTCTCTCAAGGCATTTTGTCCCAATTCTCCATTTGAATTTGATCTTTTGGGTTCCTCCACCTGCCTTTATATTCATCACTGTCAATTTCTGTTGCATTGATTCGCAGATCATTTCATTTTATATAACTTTCTAGGCACGTTGATCTTTTTTGTAGGCATATAGGTGTTTTGTCAATCAAGATCAGGTCATCAGCATAGATGAACCTTGGTACTAGGGTTCCGTTTATTTTTGGGGGGAAGGCCCTGACTTTAGCCTGATGTACTGCTAAGTCCGACAAGTACAGCTTAAACAAGGCTAGCGCTAAAGGGCAGCCCTGTTTAAGCCCTTGAAAGGTCTTAATTGCCTTGGACAGCCTCCACGGCATGTTCAAACAGACTTGCATAGATGTTCCGGAGTATAGCTCCTTTATAGCTTGCCCCTCCAGTTTTTTTCTATAGTCTCTCCCTACTGATGCCATCAATTGCCTATTCCAAGTCCACAAAGGTTACATATATTTAAATTTTCTTCTGCACAGTATATATATCAGTTGGTTTCTGTCCTATTATCCCTATTGTGACAAATAAGAATACATGAATATTAATAATTTTATTATACCTTTGTCGGTTCGCACATGCTACTTTCGAGCATGTGTGCAAACATGAACAGCACATTGTGCTTCACTTACACTCTATTTTAGCAGAGCTTCACACTTATATTACCCTATATCTTTATAAGACATAAGCAATCATTTTCGACAGGCATTCACGCACATTAGAATACTATTTCATATGACGACAATACCTAAATAAAACTACAGACACCCAATACGCATGCGCGATACAGATACACTGAACTAGCATAGAGAATGCCCAATAGAATAGCGTCACCTTAGCAGCGCATGCGCTAGTACATTCACTACTGCACTCTAGTTCACAGCACATGCGCAGCCAACTACTCTACGTGGCCCGACATTGCCACTATTTAAACTGGAATTCTCGGTGGACTCCGCTTTTACGCAGAAACCACTCGGATCGGGATCTAACCCGTTTATAGGTAAGACGCGGATATTTTAACAAATTTAGGTTCTACTAGTATATACACTCACACCAAAACGAAACGCACATTAATATGGCTTATTTAATCATTCGACAGATTCCCACCTGATAACTATAGAGGCAACCAGCAGCATATACGGACAAACCAATAAATCTTTTTTAAGATTGTGACTCATTGCACTTAATTGCCGCTCATTGGTGAGTTATAATTCCTTTTTCAAAACACCACTCCAACACTGTGTGACCTTTCAATATGCTAGAAACGGCACGAGTAGGTAAACATATAATTTCTTATCACCGGTGTACAAATTAATGGGCGATTATATAAGAGAGGGGTTTTCCTAGGGACCTCACACTCTTTAACACACACTAAACTGATGTCTAGTGTTAAGGTGCAAATTGTGATTGGAGCACACGCACTGGTGAGGAGGGGCTGACATGCCAAATGGCTTTCTATGGACAACATGTGCGTTGCTCTAAATGTTTTAATTAGCATACTCTTGTATTTTCTTCTCTTTTTTTCATGCTCCGTTCGTGCAATATTATACTGCCACACATCTGATTGGGTATGCTAACTCTATATTACGTTGCTTTGCTCGCTGATTATTGTTTTATTATTTATCATAATACTTTTTTGTGACATGCAAATTTCTCTTTAATTGCTTCTTTTATTCTTTTTGTGATTGTATTGCACACATTTATTTTGATGGCTCACTATGTCAGCCTTGAGAACGACACCATTGTCGAAACACGTGTCGGCTGAGCGCTCTATATAATAAACTCTTATAACCTGTAATGTATGTTTTTGTCATCATATTGGATCATATATTCAAGATGGACTTTGATAATATTCCAAATCTGAAATAATCAATGTAGCACAGATATAATGAAATTCTAAGGGAGAGCGCATATATACACCGGTCATTTATCTTTAACTTATGTTCCTTTATAGCTTGCCCGTCCAGTTTTTTTCTATAGTCTCTCCCTACTGATGCCATCAATTGCCTATTCCAAGTCCACAAAGGTTACATATATTTTAATTGTCTTCTTCCCTGCCTGCATTTTCAGGAGATTTAGCAGGAAGAGAGTGGCGGAAGTTCTATGCCCTTAACAAAACCCGTCTGGCAAGGATCTAAAACTCCTTCTTTATTTGCCCATTTCATTAGATGGTTCAATATCAAAGAGGCAAAAAATGTCCGCAAGATGTCGAGAAGGGCGATAGGGCGATAGTTTTTCAGGTTCGTCCTATTGCCTTTCTTGAAAATCGGCACTATGACAGTCTTTTTCCAAGACAATGGTACCCTATTTTTTCTCATAATTTGTTGGAACAAATGGTGGGCAAACTCCACCCACTGCTCAGGGTTTTAGTTAAGGATACTATTGGTTAAACCATCTGATCCATGTGCTGAGTTTCAAGATCAGGGTCAGGATATCATTTGTATCAAAATACCAGTTCCAAAATACCCTCCTGGGGGGCTCTCTCTGTTTCACACGGCGACGTTGAGGAAAATAAAGTGCGAAAGTGGTCTACCCACTGATCTTCAGTCACAGCATATCTGCAAAGCTTGCTCATGGGACCCCATGGAGCTGGTAAGTTCCTATGTGAGACGTGAATTATTTTTACACAATGTTTTTAGCATAAGTTCCGCTTCAAACTGAGCTCGGAGGTGTTTGAATGCCATTTTCCAATTTTTTGTACTGTTGTCTTCGTTGTTTTAGTTTCTGGACTCTTATCACTCCTGGGAGTATCCTCTGCAGTCTCATGTTTTGCCTACATTTTTCCTGGCATGGACAAGATCGTCATTATAGCTATACTTATGTGCACATTCTTTAATTTCTCTGCCCCCTCCCTTCAACACAAATTGGGCCAATAGTGGGACATAATCACAGTTCTCCTTGTTTCGTAGGTATCCCTCTTTCTATTGTCTCATCAGGTCCAACACATCCTGTGTGACAATCCATAGTCTGTTGCTGCTTTGAGATATTGAAAGTTCAACCCCCCTACCTGCAATTGGAAGATGTTACCATGCCTTTCCATCATACAGTTAGGAGAGAGTGATCACTAGTCATCATTCCAATAATCTCCATGGAGGTCACCTCTTGCAGGACATTCGAGGATACAAAAAAGTAATCAAGAAATTCTTAGATCGACTACTGTGCCAGGTGTACTTGGCTGGTATATCACCTCTTGTCTGTCCATTTAGTAAGTGAAGTTCCCTGGCTTCCATTTCCAGCAACCATCTAATAGTTCTGCCACCACTGTAGGCCCCCACATTATCAGTATGACATAGGAGCACACCCTTATTATCTAGGCACCTTCTGTTTAGGTCACCACATAGTATAGTATACAAATGTATCTTATCACAGCGTGCCAGATCAATTAAATTAGTTATGATGGTAACAAACGCATCTTCCTCAATTTCTGCTGGATTCCAGTATATATTAAATCATTCGACCAATTTATTCGGGCCTCCTCCACCCTTGAATTGGGTTTATGATGTTTAAGTATGTTAATTTTCATGGGTCAATTTAATTAACACCACCAAGCCAGAATGATATGATATGATATGGCATTTATAATGCGCCTATACACAAGTGTTTCAAGGCGCGACGAGGCAAGGGAGGGGGAATAGTGGAGACAGTGATCCTACTAGGCCAAATGTCATTCAGATCGCGCAAGTGCAGGGGAAGGGAAAGAGGAAAAGGGCAGAGTGGAGGGGGGTGGATACAATGCAGTACAAGTGGTAATAGAATAAATAAAACAATAAGAAAAGTAGGGCCAGTTTGTGGCAAGTGCAAAGGGTAAATGCAGACAACAGGTGTCAAGTGCAGGTGGGGGACTGTACGGATACAGAAAAACAGTCCCCAAGTGCAGGGGTTGCCAGGGTGGCAGTGCAGGTGTTTAACTGGCAGGGGAGGAGGCCTGAGCCCTAGATCAGTGGGTGGCCAGGTGACCAGTACCGTTTCAGCCATGAGTTCAGCAGGGGAGAGGAGGAGAGAAAGCAGAAGCAAAGAGGAAGGTTTTGAGCTGGTTCAGAACTGGAGATGGTTCTCCACAAGTTTCAGGGATGCAGGGAGGCTGTTCCAGAGGGAGGCCCCAGCCGAAGAAAGACATCTACCACCACCTTGTTGCTTGGAGAAGCGAGTTGGAGGCGGATGAGCGAAGAGCTCGAGAAGGAAGTTATTTAGGAAGAAAGAGTTGAAGGTATTGAGGCCCCAGGCCGCAGAAGGCCTTGTGGACAATGCAGAGAGTTTTGAACTTAATCCTCGCAGCCACTGGGAGCCAGTGCAGAGATTTCAGTCCTGGAGAGATACGATCCCTGGGTTTGAGGCCAAGGATAAGTCTCGCAGTACTGTTCTGGATGAGTTGCAGAGGGCGGAGAGTAGAAGCAGGCAGATGAGATCTGCCCTGCACACCTTGATTTGCCGGGTTCAGAAGACATATAAATCCGTCACACAAGGGAGTTTCTCGTGACCAGCACTCTTGGAAGCACAAAATGTCATAGGATTGCAAGTCTCTCTCCACACTTGTAAACAAGTGGAGAAAGCCCCTTGTGTTCCAGCATCCTATCCGTATCTACTCGGGACTCCCTGAGCTCTCGCACTATTCGTGGTTTCCATGAGTAAGTACTACCAGCAGCCACACCCAATCGGACTCATTTTCCCCCTGAGGAGATCTGCCCTGTTCTTCATTCTAGGCTCCTTTCTTAGAGCTGAGAATGTTACAGACAGAGGACCCATCCTCTTTTCAACTGCAACTACGTGTTTCCCCTCTGGGTTCTCGGGCTTTCCTCCTCCTGCGTCGAAGATCTTGGGAGCTGGATGTCAGGGACCTTCCTTGAGTTTCTCCTCTCTTCTAGTGGTGCTCTTTTTTTCTGTGCAGCCACCTCTATGGGCTTCCGCAGCACACTCTCAAATTCTTTCAAATCGAAACCTAGTGGTCACAATATTTCGGCCGCCTCACAGATCGTTCTTTTAATCAGGTTGGATCTGAAGTGTAAGATCACCCAATCCATTCTTGACTCTTTGATAAATTCAACCACTAGGATGTCATCAGAGATGATAGCTTGAAGTTTTGGGATATGGTGTAATAGCGCCATAACATTCCTTCTATTCAGGAGTATATCCTCCTTAGACCTTAACATTTACTCTAGTGGGAGAAACAGGTCGACATCAGAATACATCCTTAGTTGACCATCTTGATTGAAATCATTTTTTACTTTTGGGGAGCACTTCTTATGCTTCACCTTCTCAGCCTCTTTATAGTTTTGATCCACCTTCTGTCTTTTCTGGTCCATAGTTAGGCCCATTCATAGGCTTCTGCCTAGTTTTCCCCTCCTCCACTTCTCGTGGTACACACCCTAGGCTGAGATCCACTTTATTACCATCTATATGGCTGGCTTCTGATTGCTCGTCCCGCTCTTCATTGAAGGATCCAGTCAAGTATACTGAGTAGTCCAGGATAAATTCCTCGTGGTTCGCGAAGACCTTTTTGACTTGCGCTTCAGAAAGTCGGTCTCGCTCCATTTCATCGTTTATTTATCGTTCCTCGCTCTTTCTTTTTCAGTACAGGAGATACTCTTAATTTTTCCATTTCTATGAGACAAATGCATTTTTAATGGAAGCGGTGGAGTTCTCAGAATCCGTAAGACGTTTTAACAGCATTGGATTTTTGCGGTTTTTGTGCGTGCTTATTTTTAGATTTCTTTTTTTGCTGACCTGTTATGATTGCTTAATATTGTGCCTTTCCCGAAAAACACATCATTTTCTTTCACGTTGGTGTCCCATTTTTTTCTGAGGTTTCTTCTTTGCCTCTTCTAATCGATTTAATTGAGAGTCCTCTAAATCTTCAATCTCTACTATCTCATCTAAGTGACTCTCCCTTATTGGATGTGCATTTGTCGACTTACTTTCATTTTGTTGCTCTTTTGATTCCATCTTCTTACCCATGGCTGTTGCTATCACTGATTTCTGTTGAGGTTTTTCAGCTTCATTTCTTCGAGTACATTTAGTTGTCAACATCTCAGGTCCCCCTTGACTCGACTCAACTTCATTTGGTGGTGCTTTTATGTTCGTATAGGGCCATACATAACCCGCAGCCATTTTTGGGATTCTAGTTTCATTTCCATCATTATACTTTTATCTGTCAATTCCTCCCTCGCCAGGTAACATAGGTGATTTTGCCTTTGTATAGATTGCTTAGCTTTTCGGTCCAGTCTTGCCTGGACAGCAGTTGTAAATGATTCTAGTTAGGTAATTCTTTTATGTGTCATCACCAACAGGGTGGCCTGATCTTTATAGTTTTAATTTATTGTTTCATACCGTTTAAGGAACGGCGCAAGGGAGGTGGACAGGGCAGACATTATTGTACCCTGAAATTGCAGCACAAGATTCTTAGTTCCCAAATCGTCTAAGGGTGTCACATTTGCGGAAAAGACTGATTCATTCAATTATGAGTCCGTAGAATGAGACAAAAGGGCCGATGATGCCCCTTGTGGTCCTTGTGCTGTAGGTGGGAAGTTTTGATGCTGGAGGTTGGTTGAATTCATGCAAGTAGACTCCCTACTCAGATTCCAGCTCACTTCCCTTCTCTCTTCCATTTCCAATCTCTAGTGGGAGTTCAGACGCCTCGTTTCTGGAGCTTTAAGGTGTGATAATTCCTCTACACCTTGCTCGCCTTTGTCACACTACTTGAGATTGCTGGATATAGGGACGCCATATTTCCCCCTTTGGACTTTCCGATCTAAATTGTCTTGAATAGCAGATATATCTTTTGACAGCTGGAGTGTTGAAGTAGATGACCCTCTCCTCCCATCCACCTTGGGATCTCATCTCTCTTCTGCTGCCTTATTGCTTCAGGGGTTCCGCCATAGGAACGCCAGAGGTAGGGGTTGCTCTCTCATCTACCAAAAAGTGACCCCCCTCTTCTATGAATGAACCTTGGTTTAGGATTGAGTTTAGGTTTGGGCGGTTCTGCATGTTGTCCTTATTTTCCATAGGTACACTCTTATTAGAGTCAGCTCTGAGGTGATTGTCTTTGTCCATAGCTCCCCCCTCTCGCTCATCATAATCACCAGCCTTCAGGGAGTTAAAAACTCCTTATTCTGCCAGCAACATTTCATGATCGGTTACATCAAGTTGCAAAGTGCCATCACAAGCATTGCGTTTACCAGTCTTAGCAGTTAAATCAAATAATGGTCTCACCTCATACGCCTGCTCCGATTCCGACATCCAGCTCGGAGGAGTTGGTAATTGTAGTTTTAATTTGCGTTGGGTGCGTGATGCCATTTGGGCCATCATTCTAAAGGGGTTTTCAAGCACACTTAGTGTTTATGGTGTTTTTGGTCCACCAGCACTCTGAACCACTTCAGGGTGGCAAGCAGGTCAGTACACAGCTTGCCTCTGTACCCAGCACGATCCGCAGCGATCAGGCAGACCACTCTTTAACCGTGCAGAGCACTCCGATAAGCTTTGATTAAGCTTCGGACCAACTTCTTCCTTCCTCCTTTGATCACATACTAGACTAGCCTTTTATCTTAAGCACTTCTGGAGGTACCCGACTGTATTGAAGAAAAAGTAGGGCTGCCAGGACACAGCCTTGGCAGACTCCTCTATTGCCTGGGAATGGCTTTGTTTGTTCACCAGACCTACCATACTACACAGAGGCTGTATTATGTTTGTACTGTGCTATGGTATTACAGAGCTAAACGTTTGTAAGGAACACTCAGCCTCATTACGAGTTTGGCGGTAAGTAGTAAAGTCGGCAGTAACTCTGTAACCGCCGACTTTACCACTATGCCAAATTACGGGTTTGGGCATGGAGCGGAGGATTTGCCTGCAGGAAAGTCCTGGAGGTAAATCCTCCAACTCACCACCAAAAAATCGGCAGATTAGCAGAATTACCGCAGCGGAAATTCCACCACGTTAATTCTGCCAAAAATGCCCCGTTGAGTCCAATGACTCAAATTAAATGGGCAATTGCACCGCCACTACCACTTGTAATCTTGCGGAATTTCCGCTGGACCAAGTGGTGGTAACAGTAATTTGTTTGGGTGGTATTATGGCGGATTTACCGCCGGGATACCGCCCAACTCGTAATGAGGCCTATCTAGCGGGACATTCCACAGCTAAGACGTGGTATAGTGTCAAATGCCAAAATTCCCCAAATCTGCAAAGAATGTTTCTTTGTTTTATTCGGACACTGTTAACTGTCAATAAGTGGCATGTAAGGCATTGGTCTACAGTGCTGCACTGCTCCTGGATTCCCCATTAGCATTAGAATTAAATGTTATTCTCACTCATCGGATCACAGGGTTTTCTTTGCAAACCTTTAACCAGTATTTTAGCATGGGAATCTATGAGTGATATTGGTCTATAAAGTCTAGGTTTACCCCTGTTTCCCTTTTGAAACACCGGAAAATGTGTGCATGTTTGTGTTTCCAAGAATTTCATATCCATTTTTGTGGTTAAGATTTGTTAAAAAACGTTTGTTGATGTGGGGTCCCAAAGTAAAGTATCATATTTACGGATCTGATCACGTCCAGGTGCCTAACCATTTTTGTATTATATATGCCATTGTCACTTCCATTACGGCAAGCAAGCTATTTATGCTTTTAGGATTAATCATCCCCTCCAAAGCTCTGGTAACAGGAATACATAATAAGATGTATCTTGGATGGTTTCTTCTTTTTTCATCAATGAATAGGACTTGTACCATCAAGTTCCATTCATTCCTGTATCATGGCAGCACATCTCAGTTATACCAGGGGCCATGATGTTCCAGAAGCTACTCTGATCTTGTGACACTGCTGCCTCCTATAGGGCTATCTATATTTAATTTAGATTACTCTTTGCCCTTATTTATAGTGGTTCAGTTGTTATGTTCTCATGGCTTTTATGTCATATCTTCATATTTATTTATCTAACACCGTTATATAGCGCAGACCAGGCACAAATGCATCAGAGACGCTTCAAGAGTCAACAGATAGAACAATATTACAATAATAATACCATCACATACATAACAGCACAAATAACAATATTAAACAAACAGATAAAACAATTGTAAACATGTTAAAACCCTTTACAATATAGGGTTTCAGTTCCATTAAAATAACAAGAGTCCCATAACCATGCTTTCAGTGTTTTTTTGAACACCAAAAAATCATGTTTTTTGCAGAGATCTACTGGCAACGAATTAATGAAAAATACAGCCGAGAAGGATCTTTTCAGTGTAAGCAACAACTTATATTCCGGGCGACAGATGTCTCGACCATGGACCTCTTGAACCCCTTGAGATTTTTTGTTTATTAACTAAATAAGCATGAGTCTGCCAACGTATTGCTTTATATGTAATACATAAAAGCTTGAACATGACCCTAGCATCTACAGGAAGCCAGTGGAGCAATTTTAGAATTGGCATAATATATTCATATGTACGTGCTCAACCCGATGCGCATCAGCATGGAAAACAACCTTTAAAGGAGCTAAGGAAGAATGTGGAATATCTGTGAAATGGCATTACCATAATCAATTCTAGAATTCATTGCCTTCGGCCGTGACTATCTCTATCAATGTTGCCTCAGCTTTAGAACAGCTACAACATCTTTCATAGAACCACGCCAGGTTTTAAATACATTTTTGTTTTTTGCTTCTTTCCTTTTTTTTGCTTAACCGGACATAGATGATATTTTGCTTTCCTTCTTCTCATGCTCACTTATCTGACTGGCTATGGAGTGATCTCCCAATATCATCCCGTGTGATGCAGAAAGACAAACGGGAAGGACCAATCTACCTGGTCAAAAGCCTTCTCTGCATTGTGGCATCCCAAAATCACCAGAATTGATCTCTTTGGGAACATTTCCATAAGATGTGCATTTTTGCTATTATTTTCAAATGTCTGGCAGCCATGTACTAAACCAGCCTTATCACTGTCTACAAGATTAGGCATAACACTAGCTAGATGGGAGGCCAAGATCTTTGTAAAAAGTTGTCATCTATAATAATCAGAGCAATTGATCTGTAAGAACCACACACCTTGGCTGGCTATCCCCACAACACATATCACCATCATTGTAAATTGAACATTGGTATTTGTAATGGCTTCTTTGGTGCCGGAAGTGCCATACAATTATGTCAGAATTGGGGTTAATTTATTTACGCATTTTATATCAAAAACATCTTGTGAGGCCATCATGCCCTTAGACTTTGTTCCCTTTCAAAGACACGATCGCTCTTACCTTTCCTCTGAACTATCCTGTTCCAGGGGTTCAATCTGTTTTGGTGACAGTTACCCAAGTCTGTATTTTGTAGAGTTTCTGTTGGTGCATCGGAGGAGTCGCTTCAGTGTACAATGTTTTGTAAAAATTCCTAAATATGACACACCTCATCTTCGATGATTACCCCATTGTGACTATAAATACACCTATTTTTATTTTTATTTTATTAGTGATTCTGCTTGTATTTACCCAACCTTACACAATAAAAAGCACAAAAACAAACTACATTTTCATACAGTAATAAAATAAAAAAAAACAATGACTACAATATGAAACTAAAATAGCACAATGTTACTTCTAGATAATGATTTAAAAAAGAAAGAGAAAAAAGGAATAGCCTGACATTAAAATCGCAACTTGATAAACCCTGCTGCCTTAAGTAGCCTTATAACAGCAATAGTCACAGATGCTTCATAGCCGCTCGACATCCTTTAAAGAAACAGTGCAGGGTTAAGTAGTGCATAATTATATACAAACATGCCAACAGAATAGATCTCTCTCTTCTATAAGAATATGTTCCCTATCCTGAGTCACTGTGACATTATCACACAAAGGACATCCTCTTATGTTATCTTCATTTATTGATCTTACATTATGGATTCCCCCCGTTGGAAGGAGATTGAGCCTGTAGCGGAGAAACTGGCAGGTCTAATACCCATATGGACATTTCCTTAGATACCTCAGGATTACCCCCACAGGTTTATCCAGGGAGGACAGAATACTATGGAGTCTGTATCCCCTCATTTTCCCCAAAGTGTTGATCCAGTCGCGCCTGATCAAGATAATTATTTATCCGGTCGGGCTGTTCAACTAGATCTTGAGTCGAGAGCTCTGCTACAGTCAGTAGCCTTTTGGCCCTCTTCTTCAAGTTAATCTTAGCAGGTGATGTTGCTCTCAGCAGTACTTCAGCCAAACGCAGCCCTGGCGGAGTCCATTCTCCACCTGAAAGGTCTCCATCTGGCACCCTGCACGTTCAATCGCACCTGTAGCAATGTTTGGTCTTGGAGGTGAAAGAGAATCGTTAAGAGTGATTCCTGGATCATCCAATTCTGCAACTTGGTCCACAATAGTTTATGATTCATGCTATCAAAGGCCTGACTAAAATCAACTGTGGCCACGTATGGCAATGTTCTTGCTACTTCAGTAGCCTCCTTTAGCAAATTTATCAACATCCTATTCAACTTAGTTCCCAAACCCTGTCTAAAACCAGTCTGATATCTTTGCAGGTTTCCCCCTTTGTGGCCCAATCCACCAGGTTGCTGAGAACAAGAGACGCAAAAATGTTGCTTTCATTATCCAGAAGCAGGGGTGTTGCTAGGTCTGGAAAACATCCGGAGCTACGCTAATTTTGGGACTGTCGGGACTGGGGGCTAGCTAGCCTTTTTGGTTGTAACCCCTGAGTTTCTATCCAGGGCTACAACCAAAAGACTCGGGGCTATAGCCCCTTCAATCCCCCCAGCAACGCCTCTATCCATAAGGAAGATAGGATGATAGTTGATAGGATCAGCCCTATCTCCCTTGACATTAGATAGCCGATTGGGGCCAGCTGCCCTGAAATTAGAAGATCTCTTTATGAGTCTCTCGATGTGTTCTACTGAAATAGAGATATTCCATGAGTGTCTGGGATATCAAACACAATTGTTGTATGGATTTTTTGTAAAATGTACCAAAGTAAATAGTAAAAAGTATTATTTTTCCTGAATAGGATTGCTCTGCAATGAGCTCTGAGATCTATTCATTCAGTCAATCCTTTCCCAAAAATTCCTAGAGTCATGTTTGGTTATGATGGCCAGCATTTTGAGGGTCTCCTTATTGCCCCATTCATACCTATATCCTTTCAAACACGTATGTTTTTCCTGGGTGTGATTCCCTGCTTTTTACAAGCCTGGATCAAATCTGCGTCTATGAATTATTGACATTACTTTTGCTTAAATCAAAGACATGGCAGCTTCCCTGTAGGTTGGAGCATACGGTGAGGTTGGCCTTTAATCACTTTAAGTTTTGTGATGAAGCGGAGGTGAACATCCCAGAAACCCTGGCTGGGATCCCCTTTTATGTGGCATGGGAAAGACAGATGCTTCCAGATGTCATGCAGAAGAATCACACATGGGAGGGGACTCAGGTCAGGAGAATTGGGAGAACCCTCTAAACTACTTCCCTGATGATCCCACGGTCTTAAAGGCCTATTATAAAATTGAAGCCTCATTCATTGGTTGTGGCTCCCTAGGCCTGGTCTTCATGTGCTGACTCATCGGGTGTGACAGGGTGTGGCAGGCAGGCTGAACCTGGTGGGCGTGGCTTCAGAAGCTCATCTATATAAGCTGCTCCATCCTTAAGGCCGGTGCTTCGTGTTACTGTGCACTCACGTGCAACGTGACGCTCACCGCCGCTTGGACCAGTTTACTTACCTTTGGAAACCAGGCGTTCTCCTGCATACTCACCTCCAGGAAACCGGTGCTTCATCGCTTCATCTGCAGACTCATCTTCTGACATCCAGTGATCTTGATCCCGACGCCGCAGCACCGCACTCCGCATCCACAAACTCGGACCCTGTGAAGAAGAAGGAAGACAAGGTTAGAACATCCATCCTAGGGCCGTGCCGCGCCGCATTTGAACCCTGCGCACCCCCTAGTTAACAATTTACCAGCTACTGTACCGCTGCAGCTTCGTTCCTCATTCCCTCCGGCTGTCGCCTCGAGCTCCGCAGCTTCTGCCGGACCGGCAACATCACCTGGAAGGGAAGAAAACAAAAGAGCAAACATCAAAAGTGGAACGGACAGCAATACAAGACAACAAACTTTACAATACAACAAAAACAGACGAGGAAAGATAAAGGCAAACAGGAATACTTACCTCAATTATAGTGGCTTAGTCGCAGCAGGACTGGACTACTACGTGCAAGGGACCAGTGAAGGAACTCGGTCCAGATCATACAAGCGCCCCTCCCAGAAGCAGCAGGACGGAGTGCTCGCCAAAACTAATCAACAGGTGATCTTTCCAGGGACATCGCATCCCACGGGTACCACGGTTTGGGAGAAGGGGTCTGGAAGGGGATCAGGCGCACAAGCTGGCATACTCACGCCCCCTATTCTCCACGCAGGAGCAGTCCCGAGCAGCATCGCCTATTACTGCCAGTCACCACATAAGCGCAGAGGGCAAAGTTGGACCCAAGCAACCTCACCCCCGGGAGGGCTGCAACCGTGCCCCAATGCCACCGCAGAGACCAGATGAGCGTAAAAAGGGATTATCAGTGGCAGTCCTGACAGGTTAGTGAACCAGGAAAAATAAATTGAAGTACTACCTTGTGGTTGAAAGTTGTGGTGGAAAGAAAGTGGCAAGGCCACTAATGTGTTATGATTTGAACTGTGGTAAAACCGTCCCGACAAAACTGTGTTGTTTATAAAGAAGAAAAGTTATATTGAAAACTGACTGAAAGTGTTAAGACAAGGGGCCTCATTACAAGTATGCTGGTCCGAAAATAGCGTTGCCGGTAGATCCGTACCGGCACCTTTTTCTGGACTGTTATAGTCCGAGTTGTGATGCCGGTAACATTGGCATCACAAGTGACCCACCGCAGACACGGCAGCCGTGCCTAAGATACCGGCATGGTGTCAGTAAGTGCACATTTCGAGGTGCACGGACACGCAATCACCGGACATGCCGGTAACAATGTGAAAACGATGCCGGAAACACCAGCATCGCGGACCAGGCGTTAAGTTGATTCTGGAGTGTAGAAACATGCCACAGGTACTCAAAATCAGCACAGGTGGTCCCAATGGGCTTTGCCACAGCACGAAAGGACCACACCCACACCCCACACTGCTTCCAACACCACAATGCTAGCAGTAGCTGTAGCTGTACTGGAGCTGGAGGCCATGCCTGCAGAGCTATTAAGTGAAGAGGCAGGGAGGCAGAGGATGCAGCAGAGGCACTTGTGGAGAAGGAGGGCTGTCATGGCCCAGCAAATCCCCATTGTCCAGCAGGTTGCAGCCCGCAGGCAGCTACCAATACCTTGCTTAAGGGCTACACAATTCTACCTCAGCCAAGGTCAGACCCACACCGTGGACCGGCTAGACAGGGACACCATCACCTCAGTTGGGGACCTGATCCATGAAGACCTTGTCAGCCTCATCAATATCCGCAAAGTCATCCCCCCCTTGCTGAAGGTAGTGTATGTGCTACACTTTCTAGCCACAGGCACATACCAGCACACTGTTGGTGAGCTGCATGGGATCTTGCAACCCTGTTTCTCCCGTGTGCTATTCCAGGTGATTGATGCACTCCTGTGTCATGTACAAGACCACATCAGCCTACCCAAGACTACTGACCAGGTAAATGGAACACAAATAGCCTTCCATGCCCTTGCAGGCAGGCCTAACGTCATTGTCGCCTTGGACTGCACACATGTGGAACTGGTGGCCAAGCATGGTGCGAAGGTTGTGTATCGCAACAGAAAACTATATAATTCGCTGAACGTTCAGATGGTGTGTGATGCCCACCTCATCATCACCCATTGCTGTGCCAGATTTCCTGGTTCTACCCATGTCTCCATGGTGCTGCGCAACTCGATGCTCCCTCGATATATGGCACGTCACACTGGGCAGCATACCTGGCTGCTGGGTGAATACAACTACTAGGCCATGAGCACTATTGATCTAGGGGGGGGCATGAAACAACATAGTGCACCTGGCTGCTACGTGAGTACAACTACTAGGCCATGAGCACTATTGAATTGGGTGGGGGGAGGAGCATGAAACAGCATAGTGTACCTGGCTGCTGGGTGAGTCCAAAATACTAGGCCATGAACACTGTTGAATTTGGGGGCCATGTCTAACAGACATCACCCGTGGCTGTGCACATAGAATACTTATTTCCATCTCACATACCACTTACCTGTGCTCCTTAAATGAGAAATACACCATGAAATGGAACATGTGCAGGATATTGAGTGGAAAAAGGAATAGTTGCCATGATTAAGAATTCCAGGAATCAAGTCCATAGTACTATACGGGGACAAGTATGTAGTTTTTGTTGTGCGTGCATAAGACATGAAAGTGTAAAGGTGTGACTGAAGCTGTTACACAGTCATAGCAGGCCTGACTGCAAGCCCTTGACATGTGTGCCTGCAACTTAGATATCTATCCAGTACATGTATTGCAGCAGCCAATCTGAAGAAACGTGAACAAGAAAACTACATGTACTATATTGCACCACAACAGATTTGAAACATGTAGCACTAACACATGTTTGCAGACAGACCCCACCTGATGGACAGACAGAGAACCCACATAGCAGAATCAGCCAACACACCAAATGTCCTTGTCACCTGCCTCATCGAACCACACAATCACACCTGCTACTCATGTGAAATGCAAAAGTACACACACATATGGATATGTTGTTCAATTTTCCTTCATAACACAAGAATGATAGATGCATCATTTCATATTCTGTCTTTGGTATAACAAAGGTCGGAGGTCATGGATAATGCGAATGGCCCAAGTGAATGCCACTGCATACCACACCACCCACATGCATTTTTGCATAGTGCGTATCGGGTACCTGAAACAGGACATATGTTAGCTTAAATGAATACTGCATATGCATGTGTGTCCACTGAAATCATCACTATATAGCCTGTGCCAACAGGACATGGACAGAGGAATGACAATCTGTTGGCCCCCTGCAGGTGATGCTGGTTACCCCCTGTTGCCATGGTTGATGACACCCGTGAGGCAACCACACAACATCCACGAGCAGGCATACAATTGTGCCCATGTACGTACTTAGGGCACAATTGAAAATATATTTGGCCTGTTGAAGGCAAGGTTCCGCTGCCTGAGCAGATCAGGGGTAGCACTGATGTACAGTCCTGCAACGGTGGGTAAGATAGTGCTTGCCTGTGCCATGTTGCACAACATGTGCATCAGACGCAACGCCCTTCGACATTGACATGCATCCACCTGAGGCAGAGGATGACAGTGATGATGATCAGGAAATCGCCCAGTGCCGTGACGCAATGGATGGATGTGTTGCACAGGATAGACTTATACAGCACTACTTCTAATCACCTGTCGGACACGTGGCACAGGCCTCCTTGCACACTGATCACTGGTCACTGCACCTAAATAAATTATATCTCAGGGAATGATGATTGTCCAGTCATGAATTTAATCTACAACATCAACTATATTATGTGATTACAGAACTATGTACAAATGTGAATCTGGAATAATAGTGACACTGTGCACCCCAACTATCCCCACTCCCCCACCCCCTCCCCAACTATCCCTCCCCACACCCACCCCCCAACTATCTCCACACCCTCCCCTCCCCAACTGTCCTTTCCCACACCCACCCCCAACTATCCCCACACCCCCTCCACCTCACCAACTGTCCCTCCCCAGACCTACCCCCCAACTATCCCCACACCCCCTCCACCTCCCCAACTGTCTCTCCCCACACCCCAACTATCCCCACACCTATCCTGCTCCCCAACTGTCCCTCCCCTCCCATGTCTATGTGCATATATCATGTCCTGCATAACTGTCTACATTGGCAGAGTACGCAGACAGGGCAGCCATGTATCCATGCCCTATTTCCAGCCCCTTTAGGTTCTGGGGTGCGGCCTTCTGCAGGCCGAGACAGCAACTCTGAGTGATGCCTTGGGCTGCATTGTAAAGAACTCCCTGTTGTGGAACGAGTGGAAGGAGCCGGTGGAATGGACAGGTGCCTTTGGTCCACGAGGGCCTGAACCAACATGGACATTGTTTCAGCAATGGAGGACATTACACTGCTGCCCTCCCTCACACAGCGTGACATTTGCAAGATGGCACTTGTGCATCTGCCCAGTACCCGTGCATTCCTCCTCGAGCTGACTTGAACACTCTCCCGCATGAGTTGTGCCTCATGAAGGTGCTGTTGAACAAGTAATGTCAGGGAATCCTGCCGTTGCGCCATACATGACAGGCGCCCTTCAATGTCCCTGACACTGCATAAGGGTGATGGTTGGGGGCTCTTTGAGCCCACAGGACTGAAGGCGATGGCCTCCTCATAGCTCCCGTCTGTGTCCAGACTTTCTGCTCCAGCCTCCTCAACGGTATTTTCATCAGGACCCCCTTGTGGACATCCTTGCGGCTGGGGTGCAGGTGCCTCCGGGATGGTGGGTGGCAGGGGTGCAGCTTCCACCGGGATGGTAGGCGGCAGGGGTGAAGCTGCCACCAGTATGGTGGGCGGCTGCGGTGCAGGTGCCTCTGGGATGGTGGGCGGCTGGTGGGATGCAGATGTCGATGCGCACTCATGTCTGCCGGAGGATGCTGTGGAGTGTGTAGATGTGGTGGTGGTCCAACTGCGGCGAGGCCTGTGGCCCTGGATGTACTTGGTTGGCCAGCCTCATTGCCAGATGATGTGCCTGAGGGAGACAGAAAGGCAGGGCATCAGTGATGGGTGTGGATTGATGAGACAGACATGAATGCTAGTACTTTTTTATGACAATCCTGTGACAGGGACATGGTGGTGGCCATGGCATGGTGCACACATGCTTGTGTCAGGGATACTGTGCGGGTGCATGTGTGGTGTGCCTACATGGTGTGTGCAGTAGCACCTAGTACACTGGTGTTTGCCGGTTAGGGTGTTATGGGTGTGGCACGCAAGCTGTATGATTTTGTGTTGTGGCCGGTTGGGCCATGGATGTGTTCAACATGTGACTGCTGCCATGGCACTTACTGCGTCGGTGATGTTTTTAAACATGGGTCGTGGTGGATGGGACGAGGGGGCCACATGTTCCATTGCTGTGTGCGGCAGGTCATTTTCTGGTGGTGAAGGTGCTTGGCACTGACGTGACTTTGGGCGTGTGCTAGCACGGCAGTGACAACACAAGTTAGGCTGTGTCAGGGGGATGTGTGTCTGAGTGCCAGCAGGAGCATCTTTTGAGGGCCATACAGGGGGCCTGTGTTATGTTCACTGTGTGAGTGGTGTATGAATGGGTTTTGGATGCAAGGTGTATGTGAATGTGGATGTGTGCAACCAGGTTGAAGGGGGGGTCCGCCGGCAGGGCTGTTCCGGGGGTTGGCATGTTTGCCTGCTCTATCGTATACAGTGTGGACAAGATGAATGATGTGACATTGGGTTTATGGGTACTCACCAGCCTCCTCCGTTGTCACGACTCTGGCCTCCGCTGCACCAACTCCCTCAATCGACTCTAGATGCAGCATGCTACTGCAGGTCTCCTCCCATGGCTGCAGGTGGATGGGGAATGCAGTGCCACCTCCTGTGACCATGCCCTGGGTGCGCTGGGCCGACAGGAGGTTTCGCACCCTCAGACGAAGGTCATCCCACCTTTTGTGGCAGTCCCTGACAGTTTGTGCTGTTGTTCCGACGGCCATGACCTTCTGGGCCACCTCCTCCCAGATTGCCTTCTTGGGAACCTGGGCCTGCCTTTTGAGGTCGTTGGTGAATATTTGTGCTGCATGCTCTACTATAGTGTTGTAGATGAGGGCCCAAATAAAGCCTCCACTCCAGTCCCCCATTTTGAAGTACCCGGAACGTTCACACCAAAATATGTGACGTACGATGAGCAAATAAACCAGCAGGGAGTAGGGCTCTGCCCAGTGCCTATCAGAAGAACGATACCTATTGAAGTACCAATAGCCAGACAACCATGGACAGTAAGGTATCCATTGAGAAAACCCTACCAGCAAATGAGACGAAATGAAAATTGCCTAAGTGTGTTTGTTTGTTTGTTAAAGGTAAAAGGGCGCTTAGGTACACGGCTACATAGTACATTATATACAGTTTACAGTTATACATTTATACAGTTTGTAAGTAAAAAGCACAATTACGGTATAGGCAATATCATCAGACATAGTAGAGAGAAGCTGGTAAATGCTAGTTTTTGTTCAATAACCAACTAATGACCCGTTACATAAATGACTCAAAGGACTTGATAGATTTGATGTTGAGTGGTAAGGTGTTCCAAAGTTGGGAGGCAAGGACTGTGAAACTGGACCCTCCAGCTCTTTTTAAGGTGAATCTGGGCACCGTTAGGCATAATGTGTTAGAGGATATAGTAATTCTGGCAAGAGTTTTCAAGGTAAATTTGTTGGTGAGATAGGGCGGGGCTAGATGGTTTAAGGCTTTGCATGTGAGACAGATGGTTTTTAGGTCAATTTTGTGTTGTATGGAGAGCCATTTGCACGATTTTCTGGTGGTAGAGATGTGCTCTCGCCTGGGGATGTTTAATGCTGCTCGTAGTGTGTTATTTTTGAGTACCTGTAGTTTATTGGTTTGAACCTAGGTATAGACTGTTACAGTAGTCCAGTTTGGACTGTATAAGAGCCCTGGCCAAAGTGAAGCAACTATTAGAGGACAAGAAAGGTCTGCAGGCTCTAATCAGCTTACCCGTGCAGGCAGTGGCTGAGGCAGTCATGTTGATTTGTTTGGAAAGATTAGTGTTGGCATCAAGATAAAAGCCAAATGTTTTCACACTTTTTACAATGGGAATAGTGTTACCATCGATGATGATGCTATTGTAATTGGGGCTGAGTTTCAATAGGTTGTTGGGTGAACCGACAAGGAGAAGTTCAGTTTTCTCATCATTCAGGCAGAGGCCATGTGTGGCCATCCATGCCTGAATGATGGTAAAAATTTTGTTAATCCGGATGACATCAGCATTGTAGTTACCTGAAAGGGTGAGGAGTATTTGGGTGTCATCTGCATAATTGGTGTAGGTGACAACCAGATGGTCCAGTTTGTCAAATAGAGGCTTTGTAAATATATTGTACAAAGTGGGCGAAACACATGAGCCTTGTGGCACACAACATGTGATAGGGATAGGGTCAGCTGCTGCTACTGGTGAGAAGACCCTCATGGTTCTGTTAGCCAGGAAGGATTGTATCCATGTGACAGCAGAGGAGGAGAAGTGAGCTGCGGAAGATAGGTGGTTGCAAAGGATTTTGTGATCGACCAGGTCGAAGGCTGCTGAGAGGTCTAAAAGGAGTAGGATGGCGGTGTTACCTTTATCTTTCATTTCATCAATCTGACTTTTGAGGTCAACAAGGGCAGTTTCTGTACCGTATTGAGGTCTAAAGCCAGATTGAGGTATTCCTAACAGTTGGTTTGTCTCTAGGTAGTCCTGAATTTGCAGGTAGGCAACTCTGTCAAGGTTTTTTTTATCAAGAATGGGACCGTGGTGATGGGTCTGTAATTAGTGTGTATGGCCGGGTCTAATGATTGTTTTTTTAGAAGTGGGAGAACCCATGATTGTTTCAAGTTACTAGGGAGGGACTGAATTAGTGGAGAAAGACAGGTTTATTAGTTTGGTGATGAAAAGGGATAGATCTCTGGCTGCGTCTTTTATAATCTGGGCAGGGCAGCTGTCCCCTTTACAGTTGGACGGTTTTAGAGAGGCTATCATTTTTTGTACTTCTGGTATAGTAACCTTTTTAAATGTGAAGCCTAAATTAGTGTCAGTGGGCGGTGGTGTACTTGGGCTGGTAGACTTGCTACTGGAGTTGTTGTCATTTACACTCTATTTTGGTTTGGAGCCCTGTGATTTTGTCGGCAAGGGCATTCTGGATACTAGTGCACCAGGGTTTGTCTTTCGTGCAAGTATCTGTAGGTGGATTCGGATTTTCTAATTCCTTTAGAATATTGAAAAGTTCTCTGGTGCAGGATCCTGCCTGATTTATCATACGTTGTAGGCTTCTTTCTTGGTGCAAATTATCTCATTTTTATATAAGGTGGAGATATTTATAAGATTGGTTTTGTTTTCAGCAGATGGTGCTGTTTTCCAAAGTGTTTCTAGCTTAGCTTTCTTTTTTCTCAATAGTTTGAGTTTGGGGGTGTACCAGGAGTTCAAATGAGCTCTAGGCTTTCCTTTGCGCAATTTCAATGGGGCAATGGTATCAATGGCAATGGCCATGGAATCATTGTAGGTGTTGACCAATAGGTTAAGGTCGGCAGTGGGCGGAAGTGCGTTGAGAGTGGGAAGGACCAAAGGTATTAGGGCTTCAGCAGTGATGTTACGTTCATTCCTGGTCGGAAAGGCTGGTGCAGTAGAGCACTTTTTTGGATCTGGTTGTTGATATTAATATCTAATGGGATGAGATGGTGGTCAGTCCATGTGAGAGGTTGGGGGGCATTGCAAGTAATATTGCAATTGAGAGCAGCTACCCAGTCAATGATTCTGCCTTTCTGATGAGTAGGTTGAGAGCTAAATTGTGTGAAGCCATGCTCAGCTACAGCGTTAGCTACGGAGTATCGTCCCGGAAGAAACCAAAAAGGCCTTAATGGAAGATGAATGATGACGTCACAAGGACTCGGACTTACTCGCAGATAGTAGAAATGACAACCCAAGGATGACACAAGGAGATGAAACGCCATGAATAGGGATATCGTGAAACTAGAAGAAATCGATGTTGAAATATAAAGCTTAAGCTCTAAGCAGGATGAAGATATTCAACTAGCTAACACCTGTACATATGCTTTGAACCGCAAGAAAGCTAAGAAAACAGTGCAGCTTGCTATGTTAAGTAGAAGAATAGAGCGGCAAGCGCCATATACATAATCTACCTCAAACGAAGTATAGTATTATAAGTGTGAGTTCACTTTGCACGAAAAGCAGAACCAACCCAGGTTACTTAAAGCCAAACAAAAGAAGATTCATATTCTAGCAACACGAGGAAAGACGGCTGAATTGAAACTCGGCAGAGGCAGCTTGTGCCATGGAAGCCAAGGTCATACCAATAGAAGCTATGAACATTAGCTACTTTTAATTGAAACTAAGAACAGAATACCCTACCTCTGAAGGATCGAGATAAGAAGGTGAAGACAGGTGGCGGGTGAAACGAAAATCAAATACACAAATTGAGGGAAACGAGGCAACTTCACAGTGTGAGTAGCACATGACCAGCCGAGCGAGAACGAGCACGGGTTCACACCTACGCTTGGCATCCTCCCAGACAGAGATATCAGAACTTTTCGAGAAAAGAAGATGCAGTTTCCAGGCCAACCACAGTGAACTAATTGACACATAGCCCATAAAGTGATGATTGATTGAAGGAAGGCCAGGTGAATTGGGGGACACCCTGCACCTGGCTGACCATTCTACATGCTGCTAAGCAAAGTGGACATGTATGCATAGGGTTGATGCCAACCCAATCACAATGGACCAAATAATCTAGGGTCCTATAGTTAGTAGAACCAATTGGACGTCGTACTTTTAGTGACGTCTAAAGTAGTAATTTTTTGAGGAAGGGCTTAGACACCCACCTGACAGTGTTTACCCAATCCCCTCACTCCGTTACCATATACAGATATAGCACCTATATTAAAGTTACCTTTTCCTAACCAATAGAATTGCATGTTAACTTTTGAGTGTTACACATCAGATTATGATGCGTTTTGAGTATAAAAGTTATGTTTTGTATGAAGTTTGTTGGAGTTGAAGCGAGACGGACTATGGCATCACTGCTGATTTCTATGACTCCCCGTTTTTTGTACTTGTCATTAAACGGACTCCCTTTGCCAAACCATTGAGTTGTCCTTATTGATTGGTGTTGGAGTAATAAATCTGCACCCCCATCCATCTCAAAGGTGCAGCTATTTCAACTTAAAGTACTTCGGAGCAAACCCCGACTGTATGGACCGGCCGGGGGTCTCCCCAGTGCAGTGTCTGCGAGCATGTTCAATTCAGCCTCGCTTAAGCGCGGCTTGCACCTCCGGGTTGCAGGTTACCTTGCAGACATGTCTCCTGATCTGATTCTGAGCTCGGGATGTGGGTATCACTCCTGTGCTTAGAGGATTGCAATGGATTGTGTTTTGTTAATGGCCGCCGGTCCATTTCCTTTTCTGGCGAACGCATTATTTCCGGTCACTGTAATAACAGCACCGTTCTTACCAGTGCCGGTGCGTCCAATAGTGTGGAGCCGGAATCGGAGTCACCAGCACCGAGGGTGGCAGTGTGGGGATTTGGGGGGCTTTTGGTGGTATTACCGGCATGCCGGTGCAACCGTTTCGGGCATGCCAGAATGCACGTGTACGCTAACACAGAATAAACCGTTGATTCCGGCAGCAGTGCTTCACAGACACGGTAGCACTGGCATGCCAGTAATTAGGAATTTTTACTGCCGGACTTGTAATGAGGCCCAAGGTCTTTTGGTTTATTGGGCAGGAGATTGTGAACACTTTTGAACAATCAGATTTGAGGAGTGATCAACCTTGTTTAACATATCCAAGTGCCAAGTGAAAGACTTATGAAGCGAAGAGAACTTTGTATTGCATTTGGAGTAGAATTTGGATGTTGAAAAGAACTTTCTTGATTGGAACTTTTACTTGGAAAATCCTACATTCATATTGGTGAAGAGAGATCTGACCCAGGTTACAAGGATATAAAGTTTATAAAGTTTACTAGCTGTTCCTGGTGTAAGATACACTGTTCTAGCATATCTTAAAGGTCAATATCGGTCGGTTATTCATAGGGCCACTTCAGACCGCCTTCTTAAATATCGAAATGTCCACCTATCGCTTCCTGGATGGGGGCATAAGTCCCTGTGAGTTATTAATGGTGATTGAAAAGGCTGAATGTATCAGATGGAATGAGAGGTATGCGCAGTATAAGAATAGTATCTAAGTTCCATCGATCACACGGGCCTCCATGATGCCTCTTTGTAGACACGTAATTGTCGACCTTGTTCCATTGCAGAGTCCCCATAATGGCATAAGATTTCATAGTAGCATAATTACAGCACCTTCTTTCATTTTTAGCTAGTGAGGAGGCATTCATCATACAGCATTTCGTTCTTTAGAAATTGAAATGTTGAGCCAGTAATTAAATGTTCATTGACACTGCAACTGCCATGCCCTCTGTGAAGAGAGGTGGGGGTGCAAAGAAGTAACTTCAGAATGTTTTCAATGGTGGAAGGTGAAGGTAACCACATTCAACCGTGCTTGTTCTGTTTGTTGAAATGGAAGCTGTTGTTAAAGTGGGTGCACTTTGCCATTTGGACAGCAGACGGCACCCTAACACTGATAAAATGCATCAGCTCGCCATGGAAGCATACCTAAGCATTTTATATATATAGAGGTTTGCAGCTAACTATATACTGTTCAGTTTGATTGGCCATATGTTATTTGTATTATTCTGTTGTATGTATAAGTGTGAAGGGCGTACATCTTCTTAGAGTGTTTTCCTTTAGTCTTAGTTTGACAGTTAGGGAAATCCTCGATAGGTTAGGGACGTGAGGTGTTTTTCTCACCCTTATTATTTAATAAAATGGCTACTTGTGAGAAAAATCAATCTACTTATCTGCCTCGCATTTATGACTCCTCACAGTTTGCAAAGGTACACCAGGGAACCTGTCAACTTATACGGAGCCACCAGCATGTTATAGAAGCTGTTGATGTTGCGTTGCTAGACAAGAGCGACTCTACCACACCCTCCATGGATTCTACTGGGAGGAGATGTTTGTACTGTACAATGGTACCTCCAGTTCAGCATTACTGAACTAGTCCAATTCAATTGTACCTTGACTCACGGTCCTGAGGAAGATGGCTCATCCTACCAACTCCATCGAAACCGGTCGACCCTTGTGGCCATCAGGTCTCTCATGACCCATTTTCTGATATCTGCCACCACATCAGAGAGATACTGCTTTGAACAACATTTGTTTGCACACTCATATGTATGGGGTGAGCAGGTTTTATAAGAGCCATTTTAGCTTCTCAGTTTTTCAGTTTTTAGCTTTGATTTTTTGCGAGTGGGCATTCCATTTAAACTTGATTGCATTCCAGCTACTGAGACCTATGGGCATGATTGAAGTTGACACTCAGCTTGGAATACAACTAGTTGACCTGGCTTCAGGTTGTTACCACCTAGATCGGGTGGCGTCAGAATCTAATATAGAGTTCTGTTCACTGCTGCAATAGCCATTTGGAAATGCCCTGAATATTTGAAATTGATTCACAAGACACATGCCACAAGTATAGAAGGTCAGGGACAGCTCTCTCCTCTATCACTCTTAGATAGGCGTTACACCACGCGCCACATAGGGCAAGGCACCCCCGTTAGGGACAGGGTGTTCTTCCCCAGGGTGAGTTCTGTCAGCCAGGTGGCCCTTCTTCCCCTTCTTCAGTCTGAGCGTTTATATAATCAAGTTCTATTTTGTGTATTTTTGAACCGCTACCCTCCTATAAAACCGTTGTTTTTCGTGCTACCATCTTATGGGATGCCGCACATTTTTAGCTCATCTGCTAGTTGGGTCATTTGAAGATAACAAACGTTTCCTTACTATCCATAAGAAAAACCCTTGCCCATGAAAAAATACCTTAAGTACGTCCTAATTATCGGTTTCACATGTCGCTTCGGCCTGGTTATTTAGAAAAAAAGAGGAATCAATGTGGTCTGCTAACTCCTGTGCCAGCACTGGATCCTTTAGTTGGTGTTTGTGAAATGTCCATGAACCGTGTACACTGTGGGGGGACTGAGTGACAGTTGTACTTCCTAGTATTGAGGAATGGTCCAAAATAGGTATGGAGCCTGGTCTTGCTTCAGTCATGCACTGATATAGAGTGATGTTAGGGAAAACTAGGTAATTGTTTTAATTTGATCAGTGAAAATGTGAGCAAAAGGTGATATATTTCAGTTCTGTGTGCACCTCCAAGTACCTACAAGTCCAAATTTTGTTATTCTGCATGTCAATATTTTTGTCACAGCTTGTCCTGTGAGTTTTTTATTCCCGCTCTTTCAATATAAGGACCCAGGTGAGGTATAAATAGAGTACATCATCTATGTCTCCAAAGGTGGACATTTCCAAAAGAACATTGAGCTTGGAGGAGTCCTGCTAGCTTTTAAGGGCATATAACGACAACAATGTGATGTATCTACCACACTAACTCCCCGGTTCAAAGTGGTATCTTCTTTGCCAATACTTGCTTTTAACAGGATGTTAGTATAAAGAACAGATATAAATCAAGTGGCTGTAGGCACAGTTGGTAAGACATTTTTATTGCACCTATATTCGCGTTTACCTCATTATGACATTAACTCTCAGCAAACTGCTTAACAATGGCAGGCCAAAGTTGATGTTACTGTTTGATAGAGCCCGCTCAAAGAAGTATCAGAGGGATTTGTGTAATGAATTTACATTGTTGTTGGTGTGTTTACTTTCGTCCTAGGGTCCAGCTTCACGAGCTGTGCTCCAAGTTCTAGTGAGCTCGTGAAGCGGGAACACGGAGAATAGGCAGTTGGTTCTTGGCTTTGTTGGCGGTGGGCTTGTTTGAATAAACGAACCAGAAAAACCACTTTGTGTCCCTGTGATCTTTCATTGCCGTTGAGGATCCAAAACACGAAAAGGCCCTCCGCGCATCGATCCGGCTGCCCTGTCTGGACCGTGGAAATCAAGGCCAGCCAAGAAGGAGAACCATGAGGAGCAAACCTGCCGCGACACTAACCGTGGCAACGCCTGGCAAGCCAGAGTTGGCCCAGAGACGAGCTACTCCACCCCACAGCGAAAGGAGAAGGCTGCAGAGAGAAGCCATCTTGTTGAGAGTGTTCACATCTTGTGAAGGAATTGCCCGCTCCGCCCTTCCCATGGGAAGCTGGTGAACACTGACGGGAAAGCTGCCAGTTACCCAGACCAATCTTCGTTCACGACCGTGGATGGATTGGCCGCTCTGCCTCCCCACCCCCTTGAGCGTTGTAGCGGCCGGTGAATGCTGGTGTTGGGAGGCTGGCTCAGTCACGCCCAATAACTTTACTGTGTGCTGCTGAATTTACCGTAATAAGGCAAGGAGAAGGGCACTTAACATTAGTAGTAAAAGTTACTGTAACTAACCGCAGAGGAGCTCCTTCAGATGCAGTTGGTGTTCACAACAACTGTCCTGCTTGTCACAAAGCAGCAGAAAGGCTCAATTAAAGTAAAAGGAAGGACAGTGGATTGTGATAAGCCACAAGATTAAGAACTCACAGGAGCACAATCCTATATTGTATGCTTAAAGCTCTGAATGAACTGGCAATCAAATATCTTAAGGGTGTAACACTTTTCAAATTTCTGTGCAATAAGATCAGCAGCCATGGCGGCAGCCAGTATGTCTCCTCCCCCACCCTTCCTGTCAGAACCTGGTACCCCTGTCATTAGATGGGACAGATGGAAAAAACATTTTGACACATATTTGGTTGCCATAGGGGGAGATAAGTTCGCTCCAGTTAGGAAGGAGGCTGTGTTATTGCACAATTTGGGAACCGTGGGACAGGGAGATGAAGATCAATTTTCAGTGGCAATTAGGAAATTACAAATACACTTTGAGCCTAGGAAGAATATCACCTTCGAGAGACAAACATTTTTCTCAAGGGCCAAGAACTTCTAGAACCAGTTGAAACTTTCATTGCCGCATTACGCAGTCTGAGCCATTCATGTGAATTTGAACCTTTGACTGATTCACACATTCGTGATCAATTGGTGCGCTGCACAAACAATAGAATACAAGAGAAACTACTATCGAAGGACCTGTCTCTCGAACAAGCAGTTGAAGTAGCGAGAGGAATGGAGGAGACATCCAAGTACATGGCCAGTATGAAGTCAGAGAAACAAATTAATGAAGTAGTGGCAATCAAAACTGGGAAGAAATTCAACACGGGGAAGAGCTTAAAGTGCTTTCAGTGCAGTAGCAATCGGCATGTTTCTTCTAACCCATTTTGTCCTGCCCGAAATGCTAATTGCCTCAAATGCAAGAAAAAAGGACATTTTGCCAGAGTTTGCAGAGAAAGTTTTTCAGTAGAAAGCATAGAGACAAATACTAGGAGCCCTTAACAGGAAGAAAATGTGGGAGATTGTCAACATACACAAGTTAAACATGTACTTGAAATTGGAGATGTGTCAAATGGGGAGAAGGGGCCCATTGATATCTTTATGATAAATAATAGAGTAGTCACAATGAAGGTGGACAGTTGTTCACCATGGACAATAATGTCTAAGGAGACATTTGAGAACTGTGTCAAAGGCAAAATGGAGCACTTGAACAAACCTGACATTGAGCCCTATGCTTATGGCAACGTCAAAATTGACATATTAGGGAGATATCCTGCTGTCATCAAGTTCAAAGGAAGGAGTTGTGAAGCTGACATTTTTGTAACCAGAAAAGGATCATCATTATTGGGATGGAGCGAGCAGAAAAAGTTGGGAATAAGAATACAAGCTAATGCTGAATTTCCTGTCACGATTGGGGAAGTGAGAGACCATTGGGAAAAGGAGTTTCCAAATGTATTCACAGAAGACCTTGGGAGATTGAGAGGTTATGAGCATCAGATCAAGTTAAAGAAAGGTGCTGTCTCAAAAATACATAAAGTTAGACTGATTCCGCAGAATCCTAAGGGCAAAGTAAAACCAGAAATTGAAGCTCTACTCTAAAGAGGCATCATTGAAAGAGTTGAAGGATCAGAGTTCCTGTCACCAGTTATTATAGCTAAGAAATCCAGTGGGGACAGAAGGCTAAGTGTGGACTTGAGGGATCTTAATATGAACATTTTGATTGACTGCCACACACTGCCAATAATCAGTGAAAGACTGGCAACATTGAGTGTTGTTGTTTTGTTTACTGGAACATGGAGAATAGGCAGTTGGTTCTTGGCTTTGTTGGCGATGGGCTCATTTGAATAAACTCACCAGAAAAACAACTTTGTGTCCCTGTGATCTTTCAATATGTTTTTGGCGGGGAGGGGCAGGTAATGCGTGGTTATGGCCATAGGTATAAGGTATAAGAATGTCCACGAGCAGTCAATGTGGTCCTCATGTGAAATCACCCTCCTAGCTGAGCTCCAATGCAATCGTTTTGGCTTTTCTTGCCAAGCTAACTCCTGCATCATTAAATATTCCTTAAGTCAACCTGTCTGATCAGTTTGCCTACCCTACATCTTCCCTGTAATAGTGCTCTAAAGTGGCTGAAACAGAACACGGTAGCACGTAACAAAACTAAAAACATAAATAAAGAAACAAGTCCCCAATTAACTCAGAAAGATGCTGTCAAATATCATCCAAGACATGTACATCACACTTTCATTGTAATGACCGCCTGACCCCCCCCCTTGCGAGGTTTCACCCAATCATTCTAGACCTAACAATCATGGCTGCCATGCTGTGTTGGCTGGCGCCAATGTCTAGGAAATGTGTCGACCAATGCAGTCGTGGCCTGCGCTTTGGTCATGATTTGGCCCAGTGTTGGATGTAGCCTCATGGATTAAGCTGAGTGCCACAAGGGCAGGCAGAAGGGATTTTCATCGAGAAGGTGTCCTCTGTGTCCTTTACTCTCTTGCCTGGCTAAGATTTCTCCTTATTTGGAGCCTATTGATTAGTTATTTGGAAACAGTTATAATTTAAAGTTGAACATTAAAATCCACTGTCATGAAGGGGTCAACACGGCTATCACCTGGGGATCATTGGCCATTCAAAGCTGGCCCAACCATAATAGCCCATGAGTGTTCAGTAATATATACCCAGGTAGCCTCATGCAATTTGTTACGACGTCATGCCACACAGCGACTCAGTGGCCAGCAGGCATGATGGAGCGAACCAATAAAAGGCACTACCCTTCAAGGGGAGAGCATTTCCAAACCAAATACTGTGTATGTTTATATCATTTCAGGAGTGAAGCATTACCTCGCTACTCAAGTTACAACATTTGGTAATGAAGGTAAAGACCCACCTGTGGCTGCTTCCTCTGTGTATGACTCCACTCTGATGACCGGTGTTGTGCCCCTCTGGTTCCAACTGACCGGCATGAGTGCGCTGCAGGGAATGTGCGCTTGGATCGCTGCATGTGTTGAGTGCTCCTACAATGGCACGCAGCGCAGAAGAGAAGGGAGGCTTGCTTCCCGTGCCGCCCTGGAGTGCATCCACCTGCCCCTGAGCCATCCCTCAAGGCCATTGATCTCCTGCTGGGAGTTATAATGTTTATATGTTCTCTGCAGCCCTAATCAGTCAGGGTGCTTGTGTGCTGTACCAAGAAACGCAACAACAGTACCCCCAAATCAATCCATGTTAGCACCCATGTTACAATGTGGCCCTTCACCTGCAAAGAACACGACTCCATCCTCATGTCCAGAAAATTCATGGAGGGGAGAGACTAGATGAAGATAAGGATGTGGTGTCATCGTCAACCTCTCCGTAGCCATGTGACAGAATGTCGAGACCAAGGGACACCAGAGACATGAGGGGACCTGTGCGAGTATCACAACGGTTTTACTGTTGTTCTGTGCCAGGGTTCGACATACCCCGATTTCCAGCCACCTTGGTGCCTCGATGTGCATTGTGGAAAGAACGCCTAGAGATTTTATTTGCCACCGCTGGAGTAGAGGAGGATGACACCAAGAAATCAGTGCTTCTATATGCTGCAAGTGAAGTACACAAGCTCTTCCAAATACTTCCTCAAGGCAATGACTCCTAAAGTAATACAGAAACGCCCTGATGCACTACTTCACTCCAGTGGTGAATGTGGATTATGAGAAGTTCCAGCTTAGACAAGGAAGTCAAGGCCCACCAGAAACCTCAGATACATTCTACACACGACTCAGACATCTAGCCGCTATGTGCGCCTCTCAGGATGAGGGAGGAGAAATCAGAGGTCAGATCAGCCAAACTGCGAACACAAATTCCTAATAAAACTGGTCTGCCATTACTCAGAATACTGGATCTAGGGTAGGCTAAAGTACTGGTGAGTTCATGCAAGGCCCATATAGAAGAAGCCACGAAAGGGCTCAAAGTAGAAGAAGCAAATGCGGTCAGAGGTGAACCTACAAGAGGGTCGCACAACATGGCAAGAGCACAAGGTCATCCTGCAGGGCAGCAATGCCAAGAACCCATAAAGTACCCAGGTGAGTTCTGAGGCAGTGCACTAGATTTTATCGTAGAGTTGCCCAGGGACGAGCAGGCCATGTGGCCGATGTGGGGGGAATGAACCATTTTGCCAATGTTTAGGGCGACCTGGCCTCCTCAACCATTTCCAAAGAACCAACATCAGACAAGAGAAGGCCCAGCTAAAGTAGCATTAGTGAAGACAATTCATAACTGGAGGAAGTGACTGAAGCGGAAGACGTATTCTCTATATCAGTAATATCGCCAGGTATCCAAGGGAAGAGGACGCAACCGCGCTGCGCATTCACAATCCTGTCAGCCCGTACTGGCAGACATGACTGCTTCTGTCAATGTAATGCCATCGGCTCAATTCCACAAGTTGCAACCTGCTCCGCCTCTGGTGTCAAACACCTGCTACCGTTGGAAGGTGAATTCCGCGCACATGTAATACATAGCCGAATGACAACGCCAGCAACATTGGCCCCTGGTTTTATATGCCCCTAGCCCGGTTGTGCACACTTTAAACTTACCCCAGGCCACCAATGGGCCACAATGGAACCACTCCAACACCCCAGACCAGCTGGTGAGGTGAGGTGCAGAGCAACTTGCAATTAAAGATGTTAGCACAGGAGATGGGCCACAAACCTGGGTTCCAGTACACTGGATGGGAATTTTTGAAATCTTGCAGATAAATATATTATCAAACAAACAACATGCTTAATTAAACATTCTTCCCTTCTCTTTGTGCCCCTTTCATTTTCTCCATTCACTGTTTGTTTTTTCATTGTAAGGGTAAATGATGCCATCTAAACAAGCCCCTGTTCATATGATCCTAGAGCAGGTTCCCAATCACAGCAACCCGGGGCTCCCCATTGTCCACTTCACAACCTCCCCATTTTTCCTGACACAGCTTTAATTGTATTCCTTCCAATACTATTTGCAGCTGTAGTCTGCTTTAACTCCCAGTCCAGGTTCCCTACTTGTCAGTCAGATTGAGAAAATAATACCCTCAAGTATAGTACCTTTTCCTCATATCCAGCTTGTCAGTCCGTGTTCCTCTGTCCTCTATTCACCACCCACTCTGCCGTGGGTGGCTGGCAAGGTTGCTTACTTTCTATACCCATGGTGGCACTTCTGTTGCTAATGAGGGCTAAAGAAACGTCCTTTCCGTGGTGGTGTTTGGGCTTACAGTTAACGCTGAAAAGGCCCATTTCCCCTTGTGGCAGTGTTTTGTAATCCTTCAGCGTTGTCAAAACCCTGCTTTCCTCCCATCAGCATCCCCACTTTCTTTCCTGGCAGTGTTATTTCTATTTGTATTATATTATATTTGTATAGCGCTTGACAACTAAACGCTTCGCAGGCCTAAACAAAAAGTACAATAAATATGAACATGTAAAGAAACAAACCAACAGATGAGTGAGTAAGAAGATGAGTTTTGAGGCAGCTTTTAAACAGGGGAAATGACGATAAAGAGCGTGGAGAGAGAGGAAGAGAATCCCGATGCTTGAGCGCATGAGAACGGAAATGAGATTGAGCACAAGTAGCGGGGAACAGTTAAGAGAAAAAGGGGTTGTGAATGAAAATAATGAGCTAGGGAACCGAAGGAGATTATGGAGGAAAGATAAGAGCGGGCAAGGCCATAGACATTTAAAAATGATACAAAGGAAATTGAAAAGGAGACGAGCTTCAAAAGGTAGCCATTGCAAAGGGTGCAGAGCAGAAGTGATAGTCACCGAGGTAAAGAGTGCAGAGTACACGGATCATGAATGATAAACCAAGCGGAGAGGAGCGAGGTGAGAGGACGGGAGACTAAGGAGCAGAGAGGAGTAATAGAATACTCTAGAGAAAACTAGAGACAAGATGAGGATTTGAGGTAGACACACCATGATATCTGTCTTCCCTAAGAAGGGGAAAGATGAAACGCTCCCTGGGAGCTATAGACCAATTAGTCTTATTAACAAAGACAACAACATTTTGGCAAAGATCTTGGCCATTAGATTGGAGAATTTTCTCCCAAATTTGATCAATGAGAATCAGTCGGGTTTTGTGAAAGGGAGGAAAACATCCAGCAACATCAGACGACTATTCCATTCAATTAAAAAGACGGCAGATGATTTAGAGGATGCATCTGTTTTTTTATTTGATGCGGAGAAGGCTTTCGATCGTGTGGAATGGGACTTCCTCTTTTTAGTCCTTGAAAAATTGGGATTTGGAGTGAATTACAGATCATGGATTAGACTATTATATTCAGAACCAACAGCTGATGTAAACACCAATGGGAGTCGCTCTGATCCTTTTAGACTGGAAAGAGGGACGAGACAGGGATGTCCCCTTTCACCATTGTTGTTTGTTCTGGCGATTGAACCTCTGGCGGCTGTCATTAGAAATTATCTGGATATATGGAGTGTCGTGTTGGGGATTACAGCAAAAATTGTGCTTGTTTGCTGATGACATTCTTTTGGTTCTGCGGGACATAGATCAATCTTTATCGACTTTAATGAAAGTTTTAACTTCATTTCACACTTGTTCTGGTTATAGAGTGAATAGGACCAAATCAGAAGTGATGCCGCTTGTTCCTGGATGTAGTAAAAAAATGTGTGATTTGGTGAGAGTGAGTAATCATGAGTGTGATTACTTTGGCTTTTAAAAATGATTTGGAGCACTCAGGATTACTGAATCTTTCGCTTTGGGGGAAGGTTAATGCTTTAAAGATGGTGTCCACCCCTAAGATCAATTATATCCTGGGTATGATCCCATTAAATATTGAGGCTCCTTACTGGAAGGATTTGGACAGGCTTGTACAGGGGTTCTTATGGGACAAGAAACCGCCAAGGCTGAGTTTGTGGAAGCTACAATTACCATTGGAGAAAGGTGGACTAGGAGTACCAAAATTCAGGGCCTATCATCTAGCCTTCAATTGTGCTTTCATAGTTGATTTCATGGCGCCGAATCCTAATGTATGGGCTATGGCAGAGGCGAGTTTTAATGGTCCTTTGTCACCGAGGGCATTATTGACCACAGAATCGAGAGATGTGAAAGATCCATTGACTGCATGTTTGAAAAATTCCTGGAAGAAACTGAATGGCTTGTTGGGTGTGAATGCATACAAAGATCCTGGTGTGTCGTTATGGATGAATCCCTCTGTTAAACTGGATGGCAAAGTGTTATTCTGGCCTGAATGGTTTTTGGGTGGTGTCAGCTGGATTGATGACCTCTTTAATGAGGGGAAATGGAAGAGTGCTAGAGACTTACAACTAGAATATCGTATTGAGAATTTCAGGTTTTCAGATTACAGGAAATTGAAGACTGCTGTTGGTGAGATTGATTTCCAGGCTAGATTGAATCTGGAGTTTCTTACGAGGAAATCTTTGGTAAATGAGGATGGCTTAGCTAGCTGGGTATACAGGTAGATTCTGCATGAATACAATAGCAATGATTTGCTAAGAATTGAATGGAGTCAAAGAATTGGCTCTGACATTACAGTGGAGACTTGGACAAGGATGTGTGCGAATGTCAAACTGTGTTCCTTGGGTTTAACTGAACGAACAAGACAAATTAAGATCCTAAACAGGGTTTATTGGTCCCCGGAGAGATTATGGAGGACAGGTTTGAAGGATGATCTGGAATGTTGGGCATTTGTTCAAGAGAGTGGTACATTGGAACATATGTTGTGGGATTGTGTGAAGGTACAAGGGTTTGGGAGCGGTATTGGTGAATTATGTGAAGAGGTCCTGAATAACTCAATTGGTTTTAATTTTGAGACATTAATTTTGGGGGATGATTCAATCTTGCATGATCTCACTCAGTGCCAAAAGAAATGGTTATTTAGAGGTGCTGCAGTGGGTAAGAAAATTATCCTTAGAAATTGGAAATCTAGTGTCATGGGCCAGCACCGTTCAGTGTGCCGTAGAGAGCGGCGGGTGGACCGGAGAGTTGGTGACATCCAAGGCTGAGAGCCTACGAGATAGACTAAATGCAACAGATGGACAAGAAGGTCAAGGGAGTCAGTAAGGTTTCAGAAAGAAGAGTGCAGGCAGAATCAACAGAGAGACAGGAAAGGGTAGCGAGGAAAGGGAGGGTAAAGGCAATAGCAGAATCGAAGGAAGAGATGTCAAAAAGCCAAAGGTCGCGGCAATGAAAGGTTGGAGGAGGATTGAAAGGAGAGGAGAGGTGGGAAGGAGGAAGGGAGAAGGAGAAAGAAGTAAGGGAGTGATCAGAGCAGTAGAGTGGAAGAGCAGTAACTAAGGCAGAGATAGAGATAGTGGAGAAAATAAGGTGCAGAATTTAACCAGAAAAATGTGAAGGTGGGTAGTGATTTGAAGAAGTGAATAAGAGTCAAGAATAGAGAGGAGCGTTAGAGTAGCATGGGTAGGAGAGGAGCAAAGATTAAAGTCACTGAAGAGAGAAAGAGGATTAGTAGAGGGAAAGGGTGTAGAGGGAAGTAGGTCAAGATCATCACAGAATGTGAAAACAGGACACTGGGGACGCTAAACGACAATAAAGGCCATTTATGAGGACTAAGAGGAAGAAGTATAGTGATATTCGAAAGATGGGGAAATGGGGAAGATCCATAGAAAGGGATGAAGAAGCCAAGGACACAGTGGAAAGAACACCAACACCAAGACCATGTCCAGAGGAGCAGGGAGTCGGGGGGGGAGGCTGGGCAGAAGAGAGCGCAGCAGGGGTGGCAGTATTGGAGGGGAACTGAAACCAAAAAAGTGATGGGTGGAAGATTTTTAATTAATCTGAACCCCTTACCAGTATTGGAGGGAGACAGCTAAGTTTTCTATGAGGCAGAGAAAATGAAAATGGAAGTGAGAAAAAAGATCCAAAATGGAGTGGGACTTGTTAAGAAAGTGAGAATTCCAAAATGCAACATTAAAAGCCTGAGACAGGCTCTACTAAGGCAGACTTCCTGGTTATCTCTACCCAGGCCCCACCTACCTGGGCAGAGCTGTTTTCCTCCGTGGTAGCGCTCAGGTGGGGAGCATCTCCGCCCCCTCCTACCTGGGCGGAGCCTGTGAGGACCCGACACACTTCTGCAATACACCCCAGCTACCGGTGCTCCAGCTAAGTCTTGCTCCATGCTGCTCGTCCCGTGAGTCCCCAAGGAGGGCGCCGGTGTCACACGCGCCACGGCGGTGCTGGTGGCTCTGCGTACATTGCTGGTGCCATAGGGGTTCTTCCTCTTTGCCACTCGCTGCGTCGGTCCCCGGGGTGGGCCATGACTGCCCTCTTCACCCAGGCTGCCACGCCACACGGCCTGGGACTTTTTATCTCGTCTGGTCCACCTGGTGCTTTCTCTTGTTCCCGGCCTGTCCGGACTAGACCCAGGGCAGGCAGGTGCCTCTAAGGCCATGCCACTTGGCTCAGGATCACCCTTTTCATGTGGCCCTGGGCTGGAGCGTGTCTCCATCTGTGACTCACACCACACATGGCCAGGGCTCCTGATCTGCGCCGGCTGCAGCTAGCATATGCAGCCCTGCTTCCTCAATGCCTTGGGGGGTCGTTTAAAGCTGCGACCCCCCCCCATGATTCGCGAACTTGTTTTTCGTGTCTCTTTTCTTCCTTCTAGCTCTCCACCCATACTCCTCTATTCTGCTTTCTTTTTTCAACTGTAGTTTTGTAACAATCATTTTTAGGAATCTTCCTTGAAGGTAAGTCAATGTTGATTGACAGGAGATACCTGCCTATGGTTGTGAGTCCCAGAATTCTATGTGTCCCCCATGTTGGGGGACACATGGTATAGTCAGGTAAGTCCATTCAAACACATACGCGTTTAAATAAAAACTTTTTAAAACCACTGTGTCTGTGTTTTAGCTCTTTCTTCTAGCTCTTCCTTTCCTATTCTCACTACATGCACCTGCCTATAACCCCCCTATCTAACCGGGCCAATTTGAGCCAGGGGTTACATATGCCACTACAAAGGTAAAGGACACACTGTTTAGTTGCAACATGACTGAAGATCTTGGTGCTGGGGCACTTTGCGTCCAGTGTTTACCAGACAGGCATTGAAGGGCTTCGAACAGAATATAAAGGTCTGTTTCAAGGAGTAGGTTCTTTGTAAAAACAGGAAGTGAAATTGCACATAGATTCCAGGAAACACCCTGTGCTTTTAAGACATTGCTGCATTCCATTCCACCTCAGAAAACAAGTGCAAGAGGAGCTATGCAGTCTTGGAAAAAACAAATATTATAGACAGGGTGAGTGGGGTATCCCCAATAGTAATAGCCCCCGAACCGAAATAACCTGGAGAGGTCTTCATATGTGTAGACTTGAGTATCTCCAATATGGCAATTCGACCTGAACGACACCCAACACCTACTTTGGATGATATACTTGCTGGCCTTCAAAGAGCAGCTGTTTTCCACATCATTGATCTCTACTCGGGCTACCACCAAACACTTCCGCATCCTGACTCTCACCCCATTGCAACGTTCTCATCCCATGTAGGCCTATTCCGCTACAAGAGGCTTCGCTTTGGGGTGTACTCGGCGGCAGATGTTTCTCAGCCTACAGTGAAAGGAGTACTAACGGGCCCAAAAGGAGTCAATAACGCCAGTGACCATGTTCTGATATATCCCAGAATGGAAAAAGAACTTCGGGATAGAGTTGAGGCAGTTCTCCAACGCCTGTGACAGAAGGGGCTCATCATACACGAAACAAATGTTGCTTTCTCCAACGGAAAGTTCAGTTCATTGGATTTGTTTAGCAAGATAAGGGTGTACCTGCTGACTCCCAGAAAATCACAGCCATTAAAGACTTTGACCCATCTTCTAGTCCCTCTGAAGTAAGTAGCTTCTTTGGGATGATACATTTCTGTAGGAGATTTATCCCCAGTTTTACCACCATAACAGAACCTCTGAGAAACCTAATAAAGAAAGATCAGGACTGGGAGTGGCTCAAAAACCACCTGAGGACGTGAAAGTGGCACTAGCAGAATAAACAACAGTGGCTTTCTTTGACCCCAAACATCCATGTGAAATACTGGCCGAGGCCAGCCCGGTTGGTCTCAGAGCGGTTTTTGTTCAAATAGAAGCAGAAGGCATACGGAGGCCCATCACCTTTACAAGCAAAGCACTAACACCAACGGAGAGGAGTTACTCCCAAATTAAAAGGGAACACCTGCCAGTACTGTGGGGGTTTCGACACCTGTGTGCCTTTGGCCACCCCATCATGGTGGTTACCGACCACAAGCAGCTACTACCAATTTTACAAGGCTAGGCGCTGCAATCCTCACTTTGGCTGGAGTGCGTTGAATGCTTCATGTGTAGGACTATGGAGTTACCCTATAGTTTAAGGTATCCACAGGCATCCTTGCAGACTACCTATGCCATCATCCGGGGGCTTCCCAAGCATCTCCTGGAGGTGTTGAAATTAAAGGTGAAGCGCTGGTTTGTTTTGTTTTGTTTTATTCGTATTTATATAGCGCACAACAGCCCGAGGACATTGTGGCACTTGTTACAGTACAAAGCTTAGTTACTTAGTTACATGGTCATTAGCAATATATATACACGTTGCAATATAGTTACATCGTCATTAGCAGTACATATACAGGTTACAATATAGTTATATTGCATTTGTGTTATATTACAATATACATGGCAGAAGTGGAGGAGGCAGTCCTCCACTTGCTAGTTGAGGAGAGAGGCCTTGAGGTTGTTGCGGAAGACAGAGATGGAAGTTTCAGCTCTAAGGGTGGCAGGGAGTGAGATCCAGAGTTTCGGTGCAATATAGGAGAAGCCTAGACCTCCCGCTGTGGCTCTCTTTATGCGTGGTATGTGTAGCTGGTTGGTGTACTGAGCTCTAGTGGGGTGAGTGGATGTGGTCATTGATATTGCTTCAAATAGGTATGCTGGAGCGGTTTTGTTGATGCATCTGTGAGTGATGGTGAGGATTTTCAAAGTAATACGGTCTTTGACCTGGAGCCACCGGGCTTCACGTCTGGCGTGGGATATATGGTCTCTTCTGGGGATGCTCATGGCGGCTCTGAGGGCATTGCTCTGTGTGGTTTGCAGTCTGTGAATATTTTTGGCAGAGGTGCCAGCTAGAAGGGCATTGCAATAATCGAGCTTGGCTCCTATAGTTGCTCTAGCTATGGCCAAGCGGTTGGGGGTGGATAAATAGGGTTTAATGGCATTGATGAGTTTGGTGCTGAACGCTGATGCAGAAGCTATGGCGCTGACTTGTTTGTTCATCGATAGATTTGCATCAATGTGAACACCTAGGGTCTTGACAGAGGATGATACGGAGATGGTTGAGTTGTCTATGTTGAAGTTGTTGTATTGGGGGCATAGTTTCGATAATGTGTTTGTCTGGCCCAGGATGAGAATTTCAGTATTCTCCCCGTTAAGACAGAGGCCATTGATTGCCATCCAAGCTTGGATAGTGGCAAAGATGTTGTGAAGGGCCGTGGCGTCTTGGTGATAGAGTCCAGATAGGGGTAAAAGTACTTGAGTGTCATCTTCATAGTTTGTATATGCAACAACCATGGATTCATGTAGGTCAAAGAGGGGTTTTGTGAAGAGGTTATAGAGGGTGGGGGCTGTACAAGATCCTTGGGGGACACCGCAATTTATAGTGGTAGGATTTGCGTTAGCTGTGTCGGAGTAGACCTTCATGGCTCTTCCTTCAAGGAAGGAAGTGATCCAGGATGCTGCTTGATTAGCGAAATGGGCTGCATGGGTGAGGTGGGTGGTGAGTGTTTGGTGATCTACCAGGTCAAAAGCAGCTGATAGATCGAGGAGGAGGAGCAGGTTTGCCTTTGTCCATGATCTGTGAGATTTTATTTTTTAGGTCTAATAAGGCGGATTCTGTTCCATGCCCGACACGGAAGCCAGATTGTCTTTTGCCTAGTATGGAGTTAGCTTCTATGTATGTTTGGATCTGGAGTATAGCTGCTTTGTCCAGGATTTTTAGGAGGAACGGGACTGTCGTTATCTGTCTGTAGTTGTTGGGTTGCGCTGGGTCAAGTGTGGCCTTTTTTAGAAGTGGCCACACCCAGGCTTCTTTGAGATTGTTTGGGACAGTTCCTGTTTGGAAAGATGCGTTAATGAAGGCAGTAATCAGGGGTGCTAGGTCATTGGTGCATTCCTTGATGATCTTGGGAGGGCAAATGTCTGCTTTGCAGAGGGATGGTTTGAGGTTTTTGATGAGATTAAGGACCTCAGGTCCAGTCACGTTTCTGAAGGAGAATTGAGCGTGATTGAGATTACTACGCTTGTCTTGTGTAGGGCGGTTGGTTTTTTGGTATGGGAGGACTTTGCAGTGGTTTTGGATGTTGTTCTGGAGGAGTTTTATTTTGTTGAGCATGGCGGACTGAATGCTGGCACAGCAGGCTTTGTCTATAGTTATCTCATCAGCGGTAGCCGGAGGAGGGACTAATTCATTAAAGATTGCAAATAGTTCTTTAGCTTGGGGGTTGGCCGTTGAGATCCTATCATTGAAGGAGTTGAATTTTGCTGCTAAAAAGGCTTTTTTATTTTGGAGGGCTATTTGTTTGAAGAGGCTCTTATTTAGATCACTCGGATCCGTTTGCCAGTTTTTAAGCGACTGGCGCTTTTGGCCTTGGAGGGTTTGGAGTTCTTCCGAGAACCAAGCAGTTGCAGTGAAATGATTTTTTTTCTTTCTTGCTTTCAAGTGGGGCTATAGAGTTTATGTCATTGGTGAGAGTATCATTGAAGATAGCTGATAGTATATTTGGGTCCTGAGAGAAAGGTGATGCTAGGCAGGGGCTTTTAAGGTGGGGACGCAAGTTGTCTATGTTGAGTTTTTTAGAACTTCTTATTGTGGCAGGTGGTGAGTGGGTGAGTGTCTTAGGTTTAGGGTTGGTGGGGATGAGGAATTCGATGCATGTGTGGTCCGTCCAAGGAAGGGCAGTGTTTGAGGTAATGTTGGATGCACAGTTGTGATCCATGACCCAGTCAAGGGTGCAGCCTTTGGAGTGAGTAGGGGTGAGGACACTTTGGGAGAAACCTAAGTCTGCGAGTTCTTTAGCTAGGGTTGCGGCGGATTTATCCTTAGGATCATTGTATCCTAAATTTAAGTCTCCTAATAGAAGTATTTTGGAGGCCTTTTTAATGTTGTTGCTGAGTCGATGGGAGAGGTGCTCTTGGAAGTAAGCTGGGAGTCTGGGAGGTCTGTATAGGATGTGGATGTTGATTAGATTATTGGGGGACGAGCGTAAGCTTGGTTGATAGGATATCAGCATTACCACCCCATGTACTATGGTCTGCTAATCTGATGGATAGTGAGTCTTTGTGGATAAGGGCAACTCCCCCTCCAATCTTAACACATCTATCTTGCCTAAGGATGGTGTAGCCTGTGGGTAGGGCTAGTGCGATGGCTGGGCAGGAGGCATCATTGAGCCAGGATTCGGTGATGCAAAGTAAGTCCAGATTAAGTGTGGAGAGTAGATCATTTATCTCGAGGGCATGTGCACGTAGGGAGCGTACGTTCAGTAGTGCACATTTAAGAGGTGGGTGTTGTGTGCCTTTGATGTTTTTGTTTGTACGAGTATGGGGTGAAGTGTGCTTGTTGTGGTGTGTGGTAGTGAGGGGCTTAGTGCGAAGTAGTGTAGAGGCCTGTTGGGGTGGTGGGGGCGAGGGGCAGTGCCTATGCTCATCTTAGTATGGGGTAGTGGTGCAGTGTGGGTGCCTAACATGGTGTTTCTAGTTGTGATGGGTGTGGGTGAGCGGATTAAATACCTAGGAAGTGATCGATTTCTGAGATTGCGGAGTCTGGTGGTTAGGCTAGGTGGCCGAGACTGTGTGATGTTGTAGTCTGGTGCTGCGGCATGTGAATTTAGTTCTGGGCGCTGGGTGAGGTGTGCTGGGAGTAGGTGGGGAGGCGTAGAGGCCATTATAGTGAGGGCTATAAGGGTGGCTGTTAGGCTGGCTGAGCGGAGTGTGGCAGGGAGAGTGAAACTATGCTATGATTGGGAGGTGCATTCTTGAGCATCATGATCGTGGAGAGTGAATGTGTGCATGTGTGTGCAGCTGGTGTGTGCTGCTGTTATGTGACAGAAATGACAGGGGGATTGTGCGACTAGTGCTAGGTAGTTCAGAGGCAGGTCACAAGTGGGTCACAATTCAACAAAATACAATGCCTAAATTCGATTTTCTAAGTGGGGCAGGCAGAGGCTAAATGGTGGCAGGGCATAATAGGTGGCAGTTAGCTGCACAAGAAGATACAGTACAAGCGGATAAGCAATACTGGGAAATGCGCTAAATAGTATAGTGAGATATTATATATCAACAATAGACCAGGTGATAGCAAGCAATTAATCACAAGATTGACCATCCCAAAGCGAGTGTCATAATCGGACATTGTGACAGGCACGGCACAGCAGTATTCAATGCATGGTGGACTAACTAAGGAGTGGACAGTGCCATTCATTTTTATCTGACCAAGCTCATTACATGGCTGACATGCAAACATTCCTGCATGGTGTGTGGCGGGTACGTGCAGAGCTCCCTTAGGGCACAGAAGGTGTTTTGCTCAGAGGCACACGCCTTGTCATTTCTCTGATATTGATCAAACAAGTAATAACGAAAGCTCATACACGACATCAAGGGGCTACCAAAACGAAAGCCTGATTGTGGGAGAAGGTATAGGTCCCGAAATGAGAAATGTCTGATGTGTTATTGTCAGCCAACTGCAAGTGCTCTCAAGCAACCTGCGAACCACTTTGGCCACCACTAATTCAGTCACCTGTAAGAGCAACAGCAACATGGCAAGCGGCGAGCATGGACTTTGGGACTATATACGACAGCAGGCCACTTATGGTGCTATTTGCTCCTTTTTCCATGAATCCTGAGGTGAACTGTATCCCCTTCACAGCTGCAGAATAAAGATTACCCCTGCTATCTGCGCAGGGAGTATTAATTCTATTAAAGACTAGGAGGCGAGCATTATGCTTCAACTTCTTTAATCTACTACTCTCCACAGCAGTTTCAACAAACTCAAAACTATACCAAAACGCTGAAAAACAGTCTGAACAGACTTTTTCTTCCTTGAACTACAATCCCCATAGTCTCTGTAGTCCATCCTACTCCAGCTCAGCTATGACCATATCCTGTCCCTGAGCTCCTCCTCTCTTTTACTCGCTCTGACAGTCCCAGAGAAAACTCCACACTTAGTCCTGCAACTGGCAATGACTTGAACCCTTCCAAACGAATGTCGCACTCCTTCAACTCAGGCAACGACTTCTACTCGTCTTTCCCTTCAATTATTCTTCTGCTCCTCTCCTAGAAATAATAGAAAAGCAGAAAAATCAGGGAGGTGTCCATGTATTGCCGTCATCCACATATTATTATCACATACATACATTCAATAATATGCACAATACATTTCTCGGGTGGGAATTTAATGCTCGCCTCCTAGTCTTTAATAGAATTAATACTCCCTGCGCAGATAGCAGGGGTAATCTTTATTCTATGGCAAGACTGGAGGCGAGCATTATGCTTGTTCAAAGCTGTCCCAATACTGCACTCGCCATACTCTCTGTTGGTTTAAAATAAAATTCCCTAAATGTGCGATCATTCGCCCAGTCTGCTGCTGCCATAATATCTTGCAAGGGAACCCCTGTCCTATATGCTTTGGACGCCATGGCCCCCCTCACTGAATGTGCACCGAATTGTTGCAAATCGATCCCTGCTGCTAGCATTACTTCTCTGACCCATCTCACTATGGTAGCTGTCTTTACCGCCTGAAAGGGCTTCCTACGCGCTTTCAGCAACTGACTTGTACTACTCGCTCTATCTTCTGCCGTCCTGGCCTCGTATTCCTTGATGCAACTAGCTACGCACCATTTGACATTATTGGGAAAATAGGGATAGTGCACTGCGGATGTACTTGATTTCGTCCTTTGCACTACTACGAAGGTCACTTCCTCTGGTCCGAACCTCCTCCTATTGATTTCTAAGGCCCTAACATCTGACACTCTCTTGCAGGATATAAGACATAACAGCATAGCCAATTTGCCTGATAACTGCTTGAGAGACAAAAATCTATTCACCGGCCAACTCTCTAATAATTCCAAAACTCTTGTGACGTCCCATAACACCGTATATCTGGGAACCGGTGGCGCTTTAAATTTAGCTCCTCGAATGAGCCTACAGACTGCTGGGTGTTCACCCGCTGGTGCCCCTTCAATCGGCATATGACCCGCGGAAATCGCTGATCTGTACACTCCAATAGTGCGGAAAGCTTTCCCATCTTGTAGCAGGTGCGCCAAAAAATTCAGTATGGCCACTATAGGAGCAGAAATGGGATGAAAACCTCTCCCTCTGCACCAACTCGTCCACCTGGCCCAAGCCGCGTCGTAGCTCCTCCGAGTCGATGGAGCCCAGGATTCGGCAATAAGCTCTGCTGCCTGCATCGAAATGCCTGGCAGTTCCCATCGTCTCCTGATATCCTGCACGCGATGAGCGGGAGTGTCTTCTTCATTCCCAGAGGATGACACTGCCCAGCTGGGTCCGTGAGCAATCGTTCCCCTTCCGGGAGGATCCTCGGCAGGTCTACCAACCGCTCTATCAGCGTCGGGAACCACACTTGGGCTTTCCACAACGGTGCTATCAGCACTAGCTCTGCTCTCTCCCTCCGACACTTCGCCAGCACTCTGCTCAGCATCATGAACAGAGGAAAGGCGTAATGCGTGCCGCCTGTCCAGTCTTGCAGGAATGCGTCCGTACCCCTCGCGTCTGGGTCTAGTCTCCAGCTGAAATAGCTGGATATCTGGGCGTTGAGACGAGACGCAAATAGATCCGTGTGTAACGGACCCCATTTCTGATCTATCATCTGAAACACTGATGGGTCTAGCTTCCAGTCGCTGGAGTCTGTGAGGTACCGGGAGTTCCAATCTGCTATCACATTCAGTGAGCCGGGTAAGTACTCCGCTGTCACTGATGTTCCCGTCCTCAGGCAATAGTGCCAGAAATCTTTCGCTAGCTCGGCTAGCAGCCTGGACTTCGTCCCTCCTAAGTGGTTTATGTAACGCACTGCCGATATGTTGTCCATCTTCAGTAGGACGCAAGACTTCACTCTGTCTCTCGTGAATGTCTTTATCGCGAAGGAGCCTGCTAGGAGCTCTAAGCAGTTTATGTGCAGGTTCAGCTCCTCTGCGCTCCATCTCCCTCCAGTTTGCAACTCTCCGCATCGCGCTCCCCATCCTATACGGCTGGCGTCTGACTCTATCACGAGGTCTGGCCGGTCCCCGAATATGGCACGCCCATTCCAGGCGTCCATATTCTGCAACCACCATTCCAGTTCCGTGATCGATTCCTGATCTAGTGGTATCGATTGATGATACCTCAGCCCTTGTTGCAGGTGTCTGATTTTCAATCTTTGTAAAGCTCGATAGTGTAAGGGACCTGGAAAAATAGCTTGTATTGAGGCTGCCAGTAGGCCCACAATCCTCGCTAGGATCCTCAGAGATATGACTCTTTTCCCTAGACATGCTCGGATCTCTCTCTTGATATCTCGGATCTTCCTCGCTGGAAGTTCCAGGGTGGCTTTCCTCGTGTCCAGGATGAATCCGAGAAAATCCACCCTCTGTGCCGGCTTCGTATCCGACTTCTCTGTGTTCACTAGAAACCCCAGTGACTGCAGGAGGTCTAGAACCCACTGTGTCTGATATTCCAGTGCCTTCTGATCTTCCGCTAGAAGCAATAGATCGTCTAAGTATATGATCAGCCGAATTCCTTTTTCTCGGATGGCTGTGGCTACTGGTTTCATCAACTTCGTGAACGCCCAAGGCGCTGATGCAAGTCCGAATGGCATAGTCCTGAATTGCCAGAATTGTCCCTTCCAGCGAAAAGCCAGAAATCCTCTGAGCCGCTCCTGTACTGGGACTGTAAGGTAGGCATCTTTCAGGTCTAACCTGGTTAGCCAGTCTCCCTCCCTCAGGGAGTCTCTGAGCTGATGGATTCCCTCCATCTTGAAATGATGGTAAACTATCCATCCGTTCAGCTCCTTCAAATTTATCACCGGGCGTACTTTCTCCTTCCTGTGAACGAGAAACATGTTGCTGAGAAAACTTGGGACCCCGGGGCATCTTTCTATGGCTCTCTTCCTCACTAAGAGCTCTAATTCGGTATTGAGGGCTGCTTGCTCCCCTCTTGCTAGCTGCTGGCGCTGGGGGGCTCTTGTCTGCACTGGGTCTTGGATGAACTCTAGCTGCAGACCTCTGATGGTTTGCAAAATCCAGGCATCGCTGGAAAGCGCGCGCCAGCTTCCCCAGAACCTCTTTGTTCTCCCTCCCACTGGAGGGTATGTTATCGCTCTTACCCGGTGTAAACCCTTGGCCTCGTCCGAAGCCTCTTCCTCGCCGTCCTCTGCTATTACGACCTCTGGCCGGGAAGAACGTGTCCTGTTGCCTGTTCTCCCAGTACTGGGCCCTGTGATTCGGGGGTCTTCTGCCTCCCTGTTGGCGACCGGTCGAGCGACCCCTGTAACGACCGGTACCGGCAAAAACTCTCTGCGGGAAGATCTTACGGATGGAAGCTTGCGCCTTCTCCAGAGATGTGTATGTGCCTACAAATCGGCCCATCTCCTTCCCGAAAGTCTCTCCAAACAAGAGTCCTTGCGCTGTCTCCCCGGCCTCGTAGGATGCCAGGTCGCTGAGCTTCGAATCTATCTTCAGAAGCAATCCTCTTCTCCTCTCGGAGGCTATTGCGCAATTCGCGTTACCTAGGAGGCAAACCGCCCTTTGCGCCCATCCAGCTGGGGCCTCTGGATCCACCTCCTCGCCTGTGTCTTTCGCTCTTTCAGCTAAGTCCATGATCTTGGCGAGCGGACCGGCTAAGTCCAGGACCTTCTCCTGGCAACTCTTCCATGATCTATCAATTCCTTTACGGGGGTCCTTACTGGTCTTTGAAACAAAGGTGAGCATCTTTGGGTCCAATTCGGGGGCTTCCGCCACCTTCCCCGGTAAGTCCGGCCTGGGACATTCTGCACGAAGCCGCTGGCGGACTTCCTTATCCAAGGCTTTCCTGAGCCTTGCTGTCATGTACTGAGCCACTCTTGGAGAAGGCTGCCAGTCGGAAGATCTCGGATTTCTGATGGCGTCCGGATCGAACATATCATCTTGCTCCTCGTCGAGGTGCTTCTCTTTGCGGGCTTTCTTACCCCCGCTGGGCGTAGCCCACTCCTCCTCGACTGGTTCCTCCGGCTCTTGAGGGGACAAGTCCTCCTCCTCTGGCTCTTCTTCCGAGCCTGGGTCATCATCTCCCACATTATCTTCCCCGGGAGAGGGGGTCATGAGGTCCGGCACGGCTTGACGCTGCAAATATGCTCTTTTGAGCTTCGCGAAAGCGTCGGCGACCTCCGGGGCCTTATCTCCTGCCCCATCCGATGGGCCCTGGGGGTCTGCAGAGGCTTTCCTCTTGCGGGCCTGAATACTCCCCTTAGACCCTGCTCCAGAGGGTTCCATGGGCAGGCTGCGAGTCGTCTTCGTGCTTTCCTTAGGCTGATGAAGCATAGCTTCTAGTGTCTCTAGCCTTTCTTGTAAGGGTCTCACCCCTTGAGCCACCGCATCTATCAGGGAATTCCCCAGCACCTCCGTGAAACTTGCAGCCAAGTCTAGGGACTGCTCCTCCTCACTCCACTCATATTCAGACATGATAAGGGGTGCTGCGTGCCTCGGTACCTGCGTGCAGGTGTCTTCTGCTGCCCACTTCCTGATAGATGCTCCCCTGAGACCTCTCCGAGTCTCCAAATATCTTAGATTTTTTTTTTTTTTTTCTTTTATATAGTATGTGGCTGCACCGGACTCTTCTTGGTATATTATGCCTGTGGTGGCTTGCTAGCTTTGTAAGTCAGTTGTAGGTCTCTTTCCTTTTTTTTTTTTTTTTTTTTTTTTTTATTATTCTCCAAGGCCTCGCTCCTGCTGCCTCTTATGAGGTAATGCAGGCCCACGCTCGCTGGGTGCTTCGCGCGCGCGCGGGGAAGTCAGGACTCTCGTCCTGGAGCTTCGGATCGCTCCGAATGTGTAATCCCTTTCTGCTGCAGCCGCGTCGCGTAATGTAAGCGACGCGGCTCAGCGCTTCTCTAGCTCCGCCCCCCCAAGGGTGGGGGGACTCTTCCTGGCCCTCCGCGAGGGCTCGCCGCGTTCGGCGCACGGCTCCTCCCCCCCAAGGGAGGGGGCCCGCTGCAGCGTGCCCGCTCCCGCTGAGTGAGGGGAGGCTCGGGGAGCTCCAAGGCCCGGCGGGACACCCCTCGAGTGCCAGAAGTGTGGCACGGGGCTGGAGGCCGCCGGAGCTCCCGATGCTGCTGTGAAGCAGCTAATTAGATCGCTCCGCGAAGATGCGGAAATGCGGCGTTTCCGACTCGCAACGCAGTTCCGTCCTACCACGCATCAAACAAAACTTTATAGTACTGTCCTAAACACTGCCTCTCAGTGTAAACTTGCCGTGGAGGCACCTGAAGCCTTCCAGATAACCTAAAACCTACGCTAATGTACACAAACCCACATTATGCTAAGAGGTAAACAGAAAGTCACTTATCTGCTTGAAGAGCAGTAAAAGAAGAGGAGGAGCTCAGGGACAGGATATGGTCATAGCTGAGCTGGAGTAGGATGGACTACAGAGACTATAGGGATTGTAGTTAAAGGAAGAAAAAGTCTGTTCAGACTGTTTTTCAGCGTTTTGGTATAGTTTTGAGAATCAGTTCTCCCAATACTAGAAGAAATCTTTGTGGCTCTTGGCCTTCGGCAAGCTCTACTAATAAAGGACAACTGTTTCAAAGCAAAGACTTGAGGAATTCATGTCAGACTTTGGAATACGTAATTGTCGTATCTCCCTGTGCTGGCTGCGAGTGAATGGAGATGTGGAACGCTTCATGCAGACCCTTAACAAGGCCTTCCCCATTGCGCAAGACAGGAGTATGGCCATAGAAGTGGCCCTTGTCACTGTTCTGATTGCGTACAGGACATTGCCTCACATGGGCACACAGTCGTGGCACTGGCAGAGTTGTTCCTCAATGGAAAAGTCAGGTCCCTAATATCTGAGCATGAATAAGAGACAAAATAGCAGAAGATCGACACAGCGAGGGCTAGGCAAAAACAAGTCATCAAGAAGACAGAGTCGTCAAGAAGACGAATGGTGCCTTCTTATGTTCAGATAGGAAATGACGCATTTCTACACAACGGAAGGCCTCAACACAAGCTGTCTCTACCACACAAGTCGACCCAATGGACAGTCACCAACATAAAGTGGTTGTGGGTTACGGCAACAAGAAACTGGGAAGGATCTATAAGAAACTGCAGCTGGTTCTTTCAGTTTTCTCCATAGCACATAAATAATAGATAAGAGAAGATGCAGGTGGGGCGGCGGGATTGTTGGTTGTGGAATGCTAGCCGCAGTAGGTGAGCAAGGACAAGTGCACCTGACGAGATATCCCCTGTAGAGATAACAACAATATTATATAATTGAAATATGAGAATCTACCTTAGGCCCTTGCTGAAGCAGTGTTTACTGCCTGGTTGATAGTCGTGGATGTTGGGTGTTTTTTTCATGGCAAGTACAGTGCATGCTGATATCATTTCGGGAGCGAGGTATCCCCTTGCTCCTCTAATTTGCAACACAGTGCAGAGCAGCCCCCACTAGTCACAGACCAGCCCACGACCTGTGTATGTCTCTCAGGGTCACCTGGCCACATTTTAAGAGGCCGCGGGGCTTCTTTCTGTGCGCGTGCCTGTGGAGGCTATGAATGGAGACGTGCGCGCTCTCCTTCAAGCCCCTGCGTAGCGCTGATTCCCGGAGCAATGCCGCGCAGGGCCTGTGTTTATGCCTTAATTTATCCCGCTCGATTCCTGCAAGCCTTCAGCATTTATTTCAGCCGACAAGCACTCTAGTGGTCCTTCGAGAGGCTTCCCGCCTCGCCTCGTTCGACGTCGGGGGCCACGCGACTGTCAATAAAAAAGGCCCGGCCTATACAGCATTTCTCTCCAGGCGCTAATCCCGGCGAACTCGCTCGTAACCAGCAAGTTAATGACGGATTTGCTTGTTACACATCCCCGAGGTGAAGTACTGTGTCCTAATGAAGGAATCATTAAGTACCAGGGAATTGAGGCAATAGTAAGCTGTAATTAAAAGTAATATTTCATTAGAGGGGGGGAAATAACACGAAAAACATGTAAATAAGGAGGCGAGAGAGTCTGATGAGCTGGGGGCGGCGCAGCAGCTGGTTTTCGGAGCGTTTTACAGCAATTAGAAAACAGCTTGAGCTGCGTGGAGCCAGTGAACAGAGGCTGTCTGTCACTGAGTGAGGACACCCCATAACAAACGGACTGGGAAAACGAGCGAGGCGCAGGTGCCGCAGGCCCAACGCTACCGACGACCAAACCGCTTTGATTCATAATCCAGCGGCGAGAGCCATGGCGCCAACGGGGGGACGATAAAGGGCGGTTGACAGTGCAGGCAACAGCCCAAATATTGTGAGAAATTACCGTTTAGTTTTTGTGTAAGCTTTATCGTGGTCTTATTCCACAATGCAGAAACATAAAGCAACATTTAAGCAGTTCCTACAGCAAGAACACCAACTCAAAGCCGGGGCAATAAGATCCCAACCGTATTGCTGATCAGTTAGCAAGGGGGTAGAATCTGCAGAAGCGGTAAATCCATAGGATAGGAAAGAAGAGGGAGGACAGGAGTGCGTTTGAGGGCGCCGGGGGTTGTGGGTCTTTTTCATGAAGGCCATGTCTCCACAAGGTGGGCTGGAAGAGATCAATGTTGCAGAAAGTGGACCCGTGTAAGCACAACCAGTAAGGAGCATCGGCTAAGCAAGCAAAAGCGCGTTGTTAAAGCTGCACAGACGATATCATAGGGATAACACCAGACTTCTGAATGAGCATCTCTCTGGCCGCAAAGGTGGGTGAAAAAGCCAATGGAATGTAGGACCACATTGGCAACAGTAAGCCTAAGAGGCCGAAGGATGAGAGAAGCAACGAAGAGCATGCTGGTAATGAGGGCATGATATTTACAACTACATTGAGGTCATGGGTGTGCCTCATTCCAGCGGCCGCTTAACATAGGAGGAAGCCCCAATTTGGTCTATGGGACCAGTGAGAGTTGATTACTTTGGGGATTCCAGAGATTTCCATCGTGACGGTATCTTTGGTGAGGTAGGGTGCAAATGGATTTGTCCCTGAAATAACATCAGTGCTTTTAAATTAGTATTTGCACCCATACTCTATGTCATTGGTTAATGAAGATTGAGTAAACTGCATAACACATTCGAGTGAGGTTTTGTAATTGGTTTAATGCTGGGGATCTAGGTTGCAATTAATGAGCCAAATAGCAAAAGCTGTCACTGATTAACAGGATCAAATGTGGCAATTTGGCATACATAATCCTGATGAGAAAGGTGTCCATTTAAGTCTATGGGGCTTATCAAAGATGGCCTCCGTGAAGGACAGCAGGCAAATGGTCTAGCAATCTCCTGGAGCCTCTCGGCAAAGGAGGGCAGCACAAACCTTTCTGACCATTAGAGTGCGTCAGTGGGAGTCGTTGCGATTAAGCAGGCCCGTTCATGCCTGTATATTGGACTTTTAAAGATGGGACTCAGTAAAGACTAGGAGGCTAGTAAGGGAGGCAGCATTGGCACCTGAAGGGACAAAAGTGGGGTTTGTAAGGTCGTTTTTGCAGTGATCTTTCCTTCTCACTTCACCTCCTGCTCCCTGTGCCTCCTCCCGTTTTCGCTCCTTCCAGCTCTTAGCTCCTTTACACTGGAACTCCCTTCCTCTTGTCATCCGTTCTTCCCCCACCTTCCCTTCATTCCGCACTTCCTTGAAATCTCTTCTTCTCCATCCTCCTCCTTGAATCCCCTACCCCTTCTACTTCCCCCTTCTTCTATCGTTCCCTGACTCCCTCCCCTCCTTACCCCCCTTTTCCCCTCTTGCCCTTCTCCTCCTTCACTCCACCCCCAACCTGTCCCTTCTCCCTTCCCCCCTCCCCTTTCAGTAATTGCTCTTTCCATTGTTTTGCTTTTTTGATTGATTCATATTGTTATGCTTCAACAGTTTATCGTTCATGTTTTATGTATCATGTTGTTCTTTGTACAGCGCTTTGGCGTAAGGTGCTTTATAAATCAATAAAATACAAATACAAATACAAAATACAAATGTGGGTTTGTCAGTAGTCTTTGCAGTGACTTTTCTTGTGTAGTACACACTGCAAGATGATTCAGGTTAGGTGTTTGGCAGAATGTAGGCTACCGATTCGGTACCTCAGAAAGAGGTAGGAATGAGCGCACAGGACCCTAAGCATCTCCATAGCAAGCCCTGCCGTCCAGGCCCACCGTGAAGGGAGGTACATAGGGTTTTGAGCCACACACATTCAGCCATTGACCTCCTTTCTGCAGAGACTGCAAACCCAAGCACAAGGTTCAAGCCGATGTTTTGAGGGGAGGTTGGTTAGAAATGGAAAGGGGGTGTAGGTACCAAGAAGAAGACATGGAGAACAGAAGGACGTCTTGTGAAACCATATCTGTCAAGTTAGGGGGAGTGTGTAATTGCTTTGTCCCACCCTTGTTAGCATTATATATCCACTCTCTTACCCAGCGAAGGGCCATTATCAGCATCAGTTGCCTCCCCTGCATGCAAGCCTGCATCACTCTGCCTTTAAGGACTCACCTTCTTGGACAGGTACACCCACACACCTTCACACTCATCTGGCGTGCCTCTCGCGAGAGTGTCAGCTGTTTCAGAGTTACTGTGAAAAGCCACCAGCAGTAAGAGTTCTGATCAAAGAATATGACCTAACAGGCCACTGGCTGCACACTAAAGTAGAGGAAGAGAAAATGGATGCCATATTTCAAAAGCCTTTTTAGACAATGTTGTTATAAATTGGACATTTTTAATAATAAAATGCAGGGCTTTAAGTGGGGTAAGAAACCGAAGGGGTGGCCCTCATTTGGGGGGTGTCGCTTGTGGGAGGGGCGTGGCCTAAAAAGTATGCAAATCGTAGGGTGTACACACAAATATATATAAATGTAATATATTTGTGTGCGTACCTTACTATGGTTTGTGTACTATGCAAGCCATCTTTTTAAACATAGAGATATGTAACATTTCTACGTTTATAAAAGATGGCTTGCATAGTACACAAACCATAGTAAGGTACGCACACAAATATATAACATTTATATATATTTGTGTGTATACCCTACGGTTTGCCTAGTTTTCAGGCCATCTTTTTTAAATATTTCAGGTTTATAAAAGATGGCTTTGAAAGTACACAATTCAAGCCATCCTTTATAAAGCTTTGACTACGGACAACATTGTCCGTCGGCAAAGCTTTATAAAAGATGGCTTGAAATGTGTACTTTTCAAGCCATCTTTTATAAACCTCGAAAAATGTCGAGGATTCCTCAGGTTCGCCGAGGGTTAAAGACGCCTCGGCGACCTGGGGAAACAAAGGGACAGTAACTGCCTCTGGTGACCTCTCGCACAAGGGGTCACCAGATGCAGTTACTATGACTGACGGAAGTGGCAGCCAGTCACAGCGTCGCTGTGGCTGGCTGCCACTTCTGTCGGCTCGCCTGACTTCATGGCAGGCGCATCTCCCGTCGCGGCTGCGGCCGCGACGGGATAATGCATCCCGTCAATGTTGCGGTAGGACGGTGGCCCGGCAGGGCCCCGGCTCAGTCCCACTTTTAGGAGACTGCCGGGGCCCGGCCCCAGCAGGCCCAGGCCCACTTTAAGCACTGATAAAATGGTAGTAGGCTAAGCATAACGAGGTGGCTAATTTTCATTCTGAGGAAGTAGGGGCCCGGGTTCCCCTTGGAACAACCATGTGCTCTCCCTATACTCAGTTAAAAGAATATATTATTCAATTTCATACCAATTCATTTCAATCTATGTTATGCTTGAATGGTTCTATGTGCATTCATCCTCATTATTTTTTCACAGCTTTTATGGCCGAAAATGTTTTGCTAAAAAAAATCATCCCATTTCTTTTATTTGGGGGGAAGGGTCCCCCAAACCCCCACCCCTATTATTTATTCCCCATACACCACCCCACCCTACCCCTTATATGCCACCCCATATTTTCAAACAAGTGGCGCAAACCAAAACAGGCGATGAATGAACGTTGTACCGCTTGAACCATATACTACACATAAATGTCCATTAGATCATTTCCTTTTTAATCCATCCTAAGAGGCAGTGTTTATTTATACAGAAATGCTGTGTAGCCAACGCGTTTCGAAACTTGGTCCGTCTTCAGGGCTAAATGCTGCATGTGTATACTCAGCAGTAAGAACTGTGCTTGTTCTCAAAAAACCCATGCGTTGGCTACCCAGCATTTCTGTATAAACACTGCCTCTTGTGATGGATTAACAAAGAACTCAGCTAATGGACATTAATGTGTATTATATGATTCAAGGATAATACAGATTGAAATTAATTGGTTTGAGATTGAATAACATATTCATTTACCTGAGTATAGCGAGAGCCCATTGTTGTTTCTAGGGCAACCCTGGTACCTTCTTTTGCATTCGACACACTTGTGCCAAGGGATTTTTTTAACCATTTTATTGCGAGGAATGTGAGATAAATGAGTTAACACTTTGTATTAAGGAAAAGACTACAATATAGGAGTGGTGCCCACCTTCAATCATTCTGACCCACGGATGCAGGCACAGTCTTTGCATCCATGCCCACAGGGACCCAACATGCTACCAGGTCTGGGGTTGGCAAAGGCGCATCCACCACTGTATTGGTCACAGGCGTACCTCACGAGGTTACATTGTGTTTGCCATGGCTTCAGAAACTGGGAAACATTCACTCAACCGGACAATAACTAAGAGACCTGGTGGCTTTGTTCGACTCGAACCACTGATCTGGCAATGCCAACCTGGCTACCCAATCCAGAAAGAGCCTGCATATGTTTGTATGCAAAACCTTCAGGAGACGGGGCTCCCAGCTCTGGTATCTGGCCCTGCATCTGAGAACATTACCAAGTCTTCTGGCTTTTGAGCCAATTGTTGTAACTTGCAACAAACCTGCCCCACCTTCATGGATGCCCTTGGTCAAGATTCACCCCAGTATCAGCGTGACACAGGTTAATCTGGGGGAGCAATAAATGGACATCGGGTTTGACTTTGAGTACAGAGCGCAGTATTGCCCGGGCAAATAAGCCAACCCACTTCCACAATTGCCCGAGCACACTCTGGAGCCCTTCATGCATTGAGCATGGCATTGTGTACTGAAATTCTCCAGATCTGGCCTTGAAAAACAAACCAATGATCACACTTTAGACCATCTCTACCTCCTCCCTTTAACGAAACCATGGTCCACCTAACAGGGCTGAGATGCACTCAGGCTATCACAAAACATGCTTGCCCCGCTGCATCCCTCCCTTACTATGTTCATAGCATATATGTGTCGCTTTAACACCCTCTTATCTTCCACCGGCTCATTTTCTTTCAGCAGACTAAGGTCTGGATACCCCCGGCGGGAGCACAGTAGGCCGCTCTGCAGACAAGCCTAGGGTTCTGAGACTACTTTGGTGCTGATTTGCGTTCTCTTACCTGGATGAAAACATACTATACCCAGGACTGCAAAGGGGCCTGTGGTGACATGCTTGATTTAACAAAACAATTCTTTAAATGCATTCCAGGCCTGAGTGCTTGAGAGTCATAGTCTACATGTTGATGTATCTCTATTAAGCTGGTTATCAACGAATGGTCTTGGCGCTCTGTCCAATATTCCCGGAGTATTGCTGGAATCGGTCTCGGAGCATGCTGTCCGTTTGGCTGCTGTGAGTAAGGTGAACCACCTCTAGCTGGCTGGTCATGTGGGAGGCTCATAATTGAGGGTGTTTTAGGGTAAAGTCCTCCATGGCAGTGCCCGCTTCTCATGCTGTCTGTGCAGATGTTCTTCGGGTGGCTGAGATTTGCCAGTTGGTTCTGTGATTTTACCCTGGCCCAGTCAGCGCAGAGGAAGCCATCCTATGCCCCATAATTCCGCTCACCCATGATTGGCTACCTATAAGGTGAGGGCAGAGGCTGCCCAAACATGTTTGGGCCTCAGTTTACAGATTCGAGTATATTGTACAAATCCTGGCCCCTGTAACCTCTTGAGTTTTGCGGAAAGCACTGCAGAGATGGCTGTAGTGTAATGGGAGGTGCTACCCATGTGGCCTGGCCAAGAGCAGTTCTGGGAATGAACTTTATACAGTAGCCCTGCCTTCCTCGCAGACGGACTGAGTGGCAACTCAAAAGACAGATTGTAGACACCCTCTCCATCCATGAGCCATGACTATCTCAACTGGATGATGATATCTTGCTAAAACCATGCCTTTTTTGGAGCTTGCTTTTTTTCTGCTGCCAACCACCACTTCAGGCCCCATCAGATATGTGTATCTGCCTCATCACCCATGGCTGGGGTGAGTATGAGGATGTGCGTGTACGTGTCTCATCCTCCGGTATACAGTGTTAATAACGAAAAATAAATAACGAATTACATTTAAAACGAAACATAAATATACATAAAATACCGAATTTTTAAAAGAAAATATACGTGGGAGTGGGTTTAAATATTGTGGGGATGAGGTTGGGGTGTGGGGTGGGTTTAGCAAGGGGAAACAGGCGTTTGGGGGGACCCCCCCTAAAAAGACAAAAAAGAAATGTTATTTTTTCGTTCTTTTTCTTTCGTTATAAATTAATTCATTATTTAGTTAGTCGTTTATAAGACTCATCCTCCATGACTGGAGAAGAGAGTATGGGTATATATGTATGTGTGTCATCATCCTTAGCTGGGGTGAGTATGAGGATATGTCTGTGGGTCTCATCGTCTATGGCTGGTGTATGAGGATGTGTGCGTACATCTCACCCGCCATGGCTGGAGTGAGGGTGGGGATATGAGTGGGTGAGGATATGAGTGTGTGTGTGTCATCCGCCCTGGCTGGAGTGAGTGTGGGGATTTGTGGATTTGTTTCATCCTCCATGGCTGGAGTGAATATGGGGATATGAGTGGGTGAGGATATGAGTGTGTGTGTGTCATCCGCCCTGGCTGGAGTGAGTGTGGGGATTTGTGGATTTGTTTCATCCTCCATGGCTGGAGTGAATATGGGGATATGAGTGTGTGTGTGTGTGTGTGTGCATGCGTCATCCACCATGGCTGGAGTAAATATGAGCATATGAGTGGGTGAGCATATGAGTGTGTGTGTGTGTGTGTGTGTGTGTGTGTGCATGCGTCATCCACCATGGCTGAGTAAATATGAGGATATGAGTGGGTGAGGATATGAGTGTGTGTGTGTCATCCGCCCTGGCTGGAGTGAGTGTGGGGATTTGTGGATTTGTTTCATCCTCCATGGCTGGAGTGAATATGGGGATATGAGTGTGTGTGTGTGTGTGTGTGTGCATGCGTCATCCACCATGGCTGGAGTAAATATGAGCATATGAGTGGGTGAGCATATGAGTGTGTGTGTGTGTGTGTGTGTGTGTGCATGCGTCATCCACCATGGCTGAGTAAATATGAGGATATGAGTGGGTGAGGATATGAGTGTGTGTGTGTCATCCGCCCTGGCTGGAGTGAGTGTGGGGATTTGTGGATTTGTTTCATCCTCCATGGCTGGAGTGAATATGGGGATATGAGTGTGTGTGTGTGTGTGTGCATGCGTCATCCACCATGGCTGGAGTAAATATGAGCATATGAGTGGGTGAGGATATGAGTGTGTGTGTGTGTGTGTGTGTGTGTGTGTGCATGCGTCATCCACCATGGCTGAGTAAATATGAGGATATAAGTGGGTGAGGATATGAGTGTGTGTGTGTCATCCGCCATGGCTGGAGTGAGTGTGGGGATTTGTGGATTTGTTTCATCCTCCATGGCTGGAGTGAATATGGGGATATGAGTGTGTGTGTGTGTGTGCATGTGTCATCCACCATGGCTGAGTAAATATGAGGATATAAGTGGGTGAGGATATGAGTGTGTGTGTGTCATCCGCCATGGCTGGAGTGAGTGTGGGGATTTGTGGATTTGTTTCATCCTCCATGGCTGGAGTGAATATGGGGATATGAGTGTGTGTGTGTGTGTGTGTGTGCATGCGTCATCCACCATGGCTGGAGTAAATATGAGCATATGAGTGGGTGAGGATATGAGTGTGTGTGTGTGTGTGTGTGTGTGTGCATGCGTCATCCACCATGGCTGAGTAAATATGAGGATATAAGTGGGTGAGGATATGAGTGTGTGTGTGTCATCCGCCATGGCTGGAGTGAGTGTGGGGATTTGTGGATTTGTTTCATCCTCCATGGCTGGAGTGAATATGGGGATATGAGTGTGTGTGTGTGTGTGTGTGTGCATGTGTCATCCACCATGGCTGAGTAAATATGAGGATATAAGTGGGTGAGGATATGAGTGTGTGTGTGTCATCCGCCTTGGCTGGAGTGAGTGTGGGGATTTGTGGATTTGTTTCATCCTCCATGGCTGGAGTGAATATGAGGATATGAGTGTGTGTGTGTGTGTGTGTGTGTGTGTGTGTGTGTGTGTGTGTGTGTGTGTGTGTGTGTGTGTGTGTGTGTGTGTGTGTGTGTGTGTGTGTGTGTGTGTGTGTGTGTGTGTGTGTGTGTGTGTGTGTGTGTGTGTGTGTGTGTGTGTGTGTGTGTGTGTGTGTGTGTGTGTGTGTGCATGCGTCATACATCATGGCTGAGTAAATATGAGGATATAAGTGGGTGAGGATATGAGTGTGTGTGTGTCATCCGCCATGGCTGGAGTGAGTGTGGGGATTTGTGGATTTGTTTCATCCTCCATGGCTGGAGTGAATATGGGGATATGAGTGTGTGTGTGTGTGTGTGTGTGTGCATGTGTCATCCACCATGACTGAGTAAATATGAGGATATGAGTGGGTGAGGATATGAGTGTGTGTGTGTCATCCGCCCTGGCTGGAGTGAGTGTGGGGATTTGTGGATTTGTTTCATCCTCCATGGCTGGAGTGAATATGGGGATATGAGTGTGTGTGTGTGTGTGTGCATGTGTCATCCACCATGGCTGAGTAAATATGAGGATATGAGTGGGTGAGGATATGAGTGTGTGTGTGTCATCCGCCATGGCTGGAGTGAGTGTGGGGATTTGTGGATTTGTTTCATCCTCCATGGCTGGAGTGAATATGGGGATATGAGTGTGTGTGTGTGTGTGTGTGTGTGCATGTGTCATCCACCATGGCTGAGTAAATATGAGGATATGAGTGGGTGAGGATATGAGTGTGTGTGTGTCATCCACCATGGCTGGAGTGAGTGTGGGGATTTGTGGATTTGTTTCATCCTCCATGACTGGAGTGAATATGAGGATATGAGTGTGTGTGTGTGTGTGCATGTGTCATCCACCATGGCTGGAGTAAATATGAGCATATGAGTGGGTGAGGATATGAGTGTGTGTGTGTCATCCACCATGGCTGGAGTGAGTGTGGGGATTTGTGGATTTGTTTCATCCTCCATGGCTGGAGTGAGTGTGGGGATTTGTGGATTTGTTTCATCCTCCATGGCTGGAGTGAATATGGGGATATGAGTGTGTGTGTGTGTGTGTGCATGTGTCATCCACCATGGCTGAGTAAATATGAGGATATGAGTGGGTGAGGATATGAGTGTGTGTGTGTCATCCGCCATGGCTGGAGTGAGGGTGGGGATTTGTGGATTTGTTTCATCCTCCATGGCTGGAGTGAATATGGGGATATGAGTGTGTGTGTGTGTGTGTGTGTGTGTGTGTGTGCATGTGTCATCCACCATGGCTGAGTAAATATGAGGATATGAGTGGGTGAGGATATGAGTGTGTGTGTGTCATCCGCCATGGCTGGAGTGAGGGTGGGGATTTGTGGATTTGTTTCATCCTCCATGGCTGGAGTGAATATGGGGATATGAGTGTGTGTGTGTGTGTGTGTCTGCATGTGTCATCCACCATGGCTGAGTAAATATGAGGATATGAGTGGGTGAGGACATGAGTGTGTGTGTGTAACTGCCCTGGCTGGAGTGAGTGTGGGGATTTGTGGATTTGTTTCATCCTCCATGGCTGGAGTGAATATGGGGATATGAGTGTGTGTGTGTGTGTGTGTGTGCATGTGTCATCCACCATGGCTGAGTAAATATGAGGATATGAGTGGGTGAGGATATGAGTGTGTGTGTGTCATCCGCCCTGGCTGGAGTGAGTGTGGGGATTTGTGGATTTGTTTCATCCTCCATGGCTGGAGTGAATATGGGGATATGAGTGTGTGTGTGTGTGTGCATGTGTCATCCACCATGGCTGAGTAAATATGAGGATATGAGTGGGTGAGGATATGAGTGTGTGTGTGTCATCCGCCCTGGCTGGAGTGAGTGTGGGGATTTGTGGATTTGTTTCATCCTCCATGGCTGGAGGGAATATGAGGATATGAGTATGTGTGTGTGTGTGTGCATGTGTCATCCACCATGGCTGGAGTAAATATGAGGATATGAGTGGGTGAGGATATGAGTGTGTGTGTGTCATCCACCATGGCTTGAGTGGGTATGAGGATATGAGTGTGTGAGGATATGAGTGTGTGTGTGTCATCCACCATGGCTGGAGTGAAAATGAGGATATTAGTGTGTGAGGATATGTGTGTGTGTGTGGGGGGGGGTTGTCATCCACCATGGCTGGAGTGAATATGAGGATACGAGTGTGTGAGGATATGTGTGTGTGTGTGTGGGGGTGTGTGTGTGTCACCCACCATGGGTGGAGTGAAAATGAGGATATTAGTGTGTGAGGATATGTGTGTGTGTGTGTGTGTGTGTGTGGGGGGGGGTGTGTGTGTGTCATCCACCATGGCTGGAGTGAATATGAGGATATGAGTGTGTGTGTGTGCTTGGGACACCCTTGTTGGCTAACGTGAGCATGAGGATGTGTGTGTGTCTCATCGTTGTTGGCTGGAGGGAGAATAATGATATGTGTGTGTGTTATTTGTATTTGTATTTTATTAGGCTTATATAGCGCTTTAGACCAAAGCGCTGTGTGTGTGTGTGTGTGTGTGTGTGTGTGTGTGTGTGTGTGTTTCTCATCCACCAGGCCAGAAGTGAGCATGTTAGAAACCGTCTGCTTTTTATATAGAATCTCTTTGACCTCTCTGGTGCTTTTTATTCCTGCACATTCTATATTTGATGGGATCCTAAGGAAGTGGTCTCTATCGAGTCCGGTTTTGTTTCTCCTGGCCCTCCACCAATGAAACATTTTCCTCTGGGGAGAAGACATGTGCTGCTTCACCCAGACCTTCCAGAAGAGCCAATAGCTGCTTCCACACTGACCTGATAGGCCTCCCACTACCAATGCCCACAACTGGTGCTTTCATGGGCCAAAGAGGTTGCCACCTCTTTAGCCTACAACTGCCAACGCTTTTAGCCTACAACTGCCAAAGCTAGGGCACTTCAGTAAAGACACCAGGGCTTAGGGTCAAGGGCGACTTCCTTAATCAGTTGCCTCCCTACAGCTGCCATTGCTCTCTTGCAATGGGAGCCTGCCCAATGTCTTGGGAATCAGCATGCAGGTTGGGGAAGCCCCCACCACCTGAAGAACCCCGGTAGTGGTCTGATTGAAGCACCAGCCCTCACAGCTCTCAACAGATGGAATGAACCTAATTCTGAACCTTAAAACAGCCTCTTCATTCCCCCTGAACATTTGACCAACGGTGGAACTAGTGTGCAAGTAAATGTACTGATGACAAGGCCCATCTTCCTCTGTGACAAGCGCCCATTTTAGCTGAAGGCCTCCATTTTAAAACCAGCTCACATATTCACCTACCAAATCCTTAAATTATCTTATTCGGATGTTATCAATAAAACGATGTTCATTCGCTGTACAGCCTCATGGAGCCTTTGACTCTCTTTGACTCTCCCAGGAGAGCGTATTTTAAAAGCTCTGAGGTCGGAGTAACCCTCTGAGATATCTATCCTTTGTCCATGCAAACCTTTTAGTATCAACGGCTTTGTTGACCATGGGAGCACAGACAGGAGGATCCAAGATCGAGAGCCGATACAGCCTTTTTTGTAATGTTTCATGCACTTATTAAATAAAATATTTGCAATAACAATACATTAACACTGATTCCTAAATACATATGATACATGTAGTCAATAAAACATATTGGGTAATATGAAACAGATACCATAGTCCCATGTCAAACTATAGATGGCAAATAGAATGTACACACCTAATTAATCTATTCAACACCATACATAGCTATGATGTGTTATAAAATAAACAGCGCAGATGGCCTCCCTTGGATTTTGTTGCAGGGGCAAGCCCTTTGGGTGACGTCACATCTGAGGGTGAAGAATAAAAGTTGTCTGCCACTTAAAAAGCTGTCCCCGCGGGCAGCTCGGCCTCATTCTTCCCGCAGCAGTGCAACAGCACTCATATTAACTTTGCAAATCGTCTGGAAGCAAAACTGTAAGTATTTGCCCTGTAATGTGACAGGAATGGTTAATACGTTTCTGCTGTAAACCTATAAAGGTATTGTACGCGTGTTATAGTTATTGAAACAAAAATAATGAAGGTAGCATTGACCGGCATTCTAAATCAGGAGGAAATATCAATGAAATAAAATTGAATAAATAATGACTAAAATTACAAGCGGGCCTGCGGGTGCTGGGGTGGTGGGGTTCTGGCAGCATAGGATGCCCGGTCTGTTGTTCATGCTTTTAGAGCATGGAGGAGTTGGTGGAGGAGTAATTGTAATTTGGATCATATCACAGATTTTTTGCCATTATACACAATCTAATTAAATCAGGCAGAGCTGTTTTTATTTGTCCCAGCCATAGATGTCAGGATGGTTGGCAGCACGGGCAGGCTTGCACCTGATTATGGCTGGTTCCCCCATTGCCAGAATATGGACGTGATATTGACGAGCGGGCAGGAGATAGGCCATCCGCATTTGCCTTTGGCGGGAACAAGCCATTGGCTTGTGCTGCATTCTGGCGGGTGTGCATCAGGATGGCGGCAGGAGTAGCTTCCAAGTCATGTGTTTATGAGACGTGCGGCCTCATGTATGCAGGGCTGCCTAGCTCCGCTCATTGGCGAGTCAGATGGACGCTGTGCTTTGGCCTCAGCAGCTTGATGGATGTTAACGGTGTTGGTGTTAGAGAGGGTGGCTGGATATGTTGGGAAATGAAAACGGTGGATTGTTAACGTTAAGGAGGTGGAGGAAAATGTGAAAGGCAGGATTTCTACTTGTGCAACTATGCACTCTTGGAAACATGGTACACATAAATAAATAATAATAATACATTTGCGAAAAAACAAATGACACTCCCTCTCTTCTAAACGCCTTCTGCATCACGATGGACTCCTTCTGGCAAGTGTGACACATGCCCAATGCCCACATTATGATCAGTCTTCCTTCTCCTTGGGGGGCATATGTGCATTGCACCATATCTACAAAGTGGTAAAAAAACACTGCTGGCTTGTCAAATCTGGTCATGCCAATTCTTCATCACAGAAAACACAGTGAACGGAGAGGAACACCACCAAAAATAGCATTCCCTAAAACCAGCTATGACTCACCTACTTCTCTTGGAGAAGCTAGAAGAATACCCATAGAGCCATTCCACACCACACCATAGAGCCAGCAGGCGGCTACTATGCTGTCCGGCGGCAGAATGAAATGCTTGTCGATGCAGTACATCAGACAGGAGAGGTAAGAAGAAACCTACTCAGAAGAGGAGCATGCCAGCAAAGTTTTCCAGAGACGCATGCTGACCACGTACAGGCGTTGCTTGATGACCATCCAGGATGATATCCAGAATGACCTGGAGACCACCAATGCCACCGGTACTGCTGATCCCGCCCTTCTCATATTGCTGATGCTTACCTATCACAATGTCTCGTTTGTCACTTCCATCCATGCCATAACAAATACAACTTCTGAGGCAAGGGAGCACACAAGCTTCTCTGTTGGCCACAGCACTGTCTCCAATGGGAAGTGAAAGATCTGCCCTATCAAATGTTGTTGGCGCCATGGTGTCCATGTGGCCCTCATTGAAGCAAAGACCAAGGAGCACCTCTAATTCAACATATGGATGCAGCACACAGTGACAATGAGTGTGATGCAGACCTTTGCATTATGCATGCCTGTGTCTGATCCCCTGGTAGCAATTATTAATCCATGGTCTTGAGGAGCAGCTTCCTGCCATGGGATCAAGGAAACCCAAGTGCCTCTCAGGAACGACCTTCTTTGTAAACTGAAAACCACAAACAGTCAAGACACCAATGGACCATAAGGGCGAATGAAGTGATGGGGTAGATCCCTGTCCGTGCGAGGATCTATGCCTGGCACGCAAAACTGAGAAATGCACACTTGGGTGCACAGGTGACAATGAAAGTGACAAGAAAAGTTCATTGCATGTGCAAAGTGATCCCTCCACTACCGCGAGAGAGTTTGCTCAATAAATCACCCTTGGCTGTTCAGCACAGTATAGCAACTTGTAATGGTCCTGGAGTAGTGCTCCAACATTGTGCATAGAAAGACCTAAAATACCACCGAATGGGCCTTCAGGGGCCAGAAAAGCAGGTTATGATGCCTGGATAAAGCTGACACTGCCTTACAATGCAACTTAGACAATGTATGCCACATTGTACTATTGTGCTGCATGCCCCCACCATTAAAATATGGTGCAATGCACATATGCCCCCCAAGGAGAAGGAAGACTGATCATAATGGGGGGTTGGGCATGTGTCACACTTGCCAGAAGGAGTCCATCGTGATGCAGAAGGCGTTTAGAAGAGAGGGAGTGTCATTTGTTTTTTTCGCAAATGTATTATTATTATTTATTATGTGTACCATGTTTCCCAGAGTGCATAGTTGCACAATTAAAAATCCTGCCTTTCACATTTTAATCCACCTCCTTAACGTTAATAATCCACCAGTGTCATTTCGCAACATATCCAACCACCCACTCTAACACCAGCATGTCAGCATGGCACTGGTGGGGAATTCAAGGCAATGGTAAAATGTACACGCTCAAAGTGTGGCCAAACAGTATCTTTAGTACCATGTATTTTAATGAGGAAAACAATGTTAACAATGGGTTAAAGTAAAGCGAGGTTTACACCCACTCACTATTCACAATCATAAAGTTCCAAAATTCTCCAAATCTAAGATGTCCTTGACCCTATGGGGACACCCTAGTCCAGTGGTATTCACACTTTTTTATGTCGAACTCTCCCTGCCACCTTGAGTACAAATATTGTTTGCCAAGCCCCCAGTATTGTTGACAGGCCATCCAGTCCCATATCTGCTTATATTTTCTATTAAAAGCAGTAACCATACCTCCCCAGCTCTCGGATGGACATCCTTTTGGCCCCTATGACGATTCACCAGTTTTCGTCACTTCTCCCTAGAGGAGAGCCCTTCCATATGAGGCTAGGGAGATGAGGCTGCTACCAAATAGTCCACCTAGAGATGCTAATATACGGGAAGACCTCATAGGGATAAGGATCTCTCCCTACAACTATATAACTGAACCCCCTACCCTCATGGTCAACCTTTTTTACCACCATTGATAGTGGAACCATATGTTGTTGTAAAGGTATGACTGTGACAAATGTAGAGCTTACTAGGATGAATAAGAACACAAGAAGCCATATGCAAAACCAGCCAAGTACTGCAACGAGGTGGCTCACTGGAGGCATGAAGAATGCCAAATAAACTTTCCAAGATGGTAATGATGTTACGCAAGGGCGGTATCAACAATACAAAGTAGAAAGCAAGAACAGACTAGAGGGCTCTCATCGTGGAAGCCAGCAGCATGCAGGTCCTGCCTGGGGGTTTCGAACCAGGAGGACCAGAGACACAGAGAAGCTGTTCCTACTGGCAGGGGGCGCAAAGAATGGGGCGCTGCTACAACGTCCCAGGAGCCGGCTGGGAGCCAACTGACCAGAGGGAAGAACCAATCAATGTGGTGGTGCGACTGCAGGAAGGTGGACTGTGAGGTCTCGAAACAGTGCTGAGACCACCAGCTGCAGCCTGCTGAGGAGCCGTGTAGGTGTCGGAAACTGTAGAGGAAGGAATGCGTGACGTAGGGAAGAACCGGAGATGTGTTACAACAGACAACAAGGTAACAGGAATGGCAGGAAGACCGGGAGAGGTCCGGGAAGCTAAATCAAGGAGCCAGAGTGCATCAGAAGTTATCTCCCTCATCACAGTGGTCAGCCAAATACCACTGCTCAAACAGCATGTATCGGGTATCAACTCCTTTGTCGTAGTGGTCAGCCACATTCTACTGCTCAAGTAGAGTCTATCGGGAATCATCTCCCTCGTGGCAGTAGTCCTTCAAACACCACTGCCCAACTAGATAGCATCGGGAGTCATCTCCCTCATTGCAGTGGTCTACCCAAGATCAGCGTGTTACATGGAAGACAAATAGGGCTATGAGATTTTCTACTTACTGGAAGGAGTTAAAGAGACAAATCAAAGTTTTCTGCAAGAGTGTTTAAAGACCATTGTGGACAACTTTTATAGAAGGACCAGGAGAAGGGAGTAATTCCCCTGATCCTTTGTGATGGAACATTGAAGGAGTTACTTCTACTATAAGACAGAAGCAAGATACCAGGAGAAGAGAGTAATTCTCCTGGTGAAGGAAACACAAAATTAATTTTAGTTAAAGACTTATGTTTATAGTGTTAGGGTTCGATTAGTTGGTTTCTGACGGAGGACAGAGAACATTTAATTTTGATGGACATTCTAAAACTCACCAATGTTTTCCTAGGTTGAGGCAGGGTAAGCCCCATAGAAGTAAGGAGGGATAGGTTACTTTATTGATTTAATAAAGGTTTATAGCCCACAAGATGACACCTCAGTCTCCTTCTTTCACACCCTCACACCCCTATAAGGGTGCCAGCCCCACAGCTTGGAGACCACTGCTCTAGTCTATCAAGTATTGTCCAAGTGATACGGCCAACAGAAAAATGCAACCTAATCTTTACATGCACTTTGCCTCATGGCTTCCCTAGGCTAATTACATAAATGTCCCAAATATGACCAACACAAGAGTTCTCAAAACGTATTCTTAAGAGTCCATCCCTAAATGAATGCAACAGAATAAAATATCAATAATTCCTGGGAAGGCTCTTTCACGAGCGACTCACAGTATGGATTCCAACCATTTCCTCTTTGCTTTTTCCTCCAGCGCCAGGACCTACCTGCCCTTTGCCATGAGTAGGAACACTTGACATCCTCTACTCGGGCTGCAGCAGTGGCGCGTCCCTTGGCGCATGTCCCAACATGCTGCGTGGCTCCGTTTGCAACACTGCAGAGGGCAGCAAACAGGACTCCATCCACACAGGGTTCTGACTGCCAAAGCACGTGACATCATCACTCTTGCGCTCTCCGACGTGACCGGTACCGCTGTGGATCCATCACAGCTTTTGTTTAAGTGGTCAGGGATAGCGGTGCAGCACTCCTCAACTGTTTATTTTATGACCTGAGCTACTTGTTTCTTCATGTTGTATCGCCTGCATTCCTGTTTTTTGAACCATTTTCCTGTCTCCTGGACTGCCATGCCTTATCCATGTCTGCTGTGTTGCCTGGAACTGCCGCTGCCTGGTTTGTTGACCCTCCTCCCGTGTCTTCAGACTTTTCTTCTGGATTCTACTTGTCTGCTCCGCTGCCGGGTAATTTCTGACATTTTTTCCCTCTCTGGATATATCTGCTGCTGGTTTTTAGATTGGATTGAATTTCCCCTGAACTGCTTTGGACGTTTGAACTTCCTTGTTTTCCTGGCACTCTGAACGGGGTATTTTCCCTCCTGCTTGGTTCTCCATTTGTGTGCGTCCTCGTGCCTCCAAGGTCAGGTCCTTGTGTTTTCATTGGGACTTTGTTGTTCATTGGCTACTGTCGTCGGGCGGGGTATCTGGCCTATGGACAAACAAATCACTGGTAGGAGCTTTCCGTTACCATAGATTCATCTGCACCGTACAACAGTAACCAGGTAGGAGACGAGGACATAGGGAGAGACGGGGTGGTGGTGCTCTCTCTATGGTTATTTCTCATGTTTCTGTCTTGTTTGCCTTTCTGTGTTTACTTCCCCTCTAGCACTGCTGGTTTGCTACTGCCTTTTCACCTGAGCCCCTAGCCTGACAGGTCATCTTGCAGTCCTCAGGCTGTGCTCTTGGGGGGAAAAGTCTCCCTGTGAAAGGATACCTCAGTCATCATCTTTAGGGTGACTGAGGTTATCTGGAAAGCACTCGGTCTTGACATCCAGCCTCCTGCACCTCTCTCATGGAGGTGGTTTCCCCTTAGGCTTCTACCAGGCCTAAGAACCTTTAGTGGTAGGTTTCTTCCCCTCCTGGGATTAAATTAACTTCCCTCTGTGTTGCTTATGAAAGAGGTGCAGCTGGTCCTCCATGGACCATACCTCTCTCAGGTTTATAACCACATGTCCTTCCTAGAGCTTGTATTCCAGTTTTCAACAGATTACTCCTAGCCCTAAATTCTCTCAGGCTTGTCAACAAGTTTCTTCTGGACCTTGGCTTTCAAAATTCACAACAGGCCCCTCCTGGACCATGACTTTAATGGGTATTCTCTCCCCGCCCCCATCATTCAGGATCCTTTTCAGGCAGCTGATCTTTTCTTGCCCTCCTGCCATGGGCACAGGCCTTCCCTGCGGGTTGCTGGTGGAAGAACGTTGGTGCTGGATTTCTAATTTCCTCAAGTACTTGACAGTGGACATTGTACCCTTCTGGTCAGCCAGGGTTTAGCAACTTTGCACATGTCCTTCCACCCTTCCCAATCTTGCACTGCATTCCTGCTAGCAGCAGTCCCAGTACTCCCCTCTTCAGGAGCCTCCACTTACATCAGGGAGCAGCAGCAAGAACATCTGTTTCCTCCACCTTTTATACCCATGGGTCTCTGGTGTCATTTCTTATATGTTCCCTGATTGGTTATTCTCCAGGTTTCCTGGTTATCCTCAGTGCGATTGGTTTTAAGCCAGGACCTCTTGTATTTCTCTTATGGATTGGTTATGTCTGCTAACATTCTTAGTTTCGCTGCTTCTGTTACCCACAGTCAGACTCCCATTTTAGCAATTTCACGATTGCAAAATTGGCAATAACAATATATATATATATATATATATATATATATATATATTTGTCAGTTTTTGCTCATGCAAACAGCAATTTTTGCAAAAACACACAATCTGCATTAAAAAAAATCGCAATATGAAGAGAAAGAGCAGGGTGTTGGGCCAGAAAGTTCATGGTGGGCCAGAGGGAGCAGTGGTCTCTAGAGGGAACACAGGCCAGAGGGAGAGTGGCTGGTCAGAGGGAACAACTGTCTACAGGGGGAGATGGCCAGAAAAGAAAATAGGGAGTCATAGGCCAGAGGTGGAGCGACAGGCAAGAAAGCAGCGAGGAAGCCTGCTTCCAATCCTGAGACATCAGGGACTCTTTCTATTAAATTGATAGCAGAGACAACGTACACAAGGTGCAATTAATTGCAGCCTCTCTATGTCTCTGTCTCTCTCTTTCGCGCACGCACACACACACACACACACACACACACACTATCTCTCTCTCTCTCTCTCTCTCTCTCTCTCTCAGCCAGCTTTCTCACAACTAGCTCTCATACACCCTGGCTCTCTCCACTCAGTCAATAAAATGTGTGCAGCAAAAATGCTGCGATACATACAATGTTCTGCCACCAAATTCGCTTTTCTATTCTGCAAAAGGTTCTATTTCATGGCACAATATCCTGGGGTGTCTGCACAGTGGAAGCGAGGTTTTGAATCAAAGGAGAAACGTCCCTATTGTGTTTTACAAAGTTTGATACGTGCGTGCAGTACGGAGCACCATCTTTAGAGTCTCCTCCTTTCGCTCGGCTGTTCCATCATGGGAGTACTTGGTTGGTGAGTGCATCACTGCTTGCTTCTGTATGGTAGTCCGGGTGCTGATGTACTCCTTTGTGATGCTTTTTGGGGAATGGAGTTTCCTGGTGTGAGATTGCACAGCGCTGTCCTTGAGGCCACGTTACCTCATCTCTGTGGGCATAGCGAGACAGAAATCCCTCCTTATATACCCGCTGGTTGACATAGGTGTTAGTGGCAATACCATCCAGTCTCCTGTGTCTTGGTCTCTCACCACACATTCCCCATAATATCCCTCTGGTTTATTTCCCTCAGTATCCTTCCTCTCTCCCTAATGCCATCAATGCCATTTGTTGTTCCCAAGAGTATCTTAACCCTTGATGTATCCAGCAATCTCTCAGAGGCATTCTCCAGTATATCCTGCCCATGTGACAATAAACCCCAAGAATCTGGTGTCAACTCTTTGCACTTTGAGGGTGAGAGAGGAAGGAACAGGAGTGCTGTTTGCTATCTGCCTCTTGAAGGCCCTTCTGTGGTATTCATAAGGGAGGGCCATGCTTAGTATTAGCACTGGCCTTTTACAGGCAAGGGGGAGGATGGTGGCTCGAAGGAATCTTTGTGCCTAAACTGCTCACTGCGCAGTTGTGCACACATGGGTGCAATTGAAATATAATGTCCCCTAATCCCTCATATCCTCATCACATCCTCTAACCTCTAAGTGATCCTCTTCCATCCATATCATGCCGTCTAATCTACATGTACCTCTTTTGCGTTCTCAATTCACCAATATGCCAATCAGATCTTCCTGTCCCTCTCCCCGTATGTCTTTCTTAGACTTCTTATACCTATCTTATGTATGCATACCACATCAACCAACACCACCCCCTTGCACGGTCCATATCGCATTCCACGTGCTTCAATGTAATCCTCACTATCCCAGTTACATTCTTCAATCGTCCTCCCTGTGTCACACTCTTCAACCATTGCTTTGATTGTCCATCAGTTCCCAGTCGCCTTCATGGGTTTCCCAGCTGTATCGTGTCCTCCAATCCCCTCTTTCTCTTGTTATCACTTCCTGCACAGCCCCTCCTTCTGTAAAGCCTTGGATACTCTCTCCCTCTCTATGGCAACCACCAACCCAGTTCACTCAGCACTCCTGTCACATAGTTCACACTCTCTGTCAGAACCTCCATCAAAGTATTCAGTCCAGCTCCGCCCGCACTAACACCATGAAAGAATATAGTTTGGGGATAGGTCTGCATATTTCATTGCATGAGTAAACGACAAATAACTAAAGATATGGTATTTAATAATGCATTCAGAAAGACTGAAACTAAGCAAAACAATAAAGGTCTCTTTCAAAGCTTAAACATGTGGAAACTCATATGAATACAGTTTCCATAAAGGGACTATAGAGACATCTGTGAACCTCAACATAATAGTTCCCTATTGCTGCAGAGCTAGAACACTAAGCACATTTTACAGTCAAATCGAGAAAATGTGGAGCAAGAACCGCCCTTTTATCTGAATGCAGCCCTTAGTAGAGCAAAGGGCACAAAAGAAAACATAGAGTACTTCAAAAGCAAGCAGAGAACATGCTATTCTTAATAGCTCTACTACGGAAGTACCACTAAAGGGCAGAAGTAGATGTGTACCCAAAAATGTATTGGAACTGTGACCTCGGCATGGAATGGGGTAGACTGGAGCATAGTCGCAATGTGTTGCAGCTGGAGTTGCTCAACAGCTAAAATGGGTGGAATTGGCGAAAGAAGGTGGTGTCCCTGTATTATTTTTCTTTTTTTCCTCAGTCAGTCAGTTACTGGAGTCATGTATATACTGCCCAGACTAACTGATCGTATCTCCACTACGAGTTATACCCAACATCTACCTGAACACATGCCGCTTCAACAGGGGCCTGGAACTTGAAAAAGCTTGTGTTGCCATGAACAGAACTTGATAATTTACTCCAACTCCTGGGTCCCAAGAATGAAAGTCTTATCTTCTCTCACCCAATAGAGTTTCAGGGATATATAATCTCTGATCCTCCATAGACGAAAGGTTCCATTCTGGAATATACCATGTGATGCTTTCCTGAAGGTGGGTGTGAGCAGACCCATAGATGCATTTGGAAAGGATACAAAGATTTTTAAGCTGCACTCTCTACTTTATTGGATACCACACCTGGTTCCTCTGAACAGCTTGGACATGATGACTTTTCCTATGTCCAGAGACCAAGCCGTTTTGAACCACCTGGAGTCTAATATTACCCCGAGCAGTACATTGCCATAGTCCACGCAACTAGTCACTAAGCCTTTAGACTTGCTCAGCAGCTTAAATCCAAAAATCCTATACAGCCGATATTAAAATAGTATCCTTTGCAAATGGGATGGACTTTTACAAACTATATAGTCTCAGCATAGTCTCTGCATGTAACCTGAGATAACAACTTGACACGTTTTCCAAAACCCGGACGGAGATGGAGCGTGAGGAGAGATTCCTTTTTAGTGTTGGTAGGACCTCCTCCATCTCCCCTTGGCTGCAATGAAGCCAGCTAAAATCATCCAGGCTATGTCCTTTAGGTTTCATAACTGTAGGGTCAGATTCCAATATAGATGCAACTGCTATAAAATGGTAAAGTGAAGAGGTATGCTTTAACTTCAGAAGGTAGGTACAGTTCCAGAATGGTCAATATGTTTGTGAAAAGTAGTGGATCTGTTAACAGCAAAAAATAAAAGTAGTGGACCTCTGCTGCTGACTGTTCCCTCTCACTTCGATCTCTGCTGAAGGATTGAGATGTCCTCTAGTAGAAGGGTTATGGGCTACGAAGGCTTTGGAGCCCACTCTTAATATGGAACTCAAGTACTCATTATTGTGAATGACTTTGTCAATGGCAGGGAGAGATGAGTTGATAACATGTTTAAAGGAAACCTCTTATATACGATATACCCATGTTAGGTTGATGCTCTCATTTGCTTTCAGTTGCTTTGATCTGCAGGGAGCACTAAAGTGAGGTGATAGTTCACTGGAACGTAACAGTTGCTCTCTGTCAGGTAGTAAGCAGAGTGAGTCTGAGGAAGGACCAAGAAGCCTCCCATTGCCCCAAAGTAGAAGAAGCCGGTATATCCCAGAAAATGGGTTGGTATGAATATACTTGCGTATATCACACGCACACCTTTCAAACCTGCACGTATTTTGATAAGTACATAGCACCACAATATCAGCATATTGGAACGCAAAGTCCAAATTGAATTTTAATTGAAAACATAACCCAATAAAGAGTGCACTCATGTAACTACTCCACATAGTAATGTGTCATTCATTAGTAGAGCTTGGTGGGGGCAGTTGGGGGCTACTAACATATCACAAGGTGACCTCCCTGTCTCTCAGAATTATTGACCATTACCAGGTGAGGAGCCTTTCCCTCTGGCACCAAAACTTGCCTCCACCACAAAGTCACTTCAACTCCTAATTCTCTCCATACCACCCACTGACATATCGAACCACGAAGCACCGCCGAACTCTACACTTAGTCAATTCAGAAAAGGGAAAGCTCACAGTTAGCCATCTCTGCTGGTGTAATGTATGCATCCTGCGACACCTGGCCAGCAGTCCCCTTCCAGACCTCTCACAGCATTACCAGGCAGTAGCAATTGCAGTTAGTGGCCTACGAATAGCAAGTTACCTAACATAACGCAGAGTAACCGTGGATATGTAAGGTTGCAGCTGGGGGTCATGGAAGGCTACCTTGTGTGGGGTAGCAACCTGGCAGCACGAAGAAGAAGGAATTAGTCTTCTTGGAAGCAGAAACGTGTGCCCAGTCACACATCGGAATCAACAGTCACGAGAGAGCCCTGAGAGAATCTGATGCCTTGGCGATGCCCTGCTGTCATGACAACAGCATGATAAATATTAATTACTGAAAGACAGACTGCAGGCCGGTTCATGAGTTTGGAGGTATTACATCCGGTAATACCTTCAAACTTGTTTCACCTTACCGCATTTGGTAATTACGGGGTGGCAAGGTAGGTTCACATGGTGGTTCCATGTCTTAAAATCGTGTTTACAAAATATTGCGGCAAAAATGCAGTGGTTTTGCCGCCACAATCATGTAAAGGATAAGGGGGGCACCCCACAACCTCCGCTCCCCTTAAATGGTATAATGGGGTACACCTTTACTGGGTCAAATTACGGCATTTTTGCTGCGATTTTTTTTTACCGGTGACATTTTTGCGCGATTTTATTACCTGATACCCACATGGTTAGGAACCATGCATACTGTTATTACCCATCTTGGCATGCTATAGGACTCCATTGGGGTCCGGTAATTACTGCCAGGGTACCATCAAATGGTAATACTGTTTCTGGCATTCGGTCTGGCGGTATTATCGAATTATTAGAAATCCAATGCCACAATAAGAAGGCAAGTCCAAACTGCATGAAGCAAGGACGGCCGGGTAATTGCCGGGTACGCTATTGCTGCATTACCGGACCCCCCTGGAGTCCTTTGGGTCTCTAAAATGGGGAATAACTGTATTGTCTGCATGTTCCTAACCATGCGAACCTACCTGACCTCCCCGTCATAATCGAATGAGGTAAGGGTACCAAGCAGTGGAGTATCTTAGTCTGTGATTGTCACTAGGGTGGTGAATATGGAAAATAAATAATGAATATTACAGATATATCTTGGTTGAAAATAAACTTTTGTAATATGGGGTGCGTGAAATCCTGTTTGTGTATGTTTATATTTACTGTGCTGCTCCTGAAGAAGGGGAAAGAGTCCCTGCAACCCGTAGATCAACTACTCACAGCTCTGAATAAAAAATCAATGTTATACAAAAGACCTTCTGGATAATCGTGTTCATTTAAGAGGAATATTATAACATGCGCGTTAATGTAATGGTAGAAATGTGGTGAGCTGAATGTTCAGCTGCATGGTGCGCAGGAGACGGGAATGTCCATAGATTGGAAACCTTTCTTTCATATTTGTTTACGACTCCGTGTCAGGGTTGGGATACCTCCCCTGAACCCAAATTTGTAACTTTCATTCACGATGGTGTTTTGAATTTGTATGAATTTAAGAGTGCCCTGTTAGCTATAGTAGAGAGGTGGGATGAAGAAAGGAGGGTTTTGGAGCACAAACGAAGAGTAACTTCTTCTACCTGGGAACAGGTGAATCTGATATTAAGAACAATGTCCAATCGTCTCACATTCAAATAAAATCAACACAGTTACATGTTACACTTTTGTGATCAATGTGCCTCTTTTGTCTTGCAGAAAAAGAGTTTGTCCCTGGCTTAGTCCAGTTTTAAAATCAAACAAAATCCAGGTTTACCTTTTATTGGACTCCCTGCAAATATGACGCAGAGATGGCAGTTTCATCATCTTTCAAGGTCCCAGAGAAGACTTCATCGGATGTTGGTCACACCATCACATTTTGTCTTTAAAGATATCATTTCAATGGTTTTTGGTGGGTTGGCCTGTCCAGGCTGTCTGGCGTGTGTTGTGCTTTGCTGAGTAGGCCGCTATGATGAGCCCTTCTGGGCAGGAAGCACAGTAGTCTAAGCGGCTAAAAATGGTCTGACGTGAAACTAGAAGATTCTGTGGCTGATTTACAGAAGAGATTTTCTATAGGAGAATTTCATTGGAAAACACTTTGTAAATCAGTTCCTCTAGCTCTAATCACAGCGTCAGCATAAGGTGTGCTTCTGGACACACCACACCATCTACCTGTGCCGCAGATGCCTCTTCTATGAAAGGTGGAAGGCTGGGAAAACAGGTTGAAGAGCAGTAGTAAGAGCCACATATTAAAGAAACTGGATATTGACATACATTGTTATCTCGATCCTTTCACTAATTGGTTGCAGGCACGATTTTCTTTCATCACCAGCCAGTGTCCAGGGTGTGCTACAGTGTCATCAACGCAATTTAGTGGTGGGGAAACCCTTTCCAGTACCTACAGGGGCACGTCAGACTCTGAAGAAACCCCCCAGTGGCATTACAGAATCAGCCATCACATGGCCCTCTGACTGGACTGCACAGCAATAACATTTACGCACAATGGGGCTGTCAGCATGCCAGCTATGAGTTTTGCTTTGTGTACAGAGGGGAGGCCGGACACCAGGTAGATGGACATCACTTTGTCAACGCCACTGTTGTTTGGCTCTTGGAGCCAAGCCAGACCCTCTGGGTCAGCTCTACCTACAAGTTCCCTGGCTGTCTGTTGTGCATCCTGTGTCTCTACAGAGTGCACAATCTTCTACATGTTTTGCTGCAGTGAGATAACATCCCCACTATAGCATGGCTGCCCATCTGAAGTAGCAGACTATGTATGACACGTGTTCCCATTCAGAAGTGCCAATACACAAGGCACTAATGGCCGGGATCTCTTCGGATAGACAAAATATAACGGTCAACCAAGTACCTTCAACACTAGTTATTTATTCAAAAATGTTAATCGGAATCACAGCAAACATACATTAACATCTCAATAATTAATTACACCCTTTGTTCAACACTTTTCAAACAACAACATTAAAAAAAGTACCTTTATGACAAACATTCATAAAAAAGACACACTAAAGAGATAGCATATCTCTATGGATTCTTCACTGTATTGATTATTCTGAAATCGTGTGTACTGGGTCGGACTGGGGCATACGATTGTCTCGGGCACCAATGAAAAAGTGGCCCACAATTGCAAATGGAAATGCATTCATTTTGTGACAGACTGTTTGGATAGTAGTGCGCGGGGGGGAGGTTTGTGATCAACTTGATGCAAAATTGTGCATTTTAAAGAATATTTATTCAGTAACACTGGTCAAAACTGCTATCTGCAGAGTGAAGTAATTTATCAAACTGGGCCACATGCGCCAAAAGAGTGGCCCACTTTGACCAAAAAACCTGGCCCACACTAGCATTTTGTGTTTTTGGTTTGGGCCTTGCCCTATTGCCCTATAGGACAGCCCTATCCTGCTTGTGTATACATCACACATCACTATCATCATCCACCTAATGATATGTTTAGTTTCTTTAGAAATGATATTTCAAGGTATCTGTCAATGCCTTCTACGCATTGTAATGGAATGTCGACACCGTGGTTTTCGGCCTCATAGGGCTAGTCTATTGTGCTCCTTCAAAGTAGAGCGGCCTTCATCAGGACGCTAATGCTTGGGCATCTCCACTGGATGTATTCCTGCGTTCTTGGGCTCAGTAATGAAAAAACAAATAAAAACCTTCTATGTGACTCCCTGTGGTGACTGTATTTATTGTGTATCCTAATGTTTGTATCTACTGACTAGTAGAATGCAAGGATTATTCATTTATCCAATTAATTCTAATTTAGAAGAGTGCAAATAAGCCTTTATATCCAATTTCTTCTGAAAAGGATGCTTTAAAACACCCTTTGAATCCATTATTTAAATATTCTTCAGGGAGTGCCACCCCAATTCCTAATTGGAGGGGTTGGTTTGCTTCTCTTTGCACTCCAAGTCAGGGTGCCAATTTCACCACCACCTATTGCAACCATCACCAGCTGCCACTCATTTTCAATGCCCATTGTTCGAGCAGAAATCGCCATTGGGACACTGATCATGGACACCCAGCACACACTACTCTTCTGCATTGGCTTAAAGAAAACAAACATAGATAAATAAGTGTTTTGCCGAAAAAGTCGGAGCGTGTCTTTTACAAGCCACTGCATTTTGCACTGGATAGCCCATAGTATCTTGGCAACATCCTGCAGACCTACTTCTGTTTCTGCAGTTGAATATGCAGATACAATACAGGTAACCCAAGGTAAAGAAAGGAGTCAGTAGGGCTAACACCGCTTCCCTGGCCACAGTCTCCACCCATTCTACCTGAGACTCTGGTGGGAGGAACCTGGCCTAGCTGGCCACTCCCATCACTGACAATTACTGAACGGCCCATTGGTTAGGCTAACCAGGGACCTTCCGTTATGGAATGCTGTGAATTTTAATCTCAGAATATTTACGTTGGTATTTAGTGGCACTCTCTCCCTGCATCATTCATTTGTATATCTACCTCAGTCAGTGCTATCCTGTGGCTGCGGGTAATAGTGCTAAGACGTGGCATACAGTGCCTACAGTGCGTAGCGTACAGTACCTACGATGGCATAACATAGCAACAATCTTGGAGACTGTTTCCTCAGTCCCGCGTCCCTGGTTATATTTGCATCAAGAGAGCCTGCAAAAAGGCATAAGTTGAGCTACATAAGACCACTTTATGTTACATTACATTGGGCCTCATTACGAGTTTGGAGGCAACCATGCCCTTAATAAGGGCATGGCTGCCTCCAAACTTGGGTCTGGGTTCCTTGAATGAGCAAATACTGGACCATTCCAACCTTGGATGACCCGGTAATTCCTCATTCAAAATACCCATCCCCATTCGAGCCCCCATAGGGCTCAATGGGAATGGGGAGGGAGCTAACAATGGGCCGTTAATAACGGGCCCGTTAATGCCCGTTGTTAGCTCCCTGGTCCCCTTGCGGGTCCCGCAAAGGAAGTCTGGTCTGACCAGACGTCCAGAGCGGGTCCCACAAGGGAACCTCATAATAGGGCGGAATGGGTTTCACGGCACCGGCATCATTACCGCTGCTGTTAAACCCATTCGCCAGGGTCGTAATGAGGCCCAATATTGTGTTATGTTGTGCTGCATTTTTGAAGCCCATACGCATCACCTTGTTGTCTGCTAGTTGTGTCTTTCTGCAATGTGAGAGTGCCATAGTGGGATTGCGTTTTGAGACCACCCGCAACCCAGGTGTGTGTATACAGAGGGGTAACGTGCTTTGTTTTTGTGGGTTTCTCTCTGAGGACTTGTCTTTTGCGACTTCTCCTCCACGCCATGCATTGTTTACAGAGCAGTCACGTTCTCTATAGTTGCGGGCTACCCTACGGAGTTGGTATGGTAGAAGTGTTGCCCCTTGCAGCCTTTCCCGGAACCCATGAGTGTGTAGACAGATGGGTTAAGTGTTCTCTGTGTGCCAGGAGATGTATGAGTTTATGCATGAAGGCTTGTCAGCTGTAAGTGGAAACTTCAAGGGGGTGGGGGTGGTGAAGGTGGTGTTTTGGAGATGTAGTGCTCTGAGGGTGCCCTGATATATAAGCCTTCGAGCTTTTGCCATATCCTTGGGTGTTGTTATTTGAGAATTCCCCTGGGTTTCTACAGCTTTTGTTCCTGGTTACTTGTTTCCCTGTGGGCATCACTGTATGTTACCGGGAGTCTCATCAAATCCACCTGGTCTTGTTTGCAGATCCCCATGTAGCATGTTCCAGTGGTGTGTCCAGTGCAGTGGTTCGGAGTGTTAGATTTTTGGTAGTATTATGCCTAAAGGGTTCCGATTAATCTGGTGGAATATGTCTGCATGTTTGTAGGGTCCCTTCGGGTAGATACTTTATGTTAACCTGAGTGGGTTGAAAGTTGAATGGCTAGAGGCACTTGGGGGAGGTCAGGGTCCGGTGTTACTGAGCTACTAAGAAGCCAGAACACAATGTAGGGGATTGTGGCAAAGAAATGAAAGGTTTCAGGGTTCATTCTGGAGCGATAAGTAGAAGAGGAGCGTATGATGTATTCTTATCATTTATGCTTCTAGAAATTATAGAGTGAACTTCATAACATTGAAGGGCATCTTGGAGTTAACGACTTGGTTGCATGAGGAGGGAAGCCATCCAGGTTCCTGGCAGATTCGGGTCTTCCCCATAGTGGTGTTCTTTTCAGGGAACACCCTTTATGTGAACAAGGCCTTGATACCTTCACCAGCAGCACCCTTGTGTGTATTAACAGTGGTAGAGTGTGGAATGTGTTCAGGATAGGTGTGCCAGCTAAGGGTTGGCCACAAGGGTGTGTATATGTGTGTAGATTGTGAGTAGGGTTGCTATGCTATGTCTGCCATCATCTTGGGAGCCCCGCAGGTTGTGTCTAGTCAGACATATCATGTGATCACATATTATGCTGTGTGTATCATTGATTGATTGCAGATGTTAGTTAAACGCTCTGAAAAGAGTAGCAAAGTTCCAGGTGGGTTGTGTCCCCCGGCTTAGTTGACCATGTAGGAGGAGTAGAGAGTTTTGGGGAACGTGTGCAGAGCAAGGGTGCAATGTCACCCGCAGCATTCTTAGAGCTCTCAAGTTTCCCATGGCCATGCATGAGAAGGCCATCCAGTCCAGCTTTTGGTTGGAATTCTGAGATTGGTAGTCAGTCAGTCATGAATACTTTATTTCAGACTCAAGCCCATAGACGTATAGCATGGAAATCTCACACAATGCTTCACATTTCATTTACAATATCATACAATTCATCAAATCCACAAATACCTTTTAAATACTCATGAAAATAATTAAAAAAAACACTAAATCCAAGATACAATTAATTACATTGAATTTTAAACATCATGCAATTTATCAGAACCATAAATGCATTTTAAATACAAGAGAAAAAATAAATAAACGAAAACCCGGGATACATTAAAAAATTCATTATTTTCAAGGACCGATTAGCAAATGTCCTCATTTTGGTCTAAGCCGCCATACTTTTTTTTTTTTTTTTTACATAAAACGTATGCATCGTGCAAGCAGTAAGTCTGGTACTTAAAGAAAATTGTATATAACCATCTCTTCCTTAAACATAGGTACTTTGGGCAATCTAAAAGGAAGTGCCTATTGGATTCTACCAACAAAGTACAAAACAGGCCAAAATGTGTGATACAGGGATATCTTCTACTTGTATACTCTATTATGGGCAGGACATTGAGTCTGAATTTAATATGCAATGCCCTATTATAACTTAGGAACATTTAATTTAAATATTCTGGGATAAAATTAGTTTAAAACGCTAGGTACACTGGAAATCTTGATTGGTTCAGAGAGTCTGCTCTGAACCTTGATTGTCTCTGCTGTAATTACTGTATCTGTATTCAATAAATGCAAAATCCCTATTTTGCACAATAGAGTATTTCTATGCTTAGGCTATTTCCATGCTTTACCACCAGATGTCTTTATGACACCCTAAAGCATCTCTTTCTAGTGTTTCAGATTGTCTGATTTATGTAAATGTACATTTATGTAAATGCAACCAATAGAAACACGGTTTACTTTGGCCCTCAAACTTGATAGTTGTTACCCCAACTTCCATTGAGCAAAGCGATCCTGGTTATACATGTGCATAGGCCAAACATTTGTTTGACACATTTATTTTCCATTTTTGTTAATTTGGTCATAGCGTCATAACCCCAGATTTCACTGCCGTACAATGCGGCACATACTGCTTGAGCTTTATAGACTTCCAAAATGGCTGGTGGCGGCCAGTTACCAACTTGAAGTTTCAATACATGATAAATGCACTGTAGTGTCTCTTTGAATATAAATACATTTTTTAAAAAATTGGAAAGCCAATTTTGTGCCATTTCGGAAATAACTGCCAAATAATTATGAAAACATACCCCCTAGAGAGGGTCATCTTCAATAACAATATTTGCCCCAATCTTGCGTGATGGACGGCAAACCATTACCATAGTTTTGGAGCAGTTCATTAATAATCTCCTTCCATTACAGAATTCTGTTACAACTGCTTTTGTAAGCCCATCATAGTCTTTGAAATAAGCACAGCGTTGTCAGCATACAACAGTATACCAACTCTACGCCTGACAATAAACGAGGAGTCAGACCTTAGTCCTGAGATTCTTAGTGCCAAATCGTTGATGTAAATGAGAAAAAGTAGGAGGGGCAAGGACGCTTCTCTGCTACACACCATTTGCCACAGGGAAGTGGTTAGTTCTCTCACTGTCCTGCCCTCACCTAACAACCATCGTATTATTCTCATGTATAACTGCTGGATGTAGCTAAGAACTTCAAGAGGGATCTTAAGATCAGTTAAAATGTTCCATATAATATCCCAGACCGCAGAATCAAACGTAGCTTTAAAATCAATAAAAAACAAAAATACAGGTTATTTTACAAGAATCGAAATGTACCATGCCCACACCCCTTTGGAAGCCTGCTTGGAGGCCCAAGATGATGTTCTCATCCTCCACCCATTTCTCTAAGCTACTTAGTAGTATCTCCCCGTAAACTTTGGAGCATCAATAAGACGCATTGGTCGATCATTTCCAGGGAGTTGTCTGTCACACCTTTCTCATACATAGGGACTATTTTAGCCTGCTGCCAACTAGAAGGTACCTAATCATCTGTATTTATGCAATTAATAAAGCAAGTGAGGAATGGGATCCATAGCTGTGCTTCCTCTTTGAAAAGACCTGTTGGGATTCTATCCATACCAGGTGTTATGCCTTTGTTTTGTGCTCTTTCAAATACAAGTGAACTTTTTAAAATTTTAAAGGAGTTAGAAAATCCGGGTCCTCCTGAAGAAAAGTTGAGCAAAGATAAATCCTGGTGTGTCTCTATCCAGGAAGCTGTGGTCAATAAAGTTCAAAACATCAGAGAGAAGGACAGACTTAAGGGGGTTGCAGATTCACCAACAAATGCTGGGACCTTGGAGAGAGAACTGGCATCGAGCACATTCCTTGCTGCGTCATCGGGCCGGATGCGAGACCCCTTTGTGTTCAAGTCAGTGACAGAAACTAAGGCCTCAGGCATTGTTCCTAAGCTTAAACCTACCACCTGCAAGGGGGATGATTGCCCAGCAATCTTGGTTAAAGACTGTGCTCCAATCTTGATCCTCCTTATTACCACATTTATCAATACACCTTTCACAGAGGAATGTGTGGCGGACATTATTAAACAAGGCTGGATTACACCACTTTCAAAAAAGCCACCTATAGACCTAATTTGCTGTTCCGGCTTAAAATTCTGGATCGAGCTCTGTATCTCCAAGTTCAGGCACATCTTAACAACCAGAACCAGAACATTCTTGGAAAACGTCAGGCAGGAACGCACGTGGCACTACAACCACCATGCTGGATTTGAAAGCTAACATCTTGAAGACCATGGATAAAGGTGGTATTGTCCTCATGATGATGCTGGATCTATCAGCTGCGTTTGATCTAGTCCTTCATACAATCTTCGTCGACAGACTCTCTCATTCAGCCACTTTTACACCTTCCACGGCTTGGTAGTGAAATCCTTTCTGTCTGATCGGTCGGCTAAAGTATTTAGTGGGGCCAAAGCCGCTAACGCCTTCAATGTGCCTTGCGGGGTGCCACAGGGTTCATGTTTATCTGCAACCCTATATAACATCTTTACAAAACTCATGTTGAATTTCTGGATGTTAAGGGGGTTACCTACACTAAATAGGATGATGTCACTCAGTGTCTTATCCTCATTTCTGGGGATTATAAGAAGGACACTGAGGTCATCAGTGAGGTGCACTTCGTCATTCAGCACTGGCTCATAATGGGTTGGCACTTAATGACTCCAAGACAGAGTTAATGCTGGCAGGTACCGCTGCATGACTCCAGAAACTTGGACCCGGGTATAAAAACTTTAATATTGTGGGATGTACTATCACTACCTCAGGCAAAGTTAAAATGTTATGTGTCTATTTAGACACCAAAATATTCATGAAGGTCTGTATGAATACCATTGTTTCGACCTCAGCTTACTATCTTAAGCCGTTGAGCCAAATTAGACCCTTTCTATCGAAGGTGAGTTGTACATAGCAAGGGCTTTTATCAGCACTAAATTGATTAATGCAGTAGTCTGTTGTATGGAACAAGTAGGGGCAATGTTGCTAAATTGCAGGTAATACAAAACAGTGCTGTTCGAATTGTTGAGAGATTTGGAAGAAGAAATCATGCGTCTCAGGCTAGGCGTGCAATTCATGGCTGCCTAATGGAAGCTTGGATAACCTTTCGTCTTCTTACCCTCACTCATAAATGTTTATTTGGTATTAGCCCCAGTTATTCTTCTGAGAGAACATCCTGGTTACCTGTTCGGAGAATCTTAAAGTCTCATTACGCCAATCTCTTGGTCGTGCCGAGAATTAATCTGGTGTTGGGCAGACAGTGCACCTTTGACTATAGCGCTCCTAAGCTTTGGAATGCTGTGCCACCCGATTTGCGGGGCTGTCATCTTCTGGAACCTTTTAAACGAGCCTTGAAGGCTCACCTTTTTAATTAATTAACTTGTTTGTTCTTCTGGCTATGATTGTCTGCATGGTTCTGTTCCCATGTTTGTTTGTGTGTGTGTGGGTGTTCTTTGTTTTTGTGGGCACCCTGATGCCTCTGGGCTTGTTTTTGGAATGGTACAAATAAATAAATAAATAAATAAATAAATACTTTACTTACTTCCTCTTCAGCAATTTGAGCGGAGCCCAAGGATCAGACTGAGCAGTAGTAGAAGAGATATCTCTCTCAGCATTAGATGTGTAAAAATGACAAATATGAGATTATTGGGAGAGACCCTAACTAGAAGGAAGGGGGAGGCTGCTTCTGCTAACACCCATACAACTTGGTGAGTTGTTTGGTGCATCAGCAAGCTACCCGAAAAAGGGGCACACACAGCTTTTGCACTTCTTGCATATACTTTCATACAACACCATTAGTAGCTCTCTTGGTGCCTTTACGTTGTTGGAAGCATGCAGCTTTCAAAAGTGTCATATTGCACCTGGACTCAGGCTCCAAATGCCCTGATGCCATATCCCCGTTATCACTTTTATTCTCTTTTTCCTTGCCCATGTGTTGTTTTTCCCCTCCCTTAATTTTCTTTGCCTCCTGAGTCAACTGCCAGGCCCCATGTATGGATTATATATAGGGCCCTGGGGAACCTCCAAAGCTAAAAACATAAAGTCAGCAAGAGAACGACCAAAGGTGTTGCAGTTGGTGCAGGGTTGCAGGAGCATTTATAGATCCTCTTTGAGGAATGTACATTTGTCAGCACCCTGCTGGTCCCACAAAAGAAAGCTGATGAATACCAATTGATATATCAGCTATCACTCTCAGAAAAGAGCTCTGTGAATCACCATTCGGACAAGGAGGCATGTACAAGATCCTACACCACCTGTGATTCAGCAGTGCACACAGTGAAAGTGGGCGGGGCCCTACTAGCGAAAACTGGCATTAGATCAGCATTCAGGCTGCTATGAGTTCATCCAGACAGTTATCCTCTTATGGGTTTTGCAAGTTACTGGTTGTACTACTTTGACTTCTGTTTGCCAGTGGGTTGCACAGGTTACCCTGCTGTCTTTGAGTGCTTCATTAACTTTTTGGAATGGCCTGTGAACAGGACAGTGGACTCTAAAAGGGTCTTGCATTATTTAGATGACTTCTTGTTCACAGGGATAGAAGAAGAGGGCACATGCTCCAGGCTAATTTATAGTTTCGGAGCAATTAGGAACAATGAGCATGACGATTGGAGTCCTGTTGGCGCATGATAAATGAAAAGGACCTACCACCTGCCTTGGCACAGGAATCCCACTTACTAGTGGCTAAGATAGCTACCTTCACAGAGGCCAGGGGAAAGTGCCTACGGAGCAAAAAAGTGATGATAGGACAGAAGCAGTCTTTCAAAGGACAGCTCAACTTTGCACCAGGGTTGTGCCACTGCTTAGGCTGTGTTTGTGACGAAAGCCTAGGGCCAATTTTGTGATTACGATACAAGTAGTATTTTATGGGATTGAGAAAAGGGGTGAAGGAGGACCTGAAAGTAATGGATGAGTACCTGGTTAATTTCACTGGTGCCTCCTTATTGAGGGGGTAACAGAACAGTGTTCAAATGTAACTTTTTCGCCAGGGAGCATTGACTTAGGTGCCATTCTGGGGAAAAATATGTTCCACGGGATGGCATGAAGCAGAGGCTTTACTCCATGTTGGTAGCACCCACCATTTGGGAGGAAAGTTGGACAACAAAGACATAGGGGCCGATTCATGGAATTATCTGCAAGGAAAATAGGGTACTTGCGTGCGCAACTCTGCGTAAATCTGCCATTGCCGATTCATGGAATCCGATGTGCTGTACTTTCCCTGGACTTGCGTGGATTTCACGCTGGCTAGGTACATCTCTGCGAGCTGTCGGTGGACTTGCGCAAGTCTCCGAGCAGAGCGTGGACGTGGCCTGCGCAGAGGGGGAGGAACACCAACAATGAGGGAGCACTTGCGAAAAAGTGGGCATTCCGAGGAACGGCCTGCAGGCAGTCCCTCGCACATCTACTGTTGCGCAGCACGAGGCGTATTAGTGGATTTGACCGTGCAACGTCTTGGCTTGGAAATGGCCACCCAAAGGCAGGCACAAGTATACTTGCGCGTAGGATTTTCAGCGTGCAGGTGGGATTGCATGTTGGATTTTGGGGTGCATGTACTCAATCGGGGTGCCGATGTAACTTGGGGTGGAGGAATGTTTTACGTGGTTTCGCAGGCAGATTTCCCGAGTTACTGCCAAGTTATGATTTTTATAGGCATGTTGTCGGGGTGCTGGATACAGTTACGGGGGGATCTGTGAAGGTTCTCAGAGTCACATGCATGCTTATGGGGGAGCCCACGCACTGTTTGAAGGGTACGGGTATTCGTGCCGGGGGAGCGCACAAAGGTAGCTGATCTGGCAGTTTTTTGCTTTGCGTGTGGGTGTGTCGGGGGCGTTCCAGCCGTGACTTCCGAATACGGTTACTGATGATCATCCATAATAAGGGTGAAACCAGGTATGTAGTTCTCATGGCAGCCTTGCAAATGTCTGTCTTGGGTTGATTAAGCTATGCATAATGCAGAAATGCCCTCTTAGACAAAGACAATTTCCTGGAGAAAAAGGTTTGCATTTGAGCTAATTTGCATAACCACAATGCCTTGCTGTTGTGGCTCAGGAGGTGATCTTCCAGCAATGGCTACTAGGTGGTGTTGTGGAATGTGCGACTTGGCTCAAATGGACTTTCCTATTTTCACATTTCACGTTTTTCTTTCCAGGCCTTGGTACAATTTGGAGTATCTGATTACAATGCATTGGCTAGCAGAGGAACCAATGGTGATATTATTTTATGGGCATGAGAGCAAACAAGGTGTAAGTCCTGGGCAGCAGTAAGGGTCTGTGACAAAGCCAGTACCGTGGGCTTGTCAAAGAGGGAAGGGAGAGTCTTGTTGCAAAACAAGCTGGTTGCCTGACCCGGAGGGCAACGGCAATGGTTGACAAGACCCCCAGTCCCTGTGCCCTCTTCCCATTCCGAGATGTTTCCACGCAGACCACTTTTGACGCATGCCATACCTCAGCAAGACACTGATCGCACAATGCCCAGTGCAGGAAGGAAAAAGAGAAGCTGCCAGAAGGAAGTAGGACTGCAGGGCCACTGAAGAGCACAGGAAGCACCGATGCTGTGAGACCACCGAAGAGAGAGGCAACGGTCCCGCACAGCAGCAGCACAGGGAGGTGAGCGAAGTTGCGGGAGGGAGCAGGTGAACCTTTGACTAAGTATGCATGTCCACCAGCAAACCCGAAGGGAACAAGACCCACCCTGCCCAATGACACTTACCTGTAGACAAACCCAAACGGAGAACCAAGAAACAAACATAAATAACGGACTGTTTCAGCCACCAGTTCCACTGCGTGGGAGGGCCACGCAGGAAGAGTGAGTAGGGCTGTGTCCCCTATTTAAATCATCATACTCTATGCACACTCCCTCTGGGGAAAGGAATGGGTAACATCAGACTCCTACTCAAAGTGGCCCTGCTTAAAGTGAACACAACACATCTTGGTAGTTTAAAAGAAAACAATGAATTGTTATTTTATGCTGCAGACTTTGAATATGAAAATGCGGCTACTTTAGAGACGAATATCAATAAAATATTAATCATTTCAAGACGAAAGCCAAAGGATGGGACTGGATTCATAATTGGTTTGCAATAAAAGCAAAGGCCTCGGTAAGAACATTTTTGGACATCCCATTCGTTTTGGCACTAGGCACAAATATATCCAGCACTTCCCAGATAAAGGGCTGCAGCAAATATATTAATATTTTCGATTGATTCTGCTTGAAACCTTGGAGGTTTTGGGCCCTAGAATGGGGACTATTAAATCCAAAAGGTACTGGCACTTATGCAACCGAAGAAATTATCTAGGGACCATTGCACGTCTTATTATAAAGTGCAGTGTCCTAGCGGAGGAGAGGTTTCAATATTTTGATAAATGTCTATATAATTATAATTCCTTAAGCTCGGAAAATTCTGGTCTTGTTGCATCAATGCACAAATCAACTTAGGTCTAGCCCTTACTCACTTTTGGCTCCATATACAAAAGAGGCTACAAAGTACAAACAAAGACTGTGGGTGATCACATTCTCAATGACAGTTAATGTGCATGGCCCTCATTACGACCCTGGCGGATTTTTTCCGCCATCGGCGGACTTTTCCGCCATGGCGCAAAGTCCCTTTACGCCATGGCGGATGGCGGACTTACCGCCCCATTCCGAGGTCGGCGGGGCGGTAAGTCCCCATTGACCCATTTACCCTTCCCCATTCCCATTTCGGCCCCATAGGGCTCAATGGGAGTGGGGAAGGTGTTAATTACGCCACCGTACACTACGGTGGCGTAATTAACACCGAGGTCCCATAGCGCCATGGATTTTTACGCCCGCAAAAAGCGGGCGGAAAAGTGACCATGGCGCTCTGGGAACTCGTAGTTGGCGGTAAGGGGTCGGCGCAGCTAACGCTGGCGCAAACCCCTTACCGCCAGGGTCCTAATGAGGCCCCATATATATTACAGGAATGTGATGCTGTTTTATTAATGTAATGTGGAATGAATGTATTAATGAATTTCTATTATTGCTAATGTAATGCTCTAAGAAGTATTGTTCTTAAATGGATATACTCTGTAAGGTTTAATTGTAACCATATCACAGTAAAAGAAAAAAAAGAAAACAAGAGACCAGATTGCCTAGGAAAAGCTGTCCAATCAGTAAAGGGGAAGGGAGATTTAAGCAGGGGACAGGAAACAGGAAGTGTGGACTAACTGGGTAATGTCAGCAGCGGAAGTGGAGGTGGACCAAGAGGCCAGCAGAAGGAAGGAGGAAGCACTGGCTTGTGGGGGAGTTTTGCGCAGCAGGTGAGGTATTGGTTGTGGGAGTGAAAGTTGTTCTGCAGTTTTGTTTGTGTGCTGAAGGAGACGTTGTAGTAATAGGGAGAGGAGTGGTGGCAGTAAGAGGAGGAGAGGTAGTATTAGGGGTTGGAGGAGTGGTAGTAGTGGGAGGAGGAGGAGTGGCAGTAGTGAGGGGGGAGGAGTGGTTATAGTGAGAGGAAGGAGTGGTAGCAGTGATGGTAATAAGTCAGGATGAGGAGAAAGGGTTAACATCAAAGGGTGGGAGCAAGAGAAAAGGGGAGTGAAATATTGGAGGGACAGGAAGTTGGTGAGAAGAAGGCAGGGGAGGAGCAAGTAGAATAGAAGAGAGATGTAGGCGTGGAGGTGAGTGGAACTAGGTGAATCTTACTGAGTAGCTGAAAGGCACAATTCCTAACTTTCCCATTAGAACACTAACATCTGATTTAAGTAGGGACAGTGTTGAGAGCCATTGTTTCAGGGAGCCACAAGTAGCCCATGATAGCCACTAGACAACAGGGGTTGCCACTTAGTAGCACTAACATTGAGATATGGATGCCCGGGTTAAGGAGGAAATCCCACCAGCAGTGCTCTAAGTGTTTGAAAAGAAGTAGTGGAACTATGCTCCCTACTGGCCTGCACCGCTTCCCACAGACCCTATTGCCGCGCCCCCTCCCATGCACAATAAAAACCCCAAAAGACATGTGCCTGCTCTTTAAGAAAACGTCCCGTGCAGTGCACAGAAAGTGCAATTTTCAACTTCTTCCTACACTTTTATTTTAAAACGAAACCGTTCTGGGCCTTTTTCTTTTTTAAATAAAAGCATAGGAACAGTAAAACTTAATTAAAATAAGTATAGGAGCACCGCTCCCGCCCACTTCGACCACTGCCCACCAGAAGACAAGAGAGAGGGCTGGCGCTAGGGCCCGCACAAATTTACTAAAGACCCTCTACCATCCTTGAGATTCGGAGTGATTTATGTGCCATGCATGACAGGTGGCAGCAATCAGAGCAAAGGCTCAGGGCAGTTTGTGGCTTCCCAATGGTTTTGTGGTTAGGAAGAAAATGGCCAGCTTGACAGGGATATCATTTGCTATTTTGGAAGGTTTTCTTTACAATTTACAAGGGGTGTACAGGGAGACTTTTGAGGTGGTTCTTATCTCGATGCATTTTTTACTGGCACGTTTTGTGTCTACTGGGGTTACTGAACTTGCAGTGCCCAATAGAGAAGCTGGAAGGAGCCGGGTGGCACAATGGGAAGATCGTTGGCTGGAGGAGGACAGTACCGGCTTCAGGAACCCTTCGTCAAAAACAGATCAGAGTGGTAAGGGAGTACAGGTCTCGCTGAAAGCCAATACAGCAGGGGGCACTTGCCTAGTTGCCATGGCAAGAAATTCTTTGCAAAGGTGGCCGTCAAGCAGGGGAGGATTGCTCGTACACAAGGATGGGACACTGCCCTTTGTCCATAAGTTCAGCACAGTACTGACAAGTGGCCTGGTGTCACATTGGATTGGACTGAGCCAGTTATGGAACAGGTTTATGGAGCATCTGAAGCTGCAGAAGCAGGTCTTATGGGGAGGGGGAAAGCAATATAGAAAGTAAGGTACTGGCATTCAGGCTGCTATCAGCCCTCCATTAGCCCCCTTGCTGAATTAACAAATGGAATTCCTCTGGTCATCAGCAATGGGGCCCAAGGGAATTCCCTCTCATTTGCTTTCCTGCCGAAGGTTGTTTGAGGAGAGGCACTTTTCCCCTGGCAAGGAACATTTTGCGGGATGCTGATGGCATCTGAGATGAATGACGAGCCATGAGGGTACAAAAAAAAAGATTTTAAAGTACAAGACATTCCCACTCCCAGAGTTTATTTTTGAAAATGCTCCCGTTCAATCTTCTTGAGGAGAGGGGAATTCGTTTTACTAACTACGCAGATGACACCCAATGCGTGATTCCCCTCTCTGGAGCATACACTGACGATGCCGTCAAGATTAATGAGGCATACAAAGTGGTTCAGACATAGATGATACAGAATGGATTGGCACTAAATGATGGAAAGACCGAATTAATGGTAATGGGTTCCCCAAGCAGAATTCTGAAGCTAGGCCCAGCATATCGACACATGCAGCTGGCTGGCTGCAGAATCTCGACCAAACAGGACGTTAAGACCTTGGGAGTTATTTAGATCACACTTTAAATATGTGGGCTCAGGTGAATAGACGTATCTCTACCTCGGCATACTATATCAAACTTCTGTCACAGTTACGCCCTTTCTTGACAGACAAAAGCTGTGCGACAGTGGCCAGTGCCATTGCAGGCACCGAAATTGAATACTTTGGTAGTCTACTGGTTGGCATTAGCAAATTATACAGCTCAGTGCGGTCAGAGCTGTGGCAGGTCTTAACAGAAGAGCGTATGTGTCCGAAGCCAGATAAAGGCTGCATTGGCTGCCGATAGAGGTGAGAATTTCTCGGCATTAGCAAATTATAAGGCTCAGTGCGGTCAGAGCTGTGGCAGGTCTTAACAGAAGAGCGTATGTGTCCGAAGCCAGATAAAGGCTGCATTGGCTGCCGATAGAGGTGAGAATTTCTCTTTGCCTACTCTCTATCACTTACAACTGCCTCTCCAGCACGAGCCCCTCCTAACTTTCAGAAAGTCTAAGAATAAAACCTGAGATTAGGTCCTTGTCAAACACGTTTAAATTGCAGGCTTTGAAATGCCTGACGATGAAATGACATGGAACCCCAACCACCAACGTATCTTCCCTTTGCGGGGCAAGGGGCTTATTTCCCCATCAAACTTCCTTATATGGATGTATTTCTCATCAGTGAGCTTGAGTGTCGTAACCAGTAGTGGGGAGGGTGCAGTACCAGTTGAGGCACCTGGTGACACCAACTTCTGTGGAGTCTGCAGGCTCGTGCTTAGCCACCTACCAGAGTAGGCACATTACACAACTAGAACCGAGAGCTCCACCAATGATATTATCTCATCTCTGTGCCCCCTAGCATAGTCTGCCTGCTGAGGGAAACAGAACCGAGATAGGCTGCTAATCTTTTATCGCATCATAAACTGACCCATTGAGTGAACCTAGCCAAGTCATTAGTTACAGAAACTGACCATGAGGTAGGCCCGGTCACAGGAAGGAACAGGGCTTTGCCTCAGAAACACATTAAGACCCCGGACGCCCTGTTAGGTGGCAACATGTTGTGTCAGGTGGAAGCAGGTGCACTCATTTTAGCAGGCTTTCCCCCTGTTAATTGGACCCACTAACATATATAATAGTGCCCTGGTTACAACCTATTTTGACTGCAACCCAAGTTGTGGTGTCTTTCTTTGCGCACAAATCTATTTCTGTGTGTGCATATGCTTTCGGGTGTGGATGGGCACTGAGGCTGGAGGGACAGCTTGACTCACAATGCAGGTTCCTGCTTCTGTTTCTGCTTTGAAGGCCCATGCGGTTTCCTATTCATGCATCGGCTTCTGCGTCTTTCCATTGTTTGCGAGCAGACAAGAAGGCTGAGGGGGAAACAACAGCTTGCTATTTATGAGTCGCTTTTGGCTGGGAGACAGTCGTAATGAAGAAAATTCAATTTTATGCTGTCCTCAGAGTCAATATGTTAAATATCTGATATGCACAGATAATGACAGCTTAATTGAAAAATCAATGCCCGCTATTGTGTGGCTGGAGAGCAGGCGCTCCATCTCCGTCGGGGGGAGAAAGGCACAGGCCTCGCGTGCTCGCCCTGGAGACCTTCATAGCTCACGGAGGCACCGCAAGTATCGACTGCCAGGGCTCGGCCATGCTCGTGTCCCTCTTTCAGACTGTCTTTGTGAGCGATCGGAGATCATCCGCCGGTTTCATTAAAATCTGGGTTGTTTTTCATGTTGAGTTCTGCGTTCATCAACTCCCTCCCCACTCTGGCTTCTTGGACAGTTCTTTTATGTGTCTTGCTCGACCCACCCCCGTGAGGTCTCATGGTTACAGAGACAGACGGGATGTATGGACCCGGCTCGTCACAACGCCCCACCGCCTGGTGGTAACGATTGCTGCTACAGATTTTATGCCAAGTTGTAGTTAATGACACTGGTGCACAATTTGTTCCCTGAAAAGCGTTAAGACATTGGCCAGGCAGAAGCTTAGGGAAGTGGGTCTTGCATTGTAGCAAAAGGTCACCTTCATTAACTGCAGAGTCTCCATTTTGGAACAATGCACTGAACACCTAGTCAGTGGAGGTTCAGTAAAATGGACGACTAGATGGAAGAACATTGCTAGATGCTACAAAATCACGGACGGCCAGGGTCCCCCTTCCGGATTTATATTGTCAGCCCAAGACTTTACCCCACCACTTACCAGGTCACATTTTCAATCTCGTTCCATGTTCACTGCCTTCGTGAATCCTCATGCGCCGTGCTACCTAACATTTGCTAGCACCGCCACTAGCACGACATTACATTAAAGGTCGTGCTAGTGGTAATTGTTTTGCAGGACACTTTTCTGCAGCTCTCATTCCCTGCTCCTTCCGCCATTTACCCTTTATTGTTTGGGGTGCCTATTAATTCTCCCACGCATTGAATGGGGGACACCCCCATGGGAAGGGTGACCAGATTTTGAAAATAAAAAACCGTGTGAAGTAGGACAACAGCTTCAGCGGTGAAACTGTACTCCTCTATGTGGGTGGCCTGTCCCGTGTCATGTTGCAGCTCTTGTGGTCCAGGGGTTATTTTAAGTTTAAAAACCGTGTCTGCGATTTGGGGATCGGGTGGATACCATCCCGGTTTTTGGCCGATGGAAAAATCATGATATCCGGCCAATAACCGGGATGGTATCCACCCGATCCCCAAATCCCGGGATGGGATTTTTAAACTTAAAAAAGTCTCGGGAACCCGGGACAGAGGTGCAAATACCTGGACAGTCCCGGCAAAATCGGGACGTCTGGCCTCCCTACCCATGAGCTCTGTTTTCTTTTATCGGGTTGCGAAGTCCTTTACTGCATGTTTTACTTTTTGGCTTTTAATACCAACTAGCTGGTGTAATTATGGCTGCAGCTAGCTATGCAGGTGACAATGAAAGAATTCTTCTTACGTGAAAACCATAGCCATGCGTTACTGGCTTGAACAATGAAGGCGGACGGACTCTCTTTTAAAGATGGCGTCCTGCATTTCTGCCCCATTGCATTTTAGTGGAATGGATCAGCACTATGCTGCATGCCTTTTCAGTTTAATGCGATGCTCTAACTTCGAACCAGCGAAACACATGAAAAGAGAGAGACATGTCCGAACATTGCCAGGATCTGACTGAGGGATAACACAATCCCCAAACAAAGGTCGAAGGTTTTTTCAGGGATTTTTAAACCACCCTGAGTGTACCGGAGCTGCAGACAGAAATGTCAAGAAATGCGAGGTAGAGTTGCATTCTGTGCCTAATGGGTAACGTGCCACTGTCTAGAAACCCATGCATCTGAACACGTGACAGTAACATGATGAAAAAGATCTCCCACATGAATATAAACATGGCAGCGGCCATCTTTAATGCTGCTAAACAGGCACTCAGCTGAAGCATGCTTTGTATAGTTTTAAAACTTTGCATAAGCGATTTTACCATTTGGCTTGTGCTCAGTCATTGTCAAAGGATTCAAGCGAGTGAAATGTAAGTCAAAGGGAATATTATTTTGAAAATATTCAACCAGACGTAAGGCGAAAGTAAACACTGGAGCTATTGATTGATGGCCTTTAGCAAGACTGTTTTTGAATTAGCTAGACTCAAGTTTAATGGGTAACTGGGGGACTGAGTGTGCATGTGAAAATATGGACTTGGCTAAATCTTGAAATGTTCACACACTTGTGCAAGTGGCCTGCATGCCTGAGTGAGAACAAAGCCCACCTTTGTTCTGTGACGTAGAGCGGTGTTGCTTGATAACTCTACAACCATACATTAGATCCATCAGGAAGCCAAACACCTCTCTTCAGATTTGGAACATAACACTGAATGTGCGTATGGGTTTGTATGGTATTTAAAACCCACTCATGCTGTCAAATGGCTGCTCCAGAGTGTGTTTGGAAAGGTATGTTAAATGAGAGCCTAGGGTGGCAAAAACCTGGTACCAGAAGCCCCATGCCCAAGAATTCTCGAGGATGTACACACAGGTGGAGTGGGAATAAAGCACAATATCTGAGAATGGAGAATCAGGGTACTTTAAGAGCCTAGACCCTAAATGTGCCTGAAAGTATTTTCACTCGGGTTAGAAATCTGATTCCTCTTCCTAAGTTACTTCTGCCATGAGGACACCTGCGAGCTGGTGGACTATTGCCGGACACTTCTATGCTCAGTCCCAGCTATGGGCATTCTAGGGTCATGGCCGTAACACATATTCTTTCATCCGTTACGTAATGGTGGATTTGACCAATTCGTCCAAGGGGTTGATTCTCATCACTACTTACTCCTTCCAATCATTCCATGAGAGAAAAAACATGATGCTGGGAAGTTTGTGCTCTGTCATTCTAATATGTCTAGGAATCTATGACATAGGTTTGTTTATATCTGCCATTTTCTGAATCCTAGGCCTTTCTCCCACTAGCTAGGAATCTAAAACATAGATGTGTTTATATCTGCCACTCTGTGAAAACTAGGCCTTTCTTTCACTATCTAGGAATCTAAGACATAGGTGTGTTTTTAGCTGCATTTTGTGAAACCCAGGCCTTTCTCCAGGCTGTAAAGGAATCTCAAACAAAGGTCTGTTTATTACTGCCTTCTGTGACAACTAGGCCTTTCTCCCACTATCTAGGAATCTCAAATTTATCTGCGTCTATATCTGCCACTCTGCGAAACCTAGGCCTTTCTACCACTATCTAGTAATCTCAAAATCATCTGTGTTTACAATTGCTATTTTGTGAAACCCAGGCCTTTCTCACGCTTTCGAGGAGTCTCAAATTTAGGTGTACTTATATCTGCCACTCTGTGAAGTCTAGGCCCTTCTCCCACATTCCAGGAATCTCAAATTTAGGAGTGTTTATATCTGCCATTTGGTGACACCTAGGCCTTCAACAACCGTCCAGGTACATCTGGCTACCCGCTGAAAGCAACTAACCATAGCTTGATCACTACCCAACTAAATAAGAACCAAGGTCAGGTTGTTCAACTCCCAAAACCGACCGATAACCCAACTGCCTACTGTCTCTCCAATGCTTAATATCCCAACACCACTGCACTTAGACCCTCCACCCACATGAAATAGAGATACAAAATCCGAATCCACTATTTAGGCAGCCACCCGGGAAACCCCCAGCAAACTACCTGAACCCTAGAACAACCCAAGCCCTGAATCCCCAAAATATCTAAAAAATCACTCACACGCAGACACCCTAGCCAATCTACAACAGCAGCCCACTATATCACAACTACCTCACAAGTACCCCGTATTATAATTATGTGCAAAAGAAGCGAGGCCACATAGTGCACTGCGCAATCACAAGGCAAAAAGAACAAGACTCAACACCATCCAAACCACAAGAGATCCTACAGGTGGGCTACAGCCCCTGTAACCCAAAGCAAAAAGGAAAAACAAAAACAAAAAACCTATCCCTGCGACCAACTAGGGCGAAAAGATGCCCCGACAGAGAACAGGACGCTGCCAAAGGAACACGGAACAAGGAACAATCCCAATGGAGCCTCTCCCTCTTCCAGTAGAAACTGCCTTGAATACAGAACACACGCCTGCAAACCCCACGACCAACAGAACAAACGTCATGAGAGGAGAAAAAGTCCCTATATCTAACACCCTACCTCGCAACTGCCTCCACACTGCAACACCCCAATGCCACTGGCAGTTCTAGGCAGACCAAAAACCTATTTGGACCGCGCAGGAAAGGAAGAGAAGATCCGAGAAGAGAAAGGAACGAAATCCACACCCTCACTCCCTATATCACAAAAAGACAAGGGCAGCATCAACAACTACATCAAAACATAGAAGATGAAGAAGTAGAAGATTTCTCAAAACACAGCTATCAATCTAACAGAACTATCCAACGACAAAGTTGAATTTAGCTGGTCCGATAGCATAGCGAGTAGAGCGCTTGCTTTGACATCTGTGCTGAGCCTGCTGACGCAGGTTCGAATCCCGACAGGGCCAAAGTCAGCCTTTCAACCTTCCGAGGTCGATAAATGAGCTCCACACACCGTGGGTAATAATAAGCAGCACTCAGATACCTGAGGGTTCGCAGCGCTATATAAATGCTAAATTATTATTATTATTATTATTATTATTAAAGTAGAGCCCCTAGAGCTCCAATCAATTTGGGTATGCAAAACAGAAGAAACCCAACAGAACTACTGCAAGACAAAACAGACAAAAAATCAAATCAAACATAACACTGTCAAAAAGATCAGTTGTAATCTAATCAACGCAAGATCAATGTCCAAACATGCCATAGAGATTTTTGACCTCCTGTGCCAATGGGGTATTGACATCCTATTCATGACCGAAACTTGGAAAGAAGAAAATTATAAATTCACACTCCACAACTGTCTCCCTGACAACTTCAAGTGCTCACAGGCAAACAGAAAAAACAAAAGAGGAGGAGGAGTGGCAGTGGCTTACAAGGAACACCTGAAAATTAAAACGGATGAACCACTAAGCATCGAAAACTGAAAATCCCTAATCGTTCACCTAACAGCAAACCCCAAAACAAACCTCACATTTCTTCTAGTTTATAGACCACCGACATATGATGCAACCTTCGTGGATGCCTTCACAGAAGCCATTACCAACCTAGCTATTGAGCAGGAATACCTGATAATCCTGGGAGGCTTCAACATCTGGTTTGAAGAAGAAACCTCTAACTCACAAAAACCACCAGCGAAAAACCTCATCACCATGGCACCACCAATACAGATCCTCTGGAACGACCACCTCATCGTCCCTTTCGTAGTCAAGCTACCCAGGACAACAAACAAACAACCGGATAGACTGACCACCATCATGAAAAGAAACTGGAGGACCGTCAAAGCAAACAACCTAATAGAACAACTGGAAACTAACAATCCATTCGACAATGCCCCTGGACGAACCTGACCTCGACAAAAAAACAGAACTACTGCACAAGTGGATCGCCAAAAAACAATCAACGACATCTCCAAGGAAAAACCTTTCACCCTATCACGCTAAAGAGCAACAATAAAATGGTTTATCCCGCTTCTCAGTGACATGAAAAGACCAAACAAGACACTTGAAATAGAGTGGAGGAAAAAATACGACCGGACAAAGAAATTAAAATTCCACGACAAATCCACTTGTACAAAAAGGAAATCCACAAGGCCAAAAAGAAATTCTACGACAACCGAATCTCCAAAGCTGCCAACACTAAAAAAGAACTGTTTAACATCATAAATGAAATGAAAAAAACCCTGACTGCAACAACACACCCATGCCCTCACTGAACTGTGCAGCCATCTTGCAGATCACTTCAAGAACAAAATCAATGCCATCTACCAAATCATACAAAGCAGACCAATCTACCACAACATGCAACCGACCTTGCCAGCCGAGGATCGTCCGAACAAACTACAAAACGTTCCCCAAATATCAGCAGAGACATTCGTCAAGCTGGTGAGAAACAGCAACAAAGCCGGCTCCCCCATGGATCTCTGCCCCCCCCAGACATGCACAAATCAATCCTCACGCAAGGAGCACCCATGGAACACTACAGAAATCTTTTCAACCAATCACTATTAACAGGGAAAGTACCGCGATCATTCAAATCGGCATATATCAAGCCGCTCCTCAAAGACACAGGAGGCAGTGTGGAAGATCTCCACAACTACAGACCCATCTCAAACATCCCCTATCCAGCAAAACTGCTCGAAACCTATGTATATAGAACAATACAAGATTACATAGAAGAACAACTACTGCTGTACCAGGCACAAGTAGGCTTCAGATCGATGAGAGGAAGAGAAACAGCACTGCTCTCAATCTGGGACGACTTGAAGGCTAATGCAGACTTGGACACAAGCGCCGCTCTAATACTCTGGATCACTCAGCAGCATTTGACAGAGTCAACCATGACATCCTCATCAGGAGAAAGGAAGAAATAGGAATCACAGACCAAGCCTTATGCTGGATTACATCTTTCCTAACAGATAGAACAGAAACCGTCTGGATCAAATCCTTAAAATCCACCCCAAGGAAATCGACCTGTGGAGTGCTGCAAGGATCCTCCCTATCTCTGCTGGCTCCACTAATCAAGCTCATTAAACGATATGGCCTCACATGCTACAACTACGCAATGACACACAAATCATCTACAAAGTACAAAACACATGCAAAGAAAACACAAATCTCCAAGAATGCCTACATGAACTCTAGGGCTGGATGAACACAAATAACCTCAAACTCAACCCTGGCAAAACAGAAATAAGGGTTATATCCAAAAACAGCCACTACATCCCATGGCCAACAGAACTAGGAACAGCACTGACACCACCAACAACAGTAAATAACCTCAGAGTAGTGATGGACAACAAACTAACACTTGAGCCACAAGTAAATGCTATAATCAAGAAATGCTTCTCCCTCCTCCACACAGTAAAAAGGATCCTACCGTTCCTCTCCTTCACCCACAAAACACTCACCATCATCGCACTCATCATGTCCAGAGTAGACTACGCCAAAAGCCTGTATCTAGGAATGCCAGAATGGCTATTAAAGAAACTTCAGCATATCCAAAACACAGCAGCCAGACTCCTGCTACAAACTACCACAAAGAGAACACATTAGCCCAGCACTGAAAATACTACAGTAGATACTGATAAAACAGGGAATAATGTTCAAAACAATGTGGATAACGCACATAGCAATCCACGGCAGAGGAGCAGAGTTCCTAAAGAAGAAAATAACCATCTACCACCCAGCAAGACCACCCAGATCAAGCTACGACATTCGCCTAGGACCAAAACCATAAAATAAAAGAACATTTGGAGGAACACCTTTCTCACACCTGGCTCCTAAAAATTTGAATTCCCTACCACAAAACATACGCAATACAAGGGATCATCTGGAATTCAGAAAATGACTAAAAACGTTTCTCTTCACCCCAGAATCAGAAGGGAACGAGAAGGAATCATACATTCTGGCAGAAACAGGAAGCCCAGGGAGGGACCTACAATCCATTGCCTAACCATCCCCTAATGGTGGGCGTAGGGAGGACATTTTGGACCACTCATGCACACACACTGCCAAGTTTACAGAGGAATACCACAGAAGGCAGGAATTCTCCACTAGCAGTCAAGAAAGAGACCCATAATCCTCCTAACCTAATTATCTCTAACCCTAGAGCGGAGGGGAACACAACTCCATGACCCATGCCCACATACCACTAGACTTCTACAGAAGATAATTACCACACCGCAACGTACCTGCCAACTAGGATGCCCAAAAACACAGGATGGCCATAGATGCCGACCACAGAAACCAAAGCAAAGAGGTAAGAAAAAAAACCTGCTAATCCAAAACTAAAACCTAATTTTTCTGCAAACTCTTCTACTACAGAAACTCAGATGGCCACATTTCTGCACAGCAAACCGCACGTAGTTCACCACACTGCAACAACATACAAACAACACATAACCATGCACAACAGCACATGGGAATCGCTGAGACTCGAAAATCGCACCTAGGCTCAGCGAACAGTGCAAACCGAACTGAAGCTGCCAACAGAACATCATATCTCACTTTCCTATTCCCACTGCACCCTACTAACTGCTCCCTGTTTCACACCGTCCTTTTTGAGGTCCGCCAGAGAGCCAGGGGACCACTCCGGTGGGGATAGGTCGTGGTACAAGTAACCTTTAACATTAACATGGCATGTGCTGCTCTTATCTGATATCACCAATATCTCCAAAATGCCAAAGTCCATATGTGTCCCAGACACTGCTTTTTCTTCTTATAACACAACTAGCGGGTCTGATAGCAATGTACTTCACATGTCTTTGGCATATCTACCGAATCCTGCGTTTGCATTCCACATGCACTGCTCTGTTAGCAGAACTTGCCTATCTTGGCCACATATCTTTGTGGTATCCACAGCTAAACTGATCACCTCTGCTACTCCAGATGCTTACAATTATCTTGAGCATGCCAATTGGACAATGGATCTGACATGGCTTACACCTCTGGTCATACATTACCAGGAATTTAAATTTGCACCAGGGGAAGGGCGCTCAGCCAATCAGGTGGCTTGAACAGCGGGTGAGAATACACAATCCCCACCTGCTGGTCCAGCCACTCGATGCACTTCCCAGGGTGGTGCTTTTCATTTCCGTTTTTTTCTAGCGTGGGGAGGGAACAGGTAAGCTTTCCCTGTTGCCTCCCCATGTTAGAATCCCCCAATTCCCCTTCCCTCCACCCAATTTACCTGCGGGACCAGAGCCTTGATCTCCGGTCCCTGATGCTCCTCCCGTCTGCACGACGCCATCAAAATAGAAAAGGGAGTACATCCCTTTTCAGATTGGGGAAGCCATTTTGGAACATGTTTTCCATGGCTGCAGTCATCCGAAAAGGGACCTAGTCCCTTTTCCATTTCAATAGAGACAGCCATTATTTTTGCATCGGATGAGGACAAAAATGAACTCTCTGCACTCTGGTAAATCCTGGGGTGCAAATAGCTTTCACGCTCTGACTGGGGGTCGGACATGGGGTTTAACGGCCAGCAGTCTGAGCTGAGGCCCTTGCTTTGATCAGGCCTACCAGAGCTCGAGCCGGCTGCCCGTTACACCCCATGTCCGCCCCACACCCGGGGCGTGAAAGCTATATACTACTTCTTGATCTCACCTCACTTGCCCGTACTTGAAAATCCCTACCTTTTAGAACCAGGCAGTGGGTCATCCTGATTTCCCCATTCTTCATCCATTCTCTCCACGTTTGCAGACCCTTCTTCAGGGCTACTTATGTTATTTAAGTCGTACTGTTCATTTCAAGCAGAGGAGTTGCTGTGGGGGAGTCTGGGTGGGCTATAGCCCTGGGTCATTTGGTTGTAGTCCCAGATAGAAGCTCAGGGACTGAAACCAAAAGGCTAGCTAGCCCGAGTCCCGAAAGTCCCAACATTAGCATAGCCCCGGATCTTTTCCAGACCTAGCAACACCCCTGATTTCAAGTCTAGTCAGTTCTAACTGAAACGACCACCACACTAATTATGTGGGGTGCAGGAAAGATGCAAGGAAGGGGGACAGTGTGGATGGGGCAGAGTTCAAGAGGAGCAGAAAAGCGGGTTCCCCTCACAAAAGAGGCCAATGGTGCAGAGGCCTTCTGGGAAATATCCAGAGTTCCCTTTAGGTAAGTCCACCCGTGGCTGGATTCTTAATTTTGATTGCATAGTTGATAATGTTACTCCTGCATTTTGATATAATAATCATCCCATGGAATATATTCATGAAGATCCTGGCCATTGATGTAGGGGAATTTGATTAGTTGAATAGTCAAAACAGTGTAGTCTTCTCTGGTGATTGAAAATGAGATCTGAGGTGATGCCCACACAAGAGACAATGAAATATTTTGAAAAAGCCATTGGCCTAGTTGGTGAGTCAAAGCAATATATATTTCATAGAAAGCTCTCTTGAAGGAGATTAAGGGGTGTTCATGGAATCTTTCCAATATCTCAGGATTGTCCCAACACAAACCATGATCCATACTCATCTGAACCAACATGGACATCTTTCTACTTGTGGCCCTAATTCTGGAGCACTTCTTATGGTACAATTCTGAGCTGCTCCCCGGGCTTCATAGACTGAGTCAATCTGTGTGTGTGGCACTAGTACATTCTGAGGTTTGTAACCTTCTGATCAACTCCTCACATCATCGGACAGCGACGGGTGACACTTTCCAGAGAAAACGCAGGAAATAATGATGCCAATCATAACCCTGAAAGAGCAAGACGATCTAAAACCGGCAACATGGAGTGCACGTTGTATTTGTCTTCCCATTATATACGTTGGGAGCCAATGTTGGAGCTATATTCTGCGTTAACCCTCGGGTATACCACCAAGAACTCTGGATCAAGACCACATAAAAGAATTTACTGTAGTGCCTCCAGCTACTTTTATTAAGGGACATAGATTGGAAAAAGGTACATAATGAGAATGTCTGATTCACCAGTGCAAGTTCATTTAGCCGACCTACATGAAACCTTACTTCACGGGCAATACAAACCATGAGTCCTAATTATGAGTGATTTAAAGCCTAATAACTAACCCTCCTGAGGAGTGGAAAGCAGAGGTCAAAAGATATACAACACTGCGCCCACGCTCCTACCCTTACTCATCTCCCCTCACCTCTCAATCACAGTGCCCGAAGTCAGCGTCAGTTCAGTACTCTGGACAACAAATCCCAGAATGCACCCGAGTAAATCATTCTGAGGTCTGAATGCTGCAAAACGCTAGAGGTGTAGCTGCAGAACACTTTTGAAATTGACATGGTACATGTAAAAAACAAAAAAAAGAAACAAAGAGGAATACACCACACTTACGGCTGCAGCCTGCCAGCCTGCAGTGGGGAAAAATCCCAAGAAAATGTTCAGTGCACCTGTGGAGTAACCAATCATTTTATACAGTTCTGTTGGTGGTGACGAGGTTGTGTGCTCCGTGGAATCAAGTGTAGGTGTGCTGCAGATTCTTGCACACAGGGGAAGGCCACTTTGGGGGGAATAGGCAGAGGCCTGGATATGTGGTTGCAGTGCGCATGACAACAGTGTGACCGAAGCCATGGCAGGTCACTCTCTCCTCTTTCCCTCTTTCTCTTCCAGAGTCTATGGTGCTGTCAGGAAGGCTTTGTCACAACTCCTCCGCCACTTGATATCTGTTCTTGTCGAGCCCAGTAGGCCCGGATTGGTGCAGATCTCCTAAGAGGACATCTTGGAGATGACAGTTCCTGAGGGCAAAGCATACCATACACATGTCTGAACCACTCCTGACCAGGCAGTCCCCTTCTGTTATCAAGCCCCTAATCCTAGAAGTGTTCCATCGCTGACCATTGCTCAGTGGGCTGCTTATATTATGGCTTTTATGCCCTGCCAGGAGGGCGGACATAGCCTTTAACGGCCCGCCAGCCCGAGCAAAGGCAGGCACGAGCGATGCGAGGGCCTCAACTCAAGGTATTGGCAAAGGAGAGTTGGTCTGCTTACAGACTGCAAAACAAGGCAGTCTGTGCGGTGAAGGGCCTACGGAGGAAGGAACACATCTCGTAGGCAAGGAAAGCATTGCACTGGCTACCTATGGCTGCCAGAATCACCTTCTGCTTGCTTTCTATCACACACATGTGCCTCTATGGCGCAAGCACAGTATACTGCTCCCATAGGCTTTCCTGGCAACTGCAACGCAGAGTGCCTAGATCCAGCAACTCCTTTTTTCTGCATGTACCTAGGGCTAAATTGACTCTGGTTGCTCAAGGGTCCTTTCCCTATGCTGCACCCAAATGCTGAAACGCCCTCCCACCTGATTTGAGGTCCTGCCGTTCCCTTATTAGGTCAAACGTGGTTTAAAGACAATGGGCCTCATTACGACCCAGGCGGTAAGTTACCGCCAGTTTACGCCATGGTGGTTGGCGGACTTACCGCCCCATTCCGAGGTGAGTGGGGCGGTAAGTCCCCATTAACCCATTTACCCTTCCCCATTCCCATTTTTGCCCCATAGGGCATAATGGGAGTGGGGAAGGCGTTAATTACGCCACCGTAAATTACGGTGGCGTAATTAACAACAAGGTCCCTTAGCGCCATGGATTGGTGTTAAAACCTCCATGGCGCTAAGGGACCTCGGAATCAGGCGGTAAGGGTCGGCGCTGTTTACGCCGCCGTAAACCCCTTACCGCCTGGGTCCTAATGAGGCCCAATGGTGTTCCACTAATTTCTTCTTATTCGGTTGGACTTTGCCGTACATATAGTGCCATTGGTTATGTTTTCTGTAGTCCGTCATGTTAGTGCGGCTATACCAACGGATTGTGTCTCAGCAATATATGATAAATAAATAAATAAATACAATTACCTCAAACACACTGCAAATACCCAGCAAAGAATCCAAGCACTGCCCCATCACCAGTAATCCTCACTGAGAACGTCCTATTAGCATCTGTAATCAACATCCAGCAAGAAGCACATTCAGTGAATGGAGCTTTCAGTGTATGGCCTGCAAATGCAGAGCCAGGTAATCAGCAGGCACCAAGCCTAGCTCATAATAGTTTTAAGTATTGCTGGCCAGTAATGTAGTTACCCCATGTGACCAATTACTATTTTTCTGTAGGATGAAAGGAATGAGTAGTGCATAAAATCTCCTACTCACTAGCCCCACACTACTACTACCAGCACTGATCCCAGACATAACGGTGAAACAAGCACAACACGACACAAGCTAGTACAGAAGCAGGCCAAACAGTGGAACTGTGCTACCAAAATAAAAGAATGTCCAACCAAGGTCCTATAACAATAGGATACTTTAATTAAACTAGAAATACAAACAGACTGACAAAAAACTCTATAACTCACCCCTGTAAGGGAAAACACAGACAATGAAGACTTTGCAATAAAGGGAATATTTTCCGCAGCAATTTCAAAGTAACTGAAGCTGTCTTTTAAAGAAAAAGGTAGCTAGTGGGGTTTTACTGGCCTCTATGGCCCTTTAAAGCAGGACGGACGAACAGAGCCACTATCAGTACATTTATTCTTGGTTTGCAGGCTTTTTGACATTCAACCGGGAGTCTGGAAGCTTTTGGCATCGAGGTAGAGTTTAGTCGGGAAGCGGCAAGGACAAGCGCCAATGGTGCAGTGCGGTTTAGCATCAATTTGGGGGATGCTAAAAGCCTTAGCGGGTCTCAGATTTGGGGACGGTGGCGCTTGTCTTCAGTGTTGGGTGAGGTGGTTGACCATCAAGGTTCCTTGTAATAGCTTGGACCGCATTGAAGGTGCCTCAAGTGGTGTCAAAGCAGTTCACAGATGCATCGAGAGACAAGGGTCACACATAATTCTTTGGTTGCTGCTGCACTCTGTCCAATGTCTCTATGGGCAAGGTAAGGTCTTTCTTCTGCACTTCTCAACCAGGAAAGTTTGAAAGGGCGTGTGCAGGGTATGTCACCTAACATGAGCTGGGTTCTCATTTTTACCAGTGGTTTAGAGGCAGTAGGCCTTGTCCAGACAGCAGGTCACTGAGAATAGTCCTTTGGGATGGTTAGGGGGCAGAGCCTGACTTTTCCTTGAACATCCTGTTCTTCATCTCTTTAGCAGAGGACTTTGGAGCACACTGTAATCACAAGCAGGTTCCAGGTGCATCCTTCTTCAAGTTCTCTTCAAGTTCCAAAGATGACTCAATCAAGGGGTGATCTAACCCTCATGTATTGGCAAACGGCCGCTGGGGATTGGTTCCCTTCTATCCTACCATAAGGGATGCAGCCTTGGCTTCTGTGTTCAGAATCTTCTGCCTGGGGATGTCATACCCAAGGTGCTTTTTCTGTAGGAAATGGGGAAGGGGTAGCAAGTTCGGGAGCACTAGGAACATGCAAGATGCTGTATCCCTTCTCTAATTGGAAGTCCTTTCCTGGCTACTCTACTTCACCCCTGCCTCTGTTTGCCTACACCAAAGGGTTGTGTTAGTTACCACCCTGGTTTGATTTCCTTTGGCCTGGCAGTGCCACTCATTTGCAGCACAGGGCATCTCCCTGCCCCATGAGAACAGTTGCTGTCATCATGAGAGGTGATAACCTTTTCCCATGTAAAACAAAGGTTTTTCGGGGGGCTCAGCCAAAATGGTTTGCTTTAGAATAAACAGCCTTAAAAAGAGAGCACACTGGAGCCCCTGACCAGAATGGTTATAATGAACTAATTGATAAAAGAACGACATGACTAGGTTTGGGAAAAAGTAATTGTGGAGTCCCAGATATTACCATAACTTGACATGGCTTATATGTTAATTTCATGCTTTACTTGTAACACTTGGACAAAGTGACATAGTCAAAACCATCAAGTGGTTTCCATTTGTCAAACTGAAATGCTGTTTGACTGGTAATGTGATCAATTGCACTATCACTCAATTGATGCAACTGAATAAATCAGATTCTTAAACAATTTTTAGATTCAAAGCGTTCCTATTAGACACCTATGCAGGCACTGTGCTTTGAAAGCATGGCAGCCGGTATTCATGAAGTATTGTTCTTCTTCCCAGAGGACGGTGTCATGCACCAACATAATCATCGCCAGTGGTGGCTAGGGTATGCTGAGTGATCAGGGAAAGCCCCTACCCCTTTCTGAGCCCTCTAGGTCCCACTTCACCAAACTGCATAGAGCAAGCATCGCCCAATAGCTCCATAATGCAAACCTACAGGATTCTGAAGTGCAAAATGTTTGTAGCAGGACATCCAAAACAGATGCAACCGCCCAGGTATGAGGGCTCGATGACAGATCAATGGAGCCATCTGCCGCCCGTTGGATTCTATTAGCCTTTATTTTTTTTAAGTGGGTGAATAGCCAATGTGTCTTGCCACTAAAAGCAGAATGAGCCCAACGGTGACAATTGTAATTGTAATTGGTTATTTATAACACACTTAATACCCATAGGTTTCTAAGCGTGGACCCGGGGATTGAACTTGTGCTGCTCCACGTAGTCTTGCTTCCAGGACCTGGCGATCAAACCTGTGTTGCTCCACGTTATCTTGCTTTCAAGATGAACACATTGCCCCTGAGCTATACTCCCGAGACAAGTGCAAAAGGAGACCAATGGAAGTCAACGAAATAGGAAAGTTTGATACCCCGGCTGTCATCCTGTGCCATGTCTTTGGGATTTCACATATACAACCAGCTTTCCTTCAAAACACACACATCAAAGACTCCTCAGACAGCATGCTATCAACTGCAATTTCTTGCTAAAAGTACTTGACAGGATAGCAACTGCCCAACTTCAAGCATACGTGGAATCCAGTAATGTACTACATGGTCAACAATCCTGATTTCGCACAGCTCATAGTACTGAGACCGCAATGTTAGACCTCCAGTCACACATGCTAAGCATAGTGTAAAAGGGGAACACTGGTCTCCTCATGCTGCTAGACCTTAGCGAAGCCTTCGATATCTTAGACCATAATCAACTCAAATCGGTTCTAGCGAAGGTCGCTAATTGCGCCCCTAAAACAATTAGCTGGTTAGACTCCTTCTTGTCAGACAGAAAATCCAAAGTTCATTGGGGTAACATCTTTTCATTCAGAGAGACAATTGGCTGTGGCGTGCCTCAAGGAGCCAGCCTGTCTTCACTAATCTTTAATCTGTACGTAAGATTCTTATGTCTGGTCTTTTACAAATTGGGTGACTTTTTCACCAACTACCCCGATGACACTTAACTGGTGGTGGAATTGAGCGGGGACTACGAACAGGATAGCGCAAGGGTGGAAGAAGTCTACAAATCCATTGAGAACTGGTTTAATAACAACTGGTTATGTCTAAATGCACATAAGATGGAGCTAATGGTCTTTGGTCCAAGACATTCCAGAGACAAACTTAACAGCTCATATCAATCCTTCTGCACAAACAAAATCCAAATCAAGGTGGTAGATAGAGTAAAAACATTAGGGATGTATGTGGATTTGTCCATGAGTGCCGAAGCCCGTGTTCTCAAATTAGATAATAACTGTGCATACCATCATCGTCTCCTCAAGTCAATCTGCCTTTACCTGAGCAAAGACAATTGTTCAACAATAGCCAGAGCCACCATCCTATCAAGGCTGGATTATGGCAATGCCCTCGTGCTGCGAGCAAATAAGAGCCATATCGCCAAATGCCAAACTATCCAAAATAATGTGGTTAGGATTATAAAAAAGAAGTCCAAAAAGGAACACATAAGCGGGGATAGAAGGAATCTTCACTGGTTAGCTGTTGAGGAAAGAATTGATTTTACCACCCCGTCCTACCTGAAAAGCAAACTGGTCACGATCGCTCTAAAACAGGCACTCAGATCAGACTCAAAAGGTCAAATCAAAATTGCCAGATTCAAAAAGGCTAACAGACTCGAAAAAGCCTTGCATATGAAAGCAGCCAGGATGTGGAACAACCTACCCATCTCTTTAAGACTAGATCAGAAATACACACGTTTCCGGATAAAACTGAAGACACATTTCTTCAAATGACAAACAGGCCCTAGGAAACTGATACCCCCAATGACTTACTGAATGCCTTGTCCTGTGATTATATGTGTTTTTGTCCCTACGTCTTCATGTCAGCACCTTGATTCTTGCAAGCTTCTGGTACTATATAAACAAACAAAATAAATAAATAAACTGTCTTTCCTATTGAAAATCAGGCACTGGCTTCAGATGCACAGTACAGGCCCTGCACTATCTCACTTGGCAAAGCAAATACCCTGGTTACCAGCCTACCCACCTAACACCTATGTGAAGCATCGACCCTGCTGCTGCCCCATTCATCAAAGGTTTCCAAGATATGATCACAGAGTGCCCCCACTCATTAAACTTGATTGGCTGCACCTTCAAGCCTGCATCCCCTCCAAATCCAGCTGCATCATATACAAAGCTGCAGCCGGGCATGCTGCCTCCCCTCTGCCAGGCAAAGCCGGCATCCCTGATACTCAGTGCATCACCAAAGGCTAGGTCCTGTGCAGACTAGAGCAGTACAAATCATGAAACAATATTCTCGGTGTGCCCCCCTAGACTGTGGCACGCCACCCCATTCAACTTCGTACTCACCCCACTCTCCTGCAATTCGGGACCCTCCTCTTCATTGAGCGCCTTCTTCACATCCCTCAGGATACACACTCAGAAACCACTCGGAACATTATCACTTTTGAAAACCACCCTCTATGGGTCACCCTTGCAGCAACACCATCTTTTCAGCACTGTTAGATGCTTGCATTAACTGAACATTTTAACTCTTCGCTGCCACCCTTAATTTGGCAGTAATAAATGCTAGGCTGTGGGAACTGGCAGACCCCCTTGTAGACTTCCTTCTAATGTATGTCTGTAACCTGTACTGGTACACAGATGTTTCCATGAGCTACGTTCCCACTCATGAAATGCCCCAAATAAAGTGGATCTTGAATATAAAGAACGTCTACTGGCAAATAATTCAACACAATTGCCACGCGTGGTCTGAATGACCTTGAACAAGGGACCAATTTCTGGAATTTAAGAGCCTGATTCACAGAGCATTTTCCAATGGGGTTTTGCCATTATGAACCGCTTCTGTGAATTAAGGTCTAAGAATTACTCTCAGGAAAGAAATGGTTGATCTGAGCACCCTGGGGGGTTATACGGTTGAGGTGTAGACCTTAGAAACACATTGTCGTGTCCACTTAGGGAACATTGGACAATACAAAAAGCCACTGAACTAGTTTCTATTCTGGACTGCCATCCAGTGCTGATGGGTCTCAGAACAAGACAGAGCGGAGTTCATAGAGGGGCTCAAAAAATGCTTTGTAAATCACATACATTCATACATTCATTCATGCATAAATAATCTAAACAAGATGCAGCAGTGGCTAGAAGTATGGTGATTTGCACTGACAGTGCGAAAGGGAAGTACCCCCTGGAAAATCCAGCGATGCCGGCAGCACCAGGCTTGCATGACAGAGGAATCCCAGATTGTGAACCTGATTCATAGGCTTGGCACAAGAGGTTACGTCCAAGGGCCAATCATTCGTGATCTGAAGGTCAGTGCCCTCACCAGCAACGTGCACCTCGGTCTTGCCATCGTTTAACCCCTGCCAGTTGTCAAACAGCCAGTCGATGACAGTCCATGACTCCTCAAAACCTTCCTCTTCGCCTCTTCCTTCTCTCTCCCTCTACCATGCTTACCCTGTTTTTCCCTCTCTCCCTCCTCTTCCTCACAGCATGCTGACTGGCTGTCGGGTGTACCTCAGAGTCTCACTGGTCCCTGGCACCCATGCCAGACCTCTTTCGCACTTGCCTCAGGTCCCTACACCTCACCCACACTCAATAGACTTGTGAAATTAACCCTAGAGAGTGGCTCTCTCTGCACTTCCCCCAGTCTCAACCGACCCGGTGCACTTTACCCCCCCTGCACTCCCCATGAGCCTCAGTGCACTTGCTCGATCCGTACATACCTGGAGATCGTATGTCTGTTCTACCTTGTCTTCACCCCTTAATTGCACTGTTAAAACTGCAGAATCGCCGCCAGGCCTATTTGCTGTCTCCCCAACTGTTAAATATATTTTTTACTCACTTACACTGCCTATGCAGACTATTATCATCTCAGAATTCAAGGGCTCTGAGCGACTGTTTTTCCCCCATGTTCCCACCCTCCTTGAGTGCTTTGAAACACTTGCCTGTGTATAGGCGCTATATAAATAAACAATACCATACCGGTAGTGAGGCATGCATTAAATGTTCAGGAACTGGGCAGGGGATCTCCAATCAGTAAAGGGTAATCTGAGTTTCATTAGCATACATATGAGTGCTGATCTAGGCTGCCTAAAGCAGAAGGAACTTTGGAAGCGGCACCTCCATAGCGGGTCCCTGCCCTGATGTGCGGTTGGTGTGGCGCTGCCCCTTGAAGGGATGCGCACGTGGCGGCGTGACGTTGCATGCCGCCGCGTGCCGTATAAATAAAAGGGGCGTTCCCGGCCGTGGCAGCGCGACTGGGAAGCCCGAGCAGTACAGACATGTGAGTGTGGTCTGTACGCGCTGGGGGGCTTACGGGTATCGCTGGGGTTCAGGACAAACCCCCAACAGTGGCGACGAGTGGGGGATGATGCCTGGACCCGATGGTTACGGAATCTTCAATTTGTTCCCTGAAACGGAATCTTGATGGCGTTTCGTTTCGTGCTGTAGGCCGTGCATCACCCACGCGGCTGGCGGCCATTTTGTGTGTTGGGCCGTGGAACTTCACAGAGATCCGGTTTGGGCGGTGAGTGGCATCCAGGCCTAATTTTTGGACATACTGCTAGCAGGCAGTTATACCTGCATGCCCATACCCGATTTTTTATTTTTTTTTCAAATCTTGGGTCTACGTCGAGTGCAAGCAAGGAGAAAGGCTACAATGGCTGGGCCTGCATAGTCCAGTTCTCTATCTTGGCTCAATTTTTTGAACATTTGTGCCCACAAGGTGCTGCTGCAGCTGCGGTTCTGATTACTTGTTCATCCCCTTCATCATCAGGCTAGAGAGCTCATCTTCTTCATCCTCTTCATCATCAGTGTACACTGCTCCAGCGAGGGACCCTCCATTTTCTTCTCTTCTTGTTCTTCTTCATGTCCAGCTGATGTGTCTGCGCATGAGGCAGTCTGGAGAGGGAGACAATTTGCCATCATCTTCTTCGCCCCCAGGTTGGACATTTCAATAGCCTGGGTGGGGCATCGGAACTGTGTTGTGGTGGTGGGTGTTGAGTTGCGGCCCCCAAGGTCTACGCTGGGGGTGCCTGTGCGCTCAAGCCCATGAGTGGGGCTGGTGATCAAGACGGTGGGCTGCCAACAGTTCAGCAGCCTCTCCAGGATGACGGACAGGCAGCAGCCCAACAGCAGCCACCTCCAGCTCCAGCAGGGGGTCAGGCTCCATTGCCTCAGATGCCACCACAGGCAGCGGTTCAACAGCAACCCCCTCAAGCTCTAGTAGGAGGCCAGGCTCTAGTGCCTCAGGCGCTGCCGGCAGTGCAGCCGGTTGCCCAGCAAGGACTTCCTGTCATAGCCCAGGTACGAGCCCATGCGACCCTGCGCCCATCCCTGAGTTTGACGTGTTGGGCCCGCCGTCGAGCATGGGGCCCAGATGGAAGAGATGGGTGGATCGCCTCGATATGTACTTTAGGGCCGCGCAGGTGGCAGATGATGACAGCAGGCTGGCAACTATGCTGTATTCGGCGGGGCCTGGAGATATTTGAGTCGCTTCCACCAGGGGATGGCTCCTACGATGCTGCAAAGACTGCCCTCCAGGCTCACTTTCTGCCCCTTGCCAACTCGGACTATGAAAGATTTGTAATGCTGTCCGCAAGGCAAAAAGAAGATGAAACGTTGGACACCTTTTATGGACGTCTTCGGCACCTCTCGTTGGCTTGTGCGTGGGGCGATGCAGAGGACATGATAAGAACTATGCTGATACAGGCGTGCTCCTCGGGCAAGCTCAGAAGACAGGTCCTGAGAGAGCCGGGCATCACACTACCCCTTATCCTTGAGCTGGGCCGGTGCCACGAAGTGGCGGAGGCTCGGGCAGCTAGGATGGAGGCGGGGTCCCGTTCAGTCAAGTCTGAGGAGATGTGTGCCATGTGGCGAGGTGGAAGAGGCTTCAGAAGACCTGGTGTAAGTCTCCGTGACAGAGCTGGAAGAGCTGGAGAGTCTTGCCAGAAGTGTGGGTACGATCCTCCCCACCCGACTGAGTGCCCGGCGGCAGGAAGGACATGTGGTAGGTGTGGGCTGCCCGATCACTTTTCTCGGGTATGCAAGGCAGCCCTGCCCGTGATGGTGCCCAGAGGCCCGGCCCGGTCCGGGTTCCCGCGCCAGAGCCACCCGCCGAATGTTGCCCAGGTGGACCAGAGCGAGGAAGATGCCCAGGTGGAGGAGGCAGACGAAGAGGAGGAAGAGAACATTTTCTTTGTCTCCAGTGTGGGAGTCCTGAGGGGGAAGAACAGGAGACAGCTGAGGTGTGTGGTGGAGGGGTCAACCATTCGCCAGATCCGGTCCTGGTAGACAGGGGGGCGTCAGTTAATGTGATGGCACGTGGGAATTATGATGCCATGGACATGCCCCCCAAGCTAATTACACCGAAAGCTTGCATCTCTACTTTTGGTGGGCTGGAACCGATGCCACTGGATGGTGCCTTTGTGCGAGGGTGGAGCACGATGGCTCGCAGATCACTGCCCGGTTCTACGTAACACCTGTAAGCATGAACACTCTGTTGAGCTGTGCTGCAGCCGAGGCTCTCGGCATTGTCAGCTTCGCTTATTCAGTGTACCTGGAGGACATTAACGACCTGCTTGACAAGTATGCTGCCCTTTTTAATGGAATTGGACAGATGGCTGGTGACCCTGTAAGGTTACGTATTGATGTGTCCGTGCAGCCCATTGGCCTGAAACATCGCAGGGTACCATTCCCCCTTCGTGAGCAGGTGGACAAGGAGCTAGACAACCTTGTTAACCTCAACATAATCGAGAAGGTGGAGGGCCCGACCCCCTGGATGTCCCCGATTGTCGTGGCCAGGAAACCCAAGCAACCTGACTCTGTCTGCATTTGTGTTGATATGAGGCTGCCGAACAAGGCCATCAAAAGGGAGAGGCACCTTACCCCAACCATTGCTGACATTATTGTGGAGGTGAAGGGTGCTCGGTTCTTTTCCAAGCTGCTCTCCGGGCGGGCTATCATCAGGTGGTCCTCCACCCAGAATCAAGGTACATCACCACGTTCACCACCCACCGGGGACTCTACCGCTACAAAAGACTTAGCTTTGGAGTGTCCTCGGCAGCGGAGGTTTCTCAGAATATCATCCGAGGCGCCCTCGCAGACCTGGAGGGCATTCTGAACATTATTGATGATATCTTGGTGTTCGCCAGGACTGAGGTGGACCATCTGCAGAGGCTGGCAAAGACCTTCGAGAGACTGCAGTCACTTGGCCTCACCCTTCACAGGGAAAAATGTGAGTTCCTGCGCCCCTCCATCAAATTCTTCGGCTTTGTTTTCAAGGAGGGGGGTGTGTCACCGGATCCCAAGAAGGTCCAGGACATCAAGAAGGCACAGCCGCCCGAGTCATTGTCCGATGTAAGGTCCTTCCTCGGCATGGTCACTTATTGTGGGCGGTTTATTCAAAATCTCGCCTCCAGGTCTGAACCCCTCAGGGCCCTGACGAAGAAAGAATCCACCTGGGACTGGGGCCCGCTTGAGCAGGCGGCGTTCGAGGACATCAAGGCCGCGCTGACGGCTGAGGACGCCATGGCGTTTTTCAACCCGGCCCTACCATCGGAGGTCATCGTGGACGCCAGCCAATTTAGCCTGGGCGCTGTGCTGACTCAGATAGATCGTAACGGGGGTGTCCGCCCAGTGGCCTACGCCAGCAAGGCGCTGTCTGAGACGGAGCAGAGGTATTCACAGATTGAGTGGGAGGTGCTGGCGGTTCTCTGGGGCTGCAGGCATTTCAGGTTCTATGTCCTGGGGCGCCCAGTGATGGTTGTGACGGACCATAAGCCCCTGCTTCCCATTCTGGCAGGGTCATCATCTAAACCACCGGCCAGGATCGAGCGGTGGATGCTCGCTCTTCTGGAATACGGGGTCACTCTGGTATTTCGGCCGGGGGCGAACAACGCAGCGGACTATCTCTCCAGGCACCCGGGAGTGCATGGGGGGGTGGAATATGACATATGTGCGGAGGAGGCCGATGATCATGTCCGAATGGTGGTGGAGGCGGCCACGCCCAACGCAATGACCCTGGCGGAGCTGGAGGCAGCTGCAGCCGAAGATGAGTGATTCCAAATCCTGAAGCACTCCATGCAGCAAGGCTCCTGGAAGTCAGTGCTGGAATCCATGGCGGGGCGGACTCAAGAGGCCAAGACGGGACTGGAACAGCTGTGGAAGGTCAAGGAAGAGCTGTCATTCTCGGCGTCAGGCCTGCTGCTCAGAGGTGACCGGATAGTAGTCCCTCAGTCCAAGGTGAAGGACGTAATCACACTTGCCCACCGCGGACACCAGGGCGCTGCAAAGACCAAGGCCACGCTAAGACTGAAGGTTTGGTTCCCTGAACTCGAGAGGAAGGTGGATGACTTTCTGGCGGCCTGTGTCTGGTGTCAGGCTGCATCTCCCTTACAGCGAGAACCCGCCATTGAGGCCATGACGCGAGGCACGCGTCCCTGGGAAGTGGTCCATGCAGACTTCGGATCAACAACCATGGGCACCCACTTCTTAGTGATTGTGACGAATACTCAAGGTATCCGGAGATGGAGTTTGTGGAGTCTGTGGCTTTCGAACACGTGGTGGTGGCCCGTGGAGAAGGTGTTTGCGGCCCATGGGTTTCCCCTCATGTTGTGCTCTGACAATGGGGCGCCATTCTGAGTGAACGGTTCTCAGAGTTGATGGAGAGCTGCGGGGTACAGCACCGGAAGATATCCCCCTTGTGGCCTAGGGCATATGGAGAAGCCGAAAGGCTAATGAGGACACTGAACAAGACCTTCAGGATCGCCCAAGGCCAGAGACAGTCCCTCCAGAGAGCTCTCTATCAGTTTCTGCGGGTATACCGCACCACCCCGCATGCGTCCACGGGGGTGACTCCGGCTGAGGCTTTATTCAGGCGTTGCCCGCGGGGTCTGCTATCCGAGGTCGGGAGAAGGAGCCGGGGGTGATAGACAACCAACAGGTTGAGGTGGACCAGCTATTGAGGATCGAGCAGGAAAACATGCGAAGGGGCCTCCACCCACAGCGGCTGGAGCCGGGGGATGAGGTCCTCATCTGCAACAGACACCCTCATGAAAAACTCTCACTTCCCTACAAGCCGGAGCCGTTGGACGTGGTGGCCGTCAAGGGGTCTATGGTGACTGCCTCAGACGGAAGGTCCGCCGTCACCCGGAACTTGAGCTTCTTCAAGAAGCTAGGGGACCCGAGAACTGACCCACCCCAGGAACCAGACTTACTGTAGATGCCTGATGACAGAGGAGGCCCCTCCGGCGCACCTGAGTCCCCTGTCAGGGGAACGCCTGTGGATAGAATGCCCGTGCCGGAGGTAAGCGGGAGGTACCCCCAGAGGGCTGGGTGAGGGAAACCCGCTTACCTCAGCGATTACGTGCTGGGACATTTGTCTGATCGACCAGAGTCTGAGGACTGCTGAGTAAGGGGACCCGGTGGCTGTTAATAAAGGGGTGTGTGGGGAAACTGTTTTTGAAGTATTGTGTGAGCAGAGTTGTTTGATTTACAGTGTGTATTCTTATAGTGTTTCTTGTTTGTCCTCCCGAAAAAGGCAGAGTGTGGCGTTGCCCCTTAAAGGGATGCGCACGCGGCGGCGTGACGTTGCACACCGCCGCGTGCAGTATAAATAAAAGGGGTGTTCCCGGCCGCGGCAGTGCGAATGGGAAGCCTGAGCAGTGCAGACATGTGAGTGTGGTCTGTACGCGCTTGGTGTCTTACGGGTATCGCTGGGGGTCAGGACAAACCCCCAACAGTTGGGGCTATAGGAATATGCGTTGGAAGGAGACAGATGTGTTGGAGTCGAATGGCCCTGACTGAGTTAACCATTACATGGCCGACTTCATCAAAGCCAAAGACCTTGGCTTCAGGAAACATTCCAGTGCTCACCTTTTCTGAATCATTTGCCCACTCATTACTACTCCCATAAAACGCCTTGAGGAGATTTTGCCCGCAGTGTCACAATACACGTGTATATTCGTCAATTCGTGTATTCCTCGATTCATTAATTCAGTGCAGGGTGCACATCTCCCAGCAGAAGTCACATGCAATAGTGCACATTGGGAAGAATGCTCCTTTTCACGGCGTTGTGAGCTAACAGAGACGAAGAAAAAAAGCTATCTGTAACTTTTTTGGTAGAAATATTGCATGTTTTTGGTAAGCAGACTCATTTATTGGATATCAGAGAAGTATATTGGCTTAGAAAGATGAATGGGATCCAGGGTTATTGCAATCTTCCCCCGTAGCTGGGCGCCCGCAGCCGGGCAATCTATTCCTACGATGCACACCAGTGTTCGTCATTTCACTTCCTTTCGCCATTTCAGTTCTTTTCGCCATTTCAGTTCCTTTTGCCATTTCAGTTCCTTTGATGGAAAGAATTGTTTTGTGATCTCTATCAGGCCCATTTTCAGATTTCCCCTCCGTGGATTCTGAGCACGTCCCGCTAACGCCGCATCTGCTAATCAGAGAGAGCAATTACCGGGCAAAGTACCGTCTTCTGCTCAGGCGGGCAAGATGGCGCTGCTTTCGTTGGCCAATGGCAGCTGGGCAGTGCAGAAGGCAGGCAGCCTCGATTTGGCGCTGCAGACAGAGTCTGAGCGGGTGCAGGCAGGACTCGGGATGGCAGGGTTGGTCCATCAGCCCTCAGACCATGCCAGATGGGTTGGGCGCTGCTGTCCAGCCCTCCGTTGGAATAGTCTGTCCCTAGACCCGAGGCAGTGTGCCAGCCCATCGTGCATGGCAGGTGCTAGGTCACGGCTGACAGTTTAGTCTTATTAGGTGGGATGGGACTCTCTGTAGCCCTCCTGTTTCCATCTGTCATTGGCAGGCACATGGCCGGCTGGAAGGCTCGGAGCCGGTTATCGGTTACTTTGTTTGGCTTCTCCTTCACACTGGTCCCGTAAAGCACGTGATCTACCCTGAGCAGCAGTTCCCAAAGATTTGCACTCATAAAACAGTGTAGTATGTGTTCCTATATACCTATCGCTTTTCTCCTTCTCATCTCGTGCACTAGGAGGCGGCGGTCTCCGCCGCCCCCAGCCCCCTCATGTCCCTCATTGGGAGAAGGTTGTGACCATCTCTTTAACCCCTACACCTCTTCTCTGTCACTAATTGCAGGGACTGCTTGCCTCTTTCACTCCTTGAACTTGAACATCTGGAAACACTTTCTGCTCTATAGGCGCCATATAAATGCTCCATAAATAAATAAATAACTCTCTCTAGCCTTCACTCCGCGTGTTGCTTATCCCCTGCACCGCAGAACACATCATCCCTACGTTTTTAATATGTTATGTCGATCTTATATGGCAAGGCGCCTGTCATTTGCATGATGCTATGAGAGCAGCTGTGTACTGGGTTTAGTGGGAGGAAATAAGGGTGCTTTCAGAGCGTCCTCTGTGCCAGTGCAGAAGGGAGATGACTACATTCCAGACCCTCAGGCTTTTCGATACCCCACTTGTCTCCACACCTTTAAACCCAGAGCCCGTCATCTCATATCGAGAAAGAGCTGTCTCCAATCCTCTTACCTGCTTCGCAGTAGGAGGGAGATGTGTTCGTCTATAATAAACGTAGAGCTTTGTATGACTGACACTCGGAAATGTCTCCATCTGTGTGACTTAGGACTTTTTTGTCCTACAATGGAAGTGAGATGTCATGTCTCCATACATTTTACCCCAAGGTTACCTGTTTCCCACATGCAGAGTGAGATGCCTTGATTCTCTCTACCCACTCTCCCCCACTGTCATATTAGCAGGAAATGCCCCCATTCTTATTGCCACAAATTTGCAAGGTGTTGTTTCCAGCCCTTTGACCCTACATTATGAGAAAGCTTTTCCCCTCTTTAAGGGCCCCAATTCTTCATTGCCCCCATTCTTCGAGAGTGAGGACTGCAGCCACACTGAAAAGGGAACTGTTAAAAACCCAGCTACACAAGGGTTGCCTGTATCCCAGACAAGGAGGGAAATATTACCAACCGTAGACCCCTGTGCGTCATCTGTTCTACCCTAGGGGTTTTCAATCGATCCAAGATACAGCATGACACCAACCAAGACACTGTGACAAAATCACTCCGGCTTTGCAGGAGTACAGGTATGAGTAGTACAGAAAGCTCCTACTCAGCCCCACACTCCTACTAAACCATCAGCAATCCCAATCATAAAGTTGAAATAGGCACAGATTGACAGGTATATCGCCTTCGCCTCTTTTGGGGATGTGGGTTGAGGGCAGGCTATACTCTTCAGGAGTGTGGGCCGGTATAGAAGCTACACAAACAACAATAGTATGGGGTACCAGAATAAAATCATCTCCAACCAAGGTTCAGTAGAAGAAAAAGGGTCTTTAGAATAACAACAATGCACACAACTAATAAAAACACTACTGGACAACCCCTTTAAGGGGAAACTCAGAGAAAATGGACTTTAGAATTAAGGAATACTCTGGGTTTAAAGACAGGAGTGCTCAGGCAGAGATTTCAGCAGAAAAATGACAAAGGTATTGAACGTCTTTCAAAAGGTGGAGAAGGAGGTTTAAAAGTCACTAGGGTCCTCTGAGGTGGACCAGGGGGATAGGACCACTTCAAATATCTTTTGTTCTTGGGGCTTAACAGTGCATAGTCAGGCTACTTGGGAGTATGGGTGCTTTTGGCACAGAGCCGGCGTCGATCGAGGAGTGGCGGTGGTGGCGCCAATGATGTGGTGCTGTTCGACAGTGGCAGGCAATGTCAGGTTGGTTATTGTGGAAGACTCAAAGGCCTCAGGTTTAGAGAAGCGTTGTGACATTGCATCGATGCAGGCTTGGGAGTTGATGAAATTGGTATCCAGACAGGCAATGATGTGTTGGGGATGAAAGAAGAAGCAGTGGGTCTTACATGTGGAGAGGGTGGAGCTTCATCGTCAGCATCAAGCGAAACTCTGCAATGCAGATGTGGATGGGCATCCAGGTCAGAAATGATTGCGGCAGTTCTCTTGCAGCTGGTGGACAGTGTCAAAGGTGCCCAAACAAGTGTTGAGGCAGTTCTGAGGTGCAGGAGGAGCCTGGGTCAATTCCTTGGTTCTGTGGTTGCTTAGCAATCCAGCCCAGGATCTCAGAGTCAACTAGAGTCATTTATTCTGCCCTTCCAACCCAGGAAGGTTTGTATAGAGCAGAATCGTGGGTACCAGTCTTTCGCTTGCAGCAGGTCTTGTCCAGATAGCTGGCTATCCCAAACAGGCCCTTCAATGTTTATGGCGAAGAGCTTTCCTCTTCCTTGGAGCTTCTTGTCTCCACCTCTCTGGCAGAGTAGGCTTTACTCCCTCCCATTCAGGTTCCAGTGAGTCCTTCTTAAAAGTGTTCCAAAGATCCATCAAATAAAGGGAAGCCCCCCTTACATAGGACAAATGCAGTGGATTGGTCTTGAGCAGCCCTGTTGTCAAGGATCCAATCCAGGCTGTGGCCCTGATCCTGCTGATGTACTACCTCGAATGTCCTGTCTTGCAAGAAGTGGGGTAGTGAGGCAGAACACTTAAGAGTATTAGCAAAACTAAGATGGTGAACCCCTGTGTGGTTTGAACGTCTCCTCTGGTCTACTTTAAATCTCCCCAATCCTCAGTCTGCCTATATTGTCATGATGGGAATGTCTTTGAAGAATCAGTTCCCAGGGGACACCCCAGCGAGGGTTCGTGTTTGCTGGAGAGAGGTGTCAACTCTCCTCACTGGGATCAAATAGAAACTTCCTGATCTGGTTGTGGGTAAAACCAAGCCAGATGGCTAATACACACCAGGCCCTGTATTGCATGAGTTACTGCTCACCAAGCTGATAATAATAGGACATCCAATGCTCTTGGCTGTATAATTGTGTCATCTCAGTAGCCACCATGTCATAACCAGACTTGGCTCATATCAAGATATTCATAACTGCCACCAGGCTGCGTGGGTTACACAGTTATGATATTTTGAACCAGAGCTGAAGATGGTTAAAAAGCAAACTCTGACTGTTCAAACCTTCTGTTCCAGCAGCTGTGGTCGGGACTGCACAAGTGACATTTGAAACTGCCCTGCTGCCGCTGCAGAGCAGCTGCTGAGAATTTCTGGAGACGGTCACAGCAAGGTGTTCGTTACACTTTTTGGCCTGGAACATTATGACAGTGGGATATATTTGACAGATTTCAATTTCAGAAACAGAATTACCTGCATACTTTTATTCAAAAGCTCAGGCTATCACGGCCTCACCAGATACCATTGTTTCACAATGAGCAATCAGTGCAAAGATTAAGCTAAGCACTTGCCTTGGCACATGGATCCCTAGCAACAATAGTAGAACTCTACGAGTTAAGGATTCGTTGCACCCAGATGCACTATATTTCCTATGGCCCACCCTCTCAGCCAATCACAGATGCCGGAAATGTACTTTTACTTGGTTCTTTTTCCTCTGTGATTCAAGAACTTAAAACACATGTTGTTTGGATGCATATAGGCTTTAACGAATTCTTCTAGGATGCAAACATTTTCTTCATGTTTGCATTCATGGATCATTTCTGTAATTCTCGTATCCTTGTGACCTTGGCAGAGACGTCCCTAAAAGAGATTTCAATCAAAGGTGTAGAACACTTTCAGAGCTGTGTCCCATGTACAGTACCTGTTTTCTCTAGAAGTACCAGTTCACGAATTGGATACCCATTTTGCATGATAGTGTTACTGTTTAATAATACAAGGGGCAGATTTTGAGTGTGGCAGAGTGGGTTATCCAAATCGCTTTGCAAGTTACTGAAAACCGATAAAATAATCCTTGATATCTTGACGAATGCGTGAGATAATATGCGAAACAACCAATACTAAAATAGAACTTTAATCAGAAGATGGAAAAGCAATAGTCAACAGATGTCCTTTTAATAATTTCTTAAACAATGTTTATCTGGCACACAAAAGTAAGTCCAAAGTAGATCATTGCAGAGTAAAGAAACAAGTAAATGAAAAGAACACACGTGTGAAGATATGCAAGTGGACATTGTGTAGACAATAACATTTGCAAGTCTAACTGTCTAAATGGATTGTGTTAGGAATGCAGTCTGAGAGATATTTGGGAGCAAGTGCAGGCACACATTTAAAAGCAATAAATACCATATGAAATTCAATTCTATAAATAATTGAAAGGCATTTGAAACATGTTGAATTTCGAGATTCGTGAGATGAAAAAAACAAAATGTAAAAGAATATGAACTGCAGAGGATAGACTTGATTGAAATGGAGGTAAGCATATTTTGGTAAATCAACATAATGAGAAGGGGGCTCCGAGGGGAACGTAAAGTGTTTCCCCCCCAGGGTGATTTTGGGTGCTGCACAGGCCAGCCAGCTAGCCTGCGCACGGACCACCTCTAGGGAGGTATAAAGGGTGTCAGGGAAGGTTCGGGCGCAAGCGACAGTTGGGACGAGCATTTGTTGTGTGTCCTGGTCGCTGCTCCCAAGCCTTCCCTGCGTCGGGCCTGTTTCGTAGCAGCAGTTAGGTAGGGTGGTAGCAGGTAGTTAGAAGTTAGTGTCGGGGGAGGTAGGAAGAGTATTAATATAGAAATATCTTGGGATAGATATAATAGGTAGGGTATTGCGGGTAAGTTTAATCAGAATGCTGTAGAGAAAGCCTCCTTTCATACATGGTCGGCCAGCCCGTTGCGCGCGTCTAGCTGGCTTTATACTAGCAGGGGTTTGCTGGTGGCGGCTTGCGCAGTTGGTCCCAGGTGCTTGTCTGGAGCGGGTGCCATTCAGGGAGCCGTTGGGTGTGGGAAAGGGGGTCTGGAGAGCTCTTGGGGTGCGGAAACGTTTTTGTTTTCCTTTCGTGAGCCGGGGAGCGTTGGGGAAGCATGTAGGTCCGTGGGTTACCGCAGCTCCATACAGCAAAGGAGCGTAGTGACTGCCCAGCGCAGCCAGGGGGCAGTGCGGCAGCCTTAAAGGGCTAGCACATTTTGGGCAGTTTCTTAAGCCAATCTTCCCCGCCATACGGGGGCCTGCGATTCAGCGGCATCGACGTGGAAGGTTGTAGCAGGTAGCCGCGCAGCCGGCATTTCTCTAAGGCTGCTTTCCCCCTATGCAAGGACAGCAGTGCGGTGACGCATGCGCCGCCACCAGGGGGCAGTGCAGAGACCTCATAGGGCAGCACACATTGGAGCAAGGAGTGTGGTGGGCTGAACAGCTTCAGCAGTGGCTACTCAGTAGGGTGCAACGTATTTTTACCCTGCTAAGAGATATTTAGCGAGGCCTGGGAAGTGGGGCCAAGAGTTATTATATAAGAGAGTGAGGGTCAATTTCCCCTGCTGTTCTTTAAGGAACACCCCTGGTTGTCAAAGGGTCCATTGCCTGCAGGCCATGAAAGGTTACCATAATTAAGAGGAGTACAGTGGATTTGTAGGAGGAAGCCTAGTACTGCTTCTACAGCATATTGCGGTCAGACCCAGCTGGGGTTACTATCAAGGTTCGGGTGTGCCAGGTTAGTGGGGTGGGCGGCAGGGGGCAGCAGCATTAAGTTGAATCAATTTTAGCTGCTAGGATGGCAGGAAAAGGATCTGTAGGTAAGGGCTTGGTGGATGCCCAGGCATTGAGGGAGGCTCTGAGTACCATCAGCAGGGCAACTAAAGCCCAGCTGTTAGGGGCAGTGGGGGAAGTTACGGAGGAAAAAGGATCCGGACAAGGGAGGCCACAGCAAAGAGCTGCATCAGATGGAGCCCTTGCTGCAATGGTGGCTTGTAGCCCGTCATCAGGTATAGGGTGCATGGGACAAAGGGATAAGAAGGAGCAGGCAGGAGGTACCTAGGAGGGTGTCCAGGAATGGGGGAGAGGTAGGTGAAGGGTCGGGCAGTGGGTCAGGAGCTAAGGGTTCGGGGGAGGCATCTAGTGGAGTGGGGCCAGAGGTGGGTATGAAGCAGGCTAGGGGTGAGGTCAGGGGCGGTGCGGACCCAGGAAGGGTGGTTGCGCGGAGGGGCAGAGGGGGGAAATACCTGCGAAAGAATGGAGGTGGGAGGAGAAGGGAACGGTAACCGTTGATTAGTGAGGAAAGGGGAAGGTGCGGAACGGCTTCCCTGCCTAGGAGGGGGTTCGTCGGAGGGCATAGTACAGCCCCTGTGGTTCCTGAGGAGGTGGTAGGAGAGGACTTGAGAACACCCCCTCCGGAAGAATGCAGGGAGCAGACTAGAGGGCACAGCATGGCCCCTAGCATGGAGGAGCAAAGGGTGGAGGAGAGAACCCCTCGCCCAAGAAGAGAGGAGCAGGCAGGGGTCGGCAGGGTCGCACTGAGAAGACATCCATGGAGCGGCGTGGTGGATGCCCCGGTCTCACCCGAGGAGGAGCTGCCCGGCCCGAGCATGCACTTGCAACAACAATGGTATTTCATTGGGGATGATGAATGGGAGGAGAATGTTGGACCATGGAAGGATGAGGAGCAAATTGTTTCATGGGGGAGTGAAAGGGTGAGAAGGGGTTTAAGGTTTGAAGGTGAAGATCAGGTTGGGAGGGGGCAGAAATGCAAGAGGACGGCAGGGGAATTGGTTAGGGGAGTCTGCTGATGTTTTTTGTCCCCGCAGCAGCAGTCCAGTGAGAAAAGAGATGAGGAGTGTCGGAGTGCAGGGCAGGAGGCCGTGGCTAGGTGACGGCGGGGCAGAAAGAGGTGAGCGGGAACGGGAGTGGTCAACGGCTTGGCGCAGGTCGGGCACAAGAGGGGGGACATGCAGGGAGGGAGCTGGGGCACGGGTTATAGGTGGGGTAATGGGGTTTAGGACCATGGGGGCCTTAGAGAGGGAGAAGAGTATATCCTCAGTGGAAGTACAAACTGACAAGGTGGCGGAGACCGTGGGTCCAGAGGTATTGCAGGTTCCTAAGGAGAAGGCTGTGGAGGGTACAGGGAAGGACAAAAAGATGCCTTATATGGGTATTACTAAGCCACGCATTTAATGGGAACAATAAAAGAAAAGATATGGGCAGGGGAGTTTGTGGATGTTTTTAAGCTCCTGTACAGGGAGGTGAGAGCGAAGAAAGGGTATAAAGAAGAGGAGAGGGAGTTGGCCACAAGGCCAAAGGTGCCGGTCACGATTGACAATTGGACATCAGCTTTTATTATATATGCGTGTGTTTACTGTGAGAAGTTTACTGAGAGGTGTGTAGCGTTATTGATGTACATGCATGTAATAAGGAAGGCGTTTACGAGTTTTGAGGGTTTAACATGGGTGAGATACGACGAAGGAGTTTAGGGCAAGGATGGCAGAGGATAGTGTAGTTTGAAGGACACATTAATATAGACAAAGCTTTGCCTATGGGTTGTGCAATTTCATGTTCCTTGTTTGAGCGTTTTAGTGCTTTTCTACAGTGGGTTTTTGCATACAGTTCAGGAGCTGAAGAGATTTTGCACTATTTGGATGATTTTTTGCTTATTAGTGGGGCGGGTGAATAACAGGTGTGCCGGAGACACTGATGCAGGAGTTGGGAGTGCCATTGGTGGAGGAAAAAACTGAGGGGCTAGAAGGGGTGTTGACCTTTTTAGGGATTGAGTTGGATTTGGTGGCCATGACCTCATGCTTGCCGCACAAGGTGAGCAGGCTGGTAGTGTTGCTGGAGAAGGCAATATTAGTGTGCAAAATGACATTGGTGGACATGCAGAGATAGTGGGTCATCTCAATTTTGCATGGAGGGTAGTGGCCCCGGGGCGCACTTTCTGTAGAAACCTATTGCAGTCTATGGCGGGAGCTAAGTGCCCACATCACAGGGTGAGGTTGTCTGGAGCGGTTAGGGAAGACTGCATGATTTGGCTGCAATTTTTGGAAGGGTTCATTGGGGTGTCCATGTGGCTTCAGAGTGATCCAGTTTTGTGGGAGGTGCACATTTTTTCAGATGCAGCGGATTCAAGAGGTTTTGGAGTTTTCTGGGAGGGAAGGTGGTGTGCAAAAACGTGTCCAGAGCAGTGGCAAAGAGGAGGTAGAATCATAGCCTTTTTGGAATTTTTCCCTTTGTTGATAGCAATGGAGTTGTGGGGAGGTGAATTGAGGAACAAGAAAGTAAATTTCAATATCGATAACAAGGCAGTGGTTAACGTGGTTAACAGGCAGTCGGCAAAGGACCAGAGGGTGGCTAGATTAATGAGAGAATTTGTGCTGCAGTGTATGAAGTGGAATATGGTGTTTAGAGCAATTACCTCGTTTTCTGTGGCAGAGATTCTGTGGAATGGCACCAGGAGCAGATTGGAGCAGGCAGTAGATCCCGGAGGAGCTGTGGAGCATAGTAAAATGAGGGCACTGTCCTTAGTGGAGGGTACGCTAGCCCCGACATCTAGGACACCTTACAAAAGGGCACAGTCGGAATTTATAATGGGGGGAGTGCACAGCTGGAAGGGCAGGGAGGATGCAGAGGAGAGAAGAAGGGATGATGTGATTAACTTTCTACTGGAGTGTATGGACAAGGGCTGGTTAAAGGCAATGATATCGGGGAATTGGCAGGCATTGTCTTTTACAGGAAATTTCAGCCAAGTGGCGGGGAGATGGCAAGCAGAATGTTGGAAGGTTGGGCAAGACAGAACAGGAGAGAAAAGGACAACAGGAGACCGATCTCAGCAGCCTTGTTGGTAAGGTTATGTAAGGCTTTGGAGGTGTGTTCTGGTCAGCACGGGAGGGGGACATGTTTTCAATATGTTTCACTTGGTTATTCTTTGGGGCATTTAGGGTGTCCGAGCTGGTGGGGGGAGAAGAGGGGAAGCAAGTCTAAGGTGGGGGGACATTCATTTCTCTGAGTTAGGTGTGGATATTAAAATAAGGAGATCAAAGACGGACCAGAAAGGAAAGGGATGTTGGGTGCTTCTGGATAGGGGCAGTGAGGAGTTGTGCCCAGTGAGGATAGGCTTATCGTGGAAGGAGACAAGCGGGGGAAGAGAAGGGTTGGTCTTTCAGCATGAGGACGGGTTGGCAGTGTCGGCAGCACAGGTTTTGGGAGTTATGAGGAGGGCTTTGGTGGCTGTGGGAGAAAGAGCAGAGGTTTTTAGAACTCATTCTTTCAGGATGGGGGTGGCGTCGGAGGGTAGCAGGATGGGGTTATCAGAGAATAAGGTTAAAAGTTTGGGGCGCTGGAGGTTGGGAAAGTACAAGGGGTATATCAGAGAGTTTGGGAAAGGGGCAGGTCAGAAACATTAAAAAGCACAGGGGGCTGGGTGATGGGGGGGTTGGAAGTGAAGAAGAGAAACTCACAACAATTTTTCTTTTGTAGATATGGCATGGAGGAGTGGTAAATTGCAGCAGATATGGATTTGTGGACATTCAATCATAAAATGGGCAGGGAAAGAGGCAGGAAAAAGGATTTTTGGGGCACAACTGGGTTGCAGCTACAACATTGCGCTAGTGAGATGGTCGGGGATAGGTGGGCTTAGGTGGAACCAATTACTGCCCATGTTAGCGGGATTGAGGGAGCGCCATGGGGTTCCCGAGGGAATAATAGTACACGTGGGGGAGAATGACTTAGTAAGAGACACAGGCGTATCATTGTTAAGGAAAATGAAAAGGGACCTTAGCTGGTTTAGGGAGATATGGCCCAAGGTGAGGTTGGTTTGCACAAAGTTATTGCAGAGGAGAGTTTGGAGGGGGGCGGTGAATGAAGGGGCAGTGGAAAGGACAAGGAAGAAGATTAACAGAGAGATTGGGAAGTTTTGTAGTGCGTTGGGGTTGCAGTGTGGAGCACAGAGAAATAATGTATGAGGATTTTTCAGTTTGGACGGAGTGCATCTATCGGTATAGTGGATACTACGTTGGCAGTTCAAGACACAATAAAAAGTTGGAAGTAGAGGAAAACCTAGGTTACGTGTGGGGCAGAAAGAACACCTCAGGGGAGGGTTTTTCTGGTGCTGGGGACATGGCCCTTTGGAGGAGGGGTGGGGGAAGCACAATTTGGTATTAGCACCGTAAAGGAAGGGGATGGTGTTGTTTGCCCGAACGGGCTACCCCGGGGGTACAAAGAGGGGGAACAGGTATTGAAGAGGGAAGGGTGTGGCCCCGTTGAGATGATGAGAGAAAGCGGGAATGAAGGTTGAGAGGATTTTAAGGAGATGGAAGGGAGCAAGGGATAGGAAGGGAGGAATTTGAAATGCTTTAATTATTTAATTGTGGGGGAATGGAAATTGTTTATTTATTTAATTGTTTGGCAAGTTGTTAGAACGGTTAGGTTAGCCTGTAAGGCCAGGGAGCCAGGTTAGCGTTTATTTGTGAGCTGTGGCCTGCTACATTAAAGCAACCTTTTCCACTTTAAAGCGAGTCTGGTATTTTTGTGCAGTAAGCCAAAAAAAAACAATCATTTAATCTAGAAAGCACCAAAGTTTGTAGTAATAATTTGGCAGGAGCGTTTGTAAGTAGGTGATATATTTTTCTAATGTTATATAACCTCAGATATGAGTTACTGACAAAATTGGATATTAATAAGAAAAGGCAGAATTAAAGATGAATTCAAGATTGCGAGAAGAAGAAAATAAATCAAGGGAGGACTAATAATTGAAGAAGCAGCAGGAACATTTCTTTTTTGGGGGATTTAAACATAAGAAACGAGCCGCAATCCAAGATTCGAAAGAATGCAAACACAATGATTGACCCTGAGAATCAGTAAAAGAAGGGAATTAAAAGACAATCTCATAAAAATGCTGCAGATCCCAACATAATAGATTAATTCAGATTAATTGTGCACAGAGTAAACAAAAAAGGACCTTGTGGAATACTAGATAGTAAAGAATGAGAAGGTGATGTAGGACCTTTCTAGAAAGCATCACAATAATAATTTTGAGGATAGGCGATAGACTGAGTGTAGAGGAAATGAGTGATCAATAGTATCAAAATCTACAAAAAGATCCAATAGTACCAAGAAAGACGACATTGTGTGATGACACATGTGACATTTACATTGCATGCTCGGAATTGCAGTCTTCCATTCGGGATGGCAGAAATAGAGCTAGAAACTAACCTTTTACTCAACCTGTTCCTACAGTTCCAATTTGTTATATTGATTTATTATGTCATTTGTGCACATTCACAGTCAACCCACAAGGGTTACAGGCTTATTGATTGCAGACACCTGCCCCCATGAATCCAAAAAACCCTCCAGGAAGGAGGAGGGCTAATTTATGTAATTTCCACAACACAAGGGCAATCAAATGTCAGGTGAGGGACATAAAGGGAAAGAGGTAGGTACAGTCAGCATAAAAAAGGATATTGTGCACTGGGGTGCACCACTAAGTTAAAATTGTGGAACCTTGTGACAATAGATGCCACATGTCTGCTGATGCAGTGCTGCTTGGGAAAATCCCCTTTGAATGCAGCACGCTCACAACACAAATGAACTATTTGGTATGACTTTGTTCACCTGTAATAGAATCAAAATTTGGGCCTTTATATGCATGTAAGAATAAAGGATTGATCACGTGAAACTTAGCAGGAAAGGAAGTGTTGTATACAAGTGAAAATATGTATAACAAAGGTGTGAGTATGGTGGGATTAATTAGCGCAGGCTGTCCACATCTTTGCAAAAATGTGATATTTGCTTGTAAATACATACAACAATAGGCTTAAACAATTGAGCTATTTAGGACTTGGTGAAGATGTGCTGTATCCATTTAAAAATTATGTCTCTAGACCCCCTGGCCTCTAGCTGTAAAAAAAAAATATTTATGTGGAGAAGTTTAAGGTTCATGAATGCAAAAGTGAAATAGAAACACGTTTTTGGCAGGTGACATGCTTGTTGGCATAAACATTTATTTAGTAAAAATAAAGAGGGAACCCTATCCCTCCCTAACTCTAAGCGGGGTCTCCCTGCCTCTACGAAGGAATCGGTCAGAATGTCCAAGTGAATAAAGAGTCCATGGTTGTGTTTCAAAATGCCTACTTCTGTCTCTAATACTAAAGAGGTAGTGGATCTTTGTGGTCCAGAAGAATGACTCCCTTCTTCTGGACGATGAACCACAGTTCCAATCGCAGGTGGGAACTACGCCTGGGCGAATTACTCACTTTCCCAGGTCTCAGTTATTTTTCAATAAAACAAACAAAGTTCCAGCTTCTGGTGATGTAAAGTTCTCAGTTCCAATTCAAAAAGTAAAGTTCCAACTCAAACATCATTCCTTATTGTCCATAGTTTTTGGTCACTATTGGGGTCCGGGAGAATGCCTCTCTTCTCCAGGTGTTTCACTCTCAATATCTCCGTAGTGCCAGGGGAATGGCTCCCTTCCTCGGGCCTTCTTCTGTTAGGCTTCGCCCAACACCAGGAGGCATTACTTCCTTCTCCGGGTGTCTCTTGTCTTCATGGTTCACCAAGGCTGGGGGGAATGACTGCCTTCACCCAAGCCCTTCTTGGGTTTTTCGCAATGCCAGCGTTAATGTCTCCCTTACCCTGTCATTCTTGCCTTGTTGTCTTCAGAATTCACAGTTCAATATTACCAGGGGAAATGCCTCCTTTGCCCTGGCTTGGTTTGCATTTCAAAAGTTCCCAGTGCACATTTACTCCCAGCCTCATGGGTGTGGGTCCCACAACTGTGTATTTCTGTTGTCCTTTTGCTGTAGATCTGGTTCACTATCCTGCCAGGTGCTGTGACTGGGAAGATGATTTGATGTATTCTTCGTAAAAGAGTACGTGTCCAAGACCCATGGGATTCTCTCCTCTTTGTTTTGCAGGACTGGTTTACGTCCCTGCCAGGTATTCGCTTGGCTCAGTTTGCTTAAGGCAGTCTCTGCACTTGTGTATGGGTCCCAGAACCTGGTCCTCGGGCTTCCCGTGCCTCTTCGGCTTCCCTCAACTACCCTGGTACTTTCGGGTTCATTGTTGGGACTTCTCTGGAGGTGCAGAACGCTTCTGCAGCTCCTTTCGGTTTCCTACATTCTTTCTCTCTTAGGGGCTCTGTGCTTTCTGCAGCTGCTCCGCAGCGGTAGAGGATGGGTGGCTGCAGGCTATCTCCATGACCACATGGTTTGGTGGCTTGTTTCCACCTGGCTTCCGTTCCTCCAGCTCTCTGGTCTGTCTGCCGCTTGCAGACCGAAGAGAGACTCCTCTTGAGCGGCCCTGGTGTCTCTGACCATGGTCTCCTCTACGCTCCAAGCCAGACATCCTCCAGGCTTGTGGAACCTCCTGGGAGGGTCTCCCTCCCTATCCTCGTTTCCCTCTTCAGTTTTGAATAGCTTTTGCCCCATCAGGTTTTGGGAAATACTAGACTGTTCATCACAGTTCTGATGAGTGCCCTTTATGCTTCTGCACTACTTCTTCGTCCCAGTACAGATCTTGAGGTCTTCCAGTGAGTCAGTTGGTCGCTCTATCATCCCAGTACTTAGGGTATACCCGTCCCTTGAAGAGTCCACACTCTTCCTCATCCCAGTACTTTCTATATTGCCAGTATTACAATAACATATATGAACACTAGGGAAAGTGTTGGTGGGAGAGAGGTAGGAAGGTGTGTTAGGGTTAGGTGAGTTATGGGGATACAATGTTCTCCCCATGTTGTCACTAATCCCATAGGGGGCTTCCCTCCCCATGAGATCCACCCGCTGAGTACCACCCCCAGGGGGACAATCAAGTGGTGTCCTCACCGACCTGGCTTCATGGTAAGGGGCTCCCCCTCGGGGAGAAGTGATGACATCTGGGGATTCGTGTCAACAAGCATAAGAATGTGTGGGCGTCACAACACAAGTTGCCATTCATGGGAGTGTTTGAGGACTTCAAAATGAACAGCACAACTCATATGAAAACAACCGAATGGGCAGGGATCTCAGGAAATTGGCTAAACATCGTCATGGGCGGGCGTGAAAAGGCCAGGATGGGCTAAACCTCAAAATGAACACAGGTTAAAAAACAGCGGGTAACCGATTGTATATCAGATTGCCCGGAAATTGATCAGGCAATTGATTATATATCAGATTGTCCAGAATTTTACAGTTGCATAGGATGAAAAGGAGGCTAGGTAGGACAGAGACAAAAAAAGAATGCAATCCCTGCTTGATCGAGCGCTTTTATGGAGATCAAGCTGTTCCCCTTTATTTCACCGATCTGTCTCAAGTTGAATGGATGGGTGCAATATCTTCACTCTTTCTTGAATGGATTCATGGTGGGTGCGACCGCAGTCTTAGCAGAACTCACAGCGCTAGGGAAAGGATCAATCGCTGCTAGCCAGGGATTGCCATAAGGTAGCAATCAAGGTGAAAGCATGGTGCACGCCTTCCTTTAGTTGGCACTTGCTTTGAGAAAGAGATAACTTGTATTGCTTCTTGGAAGGGCTCTGAATAATCTGCCTGCTAGACATCCATCACACTACTCTAGGATGGGCAAGGTCCTTTTTTTATAGAACAGCAGTGTGGTGGTGATGTTCATCGGCTGGGTGCTTAATGACTCATGAATTATGAGCTTTGCTAGTCCATGATGTCTCATGATTTTAGGTTTCAAGAATTGTTAGGAAGGGGAATATGTGGGTGACTGCAGTTTAGTGTAGGCTAGCAAAGGAACTGTGGAGGGCAGGGGTGGTGGCAGTCACAGAACAGCAGTTTGGGGCACTAGCTTACCAACTCTCTCTTCTTCCTTCTCACCTCCAATGCCACCTTTCCTAATCTCTCCAAACTCCCCCCACAACGCTATTGCCTCATTTTCTTCTCTGCACCCCCTCTCCACTCTAATCTTGGATTATGCTCTGTTTAATGAATACTTAAAGGGTACTGTGAGTGCAGTCGCATGGGCGAGACATTGGTAGAAGTGTACCAACAAAGTAGTGCAACTGTGGCACCAGTGGGGAATGGGGTAGGTGGGACAATGCTGCAACACAGTGGCTGTGACCAGGGCAGGTTGACAGCCAAATGGGTGGAACGGGCAAAAGGAGGAGGGCTTTTAGTCGGTCAGCCAGTTGGAGCATTTATATATTACCCTTGTAAAATCAAACGCCTTGCTGATCTTCACTCCCTTGGGATTGCATCTCTAACACCCACTGCAGTAGATGCTGCCCTCCTGATCCTGAAGCTTGAAAACCTTGCTCTGACATGAGTAGAATGTATTAATGTATTCCATAGCTTAGATCCCAAAACTGAAAGTATTATCTTCTGTGGATAGTCAGACAGTCCTCCTTAGAACTAAGGTTCCATCCTGGGACATACCATGTGATACTCAGGGACGTCATTTCACCAAAATGCCAGGGGTAGCGGAAGTGACAGCACACAACCCTTGACCCCTGGTGACATCACAGGAAGTGATGTCATTTGACCCCACACCGAAGTGATATCGCGGGAAGCGATGGAACACGCCCTTTCACCAGTTGACAAAACAGGAAGTGGCATCACATAGTATTGTTCACTACGAAAAATATGGTTACGATATCACTATATTGTGATGTACATTTCATACAAGAATGGATCGCCATATGTATTGTTAAGATCAGTGTGTATAGGCCCATATTACCAAATTACTGTAAATGCAAGCAGACCTCCATGACCAAATGATAATGATGTGTTATTATATAGCACTTATGCTTAAGCGCTTTATATAGAATATATATGCACCCAATATCACCCAATCTGTGATGGTACTCATTTATCGACCACAGAAGGATGAAAGGCTGAGTTGAGGCGTTTAAGAACAGACTAAATCAGTGACTCACCCCCTGAAGTGTGCCTGAAATAAACCTTTAATGAGTCTAGCAATTATTGTATAGAATTCCAGAAAGACACATTATATGGTATTCCAATTATTTCTTATTTAGGGTCAGTGCTGAAAATGTTAGACTTGTGGCACTCCTGTTCTTATTTTTCTTATTTTTTTAAGGGGCCTGAACAAGAATGGCAGCCACTCCAGAAGTAAAGAGCGACATGGTGCTGGCCACAGCCCAGGAGCTTGCATTGCAAAAAAAAAGGGTGACCCCTAAATGACGTCCCTGGTGATACTGTCCTTACAAGACATAGGAGCAACCCCGTAGATGCATTTAAATTGAATGCAGAGAATGGTAAGCTGAATTCTCTAGTCTGCTGGAAGCCACATCAGGTTCCTGGGAGCAGCATGGACATGATTACTTTTAGAAAGTCCAGAAACCAATTGGTTTTGTACCACCCGAAGTCTGCTAAAAATGTAATTGAAATATCGTACCGTAGGCCATTGCAATAGTCCAAGCAACTTGCCACTAGGGTTCCTACTGCAGATATCTGTAGCCGCCTGATATTAAAATATCATCCTTGGCAAATGGCCTGGACCTTTATCAAGCGGGCCGGGAGGATATCTCAGGGGCAATGCGTTTGTCTTGGAAGCAAGACAGTGCATAGCAACACAGGTCTGAATCCCGGTCTCGTGCTTAGAATTTGGTCTCCAGTATTAAGCGCATTATAAAAGAACAATTATAATTATAAATCTAACATCTAAGCATTTGACATGAGATCAAAACTTGACACGTTTTTCAAAAATCAGGAGATGTGGTGTGAATTAGGATTGCTTCTTAGTGTTATCAGGAGTTCCTCCGTTTTACCCCGCCTAAAATTAATCTGGATTCCATTCGGGCTATGAAGTCAACAAATCTTTGAGCATATATATGTAACTCTGTAACTGCAATACAGTGGCAAAATGAAGAACTATGCTTTTACTTGAAAAAGAACCATTCTGAATGGTGAAAACCGTTGTAGAAATTAGTGAAACAGCAGTAAAAAATGAAAGTAGTGCAACTCAGTTACTCCTAGTTCCTGCTCACTTCGATCTCTGCGGTGAAGCAACTTTAAGGGAATGTATGGTGCATGCTGTGCTTAGGCCCTTCCCCAGTACACTGAACAGTATTTTATGTGGGCAACATCGACACCCCATTCATCCTCCCCCAAGTGTGTTTCACTTCACGCTTATACCACAGCACAACATGCAGTTCCCTGGGCTTTCCCAAGCCATGGCATGCTGGTGATGTCGGAAGTGATTGGTGATTGCCCCACAGAATGACAAGACAAAGGAGGAGTGGCACAAGCCACAGCACTAGTGTGGTGTCTTTTGTGCAGCTGCTCATCAGTCTGCGTGATACCTTAGTGTAGCTGTACCCATATTGTTTGGGATCTCTTTTTGGGTCCCCATTCTGTGTGTAGTGCTCTGCCTGACTTGCCATTTACTTTTTTGAGAAACGGTCCTGTACCTTGGCCCATGCTACTGAACAGGTGAGGACGCGACTAATTGCATACGACTGGGTTACATGCTCAGAGTGAGAGACTGTTCTCAGCGTCTGAGCTGTCGAATTGACAAGACCAAGAGTAAAGAATGACTTTCACTTCAAACACAAATCATTCATCATGTCGCCCTTTAGGTTACTGACACCGTAAACATTTTAAAAAACGACCTCTCAATACAGTGTTTACAATGTCACCTTCCCAGTCGGTCTCTCGAACACCCAGCACGTAGTCCCTGGCGTGCAGGTAAGGGTTACTCCCGCCCTGCCTCACACTGTCAATCAAATAGTAAGCATTGCTCTGCTGCCACTAGCACACCCCCAACCGCACTCTTTATTCTGGATGCACCCAAAGTGTCAAAGGGCCATGCAAAGGCAGGGGCTGCGCTATGATAAGACCTAGTGTAGCCCCTGTGCTCGGCCCTCCCACCAGGGCAGGGGCAGTCATCACAGGAACACACCACCCCATGCCCTCCATAAGCTAGGAAGGAAGGGGCACACTGCAACCTGCAAATGTAATCTCTGATAAAGAAAGACGGGTTACACCCCGAGTTCTTACCTTGCTCCCCTCCAATGAGACACAGACACCAAAGTGGATTTTTTAGTGATCCCAACGGGAACCCCTTTTTATTTCTAGAAAAACATATACAACACCATTCCTTAATAACTTTCTTAAAGAGGCCCTTCTTTGTTTCCCTGGCTTCAGTCCTCTCTAAAAGGCTCTGCCCTTTAAACCTACCCGTTTTAGGCAGGATCACCCATAGTGTGGACCTGACCAAACTGCAGAGGGGGGAGGTCCCACCAACTAGGCAACCTCAGGCAAGCTACCACTTTCCTTACCTGTCTCACGCCAGGGTATCAACAACACTCCATATAACCTACCCATAAACCCCTTCCAGACATTATACCATACTAAACGCTATATACATGTCTCTGCATAACTATTAAAAGACTCTATATCTGATAGCTGTTACTTTACATTGTTATACCTATATAAACACACATTTACAAACACACAACAAACAACATCTAAAAACCATATTATAATACATAGGGGTGACAGCAGCAGTCAGCCACCCCTCTCAGTGCGTGCTGTCTGTGGTGGTTGGGGGTGCCCCCTGATGGAAATAAGGGCTGCGATGACCCCCTGTCTGTTCTTCCAGGGTGGCCCCATCCATCACAGGCCACCCAAACTCATTCTGCGCACCCTGTGCGGCTGCCCTTAGGTGCTCCCCATGGCCGGGTGAGGGCCAACTGCCTTCACCACTACGCCTGTTGCTTTCAAATCTTCTTGATTGGCCCCATGTATTGGGGGGCCTTCCACGATTACTGCTGCACAGCACTGCCCATTTTTATCTTCCTTGGTGGCCCCATGCCCTGGGGGCCCCCTCACAACCACTGTCGTGGCCCTGGTGCCATTATCTCTTCAGGCAGCATCCCTGTTGTCATGAGGCCGCTTCCGTCATCACTGCTTCACCCACAGCACACTGCAAAGCCTTGCGGCCCCCTCTCTTCATTGCGTCGGATTGACGCAAGGACAAGGCGCTGTCCTTCCGTAGCTCCGGCCGGCATGCTGGAGCACCCTGCTTCACCTGGACGGCCTGACGTAGCAGCTTGGGATATTTCTGGGACAGCCTTTGGCCACCACCTCTTCACCTCTAGGCCTGCACCTGGCATAAACCGTCTGGGAGGACTTGTCTTTGGGGCCTGCCCCACTTGGTCATGAGGAGGGACGACAGCGGGTACGGCCTGGTTCAGGAGACCCCATGCACAGGGCCCAGACTGAAAGGTTCAATCCAGGTAGGTTTCCCAAGGAAACACAAACACTACACAATACATAAACACTAAATAAAGTATGCTATTCCTGCACCTTGATGTCTGTGTCTTTATTTCTATATTTTCTGTAGGGGTCAAGTATTTTACCCAGCCGGGCCCACGAACGACACCAATGACGTGACAGAACATGGTATAAGGTTGAAGTTGTTGCTCATATCTAGTCTTTAGTACACAATCTCAAGAAGTAAAGCCGAGCAGAGATCTGGTCAGGAATTGCGGAGCCTGTTTCCACTTATCTTCAAAATGGCAGCCTCTAGTCGCAAACAGTATTAACCTTACGCGTGCACAGTAAACAAGCTGTCATGATGCACAGCCCACTCCTCTGTCCCCGTGTGAACTTTAGAGGGGGCACTAACAGAGGGTTGGACACTGTCTATGCTCACTATATAGTCATCTCTTGCTAACATCATGCCCTAGAGTAGGTCTATCAGTTCTGCCACTTATTCCTTGCCTAGGTGCAACCACAGTAATGGAGAGCAGCCGTGACAATGTCCTTACCTTGTTTTGTGATATACCTCATTCCAGAGACTTGCAGGATTGTCAAAGGTGAGGTTTGCCAGAAATAAACAAAGTCAGGATGTGCGGGGAACAGGCCAGTATTATTCTTGGAGGGTACTTCTACATGTACCTTTAGAACAGGCCCAAGTGTTTTAATGATGCAGTCAATGGAATGTATGAATGCATTCTGGCAAGGCATTCACTATGAATGGTCCAGGTTGGATGACAGTTGTAGGCATGAACACATTTTTATAGCAGAGAAGATGGCGAAAAAGCTTAAATCCATACAGCTGTCAACCACCTCGAAAATATTTCCAAATAGCTTGGGGCAACATATTCTCCTCAACACTTCTGAGCGAAGAGTACACAACTCTCTAACATCTTCTCTCATCAGTGTTATCAGGGAGACAGTAATCTTCAGTGCAACTCACGTGGTTGAAGGTGATTTCCCATCATCAGAAAGAACCACTGGCTACATTGCATACACTTCTCAAACAAAGCCATCACGGCAATTCATCGGGAGATCAGACGGGGAACCTACTTTAATGATCTCACCCCACTCTCAACCAATGAAAACTGATGTCTCATGGAATCCAATTCCTCATTGGAACAAGGTTCTTTCTTTGATGCACTAAAAATAGGTGAAGTTAAATCCCTTCTCAAGAAACCTAATCTTTACTCGTCCCAACCTTAGCGATTAACAGCCTGTCACGAACCAACCTTGGCAAGGCACAAGAATCGAAGCATTTCTTGAAATTCAATTGGCAACATTGAAGAACACTTTCTGGCATAACATCAAACAGGATTGAGGCCGCATCACAGAACTGAAACAGCAATTGCGGCTAAAACCTGTCATCTCAGCCCACGTTTCATGGAACCCGCAGGATGCCACCCCTGCCGCGGATCGCCATCTTTCCCCCTGCCCTCCCAATAACTCTTTGTTATACCTCCCTCCCCACTTACCAGATTGTTGCAGTGGCGGCGCCACCCGCTGCTGAGGCAGCAGCAGCTTCTCTTTTCCATCCGTCATGGCCCGGAGGCCGGAAAATGAAGCGGCTGCTGCGGCAGCGAGAGGCGCCTTCTATAACCATGGCGACCATCTTGGTAAAGTATTTTCTTCCATTAATGGGACGTGCGCTGCGTCCCATTGAATGAAGGAAAATACTTATTTTTAGCACACCGGGTTACCGCGTTGGTAACCTGGGGTGCTAATGGCATTAATCCCCTGTTACAAGAGCTGGAACAGCGGGTAATGGCCCGGTGCCCTCGTAATATAGGCCCCAGCTTTGCTTGAGCCAATAACTTGGGCTGCCAGGCCGTTACCCCCCCCGTTCCAGTCTTTGGAACGGGGGATTGACCCCATATTATTACATTACTAAATGATATTCAATGCATAATGTACTGGGCGATGCATGCCTCTTGATTCTACTCGATGTCTCTGCAGCGTTTAACATGATCCACCATCCGAATCTCTTAAGAACCATTGAACTTGGCATTGGCTTCCGTGGCCACGTTCTGAAGAGGCTTAATTCTTAGACAACTACCATTCAACATTGGCAACACCAACTCAGTGCTTGCCACGAAATGCATAATCTGGAACAGAAAAATCAGATCAGAAGAAAAAGCAGCATGAACGGCAAGTAATGTAAAGGTCAAACATAGGTGAGTCTATATCAAAAAATGTACAGATATATAGATCAGTAATATATTGACCTGGAAATATAGTGATTTGATATCCATCTTCTATTACACCTTGCACACAAAGCAAACCTATGTGTCTTGTATTATTTTCTTTAAAAATCAATGTAAATTATCAATATAAGAAAATCTAATTTTATGGTGTTCATCCAAACACACTGAACCACTGAAGTAAGGAGAACAATAATTTTTGGCCAAATGACACAAGCTCAAGCTACATACAAACGAAAAAAAACAATACCAAAACCGTCTAAGAGGATAGCAGACCTACCTTGAATGAGGGGAGACCCTCCCCTACGGATCTGTGTGAATTGGTCGTGGCATAACCATATTCAATTTTGCCGCATACCCAATTTTGCTGCTGTCAATATCAATGAATCCATGCCCCATTCCCACCTCCCCAATACATCCCCATCCTCCCCACTTGCCTTTCAGCGTCCACTTTCATTCTGACCCTGCGGCGTCAGTTGCGTCAGAACTGATGCTGCCGGGTGCCCTTTCTCTGGGTTTTTTTTGCAGTGCACCCCCGCAACCCTTGTTCCCATTATAGCAAGCAAAGGGAGCGGGGGACACCCCCACAACCCCTGTTCACCTGGTTTTCTATAATGGAACTGTATGGCTTAGTTGACCGAATTGTTGGTTGTACGATCATTTCATACAGCCTAAATTAGGTCAACGAGGCCATATGGTAAAATATTTTGGGTCAAATTGGCCAATTCCTCCCACTACTCCACTGTTGCCTCCTGCTTCCTAAAACCCCTTTCCCTCAATGTATTACTCACCTTTTAGCTGGGAGCATAGCTCAGGGTCAACACCCAATCCTGCGCTTTTAGTCCGTCAGGAATTGCTTTATAAAAAAGCATTAGCACCTCGCAGGGGGTAGCCAGCCAATCAGGTGGCTAGGAACGCGGGGTTGAACTGCCGGTGTAAGCCTGCGTTCCATGCCGCCTGCCATCCGGCTCCACTGCCGCCATCATAAAGCTCCCCACACCCCACCCCTTTTTTTTATTTTTAATCCCCCCTATTCCCAAACTTACCTTATTGCGGCTGCGACGGCACAGCCACACCTTCCTCTCTGCTCACAATGGCTGCCATGGAAAGGGAAGAGTTGCTCCGTACAGAGCCCCAACTTCCCTTTCCATGGTGGCCATGGCAGCCATGTTTGCAGCCATGTTGGTAAAGGTTTTCCATTCCTACAACGGGACACTGTGCACATCCCGTTGTAGGAAGGAGAAACCTTTTTTTTTAGCCGCTTTGGTAACCTGGGGTGCTAATGGCTTTAACACCCGATCTGGCCGGCTGATTGGGTGTTAGCGCCACAATGTATCTCAATATTTTATTGCCTTTTTAAATTAGACATTTTTACTGGTCTTTGAATAGACAACTTGGGAACCCGTTGAAGGAAGATGCATATGCAGGTGGCCACCGCATGATTGACACCGAATGAAGAGTGAAAGAAGTCATTGCATACGGCAGACTAGGTAAGTAAGATATCAAAGACCAGGTGCACACTAAACTCTGCACTGGCTGGAATAATTAAAATCCTGCTTTAGGCGAGAATTGCCCATGTACCCTAACCGTGCAGAACTTTACGGAAGCTGATAACAAGTGATTAAACTGTATCAGATATTATTAGATTCATATCATTATGAATTGATTGGTGTGCATTTTCTCTTATTCACTCTCTTTTTGATCCTTTTTAGCAGTCTTGAAAATGTTATTTGAGGCACGAATGTGGCAAAATAGAAATTGTACATTTTTTTTTGTATAGGCTGAATTAAATCAACCTTTCAAATATGAAATACAAAACAAAAAGAAAACAAATTTGTTTACAAATTATACATAATACATACAAATCATTTGATATACACATATAGACATAAATATAATAACATTGATTTAGCATTCCTTGCCATTATGACTTAGCTCAAAGCTATTTAACATAACCAAATTGTCCTGCTTAACTCAAGTCAGATGATAGCAATCAAGATTTTTCTGCAGTATCTAACTTTAAGCTTAGCAGAAATTTGACAGTGGCAATCTGAATTGGTAAATTGCATGATCACAAAATTATTGACCAACAGTCCTGTGAGTCCACAAGGTTCAAATATTTACAATGTCTTGCAAAGTGTATTTCTCTTACTGGACGAAGTATACATCATTCTGTAATTACATGTACCAAGGTTTCTCGAATGTCTATCTTCTGGCAGAATCGACAGAAATTGTCTGGGTCAGGTAGAAGTTTGCGTTTAGCTAGGATATCTTTAGTATTCCATAGGTTGAAATGCAATCGTAATATACCATCCCTAATTTGTGAGAGGGGCAGTGAACCAAATATGAAGGCAGAATTCGCAATTTTTTGTGTGGGAAACGGCACCCTGTTTCATCTTTATATGAAAGACAAATTGTTCTGATTTCCATCCAATCAGCTCCAAATAGTTTAGATTTTACTTTATCAGGGCTGTTAAGTAATACATCTAATGGAATTTCTGCCACGATTAGCAAGTGATAGATTTTTGAGAGCCACATTTTAATAAACATATGACTTGTGTGAAAAATATAGTTGGTTAAAATTTTCAACATAACATTAAGCTGGGTAGAAAGTAAACATTTTCTGAACAGGGAGCATAGATGCCAATTGTGTATGGCCTGGAGGGACACCTTGCCTAATTCATATCTTATCCAGGCAGCAGGTATGCCGCCAGAATTTAGCTTCCCATTTTGTAAACTGGAAAGGAGAATTAGTATGCAGTGTTTCTAAGCCATATAGTAATGCTGGGATTATCTTCATATTTACTGAAAATGTTCTGTATTTATACATAATAAGGCGTACTTGCGAGATGGCTGCAGCAAGTCTGATCTCCACGCGTTCTAAATGACCCTTTGCTCTAAGAGAGCCCTCGAACAACATTCCTAGGTAGGTATATTGTGGCACCATTTCTATCACAGACTGATTAAATCTCCAAACATATGTCAGTGGTCCACCTCGTCTGGGCAAGTAGGATACAATTTGTGTTTTACATATATTGATTTTTAATTCATTCACCAAAGTGTAGCTATAAAATGCATCTAAAAGACGCTACAGACCTAATTGGGTTTTTGAAATAAGAACTATATCATCTGCGTACATGAGTGTTTGAATTACCTGATTATTTGAGTGAGTCTGAAACAATGTTGGTGAAAAAAAAAACCTAACGTCCTGAATGAAGTAATTAAAAATCGCAGATGCCAATAGGCAACCTTGTTTTAAGCCACGTGCGGTATTAATTTGCTCAGATAAAGAACCATCTAGGGATAGGCAGACTCGAATAGACGTGTTTGAGTGTAAGGAGTGAATGGTATCATACAGCATTGAAGGACATTGGTCTTTATGGAGCTTTGATAGAAGAAGCAAACGACTAATCGAGTCGAAAGCTGCATCTAGGTCGACAAAGGCAAAAAACACATGCTGCTTATACATATGGCATTGCTTTTTAATTGCATTTAGAGTTAGAAGATTTATATTTCTGCCCATTCCAACCACAAACCTGGTTTGGTTTGGGTCACGCAAGTTACCTTTCAAGGTCCAAGCATTGAATTCACATAGTATTAGTTTGGTGAATATCTTGCCTGGTGTGTCCAACAACGCTATGGGCCGATAATTGGCAGGTAAACTACGATCTCCTTTTGTAAAAATTGGTATGACAATGGAGATTTTCCAAGAGGGCGGAATGAGTCGTGATCTTAATATACCACAAAAGATTTTATATAGGATGTTTGCCCATTCAATCGGATGTGTTTTAAACATAAAATTAGACAACCCATCCGGACCCATCGCCCTGGAGGAACTAGGCTGCATTATGATACCATGTATGATGTCAGGAGATATCTCTAAGTACCATGGGGATGTAGAGACAAGCTTGAATGGAGTCCCTGCAAAATCTGGATCAGCGTATAAAGATGAAAAATGTGTAATCCAACATGCTTTGTGGACGCCATTAATTTGTGAGTCTCCTTGGAGACGGATTTGTCAGGTATTTAACAATTGCCACATTCTTGAAGAATTTTTATTGGCCATTGCATTTGCCATGGCTTCACCATCTTGTTGAAATTGGGAGGCTTTCCGACTTCTCAGCCAATTTTTATAGCGATATTTAGCTGTTCGTAAGTGCGACCAGCGATCTGGATGGTTAGAGTTTAAAAGCTCTTTCTTGACTTTTTTAACTCAGCTTTGAGACGCTGCATGTCTGCATCAAAAGAGTGGTGATGATGAACTCTATTATGGCGGGGTATTGTCACAGTTTTAGCAAATGGTTGCAGTAAATCTGAGTACTGCCTTGTGTTGGTTTTAGTAGTATTATATTAAATATCATTCTCAGAGGCTAATAAAGAAGGCACATTCCAGCGTAGACTGGATCTCGCGGAATTAACTAACAGATCAGCTTGAAAGACTGTCTTTTTTTTAACTTGGGAAAAGTTCCAAACAATATGAGCAGCTAAAAGTTTATGATCGCTATGAGGTTGGTCACAAATAATCAATTTAGTAACACTTTGAAATGATTGATGGTTAACATAGACATAATCGATGATCCTCGAACTCAAGCCACGATGCCACGTGGAATGAGGAGGAGAATCACCATCAACAGCGCCATTGAGCATGCAGAAATTCCAGTCACTCATAAAGGCAGTCCATTGCTGCACTTCTTGGGTATTTCTTGACCTATTCCAGCAGTCCAAATTAAGGTCACCCAAAACAATTGTATGCGAGATTTTGAAATTCATCAGTATCATGTCTAACATAGATGATAAACCCTAAAAAAAAATCATCATTCATTGCTGCAACATTGCGATAGAGATTAACTAAGGCTATCACCTGTGTCTGAATGGTGATTTGTACTAGCTAGATCTGGGCCCCAACATGGGACCATGGTGTGATGCTAAGGCCAGCAGTGGTATTAACAGCTACAAGAAGACCTGAGGACGGTCTACCTCCACTAGGGGTGGCTGGAAGCAAGACAATATCATAGCCATCCCATAGTGGCAGTTTAGTGAGCCATGTTTCCTGTAACGCTATCATCTGATAAACACATGCTAGGTTGGAAATAGATTGTTGCAGATGACAATTACCTCTGGTGTTCCAGCTAGCAATTTTTAAAATAGACGATGCATCTTGAATTAATGGTTAATGCCTCTGGGTAATTAGTGTTTGAATATCGTGACTTACTCTGTTTATGCCTTGGTAAATATTAGACCTTGGTTTAACAGTTTGGGTGTTGAGGGGGCCACACTCTGGGTCTTCAGCTAAGAGAAAACCCATTTCAAAATGCTGCATTTGACATCACCAGATAGATTGCCATACCACTCCTTATGGAATCCACAACCGCACTACTGAGCTAATTAATTCAGAGGTTAACTCAATTTGCTCAATGTCTTGTGTAGTTATATTATACAATTCCGATACATCACCAAACAGGTTCAGCACACTCTGTCGATTCAAATCTAGAGATGGAAAATGTCCCTCTCTACATTTCAAGATAAATGTGTGGAAGTTCATTCGATGCAGATCTAAATGTCTAGAAACAGGTTGCAAGTTGTGCTTACGAGGTGTCCATTTCAATTTAGAGTGTTCCATGTCAATGCCACTTCTGGGTTGTGATCTGTTGGCTTCATCCCACTCCCACAATTCAGCGTTTTGATGGACATTAGGGATTAGAGCAGCCAATGCCTCTACTGGGGAGGGAGAGAAAATATTGGCTGTTGTCTGGGCGGCTGAACGCTTGGGGAAAGCATGAGCCATACTAGTAGCCAAATAGTCATCCACTCTCTTTTTCAGACCCTCAAACATTGCTTGTGTTGGCAAGACATTACTAGGCAAATTAGAGGTGACTTGTGAACAAAAGTTAGAGGTGGGTAAGTTTGAGGTGACTTGTGGGCAGAAGGTAACAGACGTTTTACTGGTCTGCAATGCAACAGGTTCAGAGACTTGATTTGGTGCAACCTGGGATGGTGTGAGGGTTTGTCTCTTCAATATGTCAGCTGGTATGGAATCGCTATTACTGGCCAATGGAAGAATAGAAGGTACCACATTTTGGTTGTTTGTGGACCTCGAATGAGACCGAGCCTCAGCCTCTTTTGACTGCTCAATAGATCGGACTAGATGGGAAAGTGGAGATAGGGACATACTGGATTGAACTTGCTTTGCAGAATTAACAGCAGAGTTTGCCACCAATGGTTTATTCATGGTTGGTAGGAAAGGCGTCCCCGAAGGGGGCACGTGCTCTGTGGAGGTAGTCAGCTCAGAGCGCACTGCAGTGGATTTACCAAGTGCCTTAAAAAGGGAATTCAGTGTGCTTTTGGTAGATTTCAGTTTCACCATATTCTTGGTTTTCTTTATTAGTGCTAAGGGTCTTTTTTTAACCAGCTTTGGATTTCTAGCTTTTATCAAAACTAAATGACTTGTACCATTGTTCGAAGGATTCTCTTTGTCGATTTCCAGATTACTTTTAAGCGTCTCACAAATTTCACCAGGAACTGGTTGAACAAAGGATGTTTCATTTATCACAAGTATAGGTACAGGGTCACTGATGGGACGGATAATACCACAAATAGTGGGTAGAGCACATGGTGTAGGGTTGGCCAAGAGTTATCAATCCGAGCCTGTAATGATTGTTCTAGAGCATTCTGGTTATCGTTATGCATCAGTGACCTACATAACCCATTAGATTCAGTGGGCATATGATCACACTTACTCGTTATTAGTGCGGATTGCGCAGTCAGCCATTTAACCAACTTGTCAAATTGGGTTGACTGGTGAGTGACTTTGGAATCAATTGCTTCGAACAGTTTGCATAAGCTCAAAATGGTGGTGTTGATGGCAGTGAGCGCTGGTTGGATCATTAATAAATGGTGTAGAGATTTGTCAGAGGAAATTGGCAGGATAGGTCTAGGTGTAGGAAAATCAAAGGACTGCAACATTGGGTTATGAGGAGTTCCAGGTGACTGGAAGGGAATCACTCCGCCCTCCCGTGTACACTCACTAGGGCTCGCCTCCTCCCTCCATGCTATCGGTGATTCACATTGACTGGCATGTATGGACAAGCCAGATTGCTCGCGGGACAAAGGAGGGAAGTTGATTGGTGAAATTGAGATATGTGATGTGGGAGCCATTGGACAATTTTTCGTGGAGGCTAACATTGTGGTGTCTGATAATGGCTGAGGGTTCACATGGGCACATGGTGTGTTAGGAAGGGCATGCACGTCATCGCCCGTTAGTGGGGAGGGAGGGTCACTGCTTACAATAAATGAGGATGACTTAGAAGACACAGATATCGTCACCTCCTTTGCAGGACCATCAAAGGGGAATCTTGATTGGGGCCGAAGGGCCGAGCAGGTGGGTGTAATTGAAATAGCTGAATAAAATATTTGAGGAGGAGCCTCCATGCCATCATGGAAACGTTGATTTGAGCTCAATGAGAGATGTGGGATATTGGGCGGCATATTTGTGGTTAGTTTATATGCCATTAAATGCAAGTTGCAAAGATGTAACAACTTACTTCCAATGGGGTACACTTGCCAACGTACAAATTGTAAGAAATGCGATTAGAATCAGTCTAGGCTGCCCAGCTGCGCAACTGGTTAGTTTATATGCCATTCTTAGAATAATATACTACACACTTGGGTGTGATGTCAAATGCTAAATGCAAGTTGCAAAGATGTAACAACTTACTTCCAATGGGGTACACTCGCCAACGTACAAATTGTAAGAAATGCGATTAGAATCAGTCTAGGCTGCCCAGCTGCGCAACTGCGCGGCTACGCGGCCAAGCGGTACTCTCAGGTACTCCCACGAGTGCGTGCGCGCTGTGCGCGAGCGTTCTCGTGATATGGGAGTTGCCTGATGACGTGGGAGTGAAGGCAGAGATAGTTCACAACGGACTCCTATGGGGAAAAAAACCACATGTATTCAGCGAGCTGAAAGCTGAAAGAGCTGAAAGAGTTTGATGGGCATGGGCGTGGTAATGTCTTCCCAGCAAACAGTCCAAAGTCACCTTAATGGCCCAATTCGAGGCCACCACGAAAAGAACTGCAAACACAGCAAACAGCAGGCAGCAGGAGCAGTGGAAGCGGCCAAGCGGTACTCTCAGGTACTCCCACGAGTGCGCGCGCGCTGTGCACGAGTGTTCTCATGATATGGGAGTTGCCTGATGACGTGGGAGTGAAGGCGGTGATAGTTCACTACGGACTCCTTAATTGGCTAATTCAAGGCCCCACCAAAAAAACAGCAAACACAGCAAACTACAGGCAGCAGGAGCAAGGGAAGAGGCCAAGCTATACTTCCAGGTACTCCCACGCGAAATTGTACAATAAAGAATATCTTAATACATGAATTTGGAATCCAGGTTTTGGATATTTTCCCTGACTTTGGCAAGCACTAGGCACGTGCCTGTGTACCTAATAGGTAATCCAATTAAGCAGGATTCAGAGAAGGGCGAAAGAGAAAAGTACAAAGTGGGTAATAGTAAGTGACACATGTAGCCAAATAGGCGAAATGGCAGTAGTCAATAAATTGATTGAAAGAAAAGTAGACATAATTTTTAAGAGGAAGTAGTTATTCATGAAGAGCCAACTGGCCTGTAGACGGGCAAGGAAGGTTGTACAGATGTAAAGAAGCAGACAAGGAGGTCCTGGAAGAGTAGTTGTGTGACTGGGCACACGTGTGGAAATTAGGCTTTTAGGGGAGTTGAAGGTGAGAAGTGATGATACTCCCTTATATTTAATAAGTCACAGCTTGCGTGGTGCATTCACAGGTGAGAGGGTGGAAGGATGATTAAGTCAGTTTGACAAACCCATTCGAACCAAAAAAAAGCCCATTTGATAATGGTTTTCTGATTATCTGCCCAGATGCCTAGGGTAAAAATAGGTCAGGACAGGTCATTAAAAAAGAGAAAATAACAGGGAAATATGAACATGACCGACAGAGTAGAGGAGAGCAGTAAATGGTGAAACTTGGAAGGGTTGGGTAAAGGCAGGCACACCCAGTAATAATAATAATACTAATAATAAATGAACACAAATTACAAATTAATCCAAGAAGAATTTGCCAGAAACTGACATTTTCTCCAGCAGGCATCAGATAAAGGCCCATGCAAATAAAGCCTGGCCAGTCATCCCAAATTCACCAGAAAGGCTAAAAATATTTCTCGCAAAGAAGACATGCTGTCTGGGCCACCTGTATGTTAAACAACTGCGTGTGACACTCCCTGCCTCAACAGGCCTTGTATAAGGTGCGACATCCCCCACCAGGCCTTGTATAACGTGCGACATCCCCCACCAGGCCTTGTATAACGTGCGACATCCCCCACCAGGCCTTGTATAACGTGCGACATCCCCCACCAGGCCTTGTATAACGTGCGACATCCCCCACCAGGCCTTGTATAACGTGCGACATCCCCCACCAGGCCTTGTATAAAGTGCGACATACGCTAGCGAACCGTAATCGAGTTCAGCACCAGACAGGTGGCCTCTACCAGGCACCTGTACAATAAAACGCGGGCAATTTCAGATGGAAAACACGCTTTAATGAGAAGCAGTTTTACATGCCACTTTTTTAATTACTGTATTGCAATGCTTTATTGCGGAGAGCCTCCTAGCCAGGTTTGTGTCGCTGAGGTAGGCCTTGGCACGCATTGCTGACAGCAAGCAAGCAGGCGCGTGCAGAGCGGCGATTGGCTGGCCGCGGGCCTAACGCTCTCGTGAGAGGAGCTTGCGAGTGCGAGGCGGCGGCACACATCTGTGCAGAATGAGAAGCAGGTCAAAGAGGAATTGTTTGTTGTTGAAGGAAATAGGGGATCAAATGTATTTGTGAACTGTAGATGCAAATGCACGTTTTCAGTTACACCTTTGCATGTACACACAAATCGAAGAATTCATGTAACCACGTGCCCTTCAGATTATTTCTACCTGCGTTTAAATGCGAACATGCGCTTGCAATGACCCGTCTACTCTCGTTGTTACTGCTTACAAATATCAACATGCACACAATATATATTTAGAAACTTCCTTTTGTTAGATTAAACTCAAGCTCGTGAATTACTTGGGCATGCCTTGGTACTCCACTGTGTGCTGTGTCTTCTCACCAACCTCTGCGATCGGCTAGATCTAGCGCCTCTCTCTCTCTGTTTACATGAAGCTTAGGGTGGCATAGCAATCTTTTGGGCTCTGGAAAGCGTACCCCATGCTATTAACTGATGTTATATTACAAAGCATATATACCGCGCCGATCACCATCATAGAACTCTTATGACGCCAACTATCTTACGTCTGCCTCTAGAGGAAATCCCTATGTCTAGTTACAAATGGTTTCTACTGGATCCATTTCCTCCCTACGTGCTTTTTGTTCATAGAAAAAGGAACCTCAGTGTTATTCACAAACAAAATTCAACTAAGTGCTCCAACATTTTATTTATTTATTTAGCATTTGTGAGGTGCTTATATATCTAGAAATTGTGTTTCAAAGTGCCCGCAGGTCAACGGGGAGGGAACATGGGAACACAAGACAAATAGAATCAAACTGCTGAAAAAGAAAGATACAGACCTACTAGGCCTTGTCAGCATTCCGAACGTGCAAGTGCAGAGAGAGCGAAGGGACAAGGGAATAGGGTATGTGCTAGGAGTTACACAGATGGAAGTGCCAGGGAGTCGGTTGCTAAGCAACAGTTAAGTGCCTAGCAGAGATCACTTGGTCAAGAGTGATCATCTGCCAATACAATAAGTGCAGGTCTGTGAGACAACACAGGCCAGAGGGCACAAGGCTGAGGCACTTGGGCAAAAGGCCAGGACCCAGAAGGACATATAAGGGCCCAGGTCACCAATCTCAGTGACTGTGGTGCTTAGCACGGGAGAGGGAAGAGGAAGGAGGAGGTGAAGAGGAAAGTCTTGAGGAGCTTCCGGAATTTGAGGAGATCCGACTCAAGAGGGAGAGGAAGCGGGAGGCTGTTCCAGAGGAGAGAGCCAGCCGAGGAAAGAGATTGGCCACATGGCCGTCATTTTAGGGGGGGGCAGGGGTGTTTGTCCCCCTCCAACTTTCATGGCACACCATTTTGTCCCCATTAATTTGGCTGGGGCACCGTTTCCTCAGATGTCATGTCCCCCCCAACATTTTCAGCAAAGTGATTGCCCACAGCTCGCTGCATCGAAAAGCGCTTGACACGCAGTGATTTGGAGCTAGAGGAGCGTAAAGATCTGGATGGGGATGATTTGGTGAGAGAAAGTTGAAGATAGTGTGCTCCCCGCCCCAAGACAGCCTTATGGATGATGCAGATGGATTTGAATGCAATACTTGCAGCAACTGGGAGCAGGTGGAGAGATTTTTAGGGCTGGAGAGAAATGGTCCTTGGGCTTGAGGCCAAGGATAAGCCTCGCAGCCTATTCTGGATAAGCTGGAGGCGGCAAAGAGAGGAAGAGGGTAGATTAAAGAAGAGGCTGTTACAGTGGGGCAGCGCAGAGAGTACCAGAGCTCTAGATACATTGTGCTTCTGGGGAATAGTGAGGAAAGGATGGATACCTCTGAGGAAGTGGAGTTGGAAATGGGCTTTCTTGGCAAGGTCCAGGATGTGAGGGAGGAAAGAGAGAGAGGAGTCGAAGATGATGCCAAGGTTTCAGGCGAGAGATGAAGGAGAAGTGAGAGATCCCAAAGAGGGTGGCCAGAGTGGAGGGGGAGAGAGGGTGCAGGAGTCCCAATAGGAAGGATCCAAGTCTTGCTGGCACTAAGATGAGATCATTAGAGGCACACCAGGACTGGATAGCAGATAGGCCGTCAGGAATAGTATAGGAAATAGGGAGAGGATCAGAGGGAAGTGTTGTAACTTGAATGTCGTGTAGATATGTGAGACCTCCGTCCCCAAGTGCCGCACAGGGAGAATGATAAATTCACTCCCTATACAACCTTTGAGGCCACAGGTGGAGAAGAATCCGGAACCGCGAAGTACTGGAAGCCCCACGGAAGCTGTAAAGGACAGCAGCGTTAAGTACCAAGCAAGCAGGGTAATGCACGGGTAACCAAAAAAACAGGAAGGATCTTACCAGGAATTGATAGAAGTAGGGATTCCGGGGCTCAAGTAGGCAAAAGGTCCCGAATAGGAGACACTCACTGGTAGTCACACCAGACCCCACCTGGGAAGACCTGCAGGCAGGACTGAACCATATTGTAGGTAAGGGTGGTGATGAGTCGTAGTTCATACAATGCTCCAGATTCTTTGAAGAGGGGTAATCCACAAGAAGTCCGTGACAACAATCCAGGGTCTAGAGCCAAGTGTAGCAGTCCAAGCTGACGGAACAATGAAGAGCGGGATCCAAAGAGAAGTCCGTGACAACGATCTGAGGTCAAGAGCCAAGTGAATCAGTCCAAGCCAATAAAGCACAGATATAACGTAATCCAAAAAGAGTTCCTAGAAGAGTTAACCGGGTCCAAGATCAATCGTGAAACAAGATGAGAAATGCAGGCCAAACAGGGTCTCCGAGAAAACAGCTGGGAAGCGCGGTACTGAAGCACTCCACTGCTTAAGTACCGCTTGCTTCCTGATCACGTGATCGCGAGTCCGGGTCACGTGATCGCGAGTTCCGGTCACGTGACCGCGAGTTCAGGTCACGCGATCGGATAGACCCAGCAGCACGATGCAAAGAAGCGATCTTGATCTTTTGATGGCTTAATCTCCACGGCAGCTGCCAATGAAGAAACGGTCGCAGTCGTGACTGTGGAGTGGTAGCGTGAAGCTGCTGCTGTAGCTGTGTGCGAGCCGGTCTGGACCGCCAACGTGAGCCCCGGAAGGTAAGTGGGGGGTGTATTCAGGCCGAGGGGGAACTGGGATCACTGGTGGGTCGGATGGAGGGCATGACAGGAAGTTTGAAGAAGAGTTGTGTGTAATCTGCATAACACTGTAAGTGAGGGGAGAAAGTGGAAATAATGTGAGCTTGTGGAGCGAGATAGACGCGAAAGAGCCAGGGTGAAATTTGGAGCCATGGGGGACGCCACAGGTGGAGTTAGAGGTGGAAGAGGAGAAACGGACGGTCAGTGAGGAAGGAGGTCAGACAGTCCAGTGCCCGCACCGAGAATCCAAGGGTATCACGGAGCCATTTTATGAGGATGGAGTGGTTGACCGTATCAAATGCAGAGGAGAGATCAAGTAGAATGAGAACAGCAGGAGAGTTAGAGTCAAGAGATGCAAGCATTTCTTCATGGGTGTTCAGAAGAGCAGTTTCTATGCCTCTGGATGCTCGGAATCCAGATGGAGGGTTGTGGAGGCAACCAACAAGCTCAGTATGCTGGGTCAGTTGGGGGAAGACCAGCTTCTCCAGGAGTTATCCAAGGAAGGGTTTGATACGGATGGGGGGTAGTTAGCCGGACATGAAGGGTCGCCAGAAACTTTTTTCAGGAGGGGGCGTGCAAGAGAGTGCATGAGTGAGGAGGGGAAAGACCCAGTAGCAAGAGAGTGGAAATCACCAAGTGCAGGGTCAAGGGAGCCAATGTTGTCCTTAATAGTTCTGGGAGAACAGGGGGAGACTTGTTTGGAGGAGACCTTCATAGAGCGGACAACCCTAGTGACCTCATCTGATGTGATAGGAGAGAAGAAGGAGATTAAGGCTGAGGCTTGAAGGAAGGCCAGGGGCGGTAGGGGGATAGGAGGAGGGGAGGGAGAAGGGGAGGAAGAAAGAGTGCTCAGGATGTCCTGAGTTTTTGCAGTGAAGTGGGTGGTCAATGCAGTGCAGAGCGCCTGAGAGGGAAGAGGCGAGGTGGAGACTGCAGAAGAATTGGCTGGTTCCTTACAAATATTAAAGTGTTCAGCTGTGTTGTTGGATGCTGTAGAGACGTGAGCCTGATGTGGACCCTCCTCTTTGAAAGAATGGAGAGAAGATAATGCCATTGGAGAAGTCGACAGGCCAGTTTGTCAGAAGATGAGCTTGAGGACTGCCACTTCCATTCCGCAGCTCTGCATTTTCGCTTCAGAGCTGCTAGATCAGTGTGCCAAATTTAATTCATTTAAGAATTTAATCCGAATCGTGGTCTCCTGTCACATGTGTCAAGGATGGAAATAAAGTTGAGCTTGGAGTCCTAGAACATCGATAGTGCGCGCTCGCATTCCCTTATATTCCCAGATACAAGAATACTTTGCAAGGCCAAGTCAAAAGACAATCTTCATGGCAGAAGGCATGGGTGATGAGAGATGTTGAGCTAATTGGGTGGTGCCAAGTCCACCTCCTGGCACCTGGGTATGAGCTTATCTGCTGCTAAGTGGACCGAATGTTCCAGGCATGGCACAAGCCTGCCAACCAATTATAGAGGGCCATATAATGAAGGGCCTTATAGTTTGAGAGCCAGTGATATAGCGTGTACTTAATAGTGTTGAAGATGACATGTTTTAGAGGTAGGCATAAGTTGTCCACCTGACAGTAGATATCCAATCACAATCCCACCCCGTATAAGTATACTTAGATGTTCCGCTTGAGCCTATCACAACCCTTCGTAGAGTTTTTTTCATTTGCCATGTAGTATGACATCACCTATGATGAATGTTTAGTAGATAATTGTGTTTTTATGTGAAATATACTGAGAACTCGAGCGAACGTCCATTGATGTCCATTGTAACTCCCGGTTTTAGACAATTGATATTAAAAGAGTAAACTTTGCCATCTTCCTGAGTTGGTTATATTATTTGGTGTCTGAGTTATTCTGCATCCCCATCCATTGCATGCACAATACCCAAAGGGTCCTACGCTCAATAGTGGGGATGTGCCAATTCTCCAGGTGGATTGAGGCAGGCCCCTGTTCACATCCTGACGCTCTCAGGCAGCCACATTTTTAGTGAGGGAGGTATTCCCAAGATGGGGCATGTGTGAGGTCCTGCGGTCTGACAATGGCCCTCACTTCGCCAATGAGATGTTCAAGCACATCACAACGGTGCTAAGCATTCAACACAAATTTGCCTGTCCGTACCACCCACAAGCAAATGGGGTATGTGAATGCCTGACCGGCCTCCTGAAGGAGGCATAACCAAAATACAGCAGAGCACGAAGAAAGGTTGGCTGCACTGCTTACCTCTTGCATTGTTTGCATTGCGCAATAAGCCTGGGTCCGACAACCATTTAACGCCACATGTGGTGGTAACAGGATGGAGCATTTAACTCCCCCTGGCTCGTCCCACTAGAGCACTGAAAGACTGTGAGAATAGTGCTGCTGTGTCAGGTCAAGAAATGTATGACTACATTACTTTCTTGATTGCTAGCGTCTCTTTTATCTCTTGCCAGATACAGCTACACCAGGGGGGCCGAGAAGGCAGCACAAAGAGCAACTGCGACAATGTACCCAAAGACTTAGAAATCAAGACACAGGTCAAAGTTGGGGACCTAGTGTTATTGCGGAACTTCATCCGCCGGTGGAACGCACAAAGGTTCACTGGTCCCCGCTGGTGGAACACACCAAGATTCACTGGTCCCCACACTTTGGAGAAGGTGGCTGATCTTGCTGTCAGGCTTGAGGGGAAGACGGTCTGGAACAACTTGTCTGACATCCAGCCCTATAAAGCAGTGGCCTCACCTGGCAACGAGTTCAACAGGGCCAAAGATCAGCAGCAAGAAGAGCAAACAAATGATTCTGAACTTACACGGCCAGGTGGAGGGCACACAATGGTTACTCGCTCATGGGCAGCAGAGTTAGGGACTGAAATCTTAATTGACTTAGAGTGAGGATACATTGTCTGTTTGTTATTTTATTCTCTACACACAGTCGACGAGAAAGCCGGTGGAATAACTGATGATTGTTCATGTTGCACGTTGACTATCACCCTGATACTTTCTCAGACCAATTTGTCCAACAAGTGAGAAGACCCAGTAGTTTCTGAGGATGATCTTCCAGAATGTATTACCTTGCTTTTGTAAAATATTTTACCCAAGCATAACCACAACTTGAACATATTGAATCTCCTATTCACGCGACACTGAGAGACCCAGCAGTAAGAGCAGTGTGGGAACAAGTGTTCATCTTTGCTGTCAATTATTACTTAGTATGGGGGCTTAAGGAGTACTCAAAATACTAACCCAATAATGCATTTCTTCATGCATTTCAGGCGGGCAACTATATCTTCAGACTGCACAAGGATCAGCAGCACAGGTAAAGATGAGTGAAATAATAAAGAACGTGATTATCATGGTGTGTCTTTTTATTCCAAGTGGAGTTGTTGCATTTACATTTTGGAGAATTTTGTTAGTTGCTAATGCTACCGCTGTACCCTCTATTAACATTACCCCGACCCCAGCAGGTGGAACGACCATGTCAGATGGACAGGAGAGCACTGCAGACACAGTAAGGAGGGAGAGGTAAGCACAGTGCTGGCACAGACATGAAAAGGGTACACTTATATCTGATCAACACTTGTCGAGTGTTTAACAATATGTGGCAAGAACACATGACAAAAGTAGGTAAGGAAACCACTGGGGAGAGTTCTTATGTCTGCTCACTAATCCCTTATGCCATGAGTGCCTCCAGGATACTCATAGCAACTGAAATACCAGCAGCAAGAGCTAAATGTCTGATGTACCTGTCAATGGTAACAACTAGAGGATGATTTCAAGGGAAGACAGCAACATTGAGGTGGATGTTTAGAGCAACGTTCCCATACGAAGACAATTACATAAAGATGCTAGATATGATAAACAATTATTGGCAGTTAGATGAAGCAATACAATATATAACTGATGGGCCTGAGAAAGGAGAGACGAAAACAATAACACTGAAAGAATAACTATGCCCATGGACAAGAGTGAAAGAGATAGGGGGAGAGCCTGGATGCTGGGAAAGACCACATATACTTGTGTACGGGCACGTGTACACTGAGTACGGGTGGAAGGATGGAATGGTGGAGAGCAAGGCACTCACACTAGCATAGTCACCAGTGAACAAGGTACAAGAAGACAATGATAAGTGCCTGAAGGAATGGGACACAAGCATGAAATTGATCATGTGGGTGTAGAACGAAGCTGGACCAATGCCTATAATTCCCCTGAAGGCGCCAGCACTCTGTAACCAGAATGATGGTGAGGTGGAAGTTGGTGGAAATGTAGGATGCCAAAACATTGAGAAGCATGCAGCAATGAAGACAGGCACAGCAGTACTGATGGATCACAACTGGGAATGTGGATAGAAGGCATACGTGACGCTGCCCAACAACTTGGGTGGAGTTTACTCATTGGCACACATCAATATGCCGTCATTGGTCGTACAACGAAAAGATGTGAAGCTCAATGAGTACCCGAAGATGGACACAAACAAACGGAAGAAGAGATCTTTGATGGAGGAGCAAACAGGCAGGAAAGAGAAGCCAGCTGGATTGAGTAAAGAGAGGTGGAAATGACTTCTCAGCAGCATCAGAAACAGCACTAGATGAAGTACCAGCAGAAAACAGACTATTCAGCAGAACACAAATGTTCTTTGCATCAGTAATATCATCTGTACAGACATACAAAAATGTGAAATGGCTGCATATAACCCGTTGGGAGCTGATGGTGATGATCAACTCCACAGTGAATGGGTTCAACTTGATAAAAGAAGAGCTCCGAGCAGTAAGGTTGGTGGCGATCCAGAATAGATATGTTCTGGATCTGCTCACAGCAATGGAAGGAGGACTTTGTGCAAAAATTGGGAGTTCCTGTTGCACATTCATACCTGCCAACGATGAAGATAACGGCACTCTGACAGAAGCAGTAACACAGCTATCTCAGATGCATGCCAAGATTGAGGAATAAGCAAAGGGGACTGTAAAGGACCAGAGTTGGATAGCATACAAATGGTCGTGGATCCCGTCATAGCTATCAGATGGACTGAAGGTGGTCTTGGGTGCATTGATATTGGCAGGAGTGACGATGTGCGTAGCAAAGATATGTATACTTAAGTGCAAGCAGAGAGCAGAAGAAACTATTGGAATTAAGTTCTTGATGGAAGTGAACATTGGAGGAGCAAAAGACCAAATAGTGGCAGAAAGAGACAAACAGAGCGAGAGAATAGCCACCTGCAAATTGTTCCCACTCGGGGTGATGAAGTTGGACAACCCATTTGATGTGAAGTACTATGAAGGGAAGTGGGTTTGGTGCAACCCGGAAGGAGTATGCACTTACATGGAATGGACTTTCGACGATCATGTAAATTATTACGGAGACCTCAGAGGAATAACACAGATATGGCAACCAAGAGCTAAGGGATTGACATATAAGGATGTGGTCAACAGGTCGACCAGAGGGGGACTGAGAGGGAGTAAGGGTCCCGAGACCTTCCCTCTGTCCCACTAAGTTCATGATGAGACGAAAGGCCAGAAATGCTCACAGCCACCCAGCTTATTTCGGATGAATCCCAACCACACCAATGATTGATAAGTACACTGAGAGGTACCCGCTCAGCCAACCATACAGACCAAGTGTAATGCAAATCTTTAAAGATGTGAGAGAAGAGCCAATGATCATGAACAGAGACACCTATATGGACAGCCTGGACTAAGCACCAAGAAGCCCTGTTACTGACGTCATTAGTGACACCACGACATAGCAACGACATCGGAATGTTAGACATGAAGCACACGTGAAATCCACCTGCACCACACAAACACACACTCAAATACATGAAGAACATGAGCGCACAGATCTATAGTTAGCGGACAGATACACATACATACTGTCTATGCTTTTAATATTTTGTAATTAGCCAAATGCAGCAACTCAGAACCGCAAGGCACGAGAGATCCTGAAGCAAGCTTGCAGATGCCCAACGTGAATAACCCTATGGAACTGCAGGAATATATATATGGACCCTGGCAGGACCAAGTGTGACTGACCTATAGGGAATGTAGCATAACATGGACAATGTAGAAACCGCAGTATAAGGTTTGGGAAAATGACAGCAGGCCTCAAGCCATTGAGCAGGAGAAAGCTGAGCCGATTCAGGCTGGACAGAGAGCAAGAAGCATGAGACAGGCCCACAGCCAAGGTCAAAAGATATGAAGACACATTCAAATCCCCAGACAACAAAGGGACAAGCTGCATGGGAACAGAATAAATACTCATAATTAGGAGCTGCAGAGCTCGATTTTGTGCTCTCTAAACATGTGGTACAGCCGAATGAAACAATGGACAGTCTTCCAGGGTGGGAAAGAGAAGCCGGTCCCAGCAACCAGACACAGATTGCAACACGTGTTGGTACCATTAGGAGAATATTCTCATAAGGCAAGGTGGTGTACACAAATTACATTACAGACACATAATCATTCACATCACCTTGAAAAGGTACATAGCGATTTGAGAACTTGGTCGAGTCTGAGGCCTGCGCGGATCAGCTCTAACCAATCACAGTTTAGTATCCTAGGGGTGGATGGCAATGGACAAGAGCCAATGGTAAGCCCACTACCCTGCAACAATGTAATAGATGGTGAACTGTGGACGGGACAGGCCAGCCACCTGACATGCGGGGGGCCAGTAGAATAACTTCTAAACTTCTATAGGTAGCCATATAGGTAATAGAGGTCTCAATATCCAATCCCTCACAATGATAGGTTTTTGGAGAAGTGCCAAGGGGATGATGGAGTGATGGCGCAATTTTGTAGTAAAACTGGTCTGCGAGCGAGGAGACGTCGAGAAGTACTGGAATCCACCTGTGTTCTTGTATCAATCCCAGTTGGTTTTATTTGCAAAAACCACAGATTGAACTTGCCGTTGACTGAGTCCTCTGTGTAAACTGAGGAAGGGAGTTGGGCTCTCCAAGTCCGTGGGCTTTCAGCATCGCTCTGGCATGCCTGGGAGTTCTCCCCAACAAACTAACTACAACACTACCAAAATAAACCCCTGTAGGAAAACACAGAAAATGCAGACTGTAGAATGGGACTCTAGGTAGATGGGCAGGGGTGTGCAGGCACTTAATTGGGACACTGTTAATGTTTAAGAATGTCTTAGAGGAGAAAGGATAAAAGAGGGAAACTTAAAAATCACTATGGTCCCAAAAGTGGACCATGAGAAACAGGCCTCTTCAAGGTACATTATTCTTGTCTTTGGGGCTCTACAGAATCAAACTAGGCTTCTAGGGGCTTTCTGAGGTGGTGAATAATTGCACCACCCTTTACTGAAGATCTTATACTGGGACTGGTTGACGCTGTGCAGATCTTCACTGCCATGTCATCCATAAGAGGAAGTTCTACCTTCTGCAAACTGACTTTTAAGATATTGGGATTTGTGTCAATTGGTGACCCAATATATGAAAACCATTATGACTACAGTTTTTCTTTGAAGTATGCTCATCCAATGGGGATTTAAGGTTGTGTAATAGCAGAAGAGACATTTTCACTTGTGGATTCTTTTTTTAAAAACTTTTGTTTATTGGCAGAAAGTTAAGACAGGTATAACACATCTTGCACAGAGATATACAGAAATCACAATATCGCAGTTGGGCATTACATCATGCATTTTGAGACAACTCAAAAGTGGGGGGATATTGACAACCCAAGGGGGGGCTAGGTGCCCAGTATTTATGGCAATGTGTCGGGCGGACCCGGCGTGGGGTGGGGCTCCAGTCAACCTCGTCCTATTGTTCAGATAGCTGCAGAATTCCGTCCACACATTCTTTGAGCGAGATGGCGTGGGCAGGGATCCGATATACTCCTCCTCACAGGTATGTACCCAGGTGAGGGCCTTCAACCACATCTCAAAGGTAGGGGGAGAGCGGCGTTTCCATCCTTGCAAAATACATCTTTTAGCGACAATAGCACACACATTTAGATATCTAGACATTTTTTTTTGCATTTTCTCGGGACCATATTCCAAACAGTAGGGCTAGCGGGTCGAGGTTTATTGGGTACCCAATTATCTCTGTGAGCGCTTTCGTTACTTCCAACCAGAACGCCCCCAGCGCAGTACAGGACCAAAACATATGCATATGATCTGCCTCTCCAGAGTTGCATTTTGGGCACTTGTGGGTAGGGGAGTGTGTAAAGTTTGCTACTCTGTGCGGTGTGTAATGAAGTCTGTTGAGTAATTTATATTGTATGCAGCGGAATTTGGCACTGAGGGAGACTTTGCGCGTGTGCGCACACATTTTGTTCCACATGCCATCAGTGATTTCTATTCCAGCTCCGTGGCCCAAGCTTCCCGTGGTTTGCGGGATGTATTCTCACGCTTTGTCAGCTGCATTTTATACAAGGAGGACACTATGCCCCTGCCACCTGCAGGGTTAGCTATGTATTGGAGTTTGGGTGAGTCCGGGGGCTCGTCTGGGTATGATGGCCATAGTGCACTGACCACCGCTCTTAGCCTAAAGTATTGTAGTAGCTCAAGCGCTGAGTTAGAGTGCTCGGGCCGCCATGTTTGGGGCGTGATGAATTTACCATCGGGGTATAGGTCAGTTAGTGCTCGATATCACAGGGCCTCCCATTGTTGGATGAAATGATGATCGTGCGTGGGGAAGAGTCCTGGAAATTGTCGTATGGGTAGCCATTTATAGTATGAGCGATGCTCTTGTGTTGGGTTCAAGATCTTGTTCCATGCTCTGATCGTGGTGGGCACAGGGTCTGCTAGGGCGTCTGTCTGGAACGTGTGGTGTAATAACAGGGTCATGATGTTGGTCCCGTCCCCTGCCAGTTTCTTTAATTTGACGTGTGGAGGGGGTTCAAGTGTGCATAACAGTGTGTGGCGTGTTGGGCCTGTGCCGCAACCTAGTACAGGGTTAGATCTGGGGCTGTGAAACCCCCTTTCTCGTAGGGAGGGGTCATATATAGCCACTTTTTGCGGACTGCCCCGGAGTGCCAGAGGAATTGGGCACACACCCGTGGAGTATCTTAAAATATTGCTTACCGGGCCACACTGGGACGTTAGCAAAGATGTAGAGGAGCTTAGGGACCACAATCATTTTTAGTAGTGACAGTCTGCCTGCCAGGGACAAAGGGAGGTTGCGCCATTTGAGCATCTTGGATTCAATGTGTTGTGCCGTTGTCTCATAATAATCCGCCAGTAAGGAGGTTTTGGTTAGTGAAACTTGTACCCCTAAGTATTGATGCCTCCTGGGGACCAGCATAGGGGAAATTCACATGTTGGTTGTTGGGTTGCCGCAGTGAGGGGGAATATTTCGGATTTAGAATAGTTGATGGTAAAGCCAGAGTACGTTCCTATTTTGGTTATGTCTCGAATGATCGGGTCCAGATGTGTGGAAAGGTCCCTGACATATAGGAGCACGTCATCGGCATACAATGAGATAATTTCCGGCGTGCCCTGTAGGCGAATACCTTTGCGAGTATGTCGGTCCCTAACGTGGTCTGGCATGGGTTCGATGGCGAGCGCAAAAAGGATGGGGGAGAACGGACATCCCTGGCGGGTTCCCCTGTATAGCACAAAGGGGGCGGAGATGATGGAGTTCACAAGCACCCTGGCCCTTGGATCAGCGTATAGCAATTTTATGTAGGAAATCATGTTCGGACCTATTCCCATTTTTTCCAGCACAGTCCATAAGTATTTCCATGAAACCATGTCAAATGCTTTCTGGGCGTCTAGCGTGACCGCCACTGCGTCCGCCTTTGGGTCAATTCTGGACATTATATTGAATAATCAGCGGATGTTAAGTGCAGTAGAGCGGCCTGGAACAAATCCACCTTGATCTGCGTGGATCATATGGGGCATAAATGGGAGGAATCTATTCGCATTATTTTGGCAAAAATGTTCATGTCCGTGTTGATAAGCGATAAGGGCCTATAGGAACCACATTCATCTGGGGGTTTCTCTGTTTTGGGGAGAACTGTGATTAGGGCTTCCCTTAAGGAGGGGGGAAGAGAGGCTAATCGAAGAGATTTGGTTCAGACCCCATGCAGTATGGGAGCTAGGATGGCAACGTGTTCACGGTAGAACTCAGATGTGAGCCCATCGGGACCCGGAGCCTTATTTTTTGGGAGGTCTGAGATCACCTGGACTATCTCCTCCAGGGTGAACGAGGTATCAAGTTGTTGCTCTGGGAGATGAGGGTCATGGGAATGCGTTCTAGCATGTCGTCTAGATCGTGAGCATTGTGTTCTGGTTGGGGGCCATAGAGCCAGGCATAGAAGCCAGCAAAGGTGTCAATTATGGCCTGGTCGGACCAGTGTCGTTGGCCCTGTTTGTCTAAAATACTGTAACGCTCACCTGGTTCCCACGGAGGCGCGGCGTCGAAGGCGCAGAACTCTGAAGATGGACAGGAAGGGCCCCTCTATTCTGGCTTCCCTGGCTCGTTGGATACCCTCCTGTGCGTGAAAAGGGAGTATTACCAACTGTGGAACAATGTTCAAGCCTCCCACTCCCTTCCAACCCTCCACGATACCTCCTCCACGATTCCCCGTGAAACCTCGCCTTAGGGTTTGGAAGGATGAGCTCTCCATCCTGCTTCGGATGCAGGGGCGCGTTGAAACCCAGTTACTTCACTGGATTGAGGATTGATGGGAGTTCAGGTAAGCTTGACTGTTCAGGTAAGGCGCTGTAAAAGTTCTGTTCTAAAGTTCAAGCTTAATAATAATGTTCGTTGTCTAATTGCAGCAAGCGCTAATGCTTATGTCTTTTTCCCCTTAGGGGCCGGGGTTCGGAGTGCCGGAGATATGGCGCCGACCCGAAGTGAAACAGTTCTGGATGAGCGCTCAGGTAATGTCTTTGCATTTGCGCATTCAATGTCTTTGTCTTTTTTCCCCATAGGGGCCGGGGTCCGGAGATGCCAGGAAGCGGCAGGACCCGAAATGCAGTGGGAATAATCCAACAGGTAAGACTTAAAAGGAAACTGAGCTTTCCTTATTCCTTTTCTCCCTCTCACCTTTGTTCTTGTCTTTTTTCCTCTAGGCGCCGGGGCGTAGCTGAATCCGGAAGATCGCTGCTGAAGATGGAAGTGCCTTGCAAATGTGAGTAAAATGCAGCGCTGCAGCGATCGAAACAAAATGCCTTTAAAATGATGTCTCCCTTTAAGGGCCGTTGGAGAAATGACTCCGGGATGCAGATTTAGCAGGTAAGGGCTTTTCTTCTCCTATTCTCTTCCTTTCTCCCCTTGCAGGTGTTCTAGGGTGCTGGCAGGCGTGGCTGAAGTCAGGATGCAGGAGCTGACACGGTGAGCGTCCAGCTGCTAGGTGCAGAACAACGCGAAGCACGTGTGGCTGTTCGGGTGGGGTTGAAATAGCCTTGGAAGAAGTTCCTGGTATGTATCCTTCCACCAATCAGGTATGTATCCTTCCCCGACCACACCCGGGTGGTGAAGTAGTCCTACAGGTAAAGTAGTCCCATTCAGGCCTCAAGAGGGCCTGGATGAAGCAGCAAGGTCTGCATCAGGTAAGTGTGCACCCAAGCACTTAAACACATATCCTCTTCTATGAGCCTGGCGCCTAAGGCGCCAGGACTGGGGTCCGCTATGAGCCTGGCGCCTAAGGCGCCAGGACTGAGTCCAAAGGGCCCCGACTTGGGCCCGCTGAGACTTCCCTGGGGAAAATGATGTCTGCCTCTGGGGTTGCTGGGCCCGGCCTGGCTCCTTGGAGGTAGGCATCATGACAAATACTATCTATTCGGGACCTGCCTCCCTCCGCACGTACTAATTTGGCTAGGGTTCTACCGGGTCTATCACCCTCTCCGTACCGTCGGGAGGCCACGGGGCTAGCAAAGTATCGCACTTCGCTCAGGGCGTGGGATTCAAACATTTCTAATTCTGTTCTGATTTTTGCTAGGGTAGCCGGAGTTGGGGCAGAAGCATGCTGTTGTTCTAGAAGTTTCGGAGCAGTGTAGGGCCTGCCTTATGGCTTTGAGGACCCCGGCCTCCCTTGAGATGCACATCCCCCTGATTTATACTTTAAATGCCTCCCAACGGGTCCCCTCGGGTGTGTCTTGCATGTTGTTGTTTTCGAAAAAGGTGTTTATGTCCGATAGTATCTCAGCCTTAAAGACGATATCATACAGAGCCTCCGACTTAAAGCGCCAGGCGGGCCGGGCGGCTAGAGTGTTACCCAGTTGGATCTGTAGCAGCACGGGGGAGTGATCGGAGAGCGTGCGTGGGAGTATCTTAACGTCTGATACCCTACTCACTCGGCACCCCGACAGTAAGAACATGTCTATTCACGAAGAGCTATTGTGCACTGTGGAGTAGAAGGTGTAATCTCTGTCTTGGGGATGAAGCGTTCTCCACACATCGTGTAGATTCAGGGAGTTCATATGTGTAAGGAGCCGTTTGGCGGCTCGGGACATAACTCTACGGGTCGAGGTTGTCCTGTCCAGATCATTGTCAAGTATAAGATTCATATTCCCACCCCATATAATGGGAACTTCCACATATCTCATGATGATGGCGGTCACAGCGTCTATAAATTCGGGGGAGTCGGTGTTAGGGCCATATGAATTCACGAGTAGGCATTCCTCGTAAGCCAGGGTGCAGTGAAGGATCACATATCTGCCCTCTGTGTCGATGTGGGATGCGTGGAGTGTGAATTTTACCGATTTGTGGATGAGTGTTAGGACTCCTCTGGATTGAGTGGAGAATTGGGCATAAAATCTGTTGGGGCCCCAGGACTGTGCAAGGTTGGATGATAGGAGTTTCTGAGCGTGTGTCTCCTGCAGCAGGAGTACCTTAATCCCGTGTCTTTGTGCGTATGCTGTGATCCTACGGACTTTGTGAAATTTGTCAATCCCCGGATGTTCCATGTCATCATTTTAATAGTCATGCTAACCTTTTATGGGACATCCCAACTGAAAGAGCTAAAGGATCTGTGTCTGTTTACCAAGATATGTGCAGTTGTGGCGTAATTACGCCTCACTTCAAACCCAGTCGTTTCTTTCTTGCCGATTTTCTTATAACTTTCCCAAACTACCCCGCCCCCCACCCTCACCGCCCGGAAAAACTTAGCAGTGTGATAATACCCGCACCCGACACAACCAACCGCGTGCCATTCCCAATTTGGCAACGCTAGAGTAACAGCCCAACAGGGGCTTAAACATAAACACTTCGCCTTAGAAGGCATTGCAGCTGCAGTGGGGGCTACCGCTGCCGTCTGACCCACATTCATTAACGCATGTTATGATGGTACATCATAAATATTTTGAACGGCTAATAATACTTAGGGTTACAAGAAAGGCAAGTATAGTCTTAGATCACGAGAACAAAGCAATTATTGGCATGGTCTGGTGCCTGACAGATAGGCTGAGGTATCGAGGTACGGGGCCAGTGTGCGTCATTACAGTCAGGTACCATAGGGATGTACCCCCTGCTACATATTATGCTCTTGAAGAAAGCCATTGGGGCTATGTTAGGCCCAGAATAGTACAGAGGCGGGGGGGAACCGGTTCGCCTCCGAGGGGGGGGGGTTGGAAGAGGTATAGCTGGTGAGGTCTACAGTAGGGTCATGCAAGCTTGGATCTCAGTCGTCATTCATTGGTTCCTCCATATGATCTGCTAGTGGGATTTGTGCCTTGATGAATTTGACTGACTCGTCTGGGACCGTAAAGAAGTATAGCTTGTTACGGTGGGTGAATTTTAGGCGAGCCGGGAAGAGCATCGCATGCTCGATTTTCCTCTCTCTCAGCATCTTTTTGACTCTTTCAAATTGATGACGCTCCATCTGCACCCCCACAGAAAAGTCTGGGAAAATCCTAATTGTTTGTGAGTCCAGCCTTAGTTCCCCCTTCTCTCTGGCCAAGTGGAGTATATGGTCTCTGTCCTTGTAGCTTAGCAGTTTTGCAATTATTGGTCTGGGGAAGTCTCCAGGTTTAGGTCGGGGTGCCAGCGAGCGATGCGCTCTTTCTACCGTGAAGAATGGTGATAGCTCAGGGTTGCCGAGTAGGTCTTTAAGAAGTTGTTCGACCGCGCGTTCCATGCGATCCTTTAAAGCAGATTCGGGAACCCCAACTATGCGAATGTTGTTTCTTCGCGACCTCGATTCGAGGTCATCACACTTGGCTTTGACCTGTTTCATGTTACGGACGAGCTCTTCGACTGTGCCGTGTGAAGTGTGGACATTGTCTTCATTGGCTCCTATTCTTTGCTCTGCTTCCGTGATTTTTGCACCATGTTGGTCCAGTTTGGCTCTTAGGGAGGCTACATTAGCGTTTATATCGTCTAGTTTTTCATGGAAGGCTGCAAAGTTTTTGGCCATCGACTCCATCATTACAGTTAAGTCAGGCTGAGGTGGGTCTGGCAGGGTATCGCTGTCTTCATGTACTGTGGAGGAGGACGCTTGATCTGTCCTGGGCGCCGCCTTGGTGAACTTATTCATGGCGCCTACCTTGTTTGCTCCACGTGCTCTGTTCGACATTGCTATACTGGGGAAACGCTCTCATTTGGGCAGATTCGGTGGTGAATGCAGTACAGGAGTCCAGTAGTGAGGGCGGCAGCTGGCCAGTAGCTTGGCGTGTAGGCCAACAGCGCCCGGTATCGCAGTTATTGCCCCAACCCGTAGACAATGGCCAACGCTGGGGTGGCCGGTGGTAGTGTGTGCGCTGTGAAGAAGGATTGGCCAGGGGGGCTGTATGATAGTGGGGTTAGCAGGAGCTCCGTGGCTTCCACAGGCACAGTGGGCAGAGATAGCTGGGGTGAAGTCTGGTGGGCTCTTGTGAAGCCAGTATTGCGTTCAGTGGTATTGAGGCTCTCTGGGCTAAATGCAATGTAAGGGGTGAGTGTGGGGGCCCACCAGGGAGAAGAGTTGCTGCCAGTTGCAGGCGCTGATAGAGCAGGGTGCCGTCCCCCCTCGTGGTTTATCGTGCTGTCCCAGCTCCCCTGTGGCAAATTCCCCACAAGTGGAGTGGAGGAGCTTCACGGCGTGAGAGGCAGCCATGCGGAGTGGCCCGTGAGCGTCAGCTGCACCACACTTCGATTGTCCTTTTGGTGCTCCCAGCCCTCGAGTGAGGGGGGGCTGGGGAGACTTCTTTTGCCTCAGTGGATCCCGCCGCCTCCAATGGTGCAGAGGTCAGGGCGAAGCCGTTGCCCCCGCGAGCAGATCTGGAGAGCGGTGAATGCCGCCAGGGCAGGGGCGTTCCGCAGCCAGCGCTGCCCCGAATCTGGGGCCCAAGCGTGGGACGCCGCAGACCGCCGCCGTGCCCAGGTGGGGAACGGCAAGTGTTGGTGGGGCGGAGGGGGGGATGGAAGCGAGCCGCAGCCACCTCGGAAATGCAGCTGGGCCCGCGGGAGCTCCGGCGAGGCAGCAGAGGGCAGACGGCTCGCCAACCCACCCCCCGGCACTCACCGTTGCCGCGCCCGCAGTCGGCAGGGCCCGTGGCGGCAGATTGGATGGAGCCCCAGCTGGTGTTCCAAGGCGGCAGTGTGGTCCTCGTCCCGCGGCGGCAGCAAGTCGGGAGGCCCGTCTGCAGGTCTCACCCTCCGGCCCGTCGGCGGCACCCCTCAGCCGCCAATGTGCGCCCACCCTCCGAGGTCCCAGGAGGCGGGCCCAGCAGCCGCACAGGGCCGGCCGGCGCAGTCGGTTGTATGTCGGCAGCAGCTGAGTCTTGGGCAGCGGGTTTCCCACCATATGTGTCCCGTAGCTAGGGGAGTCGTCTGGTGTGGTTTCTCAGGGTAGAGATGAGCGGATTCCGCCGTTGTTCGCAGATGAAAATCTGTGGGTCGCGGAGCTCCGTAGCTAGGCGGCCATCTTGTCCGCCGCTTCACTTGTGGATTCTAAGGAATTAAATAGACTTTTCCATGCAGTATCAGAAAAAAGGGGTGCTACACATTCCCAACCCAGCTATTTCTATGATCTCTGCTCATCGCATTTTACCCCACTTTGGTAGGGTATGAGCTGTCTACATGATGCACACTACACATCTGTGCTATGATGGGGCAATGTCTTGCTTGTGAGGGCGTTAAGTACTCTGTGACTCATTGCCCCTCTCACAGACAGCCAAAGCCTCCTCGGTGATTAGCCCTAATCACATAGGACCCCAATAGTGCTTAAGCGCCACCATAGGACAATGATGAGAACAAGAGATGGGATTGGGAATGAAAAGATTATGAAAATAGAAAGTAACCTTTCTCTTTCTCATTTAAATCAATTCCTGCAAAGTTTTCATTCATATCATCTTTCAATCCAGTCTCCTGGGGCTCAGCCTCTTTCTTCTTCATACACAAAGTAACCCCCTCTGTGACTGGAGATTCTGTACAGTGGTTTCATTGTGGACCACCCAGTGTTCCCACGGAGCAGCCGGACTGATTACACCTGTGGTATTTGAGTGCAACAGCCACATACAATTAAATGAACTTGAAAAGAGGCAAACTATTGTAAAAGGGACTCTCAGATTTAGGATCAATGTTCACCAGCCCCTGTTACCACCCAGCTGAAGTGTGAGGAGATCACCCCCTAAAGCGTGTTGAATTTTCCAAGGTGTTTCCTAGTAGTAGTCACGGCATCCACTTTGACAGGTGTTGCTCAGAGTAGAATGAGGCAAGATGGTGAATGGGGAGGAGGTTTGTAGTCTGTCGTGAATACTGATAGTTTTCTTCACCCAGAAATCTCTTGTTCACACAGCGTCAATGCTCATTTCCTGTTTTATTTCATTAAAAAACACCCCACCCCCCAACCCTCACCAAAATGATGTCACTCGCGCCCCATTGGCATGCTCCAGGCAGAAAGAAAACCTTCCAGAGCCGTGCAGAATTAGGGGGAAAATGGGAAACCATCTTCTGGACTCTTAGTTGCTTTAAGCAAAAGATCAGTTCTGCTCTTAAAAAAGTAAAGACTTGATACGCCTTTCATTCAAAACGGCCCTTTTAGCTTTTCAGATGTTGCCACGGAACACAGTTATGCAACTCTTGGCACCATATGCATTGCAGACCTTTCCAGTGTGTTTTTCCTCCCCTTGGTGACCGAATCATGTTTATGGAACTCTTTGAAACGGCAGCAAAGGGCCTAACTTCGCTGGGAGTGAGGTGTTTCATTAGCGCAAGCACAGCCCATAGCAGACAGTAATCCCATTCAAGATGGCCACTAATTCCCTACATCATTGAGAGCAAATAGCCTCTGGCCAGTCCCTCAATGTCTGTATTAAGGACCAGCTTGAAAGAGTGGGTTTAGAACATTCTGGTAACAGCGGAAATGTAGATGTAGCCCCTACAGGGGAAACAAAATAGAAAAAAAGGGAAATAAAAGGGACTGAAGAACCCCCACGTGTGATGCCATGCAGGGACTGCTTCCTTTACCCAGAAATAGGGAGCACTGCATCAAGTAAAAGAAGGGCCTGCCAGGCCCACACAGACTCTCTGGTCTGCTCCTGGCAGACGCAGCCTAGGTTGAATGAGGACTTTGGGGTCCCCCATGCTGCAATCAACGCTGGGCTGCAACGGGCATACGCTGCCCGGCCAGGTGATATTTTGAAAGGGACTCTTTTGTGATATTTTTTTAAAGGTTTTAGGACTAAAGCTGCTTAGGTAGGGTAATATTGTAAATAGTGTTGTGTGATATCCCTCTTTTCCTAGTAAAACTTTGAAATCCCGGCTGGTGCACTGGAAGTCTGACAAATCTGCAGATGTCATCCCTTCTCCCCTAGGGGTAGCCCTTTCCCATGAGGCCTGGGAGGTGAAGCCGCTACCCAACAGTGACGCTGGGGGTGGTGCTCAGCGGGAGGATGGCATTGGGAGGGAATCCCCCCTATGGAATTGTTCCAACACCCTCCCTGTGACCTTTCTCCTAGTATTGCCATGTATTTCTGTCACTCCTCTAAGGTGGAAAGTACTAGGACAAGGAAGATTGTAGACTCTGTAAAGGAGTTAAATCCTGTGAGTACTGAGATGAAAAAGAGGCAAATTGATTCATTGAAACTTCCTAAAGTAGATACTGGGAGAGGAAGAGCAAGAACTACCTAGATGGAGTTTACACAACCACCAACATGAATAAGAGCAGGCCAGGAGTCAAAAGCCCACCATGGAACCAACATACGAGGTATAGTCATCTAGAACTAGAGCCCAAGTTAAAAAGGGAAGAAGGACTATGGACTTCGACAGATCCTCCCTGGAGAAACCGAGAGCCGGCTGGAGGCTCGTTATGGAGAACAGGAAGGGCTGCCGGAGCCTCGCCAAACACACGTTATGTTACCTGTTGTCCATGCAGGAGAATCAGAGGCCCGGGGGAGACTGGGAGTCTGACCACTTTGTCGGACCGAAAAGCACATATTGAGAGGGAACAGGCATGGGAACACTGCGAGGGCACACGGATACCTCTGGCAGATGTGCAGAGGTCCACAGCGGGAAGCTGCCCGAGCAAGCTGGTAATGCCACAGAAGGTCCTGGGTTACCATAGCGGGTGGTGGAGATAAATGAGTCCAACGGAGGCGGTTGGGGAAGACTGAAGACCAGGACTTGGGAAAGCTAGGAAGAATACCTATGGGAGCCAGTGCCTGGTAGGTTTGTGAACCAGGTCCAGGTACGACATGCAACAAACCTGAGAGAAGGGTCTGGAACCCATATGAAGTTGCGAAAGCCCTGCAAAAGCAACACACAGGGGTCTGAAGAAGAAGCACGCAACCAAGTGGCTGGGGCCCAAAACCAGTCTGGGAAGTCCAGAGATAGCATAGAGGGGTCTGCAACCCACATAAAGGAAAGAGAAGCTACATAACAAGTCAGGGAGATCCCAAGACAATTTACAGGGGTCTGGAACCCACACAAGAGAGAGCAAGAGGTGCGAGAAGTGAAGATAAGGAAATGAGGACCCACTATCAAAATAAGAGACATTTTCTGGATACTAAGAACCAAGCGGCTAGGGCCCACAACTAGTTGGGGAAGTCCCGAGATAACATAGAGGGGTCTGGGACCCACATAAAAGAGGAAGAAGTTGCTCAACAAGCCAGGGAGTTCCTGAGACAACCTAGAGGGGTCTGGTACCCACACAAGAGAAAGAGAGAAGTTCAAGAAGTGAAGATAAGGGTCGAGAACAGAAGAGACATTTTCTGGAATACTAAGATCTGCAGTCAAGCCTGGCAGGATAGTGAACCGGACTTGACATTAAGCTGTGAACTGAAGAGAGAACAGGGGGAAGAGACTCCCCCTGATACTTGGGGACTGTGATTTGTGAAATAGGATGATCAACGGTCAAGTCTGCCAGGACAGTGAACCAGACTTGATGTTACACTTGTGAACCGGAGAGAGAGAGCAGGGCAAGAGACTCCCCCCCTGGTACTTGGGGTCTGTGTTTTTTAAATAAGAAGCTCTATAGTCAAGCCTGACAGGATAGTGAACTGGACTTGATGTCACATTTGTCACCCAGAGAAAGAACAGGGAAAGAGACCCCTGGCCCTTTCCCTTTGATACTTGTAAACCTGTAGATTGTGTTTTGTGAAATAAGACAAACTGTGAAGAGGAGGGAAGGCAATTCCCCACTAATCCTGTTGTGCTTTGAAAATGTTTGGAAGAGCACCTAACATCAAGAACATTTAAGTTAAAGAAACACTCATTGTGTTTTTTTCATCAAGAACTAAACATTTGCCTTGGTATCCAGAGTGAGATAAGCCTCCTTCTGGATCAACGAGACATCCAGCTTTTTTCTTAGTTAATCTAGAGTGTAGGGGACGGAAATAGGTTTTGAGTGGACATTTTACTTTATTGGACATCCCGACATAATCCTTAGTCTTTTTGTTGAGGTAGGGCAAGCCATCTTAGAAATAGGGCCGGATAGGTTTTCCTTTTCTTACTTTTATATATAAATAAAAGTCTTTGCCAACAAACAAGCCACCACTGTGTCAGACTCATACTTCTGCACCCTTACATAAGCTAAAGACCAACTAAAGAAACCGTACACCAACATTTCGTTGTCTGCCTTCCCTTCTGTGTGCGGGTTTATTATAACCCAGTGTTTCTGCCCTAAGGGGATTTTGTGAATCCCATCCTAACCTTTGCCTTTCCACCCCAAGTCAACTTCCCAGAGAGCTAAACCAAGGTGACCTTGAGCTCAGGTAAGCATGGGTTGGAGACAGGTAAGAGGCAGGTCAAGTGTTAAAGTGTCATAAAAAGTATATTGGTGTGCACACCTACACCTGTTCCCCAATTATTGCGGTAAAACTATCCCCCCACTACATAGAGATTTGGGATTTTCTTAAAAATGGCATACATCCACATAGCCCAGTTAGTTTGGGACATCAAAGCAGAGGTTGGACTTTTTTGGCTTATGAACTCTTGATGACGTCATAATACAATATCTTCCTATCTCTCTCTCTCTCTATCACCCAAGTTCCCACTTCCACACAATAGAATCGATAGGTGTTGGCCTTTAAGGAGGCTAAGGGTTGATAGAACAGAGGCCAGGCTGCACTGGTGGCCCTTATCACCATTAGCATCCTGGAAAAAAACAGGGCTGCTTAAGTCCTAGCTTGGTATATTTTTCTGAAAAGAAAGGCGGTGGGCTAAAAGTGTGAATTTTGTCTTTTGGGCAAATAAAAAGGAAGTCCTGTTGCCTCCATGGAAATGGCAAGCGAGCTCGCTGTTTTCCTTTTCGATTTCCCTGGCATGGGCTGCGGCAAGGCGATGGGGGAGGGATGACAGTGGAAGCCATCAAGGCAAGACAAGTGCATGAGGAGGGTAGCAGGTGGCGGAGTAGGGAAGGTGGCACAAGGCGGGATTTGGAGCTCATTGTGGTTGCCAGTGGGGGACATGCTGCTAAGAAGATGAAGGCACGTGGGAGAGGCTCTGGCAGCCAGCATGGAGCGCTTCTTTTCACTAACTAAAAACAGCAAGCTAATTGGCTGGTGCCTCACCTGCGTGTGCTAATGAGAGATTCCTGAGGAAGCTAAGCCCACCCAGGCGATAGGGTTTTGCCCTACATTCATTGTGTTTTTATTAGATTCACAACAACTAATGGCCAAGGAGACACCCCATTTTATAATGTTACATTTACACGGAATCCTGAGGGAGACTGGGTTACACTTCATGGTTGTTAAGGAAAAGGGTAAGAGACCATGAAATGATTCGACTTTTATTTAGCAAAATCAGGGAAAAATAGATGAATTGTATGAATCCCAAGGAAAACTGATATATTGTTTAAAATCTGTGGAAAATGTAAATCTAAATCAAATTTCTATTCTGTGATGTATGTTTTTGAACCAATGTGAATATATATACATATATATATATATCTATATATATATATATGTGTCACATTATAATTTGAATGTGAATATATATACATATATATAAATATATGTATATATATATATGTGTGTCACATTATAATTTGTAACATTGAATGACTTAATAGCTACCACACTTCCGCCATTTTCCCACACAGCCAAAGTAGGGAGGCATCTTGGGTTCGTACAAGAGTTACCTGAATCAACGCCACAGTGAACTTCTCTTGCTCCGCTCTGTGCAGTTTGTTGAGAGCCTCTTGCCCTTCTTCAGCCGTATTACACTGCACATGTGCAGGGGTGGTGGCACTAGTGGCGTCTCGTATTAATTATGCTAATACCGCCTTCCTACGTTCGTCCTACTTCATAGTTTAGAACCTGGAGAACGTGCTCACCCAAGCTAGTAGGCTCTTATGCTTCATGGCCACGTCTCGCCTGAACCCTGCAGTCTACATTGGCTTCTAGTTCATTAGCAAATTCAACTCAAGTTTCTCTGCATGGCCCATCAAGCCACTTATGGAGGTAGTCTGCAATTTCACATGGACAAACATTCTTCTTACCACACTTAGGGAGGATGGCGAGGAGAGCCAGTATCATCTGTTCACTATTCCAAAAGTATAAGAGGCATCTAGAGGTGCAGGGCCTTCTCCTCTATTACTTCTCAGCTCTGGAATGCCTGCCCCTCCCAATCCCTGAAACCCCTCATCTTAAAATCGGTACTAAGCATTTGAAGACCAGATATTCAGCCTTTCACTGACACAAAGCTCCAAGCCTGACTCAACTGCAGAGAGGCCAGTGTATGGTAAACCTTACGCTCTACACAATATCAACATAACAGAATATGAAATATTAAAAGGGAGGCTACGTCACTACAGTAGGACTTGCCAAACATCCCTGCAGGACATGCCACAATCTTAGACAGAATGATGTATGAGTAATAAAACTCTCTTGCCTAACTCACGGCAGGAAGGCGGGGATATGATATGATAGGTTATTTATAAGTTTATAACATGCTTAATACCCAGAGGTTTCTAAGCGTGGACCCGGGGATCGAACCTTTGCAGCTCTGTGTCGTCTTGCTTCCAAGGCGAGCACTTTGCCCATGAGCTATCCTCCTGAGACTCCTGAGCTATCCTCCCGAGGATGAGCTTCTGCCCACACGTTCTGCACATCAGGATGGACAGCCTTGATGAACTTGGGGGTCCTGGACCCAGGGGAGCAGGAAGAGTCTTTGGGTTTCACTGATCTGAAGTAATGCAAATCAAGCAGGTGCATTTTCCTGGCCACCATGATGAGACATGGCCGATCAGCCTTTCAGGAAGAGACACAGATAAGGCAGGAAAAGCAGTAGCAAAACTGCAGATTTCAAGGTAAAGCATCTTCATAGTTGACTTTGATGGCCAGTCCATGACACGCAATGGCCAGATCTTATTCAGATCCTTTCCTTTTTCATTCCTTGTTGCCATATGGCTGGCAAGGGCTCCCCTATCCCAGTTTGTCAGCATACTGCCTGACCTTATTATAGGTCCTCCATAGCCTTCCTGCTGGCTCCTTCTCCCTATCTCACACCTGCTGAATCCTGACACACTTTCCAGGTGCCTGAGAATGTTACCAAGGAGAGGTCTTCTTCCACAAGGTCCCCAAGCCAGAAGCACAAGGCTAAACCTAGTAGTGCTAGTAGAGTTTAGGGGAAATATTAGTAGGAGCTTTCTGCTTCCTCCAGTCAAGCACTTCACTTGTGTACAAGCGCTGTACAAATAAACAATAAATAAAATAAATAAAGGTTTGATTTGTTCACATTGTGCTTCAATCCACCCATTTGTGCTTCTTTTGGTCTCCGGAATAGGTGTTTTCAGCCCTTTTCTTCTAGTATTTCCTTGAAGGAAAGGACAACATATATTACAGGCCGTTGCACAGCTACAGTTTCTGGTTGGTGAACTGTGTTGTGGCAGGGTTTATCACTGAATAATGCATAGATATTGGATATGTTCCAGAGCATCTCTTCATATGGACCCTTATTGCCTGCTGTGTAGTGTAAGGTTGCGGAAGGAGGACACTGACACACAGGTGGCATGCCTGTTGGCATAAACTTTTATTTAGTAAAAATAAAGAGAAAACCTATGTCTCCTTAACTCTAAGAGGGGTGTCCCTGCCTCAACTAAAGAACTAAGGATTCTGTCAGAGTGTCCAAGTAAATCAAAGGAGTCCACCGTTGTGTGTCAAAATGCCTACTTCTGTCCCTTACACTTGTAAATAATACTAACGAGGTAGTGGATCTTCTTGGTCCAGAGGAATGGCTCCCTTCTTCTGAACAATGGCCTATAGTCCCAATTGCAGGTGGGAACTTTGCCTGAGAGAATGACTCCCTTCCTCAAGTCTCAGTTCCTTTCCAAGATACAAAACAATGTTCCAGCTTGTGGTGTTGCAAAGTTCTCAGTTCAACCTGAAAAGGTAAACTTCCAACTCAAACATCATTCCTTATTGCCCATAGTTTACTCTACTATTGAGTCCCTGGCCTGGAGAAAGCCTCCCTTCTCCATGTATCTTGATCTCAATACGTTCACTATGCCAAGGGAATGACTCCCTTCTCTGGGCCGTCCTTGGATTTCTTTTATGGTGCACACGAGCAGGAGGTGTGGTTTCCTTTGCCTGACCTCTCTTGGCTTTGCGATAAACAACACCAGGGGGTATGGTTTACCTCCCCATGTCTCTTTCAGGCTCTTAGCCACAGTTCACGAAGGCCGGGGAATTGACTCCCTTCCCCAGGCCATCCTCAGGCTCTTATCAAAGTTCACGGAGGCTGGGGGATTGACCCCCTTCCCCCAGGCCCTCCTCAAGCTTTCTGTAGCAGTTTCCAATGCCGGGGGGACTGACTCACTTCCCCTGGCTTTGGTGTACCAGGAAAATGTTGCCCTTCTCTTGGTGCTGTGTTCTCACAGTTCTACTCCACCATGGGGCATGCGTTTCTTCCCCTGGTCTTCCTTTCACTTTGTTCTATTGGCCTCTAGGTGGAGGTCCCGGACCCCTAGGATTCTGTTTCTTTCCTATGCCAGATCGGGTTCAATTTCCTGCCAGATGTTGCACCAAAGAAGAGGATTCCTGATGCTCTTCTCAACTGGTTGTAGGTCCCAGACCAGCACTTCTCTGTCTGGTTGCTCTTGTCGGCCTGGATCACACCTCTGCAATATACTGTGCTAAATAAGAGCATTTGTGATGCCCTTCTCAATTGGGTGTGTGTCCCAACCCCGAGTTTATCTTTCTGATTGCTCTGGTTGGCCTGGCTCACCCCTCTGCCAGGTACTGTGCCAAATAGATGGATTTCTGATGCTCTTCTCAATTGGGCGCGGGTCCCAGACCTTATTTGTGTATCTCTTGAACCCTTCCAAAGCCCCACCAAGCGCTCCGGCAACCCCCGTACCTGTGCAGGCCTTGCCTATGGTCTCCAGGTGATGTGTGGCTTTATCATGTCTCGCGTTGGGTTTCTGCAGTCCTCGTTTACCTTTCCGTTTGCTGCGGCAGCCAGCAGCATGTCTGCCTCTGACCGCGACGTCTGGAGATTGGCGATCGTCGCCTTCCGGGCTGTCTGACTTCAGCGAACTTTAAGTGAGCTTCCCTGCAGGTCGGTAAGCATCCCAGACACCATCTTTGAGTTCCTCTGATTTTCTGCTCTACGAATCCCGGCTCCTTCAGGGATGACTTCTCTCTGGGTTCCTGCAGGGAGGGTTGAATACTGTTTTGAGTCCCTCCTCACTTTTTATGCTCATACAGTATCCACATTGACTGGAACATTTACTTTGGTCTACGGGGCATTCCTCATGGGACCGCACTTCTTCTTTGTCCCAGTCTTCCAGTGTCCTTTAGGTGGGTAGTCCCTACTCTTCCTCATCTCAGTGTTTCTCATGAAGGCTGTGTTGTCTACCCTACGCAAATACATGGAAGTGTGGGGAACTGGTGTGCCCTGTATAAGGTCGGAGGCTGAGGGCAGTTGTGGTACAGTGTGGGCATACTGCGTTCTCCCCAGATAGTCGTCTCTTGTGCCATGGGGGATCCCTCTCCATGAGATCCTCCCACTGAACACTAGCACCAGGGGGACTATCAGGTAGCGGCCTCACCTCCCTGGCCTCATGGGAAGGGGCTCCAAGGATTCGTCAGAGTAGCCACACCCAGCCATTGTGGGTATGTAAGTTAGTTCAAAAGCATTACTTTTGATCCAGAAAATTGTCTGAATCGTTGAGAACTATCTATTTCTGGTTGATAGAGCTATATATAAAATAGTGCTGTCCTATGAGACAAAGCCAATTTTATGAAACAAAAAGCACATGTTTGATCTACTTTTCATACACACAGTGCATTGCTCAGTGGCTCTGAAATGTTGGTGAACTTCCTGGGATGATATGATATTGCATTTATAACGCACCTATACACAAGTGTTTCGAGGCGCAACGAGGCAAGGGAGGGGCAACAGAGGGAAGACAGACAACAACCATACTAGGCCAGGTGTCATTCAGATCGTGCAAGGGAAGGGGGAAGGCGGAAAGTGCAGGGTGGAAGGGGGAGGGGACAGTGCAGTACATGGGATAATAGAATAAATAAACAATAACTAAAAGTATGGCCAGCAGGTGGCAAGTGCAAGGGTAAGGCAAGACATCAGGTGTCAAGTACTGGTGGGGGGCTGTAGGGATACAGAAAACAGTCCCCAAGTGCAGGGTTTGCCAGGATGACAGTGCAGGTGTGCGACTGGCGGGGGAGGGGACCTGGGCCCGAAATGAGAGGGTGGCCAGGTAACCAGTGCAGCTTCAGTTTCAGCAAGGAAGTCGGCAGGGGAGAGGAGGAGAAAAAGCAGAAGCAAAGAGAAAGGTTTTGAGGTGCTTCTGGAACCGGAGATGATTCTGCTCAAGTTTCAGGGAGGCAGGGAGGCTGTTCCAGAGGGAGGCCCCAGCCAAAGAAAGAGATCTACCACCAACTCGTTGCTTGCAGAAGCGACTGACCCTGAGGGAGTTGGAGGCGGATGAGCGAAGAGCTCGAGAAGGAAGATATTTAGGAAGAGAGAGTTGAAGGTATTGAGGCCCCAGGCCCCAGAAGGCCTTGTGGACAATGCAGAGGGTTTTGAACTTAATCCTCGCAGCCACTGGGAGCCAGCGCAGAGATTTCAGACCTGGAGAGATACGATCCTTAGGCTTGAGGCCAAGGGCAAGTCTCGCAGTCCAGTTCTGGATGAGTTGCAGAGGGCGGAGAGTAGAAGCAGGCAGATTTAGAAAGCGGCTGTTGCAATAGTCCAGCCTAGATAGAACCAGAGCTCTGGAGACAGTGAGCTTCTGGGGGAAGGAGAGGAAAGGAAGAATACCTCTGAGGAAGTGCAGCTGGTAGTGTGAATTCTTAGAGACGTCAGAGATGTGAGGAGAGAAGGAGAGTGTAGAGTCGAAGATGACCATGAGGTTTTTAGCCTGACAGGTGGGAGCAGGAAGAGGGCCAAGGGAAGCCGGCCAGAGAGTGACAGGAAAGTAGGGTGTGGGTGTGCCGATGAGGCGAATCTCGGTCTTAGTGGCATTAAGGCAGAGATTGTTGGCGGCACATCAGTCCTAGATGCCAGACAGACAGTCAGAGATGAGAGAGGGAGAAGAGGTGGCTCAGGGTAGCCTGAAAATGAGCTGAGTGTCATCCGCTCATTGGGTGGCCCTGTAGCTTGTGTGGCTTAGATGAAATTACTTATTCTACACTCATATTTCAAGTAGAAGCATTCTGTTCATGTTTTTGTTAAACCAACCATAACATTGATGGTGTTTGCTTAACATACATCAATTGAAAGGATGTCACACTCTACCACACTGATAGTCCATAATGCGGGTGAACTGTGCATGTGGTTGTCTGCATCCTTGAGTGCTATCTGTCTTGGGATGATAAAGCTATGTATAGAATATCACTGTCTTGTATGACAAACTTTTATTTCTGTAGCAAAAAGTGCAAAAAGCATGCTTTTGAGTTCATTTGCATATCCACAATGTATTGGTCCGTGACTCTGAACTGGAGGAGTACTTCCAGGGATGGCTATTGGGTGATGCTGTGACATGTATGGCTTAGTTGAAAAGACCTTTTCTACTCTTACATGTCAGGAAGAAGGATTTTTTCAAAGCCCTTCAAACCAACCATAGCATAGATAGTTTGTGCTAAACATAGCTGAATCCTCCAACCACAAGGATGTCAGCCTACACCACACTGATGATCCACAATATGGGTCAAAAGCGTATTTGGTTGTTTGCTTCCATGATAGCTATTTAACCTGAATGTATTAAGCTATGTTTAAAATAGTACTGCCCTATAATATAAAGACATTTTTCTGGAGGAAAAGTGATACCTTTGAGCTGATTTCCATACTCAAGATGCGTTGTTCGGTGGCTCTGAACTAGAGGTAAACTTCCAGGCATGGCTACTGAGGGACACCATGACATGTCTGGCTTATTTCAAATGGATTATTTTACTTGCACATTTTAGGAAGAAGGACTTATAAAAATGTGTTTTAACCCATTATATAATTGAAGGTGTTTGTGAAATATAGCCCAATGCTAGCACAAGGATATCAAACTACACACACACTGATGATCCATAATGTGGATAGAAAGTCTATGTGGTTGTCTGCTTCCTTGAGGGATATCTATGTTGGGTTAATAACGCTATGTATAAGATAGTGCTGCCCTAAGACAGTTTTCACTGCATTCCTGAGTGGGTCGGAACTGCAAGCTTCCAGGGATGGCTACTGGGTGATGATGTGGCACGTGAGGCTTAGCAGGAATGGCCAATTCTGCTCCCACTTCTCCGGTAAAAGGTGTTTTCATGTTTTCTAAATCCATCATAACGTTGATGGTGTTTACCAAAGAATGTATAATTACATCCCCTCCCCCTGTGTGTAATAATGCAATCATGTGAGTAATTTCAAAATGTTCTGACAAAGCATCAAGAAAGGGAACATTCTAGAATCCATACTGCTAGTGGTTGTTGGTGATGTAGGGATGATTAAAGAGGAACATGACAGTTTCATTTCACTGGACAGTTCATGTAATCTCTTACAGAAATATAAAACCTGGAGCCCCAGGTACGGTGCATAAAATATTGGCTCTCGAGTAGTCTTCACAAGCACCTGCTAGGGCAGCATTGATGAAGAGCATAAAGTCATACTTTACTCATTACGATGGCGTCTTCTCCATTTCACCCCTATGCAGTTCACAACCTTCCTGGTGAACGAAGGCGAGGGGGACACAAAGCAGAAGACTTATGCATGGGAATGGTCCCCGGAGCAATTGTTTGCTTTCAACAGTTTCACATGCGTGTCCCTCTCCACAGCTTCAGCATCCTTCTATTTGCTGCTCAGGGGCTCCTCATCCCACATGCAGTGTGGAGTGCATCAGCAAGAAGCTGCTAACATGGTTGAGGTGGGAAAATGGCTGGGGGAGAAGATGTCATGTTTTTTCAATTCATGGCAAGGGTGCTCCACTGCATGTGGCAGGCAGAAGCAGGTATTGTCTGCAGCGGGAGGTAGTGTGTAAATTCGGAGCAGTGTGGAGTGGAGGAGATAAGACCGCTGTCGCCGCTGTCCCTACCTCTACACTGCCTCTCCGGACAGTGGGCCAGGAGGCCCCTTAGCGTAAGAGGGGCAGAGTCGCGAAGGCAGACATTTCGGGGTGCAATTGGCATATGGTGGCAACACCTGAACGTATGAGTCTGTATCTGCCAAAGGAGACTTTACTTGACATGTAATGCCATTCCTGGGGTGATTGAGGTGCCATTTTGCATATGAAACCCCCACTTGTACAGGTGAGTTTATAGCTTAATTATACGGATTATACTGGCATTTTTGAGACATTAACTGGCTGGAGCATTTGAGGTTTTTCTTATCATATAATTGCAGCACCTGTACATGTGGGCCTGTACCTTACATATGGTGATCATGATATATGAGGCATTAACTGTCATGAGATGGCATTACTGGGGCTGATGAATCTGTATCTGGCAAATCATGCAACACCTGAAAATGTGAGGCTGTATCTTCCGTATGATAACTATACTGAGCATACAAGACATTACATGCCATAAAGCTTCATTAGCATGGCATTTGAGGTTACACATGTCATATGATTGCAGCACCTGGACATGTGCGACTGCACCTTCCATATCGTAGCTTTACATAGCATATGAGGCTATAGCTGTTATAAGATGGTAGTGTGACAAAAAGACTACTGCTCTGCAGGAGTACAGGGGCGAGTAATGGATTCAAACTCCTACTCAGCCCACACTACTATGAAATCAGCAGTGATCCCAACCATCGAGGAGAAACAGGCACAGCCCAACAAGTATACCTCCCTTGCCTCCTTAAGGTAGAATGGGCCGAGGGCACGCTGCACTCATCAGGAGGGAAGTAAGCTATCACAGAAGCAGTCCAAACAACAATAGTCCGTGGGACCAAAATATGAATGTCCAACCAAAGTGCTATACAAATTGGATATTTTAATTAAACTATACACTATAACCCACGCCTGTAAGAGAAAACACAGAGAAAGTAGACTTTGGAATAAAAAGGTTATTCCAGGTTTTAAGACAGGGTGCACAGACCATTATTTTAGGAGCAATGTCAAGTGTACTAACGATGTCTTTTAAAAAGGTAGAAAGTCCTATTTACTAGTCAATAGGGCACTTCAAGGCAGGCCATGTGGACAGCAGGACAACTTCGAATACATTGAATGTTTCTCATTGGGTCTGAACAGCATGAACCAGGCTTCTAGTGTCTTTCAATACGTTTAGTGGGCATTCAGACATTTTGAGTTGGTTGCTCCCAATGGATCGTGATTGTCGAGACTGTAGAGTCAGCTCAAGATGGTCCAGCGATTGAGTTGTGATTCTGAAGTGATGGTCAGTCGAGTAGGTATCTTGAATCGGTTGAGTCAGCTCCAGGTGGTCCAACGATCTGATACGGTTGTTCAGTGGCGATGTGAATGAAATTTCTAGAGTAAACACAGGCGATAGGCTGGGAGTCAGCATCTCGATGGCTTGATAGCAGATTGTAAAGTGAAGAGTGTCAAAGGCAGGTCTTGGTGCTTGCTACAGCTTGAAAAGCATCTTAAAGCAGTTGAACTGGATTGACAATGGATCAAAGCTGGATAACATGGTACAGAGCTGCTGCTTGACTTCTGGGTGCTGTGGGACCTCATCTAAGGCCACCAGGCGCAGGGTAAGCCCATTGTTCTGCCCTTCCCTGTCAGGGGGCTTTGTAGCGAGCACTTGCCGGGTTCTCTCAATGCTAGTGAGCATTCTGGGTAAGAATGGTTTGGTCTCAGTTTGAGTAGGACTTGTCCAGCCAGCTGATCCCCTCTCCCTTAAATATTCCTCTGGTATGATCGACCTTCACTGGCTTCTACTGAATGCACAAATCAGTTTCAAGTATTGCTGCACCATCTATAAGGCAGTCACCCTCAAGTCACCCAGCTACCTCGCAGAGAAATCTGCATCTCCAGCAGACACCACACCACCAGAAGCCAGGACATGTGCAGACTTGAAATCTGCCGCTGAAAAAAGGAAAGGACTAGAAAGCAAGTCTTCTCTGCTTACGCCCCAAGACTATGGAACCTCCTCCCCGTCGGCATCAAACTTGCCCCCACGCTACTACTATTCAGAAAAGAACACAAGACCCACCTCTTCAAGGAGTCTCTCCTCCTTAACACCTAGGCCATCACATCGTCGCTTGCGCTTCCTGACTCTCTAGATGCCGCCCGCCTCTCTCCACCCCACTACCTGATACAGCTGCACCCCTCCTCTGTCCCCCACCCCCGCTGTATATCTGTTGTGTTGTTACCACTGAAAAGTGTTCCATTATGCATTTGTAATGTTGTACACCTCTATAATGCACTCTGTTATATATCTGTATTGGTAATACCGGCGGGATACCGGCAAACTCGTAATGAGGGTGCACTCAAGCAGTTGTTACGTTAATGGAACTTTTGCGTTTGCTGATGTGCAAATCAAGGGTGGACTGGCCAGGGGAAATTTCCTGGCGTGCCTCTGCATCATGGACCTCTTTTAACGATTGTATTTCCAAATGTTCTTATGGGGACGGTGTTAGGCTTCCCTTGTCAGTGGGGTGAAAGGTTGGGAGGATACTTTAAAAGATTGTTTCAGGTCCCCTGTCCTTTACTGTTCAAAGCCTACCATTGATCACGAGAAATTGCTCTACCAGGAATCAGATCCTTCTCGCAGCCATAACTATGGCAGGGCTGGAAGCGACCGCAGGCTTCCCCGGTGAGCATGTTGCACGTTTCTTGATTCTGGAGTAGATGATTGCACCTTTACCCCACCCGTGCCTGAAGCATACACTGGATAGTGCCTTAGCATATCCTTCACCACGCGTCATTTCTGCGGACAGGCACTTCTGCAAACAGTCCAGTGCGCTCAATTACCATGCTTTCTACTTCCGTGTAGAGATGGCTGATGCAGTGTGTTAGACATGGACTAGCGGATATCATGTAAAAAGCTGGAGTGTTCGCTCTTAGGATTGTAGCCTTCTCTAATGCCTATTTTGTTATTTGTTTAGCTTCCGTGAGACGTGTTCCTTCACCTGAGGGTTATCCAGAAAGAGCAGGCTCTGGACACTTCCTTTTTGCCAGCGTATGTGTTTCTTTCATCACATTCTTGCGATTCGTGTAATCTTTGGCTGCTGCAGAAGCCTAGAGACAGAATTCTCTTTATTTGGGCACGTGAACGTGTTTCAGTGGAAACGTGCCCTGTCCTGTCTTGCCCTTTCTTGTTGGCCATCTGAGCGGGAGAGAGAATGGTGGCGTGCACGTGCAGCTCAGGGGATGTTGGGTGAGGGATGTGAATGAGTGCTCTGTGGGTATGCCAGTCGGGCCATCAGCTGTCAATGTGTGAGGATAGTCGTGGGCGTCTCCCTGTCTTATTATCGCGAGCGAGAAACAATAGAAAATGGAATCACCGCGGCCTGTCCTTTGACTTAATGTGAAGAATGCAGCCTCATTTATGAGGTAGTCCTGTTAGGATTATGGCGCTTGAGCTCACAGAATGGAATCAGTGCCATCTCTCCTGTTTGCCCTCAATGCGCCTATCTTATTCCTAATTCCCTTTCAGCATTTCTTGACAATACCTCCTTTCTCTCAATAATGCAAATCCAACACAGATTGCCAAAGTCTCCACGTTTCCTCTGTGGACAAATAGCCTCTCATCGCGGCCATCGTCTTGGGGTTCTAGCACCTCCTCTTTTAATTGCACTACCTGAGATATAATTGGCTGGGCATCCATTCCTTTTTTGGTGTAGATTGCTAGCACCAACGGGTTCAGCCAATTTTAAGGCCAGCTTTGTCAATTTTGACAATGTTGAAAGGAAAGGAATACCTGCAATGGGTAAGATGGCAGATGAGATGCCATGCCCCTTGTCTGTTCATGAATCACCAGTTTCCCTGGACTGGGCAGCATATGTCTGCCCACAGCAGTATCGAACTGTTGATTGAAAAAAAGATATTCCTGGACTAACAGAGTGCCTTTGTAAACAATAGTTGGGTTTCAGATTCTGCATGTCAACATACATGGGTCACCTGGGAATATGCAAGTGTAGGACAAAAAAAGCATGTATCATCTAGCCTGCAATTTACTACGATTCCCATTAGAACATCCTGGTAAAATATCAGGGTCCAGGTCCCTATATGTCCGTTGCCCAGATGCATGCCCATATTGGGCCATACTTTCTATCGCACAAGGGAGTTGCGCTGGCCTGGGTGGCTGCAAGGTGGCACCGGCATTCGTCTCGCGGAACTGTTTGATTTCCTTGCACAAGACTATGTTTCCCACCAACTCTTCAGGCAGAACAAATCTCTGTGCAACTATAACTATACCAGAGGCCGATGGCGCAGAGCTCTTCAGCGAGTTCCTGCCTTAGAGGAGCAGTCACCGTCACCTGTGATCAACGCTTGTGAGCCGTCTACTGCAAAGGATCCTTGGTACCTTGAAGGGTGCCTCTTACCAAACCATTGACCACTACCAAAACTCCTTCACTTGACCCTTGGTACCTTGAAGCCTGTAACTTGCCAACCACTGGGCTGCTTTGCAGACTGTCTCTCCCTGTTCCTTTGAACCTTGAAGCCTGCATGTTACTGAAACGTGGATGCAATCATAGACTGCCTCCACCAGATCAGGACATTATTAAAACAACCTCATGCACTGCCCTCTTTCCACATCCTATATTCCTTGCCTTGCCTCCCGCAGCAGATCTAATTACTTATTTTCTCCTTCCTCCCTCCTCAGCTGCAGACTCATTACTTCTGTCACCGGGCCGATGTTGAAACGTGTGAACTGTGTTGAATTCTGGACCTACCTAACATCCTCACAGTATGTGGTCTGAACTCTGGAGCACTTAGCTTGTGAGTGCTTTGCATTCTCATGCCTTTGTGATCTCCCTTTTCTGCTTGTCCCAGCCTGTCAACATCCTGGATTCAGAATCCATTTCTCCCACCAGACAATTGTGTTTTTATGGTTCTACCTCATATTACTTGGTTATTGTTGACATCTACTGTTCTGTTTTCTTGTTTCCGGTCGGATTGCTGCCTAGTTTCCTCCTCACCTCGTGCTCCAATCCATGCACAAGACATTTACTTGGATCTGTCTTATTCTTTCCCTGAAATAGAAGGCGTGTCTCGGCTACCCAAGAGTGCACTTCCTCCAGTCCTTGACATAATGGAATTTAAATCCCATTGGAGTAACCACCTAGTGGTCTAACTTGTATTTGGCCTCTACTCTCTTCATTCGCAGACCTGGAGGGAGAGTAACCCTTTCTATTTGTATCGCCTGTAGTTGTGCCATCATACCGTTTTTTCTCAAAGTTTTGGCCTAAACGTTGTTATACAATAGCAGAGATTCAGTTTGTTGCACAGGTCGTGCAAATAGTTATGGCTGAAACACACACACACAGGACATTATGGTGCATAGAGAAACAGGGCAAAAACTCTCCTCCTGACTGTGCAGTGTATCCAAGATCACTTTGCCTATTATTGCTGTGGCCATGAACGTTTTAGAGACAAGCAGTACAAAGATTTGGAGCGGAAAATAATTATATTTAACCTTAGAAATATACTGCAAGCCACTGGCAAGAATTTCCCTCAGAGAAAATACCACCATTGATTTAGGACTTCACCTGGATCTTAATCCTAGTTAACGTTTGGAACCCATTGACCGGCAGCTGCAAGCCAAGAGACAATCCTTTACATGCCACACTTTTCAAAGGTAAATTCAACTTCAGATCATCCCTTAATTCCGCTCAATTAGTTTCTTATTATATGCTTGTCAAATGCTCCCTATTTCCTAGGGAATTCTTCGCCCAACTTATAACACATCTTCACAAATTCTATTCTATTTGTCCAATTTATTTAAACAACGTTGTCTTATTTTCTTTTGCAATACCATAAATACATCCACTGATTTAGCAAATGTGTGTTGTACCTCAGTTCCTGCCTAACAGTACGTACTTAGTCAAGGGATTAATGTACAATGCATTTGTTTAGTCAATATATATCTTGCCTAAACCCCTGCCATTATATCATGCCTAAGTCCAGGGGTGTTGCTAGGTCTGGAAAAGATCCGGGGCTAAGCTAATGTCGGGATTGTCGGGACTGGGGGCTAGCTAGCCTTTTGGCTGTAGCTCCTGATATTCTATCCGGGGCTACAAGCAGAAGATCAGGGGCTATAGCCCCCTTAGCGCCTCCCCCCCCCAGCAACGCCTCTGCCTAAATCCATGTGTTTCACTAAGGTGTGACATCAATTCCTGTGACCCCTCATGACATTCTTCAAGGCTGACTTAAGTTTCACACTAATCTAATTTGCATAGTTCAAAATGTCATTGGATGCATATTTGTCGATTCTTAGACGAGTCCAGTGTAACCTAAACACAATCTTCTGCTGCGCCTTGCATGTTTTAAGATCCCTGGAACACCTAAAGGGTTTCATTATCGGAATAGTAGTGACAGTAAAACGGGTGGTATTTGAAATACCTCCCTGGAGCACTTGGATAGGTGGGGAATCATCTTAGCTTCTGCAAAAGACTTAAGAAGTTTATTTTTCAAAAATCCTTTCCACTCTCGCTGTAAATCCCTCAGGCTCTGTTTGAACCTCAAAATGCAATGTTTCGTAGGATTTTGTATTCCCTAGTGTACTGTCGCTCATCAATCACTTGCTTTCCACCATTGGGCCACAACCCTCCACTGGTTTGTACTTAGCATCATAACGTGGCACTTATTAATGTAACCTGGCTAATTCTCTTCCTCTACATCCCTCTCCAGCTATTGCCTGACCTGAATTTTTCCAAAGCTTGTGAATATCAGTTCTCCTATTGCTGCTGCCTTTGTTTTGATGGCACCATGAAATTACTGTGCTTGCAGAGGGTGCTTTATAAATCATAAATAAATACATAATTTAGCAGGGAGTGCCTGTAGTGCATGGAACGTAATGTAATATTGCTCATTTACCCTATCCAGTGCTTTCTTTGTTACCCGGTGCTATTTTCAAAAAATACGAGGTATTTAAAATACTGCATACATTTATAGTTACCTCCATACTCGTGAAGATTGCAGGAATATGTTGTGAGGCAGCAAGGCTCAGCTCAGAGCACACCCCTTCCGACCCGTTGTCTTCCGGGTTTCGCAGAAGTACACAGGCCACTTTCCCAGGTTTCAGGTTTCTCAGTGAACTGTCCGGCCGGATAATTCCCCTAAGCGCCCAACCATAGCTATTTGCTTATTAACAGCACTCATGGCAGTAGCGATCTCTTGACATTGGCTTGTGTCGATCGCTAGGATAGAAGGAATATTACCGCTTTCCTCCAGTTCCTTACACCTTACGCGGCTCTAATCTCACCAATGGTAAATGGATAAGGGATGTGATGATTAGGTCAATTCGCTAGAGGGATTGCACACGATTGACGAGTTATGGTTTTGCAATAGGTGCTCTTCAATCATCCTGGGAAGATACGCCCATTGTCATATTGCATGAGATATGGTCAGAGGAATTTTGAATGAGGTATTTTAAATAAATGACCCCCCCCCCCCTTTTAATAATAGAACAGCAATTCAGGCAATGCGTCATATTTAATGTGACAATAACACTTTTATTGTTTTCGTTATTTATCTGGATATGTATGATTTGGATTGCAAATACACTATGACACAGATACACAAACGTTGCTGATGCGCAGCACACAGCAATTGTGCAGCGCAAAAGTGCACTGATTTGGCCTAGTGCTGAATATGCTTATCCGGGGATGCTCCGCGCCATGAGATATTGAGATTCTTAGGCTGATTGTTTCAAAGCGTCCTGCAAAGGTCAGCGGGGATCCGTTCACCATTGTTACTTCTGCTGCTTAACAAAAGATACCTATCAAGAAACACTCACTCTCTCTACAATCCCAGCATAGACCGGCCCGCAAAAGACCTTGCTTGCACATGCTTAGAGAAGTCAAGCAAAGCCCGAGTCATCATGCGTGCTGGCAATCGACTCAAGCTTGCAGATGAGGGAGTGGATTTGCTGCGTTAGGCTCATATCCATACGTCGGAACGGCCTCAACGTGTAACTGATCCAGCATGGATCTCTTCCCCGTTGCCATTGGCAGTGGAGTTCATTGTCGGAAACCTGCACAAGATCCCTGTGTGCCCTGTCTTCTGCTAATGGTAAGCACCTTGACCACTTGCAATTGGGGTATTTGACTCCTAAAAACAGATTGATTCCAGCCCCACATAAGTTAACAACCCTTCTAAAATACATTAGAAATGTCCCCCATAAAATTGGTTTATTATGGTTGAAGAAATTCACAAGTACTTTGTGCTAACTGTCCATTAAGCAATCATATAATGACCAACAGACGCCCTGGAAGTTTACTTTGAACAGGACAGCAGAGCTGACCTCGCTTGCCTTAATCTAGACCTAGCAGGAAAAAGCCCTTAACAGAGAGCAATGGAAGTCCCCAATGCTTTATAACTTGATTAATACTATAGTGGGCCTGCTATAATCCTTTACAATTCACACACAAAACGGATGTCTCGGGAGGATAGCTCAGGGGAAACGTGCTCACTGTGCACCAGAGGTCGATCCCCGGGTCTCCGCTTAGAAACCTATGGGTATTAAGTGCGTTATAAATATCATACCGTATCATGTGGGGCTGAAAGAGTTGAGGTGTTTTGACCAGGAACATTTATTTTAAGTCAAGCATGGAAAGGGGCATACGAACTTGGATCACTTCATTCCACGGCTCACAATATAGCTATTACACAGCTACTCATTCCCAGCAAGGAGCAGTACTGTTCTCCAGTTCTGAGTCAAGTGCTCTTGAAAGCAATCAGTCATCCATAGAAGGCCTCGGGCACTGCAATGACCTACTGACTTTGGTGCATGTTCAGTTGGCATTTTACTTTGTATGGAGTGAAAATGTCTCATTTGCACGAAAATAAAAAAAGACCGATTTCTAAAGACTGCTTTCAGAACACTCGGAGCTGTCTTTCTAAATCTTAACTGTCATGCCCCTGCCGCACGTGAGTGCGCGCAGAGGCTGACAGGCAGGAGGGAAGGGCAGGGGAAGACGGTCATGAGGTGTGTGTGTGCATGTGTGTAGGCCACGTGTTGGGAGGGGTCTGGGGAGAAAGTGCGTGTCTGTGTGTGTTTTGGTGTATTTGTGAGTTTGTTTGATGGGGATCGGGCAAGTGGGTGAGAGTGAGAAGGCGGGTGAGGGAGTGAATGTGTGTGTTTGTGTCCCGTGTTGTGTTGGAGGAAAGGAGGGCTGGGCTGGGAGTGTGGGGGACCCCAAAATAGTGACCACTCCGTGTTTTAAAGGCTGCACAAAATCGTCCGGAAACAGTCTGTCTTTTCTGTTGTGCAGCCTTTAAAATGCAGAATAATCACCTGGAACCTTTTGGTTGTGCCACAGAGAGGTGGTGGTAGCCACTATTATGAGAAGTTAAATATTAGTACAGACAGTATATGTGGGGATACATATACTCCGGTACTATCACTACTAGAAACTCGTTGTGTTACCCTCATTTTTGTCACATTCAGGGAGTTTAAAAGAAACTAATTTCTGCCTGCATTAATGGTTGTCCTAGAGTTAATGGGGTAATTGAAGCCAGTCAGCTGACCCTAATCTAGATACCTGTCATTTTTAGGTTATTTAAAATAGCCATCTTTCTCCACAAAAACATTGCCCCAGAAGGTCACGTGGTATTTGCATCCATCCAGCAACTTCTGATGTAATGAAACTTCCTAACCAACTGCACTTCCAGCCACTTGATATCTAAGCAATAGACTACCCAAGGGCGAAGTACTCAGCTTGTCTTGTTGGCTTTTCCTTAGCATAGACAATATCAAATCTGATAGTAGTGTCTTATTATCGGTTTGTATTGTAAAGTAAAGGTAGCAGCAACACGTAATGAAATGTTGTTACATTAATTGGCTATTTTGTAGAAAAATACATCATCTAAAAGTCCTGATGTTAAAAATATCTACCAGTAGAAAAGCAAAAATTATTGACTTAATCAATGCTTGTTTATTTCATGCTTATGAAAGAGGTTAATTTTAAACATAAATGTAGAGATTATCAGAGGGAATGCATTTAGAATATAATGAACATGGATGAATCCCTGGGATCAAAGAATAGAATGAAAATCCCGCCTCCGTCCTGATGCACCCGGGAGTCTATTCACACAGTGAGGTGCAGCTCTGACAGAAACACCTCCAGATTACATGCTTTACAAAAGATTATCTCTTCAAGCATGGAGCAATTCATTTATTCATTAAACCAATAATCAAAAGTTGGGGGATCAGTCTCAAGCCCAGTCCCAGCAATCACAATCCTAGTTCACGTGTGACTGAATGAAATGAATGGATGAATGAATTAATGAATGAATTCATGAAAAGGCATTTTAGGAACACTCGTATACAATTACCCATCACACTTTGGGAGCTGGAAAGTGAACGGTTGATTTCCACCACCTCCTCCGGCCTACTACAAGGACCTCCGTACAGCGCTCTCTCGGGCCATCACGGAAGCATCAAAGCTCGATGGAAGACTCTGTGAGGACTCGTGGTCCCATTGACGACATCAACCCTCAGTGTCTTAAAGTTACAAGCTTGTTCGGCATTGAGTTTCAACTCACAGTGCCTGCTCCAGGAAATATACACGCGCGTGTGTGTGTGTTGTAGTTGCACTACTCTCGTTGTTCAGTGCAGTGATATAACTAGGTCCTAGTTGCGCTGTAAATCGAGAATTAAAGGGACTAGATCGGATTTTGCAGATGATATTTGATTGGTGGTATTTGACTATATTGTGAGATGTTGTGAGAGGAAAGAAAGTCCAGTTTCTGGCTGGCATCTGCGTTTTGCCAAATAATACTTAGAATCCCAGAACCTGAAAACTTTTCGATTCTGTCCATTTCCAATTTGATGCCTGGCCTGCCCACCGACAAAAACATTATTCCCATTAGAAGAATGTTATGGGCTTCTGTCTGTAGATGCCGTGGCAGTTCAAGGATCACATCCAGGAATCATTCCTGTTTCAAGGTGGCCCCCCATTTACAAAGTGGAAAATACGCTTCATGTTCTTAAGTCTTGATGTCATGAACAGCAATGATCAAGGAGTACGCATGGAAAGTGCGACACAAGAAGAAAACACGCATTGGAACTTAATCATTATTTAGAGGATTCGTCTTCGGTGAAAAATTAATGAAAGGTACCTTTGACCATTGGAAGAATGATGAAATGGCAATTGAATATTGTGAGTCTTTTCTCTCTTGATTTATAATGATATATTTTGACTATTTTAGACACTGCTATTGGTTGTTGTCCTGAGGAAGGCATGGCGTGAAGACACGTGACGTCTGTACTAGTAGACTGCTTTTTGGGCTTTGTCACTTTTGGCACATCATTGAATATGGGTTGTATTTTTAATGATGGCTTTAGACCCTTCATTTGAATGTATGTGTCTTGATATGGTTGTCATGTGATTTGTGCTTACGTTGCTTGGCCTGCATTGCTCTCGTTTATTTTCTTTGTGAGTTACTGATTTATGTTCACAATTTCGAATGGCAATGCCTTGATTTTTGTTATGTAATGTGATGGAGTGTTTTTGTTGCTTGACAGTGGAATATTTTCAGATCTTTAAAACACCATAAGTTAGTTTACTTCATATGAACAAATGCCATTCATTTTATATTAGGGATGTTATGATAGTTATTAAGATGTTCATTAGCGTATCCGGTCATTGCATTGACAACAAAGCATCGAGAGCCAAACCATCTCAAATAAAGCATCTAAAAAAAGCATCTAATGCATTTTTTTAGATGGTAAAGGGTTTAGTTTAATAAAATGGGTTTTTAAGGTTAAAGAAAGAAGGGTGGGGTGGGGGGACCCCGCCATTAAAAACCTACCATTAAAAAAAATGCATTAGATGCTTTTTTAGATGCTTTTTTTAGATGGTACGGCATTAGATGCTTTGGCTGTCGATGGAATGACCATAAACCGTTCATTAGGCGGAGGTCTCCATAGTCAAGTGAAGTCATGATTTAATTTATAACTAAACGCATTAGATGATAGATGAGTTTAGATCTGTCCCTTTCTTCACAGTTGGCCTGTATCAGGGAATCGCTGCACCTCTGTATAAAGGTATTGTCCCACCAGTCCCGACAAGAGTCATACACTCCTCATCAACATCCTCACTGCCATGTAGAAAACACTCAGAGATATAACAGAAAGGAAGCCAAGGAAACACAGCCGCATAGTGTCCATGGCACCAACATTCCATTGCATCACACACGCTGTCACTCGCTCCTGCAACCTAGAGCCTGCCCAGCGCACGCATTCCTCGCATAATCACGCAGTCCTGTGTGATGGCGCGGAATGAGGTAATACTTCCGGCGCACAACACCCCGAGAGTAGCGGACTTCTACACAACCCATAATGCGTGCATACTAGTTAATTGTGCTCTTATTGTGTAGTCAGCTGTAGGTAGGGGTAGCTCATAGTTCAGGGAAGGCGTGCACAGTAAACAATTCGCAGAAGTGGATAGAGAAGCGGGCGAACGGGATGTTCGGTCTAACACAACTTGCAGTAATGCCTCCGAAGCAAAGCGAGCACGTGACTGGGGCCTAATACCTTGCAATAAAGGAGGCATTCCATCCCGAACACCTGGTAATGGCCACGCTGCTCATCCAGCTTCTGGGCTGTTGTCAGAAAATTACCAATCCCGTGTAATTGGCGACTTCAGAACAGGGCTGCGCCAGCAGACAACTCAATCTGTTTTCGCAACCGGTTCCTGCAGCTCTTTGACGATGGTCGTAAAAATATAAAAAAAAACAGAACGAGCGCATTCTGCGTTTTATTGTGTTGTTGTTAGAAGTAGTTGAGCAGGCTGGTTCCCAGCAGAGCTAAGAACTTCACTGAGGCCCTGGAGGCGGCGCGGGCGAGCTGCAAAGGCGGCAACATGGGTCGGGCCATGGCCGGCTGCGGTCTTGAAGCCAGAGAGGAACCTGACGCAGGTCCTACAGGCTCCTCTCAGTCAAACTGATCACCCCGATTGCTTTTCATGTGCATGAATGCGGAACCATTTCGTCGCTTTTTCCGAACTAGAGAGAGGACTGTTACTCCTCACACTATTAAATGGAAGGTATGTAGAGAAAGGTCAAGATAGTCTTAAAGGGTCCATACTTGGTTTCCGAACAAAACACACTCAAGAATGGGACACGCCTGGTTCACATTGTTATAGAGAAACCTGGGACACTTTTAGACATTTCCAAATGTGACCATGTCCCGCGCATAATAAATAAACAATCAATCAATATGCATTGGGCCAAAGCTGTTAAATAAACGGAGTCTTTCATATTTGACAACACAAATGTTAAGGCAGAATAATCAGAGACAGAAATATCTTAGCAAGGCTGGTCATCATGATGGCAGCTCTGTTCCGACCAGACTTTGGTCTTGACTTGTAATCAAGTAACGGCAATTCGGGACTATGAGGTTACTGTGTTCTAATGGAACGTGAGCGTCAGGGTCAAAATGGTGTGTGAGTGACTCTTGCACATATGATATGACATGGCATTAATAATGCGCCTATGCACAAGTGCTTCAGATCGCGCAAGTGCACGGGAAGGGGGCAGGGACAGTGCAGTACAAGATGTTAACAATGAGTAAGTAACGGCCAACATGTGGCAAGTGCATGGGTAAGTGGGGACATCAGGTGTCAGGGGATGGTAGGGGGACTGTAGGGATACAGAAACAGTCCCCAAGTGCAGGGGTTGCCAGGTGGGCAGTGCAGGTGTGAGACACTGGCGGGTAGGGATCTGGGCCCGAGATCAGAGGGTGTCCAGGTAGCCAGTGCAGTACAGGTTACAGCCAGGAGGTCAGTAGAGGAGAGGAGGAGAAAAAGCAGAAGCAAAGAGAAAGGTTTTGAGGTGTTTCCAGAACCAGAGATGGTTCTCCTCAAGTTTATGGGAGGCAGGGAGGCTGTTCCAGAGGGAGGCACCAGATGAAGAAAGAGATCGACCACCAACTCATTGCTTGGAGAAGCGACTGACCCTGAGGGAGTTGGAGGTGGATGAGCGAAGAGCTTGAGAAGGAAGATATTTAGGAAGAGAGAGTTGAAGGTATTGAGACCCCAGGCCCCAGAAGGCCTTGTGGACGATGCAGAGGGTTTTGAACTTAATCCTCACAGCCACTGGGAGCCAGTGCAGAGATTTCAGTCCTGGAGAGATACGATCCCTGGGCTTGAGGCCAAGTACAAGTCTTGCAGTCCTGTTCTGGATGAGTTGCAGAGGGCGGAGAGTAGAAGCAGGCCGATTTAAAAAGAGGCTGTTACAATAGTCCAGCCTAGCGAGAACCAGAGCTCTGGAGACAGTGAGCTTCTGGGGGAAGGAGAGGAAAGGAAGAATACCTCTGAAGAGGTGCAGCTGGTACTGTGACTTCTTAGAGACGTCAGAGATGTGAGGAGAGAAGGAGAGTGTACATAAACAGCACTTAAGCTACTGTCTGTGAGTGGTGCACTCATTACAAGTGGTGACAAGCCTTCAAACCTATCCCATCCTCCAGAGGACTGGGAGAAACATCCACCAGATTTCGTCCAGTGAAGCCTGGAGACATCTTATCTACCCCTACGATTACTCTCTTTGATCATTATGTACTGATCTTGGCAGTAAAGATGTTCAATTTCCACCTTTGATCCCTACAATGACTATGGGGGCACATATTTCCTTACCCCGGTAGTATGGCTATATGAATTATGTCTGTCCTCCTTTAACATTGTCTGTATCATATTATGACATATTCACCATGCTCTTTATGTATTGTTAATATCAAGAATATCTCTTAGAGAGATTATGAGCAATAATGGATGTGATCAACCAACAGAAATTAAGAAAATTAAGTGGGCATACAAATCCTGAATACGCTCCCATAAAAATATAATGCTACAAAAAGATGCAGAGGAGATGTTGAAGATCATTACCTACAAGAACACAGGGAATTTTTGGGCGATCATAAACAATGTAGATGCACCCCATGGTGCACTCCAAGCATCTTTGGTTACTGAGAGCCAATGGATTGCCCATTACTCAGAGTTATTTAAGAAGCAAGGGCAAACAAAATATCAGGACCAAGAGACCCTTACTTCTTGGGATTTCGAAATTAGCAAGAACGACATACTTGAAAACATCAACAACAAAAAAAAAGCACATCAAGGGCTCCTGGCCCTGATGGGCTGACGAACTTGATACTTAAGCAGAACCCGGAAGAATGGGCAGAGTTCTGTTATAATTTATTTCGAAATACCCTAAAAGAAAAGAGGGTGCCTAGGTCCTGGAAAAGTGCCCTGATTGTTCCAATATTTAAAAAAGGCCTAAGATCTGAGCCAAAAAACTTTAGACCTATAGCACTATTGGACGTTGTGGGGAAGATCTTCGCAACTCAACTACTGAACCATTTTCAATCAAATCAAACAAGTGTATTCGGATATACAAGAATATCCATTAAACGACAAAAATACAATTATATACATATCATCACATTACAGAAAATAACATGCATATAGAATAAGCAATCACACAATTTCATATAAAATGGCCACATTAAAATTAAATAATAAAATCATACAACAAACGGTACTCACACAGTTAGCCCATTGCCAAAGATGATATAGTTCCCAACACTAGCTTTCACCGCCTTGCAGTTTCAATATACTATTTCTGAAATACATCGCTCTTTTCAGAAACATCAAAAGAGCCCAAGCTGGAAAGACTGTATCCGCACTCAAAAGAAACACAAGAGCAGCCCTATGAGAATGTATCGCTGTCTTCTTAAGGGCAGGAATCAAAGTCATTTTCCGAATACCCACATACCCTATACAAAAAAACAGCAGATGGGAAAGATCCTCGCGAGAGTGGCCACACACCGGGCAACCCGCAGAGTCAGGGAAACCTTTCCACTTGTGGGTATTTCCTTACAGCTGCAGTGAATCGAACCGTGCCCTCGTGATCAGCCACCTGTCTTCTTTATACGGGCTCCATGTCAGATATGGTTGTATTCCAGTAAGCCTGCTGATACTTGTGTGCACTTGGCCAGATTTATGGCCATATTCTAGCAAAATTCTTTTCCTTACTACAATGTCTCCCAGTGTAGCTTTATAGACTGCCCCCTCGCTTTTGGTTATCAGTGTGGCAGGAGGAAAGAGGGCACCTAAATTAACTTCACCCAGAGTAGAGGAGACATAAGCAAGCCAAGGGATTTTTTTCCAGCCAACTTTATCCAACACAGTGCGAATAATGAAATGACAGAGGGAGGCATGTTTATTAGCCCACAGCCGAACCCAAAATAAAAGCGGATGCCATCGCCCACTGGTCTTCCCAGAACTCCACACCCAATTCTCTATGGATGGCTATTCCAGAGGCACTGGTTGGGAGCCCCAACAGATTTTTAAAAAAGCCCCTGATGGGTGCACCATACATAGTGGTTGCTACAGTTTGCGTGCCATAAATCTTTGTTATCACATCCAAGGGCTGACTCCTACACTTTGACATACATCTAAACATGCCGCCTATCTCTTGACTCAATTTAGCAGATTGCTTGGCCACGTGGGCCCTGCCATTTAAGGCCTCTGAAAAACGAATTCCAAGATAGTCAAAAACCTTGAATCTATGTATGATTTCCCCTGCACAAACCATAGGACGTTTTCTTCCTACACAGGCCATTACTGCTGATTTCTTAGTATTAAATTTAACGCCCAGGTTATCCATAAATGTTGAATAGGTATTGATCAAAACCTGTAACGCCCTTGGTGTTCTTGCTAGTAGGACTGTGTCGTCCGCATAGACCAATACTGGAAACCCCCTTCCCCCCAATACCAGGAAGTCAGCCAATACATCCATGAGATCCTGAGAAAGGCCATTAATATAGAGGCAAAAACAGATAGGGGCCAGTTCACAGCCCTGCCTTACACCACACCCCACCCGAAAACAGGCCGTACAATGCCCACCTGGGCCACCACGTACACAGGCTTCATTATCAGTGGAGGTCAACTAGCACCCGCAAGATGTCCCCGGGGCACCCTAGGGACCCAAGCACAGCCCAGAGCTCCACTCTATCCACCTTATCAAAGGCCGTGCTTAGGTCCATAAAGGCGACATATACTGCCTCACCCCGACAGAAAAAACTGAATTGCCACTAAGGCTCTCTGTTCTATTGTGCCCACTCCCGGGTGAAACCCAAATTGAATGTCCAAAAGAATCGACTGTTCCCCAATCCAGGATTCGATTCGGGCCAACAATATTCTCCCAAAAACTTTGAAGGAGGAGTCCAGCGAAGATATTGGCCTATGTGCGCCGGGGCTAGATATATCCCCCTTTTTAAAAATTGGGAAAGTAATCGCCTTCTTCCATGAGGGTGGATACTTCCCTAATTGTAGACATGCATTAATCACCACTGTCAAGAGTGGTGCCCACATATCTACTGGATCCTGAAATATGTCTGAAGGGATCATATCCGGACCAGGGGCTCGGTTATGCGCTTGAAGCTTGATTGCCTTTTCCGTCTCCTCCACCTCAAACTTCAGGCATGACCCTGCAGGATCTATATTTGCCTGTAAGCTTTCTGACCCAAAAAGGTTCCCAAAATGGGTTAACCAAGCTCCTTCTTCCACATGTGTACCACTTCCGACATTTAACCAACATCCTTCCGGCCCACTTTTTACTTAGGCCCAGAAGGCCTTCTGGTCCCCTTTCCTGGCAGCATTAAAAAATCCTTCCCATGCTACCCGTTCTATCTCAAGTTTCCTTCTCTTTAACTCCTTTTGGTAAGTTTTCCTTACTTGCAAGATCATAGATCTACTACTAGTCGGATCCTTAAGTATTATCAACACTGATTTCTTTGCCTTTTTGCATTCCTCATCAAACCACCCTCTCTTTATTACCTTTCCCTAGTCCCTAGTGGCTATAGTGAATTTAGTTGTGAGGGCAGCCAACAATTCTACAAATTTCTCCACTATGACCCCCGCAGATGTGTGATTGCCCAAGATATCCATCACTAGGGATTTGTTCTCGCCAATTAATTTATAGTGCAGCTCCTCCACTTGGATGGTTCCCCATTTAATTCTTCTTGAGCCTCAGGGCACTCCCAACAATGGGCTAGAGGCTGTGACCTGGGAAACCCCAACCCATAGCAGGCCCTTAAGTGATAGACAGATAGGCAGATGATCACTATGTAAATCTGCCATCACCTCAAAACTTACGGCACAGTCCCATAGGTTCACTGAAACACAGAAATAATCTATTGTTCAGCTACCTTGATGATTATTAAAGGTCACCTAAGCTGGTATGTCCGGTGCCAGTCGACGGTTAACACCTACGGAAGCCCCATTCCAACAACCAAAGACTTAACCGAAGACCCTTTGGGCACATTCTCCCATCCCTCATGCACCTAGGCGGGATGTTCTCTTCCTGATCCTCCAAGGGATCGAGAATATCCTTTTCTGCCCCCCCCATTTTGATGTTAAAGTCCCTGCCCCAGATACAGAATATAGTCTTGTGCCTACCCTTAGACAATAAATCCTCAATAAACTTTTTAACCTTAGTTAATCTGTCTAGATCAGAAATATGCGGGCAATTATAAAAATTAATGATGCAGATATCATCACCCTTTCTAGTTGATAGTAACACCACCTGTAAAAAATCCAGCCCTGTCGAAATCACCTCTATCCTACAATCCAAGGTGGTCTTTATCAAAATACACAAACCACCATAATGTCTACCTGGATTAAAGAAGCAGAAGCAATAGATATTTGGTAAACGGGTTGGTAAAAGGAGTTGGCTGTGTCCTTAACCTGCTCCTGATCAACCTGTTAAAAATTGAGGTGATTAAGAAAAAAACAAGAATACATTTAGCCTTTGTCGGTCTGGCTCACGCCTTCAACACTGTTGATTGGGAAACAATCTGGACAAAGATGGCGGCAAGAAAATGCCCAACAAGCCTAATGAAGGTCATTCAAGAGCTGTGTTCTGACACCGAAATTAAAATCAGGCTCGATCAAAAGGGTTGCCTGTCCTCTGCAATAAGAACATTAAGGGGGGGTGAAGTAAGGTTGCCCGTTGGGAGCCGCCTTGTTCAATCTATTCATTTCAGATGTGGGAAGAGAGATGGATGAAGTAAGAGCATTCCCCCCGAAGATCAATGAAAACTAGCTAAGCTACATATTATATGAAGATGATATTGTCTTGCTTGATATAACACCGGTTGGTTTACAACACAAATTGACTGCTCTGAAAGTGTATACAGAAAGAAATGGATTGGTCATAAACGCGGCAAAGACTGAGATCCTAGTTATACAAAATCTAATAGGATCCAAGTCTAACAAAAGTAAGAAATTTAAATGGAATTAGGGAAGAACCCATAAATTGCGCAAGTCAGATTCAATATCTAGGAGTCTTAATTAACTTGCCTATAACTGATGATCCGATGGTGCAAAAAATTAAAAGAAATGTAAACTCTTATCTGCTCAAGGAGCGACAATAAATAATAAATATGGAAAATTCCCCTTAAAACCAACAATGGAGTTTTACAAAGCCAAAGTTATACCGTCTCTGATATTTGGAGCTGAAGCAATGTTGGGGTTGGCCTTGCTGTGAAAATACTTATTGGAGTAAAATCCTACAATTGCCAATAGGAACTCCAAATGCCTGTATACGATATGAATTGGGACTAACATCGATTAATGCTAGGGTGATGTGGAACACACTAGTATTATTCAGAAAAGTAATTGGTGCTGATGACCTGCCTCAATTCAAGATCTTGAATACACCTGTAAACCCAACATCGGACTCAATCCTTGTTCAATCTATTCATTTCAGATGTGGGAAGAGAGATGGATGAAGTAAGAGCATTCCCCCCGAAGATCAATGAAAACTAGCTAAGCTACATATTATATGAAGATGATATTGTCTCGCTTGATATAACACCGGTTGGTTTACAACACAAATTGATTGCTCTGAAAGTGTATACAGAAAGAAATGGATTGGTCATAAACGCGGCAAAGACTGAGATCCTAGTTATACAAAATCTAATAGGATCCAAGTCTAACAAAAGGAAGAAATTTAAATGGAATTAGGGAAGAACCCATAAATTGCGCAAGTCAGATTCAATATCTAGGAGTCTTAATTAACTTGCCTATAACTGATGATCCGATGGTGCAAAAAATTAAAAGAAATGTAAACTCTTATCTGCTCAAGGAGCGACAATAAATAATAAATATGGAAAATTCCCCTTAAAACCAACAATGGAGTTTTACAAAGCCAAAGTTATACCGTCTCTGATATTTGGAGCTGAAGCAATGTTGGGGTTGGCCTTGCTGTGAAAATACTTATTGGAGTAAAATCCTACAATTGCCAAGAGGAACTCCAAATGCCTGTATACGATATGAATTGGGACTAACATCGATTAATGCTAGGGTGATGTGGAACACACTAGTATTATTCAGAAAAGTAATTGGTGCTGATGACCTGCCTCAATTCAAGATCTTGAATACACCTGTAAACCCAACATCGGACTCAATCCTTGTTCAATCTATTCATTTCAGATGTGGGAAGAGAGATGGATGAAGTAAGAGCATTCCCCCCGAAGATCAATGAAAACTAGCTAAGCTACATATTATATGAAGATGATATTGTCTCGCTTGATATAACACCGGTTGGTTTACAACACAAATTGATTGCTCTGAAAGTGTATACAGAAAGAAATGGATTGGTCATAAACGCGGCAAAGACTGAGATCCTAGTTATACAAAATCTAATAGGATCCAAGTCTAACAAAAGTAAGAAATTTAAATGGAATTAGGGAAGAACCCATAAATTGCGCAAGTCAGATTCAATATCTAGGAGTCTTAATTAACTTGCCTATAACTGATGATCCGATGGTGCAAAAAATTAAAAGAAATGTAAACTCTTATCTGCTCAAGGAGCGACAATAAATAATAAATATGGAAAATTCCCCTTAAAACCAACAATGGAGTTTTACAAAGCCAAAGTTATACCGTCTCTGATATTTGGAGCTGAAGCAATGTTGGGGTTGGCCTTGCTGTGAAAATACTTATTGGAGTAAAATCCTACAATTGCCAAGAGGAACTCCAAATGCCTGTATACGATATGAATTGGGACTAACATCGATTAATGCTAGGGTGATGTGGAACACACTAGTATTATTCAGAAAAGTAATTGGTGCTGATGACCTGCCTCAATTCAAGATCTTGAATACACCTGTAAACCCAACATCGGACTCAATCCTTGCTGAATGGAAACGAATGTGTGAAAGTTTGCTTATACAATTAAATTTGGATAAAGAAATCCGGATCCAGAACCCAAATAAAGTGAAGAAGAAACTGTGGGATCAGAACTGGTGCGAAACTGTAGAATTAAGATCAGCTCATAGATGTATGAGCCAAACTTCGTCCGAATCGAGAGCACTGAACACTTTACCTAAATATCTGGAAACCTTCTCTTGCAACAATAAAAGGAAAATCTTCATGAAATTCCGTATGAATCTTTTTATTACCTCTTTTACCTTTTAAAAGAGGTACTGAATTTGCGAAATAGAACATCAGTATCTGACGACTTGTGCAGGTTCTGTGATACATCAAGCGAGACCTTGAAACACCTTGTATTATACTGCAGCAAACTAAGGGAAAAGTGATGACAGAAAGACCTTGTTTAAGCGGTGAAGAGTGGTGGAGTGTGATAACAGAAGGAACCGACAATAAATTCATATTTGCACTGATATTTTTCTTGGAAGAGCTTGAAAAGAGACTTGTTGATAATGATGGCGGTGTTGATGACACCATACCCGATAAAGCCTAACAACAAGATCATGATGGATGTTTGATGGTGAAATAATGTAACTTATTCATTGAGGTGAATTCATGAAGAAATAGAAAATGCTGTTTTAATAAATGTTAAAGTTTGGAATGAACTATATGCAATAAAAGTAAAATTAAAATAAAAATATATATGTGTTTTGAGTATGAAACGGATATGATAGTTGCACCATTTGTTTGTTCCTCCTCCTTAGTTTTCTGTGCCACTGCCTCCCAATTTCTCTATCATATTTTTTTTGGTTTGTTTTTGTACCTGAGTGCTGCTACCCTAGAACTTTTGACTCTATCTGAATGTTCTTCCCTGTCTTGTTTGTGATCATCTTCCTACATTTTGGCCTTCCTTTCTAGGTTCATTTCTTCTCTCTTTTTATATCTTAAGTACTGTATATAACAATCCTGCAACAGCTTCTTTTCCAGTGCATGATATGGGGTTAGTCATTTAAGGATTCATGAGGGATCTGTGAAGCGCTGACTTTCTAATCACGGAAAATCAAGGGTTCAGCCTCAATCGGCAGCACCTTTAACCCCCTCCACAGTTTCTACACAAACCAGAGGTTCCTTCTACACCACGGAGGACATGGAAGCAATGCGCATTTGCCTATCTGGTTGCAATTGATCGTTGAGAGCTGTTTACACCATGCAAAAAAGAAATTATGCTCTATTGCCTAGTCGCCTACTAGCTTTCGTACCACAGCAGGCAGGTGCCGCAGTGAATGCATTTGATGAGGCTATAGGCTCAATGGATAAACCTCATGTACCAAAAATGTGTATCATCCTGTAATGTCCCGAATAGTGAATACAAGCAAAATGTCAATACGATTGTGTGCAGGAGTACATCTCAGTAGTATACATGGCTGCCGATTCATGTAATTTTGAGTTCTTCCTCGATGAAATGTCACAAGACTAATTAATGGTATATAGAACAAATGTACAAGTGGGAGAGAGAACACAGTTTTCATGAGAACTGATGTCAGATCAGGCAAAGAGCATGGGACACTCTATGGTGTGGTGCAACACCCTAGAAAAGGAAAAGGCAAGGGGAAGAATGTTGTATGTACAGACACAGACTCCCACATATGTGGATCTAAACCTGTCAAGGTACAGAACGAGGATGATCCGCATTTAAGGAACATTCCGAAAAATGATCTTGTCTAAGGTGTGGGCCCGACTCTAAGAACGTGTTGTTCATGGTGGAGGTTCTGTGCAAACTGCAATTAACGGAGCCACTTTAAAGAAGTATGTAACAAAAGGCACAACAAGAAAAAGGCAGATGCACTGGTGCCAGGCAAGCAAATCTAATTCACAGTCAGAAGCTGAGTGTGGGGACGAACCATGACCCTGATTTTGGATGGAGAAGAATATGGAAAGTCCTTCTCTCAGCCGTTGTGCAGTGTAGCAATGACATGGTGAGACCATATGGCCTGTATGAACCCACCTTGAAGAATAAAGTAGGCAATCGGAATCCTTCAAAATACAGCTCAATAGGGTATTTGACACACATAATTGAATTTCTAAGATGGCAGGCTGACTAACCTTCAGAAAGGTTAAGCGGCGATCAATGCATACCTCCAAATGGTGTCAGAGACAGGATCACCCACAATACTCATCAGGGACAACTGGATATTATAGCCTTACCCAAATGAGAGAACATGTTTAGTGGCCTGAATAGATAATAAGGTTGGCTGTTTAATCATCAATGTCTGTAGAGTGTGTATGGAAGGGAACAAATCCCTGAAAATGTTTAATAATTTCTTGGTGACCTCTCCTCCACCTAGCGGCCTCTTTGTTATAATTGTTGTGGATTTTATGGGTTCAGTGAATGCTGTGACATAGAATAACAGGGTTGGCATTCGTTTTGGTAGTTTGTTTTTCCAAATGGACTGAGATTACGTTTGTTCAACAAGTTGCAACGGAGGAGACCCTGTGAAGGAAAAGGGGTACCTGAACCTATGGCTACAGATACTGGTGTCCAGCCATCTTCCCATGCCATGACATCTTTCCTAAAATGAACAGGGATTGTTCGTTGTGTAGTGGCTCTATACCACCTGAAGTCTAATGTATTGTTTGAAAGAATGAATATGGTCCTCAAATATAGCAGACAACTATCATTAGTGAATGCTTTGATTAGCTGGATTCAGTTCAGGAAATGATGCAAGAATATAGGTGCACCCAACATTAAAGTACATGAAAATCCTGATTTAAGTTTTTTTATGGGCGGGTTAGAGAGAAGTACCATGAAACCAGTGTGCCTCCTGCACAGACATTGATTTAGAGTCCACCAGGTAAAGGATTACAAATGTGCAAACTTTAAAATGAGGCTGATGTTATGACACAACTAAATCATCTTGGATTGATGTTGGTGATTTAATCAATATTACGTTTCTGTACTATACGGCTAAATGTATGTCTAGTTACAGTGAGCCCAACAGAGCAGATACAATATGCAAGTCTTCCTTTAGGACCAGTGATGGCAACCATTGGTCTCTTTGAATTTTTGCAAGGTATCACACTGACAGAGGTGAGGGTGACTGTGTTCAGTTCGGATATGTTAGATATCACAATACATGACCAAACTGAAGAAACAAAGGCAAACTGCCCGGATAACGAGAATATCGAGAACGAGCATGGTGCAGGAAACCAGAAAGTAATTCAGAGCCTACTATAATAGCAGAAAGAGTTAAAATGCACAAACACCCTCCTAGAATTTCAGCTTTTTCAGAAAATTAGTTTCATGTATGTATCATGATATTTTAAGTGAATTAATTGTAAAGTCAGTTTATTCTGTTTACTATCTATGTGAAGGTAAAGGATGTGTCCATCCTGCCTATGGCCATGGCTGCTAATCCAGGCCAGGAGGTATATGGGGCTATGAGGTAAGTGTGTTTTGAAGGAATCTGAGTGCTGATGAGTTCTATAAATGTCACTGTATGGGAGTTCAGGATTAGGGGCGACCACCGTGGAGTTTATCTGGCAAATAAACTACCCTTGATCTACTCTCAATGATCATTGTCCTCATTACAACAAGCTTCCTGATCATGCTGTGCCAGACATGATCACATTTACTGGAGTTCAGATACGCCAAGCATGTCTCAGGCGCATTTATTAAAGTCCAAAAGTGTTTTTTTTCTTAAATGCAAACCAGCAGTGCATTGCTGATCATATTTGACAGATATTGGGCCTCGTTACGTGTCCGGCGGTAACCGTGCCGGTGCAACTGGCGGGTTGCCGCTGGACCCGTAAAAAATGACCACTGCCCAACTTCTTGGTGGACTCTATGGGGGTGGGGAAACGGAAGCACTGGCAAAGTTGTTAACGTTGCCGTTGTTAATGGTGACGGGGCTTCCGTGATGACTTAGCCTGCCGTGACCGCTGTGCCCGGCAGGGTCAGACCTGTCAGGTATATCAGCTCTGGCAGGCAAACCCATAGTTTGCTGGTCCGGAAACAAGGGTGGCGGTGAGGTTACCAGTGCCCTTATTTATGGACCGGCAAACTTGTAGTGAATTGTGTTTTTAACTAGTTATCTGATTTTGATAAGCTTGAAAGAGCAGGGCAAATATATCAAAAACTGGCAGTGCCTAAAATAGTCATGCCACACCCCCCAAAAAAAATACTAAGCTCATCGCAATGCCTTTGTTTCTCAACTAGTATTTTTGATATTAGGAATGAGTAACCCTACCAATGTTAAACGCCCTTCCATTGGAATGCTTTGCGTCATACGCCACTATAGTAAAGTGTTTCTGGTGCATTAGGAACTGAGCGTGCATGCAGCCCTTCTGACCGGGAGTCGTGGTTAACATTTGGCACAGAAAGGAATTATTATGTCCAGGCAGCTCACGGATCCCAATGAAGTAACTGACGCCACAGCCCTTTTATCCCTAGATGCAAACCCTAGAGCTAGCCGGAACAGTATATATGGTCCGATGTTACAGATGTTTTAATGTTAGGGTGAGTTTTGTAAAAAAATACAATGAGCACCATGCCTAGTGGGCATTGTGCACTAAGTTATTCAATCATGCATCTCTACTTTTTCAAAGACATATTTGTTAAATGTAAAGTGTGTGGTGCTGCTTATGTTCCCGAAAATGTTTTTTGATTTTATTCAAAGCTATCAGTAGTGTGCCATTGTGTCTTCTACCCAGTAGTTATTGCTCCAGATTTGCTCCAGCCCTTTGTTCTCCTCTTGAGGTTGAGTTTGGCGGTGAACCAGCTAGTGGTTTCCTTCTTTTGGGATGATTTGAGGGAACTCTCTGGATCCAGTGCATCAGGATTTGGTGAGATCCATTCATGGAGGCAGTGGCGATGCCCATCTGGTTTTCTTGTCTGTTGTGGGGAGGAGGAAGGAGGTTTGGATGGTTCCACTTTTGTAGGGAGCACATCTAGCTTGATGTCCATGGCCGATCATTGCTAAAGGCACTGTGGTACTTTTTGGTAGCGCTGTAGTGGAGGTGCGCCTGGTGAACAGGATAGCAAGGTGATTGCCACAGGATAAAGGCAGTGGGGGAGCCCTGGCAGTAACATATTCCCTGCAGGAAACTCCCTCCAGGGTGAGTGCAGATGCTGGTGTAGGCCTTCAATATGCCTAAACTGGAGGGTGTGCTGATTAGCTGAAAGGAATTTGGTAGCCATGTTTTCTTTGTCCTCCAGCCACATGGGTCTGCGGATAATTCATTTATCAAACATTCACTGTTAAAACAGCAGTTAGAAGTAGGGTAGACCCTCATCACATTCTGGCCAGCTGGCTCTGTGTTTGGGTACAGAAAACGTCCTCTGCAGATTCTTTCCTTGTCCCCCTTGCTTAATCCCATTTCCAATCAAAAATCCTATTTACCATCTTAAAACAGCAGACAGAAAGCATTTTTATTCTGCATCTACTTTGTTTATTTGCATAATATGTCTTCAACACTTACTCGTGCGTAAACTATTTACTAGGTCTAAGTGTGGCTTAAGAAAAGAAATTAGTTTTGGCTTCAGTACAAGGAATTGGATTGATACATCAATAGGCTATCACTGCCAAGACGCATCAGTCGAGAGAACTTCATCTTGCTGACAGTTTTGATCTGTCAGTGGGGGATGTTGCATATCGAAGCAGTGCCTCATTACTCCAATTTCTCTGGTTGAGAGTGTAGCCGCGGTTTGAAATGCTTTTTGATTTGTGTTCTTGTCACAGTAGAGATGGTTTCACAGGGTCTGCGCTGTAATCGAGACACATCAGTTATAGAGGCAGCAGAATTTCATAGTGTGGACTGTACCACAATATTTCTCTGCGCACCCTTCTCCTTTGTTCCCTGACTTCACAGGGCAACTTACCAACATTTGATACCCTACCTACCCCGGCCAGTGCCATGCACAGTAGAATATTGTTCGTTTCTTTGCCACGGTCAGTTTAACAACAATGGACACTTGGTCTACCGTGCTACAGATGCATTTCCTGGGATTTCTGATTAACATGCACTTCCATTTCCATTGGTCGCGCTACAGTGGTCGCTCACTCCTATCGAATCCCGATGCCCTTCCTCTGACTGCTGTCTGGCAGATTCTGGTCACTTGATTGTTAAAATGCTTATAACAGAAAATACTCCTCTGGATGCTTTTTTCCAATTACTGGAAGTTTTAATCAAACCCTTTTCCGCAGTCATTCCCATTTTGCAAGCTGGCTGTTTCTTTGCTGCTAGTGAAATTGAAATTAAATTAGAAAGAATCTCTCGTGTGAGCAGTCGGTCAACTTGGCATGCCATAGGAAAAGCATTCCTCTGGCATGTGCCTTTATCTCCCATTAGAAATGTCTTCCTTTTGATTTTTCCAGCATATGGGCATGACAACCAGGGAAAAATCCTATAAAATAAATGTTTATCTGAAAATAATCATGGGAAAAACGTATACTTTGATACTGGGTCACAATAAGCCTTTGAGATGTTCTCCTATGGCCACTTTCCTATCCTCATATTGATGGACAAGGGGTGTACAACATATACAAGAACTTGATTGCGCTTACTTATGATTTTAGTTAGGATTGGGAATATCTCCAGGCAAAGTAACCTTCCTGCAACGTTGAAATTTGATAATGTATTCCTGCTATCAAACCTCCTGCATATTACCCCTTATATAATTGGCCATAGTCCGTTTTTGTCCCTTAATTTGCTATTCATCTTTTTCCTGCTTCCTCTATAACCGGAAATGTGGACCGTAAATGCCCCATTATTAAGATACAAATGGCATTAAGCACAGAAATCAAGGGCATGAACAGGCGAGCCATGCATGCCCTTAATAGGGCCACGCCATGAGCGATTAAGAGGGACCCATCATACCATCTTCCTTGCCCATCAGATGGCCAGGCATTCTTAGCGCTGCTGTTTGCCACTGTCTCACCGAATTTAGGGCGTAGGTTTGACCAGTACCTTGTTTTTAAGACAAAGGTTGCAGAGGTTATGTACTTTCTGCCCATGGTTACCAAAGACCATTACGGCTTTGTTGACTGCCCATCATAGATCAGCATTGATCGAAACTGTCATCACCCCCCGGCTCATTTATACCAACTGGCTTTAAGTCACGTAGGTGACTGGGAGTCCGTAACAGCTGACTGATCAATTTCAATCTGGAAACGAGGAAGTACATTTCCCTGTCAGGCAGTAGTTGCTGCCTTTGGTCGTGTAAAGGGATTTTCAGATGCTCAGTTTCATCTTCAGAGTTGTTTGGGTGGTAGGTCCCACTTAACAACACAACTTCTTTACTAAATGCGAGTGACTCTGACATCATAGTTCTTTCTGGCAGTTTTGTTCAGGGTCCCAGAGTTTCGAAAATTAAGCCACGTGGCCTTAAATCGGAGGATCTGAGTTTAGGCTTATGAAATAATTGATTGGGTGAGAAATTCAGGAAGTCAGTTTAAAACACAACTCTTTTACAAGACCTTTGACTATGTCATATTCAAGTCACGCTAGTTCACAATTGCCAACCTGGACATGGTTTACCTGTTTTGACACCTCACACAACCATTATCTTTGGGCCTTCTCTCTGAGGCAACCACTGGGAAGCATATTGTAAAATAGTTTTGCAAAGCATAAACCTTTCTTTATTTACCTGGGAGTGAAAATCTACTATAACTCTCAATACCAGAAACAGTATTTACAATTAATAATGGAAATAGAGGCAAAAATACCTTCAATTCATGGCACATCTATATATATAAAATGCTTAGGTATATTTATGTACTCAGCTGATGCAATTTATCAGTGTTAGGCTGCCCTCTTCTGTCCAAATGGTAAAGTGCACTCCCTTCAACAACAGCTATCATTTCAACATAATGATGCAATACGGATGAAATTTATCAGTGTTAGGTTGTCCTCTGCTGTCCAAATGGCAAAGTGCACCCACTTCAACAAAAGCTACCATTTAAACAAACAGAATGAGCATGGTTCTACGCGGTCACCTTCCCCTTCCACTATCGAAAACATTTAGAAGTTACTTCTTTCCACCCCCACTTCTCTTCACACAGGGCACAGCAGTTCCAGTGCCAATGAACAGTTAATTACTGGCTCAACGTTTCAATCTCTAAAGAGCAAAACGCTGTAGGATGAATGCCTCCTCACGAGCCAAAACTGAAAGTAGGTGCTGTAATTATGCTACTACGCAATCTTATGCCATCACAGTGACTCTGCAATAGAACAAGGTTGACAATTATATGTCTACAAAGACACATCATAGAGGCCTGTGTAATCGATGGAACTTAGATACTGTTCTTATACAGCGCATACCTCTCATTCCATCTGATACATTTAGCCTTTTCAATTACCATTAATAAGTCACAGGGACCTATGCCCCCTTCCTGGAAGAGATCAGTGGTAAATCCAATATCTAAGAAGGGGTTTGGAAGTGACCCTATGAACTATTGACTGATATTGATCTTAAAGATATGCTATAACGGCATATGTTATGCCGGGAACCGCCAGTTTATGGAAATATTCTTGAATGGTCAAAACATGGCTACCTCTTGCAAGATAATTTGAAGTTCAACCTGTAGAAATATTGCAACAATTAATTAAAAGCATAATGGCAGTCGGATCTGTAATTAATAGATGCTCATGATACTACTTGAAATAGATGGAAAAATAATATATGGGAAATTCCTCAAATTGAGAAGGATTTAGAAGATTTCACCAATGTTTTTTTAATAAATTGATAGATTTTATGATATATAATTTATGCCTCAAACTTCATAGAGCCACCAATAGGCTATACAACTTTAAAATAATGTCTTTTGATAAAAAAAATAAAACGATTTCTGTTACCAATGTAATATTTTTTAAAGAAACGATCTCTGAATTGAGTACAAAGAGCAACACAGAGGCCATCCCTCGTATATTTAGAAGGCTTATCTCTGCCTCCCAACAACTTTCTTTGGGGTGAAGTCATAAGCAGCACACAGGAAATGGATCTCTGGTTCGTAAAGAGGTGATACACGTTAAGTTTTCTTTTCATGTCTGATGTGCTTTTTATTGTTATCCATGGAAATGCATGTGTCAGCAACAAGGTTGCTGACATTTTTGTTGGTGTTGCAGGTGCAATTGTCATGAAATGTGTCAACAATACCCCCTTCCTATATGCAGGTCATTTGAAACTGGCCTCTGCATTTTCTGGGGGAAGTTGGAAACCAGCACGGCACGTTTCTGTGGGCAATGCATTAACATACTTGAATATTTGCTGACTGAAGCAACACTGGCATGGCAGTTTCACAACTGACATAAACATATTCTGGGCAATGATGATATTTGAATACCAATATGCTAAAATGGGGCAACACTGGTACTGAATTAACAATTTTCTGGAGGCAACATAGAACTTGCATGCTATTTTTCTGGAGAAAGCTGAAAACTAGTATACAAATATGCTTAAGTGAGGCTAATGCTGACAAGGTCATTTAAAACACAGGAATGGTCCTTTTCTGAGTTAATGTGAAACTATCATTTGCATTTTCCCAGCGAAGTGTGAAACTGGCATATCAATTTCCTGGAGGAAATGTAGAAATTATCATGACCATACAGGCATAGCTGTACTGAAACTAGCATGGGAATTTCAATGTTCTGGAGGTATTGTTCAACAAGCCAGGAATTCTATTGACAATTTTGAAGTCATCATCGCATGTGGCATTGCTCTTAAATGGGTACATTTGACATGCCACTGTTGAAACTGGCATAACAATTGTTTGGCGATAATGTAAATAATGATTGACACAGCAGTTAACTGGTGCAAAACTAGAATTGCATTGTTGACCGTGGACGGAAATGTGTGATTAAATGGGGCTTTCATAATGCAGATAATGTGAATATTCTCATGGCAAAGCTTAAACTCCATGAACATGGTTTTTATGTTGTTCTGTACCCGGTTGGACGCTCGTCCAGCTCCTGCCTACTTCCGTCCTGCCAAGCCCACTGCTGCCTTTACTTTACTTTTGCTCCATACCCCCTCCTTTCATTCATCTGGGGATGGGTTATACCAGTTCAAGTACGTTCTCATACTTAAACACAGTCCTTTCAACAGATCCTTTCACTTTTTCACTGTTTCTCTGTTCTTTTTCTCTCTTCTAAGGTCAACATGCCTGAAGCTATCCCAGTTCATATATTGTCCCGTACTCTGTCCTTCTACTCGGACTTGTGATATTTTGAACATTTCATTTCTGTCTATGTCCAACAACTGCAATCCTTCAATTTCTCTTGCTTCACTTACTACGTGCTCTTTCTGTAACAAGAAACATTCTGTACTGGACCTCTTACTCTGTCTGAAATTACAGGTCCTATGTCTTGTTGGGTGTCCTGACCCACGTTTGAGCTATCATGCTGCAACATTTGGTGCTGTGGGCTTAGAAAATCCAAGATGGCCAAAAAGCCCACATGTGCCCCAAAATCCAGGAGAACCACACAGTTTGTGCACACTAAAATGGTTGCCTAACTTGCCACCCACCAGTGCGAGCAGGATGGGCCAGGGTGCCATGAGTGAAATGTGTGCCAAAGGAAAAACCGCACTTTAAAATTACCTCTGGTTTCTCTGAATGCCAGCTCAAAATGCCTATTTTCAAACATTGCAACACATCCAAAAATCTCACTGAACACCAGTGGACATCTGGCAGAATGAAGTATGTGTGCATACTAAATCTGGGAAGTTGAAGAGCCCCAAAACAATGTTCATAACAAGACTGGCTGAGCTCTGCAGCAGCCTAACTGAAACTGGATTTAAAATTACCAAAAATCGAAAATGTTTAAATTAACTGAGTGACCTACTTTTGAGTGTCACATAGTTTGTAACTGTTAAAATGTCATAGTTTTGAACTTAGAATCAGCATTCTAGCTGCATATGTAAAAATTGTCTTGACTTAAACTGGGGAACAAAAAGTGACATTTTACCTGAAGCCTGGCTTAAGGAAACTGGAATCCTGCCAGACATCTACCCCCGACAGGAGTGGGGGCTTGCCCAACAAATGCATTCCCAGGCCTGGCTGCATTCTGTTGCTCCTGCCAAAAGGAGGTCACACACTCTCTGATTGAATTACCAGGGGATTGCAAGAAACTAAAGAAAGGGCCCAGGCAGATGGTTTATTAGGGTGGTCGTAAATGGCTTCCTTTTGAACAAAGCCCTGCCTTGACTCAGGCAGATGGTTTATTGGGGGGACCGTAAAACAGCTTTCTCTTGGCAGAAGCTGGGAGGGGCAGGGTCTCTGAGCTTGGCAGAAACTGGATAAACTGGTTTCTATACCATGTGACCTGAAAAGACACACCCCTGTTGGCCAGAGTATGATTCTAAGAAAGATGTATAACTCACAGTGCGGACTTGTCAAAATTATTTAAATGATACCATAATTCTTGTAATTTTTCGGTGAAAGTTTTAAGACGCGTTGGGAATTTGTGTGATGTTCTGGGGCAAAACCCTGTTATTTATTGACACCACAGACTCTGTGTTTAAGCTAGAGACATGGGAATTTACTGGAGTATGTATGGACAGGCCGTGTATATGTGTATCATTTTTAATGAAAAACCAATGTTGCAAAACCAGTTAAAAAATGCAAAATGTTGCCAGTTCTGAATTCGAGCTCTTAGAAACATCAGAGTTTGAACAGAGTATACCTCATGTGATCCGTGATGGGTGCATGTAATTTCAAACCACTGTGTATCTATGAAATATGTCTTTAGGTCAAATATAGATTTGTGTGTAATTTGACAGGGGAGTGTCCTTTCTGCAAGCCATTAAATGACATCATTCTGACACACAATCCTGTTCTCCAGTGAGAACGCAAAGAATTCTCCAACCTATCAGAACTCTGAAGGGGTTGGGCCTAGAAAGCTAGCCTCTCCACCCACTTTCAAAACACATAAAAAGAGACTGCTGGGACAGGTAGAGACATTCAATTCCATTTGCTGCGGAGCATGCTGACCGACGACTTCACATCCAGAGATCCTACACTTAGACTTCCAAGCTAAACAGAGACTACAGAACTTTGAACCAAGAAGGCCCACTGCAAGCAAAAGTATTTGTCAGCAGGCCCAAAAATCATTTGCAGACTATTCACAGCCGGACCCAGGTGTTGATTCTGGCCTGAAACCCTGTGCCAGAAAGATCCAGAAGCAGTGCTGTACCCAGAGAAAGCAGAGTAGTATCCAGAACCAGAGGCCGGAGATCCAGAGTGACCCAGACCGCTGTTAGCAGAACCAGAGAGCTGATCCAGATCACTGTGAAGTGCCGAGACCAGAACCGGAGTCCAGTCCAAAACCTGACCAGATCCGTGGCGAGGCCCAATTCAAAAATATATTGTGAGTACCTAGCAGAACTGTGCAGAACCAATCTCTTAGTTAAAATAATTTAATCCAAACTATTTTAATCTAACCAGAACTGCCTCCTAACTGTCACCTGTCATTTTCTAGCTGCAAGCTGTAACCTGTCGCTTTGAACTTTTAAAATTTCAAATCCGAAAAACAACCTTCACAAAATCGTTCATAACTCCGTAACCGTTTGGGCTAGGAACTTGGTTTAACTTTCCTCTGAAAGCTTAGAATCTCAGCTGTTCAACAAGCTTAGAACCGACTTGCTACTCCTTATACTTTCTCCGCAATCACGATTCACGCATTCGCGAATTTTGCCGCGATTTGCGATTTGGCCCGATTTCTTTACTTGTAAAAAGATAGCTGTTTTTGCCTGAACTGCTAAATTTCGTTTGCCTCTTAAGAACCATCCCTGAATCATTGCTAGAGGGAGCCCGGACTAATATTAACTAGATACCACTCACCCTGAACCTCCTTAACGGAATTAAAAGCATTTTCAGCATATTTCTCACTGAATTGTCATCATATTCAAAGCATTTTGCCTGTGTTTCAAAACTCCTATCTGTTGTATAAGCTGCTGGGGGGGGGGGGATTGAACTGAATTCTATTTGATTGCATTTCTAAGAACTGTGTGCTCGCCTCTTCATTTCCTTACATTGCATAAGGGGGGGACTGGATTGCCAGAGAAAAGTGATTACATTGTTTTGTTGAAATCATATTGAGTATTTTCTGTATTGCATTTTCATTCAACATTGCATCCATCTGAAACTAGATAAAGCATTCTCTACCACCTTATTCTTCTGTTCCTCTTCCCAAGCGTGCTACCTCATCCTTTATACTACTCCTGGGTAATCAAATCAGTTTATTCGTAGAACATTACCCATTGTTGTTAACTGCTCATGTTCTGAAGTGTGATATTAATTATTAATTTATTATAAAGTGTGATATATATATATATTGTTTACATTCTCAAATAAACTGTTTAAACTTGCAAAACAGAACTACTTCTTGGCTCAATGGGGTCAGGGGAGTTCCAAGAGAGGGGTGTTATATAGGGGTAGTCATCCAGAACTCATGAACTGGACATAAGGATATATCAATACGGGTTTCCATTCAGTATCCCAGACTAGGCATTGACTTAGCTGCAGTGCTGGAATGAATCCTCTTACAGTCTCAATGAAACATGGCTCTCCTCCTCTAATACTGCTTCACTTTCTGCTCTATCTACTTTTCTTTCTCACTTTTCGCACTCCTCGCGTGTGACAGGATTTCCCGCTAATTGATTCTTATAATTTGTCCACAGTTCCAACTGCTCCTTCCCACAGCTCGGGCTCCTCTTTTGGCCTGGTTTATTCTTCCCATCTTTCCCTTTCCTCAGTGCAGTCTACTCCCCTTCACTTTTCTGATTACTTTCTTCTTTTCTGTTCTTTTTCCCTCCCATCATCTAGGCCTCCTCCTTTATCATCACTTTCCTATCAGCGCTGTCATCTTCGTTCATTCAACTCTTCAGTCTTTACTTCATCACTTAATTCCAGACTGCCTTCTGCTACCAAGTTTTCTTCTCTCTCCATTGATATTTCTGTTTCTTCTCTCTCCATTGATATTTCTGTTTCTTCTCTCTCCATTGATATTTCTGTTTCTTCTCTCTCTTCTGCTCTCCTAAACATCCTTATATTATAATGTTAAAGAACAACTCAGTCCTGAAGAAGATCGGGTGGCCCTGGTTGAGAAGGGCAGTAGATATAACCCATTTAAACACGTGTCTACCTTGTTAGGAGACCTTGCGGAAATCATCATATTGAAAGTGATTGTAAATTGATTACTTATGAAATGAATCATTCATTAGGGACCATATTGATAACTAATTGGATAAATGTAAGATTATACAATGTCACCTTCCATTTGATGTAATGTGTTTGTAACATAAGGCTTGAGCAGACATGCAGAGAGATTGCTTAAGGTTTGCAACATTAGTGCAATGTCGTGATTGCATTGTTGATCTTATTTTCTCTTTCGGAATGCACGTTGAATCTGAATAAAGCTCACAAAATTGAATGGCTTTTGAGTGCAGCGACAGACTTTGCATCTGAAGAAGCGGATATTGCCTGTAGTGCCTATGGCTTTTCGTTCACTTTCATCTGAACATTCTGATGTAAAATGTCCAATAACGACCCATAATTTCCAAAATATTCTTTTGGGTAGACATTTCACTTTAAACCACTTGGGAGGGGGATATTACACTCCATCGCTTGTTCGTTCGTTCGTTCATATTTGGGGCAGATATTGTATTCACCAGCTGTTTGAAAGTTCATCAGCCAACACTGTACCTGTTCTGTTTAAACTTTTATATTACAAACACAGTAATTTCAAGGTGATCCTAGAACAAACGGTGAGTCGGTTTAGGATGCTTAATAGGGACATAATGTATTGGCATGATTGAGTTCAAAGATCAGCAAGCTACCAGAATGGCACCCCCTTTGTAGTCTCTTTAGATGGTGGTCTGGGAGGCTCACATGCATGTCATGTAATGTAAGTATTCTTCTATAACGCCCTTCCAGCACAACTGGTGGCCTTGCTGCATTTGGCTTTGTAAGAAAAGGGGCATGGGGAGGAGTTCATTAGTGGGATAGTGAGAGAGTCCGTTTCGAAACCTGGGATGTAGATGGGTGCAGGTCGGAAGCACCTAGTTCCTGAGTGTCAAATCTGCTATGGTTTTGGTCGAGTAATTTGGGAGTATGTTATCCACAAAGAAGAGGCCAAGGTATGATAGAGTACAGTGCTTTGGATCTGGTTAGCTCTGATGTGGGAGAGGACACCCCCGCAACTCCCGCATCATTTTTTTATGTGCGGGGGACACCCCCTCAACCCCCGCACCTAATATTTTGGCCACCGAAAATATCGCCTATGGCCGTTCCCGACGACCATATGTACGGCGATATTTTTGCTGGCGAAAATATTACCTGACACCGTGGGAGAGTGTGTTAGGGCAAAAGAGGAGAGGTTAGTCCTGGTTCGGTTAGTGTTAATGTGCTAATGGCTATGCCTGTTGTGGCTGTATGTGGGTAGGGGGTATGTCTGTGTACTGTAGGGTGGTGGGAGATCACAGGGGGGAGTTGGATAGTAAGGGGGTGCAGGCCTTGCAAGGCAAAGCAACCTGCAACCCTAGACTCCCACCACTTGGCTCTTGCAGACAGGTCCAATTTCACTAGCTCATATTGCCACTGTCAGGCCCTTTCTGTCTTTCTTTCTTTCTCAAATCAGTACATGGGAGCACATGGGCCGCAAAATACATATCTGCGAGTTGGCAAATGAGGGGGCAAGGGCCAATCTGGAAAATCCAGTCAATTACCATAAGCTACAGCTAAGGGCTTTGATATGCAAGAGCCTTTGGAGCTACTTGACATGTTGGGCTGCTGTCAACCATTCTATCTTGCTTAGTATTCTGTTTTGCAGGTTGAGAGATACCTCAAAGCTCACTCTAGCATGCTATGGTACTGTGCACACTGGCCTGCTGCGGGTTCTGCTTGTCTTGGGCAAGGCAAGAAAGCTTTTGGCGGGCATTCGTCATGCAGTCAGGCAGGGGCCAGAATCCTTGCTCCTCTTATGGGTCTGCCCTGCTGTCGCCCACAAGCCCCAAAACGCTTCTCACACAGGCCAAAATGTCATTCTCCCACCCCCAACATCCGCAGCTCACCAGGTTTTGGGGCAACACCAGGACTTTGGTAGCAGAGTGATGCTGCAACCCTGCTGGGAGTACTTCACAATGAAATGAGGAGCAGAAAAGATAAAAGGTCAAGTGCAGTGCAGAGTCCTCTAATGTGCAGCACCCTGGAATATAAGGGGTGCAGTGGCTGCAGGAAGGTGAAGAACAGCACGCTGGCAGTGACAGAAAGGGGGTTTGGTAAGTGCTTTTCTCAGGAGTTTGAATTGGTAGAAAAAGTCCTTTGCAGCTTTATTTACTTGTGAATCTACGGCCATGTCTGTGAGCCATATGGCTGCCAAGTTTATCCCTTTTCTTTGTTGCTCAGGTCTCTTTCTTTCATGTAAGGTGGAAGATGATGACTGAGCAGTGGTTCCTGATTTTGTTGAGAGAATGTTTTCAGGCCGGAGCCTTTGGGATTAAGGCTTTTTCTTCCCAGAGATGCTTTGATCACATCCAGGCCCTATTACACATCTGTAAACTCTTCCTCCAGGCCTGAGACTACGAGATCAATGCGCGTGTCAAGATCTTAGTGAAACTTTACAAAGACCAGGCAGCAGTGTTTTTGGTAAATGTAGTTTGGCCCAAAACACATGAAATACATTAGTTCAGAAACATTTAGTATGTAACGTTCCCTGAGGTAGTGCTCAAAAGCCTTGAATCCCAGTTTGAGGCATTTATTTGAACGGCATGCACTGCAAGTGGAGTCGCTTGTAGGTGCTCCATTATGTGGTACATAAGGCGGCTGAAGCGTAGATACAATGCTTTGGCCAGGATTAGACCATTAACCTAATTAAAAAAGAGATTCAGTTGTAGAATAAAGGTCTTTTGGCTACCAAGGAAGCAAATTAAATACTACACCACCCCACCCCCTTTATTTAAACCTTAACCTAGGTTATTTAGGGTATGGGGCGGCTGGATCCCAGATTCCTGAGCATGCACATAAATCAAACGCTCCCAGACAGCAACAGATCTCATGATTATTTTCCATATCAGACCACAGAAACAAATGCTGAGGTATGGATAGCTTAACACGTACTTCCCTCCCACAGCTACAAGCACCATTTTTAATGTGCCGCTGAAATCCTATCGACCCAATGGCACCTCTCACAATTTCCCACCTGTAGGCACAGGCTTTAGGGCAACCTCATTTGTTTCAAATGGAAAATTTCTTTTTGGGTGTCCACGTGTCCAAAGACAGTACAATTGCAGTGCTATGTTCCCCTATTCCTTTAATTTCCCCGGTAGACACTGCTCTGCTGTGATGATCCAGTGTGGCCAGATTTTAGATCTACACCCGTAACAGGGGAGGTATCTTGCAGATGGCCAGATGTTTTGGCCTATGACTCCCATGAAAAAGGTATGGATTTCCAATGTGATTAAAAAGGCTTCCCTCGATCCGTCCTCTCTTGTCAATTATCATCCTATCGCCAATATTACCTTTCGCATGAAGATTCGGGATAGGGTTGCTTACTCCTAGATCCAACAACATACAGAAAACAATAACCTCCTTGGCCCTCTCCAGTCTGGCTTTCGAGCTCTTCGTGGCACTGAGAATGCTCTAGTTGACCTGAAGGCTAATTTATGCCACATTGCAGATTTGGGTCAGGTTGGGTTGCTCATGCTCCTCGACCTCTCAGCAGCGTTTGATCTTGTGGATCATTCTCTGCTGCTTGCGAGGTTGGGGAATATTGCCAACTGCTCTAGTGGCGCATTACAATGGTTGGCCTCCTTCTTGGGCCGTAGGTCTGCCCGGGATGCTTCTGACGGCTTTAAATCCCTTCCAGAACTTCTTACATGTGGTGTCCCACAGGGAGCCTGTCTTTCTCCCACTCTTTTCAACCTGTACATTCATCCTTTCTTCCAACTTCTCAACAGTCTTGGCGTAGATTACACTAACTAAGCCGATAATACTCAGGTAATCATCAAACTTACTGGCAACTACGAGAAGTACCTTCAGAAAATTACACATATCTATGCCAAAATCGAAAACAGGATGATAAACAACTCCCTGGATCTCAATGGCAACGAAACTGAGCGTACGCTTGTTGGTACCAGTCATTGTCTTCAGAAGCTGGACCCTAGATATTCTGCATTTGATATTGCTGGCTCTCCTATCAAAACTAGCCCCTGGGTTAAGACACTGGGTGTTTATTTATGCTCATCATTAAATATGAAGAAACATGCCAGTCAAATGAAAGCATCATGTGCCTACACTACTCGTCCTATTAGGCAAATCAAACCTTTCTTATCTGAAGCAAATACTGCCCCCCTAGCAGTTGCCCTGGACAATTCTAAACTTGACTATGGGAACTGCCTGCTGGCAGGCATGTCAAAGTCCCATATGAAAATGCTTCAGGTTGCTCAGAATAACCTGGTGCGTGCTATTAGTGGCCTCTCCAGAAGGAAGCATGTGACTGAGGCTTGTATCTCCTTGCACTGGCTTCCTATTAAATATTGCATTACATATAAGGTCCTACCACTCACCCATACATGTCTTAATGATAAAACACCAGTTTACCTTAAGAACTGGATTAAGCATTCTCGTCCCGTTCATTACACTTTGGTCCAACTTCAGTAATAAACATGTATCACCTAGATATAAGCTAGAGTGCTATGGGGGCATTAGCTGTGATTCCATTGCCCCCCCCCCACCTATGGAATTACCTTCCAATGTCTCTCTGTCTCTGTGAGGAACTATCCTCTTTCGAAAGAGCTCCAGTAATGTTTCTTTATGATTTTGATGACTCGTCTTACATCTTCTCTGAAGTCTTCTGGTCCTGATCTCTTTTCTCCTTTCTGACTTGCTGTGCCTTGAGGCTTTTGAGTGAGTTGCACCCTATAACAATTATACAACAATAACAAGCCCTCACTATTGTATTTTGACCAGGGAATGTGGGAGTTGCACACCAAAACCTGTGGAGAGCTGCAGGTTGCCTAACCCTGCCCTACAGAAACAAATGCTGCAGGGACATACCTTAACCCCCCGTCCCATGCACAACTCTTTCAGCTGCTTTCATTTGTGGACTCTTCTCATGAACTTTTTTTGCAAAGACAATGCCTGGTGTGCACCCCAACATGCCACAAACATACGATGTGTGCCTCCCCAGGGAGACAACGGCTCTTGTGCTACTTACTCAGCAACACCCACCCACCAAAAACATGCAAACCATTTTGCCAACCACATACCTTTAAAAATACCCCTGATTCCAGTGACTTAATATATAGCAATGAGAACCACAGCTCCGCACATCAAAGTGAAATGTGGGGTTCTTCATTGCAGTATATCTTACAGCCTCTTTCTCTCCCGGGTATCCTTCACAGCTTCAAAATGAGACTCTTAGGAGCATCCTGTATCCTTTGTCTCACAGTTCCCCTGCAACCTCTGACTTTCCTTGTGTGCGGCTGCAACAGAGGTCCCATTAAGTTACACCTGCTGCCATCTTAAAGCTAGATAGAATGCCTGCCAGCCCCCCTTCAGATGTCCACACTTCTCTCTGCTCTCCCTTCAGATGAACCACCTCCGCCCTCTCCCATCAGATTTCTATAAACTCCAAAAACGACCCTCACAGATTCTCCGTAGTGTCCTGCTGGGTTACCCTCAAACAAGACCCTAGGGCTCCATAAATTCTGCATTTGCATCCCTCAGGACTGCACCTCACCTGGGTAACATGCATCGCAGGAAGGAGGTCTCTTTCTTGTGACCTCCTCCCACATCTCAGCATCCAACAAAAAAGACACACACCCAATCAAGCTGCCCCAAACCCTTAAACCACTTCTCCATCCCCAAACAGCACTACTAACAGCTTCCACAAGTGCCACTCACCTCCACCAGTTCCCCCGTCAAGACTCCAAAGCCTTCCCCCATTTCTTGATACAAATACCGTTTTAGGAACAATGGCTCTATCTTGAGTCCCAATCAGGCAAGTTCTCTGGCACAATGGTGGCCATGTTTGCTAGTGCAATGATACAAATCTGGGCAAGATGACATGATCATTTGTTGTCATATTTCATCATTATTTCTGGAGCAGTGAAGGGCAGTCTGCAGGGATGTCACCAGGGCCTTTCAATGTTTCTAATAAAAGGGGCTTTGAACATCAGAGGGCCCCCAGTAACTGCCCCCATATTGCCAGTCAGCAGTCTAACAACACAGCAATGTATTCCTTTATATATTATTTTCGTTCTGGGAATTACTTTGTGCGTTTTGCAGCGCTCGCCTTACAAGCTCCGTTTGTTGGTGCCCGTATGCCCGTCGCTTACATTGAGGAAATCAGAAGTGTTATCCCCTCGTTGCATTTCAACACTGGCTCCTCACATCACCCTCTTGCCTACACAGAAGGATTCATGGCTATTCCGGGGGCATTCAGTGTTTCAGCTCCCTGCTGGCTCGCTGGCTCTTGATAACTGCCAGCTATTAACCTTATCTTTATCTCCCTGTCTTCCCCTCACGGGTGCCTCACACTGCTTTCTGCTCTAAGCAAGGGGGCGGAAGGGATAATCACCATGTTAAATTGGGCCCCCACACATCTTCAGCCAGGCCAGACAGTCTGTATACTCGTCTCTGCACAGTAAAGGGCATATTCTCTGATACCATGTTCATATTTTGGGCACTATAGAGAGCATATCCTCTGGCGGAGTGTGTCATAGTATGTGCCAATGATTGGCCCACTCTCGTCGGGAATATGGTAGATATTTAGCGTACTTGTATTTTTTCTCTGCATCTATGCACAGCTGGGCATAGTCGCTTGCACAGTGTTGGGCATATTATCTGGTGCAACAGTGGGCATACTGTGTGGCAGAATGCTATGCATATTCACCTGCATAACTCGCCAGATACTCTGGAACAATTGGTGAAATGGTTTGGAAGTGGTTGGATATTCCGGAGCGTATTTGGGCACGTTTATTTTCTTTCACTATAAGAAACGTTGTTTGGTTCGATTGGGCATATTTCATGGCGTTGAGAAAGCCTTATATCGGGGTACAACTGGCAACATAATCTGGAGCACAATATGGGCATATCCTGATTCAAAATGGTAGGAATATTTTGTGGCACTAATTGCACATTGCCAGACTCGGATTGGCTTGTAGAGCAACAGGGCAATACCCGAACCAAAAACTCAAAATGCTAGTGTGGGCCAGTTTTTTGGGGTCAAATTGGCCCACTTGTTTGGCCAACGTGGACCAGTGTCACGAGTGACCATTGTTGTTGAATAGTTTTCTTTAAATTGTACAATTTGTATCACATTTTATCAAAAACCTCCCCCTTGAGTACTATTCAGTCTGTTACAAAAGGAATTAATTGTCATTTGCAACGTTGAGCCACTTTTTCATTGGGGCCCGTTACAACTGTAAGCCCCAGTCTGACCCTGGGCGGAAATAATTACATATTTGATACAGTGGTGCAAGAAGGGTCTTGTCTAACATAATTCCCATGCCGAGACACCGCCAAATACAATTTATTTATTTATTTGCATTTTCAAAGCACTCACAGACCGCGGGTATCGAGGCGCTGTTACAGGAATTGTTTATTTTTTTCATGTCGTCTTGCTTCCAAGGCAAACACGTTGCCGCTGAGCTATCGTCCAGGGACAATAAGGTGGACAGAGCCAACAGTCAACAAAAGGGTCTCATTATGGTCTCGGAGATGCCCCCATCGTATTTTGGATCACGAGAATGATTACGAAAGGCGACCAATCATACGCAAACCAGTCGTATCTTGCTCCATAAGCAGCAATCTGGCCCAAATCACCTGGCTTCATCCGTGAAGCTGGCGCAAGGGGTCACAGTGTTCACTTCCCGTGTACTTCTTCACTGACTATAACGTAAACACAACAGACCACACAAAACCAAATGGAAAACGAGAATCAATGCTTCGTATTTCCACGTCCGTCAGAGCAATGGCGGGATATATGGCGGGATCGGTTGGCTTTGTCAGGCTATGTGCGTCATTGGTTTTCATGACGAGGTGCTTTGGTGCAGGGTGCTGGCACACCGAGGGCAATGGTGGCAGCAGGGCACCAGAATGAAATGGGTGAGTGTGAAGTATGCGCAGGCCTGGTCATGAACTACTGATGGTTATTCTCGGCTATTATTGAGTGGGGGGGGGGGGGGGCGCTCGAGGGCAACTCAGTCCTCCTACCTCAGTGTACCGAGCGCGGGATGGTGGAATTGTGAGCCGAGAGAGTGACACAACACCGCCAAACAGCTGAGAGGAGGGAGTCCGATTTTTGGAGCCCCCTTCTGATTGGAAACGAGCGACTAACAGCTCAGCCCTTTTTCCCGCTCTCGGTCCAAGCTGGAGCGCTCCCCCTGCACCGACTTAGTATTCATAGAATGCAAGAATAGCAGCCGCATCTGCTTAGCACAGCAAGTCCTGTCATATAACTGTCTCCCCTACTATGTGTCCATAAAGAATGTTCCGGAATTGGTGTAATTCAGAGAAATTAATGACAGCTTTACGCGGGATGGCCCCCCGGGGGATCGTTCGCACTTCATTGTCCATCTGATCAGGCCTGCACATGCCTGCCCAGCGCCGCCTTGGCCCCCGGCCCAGCTGCATTAGAGGCTCTTCCCAAAAACATGACCTGAAAACCGACAGCCAAAGAAACACGTCGCGCGGGAGAGAGAGATGGAAGGAACTAGTGGTACTCGGGCTGCATTCAAAAAGGAGGGAGCGCGATGGTCGGACAAAGGGGCGAGAGGGCCGGGTGGACACGTCGAGTGCGTTGTGGGGAGTAGCGGGGGTGTCCAGGATCACAAACCTTGGCTCAGATAGTTAGATTTCAAGGTCTGCAGTAATATTTGTCATATAGAGTTTAATTACAAAATAAATTGCATAATAAAGCCACATGACAACATGTAAATCCTCATAGCAACAGGTTAAGCCACAAGAATATCAACGTGGCTTTCATTTTCACCTCCTGACTGGTAAACCATAAGCCCCAGAGTGCAAGATAATGACACTCTGATGACTCGAGTTAACCCCACAGTACTTTCAGTGAAACACGTACCTAAAACACAGATATGTAGAACATGTGCCACGAACCTCCAGCTCGTTGTTACCCATTGATGTTGAAAATATTTGATTAGAGACTTAAAGCAACTTTTTTTTTTCATATAAAGATAGTAGGCATCATGGATACAAACACATCTTTAAATGGGCCCTTTGTGTTGCTCACTTTAACTATCACAGAATTGCAAGGTAACTAGTGCTTTGCAAGCTCTTTGAGTTGGAAATGTTCCATCATGCACACGACAGGCTCTGACATGGATAAAGGAAATGTACTTGCAACTTGAGTACCTTAGCGAACTGCAGAGCCACCGAAGATGTGTGTGTATGCCGAGCTGTGACTCAGGGGCGTCATTTCACCAATATGACTGTGGTTGCGGAAGTGACATCACACAACCCTTGAACTCATGACATCACAGGAGTGGTGTCATCTGACCCCACCCCGAAGTGACAATACAGGAAGCGATGGAACACGACCTTTCACCCCTTGACAAAGCAGGAAGTGGCATCACATAGCATTGTTTCCCAGTACACTATGACAAATATGGTTACGGTATCACTCTAAAGTGAAATACATTGCATCCAAGAATGGATCACCATATGTATCGTTAATATCAGTGCGTATAGGCCCATATTACCAAATTACTGTGAATGCAAGCAGATGTCAAAGGCCAAATGATAATGGTGTGTTATTATATAGCACTTACGCTTAAGCGCTTCATATAGAACAAATGTACATGAAATATCACCCAACCTGTGTTGGTACTCATATATCAACCTCAGCAGGAAGAAAGTCTGAATTGACCTTGCCGGAAGTCAAACCTGCAACCTGCAGATCACACACACATTGCAGCAGCAAGCACTCTACCCACTGAGCTATCTCACTGGCTGTAGCTACCAAAAAACCTGCCACTCCAGAAACAAAGAGCCACATTCTGCTGGCCACAACCCAGGAGCCTCAATTCAAAAAAATTAAAAAATAAATCAAAAATGCAATCTTTTTTAGGGGTAGCAAGGGAGACCACGGGGTAGCAAGGGAGACTTCAGTGGTCACAGTTGTGACCGCTGGCAACCCCTAAATGACATTCCTGCTGTGACTTGGGAAACTGGCAGTGCTTTAATGTTCGGCCTGAGCCAATTCTATATTTGGCTCGCGAGAAACTAAAGGCATCCTTCTTCAGCCTTTGAAGTAAAGGTACGTGCTCTAAAAATTACTAGTGATACAGCGTACCAATGATTTATATCACACTTCCCTTTCTGGTTTGAGGCATAGCCTTATTGGGGAATAATGTTTCAGCTTACTTATTTCCCTCTACCCCTCCCTCATCGCTTCCTCTACCACCCAAAAGAAGCTTCTTTGACTTTGAATAAAAGAGCTTCAAGTGTAGGAGCAACACAGATCAAAGGATTTTCTTGAGGTGCAGCTGTGAGAACAAACTGCAGCCCTCTGCCCTCACAAGAGAAAGTGACCTAAAACGTGGACCCCAACCCCCCATCTTTCTTACACAAGAGATGTCCTCATAGCAGAGAGTCAAGTTATCAAGGCCCTGCGTTCTTATCCTGGCCTTGCAAAGTCAGTATACCTTTGAGGAAGTCGCCAATTGCGATACCTTCTGATTCAGAATTAATTCAAGTTTTTCAAGCCAGCAATACTTCTGTGTTTGATTTGTTGAAGCAAAAACCAAGAGGTGATGGCTGGAGGGTTTAGAATGAATCTTAACCACTGGCTCATACAAGGTTTCTTGTGGGATCATAAACCTCAACGCCTGAGGATAAGTAAACTACAGTTGCCCTTGTCTAAAGGTGGGCTGGGAGTGCCAGACTTCAGGGCATATCATCTGGCCTTCATAGCACGTACCTTATTTGCCTGTCTTAAATCAGATCGTGTGGATTGGTTTGGTGCAGAGTCTAGCCGTGCAAGTCTGTTGTCGCCTAGGGCTCTGTTGACGAGTCATCCATGCAGACGGAGGTTGGAGAATCCGTTGACTAGGAGTCTGCGGACTTCTTGGTTGGCTTTGAATGAATGTTTGGGTTTTAATGCATTGAGAGACCCGAATGCTTCACTTTGGCTGAATCTGAGTGTTTCTTATGAAGGGAAAGTTTTGTTCTGGCATGAATGGTTCCTTTCTGGGGTTCAGTGGATTGGGGACCTTTTTAATGGTATGACTTGGATGACTGCTAGGGAGGTCAGGTTGAAGTTTGACATTCCTACCCTTTGTCTGGCAGACTATCGGAAGATCCGGAGAACATTGGGTGACGTAAATATGGAGAAAGGGATCAATTTGGATTTGCTTGGTTGGATACCGGGGGTGTGTGGTTGTGGCTTAGTCAGCTATGTTTATAAACACATTGTGTCTAACATCAAGATGAATGATGCTGTGAGACTGGATTGGAACCGAAGGATTGGTGAGGACATTGCAGAGGATCATTGGTCTAGAATTTGTGAGAATGTGAAGCTGTGTTCTTTGAGTCTGGTTGAAAGATCGCGGCAGATCGAAATTCCGCATAGGACTTATTGGACACCGGAGAGACTGTTGGAAAGAGGAATGAGTGATAACTCTGACTGTTGGGTGTGTGTACATGAGGTGGGCACCTTTGAAAATATGCTGTGGGAGTGTCCAAGAGTGAGGGGTATGTGGTTCGAATTTGATCAGATTTGTGAGAAGGTTCTCGAAGAGAGAGTTCACATGGATTTTAAGACCATTGTGCTGGGCAGTACTGATGTGCTGGAAGACTTGAGTACCTCCCAGAGAAAGTGGATCTTTTGGGGAGCAATGGTGGGAAATAAACTGATATTGAGGCACTGGAAAACCTCTACTTCTATGACAATTGAAATGTGGTTTGCTGAGATGCATATTTTGGCTGATATCGAAAGGGTTTTGTCCCTAAGGGAGAAGAAAAGTGCATTGTTCAACAAGATATGGGTACATTTCTTTTAATGTATTAGGCCTGATTTTAGATCAGATGTGACTCTGTGGGTGGGGTTTGTATATAGTTGGGTATGCAGTTTAAAGATTATGTATATTGTTCTTTTGTTATTTGTTTTGTTTTTCTTACTACTGTAATTTTGAAAATTAAAATAAAATTTAAAATAAAAATAAATAAATAAATAAAACACTGGCATTGCTCTGGGCAACCCTCCAGACCATCGTTCTTCACCTGCCAAGCCATTACAGAAAGGGAAAGACCATATGCAAATCAGGCTTGGTCCCACCCCAAAAGGGGCAGTCCAGCCCGAACTATTAGGTCACATCCCTTCTGCACGAGACCACAAGCATCCCCAAACATGTTTCGGCCTTGTTGGGCCTCATCAGTGAGGAGTAGCTTGGACTGTAATGGCTTGACAGGCGAAGAACGATGGTCTGGGGGGTTGCCCAGAGCAATGTCAGAGGTTAAGATTCATTCTAAACCTTCCAGCCATCACCTCTTTGTTTTTGCTTTGTCACCCCGAGTGGGACTGTAAGAGGATTCAATTCAACACTACAGCTAAGTCAACGCCTAGTCTATAATACTGAATGAAAACCCTTATTGATATATCTTTAGGTCCAGTTCATGCGTTCTGGATGACTACCCCTATATAACACCCCTCTCTTGGAATCCCCCTGACCCCACTGAGCCAAGAAGTAGTTCTGTTTTGCAAGTTTAAAAGGTTTATTTGATAATTTAAAATATATATATATCACACTTTATAATAAATTAATAATTGAATAGCACTCTTAATCTGATATGATAAAGATCAACAACAGAGAATCTGGCACTAGCACACTTCTTATAATCACTAATGAGTTGACATGAAATGGATAAGGTAGCACACTGGTAAATAGGAACAAAAGTATAATGTGGTAGAGGATGCTTTATGTAAGCTCAGGTGGATGCAATATTCAATGAATGCAGTACAGAAAATACTCAATATGATTTCAACCAAACAATGTAATCACTTTTCTCTGGCAATCCCCTCCCCCCCTTGATGCAAGGCAAGGAAATGGAAGGAAAACTCACAGTTCTCAGAAATGCAATCAATGTAAATCAGTTCACCTCAGCAAGCTTAGACAACAGAAGTTTAAAACACAGGCAAATGCTTTGATATGTGCTAGCAATGGATGAGAAATATGCTGGAAATGCTTTTAATTCCCTTTCAGAGGTTCAGGGTGAGTGGTATCTAGTTAATATTAGTCCAGGCTCACACTAGCAATGATGCAGGGATAGTTAGCAGGTTAAACGAATTTCTGGCAAATGGAAGGCAAGCAGCAGCAGTTTTTACATGTGAAGAAATTTGCAAATCGCGGTAAAATTCGCGAATGCGTGTTCCGCGATTGCGGTAAAACTATAAGGGGTAGGAATGCGGTTCTAGGTTCATAGGAAAGCCACGATTCTAACCTTTCAGATGAAAGTTATTGCAAGTCTCTAGCACAAACGGTTGCGGAGATATGAGCGATTTTGTGAAGGTCGTTTTTCAGATTTGAAATTTTAAAGTTCAAAAAGACAAGTGCAGCTTGCAACTAGGAAATGACAAGTGACAGCTTTACAAATGACAGGTGACAGTTAGGAGGCAGTTCTACTTAGATTAAATAGATTGAATTATATTAATTTAACTAGGAGATTGGTTCTGCACAGTTTTCTAGGTACTCACACTATATTCTTGAGTGAAATGGGCCTCGCCATGGATCTGGTCAGGTTTTAAATTCGCCTCTGGTCTCTGCACTTCACAGTGATCTGGGTCAGCTCTCTCTGGTTCTCTGGTCTGGGTCTCTAGTTCTGGATATATTGAAGTCTCTAGTTTGACTCTCTGGAGGTTTGATGGAGGTAAAGTATGGATTTTTCCGGCAGAGCGTCCCGCTGCAGATGGAATTGAAGGTCCCTATCTGTCCTGTCTGTCTGGTTTATCCAGTTCTGCCAAGCCAGCTTGCTCTCACAGGCAGTGCTCCTCCCAGCTTCTGCCAAGAGGAAGCTACATTTTACGACTGCTGTAATAAAACCTTTGCCTGAGTCAGGAGAGGCTCATTGTTCAAGAGGAAGCCATTTATGATCCTCTCAATAAACCCTCTGCCTGGGTGAAGGGAGTTGCATTGATCACTCTCCTGCAGAGCACAGGTAATTCAATTATCAGATAGATGGCATATCCTTAGTGTGAGCAGCAAAAGGGCAGTTAGGCCTGGGAACACAGCTGTGACTCAAGTTTCACTCCTGATGGGGGTAGTTGCCAGGCAAATTGGAATCTCTTTAAGCTGTCATTTCTGTTCCCCAGTTTCTGCATTCAAATAAAACTAAACATTTTCACATATGCAGCTAGAAGGCTGATTCTAAGTGCAAAACTATGACATTCCAACAGTTACAAAGGCATGTGACACCAAACATAGGTCACTCATTTAATCTAAACATTTTCGATTTTAGTGTCTTTAAATCCAGTGCAACTTAAACTGCTGACTCCATAGCAGTTTTGTTATAAGCATTGTTTTGGGCTCTTCATTTCCCAGATTTTGTAGGCACACAACACTCCATTCTACCAAATGTCTGCTGGTGTCCAGTGAGTTTTTAGATGTGTTGCAATGTTTAAAATAGACAGTTTGAGCCTGCCTTCAGAGAAACACAGGGTGGTTTTAAACTGCCGGCTTTTGGATAGTGGTGAGTACTGGTACTGCACCCATTTTTGAGATTTAAGAAATGAATTCCCCACCATTCTAGGTTGCATTTGGCAATCAGCATTGCCATTCCCAATGGTTTCAGACTACTGTGCGGGTAGTCCAATGGTGGTTTGAAAGCGCTTTGAAGCTAACCGGCGCTACTGTTTTTCCTTTGGCAACCCATTTCCCTCATGGCAACCCGGCCTTTCATTCTCGCACTGGTGGGTGGCAAGTGAGGCAACCATTTTGGTGTGCGCACAAACTGCGCAGCTTTCCTGGATTTCGGCGCACATGTGGGTTTTCCGCCATCTTGAATTTTCTAAGCCCACAGCACCAAATGTTGTGGCATGATAGCTTAAACGTGGGTCAGGACACCCAACAAGCCCCCCCCACGCGACTGAACTTTGAATTTGAGTCGATGGGGAGTCGCGTGCCCAAGGGTTTTGACCCACGCACCGGTCTGTCCGCATAATCTTCTTCCTCTTCTGTAGATGGCATAGTTCAGCATCTTCTTCTCCATCCGGTCGGATCGATCGGTTCTCCTCGCCAGTCCTGATGGGAGTATTGGGCGGTCCACTGGGCCCATTGGATCTTCGTTCCTGGTCTCCGGATCGCCCTCCTTGGCCCGTCTCCAGGTTTTCTTTCTCCTAGGACGACAAAGGAAGAGCGGCAATACCTACTCATAGACGTTTTTCCACCACTGTTGAGATAGTGGGGCAGCATATGCATTTCATCATAACGAAACATTACATTCTTATTTTGAAAAAAAAACAGTATAACTAAGAGACAGTTTCATGCAAATCACAATATTTTAGAGACTAGATGTGGTATGTTTATGATTGGAACTGAATTAGTCTGAGACAGTACCCGCTAGGATTCCAGAGGATTCCTCCAGTTGTTGCAGAGTGTGCCTGGGATGGCAACATTTCAACTGGTTTATGTGGACCCACTTGTCTTCCCCCTCTGCCGAACCGCCTTTGGGGATGTGGATTTTGTAGGCCACAGGTGAGATCTTGTCGATGATCTCAAAGGGTCCTTTCCATGTAGGCAAAAATTTGCGCTGCTTGGCCTGGTTCCTTTGGAAGTTGTATAGATAGTCCCGGTCTCCCACCTGATATTCCTTCCTGGAAGTTTTCAGGTCATAATGGGTCTTCATGCTATCAGCCAATCTTTCTAGATTCCGCTGAGCATAAGCAAAAGCATGTTGAAGATGTTTCCTTAAATTCTCCACATACTCATGAGTAGTGGAGGCATTTATCAGTGTCTGCTCTTGGGTCCTGTAGAGCAAATGCTGAGGAAGCACCATCTTGCGCCCAGTCATCAACTCAAATGGTGACATTTTGGTTGCAGATGAAGGGGTAGATCTGATGGCCATTAGGACCAGAGGTAATCGGATATCCCAACTTGGCCCAGAATCTGCCACAAACTTCTTTAATATGCTCACAATTGTCCGGTTATATCTCTCTACTGCCCCAGAAGAAGCTGGTCTATAAGCAATATGCAGCTTTCTCTTGACCCCCAATATCTCCCACATCTTTGTCATTACTTCACTGGTGAAGTGGCTACCTCTGTCTGACTCAATCCTTTGAGGTAGACCAAAACGGGAAAAGATGTGGTTAATCATCAAGGCAGCTGCAGTTTCTGCCTTGCAATTTGGGGCTGGGAGACATTCCACCCACTTGGTAAACAAGCATGTCACAGTCAACATGTACTTATTCCCCCTAGCCGAGCGAATCACAGGGCCTACAAAGTCGATTTGTAAATCTGACCATGGCAGTGTCATTCCCCTCTTTTGTAAAGGCGCCCGGTGTGTGAGGGATGTCGGCTGAAATTGTGCACACACAAGACAACCCTTCAAATATTGGTTGAGGTCCTGGCCCATGTGTGGCCAGTATGCAACCTCTCTTAAGATTTCCAGTGTTGTGTGAAACCCCCTATGACCGGCGGTGGCCGCATCATGGGCGTGACTTAACATCAGGCTTCGGAATGAGGTAGGAACCACCCACTGATCGTGGCCAGCTTTGGATTTCCTTACCAACAAACCGTCTTGGATCCGGAACATTTTTGGACATTTCATCAACACTCTTAGGTCCTCTTTCCCAATGTAATCGGTATCCGTCAGGGGAAAGTTCTCAGGGTCCTCAAGGTGCTGGTAAAATTTACCAATTATTGGATCCCCCTTCTGAGCAGTAATCAAATCAGCATCAGGGGTCTCCTTACTCCATTGTGCAATTGAAAGGTCGTTGTGAGCATTTGTCTGGGACCTAGTGATAGCAGTGACCTGGATTTCCCCCAACAGGGACTCAATCTCAATTAGATCCCCTTGGATGGCCCCGGTTTTGGCCAGCTGATCAGCTAAGTCATTTCCAGTTTTGTCTGGTCCCTCTACTTTGGAATGACCCTTGATCTTCTTCCAATAGATGGTCGTCCCATTCGATGTGACCAGATCATCAATGTTTTGGATCAACTTCCCATGTTTCAAGGGTTTGTTGTTAGCACATAACATGCCTCTGGTTTTCCAATTAACCAGGTGCTCCACGAACCCGTTCCGTACATAATCCGAATCTGTGATTATGACCAGTTCGTGGAGTCGATGCTGGACAGCAGTGAGGATGGCCTGATGCACAGCCATCAATTCTGCCACCTGACTACTTTGGGGACCAATTTTGTACCCAGCGGAGGGTTCTGGGAACTCCTTCACCCATGCATTCCCTACGCCAGCCACCAGTTCTTTCTCCCCGTTGTTGTCAACATGGTAAGAGCATCCATCCACATACACAGTGGGCATTCCCTCACACTTGTCCTCTTCAAAGACTTTGTGGGGGGAATTAAGGTATGCCTCCATGTTGTCCTTTATTTTTAGACTTTCGTCCTCGAGACAGTTTTCTCTGGCACAATCATGCAAGTCAGCCAGACCTTGCGCGAGGGGACTCTTCTTGTTTTGGCCATATCTGACCTCCACAGGAAAGCCTTGCATTGACAGAATCCAGGAAGTAATTCGGGAATTACTCACATTTCCGGCCCGGATTCTGTCACTTTGGAGATATTGCAGAGGCTGGTGTGGAGTCTCCACTATGATGTGTTCCCCCTGGATAAACGGGCGGTAATTCTTCAATGCCCACACCGTTGCCAGGAGTGCCTTCTCACAATCGTTGAATTTTTCCTCCACAGAGGATAAAGTTTTGCTCGCATAGGAGATTACTTTATTGACCTTGTCATGCTTTTGATATAATACTGCCGTCAAGCACGTATTAGAGAACCCCGTCTCCAGGAAGAACTCCTTGTTTCTGACAGGGTAAGCTAGGCAAGGCGCTTGTGAGAGGCTTCTTTTGAGTTGTCTTACTGCCTCGGATTGTTCTGGACCCCATTCCCACTTGACCCCCCCTTTCAGGAGATGAATCAGGGGTCTGGTGATCTCTGCGTAGCCCTCAATGAACTTTCTGCTGTAATTAGTCAGTCCAAGGAGGCTCCTTAGTTCCCGCAGAGTTGTGGGGTCTTTCAGTTTCTGAAGTGCTTCCACTTTCTTTTCTTGGGGACAGAGACCCTGAGGAGTAATCTCATGCCCCAAGAAATTAACACGGGTTCTACACCACTGTGCTTTCTGAAAGGAAAGTTTTGCTCCGGCGGCCCTCAACTGCGTCAGAACATAACGGATCTCCGCTATGTGTTCCTCCACAGATGAACTTTTGATGAGGACATCATCTACATAAGCCAGGTTACCCCTCGCACCCAGGTCGGGCATGGCCTTATGTAGGAAAATATTGAATTCATTGCCGGAGTTGAGGTATCCGAAGGGAGTCCGGGTCCATGTATACTGCTGGCCCCCAAAGGTAAAAGCCAGCTTGTATTGGTCCTCCCTACTGACAGGCACGGTCCAGTATCCATTGGTCAGGTCTATTGCTGTGAATACCTGTGACCCCTGGATCTGGGCCAGCCCTTGGTCAATGTAGGGGAGAGGCCATCGGGAAGTATGGACCCGTTTGTTGAGCTCCCTGAGGTCGGCGCAGAGTCTCCACTGGCCGTTTGGCTTCAATATTCCCAGCACCGGATTATTGAAGGTGCTGTGGACTGGACGGATTATTTCCCGGGACTCAAGGTTCTTAATTATTTCAGTAAGGGACTCCATTGATGCAAGAGGCAAGCGATATTGCTTCACAAACACAGGAGTCATGCCAGGGTCCGTGGGGATTGTGGTTGTGTGGATGTCGGTGCGACCACAGTCATATGAGTCTACCGCAAAGAGGTCTTGGAAATCCAAGAAAACTTGTTTCAACTTTTGCTTTTGTTCCAGAGTCACACAGGCATCAGCTAGGTTGACTCTCTCTTCCACCATCTGCCTGAAGCCTGGAAAGACTTCTGGTTTGGCTATCTCCGCGGCCTCCTCCAGCTGGGTGGAGAAGTCCCTGGTCAGAGTGCTGATTTGGACCGGAGGCTTCAGGTGGGAAAGGCAGCCCTCATGGACTTGGAAAATCACCTCATCCCTCCTGAAGTCACACGTCACATCTTCCTTACCATAGGGGCAGGAAGTGTACACCAGGAAGTTCCCCCCATGCCGGGTAAAAATCCTGTCTGGTGTTGTATTGTCCTCACTGTCACTGTCAAAACAGTCCTTGGGGATTGGTCCTAACAGTTCATTTAATAAGTCGATGGAAAAATGTCGGTCATCAACCGCCATTCCAATAATGGTGCCTGCGGCTAGAGTAATACTCTTTAAGTCGCTGTTATCCACCTCTATTGGAATGGTGTCATGTTCTATGTTGACTAATGGAGTTGGGTTTACCCCCAACCCTTGCTGTTGGAGAGAAGCGTTTAGATGTATGTAAGCATCAGGGTTTTTCAACTCTTGTCCCCTTTTAACTTTCACTTCCAGGGAGAATTGTCGGGTCCTTTCTGGGATGGTGACTTCCTCTTTAACCTGAATTTCAACTGCATAAGGTAGCAATTGAGCTGACCTAAATGCTTTTTCTGGATCATCAAAGCCCATGGGATTATCCGCTAATTGGGACCAAGCTTTGAAGTTTATTAGGTCCAAACTAATGGCAAAGCGATTGAGAATGTCACTGCCTAAGTAAAAGGCGGCAGGGACGTCTCGCACGACCCAACAATTGTGGACTATGCTCTTGTTGCCAATGGAGATTTTGAGCATACACCTGCTTGGCAGGAGATGTTTGGAATTAGGTGCTTCCAGGTCCATTTCCCATTTGTCTATCAGTTTGAAGGTGGGAATGGCTGGATCTTTTGGGAGTTGGCGAAACATGGCTTCGCTGATGAAGCTCTTACCGTTGTTCACACACACTCGAGCGAGAACAGAGTCCTTCCCATCATTTAACTGAACAGGGATGAACAACTGCTCTCCAATTTGCTGAATATCAGCCAGGCTCTGAGCTGATTTCACATCTTTCTGGACTATAGGAGTGGGAGTTTCAGATTGTGGATTGGTATAGAATTTCAGAGTGTTTCCTTCCAGCGTGGAATACCACTTTAGACTGGAAGGAAGGTTGATTTTCAGAAATAGAGAGGACCCCCCATCACTAGTCTGTTGTCCTACTGCTATTACTGTCACGTCTGGAATCTGGTTGTTCTGGAAGTGAAATTCTACTTGGTCAGATTTTTGTTCAACCATGTGGCATGTGCCGTTTAAACTAACATGGTTGACACTCTGTTTTAATTTTATTGGTCGGCTAGTCTGGGTCCAGAGGACCTTGTTTACACAATCTGTTAGGGGTGACAACCTTCTCAGGAGGTCATTCCCTAGTAAACAAGGGGTGCCCTCCGGGGTCACAACTATGACCGGGTGTTTCAGCTTGTGTCGCCCAATTTTAATGTCCAAGTCTGCAGTCCCCTCAACGGGAATTTCCTTCCCGTCAAAGTTCTGTAGTTGTCCCGGAAGAGAGGTGAGAGGAATTTGGTAATTCTCTCCCCTTCCTGCATTCAGTTCGTCAAAGGCCCTTCTGGACAGAAGGGTAGCTTGAGATCCCGTGTCCACCAGTGCCGAGATTGTACCCTGCCCCTGTACTTGTACCGGGGCATAATATCTTCCCTCCTTCTCCTCAAGGGGGCACAGATAATGCACATTTTTGGACAACTGGTGGGCTAACTTTCTGGTTTTGGACATCGATAGCGAAGAGATTTGGGCAGAATTCTGTGGAGAGTCTTGGGAATCTGAAAGAAAAAGTTGGCAACTGGAGATCAGAGCCCTTGTGGGTTCCCCTGGCTCCGGTTCTGGGCCGCCCCCCCCTTTTTGGAGGCAGTCCCCAGGATGGGTTTGAACCAGGGGATTTTCTTGCTGTTGGTTCTGGGATGAGATGGTGGGCGGCGGTAGCTCAGTCTCCACATCTCCCCAGTCTGGATTTGCATCCCTAGGGACCCATTTTTCTTTGGGAGGAGTTCCCCCCTCTCTGAAGGAGAAGATCCTTTTCCCAGGATCCTCTGAGGATCCCTCTCCCTCAAATTGGAAGATCTGTACCTCCTCCTCAAACTGAGTCTGTTTGGGTCTTTTGTTTCTCCCACCCCCCCTCTGCTCCTTAGGGGGCAGACTTTCAGGGGCAAGAGATTTTGTTTCCGGTTCCTGGGTTTCCATGGGCTGTTTACAAGTGAGGAAGGAAGCTTCCTCCAAGGCTTTACACCCCCCTTCCCCTTGTGCCTCCTCCCTGGGAACCGGTGAGTTATCGGGGTGCTGCCCCCGTCATTGTTCTGGAGCACCAGGTCCAGAGTTGGGTGCGTTCTGCGCCGGCACGCCCATCTGAGGGTTCTGCTGAGCCCTCAGTATGTGACCCAGATCCCGCGCCATGTTTTGAACCTGGCGCTCTAACTGGGAAACCCGCTCAGGCTGATACGGGGCCCTGTTTTCCCCCCTGGGCTGATCCCGGGAAGGGTAGCTGTCCCTCCTCTGGTAATACCCCGGGTTGGGAAGATTTGGGTACCCCTCCACCCTTGGCCTCCCCTCTCCCGGATTCAGTGGTCTGGGCTCAGGGAATTGGGGAAAGAAGGATGTATGGTTTTGGGGCTGGAAGTCGGGTGGATATCTGGGGAAAAAGTTCTGCCCAGGGTTTGGTAAATTTCTGCCCTCCTGTGGGAAGTTTGGAGGGAAGTTCCCTGGGTTAGGTGCTTGTCTGGATCCCCCCCCTTGGGCTGGAGGAGTCCACACATAACCCAGGATGGGTCGATTTCCCTTGTAACGGGGACTTACATAATCAGGAGAGCGAGGGACCCCATTTGTGGGGCTGCCTCCTTGGCTCCCTGTCTGTGACTGACGCGAGGACCTCCTGGGCCTAGCATTATTAGGTGCAGGTAGGTTTTTAGGCCCCCCCATCTCCAAATCCAAAACGGGGGTGACCTTTACCTCTGCCACCTTGGCAGCAGCAGGGGTGCTGTTGGCTTTGGGGTTTTTCTGGGCATTACTTTTGCTATCTACCGGTTTCTGCACCTCATAGATCCGGGTAGCCTGTTCAATGACCCAGTCTAAAGATCTTTTCTCGTGAAAATCCCTCACGAGCTGGGTCATGATATATTTGGGCAAGGCATGGAAAAACGTATTAATAAATTCCCTGCTATCCGTGCGCACCCTTCTTGTGGTCTGTGCAAAAGCACGCTTTAACTCCTGCACAAATTCTTGTGGGGCCTGATCCTCCCCACATTGCAAATTGTAGGCTGCCTTGCAAGCCTCTTGAGGATTTCTGTGAACAGAAAAATGTTTCAAGATGGCCGCCTTATAGGTGGACCATCTTAAATGATTTTGGTCCTCCAGCCCCGCAAAGAAACTGGAGTATTCCGGGGAGAATGTCCACTTTACATATTGAATACAGCTTTGGCTGTCCTTCAAATGGAAAGTCTCCATCATTTGTTCAAACAACTCTAAGTGCTCCCAAACAGAATACTTAGCGTTCTTATGGTAAGGCGTGATGACGCTCCTGATCGCCTTAATCTGCTTTAAGGGGTCCTTAAGCAAGGCCCTTTTTGCCTTATTGGCCTTTTTGGTTCGGGTAACCCTTGTCCATTCTTCCTCGGACTCAGAGGCACTGCTCCCAGAGGTTCCCGTCTGTTCTTCCAGGTTTTCCCGGATTCTGCGAGCCTGGGAATGGCTGGCAGAATGTGGGGACCTGGTCTCCTGTGTCCTGCGCAGTTCAGAAGAGTCTTCAGATTCCTCCTTGCTGCCAGGATTTGATGGGTACCCCCTCCACTGACCTAACTGGGCAGAGGTTTTCAGGATGCCCTTAATGGGCCTACTCTCCTGGGGTTCCCCATTGAACTGTACTGTACTTGGGTGCCCATACCCGGATGCCCACCCCTCCATTCCTGAGTGGTACTGGCCTATGAGCCCCATACTCTTAGCTGGATAGTAATCTGCCATCCCTGCGGCCCTGTGCTCATGTGCGCCAGGGGACATGGGGGTGGTAGAGTCCAGGGACTGGGGGAGATGAAGGCCCCTGGTGTTAGGGCTCCTGCGGTTATGGTCAGGAGTCTCTCTTTCCCAGCGGACCTCATCTCTATCCGCCCCTGCTCCCTGTTGCAATTCAAGAGCCTGCATTTGTGCTTTCAGTTCCTCTGTTAAGGCCTTACTCGACTCTATCAGTTTCTCCTGCATCGCTACCTGTTGCTGGAGCCTATCATTGTGTTGACAGAGGGCCTCATTTTCCCTCTGTGCTTCCTGGTTGGTCCTGGAGAACTGGGCCAGTCTTTGCTGCAGGAGGTTTACCTCCTGAGCTGTGTCCCTATTGGCCTGCTCCTTTCTTGCCAGAGCCTCTTCCACCCTCCTGGTGTGCTCTAACAAGTTCTGGTTTTCTTTTTGGAGGTCACCCAGCCCCTGGAGGGCCAGGTGATTTTCTTCCATTTTTCTTTTTAAATGGCAGACTTCCTGGCCTAAGGTATCCCTTTCCTGACTAAGAGCCTGCATCTGTGCCGCCAGGTCGTCCCTTTGCCTTTGGAAGGCACCAGCATTCTGGCGCTCCTGATCAAACTCTGCCTGGGTATCCAGGCCTTTCAGAATTAGTTTGTTGCTCTCTGCCTTCACTCTATCTAGGTGGCCTTGCAGGGTGACTACCTGCTCAGCACATACCCTGTTGAAGTCCAGTTGTTGCTCCAGCTTTTTCTGGTTTTGCAGTAGGGAGTCCAAACCTTCTTGGTATTCCTTCTGCAAGGCCAGAAATCTGGTATCCTGTTCTACCTTTTCCTGTTGCAGCACATCCATATCCTTCTTTATTTTAATGATGTGCTGCCTACTATCATCTTCTGACTCCTGGCTCCTCTGCAGCCTCTGCTCAGAAGAGACCAGGTCAGATTGGACCTTCTCTAACGCCATCTGTTGCCTATTTGCCAGATTTTGGCTTTCAGCACATCTATCCTGCATGTCTCCCATATATAGGTACAGGTATGCCGCTATCCTGGCAATCTTATTGTGTTCCTCTTTGGCTTTAGGAGCCATATATAGTTCACTCAGGGCCACATGTAAGGGACCCTGATCTCTATATATATCTGACCCTGTTTCAGTGACCTGTTGTGTGATGGCCTGCAACCACACATCCTGGCCCTGTTCGGTCCATTCACCTCTCAAAAATAGCTTATGCAAGAGGTGCTCTCTGGCTATTTTCATGTCTACTAAGGTCGTCATTCTAGAGATTGGTCTCTGTCCTGACTTACAGAAGTTTGTATTTTATTTTTGCAGAACAGAACTTTTCTTGGAGTGTCCCTTTTGAGGAATGCTTCACAGCGTAATGCAGCGTGGTGATCCGACCGGATGTATGTATCCCGTCAGTTAGCACACTGTATTAAGCTGCACAAGTGGTAAATCTAACCCAACGTCTCGGCTCGAGCCCCCAATTTGTAAGAGGATTCAATTCAACACTACAGCTAAGTCAACGCCTAGTCTATAATACTGAATGAAAACCCTTATTGATATATCTTTAGGTCCAGTTCATGCGTTCTGGATGACTACCCCTATATAACACCCCTCTCTTGGAATCCCCCTGACCCCACTGAGCCAAGAAGTAGTTCTGTTTTGCAAGTTTAAAAGGTTTATTTGATAATTTAAAATATATATATATCACACTTTATAATAAATTAATAATTGAATAGCACACTTAATATGATATGATAAAGATCAACAACGGAGAATCTGGCACTAGCACACTTCTTATAATCACTAATGAGTTGACATGAAATGGATAAGGTAGCACACTGGTAAATAGGAACAAAAGTATAATGTGGTAGAGGATGCTTTATGTAAGCTCAGGTGGATGCAATATTCAATGAATGCAGTACAGAAAATACTCAATATGATTTCAACCAAACAATGTAATCACTTTTCTCTGGCAATCCCCTCCCCCCCTTGATGCAAGGCAAGGAAATGGAAGGAAAACTCACAGTTCTCAGAAATGCAATCAATGTAAATCAGTTCACCCCAGCAAGCTTAGACAACAGAAGTTTAAAACACAGGCAAATGCTTTGATATGTGCTAGCAATGGATGAGAAATATGCTGGAAATGCTTTTAATTCCCTTTCAGAGGTTCAGGGTGAGTGGTATCTAGTTAATATTAGTCCAGGCTCACACTAGCAATGATGCAGGGATAGTTAGCAGGTTAAACGAATTTCTGGCAAATGGAAGGCAAGCAGCAGCAGTTTTTACATGTGAAGAAATTTGCAAATCGCGGTAAAATTCGCGAATGCGTGTTCCGCGATTGCGGTAAAACTATAAGGGGTAGGAATGCGGTTCTAGGTGCATAGGAAAGCCACGATTCTAACCTTTCAGATGAAAGTTATTGCAAGTCTCTAGCACAAACGGTTGCGGAGATATGAGCGATTTTGTGAAGGTCGTTTTTCAGATTTGAAATTTTAAAGTTCAAAAAGACAAGTGCAGCTTGCAACTAGGAAATGACAAGTGACAGCTTTACAAATGACAGGTGACAGTTAGGAGGCAGTTCTACTTAGATTAAATAGATTGAATTATATTAATTTAACTAGGAGATTGGTTCTGCACAGTTTTCTAGGTACTCACACTATATTCTTGAGTGAAATGGGCCTCGCCATGGATCTGGTCAGGTTTTAAATTCGCCTCTGGTCTCTGCACTTCACAGTGATCTGGGTCAGCTCTCTCTGGTTCTCTGGTCTGGGTCTCTAGTTCTGGATAGATTGAAGTCTCTAGTTTGACTCTCTGGAGGTTTGATGGAGGTAAAGTATGGATTTTTCCGGCAGAGCGTCCCGCTGCAGATGGAATTGAAGGTCCCTATCTGTCCTGTCTGTCTGCTTTTATGTGTTTAGAATGTGGGTGTGTTCTAGCATCACTGACCCTACCTCTCTCTCAGCTTCTAATTGGTCAAACTTCCATTTAGCATTTGATTGGGGAATGAACTGTGAGTCAGAGGGATGTCATTTTATGGCTTGCAGATAGGACACTCCTCTGTCAGATTGCACACATTCTATATTTGATACTAAAAGACATATTTCACAGTTACACAGTTGCTTGAAATTACATATACATGGTGTGGCTGAATTTAGCCATGTCTCTGTCCAAATCTGCTGTTTCTAAGAGCTTGCATTCAGAAATGGCACATAATTGACTTTTTAACTGATTTTTCAATTTCTGACATTGACCCAACTTTACATACATGTGTGCAGGGAGTATGGACATTAACTGATGAAGTTTCAGATTTTTAACATGCATACATTTAGAGTAATATCCACTTTTCCGCTAAAACCCCCCTGAACATGCCACCGAGTCGAAAAACCTCTTAAAATGTGGGCAGAAAAATCACAAGAATTATGGTGTCATTTATAAAATTTTCACATGTCCGTACTATGAGTTATTCATCTTTTTCTAAACAATATTCTGGCTACAAAGGGGTGTGGTTTCCCCTCAGCACCAGGTAGAAATACTGGTTTATCCAGTTCTGCCAAGCCAGCTTGCTCTCACAGGCAGTGCTCCTCCCAGCTTCTGCCGAGAGGAAGCTACATTTTACGACTGCTGTAATAAAACCTTTGCCTGAGTCAGGAGAGGCTCATTGTTCAAGAGGAAGCCATTTATGATCCTCTCAATAAACCCTCTGCCTGGGTGAAGGGAGTTGCATTGTTCACTCTCCTGCAGAGCACAGGTAATTCAATTATCAGATAGATGGCATATCCTTAGTGTGAGCAGCAAAAGGGCAGCTAGGCCTGGGAACACAGCTGTGACTCAAGTTTCACTCCTGATGGGGGTAGTTGCCAGGCAAATTGGAATCTCTTTAGGCTGTCATTTCTGTTCCCCAGTTTCTGCATTCAAATAAAACTAAACATTTTCACATATGCAGCTAGAAGGCTGATTCTAAGTGCAAAACTATGACATTCCAACAGTTACAAAGGCATGTGACACCAAACATAGGTCACTCATTTAATCTAAACATTTTCGATTTTAGTGTCTTTAAATCCAGTGCAACTTAAACTGCTGACTCCATAGCAGTTTTGTTATAAGCATTGTTTTGGGCTCTTCATTTCCCAGATTTTGTAGGCACACAACACTCCATTCTACCAAATGTCTACTGGTGTCCAGTGAGTTTTTAGATGTGTTGCAATGTTTAAAATAGACAGTTTGAGCCTGCCTTCAGAGAAACACAGGGTGGTTTTAAACTGCCGGCTTTTGGATAGTGGTGAGTACTGGTACTGCACCCATTTTTGAGATTTAAGAAATGAATTCCCCACCATTCTAGGTTGCATTTGGCAATCAGCATTGCCATTCCCAATGGTTTCAGACTACTGTGCGGGTAGTCCAATGGTGGTTTTAAAGCGCTTTGAAGCTAACCGGCGCTACTGTTTTTCCTTTGGCAACCCATTTCCCTCATGGCAACCCGGCCTTTCATTCTCGCACTGGTGGGTGGCAAGTGAGGCAACCATTTTGGTGTGCGCACAAACTGCGCAGCTTTCCTGGATTTCGGCGCACATGTGGGTTTTCCGCCATCTTGAATTTTCTAAGCCCACAGCACCAAATGTTGTGGCATGATAGCTTAAACGTGGGTCAGGACACCCAACAGGACGGGTATGCCCAGACGTGGGTCCCGTGCCTGTTGGGCCTAGAGACCCAAGCTACTCCTCACTGATGAGGCCCACCAAGGCCAAAACATGTTTGGGGATGCTTGTGGTCTCGTGCAGAAGGGATGTGGCCTAGCAGTTCGGGCTGGACTGCCCCTTTTGGGGTGGGGCCAAGCCTGATTTTCATATGGTCTTTCCCCTTCTGTAATGGCTTGGCAGGTGAAGAACGATGGTCTGGGGGGTTGCCCAGAGCAATGCCAGTGGTTAAGATTCATTCTAAACCTTCCAGTCATCACCTCTTTGTTTTTGCTTTGTCACCCCGAGTGGGACGGGTATGCCCAGACCTGGGTCCTGTGCCTGCTGGGCCTAGAGACCCAAGCTACTTCTCACTGATGAGGCCCAACAAGGCCGAAACATGTTTGGGGATGCTTGTGGTCTCGTGCAGAAGGGATGTGGCCTAGCAGTTCGGGATGGACTGCCGCTTTTGGGGTGGGACCAAGCCTGATTTTCATATGGTCTTTCCCCTTCTGTAATGGCTTGGCAGGTGAAGAACGATGGTCTGGGGGGTTGCCCAGATCAATGCCAGTGGTTAAGATTCATTCTAAACCTTCCAGTCATCACCTCTTTGTTTTTGCTTTGTCACCCCGAGTGGGACGGGTATGCCCAGACGTGGGTCCTGTGCCTGCTGGGCCTAGAGACCCAGGCTACTCTTCACTGATAAGGCCCAACAAGGCCGAAACATGCTTGGGGATGCTTGTGGTCTCGTGCAGAAGGGATGTGGCTAGCAATTCGGGATGGACTGCCCCTTTTGGGGTGGGATCAAGCATGATCTGCATATGGTCTTTCCCCTTCTGTAATGGCTTGGCAGGCGAAGAACGGTGGTATGGGGGGTTGCCCAGAGCAATGCCAGTGGTTAAGATTCATCTAAACCTTCCAGCCATCACCTCTTTGTTTTTGCTTTGATTTGTTGAAACCAAATAATTCCTTCCATGAAATAAAGGAGATAAATAAGTAGGGAAGACTCATAGCAATTCTGTCTTGGACTCAGAAGTTGGAGGGGGGACTTGGGGAGACTTTCAAGAAGATGACCAAAAGGCCCACATGCAAGTTTACAATGGGAATACTGTTGTGTCATCGCAACTAAAAGTGTTGTACGATGGGACTCTTCCTTTCTCTCGTTTCAGGAAATTATTTAGGGCTTTGTGTGGTCCTCACACAAATTAACTGAATTATTGCCTGTTTTGACGACTTGAATAGTCTGTGTGAACCTGGGCAAGTTACTCTCTGTTCCTCTGCCTGCTTTCCTTATTTGTCATCACGCATTTGCTGCACATGTTGCGTTATATTGAGACCACCCTAAACCTGGCGAGTTCCTTCTCACCCCCAAACAAGGAGCCCTTCAATACTCGCTTACATTTTTTAACGCTGGAGACTGATATAGAGCCATCTAAATCTCCCTCCTGCGCCCACAGTGAACCAAGAACCAGGCCGGGGTATAGAAAGAATATTTATTTATTTTTAATTATAAACTCAATGAATAATAACTTTGTACAATCACAGCCATCACCTTCTTTGTGGCAGAAAACACAGCTTCAATTACAAAACACACTTGGTCTACATTTACCTTTTGTCTCACAAACATGGAACAGAGGCTACATAAAATGTCAAAACTCTGTTCCCATAAATCCAGGTGGAATGTTGAATTTCAATAATAATAATATTGCACAATGCTTGAACATAATTTTCATGCATACTGGCTGAGAGGTTTCATATCAAAACAAAAGCACCATTTTGGTTTTGTGGAAACTAGTTCCCCTTCAAGGCTTGCTATCTAGGTTTCCCGGCACACTCAAAATGCTAGCAGTTTAAATCACAGATTTGTAAAATGCCTTTGGCAAATAAGAGTTCACCAGCATTTAGCTTAGGAATAGATACAGGGCTAATTTAAAAAACAAGACTTACATCACAGTGTTGTATACATGAAGTTTCAATTTTAGCAAAACACTTCTCTCCCAGCTCTGAAAACCCAGGCATCAATGACATGCAGCACCCTTCAGTTTAAAGGCCCGGTCTAGAGAGTGGAGACAGTTTAGGAATTTCGTTTTGCAGACCCCCCCCCCTCACTTAAAGGCCTGTGTTGGGGAAGTTGAACAGTAAAATGGAGATGATTATGAATTTTGGTTTTTCCGATCCCACTTCACTTAAAGTCCTGTGTTGGGGTAGTTAGGCAGTTGAGAATTGTCTTTACTGTGGGGCTCAGAGCACCCCTTTGTTAAATACAATGTTGAAAGAGTGGTGACAATTGGGAACTGCATTTTTAAGATAAGAATATCTTTTATTTAAAAGCAAGTTTTGGGAATGGGTTTCAGTTGGGAATTTTCATTTTAGGGACAGGTATCTTTTGGTTTGAAAGGCATGGTTTCTGGATGATTGGTGACAACTATCAATTTTGTATGGGTGGCAAGAATATATTTTGCTGGGAAGGGATTCAGTTGGGAATTTTGTTTTAGGAAGGGACACCCCTTCTCATTAGAGAAGTCAGGGGTGAACATGAACATTACTGGACTAAGCAGGGCTTCAGTCTAAGGGAAAAACATGGTTCTGGATCGCACTTCAGTCAATGGTCCACAGCAGTCCTCCCTCTACGATTCCAGGGAAGTATCACAGCCTCTGCTTTCTAATCTCCCCCACAATATTTCCACCCAGATGAAATTTCAGCAGATCTCCTTTGGTCATTTTTGGCAGCTGTACCTTGGTAATCATTTTACAGCCCTCCCCCTTCTCATAGTGCATCCACTGTATATTCCACTCATCACAACCACAAATGTAATAATCTAAGGAGGTGCCAACCAACTTATTATCTCACAACCAGCCAGGATTGGACAGTTATCTTTCTCCCTCCACCCCCTGACTACAGATAGGTTCGGGTGGTGGTGACTTTTAAATTATGGAAAAAAGCAAGGGAGGAGACAAATTCATTCTCTAGAGTGACATTTTTGTATATTGTACTTTGCAGAATCTGAGCAAAAAAGTTTCCTACATGGTAACTATTTTTATTTTTCACATAATCATCCTAACATATATATTTGTGTGCTCATCTCATCGTGGTAAACCTATCTAGATGTCTCTCATGTTTGCACAATGTTGCCTACACAATTGGTGATTTTATCTCAGTTACATGGAAACAATAGCAGGGATTATGTTCAAACTTTACCATCAGTTATGTGATACATTTAGACACTATTGTCCAAAGTTTCAGCTTCTTTCCATTTTATGGGGAGAGGGAATTACCTTTTGGCTAGGAACCAGAGTTCTGAAATTCTGACTTTTATGCAAATCATGCTCACAGAAACACCTTGAAATTAGCTTTAATATGACATCTTCCACAAGTCTGTAACTATAACCATTCATCAATCACTGAATCAAATCACATGTCTGATGTAAGTCTATGGCCACATCATTAACGTATATAATATTTAGTTTCACATCACAACTCTCATTACTCTGCAAGCATGTGACCAGAGCCTCCTGGGCTGAAAGCTTTTCTAAGGCCAGAGTAAAAGCCATTAGTTTCTTTGTTGTTAAACATTGATGGGTTGAGGAGATCCTTATCAGGCAGCAGACTGTTCACCTCTGCCCTGTAATGCCATTAGGCCATACTGAAATCTGGCACTTGGTCCTGTTATCTGAAGTTGACCACAATTTCAATCCCAAAACCTTCTATTTTCCTGTATGTTTCCCCACCTAGGGCTGCTAGTCACTTTATTTCAGTTGTAAATACTAGTATGCACAAGCTTCAAAGGCATTCCCTTTCCAGATACAGAGGAAAACTGGCTTGCAGGGAGTGAGGGAGGAGGGGGGGGGGGCATTTGCAGATTCTGTCTAGAGACGCACCAATTTTCCTTGGCTGAAATGAATTTATATATTGCATTTTCTAACATCAGCCTTTATTCTTTGAAATACTGTGTATTTTACTGATCATGGTTCACTTTGCTTTTGCATCAGTGGATTTCTTATTTCTTTGCACACAGCATTGTTGTTTTAAAAATATGACAGCTGTTTATTTGAGTCATTCATAAATTATATTTTGAATTAACTGCTGTTAGTTTTTGTGATGAAAATTGGGTCTGAGTTGTCATAGTGCACTTTCTTTTGATAGGTGACAGTTTCAGAGAAAATATTGCTTTTCCGTTCGACCTTCTCTTTTGTAATGAAAGATAGGTCTTTCAATTTCCAATGCTTGGCCATTCACCTAGCTCTTTCTTGTATTACTTGCAGAAACCCACACAGTCTGCCTAAATGGGCCCATTTTCAGTTTGCAGGTTTTTGAATGCTGGCAGGGCGGTTTTCCAGTGGGACTTTCAATTATGTTTGTTTGGGCCTTTTATTAAACCCCACACACAAATGACATATGCACTCCGGTCTAGCCCACCTTTGCCGACCTACGCTTTTGCTGCATGCCTTTTTCCGATTTTATTACCACATATTTGCCACAAAATACAGATGGTAAGATGGGGTAAGGTATATTTGCTGGAGGTGGTAGTAAGAGGGAGTGTGGGGGGGTCTCCCCCTGCATTTTGTAGTACACAAAAGTTGAAAATTAGGTTAACAGAAATTTGCCAAAAGTGTAGGTCAACAAAAAATAGGTGGCAATCATTCATAGAACCCGCATTCCAGCTCATCAACTGTGCAAAATGCCCGGCATGTAAGAAAATGCCAGGTAGGTTTGTTAATATGGCACAACATACCACCTTGTGGTGGGTTCAGGGCGCTGAAATCATGCTTTATTTAAAAATATTACAGTACTTGTTAAACCATCGCATCACTAGGTAGTAGAATGACTAGCTTGAACAGCGCCAGCACATCACATTTCTTACAGCCCAGAGCTTCAACATAGACTCAAGGCTGGCAGGCGAGAGCTGGACTACAGGAGTCTGATTTACAAAAACATTTTACAGTGGCACAATCTCATTGAAAAAGGCTTTGTAAATCAGCCCCCAAGTCTGCTTGCAAGCACCTCCAAACCCATTTACACATTGCAGGTGTTGATGCTACGTTGTATATGTTTACTCCGTGCCCCCTCCTTTTACATAATACTAGGAATTGATTGCTAAAATCCAAATACCTGGGGCCGGATCACATAAACATTTGCGGCTTGTGCAATGGGTTTGATTGGAAGCAATTTGCACTGGATAGCTGCTGCACAGCTGCACTTTTACTGCTACTTTGCAAACATAAATATGATGACATAAGTAACAACTATAAAACAGAAAGAACATTGCTGAACGCAATGAACACATTCAATGCTACTCCAACGTGCTCTATAGCCACAAAACAAGAGCTACACATAGAAAACATATCCGGCCCAAAACAAGGGCCGACAACATAGTCTTAACTGTGCTGTACAGCAAGTCGATTGTTAAAATGCACTAAAGTACTTTCTATGCTGTGTACTCCTATGAATATTTCTTTAATATTCTCTAGACATAACTATGTACGTGTTCACTTTAATGGTTATGATGAACTTTGATGCATAAAAATGCATAAAAATACTTAAATATTTTGCAAACGAAAGAATACCAGCTAATTAATAATAAAAGGCTGACATTTTTCTAAAACTTAGAGATATGTGTTTATTAGCAATGAGTGTTTGCTTCTATCCATGATTGCCCTATGTTCACAGGCATCCAAAAGGGTTTAAACTAGTATGCATTGGAATGATTGTGCAAGTGTTTTGATCTATAGAGGGTAGGACAACCGCCCAGTTATAGATTAACTGTGCTGTAATACAGTGCAGCATGAACAATGCCTCCAAATTATTACTGAGAGCAAAATATTTTGCAAATGACAAACATTTTATTGCTCCCACTCCCAGGAATGTCTTTCACAATATTTCGATAGATATAAGTCAGCCAGGCAGGGGACATTACCCTAACAAATCCCTTTGCTCTTGCATTACGACCCCCATCACCAAAAATAATTCTCTCCGTCTTCATGTGCACTTTGATGGGCGCTGTGATATTTGCCCCCTAGAACAAGGCACCACTATAATGACTTCCTGCTCTGTGCACTGTGATGCGCCTGGAAACACTTGTGTATAGGCGCTATATAAATGACCAATACATGAAATAAAATAAAATATCTGCTGCCGTCTGTTTGCACCAGGGTATTTGCTCCCTGGTAGAGTGCACTGTGATTAGTGCACCCTTCTAGTATTTTCATTCGCCCACCATTACTGACGTCACATCTTATCACAACACTTAAGACTCACAAAGAAAGTAACAACCAGAACCACCACAAAATATATAGCCGACATAAACAAGGTTATGCGGTCACCACGCAAAGCAAAGCGGAGACGCAAATCCACAGACCAGCCTACACAACCATGAGGGTGAAACGTACCATTAAATGCACCACAACAGACATCAACAAGATATACAAATGTGTCTCTACCACAGGCCACTTCCTACAACACACACACAGCCCAGTGCTTGTGCTTTCCGATATGCACACATCAACACAACATTAAAGAAATTTTACTTGCGAACCTTCATTTGAACACATTATATTTTATAAGAAATGTGATACTACAAGATTTTATAAAAATGTGTTATAATATCTGATATTATGTGTTGTGATATAAATGTGTTTATTAAGTGTTTAAGGTTTTGTTTAACCAAATGCACGATAACGTTTTAAATAAATAAAACAATCTTTCACCGCTCCCTCTGCACCTACTAACGAAACCCAACACGTTTACCTGCAGGTCGCAATGCACCAACAGCCGTGAAAAATTGCGCGGAATGAAATCCAACAACATCAATTAACATATGTGTTTGTCGAGCGGTATCGCTGCACTGCTACGATATGGGGCCTGCGTGAAGAAAAACCTGTGGAGGTTTGTTAAATATTATGAATGCATTTTTAAGTAATGCCTACAGATCACAATGTCTCTGTATGGGTCTCAGAATAAAAAGAAATCGAGATTTGCAGACCTTATATTGGACAAAAGACAATAATATGCATTAGCTTTCAAAGTCCCAGCCACATCTCCATTGGATGGTAGCAACAGGACTAAAGGCAGGGCCGGAAACAGGGTGGACCATTCTTACAGCATTCTTTTACTCATTTTCATGATGTTGCTCCTCCCATCTTGAATCACGCTCGCTAGTTTTGGGAGTTCTCTTCTGCTGAGAGATGAAGCATTCGGTGCTGTCCCTTATTCGCCATAATACTGTGATTGTCTCTTGCCTGCCCCTGCCTGACTCCTCCCTTCGTCCAGTGATTAGATGTTTAATTCCTTGAATGACTTGTAGTTTAAGACATATCGTTTCTCCATTCTCCTCCACATCCAGACACAGCGTTTACAAATAGACATAAAACGCCATATGTGGCTTTCTTTTCTTTTTCTTTTTTCTTATCTATTTTAACAGTTAAATTGTAAGCAAATCTTTCGCTAACACATACAACACTTCCAATACAGTTTTTAATTTCATATTACAAATGTAATCTATAAAAAATCACGAGCATTGGATTATTACATCTTGTCCTCACCACTTTAAGGAATAAAATACACAAGTTAAAAGCACAATCTACAATTACAATGGGCTAAAATATCTAACTACCGTCAGCGTCAAAGAACCCAAATTTCCACTCAGCAAGTTTGGTCAACATGACTGCGCTCTGAGGAACTGCTAGAGTATTATAAACCTGTCTAAATGCAGGCCCCGCTGTTGCAACAAGGACAGGAGGTTATTAGTAGATGTTTTAAAGTCTCTGCTTCAGATGGAGTTCTGCAAAATCTGCAACAGGACATGGTTTTCCCTAGTTTTGTTCTTATATTTGCAACTTCCCGAGCGTGGTGTAGGTTGAAGCACGATCTTAAAAAGAAGGACCTACAATCAGCACTAGGAAACTGCTGCAAATAGTTGGGTAGCTGATTTAATAACTTAATCTCTCCCATAAAATCTTCAAAAAGCCTATAGTGGCAACACAGTTCTTGCATCCTAATCTAGTCTCATGACCAGCATTTTACTTTTGCTTTAAGCAGGTTATCCACTAATAAGTGTAGGTCTAAGTCAAAATCCTGAATCCATTCCAAACTTTGCTTTCCCAAATAATCAAAATGTCATTTCTTGAAATAATAGCGTCCCTTATGATCTTAAACAATGAAATCATATTTACTTTTAAGCATTTTCTGTATAATCTGAGTACTTTCCACTGCATCATAACCTCTAGAGAAAGTAACGCCACCTCAAAGCGAATGATCAGGATGAGGACACTCTTGGGAAAGCTAAGAACTTCTTTCCAGACAAGCTCCTCTAGAAGATCCAATAGGGGCATCGAAGTGCATGACATAGCTTCCGCCAAAGATATCAGGGTTGGTACTACTTTTATTTTATAATACTGGATCACAGGAAGTAGCGAGAATTGGCCATATCTCCGATGTATCGCTAATCCTTGGGTCGCTAGTGCTTCAACTTTGGATCAGAGCATGCTACAGTTTGTCAAAGCATGTCCATTTTTATCTAATGCAAAACCCAAATAGGAGAGGAATTCACTTGCAGAAGAGGAACTTTGTTCAATTTCCAGGTACAATTCTGTTTCCTTTTTGACCTCATGGCCCTTAAGACCAGCGTGTTTGATGTTGCCACATTAACAATCAAAATATCCATGCAATCATAGCTCTGCAGGGTGCCCAATTGCCGTTGCAGACCCGCGGGCATCCCGTCCAAAAGAACCAAACCATCTGTGTATCGCAGCCATTGGACCGGATACCCATTCATAAGCAGAGGAAACGTCTGTGTCTCCTTCAAGGTGTCTCGTAGGCCCAGAATAAACAGGTTGAATAAAGCAGGGGCAAGGGTAGAATCCCTGCTTTAAACCTCTGAACGTAGGGATGGATTTTGATAGCTTCCCCTGCTGGTTCAATCTTACTTTTAACAATGTCTCGCTATAAAAGACTTTTAGAATCTCTAGTAAATAAACTGGACAATTCCACCCTTGAGGTTTCTTCCATAAAAAGATCCCGATCAATACTATGAAAAGCCTGGGTAAAGTCGATAAAAGCCAAATAAATATCTGTACATAATGCTAAAATTATTTTAAAAAAGAAATTTAGAATAAAACCATTCAGACCGGTTCCTACTCCCTTTATGAAGCCTGTCTGCTGAAAATCAAATTTAAAAGACTCTTTTATGATATTATATGATTGTTTATTTATATAGCGCCTATACACAATGTGTTTCAAAGCGCTTAACCCATTCCTTCATTTGTGTTAAAACTAAAACGCTTCCCTGTATCATCCAACAATGCTATTGGACGATAGTTCTTCTGAGAAGATCTACAACCCTTTTTAAAAAAGGGAATGATAATTGCAGTTTTCCAGGAGGATGGGAATCATTTTCGTATCTGAAATATTGCTAAAAATTGTAAATACAACTTTGCCCGGGGTTCGGGGTACATTTTTAATATGAAGTTGGAAAGTCCATCTGGAACCGGGGATTTCAAAATTGAAACACATAAGGCTACAAAAAATGGAGAACATTCTGAAAAGGCTGTCTCCAGAACAGGACACAACACTTCTCGTGAGTCCTCTGGAACTGTACACAATGCTTGAGATGACCCAGTGGAACTGGGTTAAATTCTCCAGAGGTAGTCTCCATTGATGGACAAAATGATCCAGATATGGTGCCAGAACTGTACACATATTCTATCTGGGGCCTCTAGAACTTGGCATAAGGCTCTCCACATGAAATCCATACCTTCAACACTTCTTGGTTTCTTTCTAGCCAACTTAAACTCTGATCACATTTTGCCGTTTTGAAGTAGGACATTTTGGATCAACCAGATTGAGGGAATTTCAGCTCTATTAAATATCCCTTTTCAAGGGTGGATTATTGTGAAGACTGAGGTAGTTCAGTTGCAGGCACATGTTGACAGAGGTGTCAGGCAGTCAGGTTTCAAACTCATCAGAGGGACAGAGACTGCTACCTTCAAGGAAATGGATAATGTACTGTAGATATTGGATCAGCGGCTTTTGATATGGTTGACTGTGGGAGACTACTGAAAATCTTTGCAGAGTGCAAGGGATTGAGGGTTGGGTGAAGTCCTGGAATAATTGTCTTTTTTTATTGCACGCTTTCAATTTGTTCAAATGGAATCGTTCAGCCCCCGCCCCTTTTCACGAGGAATGATGATCAATCGCCAGAACCAACAAGCATGCTCTAGTCTTTTGTACACTCATATCGGCCAGCTGTCATTTAAAGCCAAGGAGGTAAGAGAACGATGGGATCTTCAACTTTGGTCCAGCCCGGACTGAGAACACGACGAGACCCGCGCAAAGCAAAAAAACAGATCAGCAGATGGTGTCCTGGAGGGATGCACGCTTGCAGGAGAACAATAATACAGTGAAGCCTGTCTGGGACCTACATAAGGAAGGCATCCCCTACCAGTTACAAAGGGGGATACAAACTTTGCAAATATACGTGGAAAGAAAAGAGAATAGAAAAAGAGAACATTGTGAACAATCGCATGAAGGGGGTTTGGGGCACAAGTTGGGGAAGTATGCCCTAAGTCATAAGCAAGAAGATTTCGGAACTTGTGTGTACAAGGGTCACCCAAAGTCTTTGGCAGGAGAGTAAACCAAAGCTCTGGATAGAAGTGAATAAAGTGAAAGAGAATTGTGATTCCAAGAACATTTTGTGGCCTACTTGACAGGAGAGTGCGCCAAGAGGAGGGGTACTGAAAATAGGTTCTAAGACACTCAAACCAGATTGGCAAATGTATCTAGGCCATACCTCCTTGTGGCAGGACTTGGGAGGCAGGTCTATAAAGTAGAGATAACGATTTTCCCCATTTGTTAAAGACACAGATACGAAGTTGGATAAAGCTGGAAAGACTCCTAGAAAAGGGACATAATGAGTCTTGTGGAACTTTTGTTCGCTTTTCTACACCCCTTTGTAACTTTTGTTTTGAACTGCAGAGTTGGGATACAGGTCGAGAGCGAAGAGACACTTCCCATTTTCCCTTTATATTGAGTTTAGCTTGTGAAAGACAGATTAGAATTTGGACAGAGGACAGTGAATTTTACTTTGGACAGTCTGACACTGACAGTTTCCTCAGCAATTTTTGTTGAGGCAGGTACACCCCTCTTAGAGGTAGGGCTAGTTAGGATTCCCTTCCCCCCCATTGTTTTTGTTAATAAACGTCTTTGCCAATCAACATGCCACCTTTGCGTCCGTCTCTTATTCCTAGAACCTCACAGCACACAGTGCATTTTATCAACTACATCTGTTCAATAAGATAACATTGTTAATTCCATCATCGGCAAATTACATAATAGTCCTTCAGGCTCTTGTGAATGCTCATAACCCTGGAGAAACATTGATTCAATGGGTTTGCCAAAAGCTGCTCTCTTTTCCTGCAAGCAACATGAATTGCCAAGTAAAGAACATTTGATCTGGTCTCACAATTATTGTCAGCTTTACATTGACTGCCATTATAAGTGCGTATTATCTTTAAGGTTGGGTGCCATCTATATAAAGTACACAGACAGAGCTAACCCACTTATCCAGCTGGTAAGCAATCATTTCTGTAGGCTTGCGAAGGACTTCAACAATGATGTTTTAAGATTATAGAGCAAATAATGAAAACAAATAAAACCCTGAGTTTTTCCTGTTTTGTCCGGTACTATGAAACTCCTTGCTGATTTCATTGCGCTTAAGCCCTACGGTACGTTTCCGCAAAGAATTGAAGACCTTCCTTTTTAAGCGCTATCATTGTGGTAATGGTTTTGCTCGATGATTCTATTAAAGATTGTATCAATATTTGTGATTGGCCATTTGATTGTTTTATACTGTTTTATGAGATATTCATTTAACTCTATGAATTCTGGTTTCTTGCTCTTTATATGTTTAATTGATTAATTTACTACAGATTGCTAATTGCCTATATTGGTATTCCTTGTGGGTGAAGTTCACGCCATGTCATACAGTGAAATAAATAAACAATACCTTAACATTATTATCCAAATATTACACCCAGATCTGTACAAAGTGTTCCAGTTTATTTTTTTCTCACCTGGATGTAATGCTTTAGGTGTGGTCTCCATTGTTAGACATAACGATCCAAGTATGGCATCGACAAATGTACATTATATTCCAGATGACGTTTCTACAACTGGATGTAGTGCCCCAGATGTGGTCTCCCCAACTGTACATAATGATCAGAATATGACCTCCGGGACTGGACACAATACTCAAGGTGAAGTGTATCACCTTCTGGCTCCCAGCAGATCCTGGCAGTAATTTGTTTTAGAATATTCTGCACACATTGGTTGAAAGGTTTGAGTTCTTCCCCTCTAAAGGTATCACTTCGAGTGGCACAGACTTGACAAGTCTCGCTGTTTAGGTGGGGGGAGTGATCCTTCTCATTTTCCTCTCCCAAAATGTTGCCTATGACACAGACTCAAGGCAGTGCCATCTTAACCACTTTTGAGGCACAGACATCTTTGGGGCCCCCCTCCACCAAACCAAAGGAATCAAGTGATCAATAATATCTGGTTGCACCCCCTCATCCTGATAACAACCTATAGGCTGATATGCCGCCTCACAGCATTCAAAATAAGCATGTTTACTGCCTTTAGGTCCCCTTACCCTCTTCATTCTTGCTCTAATCAGAATAATAAACAAGTAGCATTCGAAGTCCAACATTAGCAGTCTACGAAGAAGTTACTTCTGTTCTAGTATAGATACAGGATACTTTTTATCAATAGCATCCAGGAAGGTATGCAGTCTGCAGTATTAATGCAGAACCGTATGTAAAAGGTATATGTAACCTAGAATAGACAGAGCACTAAATAGAGTGCTATATAAATGCCATATAACATAGCATAACAGAGAACTCACATTAGCTGCCTCACAGAATGCAAAAGTGCTCAAGCATGGATAGAGGAGACCAATTGGAAGAAAGGTGAAATCTACACATACCATGGCATGGATAGTGGATGCAGATTAGAAGCTATCAGGAAGGTGTCTGTATCCAGATAGACTGAGATAAGAAGTGGGATATGGTTTTCAAATAGTGTTGCCATTAGAGATCAAAGGAACTAGTGCTGTGGTGTGCAATATATAAATGCTCACTATTATAGCGGAAGGAACACTATAGCGTCTGAACCTATGAGTGAGGCTTTTATGAATATCATACCCTGCGAATGAAATCACTCTGAAGGGCTGACAATTTTGAAAGGTTTAGGGACTGGCAATGTTGAGAGGTTAGGCAATACAAGATTAAATGAGATGCCCAGGATCACACATTGGTTAAGGAGTGGATTTGTGCCAACTCTGCAATTTCTGCATTTGAACACTTTATTTTCCAGTTCTTATCATGAACTAAAACAATATTATTTTATAAAACTGGCTTGGAAAGTACACAAATCATATTACCAAACATGACCATTTGTAAAAACAAAATATTATAGAAGGGTGTTACGCAAAATGGGAATTATGCTAGCTTCATTCTCTCCATCATAAAGGGAAGTATATAAGTACCAGCATACCAATCAATGTGATTTTAAATATTTAATCTGGGTTTTTCTTTTGTATTTTAAAGCTTTAAATACTTCCAAAACAATGGCTTGTGACATTGTCATTTATAAGCGTGCATAAAAAACTTCGACTTTAACAAAAAAGCAAACGAGTTTTGGTGTCAAACGAGTAGACCTTAAAATATGCTTGCCCGAGGCCTGCAACATCTGGTCTGCTCTCTTCTGTCTAAGGCCTACATAAGAAGAAAGATCAAGTAATGGGCTAAACAATGCCACTGCTTGCAAGAAGGCAAACCTCGCATAAGAAAGCACAGTAATGTAAAATATTAGATGATTTGACCACAATCACTGTATTGTCTGCTGACAGAGCCAGGATCCAAGCATGAATGCTTTTGTTCCACAGTCTTGAATTTGGATACTTTTTCACCTCTTGGACTAACAGTTTATGCTCATCATTGGAGGTGATTGCCTAGGTTTCACAACACCCCATCTGACGGACACAGGTTCCTCATTGAATAGTTCTAGCAGGTTGCTTGTTGGGTGGATGTGTTCCTATGCCCTGTAGTTCCCTGGGGTTTCCTGTGTTGTTGGTACATATGCGTGCACATCCTTTGTAACACTGGGTTTTGTTGAGGAGTTCCATAAAAATAGTTACCATTCTTTCTCTAGTGTTTGCTGCTAAAGGCTTGCCGCTCATAAAGATTTCAATAACAGTTGCCACTATTACAAAAATGAATAGTGCTTGTTGCATAAACCTTGCAAGCATACAAATCTGAGTTGGTCCCTGTGAGGTTCACCTGACAGTGACTCACAGTTCTCCAGAGAAGGTACATGGATCCACTTACATACTGTACCCAGTTGAGTCTCCCAGTGTGTCTGTCTAGACCACCCTCCACACTGCCACCCGTTCCCTCTGTGGCCATCCATCTTCCCTACAAACTAGGATCCCCCTTCCATGCGAGCAGATATTCCAGACTAAGGGTTGTAGAAACCCCTAATCATTCTCACAGATCACAGGATAATAGGGACATTCCACTCCTTCTGCCCATTGCATCTGAGCGGGTTCACAACACATCATATGCAGTGAGACAATGTTCAAGCAATCTCATCGGCTGATGTTCAAATAATCTCGATTCCATTCCCAGGAGGAAAGCGGGTTAATTGTTTACGCCACCGCGTACCCCATTCCTGCATGCCCCCATTTGAAGGCTCCAGTGAGGAACGCAAGGAATCTAAGTGAGCTCACTGAATTCCCCAACCACATCCAATAGGAGAATGACCTTGAGTCAGAGACGTTTTTATGGGAGGGCAAAAGGGGCACTTGCCCAGGGCCCCCACCGCCCCATAAGGGGGCATGATCTAAAGAAGTAAGATTCCATAGTTCACCAGAGTTAAATAGCATGTGTCAGGATATTTTATGGCATGCTGCTGAGGTTCTAAGCCTGTTGCCTGTCTGTTTTGACAAGTACATTCTGCCTTGATCAACTCATTATGTAATGCCTTCTGTGTTCACTGTGGTATGTGTATGTTCCTACGGCACAACTCTGTGGCATTCTTTCCTTCCTGTGGGAATTATGTTTATCTGCATAGTTGAAATGCATATTGATAAATTGAATGCCACAATCGTTTAGTTAGCTCAGTGTGTCAAGCACTCATTGCAGACATATGTGTCAGACAGGGTCCAGGTGCTTGCATAGATGGTTAGCTGTATTATACGAAACGGTGCGTGCTGCATCAATTCTATAGCGAACCGCAGCTGAAAAGCCAGAGGGAAAGTGATTCAATGCGCTCATTAAATGCTGACTCCTGGTGGGAGAGTATGGGGGCCCGCGGGGGTTTGGCCGTTGCTAACGGATGTATAATCATGTATCTAGGGGATCCATTGGTCCAATTGGTCAAGTGTCCCAGCTGGGTATGAGTTGAAGCGGCCCAGCGGGTGGCCATGCATACATTGGAGTCACTTTGATGAAAATGTTGGTGGGGACATGACATCTGAAGAAAAGGTGCCCCAGCCAAATGAATGGGGACAAAATGGTATGCCATGAAAGTTTGGGGGAACAAACACCCCTGTCCCCCCCTAAAATTACACCCATGCATGCATATCGGGGGCACGACCTGTGGCCCGGGTAAGTGGTCTAACTTGTGATTACCAACGGGTTGGACAGAAATAGAAGTATGGTGATAGTGGTGGTTGACCCTGGGTGCTAGGGTGGTTGACCCTGGCTGGCGACTGTGACTTCAGTCACGGTTAGTAATGCTTTAACCCTGATTGTGAGATGCGGGAGACACGTGTGGTTGGCCCTGGTGAGAAGGGGGCGGGAGGGATGACCCTAGCTGACGAATGGGGCTTAGGGAGGCCGTGGTCAATAGCACCTAATCCAGGAGTGTGAGAGGGGGAAGCAACGAAGGTGGGACACTGGTTTATGTGGCATGGCTAGGGCAAGGAGTGGGGGGGACAGCTTACCTTGTAGGCCAGCAAGGCCTCTGGATATAAGACCTTATTTATTTATTTAATGGTTTTAACCAAAGTGCTTTACAATGAATTAATGAAATGGTACAATCAAAGTAAGGTGACAAGAAAACATCACGAACAACAGAACAGAAAGAGCAAGAATTAAAGAAAATCAAACATGACGAAAAATGGAAAGATGGTCCAGAAAACAGAATGAAGTGCAAGCCCAGCAAGAATGAATATTGAGGACCTTGACACAGATGCATCAGAGGGATGCTCTAAACCACCCACCGGCCCCCCAGGATCCTGCACCCCCTTCAGTAACATCCTAAACTCCTTTGCTCGCAGCACTGTATGTATCCCAACCATGCCTTCCACACATGCACATCTCAGCATACCGCCGGTTAGACCACACACTGCACAACATTACACCTCTATGGCCGACCTACACGCCACAGCCGTGGCCACTGCATCCTATCCCCATGTGCACACGAGGCTTCCTGTTGGAGACAGCACACCTCTGTTCTCTGGACATGCAACACCTAGAAACAGACCCACACACAGAGTTCAGGGTACATCCGTTCTGCCCCCGTCAACACAAGAAAGCTATCTTGTATTTTCCCTCTCCTCCCCCCGCAAGCCACCCCGTTCTGTTTCAGATCGGTTAGAGTGGCTGGAGGTCATGCAAATGGAGTAGGTCACGGTAACATAACTATTCACTGGATGGGCAAGACCAGAACTACCAGTGAAAGGTAGCAGAGAGGCAGAGTGAGAGACAAACAGACAAAACAGAGAGAGAAAACATGAGTGAGAGAGAGCGAGCAAGGGGGATAGAAAGAAAGGAATATACCACGTGAGAAAGAGAGAGCGAGAGAGTGACAGAGAGATAGGGAGAGACAAAGAAGGGGCCAGGTAAATAAAGACATACAGATATGGAGGAGGAGCCAGGAGAGAGAAAAAGGGAGTGCAGTGAAACAAGAGGGGTGGGGGGCGGAAGTGATAGAGAGGCACTGCTAGGGGGGTCCGGGGCTGAGGATGCTATAGCCCCGGGTCTTTTGGTTGCAGCCCCGGATAGAAGCTCAGGCGCTACAACTGAATGACTAGCTATCCCCGTGTCCCGACATTCCGGACATTAGTGTAGTCCCACATCTTTTCCATACCGCTGTGTGAAGGAGATATACGAAAGGCGGACACCAAGCATACTAGAGCAAAAAGAAAGAGGCGAGATTCTAAGAATAGGTGAAGGAGGAGAGCTTCTGCGTGAGAAGAGTGAGGAGGTCATAAAAGGGTGAAGGTGGCTGATGGTGGCGATGGTGGTTGGTGTAAGCAGCAGACACAGACAGTAAGCATGTAAAAAAAAGATGGAGAGAAAGAGTGTGAGCGGGAGGGATGTAGAGGCATATGGCAGGGGAAGGCAGTATGCACGGAAATCGAGATTTAGGCGGTTAAAAGGAGAGGCGATAGAGAGCAAGAGAAACGTAAATGGGGAGGAATGTAATGGGCGCGTGGGGGAGGAGCATAGAGAAGGAGGCGAGAAAAGCAACATGAACTGAGGGAGATGAAAATGAGTGAGGAAATGGAGACTGATAGAGGAAGGCAGGGAGAGAGTAAAAAGTAAAAGACAAAGAAGAGGAGAGAAAGCAAACAAGGAATGAGAAGAACGACAAGAGAAGCTTAAAACGTTGCTCTCTTGGTAGTTGTCGGTTTCTAATTAGTTGACGATGCCTGCCTGATGTTTTCAGTTGTGACGTTCTTGGAGGAACCGTTTATTGTCTTTGTCTGTTTGTTCTGCGCCGTATGCCTCCGCGCCACGTGGTGCGCAATATAAATGTAATAAAGTAAAGTAAAGAAGCGGGAGGAGCAACGGAGGAGATGGAGAGAAATACGGCTGAAGAACCCCACACATAAAAGACGTAGATAGAGGAGAGAGGTGGGGAAAAAGAGTGAAGCATGAGAAGGTGAGGAGAATGTGGGGGAGAAAAAAGGTGGAAGGCGCAGAAGAATAATGAATAAGAAAGACAGACGAACGTAAAGGAAAGAAAATAGCTCCGGCTGAAGAGAGGAAAGACGCAGAGGGGGAGAAGGGGGGGAGGGAGAGGGAGAGAGAGCAAAGGAGGCAAAGGGAAAACATTGGGAAGGGAAGAACCGAGGAGAGTAGGAGACAAAGGGACACAGGGGAGAGCAAATAATGATATATAGGGCCACGGAGAGAAAGAATGCGAAACAGGGCAAGACGAGCAGAATGAGAAGGAAGGTGAGATGGAGCGATGCAAAGAGAGAGAATATGTGTGTGTGAGAGAGAGAGAGATAGAGAGAGCAGACTGAGGGTGAGCGGCAGGGATGGCGCCTGCCTTTACTAGCGTTATCTAATTTTAGATGCTATGAAATCTCAGTTTTGCATGTTGTTAATTTTATTGGTTTGTAATAGCTCTGGCAGCTCTTATATTCTAGTAAAGCCAATAAACAAAAATTGAATTGGAGAGAGAGGGCGCCGCGCGCGAGCAGAGAAGGAGCGAGCGATGGCTCGGGAAGAGATGGGGAGGGAGAGGAACCAAAATCCAAGGCGGCTCGTGCGCATGCGCAGGGAGGCGGTGGAATGGTACCAGGGCCAGGGAGAAGTGAAGCGACGACGGGGAAGAGTCAGGGCCACACCAGGGAGAGCCAACAGAGGAGCGATAGGACACTAGAGGGGGTGAAAGGACAGAGATTGAGGGACGAGTAGGGCAGAGATGAATGAGTGGAGAGAAAGGGGGAGGCTGAAGGGTGAGTGTACACAATGTAAGTGCGTGCGTGCGTGCGTGCGTGCGTGCGTCGTCCACATGTTCTGGCACTGCGCCCTTCATGTGCATCTTCTTTCTGTGTCTTACTTCATGTCCCTGGCCTGCCTTTCACCAGGCTCAGAGGCGCTGCTAGGGGCAGGGGGGGGGGCTGAGGGGGCCATGGACCCAGATAGAAGCTCAGGTGCTACACCCAAAAGGCTATAGCTAGCCCCGAGTCCCGCCAGTCCCGACAGTAGCTTAGCCCCTGATCTTTTCCAGACCTGGCAACACCCCAGACAGGCTACCTCTCAATCAACTGGCACACTCTCATTCAGGGATCCATGTTTCATGGTAAAGGCACCCTTCCCTACCCAGGGATTGCCTTTGTCATCCTTTTTGCATGCTAACAGGGTCGGACTGGGGCATGCAATCGCCTCATGCACCAGTGAAAAAGTGGGCACCAGTGGCAAATGGCAACTCATTCCTTTTGTGACAGACTGTTGGAGTAGTACCCAAAGGGGAGGGTTTTGATAAAACGTGATGCAAATCGTGCATTTTAAAGAATATTTATTCAGTAACACTGGTCAAAACTACTACCTGCAGAGTGAAATAACGTATCAACCTGGCACATATGGGCCAAAAAAGTGTTCCACTTTGACTAAAAAAACGTGCCCACACCAGCATTTTGCGTTTTTGGTTTCGTGCATTGCCCTATTGCCCTCTAGGCCAGTCGGAGCCTGCATGCTAGAAATGACATTCCTAATGTTCACTTAAAACAATTAATATAAACCAATAAAAGGAGAGGCTGCAAGAAAGCAGGGGCCTGTGTCCCATGGAGAAAGGAAAGCTGCTGATTGATTGAGGTGAGTCCATGAAGAGGAAAGAGGGGGGGAGAGGGGAGCAGGAAGATACGGTGGGAATAGAATGTCTTTCCCACTCACACGCCCCAGGAGCCACAGGTGAGTTTGTCAGCCAGGAGCAGCTTGGACCGACCAGAAATGGCTCTGATGGAGCTACTATTGTCAATAGGGATGACATGAGGGATAGGTAAGGCCTCCGACGCCCAGGGCAACGCAAGCATTTCACGCTCACTGATGAGATCTGTCTCCAACTTCCAAGCACAGGGGGGCGCCTCTACCTTTAATCCTTTCGAGGCGATCAGTGAGTGCCATTAGATTGGTCATGGTGGCACATGCCATTGAGGTGAAGGCACTTACCGTCAATCAGCGAAGGACTACATGAAACCATGCCTCTGGCTCCTGTGTCATCCTTACAATGTGTCTACAACAATGAGCCGTGCAAGACGCCAAGCAGTCTGTGTGAGGAGGCAGCCAAAAACACCCACTGTCCCTCAACTTTGACAAAAATATCCATATCACCCAAATTGATGCAGAGGTCAGAAATGTATTTGCTGTATGAACTCTGACATGCACCTATCCACATTTAATGTTTTATGTATTTGTATTTGTATAGCGCACTTACAGCCCAGAGGCCCAGAGGCATCGAGGCGCTGTTACATGAATTTTTGTAAGAGATCACATGCTTTCGGGTATACATCAAACTCCTGGTGCACTAAGACCTGCACTTCCCTCTCTGTGCACTGTGGCATGCCCCGACCCACATGCAACCAGGCAAGCATCTAGCTCGATGTGCACTTAGGTGTGCACCTAATGTCCAATGCACTGAGGCATGCACCTAACTCCTATCCATAGCAATGAACTGCCATTGGCATAGGAGGGGGCATGCCTGAGTGCATGCGGGTGGGCCATGCCACCGTGCACATGGAGTTAGATGCATGCCTGACTGCATGCGAGCAGGTTCATGCCTGTCTGCGAATAGCAAATGCATCGCCTGTTGTATGGTGTAAACAAGAGTACATGGAGTTCCAACCTTTCCCCGAGTCCAATACATGCTCTGTGAGAGGGGAAGCAGGAGTGTTTCCTGCCCTATCTCACACAGCAGTGTCTTTTGGACGAGTTCCTCCCTGCCCTCTGGATGCTTTTTTAAAGTGGTTATTCAGTTTTGTGTGCACACGAGGCTCCTTTCATGGGGATGCTTTTGCTTGGCTTTTTTCAGCCCCTTGCCATCCAGTTGCATTTGTGAAGAAGGGAAATATGGTGTCTTGCTCTGGATGTTTTTGTAAGAAGGGCGATTTTGTACCATGTCCTGCATGTGGGATTGCTGCTTGTGGCATGCGCTACTCTGCAATGTCATGTGGAATGTATGGACTGAACTTGAGTTGAGTGTTCTCAGTGCTTTAAATGGGCCGCTACATCGAGGGGAGGAGCTCAAGTCAGAGGGCGTGGCCTGCGGGGGTGTGGGAGCCTGGCAAGAGCAGGAGAGCTGGGGTCAGTGGCGGACTTAACTGCAGACAGACAAATGGCGAGCGGGCCCCTGTGCCCTGCCCCACCTCTTCCCTCCCCAGTCTCTCTCTGAGACACACGTTAAGGTCAGAGCCGAAATTCAGCAGATGGTCACAGCGCACTCCAATGGAGGCAATGAAACTATTAATGGGTTTTAAACGCCTGCCGCGCAGTGCACAATGCCCACTATTACTCTGTGCAGTGTTTTAAGTGGGGTAAGAAATTGAAGGGGGGGGCCCTCATTTGGGGGCGTGACATCCACTGTGGGCGTGGCCTAAAAGTGCACAATTCATAGTAAGGTGCGCAAACAAATATATAAATGTATGTGAGCAGTTATATATTTTTATGCGTACTACTATGGTTTGTGTATTTTTCAAGCCTTCTTTTATAAACATAGCAATTTTACATATTTCTATGTTTATAAAAGGTGGCTTGAAAGTGTACAAGCCATAGTAAGTTACGCACACGTGTGTGCTTACCTTACTATGGTTTGTGTACTTTTCAATCCACCTTTTATAAACATAGAAATATTTCTATGTTCATAAAAGATGGCTTGAAACGTACACAATTCAAGCCATCTTTTTTAAAGCATTGAGGACGGACAAAACCCAAGGTGGCTTTGTCTGTCGACAAAGCTTTATAAAAGATGCCTTGAATTGTGTACGTTTCAATCAAGCCGTCTGTTATAAACGTAGAAATATTTCTACGTTTATAAAAGATGGCTTGAAACGTACACAGTTCAAGGCATCTTTTATAAAGATTTGCCAAAGGAGACAGGCACCCTGGGCTCAGTGATCTCTGCTCTGAGCAGAGATCACAGAGCCCAAGGCTCTTTCACCCTCTGGGAACCCGAGGGCTCCGTGATCTAATCTACATATTAGATCATGGAGCCTGCAGGGTCAGTGACCTGGCGAAGGCAAACAAAGGAACTGTAACTTCCCTGATGACCCTTCAGATGGGGGGGTCATCAGGGAAGTTACAGTGATTGACAGAAGTGCCAGCCAGCCTCAACGACGCTCTGGCTGGCTGGCACTTCTGTCCACTTGCCTAACGTTAAACTGGCGTTAAAGTTCATCTCCGCCCACTTTGGGGCCCCGCCTCCAGGACCCGCCCACTTGGGGGCCCTCTGTAATTTTTGCCCACGGGGCCCTTTGCCTTAAATCTGCCACTGGCTGGGGTGCTCTGGTATCATACCTTTGGTGTGCCCAGCCCCTCGTTTTTGTTCCAAATCACGGCTCTAACTGGGGGTGGGAGGGGGTCGTAGCCTGTGATTAAGAAACAAAAGGTGAGGGCGCGAGCACCAAAGGTATGATACCAGAGCACCCAGCTCTCCTTCTGTGTCTTAATGTGGGGCCAACACCCATCAGGCCACCCTTTAACCATGCAGCTCCTTGAGTGAAAGAGCTGGCCGCTGGGTGTTGGTTCTTTGCTCAGAAACTGCAGGAGGGCTGCATTACCCAGCCTCTCAAGCCGGGTCCCTGCCAGGACTCACCCCGTCTAGCTCCAACTAAAAGGACTCCTCAGGCAGCCCATTTATCCAAAGCGCTGCATGGTTAAAGGGCTGCCTGCAAGTATCAGCCCTCTGGATTAGAAAAAAGAAGAGGCATTGACGCCTCTTCTTTTTTGTAATCTGAAGGGCTGACACCCGAAGGCAGCCCTTTAACCATGCAGCGATTCGGCTAAAGGGGCTGCCTGAGGGGTCCTTGTAGTTGGGGCTAGTCGTGGTGAGTCCTGGCAGGGACCCGGCTTGAGAGCCCTTTTTGCTTTTTGAAATTGAGGGGCATTGCATCGACATTTGAGACTGCTTGGCTAATGATGGTAACACTTTTCGTTTAGTCTCCTGTTTAGCGCCATGATGCTTCCGGGTGATAGTGTGCTTTATAAATGTAGTTAACATAACATAACTTGTGAGGCTGTACAGTACCTCATACATTGCAACTATCTAACCTGCCAGGTGGATAGCTCAGAGGTAAAGTGCTTGCCTCTTACATGGGGCGAGCCCGGTCCTTCACGTTCAAATCATGTGCCCTGGATGACTGACCCTTTCATCCTTTCCAGATTGATAAATTGAGTAACATAAAATGGGGGAATAATAACACCTGCCTTTTCAGCTCTGTGAAGTGGGGAAATCTGACATGAAGTGCTATATAGGAGCTCTAATTATGAATCCATGCATTTGAGACCTTAACTGGAAATGGAAGGTATTATTCCAACATATGAGGCTGATCAAGGCATATGAGGGCAGCAGCTCAACATGTGAGGGCTTCATTCTACTTTTGGTGACTAAGACGCTAACTGCTCTTACTGTTGCATATGAGGCTGTGAATGACACATGATGGGAGCAACTAAACATGTGAGACTGCAAATGACATTTGGTGATTGAATGATGCATGTGAGGCATGAACTAGAATGAATTGGCATGAGTGGGGCACTTTCGGCTATGCTTGCATATGACGGCAGCACCTTCACATGTAATGTTATACTTTCAAATAAAAGGTGTTACTCGGTGCTAACAACAAAAATATTCTATACGAAGGCCAAATTGTATGGTTTGCCAATGCTCATTATGTCATTATGCATCTTCCTCGCTCATGGTATAAGTGTATATGTTGTGTACTTGTAAGCTGCTCTCACGTAGCGCCCATGATTGGGGACTGGACTTCTGGTCTTCAGGGAGCTTGGTAGAGAAAGTAAAAAAGAAATGGGGAAAGCATTGGGAAAGTAGGAAAGTCTAAGGAACCCCATGGTATCCCCCTGTATCTTTAGGGGATTTACTTGGCAAGAGAAATGGACTCTGTGAAACCACGGCAACAAGCCTGTTTGCTCTATTTACAAAGCATGTGTGAACTCCTCAAAATACCCACGAAGCATTTGTGACCTCAAAATGCACGACTTACAACTGCAACAAAATGCACCTTAAAAGAGTTCAGATGATCCCTTGAGGCCAGCCACAATAACACAACTGGATGCACACATGGCTTAATGACAGAAGGGAGCGTCTGGAGGAGTGGTAACGGCCGGCCATTTCACACACACACACAGTGGCGTGATGTACACACAATCATGACACTTGCACCTACATGCACCTGTATGTTCCCACCTGCTATAAGGCTGCTTTGGGACCTGGGAAAATCTGCAGGACCAAATGGCATAAAAAAAATGTGTTCCTGACAATGCTTCACATCCCCTATGGTTTGGCAGTTGCAGGTAAAATGCCAAAAAATGTGTTTTTGAAATGTTTCGCCTCCCCATGTTCAGTCGAACTTTCAGGGCCCTGAGCCTGGGGATGTGCTCTTTTCAAGACCCTTGTGTGTGCAAAGTACGGCTGGCGGCAAATGCCCATGGCATGGATGTGTTTCTTTGTGAATCAACATGCTTTGCACATGAAGATGGATTGTTTTGCCAACCAGGCCCCACAGTGCTAACAGTAACCAATGGCACATTTCTGCCCAGCGGTGAAAGGTCCCTGGCTCTGATAAGGCACTGTCTGCAATAGGCGCACTAAGATTACTTTGACATGGACGGACAGCTGTTTGGATGTTTCTCGGAACTATCTGGTAAAGCATGCGTGATCATTTTATGGACCCTTTCACCTGGGCAGCTAAATACTCTGGATTTAAGTGCATGGGTCAAGGGGCGCAGGGTAGCTGGAAATCCCCAAGCTGACTTAAGAGAAAGTGCACAGGTCTTGTGTGGGCATGAGTGGAGGGGCACCCCTTGTGACGCTCTGGGCGAATTTAGAGCAGCTGGACCTACACACAATTCCCGTGTGTCTAGAGACCATGTCCCACTAGCCACATCTGGAGTTGTTATCACACCAAATAGATCCTGATCTCTTTGCTTTGGCGCGAGGACACATTGCCGAGTGCTCTCACGTTTATCTCTTAAGAAGGCCTTGAAGACCTTCTTTTTAACCTAATTTTAGGGACCTGCTCTGATGTTTTTATCCTGCTGATTTTATGATTCCTTTTTATCCAATTAATATTTTTATTGATGTTGTCCCATTCTGGTTTTATTCTTTTATATAGCTTGGTCTTATTGGTTTTAGATTTGGTTTTCATTGATTTTAGGAGATCTTACGCCGCTGGATTATATACTGCGCTTCTCTTTGTTGTTTGTTTGCTTTCTTGTGCCGCGCACCCATTTGCCCTTGGGCCTAACGCGCATTATAAATATCCAGACATAACCATTGCTGGGTAGAACTAGGGGTCCCTACTAGACACAGTGGGTGGCAGGATATATTGATTTAGGTGGATTCTGCAAGTAGTGGCACTTACCAGTTTGTGTGATTCCCAAAACAGATGTGCACAGCACATCACACGAATGCATACCTCTGCCTCTGCATAGTAACACAAGTTGGTGCAGTGGCCTAGCTGATGCCCACAGACATCCCACTTAGGTTCTGTCCCGGGAGAGCTGTCTGGTGTCATGTAGATACAACAACTATCTTCCCTATTTACCAAAGATGGAGGTCGTGGCATGTATTTACACAGGGAAACTGTTCTGGGCCCGGTGCCATCAGTGACCTGTAGCCTCAGCATTTATAACAAGCACTGACAATGCCAACAGTTTGGGCTTTTGTGTAGGCATGGGAAAGAAACCTGCCAGGCATGCCATAGTGGTATTAACTGGCCATTGATGGTAGTGTGTGCAAAATGGTGCAAGTACCTGGGCATCGAATAGCAGTGCCTGGCAAATGACTAATACTTATACTCAAGCCAGTACTGTTGGCTTTGCTAATGCTTGTTTTTAACAAGACTTCAGTGAAGGACATGGATAGTGCTTATAAATCGTAGCATGTTCACAGCTCCAATTAAGTCATTAACTCTCAACAGACTGCTTTGAAAAAACACTGGCAGGTACTTCGAGTGCACTGTTTGATAGTAAGGCTTGATTGAAGCTGCTGAATGAGTTCCCACAAGATCGTGCTTTGGAACGGGAGGGACAAGAACTGGGTGGTGATGGCCATATGGATTTGCAAAGCCATGGGCAGTCAATGGGTGGGCGCATAATCAAACAACACCTTCAAGCTTTGTGCCCCTCCTCATATGATATGATGTGGCCTTTATAACACGTCTGTAAACAAGTGTTTCTAGGCGCGAACGCCATGCCACCCTATCTATACTCTAATGCAATCATTTCCGCTGCCCCCTAATAGCCCAAATTAATAAAAGGTTTGCCAGGAGTGACTGGGAGCTATCCTGTCATTAAAGTCGCAGCTTGTCAAATTGCAAAAGTGAGATCATCCAAACGAGCTGAAGGAAACCATTTGCAGGCCGTCAATATTAGCGGATGGTCTGTCCGAAAGGCAACTAAACCTATGTGGGATAACATGGTTATGGTTGTCAATAAGCAGAGGCGACTGTTGGCCATAAGATACCTGGACGAGCTGAAGCTATGCAGCCACCCCGTTTCTTCTCCAAAGCCTGCTCTCATTTAAAGGGCATACGAGTGCATGACTATTTCAAGCTGATGGCAATGGACATGTATAAGAAAGATGAACATTTAAGCCATAATGATGAGATTGGCAGGCTGTACCAGGAGATAACAACCAGCTACCCATATGTGAGCGCATTTAAAGGGGGTGGTGAGCTTTTAGAACAGCTGCCAATCTCACGTTATGGATGTTAGCACCCCGGCCCGAGGTTTGGGCTGCTAAAGCCTCCTTTTTGTGAGAATGTCTGGGCCGTGGCACAACTCTACAAGGACTTCTCTATGCACATGGCCAGCGTGGAAATGGCTGATGGAGGCAGTGTGGGCTGCCTGTCTGTTGGGAACTTGGGCCATGTACATACATAATGCCTATGATGCGAGCAACCTGATTGGCTGCCCGGCCAAAGCCTGCTGATTTGGACCTATAGTCTCCTGCGATGAATGTGCAGGTTTTGATGCACTGGGCTAAAGTGGTTGTGTGCATGTTTGCGTTGTGTTTTTGTGGATTCTTCTCATCTGGAAGGCTCCGCCGGTGCCAGAGGAGAGTGAAGTGCTGCGATAAATATGACAAAGTGCCTGAGAGGCTTTTGTGAGGGCTGGGTAAGCCAGCTGATGGTTTATCAAGGCACTACCTTTTTTATTGTCCAATATTGCTTTGCTCGTGCTCTGTTGTAAATGTGATGCTGGAAAGGGTATAATGGTGGAGTGTGAAGTTTTCAATGAAATATGTGCTCGTGCCCCTAGAACAAGTTTTGCGAGGCATCATATATTTAAGAGCATGAGGTCCGAATAAACTATCTCATACTCTAAAATGACTGGAAGCGCTATAATGACATTTCCGAATGTTTTCGAGCTGAAAACAGACACCGCTTGGTAACAGGAAAAAGTTCGGTGTTTGGAAAAAAGAGCAACCATGCTTAAAACATCCTACAAATGCCGTTGTTATATGTTTGGGATAGTTTGATGTTTGTCTTTGATGCTTCTGATAGTTTTTCATGAATCAAAATCCCTAGCTTTGAAGAAAAACCTGCATGCCTTGAAATATCAGCTGTTAAGCAGGATGAATGACTTTGTGGTGGAAAAACTGAGCATATCTATAAGCAAATTGATGAGTGTAACAACAGATCAATTGAGGTCTTCAAGATCTTCACCAAACTGTCTGAACCTACCCAAGCCAAAACTCAGTGACCCAACACCCAGGTCAGTGAAAGGCATTGCAGCCCCCTTCCTCAACTCCAACTGAGATCATCAGAGGGAAGGTTGGCTCATGCCTGCCCAAACAATCCAGTGGCCACCAAAACATGACCATGACAGCGTCCATTAGGACTTGCATCCCTTCATCGTCACACTTGATAAAGACGGTCACCAGCAGAAAAGCATTCTCTATGTAGAAGGACACCTTTCCCGCATCCTTTCTGAGAGAGCGCTTTAGGATACCTGCGCCTCGTGTTAACCGCCCTCTGCAATGCTTCTGTCACATCAGGAACAGTCCCCACACTCCTAAAAAAGGCGAGGGTAACACCCCTCCAGAGGACTCCTATCCTAACAAGGACCACTGAAAAGTTACCTGATAGTTAACCTACCATTTGTAGTGATGTTTTTTATAAAGAGTTTTGAGGAACAGCCCCGAAGGTAAATTGAAACAAACTCCCCAGTCCTTGATCACCAATCTGGGATCAATACAATGGCAGAACTCAACCCACTTTACTCAACACCTGGCTCTCATATGCGACCTCTTCCCTGCCCTCGTTCCCTCTTTTTTCTGTTTGTTTCTTCTATTTGCATCCTTCTTCTGCCTTTCCTTATTCTACGGCCTCTGCTGTACCTGGCTTTCTTGTGCGACCTCTCCCCTGCCCTCTTTCTTACCCCACCCGCCTCCCCTACCCCGGATTGGCCTTTCTTTCAGAGGAAGGCAAAACTACCTTCTGGGACCAAGACTGCTCCTCTCCATCTTTCACACTGCCCGCTGTGTGGTGAGTGTGACCCTTCCCGCACTGTGCACTCCCTGTTTACCCTTTTTTTCTGTTCGTTTCTTCTATTTGCATCCTTCTTCTGCCTTTCCTTATTCTACGGCCTCTGCCGTACCTGGATTTCTTGTGCAACCTCTCCCCTGCCCTCTTTCCCAACCGTGTCCTGCCTCCCCTACCCCTTATTGGCATTTCCTTCAGAGGAAGACAAAACCACCTTCTGGGACTAGGACTGCTCCGCTCCATCTTGCCCCCCAGAGCATCATGATTGGGCCTGCAGCCCTATTTAGTTCCAACACCCAAGGGCAGCGCCCTGCCCGATGCAGCGCCCTTGGCACAGAAGCAGCTCCAGATGGTGTCTGCCGGTGCCTGATGGAGAAGCAGGAAGAAGGCAGCCATGAACCAGCAGCTACAGACAAAGTAAGTGTGGTGCAGACAGGGCCACAGCAATCACTGCGCCCCACTAAACTGGCCCACCTCTCTCATATCTTATCTTCCCCTCCTCCCAAGAACTTATAGCCGGCATTTACCCATTTCTATTCAGCAACTGTTGCCCTATATAGACTCACTGAGTTGTGAACAATGTTGCCTAAGCCATGTCTCACATCTAGGAGAACTGTTAGTTAATGATATATGACATCTAGGTGGACTGTATTCTAGCTGCGCTAGCTAGTCCCGCCAGAAATATGTATATTAGCTTGCTGCACATCTAGACAGAATTGCGCAGATTAGCTTGCGTCACATCTAGACATTAATATGAATATCAGCCTGCTTCACATCCAGACAGAAATGTGAATATTAGCTTGCGTCACATCTAGACAGGAATGTGAATATTTGCTTGCGTCACATACAGACAAATGTGAATATTAGCTTGCGTCACATCTAGACAGAAATGCAAATATTAGCATGCATCACATCTAGACAGAAATGTGAATATTTAATATTAGCTTGCGTCACATCTAGACAGAATTGTGCATACTAGCTTGCATCACATCTAGACAGAAATGTGAATAGTGGCTTGCATCACATCTAGACAGAAATGCGATTATCAGCCATTTGTCACATCTATGTGAACTGTGTTAGTTAGCCATCTAGGTGAACTGTGCTAGCCATTCGCCACATCTAGGTAACCTGTGTCAGTCAGCCATTTGTCACACCGAGATGAACTGCGTCAGTCGGCCATTTGCCACATCTAAATGAACTGCGTTAATCAGCCATTTGTCATCTCTGGGCAAAATGTTGTGCTTAGCCATCACACGCATCTGGGTGAACTAATACTAACACTCAACCCTTCGCATACACCGCTCACACACTGCACTAAAGACAACCAGAACTCCTTAGCACAGCAAACTGCACGTACTTCACAAAACTGCAACAAGAAAACATTGCACACATAACAAGACCACAAGGCGGCCGCTTCCGGATCTGGCACCAGGCTCAGTGAACGATCCATCCAAACTGAAGCTGCCAACAGCACATCACAGCTCCCTTGCTCTTTTCCCACTCCTTTCACTAACTGTACTCTCTCCTCCCTCTTATTTTTTCACAGAACCGCCAGAGCGCTGAGAGACCACGCAAGTGACACCTGTGCTTGTTATAATAACCTTTAACATTAACAGTAACATTAACACCATAGAGGAAATCTTAAAAACCATGGGCTGTAGCCAAATGGCTGCAATGATCTTCTTTGACCTCCCTGTTCCATATCACACGGTCAACCACATCCTATATTGCCATGTACAGTTTATAGGGGCTCCAGGCCTAGTCCTGGTTGGCTATCTTCATTCTCAAGGGCGGATGGTTCCAAGTGTCTATGGGTCAATTCCTTTTGAAGTCTTCCCATCAGACTTGCAGAGTCCCTCAAGGGTTTACATTCTCTCCTTGGTTGATAAACAGGTACATGAAACAACTAATATGCTTTGTTGATCTCTACCTAGGTCCACACTATAAAATGGCAAATACAGATAACATCTGTACGTGGCAGACTAATTTCCAAATCTCGTGCATCACCCACCGTTCATAGCATGGAGGCGGCCCTTACTCCTTCAGAAGTACGTTTCAGCATTACGCTCCTTCCAGAACACAATTTTGCAGCAGTGCAACAAGAAATGGCAAGGAGGTTCCTTTTTTTCAGTTCTGGCTACGAAACTGTGGGACAACCTACCTAAACCTCCCTGTCTGGAAGTGAACCACTTGACTTTCAGGAAACAGATCAAGACTTGGTTTTTTAACCATCCACTTTGAAAGAAATGGAAAATAATAGCAACCAATTAAAAACTGTGCACCAGAAACTTGGGCTAATTTATGACAGCCAAACTCTTAGCACTATACCATCTGTGGTAAAGCAGGTTGATTCATGGATCCTATGCTGTGTGACACTCGTCCTCAACTTAATCTCAGTGAAATGTACAACCAAGAGCCAGGAAGGGACAGCACCATAACTCCCCTCCTCTCCATCCCCCTCAATCCTCAACTAACTTCCCACTACTACAATCTTGAATCCTTACACCTTGCAAACTCAGTCCGATGATCTCCAGTTTTAGTATACGTAACAGATTTGGACCCGATCCATCATCTATCAAAAACCATGCTATCAATGTTTCGATGCCACAATCCGGTGTAGAGGAGGAGCCAAGTACCCCCACTCCAACTGCCTTGCCTACATTACCTGAAACATATGAACCAAAATATGTGACGTATACTGAACAATTAGACCAGCAAAGAGAAGAGCGTGGACTCTGTGTAGTACCCATAAGAATACCTATACCTAAGAGAATTTGGGAAGTAAAGTACCCATTGAGGAAACCATACTTGCATCCAAGAAAATATGATGGTCATTTGAACGATATGCCTGATGAAACAAAGAAACTGAAAGACACCAGGATGAAAGGTGACATCATACAAAGTTGAATGGACACCCAGATAGAATGATAACCAGACCAGCGAGGCAGGCGGTTTATAAAGAACAAAGAAGTAGCAAGGATAAGTGACATCTTGGGATCAAGATAAAAAAACATATGCCACAAACGTGATGAAGATATTTAGTTAGTTTAAATGTGTACAGATGCAATGAAACGCAAGCAGCAAAGCAATCATGAAGCTAGCCACATGCTTAAATAGATTAGACAGCGGCAAGTGCCAACAATATATACATATATACCGCTATAGATACATATGGACAAATAAAGGATGAATATTTCCATTACGTAAAAAGCAGTACTGAACAAACACGAGAAGGCCTCATTCCAGTGTCACAGTTACAAAAAGCAATTGAAATAAATAGAATCCATTTCAGCTAAGGAGTTCACTGAGCCAAGAAAGCCAAGGTCTTATCAAACTAGGAGTTGGCTGACATTGGATACAATTAACGTGAAAGAACAGAAGCTCCTGTTCAAGAAGGTCAAGCAAAAACAAAAGACGTCAGAGGACTATAGAAAAAAAATCAAATAGAGGAAAAGGCCCAATTCATGGTGTCCAGTCACGTGATGGAAGGAAGTTGGATGGACGAGATGGTTACACCTACGCACGGAAACCAGATAGTGCCCATACTCCTTAAAAATTCTCAGAGAACAGTACAAACTCAAGGCCAACTTCAAAGTACTAATTGACACTGGACCATTGAGGTGATGATGGATGATATTTTAATTGGTGGGAAGCTGGTGCAAAGACAAGCTTATCCGCACCTGCTTGTTCAGTCTTCGTGCTGCGCGCGTAGGTGGAAATTACTGACGGGGGGTTAGAAGCCAACCACTTGTAGGGGACCACGCAGTTAGGAGTCCTATAGTTTATGTAGCCAATGGGACGTTGTACATTTAGTGACGTTCATAGTGGGCATTTTGGAGGGAGGGCTTACTTGCCGCACCTGATTTTAGCTATCCAATTACCTTTCTCCATTACTCCATACAGATATAGTACCTATGCTTAGTTATTCACTTAGACCCAATCCCGCTTCCCGATAAGTTTCTGAAGTTTGCCACGTAGGATGACGTTGGTAATGATGCAGGTCAACACTTCAGCTATGACCAATTATGAGTATAAGAACCCATCTTTTTTATGAAGTAGTTGAGAGTCAGAGTATCGACCGCTTGCTGATGTTCGTTGTACTCCCTGTTTTAAGACTTGCATTAAAACAGACAAACTTTGCCAAACTATTTGTCTCGTCTTGATTATTGATGTATGACTAGAATCTGCATCCCCACCCATCTCCAGGGTATTGCTGCTCATCTTAAAGGGCTGGAAGCCTCCAGTTTTCCCGGGGCTGCCCATATGGCTATCCTGCCCAGTCGGTACCTACCACAAACATAGAGATTTACATATTGGCATACAGGCCACAGGTACTTCCGATCTGCATTCATCAACACCAAAGGTTTCTGTATCTGCCTTCCCGCTATCTGACTAACACACCTTGCCCTCCTTTCTGATAAAGCCATGCGCAGTGAGGTCAACATTATTGGCCGAAGGGCACTATACAAGACCACTTTACATTGCATTGCATTATGATACAGCTGGACAACAATAAGCCCATCCACCATAATATCATTGATTTGCAGAACCGATGTAAGCCTGTGTGTCCTGCAGCAGCTCCTAACTTTAAGAAAGTACAACCAAACTGTTGATATGCGGCACACCCACGCCCTTAAACCTGCTGTTTAGCTTACCAGAGTCAATAAATAACCTGCAACACCCAATGGATGCAGTCAGGAACCTGGGGGCCAACTTTGATTTGGATATGATCTTTGGGGACGAGTTTGGTCGGCCACTATGAAAGCTCACTACCAGCTATGCATGCTGTGCTAAATTCTCCCGTTCCTCAAGTTCTGGTGAAATGGGCTCTTGTCCGGACCAGACTTGACCATTAAAATGATTGGTGTGTAGCATTATCATAACAGTATTTTGAAATACCTACCACAACAGAGAAGCAAGGCTGGTTCTAAGACACACAAAGTCCGATCTCCTATAGAACCTCAGACTCCTATTGTGTCACTATTGAAGATCATTCTTGGGCGTAGGCAGCTTCCACCTATTGAGCCTTTAATACACCATTGCTCTATTTTTGAGGGACGGCTTGAGTGCTTCTCTTTTTCTGGAAACTCACACCATCTCACCATGTGCTTGGACTGTGGGCTTCACAGATCCTGGCCGGCCTCTGGGATCAGCTGACCAGGACCAACCTGGAAGATGTTCAACAATGAGTAAGGACTGCACCTGCATCCCTCACTGTCTCCCTTTGCTCTCAACACAATGGCACCCATAGGGCCCCCAGGAATGCATCTGTAATGGCTGTTTTGAATGGTGCATTACCTACCAACTCTTTACCTCCTGCCTATCTTCTGTTCTTACCCTACTCTAACTCCTGGTTGTCCCTCCCTAGAGCAATGAAGCAGTTCAAAGCACCAAATAACATGTAGATAAAGAAATGGTCTATTTTGTAATAAGAGTAAACTGATTGTCAACTAGGATAAAGCCAAACTCCCGCTACAGCCCAGTCTGCACAATGCTCTGAGTTAAGCCAAGTATCCCTGCCAAAGCCTTGCTTCTTAGTGAAGTCGTCTGAATATGATGAAGACTTAACCCTGCCAGAGGTGCTAATTTAGAGCCCGATTCATGGAATGATTTGAGGGAAAATTCGGGGACTTGCGTGCCAAACCGTGCGCCAATCCCCGTTTGGCGATTCATGGAATCAAATGCGCGGGACTTCTCCTGGACTTGCATGGAGTTTTCAGAGGCTTGGCATGTCTCTATGAGCTGTCGAGGGCCTTGCGCGATACACCATGCATAGCATGGGCGTGGCTTGCTCAGAGGGCTGGGTAGGGGGCAGAACACCAAAAATGGGGAAGAACTTGCGAAAAAGTGGGCTTTCTGAGGGACAGCCCGCAGTAAGTCCCTTGCACGCCCACAGTTGCGCAGCACAAGACGTATTCATGGATTTGATCGTGCAACCTCTCTGCCGGAAAATGGCCATGCAAGTCATGTTCATACTATCTGCCACCCGAAGTACACTTGCCCATAGGAATTGCAGCGCAGAGGTGGGTTTGCATGTCGGATTTCGGCATGCGTGTACGCAACAAGGGTTCTGATCCAATTTAGGGGTGTGCGTTCACAGTGTAGTGAGGTGCGGGAACGGTTTACAGGCGTTTGCACACAGATTTTTCGATATTTCAACTGATTATTCATACACATGTTGTCGGGGTGCCGGATAAAATCCCCGAGATGCAGGCCTGCTTGTACGGGACCCCACGCACTGTTTGAAGGGTGCGTGCATTCGCACCCAGGGGAGCACGCAAAGGTAGCTGTCCTGGGTGTTTTTGCTTTGCGTGGGGGTCTGTCAGGGGGCGTTCTGGGCACGACTTGCGAATACGGTTACTTCGCGCAGTAAATTCCATGAATCCGCGGGGTGCACATTTTTTATCCTGCACGCAGGCTCACGCAGTGTCCTTCTCGGCGTGTGGCCCCTGCGGGATTTCTGCACACATTTCCATGAATCAGGCCCTTAGTCACAAAACACATAAGCCTGATACGAAAAAGACAATGCATCAATAGGGCAAGGTCAAGTCAAATGGTGATATAAAAAAGTAAAGACATATTAACTGAATTGCTGCCTGGGGGTTGGGGGTAAACAGAACCATTTTATAATGAAGTCAGTGGGGCCTTGATTTTTGACAGTGCCCATTTTCTTTTGTAGAACGATGGTGAATGTTTAGAAATCCTTCTATGGGGTGCTAGGCAACTGAAAGGGGAACTGGGTATTTCAAATATGCAATTAAAACAGTGTGACTTTGGAAGCTGAAACACCCCTAGAACTACTGTGTAATGTTAGAAGACTGTAATGTCTAGTCACACCAATACATATTTTAAGAATCACTGGATTAATTTCTACCTGTAGGGGATGTGTGCTGTCATTAATGCTCAGTATCTTCTATGTGGAAAGTGCACAGAATAGCGTTTCGAATATAAAACAAATATGGTAAAGGCATGATACTTGATCATGCACCACTTATGACTGGGGGCAGTTAGGAAGACTCGTGTAAATGGACTAGAGATGTCATTTTGTTTGTCACATATCCACCAATAGGGATCACCAAATGCTTGAACTCCAAGTGCCCTCAATGCATCACGAGGTGCTTCCTAGGAAGCTGCTTCTGGAGGCGGTACACTGCATTCTAAACTCTAAGAAAAAGGAATGCTTGTAAACATGAGAACGGAGTCACAGAGCCGTGGGTTTTTCCAGCTATGGGCCTGGAGGCAAAGCAACATTCACTGGGTAGGATTCCATTGGAGTTAACCTTGTAGGTCTTGAGGTCAGTTTTCTTCCCAAGCTGAGAGCACAGATGTGTTTCTCCATTGTAAATAAAAAAAAAGTCACAATGAGCATGTTTGGTCACGACCTGTGCTCGAGGAGAAAAGTAGGAAAGGGAAGTGGGCTAGCTGCATTGTAAAGCATTTACCTGGCTGGCGTTATCATAGAAGCTGATCTGCATGACCAGGCCAATTAGAACTCTGGAGGGAACCCTACCCAGGGGGATTGACGTGATCTGCTCCTTGTTTCATTATAATGGCATGTGCCTATGCCAAGGTATTCATACCTTTGAGAGTAAACATTGTTTGTGACTTTTAATTATATATCAGTAGAAAGATTAAATCATGAGAGTAGTATGATGATTCAATCTCTTTTTAATTAACATGCAAGGAATTAGGAGGCAATACAAGTGGGGTGAGGTGGTGCAGAGTGGAGTTAGGTGGTGTCAGGTGGGGTAGAGAGGTGTGATGGGAGTATATGGGGTGGGGTGGAGTAGCAAGGTAGGGGGACAGAGTAGTGAGGCGGAAGTTGAGTAGTGAAGTAGAGTTGGGTGTGATCGGGTAGAGTGGGTGGAGTAGGGTAGGGGTAGAGTGGGATCATTGTCAGTAGATGGGGTGAGGTAGGGAGTATGGTGATAGGAAGGTGTGGGAGTTAGAATAGATTGTGGTAGTCGTAAGGGTAGAGTGAGTAGGTGGTTGTAAATTGGGGCATAGTGGCAGAACAAGCTTAGTCAGGTTAAGTAGGTGGTGTGGGGGTAGAGTGGTGAGGGGGTAGAGTGGGTGGCAGTGGGCTAAGGTAGGCGTATGGAAGGGTGAGTGTTACAGTTGTGTGAGATGGGGTAGAGTGTGCATGGTAGAGTGGTGTTAGGCAAGAAGATTGTATGCAGTACCCTTTGGATGCACTACAATAACCCTGACCTCCTGGCAATAGGGACCCAATCTTTGGTTTAAGTCTGAACTACACAGGTTGCTAGTGTGGCTGAGCAGCCAGGCTTATCTGAAGAGGGGTCAACGTGAGCAGTAATTTTGTGACACACAGTTTCACAGTAGCAATTATTGAAATAAACACTTGTACTCAAGGTTTCTTGATAAAACAATTATTAATTTATTTCACAGTCAGTTGCATAAGCCTTATTCAGAAGGGAGACATTTCTCTAAATAAGATGATACCCATTGGTATCAGACACTTCCTACACCCTCAGGTGACTTAAATAGCTAGGACACTCTGGACATCGATTTATCATTGGTACATTTAGAGCAATACTGAGCTTGGTGTAAAAGATAGAAGAGAGGAATAAAACAAAGGTTAACACATAATTCACAAACTGGTAAGTACCTTTGAAACATACCGATGTTCAGTAAATGAACCCTTTCCTTGGGAAAAGATAAAGCACAGTCAAAGGTAAAGAAGAGTCACTAGGGGAGCCAGGACAGCCAATGTTAATTGCACAATGTCTAGGGGAGCTGAAAATCTTCTTTGCAGGTAGGTAAAAAGTCTTGCACAGTGTTTTTAGAAAGGTTTGTAGAAAATAGAACACTTGAAGGGCCACAAGCTGGGAGGGTTGTGAGGGGCAAAGCTTTAGCAACTCAGCAAGGTAACCAAAACAGGTCTCAACTGAGAGCACGCAAGGCTACACAACAAGAGGTAAGCTCTCCTAGACTTTACAGTACCTCTGGTTAGAAAGCATTATTCCAGCTCGCTTCTGTCCCTGTACAGCTCTGCAGATCCTGTTGTTCCTGAGCCTCAGTCATGGGGACAAGAAGGAGGACGTCTGGGGACTCCTGCCCTGCAATGGGAACGTCAGCGGCAGCAATGGGCAAACTTCGATTCAGCAGTCTTTCAGTGTTTCAGGTCCTCGCGTCTGACTGCAAATAGCAACACTGCAGTTCTCGGATACCACTCTGGACTTTTCTCGCATCTGGGGTCCAGCACTCTGTTGAGGCGGCTCAGGCTTGGTCAGTCTTGCTTCAGGGAGGTGCGGAGGATCTTCCTGGTGCTCAGGTCTAACTTAAAAGCAACACACGCAATCTGGTGTTCCTCTCCCTGGCACTTCGGTTCCAGCAGCAACAGCAGTGGAAGTACAGCCAGCTCCGAGAGGATGTCCAGACAGGCTTACTTTGAAGTTGATTGGTCCCACCAACTCAAGGGGAGAAGTCGTCTTTGCACGGCTTCTCTAGTTGAGGCAAATTCAGACCTTCAGCACAGCAGCAGGGCTTCACCAGGCTAACCAATGGTCCAGGAGTTTCAGCAGGTGTCTCTTCCAAGTTCTTCTTCGGATTCATTTGTCCAGTTGTTGACTCTGACTTTCAAGTCAAAAAGCCTTGCCTTTTATGCAGGTCTCTCCCATTCATTTCAGCCTAGCGGTCAATCACACAGCAGGGTGACTGTCCTTGCTGGATAGCCAGCCGGCCAATCACCTTATAGAATTCTAGAAAGACAATTATTTGGTATTCCCATTATTTCTTATTTAGGGTCACTGCTGAAAGTGTTAGACTTGTGGAACCCCTGTTCTTTTAAAAAAATATTTTTTTAAGGGGCCTGAAAACCAAAGCCAGCCACTCCAGAAGCAAAGAGCCACATGGTGCTGGCCACAGTCCACAACCTTGCATAACATTTTTTTTAAAAGTGTGTGTGTGTGTGTTTTTTAGGGGTAGCAAGGGAGACCACAGGGGTAGCAAGGGAGAGCCTATGATGTCCCTGGCAGTGGTAGAGTTGGATGGGGTAGAGTGGGTGGATTGGGGTAGATTTAGGTGGGGGCAGAATTGGGTGGGGTAGGGTTGTGTGGTGCAGAGTGAGGGTGAGTAGAGTGGTGTGAAGTGGGTGCAAATTTGTAGAGTGAAGTGAGGTGGGGTGAATGGGGGTAGAGTAGAAGGGGTAGAGTGGGTGACAGTAGAGTGGTGTAGAGTAGTGGCGTTTGTGTTCATTGGATGGGATAGATGAGGTAGAGTAATATGGCGTGGGGTATTGTGCATTGTGTGGAGCAGGGTAGAGTGGTTTGGTATTGTGGTGGGTGGGGTAGCTGGAGTAGAATGGTGGTGTGGGGAAGAGTGGTGGGGGTAGAATAGGATGATGTGGAACGGTTTGAATAGAGTGTATGGGTAACATGGGTGTCAATAGAGTGACTGGGGTGGTTGAGTGGGGTTACGTTGGGATAGGGTAGAGGTGGGTGGGGTAGCATATGTGGTAGAATAGTAGGGTAGGATAGAGAGGATATGGTTAGAAATGGTGGGTAGAGTAGTGGGGTAGTGGGGTATTGGGGTGGGGTAGAATGGTGGTGGGTGGGGTAGGTTAGTGTGGTGGGGTAGGGGCATGATAGGGGCAGCATGGTGATAACAGAGTAGTGGGTCTGAGTGGTGTTGCTAGAGCTGGGTACAGCAAGGTAGAGTGGGTGGCATAGAGTGAGATGGAGTGGGTGAGGTGAGGATAGAGGTGGTGGGATGGATTGGTGGGGTGGGGTAGAGTGCTGCAGTAGAGAGTGTTGGACAGTGTCGGTGATAGTAGAGTGGGTGATGGGAGGTACGGTGGGGTAAGTTGGGAAGGGTAGAGGGACTGTAGAGCAAGTTGTGTAAAGTTGTGTGGGGAAAGGTAGAGTGGGAGGGGTGCAGTTTAGAGGCAGAGGTGGGGAAGAGTGGGGAAAGTTAGGGGTAGAGGGGTGTGAGGTGGAATAGAGTGGGAAGGGTAGAGGGACTGTAGAGAGAGTTATGTAAAGTTGTGTGGGGAAAGGTAGAGTGGGAGGGGTGCGGTTTAGAGGCAGAGGTGGGGAAGAGTCAGGGAAGTAAGGGGTAGAGTGGGGCAACGTAGAGGTGGAATGCAGAAAGGGGTGATGTAGAGCGGGTGCGGGTGCAGTGGGTTAGTAGTGGGGGCAAGGGTAGAGTCAGGTGAGGTAGAGTGGGGTGGGAATTGAGTAGGTGGCAGTAGAGTTGGTAAGTGAGCACATTTAAAAGTGCATCCTATTTGCAGTGTCGTACTGGGCCCTAAAATTGTCTCAGGCACCAATGAAGAAGTGGCCCACAGTTGCAAATGGCAATTCATTCCTTTTGTGACATTGTATGAATAGTAACCAAGGGGAGTTATTTTATCAAGTGTGATGCAAATTGCACATTTTGAATAATATTTATTCATCAACACAGGTCAAAACAACTAGCCACAGAGTGAATGTACTCATCAAACTGGTCAAAAGGGTGCAGAAAAGTGCCCCACTTTGACCAAAAAAGCTGGCCCACCAGCATTTTGTGTTTTTGATTCGGCCATGGGCCTAATGCCCTATAGGCCAGTCCGAGCCTTTCCCATTTGTGAATTCAGGATGGGCTTTTAAATGTCCAGAAACGCCGACCTATTTGTGTAAATGCACAAAGGGTTGAAAACGGGCACATGAATGGGCGCATCTAGGACGCTCTCTTTCAGATACCCTTTGTGAATTGGGCTACTCCTTCTTTGACAGAAGTGAGGACATCTCCTCACTTGCTCCACAAAATGTTTTGAGAATCTGTCCCATTGCTTCTCTGCTGTCTTCTTTCTGGACAGCGAGAATGCTTAACAAGGGCGGTTGCACCCTTACCAACAGAGTCTGCCCTTATATTGCCATTAGCAACCACACTGTTCACGCACAGGTGCTAAAGGATGATTGGGAAATGAAAAACGTTAACAAGAATACTTACTTGAGACATCTAGGAAGTCATGCTAAATTGCTCAAGTTCGTTTTTTGTGTTGATTATACATCGACACAGAAAAGGGACTTTAGCAGTCCGACATGGTTTCCTTAATGGCTTAAATAAGCATTCACTTTAGTTTTGTTAATTAGAAAGGGGTGTGACTAAGCGATTCTAAGAGAGCCACTTTCTCTTTTGTCTCCCGTGTGGTGTTCAATGCCACGGTGGACTGATGGTTACCAGACAGCATCAGATGCTTTTAACCATAGGCATTGTGCAACAGATGTCCTGATGCATACGAAGGCTGTGAGGTGGAATGCAAAACCTCCCTGGTGATGGCGTAATTGGCGACCTCCTCTTCTCTCCAGACTGTTGAACAGTGACCTACTAAGTGAAGGGAGAGCAGTGTCGGCAGCGGTGGGAGATCTGGAGGCTGTGGTGGGGGCAGAATTGGCTAAAACTGTAGTGCTCTTCAGGGAAACAGGACCCAACAGAAGCCACTTTCCTAGTTTGTCGATCATGCACCTCCCTTCTGCACTGGGGCATGAGAACTGATGCAAGACACATTGAATGGAGGTTCCCCCCATGGCCACCGTTGTTTGAGTCCCTAATGTGGCAGAGTGGAGCGTGAGGTGAGCTAGGTGGCAGCCTTTTTATATAGCTGTATACTTGACTGTGTTACTGCTGGCAGCCATATTGGAGGGTATGAATGGCCGGTTAAAGGAGACAAAGACATATTTGTCTGGTTCCAGAACGCATTCCTTTAAAAAGGTCCCGAAAGAAGATTAAAAAAAGGGTTTGCAGTAAGAAGAAAGGAGGCCCGAGGGCGCGAAAACCCTCCTCCTCTCCATTAAGAATCTCCCTACTGATGTTACTGCTGGGTCAGGGCTTTAAGTGAGCACGGGCTAGCAGGGGGGCCCTGGCAGGCTCAGAAATATGGTTCTGATTTGGGGCCCTAATGGGGCTCACTAACGTCCCCTGGCAGCCCCGGCCGCTAGAGGGCCAGGACTTTTTCCCAAAGCCTGAAGCTCTCACTCATGTGAGAGAGCTTCAGGCTTCAGAACAAAATGCCTTTTCTCCATAATGACGGCGGCGCCACATGCGAGGCACCCCTGTAATGAAGAGATGCCCGTGGGCCAGTGTCACCATTATAGAAGAAAAGTTGAGGCTGCTGGAAGCCGAGGCCTTATTTTTCTAAAGACTGAAGCTCCTGCTCATTCACGGGAGCTTCACGCTTTGGGAAAAGATGCCTCAGTTTCCAGCAGCCTCACATTTTCCGCCTTAATGGTGTTGCTGCCCCTCGCCAAGGGTTCGTTTAGCTGAGAGATGCAGTGATCACCCGGGCGTGATCCCTGCATCTCTTAGCTAAAAGGATGCCTGGCGAGGGGCAGCACCATTATTAAGGTTGAAAATGTGCGGTGCTGTCCCCCGCCAGACAACTCTTTAGGTAATAAATGTAGAGATCAGCACCCTCTCCCCCAAGAGGGACAGGGTGCTGATCTCTATAAAGGGCTGCTTGGTGGTGGAGGCTGCAGCCTATAAAGCCATGCCTCGTCAAGTGGGAGTGGCGTAAGGTGCCATCTGGCGACCCCCAACTGTTATTCCACATGCCCTTGATGAACCCCGGGTCATTTTCCTGTGCCACCTAAGACACTGGGTAAGATTGTTTTAGCTGTTAAAACATGGGAGGATAAACTGGAAACTCTGGCGCTACAGACGAGGAAAAGTGGAAAATAAACGAGTGGGTCCAGAACAGAGGAATTCCACTGGGCCACTCAGCTGGATGAGCGTTGAACCTTTAGGAACTGTGCAAACTGGATGCTAAAATGGAGGTGCTCGTCAATGTGTGGAGGAGTGCTCAGTTGCAGGTGTTATGTGTTCCTCTAAAGATTGGGGTAGGGGAGTTGCTGGTTACATGACTGGAGGAGGTTGTGGCTGACCTATTGGGATCCACGCATGAGGGAGTGCTTCTGATAGTGTCCCATTCCCATAGGCTTGGTGCAAAGTGACCAGAAAAGGAGGGGATGTTGTGTGGTGGTGAATATCCGCCTTGGGTTGATTATGCAGGAGTTACGGCTCTGGGGCGAGTGATCCCCAACTATGGAGATTATTTTCCAATTTCCTGTTGAGAGGTTTGAGCAGCTCTACCTTTGCCTGTTGGTTCGGTCGGACCCGCTCTGGATGGATCATGCTGTCTTCATGTGAGGGCTCGAAGGAACACACCTAGTTTCCATCGGGACGAGCTTTGCTAGTGATATTGAGGCATGCACTTTTTTGAGGATGTTACTTTAAGGTGTTTTAATGCTCGGCCCTCCTTTACTGTGTTTTTCTGTATATCTTCCCAATAAAAGATGTGAAATAAATTACAAATGAATATGCCCCCACATGCTATGTTATGTGATACTGTGCACTGCTAACATTTGCAGGGTCTCCAGCTGCTCACCTGGCTCTGTAAGAAAGTGGATGGGCTACGTTAGTGAGGGAAAGGGAATAGGATAGAGGCTGTACTCTTCTATTGATGTTTGCAGAACCAGGAGAAACTGACGACTGTGCGTGTCGGCTTTCTGAGTGTGCTTGGGTTGTGTGCACTGGGCTTGTTGTGTCCGGAGGTGTAACGTACCATGTTTGAGATGTTTGTTGTTTTTTCTTGTGGTGGAGGTGTGGCTTGTGTGTTTTATTCTTAGTGCTGACTAGTCCTTTGCCGTGTGTGGTACGCACATGGGGGCTTCCGTGAGAGGAGCATGGACCAGGGGGTGGCTAGTAATTAGTGGTTGTTTTATTGTTGGTTCCTTGATCCATGTTGTCCCATGATTGCATTGGCTCTGGGTGTGAGTTATGGGGTGCCTGTTTTTAATGCGTGTCTTGGTGAATTGAATAGCAAAGTTTTTAGTCGTTTTCTGAAGGTTAGGGGACCTTGTGTTGATCTTATTTCCTCTGGTAACAAGTTTCAGACGGTAGAATGCGGTTCCTCCGAATTTCCTTTACTCATAGTGTCGCCTTTCGATTTGGAAATCGTTTCTTGAGCTTAGGTTTCTTGTTGGCTGGTAGCAGTGTATTATGGCTTGCAGAAATTTAGCTCCTTATAATTCTAATTCTAATTGTTATAATTATAATTGTTCTTTTATAACATGCTTAATACCAGTTTCTAAGCGCGAGACTGGGATTCGAACCGGTGTTGCTATGCGTTGTCTCGCTTCCAAGAGAAACCCGTTTCCCCTAAGCTATCCTCCGGGATTGTCCGTGTAGTGCTTTGTGCGTGATGCAGAAGGCTTTGAAGTTAATTTGTTTTTTTCCTGGAAACCAGTGTAGGCTTCTCAGGGTTGGTATGATGTGGTCTCTTCTGTTTAGTCTCAGGAGTAGTCTCGTTGCAGTATTTTGGATGCGTTTGAGTATTTTTGTGAGGCATTCTAGCATTCCAAGGTAGAGGCTGTTTGCGTTGTCTATTCATGATAATACCAGGGAGCTGATTGGAAGAGTTTTCTGTGGGGTGGTGAGGTAGGGGAGTACCCCTATAATTATTCGCAGGAGGTAGAACAATTTCTTAGCTATTGCGTTCACTTGTGGTTCTAGTGATAGTCTTTTGTGCATGAGTATTCCTAGGTTTTTTATCACAGCATATGTGTGCATCACAGTTGCATCACAGTTGCCAAAGGTAATGCAAGCGACATGTGCAGGGGGCGAAAGGGCGATGGCAGCGCTGCATTCAAGCTGCTCAGATCAGCAAGTTTGTACCGGCAAATGCATCCCACGTTCCGACTAACATGATTGGCTGTTCCCTACTCTATGGGTGCCAATTCCAAGTAAGATTTTTTCTATAAATTGTATTAAATAACCAGCGAGAGCTGTAGTTTAATGAAATGGCTTATGTTGAGAGGCTGCTTTTAGATAATGTTTATCTGAGAAATGGATACATATTTTCTTTCTTATTTCATATCCACCTAAGCATTTACCTAAAAAATAGTTTTAGATTGTTTCTCAGTGACCAGGAACAGAAAAGGACATATGCATCTGTGAGTTAGTTGAGTGCTGTTGTCCAATCCACAGGTTCCTTTCAACCTCAGTGCACTCGCACTCAGTAGAGAGTACCCACGGTCCTTCAGTTTGTGTAAAGAAGCACAGGATTGTTTTTTGAAACTACATAATGTTTTGCTGCTGTTGTTTGAAACATTAAACTCATGTTTATTTTGTTGTGGATTGGCTGTGGGTAAGGCCTGTTTTTGCAAGTGTGCATGTGTTATTCTATTTCTGTCTCTTGTTGCTATCTGCCTTTCCTTTGCCCTCTATAGCATGTAAAGAGCATTGTGATGTCATGTCTCTTTTTTCAGCTGTGCTCCATTGTAGGTGTGGCGGGAATTTCCCACGGCAAAGTGAAACGAAGAAAGAAGTACTTCGCCGTTCTCACTCTGTAGAACAATGAGTGCACTTTCACAATTCTCTTTTTCTACTTGGGAAAGGTTGCCCACTTGCAAGCCTCTAGCCCTGGTTGAGACTGAAGCACCAGGTAGCCCCAAGAACAGGCACCCCATACAATATACTTGCCAACATGACCCATTCCAATCTGTAGGTGCTTATCCAGTCCTGCATTTTTCTTTGCATTCTGGGAGTTGCAGTTCCACGTTTCCCATTATAAAACTCAGACTACAAGTCCCAGAATGCAAAGAAAAAACCAGGACTGGATAAGGACCTACAGATTGGAATGGGTCATGTTGGCAAGTATGGTACAATAACATACCAGAGAAAGCTTTCTAACTGGCCACTTGGGCGGTCTATTTAGGAGACCAGTGATAGGGTTCTCTGTAGCTTTGAGCCATGGACCTGTAGAGGAACAGCCGAAATGCCTCTACCGGAAGTCCCGCCCCTATTTTGCCTGTATGTTGGAAGCCAGACTTTGCGACATGCGCAATGCCAGTAATGATGCCTATACAACGAAAAGCCTTTGAGACAAGGTATCCATTGAGAAAGCCCTATACGATGTACCCCTGAAAAGATGACGGTCTCTTGAGGGAGATCCCTGAAGAAGTGTCAGGATGAGTAAAAGAGAAGATGGATGATGTCACATGAAGTAAAGGTGACACACTGAGAAGAATAACTGAAGGAAAGGATGTATAGTCCGTATAGAATCTGATGACAAAGTAAAGAATTGAGAAGACTTCAGGATGCAGAATGAAGATTGCACGTGCGGAGAGCACTGCAGAAAATGCAAGCCATTTTATAACTCTACAGATGCTGTAACGCAAGTAGACTAAGTAATCGTAAAGGCTGGCTATGCGTAGTGAATAGGCAGGTGGTGCCGCCATTATATAGAATCTGGATATTCAATGTCGCAACTTTAGTAAGCCTGGACACAGGAACAGAAAGGCTGGAAGTGTGGCGCAGCAAAATAAAAGCAGAAAATCGAGGAAGGATCGAGAAAGCTGCCTGGCTTGGTGTCAAGGGTTGGGGCAGCCAAGAACTGGTTATCTATTCTTGAAGATACAGAGAACATGAGAAGTGAGACGAGCCCCTGTTAAGGTGCGAGGAAAAGACTGCATGAGTGCCAGATTTTATTCATTTAATACAATTAAATATGAAAAAGGAGCCAGAGCACGGTGTCCTGTCTCATGGGTTAGATGGAAATAGAAACTGGGCAAGTAGCACCAAGACTTGAAGATAAGAACGCGCTTGCACTCCCTTATATTCACAGGAGCAGTGATACTTTGCAAGGCCGAGTTCAAAGACAATTCAAATCGCAGAAGGCATGAGCGATGATAGATGTTGGGTTAATTGGGTGGGGAGACATGGTCAAGTCCACCCGCTGACACCTGGGGAGCCAGTTTACGTGCTGCTAGCGGGTCAAATATTCCAGAAGGGTACAAACGTGCCAACCAATTATCGAGGGCCATATAACGAAGAGCCCTATAGTTTGAGAGGCAATGATGTATTGTGTAGCTAACAAATGTTGAAGATGAGTTGCACTAGGGGTGGGCATGTCTTGTCCACCTGACGATAGAGATCCAATCACAATCCAATCCCTTATAGAAAGTATACTTAGATGTTCCCCTTGAACCAACCACAATCTCACATATGTTTTCTTAGTTTTCCATGTACTATGACGTCACATATGAAACATTTTTTATGAAATACGCTGAGTTGTGCGGAAGGAGACTATACTGTATAACATCAGTTGATGTCCGTTGTAACTCCCTGTTTTAGACAATTGAGATTAAAACAGAGTCTTTTTGCCAATTTCCTAAGTCAGTCTTATTATTTGGTGTAAGAGTTATTCTACATTCCCCTCCATCGTACATGTGCTGCCTCAATTAAAAGGACCATAAAGGGTTCAAGGGTTCACGTGGTAGCATGTCGGATGGTTGGGTAAAAAGACCCATCGATCTGTAAAACTCCAAAGTTTCAGATGATTTTGTGACCTTTGCCATCTAGCCGGAAGGTTGCAGGATCCTGTGGAGAGCTGCCAAATAGAAAACTTGCAAGAAAATCAAGACAGTGGGTAGGGTCCCTCTTTGATGAAATCCCTAACTGGTTTCCACAGGCGCTTTGCGGACGGAAGGCGAAAGTGGTCGATTGAAGGAGAGAGCAGATATCGAAGACTTCTAGCTGAACGAGCGAATGATGAGTAAACTGAGGGGAATGGCAAACTGAGGGGATGGGATTATGGTAATTTAGAACAGTAACGGGAAAAGTAACAGTGAAATTACAAAAGCAACGATAGATTGTTTGTATGTGTAAAGAGAGAAAGAGAAGAGAAAGCCCAAGATTCCTAATCCTAGTCCAATCGGAGTAAAATAGGCTGCGTATCGGACATGTCCGCATTAGGAGATGAACAAAATTCTGTAATCAGGGTATTATTAGGGGCAAGATGATGAGGATGATTACCATGGTTTAATGTAAAAGAGTCGACTAGTTTGTCTGTTTGTGTATTTTGTGTTGAAAAGGGTGTCGAGGAGCGACATGAATAAATTATGTAACATGGAAGTTAATATAAGAAGCTACTACCTTTCGAGGGCAATTGTTGGCGCCTACATAGAGGTAGGCTGAGATTATTGAAAAATAGAGGTTTTGAGCGGTGACTGTTGGATCACGCTCATATGTGTTATTTTTCATAAAAGTATCTGTGTAAGCACTGGCAAGTATTGACAGTCAATTGAGACTCGTCACAATGCGAGATATTACTCATCTGATGCATTTATGATAAACATTGCCAAAACATATACCCATGTTCAAACAGGGAATTGTGGAGTGGGTAAAGGGCACAGCAGATCAAATGTTCATGCCATGGACACAAGGGGGTTCACTGACAAAGCGGTATGGCAGCACATACTTGCACGCTGCGTACACGGGGAAGAAATTGGAAAAGAAGTTAGCTATTTTAGAGCTTTGAAAAATGTACCAGGAAGAGAGAGAGGATCCGCCACCAGAGGAATGGATGCTTAACCAGTGCAAGGGGGAAGGTGTCGAGCCTCCTGCTCCCCTCACCTCGTGATTATATCCGTTAAAGGAACTAAAAGCGGCAACAGTGTATAGCAATCCGATATACGAACCGCCTGCCTATGGCAGTGACGATAGCCCCGAAGAAACCAAGAGAAAGGAGGAGATCTTTAAGTTCTTGCAGAGCAAGGAGGGGAAAAGTGTCAGGATTAGTCAGGCGAGTACAAAGGCAGCGAATATGGCAAGGGAAATGTGCACTAAATCACACAGTGAAGAGCTTCAAATTAAACTACGTGCACACAGGAACAACGACTCATGTATGCTAGAACCCAGGAGTGCAAATAGAGTGTGACAACAAAACCAATATATGAAAAGGGATGTGGGGTAAGCACCTGACCGCGAGGAAAGTCGGCAAGCGCCTTACCCCCAATTGCTGTTACAGGTACTGACAGCGCTAAACCCACGTGGAGGGCAAGCAATGACAGGATCTGTGAACTAACACTCTTGATGGTATTAAATAAGGGAACTAAAGAACTGTACTCACGAGGACGAGATAAACCTCTTGAATGTCAGCTAGCCCACGAATCCTGTTGATGAAACTGGGACCCCGAAAGGCTAGAACAGCAATGGGAGGAAAACTAAATACCTAAGTTGGAATAGTGATTACAAATTAGTGAGGAAAACATAAGCATTCACACAGGAGCTAGCTACAACCGCACACCACACCTAATAATCAAATGGGAAATAAATGCAGAAGTGCAATGGAAAACATGGAATGGATCCCAATAGAAAGTAAGGATCAGGAGCAGGGAAAAACGAAATAACCAATGCAAACTTCTCCCTACCCCTCCAAGGAAAAGACAGGAAGCTAATCTAAGAGGAAGGCTAAGGCATACGGGTTTACAGCAGCAAAGGACAGAGTCAAAGAAATATAGAACACAGACAAACTGGGCTGCATCTAAAAGGGGAAAGCACTGAGAAATGCTGCCTGCAAACAGAGGAAGACAAAAAGGGAATCAAGGGAGCAGAAATCAATTAGCGCATGAATCCGAGATTCAGGGCGGAGGAACAAGAAAACAGGAACTAGGAACTAGGTACAAAGGCAAGGAACAAGGAACAAGGGACTAGTCACAACAGGAACACTGCAAACGATGACCAGCGCTGGACTGAAGTAAGACTGAGGCTTTTAAAGCTGCTTAACGAGCACACGCCTCAGGTGTGCTGATTGCTGCACCTGCAGCCACAGCTGTTACCTATCCTCCACCCAACCTTGTCCTGCAAGGGTGGAGGTGGAGCAGTGGGCCAGGCATTCTGGGAAGCATAGTCATTTGGTTAAAGAAGCATGCTGGCTGCCAAAAACCTGGAATGGATCCGGAAGGGAAGTAGCTTGAAAAATAGGGATTTAGCGCTCCCAATTCATCACAGCACTGTAGCATAAGGTTCGGAGGAAAGGTCCAGTAGGGAATAAACCCCAAATCATGCCCCCAAGTGGTGGGAACGGGAGCGAAGGGAGCAATTTGTGACAAAAAGTGAGCAATTGAATGTAGCAACAGACATAGAATGAGAGATTAAGATATGGAAAGGAGAGAAGGATGAAGTTGATGGGGTAGCGCTCATACAGAACAACTGGATGGGAAGACAGATATTACTCAAGCTAGATGGGAAAAGTGTTGAGGAAGTCAGACAAAGGGAAGATCAAGCCCAACAGGATAGAAAATACAGGGAACGAGAAAAAATATTAAAAGAGGATGAACACAAAAGAAAGAGCAGACAGCGGCAAGAACAGATGTACCAGGAAGAGCAGCAAAAAAGGAAGAAAGGGCAGGCGAGCAAAAAAAGTATGACAACAGGCAGAGAGCAATCGAAGAAAGGGATAGACAAGAAACTAAAAGAGAAGAAGAGGAAGAGCAGAAATTAAGGGATAAATGAATACAGAGTCAAAAGGAAGAAGAACAAAGAGAGGAGAAAATTCAAGAAGAGGAAAGAGTTAGATGGGAAGCGAGAAAGCGAATAGAATTAGACGAAGAGTTGGAACGAAAAAGGAGACAGCGGGAGCGTGATAGGATCGCTAAGGCCTATCAAGACTTAAGAGAAAGTAGCAAATCGGGAAGCCGAGGGAAGGGAGATCAATCTCTGGTCTTCCAATCACAAAGCAAAGAAATTGATCCACTCAGCCTCGCGCATAGAGCCTTGTCCTTAGACAGACTAACCTTAGATAAGGGTGAAGGGGACGAGAGTCATACTAGTTGGGGACTAAACATGTTAGATGAGGAAAGGGAATCCTTCCGTGTGGAAGAGGGATGAAGGGCATGCACCCCAAGAGAAGTCTGCAGACAGACAAGGAAGTGAGATGGTCTGATGTAGAACAACCTAAAGATAGGATGCCAGATCCCATAGCATATCCAGAGCCTCTCAAAGGATGATCGTACAGCGAGAAGGGAGAGTCACCACCATATGTGAACAGATTAAGGTCATTGCCAGGCAGAAGATGATCAGGAACCATTGTCCCCACTATGGATAGGCAGACGATGGGACCCGATTGCGGGTTGGGATTCATGCAGTTTCCTTTATTGGAAAAAGGAGGAGCAAGACCACAGTATATTCCGTGGCTCCAGATGGATAAGGATAATTTAAGATGCAAACTCCCTAGTTTAATGGCGGGTGTGAAAGAATGGATTTATGAGTTTGAAAAAAAATGACAGGGGCAAATACTTTGGCAATAGGGGGCATTAAGGGACTCCTAGCAGCCATTCTTGGGGAAAGAGCTAATGATATTTGGATGAAAACAGGTTATTCAAGTGTCATGGCACAAAACACAGCGCAGGATGGAGCACCATTTAATAGAGCAGATGTCTGTAGATCTCCCAGGGTGCGATATCCTGACAGGGCAGCAATTATGACACGTAGGATGAAAGAAGACGAAGATCCGCTTGCTTACATTCAAGACATTCAGGAATGCTGGACTCTTGAAACTCACGAGCCATGGGGAAAACAGTGGCAGTATTTTACCACATTTTATGTCAGGGGTTGCCCGATCAGGTACAGAGGCAACTCAAGAAACTAGTGGGAATGGAAGCAAAGCCATGGGCAGAAATACAGTTGACTATAGTTTATCAATGTCGGCTGTTACAGGAGAAGAATAGAGAGAAGATGCTAGAAAACCTGAGGAAGCCAAGTTAGTTCAGAAAGAATTGTCAAAATATGCCATAGAAGGGGTGGTATTGACAAGCGAATAAGGACTGGGAATACAGCAAGCAGTGGGTACATCACAGGCAAATAATCAGCCCCTGATGGACCAAGGATGGAATGGGTTTTTTTTACCAAGAGGCATAGGAATGGGATATAGTGGAAGGGGTGGTTTTCAGAATAATCACGGTGGGTTTCAGAATACGCAAAATGGTAATCAAAAAAGTGGAAAGAGGATTCAATCAAGGGGGACTAGTCAGAAGGGCCCCTCCTATATGTTGGACATGTGGGATGACAGGGCACATTGTGCGCATATGCAAAAGCCAAGGGTATGTACAAAATGGCCAATTCTCAAGAGCGGCATCAGCTTATCCTCCAAGCTAGGGAAGGGCTCACCCAAGATCAGACAATGTATTGGGCACAAGCGCTGGAAATACAACAGGCACAGCAACCACAACAAGTACCATTGAATCCACTGAAAGGGCAGTCGCAGCATGCACCCGCAAATAGAGGACAATTATTGACGCCTAGAATAGGGGGTGTCACTGTGGTGGGAGGGAATCCTTTCACAGTTATGGGGGTATACCCACAATAGGACAGCTCACAGGGTGACTTAATGTGTTCAGTACTATCAGTGACACCAGACCCCCAAGAAGAACCAAGAGTTGTTCTGACGATAGGAGGCAAATCTTTTTCTTTTTTAGTAAACACTGGTGCAACTCGCTCAAGTATACGAAAGGGACAATACCCAATGTTGGGAACTGCCTTGAATGCTCAGGGATTCTCTGGAGCTACGAGTCGAGTTCCTTTTACTAACAAATTACCAGTCTCCATAGGAGAATGTGACATGTCTGTTCCTTATTGTATTCACTACAGGCACTGGTTAATATTTTGGGAAGAGATTTAATAACAAAACTTAACATGATTATTTATTTGACTGATGAAGGCATAGTGTGCTCCACTCATGGGATAAATTATATGAATGTGGGCAAATGTATATTGGAATTTACAGGGCAAATGGCTCTGTGAGGGGTGTCAATGGAACCAGAAGTTTTTCTTTATGGGGTGAGCATTCTGTTAACATGGCTACCTGGCTTAGTGGTAAGGACTATGAGAATACACAACACATTTTTATTTAGTCCACATATACCTATGGATGAAGAGGGGGGACAGACTATTCCCCTAGAGTTAGATTTAGCCGAAGTACGAGGGAAAAGGCAATGCTCGAAGGAACAGATGACGAGGGTAGGCCATGGAGAACAGTGATTGCAATTGGGGAAGGGTGCAGACTGACTGACGTCACTGACATTGACATGTTTAGAGATGATCCATCAGATGATGAAACAGCATTTTCTATGAGTATTACATATTGGATTAGAATAGAGAAAAGAGAGATCCCACAGCGAATCTCGATAATGCAGCAGCGTCCAGAATCTTTTGATGAAAACTTGGAAAATGTGCCAAGCGCTTTATGGTCTACAGGTCCCTATGATGTAGGTCTAAAACTGAAGCCAGGAGCAATTTTACCTTGAGCAAGACAGTACCCCATGTCTCGAGAGGCGGATGAAGGTATTTTTAAAAACTATTTCAGCACTGATGGAACATGGTATACTGGTGAAGTCAGAATCATCGTGCAACACCAAAGTGTACCCTGTGAAAAAATCAAAGGGGGGGTTGTGGAGATTTATACAAGACATGCGACTGATTAACCAGATTGTAGAGGCAGAGTTTCCTTTAGTTCCTAATCCCGCGACGATACTATGCAGCATCCCAGTAGAAGTGCAATATTTCATGGTGATTGATTTAAAAAATGCATTTTTCTCAATCCCATTGCACAAGGACTCGCAAGACTTAACTTAATTTACATTTCGCCAAATCCAACTGAAACATACTCATTTGCTTCAAGGGTTCTGTGAGTCCCCATCGATCTTTAGTAGAGTCCTCCAAATGGACCTAAGCAATATTGATTTGAAAAGATGACATTTTGATTTGTAGCACAACAGAAGATGAGTGCAGGCAAGACTTGATTCAGTTAATGACTATCCTGGCAGACAAGGAATACAGAAGTGTTGTACATAGGCCAGTTAATCTCAAATGAGGGAAAGAGGGTTAAACTGAAAGACCTGAGGCAATCATGAAAACAGCAAAAGAGCACACTGTAAAGCAGATGCAAAAGTGTTTGGGATTATGGAACTACATTAGAGCATGGGTGTTTGACTATAGTTCATACACAAAACCCCTTTTGCAGGCTCTAAAGAAAGCACAGGTGAATAGGGAGAACATAGAATGGAATGAGGAAATGGAGGAAGGATTTGAAGAGTTAAAGAAAGCAATTTGTACAGCTCCCCTTTTAGGAATTCTCAGTTATGCTGAGGAGTTTTTCTTGTTTTCACATACAAATTGGACATTCATGACAGCAGTGCTTACACAGAGGACTACATTAGGATATACACCTCTGACATATTATAGTGGGATTCTAGATCCAGTAATGAAAGGACAATTTCCTTGCAAACAGTCATTGGCAGCAGCCACGTTCCCAATTGAGAAATGTTGCAGTATTGTGATAGTTATTCTATGACGCTTTTTGTAGAGCATGCTTTATTTGCCATCTTGGGGAAACCCAACGGTACATTAACATCTCACAGAGCTTCTGCATATGAGGTAGTAATATCGAATCCAGCGATTAAAATAGTCAGATATAAAATAATGAGCCCTGCCACATTTGTAGCTGAGCCCGTGGCAGAGGGCAAGCATGTGCATGAATGCACACATTATATAGAGTTTTACGATGACATACCACGTGTAAAGGAAAATGCATTGTCTGGAGGGGAGATTCTCTTTATTGATGGTTCTTCAAAAATCGATCAAACAAGTGGAGAAAGACATTCTGGCGTAGTTGTAGTTGTAGTGAGGCATAGAGAAGTAGCATAGTACCACCATGATGGCACCAATCCATATTATATTTTGCCACAACCATTTCTACTGGGGCAGAGTTCAAACATTTCATTTAAGTACTCAAACTTGCTTGGATCTGTGACGAAGCACAAGGCCCGGGGAGGGCCAGTTATAATCTGGTTAGGGAGATGCAGATGTTGCCTATTGGTCTTCCTGAGGGTAATTCTAAGAGGGAGGATCACTTGGGAGGGGATGACCCCTTTGTGATGCAGAACAACAAACCGGGAGAGCCATGGGATCCCCAAATTAATTTCCGATTCCATCCCACTCTTTTCCTCCCATGGATCTGAGAATCCCTTTCTTTAGAGTAGACCCTTTACACTCATTACCCATGACTGTGACGACGGAGAGTAGAGGTTACCTACATGGAGATGACTCTCCAAGGACTGATACGCAAAAGAAGAGCTGATAATGAGGAGTCCTTCACTGGGACAAAGTGAGCAGACTAGCTGCTTTGAAACAATCAATTCCATGAGGGGCATAACAAAACAGATGGATATTACCGGGAGAGAAGTCCAGGCCAGAGGAATCGCAGAAGATGCCAGACCTCTTAGGAGAGTAGGAGAAGAAATGTGAAGGAAACAGAACGGCCTGGAGCTGGATGGCGACAAGAAACGAGGACAGCAGGCGAGCGGACTAGTGCTGAAGGTGGTCCCGAGGTCAGGAAGGCAAGAGAGGCACCCAGAGGAACCAGGATCAGTCCCTGAGACATGCAGAGATGCTGCAACATCAAAACCGGTTATCGAAGGCTCCAGGGTCCCGTAAAGGTTGAGCAGAGCAGGGACTAGTCATAGGCCATCACCTACCTGATAATAAGGTATGCGATTGGTCCTGGAAATGCTGGGGAGCCTAACAGGCAGTGGCAGCCGGGGGAAAAAGACAAGAACCCAGCATACAGGCTGTGGGACCCTTATATCGACACTAACAAAGCGTTAAAGCAATTGGTGGTAGAAAGTAGTACTTAGCAGGGAAGTAGACCAAGTTCACCCAGAAGTAACATTGTGAAATATATGCCAGTCCGGGACTCATACTCAGAAACTGAGAAGTGCATCATTGGGGCATCTTCATCATCACAGTACCTGGAACAGGATCAACCCAGGACACTGTGCACAGGAGAAGGAAGCCGGGGGGACTCTGAAAGCCAGGGGGACTAAATCATATGCTTGGCAGAAGAGTAAACCAATCCCTTACAAAGTGATATTGTGAGTCTGGGATTCACACCCATATGAACACTAAGTGGATGTTTTGAGAACCCGGCAATTGGAAAGCCACATTTTAAAAACCCTATCCTTGGTGGGAAAAAGGTACCAAGTTGGTAGGACAAAGGATAATTGAGTTAAAGGAACTGGTTGTTTGTGAAAAACATGAGCACATTTGCCTAGCGAAATAAAGGCTTAGAAGTCCAAAGAACGGATAAAGAAAGACAAGAAAGACTCTAGGGGAAAGGATCATGGCCCCTAACTTTCAAGTCTGCTATTTGTTATGATATGATATGATATTTTATTTATATTGCACCTACACACAAGTGTTTCAAGGCGCAACGAGGCAAGGGAGGGGAACAAGAGGGAGCAAGACAGCTATGTTACAAGGCCCAGTGACATTGAGATTGCACAAGTGCAGGGGAGATGGAAGGGGAGAAGTGCCAGGGAAAGGGGAGGAGGAGCAAGTGCAGGACATAGGATTAGACAATGAAAAACAAGAAGTGCAGCCAGCAGGTGGCAGTGCAAGGGGGGGACATTGTTAATTTCAAGAGACTTGGAACGTTTCGATTACTAGGAACTACATTGAACACTCTTGGTTTAGAAGAAGACTATCCGTGCAAAGTCAAGTTATGTTGTTAGTGTTAGGGACAGAAGTAGGATTGAGACACAATAGTGACTGACTTCATGATTTATGGAATCCTGACTATTTCACTAGTTTGTTTTGAAGGAGGGAACCCCCTCTTAGAGTTAGGCATAGTAAAACCTTTTTCCAACCTTTTCGTCTTCAGTAAAAGCCTATACCCCAAAACATGTCACCACTGTGTCCGAGCCTTACTTCTGAACCCTTACAGATCCCATCATAGAAATGAAGCCATGCCCACCTGACTTGGCATCATGTCTGTACCACTTAAGACCCTAACATACGCTGCAATTCAAAGCACAATGCGCCTGCAAGTCTCCTTCCTGCAACACTTTTGCGATGCTGCTATTCTCTGTGGGATCATAGCCCTGGCTATCTGTGAAATAAAGGAGCAGAGCACCCTGATCCCGCTGATACTGTAGTGTCACACTGCTGGCTGAGTTTCCAAATTAGGCCTTCGGTGTCCCCTCCTTCTTGGGCGCCCCATGTCCTGCATCAGCTGTCCCAAGCTCCGAAAGTTCCCCTGGAAGGGTTTTGAATGTTTCTAGAACTCTGCAAAAGACAAAGGGGACCTCTTTTCCCTGTGCTGCAGTCCCACTCCATGGTGGTCTCATCTCACCTCTATAGCCCAGCTTGGTCAGGATACAGTGTGCAAAGTTTACTAATGAAAATATCCCCATTATTAAACCTCCCACAGCTCTGAGTTGACAGCGATTGAGGCCTCCTTAATTTAACAGCCTTCATTGATTTTCAGGGCTGCTCATTTTAAACCTGTTAGCATAAGACCTTTCTCCCAATATCATTTCAAAATCGTAGTGCTGCTACTAGTGGTGCATTCAACTAATTCGTTTTTTGGATTTATGTACTTTGGCATTTGCATTATGTAGTGGGATTTTGAACAATTTAGACGCTATGCTAGGAATTCACAACTGCTGGAGTATTCTTACACTATTGGAGTTTAATATTACTGACACTAAGGGTAGTGCTGCTAGGAATTCACAACTGCTGCAGCATTCTCACACTATGGGAGTTTAATATCACTTAGACTTAGGGCAGTGCTGCTAGGAATTCACAACTGCTGCAGCATTCTTACACTATTGGAGTTTAATATTACGGACACGGAGAGTAGTGCTGCTAGGAATTCACAACTGCTGCAGCATTCTCACACTGTGGGAGTTTAATATCACTTAGACTTAGGGCAGTGCTGCTAGGAATTCACAACTGCTGCAGCATTCTTACACTATTGGAGTTTAACATTACTGAAATGGAGGGTAGTGCTGCTAGGAATTCACAACTGCTGCAGCATTCTTACACTATTGGAGTTTAACATTACTGAAATGGAGGGTAGTGCTGCTAGGAATTCACAACTGCTGCAGCATTTTCACACTATTGGAGTTTAATATTACTGACACTAAGGGTAGTGCTGCTAGGAATTTACAAATGCTGCAGAATTCTCATACTATTGGAGACAAATAGCACTTACACGGAGGACGGTGCCAGAGGAAGCTCACACTGCTGGGGCTCAGTACCACTAACAGGCAATGCTCTCTCTAAGGTGTGTGGATGGGCCATCACCCACCTTGCCTCTCCCCGTGCAGACCTTCTCTTTCTCAGTGCACATGATTTGACTGTAAACAAACTAGAACTGAACTACATATCAGTTCCTTGACCTAGAAGGACCAGGCCTCAGAGCTGCATTACCTAGATATGAAGGAAACCACCACTCTTTCTGCACTGTCCAGAAATTGCAGGAATGATGCACTCTCTATGGCAAACAAACCAACTGCTGTGGAGCCTTTGTTTTGGGACACAAGTGTCCCTTGTAACTCTCTAACTGCAGCACAGAAGTTCAGGGGTCTAGGACATATCTCTTGGGCAATTTTCAATTATGACCCATATCTACTACATTATTATTATGGTATTTATTAAGCACGGGCCTAGCTTTGAGAAGCAACGGAGCACTTTACAGAGGTACAACAATACAGATACAAAAAAGAGTGCTTTACAGAGGTATACAACAGTACACCGAGCATCCAAAGGCACAGAAACTGCTCTTCTGAACACCTGTGAAGAACTACTTGCATCTCTGGACTCCAACTCCACATCTGTCTTTATCCTCTTCATCGCTCCTCTGAGTTTGACACAGTTAACCATTCCATCCTCATATAAAGGCTCAACGATACACTTGGTATCTCGGAACGGGCACTGGATTGGCTGTCCTCTTTCCTCTCTAAGCGTTCTTCCCAAGTCATCCTGGGCAACTTCTCCTCTCCTTCTTTCATCTCCACTTGTGGTGTCCCTCAGGGCTCTATACTCTCCCCCTGGCTCTTCAACATCTACCCTGCTCTCCTTGCACGCCTCTTCTCCTCCTTCTCATCCAACTTCCAGTGTCACACAGATGATGCACAGCTCTTCTTAAAATTCCCTGCTGACCCTCTTGCATCCTTCAATCATCCCTGACTGCCTATCTGACATCCATTCCTGGTGCACCTCCAAAGTTCTCTGTCTCTACATCTGTAAAACGGAGATCATTTCCATTGGGACCCCTGCTCCCTCCTTCTTCTTTTCACTCTGGCCTTTCTCCTTGGACTCTCCCTCTGCGCTTTCAACTGAAGCCAGAAACCTTGGAGCCATCTTTGACTCCTCTCTTTCCTTCCTCCCTCACACTCTCAGGACATTTCCAAGAAGTCCAACTATCAGCGCTTCCATCTCAAAGGAATTCTACCTTTTCTTACTTTCCCTCAGAGGCTCATTGTGACTCAAACCCTTGTTCTCTCTAGACTTGACAACTGTAACAGCCTCCTCCTGAACCTTCCTTCTTCCACTCTCTGAACCCTCCAGCCTATCCAGAATAGGGCAGCAAGACTAATCCTGGGCCTTAAGCCAAGGGACTGCATCTCTCCTGCCCTAAAAAGTCTTCACTGGCTCCCGGTTGTTGCACAGATTAAATTGAAATCCATCTACATAATCCAGAAGGCTGTCTGGGCCCAAGGACCACACTATCTTCAACTGTATCTCTCTAAATACTCTCCCCTTAGACCACTTCGCTCCAACTCCTTGTGTGTCAAGCGTTTTGCTAAGCAGAGGGCAGGGGGTCAATCACTTTCCTCTGTGGGCTCCCTCTTTGGCAACAGCCTCCCCCTCCCTCTGTGACTTGAGCAGGATCTTCTCAAATACCGGAAGCTCCTTAGACTTTCCTCTTTTCCTCCTCCTTCACCCTGTCTCTCCTCTGCTAATTTCACAGTTGCTGAATCGGTATCCTTGGCCCTTATGCATCTTCTGGGCCTTGTCCTTCCACACCAGTTCTTCCCAGCTCCTGTCTTTCCACCACACTTTGCATCTGCATACCCTCCGCTCTGGAGACTCGCACTTACACCTCTTGCGGCCCAGGCCGTGTAGCACTCAACATTCTAGCACTTCGTCCTGGCTCACCCACGGGCTCGTACTCCCCAGCACTTACCCCCTCTTCCCTCTTCCTTTCTGCACTTGCACGTTCTGAATTCTCACATGGCATAGTAGGTTTGTCAACCCTTTCTTCTCCCCCCTCTGCTCCTAATATTGTGTGCAATGTTGTAATTTGTACTTGCCACCGTTCCTCCCTGCCCTGTGGGTGCTTTGAAACAGTGTATTCTTATTGAATAAGCGCCTAAAAAGCAAACAATAAATACAAAAAAAAAAAATACAGATAAACAGCGGGGAGGGGTAGGATACATAGGGGCACTGAGGAGGGGTACAGCTGTACAGTGTGGCAGGGAGAAGAGGGGCAGCGGTGTCTACAAATCGACCCCAAGAATTATTGCAATTCTGTTTTTTCTCCTTTCAACATTGCAGCCCTGTGTGTTGAACTGTAATTTCAAATGTGGGCGTGCATATCACATGCATGTTTCATTATGTGGGTTACTTTTTCAGAGATGTATAATGCCTCTTCTCTATCTGATCAGATTTCACCTATTCAATTAAGCAAACTGTTCTTTAGCAGACAAACCTCAAAGCGATGCACATCTGAAGATTTAGACTAGGGAATGTTAAGCCACGTTGTTCCTCTAAGATCTAGGCCCAGAGGTAAGGTTACCAGATGGCTCAGATCATCGGAGACACCATGCTCCTGCCCAGAGTTTTTCCTTATCCATTAATTGCATTCTGGGATTTGTAGTCTTGATTCACTTCAACTGAATAAAAGGGATTCAAAGTAAAGTATAAGCAAGGCGCAGAAATGGTATACTGTGTCCCGAGTGACATGGAGTTATCTGGTAACAGGTCCGGACTAGTCTATAGGGCAATAGGCCCATGGCCGAACCAAAAACACAAAATGCTAATGTGGGTGAGTTTTGTTGATCAAAGTGGGCCACTTTTTTAGCTTATTTGGGCCAGTTTGATAGGTTAATTCACTCTGTGGCTAGTCGTTTTTACCAGTGTTGCTGAATACATATTCTTTAACATGCACAATTTGCATCACACTTCATCAGAATCTCCCCCTTGGGCACTATTCATCAAACAGTGTCTTAAAAGGAATGAATAGCCATTTGCAACTGTGGGCCAATTTTTCATTCGTGCCCAAGACAATTTTATGGCCCAGTCCGACCCTTCTCTGGTAACCTTCCCATGTGTGCTTAAATGCATGGATCCAATTGCAGCTGCAATGGAGGCCCTGTGAGTGCTTTCTCGGCCTTGTGGGATGCTTGATTCAAGCAAGACGCAAGGTTGATGTAGGGAAGGTTTTGAATTAATCAATCACATTGCTCTGGGCAGTCCTTCAGGCAATCGTTTTTTTGGCCTGCTCTGCTATTCAAAAAGGGGAAAGCCCATACGCAAATGAGGCTTGGTCCCACCTCAAAAGGGACAGTGCAGCTGAACTGGTAGGCCGCTTCACTTCTGCACGAGACTTCAAGCATCCCCAGACATGTTTTAGCCTCATTGGGTGTTATCAGTGATGTGTAGCCTGAGTATCTAGTCACAACAGGATCGGAACCATGCCTGGGCATCCGTGTCCCACTCAGAGTGACATAAGCAAAGCTGGAGGTTGATGGCGGGAAGGTATTGAATTAATCATAACCACAGGCGTTGCTAAGGGCAATCCTGTAGATTATCATTAAAACAATTATTATTTTTATTTTCTGTTATATTCATTATAAAGCTTTTTTTTTACCACACCAATCACTGTGATATGAGTGTGTTACTTACGCTCCAAAACCTTTTAATATTATTTGTGGTCTCTACAAATAGACTTGATAAGGCCGCCCTTCTTTGAACTTTGCCTCTTCCTGAAAAGTCTTTTTGCTTGCAAAAACATATGTGACATATGGGAAGCATTTGTTCCTATTGAATAATGTTCACATTTGCATATGTTGTGATGTGTTTTTGTGATTTCCCTTAATATGTGCTATTTTGTAGGACGTTCGTACGGACTATGAGATATAGCGTGTGCGTTATCTTTGCAAAATGAAACTGATTATTTGGGAACTCATTTTGTATTGTGGTTGGAATGTAGTAATAACATCATCGACTAGTTTTGTTAATACCAGTTGTTAGACATTAGGGATCCTGTTGTTGTTTTGTAGGTATACAATATACCTAGAAAAGAAGAGGGGAGCACTAAGGACACTCACCATGCGTGTATGTACACAACAGTTTTATGGCAATGCCTTCAGGGGCCTTTCTGAGGCCAGTGATCCATAGCATTTTAGACAAACTTTACAGAGAGCGCTTTATTCTGTCCATTTGTTGTCACCTGACCAGGTATGCCATTGACTCTGTATGCTAATTGCTCTATTTGTCTGATGTGATGCATGCTTGGGAAACAGTGATGCAGGACAGCCCACAGCCTGTGACGCAGTCTCTGGATGGGCGTGGCTCCCTGCAAGTTGACTATTCTGTTAATTCCTTTGCATACAAAGGGCTGGTGCATGAACCCTTGGGAGCTGGCGCTTGGGCATTGCGCTTTGTTTCAGTCGAGTGAGAGCAAGTGAGCAAAGGGGGCAGAGGCGGTGCTATGCAGGAGGACTTCATGGGTTTTCTCCCAAAAGCCCTTCATGAGGGCCCGCGTACAGCTGCCCAGGTCCTTTAAAAGATTTCCAAAAGTACAAGCAGTGTGTACATTTTGATAGCAGCTTCCGAGCAACACGACCCTGCATGCAGGTGTGATACACACTGAACTACACTTCACTTTAGTTACTTGCTTTCTGAGCATATGTAGGTCTGATAATGTTTAGTCCCTTTCCATAGCTGCAACATACAGGTTCTTTGCCATGTGTGTGTGTGTGCAAGCAGAGGGTTGTCCTGTTTTGTCCTGGAACCTATGTGATCCAGCCTGGTGAAAGTTCCAAGAGAACCACTACAGGTGTTCTGCAAATGTTTTCTGCCTGTCCCGCCAGAGTACCTTGTTTTGAGTGGGAGTCACAATGTAATTGTTAATCTAATGTGAAATAGTTCAAGAGTGTAATAAGCAGAGCAAAGTGTTGCTTGAAAACCTTAATGGATCGTACCCACCCCCATTGCACCCGCCCAGCCTACCTCCATGAAAGTGCCTGCCCGGCCCACCAATGCCAGATTGCCCACACCCAGCTCACTGCCATGAAACGTTCCCCGTTGCTAACAGTACCATACCAACTTTACAGATGCTCACTCTCTCTCACTCCCCCCCGGCCTCCCAAAATGTCCTAGCCTTCACTATTGGTATAGGACGCAGTACCTATAGCAACAATCCACCCAAACCTAATACAGCTTTGCCTTGCCCATTGCCATTTCTAGCCTTCACAAACAAGCCCACGTCTAAAACACCTAATCACCCCAAATCTGAACTCACGCACAACGCTCAGGTATCCCCAGCAAGCACCTACACAGCACTTATCACAGTCCTGACAACACTTCCACTACCAAAGCCTGCGATGGACACGCACGCTCCATTCGACTTAGATCTAGAACCTATCACGTTAATGATCACCAACTCCCCTCCACAGTACCCTCTCTAGTCACCCACAAACTCAAAAGACTTGCCACTCACACCTCCTCCTTGCCCCTCACAGTCTGCCAGGTCCCACATCTCCCATAGTACCCTAACACTCCTGAACCGTCACCACTACATAATTACGAACACCAGCCATTGACGATTTTGGCGAGCGTAGTCACTCAACCAACCTCTTCTAACCCTACATCTCCCTCAAGCCTTTTGGAGAGATTCCCATCTCCTCTTGAACCACATAAAACACTAAAATGTGCCCTCATTAATGCCCGCTCCCAAGGAGCACACACTGTTGACATCCACGACCTCCTACTAGACCACCAATTGGATATATTAGCCATTACAGAATCCTGGTTGCACCTGGCTACAGTCCCCACCCTTGCGCTTGCATTCCCTCCTGAATACACCATCCTCAGGGCTGACCGTCTTGACTCCATAGGTGGGGGAGTGCACACATTGCAAAAGCCTCTTTACAAATCAGATCCACACCCATACGAGCCATTCTAGGTTCTAAGTCATCCTGCCCTAAACATCCCACTCCTTATCACTCCACTCCTGAAGCCTTCAATCAGGTTTATAATTTTGGGCAACATTAACCTCGGCTTCAATGATCCAGATGATCCTTCATCCAATGCCCTCGCCACTGCCCTGGATGATATGAACTTCAACCAACTAGTCAATATGCCCACTCATAACAAAGGCCGAATCCCAGACTGGATTCTGACCTCCAAAACCAGCATCACCATTTCTGCTATCACAGAAATCCCCACATCAGATCACTTCTTCATCAACTTGGAGCTAGGTATTACCAACCTGCTCATTGTAGGGCCTCCCTCTCCCAATCCCATCTTGGCCAGAAATACAGGCAACCTAACACTGGATTGTCACAATCCTACAGCACATGCCCCACTCAGCACAGCTACACCAATGCGCGTCCACACAACATTTACAGCTTCTAGCACTCTTGCCTGCAACTCACGTGAGACTGCCATGCACTCCTTACTGAAAAGAAACCCAAACCCCACAAGCCTGCAAACATTTGGTTTGATAAAGAACTCATTAACCTACGTCGTGCGAAAAGAGCCCTCGAACATTTGTATAAAAATAAGCCGTCCACTCCCAACGGCAAAGCCCTAGAGACAGCCTCCGAAACCTACAAAGCAGTGGGTTTGATCACAGCACTCACCACCAGCTTTCAAAACTGCCATCCAGCCCACCCCCAAATGTTTGAGGCTGGCTCCAGGCCTGAGCATTACCCACTGAAACTACCTTGGATGGAAACAAGATCAACTGCGTTATGCGCAACATTTTCACTGCACACACTTCTCACAGTGAAATAACTCTTAAGTTACCAGTCTATGGGCCTCATCATGAGTTGGGCGGTAACACCGGCGCTATTAGCGCCGGCGTTTATAGCCCTACCGCCAAACCCCCCGGCGCTAATAGCGCCCGATCAAGGGTTTGGCAGAACGGGTATTGCCCATTCCCCACTGAGCCCATTTGGGAATTCCCCATTCCCCATTGGGCTCAATGGGGAATTTTTGCGCTCTTACAGTGCGAAATTTCGGCTCTAAGCTGGGGGGAAATCTGCCAAACCTGTGATTTGGCAGACCCATAAATGCGGCGGTAATAGTGCTACCGCCGCATTTAAGGGTTACCGCCAAACTCGTGATGCGGCCCTATGTAAGAAAAGCAGCTCTCTCCCTCCCTTAGATGATCTGCAAACATCCAGGACGCTGACGCGGGTACACACAGTATTCTAATATGTTTTGCTCGATAGGGGCTGTGCTGTCGTTTATAACAAGCAGAATATTTATAGTTATCTAGCAATAAAACACACAGCTTCTGGGCACAGGGCCAACATATTATACACGTTCTTCTGGGCACCGTGACAGCAAAAATAATGGGCTTGCTTCAAAACTCAAACTTGCCCAACTAAAAACACATATCGACTTATTCAAATAGTCTACAGACTGATTAAACTATGATTTGAATACTTTATGGCAGTGTTTTGGAATTTTATGTGACGGAATTAAACCTTTATATGCACCAATGAAAACATGATTTCAGTCGCACACAGGGACAGATCAAAGTTTAATATGGACAGGTTAAACCTTCATAAGGACTCATTAAAATGTTACTGTTGAGGCGAGGGGTGTGGCGCAGGAGCACGCGGCGATTGATCAGCTAAGAACGAGGCTTAATGTTAGAGCCTCTGTATTTACACTAGTATCAGAAGGAGGGACACTTATGGGGTGATGACATGGACATGATTTGAACATTTATATTCAGGGTCCAGTTTACTCAACAGCAAAACCAACACTCACCCCCAGGGCCATTTTAAGCACTTTTGGGGCCTGGGGCACGGACACCTTTGGGGACCCCCTCCACTGAACCAAAGGAATTAAGAGATCCAAAATATAATTTTGCCCCCCCACACACATTGCTATCACAACCCATAGCTTGAAATGCTGTCTTGCAGTAATAAAAATAAGCATGGGTACTCCCTTTCAGTGCCACTGACCTCTTCAATCTCGCTGTAATCCGAATGATAAACCAGCAGCATTTCAAGGCAAGCATTAGCAGCCCACAACAAGGGTACTTGTGTTCTAGTTTAGGTGCAGGACTCTTTTCATCAATGGCTGCCGCAAGGAAGGAATACGAGCCATAGCATCCCTCCCAGAATGCAAATCTGTTTAAGCATAGTTACAGGAGACTAATTGGAAGCAAGGAGAAAGCTGCCCATACCATGGCATAGACAGTGAATGCAGATCAGAAGCTACTTGGAAGTTGTCGATATCCAGACAGACTTACATTAGAAGAGGGACATGGTTTTCAAGTGGTGTTACCATTAGAGAAAAAGCAAAAACAAAGAGGTGATGGCTGGAAGGCTTGGCATGAATCCTAACCTCTTGCATTGCTCGGGGCAACCCTCTAGACCATCGGTCTTCACCTGCCAAGCCATTACAAAAGGGGAAAGACCATATGCAAATCAGTCTTGGTCCCACACCAAAAGGGGCAGTCCAGCCCGAACTGCTTGGTTACATTTCTTGTGCACAAGACCACAAGCATCCCCAAACAAGTTTCGTCCTTGTTGGGCTTCATCAGTGAGGAGTAGCTTGGGTCTCTAGGCCCAGCAGGCACTGGACTCACGTCTGGGCATACCCATCCCATTCGGGATGACAAAAGCAAAAACAAAGATGTGATGGCTCGAAGGTTTGCTATTAGAGAACAAAGAAACAAGTGGCTGTGGTGTGAACTATATCAAGCCTCACTATTAATATAATAGTATATAATATAAAAGCCAGTGAAACCACGGGTGATGCTTTTTGAAGATAATATCATGAGAACAAAATCACTCTGTATAGTGACATTTTGAAAGGATTAGGGAATGGTAATTTGTAAAGGTTAGGCAATATTAGATTAAACTAGGTGCCCAGGATCACACATTGGTTAAGTGGTGATGCTAGCATTTGTGCCCACTGTGCAATTGCTGCACTTTAGTAGTTTCTTTTCCAGTCTTTACCATGAAATTAAATAATCCCATTGTATAGAACTGACTAGGAAAGCACACAAACCACATAAGTGAATATGACCATTTTTTAAAAATAAAATGGTAACACCCAATAACATTGCAGACCATTACTGCAAATTCGTTTTCATAATATTTTTTTTCATCATTTTCAGCGAGCTAAGGCGTTGGTTGTCCCTGCATTTATTTTGGTTGAAATTTGTTAAACAGATTTAGAGGAAAACGAATTTGCAGTAACGGTTTCAATGTTTTCACTTAGATAACATTTTGTAATGGTTAATGGTATAGAAGCATATTATTGAATTTGGAATGATTCTAGCTTCATGGTCTCCATCAGGAAGGGAATTATATAAGTACCAGCATTCTAATTGATGTGATCTTAACAGATTTAATGTGGGTTTCTCCTTTGCAGTTTAAACCTTTAAATACTCCAAAAACACAGGCTTGTGAAATTGTTATTCCTAAATGTGCAGAAAAACCTTTGAATTGCACAATAAAGCAAACTGGATTTTGTGTCAAATGGGCAGACCTTAAAAATCCATTTCATGCAGCTGTGCCTGGAATGTATGTTCTCATTGCCATTCCAAATACTTTAATTAAGCTGCACCCATAATACATGCCAGCATTCTGAGTGTAAATCACTCAGGTAGTGCGTTCAGAAGCTTTGCCAGCATGATCACTGTAAATCACCCTCATTAAGCAGCAGTCTCCATCGATGCTGGTGTGATCATTCACAATATCACTTTCATGAAGCTGTGGCCACAATCTATGCAGATATCTTCAGTGTAAATCACCCTCATTAAGCTGCAGTCTCAATCTATGCTGGTATGATCATTCAAAATCACTTTCATAAAGCTGTGGCCACCATCTATGCAAGTATGTTCACTGTAAATCACGTTCATGAAGCTGTGCCCACTATCAATGACAGTGTGGTCACATTAAATCACTTTCATCAAGATTCAGGCACAGTGTGTGCCAGAATTTCCCAAACAGTGTTTTCATTGCATTGAACACACAAAAAAGTCTACATTGTCACTCTAAATGTGAAATAATGAAAAATGAGAACGATTACCCCACTCTAGATCCGCTTAATTTTGGTCAGTGCACCACCTTTTCATTACCACTGAATCAGTTGATAGATGTCACATGTTATCTCCAATATATTACCATTAAAACAAATGTTATTTATGTTCTTATACAACAACATAAAACCAATTAAGATTATGCATGTGCCTTTTTCCCAAGGCATATTTTTACAAAACAGAACTTCAACAACTTTATAAAGATGTTCAGATATTTTACCAAAAGTGGGGTTAGTACTTGACACAGATCTTTTACACGCTATATTCTGGCTACCTGGCAATTTCACAAAAGAAATATGACATTATATTCTGATCTATTCAGGTCACAGTGGTCTTTCTCACATAGAGGCCTTTCTTCTGATCTCTAATTAACCAAAGTGTTCTATTGCAAAACCTGTAGGAATGTCTACATATGTTCCGGCATTCAACGAGTATATTAGATGCTATCCCTGGCGTCTTTTGTTGATGTTATCGCCATCTTCAGGACAAATATAGTTCTTGTAAACTTTGCGTAAAAAATCAGAGGAACCCCTTGGGTGTCATTGTCTCTCAAACACTATAATACAAAAACATAAACTACATTTAAAATCAGTTAATTAAAAAGGAGAGCATGTGTATGGCTCCTATAGTATCAGCCTACTGTGGGAACTGACATGTTTTTCAAACAGTCGTATTTTAGCTTCTTACTTCTTGCAATTTACTACTTCTTTTATTCTTGCAGCTATAATTTCTTATATGCGGTGAGAGGTCACTTCTTATTCCCTGCAACAAGCAATGAGTTGCATGTATCCTAATGTTCATGATCATATCAATTGTGTATTGTTTTTACATTTTATTTGCATTGTGCCAACCTGTTTTTATAGGGCCATATTGCGGCATGGCCTTCTTTGTTCAGTGTTACACTGGTTGCTGGGCTTTTTCTTGTCTTATGCCATCAGTCGTGCTGAAACAATTATTTTAAAACCAAATATTTTAAAAGAAGAACACATTTACTCTCTCTCAGCCTAGTTAATGCTAGTTGTTCTATAGCTGCTTTGTAGTCATTCAAGAGGATGATGTCATCAAGCCTCATCTATTATTGCAATCATTTTAAAAGCGTCATGATTCTTTATTGTCCTCAACTATAGAGGTGTGTTATTCTCTGCTCCGTTGTTAGTTTCTTAGCTGCAAACGGCTATCGTTTTTTCAATTTTCATCTAACTATCCATATGGACAAATGCCCCAGTATATTTCATCCCGTTCACTTGACTTCCCCTATCTCATTTAGCTCTTTGAAATCTGTATTTAATGCTTCCATTCGTGCTCTTTGCTTGCTTGGTCCTCGTGATTCTATTTCTTCTTCCTTGACTAATCTTGGATGGCTCTCTTTTCATCTCTGTTTACAATTAAAAATGTTGTGTTTAGTTTTTAAAGCCCTCCATGGTCTTGCTCCTCCTAATCTTTCCTCCCCTGTTGCATTTTACCTACCTTCTTGCTCACTTTGTTCTGCTTCTAATCACCTCCTTTTAGTTCTCTGTCCCTCCTGTGATCAACCTTGTTTTCAGTCTTTCTCGCTCTTAGCACCTCTAAACTGGAATACTCTCCCACTTTCTCTTTGTTTTACCACTGTTTATTCATTCTTTCGGGTCCCTCTACGGTTCTATCTTCTCTCGCCTGGTTAATAAGGGTCACTACAACCACAGGCATTTTCTGTGTTCTAAATGGTAATTTCATGATTTGTACTGTGCTTGTTCGTATGTCCAGCGCTTTGCTGTAAGGCACGCTATACAACCAAATAAAATACAAAAATACAAAAAATAGAAAAGTTCAGTTTTGTGACCAAGTTCCAGTTTATAATGTTATTTCTACTCCAACAGACTTCCAGTTGGCTTTCAATGACCAGTTCAACTAGACAACAAGTATTTATCTTTTTACCAATAGCAAAGAATCCAACATAACTTCTTTTCCTTTGGGAATCATAACACTTTCACAATCTGTCGGTATCCACAGCAATGTTTTTGTCAGGATGCTTCCACACAATATCAACAGCAAAGTTTTATCAGGATTATTTCACAACAGTTCACAAAGCACATTTAGTGTTTTTGCCACTACTTCTTCTTCTTAATAACTCGTAACCACACCATAGTACTTTAATTATTTATTCCTGCTCCACTAACCTGCCAGGGCTACCACTACATGGTCTCTACTCTGGTACGCAGCCTGGAAGAGATAAAGAAACCTCCTAACACTACTGCAAGTAATTCTGTGGTATTACCATTTGGTAAAGTCTTTCACTTACAACATTAACAATTTACTACTTCTTCTCGGAAGACATAATACACCTAGGTGCTATTTGTCACACCCTCGTGATTGCCACATGCAATGCAGGTTATGTTTCTCTCCTCCTGAGTACTTCCTATCGGGAGGGCTTCTCTCCTGCCACTCTTGTTTCCCACTTTCACATCAAACAGTTGTTGACAATGGCTCTCTAGCACACTTGCTCTTCTTTGGTTTGACAATGCGTGTTGGGGTCTCTTCCAACTTTAGCCTCTTCTTCACTCTGGCAACAAAGGTTATAATTAACTTGCTTCAGCTTTGCCCTCTCTTGGCTTTGGTAATCCAGGTTTTACTTAACCTGTTCGAATGTTGCCCTCTCCTGGCTTTGACAATGGTGGTGATAATTTGTTTGCCTTAGTATTGCCCTTTCTTGACTTTGGCAATTATAGTTTTTATTAATAGGCTTTCTTGGCAATAACGCTTGCTTTCAGGATAACAATTACAATCTTTTCCTTCTTGTCTGCTCAAATACTTCTTATCGCACCATTTCAACTGCTTTACATCAATTTGGTATTCAAAATAAACACTACAGACCAGCGGGCAACGACGGAGCGTACTGGGGTTACCTACTCTTGGTAAACTCACCAGTTGCTGCATACAGGTAAGCTCGCTCCCCTGCCACAGTGCTTTCTGCCTTCTCTGCTGCCTCCCGCATGTCAAACTCCTCTGGGATGTGTATTAGATTTATCACTACTTTATATTTTTCCTTTTTGTGGTACTGGGACCTATGCACTCTGTTTTAAGTGGTCAGATAGAGCTAGCTAGAAAGGATTGGGTCTAGTTTGTACTAATAATTGGAATGATTCTTTATCTTTAGCTTTAAAACCAAAACAAATTTTCTTTTCTGTTTGTGTATAAATGACATTGTTTGTTTGTATATCCTCAGTCCTACTTGTTGCATAAGATAGAAGGCTGATTCCTTTTGTTCTCTGTATCTTACATCAATCATGTAAAGGTGTAATTGACCATTTCATGGGTCCACTATTATGTAAGAATTTGCAATGAATAGCAAGCTTTAGGTGGGGCTTTATTATTGTTTTGTTATTGAATAATTTCATCGGTATAATTTGTAACACAGTTGCATATATGTTTGTAGGACCCATGGGCTTACTGAATAAATAAATAATCTATTTTTGTATGCGCTAGTGTGTGCCTCCATACAGATTTATTCAAATAGAATTCATGATAGCCACATGCTCTAGTAAGGGAGTGGCTTTAGTAAATCAAAATCATAATTGGTTCATTTAAGGGACTACCCTGTGTGTGATGAAACTCCTCTGGTCCGCTTCCCACAACCCACACCGGTTGGGGAAGGAGCAGTCCTTGCTCCAGAAGCACTATTGTGCTCGTCTGCCACCGGAGCCCAAGTCTTTGGCAGGGGGAAGCTTTTTTCTCTAACGCTTCCCACCGCACAACCTCTGCATACGTGGCCATCAGGGGAAAAGCTTTCCACAACAACGCTTCCCGCCACACACCCTCTGCATACAAGGTTCTCAGGATAAGAGGCCCTCTCAGAACCGGCATCTGCTCTGTAACTAGTGACAGCCCCGGCGTTTCTGCGGGAGCTCCTGCTGCTGCCACTGCAATCTGGCGTCATGGTAATCACTCCACCCTCTGCCTCTTCTGCTGCTTCTTCTCCTGGCCTGCATCTGAGGGGGTTTTATGTACTCAATCGTCCCTCCCGGGTGTGGGTCATTAGAATCATTAGACTGCACATTGCAGTCCAATCCCTCTGAGTCACAGTACTATTGTTAGTATGTGTCAAACTCTGCGCCTTTTGTTGGGTGCTATCTTTTGTAAAATCAAGTAAATACCTGCTTCCCAAAGGTACACCCTGTTTGTGGTAATTAAAAAAGAACACACCCAATGTGAATGAAGGAAGACATTATTCCAGTGCCTTTTCACTTTAAATTGAGGGCCATCTCCATGTTCTTGTTGGCTGATATCCATTAAATGAGGCGACTACTACCTGTTTGCTTTACCTGCGCAATATTTCTCCATACAGTTGAACCATTTGCACCACTGTTGAAAGAAGCAGTGCAGCTTTTTGGCATCAGTTATTTTAGTTGAATACATTTGAGTTCCATTTAATTTAATAATGTTATGCCATTCTATATAGATCATTATACCATTATATATATATATATATATATATATATATATATATATATATATATATATATATATATATATATATATATATATATATATATATATATATATATATATATATATATATATATATATACATATTGCTACACTTATTAGGCTATACTATCCAATGTTAGGTTCCATCAGGCTACATGAGGTCATGCTAGGACAGGGCTTCATCTTTGGAGCCTCACAATGTTGTCAGTTGCCCTGGACTGGCCTTCTGACTGCCCACTGACTTCTAACTTCTAACAGACATTCCAAAGACAACAGCATTCAGTCTTACATGGAGTAATGATACAATGTGGTTTGATACACACTTTCATTCACAATTGACACATTTTACCCGCAGCATTAGCATGATGGGAGGCAGACTTCTTCTTGCTGCCAATTCAGTATGCTCAGCTGCCAACAATATTGAGCTATTGACCATTTGCAAATAATATAAATGCACCGAATGCTGGCCATTCTGCAATGTCTAGGCCAATGCTGTAGCTTATTGTGCAATAAATTAGCGCCACAGATTCCAGAACCATTCCTCTATCTGAAGCTCCCCCATCAACAACTCTGATCGGAGTCCACAGATACACACCACAGTACTCAAGAGTTGTGGGTCCCTAGAGGCAAGGTCCAGTTAAACCAAAATGTTGAGTCACATTGGTTTAACCATAGGGGCTCAGAAAGTGTGATTAAGGTTTGCGTAGTTAAACTTGAAAACTGTGTGGGGAAGAGATTTTATTCTTAGAATGGATGTTGGGTTATCCAATGTTCTCTTTGACCAACTTGAGGACCTGACTGGACACATTTTGCAGCCGTTAATGAAGGATGCTTGGGTTTGTGCGAAGGGCCTGCAATGTTCTGCCTGTCTTTTTGAATGGGGGATGCGATCATCCACGATAGACTAGTTTTGTCTTTCTTTGGGGTTATGGGAAAGGATAGTAGGGTTTGAAGTGGTGACTCACCCCTGTAGCGATCATAACCCAATTAGCTTGGAACTAAGGGCCGTGGTCGGCGGGGGAGGCTGCTCGTCCAACGATCCCCCCGTACGGTGAAAGCGGAGGATGTTTCTAACAGGAGACTCAATTGGGCTAAAATTCGGGATTCCAAGTTGCACTATAACATTCTGGCAGGGAAAATCCCTGAACTATTTCTAATTCTGGAATATATCACAAACTCAGAGTTGGTTGTGGAATGCTTTGTAAATATGCTGGGGGCATTGAAAAAGGGATTTGTGGTGGAGTGCAAGAGGAAGGCGAAGCTAAAGGAGAGGGAATGGTTTGACGAGGTCTGTAGCTCGGCGAAAAAACTATAATTGAAGGCATTAAAATCACTGTGTCGCTCTAGGAGGGGGGCATTCAGGCGAGAGCCAATTATAGCCCTGTTTTGGGGAAGAGGAAGTTAGTGCTTCAAGAGGTAGCATGGGAAGAGTTTTTAGAGGCATCTTGGTCAAATAACTCCAAAGTATTCTGTGAAAATGTGAATGGGGGCCCTACCAATAAAGCAAGGAAAGATCCAGGGGCACCAAGGTGGAAGCAGCAGTTTGGGTGGAGTACTTCACTACCCTGTTTGGAGACAGAGCCCTATCTGAGGGGCCTAGGAGCAGTCGCAGCTCACTGGACTTTAAGTTAAAGGAGATCTCTTTGGCCATTAATACTCAGGCTCCTTACCAGGCCCGAGGCCCTGATTCTATCCCCTCGGATTTGTTAGAAGACCAACCCAATCTATGGATGCAAGTCCTGACAGCAGCATTTAATGCTTGTTTAGATTCTGGCCATTTCCCGCCCTCATGGAAATCTGCCACCATTGTCCCCATTTTTAAAAAAGGGGTTCCGGTAGCCCTATGTCCTATAGATGTACATCCCTTCTGGATACTTCTTTCAAAATATTGGGAGGGTGTTGTTGGGCTATATAGAGACCTGGCTGTTGGAAGGAACGGTACTCTCAGATATACAGTTTGGCTTTTATCCAGGAGTGGGAACAATCAAACAGGGTTTGAACATATATCTATTGATTTCGAACTCTGTGTTCTGCAGAGGTGGGGGGGGGGGCAGTGTATCTGGCTTTCATGCACCTGAGCACGGCCTTTGACAAAGTGGATAGATCAAAGTTATGGGCACTGCTCGGGTCCATGGGTTGTCCAGAGGCAATTTTAATGGTACTGCAGGAACTGCACAGGGACAATTGGGCAAGTGTGTGTAGTGGACCAGGGGGGAAGTGCACTACACATTTTGATGTTGGACTCAGTGTCCATCAGGGTTGTGTTTTGGCCCCCCATTCTGTTCACTTTGTACATCAACAGGCTCTTGAAAGCCCCGGTACAGATGGGGGACTATCCGAGCTGGGGGGGGGGGGGCAGGGCCTTTCCGGTTCTGGCTTACGCTGACGATACGGTGCTAATGGCCAGAACCCCTAGGGCCCTCCAGATTTTGATCAATGCCTATGCAGCCTTTCTGAATAATTGGGGGCTGAAAATCAATACCTCAAAATCAGTGGTAAGAGTCCGGTAAAGAGGCGCCCGATGGTCAGTAATGGGGCTGTCATTCCTAGAGTTAAGGAATTTGATTATCTCGGCCTCAGATTCTCAGAGATAGTCACGGGTCGAGATCATGTTAAGAAACAATCCCTGAAGATGAGCCAATACGTTGGGGGATTTTTCATTTTTTGTCCCGTTGTAAGGGACAACCTTTGAAACAGGTTCTGAAGTTCTATGCTGTGCAGACCAGAGCTGCAAAATTGTATGGAGCACCTCTGTGGGGCTACATGAAGGCATCTGAGATACAGGCTAAGGAGAACTGGTTTCTCAGATGGCTCCTGGGACTCACAGTTTCCACCCACAGTGTCTCAGTACATACGGAACTGGGGGTGGATATTTGGGAGGACCAGTGGATGTCAGCACTGAATACTTTTTGGCTGAGCCTATGATCCAATGATCATGCTACTCTATGCAAGTTCATTATTAGAACCATTATGGAGAGGCCAAATTGGCATAAAATCCCTTAGTTGGCATTTATTCATGAATCAATGTCCAAGGGTAACTGCTTGGTCGTTTGCCCTCGAAATAGTCTGTTGGCTTCAGGGCAAATGAATCATTATAAGCGTCTTCTTAATCGAGTGGTGATTGAGAAGAGGGAAGATAGGGAATTTGCCACCATTTCTGATAGAGATCACGCTGTGATTAGCAGGGTGAATGAAATCCAACCATACCTTCTCCTAAACCAGAAAAAGGGAGATTGGTGGTTGATTACGTGTGCAAGTTTTGACAGCTTGCTGTTGAGGGGAAACACAGTGGAGTGGCACATGTACTCTAATACAGCCAGTTGCCCAGCACGTGGAGCTGCCATAGAGGATTTGAAGCACTTTTTATTATTTTGACCATCCTGTAATGATGTCAGAAGGTACACAATGTTATTTATTTATTTATTCATTTGTTACACGCCCAGACCCTAGGGTATCACGGTGTGGTTACAGACAGCTTAGTACATGGTGAAACATTTGAGGGCAACACATTTGACAATATTTAAACACAGAAGACAATATTCATGCAAGGCATAGGTAATCAGTATATACAATGTGGAGACGGTCACATAGGTGTCCGTTCAGCAGTGTGCTAGTATTGTTTGAATAACCATGTCTTTAATTGTTTCTTGAATCCAGGGAAGGAGGTCTCTAATTTGCAGTTGATAGGGAGGGAGTTCCAGTGTTTGGGAGCTAGGACCTGGAAACTACTGCCTCCTGCTCTGGTGTAATTGTACCAGGGTACCACAAGGAGATGACTGTCATTAGATCTCAGAGTTCTAACATTTTCTTTTTTCTGAAGGGTGTTGTTCAGATATACGGGAGCTTTTTTAGCCAGGCACTTATGCGCAATGCAAAGAGATTTAAAGATTATCCTACCTAATCTTAGAGATATGTTCATGTTTTTTATACCCAATGCTGCCCTTAGGGCTTTGTTTTGCAAGAGTTGTAACTTGTTGAGGTTGGTGTTGGAGGTTCCTAGTTGAAGAACATTACAATAATCCACTTTTGATAGTACCAGGGCTCTGGCCAAGGTAAGACAATTGGCCTGTGTCAAGAATTGTCGACTTAATGCAATCAATTTGGCTGTGTATGCTATGGATGATGACAGGGGGTTGATATATTTAGTCATATTGAGGTTCGCGTCGAGGTAGACACCTAGTGTTTATACCTGCTTAAGGACTGGGATCAGAGATCCATCTATATTAATGGATTTGTAATCCTAATGGAGGGTTGCTATTTTGGATGGTGATCCAACGATGAGAATATTTGTCTTCTCATCGTTGAGACAGAGGCTATTTAGCGCCATCCAGTTTTGGATGATAGCATATATTTTGTTGATGAGATAGTATCCTGGGCATAGTTTCCTGTGATGGGTATGAGGATCTGGGTGTCATCTGCGAAGTTGGTGTAGATGACACCCATGTCGTCGAGGGCAGAGAAGAGGAGTTTAGTATAGACGTTATAGAGTGTCAGTGAGAGGCACGAGCCCTGAGGTACTCCTAATGGTACTGATATGGGATCAGCAGCTTCCTTTCCTATGGTGCAGAGTTTGCCTTTGTCCCTAATGTTATCCATCTGGCTTTTTAGGTCCAAAAGGGCAGTTTCTGTGCTGTGATTGGGCCTAAAGCCTGATTGTCTGGTTCCTAGGAGTTGGTTCTGTTCAAGATGAGATTGGATCTGAGTGTATGCTATTTTATCTATGAATTTGAGTAAGAATGGCACTGTTGTTATTGGTCGATAATTAGTAGGTACCGAGGGGTCTGAAGTGTTTCTTTTTAGGAGGGGGTGACCCAAGCATTTTTGATGTTAACAGTAATAGTAATAATGGGACAGAAATAGTGTTAAAAGAGGAGTTGATAAAATTAGTCAGAGTAGGGGTGAGTGTGGAGGCACAGGCTTTCACTAGTTTGGCTGGCACGCTATCTTCTTTGCAATTGGAGGCTTTTAGTTTTGAAATGGTGTCATGGTGAAATGGTGAAATGATAAGAGCATTAGCGTATCAGATGGCAGCGAGTCTGAGCTGCTGCACTCACAGGGACTGAATCTCTGAAGTTATGAGTTGTGTTTGAAGATGAGATTGCCTTTGACTAAGACTGTGCCTTGGGTGCGTGCTACCTTAGAGTTTTCGGTATTTTCTATTGCATGGGTGCTTCCCCTCGTCGTCCGAGGTAGCCATGATACAGTAGTCCATCCAAGGGAGCAATGCTTGATTAGATGCTCTGCTAACACTGTTGAGCTCGCTACTGGTCAACACCGTAGCAGTTTGGTTACTGTTTGCAAACATAGCAGTCTTCGTCTCTGGCCTATATGGCCCCTTATTCTGCTCACACGCGGGATAGCTTTGTGAATATATCTTGAGCGGGGATGTGTTTCTAATGGTTCCGATGATGTATCCACTCCAGCGATCTGCCCATGTGTCTATGAAGTGAGGCAGTGAGCTCAAATGGGGTAAATGTCTATTGCTAACCTTGCTGTTGGGTTGTTATGGGACACTGACTTCCCAGACACAGAGGTGACTTCAGCTGCCCTTGACTTTGCCGCCGGGTTTTTTACCACCCTGGGGGATATGTTGCCTGCTGAGCACACCTATTCGCTTGACCCAGGTTGTCTTGCGTTTTCTAACGTGAGCTTACACCAACATGCTCCTTGAAAATAAATTCCTGCATTTTATTTCAGGCTAGATTTTTACCAAAAAGAGTTTACCATTAAAATGAAATCTATTAAAAAAAGGAACACCCATAGGTCATATATCGGTGTAATTTCCAAAATGGTGACGGAGAGTGACTACCCCACTCCCCTAGGACCTCAACCAGTTTTGCAATCCTTGTTTTACCTTAGACGTTCTCAGACACATCAGATATTGTTTGCAATAGGGATACATAATTCTGGTGCAATCTCAAATAAAGAAGAGATTGCTGGTTACTTCTTACTTTTACAATAGTAAATGTAATATGTAATTTCGCTTGTGAAGTCACAGCAAGTGCTCCAGTATCTCTATTTTCTGGCGATGACGTGTCTCCTTTAATGGCAAAAAGGGAACTGTGATGCTTAAGATCTGATTGTCTGTATTTTGCGCATTTCATTGGCTGGATTTACTGTGGATGGAGACACATGCACCACCTACCAGAGACCCCAATGAAACAGAGCCACAGACCTGTACCACAGTGCTGGTCACAAAGCCCTGCCGTGCCGTGCTGACACCCTCACACTAACCCGAAATCCCTGCGGTGCCAGGTTGCTCTCGATAGCCAAGGAAGCCAGATGGCCCCCAACCTACACAAAATGGAGGTCCAATGTTGAGACATGAAATCAACCTTCCTGTACTTTCACATTGCTCTTTGTATTCAACAATCACTGTAATCTTAGTTATCTTTGTGATGATATATTTCAATTATAGTCAAAAGCTATAAGGCTACAACAACAAAAAACAGAATAAGATTTTACCCCAAATAAAAGATAATATCCGTTCACTTCAGTGCATGTTCATTTCGGATATTTTCAATCCATGAAACCATCAAAACAATTTTAAACAATTGATACAAAATACTTTAACCCAAAATAGACGCATCAAGATCTAACATATAACCACATCAAACAGAGAAATATATACACAGATAATATAAATGTGTGAGAATTCTCTGCCCCTTCTCTCTCTCTCTCTCTCCCTCCCCCCCTCTTTTCCCACGCACCCCCCTCTCTCTCTCTCTCTCTCTCTCATATTTTTCAGTCTGGTAACCTCCTCTTGAGTAATCAACATCATAATATTATGTTGTATTCTGCCAGGTGCTAAACTTTGTCTGCACAATTGCAGCATTGTTTAATGTTTTAGGTAAATACACATAGCTCGCTCACCTCTCTGAGCCATGAAACCAAGTTATCAGTTCGACATGAAGAGAAATCTCCAAGTAACTACGTGAGACCACCAAATTCAGTACATTGTCTTAAAAGGAAGCCATGCTGGACGATCGCCACCAAAATTGTTCCGTAAAATTGTTGTGGCACAGAGTCAAAAGTTCTATTTCCCAGATAGTATGGCGGGCCACTTTTGAGTTTGCAAACTTGCCACCTTGCACATCCAATTTGCACCTCTGTGCCTCCCTCTGCCTCCCCACTGCACCTCTTGGTCGCCCCAGATCCCAACAGCCTCCCAAGAATAATGTCACTTCATTTATACACGAAAAGAGAACAATGTTTTAACATATTGCAATGCCCTGCCGGTGCCCACCAAGCCCCAGTAGGGCAGGGGACATGTTTTAGGGCCATGTGAGCCATGGCAGGACCCTGATCTTCTTCATGGGTCCTAATTGTAACCCCTGAGTGACTTTTAACTTCCCCAGACGAATCTCCAGAACATTTCTAAAGGTTTGTGAGAGCAAAAAACACACCACATTCAGGTGATTCGGCAGGTCATCGAACCTGTTCACCCAGGACTAGTAAAACGCCTCAAAAGCCACTATTGAATGAGGCTCACACTTAACTTTAATAATTTGCTTTATAAGCACCCTTATGACGTGGCTAATGGTCCCCAATCACTTCCAGCGAGGTGCCAAGGAGTCTAAGGGACAATGTGACAATTCCAGGCACCTGGACCAGATCTGGCAGTGAAGGCAGGGTGATGCTTGAGGACCCCGACTTTCAGTGGCTTGCTGAAACACTGTGGTGGCACCGGAGTGCAGCACAACCACATGGCGGTCAAAGCCCCATTACAGGTGTACATTAACAGTGTGTGAAGCATGCACGTTCTCCTTCCAAAACGTCTGCTATGCCTTGTTCCCATTTCAGGATGTTGGTGTGCTAGCCCTGGGTTCTAATGCCTCCTGGTCCTGTAGAGTTGTGCACTGTACTAGCCTCTATATGTCATTGGCCGGCACTTCTAGTTAAGCGGCCGGTGATGAGAGAGACCTGCATGTGCCCTGAGTGATCAAACATACTATGGGAGACTCCAGGGAGAATCCAGGGTGTTTGATAAAGCATCAGGGAGGTTATCCCTGGTAATAATAACCTCTAAATATAACAAAACCTCCTGCACTGCTAGTACAGGCGAAATAAATAGATAACATCGAGGAGGAATCAATCTACCTTTGACTATTTATTCATCAGTTTTAAGTCCAATAAAGTGCTGTAGCATACATCTCCCAAAATTATCAACACGAATGACATCAAATTCAAACATTTAAAACCCTAACAGTAAAACAGACTCCGAAGTGCAAAGTGCAATACCAAGGTCTTACTGTGCTTGTGTAAACCTCTAATTATAAACACCTCCACCGTTAATGTACAAATCATGCAGCTAAACGCTAGACCGTGTAGGGACCTAGCGTTACTTCATGTGCCCAACATGTTTCATTCCTTGAAATCATACTATATCTGTGGAACTTCATCAGGGGATTATAGATCTTTCAGTAAACCGTGGTGATATAGCTACTGGCAAACATCTGAGTTTGTCAGCTTTAAGCAGCACTATGCTACTGGGAGCCTTACAATCTATTGACCCTCTTATGGGATCAAATCTTACACGTGTACCCAATCAGGGTTGTACAATCTTAACCCATCAATTGATTATTAATGGAAATTCAGCCTTATACTGTTTCCAGCGTGACTTATCCAGGCCATTTATTTCGGCCCTACACTATGGAGTGGTATGCAACCACTTGATTGTAGCTATCCGGTCCTTACTGTGAATAAAAATAAGCAAACACCTGTAAGATACACTCTCTAGATTCTCTTGTCTGTTATATGTTGTTGTGTCTTCATGTTTTACACTTTTGAAAAATCCCTTTCACACACAATTAACCTCTTCTATTAGTTGTATGAAACCTGTAACACAGATAGAGATGCCATTACTAGCTTGCTATTCTTAAGTTCTCACATTTTCATTGCATCTGATCGTGCTGCCACTACTTCAGGTTACCTCTGAGTGATGCCAACTCTTTGAGGGAGGACTCTTCCCTCTAGACTTCTATTTGCTACAAACCATCCCAGAGTCTTCTGCGGCATTGGCAGCCTTCCTCTCTTGTTCCTTAACGGGTCAAGGAAAGTGACACCAAGGAAAGATTGTTCCTTTCTCAGTTCAGATTTAAAGAATGTGTGAACAAGAGTCATCATGATAAATAGAATCTTAAATATCCATTAGGGGTCTGTTGGACACAAAATACGGCTTGTGGTAAATTGCTACTCTGCCAAAAATACTCTTCTACCAGGCAGTCATTTTGATGGTATCAAGGCTTGAGTCCTAAAAAAAAGTGGGGGACTCTGGTTATGAAGTGGGGAGAGACGTCCCAGGCAGTCAACGTAAACTGAAAGATATTTGCATATTTAATTTTAAGCCGTCTTTTCCAACTCAAGAAAGTCCATGGGAAAAATAGGGATTTCCCAAGAGTACATGACTATGCTGAACTGTATTTAGGCTACACACCTCTCTCAATTTTGCCTTGTTTTGCCATTAACAATCTGTGGTAGTCTGCAGAATGTTCCTTTTGTTACCTACTGCATTTCCCTTGACCAAATACCCTTCCAGTTTTTCTTCTACATCCTCATTCTGTTGGTTCTAGGTTTGCCCCACCCCCACATCCACCTTTCCACACCAGTTATCTTGTGATCACAGGGGCGGGCAGACATACCTCACTGCACTAACAACACTCACGGCAAATGGGAATTTGGAAGGATCTCGTTGCTAAGATTGCAGGCAGTCAAAGGCATCATTTTCTTCGTTCTGACCTGGTTCCATTCTACTCCCTCCTTTCCCTTCTACAGAATAAATCAAGATATTAGTGAACTGCATGTATCTAGTTCGCTGGTCGTCTGTAGACCCTATGCTTCTTATTGCTAGCAAAGAAATTTAAAGGGATGGTTCTTGGGAATGTTTCTAAAAGGTTGGTATGGATTTAAAGATCATAACAAGTGGGGAAGCTTGTTAAATAGCTTGGCCCTTGGACAAAACAGCCTGCAGAGCCGCATGGACGAAAGAGGCAACTGGACTTGTAGAAAAAGCTACTGCCTTGATGAGCGAAGGCTCTATTTGTTTGGTAGGGCCAATTTTGATTCTGGAGATAGTTGGGGGTTGACCTGTTGCAATACTCATAAATGAAAAGAAAAGCATGTCAAGCCAGTGCTTCCTGTGTCTTTCAGCAAAGATCCAATGTCCCGTCACCAATTGTAGGCCAGAGTTTAAACCCCTTTGGACTTTAGTCAGATTCTTGGCTAACACCAAGGCTCAGGGGACGTACCCTGGAGCCACAGGTATTAAGCCAACCCCATTTTTCAGAAGAGTTAACCAAAGCAAGATGATCTTCACCGTGTGAATGATTTGAAGCTCGAGCGATACGGCTTTGCCATTGAACAAACCAAAGTTTTGGCTCCATTTAATTGCAACCAGCTTTGCCTTTATGTTTTTCTATGAACCTGGCACTCCATTAAATTGCCATACTGAGCAGATACTCAAGTCACTATGACCACAAATCTATGTGGATCACAGCATGAAATCATTGTAGGATTGATGGTGTGACTCCTTTGTGTTGTCCATCAGAAGTCGGAAGTGGATATTAAACTGGGGAGCGGGGAGAGTTGTGCAACACAACAATTCAATGCTGTCATGACACACATAGATCTGCCATGACATTCCACTGACTGCCTTATATTAGGAAAAAGAAGAACCAATTCAATGACATGCCACTTCAGCATGTCATAGTTAACAGTTTCAAAGCTCTGGATAGGTCCAAATGTATCAGTGGCCCTAAGACGCCTACCTCCATTGCCCCTAGCACATTTGGGAGACGTATATATGCTTCGGTTCCACTGAACCCTTTTGGATTGGATCCATGCTACACTCCTGATATGGAAGAGGCAGTTCTTATCTAAAGAGTGTGACATGCAAAGCACTTGAGCAAAGTGCGAGTGATGAGTGCAGTTAGCGGCAGTATGAAGGGATGGTAGTCTGCTCTGGCGCTGCTAAACCCTTGTGGATTGCATCTGTGCTGAGCTCCTCACACTTACAGAGGAGGCGGTCCATAACTTTACAGTGCAAAGTGTGAGTGATAGGTGTAGTTAGCAGCAGTTGTTGCAGTATGCTGCCTGAGACAAGCAAATATACCTGCTCCTCTTGGCCGAGCACTGTGAGTATTTGGCAACATATGTACTGTCTATTTTGGTCCACTGGCAGAGACAAATGTATAAGTTGTGGAGCCAGGGTCAGGGTATCCCACAGGTGTCCGACACTTGAACCCATGGAGCGGGATACTTCCATGACCCACTGCCACACCATTGACTTTGCTTAATAATGTCCTTTTCTACAAAAGGACTTCACATGTAGCTCAGATCTCCAGGTGAGGGGGTGGGGGGCTGGCATTATGCCTGACTGTTAAAGATATGTAATATTGGCAGCGAGGGGGTTGCATTCATCACGTACAGCTTCCTCGTTACTTGATATCGAATGTACTTCGAACATAAATGTGGATGCGGTTTATGAGGATTCCCCTTTGACCTATCATTGGCGTAAAAATCTTGTAGCCGTAAATACTGCAGACTCGCCATCCCTATTCTTCAACAATCTGTTGGAAGGCACAGCCAAAGCAAGGCTAGCTACTGGAATGCCAGAAGATTTGAAATCACCTCATTATCTGGACTCGCCAACCCTAGGGTCCAGTTTGGGAGCCCCTTATCTAGCTGCTCTTAACTTTGCCTTGAATTTGTTGTTGCGCTTGTATGACGTTATTAAGGACAGTCGAAGAGATCATAAAGCAACCATGAATTCTATGATCTATAGGTTGGCGTTTTGGAGGAACTTGTACATGTGATAGAAATTGTGGAAGTGCAGAAACACAGTAGATCGCCTTCTGATGCACAGCCAGAATACCTCGCGCATGCAGGAGGGTCTCCTAAGGTTTCTACCTGTTTAACTTCCTGTGATCCCTCCGATACGTTTTTGGTGGACAATGATACCATATTTTAATTATTATCCTAAACTTAGGAAAAGAAAGCAAAATAAAATCTTACTGAAAAAATATAAACATTTTAAAAATGAGCCCGAGAGGGGGAATTGTGGCTCTAGGAAATTTGTAAGAAATTTGAATAACCAATCTATTATGGAAACACACTCTGTGAGAACTGGCGATGACAGCATGGGTCCAGATACTAATGGTACTTCTTCCAAAGCAACGAATAAAACATCTAGGAGGACTATGAAGGAGACGTCGGCTTGACTCGGAGCCTCCCTCTTTTATTTCATCTACCCTGTCTGATCTAAGTGGTGAAGGCAAGATACCCAAGGGAGATGAGTGTATCATTCTAGGGGACACACCGATGAAGGGGTGTGCTACTGTGTACACTGCTATTAATAAACCAAGGGGAACCCAGGTAAAGAAATAGAGAAGTAGGAGCAAACCTGATTCTATACAAACTACAAAAATAGCTCCCTGTCTCTTTAGGTTGGTGTTAGCATTCACTAGGCAATAGGAAATATACCACATCTATGGTCACACCAAGTCTTTAACAACATTAAGTACATGGAGTATTCAACCAGACTTAGCAAACGAAATTCTAGAACATTATATCTTAATACTAAAAACATACAAGGTAAAAACATTACTATAAAAACCATCGTAAAAAGTGACAAGTGCTTCATAAAGTGTCCCGTGCATATCACCAACTGGTGATTACAAGTGCAAATACTGTACAGAACATTTCAACAATCCACAAAGTGCAAATATACAATAATTATTCAAGAAAAAGTCAAAGAGAACACTTTTGATAGAAAAATCACAACTGTGTATCACAATACAGAGTTCTGAAGTCATATATGACTCTGTTAGCTATGTAACGGCAACAATGCCTATATTATATAAGGTGCAAAGTCAGTGTCCATCACAACACTTAGCCTAGTGCTGTAAATAAATCATGTTTAGTTCCTTTAAACGCTTTAGATTCTTTTAGGAACCTCCTCAGGGGCAACAGGCCAGTATAGGTGACCCAAACAGGTCTGGCTTGTAGTGGCTTCAGAACAATGCTCAATAAAGACTAATAGGTGAACAAACGCGTTCTAACGTGATAGCTCGTTATGTAGCTTTCCAACGGGGGAGATGCAGTCGATGTTTTTCCTCCTGACTCTTTTCCTTTACTGAAACCTGAGAGCCTAGACCAAGCCGTGTCTCAGTATCGGTGATGCACCCATGTAGCCTGCACAATTCTCAGTACTGCAGTCGTAATATCCTTCAAGTGCATGAACATGCCTTCAGAACAGCGAGCAATCGAAAGGGAAGCATCCCTCGTGTGTATTACAAATTACAGTTATTTCAAACGGACGTTGTAGATCCTCGTTTACAGTTGCTGGTGAGTTGGGAACCGGCACTCTGGGATAGCCTCATGTTCCCGGGCGACGACACATCCCGAGGCTGCGCTGAGAGGAAGGGCTGGATGTTTCCGTTATGGTCACTGTGTAAACTCTCCCTCTGGGACCAGATGTTGGTTTAGCATATATAAGGAATAATCCTTGGAGGCTGAAGCTGAACAGTAAAGATGATAGGTTTGTGTTATCACCTGAAGGGGCATTTGGGTCTGAGTCCCTTCTCTGTGTAGGGTTAGAATGTATTTTTCAAAATGAGGGGGAAGTAACCTTGAAACATAGTAACATCCTGGCTGTATTTCACTCCATTCCTTGTCTTATAACCATCATGTTCAGTTACATTGACTAAATCTGTTTTCCCTACTTCCCCCCTTCTTATCCAACCATTGTCACCCTAACCCTCCTTCCCTGCTGGGGGTTGCAGAGCCCTGTATAAGCATCGGCTTGCAGCAAGTCCCAAAACTGCAGTGGGGGTGGTTGGTTCATGCCACTCCTGAGCCTCGGAGCTGTGGACCCTGTCACAGAACTGTATGCAAAGATAGGTTTTTTTTATGAGTTGTGTTTTAATGTAATATTTGAGCATAAATGCAACTGGCAAGGTACTTTCCAGTGTCATCATTTGGCTGCATTGCTTAATAAATGCAACTCTATGGTGGCAGCGAGTAGCCATGCCTTGAGTCTGGTTCTGCAAAATAAGTATTTAGCTATGTGATGATGTTGTTTTTAAAAAAAAAGTACAACAGGAATGTTATCACTTTCTCAAGCGTTTACACAAAACGTAACATGTAACAGACACATGAACCCTCCATAAGTACCATTTTCTTTAAAGTCGTGAATTAACGGGATTCACAGATGATTGTTTAAGGGTCACTTTTTTTGAGGCGAGGGATGGGCACATTTGTTTGTGTGTCCGTGCCTTTTTCTTGTCCTAGTCCGACACTGGCACTCAGCCAAGTTTATATAAATTCTATAACTTGTCAACACGACCATTGGATTTTCAGGGACAGTCGTGTAACGTTCAGCGCAAAATACCATGAGCCAGATTGCAGAAACTTGCATTTTTGCATAGTGTTTGCGCTCAGGCAGCAATTTGCCTAATGCAGGAAGGTTTACGGCTCATTTATATAGTGTTGTCCTCAGCGGCCAGAAACCTGGAGACTCCTTGCCCTTCCACGTAGACCCCTCTCCGGATTAAACCTGGAGGTTAGGCTGGTGTGACGTAATCATGCCTCTGTTAAGAAGGCAAGCTGGGTTTTATGTGCCAAGACAGGATCATGCCAGGCTTGTCCATGAAGCACTGCCAACGGCACATTAACTAGAGCTCCTTTCAATGTAGAGCAGGAAGGGCTTCTTAACCTGGTGTGACCCTCTTTTAATGTATCCAGTGCTTTAATGTGGGATAATGTTTCATCATTAAGCAATTAAATGAATTTCCATTTTTGTGAAATCCACAGGCTTTATATTGTTGGACTGTGTAGTGATATGCATGTTTGTAAAGATGAGGAGGCTGTATTTGCAGAAGATTGCTGGTAAGCGTGGCAGCAAATGAATGGTTAGCTTTGAACATGCTGTGCAGGTGCCACCATACGTATATTGTCAGCCCCTTAGGTTACGCCCAGCAGAGTGAAAGTGAGCAATGGAAGAGGGTTTGATGATCCACTTGTCCCATATCAAGGGAACGGTGGGGCTCGCTGCAGCAAGCTTGGATTGAGATGAGTACTTTGTTTGTGAAGCCTCTTGAGAAAGCTATGATGCCATGCTGGAGGCCCCCGAGGATTCATCATTGCACCTTTCAAGTGCCATGTCCACCGCGCCCCTGGGGTCCGCGCCATACCTTCCCATAATCTGGAGTATCTGGACGATCTTGCCCCCTTTTCCTATACTTACCTGACTTTGCTCTTTTAACCAGTAACTAGGTGCCCCTAACGTGAGTGTGCTTCTACAAATACAAAAATAAACGATTAATTAACCTTAGTGTCTGCTCATCCTTGCCTAGACAGTGCCCATCCCCCCAGTCTGTACTCTCAATAAGCATCAAAGCATTCGACCGTACTCCCCACGCCCTCACGACTTCCCCGCCCATCAGTTGCTCCTTGTGGGTAATTTTCTTCACGTGGCATTAGTTGCTCTCTACATGCAGTTGTAATGCTCTTTCAGAATTATAAACCACTTGGCCTACTCGTGCATCTGAGACTCGCGCATGCCGTACTTATGACCGTTGACACCGAATGTTCACCTTTCTTGGTATCCATTCCAGCAGCCCACCTATATCCATCATCTGGCCCTTCCCCTAGCCGAATGCTCCCTATAGCAGCCTCTGGTCCTGGTCCAATTGGAAGAAGGTAGAAGGATAGCCACAAACAAGATCTTTCAACTGACTTTTCAAACTCCATTGATCACTTGCCATCTGCTATTTACATGGCCCTAGACATTGAGGAATTATTGGTCGCTAAGTGACCCTAACGCATTGGGAGCGATCCCAATTATCCGAGTCTGAAGTTGATCCTAATTACAATGGAGACTAAAGTAACAAGTGCAACTTTAGGCTAAGCTTTGTCTAAATGTCCCTTCTTACCGGTAGTCACAGTTTCCTTGTCAGTGGCCCAGTAGCCTTGTTTGTACCAAGTGCACCCGCTCAGTGGAACCCCCGGAGTCCCTTGAACCAACCTCTTGCATCATGAGCCCTATCTTGTTTCAGGGGACCCATCCAGGGCCAACTTCTATTCTAGCTTCCAATCATCCAACACAACTTCCTTGGGATCAAAACTGTGGAAACAGAAAATGTATTTAAATGTATAAAGTGCTAACACCTAAGCATTGTGCACAGCTACTAAATCAATGGTGACAAAACGACATGAGTAGAAAACGGGACAAACACCATGCTGCTATATTCCGAGCATTGAGAGAGAGGGGGTGACCTCTAAGCTTTTATTAGAGTGAAACAAGGGTAGAGACAGAGCATGAAGAGTTGGGAGGAGCATTCCACAGTTTAGGGGCAAGAAGGGAAAAAGAATGAAAGCGGAGTTGAGCACCACGAGGAAGAGGAACAGTCAATAGAAAAAGAGATCAAGAATGATGAGGAAGAGCAGGGGAATTCAAGGAAATAAGAGGGGCGAGGCATATAAAGGCAGGGCCCTGGACACTTGTAAAGACCATACACTAGAAGCCAAAGTGAGACGGGTTGGGAGGGGAGCGGTTAGAGAAGGGGAAATATGGGAACGGGGTGGAAGCAGAAATAGCAGAGTTAAATATAGGGTGAAATGGCGAAAGGGGACAGGATGAGAAGAGGCGAGGAGCGATAGTGAAGATTAGAAAAGATGCCGGAACAAGTAAAAAAGGGATACATTTTACTGCTATTCTAGAGGTCACAGCAACATGACCGAGCAAGAGAAGAAATGTGGACAGTAAAGGAAAGTAAGGAATGAAAAATTACACCAAGATTACCAGCATCAGAAGGAAAATAAAGATAGTCAGGAGGGAAATAAAGAAAACGGAGGGAGGAGGGGCATGGGGATTTGGCTCGGAGGACTTAAAGTCGATGTGGTGATCATGCATCCAGCGCTTAATAGCAGAGGGACACAGAAATGGCGGAGTAGAGTTGGTCAGTGAAAGAGGGAAAATAAAGAAAGAATCAACATTAAAAATGCAACCTACTTTGAGCAGAAAAGGAAAGAAAGACATGCGAGAGAGGCCTTCCTGATGCTATTGTTGGTGACATGCTACCTGTTCTGTTGTCAACATTCTTTCTTTTGTTGATGAGAGTTGTAAAGGAAACATAGAACTGAATGCATGAGCATGGCCTCTGCAACCGTCCATTGACTAATAGCATATGAAGTATAATAGTAATGATGAGCATTATCCCTCTTAATTTTATTATCATTATCACAACATTAACAATGTTTTTTTTCTGTTATCAAGCTTTTGAGAATGAAGGAACGTGTTTCTGCTGTTGATTCTATTTGGAACTATAAAATCGCCTCTTTTTAATGAGGAATCTTATTGTCAGAGCCCAACAATTGTTTGTACTTGGATTTCGCACCGAAAAGTGGATTTATAATATTAGTCCTGCTGCTTTTCTTTGATGGCTCTGCAATAAGACTCTTTACCCAGCACGCTTGTGGGCTATGTGAGGCATGACTTGCCATTACTGTTAACACATGTGCATGTGGACTGCTGTGATGCCAGTGTTGCTAATACTCAATAAGGTATGCTGCAACAGCACTGCTGAGTCAAGGTAAGAGATCTGCCCAATTTCTATTGCATGTGAGGGCATATCATTCACTGCGTGTCTGCCGCATGTAGCACTCCACCCCATGGCATACAGCTGAGCCATACACTGTTCATTCCTGCTACTTTTCTCTGATAACACCTTGCCCCAGAGCATACATCTGAGTCCCATGAAACCATCAGTGCAGGTTTCACATATTCGCTACCATATGCACGTGCGCTGCATGTAAAGGGTAGCAGGTCCCTCAACTGTAGACAGTTGCCCTAGGGGTTCGTACACTGTTCATTCCTGCTATGTTACTTTTATAGCACTGAGTCCCATAGCATATAGCTGACTCATACAAAAACAAATTCGTCCAGCTGTCACATAGTTCCTATCCTCTTTAACATACTCCTTTCCTCTTCTCCATCCTCTCTTCAGCTTCTAGCGTCTCCACACTAGACTTCTCTGCTTTCCATAGAGTGGCTAAACTACATTTTCTCCTGGATGATCCTCTCTCTCCTGTCATTTCAGTCTGGTCTCCTGAAGGTCCATGCATCCTACAACGCTTCAATGCCATTACACATGGTAGGAGGCGATATACAAATATAACATGACATAACATTTGATACAATCTGGAGGGTGAGGTGTTCGCTGTTGAGCTGTGAGACTGGAGTTCCTATCGTTGCATCCAACAATTCTGGGAAAAATGTGGGAAATAGCTTCACTTGCAGGGCCCAATTCTGAGTTCGGGCCCCAAGTAGCTGTGAAATGTTGTCTTGGCATGACAGATTCCCATCCCATCCCACCGCTTGTATTCTGGGATCATTGATACAGGTGCTCGAGAGGGACCTATCAGGCCAGAAGCGCAACAAAGTGGCGAAACCCGAGAGGAGGTTGCTGCCTCAACGCAGCACTTTTCATCCTTACTGAAAACGCTGCCATATAAGGAAATGTTCTGCGACATTTCACTGAACATGAAAAGGGGCCGGAACGGAAGCAGACGCACTCTTCCTGTCCACCCCATGACCCGTTTCTTTGTCGTCAATGGCGACTGTACCAGTGTGTAAAAAGCGAATAGTGAATGTACTACCCACACTTCGCGTGCGCCCCAAGAATGTGTCATTAGAGCTCATTAGAGCAGTCCATGCCCTAAAGATGCGGAACATTTTCCTTGTGGTCCGTTTTGGGAAAAGCTTTCTCTGTCATCTGCCTTCTCTTCTGGCGGGGCTCACATCATTATGCCTTGAAAACTAGAACGCTGTTTGTGAAGGTAAAGTGCGTGTGAGGGTGTGGCAACAATAACACTCTGTTGGAAATGGCCCCTGTCACCGTCTGCTAGGACACACGCCATAACCCGGGCATTTGTCCATTAATATGCCAACATACATTACTCTTGCTCATTCCTCTTGGCCCCTTCCTTTTCCAACCAGTAAGCTGCAGAATGAGACATGTCTTCTTTTTGGCATAAAAAGGCTGCAGATTTATTTTCACACACATAATAAAAAACACAGCAAACAATTGTGAAAATAGTTCCGAAGGTGCGGCGACTGCTCTGTGTCCAAAACCTGCTTCCCCGTTTCCCCAACCAACTCCACAGTAGGCACAACTTTCCGAACCCTCCGTGCCTGAGACCCGCCTGTCCTTGCAGGTGTTCCTGGGCTGAGAGAGCATTGTTTGTTCGGGGGAGGCTGAGCCCTCATTGCTACCACCAAGCACCCCCGCCGCTTAGGTTCCCAAGAGGCGCTAGTTCGAGAAGAGCGAAGACCCTTCCGGCTTTCCCATGGCTCATTTGGAGTCTGTCTCTTGTCACTGGTCGCCAAAACACTGCCACGCTGAATGTGGGTTACCGCCCATCGTGGCTCCCCCTTTCCTATTTCATAGTTCCAGGAGCTTTGTGCACACATTCCAATAAAACAGCTCCATCCCAGATGCCGATAAATACACCCCATCCTTCAAGTAATACTCCAGGGATTTCAAATTGATCAAGCTGTGCCTCATCTGGGGAAAGCCTCTGCCCCTGCAGAATTTTACCATTGCGCAATTCAATTTCCTTCTCGACTTCTCCACTGCTGAGTGACTCTCAGCGCCCGTCCATTCCTGCCTCGGATTGATTTCCGACCACAAAATCTCTGTCTCCCCCAGCTGTGATGACAACTCCTGCAAGGTAAGCATCATCTCCCTCATCAGGGTCCCCCTGCCCAAGCTTGTTAAATCGTTGCCCCCAAGGTGTACGATCAAGACATCCGGCTTCTGCTACTTACCCAGCAATTTGCGAATGTGCTCCTGCAGATGTGCCCATCTCATCCCAGGCACTCTGTGCCACCATGTCTGGTACTCGCCAGTGGTTAGCTCCATCTGCTTGGCCATCCAGCTTGCCCCGGCCCTTGACACAAAGGAATGCCCTACCACCCAGACAGACCGCCTCCTCCTCTGTATTGCTGCTAGTAATAAGGGGATGAGAAGGAAGCTGTTAACTCTACAATTTCTCAGGCCTGATATATCTCCTGTCGAGGGTTTTGACCCATGTTGAATTATTAGACGGGGTAGATGTGGGGATGAGCTGTCGCCGCCCATCATTCTATCCCGGAACAAAACTTAATGAATAGACTGGGTAGATGTGGGGATGAGCTGTCGCAGCCCACATTCACGCCAGAATCCAGGAGAACCGCGCAGTTGTGCGCACACCAAAATAGTCGCCTGACCTGCCACCCACCAGTGCAAGCGTGCTGGGTCAGAAGTGCCATGAGTGAAATGTGGTGCCAAAGGAAAAACAACAGTGCCTGTTAGCTCAAAATCACTTTAAAACCACTGTTTGTTTCTCTGAATGCAAGCTCAAAATGCCCATTTCAAACATTGCAAGATATCCAAAAATCTCACTGAACACCAGCAGACATTTGGCAGAATGTAGTCTTGTGTGCATACAAAATCTGGAAAGAGAAAGAGCCCAAAACAATGTTTATAACAAAACTGGCTGAGCTGTGGATGTCAGCCGCTGAAGTGAAATTGGACTGAAAGACACTAAAATCTAAATGTTTAAAATAAATGAGTGACCTACTGTTGAGTGTCACATAGTTTGCCACTGTTGAAATGTCATAGTTTTGAACTTAGAATCAGCGTTCAAGCTGCATGTGTAAAAATTGTCAGTTTGATTTGAATGTAGAAAACTGGGAACTAAAGTGACATTTAGCTGAAGCCTGGCTTGAAGAGAGTGAATTCTGCCCGGCAACTACCCCCGACAGGAGTGAAATCTGCTCAGCCACTCTTCCCAGGCCTGGCTGCATTCTGCTGCCCCTGCCAAAATGAGATGACACCTCTCTGATTGAATTAGGGGAGGGGCACCTGGGGACTACAGGAAACTAAACAAAGCACTATCCCTGGCTCAGGCAAATGTTATATTAGGGGGGTCATAAATGGCTTCCTCTTGGAAGGAGAAGTGGGAGGGGCACTGCATCTGTGAGCAAGCTGAGCTTGGGGGAAGTGGATAAACCAGAAATTCCACCATGTGCTTTGGAAAACCACACCCCTTTGGGGCCAGAGCATCATTTTAAAAAGATGGATAATCCATAGTGCGGACTTGTAAAAATTATATAAATAACATCATCATTCTTGTGATTTTTCTGTGCACATTTTAAGAGGTGTTAGGACCCTGTGGTATATTCTTGGGGATAGTAGCGAAAAAAAGGGTTGTTACTCCAAATGTATGCATGTTAAAAATCTGACACTTTATCATCTGAAACCCACATCCCTGGTGCACATTTGTGTAAAATCTGGAAAGGTTTAGAGGTCCTGATCTGGATGAAAAGGGCGGAATTCTGTCATAAGTGGACACGACATCTTACAAAGGGATCGGATGGTTTGGTGCTACAGAAAATATGTTAACTGGACGTATAATATTAGAAAAAGGGTACATAGATAAATATGTATTTGGATCAGAAATAAATTTGTGTGCAATTTGACAAGGGGAGGATCCTCTGACCATAAACCTACCTCATCACTCTGACTCACAACCCAGTTCCCCCAATCAAGGAAGAGAGGAGGAACTGGCCAATGATAAGTTGAGAGGGTTGTGCATGCAGAATTAGACGACCCACCCACTATCTAAACACATAAAAAGAGCCACTGGAAGCCAGATAGGATGTTTCTTTTTCACTTTCTGCGGAGCATTTTGACTTCAGACTTCACATCCAGAGATCCAGACTTCAAATCCATCAATCTCCAGAGACCAGAAATTAACTCCAGAATTTGTAGGCCTGAATCCACAAGCTGAATCCTTTTTCAGTAGGCCCCCAAATCATTTGCAAACTATTCAACAGCTGGGCGAGCTGTTTGACTTTTTGCCAAGAACTTTTGTCAGAACCAGAGACCAGATCGCCGTGCAGTGCCGAGAACTTTTGTCAGAACCACAGATCCAGACCGCTGTGCAGTGCCACTAGCAGAGCTGACCCAGAAGGTAGAATTATCCAGTGAGCAGAACCAGGCAGAGACCGTCCGTGGCGAGGGAACCGCAGTCCAATCCTGATCCGATCCGTAACTAAGGCCTTAACTGAGGAACTGAAAGCTCAGGCTCTTGCATTGCAACAGGGAGCAGGGGCTGATAGAGATGAGGTTCGCTGGGAAAGGGAAACGCCTGAGCATAACCTCAGGATCCCTAGTACCAGAGGCCACCCCCATGTCCACTGGCGTACATGAGCACAGGGCCACAGGGATGGCAGATTACTATCCAGCCAAAAGTATGGGGCTCATAGGCCAGTACCACCAAGGAACGGATGGGCGGGCATCTGGGTATGGGCACCTAAGTACAGTGCAATTTAGTGGGGAACCCCAGGAGAGTAGGCCCACTAAGGGCATCCTGAAAACCTCTGCTCAGTTAGGTCAGTGGGGGGGTACCCATCAAATCCTGGTAGCAAGGAGGGATCTGAAGACTCCTCTGAGCGTCACAGGACACAGGAGACCAGGTCCCCACATTCTGCCAGCTATTCCCAGGCTCGCAGAATCCGGGAAAACCTGGAAGATCAGACGGGCATCTCTGGGAGCAGTGTTTCTGAATCAGAGGATGAATGGACCAGGGTTACCCGAACCAAAAAGGCCAATAAGGTGAAAAGGGCCTTGCTTAAGGACCCCTTAAAACAGATTAAGGCAATCAGGAGTGTCATCACGCCTTATCATAAGAACGCCAAGTATTCTGTTTGGGAATACTTGGTGCTCTATGAGCAAATGATGGAGGCTTTCCATTTGAAGGACAGCAGTAGCTGCATCCAGTACGTCAAATGGACATTCTCCCCTGAATACTCCAGTTTCTTTGCGGGGCTGGAGGACCAAAACCATTCAAGGTGGTCCACATATAGGGCGGCCATCTTGAAACATTTTTCTGTACATAGAAATCCCCAAGAGGCTCGCAAGACAGCCTACAATTTGCAATGTGGGGAGGATCAGGCCCCACAAGAATTTGTGCAAGAATTGAAGCGTGCCTTTGCGCAGACCACCAGAAGGGTGCGCACGGAGAGCAGAGAATTCATCAACACATTTTTCCATGCTCTTCCCAAGTACATAATGACCCAGCTCGTGAGAGATTTTCACGAGAAAAGATCTTTAGACTGGGTCATTGAGCAAGCGACCCGGATCTATGAGGTGCAGAAGCCCATAGAAAATAAAAGTAATGCGCAGAAAAACCCCAAAACCAACAGCACCCCTGCTGCTGCCAAGGTGGCAGAGGTAAAGGTTGCCCCCGTTTTAGATTTGGAGATGGGGGGACCTAAAAACCTGCCTGCACCAAATAATTCACAGCCCAGAAGGCCCTCGGGCCAGTCACAGACAGGGAGTCAAGGAGGTAGTCCCACAAATGGGGTCCCCCGCTCCCTTGACTGTGTAAGTCCCCGCTACAAGGGAAACCGACCCATCCTGGGTTATGTGTGGACTCCTCCAGCCCAAGGGGGGATCCAGCCAAGCACCTATCCCGGGGAACTTCCCTCCTAACTTCCCACAGGAGGGCAGAAATTCACCAAACCCTGGGCCAAACTTTTTCCCCAGGTATCCACCAGGTTTCCAGCCCCAAAACCATCCATCCTGCTTTCCCCAATTCCCTGAGCCCAGACAACCTAATCTGGGAGAGGGGAGGCCAAGGGTGGAGGGGTACCCAAATCTTCCCAACCCAGGGTATTACCAGAGAAGGGATAGCTACCGTTCCCGGGACCAGCAACTTGAGTGCCAGGTCCAAAATATGGCACGGGATCTGGGTCACATGCTGAGGGTGCAACAGAACCCTCAGATGGGCATGCCGGCACAGAGCACCCCAAACTCTGGACCTGGTGCTCCAGAACAATGACGGGGGCAGCACCCGGACAACCCACTGGTTCCCAGGGAGGAGGCACAAGGGGAAGGGGGGTGTAAAGCCTTGGAGGAAGCTTCCTTCCCAACTTGTAAACAGCCCCTGGAAAACCAGGAACCGGAAACAAAATCTCCTACCCCTGAAAGTCTGCCACCCAAGGAACAGAGGGGAGGTAGGAGAAACAAAGTACCCAAACAGACCCATTTTGTGGAGGAGGTACAGGTCTTCCAATTTGAGGGAGAGGGATCCTCAGAAGATCCTGGGAAAAGTATTTTCTCCTTCAGAGATGGGGGAACTCCTCCCAAGGAAAAATGGGTCCCAAGAGATTCCAATCCAGACTGGGTAGATGTGGGGATTGAGCTGTCGCCGCCCATTATCCTATCCCTGAACCAACAAAACCAAAAAACCCTGGTTCAAACCCATCCTGGTGACTGCCTCCCAAAAGGCAGGGGCGGCCCAGATCCGGAACCAGGGGAACCTAAAACCGAATCAACAGACTGGGTAGATGTTGGGATTGAGCTGTCGCCGCCCATCATTCTATCCCAGAACCAACAATACCAAAATCCCATGGGTCAAACCCATCCTGATGACTGCCTCCAAAAAGGGGGAGGAGGGGCGGCTCAGAACCCGAAACTATTTCCAGTTGCCAATTTTTTTCTTTCATATTCCCCAGGTTCTCCACAGAATTCTGCCCAAATCTCTTCGCTAGCAATGTCCAAAACCAGAAAATTAGCCCACCAGTTGTCCAAAAATGTGCATTATCTGTGCCCCCTTGAGGAGAAGGAGGGAAGATACTATGCCCCGGTACAAGTACAGGAACAGGGTACAATTTCGGCACTGGTGGACACTGGATCCCAAGCTACCCTTCTGTCTGGAAGGGCCTTTGATGCACTAAATGCAGGAAGGGGGGAGAATTACCGTATTCCTCTCACCTCTCTTCCTGGACAACTGCAGAACTTTGACGGGAAGGAAATTCCCGTCGAGGGGACTGCAGACTTGGACATCAAAATTGGGCGACACAAGGTGAAACACCCGGTCATAGTAGTGACTCCAGAGGGCACCCCTTGTTTACTAGGGAATGATCTCCTGAGAAGGTTGTCACCCCTAATAGATTGTGTAAACAAGGTCCTCTGGACCCAAACTAGCCGACCAATAAAATTAAAGCAGAGTGTCAACCATGTTAGTTTAAACTGCACGTGCCACATGGTTGAACAAAAATCTGACCAAATAGAATTTCACTTCCAGAACAACCAAATTCCAGATGTGACAGTAATAGTAGTAGGACAACAGACTGGTGATGGGGGGTCCTCTCTATTTCTGAAAATCAACCTTCCTTCCAGTTTAAGGTGGCATTCCACACTGGAGGGAAACACCCTGAAATTATTTATTAATTCACAATCAGACATTCCCACTCCAATAGTCCAGAAAGATGAGAAATCAGCTCAGAGCCTGGCTGATGTTCAGCAAATTGGAGAGCAGTTGTTCATCCCTGTTCAGTTAAATAATGGGAAGGACTCTGTTCTCGCTCGAGTGTGTGTGAACAACGGTAAGAGCTTCATCAGCGAAGCCATGTTCCGCCAACTCCCAAAAGATCCAGCCATTCTCACATTCAAACTGATAGACAAATGGGAAATGGACCTGGAAGCACCTAATTCCAAACATCTCCTGCCAAGCAGGTGTATTCTCAAAATCTCCATTGGCAACAAGAGCATAGTCCATAATTGTTGGGTCGTGCGAGACGTCACTGCCGCCTTTTACTTAGGCAGTGACATTCTCAATCGCTTTGCCATTAATTTGGACCTAATAAACTTCAAAGCTTGGTCCCGATTAGCGGATAATCCCATGGGCTTTGATGATTCAGAAAAAGCATTTAGGTCAGCTCAATTGCTACCTTATGCAGCTGAAATTCAGATTAAAGAGGAAGTCACGATCCCAGAAAGGACCCGACAATTCTCCCTGGAAGTGAAAGTTAGAAGAGGACAAAAATTGAAAAACCCTGATGCTTATATTCATCTAAATGCTTCTCTCCAACAGCAAGGGTTAGGGGTAAACCCGACACCATTAGTCAATATAGAACATGACACCATTCCAATAGAGGTGGATAACAGCGACTTAAAGAGTATTACTGTAGCCGCAGGCACCATTATTGGAATGGCGGTTGATGACCGACATTTCTCCATTGATTTAGGAAATTAACTGTTAGGACCCATCCCCAAGGACTGTTTTGACAGTGACAGTGATGACAATACAACACCAGACAGGATCTTTACCCGGCATGGGGCAACTTCCTGGTGTACACTTCTTGCCCTTATGGTAAGGAAGACGTGACTTGTGACTTCAGAAGGGATGAGGTGATTTTCCAGGTCCATGAGGGCTGCCTTTCCCACCTGAAGCCTCCAGTCCAAATCAGCACTCTGACCAGGGACTTCTCCACCCAGCTGGAGGAGGCCGCTGAGATAGCCAAACCAGAAGTCTTTCCAGGCTTCAGGCAGATGGTGGAAGAGAGAGTCAACCTAGCTGATGCCTGTGTGACTCTGGAACAGAAGCAAAAGTTGAAACAAGTTTTCTTGGATTTCCAAGATCTCTTTGCAGTAGACTCATATGACTGTGGTCGCACCGACATCCACACAACAACAATTCCCACGGACCCTGGTATGACTCCAGTGTTTGTGAAACAATATTGTTTGCCTCTCGCATCCATGGAGTCCCTTACTGAAATAATTAAGAACTTTGAGTCCCGGGGAATAATCCATCCAGTACACAGCACCTTCAATAATCTGGTGCTGGGAATATTGAAGCCAAACGGCCAGTGGAGACTCTGTGCCTACCTTAGGGAGCTCAACAAATGGGTCCATACTTCCCGATGGCCTCTGCCCTACATTGACCAAGGGCTGGACCAGATTCAGGGGTCACAGGTATTCACAGCAATAGACCTGACCAATGGATACTGGACCGTGCCTGTCAGTAGGGAGGACCAATACAAACTGGATATTACCTTTGGGGGCCAGTAGTACACATGGACCCGAACTCCTTACGGATACCTCAACTCCGGCAATGAATTCAAAATTTTCCTACACAAGGCCATGCCCGACCTGGATGCGAGGGGTAACCTGGTTTATGTAGATGATGTCCTCATCAAAAGTTCATCTGTGGAGGAACACATAGCGGAGATCCGTTATGTTCTGACACAGTTGAGGGCCGCCGGAGCAAAACTTTCCTTTCAGAAAGCACAGTGGTGTAGAACCCGTGTTAATTTCTTGGGGCATGAGATTACTCCTCAGGGTCTCTGTCCCCAAGAAAAGAAAGTGGAAGCACTTCAGAAACTGAAGGATCCCACAACTCTGCGGGAACTAAGGAGCCTCCTTGGACTGACTAATTACAGCAGAAAGTTCATTGAGGGCTACGCAGAGATCACCAGACCCCTGATTCATCTCTTGAAGGGGGGGGTCAAGTGGGAATGGGGTCCAGAACAATCCGAGGCAGTAAGACAACTCAAAAGAAGCCTCTCACAAGTGCATTGCCTAGCTTACCCTGTCAGAAACAAGGAGTTCTTCCTGGAGACAGGGTTCTCTAATACGTGCTTGACGGCAGTATTATACCAAAAGCATGACAAGGTCAATAAAGTAATCTCCTATGCGAGCAAAACTTAATCCTCTGTGGAGGAAAAATTCAACGATTGTGAGAAGGCACTCCTGGCAACGGTGTGGGCATTGAAGAATTACCACCCGTTTATCCAGGGGGAACACATCATAGTGGAGACTCCACACCAGCCTCTGCAATATCTCCAAAGTGACAGAATCCGGGCCGGAAATGTGAGTAATTCCCGAATTACTTCCTGGATTCTGTCAATGCAAGGCTTTCCTGTGGAGGTCAGATATGGCCAAAACAAGAAGAGTCCCCTCGCGCAAGGTCTGGCTGACTTGCATGATTGTGCCTGAGAAAACTGTCTCGAGGTCGAAAGTCTAAAAATCAAGGACAACATGGAGGCATACCTTAATTCCTCACACAAAGTCTTTGAAGAAGACAAGTGTGAGGGAATGCCCACTGTCTATGTGGATGGATGCTCTTACCATGTTGACAACATCGGGGAAAAAGAACTGGTGGCCGGCGTAGGGAATGCATGGGTGAATGAGTCCTCAGAACCCTCCGCTGGATACAAAATTGATCCCCGAAGTAGTCAGGTAGCAGAGTTGATGGCTGTGCATCAAGCCATCCTCACTGCTGTCCAACATCAACTCCACGAACTGGTCATAATCACAGATTCGGATTATGTACGGAACGGGTTTGTGGAGCACCTGGTTAATTGGAAAACCAGAGGCATGTTATGTGCTAATAACAAACCCTTGAAACATGGGAAGTTAATCCAAAACATTGATGACCTGGTCACCTCGAATGGGATGACCATCTACTGGAAAAAGATCAAGGGTCATTCCAAAGTAGAGGGACCAGACAAAACTGGAAATGACTTAGCTGATCAGCTGGCCAAAACCGGGGCCATCCAAGGGGATCTAATAGAAATAGAGTCCCTGTTGGGGGAAATCCAGGTCACTGCTATCACTAGTTCCCAGACAAATGCTCACAATGATCTTTCAACTGCACAATGGAGTAAGGAGACCCCTGATGCTGATTTAATTACGGCTCAAAAGGGGGATCCAATAATTGGTAAGTTTTACCAACACATTGAGGACCCTGAGTACTGTCCCCTGACGGATACCGATTACATTGGGAAGGAGGACCTTAGAGTGTTGATGAAATGTCCAAAGATGTTCTGAATCCAAGACGGTTTGTTGGTAAGGAAATCCCAAGCTGGCCATGAGCAGTGGGTGGTCCCTACCTCATTCCGAAGCCTGATGTTAAGTCACGCCCATGATGGGGCCACCGCCGGTCATAGGAGGTTTCACACAACACTGGAAATCTTAAGAGAGGTTGCATACTGGCCACACATGGGGCAGGACCTCGACCAATACTTGAAGGGGTTTCTTGTGTGTGCACAATTTCAGCCAACATCCCTCACACACCAGGCGCCTCTCAAAAAGAGGGGGATGACACTGCCATGGTTAGATTTGCAAATCGACTTTGTAGGCCCTGTGATTCGCTCGTCTAGAGGAAACAAGTACATGTTGATGGTGACATGCTTGTTTACCAAGTGGGTGGAATGTCTCCCAGCCCCAAACTGCAAGGGGCATCAGCTGCCCTGATGATTAACCACATCTTTTCCCGTTTTGGTCTACCTCAAAGGATTGAGTCAGACAGGGGTAGCCTCTTCACCAGTGAAGTAATGACAAAGATGTGGGAGATACTGGGGGTCAAAAGGAAGCTACATATTGCTTACAGGCCAGCTTCTTCTGGAGCAGTAGAGAGATACAACCGAACCATTGTGAGCATCTTAAAAAAGTTTATGGCAGATTCTGGGCCAAGTTGTGATATCCGATTACCTCTGGTCCTAATGGCCATCAGATCTACCCCTTCATCTGCAACTAAAAGTTGATGACTGGACGCAAGATGGTGCTTCCCCAGCATTTGCTCTACAGGACCCAAGAGCAGACACTGATAAATGCCTCCACAACTCATGAGTATGTGGAGAATTTAAGGAAACACCTTCAGCATGCTTTTGCCTATGCTCAGCGGAATCTAGAAAGATCAGCTGATAGCATGAAAACCCACTACGACCTGAAGACCACCAGGAAGGAATATACTGTGTGAGACCGGGTCTATCTATACAATTTCAAAAGGAACCAGGCCAAACAGCGAAAAGTTTTGCCTACATGGAAGGGACCGTTTGAAATTATAGACAAGGTCTCCCCAGTAGCGTATAAGATCCGCATCCCCAAAGGTAGTCTGGCGGAAGGGGAAGACAAGTGGGTACATATAAAACAGCTAAAGTGTTGCCGTCCCAGGCACACTCTGCAGCAACTGGAGGAGTCCTCTGCAATACCAGAGGGGACTGCTCCAGATTAATTCAGTTCCCATCCTAAAATATCCCACATATAGTCTCTAAAATATTATGATTTGAAAAATAAAATGTTTCATGTGATATCTTGTTTTAAAATAAGACTGCAAAATGTATCCTGAGGTATAAAATGTATATGCCGCCCCACTATATCAATAGTGGTGGAAAAATGTTGATTAATAGGTATTGCCGCTTTTGCTTTATCATCCTAGGAGAGATGAAACCATGGAGACTGACCAAGGAGGACGACCGGGGACCAGGAGCAAAGATTTGAGGGGCCTGGGGTACCGCCCAATATTCCCATCAGGACCGGCGAGGAGAACCGATCGATCCAACTGGATGGAGGAAAAGATGCTGAACTGTGCCATCTACAGAATTGGAAGAAGATGATGCGGACATACCAACGCGTGGATCAAAACATCCTTTGCACCCGACTCCCCTCGACTCGAAATCAAAGCGCAGTCGGGCGGGGGGGCTTGTCAAGGGTTTTGACCCATGTTGAATTATTAGACGGGGTAGATGTGGGGATGTGCTGTCGCCGCCCATCATTCTATCCCGGAACAAAACTTAATCAATAGACTGGGTAGATGTGGGGATGAGCTGTCGCCGCCCACATTCGTGCAAGTATCCAGGAGAACCGCGCAGTTGTGCGCACACCAAAATAGTCGCGTGACCTGCCACCCACCAGTGCAAGCGGGCTGGGTCAGAAGCGCCATGAGTGAAATGTGGTGCCAAAGGAAAAACAACAGTGCCTGTTAGCTCAAAATCACTTTAAAACCACCCTTTGTTTCTCTGAATGCAAGCTCAAAATGCCCATTTCAAACATTGCAAGATATCCAAAAATCTCACTGAACACCAGCAGACATTTGGCAGAATGTAGTCTTGTGTGCATACAAAATCTTGAAAGAGAAAGAGCCCAAAACAATGTTTATAACAAAACTTGCTGAGCTGTGGATGTCAGCAGCAGAAGTGAAATTGGACTGAAAGACACTAAAATCTAAATGTTTAAAATAAATGAGTGACCTACTGTTGAGTGTCACATAGTTTGCAACTGTTGAAATGTCATAGTTTTGCACTTAGAATCAGCGTTCTAGCTGCATGTGTAAAAATTGTCAGTTTGACTTGAATGTAGAAAACTGGGAACTAAAGTGACATTTAGCTGAAGCCTGGCTTGAAGAGAGTGAATTCTGCCCGGCAACTACCCCCGACAGGAGTGAAACCTGCTCAGCCACTCTTCCCAGGCCTGGCTGCATTCTGCTGCCCCTGCCAAAAGGAGAACAAAACATTCTATCCCGGAACAAAACTGAATCAATAGACTGGGTAGATGTGGGGATGAGCTGTCGCCGCCCACATTCGCGCAAGTATCCAGGAGAACCGCGCAGTTGTGCGCACATCAAAATAGTCGCCTGACCTGCCACCCACCAGTGCAAGCGGGCTGGGTCAGAAGCGCCATGAGTGAAATGTGGTGCCAAAGGAAAAACAACAGTGCCTGTTAGCTCAAAATCACTTTAAATCACTTTAAAACCACCCTTTGTTTCTCTGAATGCAAGCTCAAAATGCCCATTTCAAACATTGCAAGATATCCAAAAATCTCACTGAACACCAGCAGACATTTGGCAGAATGTAGTCTTGTGTGCATACAAAATCTTGAAAGAGAAAGAGCCCAAAACAATGTTTATAACAAAACTGGCTGAGCTGTGGATGTCAGCAGCAGAAGTGAAATTGTACTGAAAGACACTAAAATCTAAATGTTTAAAATAAATGAGTGACCTACTGTTGAGTGTCACATAGTTTGCAACTGTTGAAATTTCATAGTTTTGAACTTAGAATCAGCGTTCTAGCTGCATGTGTAAAAATTGTCAGTTTGACTTGAATGTAGAAAACTGGGAACTAAAGTGACATTTAGCTGAAGCCTGGCTTGAAGAGAGTGAATTCTGCCCGGCAACTATCCCCGACAGGAGTGAAACCTGCTCAGCCACTCTTCCCAGGCCTGGCTGCATTCTGCTGCCCCTGCCAAAAGGAGAACAAAACATTCTATCCCGGAACAAAACTGAATCAATAGACTGGGTAGATGTGGGGATGAGCTGTCGCCGCCCACATTCGCGCAAGTATGCAGGAGAACCGCGCAGTTGTGCGCACATCAAAATAGTCGCCTGACCTGCCACCCACCAGTGCAAGCGGGCTGGGTCAGAAGCGCCATGAGTGAAATGTGGTGCCAAAGGAAAAACAACAGTGCCTGTTAGCTCAAAATCACTTTAAATCACTTTAAAACCACCCTTTGTTTCTCTGAATGCAAGCTCAAAATGCCCATTTCAAACATTGCAAGATATCCAAAAATCTCACTGAACACCAGCAGACATTTGGCAGAATGTAGTCTTGTGTGCATACAAAATCTTGAAAGAGAAAGAGCCCAAAACAATGTTTATAACAAAACTGGCTGAGCTGTGGATGTCAGCAGCAGAAGTGAAATTGGACTGAAAGACACTAAAATCTAAATGTTTAAAATAAATGAGTGACCTACTGTTGAGTGTCACATAGTTTGCAACTGTTGAAATGTCATAGTTTTGAACTTAGAATCAGCGTTCTAGCTGCATGTGTAAAAATTGTCAGTTTGATTTGAATGTAGAAAACTGGGAACTAAAGTGACATTTAGCTGAAGCCTGGCTTGAAGAGAGTGAATTCTGCCCGGCAACTACCCCCGACAGGAGTGAAACCTGCTCAGCCACTCTTCCCAGGCCTGGCTGCATTCTTCTGCCCCTGCCAAAAGGAGATAACACCTCTCTGATTGAATTAGGGGAGGGGCACCTGGGGACTACAGGAAACTAAACAAAGCACTGTCCCTGGCTCAGGCAAATGTTATGTTACGGGCGTCGTAAATGGCTTCCTCTTGGAAGGAGAAGTGGGAGGGGCACTGCATCTGTGAGCAAGCTGAGCTTGGGGGAAGTGGATAAACCAGAAATTCCACCATGTGCTTTGGAAAACCACACCCCTTTGGGGCCAGAGCATCATTTTAAAAAGATGGATAATCCATAGCGCGGACTTGTAAAAATTATATAAATAACATAATCATTCTTGTGATTTTTCTGTGCACATTTTAAGAGGTGTTAGGACCCTGTGGTATGTTCTTGGGGATAGTAGCGAAAAAAAGGGTTGTTACTCCAAATGTATGCATGTTAAAAATCTAACACTTTATCATCTGAAACCCATATCCCTGGTGCACATTTGTGTAAAATCTGGAAAGGTTTAGAGGTCGTAATCTGGATGAAAAGGGCAGGATTCTGTCATAAGTGGACACAACATCTTACAAAGACAGGGATCGGATGATTTGGTGCTACAGAAAATATGGTAACTGGACTTATAATATTAGAAAAATGGTACATAGATAAATATGTATTTGGATCAGAAATAGATTTGTGCGCAATTTGACAAGGGGAGGATCCTCTGACCATAAACCTACCTCATCACTCTGACTCACAACCCAGTTCCCCCAATCAAGGAAGAGAGGAGGAATTGGCCAATGATAAGTTGAGAGGGTTGGGCATGCAGAATTAGCCGACCCACCCACTTTCTAAACACATAAAAAGAGCCAGTGTAAGCCAGATACGATGTTTCTTTTTCACTTTCTGCGGAGCATTTTGACTTCAGACTTCACATCCAGAGATCCAGACTTCAAATCCATCAATCTCCAGAGACCAGAAATTAACTCCAGAATTTGTAGCAGAGAGGCCTGAATCCACAAGCTGAATCCTTTTTCAGCAGGCCTCCAAATCATTTGCAAACTATTCAACAGCGAGCGAGCTGTTTGAATTTTTGCCAAGAACTTTTGTCAGAACCAGAGATCCAGACCGCTGTGCAGTGCCGCTAGCAGAGCTGACCCAGAAGGTAGAATTATCCAGTGAGCAGAACCAGGCAGAGACCGTCTGTGGCGAGGGAACCGCAGTCCAATCCTGACCCGATCTGTGGCGAAGTCGAATTCTTGTCCAAAATATAGTGTGAGTACTGCCAGAACTGTGCAAAACCCAATCTCTTAGTTTAAAATAATCTAATCCAAACTATTTTAACCTATTTAGAACTGCTCCTAGAATCATGTCATTCTGGCATCTTTAAACCTGAAAACTGTCATCTGTCATTCTGAGCTTTCAAATTTCAAATCCGAAAAACTACCTTTACTAAATCGTCCGTATCTCCGGAACCGTTTGTGGTAGGAGCGAGTTTTAACTGTCATCTTAAAGCTAAGAATCTAAGCTCTCCTAAGACCGACTTGCTACCCCTTATAGTGCCTCCGTAATTGCGCCCGACGCACGTGACTAAATTGCCGCGATTTGACATTTTGCTTAATTTCAGCCACGTGTAAAAATATTTGTCCTTGCTTTCCTTGGCTGAAATTCATTTGCAAACTGACAATCATTCATGGAGCATTGCTAAAGTGATCCTGAACCAATACAAAGTAGCTGTTACACACCCTGAACCCCCTATAGGGAATTAAAAGCATTTTTAGCATATTTTTCACTTAATTGCAAACACATTCAAAGCATTTTGGGCCTGTGTTTAAAACTCCTACCTGTTTTCCTCTAAGCTTGCTAGGGGGGGAACTGAATTATATTTGATTGCATTCCTGAGAACTGTGTCCTTTTCTTCCATCCCTTTATCTTTCATAAGGGGGGGGGGGGTGAATTGTCAAAGAAAAGTGATTACATTGTCTTTTGTTGAAGTCATATCAAGTTTATTTTCTGTACTGCATTTTCATTCATCATTGCATTGTCCTTGAAGCCATAAAAGCATTCTCAGCTACTTTATCCTCTCTATATCACTTCTAAGCCATCAAAAAGAGTGTACCACTGTAACATTATCCCTTGTTGATCACTATCATCTTCATAAGGGTGATATCCAATATTAATCTATTATAAAAGTGTGATATATATATATATATATATATTGTTTCATTTTCAAATAAACCTTTTAATTTGCAAAACAAACCTACTTCTTGGCTCAGTGGGGTCAGGGGGATTCTGAGAGAGGGGTGTTATGTAAGGGTTGTCATCCAGAGTAAACGAACTGGACATAAAAATACATCAATAGGGGCTTCCATCAGCATCCCAGACTAGGCATTGACTTAGCTGTAGTGTTGAATTGAAGTCGCTTACACTCCTGTAACACCCTGACTTCCATCCCCCTATTCGCTTGATTGCTTCTGCACCCAGGCCCATTTCTGCTGCTGACGTGGCTGCCCCTATCCTAAAGGAATGAATTCCAGAACCCCCTCCGTCACCAAATCTTCTCTAGCGCCATGTCCATGACCCTGTTGAATTGGAAGTGGCTCAAGGCCGACCCATCACTGTGCAGGAGAAGGGGGGACCCCTCACCTGTGGGCAATCTCTGCTGGATATAAGCAGCCAAGCTTGCTACTGGGCAAACTGTGCTCCCCTGAGAGCTGAGGAGTGTAACTGTCCTCCCTTTCCCCTTCTGATTGGTCTTGGATGTTCTTAGAAAAGTGCTTAACCGACTCTCTGTTAAGTGAACGTCTCCCAACCTCAAAAACCCAGAGCCCCTGCCGTTCCTACTCTCCGGCACCAGTTCACTTACTCTGAATGCCCCAAAGAAAGCTAATGTAAAGGCTGCCGTGAACAACACTCTTTCAGATTCATTGTGACAGACCCCCACCCAAGCATCCAATCAAACTGTGCAATTTTACAAGATCAATAGGCCGCATGGCATCTGGCTCCCTTTCAGGCTGCTTGGCCCAGCCCCTCATTGCCATCACAATGTAATGCTCTTTTGTGAGGTCTGCCTTGCTTACAATGGGCTATTGCTGCCAAGTGATAGGCCATCCAGGAACTGGTGTTCAATGTCAGCAAACTTCTAGTGAGCTCCCACATCAGCTTCAAAACCCTGGGATTGCTGGACGTCCCCTGATTGATGATCTGTACCACAGCCAAGTTGTCAGACCAGAGCAACACCCTTTTCGTTGCTCAACCGCTTTCCCCACAATTTAAATGCCACCACGATGGGGAATAGCTCTAGCAGAGTGATGTCCCTCGTAATCCCCTCCTGATGCCATGCTGCTGGCCCACTCCACTCTCCACCGCAAAACCCCATTAAAGTCATCCAAAAACCTGTCCCACATTTTGAGATCCTCTTTCACTTCTGACCCCAGCCTGACATGCTGTGATGCGTGCTGCAACTCCACTGTTTTGAGCTCAATGCTCCTCGCGAACACCCTACCAGCCGGGATGACCTTACCAGTAAAATTGAAGTTACCCGCCAGTGATTGAAGCTCCCTCAGAGTAGCCTTGCTCCTGCCCCTCAGAACCTTAGTTGTTTCCTTCAATTTCAGCATGTTGTCATTGGGCATCCTGCATTCCCCTGTTACTGAGTCAATCTCAATCCCCAGGACTGTCAGAGTCATGCCCGGGCCAACTGTCTTCCCCTTGGCTAGCGCTACCCCCATTTCCTCCATCAATCCCTGGAATGAGCTCATGAGCGACCTACACTCCCCGTCCCCTCTTTCCTGATAACCAAAAAGTCATTGAGGTAGTGCAGGACCCCACTTGCTTGAAACCTCTGCTTCAATGCAAATTCCAAAAAGGTGCTGAATTTTAAGTAAGCACAAGAAATAGCAAAACCCATTGGCAAACATTTGTCATAAAAGTACTCGTCTTGCACCTTGAAGCCCAACAAATGGTAACTCTCCTTGTGGATTGGCAAGAACCTGAAGGTGGACTTTGTGTCAGCCTTCCCCATCAGCGCGCCTCTCTCCGCAGACCACACCATCTCCACTGCATCATCAAATGACGAATAGTACACCCTGCACAGTTCCTCAGATATGCCATCATTTACAGATTCCCCTTCCGGGAAGGAAAAGTGCTGGATTAAACGGTACTGCCCCTAATCCTTCTTTAGGACCAGCCCCAATGGTGACACAACAAAATTCTCCAGTGGTGGCGAGGTGAAAGGGCAGACACCCACCACTTATATGGGGCTTGGCCCACCTCCTTTCTTTGTTGCCCTTCGCGGGCTTTCCCAGCGCTTTGGCGTGCTTCGCCTCATCCCTCCACCTTAACCAGGTAGGAGGGAGGAACAGGGCCCTGCCCGAGTTACTGGAGTGCCTCCTCCATTTTTCTTTCCTTCCGTCATCACCTTCACACACAGCAAAGCCTGTCCATTCCAGGTGTACCTGGAGGCACATCAAGTCCTTCTGGGTGGCACAAACGCATATGGGAGGCACAGGACGGTTGGCAGCTATGCAGTGGCGTAACTTCATAATGGGCGAGAAAATAAGTGGGCTTTGTATTTGTTGTTGGCAGTTGTGGTTCTGACCAGCTCATGTCCACAGGACACGCATGAATAGACTGCCTCAGTCTGCTGGCACGCATGCTCTCTGATCGCTTGTGGATGTCTTTGCTTTGGACCTCATCGCGCTCTCTCTATTTCGAGGGTATCTTTTCATGTGCAAGCATCTGTGACGTAAGGCAGGGAGCGCCCACCTGTGTGCTCTCAGTGTGGGATCCCTTAAGGTGAAAGTAACTAGTTCAGCTCATCTACGGCAGTGTCATTTTCCACACGAAAGTTTAGGGTGTGCAGCCCTGATGTGGTGACCAAATCCGTAATAGAGTAAGGAAGGCTCCGGAAAAGGAAAGCAAAAATCTTCGGAATGCCATGGACGGAATAACTGCACAGGAGTGTGGTGCAGAAACCCACACACCCTGCACATTCACAACCCCATTTTGGAGAAATTGCAGAAATTTTGAATGCTGCGTTTGCAACCAGCCGTACCATTGAGGAAATGAAAAAGAAATGATATGATGTCAGATGGAGGGTCTGCAAAAACATCTGGGGTCCAATGAATGCTATCAGGGCGATGGTGGTGGCACCCCAATGGGTACGAATTCTGCTCCCATCTAGCTGAAGGTGTTGGAGACAATGGATGCAACAGGTCTGAGGGGAGTCGGTGAGATTGATTCCTTGAAGACAGAAGCGAGTAATTAGCCGACCGCTGGCAACACTGCCCTGCCTGGTACCATGGCCATATGGGCATTAGCGTATTCCTACGCTGCAATTATAAGGCAATGCTTCATGTCTTCTAGGCATCAAAGCTGGACAAGCCCAAGTGGCGGCTGGTGAAGTGGCTGGTGAAGGGTAAGCTGTGGTCGCTGCGGGCGATGCCATATTAGAAGAAAGCATCTTATGCTTGCAGTCAGGGGACTTCCAGCATTCCGCTAGTAAGGGCACAGTTGTTTCCATGAGAGATGAGGTAATAGACATTCCCAGTTGTAATACTAGTCTTGTCCCACCTCATAAATGAGGTGGGTCCCAAGCTCTGTGGCATTCCAAAACATAATCATGTCACACCGTCCAGACACGCATTGCATTGGCTTCTCGTTGAGTACAGGATCACTGGTTTATAGTCTTTTCATCTAAAGCCATTTCATCTAATGCCATTCCATCGACATTTTTCCATCTAAAAAATGTCCATCTAATGCACTTGTTTAAAAAAAAATGTTTGGGTCCCCCCAAACCCCTGCTTTTTACCCTTTAAAATGCACCTGAACAAAAATTAATCCTGTACCCCTCAAAAACATGCATTAGATGGACATTTTTTAGATGGAAACATTTCGATGGAATGGCATTAGATGAAATGGCTTTAGATGAAAAGACCAGATACCGGATCACTCACAAACTGCTGTCATTGACATGTAAATGTCAGACAGTCCAGGCCCCTCAAATTTTAACGAGCCGTCTAGTAGCCGATCGGCCAGGTGAAATCAGTGTTCCAGTGACAATCACAAGCTTCAACAACCACGTTTTGAGCTTGTGAAATTTGGTGGGACCCGCTTCGATGTACAAGCATCCAAAGAATGGAACGCTCTTGCTCTCTCCTTGAGTATGCCCTCCTCTCTGGCTATGTTTAAGAAATCGATTAAAACGCGCTTGTTCAATTTGAAGCCAGGCTGAGTAGAGTTGACGTCACTGCTTTTCTTTCCTTCCTGTCGAGATACTTGGCCTCATTACAACTCTGGCGGTAGCCTTGCTGGTAAAACCGGCACCAGTTTCATTTTTTCTGGCACCCACGAATGGGCAATAACCGGGTCATGCCGACCTTGAGTGACCTGGTAATTTCCCTTTTGTGGGTGCCGGTAATGTGGAACTCCCCATTCCCATTTGAGCCGCTCTGCTCGCCAGGAAAGGCCTTGCTGGCTGACAGGCTCCCACGAGCATATCTTGTAGTATGGCGGTATGGTAGCAATGGTGCTGGTAGCACTGCCGGTGCCGCTGTTGCTATACCGCCATACTTATAATGAGGCCCAATGTCTCTTTTTTCTGTCTAGGTACAGCCTTCTCACCGCCAGTCAAATGGAGCCCAAAGGTTGGTCAGAAGTAATGGGTTTAAACTTTGTAGACTGTACCACACAAATAAAAGAGTGTTAGAAACCTTGTTAGGGTGAATGTATAGCTGTGGGGAACCAGAGCCACCCGCTTATTTAACTCGACAAGCTTTCTAAAGGTGGGGTCGGAAAGACGGGTTATCATACTTCAAAGCACGGGCTAGTAGCCAAAGGACATCACAGAGGGTGATGAAGTAAAGGAGCATGGTGATGGAAATAATGGAGTCAAGCAAGGGGGTGGCACACATGACAAGCTGCTGCTAGAGTAATGTTGTTTAATGTATGATTGTGTGAGCCATGGCGTTACCATGATTGTGAACCACCCAGAAATATCATTAAGTTAATTTGTGTATTCATTTTGATGTTCAGTAAGATAAGTTTGGCCTTTAACATGTGAACATCCTTCAACCTTCTCCACATGATCACTTTCCAGCCTTTGCTGACAGTTTATTGTGATGACACATTTCTTCAAAGCACGTTAAAGATACACAGGTACACACAATCCCATGCGTACACATGACGCCATGGAAAGAAACAATTCATGCACCGAGACCTCATCAGAAGGTCGGTTGCTAGGTAGTGCATGGATCAGAGATAAATGACAACAATCATTTTCTAACATGCCACTGACAGATTGTAAAGATGGTAGCCTCATTATGAGTTTGGTGGTATCTTTGCAGTAATACCACTGAGATACCACTAAATGGTATTTCTGCTTCCACCACTTCATCCGGCAGTATTACCACCACATTAAAAGTAGTGACCGTCAGTATTCGTCCCAATTAATTGGAGTCCGAAGGACTCCATGGGGATTTCGGCAGTATTACCATTGGTGGTATGACCACCGGTGTCCATACCAAAGATTTGTCAATTTTAGGGCGATGAAGTGGGAGAATTCTCTGCCTTACCTCTAAACCTGTAGTTCAGCGGTGTGGTAATGTGGCGGTAATGCAGCAGTAACGCTGTTAACTTTACTTTACCACAACAAGATTCTAGTTTTCAACGAGGCAACACAATTATTTAGAACAGTTTTATTTACTATAATGGAACCACTAGTTTGTTCCCTGCTGCGGCCGGGTACGCTAAAATTGGAATATTTCATCTAAATGGTGTGTGTCTCTTTATTTCTATGTTTAAGGAACTAACGACTCCATCTCTCACCTCCTGTCCACCTCGGCCATCACATCCCTCCCTTTCATCGGATGTGCACTCTGCAGCAGGGGAGTTGCTAGGTCTGGAAAAGACCCGGGGCTAAGCTGATGTCGGAACTGTCGGGACTGGGGGCTAGCTAGTCTTTTAGCTGTAGCTCCTGAGATTCTATCCGGGGCTACAACCAAAAGATCAGGGGCTATAGCCCCCTTAGCCCCCCCCCTAGCAACGCCCCTGCTGTGCAGGGATATCCAATAAATAGTCTGGAGGCTCAGGCACCCTCCCTGTGCCTGCAGGATTGTGGAGCATGACGCAGACTAATATTACACAAATACACCTGCTTGACACATGAAGACCTCTAAGTCTACTTTTGAAAATGCCAAGTGTTCTTTCGATTCAATCGCGTGTTGTTTGTAACAGGCTTCAGGGGCTGGTCGTGGGTTCAGAAGCTGTGTCAGTGGCCAGCTCTTCAGTTGTCACCTGCAAAAAAGAAAACATGACCTTGATGCACACCTTTAGCCATGGCCACAAAGGGAGGCCTTTTGAGTCCTCAAAAAAAAACTGGTGACAATGTTGGCATGTAATGCAGAATGCTGGAGCCATGTAACCATCTAACATTACATTTCCCAAAAGGCGATGCACAGGTAGGATGTTGCTCTGTAGGTCTTGCTACCATGGTTGGGGCTTCCACAAACCTTTATGTCAAATGGCAGCGTTTAAAACTATGCCAGGATAGGAATCAAGCAAGGGAGGAACCTTACCAAGGTGCCAGCTGCATTCAGAGCCAAGGAAGTATGCGGGAGCAATGTGTAACGGCTAGTTGAGCAGTGTAGACTATCTTGGCATCATAGCAGCTGCTCATTGTTCGGAGACACGGATATGGATCCCATCTATGGCGCCAACCACATTCAGCAATCCAGACAATGGGTAGAGGCCAGACCTCAGCACAGCACATCAGCAGAACATTTGGGACTCTTTTTCAAAAAATCTTTTATTGATCGAAGCATCATACAACATACCTTAACCACAATTTGCTATAGCCTCTCATAACCGGCATACCACTTCGTCCCCTCTTCCATGCACTTTTCCCTTCTCCCTCTTCCATGCACTTGCACGTTCTCAATGTCACTGGGCCTAGTAAGATCGTTGTTTTGTTCTCCCCTGTTCCTGTCCCTAGCCTTGTCGCGCTCTGAAAAACTTGTGTATGAGCGCGATACAAATAAAATATCAGTATCAATATCAGTACATCAATGAGACCAGAACACAATTCAAAATTGTCCCTAAAGACAAGGCTTATACATCCACTCCCATCCGACCTTCTAAGTACTAAACATAGCAAATAGTGTTGGTACGGAGCCCATAAATATTCTGTGGCTGTGCCGTACTTGCATAGTATGAATATAAGAAATCTCCATATTGTGACAGTAGGCCACATCGGATAGACAGTCTCTGACCCTCAGGGGCGGCCCCTTCCAACACGCCATTGCAATTCTCCTTCGAGCCAACACTAATAGGAGACCAACCAATTTCTATATAAAACTTGGGATGGATCTAGTCGGTCCCAGCAGTGCCATGATTGGTGACATTGCTATCTATTCCGTGACAATCTTGTCCAGTACTAGGAAGACTGCATCCCAAAACACCAGTATGGGCCTACAAAACCAAGCCATAGGCATACAAAATGCATGCAGTGTTTTACAGTGGCTACATTCATGCAGGACTTCTGGGGAAAATCTGTGCAGCGTTGAGGGAGTTCAGTAACTCTGACAAAGATGAAGGGAATCAATGTGTACCTGGCGTTCAGCGAAATGGACTTGGTTTGGCTTGAAATTTAATTCCAATCCTCATCCTGAACTTCATGACTCAAATTTACTTCCCACTTCTGTTCCGAAGCCCCCTGTCTCCTAATGCCTCCTGCTGGAGTTTCCCGTAAATCCTTGAGACCAAGTGCCCCAGTGCCTGAAAGATTTTGTGTGGATGTGCAAAGATTGGGGGTTGTACCAGGAATGTCATAAATGTAACTCTAAATTTATTCCTCAACCTGAAGTACATGAAAACATCCAGAGGCAACGTTCCACTCTATTCCTTGAAGGCATCCAGGTTCCGAAACACATCCAATGGAATCACATTTGGGAATAAATCTCCTCAGGGGAGTCCTTTCAGCAAAATCCCAGGGGTAGCGAAGTGACATCACATGACCCTTGACCTATGATGACAGTGATGTCATTTGACCCCACCCTGAAGTGACATCACAGGAAGCGATGGAACACAACCTTTCACCCCTTGACAAAACCGGCAGTGGCATCACATAGCATTGTTCCTAAGTGGACTACGAAAAATATGGTTACGCTGTCACTGAAATGTTACATACATTTCATACAAGAATGGAGCACCATATGTATCGTTAATATCAGTGTGTATAGGCCCATATTACCAAATTACTGTGAATGCAAGCAGACGTCCACGGCCAAACGATAACGATGTGTTATATAGCACTTACGCGTAAGCGCTTTATACAGAACAAATACACATACAATATCACCCAACCTGTATTCGTACTCATTTATCGACCTCACAAGTATGAAAGGCTGAGTTGGCCTTGCCAATATTCAAACATGCAAATCACACATACGTAGCAGAAGCAAGCGCTCACCCACTGAGCTATCTTAACGGCTATAGTAAATTGAGCAATTACACGTCTGAATGTTCTCAAAGTCAGAAAGCAAATTACATCCTCTAGTGGATACCATTAAACTGGTAACTGAGATTTAACAGGCAAGTTCATATGCAGGTCTGGTGCAAAGTAGTTGGCCACATGTCAAGCCTGCGTGGATATATATGTATTTTTAAAATAAACCTTTAAGCAATTATTGTATAGAATTCCAGAAAACAAATTATTTGTTACTCCTATCATTTATTATTTAGGGTCACTGCTCAAAGTGTTACACTTGTGGAAGCCCCTGGTATTCTCTAAGTGGCCTGGACAAGAAAGCCAGCCACTCCAGAAACAAACAGCCACATGACACTGGCCACAGCCCAGGAGCTTCCATTAAAAAAAAAAGATACAGTTTTTTTCTTTTTTTTAGGGGTAGCAATTGAGACCACAGGGGTAGCAAGGGAGACAGGTGCGACTCCTGGTGACCCCCAAATGATGTCCCTGAATCTCCTATTGTTCCAAGCCCGAGTCTGGTCACCTAATCAGCATACACCTTCTCGTGTGGTATTTCCATGCCAGCCACGTATTTGCTGACAGCAGTGGGGAGTACATGAATTGAATATTCTGCTGGATTGCTGTCCACTTGCATGCCCGTATGCTGCATGCTACAGCAATAATGTAATTCCTTTTGTTTTCAATAGCTGAAAATATCACTGACCTCAACAGCGCCAGAGATGCTATGCCTCTCTCCATCAGAACGTGAGATCTGGTCGACTTTCTGGGTTCCAGAACGATAGAAAGTGGACCTGTGATGCTAGGTAGTAGCTTTCAAAATCTGGCAGTGCTAGCCGACTTTAATCAGGGGAGCCATACGTTTATTCCAACCCAGTCTTGCCGGGTTCCCGGCCCATATAATTCATGACATTATACTTGTGAGCAAGGAGAAGAAGCGTGCTGGCAGACATAAGAAGACATTCATAAATTATTAGAGAAATTTGGGGAGTATAATCATTTTCACCAAAGCAATTCTCCCAATCAGGGAGAGAGGGAGGCCTCGACATTTTTGTACCTTTCTACACAATCTGTCAATAGTCCTCCAATAATTCTCCCTGAACAGTAGGATTGGCTCCCACGAGATTTCAATACCCAGACATGTGGTGCTTTCCAATACCCACCTGAGCCCGAGTTCATCCTGAAATATTGAGGTTCGGACTTCCTATGGTTGATGCACACCCCTGAGTGAGTGCCAAACACTTCAGTTTGCTGCATTATGAGTGCCAGATTCTCCTCTGGGTTCTTTATAAACAGCATCAGATCGTCGACATACAGTGATATGATAACTTTGTGGGAGTATAAATGAAGACCTCGATAAACATGCTGATATGGCTCCATAACCACAGCAGAAAGCATCGGAGAGAGAGGGCATCCCTGTCTTGTATCCTGCACATTGAGAACATCTCAAATAATTGCACATTTATGTTTAATCTAGCCTTGAGGGAATTGTAGAAAATAGCCAGGATTGAAATGAACTGTAAACCCAGACCCAGCCTACGCAGGACCGCAATCAGGAATGGCCACTCAATTGAATCTAATGCTTTCTCGGCATCTAAGAGCACCGATATTGCTGGCCTTAATGGAGTGTTCAGATTCAGCAGCCAAAAAACAATTTAAAATGTGTGACGTAGTTCTTCCTGGTGATAAATCTGGATTGTTATGTTATGTTATTGTGATTTACACCATGCACCGCTGCCATTTTCATGATCTCCAGGCACGCTGGCAGTTCTGAAACTGAAGGGGGGGCGCAAGAGGGTTGGCTAGTGGGTTTGAGAGGGAAAGTGCATGAGAGCTTTGTTGTGCTGTTGGTAGCTTCAGTCCAGAAAAACAGGTCACTGTGTGCTGTGTTTTCTTTTGGTTGGTAAGGCTTTGGCTGGTTTTTTAATGTATGAGCGTGTATGGGGAGGTTTGTGTGTTTCTGTAGTGCGTTGGGTTTCGTGTGGCAGAGTGTGCATAGTTTGGGTGTTTTCAGGTTTCTACTGTGGTACATATATGTGTGCATTTTATTTGGCATTTGGGGGTATGTAGGATACTGGAAAGCTTTTAGTAGGGTTAGTGATGGGAGTGGTCAGTGCCCTCGTATGCGAGGGTTATGTTGGTTTGGCTGGATTCATATACTTGTGTGGTTGCTTGCATTCAAAATGCTTTATTTCATTGTTGTTTCAAGGTTTCGGTTAATTAGGTTTTGGTTGTTTTACTTTTGGGTGTTTCTGTGTGTTGTGGCTGGCTGTTTCTTTTCAACGGTTTTTCCTGTTAGCTTTGTGAGATAATGAGCCATGTTTTTAGTAATTTTCTGAATTTTAGGTGTTCTTTTCTTATTCACTTTGGGAGTGAGTTCCAAAGCTTTCCCGAGGTGTAGGAGACAACCAAATTTCAACTTTGAGTATTGTTTTGGGTTGAAGCAAATGTCATTGCCGGACCTCAGTGTTCAGTTTGTTTTGTAGATGGTGATTGGTTCCTGTATGAATTCAGCTCCTTGGCCATGGATTGCTCTGTGGGTTATTCAGTGTTTTGAAGAACATTCTTTTTTTCCTGGTAGCCAATGTAGGGTTCTCAGCGGTGGTGTGATGAGTTATCTATTAGTGAGTCTGAGGAGAAGTCTTGCTGCTGTGTTTGGTGAGGTAGTCTGGAATTCTTAGGTAGATGCTGTTGGCATAGTCTATTCTTGACATGATAAGAGGGAGGACGGTGAGTGTTCAATGTGGGCAGGTGAGGAAAGGTAATATCTGCTTTTGCGTAGGTGGAAGAATTACTTCTTTACTACTGCGTTGACTTGAGGTTTGAGTGTTACGTCGGTCGTTGTCTATTAATATCTGAGGATTTTTTGTACTTTTAAACGTTCTGGTCAATTTCCCATTTTGGTAGGCCATGGAACGTGGTATTGTTTCAATCTTCTAGATCAGAAATCCTGTTCTCGCTCTTGTCAAGCCTGGCACCATTATAATCCACCCGCATCAGTAAAAGGTCAATTTTATTTGTGAAAGACTCAATTTTGCCGTCCATCTTGCCTATACTGGCCATAAACTAAACCAGAAACTCCTTCATTTTGGCAGAGGAGTCCACGTCCTCCCTTACCGGGCTTCCTTCGGCATCCCGAACGAGCCCTGAGGCCAAGGACATTGTTTGTTTTTTTGGTGCTGAGCTCATCTCAAAGTGAAGCTTTTGCTGCTGTTTAACCATCTTTCCCATGTTTGCTACCGCACCTTGGGACCCCCCAGTGCAGTCTGGCCTATTACAAAGGCTCCAATTATATTGGAGCCTGAGACCCCCATCTCCCTCTCTTCTAGGGGCATCACAATGCTGTGGATCAGCATTTCCCACAAACCCGGACCTCGGTGCGCATCTGTCCCTTCAATCGGAGAGGTCGGGCCACAGAATCCACTGACCAAGCCGCACCAGGAGCAACGCAGCACCAGCCCGCAGCTTACTCAGCTTAGTGAGTAGAGCCTTCCACTCACCATCATGCCTTGCTTTGGGCAAATCAGCCCGGACTCTCCTTCTCTGCCCACCACAGCCCCAGCTCAGTCGCCGATTGCCTACCTGTTCAGGGCAGTGTTTTCAGCGGGACAGTCTTCCGACGACCCGGCTTCCTTCCTAGATGGCCCTCTGCCGCACATCTGAGCCTAACAACTGATCCGGCACCATTCGGAACCACCCGGGTGGTACAAGCACTTCTCCACTACCCATACTGGATTGTATTGCCCGGTATCCTCCGTCCACCTCCTACACATCGCTGGCTGGAGGGTTTTGCAGGATTAACCAGGATTATTCAGAATATCATGGCTTGCACGGCTGAGTTCACAGATGAGCCGCCATCTTGGTAGAGCTATCGAGCAACTCTGCAGAACTTTTGGGACTCTTTATGAATATGTGCACGGGTTTTAACATTAAGCTTAACACAGTGTGTAGTAATACTAGTTAAAGCTATCTATGATACTCCCGCTTTCCCTGGAGTGAACCAGTTGCCAGAAATGCAGTACTGTTATGTTATGTTATTTTGCATTTATATAGCGCCTTATGTACCATTGGTATGATCTCAAGGCGCTGGTAGGTTGAATGCCCTCGGGAACTGAAGTTCAAGTCAGTAGAGAGAGAGAGAGAGTCATAAGGTGCGTGTGAGCACCGGATATGTGTGCAGCTGATGTTGCATTCCTGTGAAAGCTGCTTCGTAGCGGTAGGTGTGGTGGTTGAGATATCAAGAGTATGTGTTTGTTCTGGCAGGTTGTTATCCAGACCAATTCTGGCCGCGTTAAGCCTGAGGAGAACGCCTAGGCTGGAGGGTGTGTAACTAGCTTTGTTTAGTTAGGATGATGGGGAGTATGAGCCAAGTGATGGTATGAGAACAGCTATACCGAATGGTGTCATAGTATCGCTGTGTTCTAGTTGAGTGGTGGTGTGAAGAAGAGAGTAAGCGTGGAGATGTGATATGGTGGTTTAACTTAGGTGCTTGAGATCGAGCACACTTCGACCATTCCATGAGCTCCAAACCGTTCCATGCGCTCCAAACCATTCCATGCACTCCAAACCGTTCCATGCACTCCGAACCGTTCCATGCTCTCCGTCGTATGCACTTCAATCATTTTATGCACTCCAACCATTCTATGCACTCCAACCATTCTATGCACTCCAAACATTTTATGTAGTTTGGTCGTTTTATGCACCCCAGATCGCTCCATGCTCTCCAATAATTTTTGTAAGTGTCCATTACATGCTCTCTATCTGTTCTGTGCATTCCATCTGATGTATGTACTCGATCAGTTCTATGCACACTATCAGCTCAATCTGTTCTATGTATTCCTTCTAATCAATGCATTCCGTCCGATCTATACATGTTATCCCTTCATCATCCAGTCTGCTCATTTCCACGTTATATGTTCTCTATGCATCATCCATTCACATCCTTGGCCCGTTTCATACACCCAGTTTCGCCCGTTCCATCCACATATGTCATCCGTTCATCCACATACGTCATCCGTTCATCCACCTACTTTACCCGTTCCACCCGCTTCATCCTCACACTTCACCGGTTCCACACACTTCACCGGTTCCACCCATTTTACACTTTCCATCCACATAGTTCATCCGTTCATCGACCTACTACATCTGTTCTACCCACTTCACCTGTTTCGTCCACACACTTCTTTCGTTTCATCCACTTCACCTGTTCCACCCACTCCACCCGGTCACCTACTCCACCCGGTCCACCTACTCCACCCACTCCAACCATTCCACCTACTTATTTTCCTGTTCCGTCCACATACTTCACCCGTTCTATCCGTATACTTCACCCATTCCATCCACATACTTGACCCATTCCATCCACATACTTGACCCGATCCATCATTCAATTTTTTCTGTACTTTCCACACGTTTCGCCCGTTCCTTGCACATACATCATCCGTTCCATCCATCTACATACTTCACCCGTTCCATCAACATACTTCATCCGATCCATCCATATACTTCACCCGTCCATACACCCACTTTCTCCGTTCCGTCAACCTACTTCAACCGTTCATTCCACATAATTCACCTGTTTCATTCACCCATTGTCTCCATTCCTTCCACATGTTTCACCCGTTCCTCTCACATACTTCATCCGTTCCATCCATCTACATACTTCACTGGTTCCATCCACATACTTCACCCGTTCCATCCATATACTTCACCCGTTCCATACATCTACTTCACCCGTTCATTCCACAAACTTCACCTGTTTCATTCACCCATTTTCTCTGTTCCTTCCACATGTTTCACCCGTTCCTTTCACATACTTCATCCGTTCCATCCATCTACATACTTCACCCGTTCCGACACATACATCACCCGTTCCGACACATACATCACCCGTTCGCTCCACACCGATTTTCTCAGTTCCTTCTGCATATTTCACCCATTCCTTTCACATATTTCATCCATTCCATCCATCTACATACTTCACCCGTTCCATCCACATACTTCACCCGATCCATCCATATACTTCACCCATTCCATACACCTACTTTCTCAGTTCCGTCAACCTATTTCAAGCGTTCCTTCCACATACTTCACCTGTTCCACTAACCCTTTTTCTCTGTTCACTCAACATATTTCACCCGTTCCTTTCACATACTTCATCTGTTCCATCCATCCACATACTTCACCGTTTCCATCCACACACATCACCCGTTCCGACACATACATCACCCATTCTGACACATACATCACCCGTTCGCTCCACACTCTACCCGTTCGCTCCACACTCTACACCAGCTCCACGCTCTACACCAGCTCCACGCTCTACACCCGCTCCACACTCTTCACCCGCTCCACACCCGCTCCACACTCTAAACCAGCCCTACATTTTTAGCTCTACATCTTACATCCACTCCACACCCTACGTCCATTCAACACCCAATATCTGCTCAAACACCCCCACATCCTACATCCACTCAACACCCTACATCTGTTCAGCACCCTACATACGCTCCACGCTATCATCCACTCCACACCCTGCATCCGCTCCATGCTCTCATCTGCTTGGCTCTCCACACCCGCTCCACACTTACATTTTTGCTCCACATCTTACACCCACTCCACACCCTACATCCATTCAACACCCAATATCTGCTCAAAACACCCCCACATCCTACATCCGCTCAACACACTACATCTGTTCAACACCCTACATCCGCTTCACGCTATCATCCACTCCACACCCTACATCTGCTCTTTGCTCTCGTCTGCTCTACGCTCTTATCTGCTCCACGCTCTCATCCGCTCTACACACTTCATCCGCTCCACCGACATTCATCCGCTCCACCGACATTCATCCGCTCCACTCACTTCATCCATTCATCATGCATTATTGGTTCAACTCATGTCACTTGTCGTACGCACTCGATCCGATCCTGTGCCTTACACCCGTCACATGCACTTGAATCGTCTATTCTATTCGTTCCATTTATGCCATGCACTCTTACACCCATCACATGTACTCGTTCCATTTATACCATGCACTCTTACATTTCATGCCATATATCTGTTTCATGCACTCAACCAGTTCCGTGTACTCTGTGCACTCATCCGTATCATGTATTTATCTTTCCATCCTCTCCACCTTATTCCTCTTGTGCATTTTGTTTCTCTCGTCCATTACATTCATTTCATCCATTTCCTTAATTTCAATAAATGTATTACTTTCATACAATTTATTATTTTTGTCTACTTCACTGCTTTGGTCCACTTTACTCATTTTATTCAGTTTGTCTTTTTTAGTTTACATTAGAGGTTATTAGTTTTCGATTTCTCGCTTGGAATCTTGATGTTGGATTGTTATTTATGTTATTTTTAATTTATGATCTAGTAGTTTGGGCTATTTGAATGTGTTGTTGTCCACTTTATTCCTCTCGTCCACTATGATCTTCTTGTCTTGTCTTGATTTCATGCTCGGATCATGATGCTGGATTGTTATTTATGATCTAGCATTTTGGGCTAATGTCATTGAGTTGTTGTGATCCAGTTTGAGTTAAGGGTCGGTTTTAGGGGAAGAGCCATGTTTTCAGTAGTTTGCGGAAAGACATGAGGTCCTCAGTGAGTCGGATGTGGGGTGGGAGTGCGTTCCACAGGGTGGGGGCCAAGGCTGAGACTGATGATCCACCTAACCTGACTGAGTTTGTTTTTGGTATGACTAGGGGTCCGGCAGAGCTTGATCTTAGGGTACATGCCGGGTGATAGGGTTTTATTTTGTCTTGGAGATATTGAGGTCCGGTTTTATGAAGTGCTCGGTGAGAGATGCATAAGGTTTTGAAGGTCACCCTTCGGGCAACCGGAAGCCAGTGCAGAGTTTTGAGGACTGGGGAGATGTGGTTTCTTGGGCCAAGCGCTAGTAGCACTTTGGCTGCGGCATTTTGTGCTCTTTGTAGTTTAGTCAGTTGGTATGCGTACACTCCGAGGTAGAGGGGGTTAGCATAGTCCAGCCTTGATATAACAATCGATTGGACCACGCAGAGTCTGTTGGGAAAGGAGAGGTAGGCAAAAATGTGCCTAAGAGTTTTAAGGTGGTAGTGGCAAGACTTTGAGACATTGTTGACTTGGCGCAAGAGGGTTAGGTCAGAGTCTAGGGTGCATCCAAGGTTTTTTACTGAATTAGAGGGTGTCGGTGAGTTGCCCATGGTAGATGGCCACGGTAGTGAGTGAGAAGTTCGGTGTTGCCACATACCATGATTTCGGTTTTGGAGGGATTTAGCAAGAGGTGGTTTGTGGTCATCCAGAGATCTATGTCGAGGAGGCAGGAAGCGAGGTCAGGTCGGCAGTTGGGATTTGAGTTCAGGAGTTTTAGAATTAGTTGTGTGTTGTCGGCGTAGTTGTAGCATAGCGTATCTGTAGCACAGGATTTTGTGCAAACAAATTATTCGTGGGAGAGTGGCCATGTAGAGGTTAAACAGGAGGGCTGATAGGCATGCTCCTTGTGGAACTCAGGTGTCGACTGGACGGGCTTGGTAGGAATAGGTGGAGAGTTGGGTGTTTTGGTTCTTATTTTTGAGGAAGGATGCTGTACATTTGAGAGCGGTTCCACAAATTCCTAAGGAGTGGAGACGGTCAAGGAGGATTGAGTGGTTGATTGTGTCGAAGGCGGTGGATAGGTCAAGAAGGATTAATGCAGTGCATCCCGCAGAATATGCCGTGTTTTAAGGTCATCCCAGATTGAGGTTAGGGTGGTTTCGGTTCCATGTCGGGCTCTGAAACCTGATTGAGCGGGGTCTAGGAGATTGTTGGTTTCGAAACTGAGGGAACTTTCACGAAAGGCGCTGCAGCTGTTGTGATGTTGATGTTGGGTTCAACATCTAGCTTTAGCATGACCACCAAGTACATGGCTGGATCAGAGCTCAGTCTGTGTGCGTCAGTGAGTTGCTTTATCTTCTGCCATAGCCAGGAAATTCATCCTGCAATTCTCTCCCGCATTCTGGGCCTGCCCCTACGTGATTGCTCAGTCTTGGCCGCAGATGCTCCATTCAAAGGACAGCGCAAAATGAAGGCTGCTGCGTGGGCCATGTTCAGTGAAATGCAGGGACGGGCCCAGGATAGGAACCGTGACGCAGGTAGGTTCTTGGTGAGTTCTCTGAACAGAATGCCAAGCGCCTCGATGCCCCCTCACCTGGCGGCGAGTCCTGTGCTTTGGCGTGAGAAGAGGGCCTGTAGGGATCGACAGGGTGTGGTGCAAACTGGAGACAATTGAAAGGGAAGGGTGGAATGGGACAAGGCACTCCTCTCACTAAACGGTCCTTATGTGCCTCTGCTTCTTTTGCAGCAGCAACCGAGCAAGGACTCCCCTCTCCCCCCACAGATACCAAAACCGACGCCACGGTGGACACAGGCCAAGCTTCTGGGGACAGTGCCATGCGGGGAACCGACTGACTCCTGGGCTTTTGTACAATGGATAGTTTTCAAGCAGTCCTCACAGACACCCGAAGAAGCGCCTCCCCCCTCCCCTATTTTCGGCAGACGGCGCAGCTGCGGATAATAAAGCGTAGTGCAGTGCAAATCCCTCGCAGCTCGTTCAGGCCGCATACACTCTATTAAAGCTGCTTTACAGTCAAGCGCTGACATTTGCCGCCTTCCGCGATTTACACAGGGACTACTTCCCTGGAAGGGCACGGCACTTTAACTTTGGTGAAGTACTTGTTATGCCCCACCAGTCTCGCCATGACTAATAATCCATCTCGGCCGCCATTTGCAAATACATTCAAAATACCATTGGAACACATAGACATGTCGCATGTACCAAGGGCAAAGATTTTTTTTCGGAGAGTCGATTTGCCCCAGACCCAGAGATAAACTTTGCTGCTCGTCGGGGCAATTTTTAAATTATTTGGTCATTTGTAGAGTGCTGCATGGCGCCACTTCAAAGCGCTTGACCGCCAAGCACAGGGGATGGGACCCAAAATAGGCCATGAAAATAATGTTCATAGTGGCCCCATATTACACATTTTCAGCAAAGCCAACCGTTTTGCTATGAGAAAATGTGTAAATAAAATGGGTTACCACAAAAAAGAGTCCCAGGGTGCAGAGGCCAACCAGGATATCTTCAGAGTTCCCTCTAGGCCAGACCACCCCTGCTGCCAAGTGGGCGGTATGAGGCGCCATTGCTGGTGGCACTGTAAGCAGCGGCACCGTCTTGCCTTGCCCTAGAAACCGCCTCATCTGCTTCAATGATGTGGCTCGAGACTCAGAGCTCTTTCTGAGATTTGATTTTGTGCTAGTTAGATAGCTCAGTAACTTTAGCGCTTGCCGCTGAGATCCCTGTTCACCGTGCAGGGCATACATTTTCAAACTACCCAGCGTTTTCCTTAACATGTTCATTAATCAGATCCTGCAGGATATTTCGACAGGAAATGTTAAATGTTGCAACATAAATGCACATTTTGCAGCACACAATTGTATTTCTTGCAGCATTTTTGCAGCAAATGTTTTCATTGCAGGATGTGCGATTGGCACATTGCAGGCAAGAGGCAGTGTGCAAGGAACCTTTTTACATTTCCTGCACCCATATTCTGGAGTGTCTGATTAATTAGGAGCCCAATTCTTTGGGTTATAGTGAAATATTTTGTTTGCTATGTTCGAAAACAGCAAAACTACCGCTGTGGTTAGTTGGGAGATAAAAAAAGGAAGTTATTATCATGTCACAACTGGCTTTTTATTGTTTTTACAGTGTCTTCATGACTCAACCAGAGTGATGCTTACAGAGGAGAAGAGGTCTGGTGGCAAAGTTGTCTACAAAGGAGGCCAAACAAATGTCTGTTCTAACCTCTGTTCACTTGAGCCTGAGCAAATGACCTCATGTAGTTGTGCCATCCTTCTCACACCTGCTGTGTTTGCAAAGGTTTGGAAATGAGCTAAATGCAGGTATTCGACACTGTATAAAACAAGCACTGAAAAGTATATGGGTTCTGGCTATCATGTGTTAAGTGCAGTCTCATTTGCTCCGGAAAACTACATCCTTTGACTACAGTCCACAATCATGAAGGCACGCACTTCACATAAAAAAAACATAGGGCAAACAAACACTGTCTGTCAACCCTTGCACATCTGTGACTCTTCCATCAAATCGAAACCAGAGAACACCAATTGAAACCAAGGCACACATAAAATATTCACCTTTCAGCAAACCACATTGCCAGAAACATACAGAAGGGGGAAATAAATGAGGGCACATCACCAATGCAGAGGCGAATTCATAGACATTTGTCATTCACCTGTATCAGTGTTCACTACCAGGTATCCTGCCTGGCTTTATTCATTTAGTTTCAGCTTAACTATGGCGCAGCGCCAAATGAGGACTGTTGCCTGACACGTGGAAGAGGATGGAGGAGACTGGTCTTATTATTGGGCGCCGCACATTCCATGCTGTGTGTATCCCTCTGCATGAAAAGTAGTGCATTTCAAAATGACGCACTGTGGGGGTTGCTGTGGAAGGCACGCCCCTTGAATCACGAGAGGGCAGTGTGGCCTCGCGATACCTGGCCAATGGTGCGCGTTGCGCATCATTACGGGGCAATCCATGGCAATGGTGCGATGACTTGGCATTTGCATAGCAATGGCGGGTATTTGGCGATGGCGGGTATACGATAGCAATGCCCGCCATATAATGTGAGTACAAGAGCAGGTGGCAAATTGTAAAAACCTTGCCATGTTTGTTTTGATTTTTTTTTGTTTTGTGAATTTGGCCACCAATTTTTTTTTTTTATCCTGTACACTTGAACTTCTATGAGCACCATCTGGGATTGAAAACATTTGGACAACATTGATACGTATAATTAAATGCAATTTTGAGACTTCAGAAAAGGATCAGACATCTAACCTCCAGTAAGAATTAAATGCATCCACACCACAAATAGGTCTGCAGCAACATTTAATCATGTAGTGGTTTTACAGTTTAGTACTCTGTACGCATGTACTCTTAAATTACCTCTGCACAGGAGGCATCAGATGCTGACATGGCTGGCATGATAGTCACCGTTTTAAATGTGTACCCTTTTTTCCAATTTATAAACGTGTTGTCTGAGGCCCCGATTCTTTGCATTTTACCAACTAATACTGTGCATGTCAATTTCAAATGACAGTTGCATTGTTTCTCACGTTCAGAAAACTGAATGTTTATTCTGAACGCCGACCGAAACTGAACTGGTGGCATGCAGACATCAAAAAGTCCATGAGGCCTGCTCTGCTGCACAACACGGACAGTGATGCACAACGGCAACAGTGTCATTTTCCAACAATATGAAGGATTCCGAAAAAGGAACAGTCATGTAAATATAAGTTGTGTATACAACGATGGGTGGAAACGCAAAAGAACATCCCTTCAACAGTTTGCCAGGTCAAACATCATACCCATACTTTGGACGATCACGAAGTTTTGGGGGATTGGCCGTAATTCGTGAAAAACACAAGACAATGGGCCTCATTACACGGTAGGCGGAGGACCAAGGTGCTATTAGCACCTTGGTCCATGCTGGTAAAATACCGGCACCGCCTTGGAGGAAAGGGGATTTACCGCCCTATTCCAAGGTTGGCGGGGCGGTAATTCCCCCTTCCCCCATTGCCCTTCCCCATTCCCATTTTTGCCCCATAGGGCTCTATGGGAATGGGGAAGGCGCTAATTACGGTGCCGCAAATTGCGGTACCGTAATTAGCTCCCTGGTCCCTTTGCGGGTTAGTTTTTAACGCCTGCTAAACAGCAGGCATTAAAGAACCAACCCGCAAAGGGACCTCGTAGTAAGGCGGTAAGGGTTTACCGGTACCGGTAAACCCTTGCCGCCGTCCATGTAATGAGGCCCAATGTGGGCTTGTTCACTCGCCCATTGAAGCTAGTTGAAATTGTATCGACCGTTGTGAATTTGGCAATGGAGGTACTGACCAATGTATGAGTTTTTAACATCATTAAAACTGCTAACATGAATAATTTCTTATCCTTCATAACACAAGGAAAAGAAATAGCTTCCACAAGGCTGACTCTCACTACTTGTGTCTTAATCAAGGTCAATACTTCACCAAGTTTCAAGTCAATGCTTCGCAAAAAAAAAAACACACAAGAGTTTTTAAAATTGGCAATCACATTTGTCTCATATGGAATGTTCTTTTTTCTATGCAACACCTCGAAAAGCAAAGGTCACATCAATCATATTTCAAAAAATGGAAGTGCCTGCAGAATCAGGACCTTCCAAACTCGTTTAGGTTTTCATTTTCTAAAACGGCTTCCGAAATGGGAAGAATCCAATAAAAAAAGACTTTATCATTAGCACTGAGGTTCACAATTTAGGGAACTGATTAAAGGCTTTAATACAAATACATCATTTAAAAAGTGTAAAATCTATCTATAAACACAAAAAGGTTTGCTTTGTAAACATCAGGGGCCAGATTACAGAAACTTTGGACCGGTGCAAGTGCAAAGTTGCGCAGTATGGACACTAGCGCAAAGTTTAAAAACACTGGGAAATATTTGAAAACCATTGCACCATGACAAGTGCAGTTTGGCATGTTATGAGCACCAGGGCAAACTTTGTTTCACAACTCTAGCAGTTCGGGATAAGAGGTGGATGGGGAGTGGGAAGGCTGTTGATCAGGGATGTCATTCTGGGGTCGCCAGGGGTCGTGGCTGCAACCCCTGTGGTCTCTTTTGTGACACCAACATTTTGGGGGAAATAAAAATGGGGGAAAAGAAATGTGAGAACAAAAACACAAAATGGGAGTTCCAACCGACTTGCCATTTCAGGGGCAGGGCTAAGGGGATGTCAAAGGGGGTGATTGTGCCCCCCTGGGCCCATCCAGAGTCCCGGTGTGCCCCTCTGCTGCCCGTATCATGTGACTTGTAGGACATCACATTCTTGACTCGAGTGGGAATCGGAAGGCAGTAGTCTGAGAGCGCAAGGTGCCTGAGAAAGCAGATACAGGAAGCTGACACATGTGCTGGACACATGTACTGGAGGGAAGAGTTATTTAATTTATTTATTTATTGTGCATTTGTTAAGCGCTTATACAGTAAGTCAATTCTGTTTCAAAGCACCCACTGGGCAACAGGGAGTGAACGTGGGATAGGGAACAATAAGTGCAGTGGAAGATAAAGACTAACCTACTATGCGTGTGAGTATTCAGAACGTGCAAGTGCAGCGAGAAGAGGGGAAGTGGGAGATGGGGTGAGCGCTGGAATGTCAGTGCTCGTGGGTGAGCAGCAGCTGAAGTGCATAGTATGGCAAGTGCTATGTGGCCTGGAGCCACTTTGGGTAGATAGTGCAGGCCTACCGGACGAAGGCCGGGGGAGTGGGAAGGATGAGACCAAAACCGAATGGAAGATACATATAGAAAATAAAACTGCGTGTGTGTGCCTCCTCCTGGTAATGCGAACTAGGTATTGTGTGTGAGTCCGTATGTGTGAGTGTTTGTGACGGTGTGTGAAACGCGTGCAGGCTTCCCGTTCTTTCTCTTCCTGGCTCTGCCCCATGCCATCCATCTCTGGGGGAAATTCCCATCACGAGGCAATTAAGGGGTTAATGCTGCATGGGCTATTTACTGTTTTTTTCTCATGTGCAGAGAGGAAAGAAATGCCACAGGAACCACGAATCAGTGCCTTGGTGGGGACAGGTGCCAGCACAGAAGCGGCCTGGTTGGCACGTCCAGTACTCCGTGCAGGTGGTGTCCCCGCCAGGTCGTACCTGCTTGGTGCTAGTATCGAAGCACCCGTGCCCCAGTGCCACAAGCCTGCCCTCCGACAAGGACTTCTTAAATTCTAAAGACAGGCATGAAGCACCTTCGAAGAGCTATGTTGCAAATACATTCATGCATCATAATTACAGCACCTCGATGCCCCCGGGCTGTGTGAGTGCTTTAAAAAGGCAATTAAATAAATAACAAAATAAAGAAATAAACCGTGACCTGTCTGAAATGCTCCTGACACCTCTAACAGGTGTCATTGAACATCTGCAGGTACTCCACTTACCCCCAAAATTCTCTAGAAATCTTCAGTGTCCGTGAAGACGTCGAGTTCCAGAAACAGTCCCTCGCGAGTTTGCAGCTCCTTTCAAAAAGAATGTGTTTAGAGGGAGGGGCTGATATGTCAGGAGCGAGGGCCCTGAAGAAAAGACCGTGAATGGTCCGACCTGGGCGTCCCAGGGACCGGAAGTTCTGGGTGGTTTACGGATTTGCCTTCCCTTCCGGTGAGTGATCCCGGATCCTCTATCAAGCACTGGAGCCCTCCTGTCGCCCCCCCCCGTGTCCTGTTTGAAAGTTTTAAAACTCCATGTCAAGTAAATGCAGGTCTTCTATATTTAACACTGCATTTCAGCAACTGAAGATGAAAAAGCATCTCCACAGTAGCAAATAAATAATTCGATGAGCAAGCAAGAGCGTGAAAAATAAATAAAAAGGCGCCTGCGCGCCAACACTGTTATACCCAGACCCACCCCAAGTCAACGACACGATAAACAGCACCCATTGACCACCTCCTTGCATTATCTTGACTTCGTTGTAATTTAAGCGCTTCACAGGTTCCTCTGACTGTTTTTCTCAGTTATAAGGCAACGAGAGAGCTTGGGGGGTGCTCAAGCTTGTTGAAACGGGTCCCCACCAGCCCTGACACATGTTGAGCCGCTATCCGCAGAAAAAGTCGCAAAGAAAACTTCGAATTTCGAAATGACCGCATATTTTTTGTGATCATTTCGCAAAATTTCGCCAAATTTGGGGGCATTTAAAAAGAAAAATAGCGGTTGGCGAAGGGAAATAGTTAAGTTAGGGCGGAGTGAGAGAGGGGAGAGTGGGGGGTCACCCCCTGCATTTCTACCCCTCAAAATAAATACTGCGGTCATTTTGAAATGCGATGCTTTCAGGAATGCCAGGGGCTGCTCTTTCATGTAGATGACACGTTTTCTTTGGCACTTTCCATAGCTCTTGTTATACTGCAAACCACAGCAGGTCCTTCTTCTCATACAAATACAGCGCTACTGCGTCTGAGACACTTAAACGAACGCCTTAGAACTGTCATTATCTTGCAAATAAATATATATATGTATGTTTAAATGGACCTCTAGATTTGTGTTTGCCAGTACGTTGGTCATATCTTTGCCTTTGTTAATGATATGATATAATATGGTATTTTATTTGTATCGCGCTCGTGCACAAGTGTTTCAGAGCGCGACTAGGCAAGGGAGGGGAATAGGGGAGAACACAACATAACAACAACAACAATCTTACTAGGCCCAGTGACATTGAGAACGCGCAAGTGCATGGGAGTAGGAAAGGGAAAAAGTGCACGGAAGGGGAGAGCAGATAAACAAAAATGAATAGAAAATGGGGTCAATAAACAGTGGTAGTGAAGCCAGCAAGTGGTAAGTGCTGTGTTTAAGGCAGCAGACTGGGTAAGTCTGGTAAGTGCAGAAAAAGAAGACAAATGGGGGGGTTGTAAGGGTACAGATACAGTCCCCAGTGCAAGGAGTGGCCAGGAGGCAGTGCAGGAGGGTGGCAGGTTGAGCAGGTACCTGGGCCCAGGGCACAGAGAGAGGCCAGGTGCACGGTGCCAAGAGAGAACAGATCAGCAGGGGAGAGGAGGAGCGAAGGCGGAAGCAAAGAGGAAGGTCTTGAGGTTCTTCCGGAACCGAAGATGGTTCTCCTCAAGTTTTAGATTGGCAGGGAGGCTGTTCCAGAGGGAGGCCCCAGCTGAAGATAGAGATCTACCCCCAGCTCGTTTCTTTGAAAAACTATTGACCCGGAGGGAGTTAGAGGTAGAGGAGCGAAGAGCTCGAGAGGGGAGGTATTTGCGGAGGGATAGCTGAAGGTATTTTGGATCCAGCCCCCAGAAAGCCTTGTGGACAATGCAGATGGTTTTGAATTTAATACTTGCATCCACTGGGAGCCAATGGAGAGATTTCAGGGCTGGAGAGATACGATCCCAGGGCTTGAGGCCAAGGACAAGTCTCGCAGTCCTGTTCTGGATACGTTTCAGAGGGCGGAGAGTAGAGGCAGGTGGATTTAGAAAGAGGCTGTTACAATAGTCCAACTTAGAGAGAACCAGAGCTTGGGAGACAGTGAGCTTCTGAGGGAAGGAGAGGAAAGGCAGAGCACCTCCGAGGAGGTGCAGTAGGAAGTTTGACTTTTTAGAGCCCTCAGAGATGTGGGCAGAGAAGGAAAGTGTGGAGTCAAAGATGACCCTGAAGTTCTTAGCTTCGCAGATAGGGATAGGATGGGGGCCAAGGGAGGCTACCAGAGGGTGACGGAGAAGGATGGAGATGGTGTGCCGATGAAGAGGATCTCAGTCTTGCTGGCATTCAGACAAAGATCATTGGCGGCACACCAATCTTTAATGTCAGAGATGAGAGAGGGCGAGGAGGTGGCCGAGGACAGCCGGAAAATGAGTTGAGTGTCATCAGGGTAGTACTGGAAATTTGCGCAGAAAATGGCAATGCAGTGGGCGAGAGTTGGCAGGTATTGGTTGAAGAGCGAGGGTGAGAGGTTAGACCCCTGGGGAACCCCACAGGTAGAGAGGAAGATAGATGATAGGAAAGACCCCAGTTGGACCTGGGAGGGTCGATCAGAGAGGAAAGAGGTCAGCCAGGCCAGAGCCTGATCAGTGATGCGCAGTTTATCACAGAGACGGCTGAGCGGGATGGTGTGGTTGACCGTGTCGAAGGCAGAAGAGAGATCAAGAAGGATGAGGACAGAGGGAATGTTGGAGTCCAGGTTGGAGAGCAGATCTTCACGGATGTTCAGGAGAGCAGTTTCCGTGCTTCTGGGCACTCTGAAGCCAGACTGGTGGTCATGGAGACAGCCAACAGAATCAGAATGAAGGTTAAGCTGAGAGATGGGCAGCTTTTCCAGAAGTTTGCCCAGAACGGGGGTAATGGAAATTGGGTGATAGTTAGCCGGAGAGGAAGGATCAGCTGTGGGTTTCTTGAGAAGAGGATGCACAAGGGAGTGCTTCAGAGAGGAGGGCAAAGATCCTGAGGCAAAGGAGCGGTTGCAAAAATCGGCAAGGGCTGGAGCGGGAGTGTCAATGTGGTCCTTGATGGTTTTAGAGGGACAAGGATGAACCTGTTTTGACGAGGCTTTCATAGATCGGACTTGTCTAGCGACCTCGTCAGGGGAGAAAATAGGAAAGAAAGAGAAGGACGGTGGGGGTGGTTAATGGGGGGTTTGCAAGCACAGACTGAGATGGAATGAGGGGGCAGGGGAGGAGAGGGTGGACAGAATGTTCTGGGTTTTTTAAATAAAGTGCGAGGCAAGGGCATTGCAGAGAGCCTGGGAGGAAAGAGGAGGGGTGGAGACTGCCGCAGGGTTGGCAAGCTCCTTGCAGATTTTAAAGAGTTTGGCCGAGTTGTTAGATGCCACAGAGACACGGGCTTGAATGTGGGTTCTCTTCTTAGTGCGGACAAAGAGTTGGTATTGCCTTTGGAGCAGGCGACAGGTCAGTTTGTCAGAGGATGAACAAGAAGCCTTCCATTTCCTCTCAGCAGCCCTACACCTACGTTTAAGTGTAGCTAGGTTGGAGTCATACCAGGAATTGCACTTGGCTTTGGACTTCAAATGGATCCTCATGACAGGGGCAAGAGCATCACGAGTATCAGAGATAGAAGAGTAGAGAAGGGACAGGGTTGTGTCGAGCTGTGAGTCAGCCACAGGAGGAGGAGGGGGAGAGAAGGTGGCAGCGAAAGCCTCAGCTGACACACGTTTCTTAGGTCGGATGTCCGAGAAAGTAAGTGGCAGTGTTGGAGTGGGGTTGGCTTGGGGGGAAAAGAGTGAGAGATGGGTGGAGAGAAGGCATCCTGGCTTTCTGACTGGTACCCCCTTGTCCATTTGTACTCCTGTAGCCTGCTTCAATGGCACTCTATGAGAAGTGGGACATAATTAGCCGTTGTCCTGGAGACTCCCCTCCCTTACAGTACCCCCCACCCTGCCTCTTTGCCCCACAGAAAGTTAGCGCTGAAGTCTGCTCGGTCTTGTGGGTGTGGTTACCTCTTTTTTCCGAGTTGCTTTTGAGCTTTATGCCACAGGGAGAGTCCGTAATGTCTTGCTCATGCCTGCTGCTGCGATCCAGCGCTCTCCACAGAGCTGTTTTGTAAGCAGAGTGGCACTCTCGCATACTTTCAAATTACACTCCTTTTTTTTATTGTACAATGTGTACGCCCACATTTGATGTTTTCCTCTGCTCAATTTCCAAACATATTCAATTCTTCATGTTGCTGATAAGTGAGGCCCATGTTGTTTGTGACTCCTTCTGCCAGTCCTGGTCTGTCCGCCAAAAGTGCTAAGCATTGTGGGATGCGTAGTTTCATTTCCGTATTTTAAACATGGGCATGAAAAGCCAGGGCAGCCCGAAGGTGACACTGAATCAGAAATGTGGCCACTTGGCAGTTGTTGAGTTGCCTGCAAACCTCCTCAGGTCCACACTCTGCGATCTTCGGGGGACTCTTGCCGGCCTCAGAAGCATGGCCTTCCACAGTCCATTAGAGCCACTTTTCCAGTGCTCGATCTTATAATACATTTTGGACCTTAAAAAGCACACTTGACTTTTTTCAGTTTTAGGGGAAATCCGTGTCCACCTCAAATGGGACTATCATTTACAAATAGTTGTTGAGCATGTGGCTCCAGGAGTGGCAGCCAGTGATGGAAAAAGGGCGGCTCTGTATTCAGGTATCATGACCCAGCTTCAGTGCTACATTGGGGGGTTCACAATTTCTTTGAATAAGTTGCCAGCCTTCGTTTCCTGTTCCATTTCCAAGGGTGCATAGCCACGCCCCTGCGCCTAGTGGCGCTTGGCATTCTTTTTAAAGGGGCATTATTTTTGAATGGTTTTTGCAGAGAGTAGTGAGAAAAACCTTCTCGTTGTCATATTAAACACTTTTTCCCAGAGGAAGGGATAGTAACCCGAAACATTGTGTGCAGATCATTTGTGGATGAATCAGGCTGCGTGGAAATGTATGGTTTTATGAAGAATGCCAGAAATTATGAAGACATGTACTTGATTATTTGGTATTTGTTGATGGCGTATGGATTAAGTGACCAATGGAACATTTTAATTGATTTTATTAACTCCTTTTTCCAATGCCAGACGAGGCTGCTTGATGTATGCCGGTGTAGTCTTCGGTGGCTACTTCAAGTCACTCTCCCTTTTGTCTGAGCTTGCCCAGACCTCTTTTATTATTATAATAATTTTAGGATAGTTTTATTTTCTTTAAGCTTTTGCTACTAGCGTGAGAGCAGGGATGCCCTTTGGAGGTTGCAGCTGCTACTCCTGAGTCCCCCTCTGCTACCCCTAGACCTGTCCTTGTGACCCCCAGGCCACTGAACAAAGAAGCAGTGCCAAGAGCAGATGCCTGTTTTGCACCCGAAAAGGCGGTTGCAAATGTAGCTAAATGTGCCACGGCTTTTTTTTCGTTAGCTGGAGAAATTGCAGGGATGCAGGAAAAAGCATGAAGTCGCCATCACTAACAGATTGGCGGTCCATTCGTGAATGCCTGAATGCTTGGGTTCAGAGGCGGGGCCCTCTGTGCAGCTCATACCCAGTACTGTAGCAACAGGAAGGATATGGGGGCTAGGCCTAGCTAGCTGGGAATGGGCAAGAGCAGGCTGCAGTAATCAGTGACACCACAGCATGAAGGCATATCTCATCAGTGTTTCTCGTTGTCTGCTTTGCACATCCTGTGAGTCACTGGGCCTGTTGTTAGAGGAGTGTGCCCTAGTTGCTTCTGTTACCAATCCTGCCTGGGCACTGTGTGACCCGACCCAGATCTCCCAAACCTGTATCACAGGCACACTGTAAATAGACGCAAGGTGAGATAATTAATTTACATGAAGTTGCCCTCTGACTTTGAAGTAAACCATCTGTTGCTTCCTCAAGCAAAGCAAATATATATTTGGAAGTATAGCTCAGGGGGAACGCACTTGCTTTGGGAACACGAGGATGCAGTGCCACATGGGTTCAGTTCCTATTCCAGTGTTTAGAAGCTGGAGGAGGCTGGCATTAAGCAAGATAAAGGACCAAAGAAATTAATAAAATGGGCCTTTTCTAAGGGTGATGTCATGGAACTGCTGCTGCTGTTTACATTTTAAAATAAATACCATGCAATTGCTATGACCTGCAACACATCCTTCCCATCTCTCTCCCATCTACAAAGGAAATGGTGGGTTTACCAAATAAGCAAAACAGAAAGGTGATGGCTGGAAGGTTTCAAATCATTCATAATCACTGGCACAGCTCTGGGCAACCCTCCAGACCATTGTTTTTCTGGTTTGACTTGTGTTGGTCAGTTGCTGTTTCCAGTCTGTGGCCAACACTTGGCAGGCACTGGATGTCTGTGCTTTGGGGTTTAGGCCTCTTCAAGATGCTCTGTCTGTTTACAGTTTAACTCGAGTGATGTGTAATAGTCCAGGTTGTTGTGTTGGACATCTTCTTGCAGTCACAGTAATTTGGTAATATGGGCCTATACATACTGATATTAGCGCCTCATATGGTGATCCATCCTTGTAGGAACTCACCTAGGGATAGAAGAAACATATAAGGTGATTAACTTTGATCCTACAGAAAAGGTATGTGAGCTTATCAAAGAAGTGTTGGATGAAACTGAGGAGAGAGGAGTTATAAGTGAAAAACCTCATAGATTCTTAACAAAAGACCATCCCATCATGCCGGTCTTTTATATATTGTAAAAGATCCACAAGGGCCTGGACAAACCACAGAGTCGACCAATCCTTAAAGCAACACAGTATCCTAGAACCATTGGCAAAATATCTGGACAAAATACTGCAGACTTTGATACAGAACAGCCCCACCTACGTCAAGGACACAATGCACTTCTTGGCACTACTAAAGGACATACGCTTCATCAAAGGCCATGACATCCTTTTCACAATGGATGTAACCTCACTTTATACTAATATTGTCCATGAAATTCGCCTAGAAGCTGTGGAGTGGTTGTTACTTCAATCCGACTCATGTCTGGGAGATAGGCTTTTTGTTCTCACACTCCTGAAACCTGTACTTACCAACAACTTCTTTAAGTTCAAGGATAGATTCGATCTGCAATTGTCGGGCATGAGCATGGGCACAGCAATGGCACCAAGCTGTTATATCTAGAAACTGAATATGTCCTAAATTCCCCTCGCTGGCTGAGACATCTATCCATGTTTGTCTGTTATATTGACGACGTGTTTGGGATTTGGACAGGTCCGGCGGAAGAATTGACAGAATTCTTCCACAGGATGAATAACATGAACCCACGGGTCAAATTCACCACTCAGACCAGTGGCACTACCATCCATTTCCTGGATACACACATATAGTGGGAAACGGACCGCTTGAACACTAGGATTTACTCTAAACCTACAGACCTGAACAGTTTGCTATTGGCAATGACCTTCCACCCTCAACGCACTATGGACAGTGTCCCGCTGAGCCAGTTCCTTAGATATAGGAGAAACAGCTCAGACACAGAGGAATACAGACGTCAATCTAAGACACTGGAAGCAGAATTCTTGGAAAGAGAGGCTATAAGCCTTTGGCGATTGCCTCAATAGCCACAAAACTGGAGAACACACCAAGAGATACCCTGCTAGAACCTAAACAAAAAAGACCTGAGGGACAATTGGTATATGTGACTACTCACTTCCTACAGAGTAATACAATCAAGAGGATCATTAAGAAGAACTGGTCTCTGCTGCAGCTGGACCCACAGCTACAAGAATTGTTTCCTCAAGCTCCCATTTTTGCCTATAAAAACAGCAAGGCTCTATGCAATTGTCTGATTAAAGCTGAAGGAGCACAATTAAATATTGTGGCACTCAGCCATGTCACAACTGCCAACATTGTGCGAACATCATCACAGGAACCAGAATCACTCACCCTTACTCGGGAAGAAACATGGAATTACAGCATTCCTGCACCTGTGATGCCACCAGTGTTGTATACGCCTTAAAATGCCACTCTGGGCTATATTATGTCAGTATCACTACCCGTAAGGCAAAGCTCAGATGGACAGAGCACAAGTCCAACATCAGGACACAGAATATAAAATCACTGGTGGAGCACACTTCAAAGAACATAGGCACATTGTGGCACAACTTAAATGTGTCATTCCAGAACAAATCATACTAGTTTCTAGGAAATGTAACCTTCAACAGAAGCTGTTACCAGAGGCAATAGTGTGGTTAGACGGCCCAAAAGGTATGAACTGTGAGTTTGATCAAATGTGCTTTGTCTAGTTCAACACAAGATTAATCCTGAAATAGATTGTGAGCGGGATTACCATCCACGAGGATATTGTCACCACACTTGGGAGTCAGATCAAAGATGCATTATGTAGTGTGATATTATGATGTCCATGCAAAAGAATGTGAGTGGGGTCACCGCCTGCGAGTTGGTTATGACACCTCCTCTAACCCGCCCATGAAGTACAGGGTATCACGCCACACTTTGGAACCTACTTATCAAGATGACATGACCAGGGTGCACCTGAGGGGAGCTGGGCATGTACCAGAGCCCCTCACTATAGCTACACTCTTGGCCACAGCACCATTCTCCCATGTATTTGATAGAGTTTCACACTTTTGGCGCACACTCACGAACCACGGTCTGTGCATTTTCTATAATGGCGCACGACCATGGGACACCCGAAGACTCATTCCCTCGTTTCAATGCACACATGGTCATACTCTTTCTTTTCTCTAAATATACTAAGTATCTTTAACTGCTTTGAGTTACACAGGCCAGCGGCTCCTTTCCGTCAACGGATGTGATAACTCACCATCAAGCGAATTAGCAAATGTCCACACTGCAGTTACGCCGTTGGAAACCCGCTTACTAAGGTATATAGAACAGTCTGGTTTCCGTGTTATCCATTGGAACATTAGACACTTATACTTTTCACTTAAGTAAAGAGTAAGTGATTACCCTGCAGGTATTCTATGGACCACCTGCTCTTTAAGATGCATTATACGACTCGGTCAACCACCAGCGCATTTTTGTACACACACTCTGTGTCTATCGGGATAACAGGGCGTGAAATGAATATCCACTCACCCCATTAAGCCAAGCCGCTAGTGACTACATCACGGGCACCTCATGTATAACCCGCTTTCAAAACATACATTTAGCATTCTGGTAACCATGCCAATGGTTCCCTTAGCAGATAGCCACTCGCCCAGACCAAGATGGAGGTTACAGCTACTGCAAGTAACCGCAACACAGCCCATGCGCGATATCCCCATGACAACGAAACAAAACTCACTACACTGGTGGTTCCCAGCTTAAACGTGACGTTCTTGTCGCCACAAACAGACGGATCAGGTAGATCATTTATATTTTATGATACTATAGCACTTCGATGCGCACTAAACTTGGCCACGATACAACCCACGAGGGATTTAATCAAGCCGAGCCGAGTTAGAAACATGACGCATGGCGGCAAGTAATAAACTACAGCAGCTTAATACATCCGAGCACGGTGATACTCTAAATCAAAGAGAATAATGGGTTTGGGAAAGCATATGGATATATCTGGTGGGGGAGACCACTAAGATGCACAGACATGCGTATCATCCACATATCAAATTTGGACTCACTATTGCCTTACTTAGAAGAAGTACCACACAAAGCCATTTATTTCCTCTCCACAGTGCATTGAGACGAAAGTCTGCACACTTATTCTCTACACAGACCCTCGGGCTGAAGACTTTACGCCCACATTGGGGGGTGAGTACACACTTTTCTGTATCATTGGTGACTAAAATAATGAATTCAGGATAAAGAAATGTGCTTAGGTATAACACTGTTACATTTGGGAAAATGAATGTTCAATGTACATTGTACACTGATGGATCTTGAAAATGACAATGGGACCATGTGGTTTCCTCCACAGGTTGATGTACGAGAATTATACTGATGTAAAGAAAAAGGTCAGTGCCATGTTTTTAGGCATAGACTGCCACTCAATTCTATTTGTAATACAAACAAGCCTGTTTGGTTATACAGCACTAACTAGAATACATTCCTGTTATCTTCACAGGAAGAACAGACAAGTTGTGAACATTTATCTCAAATGCCCTGAGGATGAACAATTTGTTAGAAACACGTTGGCTTTAGTTGTTTCACAACGTTTTGAGTTTATTTGGACATTTCATGAGTTGTTTTCACGGAAACCTGATTTACAATGTTGGCAAGAAATTGATAGATGTCGACCCAATATTTTATTACATCTACAAGTACATCGGTTTGGTGGATGGATATAAACAACTCTGCACACCATGGACACCATGGACACTTGTCCTCTGTTACTTCTGTAAATAGTTGTTTTTTGTTCGAATAATACGGTGGCTTTTTTAATTGATATTTTGAATTTATTTAGCAACAATGTCTTTAAAGAAAATTACGGGACAAAATCACTTTTGGCCCCGGCTTAATTAAATTGAAGATGTATTGTTTTATTCACTCCTGGAACGTGTCTATTACTTCTGTTCGAATGATTGAGATACCATTGGGTGTTACAAGCTTGGATTGCTTTCATTTATAATTTACGTGAACAATCTTTTAAACTATTTGAATGTAGAGTCCAACAGGGGATAGCCCCCTTTCGGAGTGCCGGAAGGTTTCCCTGGTGGCGACATCGGGCCTTTTGTGTGTTTTGCAGTACTGAGTCTCTTATGGCCTCGAGACTGTTCACCTTCTAGCACCTGAAGTATTTACTTATATTGTTGAGACATTTGACACACAGACTTGAATCTTTGAGAGAGTACGCTCTAAGAAACTATAGTAACCTTTTGATACACCAGCAGTGCCACTCTATATCTCTTTTTCTATGATGCATTCTTGTATGACATGTATATCATATTACAGTGATATCGTAACCAGATTTTTCTTAGTTTGCTCAGGAACAATGCTATGCAATATCAATTCCTGTTTTGTCAAGTGGTAAAAGGCAGTGTGCCATCACTTCCTGTGATGTCACTGGGGTGTGTGTGGTCAAATGCCATCACTTCCTGTGATGTCATCAGAGGTCACATGTCATGTGATGGCACTTCCGCTACCCCAGGCATTTTGGTGAAATGTCGTCCCGCCGTTGTTGCTGATATGGCAGATAAGAGAAACACAAAGTTGCGCGCATCAAGTATGATGCTGCTTTGCTACACTGAGAGGAGGTTTGGAAAAGCAGAGCATGCCACAGAAACTCAAGCGTTCGGAGTAGACGAGTCCTGGGTAGAAGAGGAGGTTGACAAGATCTGCATCCCCCTCCTTACATTGATTAACAGTGGTACAAGCTTTGCAGGGGGTAGTGATGCCATTTCAGAGCCCATGCCATGGCTGGCAAGGATTTGGCAGGTCTTAGGCTTCATTGAGGCTACTATTTTAGTGGAGGATTCCATGATAGCCACTTATTAATTGTGGGGAAGTGGGGCACAGTGACATATAAAAAAAACTCCGTAGAAAGGCATTTAAGTTGCCCATGTAGAGGATATTCCTAGAATATGAAACCTACCCACAAAGGGGGGTGCTACGAGATAGATATGGGGGCCCCAATAGCATAGGAGGAGCATGAATTGTAAACCTAGAGGCAAGCCTACCTGGAAGTCAGGTCTACAAATACACCTAGGAAGCACACGGGTGGCTCAGTTACTGTTCTTTACTCTTTACTCTTTGCGAACCCCCTGAATCGTGTCTCAATTCTATTACCATATAATCAATAAAAAGTTCATAGAAAGTTCACTAGCACACACACACCTTTGACAATTTGAGCCCTGTTACAATGGATGCTAATAATACTGCTCAGGTAGTGGTGGAGCTGTGGTGGCGTGCATGGGTTCAGCTGCCCCGCCCATGGCCTCTCCTTCCTATGCCACTGCTCTGCCACTGCCACTCGTTTCTCTGACTCTGGTTCTGAACAAATAGAAGTAGGCACTGCGGCATTCTGGCTTGCATTGCATTTTGAAAACATGCAGGGAAGTAGAGACTTGGAAAGAAGTGTAGGTGCAACATATGTTTGCAAAATTGAATGCATGCTACCAAGGTCTATACACTGGTTGCCTTGCCCTTTCCTGTGCTGGCTGGCCCCGGTGCAAGTCAGGGTGCATCGCAGATGAATTCACGGGAGCTGGAAGAGCAGAGTGGCAGCACACTGTCACTGTTTGCTCCGCTGCATCCTCGTTTTCTTGTATTCACCCTATCGGCCCAACACATATTGCCTCCGCTGCCTGCTAATGCCTTCTTGACACCACTGGAGACACAGGCCACAGGAAGAAAAGAATACCATCACTGTGTGAAAAATAAAGGTATGCTTAAAGAAGAAAAGAAAAGTAATGTGTGTGGGCCTATGTCTCTGATGTTTTGCAATGTGTGTGTGTATGTCTGTGCAAGAGAGTTTGCATATTGTGGGCATGTGAGTGAGTAGATGTGTCTGCGGTAATGTGTATTTGATAGAGGGATGCATGCATTGCACATGTTTATGATTATGTTTGGTGGTTGAGGTTGGTCACACCGGCAGCATGAATGTGCTTTACAGTGGCATGCTGGCATATATTGGGCACACTGTACAGACAGCATCACAATGTTTTCATACACCAATGCTGGCATTATTCTGGCACAAGCAGCATGAAGACAGTAAGGGAACCTATGGAATAAATTGGGCACAGACATCAGGAATATGTGTCACCATGGTAATTCAGGAATATAATGTGGCCACAAGGATCATGCAAGTGTGTTATTTCAGTAGCAGTGCTGGTAAATATTGAGGACATGCCACCAAGAAAGTGATTTTCAGTGGCAAAGCTGTCTTATATTTGAACAAAGCCATCATAAAAGTGTTTTGCAGCGTAAATGCTGACGTACATTTTGCACAAGGTAGCAAGACAGTTTGCTTTACAGTGTCAGTGCTGGAATGCATTGTGGGAACATGTATGATTAAGTAGGTGTTTTCACTGGCAGAGATGGCATATATTGTGAGCACAAACATTGTGAAAGGGTTTTTTACAATGGCAATGCTGCCTTGTTTGTAGACACAGACACCAGGAACATGTTGTAAAAGGCTCCGGTGTACTGTCGGTGACCTGGCATCTATTGGATTTTTTCATGTATTCATAACTGTAAATTGTTTCTGCTGGAAAATGACAATTTCAACCTATTATTTTAAACATTCTCTTGGGTCGAGCAACCCACTGGACCCCATTAAATTAGTTCAGGTTTGCATGTGACGCTTAATCGCTCATGTAAATTTGAGGAAATATGAACACACCTCGAATCGAGTGAATCACCAGTCGCCACTGACCTCGAATCATTTATAATAAAGGTGACCCCTCAAGAGCCCTCGCCTCCATCCGGCAACAAAGGTTGCCTCTGCCACTGCACAAGTACATATATTTATTTATTTGATTTGATTTATTGAACATTTGTATGGCGCCTATACAGCAGAAAGTGTTTCCATGAGCCACAAGACTAGGGGGAGGGGGAACAGAGGAGGATAAAAACAATAAACGGTCCCACTAGGCCTTGTGACATTCGGATCGTGCAAGTGCAGCACAAAGGAAGTGCAGTGGTGAAGGTCAGGGAGAAAGGATGTTACCGGGCGGGGGAGGAGGGAAACAGGAAGGAAGGGGTCCAAGGAGCTGGGTAAGTGCTATGGGGAGCCTGGAGGGCAAGTGTGAGGGGGGATAGGGTAACTAGTGTGAGGGGGTGAACTAGACTCAGTAATCTAGTCAGGGAAGGTTGCCTGAAGGCAAGTGCTGGTGGGGGGAGGGGTGTGCTGGGGCAGACTGGTCGAGGGAGGGCCTGGCCTCTGTATGACTCAGAAGGGGCCAGGCAGCCAGTCGCAGCAGCAGGGGGCATTAGCAAGGAAGGGGAGAGGGAAGAAGAAGGAGAAAAGGACGGTCTTGAGAAGCTTCTGGAACTTAAGGAGGTCCGGCTCAAGTCTGAGAGGGGCAGGGAAGCCGATCCAGAGGGAGGCTCCTGCAGAAGAAAGAGATCTACCCCCCCACCCCCCACTCTCTGCTTGGAGAAACATCTGACTTGCAAAGAGTTTGAGCTAGAGGACCGAAGGGCTCTAGCAGGGAGGTATTTAGGAGAGATAGTTGGATGTAGCGCGGTCCCAAGCCCCGGAAAGCCTTGTGGAGGATGCAGAGGGTCTTGAATTTGATCCTTGCGTACACCAGGAGCCAGTGGAGAGATTTTAGGGCTGGAGAGATGCAGTCCCTGTGCTTGAGGTCAAGGATAAATCTTGCAGTCCTGTTCTGGTTTAGTTGGAGAGGGCGTAGGGTGGAAAGGGGGAGATTGAGGAATATGCTGTTGCAGTAGTCCAGCCTGGAGAGAACCAGAGCTCTAGAGACATTGAGGTTCTGGGGGGAAGGTGAGGAAAGGGAGAATGCCTCTAAGGAGGTGAAGCTGAAAGTGAGCCAAGGCAAGGTCAGCAATTTGAGGCGGGAAGGAGAGAGCAGAGTCGAAGATGACACCCATGTTTTTTGAGGGGAGGGGGCCCAAGGAGGGCAGCCAGAGATTCAGGTCGGAATGAATAGGGGAGGAGTTCCAGGGAGAAGGATCTCGGCCTTACTGGCATTAAGATATGTCTGATCAAGAGGTGTTTGATTTGCCCATGAGCAGCCCTGACTGGATTCGAGCTCTTGCTCTGCAGTTTGACCACAGATGTCACCTGCAAGTGTTTCACTTACTTCGGAACACGAGACGGCTTACACCCCAGAAAGGTCTGTATGCGGTGCACGGTGAAGCCCACTGGGTCAATGGAAATCTGAGAAGGGGACACATTGGACCTCATAACAACCTACCGGCACCGCTGTTTTTGGACCGGTGCACTACAAATCTGGGGGCGGGTGTCATCCCACCAGCCAGGGTCAGACCTGCCGGGCAGAATGGCACCCGCTCGCAGAGTTCTCACGGGGGCACCATTGTTAACGCTGCCGTTGCTCCCGTGTCCCCATACCCATGGAGTCCTATGGGCCTCCAGCCCCGCCCCCTGGTTCTGTGTAAGGGGCTTGGCTGCTTTTCAAATCAATCTTTGTACCAAATGGGACTCCATGGGAATGGGGACTATCACAAATACTGGCACCTGACTTCACGGCCACCTGACTCGGAATAGCCCAGTGGCACCGGGAAGTCGGGCGCCGGTCATTTTTTACAGGTCCGGCGGCAAACCGCCGAAAGCACCAGCAGGGATATCGGCCGACCCGTAATGAGGCCCATTGTTCTTTTCGAAGGATCGCTCCTTTGTGTATTTCTTTGTTGTCTTAATTCTTTCAGTGTCTGCGGTAGTAAACGTTGCCTCTGGAGCAGTGTTAGTTAATCCATTTGGTACAAAGATTGCTTCGAAAAGCAGCCGAGCTCCTTACACAGGACCAGGGGGCGGGGCAGAAGGGGTGATGACACAGCAGTAATCGCCACGATAGGCTGGGGATGTCCCGCGCAGGCCCCTTCACCAGAACAAAGGAAACGCAGGGGTGTGTGCTGGTACAGCAGGTGTTTGCAGCAGCAGAGTAATGGCATCTCTTGCTTGCTATTTCAAATTCAATCGTGAAAAGAATCACCCAAGGGAGTAACAAAACACTGAACAAGTTACAGTGACACAAACACATAAATGTAATCTGCGTACATCAAACGCGTTCCCGTGTCATTGCCAGCGCAGCACAGATATGCAGGAATGTTAAGGGTGCCAGTGCTGAAGGACAACCGGTAATTATAGCTGGGTGTTTTGTGGCCGTGGGCGCTCTGGCACCCCTATACCTAGCTGCGTAGGGTCACCTCTCTGTATCTTTCCAAAAGCACACCGCCACACGTGGCATCAGACATCTGTTAGACTCTCACTGCTCTGCCTCTCTTAGATTTGCTCTCTCGCTCAATGTCGCTCTCTTCCTCTCTCTCGGCCTCCCCCTCTCTCTCTCTCTCTCTCTCTCTCTCTTTCTCTCTCACTGTGGTCTGTCTGTGACCCCAATAGTGGCAGGTTTATATTCCGAGGACACCTTGACAGCTACACAGAGTATATCAAACCTGCTCAGCTAAAAGAACCTTCGCAGAAAGTCAAACAAAGGACCCCCTGCTGCCACCCAGTGGCCAAGATATAAACTACATGTTTTGTATCTTAGACCAAATCCAAGGCATGCTTGCTGTTCACGTTACGTAAAGCATGCGGATTCATGCAATGCCGCGTTCACGCATGCCAACCAATTCTTCATTTAATGCGCTATTGCTTTGATTTCCCCATCGTAGCGCTCCCTTCACCCCATCATTTCAAAATACTGTGATCGCTTATCTAATGTTATGTTTTTTTGAGCTATCTCACTTTGTATGCTCTGCTTATGTTATTAAAGCTGTATAGTGGGCTACTCAACACCGTCGGGGTCTTTACGATTTCAGGCCAGACTTTCCCTGCAGCTTCCGCCTGATCTCTTCTCGCCATTTAGCACAGATGGCTCCCAATAACGACCTTCCTTCAATGCCTTTTCTTAAAACGCGGTCAAATGACTGTTTTACAGAAGCTCATATGGACAGGGGGGCATTTTGTGAAAAAACGAAGTCTACCCACCCTCCAACCCTCTGTCCCCCTGAAACCAGTCATGGGCCTAACAGTGCTGACACTGATCACCCATCTGTGGGCGTTACACCTTGCAAAAACCAGTCATTGTCCAACAGAACCGGCATCAACCTTTCTTTTTTAAAAAAAAAAGAAAACGAAAAGCTTTTTTGTGTTCACACCTCTGACCCTCAATCCAGCTTGTGGGTATGAACCCCAATAAGTATGATTGGTTTGATCCCTCGAGGGAATCACGGGCGTGAAAGGCACCTCCTGCACCCGGCAGTAAAGGATGGGCCTCAATACACTATAGTCAGGGTCAACCCTGCCCCACTTCAGGCGCATTGGAAACGCCCAGATCGCTTACCAACCTTCCGAACTCTGGGGTCACTCTACCCAGTGGAGTAACTTTTCTGAAAATGTTGGGGGGGACATGACACCTGAAGAAAAGGTTCCCCAGCCAAATGAATGGGGACACATTGGTGTGCCATGAAAGTTGGGGGGGCAAACACCACTGCCCCCCCTAAAATTATGCCCATGACTCTATCCCATCACAGTCTTGTCATACCAGGGTGAAGAACAGGCAACTCTCTTGCACGTCCGCAAGCAGCACAGTTCTCTGCTCCACCCCTCCAAACCCCCAAACAACTTGGCCATTCTTTCCAGTGGACTGCAAAGCGTCCAGGATCCACTGGGACTTCAAGGACAGTGAAGGGAAGGACGTACAATTGGAGCAATGGAGATTACCAGTAATTCATTGTTCTTCATGCTCGTCACAGTCCTTGCCTAGGAGGATATCACTAACAACGATATCCCGGGGTGTAACCAGCTTGTGCAGAAGCACAGATGTCAAATGACAAGCACCAAAGCAACTGGGGGGATTAAACCACCGTCGCCTATAGAGGGCGCAGCTTTAAGACCTACGAAAATATACCTACATCCTACAAAAATAAATTCATTTTTGGCAGAGATGAATACATACTTCCTAATGTTTTCCTAAGATGTCTTTCCCCTAGTGTCCTATGGAGGCGGGCCAGCTATTTTCAGGACTCAGCATCTGCAGCCTGTTTGTAGTGCTCTCAAAGGGTTAACCGACTCCAGGGGAAATGCCATGGCGCGGGTCGATCTCCTGAAGCTCTGCCGGAAACTCCCACACACGCAGGTTCCCCTGCTGCCTGCTCAGTGATGCACCGGGTTCTAATCAGCGCCCAAAGTGGAGGCCCCTACAACAGACTCCTCCTCCATGTTGAAGGAGACAGTAAGAAGAACCATGTCTGGTAGACAAGCAGAGCTCTCTGAGGGTTTGGGCAGGGGAAGGCCACAGACCATTAAACCTCTCTAACAGAGCCCAGACACGACATTGAGCTGGAACAGCTATAACGACACGGCTGTAAAAAACACCCTGATATCCCAAAACCTACCTGCCGAGTAACTGGCTCACGGAGTCATGGTGCCTCATTCTTCTCACAAGATCCACAAGTGGAGAGCTTTGGGTGGTGGACGGGGGGCAACAGGAGGCGAGGCAACTTGCAACATCTAACACGTGAAGTAGGGAGGTATACACTGTCAGGCAGCAGGCATTCCTAACGCTCAGACTGACCAGCAACCCCACAGCTCTGTGCTAAAAAGAAAGCAAACAATGGCATTCCTTGCATGGTGAACCCTAGAAATGCACCACACAGAACCCACAATTAATGATACACATCACAAGGTGCTCCACTGCCAGGTCAGCTGGTGCTTGGCTCCGTGAAACTCCGAGAATAGTGGTCCCTCCACCAAGAAACCCTCCAGGGCCCATTAAAACCAGGAAGAGGCTGAGAACCGGAAGTGAAAGAAGGCGGACATCCTGGATCACCAGGGTCCTGCTGCGGCCGAGTGAGAGGAGCGTCCTGAGCAAGCAGGAACACCCTAGCTCCCCGGCCGAACTAAAGGAGGCCTCCATAACCAGTGACTTGGGCGCATGCATTGTGAACCGCAGTAATATCCAATTCACGTGCACATCAGCCTGAGGAAAGAACTCGGAACCAAAACCTGGAGAAAATATTCTCATTCCAGGAGAAGGCCATCGTTATTATGCTGTTAATGGCGTCCATGGTGGGCCATATTGTTTGGCAACTGCCCCCTGCTTCAACAGGGTGGTAGCCCGTTATCGAATGATGCAGCCCACTGAGAAAGCCATTGCCACCATTATCAGCTGTGTTTCTGGGAAAAAGTGACAACGGAATAAAAAATAAAAACAGATGAGGGATGCCGGAGGGCATGCTTTGGCATACGAAGGCAGGCAGGGAGTGAGGCAGGCACAGCGAAGGGGCAGTAGCCAGGTAGAGTGCCAAAGTAGCCATGACAGATTGTGAGGCAGGCTGGGAGAAGAATCCCGAAAGGTGGATGGCGAGGCACGTGAGCTGGAGTAGCAGGCGGCCAAAGTGAGGGGAGCCAGGTGGAGAGGAAACACGGTAGTTAAGAGAAAGGAAAAAGGGGGTTGGTAGGAGCAGAGAGATGGGGTAAACAGTAGCCTCAAAGAATGCGGGAAATGCGGTCTTGCATCGGCTTTTAATGCCCACATTCTCTGCATCCTGATTGGAGGGCAGGAAGTTCCAGGGTGTAAATGAGCAGGTGCAGTTGATTAGCAGGTGCAAGTGAATCTAGTTCATGTGGTCTAAGCCCCACCCACCTGTCAATCACTGCTAATTTGTTGCTTCCTTCTTGTTTTGTCACCCTTTTGCCCTACTTAAGCAGCTTTCCAGCTTATTTTCCTTTGCAGTTGGTGAGCAGGTGCAAGTGGATCCAGGTCACGTGGCCTAAGCCCCACCCACCTTCTTAGCCCTTCCTCTTCTTTTCTGCGAAAAATCATAGGTCGCCTCTGGAAAAATGGCGAGCGGCTGTTGGTTGAGTGCATTGTATTGTCTGAAATGTTATCACACCACACCTTGGGATGCCAAATTCCTCTCTGGTGCAACCATGGGCGGAGGTCCACAGAGAATAATTAAAAATGCTTCGTAATAACAAAACGGGTATAGGCCATATGGCCAAACCCTGAAGATCTGAAAGAAGGAGGGTACTGCTGTTACTCCACACCTAGACACTCCATTCATAAAGACTTGCTCAGAGTAGCGACTGGCTACAAGATACTCGCAGTTCATTGTGGTTGTGGGAATATGTCTAAAGTATTCCACACACCTGTCAGATCAACACATGTCTTATCTGACGGTGGCGGGGCGGCAGATATCCCCTTCTAGGGTGCATGCCAACAGGAATTCTAGCCCTAACTAACAATGTCTAATACTTCCTCCATGCACATACTCTCTGTTCCCAAATATTCGTCTTCCCTCCTCGTCCCATTGCCTTATGCGTTCCATTCTCTTCCACTCCATGATCTGGCCCGAAGCCATCATCCTTTCCTGGTGCTATTCTCCCACCCTAAGCTCCTGCACCCCATCCCTCTTTCTAGCCATCAGACCCAGAAGCACCTTCTCCTGTGCCAGGCAGAATGACCTGAAAAGCGACATGGTCTGACTGACCTGTTCTCAGCTAATATGACTTACCCTCCTAAACTCTAGGGGACCTTTAACTCTAGGTTGCATGTGTCCGTAGGTGGCCTGAAATATACGTTTCTCTGATGCTAAAACCCACAGAACGCTCCATCGTCTCTAGATGTCTAAGTCCAGACACTGACACAATGCGCTACATAAAGTCAATCTCTCTGAAATACCATTTGTGAAGATCAACAATGCACTCAACACAGCTGTCTTACACCCACACTACCAATCATGATGAGGATGCAATGACACATTGGGCCTGGTTACAAGTTGGGCGGTGATGACGGTGGTAATTCCGCCAGACACAATTATCACTGTGGTGACTGGCAGAATTACTGCTGCATTACAAGCTGACAGGAGCGTGCACTCACCATCGGCAGTAACGGTAATTCGTTCAGATGTTAAATGCGCCCTGCATCGGCTGAATTACCATTACCGTCGGTCAACTCGGGGCTAATTCCAGCAGAGGAACTAATGCCCACCCCTAGTTCGGTGGTGAGGTATATGTGGTGGTAATTACGTTACTGCCACTTTTCCTGCATACCACCCAACTCGTAATGAGGCCCAATGTGTGCTATTCCACATCCTTCACTCTATCCTTCCTAGAAGTGAAAGATTCCATGCTAAAGTAGAGACACCTGCACTACCTACAGTGGGCTGTCACAGAGTTGAACAGGTGACCGACCCCCTGTGTGTATGAGCAGAAGGGGAGCCTGTGACGCTAACAGCCAGCAGCTGCTGCATACCTTTTCTTTTGACCAAGATCACACAATGAAGGCATATGATGAATACGTTGGGATCTCATTTATGAGCTTCTTGATCAAAGACTACAATTTCAACATTGCCCCACTTGGGAGTGAAGTAAAAAGGAAATTCAGAAATTCAGCAAATGATTGTACCCCTCCCGGAGCCCAGGTAGACCGGAAGGATGAAGTGGACATTTTAGGTATTCCCAAAGAGGCCAAGACCTAGCTGAGAGAAGCGAAGGTCTCCCATGCAAGGCAACTCACAGTGACTGAAGCCCCACTACTGCGAGAAAGCACGCGTCACAGTGAGTCCAACCACTGAGTAGAATCTTCAGAAACAAAGCTGATGGCTGCGATAACACGTTCTCCGAGGGGGACTCGATAGGAGAGCATCAAGAACACATCATTGCGCAACAGACTCCCAATGTATGTGTTTCTATATACAGCGCTTGCTGCCTAGCTAGCATGTTTCTCGGCACTGCAAACCCATGTGCCTGAAAGACAATTGATTCTTCCGCTGTAGGGCCAGCACTGTCCTGTTGAGCCAGAAACACCGAGCCTTCTTTTGCTGTGGAGGAGGAAAGGAAGGAAGCCTGCAGCCACAAGGCTAGAACTTTCCTGCATATGAAAGGAACAACGGCCATGTCAGCAGCGAGCCGCCCTGGGCCCTGAATCCTGGATATGAAACAGGCCTTGGAGAAAAATAGGGAAGTCCTTCAGCATGACATCAGAAAATGGCCAATTCAATTAAAAGCCACGCCCCACATTTGTTCACAAGCTTTCTTTTTTTAATGTAAAAGTATTTGTATTAATGATTAGGAGAACATTATAACAAATTGATGAACATACACATTGTTGATAAATCGTTGGTAACGTGTAAAAATGATTACATGTTTTCACAAGCTTTCTAATGTGGTCCCACATCCCAAACTGTCCTGGCCTTCCCTCTAGTCCAACTCTATGGCCTCCTTTGGGAACGGCAGGCAATGCCCTTTGCTTCACATCTGGAACCGAAGCAAAACCCATGGCCTTCTTGACCCCGCCGTTTCAGGCCTCCCAAGCAGGGGCGGGGCGAGACTCACAATTATGGGGGATGCTGGGTGGCAATTTCCGAAGCTGCTAGTTCGTGGGGCCATTAAACCCATTGCGCTGCTGCCCCCCCCCCCTTCTCTGAGCCTGTGTCCCATTACAGGCACCTTTCACCCCTATTTGGTTCACTGAATGCCAATGATGGAAGCGCGAGCCCAGCAGACACGCCTTAAGCTGTATCATGGGGGCTGTTGGCATCGCCGGGGCAGGCGTCTGTCCTCTGCCACTGTACGTCTGCTGCTTCCATTGCCACGTTAATGATGGTTTAAATATGAGTAAATAACCTGCAGGTGAGGAACTTGTTAGGCTCTTGCTGGAGCCAGTAGCTGGGCATCACATGAGAGTAATGCCTTCTGCCTGTAAGTGGGAGCCTTAAATCCTTGAAAACCCCAGGCTGGCGCCGCCCATGCTCCCAAGAGGGAAAGAGCATTTTTGGTCACTTTCTATTTCAAAAAGTGTATTCTTTCTCAGGCGCTGTGCAATCGCCAACCTCGTGATACACGAAACAGAAATACCGAGTTACTCCTGCAAAACCTAACCATGCTAGAGCGTGGCGGGGAAGCCGCCATGCGTGTCCATCTTGTTAGCCCTGGCCTCTTAGATCCTGCTGTGGCTCGGCCATTCCTCAGTCCTTCACAAAAACACACTGCAGGCTTCCCTCAGGGTTGCCCCGTGTGATCAAAAAGCCCCCGTCACTGCTTCCCACACCAGGGTAAGAGAGGGCAAATGGAAGCCTGTGCTTATCGAAATTATGAGCGCTAGTTTTCAGTGCTGTAGCACAGTGTTGCAAACTGCGCCTGGAAAAAAAATTGACATGATTTGGGGGTGCTTAAACTAGGAATATAACACAGGTGGTGAATGACAGAGACAGAGATCACTTATACAGTCAGGGCTTTAAGTGGGCCGGGGCTAGCCAGGGTGGAGCTCTGGCAGGCTAGGAAATATGGTTCTGAGGCGGGGCCCTGCCGCCTCCGCTGCTAGAGGACAAGGCTTTTTTTTCTAACATCTTGAGCTTCCGGCTTTAGAAAGAAAGGCCTTTTCTCCATAATAGTGGCACTGGCTCCTGTGAGGCATCCCTTTAACCAAGAGATGCCCATGGACCAGCAGTGCCATTATGGAAGAAAAGGTGAAGCCGCAGGAAGCTGAGGCCTTTTTTTCCTAAAGCCTGAAGCTCACGCTCACTCGCGGGAGCATCAGGCTTTAGGAAAAAAAGGCCTTAGCTTCTAGAGGTCTCAACTTTTCAGCCTTAATGATGCTGATGTCCCTCACCAGGCATCCCATCAGCTAAGACATGCAGTGATCACCTTCAGCTAAAGGGATGCCTGGCGAGGGGCACCACCGCCACTAAGGCTGAAAACATGTGGCTGCTGTCCCGCGTCAGGCATTCTTTTGGTTAATAGATGCAGAGATCAGCACCCTCTTGCCCAGTGGGGAGAGTGTGCTGATCTCTGCGAAGGGCTGCCTGGTGAGGATGCCTGTAGCCCATTAAGCGGGGGGCTTGTCAAAGGGGCGTTGCCTAATGTGCCATCAGGTGACCACCCCGCCGTTAGACCACGTCCCCTTGATGAGCCCTACCTCATTTTCACTTGCCACTTAAGGCATTGAATACAGTTATTTTCACAACTCAATTATTAGAGACCACGATTGTGTAAGTGGAAGAAAAGTTTATTAAAAGGAAAATAATGTAAAAAATAAATAATGAACAACAGTTTCTGGATTTCCTTTTGCACAAGGAATCAGTGGACACAACACAATAATCTGTATTGATGGCCATCCCAATAATGCTCCAAATGTGAAGTTTACCTCCCAAGAATCCAGTTCCTTAAGTGGGATGCAAAGAAATGAGAGTCCCGCGCGGCTAAGTTAATTTGACTCCACCGCTTGTGTGCAGAGACCTACCACGCTCGTGCTATTAAGCTCTGTACCCCGGCTCTTTACTAAATGCCAACTACTACTTTGCACGAAACGATATCAGGTGCCTGCGCTTGATATTTGAAGGCTTTGCAAGAATCTGTTCCTTGCCCCCTGTTCCAAAAACTGCACTTGAGTATTACCATACAGTATAGCCCAAGCCCAGCTCGATGGTTCTTTCTGTCTGCTAGACTGTAATACCACTTAGTGGCTACTACACTTTAAGCGGTAAAATATGAGAGTGTTTGTAGCACCCGGTATCGAATCTGTATTATGTATTGTGATCTCAGTACTGAGCTGAATAGCCTTTCTGCTTACGTATTAGGATGCTAGCCTTATGACACATTCCAGCCATGCATTTTTAGACTAAAGTGTCATCTTCAAACTTGATGTGGCCATACTGCCTCTTAGCCTGGAGTGTGAATTCCCAACCTAGACGTTGCCACATGTGTAGAGTATGCTGTTTGGCCGCACCATTAACAATGTGTTCACTCTTACGCTTGTTTAGCTTAGCCCCACTTCAAGGCCTCAACCGTTTATGCTGACCCACTGAGCTTCGGTGCTTGCTTTGACTATGCCACACTCTGTGTCGTGCCACTACGGCTACTTGCTCACACTGACACGATATAGCCAACATAATATCTAACACTGCATTCTCATGTGCTGCGCTATGCCACGCTCTGCCACATTAGTCTAACCTGCTCAGAGCCCCCATTTAACTCGCTGCGCCAGTGTGCTTCCGCCCCACCCCCAACCTCTGATTTGATCCGAGGTACCTGCCCTCCTGCCGCAGGTTGGTGTGACCCATCTTGTATCAAGGTATCCTGCACCATCATCATGCTCTTTAGGCCTTTCCATATCCTCTATTACTTCTTGGCTTCACAGGCAGCCACTATTGCTCAGATATTTACTGTGACATCACCCACTCCTCCCCCACGTGCGTTCTCTCTAACCCTCCACTCCCTACCCTCCCCCCAGTTCCCTCAGCCGCCTGATAGTGTTACTTATCTCAGCTCTCACCACCAGACACTGTCCAGTTTGGTCCCCATAATGGGCTGCCCTGTGACCACCGCCACTGAGCGTTACTACAGCAGCAGCTACACCAACCAATACCTTAATGACCCTGCTCTCTGGTTGGAACACTTTGCAAAGAAACCTACCCCTAATCAACCTTGCTCCCTATCGCTGAGAAACAAGGGACTAGGCACAAGATTCCGCCCACTACACACCCGCAGTAACAATTCCAAGCACACTTTACATACACCACCTTGCTCACCTTCTCCTACCATTACACGAAAATCCACTACGACAGCTGCCAAACCGCCTCAGATCAAGGGCGCCCTCATCAACGCCAGATCTCTTCCTGCTCACGCTCTAGACATTGCTGACCTCATCACAACCTTAGATCTTGACTTTATTGCCATATCTGAAACATGGCTAGATGCCACATCCGGACCCTCACTGTCCTTGGCCTTACCGCCAGACTACGGCATCATGCGTTGTGATCGCATCACTGCCCAATCTAGAGGCGGTGGAGTGACCTTCATTCATAAAAACTCTCTTGGTCTAAGAGTGTCAACTAACTCCAAACTTGAGTCAGCCAAACTACTCTCAGTCAAACTACCACTAACGCCCAACCAAACTGCCACCCTCCACCTTATCGACAGACCCCCGGGTCCTGCACCCTCCTTTGTAGGCGAAATATCCACCATTCTCCTCGACAAAACTAAAACCAATTCGCAAATTATCATCCTAGGTGACCTTAATCTGGAACTTGGTGACCCGAAAGACTCTACGGCATCTGACCTGGAGAACGTACTAATTGACTTTGGCTTCACCATGCAAATTCAAGATCCTACCCATGCCAAATGCAGGACTCTTCACTGGTTCCAACTGTAACATCAATGTCCTCTCCAATAGCCCCTGTCTATGGTGTGACCATCACATCATCACCTTCAATATTGAAGCAGCCCCACGTGCTATGACCTTGATAGCTCCAGCCCTCCCCACTAGAAACAAAAGGGACATAACAAGGAGAAACTTCTCCTATTACTACTCCCATCCCTCAATGCTGCCACACACTCCTGCACCGACCCTACTTCTCTAGCAGACACCTACAATCTCAGTATGCTCACGGCTATAAATTCTATCGCCCCAATCAAACTCAGGAAGGCTAAATCATGCACACATCTCAACTCTTGGTTTACAACACAGTTAAGAGTGCTCCGCAAAGCTAAACGCTGTGCTGAAAATCGCTGGAAAAGCCACCCTTCTGATGAGCATAAAGACGGTTTCATCCTTGCATCCCTTACCTACAAAGACGCCATCATCACTGCGAAAAAAGTGTCCCTTAATAACCGTATTATGCCAGCAGATTCAAACGCAAAAAAACTTTTTAAGATCCTAAAAGAACTCGAATCACCAGCCAACCCCCCTGACACCTGCACCAAAGACAGTAAATGGTGTGCCAACATCCAGTCTGCTCTACTGAATAAAATCTCTATGCTACAATCTAAAATTAAAGACAAACAAGACAGTCTGAAGTTGGACAACTGGCCACCTACCCCTGTTAGGGTCCTCCCTCTAGACTCTTATAATAGTAAACCTTTTGCCTTCTCCCCGCTCACCATTACTGAGGTAGAGGACATCATCAAGAGAATCAAACCATCAAACTGCCAAGGTGACTTGTGCCCCGCTCCCATCATTAAGGAATCTGCCCACGATCTGGCCCCATTCATCACGTCCTTCATCAACTCCTCTTTTAAAACAGGCATTGTCCCTGACAACCTCAAGGACGCATGGGTGATCCCATTGCTCAAAAAACCATCCCTAGACCCAAGCATTCCTACTAACTTCAGACCCATAACCACCATCTCGTTCTTGCTTAAGATTTTAGACCATGCAGCATATCTACAGATCCAAGACTACTTGGAATCCAATAATCTTCTAGGTTTACGACAATCTGGATTTCGCCCCAGACATGGGACTGAAATGGCTGTGATAGATCTAAAAACCCAAATTGAGGTCTTGAAAGACAAGGGCAAACTAGCAATGCTACTTCTCCTTGACCTCTCTGCGGCTTTCGATCTGGTCAACCACCAAATTTTATGCAGGCACCTGCACTCTGCTGCCCACTTCTCGGACTCAGCCATGGCTTGGATCAAATCCTTTCTGAGTAACAGATCCATGAGGGTCTTTTACCCTTCTGCAGCCGTGGACCCCGCTCCAATTCACTGCAGCGTTCCTCAAGGATCTTGCGTGTCACCCACACTGTATAACGTTTTCACTAAACCGCTCTTTGATGTACTTGATTATCTGGGTGTCTCCTACACCAACTATGCTAACGACATCCAGATACTCATCCCCATCACTGGCGACTATTTAGCTGACACCAAGGCCCTTAACGACGTCTATCTGGTCATCCATGCCTGGATGGCCCAACACCTACTATGCCTCAATGATGACAAGACGGAGCTCCTCATCTTGGGCCGCTCGCAGCGCCTCAGTAAACTTGAGCCTTCCTACCAGTCATTTATCATAGATGGTAATACCATCAAAGTCTCCAAAGACACAAAAACATTAGGCTTCTACCTTGATGCCACTCTATCCTTATCTCAACAAATAAATGCAGTCAGATCAGCCTCTGCTTACACCTGTAAACTTATTGCAACTTGTAGGCAGTTTCTGGCCATTCCGAATAGTGTCACCCTAGCCAGAACCCTCACTATGTCTAAAATGGACTATTGTAGTGCCCTTTACTTAATGACTAGCCAAGGGAATCTGAATAAACTACAAATCACCCAGAACAACGCTATTAGGGCTGACCTAAACATTCAGCGAAACCACCACATTTCCGAATCCAGAACTAACCTACATTGGCCACCTGTCAAGCAGAGAATCTCACTGAAATCACTTGCCCTCACGCACAAATGCCTGGCCAACAAGGCCCCCCCCCTACCTCTGCAATCGGCTCTCCCTCCATTCTTCCACTCGACCTCAAAGAACCGGCCAGACCTACAGTCTATCGATCCCAAGGTTTAAACTCCAAAAAGTGGGGGGTACGAGCTTCCCTGTCCTAGCCTCCAAGCTGTGGAACACCCTCCCCGTCACCATCAGATCTGAAGACTCATTTAACACCTTCAAGTCTAAAACGAAATCATGGCTTTTCAATCAGAACTGAGGTACTCCTATACATGCTCTACACTCTACAGCCTTTCAAGCACTGGCATTGCCTCCGACTATTTCCATTGATGTCTGCTACATTCTCTTCCTTATGCCTCGCCTGTCTACCTCTTTTGTAACTCATGTATATATCTAAGTTTGCATTTTATTCATGTATATAATTATGTATGTATATAAGCTATGTATGTATATCTGCACAAGTTGCGCCCTGATGCCCTTGGGCCAGATGGTGCGCGTTACAAATAAACAAAATACAAAAAATACAAATACAAACAAGTAGGCTTGACCTAAGTACTAGGCATAGCCTAAAGAGTGCTTGCTGTGGTCTAAGGGAAGCAGACCTAACCCATAAAATACATCATGAGATATAAAATACATCATGAGACCTTCCAACATGGATTTTGGGTCGCTCAGCATGGCCTTAGGTGGTCTTGTTTTCATTCAGTATGTATATTGTAAATACATTTCTCTGGGATTGTAAGTAACTCACTTAATTGCTCAGTACATAACCAGTTCAGTCAGTTAGTAAATCACCCTTATTGTGTTAACAGATCACATATGAAGAAGGGGAGGGCGGGGCGAAGAGCAACCATGTTAGTTTATGTCTATTTTGCATAAGGTCAAAGAAGCATTTTGGGAACACAAGATTGACCACAGATTTTTAGATTTGAAACCTATGTCTGTGATAGGGATTCAGGTATGCAACGCTTCAGGGCACGCAATGCAAACTGCACTAGGGCCAGTTCTAGGATTTGCAGGTCCCAGTGGTGCAAAACACTGACAAGGTCCCCTAACTTGTGTATTTATTGACATCGCTGGAATGGACAATGTAGAAAATGCAAAAGGATGCAGAAGGAGTAACATCTGTATTAGCAATGCCATCACGTAATCTGGCATGCACACAACACCGAATGAGGTCAGTCATTGCACTGCTCCATATTCATTGCAGACCGCCCTAGGCAAGCAAGAGACCCTCCAGGGATGCGACAACCCAACCATGTGGCACAGCCCAACAGCAGCCACAGCAGTTTCTCGCATTTCTCTGCACTGTTTCTCCTTCTCCTGCAGTCTTTACTCATCAGCCATCTCCAGCTGGTGTCTATAGCCTCTGCTGCCCCTGTATTCTCGTTGTCCTCCCACAATCTCTCTCTTTATACTTATAGTCTTGTAAGAGGATTCAATTCAACACTACAGCTAAGTCAATGCCTAGTCTGGGATACTGAATGGAAACCCTTATTGATATATCTTTATGTCCAGTTCATGCGTTCTGGATGACTACCCCTATATAACACCCCTCTCTAGGAATCCCCCTGACCCCACTGAGCCAAGAAGTAGTTCTGTTTTGCAATTTAAAAGGTTTATTTGAGAATTTAAACAATATAGATATATATCACACTTTATAATAAATTAATAATTGGCTATCACACTTAATCTGATCAGTAATCAATAATGGATAGTCTGGCACTAGCACACTTGTAAATAGGAACAGAAGAATAAGGTGGTAGAGAATACTTTATATAAATTCAGATGGATGTAATGTTGAATGAAAAATGCAATACAGAAAATACTCAATATGATTTCAACAAAACAATGTAATCACTTTTCTCTGGCAATCCCCTCCCCCCTTTTATGCAATGCAAGGAAATGGAAGGAAAGCACACAGTTCTCAGAAATGCAATCAAATGTAATTCAGTTCACCCCAGCAAGCTTCCACCACAGAAGTTGGAACACAGGCCCAAAATGCTTTTACATGTGCTGGCAATGAAGTGAAAAATATGCTTAAATGCTTTTAATTCCCTCTTGAGGTTCAGGGTGAGTGGTATCTAGTTAATATTAGTCCAGGTTCACTCTAGCAATGATTCAGGGAATGATTGGCAGGTTGCAAACGACTTTCTAAGAGTTCTAGCAAGAAGCTGCTGTTTTCACATGTGGAGGAATTTTCAAATCGCGGTAAAATTCGCGCGTGCGTTTATCGCGATTGCGGCAAAAGTATCGGGGGTAGGAATGCGGTTCTAGGTTCCTAGAAAAGCCACGATTCCCAGCTTTCAGAGGGAAGTTACTGCACGTCTCTAAGACAAACGGTCACGGAGATATGAGCGATATGGTAAGGGTCGTTTTTCAGATTTGAAATGTTAAAGTTCAAAAAGACAAGTGACAGCTAGCAACTAGAAAATGACAGGTGACAGCTTTGCAAATGACAGGTGACAGTTAGGAGGCAGTTCTACTTAGATTAAAATAGCTTGGATTAGATTATTTTAACTAAGAGATTGGTTCTGCACAGTTCTGCTGGGTACTCACACTATATTCTTGAATTAGAATGGGCCTTGCCACGGATCTGGTCAGGTTTTAGACTGGACTCTGGTCTGGTCTCTGCACTTCACAGTGCTCTGGGTCAGCTCTCTGGTTCTGCTAACAGTCGTCTGGGTCAGCTCTGCTCTCTCTCTAGCCTCTCTGGATTCTGGAGATTTATGGATTTGAAGTCTGGATCTCTGGATGTGGTATGGTCCGGCAGAGCGCGTTGCAGCAAATGGAATTGAATGTCCCTATCTGTCCTGATTGTCTGCTTTTATGTGTTTTGAAAGTGGGTGTGTGTGCAGCATCACTAAGCTCTACCCCTCTCCACTTGTCATTGGCCACTTCATCCTCTTCCCCTTGATTGGGGGAATGACATGAAGTGTCATCATGATGAGGTCTGTTTATGGTACAGAGAACCCACCCCTGTCAAATTACACACAATCTATATTTTGACCCAAAAGACATATTTGCACAGGTACACATTTGTTTAAAATTACATGCACCCATCACATATCACAGGAGGTTTCCCTGTCCAAATCTGCTCTTCCTGGGAACTTGCATTCAGAAATGGCAACATATTTCACTTTTTGGTCAGGTTACCAATATCAGATTCTTACTCAAATTTATACACATGTGCGCAAGGCATGCAGGCATTAATTGATGAAGTATCAGCCTTTTCACATGCATACATTTTAAGTAATACCCTCTTAACTGCTAGTTTGCCCCCAGATCATGCCACCGATTCTAAAAACCTCTTAAAATGTGGGCAGAAAAATCACAAGAATTATGGTATCATTTAAATAATTATGACAAGTCTGTACTATGAGTTATTCATCTTTTTCTAAGACCATATTCTGGCTACAGGGGTGTGTCTTTTCAGGTCACATGGTACAGAAACCAGTCTTTCCACTTTCTTCAAGCTCAGCCTCTGTCTCCAGTTTCTCCCCCTCCCAGTTTCTGCCAAGAGGAAGCCATTTTTATTACCCCTGCAATAAACCATCTGCCTGGGCCCTGGAAGGCCCATTGTTCAAGAGGAAGCCATTTATGGCCACTTCCATAAAACATTTGCCTGAGTCAGGACAGGGCTTTGTTCAATTTCCTGCAGAGCCCAGGTAATTCAATCAAGGAAGTGTCATATCCCTTTTGGTGGGAGCAGCAAAAGGGCAGCTAGGCCTGGGAACACAGCAGTGGTGCAAGTCTCAACTCCTGTCGGGGGTAGCTGGTGGGCAGAATTCAGTTCCTTAAGCCAGGCCCCAGCTAATGTCACTTTTAGTTACCCAGTCTTCTGCATTCAAATAAAATTAACCATTTTTACATATGCAGCTAGAATGCTGATTCTAAGTTTAAAACTATGACATTTAAACAATTGCAACCTATGTGACACTCAAAAGTAGGTCACTCATTTCTTTTAAACATTTAGGTTTTTAGTGTCTTTCAGTCCAAATTTACTTAAACTGCTGAAATCCACAGCTCAGCCAGTCTTGTTATAAACCTTCAAGTCACTTCAGAATATAACTTTACATTGGATCCACATCTCAGTAAGTATTTCTTTGGCCTGCTTTGGGTTCATCTATTCAGTTTTACACTAAAAAAAAAAATAAAGTCTGGTGTTGTTTTAAAACGCCGGCTTTCTGATAGTGGTGAGTACTGGTACTGCAACCATTTTTGGGATTTAAGAAAATGAATTCCCCACAATTCTAGGTTGCTTTTGGCAATCAGCATTGCCATTCCCAATGGTTTCAGACTACTGTGTGGGTAGTCCAATGGTGGTTTTAGGCAGTGCCCTTCTGTGCCCATAAAAATGAGTGGCAGCCTATTCTTCATGCACTTCCCTGTGCATTTTCTGGGAAGCTCTGGCCATCATGAGGTTTTCCATGTCAGTACTGTACAGTTTTTGAGGAAGGGCTCGGATGCATGGGTAAGAACATCCCACAAGCCCCCCTCTTGCGATGGCCATTCTGTTTCACTGATGGGACTCGCAAGACCTGGGATGTTTCCTCATCTTCTTCCAATAGATGGCACAGTTCAGCATCTTTTCCTCCATCCGGTACTGATCGATCGGTTCTCCTCGCCGGTCCTGATGGGAATATTGGGCGGTACCCCGGGCCCTCTTGCGTCTCTGCTCCCGGTCTCCGGATCGTCTTCCTTGGCCCGTCTCCAGGTTTTCTTTCTCCTAGGACGACAAAGGAAGAGCGGCAATACCTATTCATAGACATTTTTCCCCCACCATTCATATAGTGGGGTGGCATATGAATTTTAGAACTCAACAGATATGCACATGCACATTTATTTTAAATTAAGAGACAGGAACACAAACTTGAGAAACACAGAATTTGATAGGCTATATGTAGGATCTTTTAAGTTAGAACTGAATTAATCTGAGACAGTACCCTCTAGGATTCCAGAGGATTCCTCCAGTTGTTGCAGAGTGTGCCTGCGATGGCAACACTTCAACTGGTTAATGTGCACCCACTTGTCTTCCCCCTCTGCCAAACCGCCTTTGGGGATGCGGATCTTGTAGGCCACAGGGGAGATTTTGTCTATAATCTCAAAGGGTCCCTTCCACGTAGGCAAACATTTTCGCTGTTTGGCCTGGTTCCTTTGGAAATTGTATAGATAGACCCGGTCCCCCACCTGATATTCCTTCCTGGAAGTCTTCAGGTCATAGTGGGTCTTCATGCTATCAGCTGATCTTTCTAGATTTCGCTGAGCATAAGCAAAAGCATGTTGAAGGTGTTTCCTTAAATTCTCCACATACTCATGAGTTGTGGAGGCATTTATCAGTGTCTGCTCTTGGGTCCTGTAGAGCAAATGCTGAGGAAGCACCATCTTGCGCCCAGTCATCAACTCAAATGGTGACATTTTGGTTGCAGATGAAGGGGAAGATCTGATGGCCATTAGGGACCAGAGGTAATCGTATATCCCAACTTGGCCCAGAATCTGCCACAAACTTTTTTAGTATGCTCACAATGGTTCGGTTACATCTCTCTACTGCCCCAGAAGAAGCTGGCCTGTAAGCAATATGTAACTTCCTTTTGTCATTACTTCACTGGTGAAGTGGCTACCCCTGTCTGACTCAATCCTTTGAGGTAGACCAAAACGGGAAAAGATGTGGTTAATCATCAGGGCAGCTGCAGTTTCTGCCTTGCAATTTGGGGCTGGGAGACATTCCACCCACTTGGTAAACAAGCATGTCACAGTCAACATGTACTTATTCCCCCTAGCAGAGCGAATCACGGGGCCTACAAAGTCGATTTGTAAATCTGACCATGGCAGTGTCATCCCCCTCTTTTGGAGAGGCGCACGGTGCGCGAGGGATGATGGCTGAAATTGTGCACACACAAGACACCCCTTCAAGTATTGGTCGAGGTCCTGCCCCATGTGTGGCCAGTATGCAACCTCTCTTAAGATTTCCAATGTTGTGTGAAACCCCCTATGACCGGCGGTGGCCGCATCATGGGCGTGACTTAACATCAGGCTTCGGAATGAGGTAGGAACCACCCACTGATCGTGGCCAGCTTTGGATTTCCTTACCAACAATCCGTCTTGGATTCGGAACATTTTTGGACATTTCATCAACACTCTTAGGGCCTCTTTCCCCGTGTAATCGGTATCCGTCAGGGGAAAGTTCTCAGGGTCCTCAAGGTGTTGGTAAAACTTACCAATTATTGGATCCCCCTTCTGAGCTGTAATCAAATCAGCATCAGGGGTCTCCTTACTCCATTGTGCAATTGAAAGATCATCGTGAGCATTTGTCTGGGACCTAGTGATAGCAGTGACCTGGATTTCCCCCAATAGGGACTCTATCTCAATTGGATCCCCTTGGATGGCCCCGGTTTTGGCCAGCTGATCAGCTAAGTCATTTCCAGTTTTGTCTGGTCCCTCTTCTTTGGAATGACCCTTGATCTTTTTCCAATAGATGGTCATCTCATTCGAGGTGACCAGATCATCAATGTTTTGGATCAACTTCCCATGTTTCAAGGGTTTGTTATTAGCACATAACATGCCTCTGGTTTTCCAATTAACCAGGTGCTCCACGAACCTGTTCCGTACATAATCCGAATCTGTGATTATGACCAGTTCGTGGAGTTGATGCTGGACAGCAGTGAGGATGGCCTGATGCACAGCCATCAATTCTGCCACCTGACTACTTCGGGGACCAATTTTGTATCCAGCGGAGGGTTCTGGGGACTCATTCACCCATGCATTCCCTACGCCGTCCACCAGTTCTTTCACCCCGTCGTTGTCAACATGGTAAGAGCATCCATCCACATATACAGTGGGCATTCCCTCACACTTGTCTTCTTCAAAGACTTTGTGGGGGGAATTAAGGTAGGCCTCCATGTTGTCCTTGATTTTTAGACTTTCGTCCTCGAGACAGTTTTCTCTGGCACAATCATGCAAGTCAGCCAGACCTTGCGCGAGGGGACTCTTCTTGTTTTGGCCATATCGGACCTCCACAGGAAAACCTTACATTGACAGAATCCAGGAAGTAATTCGGGAATTACTCACATTTCCGGCCCGGATTCTGTCACTTTGGAAATATTGCAGAGGCTGGTGTGGAGTCTCCACTATGATGTGCTCCCCCTGGATAAACAGGCGGTAATTCTTCAATGCCCACACCGTTTCCAGGAGTGCCTTCTCACAATCGTTGAATTTTTCCTCCACAGAGGATTAAGTTTTGCTTGCATAGGAGATTACTTTATTGACCTTGTCATGCTTTTGGTATAATACTGCCGTCAAGCACGTATTAGAGAACCCCGTCTCCAGGAAGAACTCCTTGTTTCTGACAGGGTAAGCTAGGCAAGGCGCTTGTGAGAGGCTTCTTTTGAGTTGTTTTACTGCCTCGGCTTGTTCTGGACCCCATTCCCACTTGACCCCCCCCTTCAAGAGATGAATCAGGGGTCTGGTGATCTCTGCGTAGCCCTCAATGAACTTTCTGCTGTAATTAGTCAGTCCAAGGAGGCTCCTTAGTTCCCGCAGAGTTGTGGGGTCTTTCAGTTTCTGAAGTGCTTCCACTTTCTTTTCCTGGGGACAGAGACCCTGAGGAGTAATCTAATGCCCCAAGAAATTAACACGGGTTCTACACCACTGTGCTTTCTGACAGGAAAGTTTTGCTCCGGCGGCCCTCAACTGCGTCATAACATAACAGATCTCCGCTATGTGTTCCTCCACAGATGAACTTTTGATGAGGACATCATCTACATAAGCCAGGTTACCCCTTGCACCCAGGTCGGGCATTGCCTTATGTAGGAAAATGTTGAATTCATTGCCTGAGTTGAGGTATCCGAAGGGAGTCCGGGTCCATGTGTACTGCTGGCCCCCAAAGGTAAAAGCCAGCTTGTATTGGTCCTCCCTGCTAACCGGCACGGTCCAGTATCCATTGGTCAGGTCTATTGCAGCGAATACCTGTGACCCCTGGATCTGGGCCAGCCCTTGGTCAATGTAGGGCAGAGGCCATCGGGAAGTATGGACCCGTTTGTTGAGCTCCCTGAGGTCGGCGCAGAGTCTCCACTGGCCGTTTGGCTTCAATATTCCCAGCACCGGATTATTGAAGGTGCTGTGGCCTGGACGGATTATTCCCCGGGACTCAAGGTTCTTAATTATTTCAGTAAGGGACTCCATTGATGCGAGAGGCAAGCGATATTGCTTCACAAACACAGGAGTCATGCCAGGGTCCGTGGGGATTGTTGTTGTGTGGATGTCAGTGCAACCACAGTCATATGAGTCTACCGCAAAGAGATCTTGGAAATCCAAGAAAACTTGTTTCAACTTTTGCTTTTGTTCCAGAGTCACACAGGCATCAGCTAGGTTGACTCTCTCTTCCACCATCTGCCTGAAGCCTGGAAAGGCAGCCCTCGTGGACCTGGAAAATCACCTCATCCCTCCTGAAGTCACAAGTCACATCTTCCTTACCATAAGGGCGAGAAGTGTACACCAGGAAGTTCCCCCCATGCCGGGTAAAAATCCTGTCTGGTGTTGTATTGTGATCACTGTCACTGTCAAAGCAGTCCTTGGGGATTGGCCCTAACAGTTCATTACCTAAATCAATGGAAAAATGTTGGTCATCAACCGCCATTCCAATAATGGTGCCTGCGGCTAGAGTAATACTCTTCAAGTCGCTGTTATCCACCTCTATTAGAATGGTGTCATGTTCTATGTTGACTAATGGTGTTGGGTTTACCCCTAACCCTTGCTGTTGGAGAGAAGCGTTTAGATGTATGTAAGCATCCGGGTTTTGCAAATATTGTCCTCTTTTAACTTTCACTTCCAGGGAGAATTGTCGGGTCCTTTCTGGGATGGTGACTTCCTCTTTGATCTGAATTTCAACTGCATAAGGTAGCAATTGAGCTGACCTAAATGCTTTTTCTGGATCATCAAAGCCCATGGGATTATCCGCTAACCGGGACCAAGCTTTGAAGTTTATTAGGTCCAAACTAATGGCAAAGCGATTGAGAATGTCACTGCCTAAGTAAAAGGCGGCAGGGACGTCTCGCACGACCCAACAATTGTGGACTATGCTCTTGTTGCCAATGGAGATTTTGAGCATACACCTGCTTGGCAGGAGATGTTTGGAATTAGGTGCTTCCAGGTCCATTTCCCATTTGTCTATCAGTTTGAATGTGGGAATGGCTGGATCTTTTGGGAGTTGGCGAAACATGGCTTTGCTGATGAAGCTCTTACCGTTGTTCACACACACTCGAGCGAGAACAGAGTCCTTCCCATCATTTAACTGAACAGGGATGAACAAGTGCTCTCCAATTTGCTGAATATCAGCCAGGCTCTGAGCTGATTTCACATCTTTCTGGACTATAGGAGTGGGAGTTTCTGATTGTGGATTAGTATAGAATCTCAGAGTGTTTCCTTCCAGCGTGGAGTACCACTTTAGACTGGAAGGAAGGTTGATTTTCAGAAATAGAGAGGACCCTCCATCACCAGTCTGTTGTCCTACCGCTATTACTGTCACATCTGGAATTTGGCTATTCTGGAAGTGAAATTCTACTTGGTCAGATTTTTGTTCAACCATGTGGCAGATGCCGTTTAAACTAACATGGTTGACACTCTGTTTTAATTTTATTGGTCGGCTAGTCTGGGTCCAGAGGACCTTGTTTACGCAATCTATTAAGGGTGACAACCTCCTCAGGAGGTCATTCCCTAGTAAACAAGGGGTGCCCTCTGGAGTCACAACTATGACCGGGTGTTTCAACTTGTGTCGCCCGATCTTAATGTCCAAATCTGCCGTCCCCTCGACGGGAATTTCCTTCCCGTCAAAGTTCTGGAGTTGTCCAGGAAGTGAGGTGAGAGGAATTTGGTAATTCCCTCCCCTTCCTGCATTCAGTTCATCAAAGGCCCTTCTGGACAGAAGGGTAGCTTGAGATCCCGTGTCCACCAGCGCTAAAATTGTACCCTGCCCCTGTACTTGTACCGGGGCATAGTATCTTCCCTCCTTCTCCTCAAGGGGGCACAGATAATGCACATTTTTGGACAACTGGTGGGCTAACTTTCTGGTTTTGGACATTGCTAGAGAAGAGATTTGGGCGGAATTCTGTGGAGAGCCTTGGGAATTTGAAAGAAAAAATTGGCAACTGGAGATCAGAGCCATTGTGGGTTCCCCTGGCTCCGGTTCCGGGCCGCCCCCCCCTTTTTGGAGGCAGTCACCAGGATGGGTTTGAACCAGGGGATTTTCTTGCTGTTGGTTCTGAGATGAGATGGTGGGCGGCGGTAGCTCAGTCTCCACATCTCCCCAGTCTGGATTTGCATCCCTAGGGACCCATTTTTCTTTGGGAGGAGTTCCCCCCTCTCTGAAGGAGAAGATCCTTTTCCCAGGATCCTCTGAGGATCCCTCTCCCTCAAATTGGAAGATCTGTACCTCCTCCTCAAACTGTGTCTGTTTGGGTCTTTTGTTTCTCCTACCCCCCCGCCCTCTGCTCCTTAGGAGGCAGGCTTTCAGGGGCAAGAGATTTTGTTTCCGGTTCCTGGGTTTCCAGGGGCTGTTTACAAGTGAGGAAGGAAGCTTCCTCCAAGGCTTTACACCCCCCTTCCCTTTGTGCCTCCTCCCTGGGAACCGGTGAGTTATCGGGCTGCTGCCCCCGTCATTGTTCTGGGGTACCAGGTCCAGAGTTTGGGGCATTCTGTGCCGGCATGCCCATCTGAGGGTTCTGCTGTGCCCTCAGTATGTGACCCAGATCCCGCGCCATGTTTTGAACCTGGCGCTCTAACTGGGAAACCCGCTCAGGCTGATACGGGGCCCTGTTTTCTCTCCTGGGCTGATCCCGGGAAGGGTAGCTATCCCTTCTTTGGTAGTACCCCTGGTTGGGAAGATTTTGGTACCCCTCCACCCTTGGCCTCCCCTCTCCCGGATTAGGTTGTCTGGGCTCAGGGAATTGGGGAAAGAAGGATGGATGATTTTGGGGCTGGAAATTGGGTGGATACCTGGGGAAGAAGTTCTGCCCAGGGTTTGGTGAGTTTCTGCCCTCCGGTGGGAAGTTAGGAGGGAAGTTCCCTGGGTTAGGTGCTTGGCTGGATCCCCCCCTTGGGCTGGAGGAGTCCACACATAACCCAGGATGGGTCGACTTCCCTTGTAACGGGGACTTACATAGACAGGAGAGCGAGGGACCCCATTTGTGGGACTACCTCCTTGACTCCCTGTTTGTGACTGGCCCGAGGGCCTTCTGGGCCTAGCATTATTAGGTGCAGGTGGGTTTTTAGGCCCCCCCCATCTCCAACTCTAAAACGGGGGTGACCTTTACCTCTGCCACCTTGGCAGCAGCAGGGGTGTTGTTGGCTTTGGGGTTTTTGGGCGCATTATTTTTATTTTCTATTGGCTTCTGCACCTCATAGATCCGGGTCGCCTGTTCAATGACCCAGTCTAAAGATCTTTTCTCGTGAAAATCCCTCACGAGCTGGGTCTTTATGTATTTGGGCAAGGCATGGAAAAACGTATTAATAAATTCTCTGCTATCCGTGCGCACCCTTCTTGTGGTCTGTGCAAAAGCACGCTTTAACTCCTGCACAAACTCTTGTGGGGCCTGATCCTCCCCACATTGTAAATTGTAGGCTGCCTTGCGAGCCTCTTGAGGATTTCTATGAGTAGAAAAATGTTTCAAGATGGCCGCCTTATAGGTGGACGCAAAGAAACTGGAGTATTCCGGGGAGAAGGTCCACTTTACATATTGAATACAGCTTTGGCTGTCCTTCAAATGGAAAGTCTCCATCATTTGCTCAAACAACTCTAAGTGCTCCCAAACAGAGTACTTGGCGTTCTTATGATAAGGCGTGATGACACTCCTGATTGCCTTAATCTGCTTCAATGGGTCCTTAAGCAAGGCCCTTTTTGCCTTATTGGCCTTTTTGGTCCGGGTAACCCTGGTCCATTCATCCTCTGACTCAGAGGCACTGCTCCCAGAGGTTCCTGTCTGATCTTCCAGGTTTTCCCGAATTCTGCGAGCCTGGGAATGGCTGGCAGAATGTGGGGACCTGGTCTCCTGTGTCCTGTACCGCTCAGAGGAGTCTTCAGATCCCTCCTTGCTGCCAGGATTTGATGGGTACCCCCCCCCACTGACCTAACTGGGCAGAGGTTTTCAGGATGCCCTTAATGGGCCTACTCTCCTGGGGTTCCCCATCAAATTGCACTGTGCTTGGGTGCTGTCTTGATATTGGGCAAAATCTTCCTCGGGGCCAGCCCTTTGAGAGCAAAAATACCCAATTCAGCCCAAAATACAGGTTCTATTGTGCTGAGCAGTGATCTCATGCAAGTGACAAATGACACCCTCAAAGTGTTATTAGCATATTTATTCTAAGCAGTGAATTTCATATACATTTGGGATTCAAGTTACAGAATATTACAAAGCATAACACTTAGAGCAATGCAAAATATAGTGAAACATGGAACTTAGATAAACATAGAGAAACATAGAGAAATATAGAGAAACATAGAGAAACACAGTCTTACGTCCCTTTAATCAGCACTGGGGAGACCTTGGGCCCTCATAAGCTAGCTGTAAACAAGCCCCGCTCAGAGGACAATGCTGAAGGACACCGTATGAGCCAATGCCGGGCACCTGTTTCTGCACGAATCAAGTCCACAGGCGATCTCCCCCTGATCCATGTGTGCATGGATATTTTATAACTTCTTGCTGTCAGTCACCATGACGCACAGTTCCAGAACTTTCCCTGTGCAACTGGCTCATGGAAAAAACCCAGCTCTCTCTGAGATGCTCCCTGCTCGCTCCTACCCCCTCCCTTGTTCCCATCTGCGCTGGCTGAGGAATGTCTTATCAGTACCTTCCCAGAGAAAAGGAAGATTAGCTTGGGGCCAGGGCTAACGTTAGTGAGGCTGAATATTCTAAGGGAAGCAGGGATGTATTAACCCCATCTGCAAGCTCTAAAAGGCATGCACTCATAGCTTAGTGTTTATAGCGCTTAAGACTGGCTATCTAAGCGCTATATAGGTGCCATGATGTTCCAAACACTCCAAAAACCTATTAGCTACATAGCTGGGGGCCCTCCCTGCCTGTCATATTCCTTGTAGCTCACTACTGCATAATGGAAGTGCTACAACAGACTACTGTCAGCATTTTTAGCACATACTTTGAATACACTATTGGCTTTCAGCGGCTAATGCTGTCATCTAAAGCCCTGATTGGCAAGGTTGCAATTTCGTGTATCACTACATTCCACCCCTATTCAACGTGTGTGCGACAAAATGCTGACTAATACCTATCAATATAGTATTTAGTGCAGCGATAAAGACCTTGGGGCTTTGCAAGAGGTTTAAGCAAACTATCTTCTAGCGGTTAGTTAGCGTGGCATGCAAGGTAAAACACTACCTAAACAAAAATGTACACAAAGTGAACAGTGACATATACCCTTGCCAGAACCTGGCCTACACAAAAATACCTACGCCAAGTGAACATGGACATTTACTCTAGCCAAAACCTGGCCTACACAAAAATACCTAAATCAATTTTGTATAACTGATTGTCAGTTAAAAAGCAGCATGCAGTTAAAATGTCAAGGCAATCCAGTGTAGTCTAATCTACAATGCACTATTGCATTTATGTATGGTTACCAATTCTAAAACCTGGCAGCCTTTCACCCTAAGGGCCTACCCTCCCCCTGATCCCAGGGCATTCAAGCGTGACTATGGGCTGTGTGACTAGACACTTCCCCCAGGTAGGTGGAACCCAACCAGAAACCATCTAATTTCGTGAACAAGGTGAACCCATGGGCACCAGGTTGTCTAAATAAAAACAATTCTACTAATTTACATCAAAGCATGGCATGTGTTATTCATGCAATCAAAAGCAAGCAATTCAATCCATATGTATGCTGGTAACTGTAGCTCTGCGTGCCAGTGTGTGGAGGATGGTCGCCCCCACCCAGTAAAAAGCCAACACCTGCTGATTTAACAATGTTTGCCATACAATGCATTGTGTGTATTTAGCAGTCTTGTTGACCTGCCCTATGGCAGACAAAAATGTCTTCATGTCTAAAATACTGTTATCTTCAATTGGCTGTCAATACTTGTAGCAGTGCTGGGCATATCAATGGGCCCCACTAGGCCAGAAGTTCTATAGCAGAGCTGGCATCAGAACCCATAGTGGCTAGCTTATTGTGCACAGTTTCTATGTCACAAGCATATAAAGCTCCTGCAATTAATGAATCTAGCTCCCTAGCTACGCGCACTCTAGTGATGGGCCATAGAAATGGACTCCATTTGTAGCAGCTTGGTAGTACTAAGGAAACATTGCCTCATGATAAATCTATGTCTAAGTGTAGCACTGTAATAATGAAGGTGTGCATTACCAGTCTACAATTTACATGTTGTCTTACTACTGGAAAATCTAACAGGTTCACAGTGTCTACCTTCTGTGACTTGGAGAATACCCTTCTTCAAGTGGGATATCTACCATATACAATATTAACTTTAGCCACAAACACCATACTACTATCCGGCAGTGGCTGTTTCATCACACCATGGAAAAAATTCATTTAGTCAAGTTATAGTTCATTAAATCTTGGCGAGAACACTCGCTGCAGTTCTTGGTCAGAAAAACATCACATTAGACAAATTAAACAAATGGTATCCATTCAGTGACAAAAGATGCCTGACAATGTGCCAGGCCAGTACTCTAGCAATTCCATGTGGATACTCATTTGCAGCGCTTTTCCAAAGAATTATTCCAAATGTTTACAATCAAAAGGTGACTCTTTGCATTAGTGTGCTGGAGACAGCTGTCCCCACAAAAACATGAAACTGGTTGGTTTAACAAAAAACCGTGTCACACTCTGTGTCATAAAATCAAACATCAAGTCAGTCATGGTTTCATTTACCTGCCTTAAGCTGGCTGTAAAAGTATCCAGTGTTTCAAAGATTACCATTTCAAATTATAGCTCATACACTTGGCAGCATTACTTCAATTAAGAATCTTAACCTACGCACAGGTGACTTTGATGTGCGCACCCATCTTATCTCAAAATAAATTACGCTCCTGCTTGCATAATTCTGCTGCCCCAACAGTTCATAAATCATTCTCCTGCCTACGTGCAATGTAGAATATTTTTTTTTTTCAAAAAACAAAACATCTCTGGTTAAAGCCATTCAGTTGGAAGAGTAAAACCATTTGGTTTTTTCAGATTCATCTCAACAGTGCATTTAAAAACCATTTTTCAATGTGTTAGCATTCAATTGCTGTGTCACACAGCTGTATGTGGTGCCTGATGTTACAGTCCACAATTCATTGTCCATAGTCCTTTAAACAAGAAAGGGCAAAACATGTCATTTAAATGTGTAGCATCAAATACTTGATAATTAGCCAAGTCTGCACCGTGCCAGTTCAGTTCGCAGTGGCTCGCTTTCTCTGAGAATGCGTCTGACCCTTCTTTGATCAGTGTCACCCACAAACTGCACATTATCTTCCTATATTATGAAATGTCTTGTCGTGCTTTGCCTAGGCAAAATACAAACAGAAATGTTAGGATGTCATCAAAACTTCAATATCAGCGTTATCCACCCCTTCCCATAATACCACCCCCATCTTCAAAAAGTCTCATCAGGTAACTACACACTTTGTCATTGCTACTGCAATTATTTATCACCTTTCTGCATGTTTCTGGGGGCTTATTTACACTCAACCATACGGGGTGTAACTGCCTAATCACAAACTCATTTGTGCAATGCAATCATAGCTGGTCAATGGTACCTCAGACTGATCTGTGCTTTTACAAAGCCATATAGTAAGTACCCAGGTCGCACAATGCTTTTCTTTTTCACCAAAGCGATCACCAATGCCAGGCGCCAACTTGCTTCCAGTGTCCCATGATCTTGGTTTAGGTTGCCCTGCTGGCATCACTCCATTTTTCAAAGGTAAAGTCTTTCAGTATTTATCTTTCTTTTCTTAGCAGTGTCTTTTCAAGCCTCTGGTTTTTTCACTTGTCATCATTTTTTTTTTTTCAAAGGGCGTTTGCTGTTTTTGAACCACTCCTTTGAGTGCGATAGTCTGAGTCAGTTTCTTTTGTTGCTTCAACAAATCATTCATTCTTGCACTAAGCCGTGTGGCTTCTGGATCATGGCTAATGTGCAGTGTTCATGTTTTACTTCAAAGCCCCGCTCTGCATGTTGTCTCTTGCAAAACGGCTAAGCACTTTTGTCAGTTTTGCTTCCATCTGGAAGGCCATAATGTCTTTGTCAGTTACTCCATCCCTGGCAATGTAGCTTGCAGTTTGCCAGATGTGTATTTTCTCTTCTCAAAGCGCATAGAGGTTTCTTCTCCAGTGCACAGCGCTTTACTTCAGTTCACATCACATGGAGCATTGGAATGCAGCTTGCACAGCAATAGCGCTTTACTTCACTTCACATCACATCACATGGGAATGCGGTTTGCACAGTAATGTCTGTTGGAATGGGCAGCTGTCTTTTCTTGGCCCATTCACAGATGCATAGGTAAATGTTCAGATGTGATGTGCCCGTCTGCCATCCTGCATGAAGCCTTTGCTCCGTACCACAGTTTACTAGGCAAATTCTTTACTTTTTGAACAGCTCTCTGTTTTTGCTCCCCCTTCCTCAGGAATGCAGGCATGTTTATCTTTCGTGTGCACCTGGCAGCGCCATTAGCACGCAGCTTATCTCTTTTGCCTATAACTCTTATACTGTGGCGGCTTCACTCGTTTCAGACAATTCATCCAAATTAACTCTTTCTTGTACTGTTTCTGCTTTTGTTTGCCTTCACGCACCTCGCCCAAGACAGCTTCAAGGCACAAGTTCTGCACACACAGCAAGACTCTTGTTTTCAAAAGCGGCACTTTTCTTGTCATTTTTCTACTCCATGTAATTTTGCAAAATGTCAAAGCGTCTTTTTTTTTCTTGTAATGTGCGATCTTTCAAGAGAACTCACAACCCATTAAATCTTTGTGCTATCTTATCACACACAGATGTTTCATTCTGTTGTACCATTGCCAAACTATAACCACTCAGTTCAGTGCATTTAAAAAATAAAAATGCCATATTTAGTGCAGCTCCCTGCACGTTTTTTTTTTTCTGCAAGAACAACCCACACTCTATTGCTTGTGGGCTGTTTAATGTGTCAACAACATTTTTCCCCATGTATCACAGTCAACAGGTCACTATTTTCAAAGCATACATCACTTTTGAGGCAACAGCACAAATCCATGGCATAGCATGGGGACAGTCAAAAATACTCCAGGGGCAATTTAGAAAAATATAAATTGTTTTTCCCCCCAACCATTGCAAGCTGGTTCTGCAATTTCAAATCAGTACACAAAAATCGAAAATCCAAATAACATTCACTCACTTTCCTTTTAAGTGAGTCTCTCACCCAATAAAAGCATGGCACAGCCTAAAATGCAATATAACCATTTTAGTGTGTTTCCTTTAAACAGAATTTGCCACCATTAGCACATGGAATTTTACAGTTGCCAAAAGAAAGAAAAAAAACTCTTTAGGCTCTCAGCACAGATGTTACTCATTCTCCTAAGCATGGCTCATTCCCCTTCCTCATTATTCAGGAATGCCAACCCTTCAAAAGCATACATCAAAAAAGACGAACCTTCGCCTCCGAACATTACAGCCCCCACTCGCTAGCACACTGGGGCTGAGTCAATGGTTAAATCACTATTCACAATTTGCATGTCAAATCCCTGCAATTATTATTTTTTTTTCCTGCCCTCATGACAGAATAGAGATGAGAACTCCGTCTCATTATGCATTCCAAATTACAACTTTAAACTTGGGAAACCACATGATAAAATTCTTTTCTAATTGAGCATACATCTTTCTTAACCATTCATCGGAGTGCTTTAAACAAAGCCATTTCCCGCTCGTTTATTGCCTTGTACTCCCTGGCACCAATCCCATGAAGGGAGTCTTAACCACACAAGCTATCGGCCACGGCAAGCCGACACAACATTGCTGCCTTTTGAAGTCTCAGAGCTGCAGTGAGACCATCAAGGAAATGCGACAGCCTGCTCCCCACTCTACACTGTGTTCTCTCACACCATTTGTCATGTCAGCATGGCACTGCTCTTCACAATCCCACCGCTGCCACCAAATGTCTTGATATTGGGCAAAATCTTCCTCGGGGCCAGCCCTTTGAGAGCAAAAATACCCAATTCAGCCCAAAATACAGGTTCTATTGTGCTGAGCAGTGATCTCATGCAAGTGACAAATGACACCCTCAAAGTGTTATTAGCATATTTATTCTAAGCAGTGAATTTCATATACATTTGGGATTCAAGTTACAGAATATTACAAAGCATAACACTTAGAGCAATGCAAAATATAGTGAAACATGGAACTTAGATAAACATAGAGAAACATAGAGAAATATAGAGAAACATAGAGAAACACAGTCTTACGTCCCTTTAATCAGCACTGGGGAGACCTTGGGCCCTCATAAGCTAGCTGTAAACAAGCCCCGCTCAGAGGACAATGCTGAAGGACACCGTATGAGCCAATGCCGGGCACCTGTTTCTGCACGAATCAAGTCCACAGGCGATCTCCCCCTGATCCATGTGTGCATGGATATTTTATAACTTCTTGCTGTCAGTCACCATGACGCACAGTTCCAGAACTTTCCCTGTGCAACTGGCTCATGGAAAAAACCCAGCTCTCTCTGAGATGCTCCCTGCTCGCTCCTACCCCCTCCCTTGTTCCCATCTGCGCTGGCTGAGGAATGTCTTATCAGTACCTTCCCAGAGAAAAGGAAGATTAGCTTGGGGCCAGGGCTAACGTTAGTGAGGCTGAATATTCTAAGGGAAGCAGGGATGTATTAACCCCATCTGCAAGCTCTAAAAGGCATGCACTCATAGCTTAGTGTTTATAGCGCTTAAGACTGGCTATCTAAGCGCTATATAGGTGCCATGATGTTCCAAACACTCCAAAAACCTATTAGCTACATAGCTGGGGGCCCTCCCTGCCTGTCATATTCCTTGTAGCTCACTACTGCATAATGGAAGTGCTACAACAGACTACTGTCAGCATTTTTAGCACATACTTTGAATACACTATTGGCTTTCAGCGGCTAATGCTGTCATCTAAAGCCCTGATTGGCAAGGTTGCAATTTCGTGTATCACTACAGGTGCCCATACCCGGATGCCCGCCCCTCCATTCCTGGGTGGTACTGGCCTATGAGCCCCATGCTTCTGGCTGGATAGTAATCTGCCATCCCTGTGGCCCTGTGCTCATTTGCGCCAGGGGACATGGGGGTGGCAGAGTCCAGGGACTGAGAGAAATAAAGGCCTCTGGTACTAGGGCTCCTGGGGTTATATTCAGGAGTTTCTCTTTCCCAGCGAACCTCATCTCTATCCACCCCTGCTCCCTGTTGCAATGCAAGAGCCTGCGCCTTCAGTTCCTCAGTTAAGGCCTTACTAGACTCTATCAGTCTCTCCTGCATCGCTACCTGTTGTTGGAGCCTATCATTGTGCTGGCAGAGAGCCTCATTCTCTCTCTGCGTTTCCTGATTGGTCCTGGAGCACTGGGCCAGTCTTTGCTGCAGGAGGGTTACCTCCTGAGCTGTGTCCCTATTGGCCTGCTCCTTCCTTGCCAGAGCATCCTCAACCCTACTGGTGTGCTCTAGCAAGTCCTGGTGTTCTTTTTTGTAGGTCACCCAGTCCCTGGTGGGCCAGGTGATTTTCTTCCATTTTTCTCCTTAAGTGGCAGACTTCCTGGCCTAAGGTGTCCCTTTCCTGACCAAGAGCTTGAATTTGTGACGCCAGGTCGTCCCTTTGCCTTTGGAAGGCACCAGCTTTCTGGCGCTCCTGATCAAACTCTGCCTGGGTATCCAGGTCTTTCAGGATCAGTTTATTACTCTCCTCTTTCTCTCTGTCTAGTTGGATTTGCAGGGTGGCTACCTGCTCTGTGCATGCCCTGTTGAAATTGATCTGTTGCTCCAGCTTTTTCTGGCTCTGCAGTAGGGAGTCCAAACTGTCTTGGCTTCCTTCTGCAAAGCCAGAATTCTGGTATCCTGGTCTGTCTTTTCCTGTTGCAGTATATCCATGTCCTCTTTTATTTTAATGATATACTGCCTACTATCATTTTCTGACTCCTGGCTCCCCTGCAGCCTCTGCTCAGAAGAGACCAGGTCAGATTGGACCTTCTCTAACGCCATCTGTCGCTTATTCGCCAGATCTTGGCTTTCAGTACATTTATCCTGCATGTCTCCCATATATAGGTACAGGTATGCCGCTATCCTAACCATCTTGTCTTGTTCATCCTTAGCTTTAGGAGCCATGTATAGTTCACTCAGGGCCACATGTAAGGGACCCTGATCTCTCCATATATCTGACCCTGTTTCCGTGATCTGGGGTGCGATTACTTGCAACCAGACCGTCTGGTCCTGGTGAGTCCACTCACCTCTCACAAATAACTTATGTAAGAAGTGCTCTCTGGCTATTTTCACGTCTACTAAGGTCGTCATTCTGTAATTTGAGTTCCTTCCTGACTTACAGAAGTTTGTATTTTATTTTTGCAAAACAGACCTTTTCCTTAGAGCGTTCCTTTGAGGAGTGCTTTACAGCGTAACACAGCGTGGTGATCCGACTGGATATGTGTATCTGGTCAGCTGGCACACTGTATTAATCTGCACAAATGATAGATCTGACCCAAACGTCCCGGACGAGCCCCCAATTTGTAAGAGGATTCAATTCAACACTACAGCTAAGTCAATGCCTAGTCTGGGATACTGAATGGAAACCCTTATTGATATATCTTTATGTCCAGTTCATGCGTTCTGGATGACTACCCCTATATAACACCCCTCTCTAGGAATCCCCCTGACCCCACTGAGCCAAGAAGTAGTTCTGTTTTGCAATTTAAAAGGTTTATTTGAGAATTTAAACAATATAGATATATATCACACTTTATAATAAATTAATAATTGGATATCACACTTAATCTGATCAGTAATCAATAATGGATAGTCTGGCACTAGCACACTTGTAAATAGGAACAGAAGAATAAGGTGGTAGAGAATACTTTATATAAGTTCAGATGGATGTAATGTTGAATGAAAAATGCAATACAGAAAATAATCAATATGATTTCAACAAAACAATGTAATCACTTTTCTCTGGCAATCCCCTCCCCCCTTTTATGCAATGCAAGGAAATGGAAGGAAAGCACACAGTTCTCAGAAATGCAATCAAATGTAATTCAGTTCACCCCAGCAAGCTTAGACCACAGAAGTTGGAACACAGGCCCAAAATGCTTTTACATGTGCTGGCAATGAAGTGAAAAATATGCTAAAATGCTTTTAATTCCCTCTTGAGGTTCAGGGTGAGTGGTATCTAGTTAATATTAGTCCAAGTTCACTCTAGCAATGATTCAGGGAATGATTGGCAGGTTGCAAACGACTTTCTAACAGTTCTAGCAAGAAGCTGCTGTTTTCACACGTGGAGGAATTTTCAAATCGCGGTAAAATTCGTGCGTGTGTTTTTCGCGATTGCGGCAAAAGTATCGGGGGTAGGAATGCGGTTCTAGGTTCGTAGAAAAGCCACAATTCCCAGCTTTCGGAGGGAAGTTACTGCAAGTCTCTAAGACAAACGGTCACGGAGATATGAGCGATATGGTAAAGGTCGTTTTTCAGATTTGAAATGTTAAAGTTCAGAAAGACAAGTGACAGCTAGCAACTAGAAAATGACAGGTGACAGCTTTGCAAATGACAGGTGACAGTTAGGAGGCAGTTCTACTTAGATTAAAATAGCTTGGATTAGATTATTTTAACTAAGAGATTGGTTCTGCACAGTTCTGCTGGGTACTCACACTATATTCTTGAATTAGAATGGGCCTCGCCACGGATCTGGTCAGGTTTTAGACTGGACTCTGGTCTGGTCTCTGCACTTGACAGTGATCTGGGTCAGCTCTCTGGTTCTGCTAACAGTGGTCTGGGTCAGCTCTGCTCTCTCTCTAACCTCTCTGGATTCTGGAGATTGATGGATTTGAAGTCTGGATCTCTGGATGTGGTATGGTCCGGCAGAGCGCGTTGCAGCAAATGGAATTGAATGTCCCTATCTGTCCTGACTGTCTGCTTTTATGTGTTTTGAAAGTGGGTGTGTGTGCAGCATCACTAAGCTCTACCCCTCTCCACTTGTCATTGGCCACTTCATCCTCTTCCCCTTGATTGGGGGAATGAAATGAAGTGTCATCATGATGAGGTATGTTTATGGTACAGAGAACCCACCCGTGTCAAATTACACACAATCTATATTTTGACCCAAAAGACATATTTGCACAGGTACACATTAGTTTAAAATTACATGCACCCATCACATATCACAGGAGGTATACCCTGTCCAAATCGGCTCTTCCTGGGAGCTTGCATTCAGAAATGGCAACATATTTCACTTTTTGGTCAGGTTACCAATATCAGATTCTTACTCAAATTTATACACATGTGCGCAAGGCATGCAGGCATTAATTGATGAAGTATCAGACTTTTCACATGCATACATTTTAAGTAATACCCTCTTAACTGCTAGTTTGCCCCGAGATCATGCCACCGGTTCTAAAAACCTCTTAAAATGTGGGCAGAAAAATCACAAGAATTATGGTATCATTTAAATAATTATGACAAGTCCGTACTATGAGTTATTCATCTTTTTCTAAGACCATATTCTGGCTACAGGGGTGTGTCTTTTCAGGTCACATGGTACAGAAACCAGTCTTTCCACTTTCTTCAAGCTCAGCCTCTGTCTCCAGTTTCTCCCCCTCCCAGTGTCTGCCAAGAGGAAGCCATTTTTATTACCCCTGCAATAAACCATCTGCCTGGGCCCTGGAAGGCCCATTGTTCAAGAGGAAGCCATTTATGGCCACTTCCATAAAACATTTGCCTGAGTCAGGACAGGGCTTTGTTCAATTTCCTGCAGAGCCCAGGTAATTCAATCAGGGAAGTGTCATATCCCTTTTGGTGGGAGCAGCAAAAGGGCAGCTAGGCCTGGGAACACAGCAGTGGTGCAAGTCTCAACTCCTGTCGGGGGTAGCTGGTGGGCAGAATTCAGTTCCTTAAGCCAGGCCCCAGCTAATGTCACTTTTAGTTACCCAGTCTTCTGCATTCAAATAAAATTAACCATTTTTACATATGCAGCTAGAATGCTGATTCTAAGTTTAAAACTATGACATTTAAACAATTGCAACCTATGTGACACTCAAAAGTAGGTCACTCATTTCTTTTAAACATTTAGGTTTTTAGTGTCTTTCAGTCCAAATTTACTTAAACTGCTGAAATCCACAGCTCAGCCAGTCTTGTTATAAACCTTCAAGTCACTTCAGAATATAACTTTACATTGGATCCACCTCTCAGTAAGTCTTTCTTTGGCCTGCTTTGGGTTCATCTATTCAGTTTTACACTAAAAAAAAAATAAAGTCTGGTGTTGTTTTAAAACGCCGGCTTTCTAATAGTGGTGAGTACTGGTACTGCAACCATTTTTGGGATTTAAGAAAATGAATTCCCCACAATTCTAGGTTGCTTTTGGCAATCAGCATTGCCATTCCCAATGGTTTCAGACTACTGTGTGGGTAGTCCAATGGTGGTTTTAGGCAGTGCCCTTCTGTGCCCATAACATCGGCAAAAATGAGTGACAGCCTATTCTTCATGCACTTCCCTGTGGATTTTCTGGGAAGCTCTGGCCATCATGAGGTTTTCCATGTCAGTACTGTACAGTTTTTGAGGTAGGGCTCGGATGCATGTGTAAGAACATCCCACAGTCTACACCCCAAATGCAAAAAAAAAGAGAAACCTGACAAATGACATTACGGAAGGGCCCTCCTCGAGTTGTACATTTCAAGCCACGTTTTGTCTTGTGTTCAGGGGTGGGGCGCATATGATATGATATGATATGATATGGCATTTGTAACGCGCCTATACACAAGTGTTTCAAGGCGCAATGAGGCAGGGAGGGGGAAACAAGGGGAAGACAGACAACGATCCTACTAGGGCAGGTATCATTTAGATCGCGCAAATGCAGGGGTAGGGGTAGGGGGAAGGGAAAAAGTGCAAGGGGAGGGGGGGAAGTGCAGTACATGGTAAGTAGAATAAAAATAAATAAATAAATAGGGCCAGCTGGTGGCAAGTGCAAGGTAAGTGCAGACAAGTGCTGGGAAGGGGGGGCTGTAGGGATACAAAGACAGTCCCGCAGTGCAGGGGTTGCCAGGGAGGCAGTGCAAGTGGAGTGTGGCTGGGCCAAGGACCGAGGTCGGTGAGAGCGGCCCAGTTACAGATTCAGTGCAGTTTCAGTGAAGAATTTAGCAGGGGAGAGGGAGAGAGAAAGCAGAAGCAAAGAGGAAGGTTTTGAGGTGCTTCCGGAACCGGAGATGGTTCTCCTCAAGTTTCAGGGAGGCAGGAAGGCTGTTCCAGAGGGAGGCCCCTGCCGCGGAGAGAGGCATAGCATGCCATGTACTCTAAGCATCTCTGTGTACCCCTCTCCAGTAGATGGTGGCGGTGATTTATGTATGTTTAATGTAACCGACAAGGCCAGGGAAATGTAGGAGGCAGCAATGGAGACTGCGGTCCCTCAGCTGCTCCAGATGGGCTTTTGGATCTCGGTGGTGGTGGTGACATGGAAGGAGGTGGCCTCTTCACTGAGTCAATTAATCCCTTTTAGCACATTAAGTCCGCAAACGGCCATACAACTTCACAGTGTTTCAAATATGACTGCCAGTTGTGGAGCATCAGAAGTATGTGCAAACATGCTGATGGTATTTTCATTTTCCTTGAACGCCTCCCTGAGTCCCCGCCCCCACCCCCTTGCGATCCCTGTAGCCTGATTTGGACTTTTAGAAATCTAATGGATGCTCTGTCTTCCGCATTGTTCCCAGACTTGAAAAAGAGAAGGCAGTAGGATTCTCCCAATCCCAGTAGACAAATATTGAATTCCTTTTTTCTCCACAGACGTCAAAATATGAAGTCAAAATTCTAAGCAAGGAAGTAGAAGCATGACTTTCCGAAAAAGCTAACTGAGAAATCCCCAGTGCAATGTTTGCACTAACGTGGTGTTGTTTCTTCTGCATTCAATTTTAAACATTTGCAAGGTGGAAGGGAGGGGGAAAGAGCAAACGTGGGGCAAACTCGTCTTTACTCTTTCATTTTATCTTGCATCTTGCAACAAAATAAACACTGCCTGCAGATACGCTTTGCTGGTGGCATTTAGTAATGGATTCCTATGAAATCTGCCTTTGTTTTTACCAAGTGGAAAGCAAGGTGGATTACAGAGGAATCCATTGGTATCGCACCCGCATAACAGTATCTTGCACGCGTGGAAGTAAACGCAGAGACAAGATGGAGACGGAATGTAGAGCAGACATTTTAACTTGTCACTGCAGGGAAATGGGGCAGAGAGGTAAAGCAAGGCGTGAAAGCGGTATGCCTTGCTCTTACGCCTTGATTTACCACTCCGCCCAGTTCAATATGAGGCCCTATAGGTGTCTAACAATGAGCTGGGGCTGCGGGGTTGGGTGCATACATTGTTGTCCCTTTGTGAAGTGCTTGAAAAGAACCAAATAACCTTTTTTTCCCCTATAGGTGAAAGAAGCACGAAAGTATCAGGTGCCTTAGTTTAAATTATGGAATGCAATCTCAAGCTACAGGCTGAACTCTCACTCACCTGAAACTCGGTATAAACCTTTAACTTTTCGGTGCATTCATGAAATTGCTACTGTTGCTTGTTCGCATTAATGTCTGTCAACGCAATGGCCCCCATTGAAATGAGGTGGGGCATTAAACGGGGGTGTGAAAGCGAGGCGTAATGCTTTCACGCCTCCATGCTAGGCTCCGCCCCATGATGACGCAATGACAAGACAGAAGGGCGTGGAGCGGAGACAAGCATTGCTCCTCAGTTTTGTCGGTGCATTTGACTATCCCTTCTTCCTCCTGTGTGTATAGAGGGGATTGTAGATGTTCTGCTTACGGATCTAAACTACGGAATAGCCGCCATGAAGGACTAGGAAAGTAGAGTCCTTTTTTCAGTTCCGTAAAGAGTTAAAAACCCATCTTTTTAAATAGGTCCGATGGATTCTGGTTATAGCCATTTAGTACGTTTTCCGGAACTGTTACCCGTTCACTGTTCGCTCATATAACATCTGCCACTAGATTCAAACAGATCGTCCCTGTACAAAACTCTCAATCAATTAATCAATCCATCATTTCGTTTTACACCTGCATGACATTTTCATGCAGCCATCAAATGAATAGATGCCTATGGAATGAGCCTCGGGTTTGCACTTGCCCATTAGTAAACGTCCCCTGCAAAGAGTATTCTGCCGGCAGCATTTCCCTATTTACAAGACTTCCTTCTCCCCTCCGCCCTGTGAATGTTCCCAATTCCATCCAGGGGACCCAAAGCCCATGAGTGCTAAGGTCGGGGGTCCTCTGCATTCAATTAACATTTCATGTAAAATGAGGGTGAAACTGTCTGTACTAACGCACCACTTCCCGGTCAGGGAAACAGGAAACATATATCCTTTCAATGTCTTTCACTAAGACTGACCTGTAGACAGGCCGTGTTCATATAAATTAATGTGACTTAGGCTGTTGCTAAATTTAAATACAGAGCAGATTGTGGATACATTCATTTCTGCTGCTACTTCAGTCTCGAAAAGACATTTCCACTAAGCTTTTGGCTGCAACAGACTTTGCTCCCAGTTCCAAAGCCAATGCTTTTAGCTGACTCCTGCTGTGATTCAAGTCTTGAAGTCCTGGGCTTCTCTGGATTTAACGTCCGTGTTAAGGAGTCTTTCTTTTAATTTCCTTTTAGCCTGACCCACATATCGATTAGAGATGTTGTGAAATCTTGTAAATTGTATTTCTTACCCGTTTGCAGATGTGAGATATGTTCTGTTCTCATTACATTATAACTAGAGCACAGGAACCTCGATTCACCAAAATGCTGTAGGCAGCGGAAATGACATCACATGCCCAATGACATCAGAGAATATAATTTTGCACGACCAATGATATTGCTGGAAGAGCTATCATAGAGGTAAAAAATTGTACATACAAATAAGCTGATAAAATAACACAGAATTACTTAAGCAGACAAAAGACTAATTGAGTTACCCACCTTATTTTTGTTAGGATACTTGCCTGATATGCCAATAGTGCACTCATGATATGACGTAGTTACAAGTAGCAGAACAAATGGAGGCCAGTATGGCCCATGTGGCATTTACTGCCATCTTATGCCAGTCAATATCATGCACCAGGTGTATTACTTATATGTCAAAAATAGTCCCATTTTCCAAAAGGGGCTGACCCGAACCTACCTGTTAATCTCTGCCCTGTGTCTCTCCTTCTGCACTACTCTAAAGGATTGTGTTAAACCGTTTTACCAATTTCTTAGATATCCACAACCTTTGAGACCCCCTACAAGCAAGTATCCTCTCCTGTCACTCCACAGAAACTGCTCAGATGAATGTGTCCAACTTCATCGCCTCTGCGAAGCACTCCAACCTATCCTCTATCCTACTTCTCCTTGACCTCTCTGCTGCCTTTGACACTGATGATCACTCTGATTTCCTTAATATTCTCTTTCTTCTTGGGATTCACAATCAAGTCCTTGTCTGGATTTAATCCTATCTTGCACCTCGTCAATTTTCTGTCTCCTGGAGCAACAACACCTCCCCACTCACTCCTCTAACTGTTGTTCCACAAAGCCCTGTCTTGAGTCCACTCTACACCTCTGCTGTTGGGGCACTAATCTACTCTTTTGGGTTCTCCTACCAACTCTTTGTGAATGTCACCCAAATCTTCTTCTATTTTCCTGAACGCTCCTCTGATCTCTCTATCAAAATGTCCAAATGTCTCTCTGCCATTAACTATTGGATGGCTTCACACGCTCTGATGTTAAACTCTACCAAAGCAGAGGTGTACTTCTTCCCTGTAAAAAGCTCTCACTCATCTCTTCCTCTTCCTATTCAGCTCCCACCTGACACTCTCCCTGACCCTTTTTCAGCTAGAAACATCACCGTCATCTACGATCCTTCTTAGACCTTCTCCACTTTCATACCTAAAACTGGAACAGCAGCTCGCCTCAACCTCCTAAATATTAGGAAAATCAGGCACCTCCTTCCTTTCAACATCGCCAAGCATCTCTTAACCACTCTTGTCTTCTCTAAACCACACTACTGTGCCAGCATCCTCTTTGGTCGCCCCAACAATGATTTCTGTGCTCTCAAAAAGACCATTTATTTTGCTAACAGGACTTGCTTTGATCTCCCTCACTTCACAACTACTTCTTCGTACCATCATCAGGCTGCATGGCTGATGATGCAAAACAGGGCAGTTTAAAATTTCTTCTCCTGGTTCGCAAATCTATCCATGGAAAGGCACCACTACATCTATCCTCCTCTATCAAACTTTACAAACATTCTTGTAATCTTCGCTCTACTTCCTCAACTACCCTTGTGGTTCCTCACCCTGCCTAGGCTTAATGTTGCTTCTGCTCTTTCTCTCTTCTTGTTCAATTTTTTTGGAATTCTCTTCCCACAGACATCCGAGAAACAGTCCACATGGTGTTGTTCAAAACCAAACTAAAAGCCTACCTCCTCGTCTCCAGGTTTTCCTCTTAGCCTAAATTCCCAACTGCCTGCTAGCTAAGATTGTTCCCTCACCTCTAACCTGCTTTTGTCCCTCACTTCCTCTGTCTACATTCCAGCGCTTCACCCATCATGGTCACATCCTGAGCACAGTTGGCCTACCGCCTACCTGCACTTAGAAATTTTCAATGTTAGTTGTCCATCTATGTATGCTCACTTATGGGTTGGAAGGGTAGCTCAGGGGCAACGCGTTTGTCTTGGAAGCAAAACAACGCATAGTAACAGAGGTTCGAATCCTGCTCTCACGCTTAGAAAGCGGTCTCCGGTATTAAGCGCGTTATAAAAGAACGATTAGAATTATAACAATTATAATTATGTATTGTCCTTGGTGACTGTTCCATTTACTCCTCTCCACAACCTGGTCAGAATGTCCCTCAAACTCACCACATTGTAAAAAGCTCCCTGCTTCCCGTGAAATCAGAATTCTTATCTAGTGTACGTTCTTTTGTTATCAAGAGCCTGTGTATAAATAAATAAATATTGTGCCAATGCAGCCCTACTTATCATTATTGGCACTGTATGTGTCATATGCCTTGCCACTATATGCAAGGTACAGCATCACAAGTGCGGGTACAGCTATCATATGCCAAGTGTAGCTTGGCATGCCTCAGCAATGCTATCTAAGGCCATTTTAAGTTCTCACATGCATGGCATATCAGCCCAAGAAATGTGCAGTGTTACGTGTACAGTTGCTGCCATCATACACTAAGGGCAGCCTCACATGCCTTAGAAATGCCATGTCATGCCTCTTTTGCATATTCTAGTCCCCACGTGTAAGGTGCAGCCTCACGTGTTCCGTTTCTACACCAAATGCACTGCACAGCCTCAGAAGCCCCATCCGTGCCGTCCACAGGCATTTATTGCATGATAGTTAATGCATAACACATGTAATGAAATGAAGTGAATCTTTTATTTTGGAGTGCAAGGCACCCCATAAAAGTACACATAATAAACATATTCACAGTTTAAAATTTGAAATCAATGAACTACACCTTCACATGAGATAGTAAAAGCACCTAAATCAAAACATTGTGATACATGATATCCAGCGATACCAAAATTATAAGTAATGTGCAACCTGACATGTCCATTTGCTGCAGTCATTCCCCAGTAATGCCATCTAATGCCAGTTAATGACCCATATGCATGCCAGTCAACCGAAATAAAGTGCAGCCTCAATAGTGCATGTGCTCACCCTTGACGATGGCCCTAACCTATCCACTCACTGCCAGCCCAGGTGCCCACCAGCCCAGATGCCCACAAGCCTACACACTCCCCAGATACCAACGCACACATACTCACACTTACCTTGTGTCAAGGCCTCCCATCTTTGCCTGCACTTTCCAGTCTTTACCTCACTTCTGTGGCTCCGGCTCCTGCCTTTAAAGATTCAGTGCTGCTCCTGCGCTGGTACATGAGTACTCCTACAGCTGCTTCTACGTTTCCTCCTGCCACTTGCACCATATACACGTGTCCAGCTGATGCATTGTGGGTAGGGAGAGACATTCTAACCCCTTATTCTATCCCTAATCCTTCAGCAATCAATAGGAGACTCCTGATTGACAACGGGTAGGAACTACAGAAAATAAACATGGCTTTTATCAGAGTCTTGTATGCTTTTTATTTTATTGATTCATTCATTCTTGTCATTTGTACAGCGCCTTTCACCATAATTATGTTCCCAATGCACCAGTTGTTGAACGCCCTTGGAGGGACCAAAGTCCAAAGTATGGGAAAGGTGTGAGGTGCTATTAGGCGTTTGTCCATTTCGGCGACTAAAGTTATGAGAGGGTGGCTATGACCCTCCCTCGTAGTCACCCATGTCTGAATGGCATGTGGATGGGTAGAAGGAGGCATACTAGGAGCTAAGTAGGAGGGTGTGTGTAAGAGGATAGATAGTTATATGGGTAGCTACAGTTGGAATTTTTTGTCATGAAAGGTGACTGCATTTCTTATGGCAGAGGTGTTGTGCCACAGTGTTTGAGTTATATGTGAGAGCAGATGTGTGTGGGAGTGAGGCTGAGCCTTCGGCCAAGTTCCGAATGTGCGTAGTGCGAAAGGAATAAAAGGTTTATCTATACAGTCCACATTTTCTACCTGCTGAGTTCCATCTCGGTACAAAGAGCAGTGCTTAATCTCTCATACAATCTAATTGCAGTAAATTCTCACCCTCTGTGTGAATTTTAGAATGATGCATTGCCCATCCCCTGGTCATTCAAGTGTGATAGAATTCCCATCTTAAATGGTCTGTTGGTCTGTTGCAGGAGCAATGCCCACCCTCATATGTGTTAGAGTTACATACAGTGCCAGATACCAATGATGATTCAAATGCAACTAATTATCCTCCTCCAAATTGATCCAATTGTTTGACCTAAAGATATGGTTAAGTGCGATACGCTGCCCACTCTCAGAACCCGTTTGAGTGAAATACCCCGCTCAGTCTCAGAATTCTTAACAAATGCAAGTTACTGGATACCCTCTTGATTCCTCCAGACTCCGAGCACTGGTTGCATTGCTGGGGATTAGGGGGCGGGGGCTCAAGGGGAAGTGTGTGCGGGCAGAGCTCAGAAGATAAATGAGAGACGATGCAAGGTAACTGAATGGCAGATGGGCGGGGACTGGTGATCTGAATGCTGGTCGATGCTGGTGTGTGGCAGGTGTGTGGCAGGTGGGGGTGTGTCAGGATGCGGGAGGGAACAGCCATGTTTTGACGGCCTTCCTCAAAGCCAGGTGATCCTCCATGAGATGGAGAGTGAGCGGGAGGGAGTTCCAGAAGGTGGGTGCAGGACAGCGAAGTAGGCTTCTCCTAGTCTGGAGAACTTGAAAGAGGGGACTACCAGGAGGTATGTTGAGCCTGATCTGAGGACTCAGTGCAGTTGTAGCATGTGAGTTTGTTTTGGTGGAATACAGGGTCTTTCTTATGGGTGGCACACTGGATAATGCGCATGGCTTTGAAGGAGGTACGATGGCTGATGGGCAACCAGTGGAGTACCCTGAGTGCACGGGAGATGTGTTCTCTATGGGAGAGTGTGAGGATAAGCCTTGCTGCAGGGCTTTGGATACATTGGAGCTTTCAGAGACAGGATGCAGACAAGCCTAGATAGAGGGAATTAGAGTAGCCTAGGTGAGAGAGGAGGATGGCCATGATTGCAGAGACTCTATGGGGGTAACAGAGATACAGAGATATGGTAATGCTCCTGTATTCCCTGAACCAGAGAGCTCAATGGCAGTGCCAGGGGCATCCAAGAAGTAGCCAAGGGCAGAAGCATACCCAGAATTGTCTAATAGGTAGTACCTGAAGCTAATTTAGTTGGGCCCACCCCAAGGGGAGCCTGCAGAGGAACAGTGGTTTGTACAGCCCCCTGGTCGAATGCGCAGAAGCGACCGAGCATAGTGAGGGAGCTCAAATCAACCAAAGGTGTTTCAATGGGTTCACCCCACCCCGAGAAAATCTTTTCAAATAATGGGTTAAAACTTTGGATTTTACAGTATACTTTCTGTAACAAATTAGGTAAAAAGGCACACAATTTACAATAGATTTTGTAGGGTAAGACATTAAAGAAATTCATTGTATGCCAAGTCACCAACAATGGAGAGTAGCATTTTCCAATGCATTTTCATAATGCCGTTGCCCATTATATGCCAGTACTATACCAGTGTAGACATTTGCATACAGATTTTGTCCATATATGTTCATGCTGGTGCACCAATATATGACAGTATTCCCACATAAGAACATGTTTGCTTTGTCCACAATGCAAGTAATAACACTATAACAAAACATGTTCATGCTGGCTGTGCCAATGTATGCTAGCACAACCACATAAGAACGTACACCGGATGGCTTTCCATGAATGCCAGTATAAGTGCAGCCACGCCACAGTAAGCAAAGTTAATGCTCCAATGCCCCCTAGGCCCCCCTGGTGCACCCACACAGACACACACTTGCCCACCTGCCAAGCACCCACCCATCTTCCCTCTCATTCACACTTGCACCCAGAAATGTCACACTACATTCTGCCTCACACGCACATTCGCACCCATGCACACCATTCACAACGCATTCATTCGGAGGCGGCCATTTACAGACACTCCCTTGCATAAATAAGTGCACTTACACAGACACTCCTGCACTTGCACGCATACATTAATCCGTACATGCAATCCTCCCACACGTGCAGACATACCCACAGATAAAAATGCTTGTTTCACTCCACACTCTACAAGATCCCGCCTCCTTAGCAGCTCTCCAGGCCTCCAGCTCCCATGCTCCATGCAGACCTTAAATAGGGGGAGCTTCCTGGTTCCTGACTTGCAATAAGGAGCCAAAGAGAGACACCCCTGCTGGCTTGTTCTTAAATCCTGTCTATTTTATGGAATGTGGTTTACAATGTACCATTTGCCTACAATGTTTGCAAATATTCTTGTGGGGAAAGTAGTAATAATATTCATATTAAATCAACAAATGCATTGTGTGTTTTAGCTCGCATTACTGCACCGTATTCACAGCAATCTCACCTCACATCTGCTATTTGTGTTTTCTTGTTTTACCAGGGATCATTAAACTCAAAAATAAAGCTTCTGGATACAAGCCTGACTTTCAACCTATGAAGCTAAATTCACATTCTGATTAACATCTCGATGCAGGACTGAAATATATACGCAGCTTATTGGAAACCCTGCTCACATATTTCAAAGTGTTTTCCATTTGTGTACATGCTCAACGTTTATTCCTTTAATCATGCATAGAGCGAGTCCTGCCTTCATAGATTTGAAAATTATAAATTGCAAGTGCTGAGTGACCTGCAACATTGACTTCTGTTAATGCCCACTCAGCCGCTCAGTGGGCATTTGCAGATTTTGGGTGGGCCTTTAGGGTAACAGCTTGTACCTCTATTAACACCAAATGACGTCCATGCAAGGCAAACTTAAGTACCGGTATGTATTCCTTTTGAACAGGCTTAGTTTCTGTTGTTGAATCCAAATCTGCTCTAGTCAATATTAGTTATTTTGTCTCTGCTATGCAAATCTTGGCGATAATTCAACACATTCTTTGCATTCAGGATCAACCTGTAACACTGTCCCATGCATTTTTACGATTTTTTTGTACTGAAGTATTCTGTGGTTCACAAGGTCCATAAGTCAAAATGAAATGTATCTAGTTCTCTTGAATTTTTCTTTTTGTTTAGATTGTCGAGCTTCTGCCCTTGATACACAAGTAAATGCATTGCCACTCAAATCTAACAAAGCTCTTCATGACCTCTTTGAAAGAAGCATTGTTTCATCTAGTTTTTCATTTGATTGCAATCTTTTGGATTAGTCGTGATACGCTTAAATCGGAACAACTGTGAGTATGGTAAAGATGATGCTGTGGCTTTTGGGTGCATTGAATTTGCGAAATGCCTCTAATTTCTGTTGGTCATCATAGTAAACAACATGACAATCACTCAACTTGAGCTGCAGTCCACTTTAGTATCAAGGAGCTTGACTGACATGGGACCAATATCAATAAACGTGAACTATATGGTGGAATGAAATGTATTAAAAAAAGTAAAGAAGCTTCCGAGCTTTCAATAAAAGTAGTACAAGTCACAAACATGTGATCTATGAATCTTAACCAAAAGACACCTCCTGGTTGCCATTGTTCTATGTTTAATATATATTCATCCTGTAACAAATACACAACACCCTGAACAAACCATTAAAAAAATGCTCGTACTCTGAGGCAATGCTTTAGTTCAATCCTATTCCATATTTTAGCAAATATGAAATACATTTCATAAAGTATTAAACTCAAAATGGTAATTAAAATGTGTGATAGACCCCTTTCATTTGTCTTTTGGCAAATATTTTCTCACTGCTTCTATAGCCTTGTTACATGGAATGTTTCAGTATAAGCCTGACACAACAATCGTGGCAATTACTGTATTTCCTTCCCAATTACTCAAAAGTAATATTTTTCACAGGAAATTTTACACATTTCATAGATACAATTGTTCTTTATTGATAGCTCTTTTAAAGACCTCATCTGTATGTTGCTTGTGGTTTGCGAACAATCTTGCATTGCCAAAGGTTTCAATATCCTGGAGGGTGCAAGCAATCTTAATGTATTTTCGGTAATATACATCCCAGGTTTCTGTGGACTATTTTTGGTTAGAAGTGTAGCTGTTCTCTATAACACATCTACTCCTGTGGTTATGAAAGCATCAGTTAAAGGTTTAACTTCATCAATGGTATACTTTTAAAATGTCTCTTAAACATGCGTGCTGCTAACTTGTAACTTAATCTAATTGCAATATTGTCTTGTCCTGACATAATCTAATTTTTCATCACAGTGTTTGTATCCAGCTTGAGGTCATTAATGGTGTTGCTTTCTTGTCTTCCAGAATTCTTCTTAAATCAGCATGTCTCAAAATTACATTTTTTCACTTCTCCTTGAAACATGTTCAGGAAAAATATCAGTGTACTTACTATTAGTAACCAATGGTACAAATTAGCTTTTGGGAGGATATTCCACATAATCTGAATGAGTCTCCATATCATGTGAATTTTCCTTGAAAAGTAAGTGGTCTAAAGAATTTGAGCATCCTAATTTGTGTTTCATACTTTGAATTATTATTTATTGGTATGAAATTTAGGCATTTATGAAGGACTACAATTTCATTTTTAGTCAAATTTCGCTAAGAAATATATTTATGACTAACGTTCAATGTTTTGTGACCTTGTGGTTATTCCTTTGGTTTTCCCTCTTCCACATCCTGATTGGGAATCTTTGCCCAATTCTATAAAGGGCCACATCGAACTCGTGCACTGAGCCTCGGTAGTAGCTACACTGCTGAAATAAAGCACCTGTTGACGATTGCGTTTGCACATACCAATGTTTATATTCTGAAGTTTCTTCAATCCAAGTGTGCATCCATTCAAGCTTACAATCAAAGGTGTTACTACTACATTTTCATAATGTAGTCATTCAGATAAACCAGTTCCGACTTTTTGGTTAAAATCTTTCAGAGTTTTGGTACAATCTGTCAGTGTATCTAGCGCTGATAAGGAATCTTTTGTTTCATTAATTTCAATCTGCAACAATTCCGATGACATCTAGCAATCTTTTATGCTTACTAATCCAATGAACATTTGTTCATGGCCACATACCACGCTCTTAGGAAATCGTTCTGACGTCGGTACAGCATAGGTGTCAATAAATTGCACAGATCTCTCGATAAATGATTATTTTTTCAATATTCCAATATAGTAAGCAAGACACTTATTTACTTTCAATTGCTGGAAGGATTTAGGATGCAAGACTTTGCGGGCACAAGGGCTTGGATCGGGTGCAAGGTGAAACCTTATAGTCATTTTTTGATTCTGGGAAACAAGAAGAGGCCCCCAATTTTCTAAAATAGATGCCAATTCCCACCAGAATTTTATTTCACTGAGCAGGGAAGCAGGAGCAACCAGAAGGCTTTGCTGTCCCTCCTCCCCTTCCACAGCTCTCCTGGAAGTGGCCATTGTAAACATTATGACATGATTTTATTTATAATGCGCTTAATACCCAGAAGTCTCTAAGCGCGGACCAGGGGATCAAACCTGTGTTGTTCCGTGTGGTCTTGCTTCCAAGGCGAGAATGTTGCACCTGAGCTATCCTCCTGAGACCAAATTGCCAATGATGCCAATCTGGCTCTAACGTGGGAGTCGTCTTTGCCAACCTGATGGATCCTTTGATTTCCAATTGCACTGGGGTGGCATATTTGCTGTTCAGAATTGGTATTGTTTGAGCCTGCATCACATAAATCTTTTACACTGGGCATAATAAATTAATGCATTCATAAATATCTGCACTGTTGACTTTCTTGTATTTTACTGTATCAGCAATTTTTTGAAATATGCGTCCTTGGTGTTTGCTTCCCAGCACCACTGCATCTTAATCTACTGGAGCTACCAAAGTGAATTGGTGACTGTAGGTGGCAAGGGAAAGATGAGTTTTATTTTGTTGGAATGGGTCGATATTTCGAGGTTACTGACATTTTCTGGTGCATGATCATTCTCACTCCGCTCTTTCTCTTTCCTCTCTGTCTTTCTTAAGACAGACATTCCCTTTCTCCACCACATTTACATTCACAAACTCTGTCTTTGTTCATTAAAAATGTGTATTTAATTCGGCTATCTATGTGGACAGTTGTTTATGCACTTCCCAGCAAAGCCTTTCTCTAAGCTATGGAATGCATTCTAACAACACACATACGTTTTTGAGCGCCAAGAAACCACACAGTTGGCAACAGTGCGTGGTATGAGAACCTTTAACATAACATAAGATAACTTTTGGGCTAATACAGCACTGGCATAATTTTACCAAAATTATAGGTCAAGTGGTAGTGATAGCGGGCAGTATAACATAGCATGTACTTTGACCCCTGTCTCTGCAAGTGACATGACATAGCCTTTGACGCTGATGAAATTATTGCCACTGTCTCGAATCTATCTGACACAGTAAATTACCACAGAGTCATTTACTGCTTGAAAACAACAGGAGACCAGGCACCAGAGGCGTTGCTGGGGAGGGGGGGGGGGGTTTAGGGAGCTATAGCCCCGGGTCTTTTGGTTGTAGCCCCTGGATAGAATCTCTGGGTCTACACCCAAAAGGCTAGCTAGCCCCGAGTCCTGACAATCCCGACATTAGTGTAGCCCCGTATCTTTTCCAGACCTAGGAACACCCCTGCCAGGCACCCCTCCCAGCTGAACAATCGTGACCAGGTGGGGCTAATCCCAGAGGTTTTCGGGCATCAGTGGGAAAGGGTGGCTACCAAAAGGCCTGGGAAGGGAGTGCTGTGCCTTGGATTGGTCGCTGGGCAGCGTGCGCTACGATTCTGAGGCAGAGGGGTCGCTGCAGGCTTATGCGTGTGGTGAAAGTGGGGCAGAAGCAGAGATTCTGCCCGGAGAGCCCACGGAAGATGAGCCTTTTAATCAAACAAGGCGCCCACGCTTTAAATCAAGGCCTACTGGCCCGATTTGCAAAGAATAAAAAATGCAAATGTATTGCCGAGTATGTGATTTTTCTTCTTTCCTACTTCTCTGATATGTGCAGGCTACGTTATTAACAAAGTTGACCTGCGCATCCCATGGGTGTCTGTGTGCCAGTACACATGATGCTCTGACCACATCCCTCACATACATTCATTCTGGGTTTCTGGTCTGAGGGACTGAAATGCCACCAGGACAGCTTTAGTTCATACCGCTGCATTTCTGCTGGTGTGAAAAGAAATGTAAAGAAGGGTCGTTTGTCATCGTTATATGGGTTGCGCAATTCCCTGCTCCATTATTCAAACAGCCTTCGGCTGTAAGTGTTCGAAAGCGCACCGACGGACAATAGGGTTCCTCAACTTCCCGAAATGTGCCTCGCTGGGAAAGATGAGCTTTTCTGTGCAGTTTCCACCCTCCATGTGGAATTCCCATGAGCTTAACCAAGGGTCGAACCTCGCCAAGTGTTTCAAGGCCAGCTTCCCGATGACAAGGCTTGAGACTCACGAGGAGAGTTCAGCCAGCCAGATAGAGGCCCTGAGGCCTTCTAAAATAGGGCTGAAGGCCTTAAAGGGCATAGCTTGGTTCCTGATTTATTGGCCGTTTTGTTTATCTTTCAGGTTTTGGACTGGTGGTTTTGAATGACTTTTGGAGTATTTAGGAGTATTTTGGAGGAGCTTGTTAGTTGTTATTAGATCCCTGTTTTATGCAATTGTGTCTGTGTGTGTCCTTTGTGCTACCTCTGTAATCTTTTCTTTTTAGCCTTAATTTATTTTAATAAATAATTAAATAATTAAATATAAGTTCCTATTTCCACTGTTCCCTTTGTGACGCCTCAAAAATAAAAAAATAAAAATATGTTTTCTAACATATTTCCATATCTGTTTGCATTTTAAAGTAGTCTTATATAGCGCCGATCTGCAAATAATGTTGGCCTCGCTGCACATGGCACTATAAGAAAAGAGGGCAGGGTGGGTTAGTCAGATAGCGGGAAGGCAGAGGAAGAAACCTTTGGTGTCGATGGATGGAGGGCCGAAGTACCCATTACCTGTGTTCCCATTTGAAAACCTTTATGTTGTTTGTGGTTGGTACCAACTGGGCAGGTTATCCATATGGGCAGCCTACGGGTTGTGGAGTGCAAAAATGTATAGCATGGTTGTTGATACAAGATGGATAGGGTATGAAACTAGAACTGGAGGTCATCTGAGGGAGTGTGGGAGGTGTAAGGATGCACGATTATAGTAGTGAGTAGTTAGTTGAGGGATGAGCGGGGCCTAAAGGGGAGTCAGGGAGTTGTTGCTTCGTGTCTCGTGGTGGTAGGTTTTTACTGAGATTAAGGTGAGTACCAGTGTCACACAGAGGCTCCATGAATCACATTGGTTTCCCACAGGTGGTTGTTCCAATTTTTTCAAAAATTGCTTGTCGTATATTAGCCCATGTTTTTGGAGCACAGTTAGTCAGTTGCTATTATTATTTTTCATTTCTTTCAAAGTGATTGGTTGAAAAGCCAAGTCTTCAGCTGTTTCCTGAAAGTCAGGTGGTTCACCTCCAGGAGCAGAGGTTTGGGTAGGGTGTTCCACAGTTCTGTGACCCGGAACTGAAAAACAGGAACCTCTTTGGCGTTTCCTGTTGAAGTTGGGGCTAGCGCTAGAGCAGCACTGCTGGACCCAAGTGTTCTGGAAGGAATGTAGTGTTGAAACGCATTACTGAAGGAGCAAGGGCCCCCGCCATGGTGTGAATGATGGGTGATGTGCAAGGTTTGAAATGAACCCTTTCTTTCATGGGCAGCCAGTGGAGAATACACAGTGCTAGTGTGCTATTGTCAAATCACTTCATTCAGAGAAGTAGTCTTGCTGCATCATTCAAAGCTCTGCAGTTTCCTCATTAGGTAACCTGGGAGCCTGAGATAGAAGTTGTTTGCATAGTCTATTTTGGGGTAGTGTCAGAGAAGTTATGGACATGGCCCTTTGTGTAAATTCTAAGTAAGGTAAGATTCAGCGTAACATACTTAGCTGGGAGAAACAGCTTCTGACAATGGCTTTGAACTGTGGATCAAGAGGGGGAGGGGTGTTGTTCATTGTTGTTCCAAGATTCCTTACTATGGTTTAAGGCTTTGGGCACAGGCCCTTCTTGTCATGCCATAGGATAGTGGTGGAGTTAGAACCGATTCCAGAGCATCAGTTCTGTTTTGTTAGGGTTGAGTTTTAGTATGTTTGCTTTCATGCACGCGTCCACCGGTGTAAGGCAGTTTTCAATGTCTGAGGTGTTTTGCGATGGGTGGTTCACAAGTGTTCACAACCGGATAGTTGTAGCCGGAGATACCAGATTTATTGATGTTTGTAGAGAAACCTTTGTGTGTGAACATGAGAAGTCTTACTCTGCTCTACTGAGTCACCTTCCCTGCTGTTTATGCAATTTGAAAACCCTTTCCCTTTGTGAGAGGCTTATGTGAATCCCTGTGTCTTTGTCACTTGTTTTGTGTTTTACACACTAACACCTTAGGCACATTAGGCAACTTAGGTGCATATGTGTTTTGCACATTGGGATCTCAGGCAACATGTCCTTCCATTTGAAGGTATTCCTGGAGGGAGAAGATGTGGAGCTGGACCACACCTCAACCTCTGTGCCAGATGTTGTGATAGTCAGTCAGCAGGTGGAGATAGAGTCTGAGGAGGTCCAGATGAAGGTTGAGATGGAGCCTGCAGTGGGGAGACAGGGGTTGTGGTGGGGGTGACTGTTATTAAGGAGGCAGAGACTGTGGATTAAGGGAGGCAGGCAGGGGAGAAGAGGTGGATATGGCTACCAATCTGGAGGAACCTATGATAGGTGCAGAGCCACCTAAGGAGTGCCTGCAGAAGGCGGGCGAGTACCTTGACCCAGGTGCTGGCTTGGAGTAGGTGGTACTCCAGGAGCAGCAGGAAGTGGCAGTCACAGACCTTGAGGGTTATGAAGGGCAAAGATGAAAGGAGGAGAAGACGGCGGTGCCGAAGGTGACCAAAGAGCACCAAGTGGAGGAGCCAGAGATGGTCCATTATTAGATGATTCAAGTGAGAGGGACTTCACCATTGCCTGCCAATGCATAGAAGGCAAGTGAGGCTAAGGCTTTCCTCAGGAGAGTGAGGTCAGGTCACAAGACATCACAACCATGACATCAGACATCACCTGGACAAGGTGGAAGGGTTATTTCATCTTGCTGGAGGGTGTGACTGCTAGGGGAGAGGCACATACATCCTCTCCCAGTTCATCATATTATCCCAAGCACATGTTCCTCAGGCACCTCTTTGGTGTACAGGCTTGTTGGCTGTGGCCCAGGCTACAGCTAGTGCACCCCCCTCCTTCAGTGGTTATGGTGGCTGCAATGGAGTGTCAGCTGACACGCCAGCTGTCACCAGTCACGCTCCCACAAGTGGCCGACCCACCACCACCTGTCTCTGGGCAAGGCCAGGTGTTTCCCAGACCCCCATGCCTGGCCCAGCACAGCCTGACCCAGCAGCATCATCGACTAGCAGGGCCCCTTAACTACCACTAGCAAAGCAGCCTACTGTTGGTGGGGGAAGAATTCAGGGGGAAGTGACCTTTGGGTAGTACAGGCGAGAGTGATGAGGAATGCAGACACTAAGTGGTGTATGCATGGGGAAGCACATATGCCCTAACTACCCTGCCCTCTTCTAGATAACTTGGCAAGAGGGTAAAAAAGGGGGGGCATGGTGCACTGGCACAGTGCCAAAAAAAGGATTTAGTGGCTCCACTGCATGGGAGACCCAAATAAATTGAGGTAGAACCTCCAGATTGGGAGTGCAGTACTAGGACTCTGAGAGTGGTTCTGTTGTTTGCTAGAGCCAAATAAATTGAGGATGAAGGAAACAGTGGCGGCTGCTTATTCAGGGCGTGGGAGCGCCGCCCCTCCCCCACCAAGGGAGTAGTAGAATTCAGAATACAGTCTGTTCACTTTATAATTTATTTTGCGTAGCATGTCGGCAATATGTTAGCTAAATAAATAAATAAGCATGTCGCATTGCGGCTGGGCCTGATCTGATCACACACAAACTTACAGAGTTTTCCACATTATTACTGCACGGAGCTCGTAGGCTCTGCGCAGTTTATGTAATCCATGACATGGGCATCACTGTAGGAGGCTGGCGGGGCGCTAGAGCTGTGGCCCCGCCAGGATAATTTGTGCGTAAACAGCATAGAGAGAGGATCGTCTCTGCACATAGTCACAGTTATTTGGAATTGTCATTGGCTGTTTGACAGCCAATGACAATCTGTTATTATGAGTGTGGGTGGGGTGGATATGGGTGCACGCGCACCTCCACTTTCTTCTCACTTGTTAATGAGTCCAGTTGCACTTACAGAGCCCTGAGCCAGGGCGTGGTCGGCCTAGTTTACTTCCACGCAGAAGAGCAGAGCAGGCATGTGTGGCCGTGCTTTAACAGCTGTGTGGACCGAGGAGAGGAGTCTGCTGCTGTCCACTGAAGTCTGAAAGGTAAGTAGCTCCACCAGCCTGCACCACGAGCGCAAGACTGGACTATTGGTGGTTCTGGACTGGTCCATCTGGATCTGGACCACCAGAAAGGCAGGCCGCAGTATGGCCTCCTCCCATTCCCTTCCTGGAGGAAGCCCGAGTCAGGAGCCCTGCCACTCACTACCCAGCTGCCTGCTGGCCCAGTTTTGTATTTGGACGCTCTTTGGTACTGACCGGCCGTCTCCCCTTAGACGAAGTCCAGGTACTGACAAGGTGGGGGGAGGGAAGGAGGGCGGGGTTGGAGCAACTCCATGAGTTTGTTTCCATTAATTTGTTCACCGTGAAGTGAACTAATATGAACACTTTTCCCCTTCGCATCTCTGCGTATGTAGACCACCACAGTCCACGCAGTGCTGTAATCGCCTGGTCCGGGGCAGCCAGCAACCTTTGGAGAGATAACAGATTGTGACTGTATTTCAAATAAGCCAGGCCTTCCCCTGCTCAGATGACACATCGCTGTGTGTGCTCGCAATTCAAATCGTGGTGTATAGCTTGTGGAAGACACCCACAAATAATGCATGTTTTATTTTGGTGTGCTGCGTGTTTTTGTGTGATGATGTTGGAAGGATAACGGTCCGAGTAAGTTTGTTGCATGACTCGCATCGATCATTAACTGCCCATGACATGTAACATGTTTATTCAAATTTTATGACTAGAAAGCCTTTGGGAGCTAAACGCTGCCTTGAGTAGTATTTCTGTTTTTTTTTTCATTTAAAATTTGGTCATGTGTAAAAATGGGTAAGCAAGAGTCAGTGTTATAATATTCTTTAATGAAAGGGTTCGGCTCTTCTCTCACTAAAGAAAGCTAGAGTGAAATGTTATAAGATCCCCCCTTCTTCCCCCAAAACACAGCGCAACGATCTCTGGTGAAAGGCAGGCACCCCGCTATTTCGTCTGTCATTCAGGATAGAAATGGGCCGTTTTGTTGGATGTTCTAGGGCAGCGCATGTGTCTAGGGCCAACCTTGTGTATGGAGCACGCACACAGGTCATTCTTGTTACAATTTGAAGTGGCAGAGGGGCCAGCTACAGAGCCCTAGCACATTTAGGGCCTAATTCATAGAAGTGTTTTATAAGGCAAAACCCCATTGGAAAACGCTATGTGAATCAAGCCCTTAGTAGTTGAAATGCATGAGGGCAGGCCACCTTTACTGCTACTTTGCATATGGGGCGAACCATGCACAACCCACAGTGGAAGACCACATTTTATTTTACTTGCAATAGCAGGCACATCTTCAGACATTTTGGGGCATATTACCTCAAGTTTGCACCAGTGCAAAATAAAACATGTATAGCAGGATATCAGCATTGGTCCAGTTTGCTTCTTTTTTTGTAGGGATATGACACAGTCACTTTTCCGTCCACATTACATAAGTATTTTGGCACTACAGCAAAAACAAGTTTTGCCCATGTTTGGCTTTTGCGCAATTGAGAATGGAACACACACGGTGGCTCCAGAGTCCAGACTTAGCTAGGGCCACATTAACTCAAATTTTCAACCAAGGAATGTCAATGGAGAAATCTGATTTTTATCTCATGTTGTTATTTACTTTATGAGGAATAGAGCAAATGAATACTGGTTCACTTAATAGGGTGGATGCAAAATCATCATTATTTCACATGACTTGACGAGTAAACAAAGTGCCAACAGCTTTTTGCTGCATTTCAGCCCAAGTGCAAAATTCCTTGCGCATAGTGGAGTGGACCAGCACCTGTTTGCTTCATTTACTAATTCACAAGGAGTACAACTAACCTGCGTTATAGGAAATATGCACCAGTGTGGTGCAGTTGTGCATCGTCTTTGCAGGTTAATTGGCCTTGTGAAAAAATGCCTTCACTCCATGCATATTTACTGAAGGATATTAGTTTTTGCCTTACAGTGAAGGGCGGTGTAGTGAATGGTGTGGCGTGTTTCATTTCGCTCCGGCCGGAGCTGCGCCACTGCAGCCTACCTCAGAGGCCTTCAACGTTCTTCCCCCGCGCGGAGCCAGAACGTAACAGGGACCTCGGTGAATATAGCAAGGCAGACTGGGGAAGGAGTCTGTTCTACAGCCTCTTACATGTTTTCCCACTACAACAGCTCATCATGGTGCTGCCTCAATTAGTGTCAGGAGTTGTGAAGAAAGAGTGTGCATTGTTTGACATATTTGAACTGGTGGAGTCCCATTATGGTTTTTTGATCTCTGCGTTTTCCTCATCTTCACCCAAGTGCTGTTCAAAACATTCGAAAATGCTGCATCTGTTTGCCTGGAGCCCGCCCTACAGCCCGATTGGCTGTTTCTACATCTTTTAGCCAATTGAGAGAGCCGGCGAGGCGAAGCCGGACCCAGCTCCAAGGCCCACTCTAAGGCCGTGTTCTCTGTCTGCCCTGTCCGGCCTGGATGGCGTGGCGTGCCACATCTCCTGTTTGTTCCCCTCTTTTGCCTCTTCCCCCTGCTACAAAGTTGACCGTTCATCTCTCATCCACCCATCTGCTGCCTCTCTGTTTTTCCGGGCAACTCAGCAGCGCTTGGAGCACTACAAACTTTCACCTTCATTTGCCTGATCCGGCAGCATTGACCCTGCTGCTTCCACAATCTGCGATGCCTTTGAAGAAATGGCAACAGACGACTAAATTGTGGAGGTAAGATCATCAATGGGATTTGAAATGTATTAATGGACATTTGAGTTGTGGTGTGCTCTTACATCGCTGCGCCACCTTTCATTTGTACGTTTGCTCCTGGACACTTGAATTTCGGTGGGCTTTACCTCTGCTCACCATAATCATTCTGATTGTCTATCTCTACCTCATTTCTGTCCCCAGCTGTACTGTCTCTTCTTCTCCCCCCTTCCCTCATTATGGTCAATGCTCTTACACTATCTGAAATGTCACCTGGCCTAGTATGAAAGTTTTTTTGCTCATTCTGAATGTCTCAAGGCCTTGTAAGAATGATTACAGTATTTTACCGTGCTCCCTCCCCCGCCTGGAAGCGCTTTGAAACACTTCTGTGTACAGGCGTGATATAAATCAAATATCATATCATATCATATCAAAGTGCTTTGCCATCTCCGATGTTCAGTAAATTCATGTGGGGTTTTCAGTGCTCTGGCCTTCTCCTGTAATTACTAAATGCATGTGGGGTTCTCAGTGCTCTGGCCTTCTCCTGTGATTACTAAATGCACATGGGGTTCTCAGTGCTCTGGCCTTCTCCTGTAATTACTAAATGCATGTGGGGTTCTCAGTGCTCTGGCCTTCTCCTGTAATTCTAAATGCATGTGGGGTTCTCAGTGCTCTGGCCTTCTCCTGTAATTACTAAATGCATGTGGGGTTCTAAGTGCTCTGACCTTCTCCTGTAATTACTAAATGCATGTGGGGTTCTCAGTGCTCTGGCCTTCTCCTGTAATTCTAAATGCATGTGGGGTTCTCAGTGCTCTGGCCTTCTCCTGTAATTACTAAATGCATGTGGGGTTCTCAGTGCTTTGGTCTTCTCCTCAGTCTATAAAATACCCATTGGTTCTGAGTGCGTTGGCTGTCTCCTATGCCTAAATATAGATTTATTTATTTATTCGCATTTGTTAAGCGCACATCAGACCGAAGGCATTGTGGCCCTGGTTACAGTGTTTCTTAAACTTAGTTACATACAGTTGTGCCCTTGGTTACATTGGGCAATGGTTATGGTTAAGGTACATGTAAATAGAGAGCAAGAGGGTGGGCATGTGCGCATGTTAGTTGAAGAGAGCAGTTTTGAGTTGTTTCCTGAAAGAGAGAAGGGATGTTTCTGCTCTGAGGTTAGTGGGCAGTGCGTTCCAAAGCTTTGGTGCCAGGTAGGGGAAGCCTATACCTCCTGCCTTGGATCTATTGATGCGAGGTCTGATGAGACTGTTGGTGTATGTAGGTTTTGTAGGTCTTATGGACTGGGATCTAGACAGGGTGTCGGATAGGTCGGATGGTGCTGTATGGTTGATGCATTTGTGCGTCGTGGTGAGGATTTTGAAAGCAATCCTATCCTTCACTGGGAGCCAATGGACGGCTTTCCTAGCTAGAGTGATGTGCTCTCTTTTTGGTATGCTGAGCGCTGCTCTGAGAGCGTTATTTTGGGTGGTTTGGAGCTTTGATAGGTTGTTCTTGGATGTGCCGGCTAGGAGCGCGTTGCAGTAATCCAGCTTAGCTCCAATGGTGGCTCTTGCTATGGACAGGCAGTTACATTTAGTTAAGAACGGTTTTATTGCGTTGATGAGTTTGGTGCTTAATGCCCAGGCCGAGACTATTGTGCTTACTTGTTTATCCATAGATAGGGTGGCATCTATGTGGACTCCTAGTGTTTTGACTGATGATAGGACTGGGATAATGCAGTTGTCTATGTTAAAGTTAGTGTATAGTGGGTTGAGGTTGGCGAGAGTGGGCTTCTGGCCTAAGATGAGGATTTCAGTTTTGTCCCCATTCAAGCAGAGGCCGTTGGTGGCCATCCAGGCTTGTATGGTGGAGTAGATTAGTTGAAGGGCGGTGGAGTCTTGATGATAGTTACCAGTCATGGGCAAGAGTATCTGCGTGTCGTCAGCGTAATTTGTGTAGGTGATCCCAATAGCGTCCAGCTTGTCGAAAAGGGGCTTGGTAAAGAGATTGTATAGCATTGGGGCCGTGCACGAGCCTTGTGGGACCCCGCAGTGGATGATGGAAGGCGCTGCATGAGCTGTGTTGGAGAAGACTTTCATAGCTCTGCCTTGTAGGAATGAGGTTACCCATGAGGCAGCGTCTTTAGAAAAGTGTGCTGGATGTGTTAGATGGTTGGTGAGTATGCTGTGATCTACCAGGTCAAATGCTGCTGATAGGTCGAGGAGGAGGAGGAGAGCGGGCTTGCCTATGTCGAGAATGTTGGTGATTTCGCTTTTTAAATCTAGAAGGGCGGTTTCAGTTCCATGTCCCTTACGGAATCCAGATTGCCTTTTACCTAAGATTGCGTTAGATTCCAGGTAGTGTTGGATCTGTATATGGGCGGCTTTGTCAAGTAATTTTAGAAGAAATGGAACTGTGGTTACGGGTCGATAGTTGTTGGGGTTTGCGGGGTCAAGTGTAGGTTTTTTTAGGAGGGGGCGCACCCAGGCCTCTTTGAGGGTGTCTGGGACTATTCCTGACCTAAATGATGCGTTGATGAATGCAGTGAGGATGGGTGCGAGCTGCTCCGCACGTTCTTTGATAATTTCAGGGGGGCATACATCAACCTTACATAGTGATGGTTTGAGATGTTTAAGGATGTTGATGACCTCAGTATTGGAGATTTCGGTGAAGGTGAACTTGGGTATGTTGTTGGCTTTGACATTAGGTTTCATAGGTGTGTGTGAGCTTTGCTTGGGTAAGGAGTTGTAATGGTGTGATCTTTTTTCGGAGGAGTTTTATTTTTTCTAGCATGGCTGTTTGTATGCCTGTACACCAAGCCTCATCCTTGACGATCTCGTCTGGGCATGTGGGAGGTATGGTTAGTTCTTTAAAGATGCAGAATAGCTCTTTAGTTTGAGAGTTCGCTGCAGTGATGCGTTGGTTGTAGGCTTCGGAGTTAGCTAGGAAGATGGCCTCTTTGTATTTTTTGGCTATGGTTTTGAATATATCTTTTGTGTTGTCGCAGGGAATGCGTTGCCAGTTTTTGAGCGCTTGGCATTTGTCTGTGCGCATTGATTGGAGATCCTCTGAGAACCAAGAGTTGGAGTGGAAGGATTTTTTCTCTTTTTTGCTTTCTAGGGGGGCGGCAGTGTTGACTACCCTTGTGATGGAATCTTTGAATATTTCTGCGAGTGTATTAGGGGCTGATGGGAAAGGGGGCTTTAGACAGGGCACGTTAAGTAGTGCACTGATGTTTGCTGCTGTGAGTTTTTTGGAACTTCTAGCTAGGGTAGCCGTAGCTTTGGTGGGCACTCTACTGCTCTTGGTGCTGGGGATATCGAAGAGAATGAAATTATGGTCTGTCCACGGGATGCTGGTGTTGGCTGTGATTGTTATGTTTCAATTGTGGTCAGAGATCCAGTCTATGGTGCGTCCTTTAGCGTGTGTAGGCGTTACGATTTTTTGAGAGAATCCTAGATTGTGGAGGTCCTTGGCTAGAGATAAGGCAGCTTTGTCCTTGAGGTTGTTGAGTCCTAAGTTTAAGTCTCCTAAGAGGAGTGATTTCATGGATTTTTTAATGTTATTTCCTACTAGGTGGTTAATTTGGCCTTGGAAGTTGGTGGCGGGGCCAGGTGGACGGTAAATAGTATGAATATTAATAGTGCAGTTCGGCGAATGTGCTAGTTTGATCGATAGGATGTCAACATTTCCCTCTTCTTGGTGTGGTGTGGTTCTAATGGGTAGAATTTCTTTGTGTATAAGGGCAACCCCCCCTCCTGTTTTGGTCAATCTGTCTTGTCTAATGATGGCATACCCTGGAGGTAGGGCTAGAGCGATGGCAGGGCCAGACGCTTGGTGAAGCCATGTCTCGGTAATGGCTAGTATGTCTAGGACATTAGTGGTTAGTAGATCATGTACTTCTATGGCGTGGGCGTTGAGGGATCTTACGTTGAGGAGAGCGCACTTGTATGGAGTATGGCTGGACTTCTGAGGTCCTGGGGTAAGAGGATTTGGTGTAGCGGCAGTGTTAATTGGGGTGCAGGGATTGCTGCTGCGTGTATAGACTGCAGACTTACTACTGTGGTATGAGGTATTGTTAATATGATAATAGGGTGTGTTGACTTTCGTGGTACGTGAGCTACGTCTGTAGTTTCTGAGTGTTGTGTGCCGTGTTGGCCTGGTGTTGGATGGGGGCTGTGCGGGCTCTGAGTCTGACTAATCTAGTGTTCGAGTCAGGTGTTAGTGCCGTGAGTTGTAGTGGCGGTGTGCGTGTACTGAAGCGGTCCATTATAGTTGAAGGTCTCTGTGAGTGTAGGTCGTGAGGGTGAAGCTCTCTGTTGCTGCTGAGTAATGTGATCATGAGGGTTAGTAGCGCACACAATGGGCAGGTGTGGAGGAGCGGGGGGGACATACTGAGCGTGTGTTTGTTGCGCGGGGCAGACTATCACAGTGCTGGCAGGCTAACACAATGCTGGCAGGCTAACACAATGCTGGCAGGTTATCATAAATGCTGGCAGGCTAACACAATGCTGGCAGGTTATCATAAATGCTGGCAGGCTAACCCAATGCTGGCAGGTTATCATAAATGCTGTCAGGCTAACACGATGCTGGCAGGTTATCATAAATGCTGTCAGGCTAACACAATGCTGGCAGGTTATCATAAATGCTGGCAGGCTAACACAATGCTAGCAGGTTATCATAAATGCTGGCAGGCTAAGACAATGCTGGCAGGTTATCATAAATGCTGGCAGGCTAACACAATGCTGTCTAAGGAGATGCTATGCAGTAACATTAGCAGGCAAGGGGTAGTGATTTACGGTTACTGTGTCTTCCATGAGTTAAGATTGAGCTCATTCTAGCCCATAGCCATTGGCTCAGGTGCCAGAGTTCATGGGTGAGAGCCTTCGTTAGAGGAGAGCAAGCAGGAGGGATCATGGATTTCACGACGATGCGGGGGGTGTGTTTGCCGGCTCGGAGGGAGAAGAGGCGTTAGGACTGCAGGGCAGCGTCTCGCGCCGCAGCGCAGTGGTGGACAGGGGCAGACAGGAAGGACCCTTATACTCCGTGGCCCTTGTGGATGTGGGCCGGCTTCCGCCTCTGGTTGATGGCGACAGCTGAAATAGGAGGCTTCGGTGTGTTGCTAGGCAACCAGGTCGCTATGGAAACGTTTCGATGGCCGCCATTTTGAATATGCTGGTCGGCGGATTCTCGTGGTGCGGGAGCAGGTTGGGGGCAAAATGGCAGCAAATGCAGGGGCCACCGTGCCTGATTGCACAACCCAGACTGCAGCAGCTGTGTGGAAAGGTGCTTTCACGGCGAGGTGAGGCCTCGCTCCGACGATCGCTGGCAGCTGGAAATCTAGCTGCTCCTGCAGCGTGGATCGGGGCCGGCAGCACAATATGGGTGGCGTTCCTAATACCATGGTCTTCTGAAATGCCAAGTAAATGCATGTGGGGTTTTCACTGCTTTGGCTTTCTCCTTAACCTTCTATGTGAACCTGGGGGCTTTCAGTGAGTTGTCCTTCTCCTACACCCACTAAATACATGTCAGGTTCTAACACATGGGGTTCTTAGTAGTTTGGCTTTATCCTCTGCCTAATAAATGCAAAGGAGCATCTCAGTGTTTTGGTTTTCTCCTCCTCATACACAATGCACATGGGTTTCTCAGTGCTTTGAACTTCTCCACGAAGATGACATCTGTGCAGGGGTCTCCATACCTTAGTCATCTCTGCCTACTAAATGCACATAGGGTTCTCAATTCTTTGGCTTTTGCCTCCACCTATGAAATGCATGCCGCGTTGTCCATGCTTTGGCCTTCTCCACACCTAGTAAATGCATGTGGGGTTCTCAATTCCTTGGCCTTCTCCTTCACCTACAAAATGCATGCCGTGTCATCCATTCTTTGGCCTTCTCCACACCTAGTAAATGCATGTGGGTGTCACAAACGTCGGTTATATCCTCTTCTTCAGACGATAAAGCAGATTCTCCCCCTTCCCCCAACTCCTCACCTTCCACTTTCTTCTTGGGTTTTCCTTCCTTCTGTCTTGAAGGCTTCTCCTTTTTTTATGAAGATAAGGACGCCCTCGATAGGATGCCACCGTGCCACTAAGATAGGGGCAACGGGGGCGTTCCCACCGGGAGCGCCACCCAGGGGAAAAAGCCAAAGGCACAAAAAACTCCTAAAGACTTCCTTCTGGTAGAATTGGCGAAGTTGACTGATGCGCTGTAGAATGGTAGGTGATGGATGAGCAGTCCAATCAACAGGCACAGGTTGGGAACCAGAAAGTCCAGCGAGGTACCAGGGGAACACAAAAGCAGTTCGGTAGGTAAGCACGGGTCTGGTAAGCAGCAAATCAAACAAGGTACAATGGAGTAGCAAAGGCAGTCCGGTGAGTAGGCACGGGTCAGGAAAACAGCAGATCCAACTAGGTATAAGAGAGCAGCAAAGGCAGTCCGGTGAGTAGGCACGGGTCAGTTAACCAGCAGATCCAACAAGGTACAAGGGAGTAGCAAAGGCAATCTGGAAGCAGGCCAAGGAAGAAAGAAAAACAACGAAGAATAGAAGGAAACAGGTGTGGGGGGAAAGAAAAGGAAAAAAGGGGCTTGGACAGGCAGAGGACAGGAGATGGAGGAGAAAAGAGGAAAGGAAAGCCAGGCAGCGAAACGGGAGGAGGAGGGAAAGAAGGAAAATCTAACTGGAACAAGGGAGTGCAGAAGCAATACCCAGCAAGGCAAGGGTGCCGAGAAAATTGCTAGCGGGGAACAAACAACGGGAGCGGCAGCAACACAGGAAGGAACCCGGAACGTTGCAACGCGTACGCAACCGGAAGCAGTGGTCGTTATACTTCCGGCCATGTACGCGTGCAACGTCTAGGACGGCGCAGGGGTCAGCCGAGCATGAAAATCAATGACGGACTGTCACACCAGTGATCCCGCACCAGCGATTCCATACCCGCCATCCCTGCCGCGATGTGACAGTATGCCCCCTTCTAGCGAGGCCTCCCCCAGGTTTGCCAGGATGAAAGTGATAGAACCTGCGGACTAAAAGTGGGGCATAGACATGGGAGGCTGGTTCCCATGAGTTTTCTGACCAGTGATAACACTTCCAACGTACCAGGTATTCCAACCTACCCCGGCGGTAACGGGAATCACAGATTTGGGCAACCTCAAATTCCTCCTGGGTAGAATTAGTGGGCAAGAGGGTTCTTTTGGGTTGACGGGACCAAGTGTCTTCATGAAAAAGTTTCAGTTGGGAAGCATGAAACACTGGGTGGACTCTGTGCAGGCCTTTGGGTAGTTTTAATCTAAAAGCCACCGGGTTGCTAACTTGTGTGATCTCGTATGGACCCAGATATCTAGGGGAAAGCTTGGAAGGGTGTGCCCATTGTGGTAAGTATCTCGTGGATAACATGACACGAGAACCCACCTCCCATCTAGGGACCGGGTTGCGATGTTTGTCGGCCTGCATCTTGTATCTTTTTTGGGCTTCACTAAGGTTTTGTTTGGCCTGCAGGTGAACGTCCCGCAATATGGCGAGAGTGGAATCTACAGTGGGTAAGCTGGTAGATATGTTAGAAATGGGCAGTACGGACCGTGGGTGATAACCATAGTTGCAGAAAAAAGGGGTTAGACCGAGAGTAGAATGAAAAGAGTTATTGTAAGAGAACTCGGCCAGAGGTAGTAGAGAGACCCATTTATCCTATTGGAGGTTCACATAGCATCGCAGGTATTGCTCCAAGGTACCATTGAGGCGTTCCGTCTGTCCATTGGAATGAGGGTGGAATCCGGACGTCAAGGCTCTCTCAACGCCTAATCGGTCGCATAACTTCTTCCAGAATCGAGAAGTATATTGGCTACCCCGATCGGAGATGATTTGCTTAGGTACCCCATGGAGACGGAAGACATCCTTGATAAACGTTTCGGCCATACCAGCCGCTGTCGGGATACCTGGTAGTGGAGAGAAGTGAGCCATCTCAGTGTAATAATCGATCACCACCATGATGCATGTGCACCCTTGGGATGGAGGTAAGTCAACGATGAAATCGGTTGAAATGACGTTCCAAGGTCGATCAGGAACAGCATTAGGTTCCAAAAGCCCCATTGGTCTTAGGCGGGTACCCTTGCTACGAAGGCAGGTCATACAGGATTGTACGTAACGGTTCACATCTCTTTTCATATCCGGCCAGTAGAAATGTCTCTGCAGATAGTCCAAAGTGCCTTTGGTGCCTCTATGACCAGCCATTTTGGAATCATGACACCAATTTAAAGCCAGTTTCCGGAAGTAGGAAGTAGGCAAATACAACTTGCCTTTCACAAGGTAGAGACCCTCTTTGATGTCGTATTGGATGTTGTACGGATGTTTCTCTAACTCAAATTTGCCTCCAGAAGCTTCTTTCACTTGACTCAGAAACGTGGTTAGTACTCCTATCCGTCTTGGCAGAGGAAACATCAGATCATGAGCATAATCAGATCCCGACATGTAGTCTCCTCGGCGGGACAGAGAGTCAGCGACAAGATTCTGACGCCCTGGAATGTAGGTGATATCAAAATCAAACTGGGCAAAGAAGTGGGCCCATCGAGCTTGACGTGTGTTGTAGCACTCAAATTGTCGCAGTACTTGTAAGTTCTTATGATCGGTTCTGATGGAAAATGGATGTTTACCTCCCTGTAGAAGATGTCGCCACTCCAAATAGGCCGACTTCATGGCAAACAGTTCGCGCTCAATGACTGAATAGTTATTTTGGCTGGCATTGAGGGTTTTAGAGAAATAGGCAATCGGGTGTTCCACTCCTTGATGTTTTTGTAATAGAACCGCCTCTATAGCAGATGAGGAGGCATCTGTCTCGACAATGAAGGGTCGGTCTTGATCTGGCTGTTGAAGGATGGGAGCGGTACAAAAGGCTTCTTTGAGTTGGCGAAAGCTGTCTTCAGCTTCGTTGGACCAGGAAAACGGATTAGAAGATTTCTTGAGCAAGGTGGTAATGGGTATTATCCTGTGGGAGAAGTTGGAGATGAATTTTCAGTAAAAGTTTGCCAGTCCTAGGAACCTTTGTACTTCCTTGATAGAGGTAGGGGAAGACCATTCCAGGATGGCGGATACATTTGCGAGGATCCATGGCGATACCCTGACTAGACAATATGAATCCCAGATACGGAATAGAGGCTTCAGAAAACACACATTTGTCGAGCTTGACCGAGAGACAGTTGTCTCTTAATCTCTGGAAAACCTCTTTGACATGGCCTTCATGTTCCTCCGTAGTCCTAGAGTACACCAGGATATCGTCGAGGTAGACTATGGTGGTCTGGCACAGTAGATCTGAGAAAAGTCTGTCCATAAAGCGCTGGAATATCGAAGGGGCATTTACTAGTCCAAATGGCATCACCTGGTATTCCTATAGCCCATAAGGAGTCCTGAACGCTGTCTTCCATTCATCCCCCTTTTGAATCCGGAGAAGGTGATAGACGTTCCGGAGATCCAATTTGGTAAAAACCGTGGCGCCATGAACGGCTTGAATGATTTCGGAAATGAGTGGCATAGGGTATCTGTCTTTAATGGTCACCTTGTTCAGACCCCTGTAATCGATACAGGGTCTCAATTCCTGTGAGTCCTTCTTGGGGATAAAAAACAGTCAAGCTCCTGCCGGAGATTTCGATGGTCTTATGAGCCCATTGGCCAAATTGTTATCCAGGTATTCCCGGAGGAAGTGTCTCTCCCTGAATGATAGAGGAAACATCCTACAAAATGGTACTAATGCTCCTGGGACAAGGTCTAAGCAGCAATCTCTGGTCTGTGAGGAGGTAGTTTGCTAGGAGATTTCTCTGTCACTACCTCAGCGTATTCCTGGAAGTGATGAGGAAGGCAGTGGATGAGTCTGGAATCGTAGATACTGGTGGTCTGGACTGTCTCGACCCTTGGCTCTGGAAGGCATTCTGCCTTAAAGAAAGCGGACTGAAAGCTCAGTATGTTCTTAGTCCAGTCTATGTGAGGATTATGTCTTCTGAGCCACCCTATCCCCAGTATGATGGGGAAATGAGCTGCTCGATTGATATCGAATGAGATAATTTCAGAATGCTGCTGGATGCGTAGGTTTAGTTCTTCAGTGGTGTGGGTGATCATGCTGGGACTCAAAGGTTCTCCGTCAACACCCTCTACCTTCTGGTCCTCTTGTTTAGCCAGGCGGTTGATACCCTTCTGTTCTGCCCACCAGGTGTCGATGAAGTTGCCAGCAGCGCCACAATCGAGCAAAGCCTGGGTTAGGATCTCTGTCTTGCCCAACGTTAGGGTAACTGTAACAACCATCAGCCTGGAATCCTCTGGAGTACCAGAAGAAGACACCGAAAGAGTTGTGTAAGGACTTGGGGTGGCCCCTCGGAAGTGCATCCTAACACTTACTGAGGGTGCTTGTTTCCCGAATGTCTCGGTGGGACATCTGGACAGTCACGTAGCAAATGGTTAGAGGCTCCACAGTACAAACACATATTGCCAGCCCGTCGCCTCTTATGTTCCTCCGGGGTGAGCGGGGCTCGAGCTGTTTGATTTGATTGTAGAATTTGGTCTTCTTTCTTTCTTCTTCTGATTGTAGAATTTGGTCTTCTTTCTTTCAGACCGTCGTTCCGACAGCCGAAAATCAATCCGAAGAGTGGCAGTTGTGAGATCAGAAAAGGATGTCGGACGATCTATTCGTGCCATCTCGTCCTTGAGATCCTCTCTCAGCCCTCGACGAAAAATGGCGTATTGAGCCTGTTCCTGCCAGCCAGCTTCGGCAGCTATCTGCTTGAAGGTGGTAATATAGGAGAGTAAGTCTGTGTTGTCCTGTCGGATGTCCAAGAGATCTTCGGATGCCAGGAAAGTACTTTCCGTGCGCAAAAAGGTCTGCTGAAGTAGAGTCTCGAAATCACCATAATTCTGTAGCACAGGATCGGGTTGATTGACCAAAGGAGTGGCCTAAGCCATGGCATTACCCGTCATGTGGGTAATCATGAATCCTACTTTGGCATGATCTGAAGCGAATGTCTGTGGGCGGAAGGAAAAGTGCAGATTGCATGCATCTAGGAACTCCTTCACTCGCTTAGGCGAACCATCGAATTTGCCTGACACCAAAGGGAGCGAGGGTAGGTCTGAAGAAGGTCGTTCTCTATCTGTCATTCTTTGTTGTAGTGCTTCATTGGCGGCCTTGAGGTTCTGAACCTCCAGGTTAAGGTTTTGGACGGCAGCTACAAGTTCCTGTACTTGCTGCGGAGTTGCCATCTCGGTTTCTTGTTGGCGTTGCAAACTGTCACAAACGTCGGTTATATCCTCTTCTTCAGACGATAAAGCAGATTTTCCCCCTTCCCCCAACTCCTCACCTTCCACTTTCTTCTTGGGTTTTCCTTCCTTGCTTCACTAAGATAGGGGCAACGGGGGCGTTCCCACCGGGAGTGCCACCCAAGGGAAAAAGCCAAAGGCACAAAAAACCCCTAAAGACTTCCTTCTGGTAGAATTGGCGAAGTTGGCTGATGCGCTGAAGAATGGTAGGTGATGGATGAGCAGTCCAACCAACCGGCACAGGTTGGGAACCAGAAAGTCCAGCGAAGTACCAGGGGAACACAAAGGCAGTTCGGTAGGTAAGCACGGGTCTGGTAAGCAGCAAATCAAACAAGGTACAAGGGAGTAGCAAAGGCAGTCCGGTGAGTAGGCACGGGTCAGGAAAACAGCAGATCCAACAAGGTATAAGGGAGCAGCAAAGGCAGTCTGGTGAGTAGGCACGGGTCAGTTTACCAGCAGATCCAACAAGGTACAAGGAAGTAGCAAAGGCAATCCGGAAGCAGGCCAAGGAAGAAAGAAAAACAACAAAGAGTAAAAGGAAACAGGCGAGGAGGGAAAGAAAAGGAAAAAAAGCGGCCAGGACATGCAGAGGACAGGAGATGGAGGAGAAAAGAGGAAAGGAAAGGCAGGCAGCGAAACGGGAGGAGGAGGGAAAGAAGGAAAATCTAACTGGAACAAGGGAGTGGCAGAAGCAATACCCAGCAAGGCAAGGGTGCCGAGAAAATTGCTAGCGGGGAACAAACAACGGGAGCGGCAGCAACACAGGAAGGAACCCGGAACGTTGCAATGCATACGCAACCCGGAAGCGGTGGTCTTTATACTTCCGGCCACGTACGCGCGCAACGTCTAGGATGGCGCAGGGATCAGCTGAGCATGAAAATCAATGACGGACTGTCACGCCAGCGATCCCGCACCAGCGATTCCATACCCGCCATCCCTGCCGCAATGTGACACTGGGGTTCTCAATACCTTGGCCTTCTCCTTCACCTACAAAATGCATGCCACATCATCCATGCTTTGGCCTTCTCCACACCTAGTAAATGCATGTGAGGTTCTCAATTCCTTGGCCTTCTCCTTCACCTACAAAATGCATGCCACGTCATCCATGCTTTGGCCTTCTCCACACCTAGTAAATGCATGTGGGGTCCTCAATTCCTTGGCCTTCTCCTTCACCTACAAAATGCATGCCGCGTCATCCATGCTTTGGCCTTCTCCACACCTAGTAAATGCATGTGGGGTCCTCAATTCCTTGGCTTTCTCCTTCACCTACCAAATCCATGCCGCGTCATCCATGCTTTGGCCTTCTCCTACACTTAGTAAATGCACATGGGGTTCTCAGTGCTTTGGCCTTCCCCAGTGCCTAGTAAATGCAAGTGGGGTTCTCAATTCCTTGGCCTTCTCCTTCAACTACACAATGCATGTGGTGTTATCAGGGTTAGTCTTTCTCCTCCACCTTATAAATGTATGTGGGGTTCTCAGTGCGTTGGCCTTTTCCTCTGGGACGCCATTTGGGGGTTGACAGATGAAGCAGCTCTTACCCTTGGCTTTCCCTTTGGTAGCCAAGATTCTGCCCCATGGAATGGAAGCCAGGAATGACAGTTTTTCATTCAACGGAGCAGGCCTGATAGAGGTAGAGAGGCAAGCATGGATCAGGAGTCGAGAGAGCTGCAGGGAGAGAGTGATGCAGGGGAAAGGAGGGGTGCAGCAGGAGGGAGAGGTTCAGCAGGATGAGTGCAGGTAGACAGAGTGTTGCTGGGATAGAGCGGGAGCAGGGAAAGTGTAGGAATGGAGAGACCGGAGAGTGAGGGACAGAGGGCTAAAGGCAGAGTGAACGTTTGCTGCCTGCAAGAGAGTTTGTGCACGTTGAAAGAGAGTACTTAGTGAGAACAGAGGAGGAGAGATGGCAGTGCAGAGGAGACATCAAGGGAGGTTCAGGAGCAGAGAGATACAGGGAGAGAGAATCTAAGACGAGCCATTTTACCTGATCCTCCGTAAAAACTCAAAACCATTCTGTTCAACAAATACACCTAACTGTATCCTACTTAGCATTACTGTTGCAACCGTACTAATAATGTAACCCAGCAACTGTTCTATTTTCAACTGTCTTGTTCTTACCAATGTATAATGTAACCCAGCAACTGTTCTACTTCAATTGGCTTTTTCCTACCAATTTAACCTAGTGCTGGGAAACTTCTGGGTTTGGGAGATATCAACAAATGAATTAAATAAACAAATGATGTTGAAAGAGAGAGCGGTGCAAGGAGAAAGTGCAAAGTAAATGGAAAAAAACGAGGTCCAAGGGAGCAGTACTCTGTCAATGATCTGGCCACCAGAAAAAGATGTTGAAGAGTGAGTGACACATTGATTGAAGTGAGGGGGGCGGTCGGAGGCCGTTCCACTACTTTTATTTATTTCCGTTTACCATTCCTCTCCCTTTTTACGACCATATTCACCATTCTATGTAAAGGATTCGTCCCTTCATGTCCCTGTCTAGTGTAAAGTTGTACGCATGAAGAGGGAGGGGTGCTGTGAAAGAAGGGCACGGATAGAGAGATGGGTATCAGGGATAGAACGTATGCAGAAAGAGAGGTTTGAATGAACAGAGAAGGTCAAAAGGCGAGAACATCTGGGACTCATCCAGCAGGTAGACCAGGAGGTTTTAAAGTGAGAGGCGCCTCGAGGAGGCAAGGGGTACGTTTGCTGGGTGCATGCAGTGGAAAGCGCACAGAGAGTTGCCTGCAAGACAGAAGTGGGTGCATATGCGATACATACAGAGGTTCACAGGAAAGAGAGATTCAGGAGCAGAGAGTTGCAAGAATAGAAGTGTGCAGGAGTTGGAGGGAAAGAGGGGTGCAGGTAGAGATGGGAGTGCCAGCGGGCGAGAAGGGGAGCGGGGAGAGAGAGGCCGTGAATAGTCTGTGGAATGAGAGAGGAAAAGAGTTGCTGGCAGGGGAACGTTTTGTGAGTGCAAGGCGGAAGTGCACACGGAGAGGAGCGCAAGGAGGGAAGTCCAGGGCAGAAGACGTTGCAATGTAAAGGCTTGGATAGTTATGGGAACAAGCGTGATTCCCCAGCACAGATGTGCAATGAGAGACCGTGACAGGGAGAGAGTGATACAATGATAAAGAGAATTGGAACAGGAGTGAAAGGCTGCAGGAAGACAGAGAGGTGCAGGAAAAGATACAGGGTCCACCGACACACACTGTGCCAAACGCAGCAGTGACATCCACAAGGGGGGGTGGGAGGCGATCAAAAGTGTAAAGAGCAGTGGTGCAAGGTTTCGGGCAGGTGAGAACTTTGCGGGTGTTTAGGGAGCAAACGACAATGGTGGAGGGGCGCATGAAGAGACAGCGAGTCAAGCACTATATATTGGTGCTGGTAAGAAAAAGTGAGAAGGAGGTTCAGTAAAAAGGAGGTGCTGCGAGAGAGGGGGCCGGGAATGCAGGGAGATAGAGCCGGGCAGCGCCGCAGGGGAGTTGCTTGTAGAGAAAGGCCAATGTAAGTAAATGATACTTGCAGGTCTATACATTTCAGACCACACTCACTAAGAAGACCACAACCAGGGCCCTGCAGAAGGGACAGATCCGCCGGCCAGGTCTGCCGTGCCAATTATTGTTTTCACATGCCCAGGTGAGACAAGGAGTCCAGGCCCCATTACGAGTTTAGTGGTATATTGGTGGTCAATCCGACTGAGAGGCCACCAAACTATATTACTGTTACCGCCACTTAGTCCAGCAGTATTACCCTTGGATTACAAGTGGCGGTAGACAGTGTACGTCCCCATTAATTGGAGTTCACAGGACTCCATGGGGAATTTTGGAAGTATTACTGCTGGCGGTAATTCTGCCAGTGGTAATATCGCCAAATTGGCCGATTATGGGCAGTAAGGTGACAGAAATACCTCCAGCTTCTTGCTGGAGGTTGTTGGGCCACCTTACCTCCAAACTCGTAGTTGAGAGGTGCGGTTATGTGGTGGTAAACAGTATTACTGCCGCATTTTACCACACTGTCCTACTTATAATGAGGCGCAGCGTCTTTTTAGCCTGTGATCGATGAAGTACTGCATCATGCCCCATCATTTGGCAGTGTGTACATTGGAAGACAAGGCCACCAGAAAACCCATTTGAGGGGCAGAGACCGAGTCTGTGGACGCTTGACGACAGAAAGAGTGCCAGCCTCTGTTGCCCAGTACACTCGCTCCGCCACAAGTAGATTGAGGGAGACGCCAACAAGTCAAGTACAATTAACCTGAAACACCACGACCACCCACCTGAAGCATCACTTCATTGGCAATTCGCTAATGTCCTTGTTGCAAGTGGGATTTGCTTAGGTATTAAGAATTCACTGTTGGGACGCCCAAGTATACAGCCATCCATACTTACACACAGAGCCTACAATCTTTTCCAAAACCTTTATTACATTTTCTTAGTACATTGCAATTGTGACACCACGACACATCTTTAATGAGAAAATGGCATCAGTACCGCACTGCAGTCACTTGTTTCAGTTGGGCTGGGATGTCACAGTGCAGGCTGGCCTGCCAAGGCCAGCTCCAGTTGTTAACTGCAGCTCCTTGAGCAGAATACCAAGCACTACTAGAATGCTTTAAGGGACTGCCGGCTTTTCAGATCCCCTCCGAACTGCCTTTCCATGAAAAGCCCATATCTGCTAAGGAGACACAGTTATGGGAGGCTGGTTAATAAATGCACTGCATTCATTAATGCGAAGAGCAGTGATCTATCTTCATGCTTCTTTAGGTTGTGAAAACAAAGCTACTTGTAAAACTGCCATACTAAACCACATTATTTATGTGCAAAGCAGTGCAGTCTTCACATTGGTGTGTTATTTCTACAGTACATTTTTAACAAGTTATACAGCGGCTGGAGCAAGAGGAAATGTATCACTGCGCTGATCTGGTGGTCTTGTTGGAAATTTTTCATGCTGCCTGATTGACGGTCCCCAAAGGGCGTTGCTCAAAAGAGCCCCATGTTTTAATTGTGTTGAGAGAGCGGGTTTGAGGGAACCCTGTTGGTCCTGGCGCTGATATCCAGTTCTGCAATGGTTTTTTTAATTCATACGTATGGACACGCTAGTTTTTCCATAAGCAAAGCCACCACGTGTTTCGACCCAAAATGTCTTTCTCAAGGCTGTGAGAAAGTGCACAGTTGTAATTCCACATTAGTTTTGTGGTGAGAAGTGATTATGCATGAGGGTGATGAGACGTGACATGGTGTATCAAGTATCCATTGACGTGATCATATTTACAGAGTATTTGTACAGAATTGTACAGTAACCATATTAGAAATTATTGACATTGTATACATCACAGGTTTGATGGACAGTAGAAGTTTATATACAATACATAGACAGTTTCATAAGATTGAATGCCCCATTGTAAAAGGGCAATGTGGAAGCACCAAGGGGCAAGAAGAAAAGGAGAGGTTAGATGTAGTTGGGTGTTTATTTATTTATTTTAAATTTTTAGTCCATCACACCAGAAGCCTGCAGGCCTCAGGGTGCGCAAACAACAGAAAACTGACAGACAATCATAACAAATAAAGGTGCATGGCAGAATGCTAGGCAGGCCAGCGACGAAACTCAGAAATCAAAGAGGCAGACCAAAAAAAGCAATGCAATATTAATCAGGTGAAAGATTAAAAAGATACGTTTTCAGATCCTTCTTAAACATTAAGGGTGTGTGACACAGGGACCTTGTGAATTGAAGCTGCACCCACCTGCCTTCACCAGCTTAAACCTTGGTTGAATCAATCTAAGAAACTGTTGTGATCTGAGTGAACGACTTGGAACATATAAATGGATGTGCGCCTTGAGGTATTCATTCAGGTGTTACATTCTAAAGGTTAGTGCTAAGGAGGAGCAGGCTCCTACCATAGTCGGCATATGGTTAATGGATCCTGTATAAGGGGGGCTGGCGGGCAGCTGAAAAATGGAGAGAAGGGATAAAGTAAATAGTGAGCAATTATTGCGACCAATCTTGCCTGGTTAGCGTACACATGTGGGTGCTAGGCCAGCATTCCGAGTGTCAATGACAAATTAATTCATAACCAGTCTGATTCAGGGTTCAAAATATATCATCAACCTACAAAACAGCTATCTTCAAAGCCAAATCTGATTCCTTCTACCTTAGAATCTCCACTGCCAATTCCAAATCCAAGGAAATGTTCTCGATCTTTAAAGATCTCATCACCCCGTCCACCAGTCCAGACAAAAACACCAAAGACGAAGCCTCGTGCTCCAGCATTCAAGCAGCCCTCCTGAACAAAATCAAGCTACTCCAAGATAAAATCCAATCTCAGCGTAAAACACTACTCAACCCGGACAGAGTGCTTCCGCCCATCCCCCCACACTCTATCCAGACACCCCCCCCTTTCTCCTTCAGAGACGTCACAGAAACAGAAGTCACTAACCTCCTCCAACACATCAAACCATTAACTTGTGAAGGGGACATCTGCCCACCAGCCATCATCAAAGAATGCACTGTCGCACTGACCCATCATCACAGCATTCATCAATGCTTCCTTCTCCACAGGTATAGAACTGCAAAGCTCAAAGGAAGTGTGGGTCCGCCCACTCAAAAAGAAACCTTCCCTAGATCCCGCCTGCCCCAACAACTACTGACCCATCACCACAGTCCCCTTCCTCCTCAAAATCCTAGATAAAGCTGCCCACACCCAAATCCAACACTACCTTGAATCTAACACCATCTTAGGCAAAAGACCATCTGGCTTCCGTAAAGGTCACGGCACAGAAACCACCCTCTTAGACCTAAAAAATGAAATCACCCAGATAATGGACAAGGGCAAACCAGCCCTCCTTCTTCTCCTAGATCTCTCTGCTGTGTTTGATCTTGTTGATCACAATATCTTGACCACCCACCTCTCCAACGCGGCTCACTTCTCTAAAGGAGCCACTTCATGGATCACCTCCTTCCTAGAATGCAGAGTTATGAAGGTGTATTCCGACCAGGCTAGTGCAGCTCCCACCACCATCCACTGTGAAGTGCCCCAGGGATCATGTAAAGCACCCACACTATACAACCTATTCACAAAGTCTCTCTTCGACAAACTGGACTCGCTCGGCACAGCCTGCACGAACTATGCTGACGATACACAAGTACTCCTCCCTCTCACTGGTTCATTTGACCAAGTCGCTGCAACCCTCTCTCAAATCTACTCCACCATCCAAATCTGGATGGCAACCAATGGTCTCTGGTTAAACGGGGACAACCCGAGATCATTCTCCTAGGTCCTAAGGAAATACTGCCCAAAATCAACCAAAATTATGAAGATTTTACCATAGACAATACCAACATACCAGTTGGCACCTTCGTCAAGACCCTTGGAGTCTACATTGATTTGACCCTTTCGGTGACCCGACAGGTCAGTGCCATTGCCTCTACCTCTGCCCACACCTCCAAACTTATAAATGCCATAAAACCTTTCCTATCCACCCAAAGCTGCCTCTCCATCACCCGTGCCAGGATTGGAGCTAAACTAGTTTACTGTAATGCCCTCCTTGCAGGCACCTCAGCTAAAAATCTCAACAGGCTCCAAATAGTTCCGAACAACGCTCTCCGCGCAGCCCTCAGCATCTCCAAACGAGACCACATCACACAGGCTAGGCGAGCCGCCCACTGGCTCCCAGTCAAGGAAAGGATCAACTACAAGATCCTCACCCTAATGCACAAATGCATCAGTCTCGCTGCCCCATTAGAAACCATTACTAGAGCCACCTCTACACGCCCCAAAAGAAGTCATCACGCTAACCATCTCCGTGTTCCCACCACCAAAAGAGCAAACGCTGGTGTTATATTTTACGCACATAGCACCCAATCTCTGGAATGCCCTACCTAACGCACTCAGAGCTGAACCCTCCCTATCCACCTTCTGCAAAACCCTCAAAACCACCCTGTTCAACTAGCACCATCAGCTTCCTGACACACTCTCCCTGCCTCGCCTTCCTAGGCTTGCTACCGTTCGTACCCCCACTCAAGATTTCATGTAACTAAGTTTTTCTGCATCCCATGTATGTAATCACTAAGCTTTCTGTACCTTTTTTAGCCAGCAAGTACCCCTGTAACAGCACCACGATGCCTAAGGGCTGCTGAGCGCTTTATAAATGCAAATACATAAATAAATCATTCCAATGTGCTCCAGGCACCAGCCTAATGAGTCTCACTGCTACCAATCCAGCACCAGGACCGACAGGGTTCCCTCAAACCCCCTCTCTCAATACATTTTTAACATGTCTGCAAACTGCTTCAATAAGGTTTCTTGCATTATCGGAAAATAGAGCAGGGGCCGGGGCTGCTATGTGTATTTATATAGCGCCTACGGCCTAGGCATCTAAGCTCTATCTTACGTCTACAGGCAAGGCGATTGCTTAAAGAGAGCATATTGCCTGCTGGGGTCTAAAATGCACATTCTCTGTATGTGGGGAGTCTCGAACTGCTCTGCCCATAATGCACCTGCCCCGTGTGAGGAAACCGAGCATTGCTTCTACTCATGGTGTAGCACAGACACATTCTCCTTTTGCATAGGCTGACTTCTTGTGCACTTGAGGGCCCCTTCCTCTTCTGCAGCCTATGCTGCACTCGCTGCATGTGAGTGGCGGGAAACCCGAGAAATACTCACTTCTGTAGATAGTGGATGTTACGTGTTACCCGGACGCAGAGGAGGGTCAATGGCGAAGACTCACGGGTGGGGAACAGATGTCCTTGGTTTTACATTTAATTAAGTGTTTAGATTATTTGAATCAATTATGCGAGTATTAGATTTATGTTCTGTTATTTGGTTGGAATGCAGGGTTTTGAGCGCTGAAAACAAACATTGCTGGGTAAACGCTATTTCTTTTTCAACCACTCTCCGACATTTTTCGTCACGTATTCTAGGACTGGGGTTTGTTTATATAAATGCACCAGTCCTAAAATATACTGGGAAGGGTATTTAGTGGGTGACAACAAATATCACTTACCCAACAATGTTTGTTTTGAACGGTGAAAACACATAGATGCATTTGTTTTTATGAATCTTTTCAAAATTCTAGCAACAGTTAATTGATATTGATTGTAACAAATTATGCCATTTGTTTTCATAGGGATTTTAATATTTTGTGAAGGGTTTTCATATAAACCAAAATACAATCAAATGAAAAATAAATATGAGGGATGTTGACACCCCTGTGGGCCATGGTGTTTCTGCAGGGAAGCTTGCCCTGCTGTGGCCTGTGAGGCACGGGTTCTGTTTGAAGTGGTCTGACGCCTCTGTTGCCCAGTGTGAGCTTTAGGTTTGAGGGGGGTTTGTATCCTCTGCTGCAGCCCAGAATGCCAGAGTTCTATGCAAGAAGCACGTGAAATGTTGTGGGCCATGCTCTACCTGTTCTATGTGGATGTGGCCTGCACTGCTGATGCCCTTGGGTGATGCCCCTTCACATTCAAGGGATGCTTGCCCTGCTGTGGCTATACCAGGGAACATTGCAAGTGCTGTGATCTGTGCTCTAGCTGTTCTGTGTTATGGCAGGGATATTCTACTCCTGCAGCCCATGTAGCACCTGTTCTGTGTGTGAGGAAGTCCTTCAGGGCCCCTGTTCAAATGGACATACACTGTGTGTATGTAGGGATTTGGTATTATCCTGCAGCCTAATGGAACCTTTGGTCAGTGTCTTGATTGACAATGGAATGTTAAGGGTTAGAATGTTTATGTGTGACTGGGGTTCTATGTGAGTCAGTTGGGAGATGTAAGCCTACCTGGGAGGATGCAGGTGTATGTTGCCCTGAACCCAGATGTACCTGACATTATATGACCATCATAATGTACTGGAACTAAATAAAGAAGTTACTGAACTTCACCTGAGGTCATGGTCATCTGTGGGGAATAAGGAGTTCTACATTGGCGACGAGGATGGTGGCTGTGCTGGGGGGACAGCATTGAAGATGGCACATACACCTCCCCCCAACCCAAGAAGAAGACCTCCCAGGTAGGGCGGGCGCTTAAAACTGTAGGCGCAGAAGGGCCCAGCGCATGGAGCTCAGGGGCAGAAAGTAAGGGGCTGCGCCAGAGCCAGGGGCCAGTTGGCCTGTCACTAGAAGGACAGGTCAGGGAAAGAGGAAAGCAAGAGACTGAGGAGGGGCTGAGGGCCCAGAGACTGATTGCTTAAGGGGTCTGGGACCATTAGCTGCAGCATGGAGGGCTTGGTGCCCATGGCATAGCAATTTGAAGAGGCCTGGGGTCTAGTTACGCCTGGAAATTATGAGGAAGCCATGCTGGGCAGCTGAGGGATATAGCCCAAGGCAGTAGCAACAGGAGAGGCTTGGAGCCTAAGCTGCGCCTGGAAATTAAGCAATGAGGAGGCATGCTGTGCAACTGAGGACTATAAGCCCAAGGCAGTAGCAACAGGAGAGGCTTGGAGCCTAAGCTGCGCCGGGAAAAGAAACAATGAGGAGTGATGTTGTACAGCTTGAGGCCTGGAGTTGGGCCAGCAGCAATAGAAGAGGTTGGGAACCTAAGCTGCGCCTATATGTTAAATAGAAGATTGGCGGCGAATGTGAAAAGCGCCTGGAGCAGAGGAGGGTCCTGGGGGGCCATTCCAGCGTTTGAGGGGGCTTGGAGCCCATACCTGCACCTAAGAGACTTGTAGCCCGTGGCTGCACCTTAGGGGCTTAGAGCCCATGTGCAGAGATGAAAGAATATTGCCCAAGACAACATGTGTAGTGCCTGCAGGGGCAAGGGCCCATTTGCAGCAGCGCTAAGGAGGTGCATGTAGGAGCTATCACTTATATGAGGTGATGAGGATCTTTGAGGGCATGTTGTCAGTAGTTCCTGAGGGGCTAGGAGCCTACTTAAGAACTGAGAGATGCGGTAGGAGGCAAAGGGAGTACAATTTTTATAGCAGGCAGCAGGCAGCTGGCAGCATTATGAACATACCAGGAAAGGAACGCTTCGGGAGGTGATATTTACAAAAGGAAGTGTGGCAGGTGGATTGGTGAATAATCTTAATTGCCGGAATGAATAACAGAGGTACTTTTAAGTTAAGAGATGATGCTTTCACGAGCATAAGTAAAGGAAGCAATTTGGTCTTGCCTTCATTGAATTGGTTAAGTAGTTATAATTAGTTATTGATTCAGAATCTGTTGTCATGTGAGGCCTGAATGGCATTTCGACAGCGTGAGTGCATGAGAGCGTGAACCTGTATGTTGTCAGGTGTAGTTTCTTGTGGGATAGGTTGTCCTGTAATAGGGGTACTTCATGGAAGTTGTTGAAGCGTAAGAGCAGAGAACAAAGTTTATAGTTTTTAGATTGGATTTAGGTCTCAAGGGTGTTTGTAATTAGTCAACCAAGGGATTAAGTGATCCAAATGTGAGGTTTTATTAAGTAGGTTAAAATTGCATATTAGTAGAAAGAGATTGAGATATGCGTAGTAATAGTGTTTTCTGAAATGCTATTTGGTATTTATGTTGTAGGTACATTGGTATGAGAGGTATCTTGCAAGTGGTAGTAAGCATGTTTGATAGGTGTGCACGGGGGGTGTTTAATAGTCGTGGCCTCTGTTACCTCTGTCAACAAATACTTGGTAATGTTATGATGCAAAGGCAAAAACTTGTGGTACGGTCATGTTTAACTAACACGCTTTTCCTTCCACAGTTGGACATTTAATGAAATATAGGTTGCATTGACAACATTGCTAGAGTTTGGTATGTGGAATCTGAAGTATAGTTATGTGCACTAATGTTTTATTTCCACAGGTGGGACTTTTGTAATGCAGATGTATTAAGACCTTATTTAATGCTAAAGTTTAGAGTGCTAAGTGTCAAACAAAGTTTTTTGTTTGGTTGTTTGGTTTAGAAACCATTCAGAGTTTCATGATGATACAGCAAAGACTATAGTAGAGTCATTGATGTTTGTATGATGCGGGTGTGAATGAATTGTGGTTTTCCCTAATAGGAGCTGTATTGTATTGAAGAATACTTTCAACATGGGCAATTTAGGGGTAAGGGTGTCACAAGAAGTGAAGTAGTTACCCGGGTATCTGGGATACTCAGTCTAGTTGGAGGTGGTGTGTGTTTATGTACATACCGGTTTGCATTGTTGGGTGTGAGGGAGATGTGTGTGTGTTCTTTTGTGGGATGATGAAGTCAAGTTTAGGAAGAGAGGTATGGGTGCCTCTATTTGTAAAAGTTTTAGTAAGGATGTTTGAGCAGTTGGGTGCCTTTTCCTCACTTGGTAGAAAGAGGAAGGGGCATTGATTGTAATTGTGTCCCACGGCTGTGTGGACTATTTTGGAATATGTAATGAGACTAGCAGAATGTTCTCAGTTAGGAGTGATGAGGCAAGTGCATTGAACGTGGGGTTGTTTGTGTGCGTGTTGTTATTAGCCATTATGGTTAAGTTATCTACTTGTGTTTTTATGTCCCTAAGGAAGGGAGATATGTAGGGATTTGGTATTATCCTGCAGCCTAATGGAACCTTTGGTCAGTGTCTTGATTGACAATGGAATGTTAAGGGTTAGAATGTTTATGTGTGACTGGGGTTCTATGTGAGTCAGTTGGGAGATGTAAGCCTACCTGGGAGGATGCAGGTGTATGTTGCCCTGAACCCAGATGTACCTGACATTATATGACCATCATAATGTACTGGAACTAAATAAAGAAGTTACTGAACTTCACCTGAGGTCATGGTCATCTGTGGGGAACAAGGAGTTCTACAGTGTACCTTGCATATAATGACCAAATCTGACATATGAGGCGTCACCCTGTATGACATTGCAAGGTCTGGGCATGTGAGGTTGAACATGGCATATGAGGCCAGCATGTGGATATTGTAGGCTGTGCCTTGCATATGAGGGTTGTGTCTGACATATCAGAGTTACCTGGCATAAAATGGCAGTAGTTGAACATTTGAGGGTGCTCTCATCTGAGACTATATCTGTTATAAAATGGCAGTAACTAGCTATTTTGGGATGAACTGGCTCATGAAGGCAGTATCCCTAGCCTAAGATGGCTCATCTTGGTGTTTTATTTCTCTAATTTAGTATTTTATTAGTGTTTCACATATTGTTGGCTGTTTCTACATTAGGAATTTCACTTTGTTCAAAAGATTGTTACACCACTTCTGGTGACAATGGAGTTGAAAGGTTATACGAGGACCCATGTGGTGAGGTCATCCAGCATGCAATGTCCCTTCCGATACCAATGGCATTTTGGGGAATGTACGCCCCTGCTTTGCTTTCACCTAGTAATGAGCTCATGGAGTTCTCTGTGCTTCATCCTTATCCTACACCTACTGAATACATGTGGGACTTTCAGTCCTTTCGGCTTCTATTGCCATTAAATGTATGTGGAGTTCTCAGATCGTTGCCCTTATCCTATGTCTAATAGTGGGGTATTAGTGCTTTGGCTTTCTCCAATGCCAAGTAAATGTATGTGGAGTTCTCAGTTATTTAACCTTCTCCTCAGTCTACCAAATTCACATGGGGTTCTAGATGCTTTGTCCTTCTCCTAAACCTTCAAAATACACATGTGTGGGTTTCACAGCACTTTGGCCTTCTTCTACACCTAGTAAAGGCTTTCTTTTGCACCTGCTATGTGTACCAAGTTCTCAGTTGCTCGTAATTCTCCTACACCTACTAAATGCATCTTGGGGTGTCAGTGCTTTGGCGTTCTCCTATGCCTATTGCACACGGGGCTCTCTGTATTTTGTCCTTCTCCTCTGTCTACGAAATGCATGTGTCTTTATCAGTGTTTTGACATTCAGCTACATCTATTGTATACACATCGGGTCTTCAGTATTTTGGCCTTCTCCTATGAGTAGTGCATTCATGTGGTGTTTGCAATGCTCCGGCATTCTCCTATGTCTGCTAAATGCATGTGGAGTTCAATGTGCTTTGGCCTTCTCATCCGCCTACAAAATGTATGTGGAGTTCCCAGAGAATTGGACATCTGTACCTACAAAATAGATGTACTTTGCCCTTCTCCTACACCTCCTATTCGCAAGTGGCATTTTCAGTGGTTTTCCTTATCCACCTACTAAATACCCATGGGGATCTCAATATTTTGCCTTTCTCCTCCACCCACTAACCTCTTTGGGGTTCTCAGTACATTGTCCTCCTCTTATGCCTTGTAAAATTTGCATTGGTGTCTTAGTGCTTTGGCCTTCCTCTCCACCCAGTACATCCATATGGGCTTCTCATTGTTGTGGCCCTCTCATATGCCTATAAAATGAATGTGGGGTCTCAGTGCTTTGGCCTACTCCTCTGCCCAGTAAATTAATTTGAGATTCTCAGTGCTTTGGCCTAATCCTATGCCTACTAAATGCACATGTGGTTGTAAGTGCTTTGGTCTTCTCATCTGTCTACTAAATGTGAATGGGATTCTCAGTGCTGTGATCATCTTCTCTCCCAAGTAAATGAACATGAGGGTTCTTAGTTCTTAAGCTTTCTCCTCTGATTACTAAAATCACATGTGATTTTCAGTGCTTTGCCCTTCTCCACCACCAATTAAATGCCAAGGGAGGTTTTCAGTACTTTGGTCTTCCCTTACACCTAGTAAATACATTTAGTGTTCTCAGCGCTTTGCCTTCCCTTCCACCTAGTAAATCCATGTGGGGTTCTGAGTGTTGTGGCCCTCACCTAGGCCTATCGAATGAAAGTGGGGTTCTCAGTGCATTGGCCTTCTCCTTTGCCTACTAAATGCACATGGGCCTCTGAGTGCTGGGGCCTTTTCATCCGTCTACTAAAAGAACATGGGGTTCTCAGTGCTTGGATTGTCTTCTCCCCCAACTACATGTGGTTCTAAGTTCTTGAGCCATCTCTTATGCTTGCAAAATTCACAGGACATTTTCAGTACTTTGCCCTTCTCCTCTGCCAACTAAATGCCAAGAGGGGTTCTCAGTTCATTGGCCTTCATCTACACATAGTAAATGCATGTGGTGTTCTCAGTACTTTGGTGTTCTCCTATGGCTTGAAAATGAACATAGGTTTTTCAGTGCTTTGAGCTTCTTGTCCTCCAACGACTTGCACATGGAAATCTTAATTAATTTGCCTTCCCCTCTGCTTAGTAATTATATTCAAGTGGGATTTGCAGTGCTTTGCCCTTCTCTCCCACCAACTAAATGCCAAGAGAGGTTCTCAGTACTTTGGCCTTCCCCTACACCTAGTAAATGCATGTGGCATTCTCAGCGCTGTACCTTCTCCTACGCTTAGTAAATGCAGATACATGTCTCAGTGTTTTGTTCTTCTCCTATGACTAGTAAATTAACATGTCCCTGTTCCTAGTATGTCCCCAGAACTGTCCCTGGACCTAGTATGATAGTAACAAAGGTCTGTCTCCTCCCCCTCCCTTACCTGTTTTTCCTCCCATCCCCCTCCAGCACTATGTGAAATGTTGTCAGGCCCAGAAAGATAGTCACTTGTTCTGTTCCTCTCCCTCCTTTCTCCTTCCCTCTCCCTCACCTCTTGTAATTCTTCGGCTCTACCAGAAATGTCATCAGGCCTAGTATGGTAGTCACCGGTCTGTTCCAGTTTCCTTCCTATCTGTGTCTTACCACTTGTACTATCTGAAATGTCGCCAGGACGAGTATGATAGTTAATTTCATATTCTTGTAATTCATGGCCTGTAAGAATGTTTTTGTATTTTCTTTTGTCCCCTCCCTTGTCGTGAAGGGCTTTGAAACACATTGGGCCTCATTACGAGGTTGGAGGTAGTCATGGCGCAATTAGCGCCATGACTACCTCCAATACCGGTACCGTGTCCGGTCCCGTTCAATGGGGATTTACCAGTCTATTCCGACCTTTGCGGGACCGGTAAGTCCCCATTGAAAAAGCCATTCCCCATTCCCATTTCAGCCCCCATAGGGCTCAATGGGAAGGGGGAAGGTGCTAATAACGGTACCGCAAATTGCAGTACCGTTATTAGCTCTGATGTCCCTTAACGGGTCCCTTCCATAACGCCTGTTAAAACCAGGCGTAAGCTGGTAAAACCAGGCGTTATGGAAGGGACCCGCTAAGGGACCTTGCAGTGGGGCGGTAAGGGATTACCGCCACCGGTGCCCCTACCGGTGCCGGTAATCCCTTACGGGCCCACCTCATAATGAGGCCCATTGTGTATAGGCGCTATATAAATGAACGATCATATCAAATCATATCATGGGGTTCTCGGTGATTTGACCTTCTCCTTCATCTAGTAAATGCATCGGTTGTTCTCAGCAGTTTGTCCTTCTCCTATGGCCACTAAATGTACGTGGGTTTCTCAGTGCTTTGGCCTTCCCCTATGCCTAGTAAGCACAAGTCGTTTTCAGTGCTTTGGCCTTCCCCTATGCCTAGTAAGCACAAGTCGTTTTCAGTGCTTTGGCCTTCCCCTATGCCTAGTAGGCACAAGTCGTTTTCAGTGCTTTGGCCTTCCCCTATGCCTAGTAGGCACAAGTCGTTTTCAGTGCTTTGGCCTTCCCCTATGCCTAGTGAGCACAAGTCGTTTTCAGTGCTTTGGCCTTCCCCTATGCCTAGTAGGCACAAGTCGTTTTCAGTGCTTTGGCCTTCCCCTATGCCTAGTAAGCACAAGTCGTTTTCAGTGCTTTGGCCTTCCCCTATGCCTAGTAGGCACAAGTCGTTTTCAGTGCTTTGGCCTTCCCCTATGCCTAGTAAGCACAAGTCATTTTCAGTGCTTTGGCCTTCCCCTATGCCTAGTAAGCACGAGTCGTTTTCAGTGCTTTGGCCTTCCCCTATGCCTAGTAGGCACGAGTCGTTTTCAGTGCTTTGGCCTTCCCCTATGCCTAGTAAGCACGAGTCGTTTTCAGTGCTTTGGCCTTCCCCTATGCCTAGTAAGCACGAGTCGTTTTCAGTGCTTTGGCCTTCCCCTATGCCTAGTAAGCACGAGTCGTTTTCAGTGCTTTGGCCTTCCCCTATGCCTAGTAAGCACGAGTCGTTTTCAGTGCTTTGGCCTTCCCCTATGCCTAGTAAGCACGAGTCGTTTTCAGTGCTTTGGCCTTCCCCTATGCCTAGTAAGCACGAGTCGTTTTCAGTGCTTTGGCCTTCCCCTATGCCTAGTAAGCACGAGTCGTTTTCAGTGCTTTGGCCTTCCCCTATGCCTAGTAAGCACAAGTCGTTTTCAGTGCTTTGGCCTTCCCCTATGCCTAGTAAGCACAAGTCGTTTTCAGTGCTTTGGCCTTCCCCTATGCCTAGTAAGCACGAGTCGTTTTCAGTGCTTTGGCCTTCCCCTATGCCTAGTAAGCACGAGTCGTTTTCAGTGCTTTGGCCTTCCCCTATGCCTAGTAAGCACGAGTCGTTTTCAGTGCTTTGGCCTTCCCCTATGCCTAGTAAGCACGAGTCGTTTTCAGTGCTTTGGCCTTCCCCTATGCCTAGTAGGCACAAGTCGTTTTCAGTGCTTTGGCCTTCCCCTATGCCTAGTAAGCACAAGTCGTTTTCAGTGCTTTGGCCTTCCCCTATGCCTAGTAAGCACGAGTCGTTTTCAGTGCTTTGGCCTTCCCCTATGCCTAGTAAGCACAAGTCGTTTTCAGTGCTTTGGCCTTCCCCTATGCCTAGTAAGCACAAGTCGTTTTCAGTGCTTTGGCCTTCCCCTATGCCTAGTAAGCACGAGTCGTTTTCAGTGCTTTGGCCTTCCCCTATGCCTAGTAAGCACAAGTAGTTTTCAGTGCTTTGGCCTTCCCCTATGCCTAGTAAGCACAAGTCGTTTTCAGTGCTTTGGCCTTCTCCGCCTGCAAAACGCACTTGGCTTATACTGCCCCACTGCCTACCATTCACATCACCACCCACCCACATATCATGTGCCACTAATACCCCATCAAACAAAATTCAAACCTAATTCCCTAAATCCGACCTAGGCCTTATTGTCTATGTTCGGTCAAACCCAGTAGACCCTCATATCTCAAACCTCTGGGAAAAGATGGTGTCCAGTGATTGGGTCGCCGTGAAAATGTCTCCCAGGTGGCGATGTTTCCCAAAAAATACACCTTCTGGCAAATCCAACACTGTCCGCAAATATTGGTGGATTGGAGGTAATCATATATGGTTATACCCCTCCTAGAATATTTGGGGAAAGAATTTGAAGGGTCAGGAAATAAATGTTGCCTACTTGTTGACATTTCCACAGCGACATAATAACACGTAACTGAAAATACCCGGTTGAACTTCTGGAAATTCTAAGTGTTAGAGTTTTGCACAAATTGACCTGTTTATGCTTATTCGGTACCATGCAGACAGACACAACGTTTTGTTTGTACCTCTGCTGTATCCATCATTTGGGCTTTTCCACTGTGACCGATCCACCTTTAGCCCTGCTCAGCAAAACTAAACACGAGAAGCCTGACACTGGTTCGGCTCCGACACGCTATCATTTCCCCAATTCCAGCGCTTTATTGTGTTCACCCGCTGTCATAGTCAGTTATTTATGGGGCTACTACTGTCAATGGCCGTCAAAAGGATGGGCTCCATATGGCAGTACAATATGCTGCAGATCTTCCTCTGCTTCCAATTAATATTCATGAGTCACATTAACATCTCATTCATATTTCATAGCCCAGGGATGGTGACAGGACCGTCACGTTTAATCCCAGTCGCAGACTTATACCAAAACAGAGGTGCACATGGGCCGCAGGAAGCCTGTGTGCGTGTAGGAAGGCAGGCACAGGGGATCCTGGGAACTGTAGTTCTGCTGCAGTGGTGATCACTTTTATTTAAAATATGTGCAAATGGGTCTGGTGTTTAGTGCGAAATTCACAGTGCAAGAAAACAACCACAAGTAATGACAACAGACTCAGTGGTTAGCCAGAAATTCACTACTGGGTGGGTGTGCACCACGTGGTACTAGAGCTGTGTTCTGCAAACAGAAGGGCAATATAACACTACTATGTATGGATGTAATGCTTTCACCAAAGTGCAATATATAGAGCATCTCTATATGCAAATAGTGTTACTTAACCGACTTGGTACTAAGCAACCTCCGAAGGATGGAAGGCTGAATTGTCTTTGCTTTGTAAAAATTAAATGCATAAAGGGCCCTGCCAGAACTCAACCATAAGCATGCCGGTCCTCAAATGTCTCTATATGTGTTCTAGGACCCTATGGATGCATCCTGGTGACTGGCTTCCTCTCCCCAGGCTCTCCCAAGGTTTTCCCAAGGCATTCTTCCTGCACAATGTGCCACTGCTTGGTAGCTAGGCGTGTGCTGTGTAAGTGCTACACCTATGTAGGTCAACGTTTTCTCTTCTGCCAGACAGCATTCATCTGGGTGCCAAACAACTGCTCCGAGCAAACATTCCACAGCTAGGAATGCAAACAGAGCACAGTCCATTTTGCTCACCCAGCTGCTCCACTCAAACTCCTGTTTCATGAAAGTGCCCTCTCGAATTGTGTTCTGTCCGTCCTGGCATTGTTAGCACGTGCCATTTTACACTCCTCAGCAGCTTACCCAGCACATTACTTTGTGGGCTAAAAGATAGTCTGGTTGGTTATTTCACACCTGACATGTGACAACCCGAGAGCCTGTTTATGTTTATTAGGTTTATATAGCGCTTTAATCCAAAGCACTTTACAATATAACAACAAGATACAATAATGAAAGAAGCATATTTACAATCATGAAACAAACCAGTGAAACAATATGTAGAATAATTTACTTAGCTGGAGGAGGTGAGAGAAGGGTGAGGAGAAGGGAGAGGAGGTAGTCAAGGGAAAGGGGAACAATAATTCAGCTATCTGATTCAAATTCAAGTGGGTGTGAGAAGGAAGGGAAAGGTATGAAGGGGATAGGAGGGGGAGATGGGGAGAAGAGATGGTAGAAGGAAAGTCAGGAGGGAGTGGAGAAGAAGGGCTTTCAAGGAGATGCAGAAGGAGGTGTAGGTGGGGATGGAGCGGATAGAGAGAGGTAAGGAGTTCCAATGTAGGGGGGCCAAGAGCTGAAACTAACGGAAGCGTGAAGAGGCACATGGGGACCTGTTCAATGAGTCTAACTACTTTCAAGACTTAGACCACCCCATAACCTGTGTGATGAAGTTACATGCTTACTAATTTTTGACACAGGCATGTAGCTAGTCTGTATTCCTAATGTGCATAAAATGTAGGGCCTGATTCACAGAAACGTTACATAATAACACAATCCCTTTGGAAACCGCTCCGTGAATCAGGCCCTTAGAGTCCCACAAAATAAAGTAGTACGTTTTCTGTGGATCAAACGAGCAAATGTGATGTGCACTCGCCTGCCAGGTACGGCTCTGCACATTGCTAAAATCTGGCCTGCAAGTCAGGTTGGGCTCTGGGACAATAAGAGTGGGTCTCTGTGTCCCCAGCTCCACGTGCCACACCGTGTCTACGCCACTCAAGAGACTAAGTCAAACTTCTATTCTTATCTGTGATCAGGGCAGTCAATTTCAAGTCAAATAATTCAGCTAACTGGGGGACATGAATGGAAATATGACAGGCTCGGTATCTTTTCAATATTACAGGATTATTATTCAGAGGTGTTGAGTGAATGGGGTGCCTATCTGGGAAAGCTCTCTCGGTGTGTGGGGCCTCCCCTAAACAGTCATGCAGTAGACACCACCAAAAAGCAAGATTTATCATGGGGTGCAACTTGGTGGGGATGCTCAGTAAGCTGACGGGATGCTGTAGGAAGGCTCCGATAGTAGGCAATGTAGCCCAGTAGACAGGACTACTCAAGCAGGTTCACCTAGTAGACCAGTCCACCCAGTAGGTGTGAGACCGCTAGGTATTGTCGCTCAGTAAACTGGGCTTCTCAATAGGCAAGCTCCTTCAGTAGGCAGGGGAATCCAGTAAGCAGGGCCCCTGAATTTACAACATTTGCCTAGTTGATGCATTCACTCAGCACATAAGACCCTGTTAGATAGGTTCGCTCTGCATGCTGCCACCTAGTTGGGAAGACTGTCCAATTTGCAGGATTGATATCAGCTAGATATGTTTCCCAGAAGGCAGTGTCGCCCAGTAAGCAGGCTCGCCCCATAGCAGGGCGTCTCAGTAAAAAGGTTGTCAAACTATGCAATGGTGCCCAGAAGGAAGAAATGCTTAGTGGGCATGGTCAGTCAATTGACAGGTTCGCTCTGCAGACACAATCTCTCTGTAAACAGTTTCACCTAGTAGACAGGTTGCCCAAGTGGGCAGTATCGCAGTGCCTGTGAAGCTGGCTTGTCAGTCAACTCAAATGTAGGCAGTGTTACCAATTGGACAGAGTTACTCAGTAGGTGCATGCACCAAACAAGCACCATTACCCAGAGGGTTTATGGAAAGTCACTCGTCAGGATGGCCGCCTTGTAAATAGGGTCACCAAGTAGATGCATTCACTGAGTGGGCAAGGTCTCCTGGTTGCATGGGTGCACATCTATATCACACAAGCTCATTTGCCCAGGAATATTTCTTGTTCTTCTATGGCCGTGTCCCCATAGTTTTCAAACACTGCTAGAACGATTTTCTCGTACTACCTGGAGTAGGGTGCTTTTCTACCTACACGCTTCGCATATGGTGCCCAGGGTTTGCATCTGGGCCTTTACAGTGAAACGCCTGCCTCTGGACTCCGTGAGCTGTGCCGATTTTCCTCCCGTTTCTCACTCTATGGTCAGCAAGAGACATCTTTCCATTTCCTTGCATGAAGCTACTCTGACGTGCCCTTTTATATTATTCTGTTGTAGTGGCTATTACACCAGGATACTTCCTGTCTGGGGACAATTTAATCACAGTAATAGTCACTCCTGTTGCGTCCTCCAATTGTCTCCGGTCCCATCCTTTCTGAAAGGGTGTCCTTTCTCTCAGATTCACATAGACGTTCTCAGGATCCAACTGCTCATAAACCCTTCTTGCCTTGAGGCGTGATAGCCCGTATAGGACTGTAACATTTATAGCCTAATATGGCAGGACCCGGAGGGGGTAGCTCTGCGCTACATCACAAGTCCCCTTATGTCGTCGTCGTACACCTCTCAGACATTATAATTATTAGGCCCACACACCACTTGATTTTTTGTATCCTAATAGTGGGCTTTCTTTCCAGTTAAAGTTCAATGTTCACTTCCATTATTAGTGATTATGTGTGATATGCTATAACTTTGCCCCTCTGCCCTTAATAGATGTACAGCAATCGTTGTGTAAAGACATATGTTGACAACTACACCAAGCTTCTTTTTAAAAGAATTGGCAACTAACAATGTTAATTACTACCATGTATGAGGAAGATTGATCAAGGGAAAAAAGGCAAAGGTTGTAGTGGGATCACAAACTAATGAATGTCAGATCTCCATGGTGGAGTGTTCCTAATGCTGAGCAGAACCTCACTATATTCAGCATCTATTCAGAGTCTGCCTGGAAGTGCACAGTATTCTTTTTTCATGATGTAAATCTGTTCACATTTTATTTTAAAAAATTCTCCAGAAGCAGGGAAAATAAATGTATACATATATTTTCTATTATCTACGATTTGCAGATCCAGAGCCAAATTCAAAATTCAAATCCCAAGTTGAGCAGCTGATTGGCTGAAGCAGGCTGAAAGGTTTCTGAAGGACCGCCATGCTGTATCATGGATCTGTTTCTGCCGGCGCAGAAGTCAAGGGAACTGGATGCTCCGTGCCACAATGGAATTAAACCGAATCCGCTGCAGATCCCGATGCAGGGAGCACTGCGGCTCCTGCACATACAAGAGTGGGATTCTTACCACCCCTCTTTTTCATTGAACTTAAACCACTTTCGACCCTGACCATGTGTCTACTTTGTCTCAAGAAGAACTCCTCCATATCACTGGTTGAATTAAAATGTAATAACTAAATCTCGCACTAGAAGGTCAACCTTGGATTTATTTATTTATTTATTGCATTTGATAATACACCCAAACCCATAGGTTTCACGGCATAGCTTACAAGGTTACTATAATGCTTACTGGTTACATGGGAAATAAAGATAGCTGATAATAACAACATTGACAACATTTCATTGCAGGTACATAGTGAAAGGAAGAAAGTGGGCTAACCCAGGATTACACTGAGTGGTGAGCAGGGCAGGTATGAATGTGTTAGCGAGGTGGACCATTTAGAATTTGTTGAAAAGCCAGGTTATTAAAAATCTCTTGAAGTGAGTGTGGGAGGGCTCATTGCTTATGTTTAGTGGAAGAGAGTTCCAAGTTATGGGGGCTTCTACGGTAAAACTGGAGCCACCTTAACCCTTGAAGTCTTGAAACGAGGTACAAGTAAATGAGTCCTAGCGTTTGATCTTAGGTTTCTGGCAGAGGTGTTTCGAGTAAGGCATTGATTAAGATAAGTGGGTGTGTTTTGGTAGGTGCATTTATGTGTGATGGTGAGTTTTTGTGGAGTATTCCTGCTTGTATAGGTAGCCAGTGTACCTCTGTCCGAGTCTGTGAGATGTGATCCCTTTTTTGGATTCCAAGTGCTGCTCTTAGGGCTTTGCTTTGCAATAATTGTAGTTTGGTTAGGTTCTTCTTGGTGGTATCTAGCAATAGTACGTTGCAACAATTAAACTTGGTCAGAATGAGGGCTCTTGCTAGGATTAATGCAATTCTGCGGGGTGAGAAATTGTCGACTGAGGAAATTAGTTTGGCTGTGTAGGCAGTGGAAGAGGCTAGCGAGTTGACGTGTTTGCTCATGGTGAGGTTTGAATCCAAGTACACACCTAGAATGTTAACTTGTTTTACGATACGTTTGGGGGTACCATCTATAGTAATAGAAGTGTAGTCCGGGTGTAAAGTTTTCAGTTGAGCTGGGGAGCCTACAATGAGGACCTTGGTCTTTTCGCCATTAAGGCATAGGCTGTTAGTTGCCACCCAGTTTTGGATGAGAGAGTAGATTTTATTCATGAGGATAGAGTCCTGGTCTTTGTTGACTTAATATGTTAACTGAGTTTCCCTGATGAAGACATGGTAAATCATTACCTATACCTCGAAACCGGTCGGTCCTTTCAAGCAGCCTGAACATGAAAACATGAAATTTATTCTGACTCCATTTTAGGCCACATGTACTATACTCTTGTCACTGTGCCATGTTTTTAAATTATAAGTTGTTTGTTCTTGACACATAGTGTTTTGAGTTATGATTGTATATGACTGCTGAAAGTCTGGGTATGGTTGACTGTATTGATTTTTTGACATTATGGTTGAAAATAATGTTTCTATTTGTCCACCTGCTTTGATTAATGTGTTTTGAATGTATTGATGATTACATCAAACATGTTTAATTAAATCATTACATGTTTTGAACCTTTTGTAATTCATTGCTCTCTTTCTGCTGTAAATCACGTTTACTGTAGACCTGTTGTGAAAAAGGCAAAAAGGATGGTATGCAACACACAGAGTTACAATGTTTTGACATCAAAGATGTGCCTAGCACTCCATAAAGGTGTGATAACATTTCCGAGGCAGAACTTTGGGGTTCCTTAGGTTGTCTCTTCTGGTATCAAGCAAGGCACTTTCATTTCCCAGTTTGTGTGGGCATGTACACAACAATGTTAGAAGAATAAACATGTTAAACTTACCAAGGCGTGGACATTACATTGGCGACGAGTGGCTCAGCTGTCCACCCCACTGAATAGTGCAGCTGAGGTAGAGATACACCACTTTAATGGGTGTGGACAACGGGAAAGGTTCAAAGTGCCCCGATCCTGTACAGTCTCAGGAGGACTGGATGTGACCCTGAGGTACAGAGAACAGAGTCGGACAGCAAAATAAGATAAAAAAGTAAGTAAAAACAAAGGAAGTAAGACCAGACCCGCCTTTGCATGTGATGGTAATTGCAAAAGATGCGCTGAGCGTGAAGTTATCATGGAAATCATTTGAGTAAAGTACCTCACGATGTTCGTAAATATCAACTGAAGATAACTGTTGCCTTATCCGAGTGAAGTACTGCGACAATTCAAATCAAGGAAAAGCAACACAAACTGAGAAGGAAAGGCCAAGAGCACTAAGAGAACTTTGCTAAAAGAACAGGAGACCATGCAAGGAGTGCCACCACCCAATTTCTTCTTATCTACTCAAGTTGAACCTTACATTCCATGGAGGAGATGGAAAAAAGGATTAGAGCACTATGTTCAGGCTGGGCAAGTACACAACTATACCATTGAAATCAGGGGATCCCTTATCATGTGTTGCCTACAAATTATGGCCAAGAACAATTTGAGAATGTACCACTTCTAACTTCTGAGGGAGCACAAGGTGTCAATGATTATGAAAAAAGTGCAGACAAATGCTAGACAAACACTACGGGCCTCATTACGACTTTGGAGGTAGTCATGGCGCTATTGGCGCCATGGCTGCCTCCAAAACCGTGTCCGGGTTCCCTGAATGGGGAAATACCGGACCATTCCGAGTATGGAGGGCCCGGTATTTCCCCATTCAGGGAACCCGGATCCGGACCTTCCCCATTCCCATTCGAGCCCCCATAGGGCTCAATGGGAATGGGGAGGGAGCTAACAACAGGCCCATTACAAGAGGGCCCGTTGTTAGCTCCCTGGTTCCCTCGCGGGACCCGCTATGGACGTCTGGATAAACCAGACGTCCACATCGGGTCCCGCGAGGGATCCTCGTAATAGTGCGGAATGCGTGGCTGCGGCACCATTACCGGCGCCGTTAAAAGCATTCCGCACAACTTGTAATGAGGCCCTACGACATAAAAGTCAGTGTGGTATTAGAAAGGCACCACTTTGGAACGAGAGTACAGCCAGAGAATGAATCTGTGCAGCAGTATATTACTGCGTTGCGTGTGCTGGCAGCAGCATGTGAATTTGGATTGACTGTGGAAGAAAGTTAAGGGACCAATACATGTTAGAGTGTAGAGAGAATAAAATCAAAAAAGTTCTGTGGACAAAAGGGAATCCATCTCAATTCTTGCGAGTAGCTAGAGAGATGGCGCATACTAATAAGTGCATCAAAGAATTAGAAAGGTAATCAACAATGGGTAACAAAAAAAAGAAATGCCTCCTCCATCAGATATAGTAGCAGCACAAGAGATAAAAGAAGAACTTTCCGGCAAGAAGGGTTAGACAATTATGAAAGAAGAGGCGTTTTTGGTGTGACAGTCCGTTCCATCTATCTAGCAGTGAAACATGTCCTGCTTTAAGAGCTACATGTAGGAAGTGTAACCGGAAAGGCCACTGTGCAAAATGCTGTTGTACAACAGTAGAATCTTCAGGTGGCGTAGATGAATTGCCTGAAGAATTGGATGAGTAGACCTTTATCATCCGAGATGATGCAAAAGAAAAAACAAATATAGTGGCACCAGACGGAGCAACACTTAACCTAGAGGATGAGGATGCAGATACATAGAAGACCACGGCATCAATGCTGACCGAACATAAGACCATACGTGTGGTTATAGATACTGGTGCAAAATATAGAAAATATTTGATACAGTATTTTAGAGGAGAATACTGCGCAAGGAGACGGATATCAATCCAGTAGCATATGGAGGCAAACGGATTGAACTACTAGGGTGGTTTTCGGCTCAAATAAAATTCAAGGACCGTTTTGCTAGAGGAAAAATGAATGTATCTCTTAAGCGTTCAGCACCAGTCTGGTCACATAAAAAAGGTACTGCATAAAACTTGATCCAAATGCAGAGGAGACAGTGTTTGCGGTGTGAAGAAGAGAGTGGTGGAAAGTAGTCACAAGGAGAATCGCATTCCACTTGCAGTGTGGAATCAGCTCAAACAAGAGCTGTTAGAAATGGAAAGACAAAGAGTTATAGGCAGGGTGGAGTCCTCTGAATTGATGTCACCTCTAGTAGAAGGATTAAAACAAAAAAAACAAAAGAGGTGATGGCTGGAAGGTTTAGAGGTGACCAAGCAGTTTGGGCTGGACTGCTCCATTTGGGGTGGGTCCTGCCTGATTTGCATATGGTCTTTCCCCTTTTGTAATGGCTTGGCAGGCGAAGAACAATGGTCTGGAGGGTTGTCCAGAGCAATTGACAGAGGTTTAAGATTAATTCTAATCCTTCCAGCCATTACCTCTTTTTGTTTTGCTATAGTCACCCCAAGTGGGACTGTAATGGGGCAGATGAATTTGGAGTTATCAGCTACTGCCCCAACTTAGAAAAAAGGTTTTAGGAGAGAATGGTATTGCAATGTTCTGATGACAGATAATGGAGTTCAATTGGTATCTTGAGAAATGGAAAGCTACCTAAAAAAGAATGGAATCAAACATCAAACTAGTTCCATACATCATCCGAAACTAATGACATTGTATAGAGATTCAATAGAGTAATAAAGGAGAGCATTCAAGGGGCTATTTCTAAGAGGAGTGAACCTGTAGGCCCTTTAACTGAGGTAGCGCTATGTTGTATGGATGGGGATGCAGAATTTACTCTTACACCAATAATAAGACCCGACTCAGAAAGTTGGCAAATCTTTAGCTGTTTTATTAACAATTATCTAAAACAGGGAGTACAAGGGACATCAACGGACGTTCGCTCAAGTCTCTTAATGATTTACATGAAAAAACACAGTTATGTAGTAAATACTACGTGGCAAAATAAGAAAAACTGGATTGAGGTTGATTTATGGGGAACATCTAGGTGTACTTTCTATGGGGATTGGATTGTGATTGGATCTGTAAGGTCAGGTGGACAACTATGCCCACCCCTAGTGCAAGTCATCTTCGCTGTCATGAAATACACAACGTTTCATTGGCTTTGAAACTATAGGGCTCTATGCTATGTGGCCCTCTATGATTGGTTGGCATGCTTATACCCTTCTGGAATATTCCAATCGCTAGCAGCACACAAGCTGGTAACCCATGTGCTTGTGGGTTCGACTTGACCATGTCTCCCCACACAATTAGCCAATCATCCATCACTCCTGCTGTCTGCCATTCAAATTTATCTTTGAAGAGTTTTGGGTAGGCCATGGAGTCAAGATTGTAGTGTTTGACAACAAGCGCTACAGCATAAGATACACATGAAAGCAAACATTTCAAATTGTGGTTTATGGTCAGGTGTTTGCTTGAATGGGTGTGTTATGCAGTTTTGTTTGAATTTTTTGTACAAATTCTACTAGAGGTGGATGCTTTTTTGGAGAGTTTTAGTTTGATTTTGTTTACTTTTGCGTTGCTTTCTACGGAGTTGGTTGTTGGTAGGCATTCATTGGGGTCTGCTGGAGAAAGAAAAAGTGTGGATTGGGATCTTGTGCAGCGTATGTGTGCCTTGCGCATGAGTGTTTGAGTATGATGGTAAGGATGTATGTAGAGGTGTGTGATTGTGCAATGAGATGCTACATCAGGTTGGGAAGAGTATTCTTGTATTTGTGTGTTACTATACTGGTGTTCACAATACAAAGTATGGAGCTGGTGAGGGGAAGCACTAATACTGAATCTAATGTTGCAGGGTTAATACAATTGTTTGTTTTAGAATACTGGAATTCTACAGGGTTTGAGTAACAGTTACAACATTATGGAAGTATTGCACTTACTTTTTTGGATGGAAAATTCCTTCTGAGTTCTCCTTTGAACTTCAGACGCTGCTGCTTTTCAGGGGAGTGGTCTTCACTGCAATTGTGAAAGAAAGAAGTTAGTGAATATGTGTGTTAATAGCACTGTTGTTAATGTAGACCTGGATGTCTGTGTTTTTGCGGTAATAGTGCTTTCTTATAACTGTGTATAGCATGTACATGCACTTTCCTTTGCCTATGTGCATTCTGTATATTTCATTTAGAATGTGTTAATTGAATGTGCTTTAGAATTGAGTACAATAGTAAGCGCACAGAGCACAGGTGGTGTTATTGGATGTTAGGAGATAGAAGAAATAATCGTATGCTTTGTTTGATATTTTCACAGGGTACATGGCAGGAACTATACTGAAAAGTATGCAAAGTATGCATTTGTGAAGGTGTGGGAAATAAATCAGAAGGATTTGATGGAGTCAGCAGCTTATTACTCGGTAGGTCATTACCAAATTACTGGGTGTGTCATGCTTGGAGATGGGAGGGTCTGAAATAAAGTAAGGGTTGCAAGGAAGGATCTGGTGCTTGTGTTGCAGACTGAAGGGAAGGGGTAAATGTTGTATGTGTTGCTTCACAACACTGTACATAGTTGTAAATGATGTGATAGACATGACTGCACCTGTGCATAGTTGAATGCTGTTGTAAATGCTAGAACGGAATGGGCAACCAGCTGGAATGAGAGAGCTGTCTAGAATGGAAGAACAGTTGTAGAGGCAGTGGGGTTGTTTAATCTGGGAGCCTTTTAAATGATATTGGCTATCTGTGTGCATAAATAAAGATGCATGTACTCATCCTGGCTGCGTGTCATTTTAGAACACACTAGAAAGCCTATTTGCTCAATTATACTGTTATGTCTCCCATCTTTTAACATGAAATGACACTTTGTTAGATAGCTGTGTGTGTTGTGTGTGATTACTATTATAATCATTTGTAAAGGAAGTGGAAATGATGGAATGTATGTTAAATATGCAGACTGTATGCAAAGGAAACTGTATGTACATCGTATGCACTATAATGCTTTAAATGCTATTATGGTTGAAATGTGGAGAAATAGGTGGCAGTTGTTACACAAATGATAGCATGAATGAAGAAAATAACAGTTTGTAGATTGCAGTTAATAATATGGGTAAATAAAAATTCGGAGAGCAGAAAACTTTGCAAGTGACACTTGATCATAGCAGATGGCAGAAATGACAGTAAGCTTGTTTTACAGGTTATACAGGGTAAGTGGCAATTACTCTGTTTATATGCATCTGTACAAGAGATGAACATGTACTGTGCGGAAAATACGCACAGTTTGTGTTAATGCATGTGGATGTGCATGAATCTGCAAGTAGACATTTTGGAAAGTTTACTAGTAGTTGCTGTAGGTGCTTTGTAGTCCCAGCCCAATTTTAGTTAGAGTGATCAACAGTACATCTGAAGTGCTGAATTGTGATGATGGAGTTAAATGTAGAGGTATTGGATGTGATTGGTGTATGGTTGTGTGACTGCTTAATAGTAGCCAATGAGGAAATGGTGCAGAGAGTGAAGTGGAAAGGATAGAAGGGCTGTGTCAGTGTGACGCGCTACGCGGACACCACAGCGGTTCGCTGAGAGGGCGTGCCACATCTGGGGTTTCTCAGCAAATCCAGCATGGAAAGGGGACTGTAGGGATTAGACAATCAGGTGTTGAGGTTCTGGTTTGTATTGAGAGAGGCTGTGTGTAGTGAAGATGGCAGAGGTGGAGAAAGCCAGGTTGTTGGTGCTTGGAGATATGTTTGTGTATGGTTTGGAGCAGTATGCAAAATGTAGGAATGTGGGAATCAATTGTGATGTAAACAGAGTGGAGGTGGTGTGGAGCACTGTGCCAGGTTTCAATTTGGAAGCAATGATAGATGTTTGTCACGATATGGCTAGGGCTAACAGTGCACATGTGGTTGTCCTGCACTGTGGTGCTTGCATTTGGCTTATGTAAGTGGCCCTACTTTGTTGGAAGATCTGCAAAACTTGTTTTAGACAGTAATGAAAGTAATTGTAAATGCTACGATAAATTTTTGTGGTTTGATACCTAGGGCAATATGGGACAATAGTTCTCTTTTTTGTCCTTAGCAAAATGTTACTAGGTGGTTAATTAACCGAGGCATGTTTTCTTATATGGCTAGAGCTGGCATGTTCTTTTGCAACAATGACAACATTGACTCTAGTAATGTTGATTACTTTAAAGAAGATGGCATGTCTTTATCTTTTATGGGAAATGCCATGCTGTTTTGGAACATAAGGGTTGCTTTGGAGAAGCTAATGTGAAGATTTATGGAAGAAAATAAGAAAAAAAGCCAAACAAATATAAACTAAAAGGTGTTTCTGAAGCATCTGCAGAAAAAACAAAAAAAAGGTCTTTTCAGAGCCAATCTCAAAGGGGAAAGGGGGCACATTATTTAATTTTTAATTCCCCAAGCTCAGATTTTACGATTTGTCCGTGGACACACGTATTACATACAGGGATTTTGAGGCTGAGAGGCCTGCAAATGAGACTTAGCAGAGCAAAGGATTGGTCACTAGGGTTTACTGGGTGTGTTGTGTGAGCAGAGACTTTGTCAGAAAGTCTTTTTCCTGAGAGGAGAGCATATAGCTATGGTTGTGTGTTTCAGAAAGCAGATTGTCTGGATTTTGGGAGATTTGTGGATAAATTGGTTGGAGGTGCATGCAGATCACTGTGGAGTGGCTGTACATCTTGGATTCACTCATGCGGAAGTGCCTATGATGGTGTTTATGCACGAACTTAGAGCAACAGTTTGCACTTGCAATCCAAGTAATGGGTAGTTGTAGTTGTGATGTCACTTAGCCCACTACCATTTCATGGTTGACTCCTATATTGTTGTAACTTTGATCTATCAATGGCAAACAAAGGTACTCTTGCAATTCTATACATCACTCACAATTTGTGGAAATCATAGTGGTTTACTTATGTTTATTTCATGTAGAGCCATGAAGCAATATTTCTTTGTGTCCCAAATGTAATGGAATGCATAGTCGTTCAATAATGTACAGTGTCTAACAGACATTTGTACTGACAACAATGCAATTAGATACTAGATTTGTCATTGTCAATTAAGGTTTAATACACCTATTTTGTTCATTTAAAAACAGTTTGTATCTTTCTCTTTCACAGGTGGTACAGGCTGGTGGCCTATCGTTTGTTTACATGGTGGCTTCATGGGAGACTGGGACACTGCGTTCAACGAGTAATACCCGCCTGTGTTGTTGGTGCCATTAGAGAAACTTTCTCCAGTGACAGCGGTCAGTACAGGGGATTTTCTCTCACTGTGCTGCAACCAGAACTTTATAATGTGTAGTACATTTGTGCTATCAAAATCAGCAACAAAATAAAGCACAACAGAACTTTCATTCATGGTTGTTTCAATTTTTCAGTGAATCAACTATGTCCATTCAGCAGTGTTCCGGCCCTTGCTGCATTCTGTGATTGTGTCTCTGACTCTGTCATTCTGTCAAACTAAGAATGTATTTATTTAAATCTTCCTCTGACATCACTGTCCTGTGTGTGTCAATGCAAACCATGACTTGTAGTTGTTCATCCATCTCAACAAATGTTCCCCACTGCTGGAAAATGACTGCTTATTCAACCTTGTGCCCCTCCAAAGCTATTCTTTTCATGTACCAGAAGCGTGATAGTTCCTTGTGGACCACCCCAGAGTTCATCCCAATAAAACAATACCCCAGTCACATTATATTTTGTCCTAAACTAACATGTGCCACTCCACCCGCTTTCTAGCTGTGATGTGCCAGACCTAGCAGCTATCAATTCCGCCCCCCACTGGTTGTCTCAGGGGAAGATCCACACATCCTTCACCTCGCTGCTGACCCAAAGTGGGATAGTAAAAACACACGTGTGCAACTTATAGGCCTCTAATATATAAATGCGGTGATGGGTTCAGGGGACCACGGCACGGCCGGAGGGGGTTATAGCAGGGCTTGCTCGGACATTCTGGTACAAGCACATTTTGTCAGGGCTCGAGACTTGCGTTTTGCCAAAAATGTTTACGTGATTTGACGTGTAAACAGGAGATGGGCTCAGTTGACAGGTGGGGTGGGCTGATTGTGGAAGTCGCTGGGCGAGTGCAAAGTTCTCCAGAGCAATAAAGTAAATCACTAGAAATTTTGCACATCATTGGTGGATGGTAGCAAACAAGTCATATGTTTTTTAAAAACATTTCCGATGCCACTATGGTCTGAAGGGGTATTGGCTACCATTGTGATTGAAGGTCAGCGGCTTTGAATTTCTGCTTGGGAGCTGAGCAAAACCACACATTGTACACAGTATAAGGTTCAATTGTTTTCCGACCTTGAAAGAAAGCAAGGATTCCAAAAGCAATGAAGGGAGGGGTGTAATAACGTTAAATATGATAAGGGTCACCATTCCAAAATTGGACAAAGGAAGAAGTAATTTCATTTCATGAAAAGTAGTTGACTTGAACGGAGTCTCTGCATTATGCCGAGAGAATGGAAATGCTGAATATTATGTAAAATTTATTTTCGACAATTTTATAGACCAACGAGTCAACTTATCATTCACCGACCATTATTGCTGGGTTACATTGTACTCAGATGTTGTTTGTAGTATATTGCAACGACATGCAAATACAATCTGTGTGTGTACTTGTCTTTGTCCCGGGCATATGACCAGTCCAGCATCGAGATGTATATAGTGCACCACTGGGTTCCCCCAGGTTCCACAAACGGCTATTTCAATGCTAATATTTAATAAAAATTCCGTCTATGTGTTCTTCTTGCACTTAGATTGCTACCTGATTGTAGCGTTAGCTTCCGCATCTCATTTCGAGCTGAACATACTCCATAGCATTAACCTCTGAAGCAAATTGTGAACTGATTTCCACGTTGTTTTCTCTGTGTTCCCATTGTTTCACATCTGTGTTCATCCTTAGTTTTAACATGGGGCTGAATTAATGGGTGAAATGATAAATTGTAATAAAGATTGGCTACTGAGACACATTTCTGTTATGTTTTTCAACCAGCTACATCCTGCATTTCTGCGATTGTCATTGATTCCAGATACCAACGGACAGGTTTTTTAACCAACAGGTGCAGATACACTCAAATGGCTGGATCACATTGACCCTTTTTTGGGACGATCGCCACAGGCCGATATGTACTTATGTGGTACCAGCGATAAGGAGCAACTTGACATCGTTTAAGGTGGCCTAGCGGCAAGCTGATGCGACAGCCTTGCGATTGACGGTGCATCTAATGCGCTTCTTACACCCAAAAGGAACATTGCACAACTCATGATAAACATTTGTGGATAGAGAACAAAGAAAATAATTACCCATTTGCTTGAATATGGCAATCACCAGATGTTCTCGGAGCGTTTATTGTGAAATAAAAGTACTCAACAAATTGTACAGTTTTGCTATTTCCTTTAAAAGTATAGTTTTATAATCAAAATTGTGACGCGCTGTGTTGTGAGATGATGTGTGTTGACATTCCGGGTTGTCCGTCAACTAACGTTAACACGTAGATGATGACTGGGCACGTTTGGCCACACTGTCCAGTAACGTCTTGGAGATAGGCAGAGATTATCACTAGGTTTGGTGATGTCAGCCTCAGGGGCGGGGCATATGAATTAGTGCCGCCAGGGCAGTCCACCTTGGGCGATGCGGCAACGGATAAGATTATCACAAGATGGCTGTGCCCTGCTGTCTGATTTCGCGTTTGTAAAAAAAGCGGAAAAGTATGGTAAGGTGCATAGGAAATGTTTGTACGATCGATCAACGTATGCTTAAAAACACATGCCAAATCCCTGGGACAGTAATATATTTGAGCGTACTATTCCTTTAATAGATCAATGTTTTGCTCCATTTGCTGCAGATGATTTTCTAAGGTCTCTGTTTCTGTATTATTTTTAATGTCTGTGTGGTCTGTGAAGAAAAAAATAATTGTTAAGTACACATAAAGTAATGGTTATTAATTGGTTTATATAGAGAAGTGTAGTGTCTACCATTAGTATCACTATTTTCACTCATTTCATCCCGAGGAAAATTGTCTTCCAGCCATTCCAAAGTACTAGATTTTTCTGTGTAAAAAAAAAATATTACTTTTAGTGTACGTAATACAGAAAGTTAAAAAATATATATAATAAATGTAGTGTACTCACTACTTTCTTGCTACGTTTTGCTGTTACTGATGCGTAGGTGTGCTGTTGATTTTTGTTATGCAGTTTCTGTGAGGTAATTCTGTTCGAGGTATATTTATTTTGTTTTGGTATATTCCATTATGTTGCATATGCTATGTAATTGAACGGTTGGTGTCTTATATATACAGTTTCCACTTTTTATTATTTATTTATTGCATGATACAGCAATGTAAGATACCCCCTGAGTTTTTGGATAGTGTTGCTGTTGACCACGTCCATCCGCGGACATGTGTATAGTCCGCAGACATCAGAACCACTAGCGCAGGTAGGGGTTCAGTATGGTCTATGTTATATGTTTATAAACTAAGGGAATCCTAGTAAACATTTATCAAATTTATATTATCTAAATCTATATTCAGTGAAAATACTTTGTTACAGAACCGTTATGGTTAAGTTGTGCTACTAAAAACCTAAGACATTAATAAAAAAACCTTTGTTAAACGGAAATTCAGTGAAAATAACTTTCTTAAAGGGACATTATGCTTAAGTTGTGCTACTCAAAACCTATGAAATTCAGTAAAAAAAACTTTGTTAAATGGACGTCATGGTTAAGTTGCACTATAAAAACCTATGAAATTCAGTGAAAAAACTTTGTTAAAGGGACGTTATGGTTCCAAGTAAAACCAAAAAAACCCTAATTCGCCAGTTATGGTAAGCTAAGCAACCATAACTCGCGCCATCACTGTGTACTGCTAGGACTAACACCCAGGCCATCAAAGATTACATCACAAATGTCATTGATGGCATCACTGATAACATCACATGTGCATTTACTTTTCATGAAACGTCTGTACAAGGCATTCTTATTGTAATGTTAATTAAAAAAGTGTCAAGGATCATTGGAATAAATATCATGAGGTACGTAGTGCATTAAGCAATGCATTGATACACATAGCATTATATTATGAAGTTTTTTCCAGTATTCTAAGATACACATATAGAAACATAAGCATTGTGTGCAGCAGACAGGATGGAGGTGCAATATTAATAATCTTGCCATATTAAATACTAAAATTATAAATGCTTTCTTCTTAGAGTTTTGCATACTGTAAACATTTAATAAGTACCTAATAAAACCCACTTACCACATAATTTCATTATTGCAAACAAAATACAGACAACAACATATACAAATATGAGCATATACAAGGAAAGTGAAGTAAACAAAAAAACAGCAATATTACCAGACAATCTTCATAACCTAACTGATTATCTTCATGCACAGAAATGATTGCTCAGCTTCAAAGCTACTACTTCCCTATCTATAACTATCACGTGATGTGACTGAACACTAAGGAAAGTAGTGTGAGTAGAAATATGAGTATATCCAGAGAAAGTACAGTAATAAAAAAACAGCAGAACAATAAGAAAGTGTTGATAACCTTACTGATTATCTTCATACACAGAAAGCATTGCTATATTTCAAGTCTGTGTTTATGTTTCATATGTGGTCACTGGACCCCAAGTGAATTAGTGTAAGAACATATTTGAACTATACGTCTATAAATATAGTACTTTTTGAATGTTTAGTTCCTGACTGTTACTGGCCTAGATATGTCAGTAAAGGAAAGGAAAAAAGAGGAAGCCAGACAAGTGATGTCATCAATGACATTTGTAATGACATCTTTGATGTCCTGGGTGTTAGTCTTAGCAGTGCACAGTGGTGGCACGAGTTATGGTTGCTTAGCTTACCATAACTGGCGAATTTCAGGGGTTTTTCAGTTTTACTTGGAACCATAACGTCCCTTTAACAAAGTTTTTTCACTGAATTTCATAGGTTTTTATAGCGCAACTTAACCATAACGTCCCTTTAACAAAGTTTTTTTTACAGTTATAAAGCGATTTTGTATTTTCTTCAGTGCTCTTCACACGTACAATCTCAATTCCGCACATGAAATGTTACTTTATTCTTTACTTCGTTATCAGATTCCATAAGGGTTATGTACTCTCTTCCTTGACATCTCTTCTTGGTGCGTCACCTCTGCTTCATCTGACATCACCTTGCCTTCACTGCTTCACACTTCTTCAGGAACCTCCTTTAAGAGACTGGCCCTCATTACGACCCTTGCGGAAATCGGAAAACGATGGCGGAAATGCAATACCGCCATCGAATAGCGCTCGGTGCGACTATGACCCGTCACCGCAAAGTACGAAGCCATTAGCGACACCGTAGTGAACGCCAACGCTAACTGCACCAAGCACGCGCGCGCGCGCCATGCGAAACCGCAAACACCACCATGGCGCAACGGTACGCCAATTCCGACCCTAGCGGACATGTACCTAACGCCATCAGGCATGGCGTAATGTACCATTCCGCCATGGTGAGAAGTACGGCATCGCGAATCAACCGTAAACGGCCCCACTGAGTGCCTGTACACCGCTCCCTGCCCACAAAGTACAACTCCCCGTAGGTGCAATGAAGCCACAATGCAACCATTGAAATGTACAAGTCACCCATGCATGGCAACGAACAAAAGAAACACAAGAGGGGCCAATGGGAGCTGCAGGGCACAGATGGCACGAATACAGAAGCCATCCCAATGGACATGACCACAGTCCCCCACCAAGAAACGCACGCAAACACAGGCACCTGTGACCAGCCATATTCCGAGAATCACATCATTCCACCAGTCCACCTGGCTGACCGGCATCTGTTACACAAAACCCAATCCCCGCCCCTGAGCATGACAACATTCAAACTGTCATATTGGCAGCCCCCATCCCTGACCTCACGGGCTTAGTAGGCAAACGCGCCCAGTACAGTACCACGCAACTAAACTCCGAAGCTGGAACCCAATGCAGATCTCCTCACAATACATCGCCCCCCAAATAGGCATATGCCACATCACTTGCAAAGAAAAACGCTACACGGGCCAAATCAGAATAGAAATTTAATGCACATCAAAGTCACCAAGCCCATACAGCCATCAGGCCATGAACTCCTAAACACCAATCACCATTGTGGGCTGCATCCGCAAGAAATGACCAGCCACTACTTGTGTGTCGTCCTGTTCCCTCATGGTACACAGAGCCACATTCACGTACGAAAAGGCAACATGGAAGCGCACAGAACCGCAGGGCCGTCCCAATGGGGAGGCACTAGTCCAGCTGAAAGGCCGAAATGTTGCTCCGAGCCACCAGTACTGCGTAAGGGCATGTGGGCCATTGGCGATCGTCCCATAAGATCGTAATGCTGCTCCACTGATTAACACGAAGCAGCAGGTGTCGGGAGTAAAACCCATCTGCAGGAGTGGCATACAGATGGCAGTGGCAAAAGGGGAGGAGATACCTGTCAACCAAAAGAAAAGAAAAAGAACAGAATGGCCATCAGAACTACATTCCAACAACTCACTTCAATGATCACACGAAATCCACAGCCATATGCATGCTAGCCCACTCCAAAGGATCATCACCACCCCAAAACCACTTGCGACTCCTAACCATCTATATCGAGGTGCAAACACCATCACAAACGAGTGTACCTGTGCATGCGTCTGTCAAAACAGAATCCATCAGATGGGAATGTTAATGTGCATGGACACAAGTGTCTGAGGGCGTGTCGAGACAGGGAGGGCTCAACAAGGCCAGATAGACGATGGTCCCACCATGGCAGCCCTGCATCACATAGCGTAGGGGAGGCGGATAGATCCCAAGAAGCCCTGTACATGGCAAACTCTGTATCAAATCACCTGCCCATGCATCCATTCATCATTCCCTCATCCCGGAATCAAAACGCCTGAATAATTACTCACATAACATTAGAAACATCCATTGAGTCTGTGCGTTATGCAGCCTGCAAAATCCACAGTGCCCCAGCCCGTAATTCCAGTGTTGTGAAGTAACATGTATGTGGGAACGGCCGGCCTCATCGCCCACGTAGCAATTGCGCATCCCAAACTATTCATATCAATCATTGCTTCCTCGCCATGGGCCCTGTCTCAAGGACATTGAACAACAGAACGTTATATTTGCAGTCAGACCTGTGGGCATCTCCTCGCCGCTAGCTGGAAACCGAAAGCGCCGCCCTTGGAATTCCACATTTGCAACATCACGCCGAAAAGGCATCTGTGGCCGTTTGAAATCCCTAATTATTCCATCGAGTGCGGCTGTGTGTGAAAATGGCAACTGCCTTCACCCACAAATGGGACGCCCCGCCCGTCATTGCAACTCGGTACAGTGATGCATGAGGGCCCACCGTTACTCGAGTACTACGTTCCACTGACCCTTCACAAGTCTGTTCGCGACTGCACAGATAGTATGTGCAACAATGGGACCACAGCAGAATGAACATGTCAACCAATGTTACACGGCCATCGGGTACAAATACATGATTGCAATAGCAAGATGCCATTCCCAGATTTGCAGCGTTGTGCGCGGGACGTGCTCGGCCAAAGGGGAGAGCAGCTTGCACAGGTGGAATTAATCACCACAGGTGGAGGCCATACAGCCTGAAAACACATAAATTGCACAGCCAGTCTCCTCCCACAACCACACCGAAATGCTACCGGCAGGACTCGCGATGTTGGCCCTGGGGGACCTGATAGCACTGCAACTACTCCAACTCCAAGAAGAAGACGAACACCAACTGCTACCGGCCGCACGAAGGAGACGCAGGAGGAGGAGGAGGCCAAGGCAGGGCCAGCAAGGGCCGCCAGCACAGCCACTACCACCACGCAGGCAGCCCGCAATCCCACGCCTCCGAGCACATCCGTTCAACCTCACTGATGAGCAGATCCACACCCTCTACCGTCTGGACCGGGACACCATAGCCGCCATTGTGGACATGACACAGGCTGACCTTGTCAGCATGATAGATAGCCCAACCGCCATCCCACCCCTACTGAAGGTGGTGTCTGTACTCCACTTCCTGGCCACAGGCACCTACCAGCACACAGTTGGACAGTTGCATGGCATTTCTCAGCCACTGTTCTCACGGACACTATTGCAAGTGCTCGATGCCCTCCTGCAGCACGCAGACGACTACATCTCTCTACCACGCTCGGAGCAGGAAATTACCAACACAAAAGTGGGATTCCATGCACTTGCCGGCATACCGGGTTGCATTGGTGCCATCGACTGCACCCATGTGGAATTGGTCGTCCCACATGCCATGGAGGCCCAGTACCGCAACAGAAAACAATTTCATTCCCTGAATGTACAAATGGTGTGTGACTCCAACAGGATCATTACACATTGTTGTGCCCGATTCCCTGGATCAACCCATGATTCTATGGTCTTGAGGAACTCTACAATACCACGCTACATGGAGCGACACGCAGGGAACAGATCCTGGCTACTCGGTGAGTCTCATTACATGCATGATTATGTGGGGAATGTGATTTGGCAATGACCTGGCAGGAAGGGGGGGGGTGTGCGTACGTAGCAATGGCATTCCACATCATACGTTTCTCGTCCACATACAGGTGATGCTGGATATCCACTGAAGAGATGGCTCCTCACACCAGTCCGGAACCCACGGGACCAGCATGAGGAGGACTACAACCATGCCCACTCACGTACCCGTGTAGTCATTGAACAGGCATTCGGCCTACTGAAGACTCGTTTCCGCTGCCTCAGCAGGTCTGGCGGGGCACTCCTGTACCGCCATGAGAAGGTTGCAAAGATGGTCATGGCATGTGTCATGCTCCACAACATGTGCGTACGTAGAAATGTGCCCATGCCCCCTGACGCAGAACTGCAAGCACATGATGATGGTCATGATGAGGGTGGGGATGTGGCAGCACCTCATGGAGTCTGCGAGGCACCGGAGGCCCGTGACATTCGTCAGCATCTCATTGATGTATGCTTCTAGCACTCACGCCTGGTGGCTGATACATGGACACGGGACTCGTGGCACTGTGCGTGTCTGGGACATGCACAATATGGACTGTACGCCTATGATGGCCTAGTACACAGAAATCAATGTCCACACATCTCATTGGTTGATCGTGCACTTTTTATGGCATATGTGATGTCATGTTGAACACCCTATCGACCCGCCACCCAAGTGAGCCCAACACACCCCCTCCACCCTCCTACCTCCCCCACGAACCCCAGTGTCCAAAGATGCTCAATGTCAGTGGGCTGTCGCTATTGCAAGCCCCCTCTGCGGGTATCAGGGGCACCCCTGCCTGTGGAGCGCAGGTTCCTTCCAGATCTACGTTGGGGGCTGCCCTGGACGGAACTTGCAACGGATGATGTGTCTGCCTGCTCACGTCCATGCATGTCCCTAAGGGTTTGCGAGAGCTCAGTGAGCACACGGCGCACTGCGGCAAGTTCGGCACATACGTCTTTGGACGTCGCATGCAGTTCCCCCCTCAGGCTCTCGGTGCTTCTCTCCATTTGGACTCTCAGGCTCTCGGTGCTACTCTCCATTTGTGCCCTCAGCGTCTCTGTGCCTCTCTCCATTTCTGCCCTAAGTGTCTCAGTTGATGTTTCTATGTCTGCCTTAGTGCCCCCACATTCATCGGCATGGTCCTTGAGGAGCGTGGCCATTTGCTGCTGTTGCACGATTAACTGGTCGAGGGACTGTTGCCTCTGCTGGGCCATGCCCATTTGCGGGGGTGTCGCAGAGGGGCTGTTGTCCTCATGTTGCCTTGCCACAGGGCTTGGGGGGGATGGCCAGTCGTTGTCTTGTGGGTGCCCCTGCGTGGTATCCTCATGTTGTACGGGATGGGACAGACAGGGGGATTGGGACAGGTCATGGATGGATCTGACTTCGACATCCCCGTTTTCTGTGTCGGAGCATGCTGCCATCAATGGGGTGTCACCTATGGTGCTGCTGCCACCAGAGGCAGTGCCTTCTGTGGCATCCATTGGGGGGACCTGTGGTGGTGGTGTTGTGGGCATGCTGGCTGCTGGGGTGCCTGTTGATGTTCCCTCCTCTGTGCTGCCACCTGATTTGTGCTGCTGCCGTGTCTTGATGCGTGCAGCTGAGGTGGAGGGTCTCTGGCCGTTGGTCTTGGCCCTCTTTGCAGGTGTGCTGGTAGGGGTGTCCTGTAGCTCGTCGTTTGGATCGGACCCTGTGGTGGAGTAAAGGAGGGCGAGGGTTAATGATGGGTCTGTGGGAATTGGAATGGCATTGTATCACATGCTCTGGGGTGGTACCTGAGGGTGATTTGGGTCGGGTCCTTGGAGGTGCTTTGATTTGTGTGTGGAGTGAGGGTGCAGTTGTTTGGCAGCCTGCAGTTAGGGTGTGCCTGCTGCACGTGTAGTGCGTGTATTAGGGGTTTTTAATTATTTATGTATTTATTGTGGGTTTTAACGTGCGCTATCAGGCCGATGTGTGTGGCCGTTCTCCTGGACATGTGTTTCTGTTGCACTATGTGGACGCATGGTACTTCACATGGATGGACTGTGTGGATTTGGCATTGTTTTATCTGGTACACCTACCTGAATCTTCGGATGTCTGCACTCCTTTCTCCATCCCTCCGACTCCCTCTATGCTCTCCATTCCGATGGTGGAGGCACAGATTTCTTCCCAGGGGGTCAACTTGATGGGTGATTCAGGACCTCCCCCGGTGGCTGTGGCAATGTTGCGGTTGGCAGAGAGTATGCTGCGGACGCGTATCCGCAGGTCGTCCCATCGCTTGCGGCATTGCTGTGGGGTGCGGGGTGCGGTCCCCACCGCACTTACCCGCTGTGCCACCAGAGCCCATATGGTCTTCTTGTTTGCAAGTGCCGTTCTGGTCATTTGCGTGGAGAAGACGACGGCAGCATTCTCCTGGAGGGTCTCTGTTAGCACGGTGAGTTCCTCGCGGGAGAAGTGGACCTGCCGCTTGCGGTCGCACGCTTTCTTCGCTACTTTTCCCATTTGTCTTGGTTTCGCTAGGGTGGGTGACGGGTTGGGGTGTGTTTCAGGGTAGTGATTTTAGTGGTTGTGTGGTTTTAGTGGTTTTATAGGTGTACGCCGGGATGTTTCCCGTTCCGGGCCCATGTTTTAACTTCCGTTTCCGTATATTTCCGGTCACCGTACTTTCCGGTAGGCGCACACTGCGGTGACCGCTAAGAGGGGTGGCGGTATTGCACCTAGGGCGCCGTACGGCGGCGGTGTGGGCCGTTTTGGGGTCATTTCCGCCATCGCGGACTTTGCACTTCCGCCGTGGCGTGGTGCTCGTGCCCGATGGGTCGGAATGGGCCGCACTTTGCTCCTTCGTGCAATGGCGGAAACGCTATTTACGCTGTGGCGCTCCGGTCAGTCGCTTTCCGCAAGGGTCGTAATGAGGGCCACTGTCATTTCTCTGTGAGTACATCATATAGGGCTTTTTCAATGGATACCTTGTTTCGAGAATTCTTCATACCATTATTGGCATTGTGCATGTTGAAATTTCCAGCTTCCAACATATATGAAAAATAGGGGCAGGACTTGTAGTAGAGGGATTTGGGTCCTCCTCTAAGCTCCCCCTCTGGTTGATTCATCAACTACTCTCCCATCATTCTTCACATCTAGACATCCTCGTCTGAAAAAGTGCTTCTTTGTACTGCATGTCTTTACTACTCCTTTCAGAGATCCTGCTGATTTTACATGTTCATCAACACTCCAGGTCATGTGTGGCTGCAGTAGATCCATCTTCCCACATACTTCTTGTGGTTTCTTGGATACAGGAACTTTGTTCCATCAAGTGCTAGAAGGCTTGTTTCTATAGGTTCCATGTCATTTCATCGCTGGATGTTTTTTCGCTGTTTTTTTTACTGTGAATTTTTTAATGAAAAAACCCATCAAATTTGTTTACAATTATTTTTGGGGGGAAGCTGCCCAAACCCCCATGCCCTTTATTTGTTTCTATTCCCAAACACCCACAACACATATATATATATAATTTTCTAAGCCCCCAAAAAATTTGATAAAAAATGAGTAAAAAACCCAGCGAAAAAATGTCCCGCGATGAAAGGATGTTTTACCGTTTCTATATACTTTGTGATTTCTTCATGTGTAAACTCTTTGGGTCCAAACCCTGACTCAACATTGATCATGATCTTCATTCCTACTGCTTTCTTAGCCATCTTCTTGCACCGTTTGATCATTATTCTGATCACACAGAATCCAAATATGATCATCAGCAACAATGCTCCGAGAAACTTGAAAGTATTCACCATCTATTGCAGAACCCATGAGAAGATAGATGCAAACCAGCTGTCATCTGCAATATCTTATACTTCATCTTCCATCTTGATATGCAAGTTCATTAGTAGCCTTATGGCCTCTGTCAAGGTCCCATTCTCGTCATAGTGAGAAGGTGTGAATGTGCAAATGATTCTTCAATTTTGGCTCAAACACCTCCATCCATTGCAGTGATCATGTCCAAAACATATCTATTCTGAAGAGTCATCATTTTTATGGCTCTCTCAATTCTTCTTTGATAGCATTGAATCCCTTTATGGTAGTGTTGACTGTCCGCAGGAGCTCCCAGCGAGTGATCTGTAATCTCTTTGCATTCGCCATTGTCTGGATCCCTGCTATGAAGATTGTCGCAAATACTGCCGAAGTCTGACTGAATAACCTATGTTCATATGGAATAGGATCGAAAGCTTCTATCGATTTAGCTGAAAAGTAGTTTGCCCTCTTTGTTCGATTGAGAAATTGAAGTGATCTCCTCTTTCTTAGATGAGCATCTGCTTTTGGAAACTCTCCAATGTTCAAGTCACTATTTGGAATCACCAATGCTGGAACATGAACGTTCACTATAGAACATAGCCCTCACCAGACCTTAGGCAGCATCATGTATGCTCTGGATCCACAGGGCCAGCAGTGGTCCATTATCACTATTGTTCCATCCTTCATTCCTTGTACATTGAAAATTCTACTGCACTGCTGATTCATTCCAACCTTTCTTGTTCCATTGTTTCTGAGCCACAGGGACGCATTCACTAGTGGTACTATCTGCAGTGGTCCTACTTTATCATTGATCCAGGTCAGCAATTTTGAAATCTTCGAACAATGATGTTTGCATTAGTTCTCTGCATGCCACACAATTGCTTCAGGTCATTCGTTTAGTGCTGGGGCATTGCATACAATCAGGCCTTCAGCCCATCCATTTCGAGTAAGCACTGTTCCCTTGTTTTGCAGCTGAACTCTCTCCTTACATCTTTGTATTTCTTCAGGGTCCATTCCTTGACAATTGAGCTTTTTGTTTATTTCCTATATGATTCCTGTTCCATTCATTACAGGCTGTTCATATCTTAGCGCATGATCTCTGGTTTGGGGTCTCTCTCTTGTCTATAGAGCTTGCACATAATCATCTTCTTCTGGACCTGTCTTCTCGGCCACCCATACCAAAGATGCTGCCCGACCCTGGAACTGACCTCTCGTATGGTAGAGTGCAAGGTGCGTCAGGCAGTGAGCTTTCTTGATTGCTACTTCTATAGCTATGAATATCTTGGAATTCCCCATGGCAAAAGGTATGAGAGCACAAACATAGCAACTCTCCTTAGAGGTTCTCTCTCCTACTTTTTCATGTGCTGATACCACATGTTATTCCCCAAATGTGCTGTACTGTCTAGATAATTATTGAATTCATAATCGTCTTCCCTTGTGCTTCTCCTGTGTCTCCCTCTCATCAAGAGGGTGCGTGCATAATGCTTATGAAGTATATCAATAAGGGTCCTTCCTACAGGGGGAATCACATGAACACTTGTCAGAGAAATGGGTGACCTTAAACATGTCACTGGTGTGGAAATAATCATAAATAGTTTTGGTCTTTCAGTAACAGACAATTCTACATAAGTCACTGGAGTGGGAAGAATCGTAGGGACTTCCACCTTGCTTGGACCAATAAAATAAACAGTGTGGATTAGCAAAATCAGAAAAACAATAATAAATGCTGAGTATGCATATATTATGAACCAATACATCAATTCCCACCATAGACGATTTTCCACACGTCGTTGATTATGCTCATTTTTCAAAACTGCACCATTCTTGACAGTCCTCTTGTGCCTGTATACTGCTTTAAGGATGGAAAAAATCGTTTTTTATCAGGCAACTCTGTTAAATTGTCAGGTAACTGCAGGATCTGTTTAACTATTGCCACAAGCAGCCTCCTGATTGCAGGGCCATTTTTAGGATTGTGCAGGAAAAAAGTTTTTATTAATACTGCACCAAACAAGAGCAGGATAAGCTCTAAGAACAAAAATGAAAACAGCGAGATGGAGTCTATGGACATTGACACTGGGTAGGACCATTGATTTATCTGAACAGAAACTCAGTGAGGAACGAGTCTGGAAACTGCTCACGTTTCCAGTCGTCAATTCAAACTCCATGTTTGGAATGTTAATACGGGAATACTTTCTAAAGTCAAATTCATAAAGATTCCTGTGACTCAAGAACTGAGTTTGCACTCCTGCTATAATATCTATAAAGAGTGTCTGGGATGAGCCACTGTCCAAATGCACATTTGCATTTATTTAATCAGCAACTTTAGCGTCCTTCTTCCTCGTCATCGATCGGGTCTGCACATGCTGAACTTCTTGTTCTTGTCTTGCTTCAGAATCGAAGGTTGGGGGTGTGTTGGTCTCACCAGCGTAAGTCTTTATGTTGTTCAAATGTATCCATGTGCGTCTCTATTGTACTTTTACTGTTGAGGGAGTAACGTTTTTCACAATAAACTGACCACTAAAGAATGGCTCGTGCCACTTCCTGGTGAAATTACACACTAGGACTGAATCTCCAATAGTCTAGGTTCCGGAAGTAGTTTTTGAATTCTGGTTGCTGAATGTTATTCATCTGTGTCCTGGGACCGACCCCCTTGCGTTTGAGTAAATCTGAAATGACAGAGATACTAGCGATCACACATGTCAAATAAGCACGTAACTCATTTCCTAACATTTCTGCAGTCTTCTGGGCATCACTTCTGCTGCTCGATGGAGGAGACAGAGGTGTTCTCATTTGCCTACCTGTCACCAGCTCGTGGGGTGTAAGGTGGTGATCCGACCCAGGCTGATTCCTCAATGCATATAATACAAGGGGCAGGCAATACAGCCATCCCTTCTTCAATGTCAATCTTAGTTGAGCAATTCTCTCTTTAAGGAGACTGTTGAGTCTCTCACATATTCCGTTCACTTGTGGGTGATAAGCCAAAGAAAATGTATGTTTTATATTTAATAATAGGGTAATCTGTTCCAATACTTCATTAACAAAATAGGGTCCATTATCGGATCTCAACACCTCACACACTCCCCATCTGGGAAAGACTTCTTGTACTAAAAGTTTTGCTGCACAAGTGGCATCAAGGTATGCACAAGGACCTGTTTTGATCCACCGTGAAAAGGGACACACCACCACTATCATATACCTGTATCCACTACATACTTGCAGCATATCAACATAATCAATATGTAAATGCTGGAAAGGACTGTTCGGTCAAGGAATCACTCCTCTGATTGTTCGCAGTGTATGCCCTGCAGTAAACTTTTGATATATACGATGCAATTTACTACATCAAATGCAACATGTTCTAACAGGTTCAGTATGAACCAGTCCTCTGCAATAGCTGCTGCAAGGCTTTCCCTAGTTACATGTGCAGGGTAGTGCAGCTGTTCAAGCGCTACACCTAACAAGGCTACAGAGGGGGGTAAAGATCACCCCCTTCGTTTCTACAAGTCTTGCTCTTCCTGCGGTGCACTACCTTGAACTTCCATCAACTGTGTTCTTGACAAATGTTTAAACCCCTCATTTACAATCATAATTGTGACTACTTTTTCTTTTACATCTCGAGTATCAAAACTTGAAATATCTGGAGAATATGCAACCCTTTGGCCTCCTCGTCCGCGGCTTTGTTCCCGCGAGAGATAAAGTCAGTTTGCTTAGTATGTGCTGCTAAATTAACTATTGTGATGGCTACTGGGAGTTGTAGTGCCTTAATAAGCTTGTCCAATAATGCTGCGTGTTGCACTAGAGTGCCATCCGCTCGGAGGTAGCCCCTCCTTTTCCAACACGCTAGCCCTGCATGTACATTTGACATCACATAGGTGGAGTCACTGTACACCGTCACTTCATGCTCTGCATGATTGTCGAGCATGACAATAAGCACCACTAATTCTGCTGCTTGTGCTGAAAAGTGAGACGGTAGTCTTGCACTTACTACAACCTCAAATTCCCCATTTGCTCTATGCCGCACCACTGCAGCACCTGAACTCCATTCTCCATCAGTTTGATCGATTTTCAAAAAACCCTCAATAAAGAGCATGCCCCTCCTGCTAACGCATTTTCCTTTACGCGCGGGATGTCATCATAGAATTCCTCATAGTTAGCGCAATCATGCATATGCTCACCCTCTGCCACAGGCTCGGCCACAAATGTGGCAGGGTTCACTATTTTACACCTGACTATTTTGATTGATGGATTCAATATAACTACCTCATATGCAGAAGGTCTCTGAGATGTACCCTTAGATTTTTCCAAAAATGGCAAACAAAGCATGCTCAACAAACAATATCATAGAACACCCATCACAATAATAGTAGACTTCTCTATTGTGAACATGGCTGCTGTCAGTGACTGTTCGCAAAGAAAGTGCCCTCTCATAACTGGATCTAAAATCCCACTGTGATATGCCTGGGGTTTATTCCCCAATGTAGTCCTCTGTGTAAGCACCGCTGTCATGACTGTCCTATTCGCATGTGAAAATAAAAATAACTCCTCGTCATAATTGGGAATTCCTAGAATTGGAGCTATACAAATTGCTTTCTTCAACTCTTCAAATCATTCCTCCATTTCCTCAGTCCATTCTTTTTTTCCTTATTCACTTGTGCTTTCTTCAGAGCCTGCAAAAGGGGTCTTCTGTACGAACTATAATCAAATACCCACGCTCTAACATAGTTGCATAATCTCAAAAACTGCTGCATTTGCTTTATCGTGTGCGGTTTTGCTGTTTTCAGAATCGCCTCAGCTCTTTCAGGTGTGACTCTCTTTCCCTTATGTGAAATCAACTGACCTATGTACAACACCTCTTCTTGACAATATTGCAACTTCTCTTTATCTACCTTATATGCCTTGTCTGCCAAGATAGTCATTAACTGAATCGAGTCTTGTCTGCACTCATCTTCTGTCGTAATACAAACCAAAATATCATCTACGTACTGTAGCACAACGCTTTTCAAATCAATATTGCCTAAGTCCATCTGCAGAACGATATTAAAGATCGATGGAGACTAACAGTACCATTGGGGCAAATGAGTGCTCTTCAGTTTAGTTTGGCGAAACGTAAATGATGTCAGGTCTTGAGAGTCCTTATGCAGTGGGATTGAGAAAAACTCATTTTTCAAGTCAATCACTGTGAAATATTATGCTTCTGCTGGGATACTACACAATATTGTCGCCAGAATCAGAACAAAAGGAAACTCTGCCTCTACAATCTGGTTAATCGGTCTCATATCTTGAATAAATCTCCATGACCCTCCCTTCAATTTCTTCACAGGGTACACCACAGTATTACACAGTGAATCTGACGTCACTAAGATACCTTGTTCCATTAGGGCTGAACTAGTCTTAAAAATGCCCTTAACTGCCTCTCGAGACATGGAGTACTGTCTTGCTCAAGATAAAAGTGCTCCTGGCTTCAGCTTAATCTTAACCTCCCCTAGCCCCTTCAATAGGCCTACATCATAGGGGCCTGTAGACCACAAAGAGTTTGGTACCTTTTCCAAGTCTTCATCAAAAAATGCTGGGTTCTGCCGCACTATCAGCATTTGCAGTGGGATCTCTCTTTTCTCTATTCTGACCCAATATGTAATACTCATCTTGAATATTACTTCACCATCTGATGGATCATCCTTAAACATATCCTCGTCAGTGACGTTAGTCAATCTATACCCTCCCCGAATGGCAATCACTGTTCTCCATGGCCTCTCCTCATCATCGTTTCCTTCGTGCATGGCCATTTCCCCTCATACTATAGCTGCATTTAACTCTAGGTCAATAGTCTGTCTCCCCTCTTTGTCAATAAGTATCTGTGGCCTGAACAAAAACTCATCAGGTATTCTCATAATCTTTCCTACTAAGCTGGGTAGCCATGTCAGCAAAACATGTACCCCATAACGAAAAACATCTGGCCACAGTGGCATTCCTCCCAGAGCCATTTTCCCTGTAAACGCAAATACAAATTTGCCCACATTCATATACTGTATCCCTGGAGTAGAACACACTATACCTTCATCATTAAAGGAAATCATCATTTTAAGCTTCATCATTAAATCTCGAACTAAAACATTAACCAGTGTCTGCCTCGAATACAATAATGGAAGCTCCAGAGAAACCTTGAGCGTTCAAGGCATTTCCCGACATTGGGTATTTTCCCTCTCGTATACATGAACGAGTAGCCCCATTGTCTACTAAAAAAGAAAAAGATTTGCCTCCTATCGTCACATCAACCCTTGGTTCCTCTTGGGGGTCTGGTGTCACAGATAGTGCTGAACACATTCAGTCGCCCTGTGAACTGTCCTATTGTGGGTGCTTGCATATCCCTGTACCTGTTAAAGGACTTCCTCCCACCACCGTGACACCCCCTATTCTAGGTGTCAATAGCTGTCCCGTGTTTGCATTCTGCTGTAATTGCATGGGTGCATGCTGCGTCTGCCCTTGAGGCGGGTTCAGTGGTGCTTCCTGTGGCTGTAATACTTGTTGCATTTGTGGCGCTTGTGCTTGATATACTGTCTGATCTTGGGTAGACCCGTCCATAGCCTGTCAGCTATATGCTGGAGGATAAGCTGTCCTCACTCTTGTGAATTGCCCATTCTGTACATACCCTTGGCTTCCACATGTGCATGCAATGTGCCCTGTCATCCCACATGCCCAACATACAGGAGGAGCTCCTCTGACTAGCCCCCTTGATTGAGTCCTCCTTGTACATTTTGATTATCATTCTGCATATTCTGAAAAAAGCTTTGATTATTCTGAAAACCACCCCTTCCTCTATAGCCAATTCCTCTGTTTCATGGCATAAACCCATTCCCTCCTTGATCCATTTGGCGATGATTGTTCGCCTGCAATGTGCCCACTGCATGCTGCATTCCCAATCCTTCTCCGCTTGTCAACCCTGCCCCTTCTATGGCATATTTTGACAATTTCTTCTGAACTAACTTGGCTTCCTCAAGTTTTCTAGCATCTTCCATCTTCTTATTTTTCTCTTGCAACAACTGACATTGATGCACTATGGTCAACTCTATTTCTGTCCATGGCTTCGCTTCCATTCCCACTAATTTCTTGAGCTGTCTCTATATCTGTTATGGCAATCCTTGACATTATAGAATACTGTCACTGTCTTCCCCCACGGTTCCCATTTTTCAAGAGTCCACCGTTTCTGAATACTTTGAATGTAAGCAGGTGGATCTTCATCTTCTTTCATCTTACGTGCCATAATTGCACCCATATCTAGCGTGTCAGGATACTGTACATTGAGTGCTCTCCAGACATCTGCTCTACAATTGTTAAATGGCACTCCATCGTGAGCTCTGATCTGTGCCATGACACTTGAATATCCTGCTCTCGTCCAAATGTCATCAGCCCTTTCCCCAAGAATGGCTGCTAGGAGACCCTTAATGTCTCCTATTGCTAGAGTATTTCCCCTGTCATCTTTTCTAGCTCATAAATCCATGTTCCTGCACCCGCCATTAAACTGGGATGTTTACACCTTAAATTATCCTTATCCATTTTTGGCCAAGGAATCTACTGTGGTCGGGCCCCTCCTTTCTCCAAGAAAGGGAGCTGTGTGAACCCAAATCCACAATCGGCTCCCATTGTCTGCCTATCCATAGTGGGGGCAATGGTTCCTGATCATCTTCTACCTGGTAATGACCTCAGCCTTCTCACATATGGTGGGGACTCTCCCTTCTCGCTATGCGATCATCCTTTAGGACAATCTGGATATGCTATAGGATCTGGTGTCCTATCTTTAGGCTGCTCTAGATCAAACCATCTTACTCTCTTGTCCATCTGCAAACATCCCTCAGGACCGCATACACTTCCTCCCTCCTCCCCACAGATGGTTTCTCTCTCTTCATCTGACATATCTAGTCCCCAGCTAGTATGGCTTTCGTCCCCTTCACTCTTATTTAAAGTCAGCCTGTCTAATGACAAGGCTCTTTGTTCGAGACTAACCGGATCTCTTTGCTCGCTTCGTGATTGGGAGACCATGGACTGTTCTCCGTTCCCTCGGCTTCTCAGTTTGCTGCTTTCCCTGATAGGCCTTACCGATCCAATTCCGATGCTCCCTATGTCAGAATTCACCTCCAGGGTTACCCTAGATGGCTCTGACATTGCTCTTTGTGATGGGTGGAACTCCTCTATACTTGCCCCATGATATTACTGGACTTGGTTCCATTAACTCTTTCTGAATGCAATCAATATCGCGCTCTCTTTGCCTCCTTTTTTCACTCCATTTCTTCATCTTATTCTCTTCGCTTTCTCACATCCCATCTAACCCTTCCCTCTTCTTGTCTTTTCTCCTCCCTTCTTTCGTTCGCCCTTCGCTCTTCTTCTTCCCTTCGTCTTTGCATCCTTTTATAGTTAATTTCTGTGCTTCCTCCTCTTCTCTCTTCCTTTCTTGCCTATCTCGTTCTTCAATTGCTCTCTGTCTGTTGTCATACTTCCTTTGCTCCTCCGCCCTTGCCTCTTTCTTTTGCTGTTCTGCCTGATACAACTGTTCTCATTTCTGCCTACTCTTTCTCTTAGGCTCATCCTCTTTCAGTCTTTTCTCTCATTCCCTTTCTTTTTTATTCTGTTCGTCTTGATCTTCCCTTTGCCTGACTTCCTCGATACCTTTCCCATCGAGCTTGAGTAATATTTGTCCACCCATCCATTCGTTCTGTACGAGCGTTAACTTGTCAACTTTCTCCTTTTCTCCTTTCCATATCTTAATCTCTCGTTCTATGTCTGTGGTTACATTCAGTCATTCACTTTACTCTTCCTTGTCCTGTAAGACCGTGAAGGTCTCCTCCTTTCTTCTAGTCTCTTCTGGACTATCGTTACTGCTATAAGAAGGCGGTTCATATATCGGGTTACTATACCCTGTCGCTGCTTAGTTACTTTAACGGGTACAATCCTACATCTTCTGTACTGCCATCATTCACTTCGGGCGAGGTAAGGGGAGCAGAAGGCTCAACACCTTCCTCCTTACACTGATTAAGCATCCAATCATCAGGCGGTGGATGCTCCTGCTCCTCCTGATACACCTTCCAGAACTCTAGAATAGCTAACCTTTTCTCCAATTTCTTCCCTGTGTACGCAGCGTGCAAGTATGGGGTCATGTGTTGCAGTACTGCTTTTGACAGCGATCCCCCTTGTGACCATGGCATGAACATTTTGTCTGCTGTGCCCTTTACCCTCTCCGCACTATACTGTTTGAGCTTAGGCATATGTTTGGCAGAGTTTTACACAAGTGAATCAGTGGAGGAATAACCCCCATTGTGACAAGTCTCAATTGACTGCCAATACTTACTGTTGATTACACAAATAAGTTTCAGAAAAACCAAAAATATGAGCGCGCTCCAAACTTCGCTGCTCATTTCTCAATTATCTCAGTCTACCTTTTCAGTCAGGACGGACAATGACTCAAAAATAGATAACTTTTTTATCTCTTCTTTAACCTCACAGCTTACTCTTGTCACTTTTTGACACCTCTTTTCAATTACAAAATACACAAACAGACAGACTAGTCAACTTTTCACATATCAACTATGGTACTCCTTTTCTCCTAGGCCCTAAAGTACTCCATTTGGAATTTGAGTCATTCCCTATCATAAACCTGTTTATGTGCCGCCTATTTACCCACTTGGGGTTTTGAAATGACTCCTTCTTGACCTGCCTTCTTGAGTCCTCTCAATGCCTGTGGAAACCAGGAGGGATTTAGTCAAACAGGGACCCGTCCCACCTATATCGATCTTCTTGCAAGATATCTATATCGGCCACTCTCCACAGGAAACATCGCAATCTTCCGGCTTGATGGCGGATGGTGTCTGATTATCCGAAACCACTAGAGATCTACTGGTTGATGGGTCTTTTCAGAACCATCATCCCTCTGCTACGACGTGAACCCGTAGGCCCTTTAAGCGAGGTAGCACTATGTGGGATGGATGGGGATGCAGAATTTACTCTTACAACAATAATAAGACCGACTCAGGAAGTTGGCAAATCTTTAGCTGTTTTATTAACAATGATATAAACAGGGTTTACAACGGACATCAATGGACGTTCACTCAAGTCTCTCAATGATTTACATGCAAAAACACAGTTATATAGTAAAAACTCTTCATCATTAACGTCATAGTACGTGGCAAAATAAGAAAACCTAAGTTGGATTGTGGTTGGTCTATGGGGAACATCTAGGTATACTTTCTATGGGGATAGTATTGTGATTGGATCTGTAAGGTTAGGTGGACAACTATGCCCACCCCTAGTGCAAGTCATCTTCACTGTCATGAAAACACAACGTTTCATTGGCTTTCAAACTATATGGCTCTTTGCTATGTGGCCCTCTATGATTGGTTGGCACGATTTTACCCTTCTGGAATATATCACTCACTAGCAGCATGCAAGCTGGTACCCCAGGTGCTTGTGGGTTAGACTTGAGCATGTCTCCCCCACCAATTAGCCCATCATCCATCATCACTCCTGCTGTCTGCCATTCAAATTTGTCTTTAAACTCTGCCTTGCAAAGTATCACTGCGCCTGAAAATAGAGGGGAGTGTGAGCATGGTCTTATCTTCAGTCTCGATGTAGCTTGCCCAAAGTCTATTTTCATCTAGACCATATGACAGGAGACCTTGTTTGAACTTTTTCTTTCTCATTTAACACTATTAAATGAATAAAACCTGGCACTCTCAGTGTTTTTCCATTACACCTCAACAGGAGCTTGCCTTGCTTCTCACGTTCATTGTATCTTCTCGAATAGATAACTAGTTTCTTGGCTGCCCCAATTATTGACACTGGGCCAAACAACCTTTCTCGATTCTTCCCTCATTGTCAGCTTTTTTCTTCTACTGCACCATACTTTCAGCCCTTCTGTTCATGGAGTCTTGGTTTGCTAAAACACGACGTGGAACATCCAGATTCTATACATATATATATATATATTGGTGGCAGCGCCTGCAGTCTATTCACTACGTATAGTCAGCCTTCATGATTCTTAGTCTACTTGCGTCTCAGCATCTGTACACTTAGAAAGTGATTTTGTATTTTCTTCAGTGCTTTTAACACGTAGTATCTTCATTCCGCACATGAAATGTTACTTAATTCTTTACTTCTTTATGAGACTCAATAAGGTATATATACTCTCTTCCTTGACATCTCTTTTTGGTGCATCACTTCTGCTTCATGTGACTTCACCAGTCTCTTGCCTTCACAACTTCACACTTCTTCAGGAACCTCCTTTAAGAGACCATCATCTCTCCGTGGGTACATCATATAGGGTTTTCTCAATGGATACCTAGTTTCAAGAATTCTTTGCAGGATAGGTACCATTATTTACGTTGTGCATGTCGTAATTTCCAGCTTCCAACATATAGGTAAAATAGGGGCGGGACTTCTGGTAGATGCATTTGGCTCCTCCTCTACAGGAGGGATAGAGAAAGGCAATTAGTGATACTGCACACAGATTTACACCACAAAAATGTACTTATGTGTGTGACAACAGAGACTAGCGGTGTATGGCGGGTGGCGGAGTATGAGAAACAACTGGGATGAACAGAGCACTCATACATTAGGAATTGGAGAGACTGTGTCTCAATGAAATCAATGTACTTCATTATGTCGCAATAATGGAGATATGGGTTGCTCATTGTGAATGTAAAGGTTTGGGGATAAGGTACTGAATGGGAAAAGTGAGTTGGAGGTTTACTATAACAGGAAGAAGAGTTCTTATGCAGGACTCAGTGGGTTTATACTCTTACATGTAATATAAACAGCACTAATGGACATACAAGAACATCTGCAGGGGGCCAAAGGCTCAGAAGAATCAATGGGCTTTGACCATCTTGATCAATTGAACATAGTTCAGATCATTAATACACGACATGGCCTTGAAATACCTTACGTTATTGTTTTTAATCAGTTAAACCTGCGCAGAATCTTGCGGATCCCCACTAAAACCCTGCGTAGAGTCTCCTCCCAGGTGGCCAGGAGAGGGCAGATTCTTCCTGATCCCAATCCTTGGGGTGGTCTACTCTGGGAGAATTGCCTGGGTGGAGACCAGGCCCAGGGAGGTGGGGAAACTGCACAGCGTGAGACACAGTATTGTTCATTGAAGAGAAATACAGTTGATCCAGACTTAGAGGAGGAATTGTCTTATTGCCATTTTGGGACATCTCGATCTTCTACTGAGGGTGAAAAGTTAAAATCGGAAGGAGTTACTCTACTTTGTGTTGACCCCAAGGAAACAATCTTTTATACCCCTAAGTTCCCATGTCCCCCACAATATTAAAGGTTTTCCAACAGGAAGAGTGAACATTCGTCCTTTCCTAACTTTTCTGTTTCTAAATGGGCTAAATCTTATAATTCTTCTCTTCATAATATCATGGGGAGAAAATCCATCTTAAAAACTTTTAAAGAATTAGAGAAATCGAATTGCCCCAAAATATACCACAAGTCCCAGAATCCCCCAGGTATTGTGAAGAAGAAGAGGGCTGAAAAGGCTTACGGGAGTCCAAGTCAGGCAGGCAAGCCTAATGGCTCTTGGCTAGGTCAGGCAATTAGGCCTAAAGGCCTGTGCCTGAAACCAATTAGCCCACCTGAGGGGCATAAAACACTGCAGCAAGGAGTAGCTGCAGAAAGAAGCTGGGGCAGGAGCTGGAATGTCGGCAGTAGCAGAAGCAGAAGAAGCGGAGCACGAAGCTTGCAGATCACAAGGAAGTGTGACCACAAAAGGGACGCCAGAGCAGAGGAAGGGCAGATTTCACCTGCAGGCTCTGAGTTTGTCCTGTGATCACAACCCCTGTTTGGCTGTGGCAGCACTGGGAGGGACTGGAAGCAACAGGCACTCTTTCCAGCTGAAGTTGTGCATTCTCCGAAGGCCAATATGTAAAAGCAAGCCAAGGCAAACTGGAGAGTGGGAGGCTCTCCCTTGATAAGGCCAGATCGGAGACACTGTGCAGCAGAGGGGTGAGGATCCCAAGAGTGCTCGTAGCAGTAGAAAGAGAAGAAATCAAGCTAGGAAGCAGCAGCAGTCCACAACCATTGTAATTGGGAGTCGGAAAAGGAAGCTCTCTATTCCTGTATAGCAGAACTTCCTTGCCAGTAACTGTAGTCAGCTTTAATTGCACTTGCGCATACATCTAAGCTAGTATAAGTTAACCGTATAAGTGGGGAGTCTTTATGGGGAGGGAAATGATGTAACACACGCTTATATAAAATGCTTGCGCATAGTCAAAGTCTTTCCTTTCCCTAACCTCAGAATTACATGGTTTCTGAGTGGTCACGTGGCTCCTGGTAAACACGGAAAAAGTTGACGGTAGTTCAATTGAAGTAGAATTGACTTTTCTGAAGTTTTGTAGGCACTGTTTGACGAAACCTTGTGAGAGACAATGTTTCCCCATACCTTGTAGGCTGAATGCTGGCCGAAGGTTGGGAATGTGTCTCCCTTTGTAGTGGCAGTTTATGAGTGAAACGAAATTGAGTGTGCTTGAGTTCACTTTCAGTGAGAAGTCCACATTTTGCAACATAGTAAAGACTGAAGCAACAGCCGTAAAATTGGTTGAAGCTAAAGCCAGAAAAAGTACTACCCCAGCCAATAGAGTGAATCCTGCACAATAAAGAACTATACACCAGTGTTCTGAAGTTTTTGAAGTTATTGTTACCCAAGAGTCCTCTAAATTAAATGTGACAAGATCATCCAAAGCTGGAAGAGTGGAACAACTGCTTTGGGGCAACCATTCGAGGAAAGGCATATATGAATCTGGGCAAGGGAGTTGGGTACTTGTTAAAAGACGCTGTTTTTAAATATGCATGGCTGAGACTATTTGAAACCAGAAGAAGTGATCTAAGAGCTAGAAGCAGATTTATAGTAGATGCAAGACAGGCAAAGAGGTTTCCCTTTCCTGTCATCCAAGACACAAAAGTGTCTTGCCAACCTGTAGAGATAGAGGAGGTCTTGTGACATTTTCCTAATATTGAAGTTGCCGTTGTTACAGCGAACATATCTAAATCAGAAGTTGTAGTAGCAGCAGTAGAACTGTGATCGTCAATATTCTTGTCAGAAATGTACTTGCTCGAAGAAGTAGAAGCTGAAGCAAACTGTGAGCAAGGGAGCCTGCTCTCACAGTTGTAGGTAGAAGTGGTACTTTTGTCTTCAACGTTACCTGTTCTTTCCTGGAGGTCATCCAGTAAACTCAATTGGTGCTATTATTTTCTTTGTAGAACTGTAAAAGAAGTATCTTTTCATCAAGCAAAGGAGAGACTTTTGAAAGTGGATTTTAATTTCTGTGAATTTTACTTTTTGTGGAACTTTTTCAAGACTTTGGTTAAGGCTTTCTGTTCCTTGGAGGAAAGTAACTTCGAGACATTCCTGGGGGAGCAGGATCTGTCCAGGATCACTAGAAGTCGTTGAAGATACTGGGTGTTTGTTAACCTTTTATTTCTGTTGTTTTCTTGTTGCTTTGAATATTTATGTTGTTTTCATGTTGCTTTGAATGTTTATGTTGTTTAGTGTGAGGGTTAGTTTTGTGAATGCTAAGAGGTTTTCCCCTGAGTCTTAGCATAGATAGGGACTCCCCTCTTAGCGTAGGTTTAGTTAGGGTTTCTTTGATGTGTTTGTGTACAGTAAAATGGCAGATCCTGAGAAAACTAAACAAAGTCATGAGCCTAACATTACTGACCCCTCACAGACCTAAAAAAGTAGAGTTAAAACGGAGCTAATCGGGCATAGAGACACATGCTTCACTCAACCAACCTATATCCTTCCATACCTAATCTGTACATTTCTCAGAATCTGTTTCATGGCTGGAATGTAGAAAAACTCCCCTATCATGATTTGTCCTGTCCACCAATTGTTTCCAATTTAGCGAGACGGTGCAACTTGCACAAATTTTGGCTGTGGAGTTTTACCTTGTTCAGTGGCTAAAGTGACTCTTCGCTGTCGTATATGTCCTCTTCCACGTCCTTCTATTGTACAGCCTGTGTTTAAGTAATTGTTATTAACAGAAACTTTACTTGAAAAATCTTCTGTGTTGTTCCAATCAACAAGGTACCTCTAACAAGTATAGGATTACCTGTGAACCCCCCCCTCCTAGAAATTATTCATCAATAGCAATTTATAATAATCTCCTGAGCATTCTTTAAATAAAGGGTTATGCTCACAATCAAGACCAGGGCTTTTTAGTTTGTTTCCCAACCCTTCCTTTTATCATCATGGGCAGTTAGAATTCACATTAGGTGTAGCCTAAAAAATATAGATGCCAAACATTGACTTCTAGCGATCTTTGTGAATGGAGTAATGTAGAAGCAACTTGGCAGTCTTCCAGTTATCCAGTAATACCCTTGGGGTCCGGTGCTTCCGTCAACTAGCTACTAGCATTGAAGGCAATTATCTAGACCTCCCAATGGAAGTTTTATGCAGTGAAAGTACCCCTCATTTACCACCACCTTCCAAGTAGTAGTAATGCTTTCCAGGTAACTGGGATCAATGACAAAACCTTCAAACATACAACAAAGGAGCATGCAAACCCCCATGGAGGAAATGTCAATCAAGGACATGCATATTGTGGTCAATCTGATGATGTCATTACTACTTTCCCAGGGGTGACCTCTCCTCATGTGGCCAGGGGATGGCGGTCACCACCTGATCCTGACCCTGGGGGTGGCTGTACGAAGGAGGATCACATGGGGGAAGTTGACCCTCGGGAAGGGGGACAGAAATCATTGGGTGGGACTCTGTACCTCCCCTTTCCTTTTTGGGATGTCCCATCCATCTCGCATGCCTTAATGGCCTAATGTAACAGTCCCCTGTAACAACCCACAAGACTTGCTAATGGCATCCTTCAAGATCTTGTAATCAGTAGAGTGAAAAGAACTGATTTTCAAACCTGTGTACATGAAGCCTTTGAAAATAGTGGGATGAGGAAGAGGAATGGAGTTAATGAGGATCAAGAGAGCATGGAAGCCAATGCCGCACTTTAGTCATTGGAAGAAAGCATACATTTTCAGGGAGCAGGTGGCCCCTGTCAGCTGTAGAGAAGGTTTGGAGAAGTGTTTTCCCCCGAACGCCGACTGGAAGGTCGGTCCATGGTGTGTAGTCCAAGGAAGAAGGCGAAAGAAGGGAGAAGACGGTGTCCAGACCAGGGATGTGTCCCAGAGGGCTCTGGGGTAGTAGTGTGAAGACGAGAAGCCAATGCAGGGGCTTCCCACTGGCATGGAGAGCCGGTGGCAAAACAACACTTTGTTGATGCTGGTGAGCACTGCCAAGGGGATGCGAAACAAACAAAATCCGAAAGCGACAAGAAACGAACAAACAAGCTTTGCATCGGTTTGGAGAACTGGGGTGCTGCAGGAGCACCATACTGCTGCTGGGGAAAGCTGCCGGGGCACTGCGCAAGCCAGAAAAAGACCCGAAGGAGAGCAGGTGAAGCAGAACATGAAACACAATAACGGCAAGCCCACATGGAGGGTTGGGACAACAGGGAACTGTTATAAGAAACCAGAGAAGTTGATTTTTGCTATGGAGAGTGGGGAGTTAGATATCCCCTTCCTGCCTCCTCAGTGAGCTTCACAGTGCCAGTAGTTGAACCGGGAAACAAAGTAAAGTAAATATAACAATAGAGCAGATTGTAAGAAGGTGGAAGAAATCAAGTGAAGACACCTACGTCTTGGGTCTTGTGCATAGTGTGTTGTTTAAAATTCCTGGCAGGAGTGTATACCAGGTGAAGAGAGGGTCTGGAATTCACGCCCCTATAGAGTTGTGTGAAAACCCTGGCAAAAGAATATCCAAGCAAAGTCAAGTGTGTAAAAGTGAACTGCATTAAATGTGAGTAAAGAACCTGACAGGAGAGTATACCAGGTGTATTCAAGTGTGTAAATAGAACAGCATATTTGAGTAAAGAACTTGGCAAGAGAGTATACCAGGTGTCTTGCGAGTCTGGCACTCGCGATCAAGTTGTGTTGTTCTTTTTGAAAGGAGAATCCTTAAGAAGATCCATGCCTTTGGGATCTGAGTAACTCTGAATGTCATAAAAAAGCTTGGGGAAGGGAGTCATTCCTCCTGGAGTGAATTGTGACAACAAGAGGATGAAGTTGTCCTTTGGGGCTACTAATAAGTTCTTTCGTTGAACTTTTGTTTTGCTGTGGAGAAACTTGGGGAAGGGAGCCATTCCCTGGAACTGTGAACAATATCTACTTTGATTGGAGTTATACCTTTTTGTTGAACTTGAACATGTGCATACTTTTAAGGCCAAAGACATATCCTTCACTATGAGAGTTAGGTTCTAGAATGTGAGGGCTAGGATAGGGTTAGAACACAGGACATGTTTGCTTTGGACATCTTGACACAGGGCAGACCCTTATGTTTTGATTGACATACCGCCTACAATAGGGAGAGTGAGGCTTTTTCCAACCCTTTTGTTATTTAAATAAATGTTTGTAGCAAGCATGAGTCTCCTGTGTCCGTGTCTCATTCCTGGTTCCTCACATATGATTTGAGGAGTGGAATACTGACTCAGCTGATACAAACTGGGGAACCCATCAGAATCCTATAGATGAATCTTCTTGAGTAGTTCCTCCTATAATCCTGATAGTTAAATAAGTGTAGGGAGAGGAGTTTATAATTTAAGTGGCCGCAAATGAAACACTTTTCAAGATCAAACAAATACTAGTAAATAAATGTCATCTCGCCATTTTGTGTCAGCGGCTTCTCTTACAAGGGCACCCTCTATCCAATGCTTTCAGGTTATCAGTTTAGTACCATAGTTCCCGGACCGGCAAACTTATAATGAGGTTCAATGGCTTGTTAAATTAGCCATCTCTTACAAATTACACACACTTTAAAGGCTCTGTCAACACAAAGGGCAGGGGGCACAGGGTGTGTGTCTCCAGAGCATCTCGGAGGCTGCATTCACAATATGCACACTTGCTTGTAACAAAGGAATTGTTTGTAACAAAGGAATGCTTAACCTTTCCTCTGGCGGCTCAGAGGCAGCATTCTGGGTGGGCCCCTGCCCGTGACCAACCCCCTCACCCTCCCGCCCCCAAAGTGCTGTTTAAAGGTGCTCCCCAGGCAGTCCCCCACTTCGCCTGCCCCAGGAAACGGCTATTATCCTTCACTACAAGAGTTAGTTTCTAGAATGCGGGGGCTAGGATAGGGTTTCACTTTTTCCAACCCTTTTATTATTGACATTAACGTTTGTAGCAACCATTAGTCCTCTCATTAAGTGTCTCATTCCTGGTTCCTCACAGTATGCTGGAAATGCATTTGGCCTTCTAAGGAGCCAAGCTGGCTCAGCTTGTCCAACAGAGAAGGCAAGTAGCACAGAGGGAATGGGAGAACAAGGGCAAACATAACGAGGTGACAGCCTGCTCCATGGGCCCAGTGACATGTCTATTCTACTGTGCATTCCTATTTGCTGAACATTTTTATATATGCCTCTTAAAGATGTGCAAAATTAAATCAACAAAAAATAACAGAAGGGGAGAAAAAGTCACAAACACAGAAAATAATTCCGCCGAAATGCATGCTACCGGTGAAAAGATTTGGAACTCAAGGTCCCTGCAGACCACCAGATCATTACTCGTTTCTTCCTAGAGGGAGCCGCCATCTTGTCAACGCTGACAGCTTGATCAACATCAGCCCTGCAGTTAGTTACCGGAAGTGTTAGCAGGGCTCCGTTCCTGAGGTACCGGCAACTTCCAGAACTCAGTTCCCGTGCTCAATAGCACAGACCATATTCTCTATTGGACTGGGAAAGGGTGCAGGTGTGTGGGCCGATGGGCGCTCATTGCCTAAATTCTCAGGCGCTGCCTGTTTCAAATCTGCTGCGGCAGCACCTGCGACGAAGGGCAAATGTGTGCCTTATTACGTGGCCGCCATTTGACCCCCCCTCATCAGTGAACGAGCACTGCACTGATGATGCTGCCGGCCAGCTGTGCACAAAGCTTCAACACCAATCGCCATGCACGGCCTCCTGCAGCCCACACCTGCAGTTGGGGATGAACAGACATGCATTTCATCACATGTCACTTCAGATCATGCCACTTGTACTTTCTGGGATGTCCTTAGTGCAGGGTCTACGCACTGATTTTCTGCATGACGCATTTTCAAATATTGGCACTTTGGTTCATTTTAGTGGTGGCCATTACCTTCCCAAAATGCCTTACCTCATTATGCACTCCTAATGGAGTAACTTTGCTGAAAATGTTAGGGGGTGGGAGGCATGCCATCTAAATTAAATGGTAGCCACGCCAAATCAGTTGGACAAAATGGTGTGCCACAAAAGATGGCGCGGTCAAACACTCTTCCCCCCTCTAAAATGACACCCATGTGAACTCCTCAGCTAGGACAGTGAGTTCTTGGTGTGTGAGGTTCAATGAGCGCTGTTGCCCGCCCTTCACTGGGCCCTGTCAGTCATCCTCTGTCGCAACTGTGCACGTGTGGTGTGTCTTGAGGCAAGATTACAGTGCATTGTGCAGTAGAGCTTAAAATTGGCTACCACAGCTATTCAAATATGCACAATGAATATTGCCTGCGATCATCAGCTAACACAGCAAATAGGGCAGGAAATGATTAACACGTGTTTCCTTTTACGCATGTGATAAATACCACATGCGATCACCTCTAAATCGGTGGGCGACCCCGTATATAACTGACTCAATTAACTATTTACTCCGTGCAGTGATTTACAGGTTTTATTAAAACGCAACCTGCAATGAGGGTCTTAATGTTCCCATATATGATGTAGCCGAAGTAATAAGTGCCCTTGATCAATGTAATGATGTCATTGTAGTGGAGATAATCAAATCAAATAGACAGAAAAGCACTGCATGTCGACTCCTATTTTTTGGGTCATATGTTTCTGCCTATGACCCAGACTGAATCAGAGTCATTCCTCAGGTCTATTTTTAGTTTCGTGTATCTTATTTACAACACGCTTGGGAATGTGTGTGATTCAAATAATATGATGTGTACCTCGCACAGTGTTCATTTATTTTCTGAAAAGAAACAGCACTAGATGAATTTAGGTTTGATCTAATTTTTCAAGAAGCAGGCGAAACCTCCCGGCATGTGACTATCTGGCCTGGAAATCTGACGAAGGGCTGAGCAACCCAACAATACCTGGAGTCAGGCAAGCCAGGTTCCAGTCTTTTCAAGGGACGTCCATGCCTTTACACTGTGTAGTGCCTTTTAAGCACTGATATTTCAACACACGCACACACATACACACAATACACACACACACTTGGGTTGAAGTCATCTTCAGACAGTCTTTTTTTAGCAGAGATGCAAGATAGAATAAACCATTGCTGTATTTTACTATTAGAGTGTATAGCAGACAACAGACACCATTGTGTTGTGCTTGGGGCTTGTGTATATGTTATGCAATGTTATTAGTCTTTAATACTTCACACATTATCACCATAGTGGCCTTAATGTGCTCAGCCTTTCTGTATGCTATTAATGCTTGCAAAGAACTGGGACTGAAATATTAACTCACATAGCCATCATTTTCACACTCAGTCTCTCTGCAACTTTAATTACCATCCGGGACGGGGGAGTCAGTCAATCAGTTTGCTTGAATAACGTGCTTTCCGAGCAACCTGAAGGCTGCGCTCCCACCCGGCCATCTTCACCCTACTCTTCCCTCCGGTCTCCGGGCCCTTCCTTCCCACACCCTTACCTCACTTACCTGATTCCTTCAGCGGCATGCGTCCCCATCCGTCCGCCATGGAAATGACAGAGGGGCCCGCCTTCCATCTCCACGGCGGACATCTTTGGTAAGTATTTTGTTTGAATGAAAGGGATACTGTGAGCGCGTCCTGTTTATTCAAACAAAATGACATTACCTGGGCTGTGTCTCAGCTTATTCATGGCCTTTATAGTCACAACTCGACTCCAAAAAGTCAGCAGCAGAATATCTGAGATGAAATCTCCCCTACAATGCCCCCCATACTGTAATTCAGAGCCCGTAGACAACCAAGGTAGATTTTTTGTTAGTTTTGTTTTTTGTTTTGTTTAATTTTCTCATCTAAAAATAGTAAACCTCATTTAGAACTGGCCATCAAAACGAACTGAGATACTGGATGATTGAAATGTGTGCATAGTAAAAGAGAAAAAACAGAGATATACAATGGTGACCATTACGGGGAGGAGCTAAAAAGGGGGGCAGAAGTGATCACCTAGAGTATATAATGGACTACTATCAAACATGGGTGCTGTGCTCAATCCACTCGACCAGCTCCATGCTTTTGCTTCATATAGCCATACACGACCGTGTTATGTGTGATGGGTCAGTGACTTTGTTGTCTCAGAGTTCACTGTCCCTGTTGTGATGCCTTTATGGCATACTGTTGTAATACTGACTGGGGCATCCAGTCGATAGGGAATCCTGGCTTTACCTGCTGCCAAGTCCCCATTATTGCATTGAGGTCCAGTGCCATCTTGCCTCTTGTCTCTTGCAAGCTGTGGATTTGCATCTTTTCAGTTGAAGATTTCTGTCTACCCGGAATGCAAAGCCAATTGCCCTGATTACTAAGGTGCTGGGCTGACAGCAGTTTATGCATTGAATCTTGTGAGTAGACCCTGTATTCATTGGAATGGAGCCCTCGGTTTATATGTGTATGAAACAACATTTACAATACAAAAACTGTTTTGCATGACTGTTTTTATTATGTTATTGTGTCTTTGGTATACATCATACCTTACACAAAATAAAACAAATACAATTATATCAATACATTAAAATACAAAGATAAGATCTATAGATAGAACACATCAAACACATCCAAAATACAATTAATAATTTACACTATGTAGAATGGGCTTTGTCCCGTACTGGTGTGAATGGAGTTGTTATATGCATATTCTGCTAACCAAAGTATGTCCTTCCAGGTATCCTCAGTTTGTTGCAGCATACACCTTATGTATTGCTAGAGGGTCTGGTTAGTCCGCTCGGTTTGGCCGTCGGTTTGGGGGTAATGGCTTGTAGATGACCGAGGTCGATTTTGGCAATTTTACAACACATTTTCCAGAATGCAAAGACAAACTGAGTTCCTCGGAATGATATCAATATTGATGGGAACCCGTGTAGCCGGACAATCTGTTCCAAAAACACAGTAGCCTGAGTAGAAGCAGCTGGGAGACCTTTCAGGGGAATAAAGTGGGCCATTTTGGAAAACAGATCTACGACGACTAAGATGGTATTCTATCCATTACAGGAGGGAAGGTCTGCAATAAAATCCATTGTTAGCGTATGCTAAGGTGCTGGGGGTACTTCTAAAGGATGTAGCAGACCTGCAGGATTTTGTTTTTGGGACTTACGTTGTGCACATGTGCCACAGGTTGCGATGAACTGGACAATGTCCTTTCACCAAGTTGGCCACCAGTAATTTTTCTTTATTTTAGCTTGGGTTTTGGCTATTCCCGGATGCCCTTCTACTAATGAATCGTGATAGTTTGTGATGATTTGATTCTGTAATTTCTTATCCGGGATGTACAATCGTCCTTGGTAGTATGGTAGGTTGTCCACGATCGTATACCGGTCTCCCTTACCTAGCCATTCCTGTTGGGTGGGGGACTCATCAAGTGTTGCAGGTCAGATTTTAAGTTGTCTAGAGTGGTGATTGCGGCAATCATGCCTTGGATTCGTCCTTCAGGGATGATGGCTACGGGGTCTGGTGTAGTGAATGCCTCTTCGCCCTCGATCATGGAAGACAGGGCGTCTGATTTTCCATTGCGTACTCCGGGTGTATAGGTGATGATGAAGTCGTATTCCACAAAGGAGAGAGCCCAGCGAAGTTGGCGTGATGATTGCACTTTAGCAGTCTTCAGATATTGTAGATTACGATGATCCGTGATGACAGTGACTGTATGTCTAGGTCCAAGAAGATGATGTCTCCAGGCTTTGAAAGCTGCCTTAATTGCTAGCAGTTCTTTATCAGTGATTGCATAATTCAATTCAGGGGCTGAAAACTTGCGAGACCAGAATGCCACGGGATGCAACTGACCTGTTTTCGGGGACTCAGTGTGACAGGACTGCTGCCATTGCTATGTTGGAAGCATCATTGAATTGGTGCTGTGGTAAATGCTTGTTCTAGCTCCTGGAAGGCTTTCTCTGCCTCTGCGGACCAATTAAATTGTTTATTTTTCCATAGTAAAGAGGTGATTGCGTGGACTATCTGGGAGAACCCGGATAAAAGTTGGCAACCCGAGTACAGTCTGTACTCCCTTTATGGATGTCGGTGAGGGACAGTTAAGGATAGCGTCTACCTTGCGCGTGTCCATGCGTACGCTGCGTGGTGTGAGAATAAAGCTGTGGAATTCTACCTCTGTCACATGAAAGATGCATTTCTCCAATTTGGCATATAGCCGGTGTTGCCGCAGTTTCTCCAAAACTGCCCGGACATGGTTGACGTGGTCCTCCTTGGTGGTCGTATAGATAAGAATGTCATCAATATAGACAATAGCACAGACGTCCAACAGTTCGCGGAGCACGTCATTCATGAAAAATTGGAACACCGCCGGGGCATTACATAGTCCAAAGGGCATAACCTAATATTCATAAAGGCCATATTTTGTGCGAAAGGCCGTCTTCCACTCGTCTCCTTTTTTGACTCTTACTAGATGGTAGGCCCCTCGTAAGTCTAGTTTTGTATATATCTGAGCGTTTTTGACTTGATCCAAGAGCTCGGGGATAAGCGGTAATGGGTACTAGTTTTTTACTGTGATCTGGTTAAGCACTCTGTAGTCAATGCAAGTTCTCAGGTCTCCCTCCTTTTTAGGCTCAAAAAAGAGGGGCGAGGATGCAGGGGCTTGAACGGATGAATGAAGCCATTTGCCAGATACTGATCGAGGTAGGTTTTTAGATTCTGGTTTTCCTGTTCTGTTAGGGTGTAAATCTGGCTGCAGGGAACTTGAGCTCCAGGTACCAGATCAATTTGGCAGTCATACGGTCTGTGCAGAGGTAGGGTGTTTGCTTGCTCTTTTTGAAAGACATCTTCGTAATCCAGGTATTCAGGTGGTATGAACTGGTGAGGCCCAGGATGGTTTCTTTCTCCAACGAACCTGGGTTGGTAAGACCTTTTAATGAGAATCCCTTGCTATAACAGGTGTCGGCACAGTCTTGGGGAAAGGTCAGAACTCGCTTACACCAGTCAATCCTGGGATTGTGGGTCTTCAGCCAGGGCATCCCCAATATCATCTGGAACTGAGGAGCGCCAATGAGATCGAAGGTGATGTCCTCTTGGTGACCGTCCTGACACAGAAGCGTGACCTTCTCGTGTAATACATCACTGGGCCAGATGATAGCTGAGATCCATCAACTGCTGTGACGTTTTCTGAAACCTGCTTCTGTCGGAGAGGAAGACCTATCCGGGGAGCCAGATCTTGGTCCATGTAATTTCCCACAGCCCCACTGTCAACTTATGCCTCCAAGGCATGTATTTTCCACGGTTGCTTGTGGTTTACCAGGAGCACAGGGATGACTAGATGTGAGGTCTGCAGAGGTTCCTTTTCACCGCTCGACAAGTGGACCACTACGATTGCTGGGCGTTGGAGTATCCCCGAGTCCTGTTCGTCTTCTTCACCCTTGTCGGCTGCTCCAACTACTTTCCTGGGTGGTTTCACTGGGCATTCTCCGAGATAGTAACCTGCCTTACCACAGTACAAAAAAAGCTGCTGCTGTCTCCTTTTTCCCTTTCTGCCTTGGTGAGTGGGCTCCGCAAGCCTCCGATTTGCATTGGCTCGGACTGATCGTGTGATTTGGTTTGATTCTCACAGGGTCGCACGTAGACCAACCGCCCCTCGGCCTTGGCCCGATCCATTTTACGATCCTGCAATCTGTGATCGAGCTGCACTGTCAGGTCAATGTATTCAGCACATCTTTACGGGGGATTTACTACTTGGGCTAATACGTCCTTAAATTCCCCTTGCAAGCCTCGGTAAAAGAGCATAGTTCTTTTCTCCTCTGGCCAGTTAGTTTGTGCTATCAGACGATTGAAGGACGTGATATATGTTAGTAAGTCTTGATTACCCTGCCTTAGTGATAACAGTTCATTGTCCAGAGCCCGCACTTGAGTATGCCGTACAAATAGTTTCTCCATTTCAGCCTGGTGCCAAAGGCGCCAGGACTGAGTCCAGCCAGGATCCCTGTGTTTATGGGTCCCAAAGGGACATAAGTGAGTCAAATGACCCATTGCCCCCATCACTAGATGGTGTGGTTGTTGTGTTCTGGGGCTTTTGGCCATGACAGCCATCTTCATTGCTCATCATTTCACATCTTCAACTCTCCTTGGGTGGCTCCAGTTGACCATTTTGACAGGGGCAAGTGGTTACAAAGAGGACATCTGATGGGCTACATATTTGTGATGTGTTTGTAGCAGTAGGGGATTGAGCCCATATCCAATGTAATAGTTCCCTTGGTGAAATGGCAGACTGGGCCTGCCTCCACAAGGGGTGCATCCAGACACTGAAAGTAGGCACCATGAAGTTGTTTTTGTCCTGTGTGAAAGCAAAGAGTGGTCTGTTTTAAAGTTAGCTGGGACAAATCCAGAGCCTACAAATGGCAGAGTATGTTATTCTCATGTGTATTCAGTAACCTATACTTGGCAGACCTGGGCCTGGCCCTTACTGGCCAATCTCTGGCGAGCCCAAAAATTGGAAATACATCTGCCTATTGGATAGCCTATGCAGACAACATTGTCCTTCTGGACTATACCCCAAGAGGATTGCAACGTCTGTTGGCCGCCTTTGGGCAATATGCTGAACTGAATGAGCTTCAGGTTGATCCAGTGAAATATAAGATCCTAGTGTTCAAAAATTCTTGTAAGATCAAGCCCAGTTATAAATGGGTGCTTTATGACCAGGTCATTCTTCTGGTAAGTGAATGACCTATCTGGGTATTAGGGTCCAGTCATCTCAAACATATAGTGCTTTGGAAACAGATTTGAATCTCAAAATGATTCCATTAATTGCACAAATGAAGAACATTCATAACACCTACTGTAAATTCTCAATCTATCCATTGATAGATTTCTATAAATCAAAGGTTAGTCCATTCTTACTTTACGAACTGGAAGTATTTCATCATTCCCAAACAAAAACACATGTATTTAATGTCAAATATGGAAACAGGTGTTGCACCATCCTATCATCTGCCCCATAGTTGGTTTGAGGTACAACTTGGGGCTTCCATTGCTAAAGATGTGCCTGGATCGGAAAATCCAAACCTTCCTTAGATCGATATTGACTCTGTATAAGAGATTCATGTATGAGGACCTTTTGAGAGAGGTCAATTGTGATACTAACTTGGTTCTTTCTAAATTGCATGGATATGGTGTTCTGCTTTTGGAAAACTGTGATCGTTCATCTCAGGAATTGGTGGATAATCCGGTTGGCTCGTGCAGACTGGATACTATTTCACAAATGCAAGCCTTGAAGAACACTGGTTGACTGTCAGCTTTTGATAAGCCCAGGGGTTTTCTAGCATATTACTTGACCTGTTTTCCAAATCAAATTCTTAGATCTGAATTTTTAAGATTAAGGCTTAATTTGATTAAAATGGGAGGTATTTAGTCAATTTGAGATATGTCCTTAAAGATAACTTCCAGATGTACTTTATGTGGGGATGACGCTGTGCAAACTTTGTATTATCTCTTGATTGAATGCAGGGGTACAAAAGATCTTAGTGTTAAACTTTTGGGCACTTTTGTAATCGATTTGGACTGGCTATCGATGAATTATTTTTGGAAAGCTTAATTGTGGGCCATGAGAGACGCCTTACTATTTAAATTTTAAAGGTCCTATGAACTTTGTGTTTTATTACATTTAAATTATATAGAAGTTTTTTTTGTTCTTGTAAGCCTGCTTTAATGTGTTATGCTCTATTGTCTATATGTTGTGATTGTTCTGTTTCTCTTTTAATCTATTGTAAATGAATAGTTTTTCTCTATCTGTTTTCTTCTTTTGTGAAAAGTCAGGCAATGTCGGCTATATCAAAATAAATAAAAACAAAAAAAACAATCTCCTCCCATGTAACTAGGAGAAGATAGGCGCTACCTTTTCCTAACCCTGGGGGTGCTATCAGGGGGAAGGAGCGCATGGGAGGAGAAGCCTATAATGGGGAAGGGGTGACCCCACTAGGAGAGGCATGGGATCCATCTTCCTCTGGGGATGAAGATTAAGTCATTCCCAGATATTTAGTGGCTTCCTATCAATGTACCTATTCCTCTAATGTGAAAAGCTCAAGCTCCCCTTACTTTAGTAACCCTCAGTATATAGAACAATCTGAAGTAACTAGAAATAACATAAAACCACTTAATCTTACATCTTTTTCTATGAACTTCAATTCCCACAATGCTAAAAGTACTGGGACTAAGAAGAGGAGCTTAGAGGGAATGAGGACTCCGAATTATGAATACTCAAAGGTGCAGTCTAGTCGTTGCCAATTGAAACACCTGAGTGAGATATTTAAATCCCGAGATGAAACCCAGCTGGAGAGTGAGAATGATGGTGAAGGTGAAGCAGAAGAAGAAGGTGGTGGAGCAATTGATGGCCGTGCGGGAAGCCTAGCTGTGAAAGCTACAACTATCCAAGGTGTGGAGACAGCTGAGGAGAAGCCACCCTGATGAAGGAAAACAAGGAAGACTGCAGAGTATGCACAGCGGAAGAAAGCGTACTAAAAGCAGGGACACCATTTAGGTATCGCCAGTGGTCACACCTACAACTCCTGGGGTATCCCTTGCTATTCCTGTGGTCTCCCTTGCTACCCCTAAAAAAACATTAAAAACAACTTTTTCTTTTAAAAAAATAATCAAATGGAAGCTCCTGGGCTGGGGCCAGCACCATGTGGCTCTTTGTTTCTGGAGTGGATGGATTTCTTGTTCTGGCATCTTAAAAAAAGTAGGGGGTTCCACAAATATTCCACTTTGAACCGTGACCCTAAATAAGAAATAATAGGAATAACGCATAATTTGTCTTTCTGGAATTCTATGCAACCATTTCTAGGCTCCAAAAAGGTTTATTTCTGGCACACTTCAGGGGATGAGTCACTGATGTAGTCTGTTCTTAAACACCTCCAATTCACAAAGCAGACAAAAACATTTATAGTAGAATAATCATCAATTTCTGACTATGTATTTTGCTTTTTGCAAGTTGCCGTTATAGCATTTTTTTTTCTGCTGTTGAGTCTGTTATGATCATCACAAGACATTCCATCTCGGTGTCCTCGGTCACTTGACAAAATACTTGTGCCTAAACGCTTGTGTACAGTGTAGAAACGTTTGACCACAGCACATAGAGTGGCCCTTGATGTCATTGTGCCACAATGAATGCCTTGTTGTAGTGTGTCTATCTTTCCTATGGGCATGGCATGCTGTTTAGGATGTTTGTTTGCTTGTATGAGGTAACGAGTGCCCTGAGTATGGGATGACATGTGAGACCAACCTCTAAAGCCTGAAAAGTAGATCCATTCAAGCTTGACATGTGGCCAACTTTGCCCCAGACCTGCCGATGAAATGGCCTGCTGTGAAATCTGTTACCAGTTTAATGGTATCCACTACAGAGTGTAATTTGCTTTCTGACTTTGAGAGCATTCAGACATGTAATTGCTCATTTTGCTATAGCTGGTGAGATAGCTCAGTGGTTTGAGCACTCGCTGCCGTGATGTGTGTGTGATCAGCAGGTTGCTGGTTTGAAACCTGGCAAGGCCAACTCAACCTTTCATCCGTCTGAGGTTCATAAATGAGTACCAACACAGGATGGGTGATATATAATAACACATCATTATCATTTGGCCTTGGACGTCTGCTTACATTCTTGGTAATATGGACCTATACACACTGATATTAATGATAGATATGGTAATCCATTCTTGTATGAAATGTAAATCAAATTACAGTGATATCATAACCCTATTTTTCATAGTGTACTTAGGAATACTGCTATGTGATGCCACTTCCTGTTTTGTTAAGGGGCGAAAGGTTGTGTACCATTGCTTCCTGTGATGTCGCTTCGGGGTGGGGTCAAATTACATCACTTCATGTGATGTCATCAGAGGTCAAGGGTGGTGTTATGTCACTTCTGCTACCCCTGGCATTTCGGTGAAATAACGTCCCTGACTCAAAGGAAGCCCAGGTGAGAAGACTGGCTTCCCGAACAGTGTGTGGAAGACAGGCGTTGCGACAGAAGATCAGCAGGGCGTTCGTCAATCAAGGAGACTGCTGCATCACCTACCAGAGACTGGCACAGTTCAGTAAGAAAGCCGACCTGAAGCAGGAGGACCGGCGCAAAGCCAAAGAGCCAGCAGGAGCCGCCTCTTAGGACCAGTGAGTTGATAGAGCTGTAATGCTAAAACTGGGTGCTCCGTGCTCTAAAACTGTTACGGAAACAGAGTTTTGAATACCAAACTTTTGATAAAACAAAGCAAAACTTATTTGAAACACAGAAATAGAGTTTTCAATACTGAACTATTAATAAAATAAAGCAGAACTTGTTTGAATTACATGAAACGAAGTGGCAAAGAGGAAGGTTTCCTCATTAGGGAATACAAGAGGGGGAACTTTGTGAACAGCATTACCCAAAAGATGAAACGAAGTGGCAAAGAGGAAAGTTTCCTCTTAAAGGAAAACAAGAGGTGAAAGTTTGTGAACAACATTACTGACAGCCAAGAGGCTGTCAAAGGACTCTGGGTAGAATACCAGTGAAGGAAGCCTCAAACCAATACTAACTACAGCCAAGAGGCTATGAGAAATACAGATTAACACAAACACTGGGAAACGTTCAGCATTTCCATCAGCAAAGAAGTTGTGAAAACCCTTAAGAAAGTAATTGAATCATAAGACCTCTCATGAGAGATGTACTTTTGGAAAAACCTATATCTCACCCAGCGAAGCGATTGTGAAATTAGACCAAGGCGACACGGGAGCAACTCTTCCTTTTTGGGATTTAAATGGAATAATCTTGTGACCCAAACTTCTGTCAATCCACAGGGCTTTCGAAAAGCTGTTGAAAAATCTTTCAAGAATAATTCTTGCACCTGTTGTTTCCAGTTCAGGGAAAACAAGCACACAAAGAGTCAGGAGCCAAGAAAGTATCAGAAGACTGAAGTTAGTTGTAGAAGAGTTCTTCCTGGCAGGCTGGTATAGCAGGAAAGGGTTTATAGCAGTTAGTCCTGGCAGGCGAGTGGACCAGAAAAGAAGATGATGGTTTATTATAATTGTGGCTGAAATATATGTGGAAAGAACTTTTGTTAAATGAAGAGAATTTATGTACTTTATCATTTATTAACACGCAGTTGAAACAACGAAGACAAGTCGCTTTTTGCTATCCGGATACAAGTGTTTTATTTCATGAAGAAGTATTGAAAAAGTATTGTGATATCTTGACACAAAGAAGTTTTCATGTAATAACAGAACAATTGCATTTGGTTTTGGAACCTGTGTTTTGGGGGAGAAAGTTAATCTTCCCTTGCAAGAGAGATATTGTGGAAGATATTGAGTGGTTTGGACTGTCAGCCATCCATGGTGAAAAGAACATTTGTTGTTTCTCTAAGAAAGACTTTGTGGTTGAAAAAGACTTTTCTAATTCTTTTGAACATAACTTTGTTGAACCAGAACTACACTTTGCGTAGTCCTGAAGTGATCCAGGGGAAGGGAACACAACCCTGGCTGCAAGTGATACTTCCAAGAACATGTGTGTTTGAATTATAAAACTGATTTGCTGAACCAAAAGTCAGCCATATTTTCATTGTTTACTTTGATTGTATATATAAGTGTGAAAGGCCAGAGGTATTGTGGACACTACATCATTTTACTTTAGTTTTAATTTGTTAGGTAGGAACCTCTCTGTTAGGTTAAGGAAGGTTCTGAGTTTATTCAAACCTTTTTTTATTTACTTTGAATAAATGGAATACTTTGAAGAAACTTTACCTTTGTGTCCGTCTCGCATTTCTGACCCCTCACATAAATAAGTGTTGAGGCATATGTGGGCGTTTTGTCCTTCTTTTTAGTCATGGCTTGTAAGAGGCAGTAATGGGAAAATGTGGTTTTTATTTTGCTAAATGTTTTCTGTTTCATCTCTCCTGAGAAATCACCCATGTTTTTTTCCCCGTAGTCATCAATGCTTTTACAACTACTTCTATATTTTGAAACTTGCCCTTAGGTGCCTACCCTAGAACCTCAACAATGAGCTCAGGTCCAATGATTTTTTAATAAATGTGTGTGCAATGTCTTGCCCTTTGAATGATTAAGGGGGCATCCAAAGTGTATCTGTGAATGGCAGCAACTTCTGGTGAATCTCAAGTCTGGGTTTAGCCTGTTCAGCTACGATGGAGACTCTTCAAATGAATGTCTATTTGTATTTCTTCACATGCGATAACAGCGGGTTCAAAAGAAACATTGTATATGAGGCACACCAAGTGGCAATTGGTCCTTGTGTGTGGGTCCTTCCCAGCAGTAGAGCAACGACATATGGTTGCAATATGAGCCTTGTGGGTGGAGGAGGAGAATTGGAATTGAAAAGGGGACAGCACAGACAGTCCAGTGACACAGATGCACGCACACATAGCAATTTACCATTATGCAAATATAGGAAGAGCTTAGTAATCACAGGGGTTCATTCAGTGGCGCATCTCAGCTGCATCTCCAAGAGAAGAAAGGTGCTTCTTAGTCACCATTCTAGAACCAGAGTGAGCTCTAGTTTCAGGGAAGGGGAGTAGGGCGTCCAGTTGTGTGGAGCAAAGACGGCGAAGGAGCAGAGCAAACAATCAATTCCTGGCATCCAGCCTCCGCACACCCCACAACTCAAAACTCTGCTGTTTTAATTTTGGCAGACACAACACTAGCATAAAAATGATTTGTCCTGGATCACACACCACAGTTAAGAGATGAAACTGAGATTTCAGCTAGGACTGCAAATTGTTAAGCAATTAAGAGTCTGATTTCATCATCCTGAAAGAAAGACAACAGGTACCAAAGAAGCTGGATGCAAAGTAATGTCAGCCTAAAATAATATCCTCTACGGTTGGCAACTGTAAATTCCAGACTTGAACTGATGCAATAACAAAAAGCAAAACTGTGTGACAAGGCCACCTCCTTGTAACGAGTTTTTGATGCAAGCATGAGGGGTGTTAGTATGTTTGATGTGAAGAAAATGTGAAGTTCCACAAAAAGGAGCCCCCTTTTATGTGTATGTCAAACCAGCAGCTATCATGGAAGTAAACTAGCCATACAATTCATTGGTGGAAATGGCAAAAGGGGGATCCCACAAGGGCTGGTTGTGGCGGCAGAGTTTGGAGGAGGGGGCGGAGTTCTCAATGGGAGGAGCTGGCAGTTGAACTCTGCTCAACGGGAATGTTCAAAATGATAGTTTTAAAATGCAATTTCTTTCATGCTGCTTCTTTCCAAACTCGACTCTGTACATCAATTACACTTTAAATCACTTCCATAGCAGCGGTGCACCCGAAATACTGTTGGTAATGCAGTGATATTTAGTACATTAAGGGATCCATAGACACGCTCTACAGTAGAAGGCTACCAAGGTAGCTCAGCAGGCTGACAGACCATTGCTGAGATGTTACATATTACAAACCAGTTGTTAATCGAATGACTTTTTTGCAATTCCTTCTAAAAAGCAAGTGCTATAAAATGTGTTTGGCCAGGGCATGGGCTGGGCTCATCGGTTGCCTATATTCAGGGTGGAAGTGGGGGTATTTCTGCCCCTGTAGAGAAAATCAAAAACTGGCACCCATGAACCCAGTTTAATTTCCTAATCACTGCTGTCAGCACAACAGAAGCATGTATTTGTGATTAAGCAGTTTGACAAGCATGTAACATCTTTATAAATATGACCTGTGATTTGTGCACATTGAAGCCTATAGGGGTGTTGTGTGTTAAAAGTTTTTAAAAAAAGAAGAAAAAAGAAAGCCACAGAAATTAGAGGGTATTTGTGTGGCAGTCCGACAATAAAAGAAAACTAGTGAATGCAAGTTTAAGCAGCATTTTTGAGTTTGGAAATTACTTATATTTTTAAATGAAAGTGCAAGATGCACATTTGGAAATAAATAGTGTGCCCATCATGTAGAAAGCCTGCTCTTAACAGTGATGGCCCCACCCCAATGATAGTCATGGCCCCTTGATTCCCGTGGTGTCCCTTTCAGGCCAGAAGAAAGAAAACAGGCCGAGCAAATATGACCTGCAAACATACGAATGACGGCTGCACAAAGGAGCACAGAGCAGATTAGATGACCGAGCCCCCATCTTCCCTCGGCGAAGCTGGGGGTTCGCCGCAGTAAAGCCTTGTCAGGGATGCAGCAGGCCGGGTCCAAGATCTGGGGAGACATCTCAGACCCGGCAAGAGCCAGCTTATTGACCAGCACTGGTATAGTTTTTCAAAGCATTTTCACGTTCAGCCTAACCTTACCCACCATCCACAAAGTGCTTCCAATGTTCAGCTAGCCACAGTGTGATGTGTTAACAAATAATGTGCGAAGGCCTGCCAGGAGGAACCCTATTTTGTGAAGGCATTCCTTTTCTTGATGATACTGGGAAGGCCCCCAGGCGTGGGGCTGTCTACTGGGAAGATCAAGAAGTCAGGAAGACATTGCTATCGTGACATAGCCATTTTATATCGTGTTTGTTATGTCCAGCTGCCTGAAACTTGAGTCAACCTTGAGCCAGCTACTTAGCTGAAACATTTCAGGGGTAACTTGGGGTCTCCTGCAGAAGGGATGTGACCTAACAGTTCCGACAGGACTGCCCCGTTTGGTGTCAGACCAGCTCTGATTTCCACATGCTCTTTCCCATTCTATAATGGTGTGCAGGCTGAAAAGTAATGGTCCGGAGGAGTTACCCCCAGAAATGCCAGTGGTTATGATTAAAACAAAACATTCCAGTCATCACCTTCCGTTTTGCTTATGAGCCGGCCTGTCAGGCCCGAGCCTTTACTGGCTCACCTACCTCTAGTTGAAATATGAGAGCTAGGTGAGATGAGCATATCCCTCATCAAATATGAGAGCTAGGTGAGATGAGCATATCCCTCACCAAATATGAGAGCTGGGTGAGATGAGCATATCCCTCATCAAATATGAGAGCTAGGTGAGATGAGCATATCCCTCATAAAATATGAGAGCTAGGTGAGATGAGCATATCCCTCACCTTGCTATCAAACTTATTTTGCATGTGTTTTCCAAACAATGAAAGCTAATTGCCTTAACATTGGTGGAAAACAAATAGTAATTGGGAGGCTTCATGGGGGCACAAATACATTGCTTTTAAAACAAGCATTGGAACAGCATAATATGTTTTGATTGGCATATGTACATTGCAGCCTCAAATACCCCAGTAAAGCCATTGTATGCCTGGTCTAGGCATGGCATAACCACACACATACAAAGTGCATCCTTGAATGCCACAATAATGCCATCTGAATTTGCCTGATAAGTCATCATAAGTAAGGTGAGTGTTTTGCGCCTTGAACAAATTATGTATAGGCGCATTATAAATGCCATATCATATCATATCATATCATATTAAGGTATGCCAAATGTAGGCTCAAATGTTCAGATAATGCCATCACATGCTTGGCATACTCCCCATTTTCCAGATATAGCACAACCTCTCCAGGTGCTGCAAACACACATCAGGTTCACTCTAAAAGATCCCACTAAGTCATCATAGGCCTGGTGTCATCACCATACATAGGGCATACTTCATCATTGCGTTTGTTATTTATTGATTGCTTTTGTTTTTCTAATAAAGGGCTTACTATTAAAACCGTTCACAACATATATTATACTGCCGATTTTCGGAGATAAAGTGAAGAATTCACCTGCAGCGTTTTGCTGGAAGTGAATCCCCACTTTAGCTCCAATTCCGGAATTCGGCGCTGTGGTAAAAATGGAATTACTGCCACTTTTTTACTGCACCTCAGAACACGTAATGAGACCCATATACTTCCGTCCATGACTAAAGGGCAGCAATAAAGTTCACACCATTACAATTGATAACAATCCTGAAAGTATTTAACAGAAAAACAGGCACTCGATACCCTCCTCCACCCAGGTGTAGACATTTGGGCTCTTTCCATTAGACTTAGGGTGCCCAGACGTCCTGGTTTTGCCGGGTCTGTCACGGCGAATTGGGCCCTCTGTCCCCCAATCCTAAGAGATTTTTAAATTTGAAAACCCTGTCCCAGTTGCGAGGGTGGCCACTGCAAAGTTTCACGTTTCTATTTATTATATGAGTTATAAACCAAATTAACGTCATATTTGCTAACTCCATATCATTACTTCTTTCATCTGAGGGTGCACTTGAACCTCTAACCTTTCACTTACTGGCCTCAGGAGTTCATGGATTGTGCCACAGAGACTTCACGAAAACGGATTCACAGTAAGATAAATCAGAGCAAATGTTCTTTTTAACTTTCTTATTCAGAACTAAAGTTGAGCTTTTTAAATCCAGAAGTCGTGCTGTAAGTGTACATTATTTAACATGGGATAATGATGGGATGGGGGGCGGGACTTGGCAGTGGCAGGCATAGTCCTACCTTTATGTTTATGGCCTGTCCCGTTTTTTTTTATTTTGAAAATCTAGTGTCCCTAATTAGACTTCACGGAAGAAGAAGCCAATTGCAAGTACAGCAGGCATAGGGCTCAAGCGAAGGGAACAGGCTAGTTAGTGGACGGCGTGCACCCACTTTTTTCAGAGATCTGACGCCATCACCCCCTCTGTGTGTGAGGTATCAAAAAGAAAAGGTTCCTCTCTTCAATTCGTGTCGTGTGTTCGGGCTGCTTCACGCGTGCTGAAGCCGGTATTCGATACACGATTGTCAAGCTTAGGGGCTCAACACTTACTCCCAGGACCACCTGGAGGAAGTGGTTCAAGTGAGCGGGAGCGGTTGGGAGCAGTGCTCCTCTACTTTTTTGTATTAAGGTTTACTGCTCCTATACTTTTATTTTAAAAAGAAAGCGAAAAAAAATCCGGAATGGTTTTATGTAAAAACAAAAGTGTAGGAAGAAGTTGAAACTTGCACTTTCCGTGCACACTGCGCTGAACATTCCCTTACACAGCAGGTGCATGTGTTTGGGGGTTTGTATTGTGTGGGAGTGCCATGGTAATGGGGGTTGTGGGGAGTGGGTGCAGGCCAGCAGGGAACATAGTTCCACTACTTCTTTTCGTAAACTTTGACCACTGGCTCGAGGTCCGTTCACAAAAGCTGTGAAATATCTCGTTAGGATTTTGGCAGCTTTTTGACCTAAAGGTGCACACCTTTTATACTTTGGCGGCCACATTATAAGAGAGCAGCCCGGGTTATTTCTCGGGAGTTCCCAATTAATCTTGTGAGAGGCAAATGCGTATTTGCCCCGCGCACGTTCTTCAAATGGGAAAGACCAATTGAGTGAAATGCTTTCCCTGCTTCTTTTAGGATGCCCTGGGCATGCAAACATTGTCCACCTGTCAGCAAATCACAATGCAAGGAACATACAAAAGGAGGCACCATCATGGACATGTCTTCCCAACTCAGAGCTCACTCAGTTTAAATCCCTAGGTTTGGTCCATATGGCTTTTATTGAGAATGGGGGTGGGGACACTTACAATCGAACTTCCGCCCGCCTGTCCCTGGTCTCTCTCTCTGCTCTGTGGAATCTCTGTGTATCCAGGTTCCTCGGCTTTCCGGCATGGGTGGTCAAGCCTTCTCAGTAGCAGCGGCTACGGTATGGAATGCCCTTAACGTAGCCGCTACGGTGAACCACTCTCTTTTCCGTAAAATTGTTGCAATCTAATTTGTTTTAAATAGTTCTTTGTCTATGGATAACTTCTGTAGGATTGTAGTGCCAAGATGCCCTTTGTGTGGATGTTCTGCGCTTTTCAAATCTTTAACATAACATACACATTTGCCATCTACCATTCTCCAGACCATTGGTTCTTAGTAGACACGAAGCAACATCCATGAGTCAAAATCTAAAAGAGTTGATGTGACCACCCCCCTAAGCACCTCAAACCAATGTTTGCTAGAAGAACACAAGTGGCTGAAAAAGTGGTGCACCGGCGACACCATTGCCACACCACTGATAGAAAAGGTGCCAGACCTGATCAACATCTCCTTCAGCACCCAGAAGTGATCTGCTGCAAATGTTTGGGGGTTCGGGTCAAACGGAAAGCCTGGGAAGTGTCCTGAGATCGTTTGGGAGTGGTAGGGTTGTCATTTCCGTTCAAAATCACCGAGCTGCATTTGCCAACCTTTTTGCCTGCTGCTTCTAAGTTCTGTAATGATGTAGTTATTGACCGTTTATACGGCACCACCTGCGCTACTTCCTGGTTTTCGAGTTCACAGTCCCCATCCCCCACACCACCTCCTGCGTTGGATTCACACTCCAGTAAATTAGGCAACATTTTCATTAAACTATTGTTGCCTTTTTCGCTATTGTTGCCCATTTCATGTAAATGGGGTAATTGCTGTTCGTTAAGATGGCGGTCGGGCAATTTGTGGGTGTTGGGTATTTATAGAGCTAGTCAGAAGCATAGCAAGCCCCCCCCCCCCCCCACACCATGTCACCATGAACATAAGCACCCTTGATGCTTCTTAATCGAGCGCACAGCCCAGCAATCTTTCTTCTGAAAAAGAGGACTCGCGAGTAATAAAACCTTGAGAAAACCTATTTTCGCTGCATTTATTTTTGCCTCCCGTCGCTTGTTTTAATTTTTTCTCTTTTATCGCCGCATTCTTCCTTCTTTTCCCTTTTTTAATTTAAACATTGCCCCATTTGCTGCCAGTGACCTTAACGTCTTAAATTAAAATGCAATGTAGTGTGCACGCCTTGACAGTGCCGGCATTCAAAGCTCTGCCAAGCTTGACAAAAAAAGGTACAATTACCACCTCGCTCATCCCCTTCATCGCTCTCCTCTGTCTTTTTTTGCAACATTTATGTTTTTAATAACACCGGAATGGTTTTGACCTTGTGGATTAATATCAAAAGCAGGAATGAGAGGCGCTGCCTCGTACGTCGATGGGCAATATTCCTAAATCTACATCAACTTCCGCTTTTTTTTTCTTCTTTCTGTCGTGGACATGGCTCCTGTCTGTCATCCTCCCAACCATAGCCTGTTGTTCCTTTTTAGTTTTGGTTATTAGTTGTCACTTGCGCCACCTCTAAGCCTAAACTATTGCATTGGAGTACAGATAGGAAGGAATGGCATATGAGGAGGGACACAAAGCCGTAGGTGTTTGGTTATTTGCCCACCCATTGACTACCCTTGGCCATTTCATTCCTATGGCCAATCCCACCCAGTTCCTGCCCCTCCCAGCCCAAAACAGAGATAGATTTCTCAAGACTTACCATCAAACCTTGCATTTGAAGTGCCTGCCAGTGTTTTCAAAGCAGTCTTCTGAGAGTTAATGACTTAATTGGAGCTCCTGATACTGGTGTAATAAAAATGTCTGCCTTTTGCCATTCCATTTATAAGCTCTATTTGTGTCCTTCACTGAAGTCCTTTTTTAAAAACAAGCATTGACAAAGCCAACAGTTTTGGTTTGTGTCTAAGTATTAGGCATTTGCCAGGAACTGCTATCAGATGCCCAGGTACCTGCACCATTTTGCACCTTCTACCATCAATGGCCAGTTAATACCACTACGGCTGTACCTGGCAACTGATTTTCCCATGCCTACTCAAAAGCCCAAACTGTTGCAATTGCCTATGATTGTTTTGATTCTGTTGGTGAGCGTTTGCAGGGCTTCAGCTGTGCAAATCCATAATCTGACACACTCCAATAACCTACCTCATGCCCAGCCAGACTTTTAAAAGGGGCAGCACTGGGTAGTCATTAGTGCAAGCTTGACTGAACGATGAGTCGTGGTGCCCCAAGGTTAAGCTAGCCCTCAACCCATTGTCCAATCACACACAATATCACGTGCATACTCAGGAAGTTGGACACAGAAATAATTAGACTCATAGGCAAAGAAAGACACTACAACTTGGCTTATATTTAAAATAGACTGCAACCAGTCTGTTATTATGAACACTAGAGGGTCAAATTAATAGGGGGGGAGTTGCTTCCACCTGACACCAAGATTGTGATCACCTTAACGTAAGCCGGGGAGTATCACATTTCTGTGGTGAACCTGTGACAAATTGGATTCTTCCTCGCAGGAGTACAAGGATGAGTCGGGGTAAGATGACCCACTCAGCCTTCACACTTCTACAAACAAAAAGACAAGGCAATCATAAAGGTAAAACAAGGACAGTTAATGGGCTGTGGGAAGGCTTTGCTCTTAAGAGAGGTGTGAAGGTGATCCAGTACTGACCCAAACAACAGTATCACAGTCCAAAAAGAAAGGGAATGTCCAATCAAGGTTCTATAAAACTATAAACACTTTAATTAAAACACACCATCTTCACGCAGAATGAATAGCAACACTGTACAAAAGCCCAAAGCAGGAACAGAGAAGGTGCGACATACTGGAGAAACTAGCACTCTGAGTGTAATTCAATGGTGGTAGGTAAGGTACTACTATAAAAAGGATATCTTGTCGAAAACAGGAGCGATCATGACCTAACCAGTCCCTAATGTCCAAGTGGACCAAGGGGCAGTTCAGAGTCAACAGTACCTGGATTCAGTTCTTGGTGGGCTGACGCAGTCAGACCTGGGGTCGAACGTTGCTGCGAGCTGATCAGGCTCAGTTCGGGCATGTAGGATCGTGGAGGGCCCGCCAGCAAGCGGGCCTCAAGTAGGGGCCAATGCGGGTGCTCTGTGCAGTAGAATGGTGGCCAGCATCCATGCTACAACAGATCATTCCTACCAATGCTGACTGTGAAAATATGCAGGCAGCATTTGCAGACAAAATATTAGCAGCACAAACGGAAATTAAGATCAGTCTGGGTGGGATGGACGGTACTAATCACTCCACATCTGCTGACAACCTGAAGCAACTCAATTCCCCTGGGTTTGAATTTAAGAGTATAACGGAGGAAGCGTTAACTAACATTTGGAGCACCATGAAGCCCACCACCTGTGCAGGAGAAATTCTCTGATCTAAAGTCATTTTGAAAAACAAATCTTTATTCCGCCCGTTCATAATCCACCTCATTGACGCCAGCTTTGGGGGTGGTTGTGTCCCGGGAACCTTGAATAAGGTATCCGTGACCCCATTATTAAAGAAAATCTGTCCTTGACCAAAAGGACTATTCCAATTTTAGACCTCTTACTAATATCCCGTTGTTCTTGAAGGTTTTGGATAAAGTGGCAACACTACAACTCCAAGAATTTTTAGAAACCTCTGGAGCTCTCCATTGCGGGAAATCAGGTTTTTGGGCCAATTACAGCACTGAGAGGGCGTTGCTGAACATGAAGTCAGAGATGCTCCAGATCATGGACCAAAGCAAGGCATGGCTGCTGATGTTGTTGAATTTATCAGCAGCCTTTGACCTTGTTGATCACGACAAACTAATAGACAGGTTGAGGAACATAGAGGGCTATCAGGCAATGCCTTGGCCTGGGTCAGGTCATTTCTGACAGACTGTATATCTAAAATAGCATGGGCTAATGCACGGTTATCAGAGAAATGCCTGAAATGGGGTTTCCCTCAGGGTGCGTGCATGTCTCCCGCTTGCAATCCCTACAAACCCGAGTGAATGCCTCATCTGTGGAACCCAACTCCAGCACCACACACCGACCATCAGACTTGGTATGCCTATTCCCTACCTGCCAGTAGATCTAGCTGCAAATCATATACAATGTACTAATGCTGCCCCTAGCCCACAACCTGTACGCTACCCTGCGGATGCAATTGCCTAGCGCTCACAGTTAAATGCTATAGCCACACCTTAGCACTAGCCTATTAGTCTGCTGAGTCGAAATATTTCTACCCACATTATAACTGCCTGCATGACTAGCCATTCGCTGTTATGTTTTGAGTTAAATGATAAACGTCATAGCCTCTCACTGTACCTGTGTCCTAGATAGATGTACGTGTTACCTATGTTTACATTGTTTACCGTGCTAATTGCTGCCTCGTTGTGTAACTTCTGAACCATTGTTGCTCATTTATACCCGCACACCCTAACACTGTATGCCTACTGTTTGCTGTTTTTCTACTGTTTTAATGCACACCATGCTGCCCAAAGTCACAAATAAGTTCCTCTGTAAGATCCTCAGCTGTCGCCCTACAACTATCACCACAGTACTTGCCCTCCTACTCACTCTATCAACACACCACCATACCACAACACTCACTAATTCCGCCTACATTCAAACACCACTGCACCATAACACTCCTGCACCCCTTTTACACGCCACCATGCCCAATTACACCACCACTCAACAGCCTCTATACTCACACACAGATACTACATGTCTACTATCCTGCAGATGCACTAGACTTAGAGCTCGAACTCAACCACCTAATCTCAGCTGCCTTCCTGTTCTCATAGCCCATCGAAATCTACGCCTAGGCTCCTGCTCCTTCCACAGGTGCACCCCACACATCGAACGCACTCTCGTACAAAAACATACACCCACGCCTCTGCTGATGCCGCACACTACGCTAGACACAGTCAGTATCCCTACCATCATTGAGACTAAAAATATGCCCATACCACATATTAAATGTGCCCTCCTGAACGTTCGCTCACGCCCACACATGCCCTAGAAATACACAATCTCCTAACAAACCACAACCTTGACCTATTGCCCATCACAGAAACTTGGTTACATGATGCTTCTGGCCCTCCCGTCGCTCTTGCACTCCCACCAGAATATACTATCTTCAGACAAAACAGACCAGCTTGCATAGGAGGAGGAGTAGCCCTCATCTTCAAAGAAGCCCTCTCCATCAGACTTATCAGTCACCCATGGGCCAGCAACTCAGACATTCTATCTGTTAAGCTTGCACTGTCCCCTTATAGCACCATCAACATACACATACTATATCATCCCCCTGGCCTCCCATCAGAGTTCCAAGGAGACCACTCAGCGATAACATTAAAGGCTCTACTAAGACCCTACTTCTTGGAGACCTAAACCTAGGGTTCAACGACTCCGAAAACAAAGCTGCCGCCACCCTCACTAAAGAGTTTAATGATCTAGGATTCAAACAAAAAGTCTCAAGCCCCACACACATCAAAGGCCGCACCCTTGATTGGGTTTCAGATCATAATTGTTTCACATCTATCACATCTAACACAGCCCTGCCGTGGACAGATCACAACTGTACCGAATTCACCTTACCCATCACCTCCACCCCTAAAATCCTCACACCTGCCCCCGCTGCCCAAGTGAGAAGCTCCAAAAAACACACCCAGGACAATCTTCGCCCCTACCTTAATATCCCAGCACTAGCCGCCCCTTTCTCTACTATTCCAACACTCCTGCGGACATCTGCAAAGATACCCTCTCTAAAGCCATCAACTCCATAGCACCACTTGAATGCAAAAAGGAAAAAAAGTCGCTACATACCAACTCATGGTTTACTAAAGAATTACAGTCAATATGCTCCCGCAAAAGGCAGGCACTGAAAAATTGGCAAACCAACCCTAGCGGCAATACTAAGAACTGTTTTAACCTAATCTCCCGCCAGTGCAAATATGCTACCACCAAAGCTAAAGCCAACTCCTTCAAAGTCCGAATCTCTAATGCCAACTCACAATCAAAGGAAATCTTCGCTATCTTTAATTAACTCATCTCACCTCCTAATACCCCAGACGAGATCATCAAAGATGAAGCCTTGTGCTAGTATTCAATCTGCCATGCTAAACAAAATTGATCTCCTTAAAAAAGAAATGCAGGATCACTATAAAGCCCCAGCTCACAATACTGGGCCCAAACTACCAAACCCCCCGCTCCCCATCCACCTAACACTAATAAACCTCTCTTCGCTCTTAGAGACATCACTGAACCAGAAGTCATCAACCTCCTCAAAAACCTTAAACCTTACATGTGCAAAGGGGACATCTGTCCACCTAAGCTCATTAAGGACGACTGCGCTGACCTCCTTGCCCTGCTACGGACAGCATTCATTAATGCCTCCTTCAGAACTGGTATTAACCCAAAAAGCCTCAAAGAAGCATGGGTACGCCCCCTTCTAAAAAAGCCCACTCTAGACCCCGCATAGAATAATAACTATCGACCTATAACCACTGTGCCTTTCTTCCTCAAGATCCTGGACAAAGCTGCCCATTGCCAAATCCCAAATTTCCTTGAAACCCACTCTATTCTTGGGACTAGGCAATCTGGGTTCCGCAAAGGACACGGTACTGACCCAGCTCTGGTGCCCCTAAACATTCAGATCACCTAAATCATGGATAAAGGCAAGCCAGCCCTCTTGCTACTCCTAGATCGGTCGGCAGCTTTTGATCTAGTGGATCATAAGTCACTCACCTCACACCTCACCCAAACAGCAAACGTCTCCAAAGAAGCAGCGCTCTGGGTCACCGCCTTCTCGGAAGGCAGGGCAATTAAGGTATTCTCCAACATAGCCAATGCATCCCCCACCACCATCCATTGTGGAGTCCCACAGGGCTCCTGCACAGCACCCACTTTGTACAACTTGTGCTCAAAGCCCCTCTTCGACAAGTTTGACGCCCTAGGTATCGGATATACTGACTACGCTGACGAACCTCAGGTACTCCTACCTCGCACCGGCTCCTACAATAGAGACACTGAAGCACTCCATACTATATACACCACCATTCAGACCTGGATGGCAGCCAATGGCATCTGCCTCAATACAGAAAAGACATAAATCATCATACTAGGTCACAAAATACATTAGCCAAACTTGACAAACTGTACTCCAACTTCACCATTGATAATACGTTCATTCCTGTCTCCACATCTGTTAAGACCCTAGAGGTTTACATAGATTCCATGACTAGGCAGGTCAGCACCATCACCTCCGCCTCAGCACATACCACCAAACTCAAATGCAATAAAACCATATCTATCCAAACCTAACTGTCTATCAATAGCCAGAGCCACTATTGGTGCAAAACTTGACTATTGTAATGTGTAATGCCCTCCTAGCAGGTACATCTACAAAATACCTAAACCGACTCCAAGGCATGCAAAACAATGTGCTCAGAGCCCCACTAAGCCTTCCCAAAAGGGAACACATCTTCCTTGCCAGGCAGGAAGTTTACGGGCTCCCGGTTAAAGAGCGCATCACATTAAAATCCTCACCCTCAACCACAAATGCCTCACCTCACTGCACCATCATATCTATCAGAGACCATAACCAAATCTAGCTCCACACGACCAACCAGGACTCGCTACACTAACCAACTACACATTCCACACATCAACAGGGCTAAAGCTGGTGCGTTAGGCTTCCCCTACATAGCTGCCAAGCTATGGAACGCTCTACTCTCAGAGATCAGAGCTGAAAACTCTCTCCTTGCCTTCCAAAAAAACTCAAAACTTCCCTCTTCATCTAACCCATTGTATGTTTTCTCCTGTTAATGCCTGTATTAAAAATTGCTACTGTTCACCTTGTCTGTAACTAAGTATTCTGTCTGTAACAAGCACCACGATGCCCCCGGTCTGTTGCGCACTCTACAAATTTGAATAAATAAATGTATACTGCCACTCGCTTTGTGATCTCCTGGATGAGCTGGCTGTTCATTTCACTAATTATGCTGATGACACCCAGCTCGTCTTTGAACTAAGCGGTAAGTACACAGGGGACTCTGATCGAATTAATAAAGTGTACGTAGCCATTCAACAGTGGATGGCTAATAATGGAATGTGTCTGAAACCAAATAAAACTGAGATGATGCTTTTTGGGTCACCACAAGCAAGATCTAAGTTGGACCCTTCATATGCCACTTTTTGCATTGAAGGCCACATTATTGAAACTGTGGACAAAGTCAGGACCCTGGGGGTGATTTTTGAGTCATCACTCAATACAAATGCAAATACGGAAAGCATAGCAAACAAGGCACAGTATATCTTACGACTTCTAAGGCTAGTTAAAGCATATGTGTCAGAAGCAAATTGTGCCAATTTGGTATGTGCACTTGTGACACCTCGGCTAGACTATTGCAATGCCCTTATGTTAGGGACTAGCAAAAACAGCTTCAGACGACTTCGGGTCATAAAAAAAGATGCAGTACGTATCGTTAAGAGCATACCCAGACATCACCCTATTTCCTCTCACAGGAGGGATCTTCACTGGCTCCCAGTGGAAGCGCGCATCCAATTCAAGGCACTATCTATTCAAGGCACTGACAATAGTGCATAAATGCCTCTACGGGAAAGCTCCAAGCTATCTTAAAGAAAAGTCTCAGGAACGCTTCGCAGTTGGCCAGGCCAAGTCAGGTTTTAGCCGCTTGGAGGGGTGGACGGGTGATGCTCTAGCAGTTCCAGTCGGTGGGTGGCGGTCATCAAAGTGGTGATCTTGAGTGTGTCGATATGTGATCTGTGAGGCGGCAGTTCAAGGGCTAGCTGGGCCGAGTCCTGGTTGTAAACCCCCAGTTAGCGAGTGACTCTCCAGTGATTTGGTTTGGGTCCCGGTGTTCAGCAGTCGCTTCAGGCCTACTAGGTGACAAGATTTGTCTGGGACACAATGCTGTATCGAGCTGGTAGAAGTTGCTAGCAAATGTTCGATTGGTGGATGAGCACAACAACCAGTGCTGGTGACTTCCCTCTTGTTTCAGCTGCAGTGTACACAGAGCAAACAGTGCAGTGTGGTGAACAGGGAGCTTCAGCTAGTCTGGTCCTTCAGATGCTGTAAGGCCCTTGCAGGGGGACTCGAGGATAGGATGATTCCTGTTCATGGTCTGCTCTCCCAGCTTTGAGAGTCTGTTACAGATTGGAAGTTCCTGATTCACAGCTGAGGTTACACCTAATGTGCCCTGGGAGTGGTAGGGGGCATATATTCCTTCTATCTTGGATGATTTCTTCTTCACCTCAGGCTGAGGGTTTTGGAGAGTGCAACTCTCCCTAAGGAAGTCCAGTGAGGCCCCCCTTCCAGGTTCTCGTCCTGACATTTGGCAGGCTACACCCGGCTGACCAGAATACACACCACCTTCCTTAATGGAGATGGTTCACAGGGGCTAACACATGCAATATCAATTGGAATGTGGCGGTTGTGATCAGAAGTAGCAACAAACACTAATCCTCAATGTAGGCATAGCTTTTATTAAGAGTTTACCCTGCCACCAGCATGGGTGACTCATGATCATCTTAGTTTTGGGGACAGTTGGGCATATCCTAAATGCCACCTCTGTGCTGTAGGGACTTCGCTGTCTCTGCTGCTGTCAAGAGGGCACCTCATGACCTCCGAAAATGATCTGTGCCATGGGTAGAGCAAGTGTCGCAGATCAGGCTATTGATGCAGCAGGGCACGAGTGCACTAGGCTTTTGACATGGGAAAGAGGGAATCTGGTTGGCAGATTACCCCTTTTTTAGATGAATTACCCCCACCACTCTATTGGTTGATAAAAATAAAAAATAGCCAGTGCTTTGCCCCCTTGCCAGATGGCAATTCCTCACAGAACCCCTGGTGCTTCTTTCCGTTTTCGTTTCTTATGAATTGGCTTTGTTCACTCAAAGGGCCCATATGTAACACCATGAGAGCTGAATGACTTATCTTGGTTCTGTTCTGCTCGACGAGCAGGCCATGATAGGTTGCACAGTAAGAGTTAACAAGGCCAGATACTATCATTGCTTGACCTCTCAGTTCCGGTATCTCAACGTGCCTAGGCTGGTGGCAACCTAAATAAGAGCATACCGGCTCAGGAGAAGTTGGTGTCACTGGGAACTTAAACTGATATCACTCCCTCCCCGTTCTGGTTAACACAAGTGAACTCACAGCAAGACCTTTATAAGGGAAATGGTAGGAAAACAAAGTCCTTGCTGCTGGCCACCAACAGACATGGGTGGTGTGCGGCAACACTCCTAGTACCGTAGCATGTTGTGGTGATGCCATTATGTAGGGCCACCTATGTCATATGATGGTCATTCCGGGAGGGGGGGCGGGGGGAATTGTTTGCTGCATCCTCCTCTCCACCATTCTAGACCCAGCTTAGAGGCATGTCATTTGGGAGAAGTCAGGGAGGTCACAAGGTCAGGCAGTACCTCCTCCCTTAGTGCCTAACCACACAAAACAACATGTGTGCACACAGACATTTGGAGAGAAAAATAATTAGGCAAAGAAAGACACAAGTTGGCCTGAGTTTAAAATAGGCTGGAACCAGCATGTTATTATAAATGATAGTGAATCAAATACATAGGAGGAAAAGACCCTCTTCGATGAATGCACCTGCTCCCACCTGTGCCAAAATGATTGCCATCTAAACTGACGTTTTAACTTTGTCACTCCGAGTGGGACGGGTATGCCCAGATGTGGGTCCCGTGCCTGTTGGGTCTACAGATCAAAACTACTCCTCACTGATGATGCCCAATGAGACCGAAACATGTCTGGGGATGCTTGTGGTCTCGTGCAGAAGGGATGTGACATAGTAGTTTGGGCTGGACTGCATCTTTGGGGGTGGGACAAAGCCTGATTTGCAAATGGTCTTTCCCCTTTCTATAATGGCTTGGCAGGCGGAGAACGATGGTTTGGAGGGTTGTCCAGAGCAATTGCCAGAGGTTTAAGGTGAATTCTAAACCTTCAGCCATCAGTTGTTTTCGGCCATAGCTTAGCACATTTCTAGGGCCATGCACCATTACTTCCTGCATCTGGTATCCTTCCCACAGGGCCTAAATCAGGTTCAGCTTTTGTTACTTATAAATGAGTTTGGTTTGCTCAACGGTTTCCATTTGTGAAACAATATTAGCGTACTGTTGCATCTTGGATCTGTTCTGTTCAACAGGCAGACCCTGCATAGGTGACTAATTAAGAGCCTACTGATTCTGGAGAAGCTGGTGTCAACAGGGGCCTCAACTGATATCAACACATCAGCCATGCCAATGTACCCTGCCGAGCTGGGCAGCACAACGCCGACCACCAGGGTAATTCTCACTATACTCGCCTGTACATTAGGAATCATAACACATATACACCAATATACACACGTACCTCAGGCATCACATTCATCCCTGTGTCGGGAAAAGTTTGAATTTGGTAATAACTATGATTATCTGGTGTGGGACAAAAACCTAAAATGTCATGAACAAAAAAACAGGAGTGCATTAAAATTGGCCAAGACTGGGGATTCGATAGCCTACATTGGATCGAAGGCAAGGCAACCGGCCGGGCTAAAGAATGTACAGGGCCCAATGCTGCCTAAGTGACCCTATATGGGCTGAGATCTGCGGCACAACTGACATCTGCACACTGGAAGGTCACAAAAGCACATTTATTAAGAGACACCATCAGTTACCTAATCATGTCCCGACATGTGCTATCCACCTACAGCCAGGATGCAGAGTTGTAGCCCACCAGACTAAACTAAAGATTCTGCTCTATTGGACAAAGATGCAGAGCTCACCATGGCTGTCTGTCACCACAGAACGGCTCTAGAAGACCATGGCTGTCACCACAGGGCGGCTTAGAAGACCATGGCTGTCACCACAAGACGGCTCTAGAAGACCATGGCTGTCACCACAGGACGGCTCCAGAAGACCATGGCTGTCACCACAGGAAGATCTAGAAGACCATGGCTGCCACCACAGGATGGCTCCTTGCTGCCAGCAGAGGATGGCTTCAGAAGACCATGGCTGTCACCACAGCGCGGCTCTAGAAGACCATGGCTGTCACCACAGGACGGCTCCAGAAGACCATGTAGGGATTCCGAGCAGGGGCGTAGGAGACCCATAAAATCTGAGGGGGACAGGGGACACCTTGGGACTTTTCTTTTTTCATTTATTTATTGTTTTTTAGTCAAAGAACTCAACTTTTCGCAAAATTAAAATAGCAGTACATATTAAATCACATATATCATCACTGTATAAAACAAGAAAAAAGAAAAAAGAAAACTGTTCAGTCAGAGTACAACATTTTATTGCCCTAACTAAAAACGTACAAACACACAATATTGTCAAAATGGTTACATATATGTATGCACGTGGGTGCCTCAACCCCATTTGCTAACAAGGACACACAACATTCTAGTCTTCCTGTTTAATTATTGTCAAACATGTTCTATTTGCCCGATTATTGTCAACTGTGCTCGCCGGATAGACTGGTGGAGGGCGTGTGACATGTCGTATCATATTTGCACATTAAATGCTTGCGGGCGTACACTCGTGTGATACACGCTGCATGAATGGTGGCGAGTTGCTGTCCTGTCTGGCAAGTAAGGTTAACACTGGGCTTGCTTAGTGACGTGGCCTAGTCACAACAAACAAGCCTATGTCACAAAGCACACTATCCTGTCCTGGATTTGGTTTTTACACTAGTCTTTCTAAGTCAAAATAAGGCAAAATGACAACTCCCAGAATGCAATAAAAGAATTAATAAAACACACAGAACTGGCGCAGGTGTACCCATTGACGTATACCCTGGGCGCCACCAGGTAATCTTATTCACCTGTAGCTACTACCTAAAAATGGTGCCCCTCCTGTTAAAGGAATTTCTTCAAATACTTCATCTAACAAGCACACCTTCAAGCCTTAATCTCCCAGAGCCAATAACCATGTTGAACCAAATGGTGTAAGTGCTAACAATCAGTTTACCGCCGTAACCACTGTAAGACACAGCAAAAGCGTGGAGGCCTAATCTCAATTCCTGGCTAAAAAACATTTCAGCAGCAGTCACAACTTAACATTGACCTCTGGGACAACTGAAACAGCTTTATTAAGCTCTCCACCTTCTGCCATGTGCGAAGTCGAATTTATAACATGAAGCACTGGGCAGCAGGCAGAGCTCCACATTTGCCAGTAATAGCACAGCACAAAGTAAAGTGGCTGCATCTTACTGCTATCTACAACAAAGATCGTTCTACTTCTTGAATCCATGCCAGGTCTCATTTCATTGGCGATGAATTGCACCTATGTCTGCACATAGATTACCAGCTACAAAGAGTCCATGCTGTAGATCAACATTGCCAGCTTCACCTCCATACTGACCACTCTCACAAAGTGATCTCCAGGTTGTTATGCATGCTTGTCGAATACTGCAGCACATACCCTTTCTGACCACCAATTCCAAATGTGTCTCCTTTCCTCTTTTGGTCATGGCACATGCCTGGTCCCTCAACCTGGCATGCGCCAGGTCTCAATGCGTTTCCGTAATCCACAGCAGGAGGAAGGGTCCGCAGCAGTCTAATTGTCTCACCTCAGGCTCACACACTCTCAGAAGCGTAGCAGCACGCTTCTGGAAGGTGAGGAGGAGGAGGCTGGCAAGGTGCGCAGCAGTGCTATGCGCCCAACCAGGCAGGGCTGGCAAGTGCCGTATTCCCCCGGGGTGGGGCAGGAGGGGAACACACAAACAAGAGTTCTTGTCAACAACTGTTGCTCGTGGTCCTGCATCAACCCCCCCCCAACTGTTGTTGTGAATGGAATCGGATTCGGATAGAATCCACCCGGCCGATCCCTGCGCCTGCTGCGTGCAAACTTCAGAGTCACTTCAGAGTCTGAAGTTTGCATGCATCAGTGCACATGGCACATGCTGCTGCAGAGCAGAGTCCAGGACACACAAATTGTGGGAAGCAAACTGGGGGGGGGGATAAGTGCCATTGTATCCCCCCACTTAAGAATGTGGGGGGGATTTGTCCCCCCCATCGCCCCCATGTACTACGCCCATGATTCCAAGTGTTCGTTCGCTTGCCTGTTTTCAATGTGATAAGGAAATTGTTAGGCATCTGGATTTGCAGGAACTCTGGGTCACGGCCAAGCACATTTGGAAATAAAATAGAGGTATGTTCAAGCAGAGGTTTTAAGGTGAGTTTTTGAGGGACCTTATTTCCGGATAGGTTCTTGAGTTGACGCCTGGAGTTTAAGGCGAGGGCTGATTACGAATTGTATTTGGGTAACCTAGAGCCCCCTATTACTGGAACACTGTAGATTAACATGAGACTCAGTGCCCAGCCATTGGCATCTATTACGGCACATTGAAGACACTGCCTCGCTATTTGTCCTCTTCGTGCAAGAGTAAGGAGACTTTGGTTCAGGTCCTTGCACTCCTTTGCAAACTGATGACATCTTTTAATGTAGTCCCTGGAGCGGCGAGATTTGCGTTATGGGCCTGCAGACTGCATTCTGAGTGTAAGAATGCGAGCACCTTATGTCCTTTTGATATCTGACCTAGGCGCTGCGTGTACAAAGGCTTCCATAAGATTGTATGTAGATAGGCCCTTGTTTTTATGAAATATTATTATTTTAATATTTACAGACTATGGTTGGTTAGTATTGATGTTGTTATGGTTTGCTCGTTTGTTTAACTTTTATGTCAGATTTGTAACATTGTAAGTTGGTTTGATGGATTTTAGTTTCTGCATAATTGGGTGAAAATCTCTTTTTATTATTTTCGAACATCAAAATAATCGCCTTAAAACGCTTAAAGTGGTCTTCCAAAATGAACTGTCACGCCCGTGGACGCACACGAGCGCACGCAGGTGCTGACAGGCACAGCCCAGAGTGGTCTTCTAAAGCGAACTGTCACGCCCCTGGACGCACATGTGTGCACGAAGGTGCTGACAGGCACGGCCGGGCTGAAAGCGGGAAGTCGCCTGCCTCCACGGCAAATGTGTTTTGTGTGCGAATGTGTATCTGTTTGTTGGTTTTTGTGTGTCTAGGGTGGGAGGGGACATGTTTTTGGGGGACGGTGGAGCAGTCTGTGAGTGTCTTTGCATTTTGATAGGTGTTTGTGTTAGTCTGGTGGGGTAGAGAGAATCGTTTGGGCATGGAAGGGTGGCGGATGAGCAAAGGGGTGTTTGCAGGTGAGTCACCCTGAATTCTAATTAATCCTGCCAGCACAGGAGAGCGTGGGTGTTGGAGCCCGCAGGGGTACTAGATTTCTAAGGGTCTAGCAGTGTGAAATGCCCCTGGAAAAAAGTGATCATTCTGGATTTGAATGCAGAATTATCGTATGGAACGATGATCTCAGGCACACAGTGCGACAACATTCCTTCACTCCCGGCCTTTCTTCACAAGGTTGTTCGTTTTTCAAAAATCTCCTTAGGGTTTGGGGAGTGGGGTAAATCTTGTTTTTAAAACTTTGTTGAACCTTACAGCTCACCAATCATCTCAGCTACCATCAACACCCCTTCATATTTTTCCTTGCCGGGGAAATATCCCTCAACTAAAAAACTAAAACCCCCTGACACACACGCAGCGCCACGGGTATTCCCCTGGACCACATTGTTGGTGACCAGCCGGGGAAATATCCCTCAACTAAAACCCCCTGACACACACGCAGCGCCACGGGTATTTCCCTGGACCACATTGTTGGTGACCAGCTTCTCTAAAAAGACAGTTGAGCTACCTGGATGCTGATCGAGGAATTCCCTGAAGTGGTCTGGCCGGGGCGGCGGGGTTCGGGGTGGCGGGATGGGTTCAAATGTAGCTCCAACAGCAGTCAGAATGCCAGCGTCCTACTTTTTTCATTTCTTCACCCCCACCGGCCTGATTGACCCAATCCTGAACAAGTGTATTCCCTAACTAGAGGAGTCCAAGCCAATGTGACATAACTCTTTTTTAAGCATTTTATTTATTTTTTATTTTTATTTATTACATTTGGTACAAGCCCAGACCCTAGGGTATCACAGCGAGGTTGCAGACATCTGTGGCAATTAGTAATACATTTATACATTGTGCAAAAATTAGAAAAATGTAAATGCAAAGATACGATACAATCATGGTCATTATTTACAGTTTGATCATGTTCATTTTATAACAAATACAGCAGAAGGGTGAGTATTGTGTGAGTATTGGTAATGGCTGAGGGGGTGATATGCTAGTATTGGTTAAATAACAAGGTTTTCAGCTGTTTTTTAAAGTTGAGGAAGGAGTTCTCTTTTTTGATGTTAGTGGGGAGGGTGTTCCAGTATTTGGGGGCTAGGACGTAGAAGCGCTGCCCCCCCGCTCCATTGTTGTTATAGCGGGGAGAAACTAACAGCTGATTGTCATTGGATCTTAGTGTTCTGGTGGATTCTTTTTTCTGTAGTGATTTGTTAAGTTAGATTGGGGCTTTTTTGGCAAGACATTTGTGAGCGATGCAGAGTGTTTTAAAGACAATTCTGGCTTTGATGGGTAGCCAGTGGGCATCCTTCCTATCCCTAGTGCTGTTCTTAAAACTCTATTCTGCATAACTTGCAACTTACTGAGGCTGGCATTAGAGATCCTCAGCAGTAGCACATTGCAATAATCCAATTTGGATAATACCAATGCCCTCGCCAAAGTGAGGCAGTTGGAAGGGGATAGAAATTGTCGACTTAAAGTGATACGTTTGGAAGTATAAGCCGTGGAGGATGAGAGGGTGCTGATATGTTTAAACATAGGGCCTGATCACAACTTTGGAGCTAACCCTTAAATCCGGCGGTAACGCTAATACTGCCGGATTTAAGGGTCCGCCACATCAGGACTTCGGCGGATTTCGCCCCAGCTCTTAGCTGGGGGGAAATCTGCCGAAAATTTGCGCTATTACCGCTGGCGGGAAATCTGCCAGCGGTAAGAGTGCAAATTTTCCCCATTGAGCCCAATGTTGAATGAGGCATTCCCGAATGGGCTCAATGGGGAATGGGGAATTACATTACTGCCGAACTCATGATCCGGCACTATTAGCACCGGGGAGTTCAGCGGTAGGGCCAATACCACCGGCGGTAATACCGCCGGTGTTACCGCCAAAGCCGTGATCAGGCCCATAGTAAGATTCCCGTCTAAATATACACTTAGAGTTTTAACTTGCTTGAGCACTGGGATCTGAGTGCTGTCTATATTGAGGAGTAATCTGAATGGAGGGCAGCTATTTTAGTTGGGGATCCCATGATGAGAAGTTCTGTCTTCTCATCCTTGAGGCAAAGACTATTGAGGGCTATCCAGTTTTGGATGATGCCGTATATTTTATTAATGTTCCTAGTGTCCTGGTCATAGTTCCCTGAGATGGGAATGAGGATCTGGGTGTCATCTGCAAAGTTAGTATAGATGACACCCATATCGTCTAAAGCAGAGGCGTTGTAGAGTGCTGGGGAGTGGCCTTGGGGTACTCCTATGGGTACTGGGATGGGATCGGCAGCTTCCCTGCCAATGGAAACTCTAGAAGTTCATTCGGCAAGAAAGGATTTCACCCAAGTAGTGGCATCATTGGAGAAGCTGAAATTGCTGGCTAGAGAGGTGCACAGTTTGTCATGGTCCACAAAGTCAAATGCAGCAGACAAGTCTAACGGCAGGAGTATGCAAAGTTTCCCTGAATCTCTGATAGTGTCCATCTGGATTTTGTGGTCCAGGAGGGCGGTTTCCATGCTGTGATTGGGCCTAAAGCCTGATTGTCTCATTCTGAGGAGATGCTTCTGTTCGAGGTGAGTTTGGATTTGTGTGCATGCTATTTTAACTATGAGTTTAAGTAGAAAAGGGACCGTTGTTTTGGGCCGATGATTTGTAGGTACTGTGGGGTCCAGGGTGTTTTTTTTTAGAAGTGGGCTGACCCAAGCTTCTTTGATACTGGCTGGGACTGTGTTGGTGTTGAAGGAGGCATTGATGAAGTTGGTGATGGTAGGGGTGAGGATGGAAGCGCAAGCTTTGACTAGTTTATCAGGGATATTGTCCCGTTTACAGTTGGAGGTTTTTAACTTAGAAATTGTGTCAAACACTAGTTCGTGAGGGACCGGAGCAAAGTGGAATAGGGAATTGGGGTTAACATTGGGGATGGGAGCAAGGTTAGTGATTGAGGCATTTTTGTCTGCTAAAAGCCGTCTTTTGGAGGTTATTTTGTTTTGTAGTAGAGCAATTTTGGAAGAGAGTGCATCTTGTATGGTGGTGCACCATTCTTTGCTGGAATTGGAGGGGGCCGTGATTGGGGTGGGATTCTCTAGTTCTCTGAGGATAGAGAAGAGTTCTTTGGAGTCTGATGAGGCATTGCTGATGCAAATATTGTATGCGTTGGCTTTATGGGAGATGATGGCTGATTTGTAGATTCTGTTCGCTTCCTTGAAGGCTTGGGCGGACTCATTGGTAGGGTGTTTGTTATAAGCATGTTCGAGGGAGCGTTTGGTTCTTCTTAAGGAAACTAATTCTTTATCGAACTAAAAGTGGGTCTTTTTGTCAGTACGCCTTGTTTTGGTAGTGATAGGCGCTAATGTATCGATAGTAATGGTGAGGCATTTATGGTAGTACTCAGCAATGATACTAGGGTCGTTGCTGATGACTAGATTGGTTTCTAGAGTTTTGTTGAGGATAGGTGCAAAGTTATCTATCGTGAGCTTTCGGGGGTTTCTAACTTCGAAAGTGTCCATTGTTTTGGTCTTGGGTGGACATGGTTCATCACTCATGAGGGTGAACTTTATGCAGAAGTGGTCCGTCCAGCCTAAGGGGGAAATTGAGTCAATGGTAAGTCTGGTATTAAATGAAAGGATCCAATCAAGGATTCTACCCTTGATATGTGTGGGAGCATTCACCAGTTGGGTGAAGTTCAGGTCTTTGAGTGCTGGGTGTAGGAGTGAAGCTTTGTGATCTTGGTCGTCGTTGAATCCTAGATTCAGGTTTCCAAGGATGATGCATTTCGTGTTAGGTTTGATGAATGATGCAAGGAGTAGTGGGATGTCTATTTCGGGGTGACTATTCGAGCTGGGTTTTCTATATATTACAACAATATAAATTGTGGTTTTCTCATTCATGGCGAGTTTGCCTAGCGGAAGTTCATACCCTGCGATGTCCTCAATGGGACCCGATCTGAGTTGTAGATTACTTCTGGCCAAGAATTGTGCTGAACTGATAGACAAAAAGCTGTGTGGCAACCATGCATAACATCCATCCTCATCTGCTTGTTGGCCGCACTTGCAAATAATCTCTTGTCTCTGCCACAGGCCAGTGCCACCTTCTACACTGGGTTTCAGCAGACCCAGGCTCCCAGAGTGCACTGGCCTTTTTTTGACACTGCGATCTTGAATCCCATACAACCCCCCCTAACTAAAAATCCTCCAATTGTACCATCCTGCTACTTTCAGCATCTCTCCTGGGCACTGCCAGGTGGCTGACTAGCAGCCCCAAGAAATGCAAATATAAAGCGGTATAGGAATAAGGTATTAGCATACTTGATCGAAAAACATTTGACCTTTTCGATTTGACTGAATATTTTTGATCATTTTTTCGGTCAAATTAAATAAAATAAATATATGGGGAGGGGTAAGGGAATAGGTTATGGGGGAAGTGGGGCAGGAGGGGAGGTTTCGGGGGTCTGCCCCCGCATTTTCGACCAAAATAATACACACAAAAAATCTGGTAAAATTGGAAAATGTCAAATATTTTCGACCAAGTAGACCTAAACCTAGGAATAAGACTACCTCAAAAGCATTCACACTTCGTGCAAGCTGAGGAAGACCCCTCCAAGGTAGCATATGATATATATCCCCCACCCCACTCATCCTGCTTTCTCTCTCCCATCTCAGACTAACCAGCCTTTGCCTTCTTAACCTGCAAATCGTTAGGAAGAAACTCATTGCCCCAAGTCTTTGCTATGACGATAATTGCTGCCACCCTTACTACTGCCTATTGCCTACATCTCCCTTGCCCCATGGGGCTAGAAAGACATCTGCCACTGTCTCTTCCTCTAGTCGGGGCAATGTATCCAGATACGTAAACTCGTGCCATCGCCTGAAGTCGTGGACTCCATGCCCTTTATGTAGCTTTTTGGCTTTGTACAGCGAATTCAAGCCATGACATGTGGTCGTGGGGCCTACAACTCTGTCGTTTGGCTGGAAAATATGTCATCTCCTCTTCCACCTCTGACCTCTAACTCTGAATCTGTTCCCATTGAAAACAAGAAAAACCAACAGCAAGATCATTCTTGCACCCCTCAAAAAATGCTGCCGCCAAGTTGATGTTTTCCTTTAGACAGTGTAAAAAAGATGCATTTGACACGTGCAGTATATGTTGGCATCTGCAGTCGATGTGGGCACCTTGCCAACTGCTTATTAAGCGCCTGTACATTAGGGCAAAGGTCTGACCAGAACAGGGTGGGCCTCATTTTGAAAAAAGGAGTTACTTGCATGGAGGGGATACACCACACTGGCCGTTTCATGGAAAATGCTACCCTTTGTTCATTCTTTTGCATGTGTACCACACAGTAATAAAAAAAAAAGTGTAAAAACAGGCTAATTGCCCTTTACACTTTCTTTTGCACTTCATAGTGCAAAAAGAGTAAATGGCTTCTGCAAGTTGTTCCGGCAGGAGGCATTCACAATGGATTCCTATGGCATCTGCCTACTAGTAGAAATGGAGCATCCATTCTGTGCCCCAAATACACCGTCAAAAACCTTCACTATCCACCTGGGCGTAAACAAGGTTGTTAAGGCGGGAGGAGTAACACCCTTACTCCTGTCTTTTGCATCTTTTTAATGTTCTGTGGGACTGGAAAACGAAGCACTATGTGTTTGTCGGCCATCTGGCCCCCTTAATTGGTGACCACTAGTAGTGTGAGGAAAAGCAGCCAGCTCACTACCACCCCATATCTCAGGGCAAACCATTGTTACCCCAGGATGGCGCCGATTCTAATACTCCCAGGCCCACCAGCAAAAAGTTCCAGCTGCACACCTTCAGGTCTGGTACACTTCCACAGGGGGCCCCACGGAAATTGACCAGGAGATCATTGCTAACTCTCAGGTCACCCTTCCCCCTTTCCTTAATATGCTTTAAACTATCAGTGGCCTTGCCCACATGTCAGAAACATGGCCGACAGTGTGGCCATGGCAGTAAAGCTGAGCTGCCCAGAGGGGACTTCAAATGTATTCGAGTCAATGTTTTGCTCTCTAGGCAAACGTTCATTACCTACCCTGGCCACCCGGTCACGTGACTCCTGTGCCACTGTGCCCAGCTCCTTTCCCAAGACAGAAAGGCAGGTGGCAGGTCTTTCGCATTTATCATTGCAACCTTGGCAATCAAATCTTCCCGTAGTCAAAATACGAATTAATTATGTAGTACAAAGAGGTGATAACAGATTTAGGTCACGGACAACAAGTTATTGATGTGTTTTGTCTTTGGTTTTTTGTTGTGTTCTGTTGAGGGTGTTTTCTTTGACAGTGAATGAAATAGATTGTGACTCCTGATATCTGAACACAATTTGGTGAATTATGTAATTAATTGACTGCAGTCTTCTTAGGTATTATGAACTAAACAATGCATTGATATGGTTTGTTGAAAGGGAATGTTTTGATTAAAATATTTTTAATATGTGTGACTGTGTGACATATCTACAGTGGTTTGTGTGATATTCATCAAATATAACTAGGTCGATTGGGCCACACCTGAAGAGAGTTTGCAGGTAGTGTTCTGGGCAGCTTTGCCCCAGACTTTTCTTGTGCGTTTAGTGTCCGTCACATTTATCTACCAGCACCTCCTTAATGGATTAAACAAGTATAACTAACTGAGTTTATTCTGAATATTATTATTGTTGAAATAGTGAGTGTAGTCCCACTTTTCTAGTATTTAATCAAATCCTCCCGGCAATTGTTCAAAAACGACCCAATGGCCTGGATCTTGTGCCCCTCCTCCCCAATCACCCCACAAACAGGAAGTCATGCATATAACGTGAGAACGCGCCGAGGTCATTCCCCTGTTCACTGCAGCATTCCAATAAGTCACTAACACTCTCCGACATGGCACACGAGGTTGTGCAACGCATTGACACACAGGTACTCCTTGCGTCACACGCGAAGCACTGCAGCGGCTCTCTGGGTGAACTGATAGCAGTCTCAATGCGGACTTCATATCAATAAGGCCCGGCCACTTCCATTATCTCTTACCACGCCCAGTTCTGCATCAAAAGAGGTCTGAGATACCGGACATTTCTCCCTCTCCATACGGTTCTTCGCTAAATTCACTGGAAAATGATAGGTCTGTATCCTCGAGCTTCCTTTTTGGGGCCAGGCAAAGTGGTGGCACCTTCCTATTCCTAAAGGGAGGGTCTAAACATTTCTCGCCAGTCTGCCCAACTTATCTTTTCTTATAAAACCATCAGTAGCTCCCTTCCTGATGTTAAGTTCTGAGACTTTCCTGGGCCCTTTAATTTAAAAAGATTCACAAATCTTTGAGTGTACCCCGGACTTGTTTGGATAGCGCCCCAGTGCTCCAGGCAGGTCCTCAGGTTTTATCATGGGTGTCACAGGTGCAAAACGCTGCCCTGCTCAGTACTCTCACGCCTTGTTCTCGGACTAGTGGTTAAGCTGGCGGTCCATTTAATGTCGTTACCTGCTCTCCTCCTTGCCACACTGACCACGGACATGAACGTCAATTGAGGGGTCACCAAAGGTAGAAGCTGTCCCCCCTGGCCCTCCCATTGCTAGCCCTGGCACTGTGTGTGCGACACCTGGTCACACAGGCAGAGACAGTGGCTAATCGCCCAAACACTATATTTATTATGATCAGACATGGTTTTTTGTCAGCCCACAACATGTACTTCTCTGTAAAATGCACATTGGTCTGACATAAATCCCTTTTTCCCAATTTTTCTTTTCAAAATGGCTTCCTTGTACAAGGTGGGAGGCACCACATAAAAAAAACACATCACATTTTACACACCTGCCATTGCCTCATCAGATTATGTTATATTCTAGGGGGGATCTGTGTCAGTCTGCACTCTCCTAGTATTAGTATTTTTGCAGTTTATGTTTTTTCAGTTTGCGTAAGTGTGTCTTTTCATTTACATCTGACACAAGATTGAACCTTGTTTTTCATTTATACTTTTGAAGTGGGAAAAGTGAACAAAAGGCTCCCACCAATCCCCTCTCAACCCTGGCCTAGAGGATCACGGCCCAGACACCCGCCACGAGAGGAGTTCGCCCATCTCCCAGACGACCAAATACCCTGGTACAAGAACATACGGATGTGCCCACTCGCGTGCCCACCCGCCTGCCCACCAGCCTGCCCCGCACATGCCGACACCTGCGGCATGGATGAACTCGACTAAACCATCCAGCACCAAATCAACACATCGTTAGAGATGCCATGACGACCTAGCCAACGGTCAGCACACCCGTGCAAACATACACACCGGACACTCCCACAACAATCCACACGAAGAACATACTCAGTGCTATGACGTAGGCGACGGACATACCCACGGACGTGCATCTTCATTATTTTCCACATAGGCTTCTCAAAATGCAGAAACGCAAGACGCATAATGAACTCATCTAAAAAGGCTTGCTCACGCTTCTTCTAAACCCTTGTACCATAATGAGAAATATAACGAAGACACGATACTGGGGATAGAGCAATATGATACCATAACCTAAAGCGCTCTGTATCAAACGGTTCCACCTATGCACCAGGCCCAAGTAGGCCGCAAGCAAAAGCTTCCATGAACATTGAATGAGCAAGAGCTCGGTTGCTGACCCTGCAGAATGAGCACGGCGAAAGCAGACAGTCAAGGGCACAACGTTGCAAACTCTCTAAGCGCAAGCCGACGCCAAGGTCGCACCTGCAAGATAAGCCAGGCACACAGTGAGAAATGCAATATTAATTGTGCAGAATTCTGCCTCAAACACGGTCCCACCTCACGTGACCAAGCCAAACCTGATAGGATGCCAAGCCCAGGAGGAAGAAGGCGCCTGGATCCCCCGTCTCAAGACACAGGCAGATACAATTAAGCGACTCAATGGACATCTGCAGCGGTGGGAGTAGTCGGCCTTCCTGCTTATGAATAAATCCTCACATTGTCTGCACATACCCATAGTAAAACATTGTTGCAAATGACAGGTGCACCGCGAGCTGGGAACAGCGATGGTCCCAGACTGGGGGGCTCGCGGGAGAACCAATCAGAACATGGGGCCCCTATCACTGACGCCATTAACATTAACCAATCCTCAGGGGTCTTCATGTAACCATTTTTATGTATCAAACTGAAGGGACAACACAAGTGTAGCACCTGACTGACCCTTAACCAATAACAACGTTCTCTATACGTATGCTATACTAACCCTACCACTCAGGGAACCAATCCAGAGTGGCGATAGGTTTTTTGCTAACTTTCTCAGGTGACGCAAGTAGCGCGTCATACTAAGGTAAAAAGGGCCTGCGAGCCCCACGATGTTGAGAGAGTGTCAGGACGGACGCGTACGATCCTTGACCCATCCCTGCCGTTTTGTTTAATAAACAGCAGAATCACCTTGCTTCTTGCGTGTGTCTCATACTCTATCTCTTTTGGGATATACGGGAGGAGTAGGGGCCTCCCTGCCCGGAGGTCCGCGGACGGCCCAGCCGACCCCGGGAGAATTCCCCCCGACAAGTTGGAGGCACTGCTGAGATCTGTTTAAGGTCCGCTTTTATTTTTATTTTTCCAAGTACTCCCGTTGCGAGGAGGCCCGGCGGCGCGGCCTCCTCTGCCGCTGCCCCCTTTTGAGGACTACAGGACCGTCGCGGAACTGCGAGAAGACCGGACAGCGCAATCCGGATATTGGCCCTCAGGAGCCGGTTGAGAAGCATCGCGCCCGCGGTTTTTCGAGTGTCCAGACGTAGTCCAGACGAGGGGAGGTGGCGAGCCGCTTGGAGGGGTGCACGCAGTCGAGCGACCCCGCATCAAGAGAACTTGGTGAGTGTGCCACGCCCAACAAGCAATGTGAAATTGTGAAGGAGGGGGGAGGAATTGAATGCGGGAGGTATTGCACAGGTGCGCAGCGAAGGTTTGATAATTTAGTGTTGGCAATGAAATGAATGGTAGCCGGACGAGTGCGAGAGCAGTCCGCTACGTTACGGGAGAGAAGGGGGTGGAGCACGAAAACATCACGTGCGGCCGCTCGTAGACACTGATTGGCCTAGGTCGCGACCATGTGTAGGGGTGTGTGTGTGCGTGGTTTCCTACGATTTGGCATTTATTGATCAATGAGTAGATGAGGATCCCTATTGTTCGAGCAGGAAACTCGATAGATAGATGACGTTTCCCTGTAGGCGGTAGCTAGCTAGTTGCCCAATACGGAAGATAATTGGTTGGTTAAGCCCTCCTGTCGAGGGGCGTATCACACTCGAGGCGACGCAGCATGCGCAGTCCGATTATATTATTGACTACCTTGTTCCAGGAGTAACAGGAAGACAGCTGTGGGGTTAATGGGGGTAGATTGCAAGTGTATTTTGGACTTAAAGAATATATGAAGAACTTACCAGTAGTTCGAAGAGATCGGTGACGTCACCAGTAGGGCTTTCATAGGACATCTCGAGAACCAGGCATCTTTATTTTTGAGTGGCGGGGAGGAGAGCTGTGTTAAGGGCGTGGAAACGGAGGTACACGGTAATGAGTTGATCGGGGAAGGCGAAAAGGGGGACGTGGCTGCGCACGGAGAACGCCGGCCACGGCAAGTGTAGAAGAGGGAGGAGGGGCAAGTGAAAGTAGGACGGCAGTATAAGAACGTCACAAGGGGCACGCAGCCGCAGGGGGCTACGTGCGCCCCGGCCGCAGGGGGCCATAAGGGTGTTGTATAAAGGAAGAAACGAAAGAAAAGAATATACAGATGTAAATACTATATTTTACTAATTTTTCCTTATCGGACTATCGCAAGTCCCCAAACTTACGGGGCCAGGTAAAGATATAAGGCTGTATATTGTAAACTGCTGGTGAGATAACCGCTACCAAATAGGGGAAGGGTAACAAGTGGAGCGCTACTATGTCATACGGGACTGGATCGGTGGGGTGGGGGAACACCCTCACTACCCCGCTGCAACACATATGTAAAACACTATCACCCCATAGGGAGAAATTGATCAAGTACAGCATAGAATGGACACAGGGGACGGACAACAAAATGACGACACCATGGCCGCCTAATGGTAGCTTTGATCCATATACCCAACACTCACTATTAAACCATCTGCATAATACATACAAGGGGAAGAAGTTGGCACACCACGTGGAGGTGTTCAACTTATGGAGGATGTTCCAAGGGTCCCGACCAGGACCAAACGGAATGTTCATTGTAGGAGAAAAAACGGGAGATAAGGAGATTAAGGAGGAGGGAGAGAATGGGGAAAAGGAGAGTGAAGGGACACGGAACACGGGGAAAGGACAAAAGGGAGGAGAAAAGAGTGACAACTCAACCGAAAATGAAATAAAAAAGGAACAGAGCGACGATATACCTCTAGCGAAGGTAGTGAAAACAGAGGGAGGGGGGTTGTATCCTTTAAGAGAACTAGGAGAAATAGCAAGAGAACAATTAAGAGCGGCTGAGGGGTACTCGAACCCGGCATACAGCCCGCCTCCATATACAGCTACAGGTGGCCACACGGGAGGGGAGCGGACTAGTACAACGGGACCAGCTCATAGGAAGATGCTAGCAGGGGTGGGGAGGGCTGAAGAAGAGCAGACTACGGACGTAGGAAATGATGAGTGGGTAGCTGCGCAGATACTATTAAAATTACGAGGTTCATTAACAGGAGAAGAGAAGGAGGTGGTAAGGAAAATGGACGAGGATAATACCAGGGGGAGTGAAATAGAGGGGGAAGGAAAGGGGGAAGAGCTGTTAAGACAAAAGGAAGAGACTTTGGAGGAACGATTAGCAGAATTGAGGGATGAGCAGAATGCACTGATAAAGCAGCTCGAGAAGGGGGAAAGAGAGAGAGCACGGGAAAGGAAAGAAGGTAAGAATGAGTTGGAAAAAATGAGAGAACGAACTGAGGAGCAAAGGAGGGAAGCCGAAAGGTTAAAGGCAGCAGCAGAAAGGGTATCAAGAGCAGTACTGCGCGACAGGAAAAAAGAGGAAGAGGAGAAAGAAAAAGAAATGGCAATATGGAAGAAGAGATTGCTGTCAGAAACGACAAGGAAATACGAAGAAGGGAGGATGATAGAGAATATATTAGGAAGGGAGAGGGAGAGATGGGAAAGGAAGAAAGAAGATGAAAAGATATTGGAAAAAATGAGTTGTGAAGTAATGGAAGAATTAAAAAAGAAAAGAGAGGAAATTGGTAGAGAAATAGCGGAGAGAAATGAAGGGGGAAGAGAAGATAGGAGGGGGGAGAGTGAAGTAAGGAGGCATGTATATAGAGATACAGAAGTAGCAACAACATCGGCACAAAGGGGAGCGAGTAGTAAAGAAGAAAAGGGAGGAACGGACCTAATAGACTTAAGAACAGTAACGATTGGGGGGAAAAAGACAGTTTGGGGGTTACCATTTATGAATGACTTTTGTAGTGAGGAAGAAGAAGGAATGGAGAAGGAAGGAAGAAATAGTGAAAGGGAAAGCCTAGATAAACTATACACCACCCGGACAAATAGAGACTCACCATGGATCTGCAGGAGAAAGGAAGAACTGCAGAGAAGTGAGGAGGAGGAGCATGGAATAGCGGAAAGGCAGACACGTGAAGCTACGCCGTCACCGTCCCGTCCTACATGCTCCACCACCTCACGCTCATTACGTGCAACATGCCCATCTAAACTAGCGCCCTTCACAAGCGAACTGACACCCTATGCAGGAAGGCTTAGAGACCTCCCTGGACGCAGGCAGGGACAACTAATACACACGCCCACCATAAATAAAGGAAACGATGAAAGAAGGGGAAGTGGTGGAGGTGAAAGGGTGAAGAGCAGGAGAAATATGGACGAAACTGACGATGTAGAAGAGACGGAAGAAGAGGAGGGGTGTGAGGACTCGATTTTGTGGAACACAGGGGGTAAAACGGGACACAACTTAATGCCTCTTCTAGAGAGGGGAGGGGTTAGACCACAATACGTGCCTTGGAAGCATACAGACAAGGAAAATATAAAGTGCAGACTCCCATCATTAAGCGGAGGTGCGGGTAAATGGATATATGAAATGGAAAAACACACCGCAGGACAGAAGTTGGCAGTGGGAGATGTAAAGGGCCTTCTAATATCAATATTAGGGGATGCTGCGGATGACATCTGGAAGAGAGCGGGCTTCCCCAGGGTCACAATAACAAACACATTGCACGATGGGGCACCATTCGCAAACTGCAGACATGCGTTATGGCAGGCACTGAGGGTACAGTATCCAGACACATCAGACATAGGAGCAATTACCTCGCGCAAGATGCGTGAGAACGAAGATCCTGTTGATTATATCCAGGAAATTCAAGAGAAGTGGCGTATGGAAACTAGAGAACAATGGGACAAAACACCAGCAATATTCTATCATATAATAGTACAGGGGCTCCCAGAAGCAGTCCAGAAACAACTAAAGAAGGTAGTGGGGATGGAAGCAAAAGCATGGCCAGAAATACAACTGACTATAGTACATCATTGCAGGACATGGCAAGAAAAAATGAAAAAAAAGGAAGAGGATAGGAAAACGGAAGAGGCTAAACTAGTACAGAAGAAACTCACTAAATACACGTTGGAAGGCGCACTAATAACTACACCTGCCACCATAAATCAAAGCCCCACACAAGTAGTGGCTGCACAAGACCCCTCCCAAATACAATCATCGCAGACTGTAACACAACAGATGCCGCCACTCCAACCATACACGACTAACATGGGAGGAGGATACTCAACGCCAGGAGCTGGGTATTATAATTACAACCGGGGAAGGGGAGGAATAATGAGGGGGAGAGGATACGGATATAACACACAACAACAGGTGGGGGGACTTAGAAATTCCTACCCCACCGGGCACCCAGTATACCAGGACAACACAGGAAGCTTTCCATGGCAGAACAGGGAACCACTGGTGTGTTGGATTTGTGGATTGGTAGGACACATGTCACGTACGTGTAGAGTGAGACCAGGCACACCGTTGTGGAGTGAACAGGGACAACAAGAGCTCACACAGGAACAGCAGGGCCTCCTGCAACAGCAGACATTGCAACAGGGAAATGGACAGCAACAAATAGTAACACCACAACAGCCACGGACATATCCACCGCCTCAACAACAGGTAGCGATTACACAACAACCCCAAGCACAGCAAGTACAGCCACTTGCACAAGTCCAAGACCATAACATAACCTCAACCAATACCCAACTACAGCAAACACAACTGGGTACAGTGACAGTCCTGGGACACAACCCCTACACGGGAAGTGGTCAATCATTATACCCCCAATAGGACAGCCCACAGACGACCTTGGTGTGTCCCATCCTGTCCGTAACACCTAATAGTGCGGAGGAACCACGCATAGAGGTAACGATAGGTGACAAAAAATTATCATTCCTTGTTGACACCGGGGCGACCCGGTCTTGCATAAGGGAAGGTAAATTTAAGATGTCAGGTGAAGCCATGAACACCCAAGGATTCTCTGGGGCTAGGGGGTTGGTTCCCTTTACTGATAACATTCCCTTATCAATAGGGGATTATGACATGTCAGTCCCACTTTTATATTCTAGGGCCTCACCAGTAAATATAATGGGGAGAGACATAATGAGCAGGTTGAATATGACGATCTCCTTTACGGAGGACGGCATAATTTGCTCCACTCCAGGAATTAACATGCTCACTGCACGACAGATTATGCAGGCATACTGTGGACAGACAGTGATTAGGGCTGAGCCAGTAGATGGTGAACTGTTCCAGTACGGGACGGACATGGCATTTGCATGGATGCCAGGGATAGAGGGCAAGATCTGGAGGAGGCCAGCAGCCTACTTGTTTAGACCAGAAACACCAGCCAACGAACCAGAAGGAAAGGTGATTTCAGTGGACATAGAGAGCATTATAGCAACCGCTGATTACATTGCAGTGCATGCCCAAGACAGAGAAGGAAGAGCATGGAGGGCAGTAATAGCACTGGCAGAGGGATGTAGACTCACCCAGGTGTCAGATGAGGAGCTCTTCTCAGGAGAAAAGGAAGAAGGTGAAATGGTATTTATGATGAGTGTGGAAATATGGCTAAGGGTGACGTACAAACAAGTGGCACAGAAAATTGCAATGGCACTTGAGGCACCCACGTCCACCCCAGTTCCCTTTTTTGAGGAGGATATGGCAAAAGTACCCACATCATTATGGACTACTAGCCCCTATGACGTGGGGTGCATAAAAAGCATAGGGGGAGTAAGAATAAAGTTGAAAAAGGGTGCAATACTCCCCAGAGTGAAACAGTACCCACTATCAAAAGAGGCAGACGAGGGCATATATGAAACAATAACGGCCCTTATAAATAATGGCATATTGGTCCCATCAGAATCTCCATGCAACACAGCTGTATACCCAGTGCGCAAGGCTAAAGGGGGATCTTGGCGCTTCATACAGGACCTCACCCCTTTGAACAACATAGTGGAAGCAGAATACCCCATAGCAGCAAACCCGGCTACAATATTGTGCGGCATTCCAGCAGAAGCCTCACGGTTTACAGTGATCGACCTTAAAAATGCCTTTTTCTCAATACCACTGCACCCAGACTCACAAGGTCTAACAAGCTTCACTTACAGAAACACAAAGTGGAAACACACCAGACTGCCACAAGGGTACTGCGAGTCACCCTCAATATTCAACAGAGTAATACAGATGGATTTGGGTAACATTGAAGTAGAAAGCACAGTGTTACAGTATGTTGATGACATAATCATTTGCAGCACAAACGAAAAAAGATGCAGAGAGGATTCATTAAAGATGCTGACAATATTGGCTGAAAAAGGTTACAAGGTAGACAAGGAGAAGTTACAATACTGTCAGGAACAAGTACTTTATATTGGACAGCTCATATCCCAATATGGAAGACAGATTGCACCACAAAGAGCACAGGCCATTTCAAAAACGCCATTGCCACAAACAGTGAGAGAATTACAGCAGTTCCTGGGCCTGTGCAACTACTGCAGAGCATGGGTATTTGATTACAGCTCATACATAGGACCCCTACTTGAGGGGTTAAAGGAAGCTAACAAAGGGGAGAAAAAGTTGGGGTGGACAATGGAAATGAAAGAGGCTTTTGATGAACTGAAAGATGCAATATCAACAGCTCCGGTATTGGCCACCCCAGATTATGAACGACCATTTTTTATATTTTCACACTGCGACTCAACAGTAATGAAAGCAGTGTTGGTTCAAAAAACAAGCATGGGCTACAAACCAGTAGCATTTTACAGCGGCCACTTGGATCCTGTGATGCTAGGTCATTTCCCTTGCGAACAAGGTCTCGCCGCAGCTGCCTTTGCGGTAGAGAAAGCATCAGCAATCACCATGGGGTGCCCGACCACACTATTTGTGGAACATGCACTATTTGCAATATTGAACAAGCCTAAGTCCACGCTAACAACGCAGAGGGCGTCAGGTTATGAGATAATATTATCTAGAGCTGAACTATCAATTGTTAGATGCAGCACGGTCTACCCTGCAAGGTTTATAGCAGAAGCAATTGAGGAAGGAGACTATGCACACGATTGTACAAAGATTACTGAAATATATTCATGCAGTAGAAGGGTTGAAGAGAATGCACTAGACGGAGGTGAGCTCTTGTTCATTGATGGGTCATCAACAATTGACCAAAGTGACGGGATTAGGAGAACTGGGGCAGCAGTGGTAAAAATGACGGAGGTACCGGTGTGTGTGGCGATGAAATGCGTACAATTACCACAGCATTACTCTGCCCAAGCAACGGAATTGGTCGCACTGATCTTGGCGTTGAAGGAAAGCTTTGACAAACGAGTGACCATTTATTCCGACAGTGCATATGTCACATCTACTGTCCACTCAGGGTTGTCCAAGTGGAGGAGAAGAGGGTTTAGGAGAGCTGACGGCACCCCAGTACAACATGCCCTCCTATTGGCTGAACTAATTGAAGTAATAAATGACCCCCAAGAATTAGCCTTGATCAAATGCACCGCACACACTAATGGTGAAGACCATATTTCAAAAGGGAATGCAGCAGCAGACGCACACGCGAAGTATGCTGCATATTTTGGTGAGATATATAACCCCCCAGAGTCAGAGAGAGGGAGAGGGAGGGGAATAGCTAAGGAGATGTTAATAAGAGAAGGGTACACCCATCTCCCAGCCACACAGATAATGGAGCTATAAGTGGCTGCACCAATGGCAGAAAAAGAAATATGGGTAAAAAGAGGATGTACAATGTCGCCAACTGACGCACTATGGCGCCAGGGTAGCACTGGAAAGATGGTAATGCCAATGGCACTATTGAACACCGCCCTGAGCCAGCTACACCACCCAGCCCACACAGGCAAGGAAGTCATCGCAGCACGAATTAGGGAAGATTGGTTCTGCCCCGAGTTAAATTCCCATGTGTCAAATTTTATCAGCAATTGTCTCACATGTCAGCAGTTCACGGCCGGTCACACGCTGAAGTTGATAAAAGGTACTATACCCCGGCCAGAAGGACCTTTCCGACACATCCATATTGACTATGTTGATATGATCAACGTATGTCAAGGAAATAGGTATATGATTGTAGTTGTGTGCCCATTCTTGAGGTGGATTGAGGCAGGGCCCTGCTCACACCCAGAGGCATTCCGAGCAGCTAAATTCCTAGTGAGGGAGGTCTTCCCCAGGTGGGGGGTGTGCGAAATACTGCGGTCAGACAATGGGCCGCATTTCGCCAATGAAATGTTCCAGCATATCACATCCTTACTGAACATCAAGCATAAATTTGCATGTGCATATCACCCGCAGGCCAACGGTATATGCGAATGCCTGAATGGCCTATTAAAAGAGGCAATTACAAAAATACAGCAAACAACAAAGAAGAGTTGGCTGTATTGCCTTCCGCTAGCCCTATTTGAGCTAAGGAATAGACCAGGCTCCGACCACCACCTCACCCCTCATGAGGTGGTGACCGGACGCCAAATGCGCCTTCCTCTGACGCCAACATCAAGAGCATTCACCGACCATGAGAGTACTGCAAATGTCCTTGGTGATGAAATGTACCAATATGTGTCTTCTTTGATTACTAGTGTAGTGTTTGTGTCTCAACAGCTCGAGCGCACGCGGGGCGGGTCTAAGAGTGATCAACAAGAAGACGCGGATGAAGAATTGGAAAAGGGAAAACTGTGCAAAATTGCCAAAGGTGACCACGTACTACTCCGCAATTTCAACAGAAAGTGGAACAGCCCACGCTTCACTGGCCCCCACTTGGTAGAGGAAGTATCAATGAGAGCAGTAAAGCTACAGGACAAACGCGCCTGGATCCACCTACACGACGTAAAGATCTGCAAACTCCAGACCCGCCCTAGCGTCACCGACAGGGCCACTGGAAGAACAGCAACAGCGTCGCCAACGGAGGAAGGGACTTCTACCGCAACTAACGGCCAAAGTGTCCCCATACCCTGCCACCCCCCTGATTCCCCAGAGACAACTACTGAAATAGAAAGGGGTAATTACCATACCGCCCACCCCATGGTCACACGATCAAAGAGTAAAGAAACCTCTACCAGTTGAGCCCCAACCCTCTGCCCATCGACCCCCTACCCACTGCAGTAATAACGCAACTGAAGGACATTGTTTTGCACATACACATGTAAACACTTGAATGTTCCCTTTTTTTTTCTCTCGCACATGCAGGTACGGCATATTATTGTACTGCTAAGAAAACAGATAACTAACAAAGTTCACTGCCCAGGAGTAGATGATACCCTCAGACAATAACTACCCCGAAGAATTATCGCACCAATTTGTCTATTGCATAAAAAGGCCAAAGTACCTGAAAAGGAGGAGGGTATGTGTCTACTACACAGCACTTCTCTTGGCCATAGAACAATCAATGCCCCACCTCCACCCATACTTGCCTGTCCTAAGAGATAGATCGCTTAGATTGGCGTGGGAACAGCTCTTCGCCTGGGCACTGAACGACTACTTGATAGGGAGAGCTTGAAAACAACAACTAACACTAATAACAAGCATATTGAGAATTTTCAGGCGGGCAACTTTAACGTCGCAAGAACTAGCTGCCGGACTGCAGCAAGGTAAGAGCAAAATGCCGGTGAGACTAGCCTCTGTAATAAAGATGATAGGGATTTTGATGATCACCGGGTTTGTGGCTGCCTCTGTATGGCGGAACAGTTATGCTATAAATATTTTTGCTGTACCCAAACTTAACATACCCCCACCCCCAGCTGCAACAGGTGTTACGTCAGGTGGTACTAGCAAAATTGCACACAAGGGAAATAGAGTTAAACGCAGCACATACTCAGACAATAAAGATATTGACAACTACATACAAAATTCAGCACACGTCTCAAACAACATGTGGTACCAGCACATGACTCAAATAGGTAAACAAACAACAGAAGACAGCTGCTACGTCTGCTCATTGATCCCATACGCCATGAGTGCCTCCCGAACTTTCGTTGCCACGGAAATAGATGAAAAAACAGCACGGTGTATAATATACCTGGCACTGTTCCAAACGAAAGGGAGATTTCAAGGGAACACGGTGCACCTGGTATGGAAAACACGAGACACATACCCGTACGAAAATAACTTCCTTAAGAGTTATTTGAGTTACCACAAGGCCAGTTTACATGCTGAAGCATTCAAATACATAACAAGTGGCCCTGAAAAAGGAGAAACAAAGAAAGTTACACTACAGTACCTACCATGTGATTGGTACGCCACTGAAGTTCCTGGTAAACAAGGATGTTGGGAAAGACCGTTGATAATAATAACAGGAAAGGTGTACCTGGGTGACAAATGGGACACAGGAGTGGTTGGCAGCAACATGGTAATGAGAGAAGATACTACAACTATTGCTGAACACAACAACAGATGTTGGATGACTTGGGTCAAGTACGTACCCATGCTAACGTGGATAGAGAAGGATGAAGACCCAATAACAATACTGCCGATGACTGCACCTAAGGTATGCTACCAACACAAAGGAGAAGTGGACGTAGGATACAACACCAACTGTGCAAGCGTGACAGAGCTACCTGAGGGGGGAGCAGGAACAGCAGTAGTAATGGACCATTACTGGGCCTGTGGAGACAAGGCATACCACACACTGCCCCCTCTGTGGAATGGTGTATGCACAATAGTACACGTTAATGTACCATCACTAGTGGTGCCCCAGAAACATGTGAACGAGGCGAACTTCCCAAAAATGGATGAAGGAAGAAGAGATCTGCACAGCTTCAGAAGGGGCCAGAGAACCGAAACAACGGCAACAACACTGTCCTGAATAGAAAGAAAAGACAAGGAGAACCTCTGACAGGAAATTACCTGTGGGGAAGGTCGGAAACAGCACTCACTTCAATTCCGCCAGAACACAGACTATTCAGCAGAGCAGCAATGTTCTTCTCCTCAATAATACATCCTGGACTACAGGCCTACGCAAACGCAAAATGGCTCCAGATAACTAGATGGGAACTAATGATGACAATTAACTCTACAGTAAATGGATTCAACGCAATAAAAGAGGAACTGCGAGCAGTGAGGATGGTAGCACTACAGAACAGATATGTACTGGACCTCCTCACAGCAATGGAAGGAGGAGTTTGCGCAAAGATAGGACAATCATGCTGCACATTCATTCCTGCTAACAATGCTGACAATGGTACACTGACAGAAGCAGTATCACGATTGGCCCAGATGCACTCCAAAATGATGGATGAAAGTAAAGGTGTAAAAAAGGATGAGAGCTGGTTTTCGACGCTATGGTCATGGATGCCATCTTGGCTGTCAGATGGACTGAAGATCATAGTTGGATGCATTATTCTGGCTGGAGCTGCACTTATCATAATAAGATTTTGGAAGGCCCGCAAGGCACGCACCACAGACGAGATGATCGAAATGGTCGGTATGCACCCCTTGATGCCAGCAGATGACGGCCAACACACAGGCACAATAATAAAAGAGAGAGAGAGGTTGCGCAACCAGATCATCACTAACCACCTGGACCCACCATCTGTGAAGCTCGAAAACCCAAGAAACCCAAGGAGCTACATAGGGAAATGGGTATACTGCACACCTGGAGGAACCTGTGTATATATGTACTGGTCATTTGAAGACCATGTTAATCACTATGGACATCTGGGAGGAGTAACTAAAATATGGAGAGTGAGAGGAGATAAGGAAAAGGATATGTTTGTGGTCGACAAGTCGACCAGAGGGGGGACTGAAGTGGGAAAAGTGAGCAAAAGGCTCCCACCAATCCCCTCTCAACCCTGGCCTAGAGGATCACGGCCCAGACACCCGCCACGAGAGGAGTTCGCCCATCTCCCAGACGACCAAATACCCTGGTACAAGAACATACGGATGTGCCCACTCGCGTGCCACCCGCCTGCCCACCAGCCTGCCCCGCACATGCCGACACCTGCGGCATGGATGAACTCGACTAAACCATCCAGCACCAAATCAACACATCGTTAGAGATGCCATGACGACCTAGCCAACGGTCAGCACACCCGTGCAAACATACACACCAGACACTCCCACACCAATCTACACGAAGAACATACTCAGTGCTATGACCTAGGCGACGGACATACCCACGGACGTGCATCTTTATTATTTTCCACATAGGCTTCTCAAAATGCAGAAACGCAAGACGCATAATGAACTCATCTAAAAAGGCTTGCTCACGCTTCTTCTAAACCCTTGTACCATAATGAGAAATATAACGAAGACACGATACTGGGGATAGAGCAATATGATACCATAACCTAAAGCGCTCTGTATCAAACGGTTCCACCTATGCACCAGGCCCAAGTAGGCCGCAAGCAAAAGCTTCCATGAACATTGAATGAGCAAGAGCTCGGTTGCTGACCCTGCAGAATGAGCCCGGCGAAAGCAGACAGTCAAGGGCACAACGTTGCAAGCTCTCGAAGCGCAAGCCGACGCCAAGGTCGCACCTGCAAGATAAGCCAGGCACACAGTGAGAAATGCAATATTAATTGTGCAGAATTCTGCCTCAAACACGGTCCCACCTCACGTGACCAAGCCAAACCTGATAGGATGCCAAGCCCAGGAGGAAGAAGGCGCCTGGATCCCCCGTCTCAAGACAAAGGCAGATACAATTAAGCGACTCAATGGACATCTGCAGTGATGGGAGTAGTCGGCCTTCCTGCTTATGAATAAATCCTCACATTGTCTGCACATACCCATAGTGAAACATTGTTGCAAATGACAGGTGCACCGCGAGCTGGGAACAGCGATGGTCCCAGACTGGGGGGCTCGCGGGAGAACCAATCAGAACATGGGGCCCTTATCACTGACGCCATTAACATTAACCAATCCTCAGGGGTCTTCATGTAACAATTTTTATGTATCAAACTGAAGGGACAACCCAAGTATACCACCTGACTGACCCTTAACCAATAACAACGTTCTCTATACGTATGCTATACTAACCCTACCACTCAGGGAACCAATCCAGAGTGGCGATAGGTTTTTTGCTAACTTTCTCAGGTGACGCAAGTAGCGCGTTATACTAAGGTAAAAAGGGCCTGCGAGCCCCACGATGTTGAGAGAGTGTCAGGACGGACGCGTATGATCCTTGACCCATCCCTGCCTTTTTGTTTAATAAACAGCAGAATCACCTTGCTTCTTGCGTGTGTCTCATACTCTATCTCTTTTGGGATATACGGGAGGAGTTGGGGCCTCCCTGCCCGGAGGTCCGCAGACGGCCCAGCCGACCCCGGGAGAATTCCCCCCCCCCCGACACTTTTGATAAATTGCTCGTGTGAAGCGTTTGCAGCCAGAGATGCAGATGGCTCTGCTAGGCAAGGCCTTGCTGCCAGTGGCTGCTCCTCCTGCTGCTTGTCACCGTGCTCAGTTCCAGCGGGACTCACTCAGACTTGCATCCTTCCAATAGTGGCGCATTCATGGCGTTTGCATGGTAGCACTCTAAGGGCTGTCATTTCAGAATTCTACACTATGAATCAGGCGTGTTTCACCATATACACCTCTATGTGACGTGTCATGTTTTCAGGTTCATATAACGCATCGTTTGGTGTTTTGAAAATGATATGTATTCGATGGAGACACCTGTTTCTGGTCTTGACAAAAGACAACACAGAAGCAGTTGAAGTTTGTTGTGAAGCAAAATATATTATGAGTGTGAACGTGGCCTACTAACGAAATTGGAGGGACTGAAACCATGATATCTGCACAGAAATGTTAGCTTATCCGCTTTACCTAATTGTGTGATCCTGGGAAAATCACTTTACCTGAAAGGCCCTTCTTTTTCTTAACTGCTTAAAATGAGACTGCCTAGAAGAGATTCTGTTTAGTCTACAATCTCAAAACAGGTGAGCTCTTCCATTTCACACTAAATGCACCATTGCCACACCCAAGAGCACCCAACACCTGATTATCCCTAACCCATCCTTATCAACTTTCCCATGGCCACACCCATGACTTTCTGACATCCCTGCCAATGGGACCCTTTGTCATAAATCGTCCACTACTGTTGGGTCACTACATGCCCTTTGGCATCAGGAGGTGCCTGGGTGAATGAGGCAACACTTGGAATATGATATCAGCACCTGGGAATGTGAGGCTGTATCTTACATATGAGGGCTGTAGCTGACATATCAGGGTTAGCTTGGCGTAATATGGTCGATTGAGGTACTTTGCATATTCTGGGTATACCTGGCATAGAATGGCAAAACGGGCATGTATGAGGTTGTATGTGGCAGCGCCTGGGCATATGAGGCTGCATTTAGCATGTTCTGTCTATACCTGGCATGTTAAGGCAGCCCCCTTGGACTATGATGACGCTGCAGGGTGTAACCTTGTCATATCACGAATGCACTCAAGGCATACTGGTGCAGCAAACTAGCTAATATGTGATTGGCAGCTGAAATAGCCCACCGTCTGCTTCAGTGACATGTATTTATGTATTAATCTTTCACTTATTGTAGTTTATCAAAATAGGTTTGCGCTGTCACTTCCTCTGATGCCACCTGGACCAAATGCCATGCAACATCACTTCCTGTGATGTAATCTGGTCAAAGAACATGTGATTTCCCTTCCCTTGATGCCATTGGATGTGTGACGCCATTTCCGCTACCCGCAGGATTTTAGTGAAGTTATGTCTCTGCCCATGGGGTTGGCTGAAAAGCGCTGGTAGGCTGCCCTCTCACTCATTCCAGCCAAGAGTCATTACGTATCTTTGCCCACCTCATACCGGGGTCCTTTTCTTTGTGCCTACAAAACTGCTCATTGTAGTAACACCGCCCGCCCTCCTATGCCTGTCATGCCACTTCTGAATCAGGTCTGGGTACTGGATGATGCTCTAAATTAAATAAGGAACTTCTTCCAGTATTGTTTCAATGACACCCATTCGCTAGTGCCAAAAATGATGGTCTGGAGTGTTGCCCAGAGCTGTGCCATTAGTTATGAATGATTTGAAACCTTCCAGCCAACACGTTTTTTATTTTGCCTATTTGGTAACTAACCCACAGTTTTTTTGTTAAATGGGAGATAAAGGTGAAGGTTGTGTTGCAGGTCACAGTAATTGCAGGATTTTTTTATTTTAAAATGTAAACAACAGCAGCAGCTCCACAACATCACCCCTAGAAAAGACCAGGAAAAAAGTCGAGGGAACACATGGGTGGACGAAGTTCCCCCACTTTTTTCAGAGGGTGGACTCAGTCCCCCCAGATTAAATGAGAAACATCGAAGTCTTCCTTGAATTTATGAATTAAAGCCGACCTTGGGGATCACACTGCAGTCATCAGGTTTGCAGGCCGGACATTTCACCACTGCAGTATATAGCCTGATGAAAAATAACAAACAACTAAAGGTGAAAAATCCCAATCGGGAATGCCTGTTCCAAGGAAAGCGTTTGTATTGGTTTTTGGAATTTAAAACATGTACAACGTTTAACGTTTTCAAATACACTATTAGAAGAAAATATCCTCGCTTGGTTTTGTGTGTGTGTTGATTTTGTGAAAGGCAAATGTCATTCGTCCTGTGCTATTTGGATGGTTATGCAAAGCCAATTTAATGAAATGTGCATATTTCACTTTGATATGCTAATTTCTCCCGACGTCACATCCCATTGCCTTTGTTGATAAGTCCCCTCACTTCACCCCTTCTACAGACCTAGGCTGCTCCTCACTGATGATGCTCAATGAGACTGAAACATGTCTGGGGATCCTTGTGGTCTCCTGCAGAAGGGATGTGACCTAGCAGTTTGGGTGTGCTAGACTGGCCATTTGGGGTGGTCTATCCACTCCTTTAGTGGCCGAAAAACAATGGTCTGGAGGGTTGCCAAGAGCTGTGCACTTGGTTATGAATGATTTGAAACCTTCCAGCCATCACCTTTCTGTTTTGCTTATTTGGTAAGGACCCACAGTTTTTTTTGTTAAATAGGAAATAGAGGGGAAGGATGTGTTGCAGGTCAGAGTAATTGCAGTTTTTTTTAAAAAATGTTAAAATGTAAACAGCAGACGAAGCACCATGACATTACCCCTAGAAAAGGGCAATTTTATCATTTTCTTTGGTACTTTATATCTTGTGTATTGACAGACCCCTCCAACTTCTAATCACTGGAACATGAACTGACCCCATGTTGCATGGCATCATCTTGTTCCCAAACCAAGTGCCTTGCCCCTGAGCTATCCTTCCAAACATATATTTTGTTTGCTTGAGGAAGCAACAGATGGTTTACTTCGAAGGCGCAGGGCAACTTCATGTACATTCATTATCTCACCTTGCATCTATCTACAGTGTGCTTGTGATGCAGGCCTGGCAGATCTGGGCCATTTGGGCACACCCCTCTCATCACACGCCCAGTGGCTCACTGGATGAGCAAAGCTGACAACGAGAAACACTGATGAGATTTTTGTTCATGCGGTGCTGTCACTCAGTGCTGCAGGCTGCTCTTACCCAATCCCAGCTAACTAGATCTAGCCCCCATACTCTCCCTGATGCTACAGCACTGGGTATGAGCTGCACAGACAGCCCCGCCTCTGAACCCATCCATTCAGGCATTCAGTGCAAAGTCACTTTCAACCGTGCAAACAATTCCATGAATCAGGCCCGCTGTCAGAACTATTTTCAGGTCGTTCTTTAATATTATGGAAACCTCTTTGCAATGAAATAATGATAACTGGTCAAGGCCTCATTATACATGGGCTAGAAAGGACATCCTTATCACACTGGAACAATTCGACAGAGTGGGAGTTTCGTTGTTTACACGTCAGTATTGACAACTCACATGAAACATTCACAACACTCTGTTGGTGTTGCATTGCAAAGCTCATTGGAATGGGGTCGAATGCTGGGAGGACATAGAGGAATGCTGAGTATGTGACTGTTAGGCTGATTCAGAGAGTGGTAGTTAGACCATGGAGCTGGCAGGTGTGGATGTGCCAGTCTCTTGTCTATGCAACTTACCTGTATTTCACCTACCTAAAGTCTACCAATGGACAATCAACGTACCTTAGTGAAGCCTGGGTCCAGTGTCTTTGTGGCGGACAAACCCACTACACACTGCATCCATTAATTTAGTGAATATCTAACAAGCGTCTGATGGTAACTAAGAGGTTAGTGATAACATTATTGTGCTTTGTGTTACCTTGATTACTTTTGGAGTCAATGACTGAAATAGCTTAGAGAACAGTATTACTCATTGTGAGGAAAGATTTCTTGAAGTGTAATTTTCCCTCCATATTATGGACCCTCCAAACTTTTGGTTTTGTTTGACTGGCCTAACCTGACTTTTTCCAGTGGAGCACAGCCTTCAGCTGTACTCCTCTGGGATTTTGCTCATTTGTTATGGGCAATTAGACATGTCCTTCATACTGTCACTACAGGGAAACTATGCTTCCCTTAGACTTTGACTATGTTGACATTTCTTCATAACTTTTTATCCGTGCGCCAAGTACCTGACTGTACCACGCACAGGGGTCTTTTCATTTTATGGCCCTAGACACTCCCTAAAGATTTTTGGTGGTGAAACAAATATGCCTAGGAATAACTGGTCGTAGCAGTTTACTTTACTGGTATTTCTATTTCTTTTTATTGTACCATACCGCGTTTAACATGATATGATATGATATGGCATTTATAACGTGCCTATACACAAGTGTTTCAAGGCACAGCAAATGTTTGGTCCCTGACGGTGGGCAGTCTCGAAAATGGCTGTGCCACGATCTCTTTTGTTCTGTCCTTTAGCCATCTTGTCCGTAGCCTTCACCCACGTCGAGCTGACCCGGGACTTCCTTATTTGGGCATGCAGCCTCCTGTTAAAACTGCATCTTTCGTGGGTTCCTGCATGTCACGTTTGCTAGTGCTCAGAAAGAGGACTGGGACTGTCTGGTCCCATTCCACACGAATGGTGCCAGGATGTCTGGTATGCCTGAAAGACTGCGTCATGCCGCAAGCCTTTGTGAATCCTACGTCACTATGTTGTGGTGACGGTCATTGTAGGTGGTTTGCCTAGCTGCCCTCCTGTTTCCTGAAGCTTGCTGCATTGGAATTTGCTTTCTCTCTTCTTCGTGAGCTGAAAAAAAAGGCTAGTGTCCAGTCACAGATGATTGTCCTGTGCCGCAGCTGCTGAAAGCTGGATTGCAGAGAAACTGCAGATTGAACCTACAAGCACCCTTGACTAAACTGGAAAGGTTTGGTCTGACTTGTGCCAAGGAGTAGTGAGTACTTGCTTCACTTACCGGTGGCCCCTGGCCCAGCCGATACATTTTTACGCACGAGAATCCCTTTAAAGATCCTCACTTGGCTGGACTAGCCTGCGCTTCCTAGCAATTTCCGAATGTTGAAAGTCACTCTACCAGCAAGGGTAGACCCTCCTCGTATAAAGGGACCTTATTCTTCATCAGCTCAAGCCCCTTTCTGAAATGCTATAGCCCCCTGAATAGGTAGCATATTCGCTCTTGATCATGACTGCAGTTTGTAAACGCACTGCTGTACCTTTGAGCGCAAGGCTCCCCAATTCGCAGGGTTGCACTGCTTAAGTTAAGGTTTGGATTCTGAAGATCGCCCATTGCAATACTTGTGTAAACACCCCTTTCATACAGGTTGTGGATGTGTTTCTCCCATCTTGCTTTAGGCTAAAAGCAATATAAATAACTTAGTGATATGCTTGTGTGGTAATTGTTTCATATTACTGTGTTATTCATGTTTGATTAGAAGGCCTATAATAAATGTATATGTATTTTTGATATACACCTGTCTAAGAGTCATTTGTGGCTTGTTATTGTGTATGCTCATTGTGGACTTCCAATCACTCTCACACCTCGATACTTAGTCTTGACCACCGCAAAGGTAGCTTGATTGGTCTCGCTTGTCCAGAAGTTTCCCCTGTTCCACTAAACTCGGGTGGCCTCCTAAACATCTGCCCATCAGAACATAGTTTAGAAATCCACCTGAACACAAATTTTCAGTTTTGTACGTTTTCTGTCCTATTTGTCATATTGGACATGTGTTTGCCTTGTGCCCCATAGAATATAGTTCAGTCCCACGATAAATGTGGTGCAATTGTACACATAGCTCTTCCACCTTTTCCTTCTCCTGCCCTCCTGGGCATCTTATTTATCCTCTGCCCTCATCCCAACTACCTGCCTAACTTTGCTCCTCCCTACCACATGTTTTATCATACTCCTCCTTTGGCTCTCTGACAAGCAAAGTGCTTCAACGCCATAACCTGTGGCATGAGGCGCCATCCAAATGCAAGATAACATAACGTAACATAAAATAGAAGTGTGCTTTGTATTTTAACGTATTTTAGACTTGAAGAAGCACAGATGTGTGAAACACACGTATGCTAGATACCACTTCAGTTTTAATCTGAAGCTCAAACGAGTCCACATGGATAGGTTCAAGTTTGCTTATAATTGTACAAAAGGTTGAATTCATATTTGCACCAAAAAGTTCTTCTTCACCATGAAATGTTATACCTTCATCTAGGTTGTCCAACTCCAGGACTCAAGGGCCAGAAACCTGACAGGGATTCAGAATGTCCCTCATTAATATTGATGAGCAAACATTTGCACACATTTAGAATCATTGGATCTATGTGATTTTATCAAACCCAAAAATAGAGAAATAAATTTTAACGAACCAAAAATACAGAAAAAAATATCGTTTTTTTGGGAGGGGGGAGAGTCCCCAAACCCCCTGTTTCCCCATGTTTAGTACCCCACTCCAACCCCATCCCCACCAGATTTAACCACTTACCCCACCCCCACATATCTTTTTTTTAAAGGAATTCTCTATTTTTTATTAGGTATAATCACCGGACATCGAATCATTGTATGCAAACGTATCTCATGAACATTCATGAGGGGTATCCTGAAAATCCGACATGGATCCAGCCCTCAAGGCCTGGAATTGGACAACCCTGAAAGGTATCAGTGCTCTTTGTATCAAGTTCAGGTGATTATGTTTATTCTTTGTTACTTGTATGAATTTCCTAGTGGTCCGGAGGATCCTATTGCCCACACCATCTTTCAGATCCAACACACCTGATGGTCTACTGGGCCTGTGCAGTGGAATGTACAATTATTTTGGGCCAAAAATCACCAGGTGGTACAACACCCCCATCTCACCTCTTTTTTCAGGGGTCCATGATGGATTTCCCATGGAGCAAGGCAGTCTGGGGAAGCAGATCTCGCCTAGTGTGAGACTCTCTGCAGGAATTGCCCAATCCTTTTCTCCTCCTCTGAGAAGACTCAGACTGGCCGACAGGGCAATTGGGCAATGCCCGAACCAAAAATGGAAAATGCTAGTGTGGGCCAGTTTTTTGGGTCAAAGTGGCCCACTTTTCTGGCCCATGTGTTCCAGTTTAACAAGTTATTTTACCATGCGGCTAGTAGTTTGACCGGTGTTAATGAATGAATATTCTTTAAAATGCACAATTTGCATCACATTTTATCAAAAACCTCCGCCTTGGATACCACTCAATTGGTATGAATGAATTGCCATTTGTAACTGTGCGCCATTTTTTCATTAGTGCCCGGGACAATTGTATGCTTCAGTCCGACCCTGCCTCTGAGAGGCACTTCACTCCATAACTCCCCTCCATCTCTTGATGGTCTCTTCGCGGGCATTGCAGGTGGATCTATGATAAGTCATTGCATTTAACAGTACAGTTCATGTACATGGCTTCAAAGTTGAGTGACAGTCCCGAAACAAGAAAGCTGCAAGTTAGCACAGCAGGTAAAGTGACAGTTGCTGAAATATAATATGTTGAGTTCAACCTTTCAATCCTTTAGGTATTTTCGAATTTCTTCTGTAAAATGTGCTCTAAAATGCACCATTTCCACCTCGGAAGGGGTCGAGCTTGGATGTTTGCTCATATTCACCAGCAAGGGGATGTAATTTAATGTTTTTGAAACGTAGGCACACAAGTGCCTTGACGATGGGTGGCAACCCTATAAGTATTAGTACCACAGCCCTGGTGGAGATGATGATGCCATTCCATAAGTCTGCCCAGAGACGCCTTTATGGGAGGGCAAAAGGGGCACTTGCCCCGGGCACCCACCTTGGAGGGGGCCTCACAAGGCTGCATGATCTTTTGAAGTCAGTTACCATTGTTGACCAAACACAAATGTCACACGTTGGGATATTTAATGGCATGTTGCTGTGGTTAAACCTATTGTATTTGTATTTTGTATTTTGTTTATTTATATAGCGTGCCAGGCCCGAGGGCATCAGGGCACATATCATAGGATGCAAAGTTCTGATTACACATTATGCATGTACATAATTTAACTTCTTGTGCATAGTTCCCTGTTGGAACGTTCTGTATTCCTATGCCCTTTTGACTAGAGGAACTGTTTGCATAACCTTCCTGCCTGCACATGCTGCATACTATTCTATACTGTACATATCTGTGTCCTACCGGAGCCCTACCGGCAAGTCTATTGTAAGCCGGTAGAGTCTCCTACTCCTGTGTATGATATGATATGATATGAAATGGTATTTGTAACGCGCCTATACACAGGTGTTTCAAGGCGCGACGAGGCAGGGAGGGGAGGGACAAGGGGAGACAGACAACGATCCTACTAGGCCAGGTGTCATTCAGATCGCGCAAGTGCAGGGGTGGGGGAGGGGGAAAAGTGCAAGGGGAAGGGGAGGGGGGGAAGTGCAGTACAAGGTAAGTGGCGTAAAGTAATAAATAAATAAATAGGGCCAGCTGGTGGCAATGATGATATGTTCCCCGACTCCACACTCTCCTTCTCTCCTCATATTTCTGACGTCGCCAAGAGGTCACACTACCAGCTGCACCTCCTCAGAGGTATTCTTCCCTTCCTCTCCTTCCCCCAGAAGCTCACTGTCTCCCGAGCCCTGGTTCTCTCGAAGCTGGACTACTGTAACAGCCTCTATCTTAACCTGCCTTCCTCCACTCTCCGCCCTCTGCAACTCATCCAGAACAGAACTGCGAGACTTGTCCTTGGCCTCAAGCCCAGGGACCGTATCTCTCCAGGACTGAAATCTCTACACTGGCTCCCAGTGGCTGCGAGGATAAAGTTCAAAACCCTCTGCATTGTCCACAAGGCCTTCTGGGGCCTGGGTCCTAAATACCTTCAACTCTCTCTTCCCAAATATCTCCCTTCCCGAGCCCTTCGCTCATCCGCCTCCAATTCCCTCAGGGTTAGCCGCTTCTCGAAGCATCAAGCTGGGGGTAGATCTCTCTCCGCGGCAGGGGCCTCCCTCTGGAACAGCCTTCCTGCCTCCCTGAAACTTGAGGAGAACCATCTCCGGTTCCGGAAGTACCTCAAAACCTTCCTCTTTGCTTCTGCTTTCTCTCTCCCTCTCCCCTGCTGAACAGCTAATTAATTGTTCACTGAAACTGCACTGATCCTGCAACTGGACCACTCTTAACGGCCTCGGTCCTGGGCCCAGCCACTCTCCACTTGCACTGATGCCCTGGAACCCCTTTGCACTGCGGGACTGTCTCTGTATCCCTACAGCCCCCCCCCTTCCCCAGCACTTGCTCTGCACTTACCTCGCACTTGCCACCAGCTGGCCCTATTTATTTATTTATTACTTTACGCCACTTACCTTGTACTGCACTTCCCCCCCTCCCCTTCCCCTTGCACTTTTCCCCCTCCCCCACCCCTGCACTTGCGCGATCTGAATGACACCTGGCCTAGTAGTAGGATCGTTGTCTGTCTCCCCTTGTCCCTCCCCTCCCTGCCTCGTCGCGCCTTGAAACACATGTGTATAGGCGCGTTACAAATACCATATCATATCATATCATACACAGGAGTAGGAGACTCTACCGGCTTACAATAGACTTGCCGGTAGGGCTCCGGTAGGACACAGATATGTACAGTATAGAATAGTATGCAGCATGTGCAGGCAGGAAGGTTATGCAAACAGTTCCTCTAGTCAAAAGGGCATAGGAATACAGAACGTTCCAACAGGGAACTATGCGCAAGAAGTTAAATTATGTACATGCAACGAAAGGAAGCAAAAGGAGGAATACACACGTTATCTATATACAGCAGCGTTCTAAGGTGAAAGACAAGAGTGGCCGAAGCCGTGATGTGGCATCAAATGTCTCAGATGTTTTGTGATGAGAGCCATCCTTTCGTTTTGTTTTTGAAGACTTGGAAGGAAGGCTCAGCTCTAATGGCATTAGGCAGGGTATTCCAAAGCTTAGAGGCAAGGACCGGGAAGCTGGTGCCACCGCTTTTTGTAGTTTAAACCTGGGAAGGTGTAAACTGTGAGCTTGGGCAGCTCTCAAGGGCCGGGTAGATGTGTGTGGTGTGAGTCGGTTGGCTAAGTAGATGGGTGCCTGGTTGGCGAGGCACTGTGAGTCAGGGGAAGTGTTTTCAGGGATATTCTATGCTTAACAGGGAGCCAGTGTAGATCGCACCTCTGGTTAAAGATATGGTCGTTTCTGGGTATGTGTAATGCTGCTCTAATGGCATTGTTCTGAATGACTTGCAGTTTCTTAAGGTTGGATTGACTAGTCCCTAGGTAGAGAGTGCTGCAATAGTCAATCTTAGACATGACAAGTGTTCTAGCCAAAGTAATGCAGTTTGAAGTAGTCAAAAATGGTCTACATGCAGCGATAAGTTTACATGTATATGCAGATGCTGAACTAACAGTGTTAGTTTGTCTGCAGAGTGAGAGTGTAGAATTGAGGTAGATTCCTAAGGTTTTGGTGTCCTTAGAGACCTTGATGACGTTGCCATCAATAATGAAGGACTTGAAGGAAGGATCAAGTTTATTGAGGCGTTGGTGTGAACCCAGAATAAGTAGTTCTCTCTTGTCATCATTGAGGCAAAGCTCATGTGGCGCCATCCAAGCTTGAATAACCAAGTAGATGTAATTCAGGGCTTAAGTGTTGACTGCGAGATCACCAATGATGGGGATGAGTATCTGGCTCTCATCAGCATATTTGGTGTACGAGACACCGAGATAGTCAAGAGCATCAAACAAAGGTTTAGTAAACACATTATAAAGTGTTGGTGACACACAGGACCCTTGAGGAACGCCAGAGTTAATGGGGGCAGGTTCAACGGATGCTAACACAGAGAAAACCTGCATAGATCTGTTGCTTAATAAGGATCTTATCCAGGCGGTGGCAATGTCAAAAGTGAGTGGCTGATATGAGGTGCTGGCAAAGGATGTGGTGATTAACCAAATCAAAGGCCGCTGAGAGATCAAGTAATAATAGCAAGGCTATTTTCCCGTTGTCTTTCAGTACCTAAATCTGCGTTTTTAGGTCGATAAGGGCGGTTTCCGTCCCATGCCTAGGCCGGAAGCCAGATTGCCTTAGACCAAGAAGATTGTTAACTTCCAGGTAGTCCTGTATCTGGAGATAAGCGGCACAGTCCAATATTTTGAGCATAAATGGGATGGTGGTAATAGGCTTATAGTTGGTGGGTAGGCTAGGATCAAGGGAGGGTTTTTTAAGCAAAGGGGTAACCCAAGCATCCTTATGGTTGTCCGGTACTATACCTGTTTTAAATGATTAATTTATAAAGGCAGCAATGAATGGGGCTAGCTCATGTGAGGCCTCCTTGAAATTGGGCCCTGGGCACGAATCGCCTTGACAATTGGAAGGTTTGATTTTATTAATGATACATTCAACTTTAGCGATACAGAGTGGGGAGAAGCTGAACGGTTTGATGTTGGGAGTGGCATGTGGAGTTACAGATGTAGGGCTGTTGAGTTGCTTTTCCGTCTGTAGGCAATTCTGCTTCGCTTTGATTTTAGTTTGGAGGTTGGCAATTTTGTCCAAAAGTGCTTTCTGTATGTTAGAGCACAATTTGCTGTCTTTAATGCAGGAATCAGGGGGAGTAGCAGGCGATTAAAGTTCCTTTAGAATCTTAAATAATTATTTAATCTGCTTGTGTTATACGTTTGTTGAAGATGTCTTTTTTGGCCTGGAAGATGGCCTCTTTGTAGTTAATGGAAGCTATGATAAGACCCTCTTTATGGACATCCAAAGGATGACCTTTCCAGCGGGATTCATCATTACGTTTTTCTTTTCATAGCACTCTCAGTAGTGGTGTGAACCAAGTGTTGAGATGTGCACGGGGTTTAGATTGCCTAGGTTTGATTGGGGCGATTGAGTTAAGTGCTGTAAGCATAACATGATTATATGCTTCTGCTAGAATCGAAGGGTCAGAGCATGAGGAGGCCGCTTTGCTCAGGCAGGGAAGAATGAGTGGGAGAAGTTTGTCACTTGGTATATCCCTTTTGTTTCTCGTGGGCATGGCCGGAGCAATAGGTTGATTGGGGCGTTGATTGGCGTCTATGTTGAAGGTAACCGTATGATGGTCTGACCAATCGCATTGTGCATTGGTCTGAAGGCTGATGTTGCAATTGGAGTCTACTAACCAGTCGAGTGTCCGCCCTTTGATGTGGGTAGGTTCAAAAATGTGGTGAGAGAACCCCAGGTCAGTTAACGTGTTCATAAGATCAGCTGCAATAAGGTTGTTTAGATCTTGGAACCCCAAGTTAAAGTCCCCCAGTAAGATAATTTGAGATTTGGTTTTTAAATTCTCTAATAGAAGGGAAGTGATATCTTCCCCAAAGGAGGTTGTTGGGCCAGGCGGTCTGTAAATGAGATGTAAGGTGGCAGTTTGATTAGGAGAGATGGGGAGCTTGACGGAAAGTATCTGAGGTGAAGGAAACCTTTGCTTGTCTTTTGTTGACGAGAATTTCTGCTCTGATGAATTCATCCTCTAATGCTTTCTGTGTTCACTGTAGTATATACAGCTTGTGCATTCACTATAGCACACCTCCTGTAGCATTCGCACCTTTCTGTGGGGACCCTCTTGATCATGTGCAAGAGCCAAAGTTGAAATGCATGTTGATATATTTGAGAGCTGCAATGGTCCAGAAGATAGCTTAGTGTGTTAAGCACTCATTGCAGAGATGTCTATGTTCATGTGCAAGATTACAAAACCAATTCCAGCAATGCCGACTCAGCCTTTTCTATGTCCGAAGTCAATAAACCTGCATGTATATGTACTTTGTTTTGTAGCACAGCAGGTGCTATTATCAGCAATGTAACTGCCCCAGACAGCAGTTGCTATAAAACAAAAAGCATCAGTATGGTGACGGTCTAGAAATCAGAAATCGGTTTCTTCAGACGGGTGGTTGTAAAACCTAGGCAGCCACCACTAATGATGAGCATAAGGGTTAATCTGGAGAGGTGATTAGGTAACCATATTCAAGACTGTGAAACCAAGGCATTCATTCTCGTGTCCTGGCTTTGTTAGCAGATGATAGTGATCCTGGACAAATCATTTTATATCACTGACAGTACTGTGCTGTCTTCTGTGAAAAAAGGTTTGCCTTCTCACATGCTGGTGGCATTGTTTATCCCATTAACTGATCTTTCCTTTTAAATAGGCCATTTGAGTGGGATAGGTTCTTCACAGAAAAAGCAACCAGATATTGCAGACCTCTGGCAAGCACATTTTAAGGTCTGCTCATTTGACACAAAAAACTGTTTGCTTTTTTGTACAATTCAAAGGTTTATCTGCACGTTTATAAATAACAATTTCACAAGCCTGTATTTTTAGCGTATTTAAAGCTTTCAAATACAAAAGAGAAACCCAGATAAAACCTTTTAAGATCACATCAATTAGACTGCTTGTACTTTTATACTGATAATGGAGACAATGAAGCTGGAATCCTCGTCATTTTGCATAATACGCTTCTATAAAACTTTGTATTTAAAAATGGTCATGTTGGGTTATGCGATTTGTGTACTTTCATGTCACGTCTATAAAATTGCATTGTCTTAGTTCATGGTAAGAATTGGAAAAGAAAATGGCAGAATTTACAGAATGGGCCCGAATCCCAGCATCACCGCCTAACCAATGTGTGATCCTCACCCCATTTAATCTCATATTGCCTAATCTGTTAAAATTACCAGTCCCATAACCTTTTAAAAATGTCACCCTTCAGAGTGATTTCGTTCTCAGGGTATGGTCTTCAAAAAAGCCTCACACTTGCTTTCAAGTGTTACTTCCCCTATAATAGTGAGCATTTATTTATTGTACACCACAACCACTTGTTTCTTTGCTCTCCAATGGTAACACTACTTGAAAAATCTGTCCTTTTATTCTCAGTCTCAGATACCTTCCTAGAAGCTTCTAATCTTCATTCACTATCTATGCTATGATACGTGTAGCTTTCGTCTTGCTTTGAATTGTTCTCCTGTATCCGTGCTTAAGCACTTTTGCATTATGTGAGGCGGCTAATCTGAGTTGTCTATTCTGGATTATGTGCACCCTTTTCATATGATCTGTGTCCTGCACTCATACTATGGCCAGTATACCTTCCTTCTGGCTGCTAGTGATGAAAAGTATCCTGTACCTATGCTAGAACACAAGTACTCTTCTCTTATCGTGGGCTGCTAATATGTCCTTGACATGCTACTTCTTTATCATTCTGATTACAGCAAGAATAAAGAGGGTAATGGGACAGAAAGGTAGTACCTATGCTTATTTTGCGAGGCAGCATATTAAGCTGTGAGTGATGATCGCGATGGGTGCTTAGGAGGGTGTGACCAGATATTCAGACCCCTTAATTCGTTGGGTGAATGGGGTGGCCCACAGGCGTCCGTGCCCCGGGACCCAAAAGTGCTTCCGATGGCCCTGAGTACGCCCATGTTGTGCGTTAGTCCCGGAAGGATGAGACCTGGGCACCAGGTCCTTGAGGGGGTCCTCCCCCTCACATCCCCTGCGACCCAGAGGCCTGCGGCTGAGGTTCAGAGTACAGGGGCAGCATGGGCACCAGCAGTCCATGCGCCCCTTACACAGAGGCTTACAATAACCCTGCTTCACTTAAAGATCGGGTGCGGGGCGGGCAGCACCATGCCACCTCCCCTCTCCACACCATAGCCCGTGCAGCACAGGCTGCAGCAGTCGTCCAGCACTTCCTTTCTCACAGAGTATGTGCTGTCTAAGCAGCAGCAGCAGCAGCAGTGCAGCTTCCCTCACACACTGAGCAGGAGCATATCAACCAACAGTGCAAGCTCCCTTCCAACAGAGAACTGGCTCAGCATGTGCACCAGCAGTTCCAGCTGTCCCCCCTTCCCCGCCCCCACACACAACGAGTGCACGAGGCGGAATCATTATTCAAACACAGAAAAGGGGCAGCACCAGCAGTAGTCGTGTAGGCTTCACTCACCGAAGACAAGTACACAAGGGGTAGCAGCTTGGACAGCCCAGCCCACGCAGAACTGGAACTTTCTGTGCAGCTGCTTCCGAGCTACTTACACATTCCCACCCACCTGGAGGCGACGGCACTATAGGAGCAGCAGAGGCAGTAGAAGTGACTCGCACACCTCAGGCAATGGGACTGAACAGCGCTCCTTATCTTGCCGGAGCGCTGTGCTGCCCCAGGTTGCTTGTGCGTGTGATAACTTGGCTTCAGAACAGGATACCCCTAGCGAGATCTGTCCTTAAGCCGAGTTATCCCATGCAGGAGCAACCCACGTTTGAACAAGCAGACGCTTGCAGTAGACTCAGCATGGGAAACTGTATACAGAATCAGCCAAAGCCTCGCATACTTTGTTGCTGCTGTCCAAACTCGTATACATGCCCTGCTATTGTTATGGTGAGCAGTGTGCAAAGCAAAAACAAAGAGGTGATGGCTGGAAGGTTTAGACTGAATCTTAACCACTGGCATTGCTCGGGGCAACCCTCCAGACCATCGTTCTTTGCCTGCCAAGCCATTACAGAAGGGGAAAGACCATATGCAAATCAGGCTTGGCCACACCCCAAAATAGGAAGTCCAGCCCGAACTGCTAGGTCACATCCCTTCTGCACGAGACCACAAGCATCCCCAAACATGTTTCACCCTGTTGGGGCTCATCAGTGAGGAGTAGCTTGGGTCTCTAGGCCCAGCAGGCACGGGACCCACGTCTGGGCATACCCGTCCCACTTGGGGTGACAAAGCAAAAACAAAGGGGTGATGGCTGGAAGGTTTAGACTGAATCTTAACCACTGGCATTGCTCGGGGCAACCCTCCAGACCATCGTTCTTTGCCTGCCAAGCCATTACAGAAGGGAAAGACCATATGCAAATCAGGCTTGGCCACACCCCAAAATAGGAAGTCCAACCCAAACTGCTAGGTCACATCCCTTCTGCACGAGACCACAAGCATCCCCAAACATGTTTCACCCTGTTGGGGCTCATCAGTGAGGAGTAGCTTGGGTCTCTAGGCCCAGCAGGCACGGGACCCACGTCTGGGCATACCCGTCCCACTCGGGGTGACAAAGCAAAAACAAAGAGGTGATGGCTGGAAGGTTTAGACTGAATCTTAACCACTGGCATTGCTCGGGGCAACCCTCCAGACCATCGTTCTTTGCCTGCCAAGCCATTACAGAAGGGGAAAGACCATATGCAAATCAGGCTTGGCCACACCCCAAAATAGGAAGTCCAGCCCGAACTGCTAGGTCACATCCCTTCTGCACGAGACCACAAGTCTCCCCAAACATGTTTCACCCTGTTGGGGCTCATCAGTGAGGAGTAGCTTGGGTCTCTAGGCCCAGCAGGCACAGGACCCACGTCTGGGCATACCGGTCCCACTCGGGGTGACAAAGCAAAAACAAAGAGGTGATGGCTGGAAGGTTTAGACTGAATCTTAACCACTGGCATTGCTCGGGGCAACCCTCCAGACCATCGTTCTTTGCCTGCCAAGCCATTACAGAAGGGGAAAGACCATATGCAAATCAGGCTTGGCCACACCCCAAAATAGGAAGTCCAGCCCGAACTGCTAGGTCACATCCCTTCTGCACGAGACCACAAGCATCCCCAAACATGTTTCACCCTGTTGGGGCTCATCAGTGAGGAGTAGCTTGGGTCTCTAGGCCCAGCAGGCACGGGACCCACGTCTGGGCATATCCGTCCCACTCCGGGTGACAAAGCAAAAACAAAGAGGTGATGGCTGGAAGGTTTAGACTGAATCTTAACCAATGGCATTGCTCGGGGCAACCCTCCAGACCATCGTTCTTTGCCTGCCAAGCCATTACAGAAGGGGAAAGACCATATGCAAATCAGGCTTGGCCACACCCCAAAATAGGAAGTCCAGCCCGAACTGCTAGGTCACATCCCTTCTGCACGAGACCACAAGCATCCCCAAACATGTTTCACCCTGTTGGGGCTCATCAGTGAGGAGTAGCTTGGGTCTCTAGGCCCAGCAGGCACGGGACCCACGTCTGGGCATACCCGTCCCACTAGGGGTGACAAAGCAAAAACAAAGAGGTGATGGCTGGAAGGTTTAGACTGAATCTTAACCACTGGCATTGCTCGGGGCAACCCTCCAGACCCTAGCAGTTCGGGCTGGACTGCCCCTTTTGGGGTGGGACCAAGCCTGATTTGCATATGGTTTTTCCCCTTCTGTAATGGCTTGGCAGGCAAAGAACGATGGTCTGGAAGGTTGCCCAGAGCAACGCCAGTGGTCAAGATTCAGTCTAAACCTTCCAGCCATCACCTCTTTGTTTTTTATGGTGAGCAGTGTGACCAGTCAAAACTGCAGAGCACAACTTCCATTATTCGCTCAAAAGGGTTTCTTACGGAATCATTATACGACATGTTTAACATTGCAGACATTCTTATGATTCCATAATGCTATTTGTTTTTATGCAAATCGCCAAGATTGGGTTATATGAAGGGATATTGTATTGTATGACCTGGCCTGGGGCCACGCCCCTCAGCCATGCCCCCTCTTCCCCGTGGCTCTGCCCCTCCAAGGATGAGAGAGTTCCCCAGTAAATGTATTCCATTTCCAGCACTGCACACATGCAGGCATCCCTCCCGATTCGCAAACCAGATATTGCACTGCCACAGTGGCACCGCCTCAGTATGCGCTTGCTCTTGTGTGTATACATATACATTAGGGCATTAGAGCGAATTCTAAGGCTACTGGAGGACTCCATGTCACCGGGGACACATTTTCCCAGTTCTGCCATTTGCATTTATTGTAGTATCGCTGAACCCTACTTTATTCAACTGAAGTGACCTAAGATTACAAGTTCCAAAATACTAATAGTGGAGATATGCAATACCAGGATGTGGGGGTGGTGTGAAGTGTAACATGGAGGCATCTGATACCCCGCCAATTCACATGCGTGTGCCTGTGTGTGTGATTTGAAAATGTATGTGAATCACACAGGAAAGATGCTTTTGACCATAATGTGCAGGTGCTGTTGTGCTCATGCCCAAGTGACTTGAGAAAATGGCAGATTGTTTTGTGCCCATCCAAGCAACACTGAATACCCAGAAAAACAATGGAGGGCAGAACAAAGCATTCCACTCAAAATAACCCTCATCACTGGCTTCTGAATTCCAAGCATCTTGCTCAAGTGGACGAAATGGCTAAATATGTGCACCTGGAAAATAAAAGTAATCAGGAAACCACTGTGAAAACATCCGTCTACTTCCATTAGCAAAATACAATCATCATTTCTTTGCAAAGTTAGGTGGTATGTTCAAAACAAAGTTGCAGTTGCAAAAGGACCTACTGCAAATAATATTTCTACCAACTATGGCTGAGAAGTTGTGTTCACGTGCCCTGTTTGCAGATTGGTCTCAAATCCTGGCTCTGCCACTTTACCAAAATGTGTGACCCAGGGCACATCATTTTATCTCACAAGGCTTTATCTGTCAAAATTAGAAGTCTCTACAAGTGACTGAACTCACACTGTCTGTTGCTCTAAAAAAGCCTCACTCATGATACTGCTCATGTTTAATAATAGCAGTTAACCTTCATATACTGGCATCTCAAAGTGTATGGCTTTAATCCTGGCAACTTCATGCAATGTAACTTTCCATAAACCTGTAATGTAACTTTCCAATAACCTACTCGAGTATCAAAGACTCATTCGGTGATGTCAATTTCTGAGATGTCACTGATGTCACTAAACATGCAAATTAAAGGTCGCCACAAAACTTTTGATGCCCAGTCCTGCAGTCGACCCTGATGACTTATCTGCTTGAAGGAGGGGCAACCTTCGTTGTTAACTCCTGTGTTGTGAATTAGCACCCTTCCGGTAGGCTGTTATTGTAAGCGTGGGCAAAGCCTGCTAATGCTTCGCCTGTCCAGGGCCACTCTTTTAACCACTCCCACATTGCAAACACAATAGGGCGTTTTCTGTGATCGGCCCACCTCTTTGACACCATCAGCATGCATTTGCAGATGAGCGCTTGTGCAGTCAGTCAATCGAGTACATCTTTCCCCGTTTGATCGTTTGAACTTGACGAATCGTGAGCCTTTCGCACATGCGCAAACTGCGCTTAACACTGAGCTGATCTGCGCGCATATATAGCGCCTGTGATTTGTGCCACTCTCCTGAGCTATGAGATACCTGCCCTTTTATCATGGCTAGCTGCAAAGCACCTTAAAATAGTCGCTGGAAGCAAGTGGCGCTATCAGAGAAGTGCATAACCATTTTGCAGCATGATGGTGCTAGAGGCAGTGGCAGATTTAAGGCAAAGGGCCAAGTGGGCACAAATGACAGACGGGCACAGGTGGGCGGGTCATGGAGGCAGAGCCTAGAGTGAGCAGGCTTGCACAGTGATGAACTTTAGCGACAAATGCTACTTTTTACAGATGTGTTCTTTACAGTTTTCTGTGTTGGGGTCTGACTCTAGCTAGAGACAGCTGGGCCTCCTCACCTAGTTTTGCTGTCAATGATGGTAATATTGAAAGATCAAGCCTGAAGCTAGTGTAGGAAATTATAGGGTTCAAGCAATGGGCAATGTGGGGGGGACATTACATGAGGTGATATCACAGGATAATTCCTACAGCGTGCAGAACCATTTTGTGCATGTCCCCGGTGTTCTTACCCCACACACTTGAAATGTCAATGAACATCACAGACTTAAAGGAGTTCACCTTTTAATCTCAAAACATTCCAGGGGTTACCTTTTTTATGGGTGCTGCTTGTGGCATATGAAAGAACTCATGACTCCAGCCCACCACCTCCATATCTCCTCCAGCTCGACAAGGCCCTGCTGCAGGGCAGTGAATGTAAACAGAGAGGGAATAAGGGCAGGATAGTGAGGGAGAAAGATAGAGAAAGGCAGGTAAAATGAACTCTGATGGGACAGGAGAGTAGCGAATGAAGGAGAGCAGAAGCGTGAGTGAGAGATTGAGAGTGAGAGAAGGCACGAGATGAAGTGCTTGAACAGAGCCAGGTGGGGGTAAGGCAGAATGGATACAGAGAATGAACGAGGGCAGGAGAATGGGGCAAAAGTTAACAAGGCACAAGAGTAAGCGAAATGGTGTGTGAAGCAGACTAACGGGCGGGTAAATAGAGAGCAGGGGGTTCAGGAGTGTAAGGAGAATGGGAAATAACAGAGGTCTACAGAGTCAGAGGGACACGAAGAGTGAGGGCGGGCAGGAGAAACGGTCAGAAGGGAAGCAAGTGAGTGAGGAATGGGCAGTGCAGGGGGAGCAATGTATAGGCAACTGTGACACGGGTAAATGAGGGAGGGAAAAATTGTCTGAAGGAAGGCAGGTGAGTATGTGAATAACAGCAAAAAAAGGATGAGAGCGGTGTCTTTATAACAAACCTTTGGCAGAAATGGAGAAAGAAAAGGTGAGAGGAGGATTAAGGGAATGAGGCAAGAGCAGAAGATGATACAGTGCTTGAAAAGAGCAGGAAAGATAGTAGAGAGGAAATTGCTACCAAAAAGGAATAAAAGATGGCAAAAAGCTACTAAAAAGGAAAAAAAGATGGCAAAAAGACTGCTGTATGGGAGAAAATGGAAACAGGAGGGAAAGGAGTAAAAGGGGAGCATATTTGAGATGCGAGGTGGGCAGGTGCTTGTCCTATATGGCCACCTATAGATATTCACAGCTGCAATCAATACATGAACAGGTAAACAATTAAAATGCAGACACTTACATAAGGATGTATGCTCCACCAGAACCCCCAGTTTCAGCTTTGTGTCAACCTCATTTCAATAAACCGATTAGAGGTTGATGATCCAGACACAGGGGCGCCTCGGTAAGGACTGTTGTCCCTTAAACGGTGTGACTGGTGGGTGATAATAAATGGGAGAGGAGTACAACACTGTGTGCTGTGTAAAATAATGGCTCAAGCAGATTACCTTACATTGAATTCTCCTTCACTGTGAATACCTTTTCTAAAAACCAAATGATATTGTTTTTAGGTCCACATTCCTTTGCAGGCTGCTACTACAATTGTGCATTGAAGGTGGTGAAAATAAAGCAACACGTGTCTTTTTGCTTCACCTATTTCTATAATAATATATGTAATGACTGGTTGGTTTCTTATGTGATTTGGCTACTTTTCAAGGCATTGACAGAACAACAAATTATTGTGTTTTTGGAAACCCAAACCTTAAAAAAAAACGATGTTACCTATCACTTGGGAAGATATGTAGTCAAGTGCTTAAATCACAGCCTGGGCCCAAATATAGATTTCACCACTTTAATGAAATGTGTGATCCTGGCCAAATCATTTACTCTCACTGCGCTTGATCTGCTGACATTGGGTGTCACTAGAAAGAAGTGATTTAGTTTGCTATGAAGAAAAACCCTCACTGTTTACTAAACTATTGAGCTATTGTTTGTTTGTAATTGTGAATATTTACATATTGCACACCATATTATTCTCTTGGCTTACACGTCGAAACTTCTTGTAATGTATTTACCACAGGTATCCTAGAGTATTGAAGACTGATGTCACTGCATGTAATGTTATTTACTGTGATGTCGCTGCTGATCAGGTCAATCTTTATTGTGCAAATTAGGGTCCTGCATATCTTTTGCAGGAACGATCAGGAAGACAAATTAGAACATATCAGTGCATTGTATTCCTAACAGTCACAGAGTGTTATAAATCTTTTGTCCTTTTTATGTGTTGAAGACCCTCAGGGTGAGGGGACCACAGCAGCTTATTTGTTTCATGTCATTACATGTGCACTTCGCCTTGTGTGCATGTTTCAGGCTGCCCTTTTCTGGCTGCTGTCACCTTCACTCAGTGGCATTCAAACTTTTTCATACCGAGCCTCCCCGGCTAATAAAGAAAATGTTTCTGAGCCTCCCTACCTAGGTGTTGGTCCCCTAGGGGGCCCACATGATGTCAAAAAGGGGGCATTCTCTTTACAATATAAGCAGATTTTCAACTACTTATATGTTCTATTAAAATGAGTCACCTTAATCCTTTTTTTAAATAAAAAACATTCATCTTAATCTTATTTTAAAGATTATGGGCCCCCCTGGACATCCTTTGGGCCCCCTAGTTGGAAGACCACTGCCTTAACTGAAGACTTTAAATGTGTACGTGGCAGCAGGTTACAGATTGCCATTGATAGCAGCCAGCAGTGTGTACACCTCTTTGCCTTTTACTCTGGTGTCATCTGCGTTAGCACCTTTCTGACAGAGCAATTACTAACTTTTCAGTGGCAGTTTAGTATTTCAGCTCGCGTCTGGCTGCCTGCCCTGTGAGATTAAGGGGCATTCCTTTGTATCCATTCTTATTTAAGCAACCACGGGGTGTCACCAATTGTGTCCAACCAACCTAACTGTAGGCAAGTGGGGTGGGCTGGGGGAAATCATATTGAAATGGGCTCCCAGGAGCAATGGCAAATGTTTAGCCGTCCCCTGTGAGTGAGCGCTAAAGAGGCTCTTTGTTATCCCAATGTTCCTGACTGCCAGCAAGGAGGGATAAGGGTGTGTGTATTGTGGCTGATGTGATGGGATGAGAAGGTATCGGACCAGGAAACGGCAGGGCCCAGTCGCCTTTTGTCCATTATCTGAGTGCTAAATCCACCTCTGGCTAGAGGGCCACATCTACCATCACATTTTGAGAGCCGCAGTGATATAGGATGCAAGGGTGCAGCAATAATGAGGAGCTCCACCGAGCACCCTAGCAGAGTGGTTTCCAAACGTTACTGCCAATGGCCCATTAAGGAAAACATTTAGTCTGTATATGACCCCTAAAAATGATGGAAATGCTGATGGGTTTTCTCATTTGGTATATTAATTTATTTTGTAACCCTATCGATTGAGTGGAACCTTTGTCATGGGCTTAGAGGGTGTTCACCTCAAAGAGACGCTGTCCAATGCTGATGTTGGGGCTGTAGTGACGGATACCAGCTGTGATGAGCTATCTGGTTAATTTTGCAAATGATTAACTTTAATTGCATAGTTTCAATAACAATTTTTCTAAATGAAAGAGACGTGGTCCAAAAATGATGCTCAGTGGTGTTTTTTATTTCAAGTGTGTGAAATTAAAAAAAGGGCAACAGGGCTAAATAGCTGCAGGGGGTGGTGGGGATGGATGTGATTTAAGGAAATTGGCAAAAATGATATTGAGTTGTAATTCTTATTGCCTCATTGGAAATTCTTGAAATCCAAATCATTGCAGAGGAGACATTTCCATAAACGCTTTCTGATATATGATGAGTCATTTATAACGCGCCTGTACACATGTGTTTCTAGGCGCGACAAGACAAGAGAGGGTTTGGATAGAGGACAAGACAACAATCTTACTAGGCCTTGTGTCTTTCAGATCCTGCAAGTGCGATAAGGCAAAGAGAAGGGGAAGGGGATTGGGAAAGTGCAATCAGGGCAGCATTGCTCTGAGTGAGTGCAGCTAGGACGGCGTGGCTCTGGGTAACTGCAAGGAGGCAGGGGACTGTCAAGGTTACAGTTACAGCCCCTGGTACACGACAGGCCAGGAGGCAGTGGAGGGAGACCTCCAAGAGGAGCCAGGTACCCAGTGAGACTCTGTGAGTAACCAAGCAACCAGTCAGCGCAGCAGACAGGTAGGTGAGCAGGGGAAGGAGGGAGAGAAAGCAGAGGAGAAAAGGAAGGTTTTGAGCTGCTTTCGAAACCTCATGTGGTCCGTCTCAAGTTTGAGCGGGGCAGGTAGGCCGTTCCAGAGGGAGGCATCTGCACAGGAAAGTGATTTAGCCCCTACTCTCGCCTGGAGAAGCGTCTGACCCTCAGAGAGTTGGAGGCAGCAGAGTGTTTGGCTCAAGAAGGAAAGTGTTTAGGAAGAGAGTGTTGAATGTAGTGCAGGCTTTAGGGAAAGGTGGCTGTGTCCTACAAGAAAACAAACAGCATTAAACATCATATTGAGTTGACTGATAATTTTCTTAAAATTACATATTTAGCATTTCATAGGTTAGCAAGTAAGCCAAAACCTTGGGTTTCATTTTCTTGTTTTGCTTTTTTTTTTAGAATGGGCTTGAACCCTGTGGGTGTCTTCCATTCCTCGCTCTCCCTCTTCACAACCAACTCCATGTGGTGCCAGACACATAGTTTGAAGGAAACTCCCCTGGGAAGTTTGCACAACGTGTAGATTTTGTTTCATTTAAGGTTGGATCCTTGTAATTTGAAGTCCCGTCTCTGGTTCGAACGGGGCCATCAACCCAGAAACATCCATTTTGGTAACAACTCAGGGGATGGAAAGAAGGGTGCATAAGGTGGTGGGATGTATCTGGGATATGTGTCCGTTCTTCCCTTCTTCCCAGGGGCAGCCACCCATTGAGGCTAGGGAGGTGAGCCTGCTCAGCAAAAAGTCCTCCCTAAGGGTTTGGGAAAGTGGGGGCTCCCATTCCTATCCGGAACTCCCTATAAAGATTAACCTGCCTGCCTACATGGGAAAGGAAATAACTGATTTTGTTTCTGTTGATCCAAATTCAAAGCACACCAGCATCACTTCCCTAAAGTTGGCTGAAGGTAATGCTGGGATCTTCACAAACTCAGTAGCCGATGGAGAACGACACACCCATTTTATGCACGGCGGCAAGAATAAAGAGACGAGGAACCTTGAATGCAGAGAGGAGAAGCCTACACAGAGGTGAGCCTCTGATGTGAGAACATCCCAGAGGGGCAGAGCTCTGCTACACCGCAGAGCTAACAGTGGTGTGGAGGAACGAAAAGACGAGAAAGAGAGAAGATGGGAGGCCGGCATTGGAAAGGGCGATACTGCCGAGATGGAGAAGGGAGGAAGACCATCTTACCTGGTGGCGTGACAACGCTGCATCCGTGGTAGGCCTGAAGCCTGCAAACAGGCGGAGAGACCGGCAAACAACAGAGGAACAAAACCTCCGCTCTCAGGGTAAGGACCGCTGAGTGTCGCAACAAGCAGGATGCAGGAAGTAAATCGTTACGAAACGGCAACACCACAGAGCGGGCTTAACAGCCCTGTCCCCACTGAGATACCACTCCACTGGATCATACTGGGCGACAGCAAAGGTACCAGGGTTGCCCAGGCTGGAGGGAGGCAAGTGGAACAAAGTGAGAAGAGAGGAAATGATAAGGAGAGTTACAAGAGCCCTTATGAACGGCAGAACAAAGACACAACCACAAAACTTAAATAAGCCAGAGAGCTGTAGAGGTCTGTAGAGCCCTAGAGAATTAAGTGACATGTTTCAACCTGTGAAAAGAAGGGAACCTGCAGGGTTCAATCAGTCTGTCCAAGACATAAAAGTAGTGGGTATGACATGGGGTAGTGGGTGGAGAAGACTAAGGGAGTCATTCCTCCCCTCAAACAACTGGAGACATTTAATTTGTATAAAGATTTACAACTTTTCTTGAGTTCCTAAAGTGAGAGCTAACACTTTTTTTGTTGATCTGTGAAGAACATTGTTTTGAACTGTGACCAATACCCGAGACAGGCCCCAGGAACATTTGGTTGGATGAAGCTTGAGCTTAGAGGCAATTTGTCTGGCTTACTTTTATGTTGTTTTTCTAAAGAGATAGGGCCAGATATTAAATACGTTTTTTGACCGAGGACCCATCTTGTTTTGACATATGATGAGCACCTTTAATTTAGTTTGCAGTCAGGGACAAGTTCTCTTAACGATAGGCACAGATGGGCATTTTCCCATTTAAAAAAAATAAATTCACTGAAGTGAAGTCCTCAAGTCTGACTCCTTCTTCTGGTTTGTCACATATGGTGTTAGGGTGGGATGTAGACCAGCTGATAGAAGCTTGGGGCCCATGTTGCTTACAAAATTGTCCTTGAAAGTGAAGGTTCCCAGTTTGGCAACCCCACAGTCTATTGGCTTTGATTCACACATTATAGTGGAGATTGGTACAGCACCTCACAAAAGACGCCTAATTCCTATTAGTCTTAGTTTCTCTACTGGAAAGGTGTGTTTGCTTGGATTGCTGCTGTCACTTTAAGAGAAAGTATATCTGCCTGGCACTCTCACGGAGTGCCTTCATTGGAGTCCTGAGGCGAGTCCAGTCACTCGTGAAAAGGCTGCTGGAAAGACATCCCATGTATTCTCTAGTCAGAAGGTGTGTTTGCTTGGACTGCTGTGGCCACTTTAGGAGAAAGAGAGCGTATATCTGCCTGTAACTGGCATGGACTGCCTGTGTCGGGTCCTGAGACAAGTCCAGACACTCACCAGTCAACCGAGTGGTTGGACCGTCAGTGATATAACAATGACCAGGAAACTGGGACGAGGTGACCAGCTAGAATCCAAAGGGCATCCGGATCAAGCTTTGAACATGCAGAGCCTAAGGAGTGGAAGTACACAATCTTTGCCTGAAGAAGGCTCTACAAATGTTGTATTGGATACCATGAACATCGCAGTCTATACTTCACTGCGCAGAATGGCAGGTAAGCCATTAGGAGATCCGGGGTCTATACCTCAGTGCCGCCTGAGATGGGGGCGTCACATAACCTTTGTACTATTCCTCATGCTGATGTTAATGTTAGCCCCAGTTACTGTCCCTGCTTGTAGCGGGAATACAATCCTCCGCCTCCTCCTCAGATCACCCCCCAATCCCCTCTTGTGCCTGACACGACCATGGAAACAAGAACCACGCCAATGAGACGCAGCATGAACGAAGAGGGGAGGGACGAGCCAACAATTCCAATGCTAGAACCCTGTCTGGCAGGATCAAAGAAAAATAAAGGGCCTGTGGGACAACATTTCATTTCAGAAGTAACTGCTATCTCAACAGTATTTGTGGAGACGGTCACCATTGATCTAACTTAGAGTGTACATTCTGGCACGGCAATAAATGCCTTTAGTGACATCAATGCTCCACATAATACTGACGAAAATGGAGACATAGTGCCTGAAGAATCTGCGAGAGTCGAAACCTCGACAGCCCGCAATAAAGATACATAAGATGAAATGAGCAATGGTGTGCCTAACAAACTCGATCAGGATGAAATGGAACGATGCAGGTCTAAAGAAACCCGAAAGATCTGCCAACCAATGGCAGTGGCCTCCTTCTCCCTTGGACCTAGAGCCTAACTTCTTAGATAATTCAATGTCAGATTTTGGAAATGTGCAGATGGTCTCCCCACTCCTGAAATGGAAATGGGCAGGCCCAGCTAAACACGCAAAAGAACACAACCACTACCAATTAAAGGTCCCGATGTGAATCCAAGAAGCATTTACAATCCACCAACAAAGTATATTAAGAGCCTTAAGAGCAATCTCGAGTGAATTAACAGACTGCAAACTGTTGAAGGATATAGTGGGAGAAGATGATCAATAACCAGACCTACTCCAACCACCTGTGCAATATACCCCAGATTCCTACTATCAGGGGCTAACAGAGAGAAGCCGTCCGCCTCAAAAAAGGCCCAAACTACCATCGAACGCTTCACAAGTGGAAGTCCAAGACCGAGATATCATTGATAGCAACGGAGACTCTGGGGGAAAAGAAAATAATGAATGTAACAAAAGGATCCAAAGCACTGTGTTACTGAAGACATGAAAATAAGATGCTTCTGGTGGCTCATTGTCAGCCATACAATGAGATATCGAGGCTCTACGAGCAATGATGGAAGCGCTAGACTCCAAGTTATTGGAATCTGTGACTGGAAATATGGAAAGAGAAAAGTGGAGTCAAAATGACCGATTAATTAAAGGGAGTGCAGAACCCCCTACTGAATTGCATAAGGAATTCACCTTAAATACAGAAACAGCAGGACAAAGCAATATGAAGCTTAGAGAAAAAATAGTGCTATCAGCTCCCTATCAAGCTCATATGGTCATTGCCTCTCACTCGCAACTAGACCATTTAAGCTCCCTATATAATGCCTCCACTGCGGGGGTAAATGAAAATAATAAGGAAAGGCGATCATCAGTAGGATTATCAGACCTCAAACACTCCAGGGCTTCAAAACAAGACTCCCTGACCCAAATTTCAATGATTACCATTGCAATGGCGCCATTCATGAAGCTATATGAAGCTATTAATGATACCTTGGCCAATCATACCACCCTGTTAGCAATGGTACACTCAAAAAATATATTTGTTAAAGGTTACATTGCTAAAAATTGGTTAAAAAACCCATTGTGAGGGGGAGGATAGACCTGTAACCCCCCCTGGAAAATTCATAAAAAACAACAAAAGATCAACAAAGGAACAACGTTCAATTGTGAGAAACCAAGACAATGAAGAACAATTAGAAAGAAACAGAAACCGAGAGAAGTCTACAGAAAGAGATATTGCCTTGGCGGAGGGCTGTGACAGGTTGGTGAAGACTAAGGATGGAGACCGACTGACCAGCCAGGAAAAACGTTTGTTGAAGACTCAGGCCCAGGAAACAACCACAGTATCCCCAAAGCAGGCACCAAAACCCAATAATAGTGACAAGGATGCTGGTGAAAAAACACACCCTCTCTTTGGAAGTAATGGAAAAAAAAGAATGGAGATGGCTACGGCAGTGACTCAACAAAGATCCTCCCACCGCCCAAGAAGAAACGAAGCAAGAAACGTCTTTAGAACATTATCATTATCAGCTAAGGAAAATAAACAACATGGGAAAGGTAAAGCTTTCCAACTGAAGAAATGATGCACTAAAAAGAAGGAGAAGATCTACCAAAAGGAAGACAAGGACTTAATGATTCAAGAAGACTCAAACCCACTTCTTGATTTATCTGTCTACTCGTTAGAAGATGACACAAAGGACATACCAGCACCTGGAGGTGAAGAGAATGAAAAGGACACACCAGCCCTTGGCGGGGAACCACAGCTTCGCTCGTAGATCCTACCCAAGGCTTAGCATTAGAAACAAACGGCGAGCCAGATGAAATCTCACCCTTCCTCACGATGGCTGAAAAATGAGATCAGCTAATTGATCAATTTAAAGAACAGGATGTAGGGCCTGATCCTAGTACTGAACTACCCTGGTTCAGAGAAAGAAGCTGTCAGATGCAAATAATTCAACAATTATTTTCCCCTCAATCTTTTGATTGTATACAGATGCAAATAAACCCTGATCCCACATACAAGAATCACAGCAATATTGTAATCAGTGAGGGGAAGGTTATAAGATCAAGAGTGAACTCCTCTCCAACATCCTCTCATCGAATGAGATATAGAAGCCGAGCCCTTGAGATCCGAGATGTAAGTAAGAAAGAAGTATGGCATCCAAATTCGAATATGAGGCAAAGGAAGAGAAATCAATAGGGAGACAGTCACACTTCAAAAAGACTATTCAAGATGCCTCAGATTAGAAAGAGTGGTTGATGAGGGAGACAAATTCATCCTAAACAGACATAGGGCCTCATTATGAGGAAGGTGGTAGGGGATTAACGGGGCTGATAGAGCTGCCGGCCCCGTTAACCCCCTACCGCTGCATTACGAGATTTGCTCGCATGGACCCGGTAAGGACGCCTGGTAAAACCAGGAATCCTTAGCGGGTCCCGCGAGCAGACCAGGATGCAAAACGTTATTAACGGGCCCGTTGTTTGCATCCTCCCCATTCCCATTGAGCCCTATAGGGGCTCAATGGGAATGGGGATGTAAAGGGTCTGGGTTCCTGGAATGGGGACATACCGGGCCCTCCAAGGTTGGAATGGCCCGGTATTTCCCCATTCCAAGAACCGGACCCGGTACCCGGAATGGGGGTAGCCATGGCGCAAATAGCGGCATGGTTACCTCCTTCCTCGCAATGAGGCCCATAATGTGGTCAGATTACGCTACTGTATTCCCCATCTAAGGCAAATTAATAATGAATATTTTGCCATAGTAGGGTTCAGAAGAGAGAACCGAAAAGATCTGGTCCATCTACATCTAAAATCCATCGTGGTCAAAAACCTACTCTTGAGAGCAGTGGCGCGTTTTCTTATGTTGGGTTTTAATCTAACAGATTCTAATCCGGGAACTGAAGAGAAACACCCACTACAGAAGTTCTAAAGAGCTTAGGTGACCCCAGGAAACCAACATATTATGCCAGGAACACTAGAATCCATCAACAAGAAGAAAGAGACAGTGGCTTACCGGGTAAGAATTCTGATTCAGTAGCAAAGGAAGAGAGATCCCTAAAACAGCAGAAATTAAATTGAATATTGACTTTTAATTGTGAACCAGGAAAATATCAAATCAGTAAAAATATATATAATACTCAACCTACCCAGGGTATGCCTGGAGAAATCTTCTGGGATTGGCTCCCAACAGCTCTGGTGTCAAAACAAAAATAGTAGCATCCAGAGAAAGAACAAAACGACTTAACACTAGTATCATGGAATACGAGAGGCTTCTCTCACCTGTTGGGAGAGATATACTGGGATGACCTGGACTTCATATATCTTCAAGAGACTTGGTTCAGGGTGGAGCCTTCCCTGTATGGATTTACATCTCTATTCAATCCGGCTATTAGGGAGGAGGCTGGTAGACCTATGCCGGATCTCTATCCCTCTCACCACTCCTCTCTCCTGGAGTGATCACTTTCTCCTTTCCTCCCAGCTCACTCTTTTCACCCCTCAGGCCACGCCAACTCCAGCACTGCCAACTACCTTCTCGGTTATCCTACCCATGAAGCATGTGTCAGTTGAGACTTTTGCCACCACTTTCTCCCCACCTCCCCCTTCGGCTGACTCACACCCTGACACAGCCCTTTCTATGCTCCACTCTGCCATATCTGATACTCTTGATGTTCTTGCCCCTGTCATGGGGATGTGCTTGAAGCCCAAAGCCAAGTGCAACTCCTAGTATGACTCAGACCTTGTCACCCTTAAACGCGAGTGCAGGGTGGCTGAGTGGAAATGACGTGCTTCCTGTACATCCTCTGACAAACTGGCCTGCTGCCTACTCCAAAGGCAATGCCGGCTTGCTGTCTGCACCAAGAAGAGAACCTACATCCAAGCCTGCATCTCTGTGGCATCCAACAACTCGGTCGAACTCTTTAAAGTCTGCAAGGAGCCGGCCAGTCCTGCTGCAGTCTCTACCTCTGCTGTCCCCTCCCAGGCCTTCTGCACAGCCCCTGGCTTCTCATTTCATCTCTAAAACTCAGGACATCCTGTCCTCTCTCTATCTTCCTCTCCTTGTCCTACCTATAATCCCTGCTCTTCTTCTGGCCCTTCTGTGGCCACCTCTTCTCCCTCCTTCTCTGCCTTTCCCCTGTTCTCCCCAGACGAGGTTTCTGGACAAGTCTTATCTATGAAAATCTTGTCAAAACAGGTTCTCCCCTGTTACTCTAAAACCATCAAGGACCGCAATGACACCCTGGCTGCTGCCTTGGCCGATGTCTGCAACCACTCCTTCACCACTGTAGTCTTCCCAACCCCCTGAAGCACTCCCTTGTGATATGATATGGCATTTATAACGTGCCTATACATAAGTGTTTCACCCTCTTCTTAATAAACCTTCAGCCGACACCTCCTGCCCTGCTAACTACCGCCCAATCCCCATCACCCCTTTCCTGGGCAAACTCCTGGAAATGCTGGCAATCTCCCAGCTTAATCTTCACACTGAATCAGTTGGTTGTCTCCATGACCATCAGTCTGGCTTCAGAGCTGCTAGAAGCACGGAAACTGCTCTCCTGAACATCCATGAAAACCTGCTCTCGAACCTTGACTCCAATACACCCACTATCCTCATCTTACTTGATCTCTCTTCTGCCTTTGACATGGTCAACCATGCCATCCTGTTCAACCGTTTCTGTGATACCTGGGTATCACCAATCAGGTCCTGGTTTGGCTGACCTCTTTCCTCTCCGATCGACCGTCCCAGGTCCAACTTGGGTCCTTCCTCTCCTCTATCTCTATCTCTACCTGTGGTGTTCTCCAGGGGTCCAACCTCTTTCCCTGGCTGTTCAACCAATACCTGGCACTTCTTGCCCACCGCATTGCTGCTCTCTTCCCCAACTTTCAGTGCTACGCAGACGAAACCCAGCTCATTTTCATGCTCCCTTCCACCACCTCTTCTCCTTCTGCCATCTCTGACTGTCTGTCTGCTACCCAGGAGTGGTGTGCTGCCAATGATCTCTGCCTTAATGCCAGTAAGACTGAGATTCTCCTCATTGGCCCACCTGTTCCCTCCTTTACTGTCACTCTCTGGCCAGCCTCTCTTGGCCCTCTTCCTTCTCCCACCTGTGAGGCAAAAAACCTCAGGGTCATCTTTGACTCCACTCTCTCCTTCTCTCCTCACATCTCTGATATCTCTAAGAAGTCACACTTCAAGCTGCACCTCCTCAGAGGTATTCTTACTTTCCTCCGCTTCCCCCAGAGGCTCACTGTCTCCAGAGCTCTGGTTCTCTCTAGGCTGGACTACTTCAACAGCCTCTTTCTAAATCTTCCTGCTTCTACTCTCTGCCCTCTGCATCTCATCCAGAACAGGACTGCAAGACTTGTTCTTGACCTCAAACCCAGGGATCGTATCTCTCAAGGACTGCAATCTCTGCACTGGCTCAATACCTTTAACTCTCCCTTCCTAAATATCTTGCTTCTCGAGCTCTTCGCACATCTGCCTCCAACTCCCTCTCAGGGTCATTTGCTTCTCCAAGCAAGGAGATGGTGGTAGATCTCTTTCTCTGGCTGGGGCCTCCCTCTGGAACAACGTCCTTGCCTCCCTGAAACTTTAGGAGAACCATCTCTGGTTCCGGAAGCTCCTCAAGACCTTCTCTTTTGCTTCTGCTTTCTCTCCTCCTCTCCCCTGCTGAACTCCTGACTGAAACTGCACTGGTCACCTGGCTATGCTCTGATCTCAGGCCCAGATATCCTCTCCTGCCAGCTGCACGCCTGCACTGCCTCCTGGGCAACCCCTATACTTGAGGGGCTGTTTCTGTATCCCTATAGTCCCCGCAAGCTCATGACACTTGATGTCTGCATTTACCCCTGCACTCGCCACTCGCAGGCCACACTTTTCATCTATTATTTTTATTTTGATTTATTTTATTTATTTACTGTTGATCCTATGTATTCCACTGCCCCCCGTTCGCCTCGCACTTTCACTTTCGTCCCCTCCCCTGCACTTGTGCGATCTCAATGTCACCTGGCCTAGTAAGATCATTGTCTGTGTCTTCCCTCTGTTCCCCCTCCCTTGCCTCATCGCACCTTGAAACACTTGTGTATAGGCGCGTTATGAATGCCATATCATATCATATCTCCTAACATTGATCAACACAAAAGCTAACTATGAAGTAAACAAATATAGCAATAAAGGCTCATTCCTTCAACATACCACCCTACAAAAAAATATAAGCTGCACCAAACACTTGAATTCTACCCAGAGTCACTTGTCCCTTATTAACATTTATTGGAGTGCTACGGAATAGGACACAAACGAGATGCTGGAATTGATGGCAGAAGCAATTAATGAGGCGTACAACTGGGACAACCCATCCGTAATTCTTTGTGGTGATTTGAATGCGCTCTATACATCCAATGAAGGAGATATGGATTTCGGGGGAAAGGAAGGAAGTAAGACTAACACTACAAGGAGAAAGGAGAATTATGGCTAGAACTGATGAACAGCAGCGATTTACACATAATTAATGGCCACTTTGAAGAGAATTCCATCTGTCATGCAACATGGAAAAGAGGAACCCAAGCATCTGTTATAGACTACATTTTTACCCAAAGACATAATCTCCTTTGAAGTAATAACCACCACTAGATGTAACCATAACAGGTTAAAAATAATATGACACAAGGTGATAATAAGACCTACACAGAAAGAATATGCCCAAGTTGAAGTGACGTACAATGGAGGTAAGCTGAGGATGAGCACAAGGGCAATGGAACAAATGGTTAAAACATTCTAAGCATAAATTAAAAAAGGACAAACATCAAGGACCCCGATCTTAGCTCCAGCTACAGAAAAATACACTAGCACATTTTCAACCAACAATTGGTTCAAAAACGCAAAGAGATGAGACACACACCTTGGGATCTCAAGAAATGACTGAATGTTACTTCAAAGTATGAAACCAAGCAAATCAAGGCTAAATACAAACCATGGCTCATTAACCATAGAAGTGTTTTAGTCCAACAAGATGCAGAATCTATGCTAAGGGCTTTGGGTAAGAAACTGATGGCCGAGATCAGGTCCCTGATCAGGTCAGTAAACCAGACCCAACAATTCCAACAATTGAATGGGGTGACTGAGGAAAATTGGATTGCCTTTTTAGGATCTTTATTCAAAGAACTCCCTCCCTTGCAGGATCTCTTGTTAGATACAGCAAACACCTGGCTCCTTCCCTATGATCATGATGATTTAACCATCATGCTCAAAGCCCTAAGCCCATCTAGAGCCCCTGGACTGGATGGGATGTTGAATTAAGTTCTGAAGGAAAATCCGGAGCAGTGGGCGAACATGCTAGATCTGGTGCTAGAAATTGTTTTAGCCTCAAAATCCATCCCTCCTTCTTGGAAAACAGCACATGTAACCCCAGTATTAAAAATGGCACCCAAACAGACCCCAATACCTACCTGCCAATAGCCCTACTGGATGTAATGGGAAAATGTATGCCATACTTCTCCTAAAATGACTGATGGAATGGGCACAGAGAAACTGACTAAACAACAAGTGGCAAGCAGGTTTTGTAAAAGGGCTGGGGTTCTCATCCCCTGCTCTTCTGATCACACTGCCGAAACTGTCTGTGTCAAAAGTTAGCTGATAAAGAGTGCCCTGCCCAACTGCTGGAACTTTGAGAGCTTTATACTAACACGACAATAAGAATGCATCTGAATACTACCGGGCTATCAAGTGAGGAAATAAAAACAGGAAGGGGGTCAAGCAAGGCTGTTCCTTGGCCCCCACCCTCTATAATCTGTATATTGTGGATCTGGGAAATTATATGGAACAAATCAGAAGCTTTCCCTCAAAACGTGGCAAAATGAAGATTACCCATCTATTATACGCAGATGATCTAGTCCTACTTGATTACACAGAAGTAGGACTACAAAGACAATTGGACAGATCAAATGAATATGCCGCAGAGAACAACTTAGAAATAAATACAGAAAAAACAAAGATCCTCACCCTTAACAAGGGTCAAGGACCAAGGAAGAGGAAAAGGAAATTTAAATGGTATCTCAATAGCTCAGAAATTATTAAATTAACATTGTTTAAACACTTAGGGATATAGATTTCGAAGAGCACAACGGAGATTCACACTTCTGAGTCTTTAAGAAAGAAAGCCACCACTCTTGCTAGCCAAGCGTCAATTCTGATATGGGAATATTGTAGATACTCTGTCCTCCCAAAAATTGATTTCTACAAAGCCAAGGTAGTTCCCACGCGTACCTATGGTTCTGACATCCTATTTGATTCACCAATTAAGATCTGACCACTCTTGGAAGGCTTCTTTTGTAAGAAGACCCTTGGACTCCCTCGCTCAATCCCAATACAGGTTGTTAGAAAAGAAGAGGGCTAGGATCTATGAAAATAGTAGTCCACTGGCAAACACTGAGTCTGTTTGGGAAATGTATGAGCGCTAAACTCCCCCAAACCCCCATGATTAATGGGATCACATTCAAACTACTAAATGTAGATACTAAAGTTCTGAATATGTGGGGGGCAGAGTGCAGAAAACTCCTCACGGAAATTGAGAGCTCAATAGATAATGTTGTAACATGCCCCGGAAAGGTGTAGAATAAATTGCGAGAAATGGATTCGATAGTCACCATGGAAGAAGTAAATAACCTAAAACTGCACCAAAACGTAGCATCCGAAATGAGAAAGCAGGGTCAGATGCAACTATATCTAAAGAAATGCCCAGGCCCAAAGATATGAACTGCATTCATGAGTATCTGATGCAAACTTTACAGGACAAAAGAAATCTTATCGGCGAGAGACAAAGATGAAGTCAGTGATAAATCATGTAGATTTTGCAATGCAGAGTACTCAAAAGAAACGCTTTTTCATCTATTTATCACATGTCCAGCCCTCACCCTGATGAGAACTCAGTACTTTGGTCATTTCTTGGAAAACATTAGAACCATATCAGCTGGAGACTGGTGGAGACACCTGCATAGAGGAGAGCAAACTGCTGTAACAATTGCAATGGTTAATTATTTTAGGAACTGTTTTGAGGAACCTCTATGAGCTGCGATAACCCAATTCTCTAAAACAAAAAGTCAAGTTCCCTAATCTGGGAACTCACGTCCTCTGCACTCTATGGGTGGCTCAATGATGAGTCCTATTATTATTTTTTTTTATTAAATAGAAGATTGGGTAATATATTCGATTGAGATTAACAGTACAATGATCAATAATAATTGTTCAATTGCATATGCACAAATATACACAATGACAAAAACGTATATTAGTTTAAATCCAATGATTTATTTAGGAGCCCAATGCGTTTCGTGAATTGGTTCACTTCTTCAGGGGCAATTTTCATAATGTTCAAAATGTTCAAACTTTTCAAACAATCTCTGAAAAACATAAGATTCAAATAAATCCACATTAGAACAAATCATCTCAATGCAGAATATCTTACATATTATTACAAAGGTAATCAAATCAGTTATATCATAACGCCTAATTTTGTGGATAAAGATCCAAAAAGAAACCCATATCAGGCTCATTCATTTGTTCCTTACTAATAGTCATAGACACACTGTGTCCTGTCTGTACAGAAAAGTTCATCACCAAGTAAATCACATATAATGTCTATTTGGTCTGTTGTTTTAAACCCAATAGTCAATAAAGTAATTGCTGTCAAAAATAGGGCATGTCAATATTCCAAGAGAACATTTACCTATGGTTTAGATTAAATCAGTCATCAAAAAGAAGGTATTTACATCATAGAGAAGGTGGGAAGTAGATCCCCTGTCTATTCGCGTCAGAGTATACTATTACTCTGTCCTCTGGCAAAAATGGACTATAAATCAAAAACTCTAAGCCAGACTACAGTCTGATCCTCCCATAAAATCAATCAAAAGAGAGGACTATGATGTCTCACCATAGTGGGATTGGAGTCTAGAAGAGTCTAACCACTCCGTGCACCAGTATATAGGAGAATTCACTGAATCACCTTTGTCCATTCACCTTTTTTTTAAATTGTGCCCACTAACACACACCATCGGTCTATGGTATAACTGTTATGACATCTACCAAGAACCTGTGGGTTTTTAAGAAAATCTGCTCTCCATAGAAACTGAATAAAAAGGAACTAACATTTCACTTGGAAAGCAGTCTTTATACGACATATAGGCAACAGAAAATAACCCAAAAATTGGTCTTTAAAATTTATAAACAAATAAAACTACCTGAATCAGAATGTGTGACTACTATGATTAAGGGAAGATTTGGTTTAGATTACCCTTCTGGTCTAACACGTGGACACAGCTAATATCTAGCAATCTACCACCCTCCCAACAAGAAGACCTCCATGATTTGTTGAAATAATTACCAAAGTCTTTTCTGAAGAACCAGGTAGAGTTAGCAACTCTTTCCCTTATATCCAGACACCAGCTGGGCAAACGGTAAACTTGAAACCTTACTGGATCGCAGAGGCAAGAAGGAAAATCATAGAGACTGAGTTCGAGGAAATGCTCAAGGCCGACATCATTGACCCATCTGAGAGGCCCTGGTCTTCCCCCATCATTTTAGTGGCAAAACCAGACAACACTTATAGGTCGTGTATCATTCAACAATTCCCCCATAAGACGAATCAATGAACTTATTGAAAGTTTTTCATCCAAGTATATCTCCACTCTCGATTTGACAAAGGGATATTGGCAAGTGCCCCTAAATTCAGCTGAAAGGTAAAAGACAGCCTTCCCCACACCTCAGGGGCTTTTCCAATTGAAAGTATTTCCCCTGACTTACAAAGAGGACCGGCTACTTTGCAGAGATTAATGGACAGTGTGAGGGGTCAGGAAGGAGAGTCGGACACAAGGTATTCATGTTCTCAAGTGAAGAAATTTATTGAAACAAACATGGGTTGGGAAACTGCCTAACTAGCCCTATTCTAAGAGGAGTTTCCCTACCTAAAAATCAAAACCAAGGATCAGTCTATGTCAGGAACTCAGTAACTGCAAAGCTGTCCTTGTGTCCAAAACATCCTATCTTGACCCTCACACTTAAACAAAAAGAAAAGGGTGCAACAAAATGTATTTTTCTTGATGTTAGCAACAAGTGTGCAAAACTAAAATGTAATAATAACTCCAACAAAAATGTTCTCCAAGATAAAGACCTTTGGTTCCATAGTATGATTCCCTTCCCCTGGTTGCTTGAATAGGATGGCAAAAGTTCCACTTTAATAAACAGCTCCTTTGTTCCTTCACTGGACTCATAGAGTTCTTGTTTTAAATCACAGGTTTTGCAACAGGCTTTCTGTACGATTTCCTTTAACTCTGCAGATTGCCTAGTGTACTCCCCTGCCAGGAATCTTCACTCAATCTCATCCACCTGGTATACTCACCTGCCAGAATTTCTTTTATAGTTCCTTTAATCAATCTTAATTACCTGGTGTACTCGCTTGTCAGGATTTCTTGTATAGTTCCTTTCAGATTCCCTGGTATACTCTCCTGCCAGGGACCTAACTTAACTTCAACTGCCTGCTGTAATTGCCTGCCAGGTCTACTCTTAATTGATTCACAGTTCCTTGGTTATACAAAAATGGTCTGTACCGTGAGGAACCTGATATATTTAGCTATGGTAGCACTTGCTCAAACCTCACCCCAAAACTGGCATCTTGTGCACCTGCATTGGATTGGGGTTTCTTGTGGCACTGTGTCTTGTCTGCATACAAACATTCATCTTATTGGGTATTGCATTAATACTGTGTCTTGGCTGCATTCAAATATTCTTCTTATGCTCTTTTCACCATTATCAGTCTTATATTTTTCAAATGTAGGCCGGTGCACTTGTCGGAATGTTCAGGGGTCCCCAACTGCTTTGTGCAGACTCACCGGTCACTTCCAGTATCTCCACCTCTGCCCACGCCTTTGTGTAACAGCTGCTTCATTTGCTTTCGACACTGGAGTTTGCAGAGGTCTCTACAGCGTTCTGTGCAACTCTGTGGTCAGACGCTGGCTTCCTCCCTCAAGCTGCACTAACGAACGCTGCTTGCATGAGTGGCCCAACACCCAGGAGCTTCAGCCCAGCTCCTCGAGTCTCCACAGCTTTTCCTGCTCGACTGTGCCGTCCCTCCTTCTGTCCCGGTAACCTTTTCTGTATGTCTCACATTCGGGAGCCTCCACCTGGAGTGTACCGTTCTCTCCTGCACTGCTCGACTTCTTAGTGCAATCAGCATCTTTAAATGGCACGCACAATGTAAACTTTGAAAAACAACTACCCTGCACATTGCACTTCAGGTACCTGTCACTCTGTACAAACTCCTTCCTCCTCCTTGTCTCAGTACCTGAGTGATTATAGGAGTTGTAGTCCAACCATACATGTCATTGGGCTTCTACTTTTCAGATCGTTTTTCTCAGGATATTTTCAATAAAGCATAGGTGGTATGTGTGAGTAGTGGGTGCGTGGGTTGTAGGTGGGAGCCTGACTTGAATACTGTAAAGACAAGGTTTCTTGATTTCCTCTAAAAGGGGCAACTGTTAAATGACAATATGCCATTAATGTGTTGTGTGGCACCGGGTCCTCCTTGGGGAAAAAATGGGGATACTGTGCTTCATCCAATTAAGTCATAACATCTCCTGGCAGTCGTCTCCTCCCATGTAATCGTCCCTTATAAAGTCACCCCCAGGGTCAGGATCAGGTAGCAGCTGCCTTCCTCTGGCCACATGAGACGAGATTCCCAACTGGGAATCTGTGATGACTCCACTGGATTCATCAGAACACATTTTTAAGACCTTACTCTAACTTTCTGGAGCCTATTTGGATGATATGGTCATCCATAGTAAAACCTGGCATGAATACACGCACCCATCTCTATGTGATTTCCCAGACCCTCAGGAGAGCTGGCTTGAAGGAGAAACCAAAGACATGCCACCTTGCCCAGTCAGCTGTGAATTACCTCGGTAATTCATGGAAATGGGCTGATAGAACCCCAAACTGAAAAAGTTAAGGTGGTTCAACAAACCCCTGTACCTAAAACGAAAAGGGTCCTTTGAGCATTCCTGGGATTGAAAGGATACTACCAATGTTTTATCCCCAAACATTCCACCTTGGCTGCCAATCTCATGGACAAACTGAAAAATGCTCAACCAAAAAGTTCATCTGGGGGAAAGAGGATCAGAGAACCTTTGAAGGACTGAAACAGGTTTTATGCCAAGAACCAATCGTGAAAATGGCAGACTTTAACCAGGAGTTTATACTCCAGACTGATGCCTCTAAGTTCGGCTTGGGCGCTTTGTTGTACCAAGAACATGGTGTTTTGGAACACCCCATATTCTATTCCAGACAAAATTTGTTCCTGCGAGAACAGACATATGCTACAGTGGAACTGGAAGTATTACCTATCAAATGGGTAATATTGAACCTCTGATACTACTTAACAGGAAGGAAGTTCCAGTTCATGACAGACCACTCACCCGTGACCTAGATGAGTCGTACGAAGGATTCCAATGCCTAGGTCATGAGGTGGTTTCTAGATCTACAGCCTTTTTGTTTCTCTGTGGAACATCGAAAAGGGAAAGAACAAGGAAATGTGGACTTCTTAAGTTGCTTCCCTCCAACAGTTGCGGGTGGAGCCTCATGCTAAACGGGAGGGGTATGTAACGAATGTGGGGAATTCGTTCCTTCTTTCCAGCAGGGAGCCATCCCCTTTGAGGCTAGGGAGGTTAGCCGCAGAGCTCCCAGTCGTGTGGAGGAACAAAGAGACGAGAGAGAGAAGCCAGGAGGCTAGCATTGGAAAAGGGGATACTGACAAGACATAGACAGAAGGAAGACTGTCTTATCTGCAAATAGATGCTGAGACCAGCAGACAACGGAGGAGCCCTTACTCTCAGGGTAAGGACCGCTGAATGTGCAGCAACAGGCAGGATACAGGAAGAAAATCCTCAGGAAACGGCGATGCCGAAGAGCTGGGTAATGACTACGTCCGCGCTAAAACGCTTCTCCACTGGAGCACACCCGGTGATAGCAAAGGTACCAGTGTTGCCTAGGATGGCAGGAGGTAAGTGGAACAAAGCGAGAAGCGAGGAAAGGACAAGGAGGTTGTTGGACTGATGACTCATTTTGCTTTGAAATTCGACAAGCAACTTTCGTTTAGTTTGTGGGCAGGGAAAATGCCTCTTAGCGGTAGAGCAGCTAGGCATTTTTCAATGTTATTTAAATAAATCCCACTGAAATGAAGTCCTCAAGTCTGACTCATTCTTCTGGTTCGCCACATAGGCTACTGGATGCTTGACCTACAATCTACTCTTCACATAACACACATGCCCTTACTTCAGCCTTCTCTAAACCCACAACAGGTTTTCAGGGTAACCGCTATGTACATTAATTCCATCCAGAGTCACTATATTGAATAGTGTTTCGTGTATACACTGAACGCATGAAGTGAATTTAGCACACAGGAATCGTGGACACCTGGCATAGTTCAAACTACGGACGCCGTTCGGCCTCCAGTGAAAGTTTATGTCTTCTAGAAAGAAAGGACATGCCGCCAAGAGCCTCTTTGGGCCTAAAGACAAGCATTTAGTCTATTAAGAGATTAAATCGTTATCCCAGAGAACATTCTTCAATCTCTTAAAAGCAAAGTCTTCTGCTCTTGTGCTCTCTACAGACTATTAGGAAAATGAAATCTTCGCTCCAGGAGTTCAGAAAACACAGACAAGATAACGTGACCCAGAACATTCTCCAAGGACCTGGAGACAGCGTAGAGGAAAATGAAACTGCCAATGGCTGGTCAGTAAGGGGGGCGCGCGGCAGCAGCAAGCGCAGGCCCCGCCCTCCACCCAGGAGCAGCGGGCAGCATATGCACGCCCTCCACTCTCAGTGCTGGGCAGCACAGTGTTCATTGTACCCTTAAGTGCTATAAGAATGCACGGTAGGCTTCGCCCACTCCCGCAGTTAAGTGGGGAACAGCCATGCTTAGAATGGAGCGGGCACATGAGAAAGGGGCCTGAACTAGGCACAGATGTCACCTCTACATTCATTTGAGGACAATAGGAGAGATCCATTTGAATGCTCTCATTAAACTGTCGGTCCAAATCGAAAGAGGGTGAACATGAAAGGATTGTGGGTGGTTCGTGCTTATATAGCATATATGGAATTCACCAGTCATATCACATGATGCTGTGGTGCTTACTTACATAGCATATATGGAATTCACCAGTCATATCACATGATGCTGTGGTGCTTGCTTATATAGCATCTATGCACATCTATGGCCATGTCGCACTGTTGTGCTTGCTCATAAATAACTGATGCAGATATTTTGACTTATCACATGATGCTGTTGCACTTTCTTTTGTACACTTATGCAGATCAAAGGTAATATCACATGATGATGTAGTGTTTCCTTCCATGTCACTTCTGCTGATCTAAGATAATATCACATGATGCTGTGGTGCATGCTTAAATAGCACTTATGCAAATGTAAGGTCATACAACACAATGCTGTCGTGCTTGCTTATATAGCACTTAACGCGGGAGTGCTTGCTCATATAACACTTATGCTGATCTAAGATCATGTCACATGATGCTGTGGTGCTTGCCTATGTAGCAGTTATACAGATCTATGGCCATCCCACGTGATGCTTTGCTGCTTGTTTGCCTACATACACTGATGCAGATCGAAGATCATATCACAGGATGCTGTAGTGCTTTCCTATAGAGCACATATGTAGATGTAAGGTCACATCACATGAAGCTGTGCTGCTTGTTTATATGCACTTATGCAGATCAAAGCTCATATCACATTATGCTGTGGTGTTTGCTTCTATAGCACTTATAATGATCTGAGATCATATCACGCGATGCTGGTGTGATTGCTTATATAGCACTTAGACTGATCTAAAAGCATATCACATAATGTTAGGGTGCTTGCTCATATAGCACTTATGCAGATCTATGGCCATATCATAATGTGGTGCTTGCTTATAAAGAACGGATGCAGAGCTAAGACCATTGAAGTGGGAGAATGGAAGACCAGGCTCCCGTCCTTCACCTCTCGCGCTTGGCCTAGAGGGTCACGGCCCAGACACCCGCCGCGAGAAGAGTTTGTCCATTTACCAGACGACCAGGTACCCTGGTACAGGAACATACGGATGTGTCCATCTGCCTGCCCAACAGCCCGCACTGGCCATGCCGACACCTGCGGTTCGGATCAGCTAGACTAAAATCCACACGTCGTTAGAGATGCCATGACGACCTAGACAACGGGAAGCACTTCTGTACAAGTATACACACTGAACATTTCCACACCAATCTACACGAAGAACATACTCAGTGCTCTGACGTAGGCGACAGGCATATTCACGGACGTGCATCTTTATTATTTTTACATAGGCTTTCAGAATGCAGAAACGCAAGACGCGTCATGAACTCATCTATAACGCTTGCTCACGCTTCTCTTGAAACCCATTACCACCATAGAGGTATAATGGAAACACGATACTGGTCATGGAAATATATGCTATTATAACCTAAAAGCACCTATGCACCAAACGGACTAATTATGCACCAGGCCCAAGTAGGCCTCAACCAAGAGCTCCCGTGGACATTAACAAAGCACGAGTCAGGTTGCTGATCCTGCAGAAAGAACCCAGTGGAGCAACCAGCCAAGGTCGTAATGTTGCAAACTCACGTTCCAAGAACAAATCATCAAAGGCACGATGTTGCAACCTCGCACTCCGCGCCCCAACGATAAAGTCACGCCGGCAAATTAAACCAGACGCGCAGTAGAAAAAGCAATATTAATTGTGCAGAATTCTGCCTCTTTCACGGTCCCTCCCCACGTGACCAAGCCGAACCTGACGAGATGCCAAAGCCCAGGAGAAAAAAGGCGTCTGGGTCCCTCGCTACGAGACACAGGCCGATACACTTGAAAGGCTCAATGGACATCTGCTACAGTGGGAGCGGTCAGCCTTCCACCTATGAATAAATCCTCACATTGTCTGTACGTACCCATATTGACACATTGTTGCAATCACAGGTACACCGAGAGCTGGGAACAACGGTAGTCCCAGGCTGGGAAGCTCACGGGTGCACCAATCAGAACATGGGGCTCTTATCTCAGACGTCAGTAATATTAGCCAATCCTCAGGAGTCTTCATGTAACAATTCTTATGTATCTAATTGTAGGGACAACCCAGATATACCACCTGACTACACCTTGTCCACTAATATCATTCTCTATATGTGTACTATACTAACCCTACCACTCGAGCAACCAATTAAGAGTGGCGATAGGTTTTTTGTTAACTTTTTGAAGTGACGCAAGTAGCGCGTCATAATGCAGTAAAAAGGGCCTGCGAGCCCCACGATTGTGTGTGTCAGGACGAACGCGTACGCTCCTTGACCCATCCCTGCCGTTTTGTATAAATAAACAGCAGAGTCACCTTGCTCCTTGTGTGTGTCTCATACTCTATCTCATCTGGGATATACGGGAGGAGTTGGGGCCTCCCTGCCCGGAGGTCTGCGGACGGCCCGGCCGACCCCGGCAGAATTTCCCCCCGACAAGTTGGAGGCACTGCTGAGATCTGTTTAAGATCGACTTTTATTTTTAATTTTTCCAGGCACTCCCGTTGCGAGGAGGCCCGGCGGCGCGGCCCCCTCTGCCGTTGCCCCCTTCTGAGGACTACAGGACCATCGCGGAGCTGCGAGAGGACCGGACAGCGCAATCCGGATATTGGCCCTCGGGAGCCGGTTGAGAAGTATCCCGCCCGCGGTCGGCGAGTGTCCAGACGTGGTCCAGACGAGGGGAGGTGGCGAGCCGCTTGGAGGGGTGCACGCAGTCGAGCGGCCCTGCATCGAGAGAACTTGGTGAGCATGACACGCACAACAAGCAATGCGAAATTGTGAGGGAGGGGGAGGAAGTAAATAAGGGAGGAGGGAGGTGTTGTACAGATGCGCGGCGAAGGTTTAAACAACTTAGTGTTGCTAATGGAATGAATGGTAGCGAAACGAGTGCGAGAGCAATCGGCTACGTCACGGGAAAGAGGGGGGCGGAGCACGAAAACATCACATGCGACCGCTCGTAAGACACTGATTGGCCTAAGTCGCGACTACGTGTGAGGGTGGGTGTGTGTGGTTTCCTGCGATTTGACATTTATTGATCAATGAGTAGATGAGGTTCCCTATTGTTCGAGCAAGAAACTCGATAGGTAGATGACGTTTCCCTGTGGGCGGTAGCTAGTTACATAGTTGCCCAAAACGGAAGATAATTGGCTGGTTAAGCCCTCCTGTTGAGGGGCGTATCACACGCGAGGCGACGCAGCGTGCGCAGTCCGGTTATATTATTGATGAGATTACCTTGTTCCAGGAGAGACAGGAAGACAGCTGTAGGGTTAGCGGGGTAGATTGCAAGTGTATTTTGAACTTAAAGAACATAACAAGAATGTACCAGTAGCTCGAAGAAATCGGTGACGTCACCAGTAGGGATTTAATAGGATATCGCGAGCACAAGGAACTTTGGGTTTGAGAGTGGTGGGGAAGAGAAACATGATAAAGGAGCTGATACGGAGATAAACTATAAACCAGTGGATCGAAAGAGAAGAAGGGGAAAGGGGCGTGGCTGTGCACGGAGAACGCCGGCCACGGCAAGTGTAAAAGGGGGAGGAGAACGGAGAAACAGGACGACTGTATAAGATCATCGTAAGGGGTACGCAGCCGCAGGGGGCTGCGTGCGCTTCGGCCGCAGGGGGCCGTAGGGGAAGGAATATAATATAACATCATATTTATTATTATTGCATAATTTGTCAAAGGATTGTCGTAAGTCCCCACACTTGCGGGGCGAGGTAAGCAATACAAGGTTGTATATTGTAAACTGCTAGTAAGGGGAAGGGTAACAAGGGGAGTGCAACTATGTCATACGGGAGAGGGTCGGGAGGGTGGGGGAGCACCCTCACTACCCCACTACAACACATATGCACCACACTGCCACCACATAGGGAGAAGTTAATTAAGTACAGCATAGAGTGGACCCAGGGGACAGACAACAAAATGTTAACACCATGGCCGCCTAATGGTAGTTTCGATCCATATGCCCAACATTCACTGTTAAACCATCTGCATAATACATACAAGGGGAAGAAGTTGGCAAACCATGTGGAGGTGTTTAACTTATGGAGGATGTTCCAGGGGTCTCGACCAGGACCAAATGGAATGTTCACTATGGGGGAAACACCGGAAGAAAAGGAGATTAAGAAAGAAGGAACGGATGGGGAAAAGGAGTGCGAAAGCACAAAGAATACGGGGAACGGAAGACAGGGAGGAGAAAAGATTGATAAATCAGGCGACATAAAAAAGGAACCGACCAATGAGATACCCATAACACCGGGAGTGAAAACAGAGGGAGGAGGGTTGTACCCTTTCAGAGAATTAGGAGAAATAGAAGGACAGTTCAGGGCGGCTGAAGGATACTCAAACCAGGCATACAGCCCTCCACCATATGTGGCTCATGGGAAGATACCAATGGGGGAAGGGAGGATTAGAGAAGAGCAGACTGTAGAGATAGGAAACGATGAGTGGGTAGCTGCACAGATATTATTGAAATTACGAGGCTCACTAACTGGAGAAGAAAGGGAGGCGGTAAAGAGAACAAACGAGGATAGTGCCAGAGAGAGTGAAATGAGGGGAGAGGAGCTACTACGGCAGAAGGAAGAGATTTTGGAGGAAAGATTAGCAAAACTAAGGGATGAGCAGAATGAACTGATCAAACAACTTGAGAGGGAGGAAAGAGAGAGAGTGAGGAAAAGGAAAGAAGGTAAGGACGAATTGGAAAAATTAAGGGAACGGAGTGAGGAGCAAAAGAGAGAAGCTGAAAGGGTAAAAGCAGCAGCAGATATGGTATCAAGAGTAGTGCTGAGAGAGAAGAAGAAGGAAGAAGAAGAAAAGGAGAAGGAAATGGAAATATGGAGGAGGAGGATAATATCAGAGACAGCTAAGAAATATGAAGAGGGGAAGGTAATAGAGAGTATAGTAGAAAGAGAAAGGGTGAAATGGGAAAGGAAGAAAGAGGATGAAAGGATATTGGAACAGATGAGCAACGAAGTAATGGAGGAATTGAAAAGGAAAAGGGAGGAAAATAGTAGGGAAATGGAGGAGAGAAGTGAAGGAGGAAGAGAAGGGAGGGGTAGGGAGAGTGAAAGATGGGGAGATGTATATAAAAGTAGAGAGGTAGCAACAACATCAGCACTAGGGGGAACAGTTGGTAACAACGAAAAGGGAGAAAGAGACCTAATAGACTTAAAAACAGTAACAATAAAAGGAAAAAAGGCAGAGTGGGGGGTGCCATTTATGAATGATTTTTGCAGTGAGGAGGAAGGAGGAGTGGAGAAGGATGGAAGAAAGAGTGAAAGGGAAAGCTTAGATAAACTATACCTCACTAGAACAAACATAGATTCGCCCTGGATGAGTAGAAGATGGGAGGAGCTGGAGAGAAGTAAGGAGGAAGTGAAAAGAATAGGGGAAACACAAACCAATGAAACCACGCCACCCACATCCCCATCACGCCCTCCCACGTCACACCCTACATGTTCAACCACCGCACGCTCTCTGCACAGAATAAAGCTCGCGCCCTTCATGAATGAACTTACACCTTATGCATGTCGGCTTAGGGACCTCCCTAGTCGCAGGCAAGACAGACAAATAAACATACCCATATTGAACACAGGAAATGATGAAAAAAGGGGAAAGGAAGAAGAGGGAGGTAGGAGTAGAGGTAGTAAGGAAGAATTTGAAGTAGTAAAAGAAACGGGGGAAGAGGAGGGGTGTGAAGACTCAATATCATGGAGCGTAAAGGGTGACACAAGACAGAATTTAATGCCACTGCTGGAGAGAGGAGGGGTTAGACCACAGTATGTACCTTGGAAACATACGGATAAGGAAAATATAAAATGTAGGCTCCCATCACTAAGTGGAGGTGCGGGTAAGTGGATATATGAAATGGAAAAACACACCGCAGGACAGAAACTAGCAGTAGGAGATGTGAAGGGCCTGTTAATATCAATATTAGGGGATAGAGCGGATGACATTTGGAAAAGAGCGGGATTCCATGGGGTAACAATAACGAACACATCGCATGATGGGGCACCATTTGCAAACTGCAGACATGCGCTATGGCAGGCACTGAGAGTGCAGTACCCAGACACATCAGACATAGGAGCCATTACTTCCCGTAAGATGGGTGAAAATGAGGATCCTGTTGATTATATCCAGGATATTCAAGAGAAGTGGCGCATGGAAACTAGAGAACAATGGGACAAAACACCAGCCATATTTTATCATATACTAGTACAAGGGCTCCCAGAAGGAGTTCAGAAACAACTAAAGAAAGTAGTGGGGATGGAAGCAAAACCATGGCCAGAAATACAACTGACTATAGTACATCACTGCAGGACATGGCAAGGAAAAATGAAACAAAAGGAGGAGGACAGGAAAACAGAAGAGGCCAAATTAGTACAGAAAAAACTTACTAAATACACAATGGAAGGGGCACTAATAACTACGCCCACACCAATGGCCCAAAGCCCAACGCAAGTAGTGGCTGCACAAGATCCCGCTCAAATAGCGCCTCCACAAGGTGTAATACAGCAAGTGCCGCCTCTGCAATTACACGCACCAAACATGGGAGGAGGGTACCCAATGCAAGGAACTGGGTATTATAGTTATAACAGAGGGAGAGGAGGGTTTATGAGGGGGAGAGGATATGGATATAATACCCAACAACAGGCTGGGGGACTTAGAAATTACTACCCCACAGGGCAACCCGTATACCAGGACAACACAGGGAGCTTCCCATGGCAAAGCAGGGAACCACCCGTGTGTTGGAGCTGCGGACTATTAGGACACATGTCACGTACATGTAGGGTCAGGCCAGGAACACCAGCATGGAATGAACAAGCACAACCTAGGACCTCACAAGAACAGCAGGGCATACAACAACAGCAGATGTCACAACAAGGGAGTGACCAACAACAACAAACACAACAGCCACAAACCTATTCACTGCCACAACAACAAATAACACAGCAACTGACGCCGCCACAACAACAAGTGGCGTTAATACAACCACCACCCCAAACTCAACAAACACAATTGGGTGGGGTGACGGTGTTGGGACACAACCCTTACACAGGGAATGGCCAATCATTGTACCCCCAATAGGTCAGCCCACAGACGGCCTTGGTGTGTCCCATCCTGTCAGTAACACCTAATAGTGCGGAGGAACCACGCATAGAGGTAACGATAGGTGACAAAAAATTATCATTCCTTGTTGACACCGGGGCAACCCGGTCTTGCATAAGGGAAGGTAAATTTAAGATGTCAGGCGAAGCCATGAACACCCAAGGATTTTCTGGGGCTAAAGGGTTGGTTCCATTTACTGATAACGTTCCCTTATCTATTGGAGATTATGATCTGTCAGTCCCACTTTTGTATTATAGTGCCTCCCCAGTAAATATACTGGGGAGAGACATAATGAACAGGTTGAATATGACGATCTCCTTTACAGAGGATGGCATAATTTGCTCTACTCCAGGGATTAACATGCTCGCAGCACGACAGATTTTGCAAGCATACTGTGGACAGATAGCGATTAGGGCGGAGCCAGTAGATGGCGAGCTATTCCAGTATGGCACAGACATGGCATTTGCATGGATGCCAGGGATAGAAGGGAAAATATGGAGGAGGCCAGCAGCCTATCTGTTCCGACCAGAAACACCAGTTAATGAACTGGAAGGGAAGGTGTTTGTAATGGACATTGAGAGCATTATTGCAACAGCTGATTATGTTGCTGTGCACGCCCAAGATAAAGAAGGGAGAGCATGGAGGGCAGTGATAGCACTAGCAGAAGGATGTAGGCTGACCCAGGTGTCAGATGAAGAGCTGTTTTCAGAAGAAAAGGAGGAAGGTGAAATGGTGTTCATGATGAGTGTAGAAATATGGCTAAGAGTGGCTCACAAACAAGTAGCACAGAAAATTGCAATGGCACTTGAGGCACCCGCAGGCACCCCAGTCCCATTTTTTAAGGAAGATATGTCAAAGGTGCCCAAATCATTATGGACTGTTAGCCCTTATGACGTGGGATGTATAAAAAGCATAGGGGGTGTAAGGATAAAATTGAAAAAAGGTGCCATACTACCAAGAGTGAAACAGTACCCATTGTCAAAAGAGGCAGATGAGGGCATATATGAAACCATAACGGCCCTTATAAACAATGGCATATTGGTCCCCTCAGAATCACCATGTAACACAGCTGTGTACCCGGTGCGCAAGGCTAAAGGGGGGTCTTGGCGCTTCATACAGGACCTCAGACCCTTGAACAACATAGTAGAAGCAGAGTATCCAGTAACAGCAAACCCGGCCACAATATTGTGTGGCATTCCAGCAGAGGCATCACGATTTACAGTGATTGACCTTAAAAATGCTTTTTTCTCAATACCATTACACCCAGACTCACAAGATTTGACAAGCTTCACTTACCGAAATACAAAGTGGAAACATACCAGATTACCACAGGGGTATTGTGAATCACCCTCAATTTTCAATAGAGTAATACAGATGGATTTGGGTAACGTTGAGGTGGAAAGCACAGTGTTACAGTATGTGGATGACATAATAATTTGCAGTACAAACGAAAGTAAATGTAGAGAGGACTCCTTAAAAATGTTGACGATACTGGCTGAAAAGGGGTACAAGGTAGACATGGAAAAGATACAATACTGTCAGGAACAGGTACTTTACATTGGCCAACTGATATCCCAACATGGAAGAAGGATTGCACCACAGAGAGCACAGGCCATCTCAAGCACTCCCGTGCCACAGACTGTGAGAGAACTGCAGCAATTTCTGGGGCTGTGCAACTACTGTAGAGCATGGGTATTTGATTACAGCTCATACATAGGACCACTGCTTGAGGGTTTGAAGGAAGCAAATAAAGGGGAGAAAAAGTTGGGGTGGACTATGGAAATGAGGGAGGCATTTGACGAATTGAAAGACGCGATATCAACTGCTCCAGTACTGGCATCCCAGACTATGAGCGGCGCTTTTTTATATTTTCACATTGCGACTCAGCAGTGATGAAAGCAGTGTTGGCCCAAAAAACTAGCATGGGCTATAAACCAGTAGCATTTTACAGCGGTCACTTAGACCCTGTAATGTTAGGCCACTTCCCTTGTGAACAAGGTCTTGCTGCAGCTGCTTTTGCAGTAGAAAAAGCATCAGCAATAACTATGGGGTGTCCAACTACACTGTTTGTGGAACATGCACTATTTGCGATATTGAATAAACCTAAGTCCACACTAACTACACAGAGGGCATCAGGTTATGAGATTATTTTGTCTAAAGCTGAACTAGCAATTGTTAGATGTAGTACGGTTAACCCTGCAAGATTCCTAGCAGAAGTAATTGAAGAGGGAGATTACGCCCACGACTGCACCCAAATAACTAAGATGTACTCATGTACTAGGAAAGTTGAAGAAAACGCACTAGAGGGAGGTGAGCTTTTGTTTATTGATGGGTCATCAACTATTGATCAAGGAGATGGGATACGAAGGACTGGGGCAGCAGTAGTAAAAATGATGGAGGCGCCGGTGTGTGTGGCTATGAAGTGTGTACAATTACCACAGCATTACTCTGCTCAAGCGGCGGAACTGGTTGCACTAATATTGGCATTAAAGGAAAGTTTTAATAAAAGAGTAACTATATATTCCGACAGTGCATATGTTACATCCACTGTCCACTCAGGGCTATCAAAATGGAGAAGAAGAGGGTTTAGGAGAGCTGATGGCACTCCAGTACAACATGCCCTCTTGTTGGCTGAACTAATTGAAGTAATAAACGACCCCCAAGAACTAGCCCTAGTCAAATGCACCGCACACACCAATGGAGAAGACTACGTCTCAAAAGGAAATGCAGCAGCAGACGCACATGCGAAATATGCTGCATATTTTGGTGAGATATGGAACCCCACAGACTCACAGAGAGGGAGAGGGAGGGGAATAGCTAGGGAGATGTTAATAAGAGAAGGGTACACCCATCTCCCAGCCACACAGATTATGGAGCTACAAGCGGCTGCACCAATGGCCGAAAAAGAAGTATGGGTGAAAAGAGGATGCACAATGTCACCAACCGACGCACTATGGCGCCAGGGTGGCACTGGGAAAGTTGTAATACCGTTGGCACTGTTAAATACCGCCCTGAGCCAATTACATCACCCTGCCCATACAGGCAAGGAAATAATCGCAGCACGAATTAGAGAAGATTGGTTTTGTCCCGAGTTAACCTCTCATGTGTCAAATTTTATCAGCAATTGCCTCACATGTCAACAGTTTACGGCCGGTCATACTCTAAAAGTGATAAGAGGTACCATACCCCGGCCAGAAGGACCTTTTCGGCACCTTCACATTGACTATGTTGATATGATCAACATATGTCAAGGTAATAGGTATATGATTGTAGTAGTATGCCCATTTTCTAGGTGGATTGAAGCAGGGCCCTGTTCACACCCTGATGCGTTTAGAGCAGCCAAATTCATAGTAAGGGAGGTCTTCCCCAGGTGGGGAGTGTGCGAGGTGTTAAGATCAGACAACGGCCCACATTTCGCAAACGAAATGTTCCAGCATATCACATCCCTGCTGAACATTAAACACAAATTTGCATGTGCATACCACCCACAGGCTAATGGTGTATGTGAACGCCTGAATGGCTTATTGAAGGAGGCAATTGCTAAAATACAACAAACAACAAAGAAAAGTTGGTTGTATTGCCTTCCGTTAGCATTGTTTGAACTTAGAAATAGGCCAGGGTCCGACCACCACCTCACCCCTCACGAAGTGGTTACTGGACGTCAAATGCGCCTTCCCCTAACCCCAACGTCAAGGGCATTCACCGACCACGAAAGTTCAGCGAGTGTGTTAGGTGATGAAATGTATCAATATGTGTCTTCTTTGATTACTAGTGTCGTGTTTGTGTCTCAACAGCTCGAGCGCACACGGGGCGGGTCTACCAGCAATCAAGAAAAAGACGAAAGTACAGAATTGGGAAAGGAGAACTTGTGCAAACTTGCCAAAGGTGACCACGTACTACTTCGCAATTTCAATAGAAAGTGGAACGAGAAGAGGTTCACTGGCCCCCATCTGGTGGAGGACGTATCAACAAGAGCAGTAAAACTAAAGGATAAGCGTGCCTGGAACCACCTACATGACGTAAAGATCTACAAACTGCAGACCCGCCCCAGCGCCAACGACAGGTCCATTGGAAGGACAGCAACAACATCCCCGACAGCGGAAGAAAGTTTCATCACAGACAACGACCCAATTGTTCCCTCGGAGACGATAACTGACGAAGAAAGGGGTGATCCCCATACTGCCCACCCTATGGTCACACGCTCAAAGAGTAAAAATACTTCCGCCATCTGAGCACAAACCCCCCCCCCCATTGACTGCTAAGTACAGTTGTAACTAAAACTGAAGGACATTGCTTGCACCAATACACATGTAAACACGTGAATGTTCTCTTTTTTCTCTCGCACATACAGGAACTGCGTAATATTGTATTGTTAAGAAAAGCTAATTAACAAGTTCAGTGTGCAGGCGTAGATGGTGCTGCCAGACGATAACTACCCAGAAGAATTGTCACACCAATTTGTATACGAAATAAAAAGGCCAACATACTTAAAAAGGAGAAGGGTACGTGTCTACTACACAGCCTTCCTCCTGGCCATAGAAAATTACATGCCCCACCTCCGCCCATACTTGCCGGTCCTAAGAGACCGATCACTTAGAGTAGCGTGGGAGCAGCTCTTCACCTGGGCACTGAATGACTACTTGATAGGGAGAGCTTAAGGAAACAAAACTAACATTTAATAACGAGCACTTTTGAGAATTTTTAGGCGGACAACTTTAACGTCACAAGAATACGCTGCCAGGACTGCAGCAAGGTAAGAGCAAAATGCCGGTGAGATTAGCATATGTAATAAAAATAATAGGGATTTTTATGATCACCGGGTTCTTGGCTGCCTCTGTCTGGCAGTACAGCTATGCTATCAATTTTATTGCTGCACCCAAACCTAATATACCCCCGTTCCCTGCTGCAACAGGTGTTACGTCAGGTGGTAATAGTAACATTGCACCCAAGCAAAATAGAGTTAAACGCAGCACATACTCAGACAATAAAGGTATTGATAATTATGTACAAGATTCAGCACACGTCACAAACAACATATGGTACCAGCACATGACCCGCATTGGTAAGCAGACAACTGAGGATAGCTGTTACGTTTGCTCATTAATACCATACGCCATGAGCGCTTCACGAACATTTGTTGCCACTGAAATAGATGAAAAGACAGCACAGTGCATAATATATTTGGCCCTGTTCCAAACGAAAGGAAGATTTCAAGGAACAGTAGTGCACATGACATGGAAAACACGAGACTCATACCCATATGAAAACAACTTCCTCAAGACCTATCTGAGTTATCACAAGACCAGTTTACATGCTGAAGCATTCAAATACATAACAAGTGGCCCTGCAAAAGGAGAAACAAAGAAGGTAACACTGCAGTATCTACCATGTGATTGGTACGCCACTGAAGTTCCGGGTAAACAAGGATGTTGGGAGAGGCCGCTACTGACGATAACAGGAAAGGTGTATCTGGACAACAGCTGGGAGATAGGAGTAATTGGCAGCAACATGGTAACAAAAGAAACTATCTCAACCATCGAGACACACAATCATCGATGTTGGACGACGTGGATCAAGTACGTACCAATGTTCACGTGGGTAGAAGAAGATGAAGACCCAATAACAATATTACCATTGACTGCGCCCAAAGTATGCTACCAGCATAAAGGAGAGGTGGACGTAGGATATAACACCAATTGTGCAAGCGTGATGGAGTTACCTGAGGGGGGAGCGGGAACAGCAGTAATAATGGACCATTATTGGGCCTGTGGAGAAAAGGCATATCATACACTGCCTCCCCTGTGGAATGGTGTGTGCACAATGGTACACGTCAATGTACCATCACTAGTGGTACCTAAGAAGCATATCAATGTGGCGAAATTTCCTAAAATGGATGAAGGGGATAAGAGAAGAAAGAGATCTGCACCACTTCAGAAGGAGCAAGAGAACAAGACCAACAGCGAGGATACTGTCCTAAATAGGAGAAAACGACAAGGAGAGCCACTGACAGGAAATTACCTGTGGGGAAGGTCGGAAACGGAACTAACATCAATACCGCCAGAACACAGACTATTCAGCAGAGCAGCAATGTTCTTCTCCTCAATAATACATCCGGGACTGCAGGCATACGCAAACGCAAAATGGCTCCAAATAACCAGATGGGAACTAATGATGACCATCAATTCAACAGTAAATGGGTTCAACGCAATTAAAGAGGAGCTGCAAGCTGTAAGGATGGTAGCACTCCAGAACAGATATGTATTGGACCTTCTCACAGCAATGGAAGGAGGAGTTTGTGCAAAAATAGGACAATCTTGCTGCACGTTCATACCTGCCAACGATGCTGACAATGGTACACTGACAGAAGCAGTCTCACAATTGGCCCAGATGCACTCCAAAATGATGGATGAAAGTAACGGTGTAGACAAGGATAAGAGCTGGTTTTCACTATTATGGTCATGGATGCCATCTTGGCTGTCTGATGGACTGAAAATAATAGTGGGGTGTACTATTTTGGCTGGAGCTACTCTGATCATAATTAGATTTTGGAAGGCCCGGAAGGCACGCACGACTGACGAGTTGCTGGAAATGGTGGGAATGCACCCCTTAATGCCAGCAGATGACGGCCAGCATACAGGGGTGATAATACAAGAGAGGGAGAAGTTGCGCACCCAAATCATCACCAACCATCTAGACCCACCATCAGTGAAGATCGAGAACCCAAGGAACCCCAGGAGCTACATAGGAAGATGGGTATACTGTACTCCTGGAGGAACATGTGAATATATGTATTGGTCATTTGAAGATCATGTAAACCATTATGGACATCTCGGAGGGATAACTAAGATATGGAGGGTAAGAGGAGATAACGAGAAGGATATGTTTGTGGTCGACAAGTCGACCAGAGGGGGGACTGAAGTGGGAGAATGGAAGACCAGGCTCCCGTCCTTCACCTCTCGCGCTTGGCCTAGAGGGTCACGGCCCAGACACCCGCCGCGAGAAGAGTTTGTCCATTTACCAGACGACCAGGTACCCTGGTACAGGAACATACGGATGTGTCCATCTGCCTGCCCAACAGCCCGCACTGGCCATGCCGACACCTGCGGTTCGGATCAGCTAGACTAAAATCCACACGTCGTTAGAGATGCCATGACGACCTAGACAACGGGAAGCACTTCTGTACAAGTATACACACTGAACATTTCCACACCAATCTACACGAAGAACATACTCAGTGCTCTGACGTAGGCGACAGGCATATTCACGGACGTGCATCTTTATTATTTTTACATAGGCTTTCAGAATGCAGAAACGCAAGACGCGTCATGAACTCATCTATAACGCTTGCTCACGCTTCTCTTGAAACCCATTACCACCATAGAGGTATAATGGAAACACGATACTGGTCATGGAAATATATGCTATTATAACCTAAAAGCACCTATGCACCAAACGGACTAATTATGCACCAGGCCCAAGTAGGCCTCAACCAAGAGCTCCCGTGGACATTAACAAAGCACGAGTCAGGTTGCTGATCCTGCAGAAAGAACCCAGTGGAGCAACCAGCCAAGGTCGTAATGTTGCAAACTCACGTTCCAAGAACAAATCATCAAAGGCACGATGTTGCAACCTCGCACTCCGCGCCCCAACGATAAAGTCACGCCGGCAAATTAAACCAGACGCGCAGTAGAAAAAGCAATATTAATTGTGCAGAATTCTGCCTCTTTCACGGTCCCTCCCCACGTGACCAAGCCGAACCTGACGAGATGCCAAAGCCCAGGAGAAAAAAGGCGTCTGGGTCCCTCGCTACGAGACACAGGCCGATACACTTGAAAGGCTCAATGGACATCTGCTACAGTGGGAGCGGTCAGCCTTCCACCTATGAATAAATCCTCACATTGTCTGTACGTACCCATATTGACACATTGTTGCAATCACAGGTACACCGAGAGCTGGGAACAACGGTGGTCCCAGGCTGGGAAGCTCACGGGTGCACCAATCAGAACATGGGGCTCTTATCTCAGACGTCAGTAATATTAGCCAATCCTCAGGAGTCTTCATGTAACAATTCTTATGTATCTAATTGTAGGGACAACCCAGATATACCACCTGACTACACCTTGTCCACTAATATCATTCTCTATATGTGTACTATACTAACCCTACCACTCGAGCAACCAATTAAGAGTGGCGATAGGTTTTTTGTTAACTTTTTGAAGTGACGCAAGTAGCGCGTCATAATGCAGTAAAAAGGGCCTGCGAGCCCCACGATTGTGTGTGTCAGGACGAACGCGTACGCTCCTTGACCCATCCCTGCCGTTTTGTATAAATAAACAGCAGAGTCACCTTGCTCCTTGTGTGTGTCTCATACTCTATCTCATCTGGGATATACGGGAGGAGTTGGGGCCTCCCTGCCCGGAGGTCTGCGGACGGCCCGGCCGACCCCGGCAGAATTTCCCCCCGACACCATATCACATGATGCTGAGGTGCTTGCTTATATACACTTATGAACATCTAAGATCATATTACACACTGCTGCGGTGCTTTCTTACACAGCACTTATGCAGCTCAATGTTTCCCATCATACGAAGCTGTGGTGCTTGCTTGCTTAAATAACATTAATGCACATCTATAGTCAAATCACATGATTTAATGGTGCTTCTTTAAATAGTAACAATGCAGATCAAAGGCCATATCAAATGTTGCTTTTCTGCTTGCTTATATAGCACTTACGCTGATCGAAGAGCATATCACATGATCCTGTGGTGCTTGCTCGTATAGCACTTGTGCACATCTATGTTCATATCACATGATGCTGTGGTGCTTGCTTATATATACTTATGAATATCTAAGATCAGATTACACAATGCCATGGCGCTTTCTTAAGACCACTGCCTAGCACTTATGCAGCTCTATGGGCATATCACACGATGCTGTGGTGCTTGCTCGTATAGCACATATGCAGAGCTAAGATCATATCGCAGCACTGAGGAGAAAGGGGAGGGGGTTTGAGTGAACATAAAAGATTGAAAGAGGAAGAGAGTTTATGGCAAGGGTCTAATGGAACGACAGTTGCTGACAATGTGAGTGTCTGTTACTGATATGGTGTGATCCTGCTTGGCGTTGTGGGAGGGGGTGTTGGGATGTGTGTGTTGATCGGTTGTGGTGTGTAAATAACCCTGCAAGTCTCTCTTTGGTGTCATGTATGGTTAGCTGGAACTGATATGAGACGCATGAATTACCTCGAGGTGAAGCCTTCCCAGTGAGCAGCAGACCCTGGCAGAGCAGGATGGTGGGGAAAGAAAGATCCCAGGTACAGGGAGAGAGGAATTAGGACTGCTTGACACTAGGCAGCGAGGCGCCATTGTGCAGGAGCAGGGAGCAGCGCAGGTTGCTCAACCGCACAGCAGCTGGAGCTGCTATCAGTCAGAGCAGCCTGCTCTGTAGCATTAGGGTTAAGCAGCTGCCTTAATGGGCATACTTCCTTCACATCTCCACATGCAGCAGGGGAAATTCTAGCTCAGCTACACATGGGCATGACAACTAAATGTCGATTGCTAGACAAGGTGGAGCATGCACTAGAAGAGCTACAGAAAAGTAGATGCAGAGGCATTTACCTGCATCTGGTCCAGTAAGGGATCTGGCGCATGCCTTTCAGGGCATAAGATCAGGAATCAGTACAAAGGGACTGGAGTGGTTGGGACCTCCTTTGCTTAACTTTTGTTGTGTGACAACAGAAGCCCACCACTGCCCCTATGAGGAGTTCGACCATTTGCACGGTCGGTGTGCGCTCACCTGGGCTTTTTTGAACTTTATAAATGAAATTGAATGATGGTAGATCAAGCTCTGGAAAATGTGTGGGGCTCTTCTGCACACATTTCCCTATGCTCACCGCATGACATACTCATAGACCCATGTATTCTGGGTGGACACAGCCTACAGACACAGTCCCCCGTGTCATATTTAGTTAGGATATGACAGGAGGAATACACACTGTATCTCCAGAAGGGGGAGGACCAAACTTCCCCCCTGCCATGGCCAGCCGGATTAACTAACAAAGGCTCCATGGATCCACCCTTTCCTTTTTTGGGGGCCCTACAGCTGATGGCAGCGATTAACATAATTAACATACTAATAGAGTGTACTTCAAACAGACCCACATGGGGCCTGGCTGCAGAGGGTAACACAGGAGACAGGAAACCCCAACAACCTTCCACATGCAAATGTGTCAACCTGAAGCAAGTTCCCGCCCTCAGTATCAATTGACATTGAGCTGTCATGTCTGGGACTGCATGCTTACAGTAGTTCACCCCGCAGGGTGACCCCTTTCATAAGGTATGAGAATGTGGTTTGCAAGAGCCAGGGAGTCTGGTCTCGTCACAGCTTCATGGGAGACTTGCCACTTTAATCAGGAACCACAGAGAGCTCCATTAACCAGAGAGACCCTTTGATCCACAACAGATAGGAAGATGGGTGGGACATAGTATTACTTGTTTTTACCCCTTTACCTTTTCTATTGCAAAGCACTCTGGTTATGACGTCACACACACAGAAGATTGTTGGTGGGGCCAGATAATTGGTTCATTAAGGTATGCTTAGCCTACACCAATCCCTGTGGTCCATTTGGCTTTTAAAGAGTTCCAAGCCCCTCTTTTGGCAGATCATCTGAAGACTTCCCTTGAAGTAACAAAGAAGAACTCAACCTTGGACCCTGACAGAAGGTACAGTCTGCCTTACATCTTCCGCCAGTGAAGGAAGGCTGGGATTTCCAAAGAGGGAAGCAAGATCCCTCCCCTAAACATCTCCCAGGAAGCAGAGGGATTTAAAGAACCCAGAGGACCCTCCAGAGCCGATACTCAGCCAGCACACAGTGTGCCCTGCTAGGTCTGCAGCACGTTTCCTAGGTGGGCTGTTCCCGAAGGCCTCTGAGCCTGAAACCAAGGACAAGGGAGTTGCCTGCAACACACTTCCCAGCTTTGGGCTGTTTGCCTTAAAAGACGACACAAGACCAGTGAAGAAACTAGGAGAAGTGCATTGACAAGCATCTACGGACGTCTGCCTTAAAGAACATTTTTGAGCCAGTCGAGTCCCTCGAGTTGCATTCGACTGCAACGTTGACTGCTGTTACACCGCAGTCGCTTAAAGATTTCCGAGATGCCTCGACCAGTGCTTCAGAACCACCGACCAGCACTGAGACAATTCCTGACTCGGAGCCACCGTGTAGGCCAGTGTGCAGAAATCTGTCCCGCTTCGCTCGCCAAACTGCCACCTGATACCTGCAGCTGACTCCCGTCTTGAACTCTGTCACAGAATCTGCAAACTGACTCGACCCTGTCGAGCAACAAGAACACCTACAGTACAAGGTACATTTTGGTTCTGTCGCCCTGGCCCTTCTCCAAAGGCCCCTAGAGACATTTTAAGACCCATTGCTTCCTTTGTGCTGAAGCCAAGCATCCTTGAACTGTTGTGATATTTACCATACTGACTACCCTCCTGTCAGTATCCACAGTGCATCCCTTTTCCTTCTTTGAAACTGTCTGTCCTCTGCATTCCCTTACAGGGTGGGTTGTAATTCGTAGTGTTGCTAGAACTGTCTGTTATGATAATAATAATGTAAATATTTTTATGCAACCTTTTCTGGACATTCCCTTTAATCATTGGGTAATAACTGTATTTTCACTGTGTTGCATCTAACCAACGATCCGCTACCTTTTCAGAGATAAGCCTGCCGTTCCATCCACGTTACCAAAATTGGAGAAGGAGGTTTATTATGATTGTGCTTCTAATCTGTTCGGATGCCTTCTGGTGTACTAGAGGTGTGGGGCTGACTGATGCTTTAGAAACCGATATTCACCCCAGGACCACTGCTGCCCTGGAAATTGATTTGTCACATCCCTAAGAAAAAGCACAAGCCAGTGGGGAAAAAAAGGGACAGAGATCCTATGAAATGTGTGCATACGTGTGTTTGCGCAATGTCTATAAGTGTGTGCCAAGTGAGCCACTGACACGTCCTATCATGTTCGAGGAACAGGGGCTCTCCAGGCTTTGAGCAATTTATAAGGTAATTATTTGAAGGAAATGTGAAATTGACATACTTTTGGCTGCAAAAGATGGAGAGTGAACCTCTCTACAGGCAATACACAAGTGTCATGTTACTTTTATTGGAGCATTGCAAAATGGATTTGGTAATTTTCTAGGGGAAATGTGAAGCTGGTGTGGTACTATTTCACTTAACAATGTGCAACTGTGATAGCACTACGGGGCAGGGGAGAAATGAGAAAAACAAATCGCTTTTGTGGGGGTGGGGGGGAAATGAAACAGGAATTATATATTTCTGACGTCAGTGTACAACTTAAATGGCTATTTTATTTTTCTTGGACAATTGATGTTGCAATTGAGAAACTAGCATGCCAATCGGGGAAATGGCAGATTAACTAACTGAGCTGAACCCTGGCACATTCTGCACCCCTTTACTAGCTACATCCTGGAATCTTTGAAAACCCCTGATGTATCGGACAGCAAGCTAGTCTATTTGAGCAACACTCCCATAAGAGACCTGGCATGTACTAGCAGCAACCTGCCGTATAATAGCAATACTAAGTGAATATTTGCTTCCTAGCTATTTAGTTGCATTTTATGAACTGGAATTAATGATTTAATGATCCTGCGCTAACACTGAGAACAGATGTCATTTCTACTGGAGCATCATTCATTACTAGCGTTTTGTAGCTCCCTGTTTTGACATTGCCAGAATGATGCAGCAAAATACAATGCCTACTGCACATCCATTGTTTTTATAGAGACACATGAACACACGCATGATTTGCTGCTGCAAATGCATGCTCCTGTGTACTGTGAGAGCCCTGGGTTCTGATGTATCGGAATATCTTATGTGTTTCCCCGTGTATATCTGCATGTAAAGCCTATGGCTATTTATCCATTCTGTTTAGAAAAAGCACAGTAGAACGTAGCTTTTGTCTTGGACGGTCCAATTACTCGCCTGGTTGTATGTTCCGGCTCCAGTACTGGAGTGGGGTATTATTGAGGAGGAACAAAGGGAAGGAAGCACAGTGTGAAAAAGTGACACCTAGAGTGGAGGACGGTAACTCATATTAGAAACATCAGTGTGACCATGGACCAGGGCCACATAATTGATAATCCATCACCCACCCCTCTTACCCAATCCCATAGTCTGCTGCAAACAAATCTTCTCTCTCTCTCTCTCTCTCTCTCTCTCTCTCTCTGTCTCAGTCCCTCTTGCTTTCTCTATACATATATATATATGTATATATATATATATATATGGTAAAACGAGGAGAGGGGCGCACTCCAGTTTCCTGCACAACCTTCTCAGCTATTAGTGTTCTCCTCCGACCGGTTTCTGTGCTCTTACACGTCATCAGGGAGGCTGTCTTAACTTGCAGCTCACAGCAAGTGCAGGTGATGATAATTAATGATGATTTCTGCTGCAAGGGCTTCTGGTAGATGTAGTCATCAGGTTTAACAAGGAAAAAGCTCACGCCCAATCCCACAGTGGAGAAAGGGGGGGAGTAGCTGCAGTGAGGCACTCCAAAGCAGGGCATATATCACCCCGGTGCAGCACCATATCAGGTCTTGAAGATTCCACCCTATAGATATATATTCAAGGAAAAACTTTAGTTGCAGGGATGTTAAGGTGAGCAATACATTGTAACAAAACCCTTGAAATTCAAGGAAAAAGCGTTAGTTGCCGGGACGTTAAGGTGAGAACTTAATGCAACAAAACCCCTGAAATTCAGCTAAAGCCACCTTAACGTCCCCTGTTGCGCAGCCTATGACCACATTGATGACATCACAGATCACATCACTGATGACATCATTAATTACATGTTGTATGAGAACACTGATGACATTAAAAGTCACATCACTGATGCCATCACCGGTGACTACACTAATTACATTACAACAATATCTGGCCTTAAGCATGGCCTTCAGCCATGGTCAGTGTGCATGGCCTCATGCTAAATAAGATCAAAGGACTGCACTGCAACAAACCTCGCCAGCTCCCACTTGCGTTGCTTTTCTTTTAATTAAATTAAATTAGTTAAATAAAAGATTTCGAGTCCCAGCATTTAACCACTAGGCCACAATGGCTTGATGTTTCATGGCGTATACATTTCATACTTAGCCTATAATTTAATATGTTCAATGATAAAAGGCTAGCTATGAAACTGGTGAAAATCCAAACAACCCAGTTTTAGGGTCGAAACATGTGTCGGCAGATCTGTTCTTTATCTTACCATAAACTATGTACAATCATTTAGGCAGATGACCTTGATTTCTCGCCTGACTCGCACTATTGTATATAAGCACTGATAAAGATCTGTTTGTTGTATTTGTATCTTCCTTATTTCCAGTTTAGGTTCTGCAACGTGACAGAGGTGACACCACTTCCCTTGTTTATATATATTAGATTGTGTGTTCAGTGCTTATGCTGATAACTAACACTTCAAAGTACAGAGTACGTTTTGGCAGTGACTATACTAGTGTGAGGCAGCTTAAAAATGCTGTCATGTATGGTTTTAAGCCTGAAACCATGCAGAGGAAGTGCCTTAGGGGTGCGGCAGGGTGAGAGGTTTTGCCAGCCCGCTGGGCTGTGTTGTGGTTTTCTGATGGTCAGTTGTAGCAGCGTGGGGTTCTGCTGGTATTGTCCCCGGGTATGCTGATGGCTTTGCTATATCACAGGACGTCTACATTGTGTATGCCAAACACAGCCCACCTCAGGATGATGAGAGATCCTTTTAGCATGGAGGCCTCACTCCTCAGCAGTTGGGTCTTGTACCCATTGGGAGACCACACCGAAGACATACAAACCCAAATACTCGTTACCCTATGAGCATAACCAGTCGCATAAACCAAGAATGATGTTGATGACCTGATAAGCAGCAGCGAGAAGCTTGACCCTTACGTATCTAACATGGTATGGATCCAGAATACAAACGAGTCTTATTATCGATTCCTTGGTGACACCCGTGTAGGGATGCAGTGTTCCTACTTCCTAATAACCTACGGTTTTTGTGTGTAGAAAAAAGGGCACATCTCACAGAAGTAACAAGTAATCATAAACAGCCAGGTTGCTCCATACCCAAGGTATACCCAAGATGGAGGGGAGCGCGTTAGGAGAGCGGGAGCATGTGCCCGGAGGGGCAGGTCATTGATGGTCGCCTTCGCAGAAGGCCTGTGAAAAGATGTTCCAGGGACATGCAGGGTGAATGGCCGTGGCATGGGCATTTGAACAGCACAGCTGCTTTCTGCAGACACAGGGGTTCTGGTAGAATCCCATTACAGGATATCCTGTAATTACACAGGCATTTTGGAAAATCATGGAAGGCACTTAGAAAATGAACCAATTTAAAATACAATGAGAAAAATGTTAGAGTGCTGAGAGAGTGGTGGTGTTTTTAATTAGTTAGTGGCCAATGTTTGCCTTGTTGGTGTTGGGAGTTTATGGATCCAGAAGCAGTGCACCAGGAACATCATAGGCTGTAAAAATAATAGTCAGATCAGAATGCATTTGCATTGCCAGTTTTTTAAATGGGTCACATACCCAGGCATGGGAAGATGAGAAGGGTATTAATGATTGTTTGTGTTGGGCAAAGTCCAACGTATCCAGTCAATGACATGCAGAAGACAATTTCTACAGGTGGTGTCTATAAGGCCACGTTTTCATTTCCTGCATCACATTCCTCTTCTCGGACACACTCGTGGCTGAGGGCATGACGTGAAGGGGTAGAAAGAGAGAAAGCAAAGAGAGGGAAACAAATATGAAGACAAAGAAAGAGTCTAGTCAGAGAGGAAGGAGTGTGGGAGAGAACAGATTTAGGGTGATTGATTGCAGATTGTTTCATTGCAACACACACACGCACACACACACACATCTACTTATATCAAACCACTTTTAAAAAATGATGTAGGAAAAACGGATGAACCCTCCAACTGCAGACCGATATCAGCCATACCTTATCCTGCGAAAATCATGGAGACGCATGTACACAAAGAAATGCTCACCACATTGAATTCAATCCCAGGAAGGCTTTGGACTTCAGACCCATTAGAGGAACCAAATCTGTGCTCCTCTCCATGTCGGACAACCCAAAAATGAATGCCGACACCAACACCCAATCTGCCCTTACAGTACTGGACATATCAGCAGCTTTTGACACCATCATACACACAACCTTAATCAAAAGACTGGAAGAATCCAGGCATTCAAATTTCTTTACTGCAATGATAGAAGCAAAATAACCTACCTACCCTGTTCACTTCAAACACGAGAAACATTACCGGCGGCGTATTACAAGGATCAAGTCTCGCTCCACTTCTCTTCAATATTTACATAGCCCTGCTCATGAAACTCACTCACAGACTCACAATCTACAACTACGCAGACAACACCCAACTCATATTTAGGTTGACTACCAACAATGACCCTGACAACGCTCTCCATGAATGCCTCAACGAGAAACATGTTTGGATGACAAACAACAGCCTAAAACTAAACCGAACCAAAACAGAAATAATGATCATCCCACATAACGGCAACCAAACACAGACATCACTCATCTGGCCCCAAGTAATGCAAACACAACCGGAAACTCCACTGTAATCATGGGCAATGGTCTCACTGTAGAACCACAAGTTAATGCAATAGTAAGACGCTTAATGAGAGGTATCCTTCCTTACCTTAACTTCCTGTACCCTCAAAATTATCTTCATTGTATTATCAAGAAATGACTACCAAAAAAGCTTATACCTAGAAATGCAGAACTACCACCAAAGGAAATGACAACTCATCCAAAACACAGCAGAACTACACGGGCAGGAAGCTAAAATCCGCCGATCAAAAATCACCCAATACCAGCTAAGAAGAACTTTGCATTCAAGTACCAACCTCCTCATAGAAACAAGGCACTATACGAAAACTAAATTGAGAGGAAAAGCTTTCTCTAAACTCATAGCCAATCTATGGAACTTAATTCTTACGCAGATCAGGATGACAGAGGACCACCTGACTTTTCAGACATGGCAAAATAACTGGTTATTCAACATTCCGGGGTATTAGCAGACCAACAACAACCAGATACCAAACCCCCCTCTCGGGACGTGACATCTTTTCCATCCAAATCCCAAATATCCTGCAAAGGCTTGTCAATTTCAAGTTCCTAAATTAGTGGATTGAGAGGACCAGGATAACCTAATGCGCCAAACCTCAGACCACAGTGGATATCCAGAACTCTATACCCAAAACCTACTAAACATCTTCTTTCACAGTCAACCTCACTCGCCGCACACACTGACCATACACGCCCCAGACAGCAAGAGAAAATCTGCTCGTAAAACAGTCCTAAATCACATATTTCATCAAACCAACTCACAAACACCCCTACTAGCTTCAACCATCCAACAAGGGAAGCATTTAATCTCTTCCACCTGGAAACAATACGCCTCTAGTGTACACAACAAAACACACCTAGAAAACACATATGCACAGGCGCCAGTTACTCCCGGTTCTACACACATCAAAAGCTGTGCAAAACACCCATCTTTCTACCTTAATCAAGCCACCCCATTTTGCCTTTCAGAACCATGAGAGTGCCTGGAGACCATAAAAATGGCAACAGTGCATTGTTTCAATCAGCATAACATAACATAACACACCACACACACACACACATTTGGTAATTCAACATGATGACATTTTACAGAGGTTGCCGATCATGCTCTGAATGTCAGATTCAAAGGTTTGCACAATTTGCAAGCACTGCCATTTCTCCAACGGAGCTAGAGTGGTCAACCCACCTTTACCGTGAACGGAGGGTAGCACAGGGGCAACACGCTGGTCTTGGAAGCAAAACCATGCAGAGCAACAGAGGTTTGAATCCCGGATCCACAGTTAGAAACGGAACTCAGGTTTAGTATCAGGTGCGTTATAAAAATACAATAAATTGAATAAGGCAGGAGGATTGAGTTTTTAATGCAACACATATCTGCACCGGAAGCACCTATGTTGACACTGATGACATGGAAATATTAATAGGTAGAGGCCCGGAAAAGCCTCTTTCTCACCATTATGACTGTCTGTAGTGGGCAGGAGAGGGGCTATGCCTCTTTCCCATGAAAACATATCTGTATATTTTTCGCACTTTGCAGAGTGTCTTTTTCGTTTGCTTCCCACCATCCAGGTTCGGACTGGCCTATAGGGCAATGCCCGAACCAAAAACGCAAAATGCCAGTGTGGGACAGTTTTGTGTGTCAAAGCGGGCCACTTATTTGGCCAATGTGGGCCAGTTTGATGAGTTACTTTACTATTCGGCTAGTAATTTTGACCATTCTTGCTGGAAAGATATTCTTTAAATTGCAGTTTGCATTATATTTTATTTTTTTTTAAAACTCCCCCTCTATTCAAACAGTGTCACAAAAGGAATGAATTGTCATTTGCAACTGTGGGCCACTTTTTAATTGGTGCCCGAGACAGCTGTATGCCCTAGTCCGACCCTGCCTCCATCTTTTCTCTTCGAGGGACATGAGTGACGCGAATGAGTGAACATTGCGATGGGAGAATGGGAAAAAAACAGCTTTTAGGAGTCTTAGCTCCAAAGTCCACTGCTGATGGTGAGAGAAGGGTGCAGGGGCTCAGGGGAGAGGTCGGGGGTATGAAGAGACGATTCCACGCCTTTCCTATTCGCATACATGCCCATATAATCCATTCGGGAAACACTAGTCCAGTCCAGGTTTTATCTTAGTATTCTGGGACTTGTATTCCTGGGTTTCTAATGGGGAAATCCAGTACTACAAAAGGTCACAGAATGCCAAATAAAAACCTGGACTGGACTACCATCTCCCAAATGGAACGGATAATATTGGCGTCTATGTATTGGTGCACAGAGGTACGGCCGTATTCACCCCTGTCCGCTTGCGCGGTGCGCCGCCTTCCTCCCTGTAGTGTCAGTTTCCTATTAGGCTCTGCCGGCAAGGCTTCACCTCCCCCAACCAGGGGGGGGGAAAGGGGGCTATAGTCCCTGATCTTTTGGTTGTAGCCCCGGATAGAATCTCAGGAGCTACAGCCAAAAGACTAGCTAGCCCCCAGTCCCAACAGTTCCGACATCAGCGTAGCCCCGGGTCTTTTCCAGACCTAGCAACTCCCCTGCCCCCAACCATCCAATGATTAGCCAGAGTCTTAATGACTCCTGTGACCAGCAGCCGTTCATGCTGCACGCGGGCTGCTTGCAACAGGGGCCCCCGGCTCCTGCGGCAGAGCCTTGTGTCCAGGCTACGGGGCCTGCGCAGCAGTGTGATGTATGGAGGAATTAACACAGACGACGTTTATATGGTGGCGCTCTGCGCAGCGGCGCTTCTCCCGGCATCTCAGTCATTGACCCTTATTTAACTCCGGCTGCTTATTGCCCACATTACTTACCAGTGATCTCCATCACTCCCAGGCCCAGTCCTCCTCCAATCAATACTTACGCCTCCTCCTCTGAATACTCCTAGTGGTTCTCTAAAACATGTAAAAGAGACCTCCAATGTGCTCCTTGCTAGCCTATGCAAAGGCCCCTTACTTAGAACTGGGCGCAGGAAGCGTAGCTCTCGGCATAATGCACTGCAGTGGTGTGTCACACAGGCATTACAGAAGCCAATACCGTTTTCACAGCTCACTGTTTACACATGAGGCACTATGTACACAAGCAGGGCGCTCGAAAGCAAACACTGCTCGCTTTTATTGCATGGCGTTTCCCGCAACTAACCTAAATGAGCCCAATGTTGAGCGATGACGATGCATTTTTGGAAAAGTTGTTTGACGTTCCTCTCCACACAGTTTAAAGGGGGACACGTGGCGCTGGGAACACCAATTCAGTCTTGGGGAGCTTTCAGACAGGCTATTTCGGGGAGTGCCTGGAGATTTGGAGTGGCTGTGGGAAGCAGAGTCAGGAGAGGTAGTGAGTGACAGGGACCCAATCAGAGAGTGCGATTTACTGCTGGTTCTGCTGACACAGCACTGTGTGACATTTTCACTGAACAACACAAGAGCCATATCCAGAGAGTTGAGGAGTGAAGGTGGGTGACACCATGGTCAGTGTCTGTCTCTTGAAGTGATAGGATGAGACAAGTGCCAACATTCGGCACCTCGGAGGGGGAGTAGGAAGCCCTCAAGCACAGCTTGTAGGAGAGTCACACTCGCCTGATTTTGCTGGGATGGAGCAACAGATATTCAGGAAGGTGGGCGACACGTCAGTCAGTCTCCACGTGGGCCAGACACGTGCCATCAGGTGATGGCTACCTTGAAGGATGGGCGGAAGGAGCCAGGAATCCCCGAAAGCCTCATGTGGGAGAGTCATGGTCACCTGGTTTCACTGGGAGTGAACAGCAGAGGGCGAGCGAGGCTGGAGACACACCAGTCAGTGTGATTAAATAAATAAATGCATTTTTTATAAGGTGCAACACGCCCAGAGGCATCAGTGCGCCCTGAAGAAGTGATGATAGGGACAAAAAGGTCAAACCAGAGAATCAAAAGCAGGGAACTACAACACCTTAGTCCTTGGAATTGAAAAGAAAAGTTTTGATGGCTTTCTTGAAGTCACACAGGTCGGGAATATTTCTAAGTTCAAGTGGAATCGAGTTCCAAATAAGCAGTGAACAAACATCAAAGCTAACGCCAACGTTCTGTAATTTGCAATGCGGTTGAGAGAGCTTTTCCAGGCCATTAGAGCAAAGGGCCCGAGTAGCAGAAGACTGCTGATTTCTCTTCGCTAAGTACCCGGGAGCTTGATTAGACCTGGCATTTGTATGCCAGAGATAACATTTTGTGGGTAATTCGGTGTTTAACCGGCAGCCAGTGCAAAGATCCGCAAGCCTGGGATATATGTTCTGTTCTTGCAATATGTTGGCGATACCTGGAAGGAGGAGCATAATGTGCCCGGAAGCCCTGAGGTCAGCATGTTGGAGAGTCACACTCACCTGATATTTCTGTGAGGGAGCAGCTGGGATTAAGGGAGCTGGGTGTCACAGAGCTGGTCACATTTGAAACACCATGTCTGGAGCCAAATGAGTGAGAGGCAGGGGGGGGGTGTGCTGCTTGTGGTCTTTTCTTTCTGAAACAGCACTTGCTGAATGCACACTGGAGGACAGAATGTGTGGGAGGCATCTAACTCATGCCCCACTCCTCAATCATAAGTCACTCAGGGATGCATGCCCCAGCACAAGAAAATGTACAGGTATTGCAAATGACAATGAATATCCACTGGGGCCGGCACCGAAGGCTGCACTCTCCGCTCCTCGCAGCATCTCCAGACGGGAGTATCCAGGAGACTGCAAATCTCTGGTCTCTATTTCAGCCTCTTCCATCCACTTGGTCAGACAGTAATGAGGATGAGATGGATAGACAAAGATTATGCTCCATCAGAGCCGAGTGGAAACAAGTATGTTTGTTGGAAAACAGCGATACTGAGGTGGTAAAGGAGAATAACACCACCAAATTTGCAGAGGCTGTAGTAATAATTAAAACTTGTGATCCACAGCAACTTTAAGAAACAGACCTCACATTCTTGATCAGAAAGCACATTACATCATTATATAGCATCCAGAACTTTCCCATCACCAACACCTCCAGTACCTGAGTCTTGCTTGTGAGGATAGCTGAGTGGCAACGCGCTCGCCTTGGAAGCATGACGAAGTCGAAACACAGGTTCGATCCCTGGTCTGCACTTAGAAACCTCTGGGTGTTAAGTGAGTTATAAATAACCCATTACAGTTACAATTACCATCATGTCTCCACGAATCCAGCCTGTGGGCTGCTTCTCCAGTATAGAAGTCAATAGTGTGGTATTGCTTCACAGAAAATACAAAGCAGCCAAACCTCGCTACATACATACTCTGCTGGAAAGCGGTGTGCCAAAGGAAAGCAGGGTCAGACCTGGGTACAACCTCTTTGTTGTCACATATCCATCAGAATCTATAAAGATCTGAGGCGTATTCCTACCGTCCTCTCAGAAAAGTAGCATACCTTCCCCAATCTGCACTATTAGCCCAAGGAAATACTTCAGCTTCGCCAGTATGGGAGTAGCACACCAAACTCTACCCCCCGCACGCACCCAAGTAGCACGCAGCAATGATCCCATTGCATTTGAACAAGGCCGGAAATATTGCAACCTATATGTCAGAGAGCACCTGGATGCTAACCTGGTTATATTGTTGCCAATAGATCTCTTGCACTACTTGTTAATGGAAAATGCTAGATTGCAGCACCTTTTGGCAAAGGCCAGTCACCCCAGGGCTGCCTGCCTGTAATGTGGGAGGAGGTGGTGACTGCAGCAAGCATTCTAGAGGAGATGCTTGGTTTGGGTCCCGACTGGGCAAGGGGCACAAAGGAGGATGCTCACTACACCCAAGAGGGTGAGGGTGCAGCTGTGGACAAGGGGCAGGTATGTCAGGAGGAAGGCCAGGAGGAGGATCAGCCTGTGGGGGGGGCTGCAGCAGGTGGTCAACCCACCAGAGGGGGAGACGGGCCCAGACAAGGAAGTGGTAGCGATGGGGGAGCCCCTTCCTGCTCGGTTGCCTCAGGGAGCAGTGACCTCACCACCCCCCCCCACATGCATCCCACAGGATCCCGGGTTGGGTCTATTTGCCCATTTACCAGGCAAGACCATCAGGAAAGATAAGACTGAGGTCTTCTTCACAGTGGAGGGCTGTGGGAAGCAGGTCATATGGGGTCACAAGGAGACCATAAAGTGGTTCTGCACCCAGGGACCACAGAAATGAGGAACCATGTTTGTTTGTGGCATTGTTGGGAGTAGGACGGTCCTAGCATAACCCAGGGCCAGTTTGCAGTATGGGCTGGCATAGCACATGCCATGACCAAACCCATCCAGCTTACCCAATTGCCATCCATAGCAGTGGAAACTAGAAGGGCCCTTTTGCCAATGCCATTACCACAATCAGGTGAGGGTGGTGTATCACCACCGACAGCATGCATCTTTGGACAGGACCTCCTTGACGGGCTCATGCAGCATGGGGCACCTACTGCCTTTATTGTTGGCTGTTGGTTAGCGCTGAACGGCTAGACCGTGTAGTGGTTGTGGGAAACATGAGGAGGCCTATGGAGAAATACCACCATTGCCTCCTGTGGTGTGTTATCAGGTGGAAGGAATAAGGTAATCATGGAGGAGGGACCTGCAAGAGTGTCAGAAGTCGAGAGGAGAGCTGGAGAACGTTAGTGGGGGGAGCACCCCGTAAAAAGTCTGAAGACTTTAGTAGATGGCTGTGCCCTTTTAAAAAGGCACATGAATCATGGCGGGTGGCAGCTCCCTGTGAAAATTCCAAAGAACCTTAGTGTGTGGCTGTGCCCCCGGAAAATACCTGAGACCCTTAAAGTTTAGCTTTGCCGTGTAGAACATGAACATATTTGGCAGACGTGTGGCTAGGACTTAAAAACATTACGTACAGTATATTCAATACAATGGGATGTGGGAGGCAGCAACTGATCAGGGATTCTCAGTCTCAGTCACTAATGCAGCTGTCTATTTCCCTGTATGACATGTAATACTGGGTACCAATTCATCGTCATCGTTTTCCACACTAGTGTGTTGGTTATGGGTAGATGCCCCATAGTCTTCTGGAGTGAAGGGCGCATTTGTTTTTACAAATGTCAATTGTTCCAAATGGGGCAATGCAAGGCTTCTCCTGTGGTTACAAATAATAGCCACACTGAAAACCCTCTCAGACTGTGTACCAGGGTAGACAGGCACTTCCTGGACAAATATTGTTACAGGTCATCAACCCTTCACATGGGTGAAATGTCCAGTAGATAGGCATCAAGCATCTGTCTGGTGGATGGTCTGCTGTCTGCCCCTGATGACCCATCACTATTTAAGTTTTCAGAGTGACTCAGGAGGGTGTCCCACAGATTCTCCCCCCAACAGTAGGATGTGCCAGCACTACTCTTAAAGGTTTCAATAGGAGTCAGTGATATACTGCGTGTTTATGCCACCATCATTTGTGAGTTTGGCATGCCTGGTTCACTTGGAGAAATGTGGGCTGGGTGGTGCTCTGGCTTGTGCCTATCTTTATATGCCAATTGATGTTGCAAGCACTGCAGCAAAACATCCTTGTCCATTTGCACCATGGCGCTTCCTTGTAATGCTTCTTGTGAGACGTCATCCCCTGAGACATGCAGATGAAAAGAGGTCACTTTTACTTTGAAATGTGGGTCTACAAATTAAAACAGTAGACACTTAATATTGCCTTTAAATCCAACTACTCGTGGATCATCACATAAGGTTGAAAGCAGTTCACTCACTTGCTGTGCTGACCCTGCATCGCCTGAAAAGGCCTGGGCTCCTGCCGCATTGGCCAAGGATTGCCCAAGCAGGTAGACCAGAGGGAAACGCTCACTCAGGGATGCATCGTGATGGCTAACTCACTTGATGGCATCCTAAAATGTCTGTAGCAGAGAACAGGCATTAGACAGTCACTGCTACACTGATGCTGTGTATCCATCTAGAGCTCTGCTTTTAGTGGTGCGGTTATCCGTGATGGTGTTGCACTGCTCATTTAGCCTGTCGAACCTGGACAAAGTAGAATTCCAATGTGTGGCCTCCGAGGTCTCCAGGTTATGCAGTGGCAACTTGTGCTACGATTGAACTGGGCATAGTGGATCTTTGGCATGGGATGCAGTTCCAAAATGAGGGTTGATCTTCTGAGCCACAGTGGCCATGTCTTTGACAGGAAGACATTTGCTGATAAAGCGTTTGACCACAAGGTGAAAGACATGCGCAAAGCAAGGGATGTGCATTGTCTTTTCAAAGAGCAACCAGGACATTTTGATCCATTGTCTGCAGCCACAAAGTCCAAATTCAATCTGCGATGCATTAGCCACTGTGCTTCCACCTCCTCCACCTTCTCCGAAATGTCAACACCTCTATGGCTTCTGCCCTGAAACCTGTGCATGCAGAAGCTTGCCTGGTGGCGAATTGCAGACACCCGCAGCCCAGTTCAATTTCTCCAGTACCCTTCTTTGCTGTTGGATTAAGGAAAGACAACTTATGTGCTGTAATGGCCATGCAGTCAATGCTCTGACCACTTATCAACATGCCCATGGTGAAGAAGACATTTGCCCCAAGGACTGCTTTTGTGTCCACCCCTTCCTGAGCCTGTCATTGCCCTCCCTAGCGTATGAGCTTCACTTTTCCGAGACAGAGCCTTTAAGATGCTCCTTTCTGCACCTGTGTGCTGCCCATTTGTGGATCTGTTAGTTGTCCCTTTCTGACCTTACGAACGGGCCTTTTACGAACTTGTGATTTTCCTAATTCTGAGCTTGTTCCAGGCCTTTCCCAAAGTCTTCGTTTCTCCTTTTCTCCCCAAGGGCCAATGAAATGAGCAGACAAGCTTGTGACCCTCCTACTACAAGGCCTTTCTCATACACTGTCTCGTGAATACCCTTTGATTACGCCTCTTGTTAACTAACAGCCTTTAGTCAAATACATGCAGCGTACCGATGCAAGGTAACCATTGTTGGCACCTAGCCCAATTGTGTCAGTCAGACACGTCTTGCACCGTTTTATCATCTACTGCAGATCTAGGTGTCATTGCATTTACTGTTGAGTCCCAAATGTAGGCGTTTCTCTGTTTATCCAGGTAGCTCGCATTTAGGCGTTTATCATTTTCTCTTGTGTTTCAAATCTAGGTGTTGCTGCATTTACAGTTGAGTCCCAGATTTTGGCATTTATCAAAGTACCTCAAATGTAGGCTTTTTATCACTTACTGCTGTATATCAAATCTGTGTATCACTGCATTTACTGTTGAGTCCAAAATGTAGGCGTTTCTCCCATACTGGGGAGTAAACCAGACCAGAGTGGAATGCAGAGAAGAAGACAGTCACCCAGATGGGAAGGAGACTTAGGTGTACCCTTCCCTATAGAGGGTCAAACGGGAGACCGTGGAGAGAGATGGGTCCAACTTGATAGGATCGCTGATGGAGAGCATTGGAGCAGAATGGGGAGAGGCATCCCGATCTTGGAGCTGACTGACTGTGGTGCATGGGGAGCGCATCCCCCACTGGACAGGCCCGTGGGGGTTGCTGCACACCGGGGTGTGTTGGGGGGGTAGAAAGGTACTGCCACTGAATAGCCTATTGAGAACCCACTCTTCTGCACACAACATAGGATTAGTAATTGTAGCACACCAGGATATACGACAGAAGAAGCAACATAGGCCACAATCAATCAAAACAATGGGGGAAGAAAAAGGGTACTGCCACTGACCAACCCTACTAAAAAAACTCATCCTTCTGCATACACCTCTCAACTCAACCATACCTCTAAAGCACAACAAACGGCACACACTACACAACACCCCAACAACGAAGCAAACCACACATAGCCTCACACTACAGCACATGATGGCTACCAACCGAAAATCACACCTACACTCAGCGAACAGGGCAAACCGAACTGAAGCTACCAACAGCACATCACAGCGTTCTTACTCTTTTTCTCCCGCTCAGTCTTACTAACTTACATCCCCTTACCCTCTTGCTTTACAGATCTGCTAGAGCACCCAGGGACCAGGCAGGAGGTGACAGTGCGCTGTATAGAACCTTTAACATAACATAACATAACATAACATAACATAACATAACATTGTATTTCACTATTGTAGTATTCGTACTGTACATTTTTCCTGATCTGTCCTGTCTTACCTACCTAATGGCTTCAGTGATCGAAAGCACTTCACCTCAAATTCATCTGGATGAGGCAATTAAATCACCTTTGTGTACAAAGAATGCAAAGCAATCCCCACACTAACCTAACTGAGAATGCTGCGTCACCATGTGCACAAACAGCAAATCATGCGGGCATAGGATAGACTTACAAGATGAAAGCAACAACATAAAGTCTTTTAACAACCTTGGTGAATAGTCCTTAGCCTTCACTAAAACTTCTCATGGCTCTGTTAATAGCCAGCTATTACAACCTAGGGTCACAATTGACTGACCCACAAAGGAACATTCTTGTAATAACAACATGATATGATCTGTCTTTTAATCAATTGGTCACAGACCCTTGGCCACGCACCAATTTTGAAGAAGTGACCAATGATGCACTTGCTGTGTAGATGGTCTCCTTCACCGCAATGGCCAGATTCCTAGGCACACCCAATAGGTACCCACTGATGCCCCCAACCTCCAAAACAACACGTTTAATTGGTTCAGAGATTATGAGCACAGCATTGATTGCCTAAACCGATGTATTATGCATCGTGCTCAGCATTGTGCACCATGGATTGGTTAGCAGTGTGATGTGGAAGCTTTCAGTGACAGCTTGGGGCATCAGGGAAAGCAATGTGGGTCAGAAAATCGAGGCTGCTTGGCAGCATTGAGAAAGGTGAGACTGAGGCTTAACTGCTCCATGTGGGCCTTTGACCTTCTTCTAAAGTCCAATTATAATAGCGGTTGAGGCTTTAACTGAAGTTTGGAGTTTGATGGTAATTCCGGAAGTTGCTCATTCGAAGATTGTCTCCAATCTAAGATGGCTACTGCTGGATGCCCTTGTTGTGTCTTATGGTCCATGCAGCATGAAAGGCGTCTGACATGATACACCTCATAACTCTCTCGGCCACACTGGTTGCTGCTGAATGTCTCACTGCTTGGTTGTTGTTCTGCAGATTGTCTAAGAGTCTTTTTCTGACTCGGAGGAGCTTTATGCTGGGAACCTTTTCCACCAAAGGGGTTCCGCCATTCTGAACACTCTTCATCACCTTTTTGTTTCTTTAGTTGATGTGTGTGTGGGGGGGTGGAGGATACCTGTATCTGTGGAGCATGACTGAAAGGTGGGCTTTTGTCTGCCCCCAACTGACAGTATGGCTGTCAAAGCAGTAATCATCAGTTTCACACTGCCCTCTACTGAACACATTGCATTCTTTGCCTACAAATAACTACTATCAACCATGCTCAAGACCTTAGCTAGGCTCATTAGGATTGGTGTAAATTGTGTCAGAACTCCAACTATACAATCCTTTGGCCACTTGAAGGCTGACACATCCACACACCACTCTACTTCACCTTGTGTTCCTATGTTTGGTCTGTCTGATGAGTTTGCACATCTAAGTATGCATCCTGAAAGTCCATTTGTGTGAAACACTGCTAACAAATAAACAAAAAACAATTTCATCCTTATGTATAACATACTCACAGTGTTTTAGGCATTTTCAATTCATGAAAAGATGGAGTTGGATATTACTGAACTGCAAACATTCTAAAGTAAAATGCCTTTCCTTGGTTCAATCTTGGTCCAGACACAATCGCCCTCTCTGTACCAAGATGAGCATCCACCCTTCCTTCAAATCCTTCGTCGGGGGACTGCTCCTTGGACGAGGATGCATGCCAACGACCCGTCAGCCTGGACTTATTTTGGAAAAGCACTAGAGCCTTCTCCAGTAACCATGAGTCTGGAGTAGACCTTGCCGGTGTTTATGGAAAGCCTTGAACTTGGCTGCTTGGAGTCTTGATACACCACAGCTACATGTCCTAGTCTGGTCCTTCAACTAAGTGAAGGGGCAGGTTCAGCCATATTTGCTGGTCATGACCTTGCATACTTGCCTTCTCTGAACTTCTTGTAGAACGCTCAAAATTGTTGATGTGATGAAGGAAAATGGGGGGTGGTGAGCTTGACATGAGCTTAAGAATAGAGGCTTTATTTCGACTCTCAAAGGCCTTCTGTAGAGGAGCAGCCTCTATCTCTCGCTCTCTCTCTCTCTCTGTCTCGCTCTCTCTCTCTCTCTCTTTCTCTCTCTGTCTCTCATGACAGGTAAATATGGTATTTAGGGCCTATACCTCTCCTGCCTGTCCAACATTATAAAAGTCAGGAGCATTATCCATGAAGACAGCCAGGATGCCTTTATAAGAGGCAAGTACACTAGGAAATAGGTGATACTGGACACACTTATTTAGGGCAACAGAACACATAAAGGAATGCTTACATTGCACAAAACATTAACACAGAATATAGCTTTCTGATATAGAATATATGTTAGCAAAAGACAGCCATTGCATTACAGATGGAAGCACAGAAAATGTGCTGTGTGCAACTCAGGAAAGGGAGTGTCTGGGTAGAAGCCAAGGTACAGTGATATAGCAGAATTAATTACAGAATATGTGGTTTTCAATGGTGTGACACATAAAGTGAAACTGGCATAAACGGATAAGAAAGGCAAGATGACCTTGGACAGAATGCACTAGAAGTCTGGAAAGCAAATGCATCATTTGCTAAATTTGCTTTGTCCAGTTTTAAGTTTGCCACAAATGTCAGATGATTCAGAAAAAGTGGAAAACACCTAGTCATGCTAATTAGCATAGGAAGTAATGTTTTCAGGAAGTGTTTATATCCAATGAAAATCAAGTGATGTTTGACCTTTAAGTAAAATGGTCGATCAAAGCCCATGGAAGTATAAGGTTAATATTAGCATAACATGATTGCATAATCTGTTGCCATTGTCTAAAACTATGGTGTATGCAGTACAAAGTTGAGTCATTTCCTTTTTCAGCTGTAAGAAGCAGTGATTAAATGAATGTACTCCCAGCCAGCTGCCCAGATGTCTTTTCCTTGCACACAAGTATATTTATTTCGAGGGATGGCTGACTTCAGAGAATTATGGCTGAGGATTAATCCCTTTACACGTTTTCATATCAAGTTTTAAACCAAACGATTTCTACCCTGTTTTCTGCCCAGCCCCTGCTTTCCGATCGCTGACCAAAGGGCCAGCAACAGATGCCTCTGTTTCGGAAGCCGAGTCTCAAATCCTAATCTTATGCCACAGCCGACGGCAAGGTCAACGGCATCTACATTCACTCCCCACAGCATTGAGCTCTCTTCCTGCTTCTGGAGTGATTGCACACTAGCCTAAGAGCAAAGACATGGTTGAACAGGCAGCCTAGGTTCCCATACTCTTCAGAGCTGTATAAACTTTCCACAGGTTCTGCCTCCTCTCTGGCCACTGATGTGCTCCCTACTGAAGTTGGAAGCAAGGAATCTCCTTGGACAGAGTCTGGGAATGCCTCACCAGCATCTTGCAGGTCACGCATTTTGTAATATAGCCTCATTGACTGAGACAGGGTCATTATTGCGGGATATGGGTCAATATCACAAGCGGTCTATAAGGCTATTAGCACGTAGTGGTAGTAGTAATAGTGTTCTGGTGTTTTGGTGGCTAAGTAGAAAGAAACATTATTTTAATACTGTGTTAAGTAAATATGCAAAATAAATTAGTAATTTAAATGTGGTTTAATGTTGTATTATTGCAACAACAAGTGAGTCTACATAGGTTAAGCATTTTAATTGCAAATATGGTTAAATTGGAGTGGTGTTAACATAAACATGCACTAGGTGTCAAGTAAAAGGAAACAGTTTCTTTATAAGAAAGTGAAAGCATTTTCCCATGGTTTAGCCTCTCTCTTTGGTGTGTTAAATAGTATGTTGCAGCCCAAAAAAAATGATAATCCAGAGAGGAATTGCCATTTCTTTAGGAAATCTTGCTTGGGAATTGCATTGCTGTTTCCCTGCCTGCTTTTGAAGATAGAGGGCCTGATTTACAACGCGTTTTTGAATGGGATTGTGCCATTGTAAAATGTTTTTGTAAATCAGGCCCAAGATGTTCCGAATGCAGTCAATACCAGCAGTTACTGACTGCAGTGGGATTATTCTGATTGGCTTAAAGGAGGTAATGACGATCTCCATGTGCTATTTAGGTCTGATAGTTAGATACTGTTGGATCATCTGGCTAGTAGAACTGTTTGGGGTAGGGGCACATTAAGCTAAAAAACTCCTACTTTCCCATACAATCTACATTTGGGTACTGTGTATGTTCGCCTTATTGATGAAGATGAAGAGAATTAAAGATCATGATCTTTTGCCACCATTGATCTTTCATCAAAACAGCTCCTTATTTTCATGCTGGGGTGCACCAAGTTGCTCCTTTATCTTCTCACATCAAGAAGAGCGTATTTTATGGCTTCTTGCAATATGAGAGAGGGCAAAGGTACTGCTTTCTCATCCGTTTCATATGCTTACCATGTTGGCTTCTATCTCTGCACCCTATATCCAAACTAGAAACATTCTCTACACACACATGGCAGTTGTATCCCTAATGTCTGCACTCTCAGTCCCCATGCAATAACAAAAGAGCTCATATAATCTTACCTGCTGCACCCGCACGTGCTACGCCGCCTCCACTAGACACATGGCACCCCCATCAACAACTTTTAGAATGGTAGTACCGTACGCTTGCCAGGGCCAAAGCCTACATGATCAGAAACACTGCAACACAAAAATTGCTAGCATTTCTGTGTCACCTGCTAATGGAGGGTTGTTGCCTCTCGCTTTTCTCTGGATTAGCGTATAAAGAAGTGTGCATATCCTGCGGTAGAAATAAGCATAACTGTTACTTTGTTGCATAGTACTTCTTGCCAGGCTTCACAGCCCTGGTGTTAATACACATTGCCCTGAAAGAACAACAGATGTGGCCCTTTCTGGGCTTGAGCACACAGTGTGAGTACAGACGAGCATGAGCTGTGTGGATTCGGCTGGCCAGCAGAGACCAGCCCCCTGTTCACACTGATGAGTGACTATAGGAGGGGTTGCAGAAAGTCCATCAGGCCTTTTAGTTTGTTAATGACTCCAATCAAGCATTCCCACTAAGTCAGTGCCTTGTCTGGGTGTTACTCACCGGTGGGATGAGTGCGAGGAACCAGGAAGCATCCAAACCCAGAATTTTGCTTGAAGGAGCTTAAGTAGGGCCTCTACCTAAGCCTCCTCTCTGCGAGGGAAAATAGACCTTCAAAATGATATGACCACTTGCTGTAGTTAACCAGACAAGGGGACTGATCACCCAGAAGGGCGGAGAGAAGTTGTACCGCCACGAACCAGGCTGAAAAGAAAAGAACAACAAGTAAGTAATACAAAAGGTAACGGTTGTCCCTTATAAGCCTTACTAACTGAGGAGTACCTGGGTTCTTGTTTTCCTCCCCCCGTAGGATAGATGAAGGAATTAACCCGGGAATCACCTAAGAGCAGGACAAGATTTAGTATCTAACTGGTTTAAATAATTACACAAACAAAAAGGTGGGTAGGATCTTACCAGTGGGAATTGACTTAGTACTTGAAATGTTAGAACACAACGACAGGGAGAAAATAAGAAAAAGGTAAGGTTAGTAGGGTTCTACTACCCGGGCGGCACGAGGGTCGCGCTAGATTCGGGATGGTGCACTGCTGCAGAGCGTCCTGAAAATGCACAAACCCAATGTTCCGTTTAACACCAAAAGTCTTCCCACTGATGGAAAAAGATTAAGGACGATGACAGTCGGGATGGTATTTCCAGGTGAATGGGTTTTAAGGAGGTAAATTCTGGCAGGATACAGAGCAACCAGTCGGAATGATGACTCTTGAGACAGGTAGGTCAAAAACAGGCAAGGTCTGGTACACTGGCTGACAGGAACTATAACAGAACGTGCAGAAGAGGAGTCCAGGAGGAAAGCAGGATTTTCGGTACACGGGAAGGCAGATCAGAAGGTGAGGGAATTCCAAATAGAAGGTCCAGTAAACAATCCGAGTCGAAAACCGTAAGAACCACAAGCAGATAGCAATCGAAGAAGGAACTTCTAATTACCGGTAGTAGCTGTAAACAGAAGCAGCGTCTTGGCCGTCTCCAGGAACTAAATAATGGAGAAAGGCGGGGCTAGCCAATGTGAGGCTCTTCCGGTGAACTACCGTACGGAAGCAGGTTTCCTGGGGGGTGTAGTCTCCGAGCCGCTGACTTCCACGGCAACTTCCATCGTGCATAAAACGACGCGGTTTGATGCCGAATCCTTTTGGGGAGCGCTATAAATTTCCTACTGCCTCTGGTAGTAGATTTGGAAACCCGAAGCGCCAGCGGCGTAAGTGACCGGGTTTTGCTGATAGCCGGGGATGAACGCCGACTCATAACAGTATCCTCCCCCAAAGGCGGCGGCAACCCCCTGCGGGCATGGAAGCGGCGCAGAAGAACAGGCGAGTGGATATTGCCCAAGGGCTCCCAAGACCTGTCCTCAGGCCCGTATCCCTTCCAGTCGACCAAATAAAAGGGTCGACCCCTACGGAGTTGAAAGTCCAAAATATCAGCCACTTCATATTCATCCTCGCCATCCACGCGAACAGCACAAGGCCGAGTTGGAAGACGCGTGGTAAGAAGGCACGGTTTGATGAGGCTGACGTGAAATACGGGATGTATCTTCCATGAAGGCGGCAAAGAAAGACGCATTGCCACTGGATTTAACACCTCCGTAATGGAGAAAGGACCCACAAACTTTGGTAGAAGCATACGTTTGCCCGGAATACGTAGATTACGTGTAGACAGCCAGACTTTTGAGCCTACTTTGTATTCTGGAGCTGTAAGCCGATGTCGATCAGCGTACTTTTTAGCCCTCTCCTGTGCAAGTAGAAGGTGGGATCGAACTTCCCTACGGACTGAATCCAGGTCCCGTACACAAGCCTGAGCAGCCGGGTTGTCAATGGGGAGCGCCGGGTCTAAAGGCAATGAACGTGGATGGAAACCATATAAGGCAAAAAACGGCGATACCCCTGAGGCACAATGTACCGAGTTATTGTAGGCGAACTCGGCAGGAGCAAGCGTTTTTAGCCAGGTAGACTGGAATTGGAGACATAAACATCGGAGGAATTGTTCCAGTGTGGCGTTTGTCCTCTCAGTCTGTCCATCGGTTTGTGGATGGTAGGCAGAACTGAAACGATCATCGATGTTTAGTGAAGAAGTCAAAGCCCTCCAAAAGCGGGACGTAAACTGAGGACCACGGTCCGATACAATGATAGAGGGAAGTCCAAAGAAACGAAAGACATGTTTGAGAAACAATGAAGCCAGGACAGGGGCCGAAGGCAAGCCAGCACAAGGAATGAACAAAGCCATCTTGGAGAAGTAGTCAATAATAACCCAAACGGTATCATAACCGTCGAGAGGAGGTAGGTCCACGATGAAGTCCATGGAAACCATGTACCAAGGTTTATGCGGTACTGGAAGGGGATGCAAAAGACCTACAGGCTTGGATCTAGAAACCTTGCATTGGGCACACACTGAGCAAGACTTCGCATAGTCGATGACATCCCTAGACATCGAAGGCCACCAGGCCCAACGGCGTAATGACTCCAACGTCTTTTGCTGTCCTGGATGGGCTGCCATCAACGAATCGTGTGACCAAGTTAAAGCTCGAAGTCGTGCTTCACCAGGAGGAATGAAGAGACGACCCTGGATATAAGGCAGATCCTGAACAATGTCGAGATTCAACGATTCGCATTCCTCCTTGTTTGAGGTCACCCAAGATGATATAAGGGCACGGAGCGAAGGTTGAGGAGTGCAAGCACAAACCACCCTTTCAGGCAACAACAAGGGACGATCAGATTTAGAAATACAAGAACTGTGAGGTAATCTTGACAGAGCGTCGGCACATGCATTGAGGCGAGCCGGTCGATATGTGATGACAAAGTTGAACTGGGAGAAGAAAAGATGCCAACGAGCTTGTCGGGCTGTAAGGCATTTCATGGATTTGAATGCAAGGAGACTGCGGTGATCTGAATAAACAACAACCTGGTGACGGGCCCCCAGCAGATGATGACGCCATTCCGCAAAGGCATCCCTGATAGCTAACAATTCACGCTCTGTGATGGGATAATTGCGTTCATACGGGGTCAATTTCCTGGAAAAATATGCCACAGGATGGATTTCTCCCGAATCAGGACACTCCTGCGACAGAACCGCCCCAATAGCTGAACCGGAGGCGTCCGCCTCTACAAAGAAAGGGAGGAGAGGGTCCGGGTGTTGCAGTACCGGGGCCGTCGAAAAGGCGGTCTTCAGGATTTCAAAGGCTTGTTGTGCCTCAGGATTCCAAGCAAATGGTTTTTTGGAGCTGGTGAGTGCCGTTAAAGGAGAAGAGATCGACGAAAATGAATGGATGAAACGTCGATAGAAGTTGGAAAACCCCAAGAAAGACTGAAGTGCCTTGACTGATGTAGGAACGGGCCATTCCAGAATCGCTTTGACTTTAGATTGACTCATACGAATGCCACGATTGGTCAAGTCATAGCCAAGGAACTCAACCTCCGGAGAATTAAATACACATTTCTCTGCCTTGACGTACAGGTGGTTCTCCCTTAACCTCTGTAACACAAGACGCACGTGTATAAGGTGTTCCTTCATGGAGGATGAGTAAATAAGAATATCATCTAGATAAATTACAACAAATTGATCCAGATAATCATGGAAAATGTCATTCATGAAAGCCTGAAAGGTGGCCGGGGCATTGCAGAGTCCAAATGGCATTACTAAGTATTCAAACAGACCGTAACGTGTCTTGAAGGCAGTTTTCCACTCGTCCCCGGCTCTAATCCGGACGAGATTATAGGCCCCCCTGAGGTCAAGTTTAGTAAATACCACTGACGAACCAAGTTGATCCAGAAGCACTGATATCAACGGAAGAGGATATTGATTTTTAACTGTAATAGCATTCAATGCCCTGTAATCTATACAAGGGCGCAGGTCCCCCTCCTTTTTAGGGACAAAAAACAACGGTGATGCAGCCGGGGACTTTGAGGTTCGAATAAAGCCTGTGACCAGGGCTTTATCGATATATTCTTTCAATACCTTGTCTTCTGGTATAGTAAGTGAATAGACCCTTCCGGTTGGTATTTTGGTCCCTGGTATTAGGTCTATCGGGCAGTCGTAGGGCCTATGAGGCGGCAATTGATCTGCCCTACCCTTGTCGAACACGTCCCGAAAGGATTCGTATTCAAGGGGAATACCTGTACTAGGATCCCGAATAATGGCGCCTATGAGAGACACGGAAGCCACAAGAGCCTGGCAAGAAGAATCAGGGCAGACATATGTGTCCAGAAAGCAGTTCTCATTGCACTCCGGAGAAGGAAAACGAACACTCTTCTTTACCCAATCAATAGCAGGATTGTGGTGTTGTAACCACGGAATTCCCAATATGACTTGATATTGCGGAGCTTTGATTAGATCAAACGAGATTGATTCTACATGACCATCTTCGGTTTTCATGCTAACAAGAGTGGTGTTTTGTGTGACCAAACCGGATACCAAGGTTGTGCCGTCCACAGTATGGACCCTCTCAGGTTGAGCCTTTGGTAGAAATGAGACATGGTTCTTTGTAGCATAGTCGAAATCCATATAATTCCCCGTAGCTCCTGAGTCTATAATAGCCAAAGAGGAAAATGTGGCGTCATCGGCAGTGGTAAAGGACACAGGTAGACTAACAGGAGCGGATAAGGAACTCTGTGAGCCCAAAGAAGACACTCCCGGCGTAGGGACTCTATCTACCGCCGGGATTTGGCGTTTCCCGCCTTTTTAACGGGTCTTTTAGGACAATCTTTCAGATGGTGTTCCGAAGACCCACAATACATGCATAAGTTATGCGAACGTCTGTATTCCCGTTGTGCCTGAGTCAAGGGACCCCTCACGGCCCCTATCTGCATGGGTTCGGGATTTGAAACAGAAGGAGGAGCTAACTCTGCCGGAGTGGGTGTAGGGATGGCTGTTTTACGTTCTCCTCTTCTTTCAGACCTTCTAGCATCTATTTGTAAGACTAAGTCTAACAATTCACCAAAAGAGGTTGGGACAACCGGTACTGTGGCTAGGATATCTTTTAATTCTTCAGATAACCCCTGATAGAATACAGCTGATTTCTTTTCTTCGGGCCAGTCTGTCTCCGCAGCCAGCTGATTGAATCTGGTAAGAAAAGAAAAAAGAGAAGAATTGCCTTGTCGTAGACCCAGCAGCTCCAGATCCGAGGCTTGGGATTTATAACGATTGTCAAAGACCCTATTCATGGCCAATATGAGTTCGTCACAGTCATAAAGAACATAACTGTTGGACTCAAGCAAAGGGTTGGCCCATGCAGCCGCTGTACCTCCTAGATGTGAAAGAATAAAGGCTGCCTTGGTTGTGGAGTTTGGAAAGGCGGTGGGCCGACACAGAAAGTGCAATTTGCATTGGTTTATAAAGGTTCGATATTGTTTCGGATCTCCAGTAAACCTTTCCGGGGGGGCCAACGGGAATTGCGTGGCCATCAAAACCGGTGTCGCAGAAAACCCTGAGGCTGAAGCTGAAGGTAGACCAGAACCTGAGGCGGTTGCGCCTTCCATGTCTACTCCGAGTGTCTGGGGATTTTGAATATTCCGTAAGCTGTCGATCCTTTGATGCATGGCGTCATGGGCCAATGTCATGTCTGATCGTAACTCAGACACTAAACGAAACAAAGCAGCCAAAGGATCCGCTTCTTCCATGGCTTCTGTTTTTGTTACTCACCGGTGGGATGAGTGCGAGGAACCAGGAAGCATCCAAACCCAGAATTTTGCTTGAAGGAGCTTAAGTAGGGCCTCTACCTAAGCCTCCTCTCTGCGAGGGAAAATAGACCTTCAAAATGATATGACCACTTGCTGTAGTTAACCAGACAAGGGGACTGATCACCCAGAAGGGCGGAGAGAAGTTGTACCGCCACGAACCAGGCTGAAAAGAAAAGAACAACAAGTAAGTAATACAAAAGGTAACGGTTGTCCCTTATAAGCCTTACTAACTGAGGAGTACCTGGGTTCTTGTTTTCCTCCCCCCGTAGGATAGATGAAGGAATTAACCCGGGAATCACCTAAGAGCAGGACAAGATTTAGTATCTAACTGGTTTAAATAATTACACAAACAAAAAGGTGGGTAGGATCTTACCAGTGGGAATTGACTTAGTACTTGAAATGTTAGAACACAACGACAGGGAGAAAATAAGAAAAAGGTAAGGTTAGTAGGGTTCTACTACCCGGGCGGCACGAGGGTCGCGCTAGATTCGGGATGGTGCACTGCTGCAGAGCGTCCTGAAAATGCACAAACCCAATGTTCCGTTTAACACCAAAAGTCTTCCCACTGATGGAAAAAGATTAAGGACGATGACAGTCGGGATGGTATTTCCAGGTGAATGGGTTTTAAGGAGGTAAATTCTGGCAGGATACAGAGCAACCAGTCGGAATGATGACTCTTGAGACAGGTAGGTCAAAAACAGGCAAGGTCTGGTACACTGGCTGACAGGAACTATAACAGAACGTGCAGAAGAGGAGTCCAGGAGGAAAGCAGGATTTTCGGTACACGGGAAGGCAGATCAGAAGGTGAGGGAATTCCAAATAGAAGGTCCAGTAAACAATCCGAGTCGAAAACCGTAAGAACCACAAGCAGATAGCAATCGAAGAAGGAACTTCTAATTACCGGTAGTAGCTGTAAACAGAAGCAGCGTCTTGGCCGTCTCCAGGAACTAAATAATGGAGAAAGGCGGGGCTAGCCAATGTGAGGCTCTTCCGGTGAACTACCGTACGGAAGCAGGTTTCCTGGGGGGTGTAGTCTCCGAGCCGCTGACTTCCACGGCAACTTCCATCGTGCATAAAACGACGCGGTTTGATGCCGAATCCTTTTGGGGAGCGCTATAAATTTCCTACTGCCTCTGGTAGTAGATTTGGAAACCCGAAGCGCCAGCAGCGTAAGTGACCGGGTTTTGCTGATAGCCGGGGATGAACGCCGACTCATAACACTGGGATTGCTCAAGGGAAGACCTTATTTATATATTTTTATGATAAATTATAATCTGGATGATGAACCATTGTATAACGCCCCTCTCTTAGAATCCCTGTGACCCCACTGAGCCAAGAAGTAGGTTTGTTTTGCAAATTAAAAAGGTTTATTTGAAAAATTAAACAATAGATATATATCACACTTTTATAATAAATTAATATTTGATATCACACTTAGACATATGACAGTGATCAACAATGGATGATGTTATACTAGCACACTGGTTTAATTACTTAGGAGTAGTATAGAGGATAAGGTAACTGAGAATGCTTTATATGGTACAAGGAAATGAAAGGTGGAAAAGGAGCAACACAGGAATAAACTTGATATGATTTCAGCAAAAGATAATATAATAACTTTTCCCCTTTTGGCAATTCACTCCCCCCACCCCCTTATGCAATATAAAAAGATGGAAAGGAGAGCTCACAGTTCTCAGGAATGCAATCAAATGTAGTTCAGTTCCCCCCTAGCAAGCTTAGATCACAGGGATGATTTTTAAACACATGCCCAAAATACTTTAAATGTGGTTTGCAAAGAAGGGGAAAATATGCTAAAAATGATTTTAATTCCCTATAAGAGATTCAGGGTGGGTGATAGCTACTTTAAATTAGTTCAGGATCACTTTAGCAATGCTCTATGAATGATTGTCAGGTTGCAAACGAATTTCAGCAAAGGAAAGCAAGAAGCTGCTATTTTGACAAGTGAAGAAATTTGAGCCAAATTGCAAATCGCAGCACTTTTTCCGAGTGCGTCAAGCGCGATTACGGAAAAGGTATAATGAATAGAAAGTCGGTTCTGGGTTCGCCTAGAATCTTAGCTTTAAAATGAAAGTTAAAACTCGCTCCTAGCACAAACGGTTCAAGAGATAAAGACGATTTTGTGAAAGTAGTTTTTCAGAAATAATGATTCAAAATGGCAAAATGACACGTTTAAATCAGAGAGGGAACACACGATTCCTATGATGCAGTTCTGGACAGGTTCAGATGTTGTGAATCAGATTGTTTTAAGCTAAGAGATTGGTTTTGCACAGTTCTAGCTGAGTACTCACACTATGAATTTGAAATAGGCCATCAGGGTCTGGTCAGCAGGTTGGACTGGACTCCGGTCGGGTGGTTCTGAAGTCACAGCTCTCTGGTACAGCTCTGCTCTGCACTTCACCGCGGTCTGGTCTGTGGTTCTCTGGTTCTGGTCTCTCTGGTTCTGATCTGGTCAGTGGTTCTGCTGTCGGCACTTCTTTCTGGGTCTGCTACCGGTTCTGGCAAAAGTTCTTGGCAAAGAATACAACAGCTCGCCCGGCTGTATAATAGTTTGGTTGGATTGCTGAATTCTGAAGGCCTGCTGAAAAAGGATTTAGCTGGTGGTCCAGGCCTCTCTGATTTAAGTTCTGGAGTTAAGTTCTGGATCTCTGGAGTTCTGGGTTCTGGAGTTCTCCGTCAGCGTGCTGCACAGGAATTCAGTTGAAGGTTGGAAATTGAATGTCCCTGTCTGGCTTCCAGTGGCTCTTTTTATGTCTTTTGAAAATGGGTGTGGATGCTAACTTTCTGTGCCCACCCCACTCATGATTTGATAGGTCAAGGATTTCTCTTTGACCTGATTTGAGAAGGGAGCAGTGAGTCATCAGGTGTCATCTTTATGGCATACAGAAAGAACATCCCCCTTTGCTTTTACCTTAGAAAATCATTTTCATAACTAAACACATTTCCCAGATACACAAGTGGTTGACATTACATATACACATCATATATCACATAAGGTAGTTTCTGTTCCAACTCTGATGTTTCTAAGAGCTTGGATTAAGAAATGACAACATTTTGACAACATTTTGCGCTTCTTGGTTGGTTACCAATATTGGATTTTTACCAAAAATGACACAGATGTACACCATCTCTCTACATATATTCCAGTAAATTTTCATTTTTCTAGCGTGAACCCCGTGTCTGCAATCTCCATAATTCATGGGGTTTTGCCTCAGAACATGGTACAGAGTTCTAACACCTCTTAAAATGTGCACAGAAAAATCATAAGAATAATGATATTAATTATATAATTTTGACAAGTCCGTACTATGAATTATCCATCTTTTTAAAATTATGCTCTGGCCCAGAGGGGTGCGGTTTCCCAAAGCACATGGTGGAATTTCTGGTTTGTCCACTTCCTCCAACTCAGGTTGCTCACAGAGGCACTGCCCCTCCCCGTTTCTCTCAAGTGGAAGCCATTTACAACCCCCCACCCCTAATTTAACATTTGCCTGAGCCAAGGAAGGCTCATTGTTCAGTTTCCTGCAGTCCCCAGCTGCTCCTCCCCTAATCCAATCAGAGAGGTGTCATCTTCCTTTGGTGAGGGCAGGAGAATGCAGGCCAGGCCTGGGAAGAGTGGCTGAGCAAGTTTCAACTCCTGTCGGGGGTAGTTGCCAGGCAGAATTCAATCTCTTTAAGCCAGGCTTCAGCTAAATGTCACTTTTGTTCCCAGTTTTTCTTCATCCAAATCAAACTTACAATTTTTACACATGCAGCTAGAATGCTGATTCTAAGTTCAAAACTATGACATTTAACATTTGCAAACTATGTGACACTAAACAGTAGGTCACTCATTTATTTTAAACATATCGATTTTAGTGGCTTTAAGTCCAATTTCACTTCAGCTGCTGACATCCCCAGCTCAGCCAGTTTCATTATGAACATTATTTTGGGCTCTTTCTCTTTCCAGATATTGTATGCACACAAGTCTACCTTCTGCCAAATGTCTGCTGGTGTTCATTGAGATTTTTGAATATCTTGCAATGTTTAAAATATGCATTTTTAGCTTGCATTTCAGAGAAACAAAGGTGATTTCAAAGCACTTTCTGAGCTAACCGGCACTGCTGTTTTTCCTTTGGTACACATTTCACCCATGGCACTGCTGGCCCATCACGCTCACACTGGTGGGTGGCAGGTCAGGGGAACATTTTGGTGTGCGCAAAAACTGCGCGGTTTTCCTGGATCCTGGCGCAAATGTGGGCTTTTCCGCCATCTTGGATTTCCTAAGCCCACAGCACCAAATGTTGCAGCATAATAGTCCAAATGTGGGTCAATACCCCTGACAAGTTTTGCTAAGCTGTGCTTTTTTGTTTTGTCTAAGGCGGCCCTTCCTTTGCGAGAGAAGGGTGAGGGTGATGCTTGATGACATGGAGGAAGTCAGTCCGAATCGAAACCAAAAGGTAATGTCTGGAAGGCTTGAATTAATCATAATCACTACCAGAACTCTGGGCAACTCTCCAGACCATCATTTTTCAGCCTGCCAAGTCATTACAGAAGGGAAAAGAACATATGCAAATCAGGTTTGGTCCCAACCCAAAAAAGGGAAGTCCAACCCGAACTTTAGGTCACATCCCTTCTGCACGAGAACACAAGCATCCCCAGATATGTTTTGTCCTTGTTGGGTCTCATCAGTGAGTGTAGCTTGGGTCGCTACGCGCAGTAGGCTTGGGACCCACGTCTGGGCATACCTGTCCAATCCGGGGTGACTTTAGCAAAACCAAAAGGTGATGGCTGGAAGGTTTTGAATTAATCATAGCCGCTGGCAGAGCTCTGAGCAACCCTCCACATCATTTTTGTTCATCCTGCCAAGCCATTACAGAAGGAGAAAGAACACATTCAAAGCACGTTTGGTCCAACCCCAAAAGGGATAGTCCAGCCCAAACTGTAGGTCACATCCCGTCTGCGCGAGACCACAAGCATCCACAGACAAGTTTCGACCTTGTTGGGGCATCATCAGTGAGGAGTAGCTTGGGTCTCTAGGCCTAGCAGGCTTAGGACCCACATCTGGGCATACCAGTCCCACTCGGGGTGACCAAATCAAAACAAAAAGGTGATGGCGGGAAGATTTTGAATTAATCATAACCACTGGCATACAAATGTATGATTTAAATTTCAAAAGCATTTATGAAATAAAGGTTTATATATGTATAGATGATGAAAGATGTTTATGTAATTCTAAATGCTATGGTTTATTTTGTGTTGTGTTTTAATGGTTTTTGGAACAATCAACACTTAATAAAACAAATAAACAAAATCATCATAACCACTGGCACAGAGAAATGTCAGAGGTTAAGATTAATTCTAAACCCTTCAGCCATCGCCTCTTTTGTTTTGGGAAGCCAGTCATAACCCACTGCGGGACCAGCCCCTGAACAGTTGATGCTGCTGGCCCACCAGGTGAATGCGCCTGACCTGTTGAATTGTCATTCTGCCCCTGGTGGGGACACTAGACCCAGGCACAATGGAATCTCGGTGGAATATAATATGCTGGGGAACGCGGCATCTCCAAGAGGTGACAATTTACGCTGGCAAATGGTACAGCAACTCATTTATTTTCCTCGACCCCTATCGCGCCCCTCCACCACCAATGCCCCTCCACCACCAACCAAAACCATCAGCGCTGGCCCCCACACCTGGTCTCAAATCACTGCTGCACACTGAATCACTTATAGGGGCTGCCAATTTTGGCAGAAATTACACTGAGATTAAGGGGCCGATACATGGAACAAACAAAATACATGCGCAAGCAGGCGCAAGTGAGCGCAAGTGTGAGAAATGCAGCGCACGCACACGCGTGCGATTCAAGGAAGATGCTGCGCGTGCTTCCCGCTGTCCGTGCGCCCAATCCAGCCATGGCGCACACAGGCATACACGGCGTGCGCTACGCGCACAGCAAAAGCGCACATAGCGCGGCGCACACAACCAAAGTGGGCGTAACAGTGGGCGTAACACGCGGAATGGGGAACAATGCGTGAAAAAGAAGGCGTAACTGGGGAAGTACTGCAGGGAACTACACGGAACGCCCACACGCACGCGAACAACCCGTATTCATGGATCCGAATACGGGAAACCCGCGCACGGCAAAAGACGCACACAGGCGTCAACGGGTCCGCCACACGAAGGCAGGCGGAAGCATCCCCGCGCACAGTACAAAAGTGCGCGCAAACAACAAACACGTATATACAGTTATGATGAATGCCCCATTTGTCGCAGCACTGATCGTGGGACACCGCAGGAGGAGGAGAATAGCCAGGGCACGCATTTTCGCACCACGGACAAGCCTTTTTGGGATGCCTGACGACCAGGTCTATGGCAGGTATAGGTTTCCACCCCACATCATCCTAGACCTGGTCAGGGAGTGGGAAGATGACCTTACATCCCCCACCCTTTGCTCCCAATCATTGAGCCCCTTGGAGAAGGTGCTCAATGTCCTGCATTTTTTGGCCACTGGGTCATTTCAGCGGACTACTGCCATAGTGGGGGGGGGTCTCACAGGCCACGCAGTCATGCTGCCTACACCAGGTACTGGCAATCATGACAGCGCGCCCCTCAGTCCGCAGGCACATATACATGCCCAGAACACCCGCAGAAAGGCAGGCCGTTGTCCTGGATTTTTTCCGGGTGGCACACTTCCCCAAGGTGCCCGGTGCCATAGATTGCACCCATGTGGCCCTACGTCCACCTAGGGCCACTGAGCACATCTACCGAAACCGCAAGCACTGGCATTCCATCAATGTACAGGTGGTATGCGATGCAAAGGGAATCATCACCTCTGTCTATACAAACTACCCTGGCTCCACCCATGACAGTTTCATATACAGAATGTCCGCCCTGAGCCGGGCCCTGGAAGCTGGGCAGCATGGCGACACATGGCTCCTAGGTGAGTACAAATGCCCTTGCACATGCATGCAAGTCACACACAGACAAATACCCAAACCCTAATAATCCCAACTATTATCACCTCCCCAGGGGACAGTGCCTACCCTCTGAGCAACCACATGATGACGCCAATCCGGAACCCCACCACACCACCCCAGGTAAGATACAACGCCGCCCATATTGCAACCAGGGCCATAGTGGAGCCCACATTCGGAGTGCTCAAGTCACGTTTCCGTTCCCTTGACCGCTCTGGCGGGCAACTACTCTATGCACCACCAGTACTGTGCAGGATCATTGTGGCAGCATGTGTCCTGCACAATGTTGCAACACGGCAGGGCGTCCCGGTGGACATGGTGGTGCCCCCACATCCCCAACCACAGGCACAGGCGCTGCCCATGGGTGGGGACAGGGCACGTGGCGAGGAAGCCCAGACCCAGCTTGTGGCCACATTTTTCACCTAAACTCCCACCCCTGCGGAGTGCACACAGGCCTGGCACATACCAGGTGACAATCGATGATGACAAAGAGACAGTCAACTGTCACAACCCTACCACCCTGAGATAGTTGTCATGGAAGTGCCACATTGTCTGCATCCCTAGCTACTTAAACACAAGCTATCCTGTGTGACCAAAAGGCACACATATGACATATGACATGATATGGCTTATACACAAGGGAAGACAGACAACGGTACAACTAGGCCAGGTGTCATTTAGATTGTGCAAGTGCAGGGGTAGGGGGAAAGGAAAAGTGCAAGGGGAAGGGGAGGGGGGGAAGTGCAGTACAGGGGAAGTAGACCAAAAAACAAATATATAGGTCAGCTGGTGGCAACTGCAAAGGTAAGTGCAGACAAGTGCTGGGAAGGGGGGGCTGTAGGGATAGAGAGACAGTACCGCAGTGCAGGGGTTGCCAGGGAGGCAGTGCAAGTGGAGAGTGGCTGGGCCAGGGACCGAGGTCGGTGAGAGTGGCCCAGTTGCAGATCCAGTGCAGTTCCAGTGAAGAATTCCGCAAGGGAGAGGCAGAGAGAAAGCAGAAGCAAAGAGGAAGGTCCTGAGGTGCTTCACGAACCGGAGATGGTTCCCCTCAAGTTCAAGTGAGGCAGGAAGGCTGTTCCAGAGGGAGGGCCCTGCCGCGGAGAGAGATCTACCCCCAGCTAGTTGCTCTGAGAAGCGGATGACCCTGACATGCAAGGTGTGCATCACACAAACCTGCAAAACAGGCCATGGCCATCACTGTTATGTCACTCAAACCCTCCCAAACCACAACATGACATGGCAAGCAATACCCATACACCAACACAGTAACAATAAGGTACACATTGCCATGTCCAAAATGTACAGTGGCATCAGACAATGATGCCTGACCTGGAATCAGATGAAATGACTGACCAACAACCTCCCACCCAAAATAAGTCATTTCCAAATGCATCACAAGAGTTGTAGACGTAACATAACAATGAATGCCTGTCTGCATGCACATTGTGCATTGCAAAATCAACACTGCAGCTTCTGTGTGCTGTGTCCTACTCCTGCAACACACTGCTCAGTGCACATCACAGTGAACAGCAATTGTGTGTGATGCACACCCTGAGCATCACATCTAAGCGACAGACCACATCAAAAAGCAAATTAGGCATGTACAGGATCCATAATTGGTCACAGAACATGTGCTGCAGGGACACAGTGGCCACCAGAAGGCAAACAGTGTACACGTGGATATGCAAGGGTGGGAGTACATGTAGTGCATCAGAGTGCAAGTGTGTGGGTCTGCAAGGACATGCACTCAACATATGGATGTGCACTCAAGTGACCATCAGTGTTCTCTACACATCACATGTGAACATTCACCATGTGTACACCCCAGCATGTCAAAACACAACTATCCCCTTGCACCTGAAAGGTAAACACAACACATGAACAGGCATTGATCAGCACAACACAACATGTACATTTGATACCACCATTACAATGTCAGAGTTCCCATCACACTGCAGGGCAAGGCAACTATCAACAACAACTCCCCCTTCCCTCACAAATGACCATGACCCACTGAACAACTGCACCTGGGTCATGGAGCCTTCAACCCTCAATTCCACCTGGCCACAGGATCACCTTTACCCTTCGTCACCATCTCCCACCTTGTGTGTAAAAAGGTGCCTGCACCCTCAGAATCCACACTCATTTCCAAAATCACAAAATCCAAGGCATAAAAACGAACCCGAACACCCTCCAGTAGATGACTTGACGTAGCAGTACCTCACAAAGGCCAAGTACTACCACAATGATGCAACAACCAAGGTAGCACAGTAAAACAATGTCACAACAGGATGTGAACCATGTGTGGTACATAACATAGGATGATGCACCATGAACGGATGTGTACTATCACAGGTCCCGTGTACAGGCGCGGGAGTGTCACAAAACAACCACCCCCACCGTGTCCCGGGTGCCTGCAAGGTCAAACTCACACAGGCCCCTGAGACCCAGGTGGGGAAGGAGGTTCAGGGATATGCAGTCGGGACAGGTGTTGGCACACTGGATAAATGGAATGAGTGGCAGGAGAGGGGAGGAGGAATGACACATGAAAGTAGGGAATGCACGAAAATGTACTACCTGCATGAACACATACACAATCCAAACAAACTTGGACATCATTGTCATGGCCTTCTGTAGTCCAGGCCTAGGAGTGGTGTGAACCAACCACCCCCTCTAGGGTTTTGGCGCCTGCAAGTTCGGGGCTTACACAGGCATCCGCAACCCCAGCGGGGAAAGAGGGTTAGGGAACATTGCTTGGATAGGTACGGGAAGCAGGAACACCGGGTAGAGGGTACAGGGTTCAAAATTGCATAGGTTTCCAGGTGATTAGGGGAAAAAAACATACCAAATTGAATCACACATACATCCATGCATTAGTGCACCCCCCAGCAAGCCTATGCAGAGCAGTTTGAAAGAAAAACAACAAGACACTTTGCTCTGGTTTTGAGTGCTGGCCTCCTGCCTGCGCACTCTCAGGTCCGGTTACAGGAGCACTGCAATGCTGCAAAGAGAGCCACAGTCAACAACCTGTACGTGCCAAATACACAAAAACACACCACCAAACATGCCCCATAGCAACAAACTACTCTACAAACAGACAATCTGGTGTAGATGCTTCGTACCCATATATAACATTACCCCTGTGACGGGTCATACACAGTCAATGCAGTAAGTCAGCCGCCGGTGGGTGCGTGACAAATGGAACACCAATGTGTCACAATTCACACAACATGCAATGTTCCCTGGGTAAGCAGACAGACCCATATAGCAAGCCATGACTTCAGAGCAAGTTGCGTACCACCATGACCGAAACTGCACCCGAGTATGTCCCTTGCTGTATGTCCCTGTGAGCTGCCCCTTTCCATGTCTCGGAAGGCTACATGGTTGATACAAGTGCCTCAATGGACCTTGGTGTACCGGAGGGCATGTGCCACTGCTCCTGCAGGTGTCCCAGACAACCTTACAATCAACAGCCATCAGTCCACCAACACATCTGAGCTGCATTGTGTGCTTCAACACCAATATTCGTCCAAGCTCACCCTCAGTGCTGTGACTAAGCCTGCATGTGCAACTCGCCTGGTGCAAGCTTTGCTGTGTTGTGGCCCCCCTGTGCTGCTCACCTTGCCTGGAGTTCCTTGGAACACGTCAGCAGTTCTAGGATGTAGGTCTGCAATCCCTGTGCCTCTGCTTGTGCACACATGTGCATGTGGGTACCAACAAACGTGTCCAGAATTCCGTTGTCCAATGGGCCATGTCTGCTGGCTGAGGTGCTCTGGAGGCTCATCCCCTTGCAGAAAGGGCATGAAACACATGATTAATGCTTCAAAGTCATCTGTGTGTGTCTCTTCAGGCATCCCATTACTTGACCATGTCAGAGAGTCACAGCATAAATCACACCATCAGTCCTTCTTTCACATCCAAAGTGTGTAACACTATCTACAGCATGAATTGCAACAAGCACGTGTACAGTAAAGATAAGAAACATACTACACAATGCATAGCAATGAATGTACACATTAATCATGAAACACCCCATCTAGCAAAAGCTGAACAGTGGACAATAACACCAAAATCATCCCCACCAGGGGTGTAAACACAAGTCACACAGCACCAGACATGCCACAGATATGACAGTCCAAGGCCCTTGTGTAAAAGTTTGTGACACTGAACCATCCTTGCGAGCCCATGGATAAGGGAGGCAGGAGTGGCATATGTGAGTCAAGGACCCCAAGCAGCAAACACATACACAAGGCAAGCCTGAAGGGCCCAGCTGGAACAGACAGTGGATGCCTTCAAAAGCCACAAAGCACTGCACCGTCACATGAAAGCACAATAGACGGCCATTTTAAACTATAGTAACTATTAACTAATTACACTAACTATGGAAAACCTACATTACCTAATTAAACTAACTATCAAACAGAAACGTAACTAACTAAACTAAAAGAAAAATCAAAAATGGCCACATACGACACGGGGGGGAGGGGAGGCACCCAGGAGGGGGGAGGTACAGGGTGCTGCTCACCATCCACATGCGATGATGCTGAGCCAAAAAAAAAAACCTCCATGGGCTCAACGCCTGCACAGCCCGACCTATGTGGGAGATAGATGGTCGTCCGAGTCTGGCTCATCCTGTAAAGGAGGACGTGGCACAGTAGCCTGGCCACGCCTAGCCGCAGCTTGCCCCTTGTCGGCAGCAAGTCTGCCGGACGGGTGAGCCTGGTTCTGTGTGGCGATGTGATGTAGGTCTGCATGCAGAACCTCACGTGATACACGTGCTTCCTCTTGCAAGGTAGCACGTGTAACACGGAGTTCCTCCTGCAAGGCCTGGCTGGACAACCGCTGCACCTCCCGGCAAGCCTGTAGCTCAGCCGAGATGGTACGCTCAAGCTGTGTAAACCTCTCCTCTGCCTGCTGCCTCTGGGACATCATAAGGACACCCAGAGTGGATCTGAGGGAAGCATACTCCTCCCTCAGGGCATCCATGTGCGCCTCTGCATGAGCAGCAATTGCTTGACGCAGAGACGACATTTCAGCCTGGCGTGCCCTGTCTGAGGCCGCCATGCCCAGCCTGAGCGAGCGGGCCGTGGACCGTGCCGTCTCCTGCTGGAGAAGCACCTGCCTAGCAGGGGGGAGCACAGATTGGGCCACACGCTCCATGCTCTCAGCGATGTTCTCCATTGCTGCCCCCTGCCGTTCGGAATTGGCAGTCATGTTGATGTAGTGGTAACAACCCTGTGTCTGGCATGACAACACCATCCTCCGCCTCCATTGCGTCATCACCTGAAAAATAGAGAGAAAAAAGGTCACTACACATGTCAGAAGCACACAACACACACACACACCGACAGCAAACGCATCAGGCAGACATGTGACACACACCATATAACCTGCCATGCATGCTGGGTCAACTTTGAATTGCTTCTGTGATCAGACCTGTTGAAAGGTGGCAGTTTCCATGGAAGTGGGTCTATGCAGTGCAGAAAATGTGTACGCCACTCACTACCTACATGTACAAGGACTCCATGGTGTGTGCCAGGAAATGTGAAGGCAGTGCAATGTCAAATTCAGACATCACGTGCATTGTGCATTCAATGTGTACCATATCTAGAAGCCAAGCACCCCTCCACCCCAGTACCAAAGCAGGGATGCCTAGCATGGTATCAAAAGGCTGACCATACACCTGTGTATTGACAGGCAGTGTTGACTGGCATCAACAGCTGAATATGATTCAAGTGACAACACTGCAAATGATGCAGGGACAGTAAGCAGGACACATGATGAAAACTCTGGATTCCGCCCATGTGTGAAGAAGACACAACAACAGTTGGACAGAGTCATTGGCCATTGAACAGGCTGAGGCCTGTGAGCCACACAGATTTTCAGACCCTAAACATGTGTGCAACGCAGGACTGAGCCACAGTTGACATGGGAAGGCTGATGAGATGGCAGGCAATGTATGTAACCAAGGGCTTGTATTACAGTGATCATCCAGTCAAGGACACATAGGGGCATGCGTGCAATGCACATGGAGCATGAATGGGCACTCATGTCCCTGCGGGAGATCTGACCTATGCACAGTACAAGTGAGATACCCTGTATCAAGTACTAAGGCTGTACTACACGGCATATGTTTGGCAGATTCTACGCTGGAAGTTAGCATCTACACAGGACGCATGAACAAGAAAGTACACATTGGCAAGATTGAAGAACACCAGTGCAAAGGTGGAACTGGGGTGCAGAATGGAGGAGGAGGGGCAAGGGAGCATGCCTACATGGAGTCCTCGCATGCAGGCAGAGGAGACATGCATGACGGAAGCATTGCATTACTTACACATCAGAACCATGTACACGTCACATGTAGCGGCAATCATGCACAACACATCCCACAAGTGAAACACACACGTCCTCAACAAACACGCATCAACACTCACTGGACTGGGCATCAAAGTCCAGCATCTCTCCCACTCCTTCGACCAATTCAGGTGGTATGAACTCCGCAACGAGTGCCTCATGCGGAGTGAGCTCTTCCTCCTCTGGTGCAGGCCCACCGCCAGTCACCAGAGTCAAGTTGTAATTAGAGGCACGCTTAGCCTTAATGCTGCGTTTGATGTGTTCCAACACTTTTTGCACTCTTGTGCCGTGCGCACCTCATGGCCGAATGAACTGACATGTTCCGCAACATGCTTCCAGTGGGTGTCACGTTGGGCAGCCGTAGTCTGACTATTGGCACCCACTAGCATGTCACGGCTGTGGCCCCGCACGTAGTCCACGAGAAGTCCAGTTCCTGCTTACAGAAAGGCTTCTTCCTCGACGTGCAGGAGGTCGTGGCTGTGTGTGGGGTCCCAGCCTGTGCTGCAGGTGCAACCTTCCTCCTCTTGGACTGTGGCGCAGACCCTGGCTGGCTAATGCTGCCCTGACCAGTATGGCCAGTGGGTTCGGTGGATTGAGCCAAGGGAGTGGCAGGTGGAGGGATGACCAAAGGCCTGACTTGTGTCAGTGGCAGCTGGGTGCCCACTAATGGACCCTGCGCAGCAACACCAGCTGTGGCAGGGTCATTGACCGCAACGGTCCTGGTTGGCAGACTCATAACCGGGGTGCTGTTGGGTGCATCTGCCCCTGCACTTGCCAACACCCGGCTGTTCGGGGCAGCAGATGACATGACTGCCCCAGGGACACGTGTCTTGGTCTGAGCAGCCCGGCCTGCCCCTATGGTTTCCCCCCTGGCCTGTTGGAGATCTACCAAGGGCTCTTCAAGTGCCAACGCAGCCTACGCTGGCAGACCCCGATCTGGGTGGCGGTGTCCACAGCTGCACCTGCAGCTACCACTACCCTTCGGCCCGTGGCAGTCGATGGAACAGACTGGCAGGTCACACGGGCACCAGTGCCAGATGCAGAAGCTGCATCCCCCGGAACCACAGGGGGTGGTGGCATGACTGCACCGACACATGGCACAACATTGTGCTCAAGTGGCGCACCCCTGCCTCTTTCCCCTCTGTGGCCGCCCTGGACACCCTGGAGTCCCCCTACTCCCTGGTCACCACGGCCACGTCCCTGACCATGACCGCCACGAGGAGGACGCCCAGCTGAGGCGCCCCTCACCTTTGGTGGCCTCCCAACCATGGCACAGATGTAGTAGTGCCGGCACAGATGGAGTGGTGCCAATGGGAGGTGTACACCACAATTGACCTGGGCAATTGGGGTGAAGGGGGGGGGCAAGATGTTAACAGCCCCCCTGCACCTGCAAGGCTGTATGTGACCCCGGTGATGTAGTGACGGGTCACGCAACGCTCAGGCACCCCAAAACTGCAGTAAAACCGTGCACGCAACCCTGCAGCCTACGTGCGTGGATTCAACCTCCCGCAGTACGCAGTGGCACCCAGTAACACGAATAACGCGTACGCGTGGGACACGCAGGCTACTATGACATCGAAAATGGGTGCGATACACAGGGGCACCCGCAGTGGGAAAAAGAGCTTCTGCGACTCACCGTCTGACTAGCGCGATGCAGAAAAACACACATAGCCAATACCCCCGCCAAAAGAAGAGATACGTCCTTGATAGCTGTGAAGTTGTGATGGCACGCGAAACAACAGGAAGCAGCAACACACGTCGGTCTCCACGAAAGGCACGTACAGCGAACTGCTGGGCCCGCTCACCTTTAACCCATGCTGATGGAAACGCACGCGCGCGTCACGTCCCTTATGCGCATGGGCCCTTTCCCCGTATTACACGCGGACGTGCAGTTTTTCACGCGTGCTGAAATGGCCATGCATGCCTGTGCGCGTCACGTCACAGGGGCGCTTGCACTTGAGGGGCCTTCTGTCCAATGACATTGCGTATGCATGCAGACGCGCTTACGCGCTAAGGGCCTTTCCTCGAATTACACGCTGACGTGCCAAATTTTTCACGTGCCAAATCACTCCGTATCAAGCTGGCCACGCGTAAGCACACGGAAGACCACGCTCCTGCCCAGAAGGCCGAACTACTGCCCCCTAGAGCCCCGAGCACGCTCCCACCTGCCATCTGCTGCTGCCTGACTGCCTGCTGCCCACGTGCCCTGCCATTTGCTGCCTGCACATCAGCCAGGGGTGCTGTTGCTGTGACCACCCCTGCTGGAACCGAAGACTCCCGACAGGGATTCCATCGCTCCACAGCCCAGCCCCAGGACTCAGTTGCCCACCCACTCCTGCCTCTGGGGTTGTCATGTCGGGCACTGCAACATCTGGCACCACTGACAACCCCAGACCGGAGAGGCAGAGGGGCACCAGCTTCAGTGCCAGGGAAGTTGGTGTCCTGGTGGAGCAAGTCCTGGGGCAATATGATGCCCTCTTCGGAAGTTCCCGCGCCGACAAGGAAGGACGGACTCGGATCTTGACTGACATCGTGACTGCCATCAACGCGGAGGGGGTGGCAGTCCGCGAATTCCAACATGTCAAGAAGCGCTGGGAGGACTTCAGGTCCAGGACCCTGAACAAGGCCCTGCGCCTCTTGAAGGCAGCGGATGCCAAGGGGCGCCGGGGCCACTTGTCGGAAGATCAAATGAGGGTCCTGGAACGCATATCCCCAGCGCTCCACGTCCAGGTCCTTGAGAGGCAGACCCGTCTGGAGTCGAGCGGTTAGTGTACATGCATCCTGATTGTGAGCTGCGCGTGTGGTGATGTTTCAGTAGTGTGCAGGTTGCACATCTGTTTGTATGGGGTCGAGTATGGGTGGGGGTGTACAGGGCCGTGGGGCTAACACATGCGAGGGCTGTAATGTGTGAGACATGGATGGTGCTTGTGTGTGTAGGCTAGCATGCCAAATGCAGTTGTGTGGGCACACATGTTTGGATGAATGTGTATGTAAGTAGACATGTCCGTGATGTCACGCATGTATGTTGTTTTCAGCTGCATGTATCAGCACTGTGTACATGTGCATTTGTGTGTAAGGGTGCAACAGTGATGCAACATGGATGCATGTGACAGCGGGATGTGGAAGCCTGATTGGCAGATGTGACATGGATGCCCATCTGAACACTGCGACACTTGGCAGTGGTGTACACATGCATGCAAGTATGGTGGTGTGTGTACATGTGTGGTGCACTTCCTGTGTTGCATGTGATGTCCGGCTCAGCTTTGCCTGCTTATGCTGTTGTATGTGTATGGAGGATGCTGGCAGTTGCGATATGGCTGTGGTATGGCTCATGTGTGCGAGTTGAAATGACATGTGTGTTGGGGATTGTGATGGCATGTCTGAGGTTTGCCAATGCCACTCATGTACAACTGTCATGTGTGTATGTTACCATTGTACAGTGCCCTGATGCCTGTGTTTTATTTCTCCCTGTCTGCAGCGTCAACTGATCAAGAGGGCAGAGAAAGTGCTGTGGAGCACAGCGGCGGGGATCCCACCGCCAGCCGGAGACGTAAGGCCCGGCTCCCCTCCCAGGTTGTCATCTCGTCGGAGAGTGAGGAGTCCGGTGCCGCGTCCCAGGCCGCAGCTGCCGGGGGGAGGTCCAAGAGGCGGAGGTTGGAGTTGGACTCCTCGGCAGCAGAAGGGGCAGCTGGGACCCCACAGGGCCCAACGGGGGAAGATGGCACGGAGTCATCCAGGTTGGTGGGGGGTTTGGTGGAGGAGGAGGCCATGCAAGCAACAGAGACGGGGTCTGGAGGTGGGGATCCCACTGGTGCTAGTCGTGCAGTGCAGGACCAGGGACAGGAGGCAGCACAGGCCGCCGCGGAGGTGCCTGTGTGCAATCCTGTCCCTGATCCTGTCCCTGCATCATCTTGCACCAGCAGGGATGCCTACGTCCAGACCCGTTTTCAGGCAGGGGATGAGCAAACGACAACTGGCCTTCCTCTGCCTGCGGACGTGGCTATCCGGGTCCGGGTTGAGCCTGTCCTGACTGGTGTGGCGTTGCGTCAACGGGCCATGCGAGGTGACCTGCAGTCTTTTCATGAGGAGACTGCACGTCATCTCGAATGGCTCGTTGACCACGTCAGCCTACTGGGACAGGTCACCCAGGCCGGATTCCTCCGTTTGATGGGGCTTGCTACGACCCCCTCCTCAACTGAACCCCATACGCGCCAGTCGTCCTCCGTGCCATCTTCCCACCCATCAGTCACCTGGGTGCCCTGTGGAGCTGCCTCTGACGGTGCGGCCAGGCTGGTGGAGGAGGCATCCCTGCCACAGTCGGGAGTTGGACGTCCAGCAGGGGTGGCCACATCAACGACTGCACCCCAGCCAGCGGAGGATGTGCAGGCAGCAGGAGGCAGTGCACGGGCAGAGGCGCAGCAGCAACGTGGTGGGAGCCATGAAGGCTCTGGGCCTTCAACATCAGAGGGGCAGGCATCGGCCGGAGGGCAGGAGGACCCAGGACAGAGAGTGTCTTCCGTGTGGCAGCGGTTGGGCCACGCCATAGATTCGGAGCGGCAGCGGGCGGAAGAGGCATGGCTCACGATGGTCAGGGCGGAGAACTCCATGCGGAGGGCCCTGAGGCGGGCCGAGTGCCTCGAGGCAATCCGCAGGGGGTTGGAGGTGGACACGTCGACGGCCCTGCGGACCCTCGGGGCCATGGAGGAGGACCGCCTCCGGGACATTGAGCAGGAGTTTGATGATGCCCTGCCCCAGGACATCCAAAAGTGAGCCGTCAGACTAGCCCGCTGCCCTTGTACATAGTTATGTAGTTAGTGTTAGGCTTCCTTTGTTTTTTTATTTATTTTGGATCTTTTGGACATTGGCCACATTTTTGTATATAGTTTATTTTATTAGTTAGTGTTGTTAGATAGGTTTCATTTCTTTTGTTGGGATAATGGACCCTGGCTTGTTCGTCTGTACATAGTTCACTGTTGGATTTTATTTTTCTTTCACAATTTACCCATGGAGCAATGGCTTTCAATTATTATTTCCCATTGGATTTTCTTTTGTGGACAGTGACTTTGGACACCATTACTTTGGATTATGATTTTTGGTTTTGCTTTTTTTCACGGACATGCTTCTTTTCTTTTTTGTACATTCCCATTTCTGTTTCTTTATTTTTGAATCTATTTATGTTTCCTTTAATACATATTTTTTTATCGAACTTCAATGTGTAGTATCATCTCATTGGTTTCATGCATATCATGATATGGGTTTTGAGATTCACTGACACCCATTGGGTGTATGTGAGGGACATGTGTTTGTTTCGAAACTTGCAATTGGTGTTCTGTCATGTAATTGCCATTTCTGAGTGGGTGGATGCAATACTCGTGTGGGTGTTTTGCATTTGGAGGCTGACCATAGGGACCAGGGATCTAGATTGTGATGACATGTTGGCTGGGGAACATGAGTTGGGGCCTGCTGGCAGGTGCCCCACAGTGCTGGGGGGTGGGGGTGATGGGGACATGAGTTGGACATGGGTGGTGGCCTGGTGGAGGGTGCCCCTGCACTGCTGGGGGGTGGGGGTGGTGGGAGACATGGGTGGATGCCTGCTGGAGGCTGCCCCTGCACTGCTGGGGGGTGGGGGGGTGGGGACATGAGTTGGACATGGGTGGGGGCCTGGTGGAGGGCGCCCCTGCACTGCTGGGGGTGGGGGTGGTGGGAGACATGGGTGGGGGCCTGCTGGCAGGTGCCCCACAGTGCTGGGGGGTGGGGGTGGTGGAGACATGAGTTGGACATGGGTGGGGGCCTGCTGGCAGGTGCCCCACAGTGCTGGGGGGTGGGGGTGGTGGGGACATGGTTGGGGGCCTGCTGGCAGGTGCCCCACAGTGCTGGGGGGTGGGGGTGGTGGGGAATATGAGTTGGACATGGGTGGGGGCCTGCTGGCAGGTGCACCACAGTGCTGGGGGTGGGGGTGGTAGGGACATGAGTTGGACATGGGTGGGGGCCTGCTGGCAGGTGCCCCACAGTGCTGGGGGGTGGGGGTGGTGGGAGACATGGGTGGGGGCCTGGTGGAGGGTGCCGCACAGTGCTGGGGGGTGGGGGTGATGGGGACATGAGTTGGACATGGATGGGGGCCTGGTGGAGGGTGCCCCTGCACTGCTGGGGGGTGGGGGTGGTGGGAGACATGGGTGGGGGCCTGCTGGAGGCTGCCCCTGCACTGCTGGGGGGTGGGGGTGGTGGGGACATGAGTTGGACATGGGTGGGGGCCTGATGGAGGGTGCCCCTGCACTGCTGGGGGGTGGGGGTGGTGGGAGACATGTGTGGGGGCCTGCTGGCAGGTGCCCCAGAGTGCTGGGGGGTGGGGGTGGTGGGGAACATGAGTTGGACATGGGTGGGGGCCTGCTGGCAGGTGCCCCACAGTGCTGGGGGGTGGGGGTGGTGGGGACATGAGTTGGACATGGGTGGAGGCCTGCTAGCAGGTGCCCCACAGTGCTGGGGGGTGGGGGTGGTGGGGACATGGGTGGGGGCCTGCTGGCAGGTTCCCCACAGTGCTGGGGGTGGGGGTGGTGGGGAACATGAGTTGGACATGGGGGGGGCCTGCTGGCAGGTGCCCCACAGTGCTGGGGGGTGGGGGTGGTGGGGACATGAGTTGGACATGGGTGGGGGCCTGCTGGCAGGTGCCCCACAGTGCTGGGGGTGGGGGTGGTGGGAGACATGGGTGGGGACCTGGTGGAGGGTGCCCCACGGTGCTGGGGGGTGGGGGAGATGGGGACATGAGTTGGACATGGGTGGGGGCCTGGTGGAGGCTGCCCCTGCACTGCTGGGGGGTGGGGGTGGTGGGAGACATGGGTGGGAGCCTGGTGGAGGCTGCCCCTGCACTGCTGGGGGGTGGGGGTGGTGGGGACATGTGTTGGACATGGGTGGGGGCCTGCTGGAGGCTGCCCCTGCACTGCTGGGGGTGGGGGTGGTGGGGACATGGGTGGGGGCCTGCTGGCAGGTGCCCCACAGTGCTGGGGGTGGGGGTGGTGGGGAACATGAGTTGGACATGGGTGGGGGCCTGCTGGCAGGTGCCCCACAATGCTGGGGGTGGGGGTGGTGGGGACATGAGTTGGACATGGGTGGGGACCTGCTGGCAGGTGCCCCACAGTGCTGGGGGGTGGGTGTGGTGGGAGACATGGGTGGGGGCCTGGTGGAGGGTGCCCCACAGTGCTGGGGGGTGGGGGTGATGGGGACATTGGTTGGACATGTGTGGGGGCCTGGTGGAGGCTGCCCCTGCACTGCTGGGGGGTGGGGGTGGTGGGAGACATGGGTGGGGGCCTGCTGGAGGCTGCCCCTGCACTGCTGGGGGGTGGGGGTGGTGGGGACATGAGTTGGACATGGGTGGGGGCCTGGTGGAGGGTGCCCCTGCACTGCTGGGGGGTGGGGTGGTGGGAGACATGGGTGGGGGCCTGCTGGCAGGTGCCCCACAGTGCTGGGGGGTGGGGGTGGTGGGGACCATGAGTTGGACATGGGTGGGGGCCTGCTGGCAGGTGCCCCACAGTGCTGGGGGGTGGGGGTGGTGGGGACATGAGTTGGACATGGGTGGGGGCCTGCTGGCAGGTGCCCCACAGTGCTGGGGGGTGGGCGTGGTGGGAGACATGGGTGGGGGCCTGGTGGAGGGTGCCCCACAGTGCTGGGGGGGGTGATGGGGACATGAGTTGGACATGGGTGGGGGCCTAGTGGAGGCTGCCCCTGCACTGCTGGGGGGTGGGGGTGGTGGGGACATGAGTTGGACATGGGTGGGGGCCTGCTGGCAGGTGCCCCACAGTGCTGGCGGGTAGGGGTGGTGGGGAACATGAGTTGGACATGGGTGGGGGCCTGCTGGCAGGTGCCCCACAGTGCTGGGGGGTGGGGGTGGTGGGGACATGAGTTGGACATGGGTGGGGGCCTGGTGGAGGGTGCCCCTGCACTGCTGGGGGGGTGGGGGTGGTGGGGACATGAGTTGGACATGGGTGGGGGCCTGCTGGCAGGTGCCCCACAGTGCTGGGGGGTAGGGGTGGTGGGGAACATGAGTTGGACATGGGTGGGGGCCTGCTGGCAGGTGCCCCACAGTGCTGGGGGGTGGGGGTGGTGGGGACATGAGTTGGACATGGGTGGGGGCCTGCTGGAGGCTGCCCTTGCACTACTGGGGGGTGGGGGTGGTGGTGACATGAGTTGGACATGGGTGGGGGCCTGGTGGAGGGTGCCCCTGCACTGCTGGGGGGTGGAGGTGGTGGGGGACATGGGTGGGGGCCTGCTGGCAGGTTCCCCACAGTGCTGGGGGTGGGGGTGGTGGGGAACATTAGTTGGACATGGGTGGGGCCTGCTGGCAGGTGCCCCACAGTGCTGGGGGGTGGGGGTGGTGGGGACATGAGTTGGACATGGGTGGGTGCCTGCTGGCAGGTGCCCCACAGTGCCGGGGGTTGGGGGTGGTGGGAGACATGGGTGGGGGCCTGGTGGAGGCTGCCCCTGCACTGCTGGGGGGTGGGGGTGGTGGGGACATGAGTTGGACATGGGTGGGGGCCTGCTGGCAGGTGCCCCACAGTGCTGGGGTCTGGGGGTGGTGGGAGACATGGGTGGGGGCCTGGTGGAGGCTGCCCCTGCACTGCTGGGGGGTGGGGGGGGTGGGGACATGAGTTGGACATGGGTGGGGGCCTGCTGGCAGGTGCCCCACAGTGCTGGGGGGTGGGGGTGGTGGGAGACATGGGTGGGGGCCTGGTGGAGGGTGCCCCACAGTGCTGGGGGGTGGGGGTGATGGGGACATGAGTTGGACATGGGTGGGGGACTGGTGGAGGCTGCCCCTGCACTGCTGGGGGGTGGGGGTGGTGGCAGACATGGGTGGGAGCCTGGTGGAGGCTGCCCCTGCACTGCTGGGGGGTGGGGTGGTGGGGACATGAGTTGGACATGGGTGGGGGCCTGGTGGAGGGTGCCCCTGCACTGCTGGGGGGTGGGGGTGGTGGGGACATGAGTTGGACATGGGTGGGGGCCTGCTGGCAGGTGCCCCACAGTGCTGGGGGGTGGGGGTGGTGGGGAACATGAGTTGGACATGGGTGGGGGCCTGCTGGCAGGTGCCCCACAGTGCTGGGGGGGTGGTGGGGACATGAGTTGGACATGGGTGGGGGCCTGCTGGCAGGTGCCCCACAGTGCTGGGGGTGGGGGTGGTGGGGACATGAGTTGGACATGGGTGGGGGCCTGGTGGAGGGTGCCCCTGCACTGCTGGGGGGTGGGGGTGGTGGGGACATGAGTTGGACATGGGTGGGGGCCTGGTGGAGGCTGCCCCTGCACTGCTGGGGGGTGGGGGTGGTGGGATACATGGGTGGGGGCCTGGTGGAGGGTGCCCCTGGTGGCTGGGGGTGCAGGGGGCATGCGTTGGTGGGCAGTAGTGCAAGTTGACATGTGGGTTGGCTGGGGGGCATGGCCATGGTGGATGGGGTGCCTGCAGGACATGTGCAGGGTAGGCCCCTGTGGTGTGAGCCACCTGCAGGGGCCGTGGAGGGTGTAGAGGGAACACCTGGGAGGACCCACACGTGCAATTCACGTGTGGTGCTCCCCGCGCACCCCTGTAATACGCGTACCCTGATGGAATCGCTTGTGATACTTTCCGCGCACCCCTGATATGCACGTACCCTGCTGACTTCGCGTGTGAAACTTCCCACGCACCCCAAGATACACGTAGCCAGGACATTCGCGTGTGTAACTTCCCGCGCACCCCTGATATACATGTACCCTGCTGACTTCGCGTGTGAGACTTCCCACGCACCCCAAGATACACGTAGCCAGGAGATTTGCGTGTGTAACTTCCCACGCACCCCGAAATACACGTAGCCAGGAGATTCGCGTGTGGAACTTCCCACGCACTCCGAAATACACGTAGCCAGGAATTTCGCGTGTGGAACTTCCCGCGCACCCCTGGAATACACGTACCCTGCTGATATCGCGTGTGAAACTTCCCACGCACCCCGTACACGTAGCCTGGACATTCGCGTGTGGAACTTCCCGCGCACCCCTGGAATACACATACCCTGCTGATATCGTGTGTGAAAATTCCCTCGCACCCCTGAAATACACGTACCCTGATGGAATCGCGTGTGGAACTTCCCGCGCACCCCTGAAATACACGTACCCTGCTGAAATCGCGTGTGGAACTTCCCGCGCACCCCTGAAATACACGTACCCTGATGGAATTGCGTGTGAAACTTCCAGCGCACCCCTGAAATGCACGTACCCAGCTGAAATGACGTGAGGTACTTCCCGCGCACCCCAGTGATACACATAGCCCGCTTGCCGTGCTGGTACTGGGTTAGCGCAGCCCTTTGCGCTGGATTGGGGATTTTGATGGCTTTTCCCTGCGCGAGAGGCGTTCTTGGGGGCGTAACTGGCGCTGCTGCAGGGTCGCTGCGCCACTGTGCGCCACGGCTGGTTTTGGTAGCTGGAATCCATGAATACGCTGTGCGCGGAAATGGGTTTTGGCGCACGCGGCTGGCGCAGAGATTCGCACGCGCACACTGTGCGCCAGCCGCGTGCGCCACTTGTGCGCTGAATTCTATGAATTACCCCCTAAATGATTTGCACAGGATCGCACACTTTGGTTAAGTGGTAAACTAGGATGTGAGCTCAGGTTGCGTTTTAGGAACATCTTTGCATATGTTCTCAGCACTAGTTCTAATTTGTACAGATATGTGTGCGATTGTTGTATTCCTTGCTTTACACGACCATTGTCCTGGCTTGGCTCGTGTTTGGCCTTTAGAGCCAGAGCAGACAGCCTGGCTCGGCCTTAGCCATCTTTTTTTATGTTTATGTTTGATTGGTTAATCAGGTTAACCTTTACCATTTTCAGAAATGTGAAATAAAAAAAACAATCAGCAAAGATAAAAATAGCACACATTAACACATAAGAGAACAATAGAATAATATAAAAAGCAAAACACATTTCCGTAATCCCAAAAAGAGTCTAAAAACAAAAAAACAGATGGCAGCTATTGCACATTAATCTCCCACTCGAATGCGAGAGAATTCAGGAATTCCACCACTACATTCACAGTCGACGTGAGATTACAAGACAGACAGCGATGCCAATGTAAATCATCTCCCTCAGACCTTAAGCCTATGATCCCAAGTCTCGGGAGGATAGCTCAGCGGCAACGTGCTCGCCTGGAAGCAAGACGACACGCAGCACCACAGGTTCGATCCCTGGGTCCGCGCTTGGTATTAAGCGCGTTATAAATAACCCATCATATCATATATCATCATGCCTGGACTGCCATAACTAAACCAGGCAAATATACCTGGCTTCCAGCATGCACATCTCTGTGATTGCATGGTGTCCCTGTGCTAAAATGTGCCACACTTTTCTTGGCTACTACCACTGGCAAGACATAACAAGCAGGCAGGGGCAGAATTGATCATACCATGGGCCAAGGGTAATGATGGCCCACAATAATGAAAGATTGACTGAATGGAGTTCAAATGTGGTGCCCACTTTCCAACCTCTGCTGTCACCATCCCTTTTATTTACTTGTTTTAGGGCTTACCCTGACTACACATGTCTATCCCACCCCATCAGGCCTAGGCCTAGTTAAGTGCTTCACAGAAACCCACTCCATTTCTTCACCTTGAAACGGTCGACACCAACAGAAGAGGACTCTATGAAATTAAATTAATTCAAGCCACACCTATAAACACATGATTAGAACAAAACAATTATTTTATTATTAATACATTTAGTTTGAAATCACACTTTTTACACATACAGAAAATAATAGATTACAAGGTAAGAGAAATGTGATAAATTAAATACATCATTTGATTATTATTACAATAAATTATAAAACCAACAATCTAAAAACGAACGTACATATTCAATTAAGTCCTACATTCAAGTCATCATTTTAGGCTCTAGTGAGTACACACAGTTATTTCAGCAAAGTTATTTACTGTCATTATAAAAAGCAGCCGACAAAAGTAGATTTGTAGATGAAAACCAAACTTACTTCAACCTCATCTAATAATCTAACCACCACTCCTCTTCAGTTATGAATGTAAATGTGGACAGAAAACGTTCTAAATTGAGTTGTCTCAAGTTCATCAGAGCAGGGCAACTCACCAATAAATGTTTCAAAGTTTCAACAGTATTTTGACAACCACAAAATCTACAACAGCGCAAATTTCTGTCTATCTTTAATTGCACTCCCAGTACTTCGTTCATAGGATATACATTTAATCTGAACCTTAAACATTGATTTCTCCAGTGTGAATTGGGGAATCTAATGAGGTATCTAATGAGGTATCTTGCAATTGAAAGACTTCATTTCTTTATCAAAATTATAAAACAATTGATATCCTTTACACTGTGTGAAAGTTTCTATCCAGTCATTTAACCATACTTTCCATTTTACTTCTACTTTATTGGTGATTGACATCTCTTCCGAAGTTCCAATTTGTTGAACTATGTCCAGACAATAATGTACCCAATATTCAAAAGATGTATCACTCTAGCTTGCAAAATGTCATGTCATTTCAATACAAAGTATCATCTTTACAAATTAAACATTTCCTAAGTAAAGAGACGTTTCCGCATATAGTTTCCATTTTAAAGACAATAGGCCCAGCTCAGATCTTATAGTCTGTATTGGAACATTCTTTCGTAAATGAAACCATTTTCTCCAGAAAATCCCCTCCAAGTTATTCCAAAAATCACTCGGAACAGTGAACAGAATTTCAGGACCTTAGGATAATATGGGAATTATCTTCATTTGGTAAAACATAAGAATTGGGATTATTGAAAATCTTCCACATTTCAAATTCAAATCATAGGCTTGAGCTGCAGAACAATTTACCTGATTTCTCAGATGTTTGAAAACCGTATTCATGTTGTTATTGCCTGAAAAACAGAACCCCAAATACATAAAATTCATAACTTTTTCGAATGGTTCCAAAGGTCTTAGCTGTCAAAAGTTGCAAAGAAATCAATAAAAACTAAATAAACTGAAGAGGCTGTGTGAAAAGCTTTAGCTATAGTCAAATTAAAAGGGAGTCAATTGACTGAAGCATCAGATTCCTTGACAAAAAACACTTGAAAGGGGTCCATTATACTGTCTATTACCACCCAATCCTGTCCCCATTTATGAACCAAGGATGCAAATATTTTCCCAGGGATATCTAAGAGAGCAATTGGGAGGTAATTTTGGGAACCTAACCTATCATAACCTATCCCCTTTTTTAAATATAGGGATGATTGCTGACATTTTCCAAGTCAAGGGAATACATCTATTGATTAATATCTGGTTGAAAAGTATAACAAGAAAATTAGTCCACATCTCTGGGGCTTTTTTAGGGTTATATCGTATAACCTGCCAGATCTGGGTTCGTCTAACGTAAAAGACAAAGGACAACTCTTCTGGGTTTCATCCTGCATAAATGTTTCCCTGCCCGATCCTTCATTAAAAGTTCTATTAAAATACAAAGACCAGTTTACCTCTGAAATTGGATTGATTTGCATGGCTAATTGTGGATTTCTATAGGATTTAATAAGCCTCCAAAAATCAGCAGGATTTTTTGAAGGTAGAGCAGACATCATAGATTCAGAATCATTTTGTAATAAGGAAAATGTATAACTTTTTAGCCAATTTTTATATTTTTATATGTCATTTATGCCTTATTAATCTTTACTGCATTAGAACTCTTCTTAATGAATCTTAAAGAGTCTCAAAGTTGTTTCTTTTGCTTAAAAATTTGTAAACAAAGGTATGTTTATGTTTCGAGTAACCTGTTCTGGAACCATGTATAGGTTGATATATATCAGAGCGTGTTATGGTATATTTAGATGGTGCAAATAAATTAGTTGATTCATTATCCAAAGTAATCTCATGATTATTAAACTTAAATACACTTTCACCATTCCAAGCTAAATGGTTTTTCCCTGAGTTTACTTCAAAATTCTCCAGAATTAATATATCATTAAAACCACAGCAGTTTAAAAGATCCCATTCTGTTTATAATATCTGGTGATCACTGAAAGTTATTTTGAAGAACGTGTCCTTTGAAAAATACATTCCGAAACAAAGATATAATCAATTAGTGCCTGCTGTGCTGCACGTTTCCATTTAGTTGTGGTGGAATGTCGCCCGCAACCTTCCCATTTAAAATAAATAACCCCCAGTTTTCCCTCAGGGTTCACCAATCCTTGCTGTGACTCTGTGATAACTGTACATTACAGGTGGGAGATGTGGGCACTGCTTTACAATCAATACAACATGAGTTTAAATCTCCACATAACACCATCACATTTCATTTAGAGTCAGACAACCAATCACCTAATATATCTTTTATTTCTTCAAAGAGAACCTGTTGGGAGACACTCAAAGGATTTTAATATATTTTTATTAGCTAAAAGCATCCTAACCCTGGGAATCTAAGAGGGTCCCAAGTTATTTCCACATATTGTATAAATGGGTTGGGGGATTTCCCTCCAGAAGCATAGATTCCTAAGGAATTTTGAATTTCAATAGGTAACTCCCCTGCAGGTCTCCCTCTTTGTCCATGAATTGCAGAACTTAAAAATAGTTGAAATCCATTTAAACCAAGGCAAGTAGATAGCAGGTTTCTTGGAACATAAATATGTCATACAAATCAAATCTAAAATGATCAATTCAAGTATTAAAAAGATGTACAAAGCCTCTTGTGTTCCAGGATTCTAGTACAATTTGTCTAATTGTGGGGTTAGAATCAAGCTATTTTGTTTCTATATTGAGCGCACCTGCTAACCACAACAATTAGCTTCTGAATAAATAAAATGTTCATTAATCTTCTGCCTAGTGTCCTGGAATTAGCGTGTGCTCTAGCACCTTGCACCTCTGTTTGTGCTAGATTGAATTAGAAGAATTACCTTAAACCAAATAATCGGGCAGACTCATTGTACTACTTTATTGTTAATGTAATAAAGCAGGGAAAACTGGCAGACATCGGACTGATGCATGCACACTTGCACATCAGCTCGATTACATGGAGGTCTTATACCCCAATAGGTGTCATCTATAGCCGTCATTCTATGTGGCAAAATACAAAACCTATCAAGGGAAATGATTCATTTTAGGGAACATATCTACTTATAGAACATATAAGTATTAGTAAATATTGGCTACCCCTTATCTGTAGGGCACGCCTTGAACTACCTCTAAATACGTATAGTACTTATTATAGCGGACAAAGCAACAGTGGATTGGTCTATACTACATTGCACATTAGGTTGTCCCTCAACCCCACTGATTGGTTGGCATACTATCCCAACCTTGGACTTTTGCCTCTTTTAGCAGCACTTACGTGAAACGAAACTTAGGTGTTTGAATCCCATCAGACTACTCCCCATTTTCCCAATTAGTCCATTGTCTCTCATCCGTAGACCATCAGCCAAAGTCTTCCCTTTTTAAGTTGACCTTGTTGCCTGCTCATAGTCCTGGAACACTCAAGGGAGTATGAGCAACCACTATCTTATCTTTAGGCTCTAATGAATAGCCTTTGTTTTCGACTTCTGAGTCACGTGTAAAGAGACCATGGACATATCCATTTCAGCCTTCTATTTACTGCTATTTGATTTAATCATGCAGGGTGCTTTTGCTCATCTTGGCCTCTAGAGACTTGCTCACTCTATCTAATAAGAACTTCGTATACTTTTAATTAACCAGCAGTTTAGCTCTCACAGATGTTATCTTCTTTCTTCATCTATGAAGAATGTCCCACATTCCGAGCGTATCCATGTACTCCCTTTGTGCTATGAGCTTATCCTTTGAAAATAGCATCCTTAATTCTGAGCCAGCCTTGACTTATTGTCAGCTCTGCACACAGAGCTGTTTTCCATGTCTCCGGATTCTACAGCCTCGGCCTGTCTAGGAGGTAACTTGGTTAAGTTCAACGTGAGCCATCATCCATTTTCCTCCTCTGGCCACCCTTGCCAAGTTATATATTCTTCTATAGCAAGTTTCTATACGTTTTCTTTCTACTTTGCATTATTGCGTATTTACAGTTATTTGTCAGTAAGTCAATTCATCGTCTTCAGATCTATGATTACCTTAGCTTTAGGTGCATGTTACTCTTAATGTTTCAGTTACATTGTTACTTCGAAGTATTTTCATATTGTTTTCGCATAGGTTCTTATATCTTCTTTATGACATCACTTTGTCCTCATCAGATATCCCTTTAACGTCCGTCCATAGTATTCATTGATGCATTCTAACATCTTGGCAGGCATCATCCCTCCATGTAACATTCTTCCATGCGACATCCTTCCACACTTTCAGTGTGAGGGTACATTCTATATGGCTGTCTCAGTTCATACCATCTCTCATAGACTCGATGCGATGTAGGCACGATGCAGTAGGTTCCATGTATTGCTCTCCTCAGACTGTTCCAGCATGACGGCGGTGAGGGGGCTGGAACTGGCAAGATAGCATCTACGTGCTCCATTACAAGTGTCTGTAAGATCTCCTAATGAGGAAAATGTTGACAATCTTTGAGGAATCTTGACATATTCGGCTGGGGTACCCTCTACTTCTCTATGTGATAAGGCACCTCAATCAAGTGTGGCATTGTTGGAAGAAAGGAATGCTCCAGTTCACCACCCTGTAGCAGGTTCAACTTAGCAAACCTTTTTCCTGTGCAAGCTAAATGTGCAAATGAGCTTCCTACACTGAGCAATGTCAGTAATCGATCTTGTCCATTAAATCAGGAAAGTCTAACCCAATCTCAACTGATAATAATAATAACAGTAAGCAAACTTGTTTATTAAAACAGGGGCAAGAAATGTGAAATACATGTTCAGTTGATACTAATACTCATGTCTGAGGGAAGAATCAACTAACTTCATCTGTTGTTCAACGTCTCCCATCAAGTCCATTTCGAACATTGGAACAACGAAGGGAAGCAGTTATTTACCACTCCTCTGCAAGTGACTTTTTTCAAGAGGAAAACAGGCATCCAACTTTAACTCCGAAATATCTTTCTCCCAAGTGTTTCTTACTGGAAAATATTTTAACTACATCGGCTCAAATGATACTGAATCGATCGAAGTCTTAACTTTGCTTCATTCAATTCCCAATGTGTCTGCTATTACATCAAATAATATAGAACAGGTGGGGTTTGTAGATGATCATATGCTAAATCAGGTGGTTTTACATATTAATTCCAAGATTGTTATGCAAGCACTGTTGGATGCATCCCTGCAATTGCATCCTTGTGGGTATGATTTAGTGGCGGTTGAATATTTTGTTTTTCTTGCTAACCCCAGGCTTCGAAGGAAACCAGTTGATTTACTTAGGAAGAATATACAACCTAATTGGCCAAGCTTCTACCACTTACTTTATCGTGTTCTACTTAAGAGACAAATCAAAGGGTGGTGTACACTAATAAAGCACTATCTTGGACCAAAGCTTTGGATTTTATATTGAACAAAATTTCTGGGTTCACAAGCACCCACTCAAATGCAGACGTATGCAGTGGGAGGAGAGAACATGCAAACAGAGAAGGTAGAGGGTGAACAGGGAGAGAAACAATAGCACTGCATTCAACAGCTGATAGGTGGAAGTGGGTGAGAAATGAGGGGATATGGCTGAACCTAGCTAAGGGGATAATTTAGGATAATATAGATTTCTGGGGATTTTATGACAGGCCGGTAAAATTGAAAGGCTTAGCTGGGACTAGAGCAGTAATGTATCAGTTTGGTATGGCTTAATCTTAGATCTTTCTGTGGGTGATATGTCATGTAATGTTATGTCATGAAGTATTTATACTGTGGCCCTCACCACTGTAGTGGGCTTTGGGCGCCCGACCTTGTCTGAGAGGTAGAGTATTGTAGACCCATCAGAACTTAATCCGTGGATAGGAAGGAAGAGGGGGATTAGTTGCTAGACGCAAGAAGAAATATACTTGGAATGAGGGGCAAGGAAAGATGTTGGGAAAGTAAACATACATGTTAACTGTGATTAGTTATCAGTCATCATGAGAGAGCATTTCTGCAATACAGAGCTCAGTTTAAAAGATGGACTTTAATGTGAAGACAATATGAAGACCTGACTGTGCAGGATATTAGATGTTGTTGGTGTGTGGTTGTATGATGGACGTGAGAGGTGATCAAGCGGGCCATATAGTGCAGAGTCTTTCCCTAGATTAGTTCCTAGGAAGAAATTCCTGTAACATGGCGAGGACTGGGTTTGGTAAGGCAGCTGACAGAAATATCAAAGGCAAGAGTTGGACGTGTATAGATGTTTGCATGGGGAAGACATGAGGTAAGTGGTAGAGGAGGGGAAGGTGAGACACGATGAGCTTGAAAACAAACGAGGCGGTGAGTGTTGTAAGGGAAATGCCATACTTCAAGCCGGAACCTCTGAGACTGTTATAGGGCTGGGGCAGAATCAATCACATTTTGGGTGTGACTTACTTAAACTTCTATCCCTCATAGGACAATCAGATCAGTACCACTGAGCATGATAATACTACACAGCAAGATGTATTGAACTGCAGGCACCTCTGAAGAGCCAGTAAAGGTGGGACGAGTAAGGACTACCTCTGGTGTACCTGACTTATGCTTTCACCCATCCAGTTAAAACAAAGGAGTTCAGTTGATTCTGCTGTGCATGTAGCAGTTTCATATGATGAAGGCAAAGACACATGCATGCCCAGTGTGATTGACTAAGCCTTCCACCCTTCTCCGGGTGTAAAAAGGTAGCTAATATCGGCTAGGAATATATCACGACACAGCAGCACCTCCGAGAGGCCACCATGACTGGGATAAGGTCAGGCACATGCCCGGTGTGTCTGGCTCTACCTTTCGTCCTTCTGAATTTGATTAAATGGGTATGATTGATAAAAATGAGTGCTAAAATTGCAGCCCGTCATAGGTGGACTTCACTCAATTTTCATCATTCTAAGAGTGATACATTGAGGAGCACTGAAGTGGCAAATGTTAAATGAGGAAATATCATTACCGACCAGTATCCCCACAAGGTGGACACGGCTTGGGACAGTCAGTCTTCATGTCAGATATGTCTGACTCCGTCAGCCCTTCACTCTTCTTAAACACCTTTCCGGTGGATAGCATGAAAAGCAGAGATTTAATAAAGACCGGATACCTCTGAAAGACTAATAGAGTGGTCTCGGAGTCAGCCTTTATCAAAGGAGTAACACTAAGTTGGATATTATTGAATGGGGATGTACTTTCGATATCCATAAAAGGCCAGTTGTGGTGGACTCTAGTCCATGACATGTCAAAAACACATGACTTAACCCCTATCTTTCCCAGGGCGATAAAATGAGCCCCCTGCAAAATTGTAATATTAAAATATGTGGACTTCCGAATAGGGGGAACTTCTGAAAATGGCAAAGGGGCAGGAGTGGGCATGGCTCTAGATCATGTGTTACTGGCTCAGTGTTTGATCTTTCTGAGAGTGATCCCATTACAACTGAGGTGGACCTCAATAAATGGGTGATTTTATATTGAGGGCTGGTACCTCTGAGGCTCTGACTGCAATGGAGTAAAACCAGTCAAATGTGTGGTGTTCTAGACACATTTGTCATCCTTCTGAATGCACAAAACGTAATACTTTATTAAATAGAGACACTTTTTATAAAAAATGGTACCGCTAACAGCCGGCAATTTTGGGACAGATTCAGTCACCGGTCACGTGATGTCTGATTCAGCCTTTCATCCTTCTAGGCATGATACAAAAATATAGTTAATAAAAATGATACAATTGTGACAACTTAGTACTTCTCAAAGGACAGAAGAGTTGGGGAAGCATCAGTCACATTCTAGATGTATCGGAATACGGCAATCAACTTTCTAAGAATGATAAGAAGACTCCCGCCACTGGAAGCTGAAGCTAAAACAGGAGAAATTCTTGGTCTGCTGACTTTAACACAGGGACCAAGTGGTCCCTGGTCATGCATGATTTTAATTTTAAAAAAACTGCGACTGGCTGTGGCTGGACAAGAGAAACAATCGAACAGACTTCCACTGGCATTGGTGATGGGGAACTGCATGCAATGCCCATTAACCAAAATAAACAGTAAGCCGGCCATTAGGGCTGGGGGTGAGGGGCTGGAATGAGCAGGTGCAGCAGAAGCTGCCAGGCTGGAGAAAACCATCCGGGAACTGTCCCAGAAACAGAACTATATGAACAATTAGCATCTATGCAGTTAGCCTATAGGCACGAGCTCTGCTATATAGGAATGAGGCCGTGCAAGGTATCCTATATGCACGACCTCTGCTATATATGAACAAGGCTGTGCGAGGTATCCTATATGCACGACCTCTGCTATCTAGGAGCAAGGCCGGTCCAGGTATCCTATATGCACGACCTCTGCTATATAGGAACGAGGCCGTGCCAGGTATCTATATGCATGACCTCCGCTATATAGGAACGAGGCCATGCGAGGTATCCTATATGCACGACCTCCGCTATATAGGAACAAGACAGTGTGAGGTATCCTATATACACGACCACCACTATATAGGAACAAGGCTGTGTGAGGTATCCTATATGCACGACCTCCGCTACCTCGCACAGCCCTGTTCCTATATAGCGGAGGTCATGCACATAGGATACCTCACACAGCCTTGTTCCTATATAGTGGTGGTCGTGTATATAGGATACCTCACACTGTCTTGTTCCTATATAGCGGAGGTCGTGCATATAGGTTACCTCACACAGCCTTGTTCCCATTTAGTGGAGCTGATGCATATAGGATACCTCACACAGCCTTGTTCCTATAGAGCAGAGGTTGTTCCTATAGAGCAGAGGTCGTGCATACAGGATACCTCGCACAGCCTTGTTCCTATATAGCGAAGGTCTTGCATATAGGATACCTGGCACGGCCTCGTTCCTATATAGCGGAGCTCGTGCATACAGGATACCTCGCACAGCCTCGTTCCTATATAGCGGAGCTTGTGCATATAGGCTAACTGCATAGATGCTAATTGTTCATGTACTTCTGTTTCCGGTACATTTCCCAGATGGTTTTTTCAAGCCTGGCAGCTCGTTCCAACCCCTCACCCCCACCCCTAATGGCCGGCTTACTGTTTATTTTGGTTAATTGGCATTGCATGCAGTTCCCCATCACCAATGCCAGTGGTAGTCTGTTTGATTGTTTCTTGTCCAGCCACAGCCAGTCGCAGTTTCTTAATAACTCATCAGGTTAACAGTATCTCTTTTGCACCGACCCCCTGCCTACAGTGGTCTTGTGCCACTGCACCACTCGACATTGAGGTCACCCTGATGTTTCCCATCAGTGGACAAGATGGCCTCCATCAGAGAGCGAGCTCGCGCGTGACTGGCCCTTTGCCATAGAGGTCGACTTAATGATTTGTTTTTGAGCCCGCAGCGCTTTGCACGCTCAGACTAATGATTTCGTTTTCCCGAAGATGGACGCACCAGACGCAGCCTCAAACTGCCCCAGGACTATCTCCTTAAAAATAAGAGTGGCCTACGTTGCACCCCATTCTATAGTAAAGTCCCAGAGAGCCAAGCTTTCCTGAGCACATTCGAGCGGGCAGACAGACCCCGCGTTCAACCTATGCCTTGTTTCCAGGAAAGCGAGATTGGCGACTGTCTGCTGCGGGCTTGTGTTCTACTGTACAATGCAGATGGGAAGTAAGCGCGTGTATTAGACGCATACAAAAGAGATTTCTTCTCCCCACCCACTTTTTTTTCCTTGAATCACAAAATCATTACGGTCATAAATCTGCCGCGAGCAACATTCTGTAAAGCAGTTTGGCCTCAAAGAGAGACCGTGTCTCGTCCGTAGCCAATTGCTAAGTAAATTAACCCACAGACAAACTCTGCCTTTAATGAGAAATCTTTTGTGTCTCAGAGTAAAATGCACATAAAACTTCCATCCAACCTTTTGCTTATGTAATGAGGAAATTCCTCACTGACAGCCGCTCGAGGCCAGAAGCGTCTCCGAACTCTCGCGGAGTTATACGAGATCTAACTACCTGCCCGCCATAAACCAGGCTAAGCCCGGCCAGCGCTGCGCGCGCTGTGCAGTCCCGTTGAGAGGCTGTGCGTCCGCAGTGCCACGCCCCTTGCAGCCCCACCGTCAGCCTCACTACCCCCAGTGATACTGGGATGCCCCTTCCATAACCCCATCTTCTGATTGAACCCCCCCCTGCCAGTACTACAGCTCAGTGCACGTCACAATCCCACAGCACTGCGCATTTTACTGTGCCACCCGCAGGCTGAGCACCGCCAGTCCTACAGTGCCTTGTGTTTAGTTTTGCCGGGACTGTCCCGGTTTTTGTTGCTCTGTCCCCCTTTCTCAAGATTATGTTCCCATTGGAAACTGCAGTGGTCCTGGTTTTTTGTAGTAGGTCTGAATAGCTGGCAGGAATGCACACTCACTCAAAAGAAATGCTGCATTTTACAAGTTAAGGTAGTGTTAGTTTGTGATAAATTAATTATAATATGTGTTTATTTAAAAAGCAACACTTCAACCCCCTTCTTCTCCAAACGCTACTGAAGGTATAGTGTGTAGTGACCTAGTTTCCCAAGTTTGACATAGTGCCTTGACAGCCACTTTCTAGAGTTAGTCCTACTTTTATGTTAGTTACTCGGTCCCTGTTTTTTACTTTATACATTTGGTCACCCTACTTGCATTGCCACAGCTGTGCACTCCACAATCCATCTTGAGACTCCACGTCTACGGCTATAGCCAGAGCACTTCCATGGCTACAGAAAGGTGCCATTCACAATGCCATGTATTCAGGCAGAGCCCTTCTAGTCCCACAGTGCTGTTCGTTTCACAATCCATACTTTGGGGATGAGCACTGCTTCCCCGGTGCTGATCATTTCAAACTCCCACCACCAGATTGCGCCCTCCCCTGTGCGGCAGTGCTGTGCAATCCCAGTTAGAGGGTACCTGCCTGCCTACAGTGTTGTGCACAGTACAACTCCACAAACAACACAGCACAATTGAGGATAACACTACACATTCTCCCTAAAATACATGTATCTCAATGAAGCACCCAACTGTACCTACCTACAAGGGCCTATCCATGGGGCCCGCTGAAATGCAGCCTATCTAAAAGAGGACAGAACAAGAGAAAAACTCCCCCTCTCTATTCTTGTAAAAAGACCCATTTTAAATGGACATCCTAAAGTGATGTACTAAGGAACCCCTTTTTATTCTTCTTTATGCATCTTTTCAGAAAGGAAGTCTAGTAACTATAAAAAGACAAAGGGTGACACAAAATCAATGCGTATCGTCTCCCTATATATAGTATACAACCACAAACATGAAACAGTATCACAGTTTCCTTAGAGATAAATGAAAATGTCGACCGGTTTCAGTGGCATGTTCCAAAATGCACTGCCTTCTTCAAGACCAGAACAGCCCTAAGCAGGCAATATTAGTCTGGAGGCTCATACCCGTGCGCCAATGCTATGCGCTTATAAATGTTGAGGTTCATGCACATTTATTTGTTTTATTCCTTGCACCAGCGGACCACCATTGGTTCTTGTGTCTTCTGCTGTTTTTCAATTGTAGACGTTTGACATAGAATTCACTCACATATGTATAGGTGGAAGCAGCTTAAGCCGGCATCATTTCCCCTCTTTCATATGGGTGGCCCCGCTCTGCCGTACCACTCTAGGAACAAACAAGTTTGGATGTTGTTTTGACCACCAGGCTGAGCACTGCCAGTGCATCAGTGCAGTGCACGCCACAATGTCACCTCCAGACAGTGCACTGTCAGTGCTACACAAACTAAACTTCCACATGAACCCCACCATTGCTACAGGGCTGTGTCCCTCACAGCCCTCCCACCCGGGAGCACTGCTAGTTCTAGTGATGCGCATTCTACCACCCGGTTCTCATACTGAGCACTGCCAATGTTACAGTGTTGTGCACCTCAGAACCCTACCTGGCGGCTGAGCCATACCACTGCTACAGTGCTGTGCAGGTCACATCCCATCTAGCAGCAAAGTGCCTACAGTGCTAAGGTCCAAGGGCCAAGCACTGCCAGTGTTACAGTGTTGTGCACCTCAGAACCCTACCTGGCGGCTGAGCCATACCACTGCTACAGTGCTGTGCAGGTCACATCCCATCTAGCAGCAAAGTGCCTACAGTGCTAAGGTCCAAGGGCCAAGCACTGCCAATGTTACAGCAGCACTGCTGCATGCCATCGTCAGGCTCAGTTCTGCCAGTGCTGCAGCACCGTGTACATTACAAGCCGGCCTTCATGAAGAGCACCAGTAGTAGTAGAACAGTGTTATGTATTCCACAAGCTCAACCTTGAATTAAGGAACGCCATTGCTACAGTTCCATACTCAAACCTAACACTGCTAGTTCTGCATTGCAGCCTGCACCCCCTCATTCAGGCTCAGCAATTCCAGTGAAACATTGCTCTGCACTTCACAGTCACATCTTCAAGTTGGGCATTGATAGTGCTTTCTATTCTACTACAGGGATGAGAGTTAAGCTCCCACAAAGGTCTGAATCTTGGAAATGTACATCCCACTTCTTTAATTTAAACAAAATGAATACCACGTGGATGAAAATGTAGATGCTCTATGTTTCATACCTACCTAAAATTGAAGAGATGTAATCACTATAAGACTGCAGTTCCACCCGAAGTTGAGGGGAACTTTAGGGCTTCAGCTTATAAGTGACAGTATCTCCTTGGGAAGGCAAGGGGATTGCAGATTACTGGCCTCTGAGTTTTTTGACTGGTGGCACAGCGACAATGGGATTGACAGGATAGTCCTCCCTCTATAGCTACTGTATGTTACTCCTCTGGGGTCAAAGGGCTTTTAGTCTGGTTCAGGGCCATATGGCCAGGAGTCTGGCTCGAGGCCCTTAAACCGTCACGGTTTGGGTGTTTGATGTTAGAAATTCCTTAGTGAAGGTTTAGGGTGAAGATTTTAGTTTGGGTAAACCCTGCTAGCTGTTTGTGTAGTCCCTTGCCCCATCGGGCCTGCGGTGTGTGGTTTGAGCATTCAGATGTTCACAGACTGTGGTAAGATCTGGGTTCAAGCTTCCATGGTTTTTCAGCCGCAGCCATGTTTTGGCACCTGCCTGCCTGTTCTTTGTTGGCCATGGCGATCCTTGCTGGTTCAGAGTCCTGGCATTATTATGACTTTAAACAAGGTAATTGGGGTGGGAATGAGTGCTCTCTTGGTTCCACTTCCTGCCCTTCTCAAGTTGCTGACTTGTGTCTTTGGTGGAGAGGGTGGTTCTCTCCTTCTTCTCTAGTTTGGTGGTGACAGCTTTCAGTGATAGGAGCTGCCATCTGTCTGGATCAGATATGCTGCATTGTGGTTGTATATGAAGTACCCGCGTGGGGTGGATTTGGTGCCCTACCCGTAGGTTGGTTGATCCAGCCTAGTTTTGGTAATGTGCAGGGTCGCTGCTCTCAGGGAAAATCCCTTGTCCTGATCTTCTTATGTTCAGTGCATCCTTGAACTGGCCCACGCAACTCCCGGAGGTTAAAAAATACCTGGCAGTTAGAGCATTCCACCTGTACCAAGGCAGATCTACGTGATCCGACAGCAACTGATTTGCCTGCGGCCGGAAAGTTTGCATGAGAAAGGTGCGAACCACCAAAAGTTTGCATCTTTATGATGCGAACACACGTACATGCCCACACCCCCACCCACACTCACAAAACACCCATAACACACACCCCACCCACACCCTCAACACACTCCGACCCACACCCCCAACATAAACAAATCCCACTTACCTTTTTCTTCACGCTGAGTCCCTGCGGCGCCATTTCCCTTTCATTTCCGTGATGGTGAACCGGTGCCGCATGGTCCTTTTCTTTTTCTTTTATGGGGGCTGCAGGGATTTCCCCCTCAACACCCCGCTCACTATACCACACAGTATAGTGAGCGCAATGTTGCGGGGGACAACCCCGCAACCCCTGCAGTCTTTTTTTTTACTTACCTGCAATGCTACCACCAAAGGTACGAACTTTTGGTGTTCAAAGTTTTGGTGGTAGCATTTGTAGACCTTTTTGTACGTGCAACCGTTTAGATACGGTCAAAACATACAATACCTACCAAGGCAGTTTCAGACTTCTGTTGGTCAATAGTTGGCCCATGGTTGAGCGGGATCACCCTGTAAGCTTGCTGACACTATTATGTGAGTTACAGTGGTGAGGCTGATCACCTACTAGGTATGCAGGACATTGTGTCTAGCATTGTTGTGGTTGTTTTGGGGTGGCTGGTCAATTAATTTACCAATGTTCTCTGTTGCCTCCCACCTAGGAAGTTTGCAGTATCTACTGGGGTGACATGTTTGAATGTGTGGACGGGGTTCTTAATCTGACACTCTTGGCACCAGGTTCTTTCCAGTTTTGATGTCTACTTCTTCAGCCCAACTGAGATGCAGCTGTAGAGACTTCAGTCTGGAGGGATGCATGATATGTTGGTTATTTGTGAGGTTCCAGCCTCTGGGTAGGGGATTGTGAGTGCGCCCCCTCATTCAGGGTTGTTAATCTCCACAATTAGCATAGTTCCCTTTTTGGGGGTAGGGTGCTAGGGCCCAATATTTATTTCCCTGCCTCTTTGAGGAGTTCCTGCCCTGGTGCATAGTTGGCACCCCAGCACCCTGGAAGCCTCTTTTAAGCCCTTTTGGTTCCCCTTTTTCAATGGTTGGGTAGTCCTGAATTTAGGATAGTAAGGGTAGGGAGTGCTGGGACTCCATCTTGCTCAGTTTGTTTATTGGGGATCCTCACCTTGGAAGTTGGCTTGGTGGGGGGTGTCATCCTTCCTGGTCTTTCCCTGGGTTTTATGCAATTCTCTGGTGTCCCTGTGTATGATTGTGGAGGGCAAGAGCCCCTATTGTCACTCAAGTGGTCCTGTTGAGCTGTCTGGATTTGTGTCTATCCATAGCACCTGTGATTGTTGCCCCTCCCCAGTTGGTTTCTGTGAGGGCTGTCCTGCACCCTCTCCATTCTTTCTTTGGGGTGGTTGCTTGGGACTCTCTATATGATGGCTGCTTCCCCCGCTTGCAGGGATGAGATCATTCCTTTTCGGGCCAAGTATGTGCCGGACCGATCTTTGGATCTTTGGATCTTTGCTATACTTCCTAGACTAAGTACTGTAACGTGGAAGAGGGACGCTGTGAGGAATTCGACCATCCGCATGGTGGGTGTGCGCTCGCCTGGCATGTTTGGACAATTGTTATTAAATGTAATGGTGGTAGACCAGTCTCAGTAAAAAGTGTAGGACTAATCCACACACATTTTCCTATGCTCACAGCACCACAAAAGTATAGACCTGTGTACTCTGGCATGGACACAGCCTACAGGTGCAGTCCTGACTGTCACATTTAGTTGGAATGTGAAAGCCAGGAGTACACAATGATTTCTCCAGGAAGGGGTAGGGCCAAACTTCCCCTATCCATGAACAGTCTGATTAACTGACAGAGGCTCCATGGAACCGCCCTGCACTTTTGTTTGGCCCTGCAGCTGGTAGCAGCGATTAACATATCAACAGAGGGTACTACAAACAGGTCCCCAGGGGGCCTGGCAGCATTGGATAATACATGAGACAGGAATCCCAACAACCTTGCATATGCAACTGTGTCATCCTGAAGCCAGCTACTGCCTCTCAGTATCAAGGACAGTGAACTGTCATGTCTGGGCCTGTTGTTTACAGTGGGCTACCCAGCTAGAGGGCCCTATTGATAAGGTATGAGAATGTGGTTTGAGGAGCCAGAGAATCTGGTCTCCCCACAGCTTCAAGGGAGACCTGCTTCTTAAACAGGGACAACACAGTGAGAACCATTAACCAGAGTGACTCTTTGGAAAGAGCAGACAGGAAGATGGGTGGGAGAAATGCCTCAACAAGCATCTACCACCGTCCACTTTAAAGAACACTTTGGAGCTAGTCAATTTCCTCGATCTGCAACCGATGGCAATTCTGACTGTTGTCAAGCAACTGTCGCTTAAAGACATCCGAGACGTCTCGACCAGTGCTTTAGAACTGCTGATCAGCACTGAGACGATTCCTGACCATGAGCTACCATGTAGGCCAGCCTGCAGTCATTCAACCCAGCTTTACTCAATGAACCATCATGCCGCTTGATACCCGCAGCGACTCCCATCTCAAACTCTGTCACAGAAGCCTACAAAGTGCTCTGAAGCCGACTCGACCCGGTCGAGCACCAAGAACATCAACAGCACAAGGTACATTGTGTTTCAGCCCTTCCCCAGAAAGCCCCTAGAGACATTTTTAAACCTAGTGCTCCCTTTGTGCTGAAGTCAAGAAACCTTAACAAACTGTTGTGGTTATTAACCGTACTGATTACCCTCCTGTCAGTTTCCAGAGTGCATTCCTTTTCCTTCTCTGAAACTGTCTGTCCTATGCATTCATTTGCAGGGTGGGTTGTATTTCGTAGTGTTGTTAGACTCCCAGTTGTGATTAATAAAGTAGATATTTTTACAACCTTGACTGGACACTTCTTTTATCATTGGGAAATAATTGTATTTTCGCTGTGTTGCAACTAACCAATGATCTACTACCTTTTAGAGATAAGCCTGCCATTTTATCCACGTTAGCAAAATTGGACTAGGGGTTTATAATTTGCTTGTTATTCCAATCTGTTCAGATCCCTCCTGGTGTATTAGAGGTGTTAGGATGACTGATGGTTGAGAAACCGATATCCACCCCTGGACCACAAGCACCTTGGAAGTTGATTCATCACAGACGCAGGGATAATCCTCTGGTTACTTACTTGTCATCTTCATTACTCCTACTCCTCCATGTCACAGTACTGACACCCTCCTCTCCCTCCCCAGTGGTAAGAACATCCCTGTTTCTTTAGTGCAGACCTTGGGATCATGGGCCCGCCCAGGTGCCTTATACTCTGGGCTATTGGGGCCAGAGGCTAAAAGAAAAGAAAAAAACATTTTGGGAAAGGGTTCTGCCAGAAAGGGGAGCACCTTCATAGAGTAAGTACTGTGACAGAGAAGATTAGGAATAGAATAATGAAGATTACTGGTAAGTGATCAGAGTAATAGTGCTGTGCATTTCACAATCCCATGCTCAAACTGAGCACTGTCAGTGCTGCAGTGGCAGGCTCTCTACAATACCTTTTTGAGGCTGAGCCACTGTAGTGCTACAGTGATGCACAGCTTATATCCTCTCCCATCGGCAGAGCACTGCCATTTCGACAGGACTGTTTGGTTAACTATATCATTCTAGAAACGGAGTGATTGCAGTGCTGTACAGCCACAAGCAGATAATTGCCAAATAGCACAGTGCAGTAGACATGTTCCATCCTCAGACTGAGAACTTCCAGTGCTCCGTTGCTGTGCACCTTATACTCACATGGGAGTGCATATCACACTCCCATATTAACACAGAGGAGTGCTAGTGCTGTGTCACTGTACAAGCACACATTCATTCTGGGCACTGTAGGAAAATAGTGATGTGTGCTACAATATCCCATCCTCGAAAGTCTTATGCACTCCACAATGCCATCCTGCGGTCGAGCCCTCATCCTGCTACAATATTATGCATTTTACACACATCCCTTTAGATTGAGCACTGCTGCTACACTGCAGTGGTGGCCACACATCTGTCTTCAGAGGGATCACTGCCAGTGCTACCATGCTCTGCAATCTACAATCCTACCTAGATGCTCAGTGCCTCCAGTTTTATCCACCTTACAGCTACACCTACAGGCAGATCACTGGCCCTGCCACAGTGCTGCTTCCTAATGTCCAATCTTATGGATCACTGCCACTGTGGCAAACTCTGCAATCTGAAAGAGATAATAACCTACAATTCTGTGAGCCACTCAACCCCACCTTCGGGCTGAGCACTGCCAGTGCAAAAATACAGTTCAATGCACTTTACCACCTCCAGACAGAGAACTGCTACTGCTACATTGAAGTGTACTTCACAATCCCATGAGCGTGAACACTACCATTCTTCCATTGTAGTTAATGCCACAATCTAACCATCTACAGTGCTCTCCATTCCAGTATCCCAGACCAAACACTGCCAGACAGCAGTCCAGTGCATGTCTCCATTCCATGCTCAGAGTCAACAGAGCATGATCTACAATGCGGGGAACCGTCCGCCTGAGCACTGCTGTGCCCTGAACATGACTATCTCATCCCCATACTGAGTAATTTCAGTGCTAGCTTCTGTTCACTGTATATCTTCAGGCTGAGCTTCTCCAGGGCTAAAGAGCGGCACACTGTATATCCCCCCAGGCATAGGCTGAACACTTCTAGATCCACAGTGATGTGCACTCTGCAGTCTCATCTACAGGCTAGATACCTACAGTCTTGTTCACGTTACATCCCCACTTATATGGTGAGCACCACCAGTTCTGCAGTGCTGTGCACTCCACGATTCCATCTTCCGTGTTAGCACCGCCCATGCTTCAGTGCAGTGCACTTCACAAACTCAGGCTCAGACTTAGCGCTGTCGGTGCTACAGTGCGATGCACCTTGCAATCCCATCATCAGGCTGAACACTGACAGTTCAACAGCACTTTACACATCACAATACCTTCTTCAGGCAGAACCCCTATATTGCTATAGTGCTGTGCACCTTAAACATTCACCTCTAGAATGAGCACCTTCCAAACATCAATTAGACTTGACTCCTCTGAATGGAAGGCAGTGGCAGAGAGTGGGAACACATTGGGAACATCGGATTGGGGTCTTACTCACAGAAATAATATAAAAGAAAGAAAAGCAAGGGAAATTCATTTTGCCACACCTAAAAAGAACAGGCATGGCTTTGGGGTTTTTGTCAGCACACAATGCTAAAATCGGTTTTTGGGATATTTCATCACAGCTGCAACATGAAAGAATAGGAAGAAATGGGAAATTAGTTTTGCTACGTCTAATAATAACACACAGGGCTTTGGGGTTTTGGTCAGAACAGAATGGGAAAATCGTTTTTTAGGTTGGAATCAGAGATGCAATGTGAGAAAGAAAATTCAAATGGAAAAATTGGTTTACCACACCTACAAAGAACAGGTGGGTCTTATTGGGTTTTGGTCAGAACACAATGGATACAAAGGGGCAATTTTGTGTGCAGCCTGCATATGCAAAGGCACTACCAGGCTTCACACCTCTGATTTAAAATGAATGGGATCAATGGGGAATTTCGTTTTGCACCCTGCACCCACATGTGGAAGCAGGGCTTTGGGATTAATTATTTGGCAGATCTTTATGTCTATACTGGTTCAAAACAGAAAGGTAAAAGTTTGCTGGTTTCGAATGCCAACAATCAGATACTGTGATTTCCATAGGGGAATTAATTGATTTACTTTGAATAAACATGCTAGGGATCTATACAGACAAACAGGAGATTTTCACTGGGGAAATAACTAAAACAATGCTTGAAGAATATAGGGCATACACAATCTATGGCTTTGGGGTAGTTCTACGTACAGGAGAGGCCTGGAACTGAGCACCAGGGAACATCAGGGAACTGATAGGACAGCAAAGGGGTCGGTGAAGGGTCTCCTCTCTTTCATCCAAGGGGTCCCAGTCAGCTTCTATGTCTCCTGGCTCTTGTCTCCAATGCAAGACTTAGGCCTCTCTGCTGGGATGTTTCTCGCAGATTTCAGCAGCCGGCCACCTCTCGGAATTATTGGAAGAAGTCCAGTTCTGATGCAAACTGGCTTATTTATAGGGCAAATGACATCACTAACTTGTCATGATTCTCGCAAAAGGGATTGGCTAGTCTTCACTACTCACCTCCCACCTGTGTGCTGATAGGACAAGGGGATGGGGGAGTACTTTGGGATAGCTGTGGGAGGAGAGATCTTCATCATCTCACTTTGACAGGTGTGCTGTTAATGCATTAGGACATAGACATCTCACAACATTGCAAGTACCCTACATTTTCAAATCTTTATATGTATGAATATATTTATAAGAACTACATTTTAAGGTGAATCAGATGAGGCTAGTCTGGAGTCTGCACATCCTTCCTGTGCAGGGATATAGTTTTTCTTCATTTACTCAGGAACCATATCAGGGAAAAATATGCCACTTTACAGTTGTCATATTAATTATTACCAGCATGCTTTTACCAACTTTCGCATCTCTTGGAATCAAGGGTAGGCCCAAATCACATTTTCATTAATAATTTTAGGTGTGTTTATCCCATCAAAATCGTTTTAGCATGGTCGGAAGTGGGTGACTGTCACCTTTAATAAAAGCCTAGAATGCCCGGTGTGACATGTACACTGCCCTTTTATGTGATAAAATGTATTTCTCCTATTTAATCAAACTGCATTTTCATATCCTCTGTCTCTCTGGCCCCTGCCCTTGCTCCCTGAGTTTCATTTCTCTTCAGGCATGTGGCCTAAGCAGAGCTGCCTAATCGCCACACTAATGGACTCGTTATGGGACTTATGACCTGGAGGTCACTCCTGCTGCAGAGCAGACCTGCCTTTATCTGGTCTTCACTGTGTTTCTGATCTAAAAAGTATTACTTTCTGTATTTTTAAGGAAGGGCAATGATGGATGAAGACAATCAGGCCTGAATCTCCAGGGCAACAGAGGAATGCCCTGGAGGTTAGTTTCAAGTTTGGAGAAATGACTGTCCATGTACCCTGCAGCGAACAGCCTTTAAGTGTGCACTTAATTGTAACTTTACACAGCATTTTATAGGGCTTTCATGGTTTCAACATACATGAGTGTTGCTTTGAAATTGCCCACATGGATAAGCTTGTTATAGGCAAAAACCATGGTCACCCTTTGTAAGTCTGGTGAGCATTTCGCTGACCATATCGTCAATCTGGATAGGGGAAAAACGAAAATGACATTCTTTTATTTATTACACATGAAATGCTGCATTTCACTTTAGCTGCCTGGAGCACAATTCTGGTATCCCATTGAAGATACTGTGCACTGCGGTTTCTTTATATGTCAGTGCAGCTCTCCATAGATTGTCAGCCACAAGTCTTTCTTTTCCTTCCTGAAATGCATTGCACACATCTTAGCATTTTCAGATTTATGCCCACTTTCCTTCCTTTATGATTTCGGTCCAATAAGCCTTTTGTTGGACCTAATTTCTGTGCTGGCCTTATGTTTAAGTGAGCAATCATAACTGACTCTGGTCTCTGTATTTCTGGCATGCAGGGGTTATATTTCACCCCACAAGGTTATAGAAAGAATCTTTTCTAGTCAACCTTTTCTAGTTCCCAGCTGTTTGAGCACCAACTGGTTGAACTAGTACAAACGGCTTCCACAGATCTTTAATGACTTTTGTCGTTTCATGGTACAAACAATCAAGAAAATACCCATCATCCGATTAATTCCCTGTTCACACAATCAGCTAAATGTTTTCATGGAAAGTATTTCCCATGGGCTTAGGAGCATTGTTTAGGACGTGGTAAAACCCCACCAGAACCACAACTCTGCATAAGTTGATTGTGCCAGTGTTCCCTCCACTGATCTTTCAGCTTGTTATGAATTGAGGAGGATTCCTCTTCCCTTGTGACTGGTGAAGTAACCAGCTCTGCTATGGGTCATTAGAACTGTGCTGCCTACAAGCCACGCCTACTGCAATATCAACTGAAAAGATGGCCCCAATTCCCTATTCCTCTACTATTTTAATAGAACATCAGCTGTCCTGTAAACACTGGACCAATGGTCAGTCCACTGCTGCCTCCATATCACACAGACATGGATCCAAAATGACACAATGCATAATGCAACTAATACAAGGGAGAATCTTTCTCATTCCACAGTCCGAAAGAGCATATCAATATCAATGTAGAATATGATCGGTTTCTAGTTATGATATTGGTGTGAATTTAGAGATTTGTCTCTCAGGCACACTTAGCAGAGAATTCCCAACATGTGTACACCTTTGGGATAGATATTTGGACATTGTGATTTGTCCATACCACCAGAGATGTCTGTGATTGTGCATGATGGACAGGACATTTTCACTTCAAGGTTCTTCTGATCTGGCTTTATTCATTGAGATTTCATTAGGCTAGGGACCCATTGGATGGGTCGAGGGCCTTTAATATTCACGTATACTTACATGTGTTTTGGTGTGCTCAGAAGGCATGCCAGGATCATTTGAGTCACAGCCTTTTCATTGATCTGAATATGCCACTACCTGTCTGCACAGAACTGTGCCAGGTCTTGCTGGCTCAAGAGAAAGGATCAAAGAATTTCATATATTTAGAATCTCGCCGACTTACTCTTAGCTCTAGCCTGGGAGTTCTTGGCAATTATAGCTGATAAAGCAGTGTACATATGGTGGGTCCAGGAGCCTGTCTTCACTGTCTTAAAGCCTCTAAATGGCTATCGTTTTGCCCTGGCAGATTCCTAGTTCTCAGGATTTCAAGTGTCATGATCACATCTGCAGAAAGGTTTGACAATCCCTAGCTTAGTGGTCAGGTCCACAACAACTATCATCGAGTATTCGGTTGGGTTGGAAAGTAATTGATCTGGTAACATGGGATAGGATGGGCTGGAAGGCAGACCCCTCACATCAGGTGAGATCAAAAGTATAGAGGGCTGCCCATGGGAAGATGGAGTTCTCATGGGGAACTTTAAAGAAAGTACCTCCCACCTTGTGGAACAAGCAGATACTCTGCACCTCCATGGTCTTGATATTTGAAGTTGTGGACTGGATACAGATATCTGTGTGTATGGTGGTGATGCCAGCTGTCACTAGCATGGGAGTATTTGGTCAACTGCGCTAATACGACATATTTAAGATGCTGGGGTATGCTGTCTACTGTTGCCGCTGATTGCTTTTCTTTGTTGGTGACTGTGAAATAGAATGTGGTCCCCATCAATGCACACATCCATTGAGCGTGCACAGCCCATTAGTGAATGGATTGCCTGCAGCTAGTGGACAAAAAGGGAGTGTTTAAAATGAAGTATGTGTATTGGAAATGGTGAGGCACTGTCTAATGCCTAAAGTGGACAATTTCCCTTTGGGTTCTTCAAACTCTTTAAGGTGTCTTAAACAGGGAAAGCCTAGGGGCGTTCAGAGGCCAGAGAAATTGTGAGATTGTGTGTTGAATACTGGTCATAATGGATTAGAACTGTGTATTAGTCAAAAGAATCACATGTGTTGACATTTGGGTATTAGTCACAGATTTCTGCATCATACTTCAGTGACAGATGTATATAATTGACCTTTTCACAATTGATCGTGGGTGAATTGACCTTCTGCACAATTGATCGTGAAATGAGGGTCAATTAGGACATATATGTGGGGGGAAATCCCCCATAAGCCCCCACTCAATCCAAACCCCCCACAACCTCCTACCCAATCCCTTTATATTATTTATTACCGCAAACCCACCCCACACATATATATAAAAAATTAAATAACAGTAAAGGTCAATTGTGCAGAAGGTCAATTAGGACCACAATTATTAAGTCAATTGGGACAAAAGGTCAATTGTAAAAGATCAATTTGGGTAATACAGCCATGATAGAGTAATGACTACTAGGAGTCTGCCACAGGGTTGTTCAGCAACTAAGCCATCCCCTTCGGTGTGCTTGAGCCTCGGCACAGAAGGACCCCTTGGTGAGATATCGATGTGAGTGGTCAAAGGAACTTGCACTCAGGTGGAAGGCAATCACACTTCAAATTATAGAGAGTTGATGATAATCAGAGATGATCTTTTGAACTTTGCTGCCTTTTTAAATGATCCTTTCGCTTTGATGTGGACAAACATGTATGTGCCCATGGCATATATAAAGCAACTGGAAGAGACTGGTCTCACTGGAGGTCCACATGCACAGAGTCTTACCTGTGTGAAGAATTGCTGGGGGTGTCCCCAGAAGCCCATGGACAGGCGAGGAGAATGCTTAAGTAGGCTCACAGAGATGGGTATTCACATATGTTCTGTTGATAAATGCTTTCAACCTAACCCTGTCTGTCAGGTAGCAACCCCATTTTGGTCACACTTTATTGCATCTGTTTTACTCTACACACCATTTGACCAAGAGTCTACTGTCTGAATGGACATGGATGGTCAAGGGAGTAGATGTACAGCTAATTGATTACTGTTCCTTCTCTGTCCCTTATTCCCAGAGTTCAGGGCCAGGCACAAGCTGTTCCATGCAAGCGCTGCATATCATGATTACGCCCTTCTGGCAGCCGATACTTCCTATGTTCTAAGCATCTCATGCCGGTTTTTCCATTCTCCAGAGGAGTATTAGCCACTTGATTCATCTGACAGCCTGGGCAATGAAAAGATAGGCATTCAGACACAAATGGTTTCTACAGTCAACCCATGTCAATCCAATAACCGTGTTGATTATTGGTTTGATAACTGGATAGATATGTATTTTCAATGACCTACGGTATGGATCATGTCCTCCATGAACATTATTCAAAGTTATTTTTTACTGGGCCTAGAAGTTTCCACCTTGTGTATTCATTATTCAGTAATGAAGGCTTTCGGGAAGATACGGGACATGTCCTCAGAAGATCACTACGCTTCCCACCTCAACCAAGGTTTTGAATAATATTGTTCACCTTGCAGGTCTCTATTTCATGGTTGGACTTGATATTTGGGGCTCCAGGGTTTACCATACCTTCCATTTTAACTTTTCAAGTCTTTCATGTTAATGTACTGTTCATTGCAACATTTGAAAGTTTTGTGCCCTGTGGTGCACAGTGCCAGTTGTCCTGAACCAGACTTTACCCAAATATGCAGTCTTCGTTCCTCTCCATCATGACAATATTTGACATTCTCATACTTGCCAACATGGCCCATTCCAATCTGTAGGTACTTAACCAGTACTGGATTCTTCTTTGTATTCTGGGACTTGTAGTCCGTGTTTTATGATGGAAAACGTGGAACTACAAATCCCAGAATCCAAAGATAAAATCAGGATGGGATAAGCACTTACAGATTGGAATGGGTCATGTTGGCAAGTATGCTCTTTGTGAATCCTTCATCTATACTCTCTGGGTGGGTTATATGCTTTACAAGTGAAACCCCGACCACTGGATTCAGTGCATTTTATGAGGACTCAGGCTTGAACCTCCTGGATCTGGTGACCTGACCTGTTCCACTAGAGGAATGGTCACTTCTTGCGACATCCTTCACGAAAGGTGTTTTGCAGCTATGAGTAAAGCGGTGGCATAACTGATTCATCAGTATAGTCTGGTGTACGTGGGAAGGATCTCACTGACACTGTGATCAGTGATTCCAAGTACCACAGCCTAGTGACTCCCACACTCACTGGTACTGGATCTCAGAGTCGACACCAACATTAGAATGTTCAAGTGTTTGTGTCACATGGTTCTCATTCTTGCTTACACTAAGACTAACATTTTTCATCCCTACCACCTCCTGGTTACTCTGTGACATCCAAATTATTTATTTGTTTTGTATTTGTATTTTGTATTTATTTAACACTAATGATGCAATTTCTTAAGTAAATGGTATGCAGAGGATACAGTACAGATGAGAGAGGCATCCCCTGGGAAAGGCCTCTTTACATTCTGCTATGGCTGTCTCAGTGAGAATACACTAGGTGGCGAGGGTAGTATAAATGAACATACACTAGAGCAGGGGTCTGCAACCTTTGGAACCCCAGATGTTCTGGACTACAATCCCCAACAGACCTAGACAGCACAGTCAATGATGGGAGATGTCATGTAATGTAATTGTCATTTGTATACAGCCATTCACCATTGGTATGGTCCCAACGTGCTGTTAGTTGAACGCCCTCGGGGGACACAAGTCCAGGTATGGGAAAGTCGTTAGAGAATTATAGAATTTGTGTGTGCATTTTAGCCAATACATAAGTAGGGGTGGCCAAGTCCCTGCTAGTCACCCATGTCGAGCAGGCATGTGGATGGGTGCAGAGAGGTAGTATGGAGAGTATCCGAGAGCAGAAGAATCATTATGTGTGCAGCTAGAATTAATATTTTCGTGGGGGATAGCTGAATTCTTATGGCAGAGGTGTTGTGCAATGTGGTGCTGAGAGGTAGACAGGAAAGTATGCAGTGCAGAAGGGTGCTAGAGGTAGACAGGAACATTCACTAGATTCAATATATTAGCAACACTCTAACATTCACCTAGTTTAAATATAGGCTGCACTCTAACATTCACCTAGATTCAATACATTTGTAAACCCTCTAACATTCACTTAGATTCGATATATAGGCTGCTGTCTTGATATTGGGCAAAATCTTCCTCGGGGCCAGCCCTTTGAGAGCAAAAATACCCAATTCAGCCCAAAATACAGGTTCTATTGTGCTGAGCAGTGATCTCATGCTAGTGACAAATGACACCCTCAAAGTGTTATTAGCATATTTATTCTAAGCAGTGAATTTCATATACATTTGGGATTCAAGTTACAGAATATTACAAAGCATAACACTTAGAGCAATGCAAAATATAGTGAAACATGGAACTTAGATAAACATAGAGAAACATAGAGAAATATAGAGAAACATAGAGAAACACAGTCTTACGTCCCTTTAAGCAGCACTGGGGAGACCTTGGGCCCTCATAAGCTAGCTGTAAACAAGCCCCGCTCAGAGGACAATGCTGAAGGACACCGTATGAGCCAATGCCGGGCACCTGTTTCTGCACGAATCAAGTCCACAGGCGATCTCCCCCTGATCCCATGTGTGCATGGATACTTTATAATCTCTTGCTGTCAGTCACCATGACGCATAGTTCCAGAACTTTCTCTGTGAGGCTGGTTCATGGAAAAAACCCAGCTCTCTCTGAGATGCTCCCTGCTCGCTCCTACCCCCTCCCTTGTTCCCATCTGCGCTGGCTGAGGAATGTCTTATCAGTACCTTCCCAGAGAAAAGGAAGATTAGCTTGGAGCCAGGGCTAACGTTAGTGAGGCTGAATATTCTAAGGGAAGCAGGGATGTATTAACCCCATCTGCAAGCTCTAAAAGGCATGCACTCATAGCTTAGTGTTTATAGCGCTTAAGACTGGCTATCTAAGCGCTATATAGGTGCCATGATGTTCCAAACACTCCAAAAACCTATTAGCTACATGGCTAGGGGCCCTCCCTGCCTGTCTATCAACAATGTTTAATTTGACCTATCTCATACTAGGCCTGCATATTCCTTGTAGCTCACTACTGCATAATGGAAGTGCTACAACAGACTACTGTCAGCATTTTTAGCACATACTTTGAATACACTATTGGCTTTCAGCGGCTAATGCTGTCATCTAAAGCCCTGATTGGCAAGGTTGCAATTTCGTGTATCACTACAGCTGCACTCTACCATTCACCTAGATACAATACACTTGCAAACCCTCTAAGATTCACCTAGATTCAATATGTAGGCTGCACTCTATGGCGAGATGGAGTTAGGAGGCTGACAAGATTGTATGATTTTGGCTATAGATTTATATTAAAAAGAAGAGAAGAAACCTACCTTTCCCTATTTCTAGAGGGGTTTTCCCTGCCTCAACACAGAATAACTCAGCTGCTCATTAGGATGTAAGTCAAAAGAAACCAGAATACCCTCCTCTGTCCAAACCAACTACTCTATTCCTACCACTAACAAATAAACCAAGAAGAAAAGGACTCAATGAACTTCTAATCCAAGCCACCAGGAGAATAGCTCCCATCTCCTGAGGAAACAATTATAATTATAATTATTCATTTATAACGCGCTTAAACCAACGAGTGGTTTCTAAGTGCGGGATCGGGATTCAAGCCTGTGTTACACTGCATTGTCTTTCTTTCAAGACAAACACTTTGCCCCTGAGCTATCCTTCCTCCCCTGGCTGTCTAATTTTGGGTTGCTTTAACAACAATCTCTTGCCATAGGGTCTGATTAACCAAATGTGCTTATACCAGGAGAATTACTCACTTCTCCTGGTCTATATGGAAGAGCTCTGGAGACGGTTCCTTAATAGTCTTTTGAACAAGTCTTTAGAAGTCTCTTTACTTCCTCCCAGGGATTTGTGCACAACAGAGTTAAGACTTTATCAATTCTCCTTTTCATCACTGAAGCCTTGTCAGGACTTATATCTTGACAATTAGGGAGATTACTCCTTGGCAGTTCTTGGTTCTTTTGGTATCTTTCACATACACTGGGCTTTCCACTGTGATGAGGGAATTCACTCCTGCGGCACCCTTGAGATGTATGGTTTCATCGTGTCTGCACTGGGATGATGGAGATGACTCCAGAGGAATGCTTGGCTCTTGGTCTTCAGAGTATCACTACTGTGTCGTGGGAGATTACTCCTGTGGAGTGCTTGACTCTTGAGGTTCTGTGTACCACCAGTGTGATGGGGGAGATGACTCCAGAGAATACTTGACTCTTGAAGCACTGTGTATCGCTACTGCGATGAGGGAGACAATTCCTGAGTAATTCTTGACTCTTCCAGATTTGAGTATCACTACTGTGATTAGGGAAATTACTCTCAAGGAGTACATGACTCTTGAGGCTTTGGGTATCACTACTGTGACAAGGAAGATTTCTCCTGACAAGTAATTAACTCTTGAAGCTTTGAATATCCCTATTGTGATGAGGGAGATCATTCTCGAGGAATACTGAACTCTTTGGGCTCCCTGGACCCACCCGACATTCACACAACTCCTGTTACTTGTCTCTTCACTGGAAACGGCTACTGGTTCTTACTGGGTTCTCAGGCCACTGTTGCTCCTGCACCTATTCAGCTTGTTTTCCTGCTTTCCTCCTCTGTGGTCTATGCGGCTCTGCAGTGCTGTTTTTGCGGCTGTATCAGTGTATTTTATGGACCACATGGTCACCTCGGAGATGCCATGCCACCGATGGATTCTTCCTGCTCCTGATGCAAGTCGGATCCCCTCTGGCTTGTGTAATTCCTATTGCCTTCTTCTTTAGAGACTGACTGTCTCTCAATACTTCGGGCAGCGCAGGTCTGAATTTCCTGGGCCTTGCAGGACGGATGCTAGCTTCCCTTGTTGCTTTTCCTGCTCCTGTAAACATTCAGTCCTTCCTCTGTCTTCACTTTATACTGCTGGGCCAGCCCCAGCGTAGCGTCAATGTTTATTTTACAAGCCTTTGAGATTAGATTCATGCCTCCTACTGGCCACCTCGTCCCAGTTCTTGAATAATCTCTTCTATGGTTGATCTGCATGTTTCTTTGGATCTTCTTCATCTCAATCCTATCTGATCGGGCAGAGACTTCACAATAACATACATTAGTAGTTTCAGGTTGGGAAGGAGAAGAAGCCAATAGACCCAGTCCTTGTGGGAACAAGGGTTAATGGAGGTCTTTCATTGGACTGGAGGCCTCATCCCCATGAGGGGAGTCTCTCCCTATGAGGTCCTCCTGCTTTTTACCACCCATAGGGGGATTATTGGGTAGTGGCCTAACCTCCCTAGCCTCAGAGGGAAGGGCTCCCCTCTGGGGAGAAGTAATGAGATCCAGTGAATCATCAAAACTCTAACATTCACCTAAAAGCAATACATATGTAAACCCTCTAACATTCACCAGGATTCGACACATTCATAACCCACTAACAGTCACCAAGATTTGATACATGGGTAAACCCTCTAGCATTCACCTAGATTCGATGTATAGGCTGCACTCCAACATTCACCTAGATTTAAAACAGTGCCTACACTTTAAGAAGATATCTAGATTCAATACATTGGCTAACTTAAGTTGCAGCTTGGTTTAGACACAGAGGTTGAACATTGGGAGCAACTAGCTCATAAGCAGGGAAACCACAGTAGAGCACTGTGTGTGCAATTAAATAGTCCTTGACTCTTATCTGATAGCTAGCTGCTACAGACATCTTTAGAGGCCTGGCATGGGCTCCCACGGGCGAACAGGCATGGAGCTGCCCTAGGGAGCTGCCCTTTGCCTTGCTAAGAGGGCTGTTTCCAGGATGGGGCACCAATCATGGGAGGGGTGGGCGGGAGTGGGGAAATGGGAGGGAGGTGGGGAAATGGGAGGGAGGTGGGGAAGAGAAGGCACAGAGGGAAAGCGAGAAATGAGCAAAAACAGAGGGACACAAGTAAATGGCTGCACCAGGTGAACGTGGGCCCCTCACCTCACAGATGACCCTGAGCCTGGGAGTTGGAAGCGAAACCCGCTCTCGCGGGTGTTCACGCAACAGAGATTAATATATGTAATGCAATACATTGTTGAGCGATAGGGGGCAATATTTACCAGTAATATTTACCTTCAAAAAAATAAACACAAAGTGCAGCAGAATTTGTGGTGGGTCAGGAGATGGTGAGCCAAAGACTCTGGTTGAGACTCAAACCCGGGATATAGGCCGGTAGAGAGAACCTCCCAGAACCCACCTTACATATTGGTCAGGAGATGGACACAGACTCAGGTCTGCCATTTCAGTGTAGATTTATTGAATTAAAATCACCTAAGACCTGACATTGCCTCGTCTATGGTTGTTCGCTGCCTAACCAAAGTTAACTATGGTGCTCGCCGGCCATCAGTGTTAGTCCATTTCCATATCTATCCACTTCCCAAAATCTATCCTACTCTGATCCTAACACTATTTGGAATAACACAAAGCACAGGTGAATGACTCCCTTCTCCTATGAGCATGCTTTTCACCAGGCCCACTTTAATATTTTATCTTTAAATAGTTATTGGTAACTATCTTCATCAAGTCCCAGATTCTGACACTCGATGGCTTCACATTCCTCTCTTGGGCTATTCCTTTTCTCCGCTATACACCTCTCTTATTTGATTCTTTGTTTCTTTGTTCCTTCCTCTTATTCAGAGTTAAATACTTATTTTTATGGAATGTCCACTCTTTGCCTTGACTGGGTTGAATACACCGATTCCATTATTGAGCCTCACAATCTTTACTTATTCTTTATACTCTGGTCTGACTGGGTATGAGTGTTTAAATAATGTGTCTAACTAGTCTTTCATCTTGACTGGGACGAGTATGAGCTCTCCAGTAATGCTTCTCCCTATTCTCATATTTGTGATGCTTTGTTTAGACTGGGACGAGTACAAATATCCCCACAATGACGCTCTTGCTTCTCACACCCTCCCGATGTCTTATCTGGACTGGGACGAGTATGAATGGTACAGGCATTATTTTTGTTCCCCCTCCCGGGCTCCCGTTGTCCCCGTTACGTATGTTCTTTAGGGATGACATCACCGGGTGGTACCACCTTGCAGGGGCTTCCAGATTGGCTCATTGTCTTCTTAGCAATTTTCCCATTTCCTTCTTCTGTTCACCTCCATCTCAACAATAGTAGTGTTGACGTAGTTAAGCGACTGACTAGTCACACCACCACTTATTTCTTGTTCAAGTAGGGGCACTTTGTGTCTCTCTCTCTCCAGACTTCGCTTCTCTTCTCTTCCGTGCCAGGTTTCTGCTGCTGCACCTGAGCTTTCCCTCTTCATCGGATGCTGCACGCCCGATCCTTCCTCTGTGTATCGTTGCAAGCCCATTTCAAACTCACAAGAGATCTCTCTGCTCAGGTTTCTGCCTCCTTCTCGCATTACGCTTTTGCAGAACTTTCCCTGTGTAGTGTTGCAGTCCTTTCTTTGTGTTTGATTCATGATTATCCCTCATACTGGTTTTCCTCATCTCAGCATGACCCAAGTTTCCTTTTAAAGGTAGCATTGCCGTTTTGTGGGTGACAGTAACGCATTCTTCCCTTTTTTTCACAGGATATTCCTGAAGGGGGTTTAAGGTGATGTAGTTTAGGGAGTTCTTCCTCAGAAAAGGAGTCCTTGTCCCCAGGGGTGGGGGCGGGGCAGGAGTCTCTCCCGGTGAGATCATCGTAGGCATAGTTCAAAACATTCTGGAGAGCCGCAGGTTGCAGGCACCTGCACTAGAGACAGTGCCCGGGAACTGACACACATAGGATCAACATTAAGGGCATAGTGCCAGAATCTACACAGGTGTAACTTACACCTATACATTTGTTTATGACGCCATTGGGAGAGGTAGACTGAGGGGTCAATTGGGCAGGGGTCGTGTGGAGTTAGAAGACGCTCCTTCACTTTTCAAGTGCTTTCGTATCTCGCATCACAAAGCCACTGTCACTACTATGTGATGTCCCTGTCCGGCAGCCTCACAGCGCCCAAAAATGATCCCAGGCACCTGCTCGATCATTTCAAAATATGTATCTTGTTATTGCATTTGGCATACATGCTGGAAGATTATATAGGCGGTGATACAAAGAAAGAGGGGGCACCGTTTAAGGGGAGTTAACTCAATCAAACTGATTAGTGATAGCGAATATCGGAGCATGGCAGGTAATCACGCACAGGGCCATGCACATCAATAATTTACAAGAGCACTTAAGGAGCTGGAAAGCCCTGGAGAAATAACTAGAAAACGCCTTGGCCAGCGGCATGGCACACAATCGCATGTGGCACTGTGATCAATCACCCGCTCGCCGGGGAACAGAAAGGCAAACAAGGCCCTATCATAGCAGCCCCAATCAGTCCAAGCCAATCACAGCAGCGGAGGCAGCAAGAGGTGGCCACGTCATGCGTTCACCGCGCGAAGCTGTACACCACCGATTTAAGGTATTTCTTTCACACTAACGACAGCTATTACAGGGTCGCAGAGCCCCTTGTTAGACCGAGGTGGCAATCGTGGATAGCTCACATATTGGTCGTTTTGTTTAACGTCACTCCTGGTCATTTCATTTCCTTTGGGTGACTGTAATAAACTGGAATAGATTCTGTCCATTTGAGCAATATGAAATGGGGTGCTGGCATCCCATAGCACCCACAGGGGGCTCGTGCGATGCCCATGACCAGTCCAGCCCCCGTAACAGATACGAGTATTAGTTATTCACATGATGTTTCAGGCACACTGGCACGTTCTAAGCCCAGTCCCCAGTTGTCACGCCATTTCGGGGGTATTAGCAAATCAATCAACACTTGACAACACGATTGGCGCCCCTTCCCCAGCCGGTATCATCTGGACCAAAAGCAGAAAGTGGGCTTGGAGTGTGGGGTGAAAAGGAGCTGGTGCCCCAAATGCTAGCACTTTTCAAGACGGAAAACCCCAGACATGCGCTGGTGGCAGGGCGGTGCAGTTCTCATCAGGCAAGGCCTATCTGATTGGTTAGATCTCCACAATATTTGGTATTTGTGTGCGCATTGTACTACTGTTTTTGAAAGGGACTCATTGGTGCACTGACGGTGGGCACAAAGGGGAGCATCGTGCTTCCACGTCCTAACACCCCCACCCCTGGCTCTCTCCCCTTTGAAGGAAATTGGGAATTTCTTGCACAATCCGGTACTTTTTGTTGGCCAGTCTCTACCTCTCAGGGAGTCATAAGTGGGGCAGGTGGCACCAAGTGCCCATGCCTCCTCCCCCAGCCCATTCACCAGAGCACGCTCTGCAATGCAATTGGTTTTTCATCCGTTCTCTTTGTTGTTTAACAGGCAGCCCTTTTTTTGGCTAATATGTGGTGTTTTATCACCACCTATACACCGAAACGATTGCATTACAGTACAGCTCAGGAGAAATGGCACATGAGGAGGGATCCAAAGCTTAAAGGTGCTGTTTGTTTATTTACCCACCCATTGAATGCCCATGGGCATATTAATCCCTATGACCATTCCAACCGCCTGCCTGTCCAAAACACAACCTCCTATGATCTCATGAGCTGGGTGTATCAAGCCTAACAATCAAACTTTGAGCTCAAAATGCCTGCCAGTGTTTTTTTTTTTAAGTGGTCTTCTGATATTAATGATTTCATTGGAGCTGTAAAGGCGCTACTGGTGCAATACAAATGTCTTAACCTGGTCTGCCTTTAGCCACTCGATTTATAAGCACTATTATGTCCTTCACTGATGCCCTGTTAAAACAAGCATTGGCATAGCCAACAGTGTTGGCTTGTGTATAGGTATTAGGCATGTTGCATATACTGGCATTATATGCCCATGTACTGACACCATGTTTCCACTGCTACTACCAATTGACATTTAATAACACTACAGCAGTGTCTGGCAAATGTCTTTCCCATGCCTACATTAAAACCAAAACTATTGGCATTGCCAATGCTGGTTTGGGGTAGCAACTGACACAAAAACAAGTGTAGGACAAACCCGTTTCTTGGTCGATTTTTCATCAACAAGATCCTGTGACCATAGAGCACTCAGTCAGTCTATACACAATGATAAATCACATTCAATCAAAAACGTTTTGCTGCTTATTTCCAAATGATTTCACAGACAAACAATTCCATTCATCCACTAGATGAATGATTTAATACACTTTGTTGAATAATTGGGAAGCATGATCGACAGCCAACACGTGTTTCAACCAGTAGGCTCTTTCTCAAGGATTAATCATTGTACAAAGTTTTAATCTGCGATTCGCTAGATGCATAAAACTGTGCATCTTATTCCCAATTAGCATAACTGTATCTGAATCTGGTCACTTAATATCAAAAATGGACCTATTCTCGTAAAGCGTCACCTCTGTTAGGTATACTGAAGCTGCAAAATAATCCCCGTGCTCGGCAACAGCTCTTTCCAAGTGCAACAAAGTAGTCCCAAGTGCTAGTGCCCCTACTGAATTTCCTTTTTTCAGCATTTCCGTTGTACTTTTTATATTTTTTATTTATTGTGCATTATTAGTTAACATTTAAACTTGTTTGCACCATTATAAAACAATTCCAACAATTTATAGTACTATCAATCGTATAATAATTATTTATTTATTTGGTTTTGCATTTCTTGCAGTGCACTGAACCCTTGGGTATCTAGGCACTAGTTACATGTGAGACAGAAAATACAGAATTCTTGAGAATACAAGAAACCAACGCGAAATGCACTGGCGAAGGAATGAAGTCCTGACGTCTCAAAGTCTCGGTTCGAGGCGCAAGGAGGGACAAAGGGGGTGACAGGTATCCGACTGTCTTAGTTTTTTAGCTCAGGTAGCTTTTAGGTGAAAAGTCACTTTTTAGATTTTTTCTGAAGGTCCAGTAGGATGGTTCCTTTCTCAGGGTGATGGAGAGATTGTTCCAGAGATTGGCAGCCATGACGGGAAAGCGCTGTCCTCCTGCAGTCTTTCTGGTGAAGGAGGGCACTCTGAGGAGGTGGCTGTTCGTGGATCCTAGACGGCAAGGGGTTATGGGGGGAATTTCTCTACCCGGCGTGATAGGTAGGCTGTGGCAGTGTTTGAGGTGCACCAGTGTGTGTTGGAGAGGGTGTTGAATTTAATCCGTTCACGGATCGGGAGCCAGTGAACGTCTTTCGTAGACTTTGTGACATGGTCGTGCTTGGACAAACCTAGGGCTGCACAGAGGGCATTGTTTTGCATGGTTTGCAGCTTGCACAAGTTATGTTCAGAGGTTCCTGCAAACAGAGCATTACAGTAGTCCACTTTGGCTCCAGTGATTGCTCTAGCTATGGTGAGGCGGTTGGTTGTGGTGAGGAATGGTGTGCTGGCATTCAGTAGTTGTGTGGTGTAGGCAGCGAAGGAGGCAATGGTGTTCACCTGGCGAGAGAGGTCAAGGGTGGCGTTTAGGTAGATTCCCAGGGTTTTGGCTGAAGAAGATGTTTGGATCCGGTTGTCGTCAATGTCAAATGCTTTGTAGGCTGGGTGCATGCTGTGGAGGGTGGAGTGAGAGCCTACAATGAGGATCTCAGTTTTGTCTCATTGAGGCATAACTGGTGGGTTGCCATCCAGTTTTGTACAATGTCATAAACTGTGCTGATGAATGCAGAGTCAAGGTGGTAGGTGCCTGAGAGAGGGAAGAGGATTTGGGTGTTGTCGGCATACTTCATATCATATCATATCATATACCATATCATATCATGTGCCAAGGGCAACCAGATGAGCAAAAAGGTATACATCTTATATAGGGTTGGGGAGATGCAGGATCCTTGTGGGACTCCACAGGTTGCTGGTGTCAGTGGGGAAACATATCCGTCCGTGAAGACAAGGGAGGACACGCCTTCTAGAAAGGATCTGTTCCAGTCTTTTGCTGCTAGGGAGAAGTTTGCTGTTGTGGTGAGGTGGTTGCAGAGTGTCTTGTGGTCGACAAGGTAAAGTGCTGCTGATAGGTCCAGAATGAGGAGCAGGGCGAGTTTGCCTGAGTCTTTGATGTCATCTAACTGGTTTTATAGGTCCAGTAAGGCGATTTTGGTTCCGTGCCTTGGTCGGAAACCTGATTGGTGGATGCCAAGGATGTGGTTGTCCTCAAGGTATTATTGGACCCGGATATATGCTGCGCAGTCAAGGATTTTAAGGATGAAGGGCACTGAGGGTATGGGGCAGTAGTTGGTAGGAATGGTGGTGTCAAGGGAGGTTTTTTTTAGTAGCGGGAGGACACAGGTTTCTTTTACGGCAGTTGGCACAGTTTTTGTTGTGAAGGAGGAGTTGCTGATAGATGTGATGATGGGTGTGAGCGTCTCAGCCCAATCTTTGATGATAGGGGCTTGGCAGGCATCTTCTTTGAATCGGGAGGGCTTGAAGCCTTTTATGATATTTGTCTCTTCGGGTTCCAATACTGGACAGAAGTCAAATTGGGAGATGGGTCGGCTGGTCGGAGGGGTGAGGGGCATGGAGGTGGCTGGTGGTGGTTTGGCAAAGATAGCTATTTGCTTGCAACAGATTTTTGTCTGGAGGGGGGCCATTTTCCCTGTGAGGCTTCTTTTACCTTGGTACACCAGGTGTCATCTATGATGAGGTCCGTGGGAGGGGAGACTGGCGACTCAAGTTTGCATAAAATCGTGCAGAGTTTGCGGGTGTTGAATTGTGCTTTGTTTATTCTGGCATTGTAGCTGCTGTCTTTGGCAGTGTGAATAGCTCTTTTGTAGTCTTTGGCTAGTGAGGTGTACTGGGCTTTGGAGAGTGTAGGGGTCTTTTATCCACACCGTTTCGTCGGTGTGTTTCTTGGCGCAGGATGCAAGGAGCTCAGGGGTGAACCAGGCGTTCTTTTTTAAAGCTTGCTTGGTTTTGCACTTTTTTAGCGGGGCAAGAGTGTTGACAGCTAGAGCAATGGTGTTGTTGTACAGTTTGCCCAGGGACTCTGGGTTCGTATCCATGTTGGATGGGATTGTGAGGGTTGAGAGGAGGGGTGTGAGGTGGTACTTGTTCAGGTTTTTGGTGCAGAGGACTAAGGCTTCAGGTTTCATTGAGTGACAGGGCCTGGGCCTCTTTTTGGGGAGCTCAAATGGGATGGTGTAGTGGTCAGACCACAGGCAGGTTGTGGTGGAGAGGCCAGTCAAGTTGCAGTTGAGGTTTGCAATTCAATGGAGGGTGTGGCCCTGGACGTGGTTGAGGGCTGTGGCTAGGCTTTTTGCATGTGGGCCTGTGGGGTCATTGAGGCCAAGAGTGAGGTCTCCAAGGATTAGGGTTTTATGGCTGGGCTCGACGGTGGGATTCATGATAAGCATGAGGTCTTCCTCGAAGGATGAGATGGGGCCAGGTGGGCGATAGAAGAGGTGGAGATTGAAGGTATTGGCAGGTGAGAGAGTGAGTTTGGAGGACAGCATTTTGCCGTTTGGGATTGGGTTGGACTTGGTGGCCCTGATGGTGATGGTATTTCTGTAGATAAGAGTGACTCCACTGTCTCTGTCATTGCGCGTGATGGCGTATCCTGGAGGGATAGAGATGGATAGTGCAGGGCCTGCTGCAGAGTGAAGCCATGTTTCGGATATGGCAAGAAGGTCGCGATTGTTGGAGGTGAGGAGGTCATGAATTGTGGGGGTGTGCACAGGGACTGATCTGGTGTTGATTGGAGCACATTTGAGGGGCTTGTTGGGAGAGGCCGCTGGGGGGGGAGTGTGAGCGGGAACAGTGTTTTCAGGGGGGTGGGAGACCAGGTGCGCAAGTGGAAGAGTTTGCTTCTGGAGTGGATGGAGGGTGGAGCGGAGGGGGGGAGGCATGGACTGATTGAGGGTGTGGGGTCTTCTGCTGCATAGCTGGAGGTGCCGTTTCCTGATAGATATTGGGGGAGGTAGGCAGGTGAAAGCCATGGCGTCTGTAGATTTGGAGACAGGTGTTTTCCCATGAATAGTGGGTCTGGGCAGGGCGCAGATGCAGTGTCTTAGTGCAAGTGGCGCAATTGCGCTTGCTTGATTTAACAGATAGTGGGCCTGGGCAGGAGTCGGGCGCAACTTGGGTACGAGATGCGGGGCCTTAGTGCAGGTGGCGGGAGTGCACTTACCTAATACAGCAGGTAGCAGGCCTTGGTGGGAGTCGGGATGCATGTTGGGGTACGAGATGAGGGGCCTAAGGTGCAAGTGGCACGATTGTGCTTACCTGATGCAATGGGTAGAGGGCCTAGGCAGGAATTGGGATGCATCTCGCGGTATGAGATGTGGGGCCTAGGTGCAATTGGCGTGATTGCGCTCGCCTGATGCAGCGGGTAGCCGGCCTGAGCGGGTGTCGGGATGCTGGGCCTTGGTACAGGTGGTGTGATTGCGCTTATCTGATGGGATATTGGGGCTCATTATCACAGCTCTTAACACCTGTGGCGAACAACCCCACAGCCTTTGCCTGCGCAGGTTTTGCATGTGTGGGCTTTGGTACCTGGAAGATATGTAGTCTTTGCTGGAAGTTGCACCTCTGTGGCGGTCGAGCAGAGTCTTGCGCACCCACGTGCACAACACTGCATCCTTTGCCTGAGCGGGCTTCACCTGTGTGGGCTTCGGTACCCGGAAGAAATGCAGTCCTTGCTGGAAACTGCGCCTGCTTGACAGAAGTGTAGGCTTGATGGACAGTCGAACAGACACTCGCACACCTGCGTCGCAGAACACTGCAGCCTTTGCCTGTGCAGGCTTCTCCTGTGAGGGATTCGGTACCTGAAAGATATGTAGTCCTTGCTGGAAGTTGCGCATGCATGGAAGAAGTGTAGGCCCAATGGACGGTTGAGCAGAGTCTCGCGCACCTCTGGCGCATAACACTGCAGCCTTTGCCTGTGCCGGCTACGTCTGTGTGGGCTTCGGTACCTGGAAGATGTGTAGTCCTTGCCGGAAGTTGTGCCTGCAACATAATACATTATAATACAAACAATATAATACAAACAATACACTAAAATAGTTCATTCATATAGTCCATACTCCTATAATCCTTAATGTTCAGTAGAAAAACATGCTAATATTAATACTAAAATGTTATTACATTTTGAGTTGCTATAAGTGAAATTTATAAAATTATTACTAGTTGAAACAGGTAATTTCATAAAAGTATTCTTTCGAAGCTAAAGTGCAGTCAGTGTCTATAACAGAGGCTAGGCTCTACAATCTTGGGGATCTTTAGTGCTTATCACTTTGCTCTTCACAGTCTCTCGTTCAATCGTATTCATTGTACAATTCCGTACTTTATATGCAGCCTGCACCAAGGAACACGTCATATTGTAAATTGTTTTCCATAATTGCAATTAATTTTCACGAGAACCCAGTTTGCCCATTATCCCCTAATTTTTCTCATAACAGTCATCCAATACAGGGCAACCAGTGAGAAGATGTTTGGTCATTTCTAATTGGGGGCTACATAACCTACATATTCGCTTTTCCTTCGCGAGTTGCATCATCGGACCTGTCCTCATCAAAGAGGGCAAAAAATTAAATCGGCGTTGCAATCCAAAATATCTCATCAATGGATTGTCCCATCAGATAAAATAAGAGAATGGCAAGAGGTACAGGAATTTCTGATCTACATTACATTGAAACATACATTTCCCCTGGAGGTGTTCTATATTTGCTATTTGGTCCACTTTGTGAACCTTTTTCATGATTTTATTCATATATAGAGTCTGGTTTTCAGGATAATCCATCTGAAAACCAATCTTTCCATGGAAAACCTCTACAGATTCCTTCCATTCACTCATTTGTTCACAAACAACAGACCGCTTTTCCCATAAACTGTTATACCAAGTATACTGTGTTCCTCCAGAGTCATTCTGTATCTTATACAATAGCATACTTCTCCTGATATTCAAAGACGTTTCCAGTGATAGCAGGCCTAATTCCATTCAGATGGCCTCAATGGGCATACATTAGGAAGACCCAATGCACATCGACAAATATGACCCTCCAAGGTCTTAAGCCATTTTAGTGTTTTATCCTTAAGCATCTCAAAAACATATATAATATTATGGACAATTATCCTACCAGCTCACCAATCCTAATGCATTGGTTGACCTGTATAATAACACCATCAGCACAGCTATAGACGCCATAGCACCACTGAAACTGAGCAAAGCCAAACCTCTGGCCCATTTTAACACGTGGTTCACCCCTAGCCTACAAGCTTTGCGCAAAGAAAAAAGACAAGTAGAATCCTGCTGGAAGAAAAAAAAACATCACCCCAAAACAAAAATCTTCTCTCGTCCCTCACTGACAGATACAAGAAGGAAATTATACAATCCAAAAAAGAAGCCTTCAATGACAGAATAAAAAAAGCTAATTCAAGCACCAGGGAAATCTTCTTGATTCTCAGAGAATTGGAATCCCCTATTGCACCAGTAGACTTGTGCACTAAAGATAAAGCTTGGTGTACAAACATCCAAAATGGCTTATGCAATAAAATCACCATGCTACAAGACAAAATATCTGCAAAAAAACCTCCCTCCAAAAGATTGCGCTTACTACTCAAGAAACCATTTTACAAGAACTCACCATCAACCAAACTAAACCACATAACCAGTTCAACTTCAGGTCTATTTCCACAGTGGAAGCTAAAAATATAATCTCTTCCCTTAAACCTTCTCGATGCCTTGGTGAGACATGTCCAGCCTCCATCATCAAAGAAGCTGCTCAAGACTTAGCTCCGTTCAGAAATCCGAGTGATTTTCCCGCTGCTGAAATTACCGTGGGCAAATTGTTCGCATGAGAAAGGTGCAAACTACCAAAAGTTTGCACCTTTCTCTTGCGAACACACTTACATACTACGGGTGCTGCAGGGGTTTCTCCCGCAACCCCTGCTCACTATACCACAAAGTATAGTGAGCGGGGTGTTGCGGACACCCCCGCAGCCACTGCAGTCTTTTCTTTTTATACTTACCTAAAATGCTACCACCAAAGGTTCGAACTTTTGGTGTTCGAACCTTTGGTTGTAGCATTTCTAGGACTTTTTGACCATGCAAACTTTTGCATGCGGTCAAAACGTCCTAAACCCCGTTCATTACCACCTTTATACACTCTTCCTTCAAATCTTGCTCTGTCCCAACCAACTTCAAAGATGCCTGGATACTACCTCTCCGAAAAAACCTAACTTAGACCCAAGTGTCCCAACGAATTATAGGCCCATAACAACAGTTCCCTTTCTCCTTAAAATCTTAGATAAAGCTGCCTATCTACAGATTCAATCCTATTTGGAGATTAACAACTTATTTGGTACTGGACAATAAGGATTCAGACCTAGACACAGGACTGAGACGGCCCTTCTCGATCTCAAAAAACAACTGGATGAGCGCAAAGACAGAGGAGAAACGTCTATTCTCTTACTTCTAGATCTGTCAGCTGTTTTTGATTTGGTCGACCATAAAGTCCTATGTAACCACCTCAAATCGGCTGCCAACTTCTCCACTAAGGCCACTGCATGGATAAACTCCTTTCTGGATAATAGAACTATAAGAGTCTTCTCATCCTCGTCAGCAGCAGACCCAGTACCCATCACATGTGGTGTCCCTCAGGGGTCTTGTGTCTCCCCTACTTTGTACAATATATTTACGAAGCCACTCTTTGACATATTGGACAATCTGGGTGTCTCATACACGAATTACGCAGACGACACCCAGATCCTTATGCCATTCTAGGGAGATTATGACAAAGGCACCAATCTCATAAACAAATATATCAAATTATACAAACTTGGATGGCCACCCACGATCTATGTCTTAATGATGAAAAAACGGAACTCTTAATCATTGGGTCCACTAGTAAACTAAACAAACTCCCCCACCTCTACAAAACCATCACCATTGACGCTATGAAAATCAAAGTCGCCAAGGAAGTTCAAACCCTAGGCTTCTATTTAGATTTGGTTCTTAACCTTAACAAGCAAGTAAATGCCACTGCATCTGCAACAAGCTACACATGCAAATTAATTTATGCATGTAAACCATTTCTGTCCACAGAAAGTTGTACCATAATTGCACGGGCGTTAGTCTTGTCGAAACCTGACTACTGCAACACACTTTACCTCGGCCCTAGTAAATATAATACTAATAAACTTCAAACCCTTCAAAACAATGCCCTAAGAACAGCCTTAGGCCTTGTCAAAGGCCAGCACATATCTAACCTAAGGTGATCCGCCAACTGGCTAGCTATCAAAGATAGAATTAAACTCAATACACTAAACCTTACATACAACTGCCTCAACAACAAAGCCCCTGCATACCTTACAGAGAAATTCACTAAGCATACGTCTGAACGTCCTATCAGAAAGGCACAAGCCAATAGTATCAGAATCCCCAACTTTAATCTTAAAAGAACAGGCGGTTGCAGCTTCCCGATACTGGCAGCTCAACTGTGGAATCCCATACCTGACCCCTTAAGAGCCTCGCCTTCCTTCCACTCCTTCAAAACCAATGTTAAACTTTGGTTACACACCAATGACTGCTGACGCTTAACTCCATAACCTGGCTCTATGCACCTATACTCTGGTACTCCTAGCACAACTACTAAAATTACTAGATTTGAATTGTATATTATTATCAATGCACCTGTGCTGCACATGTATATACTATTATACTATTGTAAATTTCCAAATTGCTTTACTGTTTATACTCCTGTATGTTGTATCAAGCTAAAAATGTAACCATAAAGCTGTAACCAAAACCTAAGCCTTCACAAGCACCCAGATGCCTGACGGCCCGGTGCGCTCTATAAATAAATAAACAATAAACAACAAACAATAAACCTGTATTAGACCTTCCATAGACGATCCTGCACTAGAGGCTGTAAGTTTTCTTATCGTCCCAAACCTGCGTAAAACATTGTTCATAACATATTCTCTATTTGGTTGTATCGAGCAAGTAGAGGAGATAAGAACGCCCAGGTAAACATATGCTCCTACCTTTTCTATGGTTTCACCATCTATTTTCCATACAAAATCTTTTGCCATTCTCTTACCGCCTATTTCCATAATCTTTGTCTTCTCTTTATTTACATTGAGCCCATTCCTTTCAGAGTAAGAGTGCAGCTCTGTTAGGGTCCTTTGTAGGCCAATTGGTGACCTATCTAGAAGTATGATATCATCTGTATACATTAACGAGTTTATCCACCTGTCCCCTATGTTTAAAGTGGATAAGACTGGAAGGAGTCTAAAGTTGTCCCCAGGTCCGATACATAGAGATTAAATAGGACGGCCCAAGGATACAGCCTTGCTTTAGTCCATTTTGTGTTTCTATACAATTAGTAATACGGCCCTCATGACTTAATCTCACAGCCGCCGATGTCCACCTGTGTCGACACAGTCAAAATCTTTTGAGAAGTCTACGGAGGGCCATGTCCCATGTGGCAGTTGTACCTGCTGTCCGCAAACAAAGAAATCAACACAAATAGATCTGGGACTAAGAAGCGAGTGGAAACAAAAGACACTAACCAATTGTAATTCAAAATTTGTAGTATACTTGGTATGGTGCCCATGTAGAAATATATATATAGGGAAGACTGAAAGAAAAAGAAAAACCTGGATAACGGAACATAAAAGTTGCATAAAGAACAGAATCCACTCTGCACCAATGGTGGGGCACTTTATTGAAATAATACATAAGGCAGATGAACTCAAGTGGTCTCTAGTATACCAGGTGAAAGTGAGCACCGATACCAACATTGACAGAAAGAAACTCCTGTTAAAAGAAAAAGAACTGATTTTTCTAACAAATTGCCTGGAGACGGGTCTCAATAAGAGAGCAGAGTGAGGAGACCCGATAACACCCACTGGCTGTAAGATGCAGCATATTTATAGCAGAATAAGAGTATTGGCGATCCTAGCCCGTACACCCCTCTAAATAGAAACTGTGACCAACCGCGGAACAATAAAAGAAAAAAGGAAAAGGAAACCCCCTTCCCTGCGTCCTACATCAGTCGGTTCGATGAAAGAGTGAGTTACACCATACTGCTGATAATTAATGACGGCAGCCTCGTACCATTTTTCTATAAAAGCTTCCTACTAGGAGATAATGTACAGTGAGCAAAAGGACATAGAATGGATTAGTGAAATAAGCTAACATCAGCATGGATTAGTATGGATGATTGATATGCCATAGTAATTAAATGATTACATACTTGATACTGAATGGAATATGTGAAAGAAGAACTAATTTACAGGCAGATGAATACCGTATATAACATCACGTCACCATGGGATATCATTCAAATCATTGGAGTGTTGTTTGTAGAAACAGGCTAGGAAGACGCGGTATGTAGAGCATACTAGAAAAAAGGACCCTAAATCCAGGACCGATGACGTGACGACGCGGAAGTAATTAGGCGGAGGTGCGCCCAGTAAAGTTCAAAAGGACGCGAGAACAGCTTTAAGTTAGAAGGAGATACGAACCGATACGCGAGTGAGGACTTCCAGGTTGAACAAGAAACAATGGACGGTTACAGAGGTGAGACAACGCCGGCAGCGACACGCGAGATGGAGTGGCCTCTTTCTTCCAGCGTGTCGAAGGTAAGTAAATGAATGCGAGTAGAAAATAACACACCAGAGGGGGCTGAAAACTGGTGCGCGTAAACTTGACAGAAAAGATTTTTCTCTATCTGCCCTAATAGGTGTGTGCTAGCTCTAAAAACCCAGAAGTTGATTAAGAACACTTTCGGAAGATTGGGGAGCTGATGTGCAGTTCCTCCTCTGAAGTAAGTAACAAATATTGAGTAGGAATAGAATAATTTCAGAATTTCAGCCAAGGACATGTAATTAATACGCTTTCTTGTGTCTTTTTTTGCGAATACAGAACAAAGGAAGAAACCCACCTAGAAGTAAAAGCCTATGGGGAGCTAGGGAAAGTTGGGTGTCGAGAACGAAGTGAAGCCCTTCTGTAATACCCGAAGAATAAATTACCCTGGTGGACCGTGTGATTGGGATCACACATTTGAGGTATAAAACCATAGGTTACGGAAACAGATGTCCCTTACAGATTTAACCAAAAAAGATGATAAGAAGTACATTTTCCTATTTTTATGGTCTAATATGTGCACTATCTCTTGAAATAGGTAAAATAGAAAGAGCGCAAAAGTGCCATGAATAAATGTGACTCCGAGATAAACATCTGAGATAAAGGCTTGAAGACAACTAATAAACTCGCATACCCGAGCAAGTAGGTATATAGTGTACCTCTAGAGTTGCTAGGGTATAGACAAATAATAAGTGTATAGAATGCCTCTCGAAGAACAGGAGAACTAATGTGAAGTGCTGAGAGGGTAGGCTGTCATGTAAATGGTATACCACCGTGACGAAAGAAGTCAGTGCCTGTGTTAGTATTAAATGCTCTCTTTCCTGGTAAACAACATACCCCCGATGTAGTAATGAAACTACAGTGAAGTTGGCTAAGTAAAAACCAATTTGTTTGTATACTTGCTTCTCGCAGATATCCTCTTGGAATTCTGGCCTAGACGGGAGATGGATGGGAGTAGAACATAAGACTTTTTTCACCAAGAGGTTCGAAAAAAAGAAGTTCAATACATAACAAACTGTTATAGTAGGAAAACCCCTAAAGAATTTCCTAGACTTGTGTTAAACAATAAAGGAAAGAAACATGTTGGGTAGTGTTGATTGCTGAATGATTGTATGTATGGATGACAGAAGTATGGATGAACAGAACGTTTTTGGGAATATTGATTACCCTGTCAGGATAGGTAATTGTTTCACAATAGACTGCTAATTGAAAAACGTGTCCTTTTGATGAATTGACTAACAGAGAATCAATGTACTTGGTAACAGAGTGTTGTGTATGTTTCTCTTGGGATTATAGTGCCTAAAATACGGAAAATGCTCAAGAATTGTTCTTAGTAAAGATGATAAATGCATTTTATTGAAAAGTTTTTATAAGATGAAAATAAATCGATGTTTTTGATAAGAAACTATTTGAAAGAGTATAGTGGAATTTAATGAACTAACAACATATACGACTGAGCCAGATGAATAGGGTACTGGAGAAGCAAGGGACCCTTTAAATCATAGTGTTGTATTTTTAGTCTTTTTGACTTTCAGAGGGTTGCTTTGAAGTGTCCAGATAAATATTCCCTCTAGTCTCTCAAAGTTTTGTTTAAGAGAAGTCTACATAAGCAATATATAAATGTCTATCTTTGTGTGCCAGCGTTTGCCAGATTAGGTAATTTAAAGCCCAGCTAGTTTGGTAGGTACTCATTCCTTTTACGGAAGCCTTATTGTTATGGAGACAAAGGTTTATGCCGCTCTTCCCAGTGTTTTAATCTATCCAACAGCAGGGAGCAACATTATTTTCCCGGAGCATCTAGCATAGCAAGTAACCTATAGTTGGTAGTAATGCACTGGTCATCCTTTTTGTGCACTGGAATTATTAGCAATTTTTTCCAGGAAGAAGGTATAACAACTTCGACCACTATCTTTTTAAACATTGTTGTTAAATTTGGGCTCCACACTTTGTAGTTATCCTTCAAGACTAAATTGGCCAGGCCATCTGGCTGAGGCACTCTCAAACACTTCAATCTCTTTATAGCGTTCTTAACTACTTTAGTGAATGCCATTCTATTTTCATCATATTTTACAGTGAAAGAAACTGGTCAGGTCTGACCAGATTTTGTCCCATATAACTCTTTGGTATAACATTCCCAATCTAGTTTACCAATCGGTTTTATTAAGGCACAATCTTTAGGATCTATTATGTCACTTACTTAAAATTCTTTGAATCGTTCTTTCTTAGCAAGAGAAATAAAACCTTGCCATCCTGAAGTCCTACATGATGCCCTGTGAGTTCTTATCCAGTTTGTATATTTTGCTTTGATATTTACCATTTCTTCATACTTTACAGAAGAGATAGAGCTATTTTCACCCAACTTTGCTAACTTTGTTATCCACCTTAATTTCTCCTTCTTTTCCCTTGCAATTTCAGATTCCAATTACCAATGCCACTTTAGTCCTACCCATCGCACCCTTTTTGCTAAGCAATTGTAACATATCCGTCAACTCTTAACTCTTTCATTAAACACGGTTCTTGCATGAGAAATATGTCATTCTCAAGGAACCCCAATACATTTCCTGAATTATAGAGAACGTGGGAGTGACCTCTAGTGTACACATTTAAGAGGGAGCAGTGCCTATAATTCGAATTAGCTTGATTTCAATGTATTTCCACTCTATGCGTTTTTTGAGGGACCCACATGCAGTCTCGTCTCGGTGGAACCCTTGGGTCTGAACTCCCACACCTCAAATCCAAATCCACCACTTTATTGGTTTCTCTTTCTTCATGGGCTTATTTTTTTCTATTATTATCCTAACCACTAGGTACCTATCCAAATTCATACAAATATCCCAAACGCATAAAATCGGATGCAAAGAGCATCAAAAAATCAGCCACATTCGAATTTTGGAAGTGCGTACAAGCCCAATTTTCCTACCATGCATTTTACGTCAGTTCGACCATACTCAGATCTTTTGTGGCAATTACTCACAGTTGAGGCAAAATATGCATTCAATTTAGCTCCTCTTATCTGTTTAAGTAGGGTGATTCTGCAATTGCAAAAACCTCTGTAAAAGTAATTTTTTTCCTGTCCACTTCTACACGGACTAGCCTCTTTTGTTGATTGCACATTTCCGCATCTACCGCTAATCCTCTATTCTCACCGCTTCCGTTTTCTTTCATAAAACCTCTATTCTGTTGAGACATTACTATATCCTCCTCGTCTTCTACAAATACAGATTCTGTGGTTTCCCCCACCATCCGTTCCTCAATAGATGTTTGTGACTCTGAGTATTTTAGACATCGGTATCCACCCTCAGCTGACTTTTCATTCTTCCGTCTACTCCCTTCCTTCCACGTGTCAGTTACTTCATGGATCTTGATAACTTCCTCAGAGTTTATACAGTCGAATCTCTCCTTTGCTACCTTTGCCAACGCATATGTATTTTTCCTACATTTTTTACCACCTCTTCCAATTCTTTGATTGATTATATCCTCTTGTTTACTTTTCCCAAAATTCTTTCTTCTTCCCCTCCTATGCTTTGGGCGGTGGGTGTCATGTTCAATTGATAGACTCTTCTCGTGTGTTGCCCCTGAGGCATGCTTGACTTCAATTGGCGTATCCACGCTACTTTCAGCCACCATACGTAGAGGGGTTTCATCTTCCTGCTCTTGTTAAATGTTAAATGTTAAAGGTATTTGTACCGCACACCGTCACCAACGGAGTTGGTCCCCAGGCGCTCTGGCGGGTCTGTAAACGATAAGGTGAGATGGGTTAGTAAGGTAAAGAGGGAGTAGGATAGTGAGAGGAGTGGTGTTCTGTTGGCAGCTTCAACTCGGTATACACTGGGTGCTGAGCTTTGGTGCGAGAATCGGATCGGTGTCAGTCCGTGTTTGGTGTTGGTGCGGCTTATGTGTTGTTGCAGTGTTGTGAAGTGCGTGTGGCTTGTTGTGCGAGCACTCCTTTTCCATGTTTGACAACTCATCTTCTACAGTAGCAGGAATTACTCTCTCTTCTCTATGTGAGGACTGCACTTCTTCATTTCCCAATAAAGTCCAGGAATGCAACTCCATAGGGCCTCTTAATTGTTCAAGGCAATTCTTGCTTTAAGGAGAAAACAAAGGTCATCATGTGGTATCTTAATCTCAGACGAACTAGTCCTCGCTGTGTTGTCCGAAAAATCCATACAATCTACTGACGAAGATAATACAGAAGACTCCACCAAGGCCTCTCCTTCATTTGCATTAATTGACTCACGCACCACAATTATTTTCTGATCATGCACGCCAATCATGTTCTCAGACATGTTGGCTGTAATCACTGTGCCCTCCAATTCAGTCAGCTCTAATCCCGTTATTTCTCCAGTCTCGCATTGCAGACTATACCAAAGTCTGAGCAAGTAGTTGTTGTTAGCTAAACTAGGGGATTGTTGCCGCCCACCCCCTAGGGGAGACACTGGAAGTCCATTCTCTAGGGTGAACAGACGTCTCGGTTTTCCCGGGACAGTCCGGGGGAAATCACCCTGCGTCCCGTGGCCCCAGGAGTATTTTTTATTTTAAAAACCCTGTCCGGGCTTTGCAAGGGTGGGTGGCTACAGTCCCGGTTTTTGCTGGGACCCGATTTGGAAATCCCGAAATCGGTCCCGGCACAACTCTTCCTGCTGCAAATGGGGGCGTGAAATGCCTTTCACGCCCCCATTTCCTTCCCCTTCCCGGCACTCTCCTCCAATGAGAGGAGTGTGCCTGTGAGCACACCCCCTCCTCGCCCCCAACAAAAGTCCTGCGACATAGTAGTAGGACTACAGTTTTATTTGTAATTATGGTAGTCCTACTTCTATGTCTATGGCGTATCCTGGTTTTAAAAAAAAGGGTCACCCTACCGTTTTCCATACTATCAATGGCCACACTTTCAGGATTGGCTTTTGTCATCTCCATGTGCACTGACAATGGCGTGTAGTTTGTTGTAATCTTCCCTCTTTGGTTGGTATTATCGCCTATTTTAGGCAGCACTTGCTTCAAGAGGGGCTTAGAGGGCAGGCATATAACAGGTAAAAGAACCGCCCTTTGCGAGCAAATGTCTGCATTTTGTGTAGGTTCATGCACTTCCATTGTTGTTTCTGTTAGTTCGGCCAGGGTTTGATCAGCTAGAGGCTATGTTTCGGGTCAAGTTGCAGTAGCCGGTTGTCAGCCACCAATTGCAGCTATAACAAACCAAGTCTTTCGGCTCACAAACATTTCAAACTTACCCTTCTCAGGGTGCTTACTGCTCGCACGGCTCCGGATACACTTATTTTCACAAATCAGAGTCTGTCGGCGGTCGGGCTGCAGTTGGTCCACACGGCCGATAATCCAGAGGACAGAATGCAGTGTTCTCAAATTGTTTGATTTTGCCTGCATTGTCCTTTCTCTATGTATGGCACCACTTTTTCCATCACCAGGTCATGTCTAAAGTATCCTGTAATATGGCTGGGATCTCTCTGTTTATTCTTACGTACAGAGCTACTTGCCAAAGCTCTTCTTTCTCTGCTAATAAATCAAACAAACAAATTAGGAATAAAAATGAGGCCAGTGCCCAAATGAGGCCAGAGGCCAGTGCCAAAAAATGAGGCCAGTGCAGGGGTGTTTTTTTGGGTGGGGTGTCAGAGGTAAAGATGGCTGCTGTTAGACCTCTTCTTTTTTGTTTTATATATTACCGTAACCAGGCAGTTACACAACACACATGCACCCAGTGCTTAATCTGTAAGAAAATAAGTGCCAGGGACCAAATATTTTCTAGTACGACTGTTATACATTGGGGTGGGCAGCTCCCTGCCATCTGTTGACACTACCCACGACTGCTCCATACTCTGTCAACTCATTTATGGTTTAAGCTACAACCCCCACCGGTTAATTGAGGGTGATGGATACACTGCGATTTACAGATATCAATCGGTAAAACATATTAGTTATGTCTTGAAATAAACTAAATGTTTAAGAGTGTCTTTAAAACACATCATTATTAACATTTTGCTCTGATCCTATGGGTGACGAGTGGAATATGGTAACTATCCACAGAAAAAAAGAGTGAGCATACTTTCCTCCTACGGTAAATTGATGGACAAATGCAGGGACAATCATGACTTAACTGATGAACTTGCCTATCATACACTGCAGCAAGACTGTTTTATATAGGTTGTCACTCATGTCATGAACTCCTCTTCGATATTGACTTTTCACTGAACTTGTCTCTGTGTTGGGGCTACTGGCTGTCCAGTTGTTGTCAACCCACCCTGATGGTTATTACAGAAGAGAATCTGCAGCAATGCTATCCAGGCTGAGCGGAGCAGTGTGCAGACGTAGCCAGCATGAGTATCCGGCATTGTCACCGTCCAACTCATATCTATTCATAAAAATGGATAAATAGCCCTGCCAACCTGGGTCATCAGGTTCATGAATGACATTGAGCGAGCCCATGCAGAGACCCAGGCCAGTGCACACTGTAGGGCTTGAAATTAAGGTTCAAGGAACAGGAGCTAAAACCAGCTCTTGGGTGTCAGGCATCACCCAGTAAGCATGAGCTATGGCAAGGGAACCAGGAGCGGGTTCACAGCGCACCGCAATTGTAACTTCCACCTGAGCACAGTAACATTTTGGCTATTATGCATGATCCATTATGTTTAAATGAGTCCTAGTTCTTCTTTAATCATATTTTCAAACACTCAAAGTTAATGTCACATATGCATGTTTGTAAGGCACCACTTAGACGGGGGAGCCAAAAGTAGTTCCTGGGAGCTGTTGGTTTCAAGGTAATCAGGCTCTCCTAGGGTAGAGGCAGGAGCTAAATAGCTCTCAGCTCCCAGCAATTTCAAACCTTGCACTGTTGTTGTTATATTACAATGACTGTCATATAATAATAATCATAATAATAACAATAATAATAATAATAATAATAATAATAATCATAATAATAATAATAAAGTTGCAAAACACCACAACATAATCAAGCTAGAATCAGCACTAAGTGCAGGGGCTCATAGATAAGTGCCTGGGATGAGCCCTAGCAAGCCCTCCGACAAATTAAGGGCTGGATGCAACTGACTTTCATCAGAATGAATCAATTCACACCCTAACATATTATTAAATATGGACAAATTGTTATCCGCACATGTTTGAGAGGATTTGTCCAAAAATATAAGGCCTTAGAGTACCAGATTCCAAATGTGCAACCTGCAATTATCAATTACAACCCATTTAGCTGTAAACCAATACATCATATATAATACACATCTCCACTGAACAAGGCAGTTATAAAACCCAGCAAGAGGTGTAAACATGGTCAAATATTAGAATGCTAAATTGCAAGAATATAGGCATCCATAATCATTGATACGATAGGTTATTTACAACGCGCATAATACACAGAGGTTTTTAAGCGCGGACCCGGTGATCGAACCTGTGGTACTCCGTGTCGTCTTGCTTCTAAGGTGTGCACGTTGCCCCTGAGCTATCCTCCCAACGAGACTCCCATTGCATTGAGTCTAAAGATTCTGAAACAAGGACCCTGAAACCAACTGAACAAAGACCCCCAGGGCCATAGTTTTTATTTCACCCGAGGTGCAAGTCTTCTCTTGCCACCTTTAAGAAAGAACTGAAAACCATTCTCTTACACCACGGTCTGCCTTACTAAACGTCATCTGTTTGGTAGGACAAGCTTTTTGGCCCGATATCTACCCTTACCCTTTGAAGTTAGCTCGTACGTCTGCAGGCTGCAAAAACGTGCCCCCATAGGGAGCTCAATGTATCAATAAGACTATATATGAATAATTGACTTGCCCAATCCATGCATGCGCCCTTCCCTGTCATCTTTAAGAAACACTTCCTAATCATTTCTCACCAGTGCTCTGACCAATCTAGCCTTCTGTTAGTAGAATCAGGCTTGCTCTGATGTTAATCAGCAGGCTTTTGCTACCTCACCATCAGCACTTCAATACTTTCAGTTCTCAGCACTCTGCGAGTTATTAAATAACTGAAGAAATACATATTATTATTTTATTGTTATGGTATTTCTTGAGTGCGGACCTAGCTTCGAGAAGCAATGTAGCGCTTTACAGTGGTATACAACAGAACAGATGCATAGCGGGCCGCTTTACAGAGGTGTACAACATTACAGATGCATAATGCAGCGCTTTTCAGTTGTAACAACAGAACAGATATACAGCAGGGGGTAGGATACAGAGGGGCACAGAGGAGAGGCTTAGCTGTAGTGGGTTGCGGGAAGGAGAGGAGCGACGTGATGGCCTAGGTGTTGAATAGGAGCGACTCCTTGAAGAGGTGGGTCTTGAGTTCTTTTCTGAATTGTAGGAGTGTGGGGGCGAGTCCGATGCCAACAGGGAGGATATTTAACAATTATTTTCCCAGAATTTTGTAATTTCTCTACAAGTTAAAATAATGTTAAATGTTAAATGTTAAAGGTATTTGTACCGCGCACCGTCACCAACGGAATTGGTCCCCAGGCGATCTGGCGGATCTGTAAACGAGAAGGTGGGATGGGTTAGTAAGGTGAAGAGGGAGTAGGATAGTGAGAGGAGTGGTGTTCTGTTGGCAGCTTCAACTCGGTATACACCGGGTGCTGAGCTTTGGTGCGGGTATGGATCGATGTCAGTCATCGTGTGCTTTTGCTCTGGCTTATATGTTGTTGCAGTGTTGTGAAGTGCGTGCGGCTTGTTGTGCGAGAGATGGTTGTGTGAGTTTTTTGAGTGAGATGAGTATGCAGAATTTGAGCTTATATTGATTAGTGGGTTATCTCACCTTTAGCATGCTAACATTCACAGTTTTGTCTAAGTGGGGCACTTGTTGACCTTCACAATCCTATCTGGATGCGGCGCAGGCTAGTGTTCACAATTCTAAGTGTGGCACATGCTAACATTCAAGTTTCATCTAGGCGCGGGCATGCTATCCTTCAATCAAAATTCTGTCTAGATGCGACGAAGGCTAATGTTCACAATTCTAAGTGTGGACATGCTAACATTCAGGTTTCACCTAAGTGCGGGCGTGCTAACAATCAAAGTCCTATCTAGATGCCACACAGGCTAATATTCACAACTCTATCTAAATGTGGACATGCTAACATTCAGGTTTCACCTAAGTGCGGGCGTGCTAACAATCAAAGTCCTATCTAGATGCGACGCAGGCTAATATTCACAACTCTATCTAAGTGTGGACATGCTAACATTCAGGTTTCACCTAAGTGCGGGCGTGCTAACAATCAAAGTCTTATCTAGATGCGACGCAGGCTAATATTCACAACTCTATCTAAGTGTGGACAATGTGTGATGGATCTGTGCCATATTCTATACATCCAGGGAAAGCAATCATTGTGCATTTCCTCTGTTTGCCTAATTGCATGGGAGAATGAGGCCTCCTAAAAGAGTGCACATTCATGGAATCTGCGATTTGCAGCAACATATACTTTACACGTTCATCGGTTCATCGCAGGCAGTTCTGTATACAACCTTATGCACCTGGTCTGAAATGCACAGCTGCCATTGTAACAGCACTTTTACTATGTCTCTGCTCAAAGTACACCTATTAAGTTTCCTATGATGTTAAAATGGCAGCTCTACCCCCAGGATGCCGCCTAAAATATTCTTCGCCTCTCGCTACAACCTCCCCCCCTTCTTTAACCACACATTCGGGAGCCCCAGATCCATATGGAGAAGCGGTAATTGTCCCATGCCGCCCCACTTCTGCCATGCTGGAGACTCCCCGGAAGGGACTTCAGAATGCTTCTGAAAGATTTAGGACATCATGCAAGAACTGCTATTATACTCCCAGACCTCTCAAAAGTTGAGCCATGCAAACTTTTGCTTCTTTTCAATAATTTCTGAATGCATTTTGTGCGAACAAGCCAGCCGGGTTGGTAAAATGCCAGCTGCGCAGTAAACCCGAGAGTGCTGGGTGTTGAGCCAAGCTTCCTGCGCCCGCGACATTGGACAAAAGCTTCCGATTGCAGGCGGTTCCTTTTATTTCATTTCTTTTTTGGTTTTACGGGAAAGTATTGTTTCGGAGTGCTTTTAGACATCATTTTCCTGATAGCACTTCATGTAGGAATAAAGAGCATTACTAAAATTCTGAAATATGTCCAACCCTTGAGTGCTCGCCATCTTCCATACCCGCAGTGTTTAGGGAGCTTGTGATGGCTCCACGATCTGGAGGCAGAAGTCCAGGTGCGATGAAGGCTTGAGATGGACTCTACCCATCTCAGTCCAAAAGCTCATTCACACAGATAAGGGTGGGCCATATGTTGGGCATAGAGACTGGCTCACGCCCAAGAATGACTCCTTCAGTTTAAGTGGGAATGGTATTAAATGGACAAGAGGAGGAAACAACCCTCTTTCAGTGGTTCACTTGAGTGCAACAAGAGACTACAAAAGAAAAACTCTTTGTTTCCAATTGCTTAGAGATTGAGTGTGTAGGGTGAGACCCTTCTATGCCATCTCTCCTGGACTCTATGCATCACTCACAGCACAGGGGCAGGGGTGCACAGTGTCCCTGTGCATAGGGGCATAGCGCAACTCTATTCATATGAACCATATGGCTTACCCAAGATGGAGCATGCCCAATGTGGGTATGGTTTGGGTGGTGGGGTCCCTTCTCCCAACCTCACAAGTGGTTTCCAAGGAATGGCTAAGGCTGACAAGGGGTTGAGCTCACCTGCTGTCCATAGAGAGGCCCAACGTATATGGAGACCAAGACTCAATGTGCATGTGCCTGATCTCTACCTCAAATACCTCAAGGGACGCCGTGGCTGAACTCCAAGCATAGCCCAAATGAAGCCCAACATCTTAATGGGCACAGATGTTGGCAGCTTTAGGGAGAGGGCAGAAAGGGAATGCACATGTAGACTTGACTCTTTTCCACACCCTACATGCAGACCTTCCCGAGCGAGTCAATTGATGTAAGAGGCATCCTGCCCTTTCTGGTCACCCAGGAATGGTAAGTCTCACGCCGGTTAGACACCATGGGGAGGTGAGTGAGATCCTGTGGCACTCACAGGAATCTGGCTCCAACAGGATCACAGCAGATGCTCCATCAGCAGATTAGCCAAGACTGTGCCCACCTTTTCCTCCGTAACCTGAATCTCCTGCCTTTAATCCCCTTCACCCATATTTTAAAAGCCTTCCAACTGTACTCTAAGCCAACCATTTTAATTGTATCCCTGCTACTGGACTCTATGACTGTGGCGGCATGTTGTGCCGCGCTCTGCTGCTTTCAGCTAAGTCCATGCTGTTTGCAGCCCTGCACATACATGCATGAATGGAAGAGACCCCTTATCAATCTCCATTACTAGTTTGCTCTACTTTGTTTCCTTTGGGGTATGTATTGAGTGTAGACATAGCTTCAGGAAGCATTGAAGCTCTGCATGCGCTACACATGTTTCGGTCTCGCGAACCCTCACCTTGAGAGTATACCTGGAGTCAAGGAATTCCACCCTTGGAGAATGCTGTGGAGGTCCCGGGCCAAATCCCCTATGAAGCAAAACAGAAGGTGCGCTTAAAGGTGGGGGCAGAGGGTGATCTAGTGTGCGGATCAAATTAGATGTGCACTTTCACTTGAGCGTGAGATGCAGTTGCCCCTGCCCTTAACATCTTTCACAATGAAGTATTGACCTCTGCTTACTGGGAAGTGTAGAGAGGCATGGCCTCTTCCAGCACTTGCGCTTGCAAGCCCTTGAGCTACGTTTCTTCCATCATTGCGACGCAGTCACTACCAGCTGCTTACAAAGTCTTCAAGTGGCTTCCCTTTTCCTTGCTGATGGAACCATCCGGATGGCAAGATGATATTGGAATTCTTGGAAGGCGGCTGGCAACCTCAACACTACATGCCTGGTCAGGCTGATCCCAACACCTTGATGCCATATGTGGAGATCTCAAGGATGGGTGGCTTCTATGTGTGTGAACTATTAATATGGTATGGAACAACCATGCAACACACACACACACCTAATAAGACCCCCTCTTATGTCTAGAACAGAGGAATGTGCATATGTTATACGACCATGGAGCTTGACTCAAAACCTGAACCCCACATGAAGGTACAATGCAGCGCATCGCAGGACATGGTGAGTAGTGGAGAAGCTGCTTGGAATATTCAAGTCATATTCCTGATGCCTCCACAAGAGTTGTGGGGCACTGCTTTATAAACCAATGATGTGTTACAATATCAAAGCCACAAGTTCCATTTGCATAGTATTGCTCACAGAGGGGCTCTGCACATTGAAATGGAAGATGAAGACACAGTTGATGAAGGCCAAACCCCCCAGGCAGCAAGCAAACAGAGCAAGCGAGTGGAGGACCAGCAGAGATGCTGTGGGCCAACAATTACTTTTGAGGTGATATATAGCAGAAAAGCATGCTAAAGGGGTTAAAAAAGGTATTCTGTTTTTTTTTACATTCTAAAAATTAACACGTCCAACTGGATCAGATCTCTGTGATGAATTCCCACTCTAAGGGTCCAATTGTAAGGCTCACGTGCATCCAACTGCCTGTGCTAACCCTGAACTCTTGCTACGCGTGCTGCATGCATATATTATTTCTGCTTGTGATGTCTTTTTTACAGGATCTATCCACATCATTGTGTCCGTCATCTTATATGTCGTTGTCGCATGCGTGCCTCAAATTGTCCCTTATGGGGTTGCCCTACTCTGGAGTTGTCACTTTCATTGCTAGCCTGCCCGCCATTCTACATTCAACAGCTGTTTACTCACCGAGTGCTGTTGTCACCTGCAGCAGAACCCACCCAAAAGCAGCACGTGCATGTACTCTGTGTACTTGGCGAGTCGCTGTTGACTTGCCAAGAATTAAAGTTGTAGCATCCAGTCTGGCCAATGACTTACTGCATGCATATGTTCTCATTCATTCATTTTGCCATTTGTTATGGTGCCTTTCACATAATTATGATCCAAATGCACTTGTTGGTTTAACGCCCTCGGAGGGACCGGAGCCCCAATTTGGAAGAATTGGGAAGTCCTATTATGCGTGAGTGCATTTCAGCCATTACAGTTATTTGAGGATGGCCAAGACGCTTGAGCTTAGAGCCCTTTGGATATCATGCATGCAATGGATGGGGATGCAGAATAACTCTGACACCAAATAATCAAACCAACTCAGGAAGATGGCAAAGTTTATTGTTTTAATATCAATTGGCTAAACAGGGAGTTACCACGGACATCAACGGATGGTCGCTCAAGCTCTTGGCTCATTTCACATAAAAACACATTTATGTACTAAAAATTAATCATACGTGACGTCATGCTATGTGGCAAATGAGAAAAACCTATGAAGAGTAATGGTAGGCTCAAGGTGAACATTGAAGTAAACTTTCCATAAGGGGTGTGATTGTGGTTGGATATCTACTGTCAGGTGGACAACATATGCCCATATCTAAAACGTGTCATCTTCAACACTATTAAGTACACTGTATATCATTGGCTCTCAAACTATAAGGCCCTTCGTTATATGGCCCTCTGTAATTGGTTGGCACGCTCGTGCTATGTCTGGAACATTCGTTTCACTTAGCAGCACGTAAGCTCGTACCCAGGTGCCAGGAGGTGGACTTGACTTTACCTTCCCACCCAATTAGCCCAAGGTCTCCCATCACACATGCCTTCTGCCATGAAGATTGTCTTTGAACTTGGCCTTGCAGAGTATTCTTGTATGTGAGAATATAAGGGAGTATGAGCACACACTGTCGCTGCTCTTGAACTCATGGCTCAACTCTATTTCCATCCTTGGCTCACATGACAGGAGACCATGATTGGGACCCTTTTGCAGCATTTAAATGTGTTAAATGAATAAAACTTGACATGCTTGGTGTTCTTTCTATGAACCTTAACAAGGGATGATTCAGCTTCTCACGTTCACTGCCTTCAAGAATAGATAATCAGCCTTGCTGCTTTGACTTTGATACCATGCCACACAGCCACGCCATTCGTATTCATGTTCTCAGCTAATTCTTGCTGCAACACCATTCTCAGCTTTTCTTCTCCATGGGTCTGGGTTGACTAAATGTATGACACTGTTATCCAGCTTCTATAAAATGGAGGCTCCACTGGCCGTCTATTCACTACGTATAGCCAGCTTCTAAGATTACTTAGTTTACTTGCGTTGCTGCATCTGTACAGTTATTACATGGCTTGCATTTTCTGCAATGCGTCACAAATGTGCAATGTTCTTTTCGCAAATGAAAGTTTACTCGATTCTTAACCTCATCATCAGTTTCTATAAGGTCCATGCATCCTCTTCAGCCAGTCTTCTCGGGTTGTTACATTCATCTCTTATGAAGTCACCAGCTCCTCTTTCTCCTGTTCTCATATTCCTTCGGTAGTTCCTGTAAAGGGGGGAAAACTTATGAGAAGAGGTTTTGCAAATCAATATTTTTGGTAAAAGTAGTTGTTAAGCAAAGACCGGGCCTAACTATTCTATTTAGATTGAAATGAAACATATCTGATATGGCAGAATACGCGTTCAGTAGCAAAACTATATAGAAGTCAATGCCCGCTCATCAGGGCAGGACCTGCCTGCCGACATTGCGAAATTGGGGATCTTTCACCTTTTCTTAAAGCTTTGAAATCTTGGTTGAATGGCCTAGTACCAGGTGCTTCTTTAATATATCAGTCAATGGCTTTCCCGTTTCTCATGAGTAAATGATTTGCCTTTTGTCATGAGTCTACGGCTTGCCTTTTTTCATGAGTCATTGACTTGCCTTTTATCATGAGTCAATGGCTTGCCTTTTCTCATGAGTCAAAGGCTTGCCTTTTTTCATGAGTCAATGGCTTGCCTTTTCGCATGAGTCAATGGCTTGCCTTTTATCATGAGTCAATGGCTTGCCTTTTTTCATGAGTCAATGGCTTGCCTTTTTTCATGAGTCAATGGCTTGGCTTTTCAGATTCTCTTTGTGCCTCGAATGCTCCCATCTCCTGTGTTGTCACCCAGCACCAACATGGCCAACATTTTGGAAGTGGGCTGTGCAATTAGAAGAAATCAAAATGACCGCTGAGACAGAAAAGGATTGTTTGCATTGCATGATGACATTCTGGATATGAGAGGCCAAAGGGGAAGCAGAATTTATAGAGTACAATTTCAGTGCCACTGATGATGAATCCTCTTCTTGAGTGATTTCTGGTTACATGATGACTGCTGAAAGTTTTCCCAGAATCCTATCACTGAGCATATTGTAACCCTAGCATGTGCAATTACCTTTTCACATATTGTTAAAAAAAGGTTTCCTTAATTATCGCTTAGATTCCCTGTGGTCTTTCAAGCTTTTGCCCGTTCTGGTAGAAAATAGTGCTGGGTGACTTCCATACTTTTGTAGCACGTATAGTCTTTAAACTAAGTGCCTGGACCCATTGCCAAGTATAGTAGAAATCGAAGGTCTTGCTGTGTTGGCCTTCTCAGGCATGGGCCCAGTGTTCTGGAACTGATTAGCTCTTCGTCTCTTTATCTGGAGCTTCGGGCTTCAGTTGCTGGATAACATCCCCAAAATGTTCTTCAATGGTGCCCAGAAAATCTCATGTCCATTGTGATACACATAACTCATTTGAATTGAGAAAAAGGGAACAACATTCTCGTTGTTGTTACTTGATGACTGCTGGCCGCCAATATCCTTTCTGTAATGATGAGAGTTAAAGTTTGAGCCATTTGTTTCCAGAGTGACATCCACGATGCACATAACGTTTTTAAATGAAAGTCCATCCGGAACTGCTTGGTCACATCCATTCTGCGTGAGACCACAAGCATCCCCAGACATGTTTTAGCCTCATTCAACGTCATCAGTGATGTGTTTGCCCAGATGTCGGTCCCAAGCCTGCTGATCCTAGAGACCCAAGATACACCTCACTGATGACACTCAAAGAGGCTGAAACATATTCCTGGGTTGCTTGTGGTCTTGTGCACAATGGATGTGACATAGCGGTTCGGGCTGGACTTCCCTTTTTAGGGTGGGACCAAGCCCGATCTGCATATGGTCTTTGCCCTTTTTCTAAAGGCTTGGCAGGATGAAGAACTATGGTCTGGAGGGTTGCCCAGAGCAATTCCCGAGGTTAAGATGAATTCCAAACCTTCCAGCCATCACCTGTTTTCTTTTGCATAAATCCCCCTGAAAGGGACTGTTATGTCCATTCAGGGGTCCCGAGCCTGCTGGGACTAGATACACAAGCTAACCCTCACTGATGACACCCAACAAGGCCAAAACATGTCTAGGGTTGCGTGTGGTCTCATGCAGAAGGGATGTGACATAGCGGTTCGGGCTGCAATACCCCCTTTGGGGTGGGTACAAGCCTTATTTGCATATGGTCTTTTCGCCCTTTCTGTTATGGCTTGGCAAGCTGAAGAATGATGGCCTGGGGGTTGCCCAGAGCCATGCCGGAAGTTAGGATTAATTCCAAACCTTCCAGCCATCACCTGTTGTTTTTTTTGCATAAATCCCCCTGAATGGGACTGTTATGCCCAGACAGGGGCCCTGAGCCTGCTGGGCCTAGATACACAAGCTACACCTCACTGATGATACCCAATGAGGCCAGAACATGTCTGGGGTTGCTTGTGGTCTCATGCAGAAGGGATGTGACATAGCGGTTCGGGCTGCAATACACCCTTTGGGGTGAGTCCAAGCCTTATTTGCATATGGTATTTTTCGCCCTTTCTGTAATGGCTTGGCAGGCTGAAGAATGATGGCCTGGGGGTTGCCCAGAGCCATGCCGGAAGTTAGGATTAATTCCAAAACTTCCAGCCATCACTTGTTTGTTTTTCTTCCAAGTTCATGTGAAGCACTTGTATATAAACGTGTGCCTATGTCAAGAGCAGCAATTACATCAAATGCAGAGAGCCAGATGTTCATAATTTCATGTAAGTAGCCAAGCATGTCTTTGATGTTTGCAGATGACGTCTGAACCAGCAGATAAAAAAAGGTTACACATTTGCCATATTACGAGGCCATATTATCTAACATTTGCCACTGTACTAAGAATTGTTCATATGCATTTAGCATCAGGTCCAGTCCTTAAGGACTTTAGCAAACCAGTCTGCCTTCAATCTGCATTATCGATTAAGGTTTCTACCAAGACAAAAAAGAAGCAGACTCTTTTTTGTACTCTTATGCTGCATAACATAAACATGAGCTCGCTGCATTTCTTTGTATGTTATGCAGCAAATATAGTTTTATAAACCCAGTCTGCTGCATTTTTTCCATAGTGCAAACATCTCTAGATATTGCAGATTTTGGCCACACCTCTCTGCCCCATTCCTTACTATATTAGTATCAAAATTGGTGCTAAATTCGTTTGCTCCATTATTTTGCATGAGGGCAAAGTATAAATAACGTGGCCGCTAGTTCGGTGTCAACATTTTATGTTCCTCTCAGTGGCATGCACCATTCAGAATTAATTGACATATCAAAACTGACTCTATCAGGTGTCTAGTGATAAAGTCACCTGGGAAATGGCATCTCATTAAAATCAAACACTTTCTCCAAATATTCTACAATGGGAGTTTACAATACAAAAATGATACCGCTCCAAGAATATTGAGGGGAAGTCTTGTAGGGGTCAGGAAGAAAGGCACCTACCCGGTGACTTTTTCCAGGCGACATGATCACATGGACCCCTCTATCAGACATAATTCAACGCTGATTGTTTTCAACACAAACCAACAAGGCCAGAAATGGTCACTGGGATGACATGGAGTCTCAGCTGTCGGAGTTATGGATCTGATGTATTCTTCTGTGGATTTCTCAAGGCATAAGCAGTATCTCTGCCGGGAGACCAGTTGTGCTCATCAGCTTGCCTTTTAGCATTTGAATTGCAGCAATGTTCTGATTAGCTGGTAGGTTTTCAGCCCAATGGATAAAGAGAGGGATCGGAAAAGATGGCGTGGGAATCAGCTGCAATATTCAGGTTGTTGCCCGATTGGACGATGTAGGGCGATGTTGCCAAACATTATCAGCCTAGCCAAACCCAAGGGCCATGGCCTCAATCTGCAATCCAAACTCTGAACTTGAATCTAAGTAGTTGATCCTTATTTTCACATGGGCACAATGCTTGAGAATCAGCATTGCATAATCAGCAGACTGCAAATGTTACCAATACCAAGATCTGAACTGGGCTAAATGCAAACACTGGGAACCTAGATATGGAAATCGTGTTAGGGTTCATACATTGGATGTCTCTGGTTTTACAATCCCTGGACTAGTCTGAGTAGAAACCGTCCACGTCCCAGGGAATGTGATAGGAAGGGACGTGCCAGGGGGTGAGCATTATTCTAATAGACGTGTTTCCCTGTATCACCCCAGAGGGGTAGCAGATAGGCTGCTGATGTTTTGGAATATCAGGCAGGAAGGAGAAAATACGCTGTGTTCGAATGAACACTGGGCAGAATATGGAGTCTGCCAGCGAAGTTTTTTGCCACTGGCCACGCCCAGGCATGTCTTATTTTAGGGGCTTTTAGGGGCTACCATCTGCCCAGCTTCCTCGCACCTCCTGAAAAAGCACTTCCTAGAGGTAGAAAGTCATAATATTGAATTTTAACAATCATTCTGGTGTTTTATGTCGTTTCATATAGTGCTGCTATGTAGTGCCACTATCTTTGGAATCCAGTTTTTTGGTAACTGATGTTATTACCATTACTATCCCCACATTGAGGTACTTCATTTATCAACCTAGAGAGATGAGGGGAGAAGAAGGGCTGAGTCGACCCCGCCGGGGTTTTGAACCCATGATGAATGGCATCGTTATGCCCTGAGAATACTAATTGGAGGCTGCACTATGCAGTATCTCTTCTCCTGTAACTGGTGGATAATTAAGAAAACTACCAGCCAAAAGTACAGGGTGGGGAGTGGGTAGAAGGGGGCCCTACTGGCTCGGCAGGTATGGTGGACCCCATGCCTTTGTGTAATTCCCCAGGAAATCAGGACCAATGGCACGCTTTCATGGATGCTCTTTGCTTCAGAAGAAAATGGGGTGAGGCACAGGACCACTCTTCCAATGCGCCAGGGTACCCATGGGCTAGGCATCTGCATTTGGTAACTGCGCCTTAATTCGTAGAGAATTGGTGCCCTGAAGATGGAACCAGGAAATGATACAACACACGACAGATCTCTCTGATGAGTTGTTCAACGTGCTGCTTTTATTTCCAGGAAGGAGCAGGGAGAACCAGGAAATCCTGTGTTAATAAATGACTGCCCTCCTTTGCTCATGCTGCTTTAGAAGATCAGCAGGGGGCAGATCAGTGAAATCGTCAGAAACTGGGCGTGATTGTGAAGGGCATTGGAGAGTAGTCAGTTCCTCCCCACACATTTTACTGTCTTGATTCCTGTCAGATGGTCCAACTCCAAGCCTCGGGGGCCAGAAACCTGACGGGTTTTCAGGATATCCCTCATTAATATTCATGAGCAAAAATGTGCAGACATTTCGAATCATTGTATGCAAAATTATCTCATGAACATTAATGGGGAGTATCGTGAAAATCCGACATGGATTCGGCCCTAGGGGCCTGGAGTTTGACAACCCGTTTGAATGTGGCCATATAGGTGAGAAAACCATCCTTCTGAGCCCTGGTTGAGATTACCTCGAGAGCATGAGCTGCAGTCGCTGTGCCTCACATATCCAGAGTGGAGTGAGGCTACTGCTTTGCTAACTATGTGTTGAGAATGGTCCAGCCTGTGGTTCTTTATCACATTACCAACTTGGAATGGGAGCGGTTCTCATTTTTAGTGGTAGTGTTATTATGCATTGAAAACCAGTCATGTCTGTGCCTCAAAGGCAGAGCAACCTCAAATACTGAGTGTTGAATGAAATGGAAGAGTCCAGTGGACGAGGTGTGAAATGTTTCATATGGCCTAGGCCAGCCCTGACAGGACCCCGGTGCTTGCAAAGCAAGGAGGGCTACTGACCTCCTGGAAGCCCCACTGGCTCACCTCTATCACAGGCCAAAGCAAAACGCAGCCAAAGATGGTAAGGGTGAGCGTAAGGTTCACAAAACAACTGCCAAAGAGCAAACGGATAAAGACCTAAAGGAACACCCAGCTCAAGGAAACCCTATAATTCATTCACTATGAGCCATGTTCAAAGATTGGGGTGAAAATAGGAGCAACGTACCTGGCAGTCTCCCCCAGACACTGGTCTGAGCACATGAACTGAACAGCCCTTATTTGGGGATTGGGCACTGCTGCACTGGTCTTCCAGGCGCTACATTATCGACATCCGGGAAGTCTCTGCTCTCCACACAGGATTTTCCATGCATGTCTCACTGGTCTTGTAGCTACGTCGGGAGGTTGGCTTTCCCAGGCTCTAGGTGCCAACCTGAAACCCACTAAGGGCACAGGGGGAGCACAGGTTCTTCCAGGCAGGGATCCAGGTGTTTTAAATATCTGCTGTGGGCTTCCGTTGTCCAGGTGTTTCACTGAGTGGAACCTCAATTTGCCATTTAATAGACGGCTGTGTGATATTAGTTTATATCACTTCGCTGGATAATTGTATATGTCCCTTGCCAGGGAAGCAACCTACCATTTGCAGCAGAGTGTGTATGAGGACCTTTCGAGGGTTGCCCAGAGGAACTCAAGATGCATATAACGCTGAGAGGCTTCCTGGGGCAGAGTCCTCTCTCGGTTCATTCTGTCAGTGGGAGCAAAGGCTGGGCACATAGGTGCATACGACCTGCTGGCGCATCAGAGCAAGTAGGTCTCAAGACCCGCTCTTACCCACAACTTGGGCCATCGCTGACTCCCATCTCCCTTGTTAGGGGACTATTGACCACTGACTGTGGATGGCAAAGGAAGAGGTGCCTCTGGTTTTGTGACAGCGCTTGGCAGATTCGATAGGAATTCCCACAAACAGCACGCTGACCTCCTAATATAGGGCTAAGAAAAAGACATCTAGGCCTGGCTTATTTCTCCAACTTAAATGCTTGAAAATGTGCACATTACTATTTCCCGAGCCTGAGTCACAGCCACTGCTGTATAGGCGTCATTCAGTAATGGTCAGAGAGGGGGGTCCTGGTGGGCACAATGCTCTGTCCTCGTGCCGCTCAGCAGTGGAATGATGTTGGTGTCTCCCATGCAGCAAAGCTAGACGAAGCCGTGTCCTCTTTGCTACTTGTGCTCTGGCACAGTTCACGTAGGGTAAGTTATTACTGCACTATGCCCGGACCAGAGTCTAGATACACTCGCACACGGTGTCCCTCTAATAATGCACGGGTCTGCAATCCATTGCTCTCCAGATGTTTTGGACTGTGCCTCCCATGATCTCGCACAATCGACTGTGCTAGCTAGGGCTGACGGGAGTTGTTGTCCAAAACATCTGGAGAGCCAAAGGTTCCAACCCCCATCACTAGCAAGACCAGCTCCCTAAAATATCTAGCTTTGTCAATACCCATGTATTTAGTTAAGCTATTAAAGCAATATTACATTGAATGGTGGCAGAGAAAGAGTTGGCAAGCAGACCTGGCTCTAGATAGATTTCTTTTGTGACAGTTTATAAGGTTTACATCATGAGGAAAACATCCAAAAATGATGGGGGCAGGCAACCTCTCAAAGTTTTTTTTTTAGTGTGAAGTAAAAAAAGCAGTGTCGTTTTAGTGGAGATGGCTTTCTGCCTCCTACTGTCCCTACATACTCCTTGGATTATTTATGATGGAGATGTTTAGTGCCTCTTGGTCTAATATCCTGAGGTTTTCCTTGAGTGGAGATGGTGGACCAGGTGTGCAAGTGCATCCAGTGTAAAGCAAATCCGCTCGTTTTGCCAATGCGAAGCTCACATTGGCAACGTACACATGCGAGGCATCATTTTCTCATTACCATTGCAAATTACGACGGCAGCATTTTAACCACTTGTGAGTGGCAGGGTGAGGGGTCGGGGTCTGGGTGTTACCCCTTTCGTTGAGGCAGGAATGGGAAGGCAGCAATGGTTTGCTCATACGCCAGTAGAAGCGTGAGACGCATAACACACTAGCTCCAAGTAAAACAAAATAAGGCCGCTAAACTAGTCCTCAGCCTGGAGCCCTGCGACCCCATCTCCCAGGCCCTCTCTGCCTTGCACTGGCTCTCTGGAAAGCCCCGCACTGAATTCAAAACTCTCTGCACACCGAGCCTTCGAGGGGTCGGACAGGCTTACCTCATCCAGAAGACCCGGAAGTGCATCCGTCCAGTGCGCCTCAGTCACTCCTCTGCCAGGTCTTTGGCTGCGGCTCCCGGCAGCAAAGAAACCTGACGGGAAACCCTGAACACAGCTGGTGCAGCGGCTTGGAACACTCCCTTCCAAAACTGGAAGAAAACCACCTCCGCTTTAGGAAAAATAAATACTGTGCCCCTATTTCCTGAAATGGTTCTGCCCGTCTCTGTGCCATTTCCCACTAACTTCTGGGCAAATGCTGCATGGGCATCCCACAAGAGAGGCAGGGTAACTGCTATTACCATCGGCAGCTGGGAGAGGGGCAGCTACAACCCCCCCCCCCCCCCCCCCGCGCCTGCTCCTCTCCTTCCCAGCCAGCTATGGAGACATGCAGTCTCTGCAGCACAAAAGCCAAGGAAGGAAGGGTAAGGTGCGAACAGTCATTGCACCCTTCCTCCAAACAGCAAGGTGCTAAGCGCCATAAGGAAACAACCATCAGGCAGGGCCCAGGTTCAAAGATCTGCCCCCACCAGGGGGTCAGACAGTCAGCTATCTGGCGGGGGGGGGGGGGGGGGGGGGGAAGCTGCGACAACAGCAGCCCCCATCACATACACAACAAAGACCCAGGGCCTCCCTGGGTCCTATAAATGAGAGCAGCATGCTCAGAGGAAACACAATTTGTTTGTGGACCCTGAACGGGGACCCAAGCAAACAGGAGGTTCACTGTTTACTCAGTGTCTTCCAAATATTCTTCCTTCTTTACCACAGAACCCACCCACCCTACAAAAGGGGAGAAGAACAAAAAGAAGTACAAGGCACTGTACGGTCCCACAACAAGTCGTGGGACACAAGAAGGCGGCACGGGTCCGAGGGGGTAACCTCAGGACCCGGTGCCCAAAATTATGATACCATCATGATATGTGATATTGTTATTGTCATAGCCCATATCTGTACAATAAAATCCTACGGCCTTTTTATTGCCAACACTTGAAACAAGTTGTGAGCCTATCATTATGGGTGAGGGTTTGGGTTTCGGCCATTACTAATGCATGCATATGGGTTCAGCAGTTACTACCTGACACTGTCTGGACCCTAAAATGGAAGTCCTGCCTGCCTGAAGTGAGTTGCCCGAAGTCCTTTAAATCCACTTGTTTCTTTCCATCTGTACCTCCCCCCTCCACCCACTGGCGCTTTCTCGTATCTCTGTGTCTTCCTGTCCTTGAGATTACAAGCAGCATGCACTGCACCTTACCATTACGCATTGGAGATTCGGCATGAGTTCTAGGGAGTCTTACTGCTAATCCCTCTCTTCTGTAGCCAAGGCCTGGGATCCTAATATTCCTTGCATATTCCCCTGCTTGGCTTTGGTTTCTGCTCTTACTGTTGTTTTCTTTTTTCCTTCTTTTTTTGTGATTTAATAAATGTATTAAGATTATCGAAATATGAACAACAGGATATAACAGGCAGTAGTATAAAGAACATAGAATACCACAAGAAACATGGTTACGAAACCGAGCTAACAGTACAATGTAAAAGAACATATTAAAAAAGTCACATGACATAAGTAAATAACTACAGGTTAAACCAATGAACCGCTAATGGGCAAAGCATGAGAGAGAAAGGACGGCATAACACTAACGCAAAATCTATATAAGTAAATGCATATAAGTGCCTCCACAAACAATAGGGGGACTAGATAAATGTAATGTACAACCAGGAGACGAGATAGACACAAAAGACAAAACAGGATGGGGGAGGGAAGCAGAAGTGATCAATTATAAAGAATAGAACCAGGTCTAAATGAAGGTTGCGCCATCACTGTAGAGGTGATTAAGTCGTGCTCCTGCCCCTTAATCCCTTTTGCCTTAAGCACGAAATAGATTCTTTTGGTCTCCAATGCTGTGATGATTCTATTACTTCGGATTACAATGTGCCTCGTCGGTGGGTAGTGCAATTAGACTTAACACAGATGTCCTGCTTGTTAGGCTACGAGACTTGACGGCTGCCTGGTCCCCCTTATACCTATCATGGTGGGGACGTCTAGAAACTATTAAAAGGATGTTATCACCCATCCTTCATTATTATCTGCGAATGCTTCCAGTTCCCCTGACCCCTCCTGTTTCAGTTCCCTTCCCCCCTCCTGTTTCAGATCCATCAATTGAATCCCGATCATTTTCTAATGGGCCCAAACAACAGTGAGAGAATTGCTCTTCCTGTTGCTTGCTGCCCCAGACTTGCCTGACCTGGATCTCTTCCTGAGCTGCGAATTAACACTGATAAACACATGCTTTCACGTGGCGGGGAATGGTTACTGCCTGCAAGCAGAGGCAGATTGTCACATCTGCATGGGTTATTGGGGGCACAGAGTGAAGCCGCCCCTCTACAGGTTTCGGATAATGGTCCAGAGCATCTGCTTCAGAGCCTTCTGCCCCCCAAACCTCTCACACTTAGTTAAGTGACTTAGACCTACAGGGAGTGGTTACAGGACAGGGCACTGGCCCTTTGCTCCTTAATGTCTTTGTAACAGAAACCGGGAGTGAAGGAGCCCCACTGAGTGGGCCTGTATGTGTTGCAGGCGTGAACCTCTCCATGGCAGTGCCTGGAATTCCTTCAGGGAAGCCCCTGCCTGATGAATTGGGGTACCGTCCAAACAAACACATTGGGCACCTTCAGAGGAGGCCAGGTGTGCCAGGCGCATGGCACTGTACCTATACACATAGCACCACACAGACTGGCACTGTTTCTAGAAACATCGAACTCCGTTTGCCACCAAGGCCAAAGCCTACATGATCAGAAACACTGCCATAAAAAAAATTGCTAGCATTTCTGTGTCACCTGCTAATGGAGGGTTGTTGCCTCTCGATTTTCTCTGGATTAACGTATAAGGAAGTGTGCATATCCCGCTGTACAAATAAGCATAGCTGTTAGTTTGTGGCATAGTACTTCTTGCCAGGCTTCACAGCCCTGGTGTTAATACACATTGCCCAGAAAGAACAACAGATGTGGCCCTTTCTGGGCTTGAGCACACAGTGTGAGCACAGACGAGCATGAGCTGTGTGGATTCGGCTGGCCAGGGACCAGCCCCCTGTTCACACTGATGAGTGACTAAAGGAGGGGTTGCAGAAAGTCCATCAGGCCTTTTAGTTATGCTAAGTTGTGCTTTTTTGTTTTGTCTGAGGCGGCTCTTCTTTTTCGAAAGATGGGCGAGGGTGATGCCTGATGACATGGAGGAAATCAGTCCGAATCAAAACCAAAAGGTGATAGCTGGAAGTTTTTTAATCAATCATAACCACAAGCATAGCTCTGAGAAACCCTCCAGACCATTGTTTTTCAGCCTGCCAAGTCATTACAGAAGGGATAGTGCAGCCCAAACTGTGGGTCACATCCCTTCTGCATGAGACCACAAGCATCCCCAAACATGTTTCGGCCTTGTTGGGCTTCATCAGTGAGGAGTAGTTTGGGTCTCTAGACTCAGCAGGTACAGGACTCACGTCTGGGCATACCTGTCCCACTCAGGGTGACAAAGCAAAAATGAAAGGTGATCGCTGGAAGATTTTGAATGAATCATATGCTCTGGCAATCAAATGCACGATTTTAAATTAAAATGTATTTATGAAATAAGTTGTATATGTATAAATGATAAAAGATGATTATGTAATTTTAAATGTCATGCGTTATTTTGTATAGTGTTTAAAACGTTTTTTTAACCATGAACACTTTAATAAAAAATGTTTTAAAAATCATCATAACCACGGGCACAGAGAAAGGTCAGAGGTTAAGATTAATTCTAAACCCTTCAGCCATCGCCTCTTTTGTTTTGGGAAGCCAGTCATAACCCACTGAGGGACCAGCCCCTGAACATTTGATGCTGCTGGCCCAACAGGTGAACGCGCCTGACCTGTTCAATTGTCATTCTGCCCCTGGTGGGGACACTAGACCCAGGCACAATGGAATCTCGGAGGAATATAATATACTGGGGAACGCGGCATCTTCGAGAGGTGACATTTTACCCAGGCAAATGGTATCGCAGTGGGAGTAGGATGGGGCTGTGTGCTTGCATTATCCCGAAACGTGGCATCTCAGGGGGGGGGCACTGTACTGAAACACATAGCAGTCAACAGACTGACCCTTTACCCAGGCACATAGTGCCTTAAAAGGCAGTAGGTCATATATGCAAACACTCCTCCACCCTGGTCCCAAATCATCCCCACCATCCACGTCTCTTTCCCCCAGCATACCCCACCACGCCATTTCAAAAACCACTTTCACTGGTTCTACGTTTCCCACTTGCAAATACTCCCACCAACTCATTTATTTTCCTTAGCCCTATCACGCCCCTCCACCACCAACCAAAACCATCAGCGCTGGCCCCCACACCTGGTCTCAAATCACTGCTGCACACTGAATCACTTTTAGGGGCTCCCAATTTCAGCAGAAATTAGACTGAGATTAAATGATTTGCACAGGATCACACACTTTGGTTAAGAGATAAACCAGGATGTGATCTTCCCAGCACTAGTTCTAATGTGCAGATATTCGTGTTATTGTTGAATTCCTTGCTTTACACGACCATTGTACTGGCTCAGCTCGTGTTCGGCCCTTAGAGCCAGAGCAGACACCCTGGCTCGGCCGTAGCCATCTTTTTTTTATGTTTTATTGCTTAATCAGGTCAACCTTTAATATTTTAAGAAATGTGAATTAAAAAAAACAATCAGCAAAGATAAAAATAGCACAAATTAACACATAAGAGAACAATAGAATAATATAAAAAGAAAAACATATTTCCCGTAATCCAACGAAGAGTCTCAAATAAAACAGACAGATCATAACACAGGCTATAATGGCAGCTATTTTACATTTGTCTCCCCCTCGAGATCGAGAGAATTCAGGAATTCCATCACAGCATTCACAGTGGACGTGAGATCCCACGACAGACAGCGATGCCAATGTAAATCGTCTCTCTCGGACCTTGATCCTGTGAATTTCTGCCGGTATTGAATCCGTACTTGTAGCAAAGCTGGACAACATAGCAGCAGATGTCGAATTGTTTTTTTAACCATGGGGTACTTACAAAACCTACAAAAGGACTCTGCCGCCTCGACCAACCCATATCTCAAAAGGGTCTCCCTAGAGGTCAAGAGCAAGATGAGATACAAGAGAGTGTGCATGGAAGTCTGCGACTGTTTGCGCCCAGCCGGCCTTAAAGAACATCATTTTCACCCTGTCCGGATCATCAATCTGATTTTTCTCTGAACATCCAACCTCCTGCAGCGCCAAGTGGGCACGTTCTTTTAATTCAACCGAGGCACTTGATCCCCTCCCCACCGACACCTCACCAAACATCTCCCAGAGTGAATCTTTTACTGGAGTCAGTGTCTTCCTAAAGAATTAAATGTATTGCCACAATGCCCTGACCTTCAGGGAGACCCATCCTAACTCATATCTAATGCTTGAATGGGGGACGCAACCAAAGTCGGCAAGTATTCAATCAGTATTACCCATCGATTCCCACAAACTCTATCCCAAAGTGGCTGTTTCCACATCGCAAATGCAGGGGCAGCTGCCCATCAAAGCCCCCCGTCTCCGCCTTTGCTGCTGTACACACGATTCTCACAACCCAAGGGCTGCCTCTTCAACATTCATGGAGTAGACAGCGAATGTCTCATTGCACACAACCTCCTATCCATGCCCGGCCACCGTCGTAACGCAGTCAGCATTGTGGCATGGCCACTCTCTACGCCTGGCCCGGCATAGCTCCCCTGGTTTACCAGAATGACTTTGGATTGGTACTGCTCTCGGCGTAAACTTAATTCCCCTGCTTCTGTCGAACCACAAGTATTCTCCTTGTCGTGACGCAATGCGAGTCACCATAACCTATGCAAGCCTTCGGGCACAACCTTGTAACCATCAAAGTACACACTCTGCGTTCATGTCGTGTTGTATCACCCATCACTGTAACCAGCGCCTTGATGGCCACGGGCTTAGTGCTCTTTACAAATGTCAACACAAATAAATAAATAAAACAAAGGTGCGACGCGTGAGTCTCCCGCCTGCCCACATGGTCCCATTGGAACCCCAGTGTAACCCACTCACTCTGCCCACCCTATCCCCCACCTACGCCCTAGTGCCTAGTATTGTTTTTTTCTGGTGGTGCGCACTTCGCTATACATCACTTGCGCAACCCACGTCTAACATAATTTCCACGGGACTGCCGCTCCTCGCTCGCCCGAACCCGTGCCCTCCCCGCAGTAGTGCCAGCTGTTTTGCCCTCGCCACCGGTTGCTCGACGTAGCTCTCTCCAGTTGCCGGCTTTCCGCGCAGATGCCAGCAATTAATGGCGGGAGCCCTGGTGTGTGCCAGCTGCCGCATTAATCGCTGGGGACTGATAACGGCGGCTCGGTGAGACGCCGAAGCCCTGTTCCGTTCAGCGGCTTAATGAGGGGTCACGGCGCTCGGCGGGGGAGGGGGGTGCGGGTGGAGATTAATGGCAAGTGGGGCACGACGTTAACAAGGGCAATAATCCATGCGGCCTCCAAATGGCCGGTGTGCGGCACGGCGTGCCAACCGGCAAACACGGGCGCTGCCTCTGCCGTCCCGTACGCACAACGCAGGCCGTGGTGGTGTTCACGCTGCGCATGTGCGTGTGTTATCGCGTGCACGGCGCACGAACCCCGTGTGTATCCCGCCGCATGCCTCAGACTATCAATCAAAACCTGGCTGCGTTTGACACAAGCCCGTAGGACACAACTGTGGCTGTGGTGGCGCAAACCAGTGCACACCACCCTCATGGCGACATGGGAATTATCAGCACACCTGCACAGCACACACATCATTCCGTTGCCCACACACCGCCATTCTTGCCTGGTGTAGGGGGTGTGTTTTTTGTTGGACTGGTGACCCCCACCACCTCCGTGCCGTGGAGGGCCATGTGGGGCCGGCCTATCCTTTGCCCCACTCCCCCACCCCTCCCAAAGCCCTTTGCACTCTGCCTGCCCCACATTAGCAGTCACGTCGGATGCACGGCAGTAAAACGGTTAAAACGAGATGGTAAATCTGACCCGGTAAAACCACGGCGATGTCAGCCGAGTCATCTGCCATCAATCTGAGCGCCATCTGATAGAGGAGAAATGGGCGATAAAAACAAGCATTTTCGGAAATTATGTAGAATATTCCATTTGTGGAGTGCTGCAGTCGGGGCCGGAGCTGAATTTTAATCAGGGGGACTGCAGTGATGGACTGCAGTGTGTCTACCGTTATACCGACGGCATAAATCAGCGGAAGAGCCTGCCGCCGAGCCCACATGCGCCAGCTCCCAGCTGCCAGGGCGGCCGGGGGGCGGCGCGAGGGCCCGGGGCGCCGGGGAGCGGGAGAGGGGCCACATGGAGGAGCTGGGGGAGTGCAGAGAGTCAAGGGCCCGGGAGGCGAAGGGACGAGCGGGCAGACGCGAAAGGCAGAGGGCAACGCGCAGGGAATGGCGCATTATTAAAGGAGAGGGCCGGGAAAGCGAAGAGGAGCGTAGACGAGGGGGAAAGGGGCGCTGGGAAGAGCGGGGAGAGAAAGGCGTAGAGTAAAGAAGACGCGGTGGCAGCTGGGACGGAAGAGATGCGGGCAGAGGAATCAAAGCACGCGATAAAAAGGGAAGAAAGGGGAAGTGAAAAAAGAGGAGGATACGTCGGGACAAAAAATGGCGAGTTGGGACTAAAGGCAACACAATTAAATATATATATAATCAAAAAGTGAAAAGCGAAATTAATAAATTATAAGAAAAAAGGAGAGCTAAAGCAACTTGAGAAATACAAGGAAAGAAGCAGTGAAAGAATGTTCAAGAAGGAATGAGATGAAGAAGATTGAGAAAGAAAATGAAAAACGTGTCAACGACGTAAGACGAGAAACAGAAAAGGGAAATGGAGAAAGAAAAAAGAAGGTAGAAAGCTGACAAAAACAGACACACGGGGAAATGAGACAGAAGGGGATGGCGAAAGAAAGGGAAGGAAAAGGGAAAACATTGAAGTGAGAGAGCACATGGAAGAACAAAAGTAAAGCACGAAGCTGATGTAGCACAGAGGAGAATAACACCGAATAGACGATTGGACGAAGATTACACGGAAAAGGGAGGAACGCAACAATGGAGAAAAACGGGGAAAGGACAACAACATGATGGCACAGAAAGACACGCGAAGAAGGAGCGATCAGAGAGAAAGAAAAGAGGAGCCAAAGAAAGTCAGTGAAGGGAGGAGAGAGGGAAAGGAAACCAATGAAGGGCAAACAGAAAAAAGATGCGACGCTGATAGAGAAGGAAGGGGAGAAAGGGAAAGCACGTGCAGCGGAGGGCTGTCTAATGCAAAGGCATGGGCAAGTGGAGGAGAGTGAGGGGAGGCAGCAGAGACGACACAAAGGACAAAGACAGGAGGCAGAAGGGGGGGGGGGGGTACCATGGAGGGGAAGCAGGGCGAGCGCGGCACTGCGCCAGAGACCGCGGAGGGGAACACGGGGAAGGGGGGCAGGCAAAATAGGGCGGACGAGGGCGGAGGACCACATCAAAGAAGCCAACACGAGTGCTCAAGGAAGGGTATACAAAAAAGGAAGGGAGGGAGGGGAAGAGGATGGAGTGAAGGCAAAGAAAGGGAAGGGAAAGGAAGGAAGAAGAAGGGAGAGAGGAGAGGAGGGTGAAGGAGGGAGGAAGGAAGACGGGTAGCAGGAGGGAGGGAGGAAGGAAAGGGAAGGGAGTGGAAGGAGAAGGGAGGGAGGGTGGAGTGAAGGGAAAGGAAGGGAGGGAGGAAGGAGAACGAAAGGGAAGGGAGAGGAAGGAGAAGAGAGGGAGGGGAAGAGGATGCAGGGTAGGGAGATGGAAGACGGGGAGCAAAAGGAAGGGAGGGAGGAAGGAGAAGGGAAGGAAGGAGAAGGGAAAGGAACAAAGCGAAACGAAGGGTGGAAGGGAGGAACACGGAGAGGAGAAGGAAGGGAGGGGAAAGGGAGGGGAAAGAAAGGAGGAAGGGAGGAAGAGAGAGAGGGAACAGGAAGAAGAAAGGAAGACAGGGAGGAGACTGAAGGGAGTAAGGAGAAGGAAGGAAGGTTATGGGAGGGAGGAAGGAAGGAGAAGGAAAAGCAAGGGAACGGATGGAAGGAAGAAGGGAAAGGAAAGAGAGAAAAAGAGGGAAGAAAGGAGAAGGAAGGAAATTTGGAAGGGGGCTGGGAGGGAAGGAATTACTTATCAGGTGAAACACAATATTAGGGATCTAATGAAATAGAAGTGAGAAGAACTGCCCAGCGAGACTGAAACACGTCGTATTCGGTGTAACAAATTAACCGCACAATTGTCTGGGAAAATTGCATGAATAAAGGGGGTCGGCTAGAGAAACAAGGGACAGGGGGGCAATGGCATTTCGGAATCGCTCCCAGAATGTACAGAGGGGAAAAGAAATGCGCGTGAAATGACAGGAAGACTATGGGAGCGTGGATATGGCGAGTGGTGGAAGTAGCGAGCCTGGGGGAAAGAGTTAGCGTTTCAAGGACAGAATAAGAGGGAGGGAGAGCAAGAGCACAAAAACGAGAAGAGCCCCCGAGTAGAGAGAGGGTGTGAGAGTGAGGAGGAGAGAACGCAGAGAGGAACAGACTCGGAAAGGCTAGCCGAGAGGCAGGCTCTGGATGAAGAGAATAGGGAAACGGTAGAGTGGGACGAAACACCGAGAGTGGGGAGGTGAGGGTGGGTGCAGAGAAAGAGAGGGCGAAGGATCGAGCACAGCGGAGAAGAAACAGTGAAAGCAGCCCTACTGTGACAAGACCACACAGACCAAGAAGAAACCTAACCCACGACTATACACCCAACCCGAGAAGATGGAGTAATGAGGCTCAAGCCGCGGTATCCAAAAATCACCGCTGATGGATAAAATCTATCAGCAAGAAGAAGAAGCACCCAGCAGAGCAGGAGACAAGGGAGCGTGCCCTCGTGTGGAGGAAAGCCCACTTTTACCAGGGTCAGGTGCCCCACTAGGCACTATTAGCCCTATAAACTCATGCCCATTGGCTCCAGGTAGTATGCCCCTCATTCCCAAAGCTGTGACAGGGCACATGTCACCACCAGAGCACTGGCTGCGCGCACAGCTTCGGCGCCTCACAGGGGCACACAGTCTTCAAACTTTTTTGGCCTGGGCCCCCCCTGAGCAAAATTTGGGCAGGCCGGGCCCCCCCAAAAATGCCAAATGGACAGTATTTTGCGCTGTCACTGCAGCCTATTCCCAGTATAGTCCCTGGGCTCCCCCATCTGCTCCCATTACAGTCGCTGGGCTCCCTCATCCCCCAAACCAATCAAGTGGGGTTCAGGGGTTTTCCACCATGAATTTTTTTAAATAATGGGTTAAAATGTTGCATTTTTTAGCATACGTTTAAAATAAAATTGGTAAAAACCCGAACAGTTTACAAATGGCGCAGGGGGGCGAAGGGAGAAAGCATGGTATTTTTGACTTGACATCTATGATAGATAAAGAAAATCAGCTCAACGGACCAAAACAAACACACACACCTTCACACAGCAATCACTATCATTCATACGAGCACCCGTCACCATACACTCACTCATAACACAAGCATACATGCATCCATACACTATTTAAATAAAAAAATAAATGAACATAAACGTACCTTCTGCAGGGACTGCTCTGTCTGTATGTGCAAGGAGGTGCAGGAGCTCCCCTCACACATACAGACATGCAGTGCCCCAGCCAGCATTTCCAATGAGCTATGTAAGGCTGGCAAAGCAAAACGACCCCAGCCTTGCATAGCTCAGTGAGCATGTGTGGCTGGGGTACTGTCCTGTCAAAGGGAAACAGTTTTTCCCTTTGACAGTTCAGCCAGCCCAGGAGCACTCCCTCAGCTGGAAAAAGCAGCTGAGGGAGAACTCAGTGTTTCACTGGGCTGGCTCCTCCATAATGGGTGAGTGGGCCACTGGGTTGACGAGCCCATTATGGATGAGCCTCCAGGCTCGGACTGGCCTATAGGGTATTAGGGCAACGCCCGTACCAAAAACAAAAAATGCTAATGTAGGCCAGTCAAAATGGGTCCCTCTTTTGGGCCAATGTAGGCCAGTTTGATGAGTTACTTCACTATGCAGCTAGTAGTTTTGACCATTGTTGCGGAATAAATATTCTTTAATATCACAATTTGCTTACATTTTAACAAAAAACACCCCCTTGGGTACTATTGAAACATTCTGTGCCTAAAGGAATGAATATCCATTTGCAACTGCGGGACACTTTTTAATTGGTGCCTGAGCTGTTTTATGGTCCAGTCTAACCATGCGAGCCGCCCCTGCCCATATCCTGCAAACTAAAAAAAAAGTTAAAAAAAAAATACACATTTCATGCTGGGCTCTGGCGCCCCCCCCTGGGAGGCGGCCGTGACCCCCTGGGGGGGCGCGCCCCACAGTTTGAAGACCTCTGCGGCCTAGACTCACCCTCGATTCCTTCCTCCCCAATGCAAGCACTATACCCGAGTCCTGCTTTTCCTCCACCCTATCCCCAACACTGTGTTTTCGAATTATAATATCAACCCTGAAATAAACACAGTGAAAGAAAAGAGTAGTGTTACTTTCAGTGATTGTCCCCTAAAGCGTGCAGCTTAAGGACCCACCCTTTCCAATCACCCACTAGTCACGCCTCTTAAGGCACACCTCCAGGACTACAGCTACACAGGCTCTCCCATTACCTGCACACACAGCTATGCCTGCAGCAATATCACGTCAATTGTGCTTAGTTACAGAAAACAAACACTGATCACTGCAGTGAGGGCTATGTGGTGGCTTGAGAATAGGTGTTATGACCCAGGCAGACAAGTAAAATAAGCCCAAGTAAACCAGTGTCTGTGAGATAGCTCATCAAGATGGGATGCTGGCGCGTTACCCAGAGGGCGCAGGTCTGAATCCGATGTAGGAACAAATCAAAATACAATCCTGCCACTCCCATGATGCAGGGAAGGGTCTAAAGCTGATAAAAGTAAGGGAATAATGGTGGGTTTTCCCGAAAAACTACAGTACAGTTCCCGCCCACCTCGACCTCTGTGCCTAGGACAGGCATAAAAGTCATTGCACCGGAGCATGACCAGAGAGAATTCTATTTGGTTAATGCATTTCATTGCAGAGAGAGCAACAATGATGCTATCAAACCGTGCTTTTGTGGACTGCTGTTAAATAAAGACAATAGAACTCTGTGTGACCTCTAAAAGGGTCGGCATGTGTGTACAATGTGCGGAGCATGAACAATCAGCAGTGGTGCATTGCAGGAGCGCTCACAGCAGCATGGGCGCTGAGCTGCTCACGCTCAGTCAGGATCCAGGCATTCATTTTAGGAGTCACTTCCAGGTTATCCATAGGGAGATCAGACAAAAAAAAACGGGCGGGTCATAGACATAGAAGTAGGACTAACGTACACACAAATACAACTGTAGTCCTACTTCTATATTGCTGGCCTGTTGCAGGGGTGTGGGGGGTGTGCTCACAGGTACATTCCTCTCATTGGAGGACAGGGGGAGGGGAAGGGGGAGGAAATGGGGCCTTGAAAAGCATTCACGTCCCTATTCCCACGCAGGGCCCCATTTTGGGATTTTGAAAACGGGTCCCGACAAAAACCAGGACCGTAGCCACCCACTCTTTCAATCCCGGGACGGGGTTTACAAAATTAAAAAACTCCCGGGACCCGGGGAGGACGGCGATTTCCCGGGATTGTCTCTGGAAAACTGGAACGTCTGGTCACACTAGTTATCCGGCTTGTCCTGTAACTTTGTCATGCAATGTTGGATCTTGTCTTCTGCGGGGCCACTCTCTGTGTTTCCTGAAAGTGCCTCTCTATGCACTCATTGCTACGCTGCAGTTTCTTTTGGAATAAGACTCGCTTGAAGACTTTAACAGTGACTTTACTCAAGTAAGGGTCCACCTCGGAAATTTAAGTGCCCAGTAGCTGCCAGCCAACTAGATCTGATATCCAAGGAGTCACGGGAGGAATGAAGCGTCCTTGTGTTTACAATTCAGGTAATCTCTAGAGGATGCGGTAACCACAGAGGTGGCGGGATTTGCCGCTAAGAAATGGCACAGGGCCCAAGTTACAGGCCAGAGCAAAGCAAGCGCCTTAGTATGAGACCCGGCTCCACTATGGAGTGGTAAAGCCCCCTAACAATGGGGTTATAATGATTAGCAATCCGGCATACTTTTTGGGGTGATCAAACATGTATTTAAAATGTTTAAAATGACTCAGTGGCTGTTTCTCAAGTGAAGAAATGTATCAAAAATATGTCTGCCATGGAAATCAGAGAACAGAACTACTCCCTGCCCCTTTTCTCTTACTAGGGCAGGCATTGCAGAAGGACGGAAGAGGCGGGCTAGTGGGGCGAGCTGCAAGCATGGCTGTTTGGAGAGACTGAAGGGGATAATTGTATGCAGGGAATCGTGGCATGGCAGCAGGGAAGCAATGAGGTGAAATGTGTCAGGCTGGGGTGTGTGAAGGGTTTCCATGTGTTAAAATCGCGGCAAAAATGGCCGTGGACACAAAATATCCCGGCAAAAAGGCTGTGGTTTTGCCGCCGCAATCCATGTAAAGGATGCGGGGGACACCCCCGCAACCCCTGCTCCCCTTAAATGGTGTAATGGGGTACACCTTTAACGGGTCAAACTACAGCATTTTTGCCACAATTTTTTGTACAGGTGACATTTTTGCCGCAATTTTATTACTGCATACCTGTGGAGGCCATTGCGCAGGGCCTATGTAGCAAGATGGTAGCATTCTGCGGCTCAGGGTCCTCGGATGGCGGGTCGATAGATGAGAAAGCACCCTCATTCAAGCTCCCTGATTGGCTGTGAGCTTCATCTGAGTCACTTCCTCAGTGGTAGTGTTGCTTATTTCATGCACATATATTATTATTGTGTGCATTTGCTTCCTGAAAACCCTCCTGGGAGCATCGGAGCCCAAGGTCACTTTGCAGTACTATCAATATGGTGTCAGGTGATGCCCAGCTTGCCAGCAACTAAACAGCTCCCATGTGCCTCGGAGCTGGATAAATGTAGTATTGCTACCATTGTCTATACGAGAATTGTGGTTTATGACGTGTTAGTTGTTGTATAGTGAAATTCATCATTCTACAACAGCCCTGTTTTTTGAATGGCCTTTTATTTTCTTAAAGCAGAAAATAGTATACGAGTAGTTAGGTGTAGTTAGCACACTCCTCCTCCCACTGCCAGTCTGACCTTTCACTCTCCGCCACTGCCCATACCAACTCCCCTTCTCACTCCTCATGCATTCCCCTCCAGAAACCAAACCTGCTCTCCTGAATACTCATCAACGCTAGATCTGTCTCCAAAGACAAATACAGCATTTTTTACTTTATCTCTGACGAACACCCAGACATCCTTTTTATCACAGAGACCTGCATCTCCGACAACTACGAACCCATCCCACACAAGTCTCCCCCCCACCCCCGGTTACTCCCTGATTATGCAGAATAGATCCAGCAGAGCAGGAGGGTTAGACATCCTCCACAAACATCACTTTTCAGTCCTACTCACTGAGGAACTACCCTGCAACACTGAATGCAAATCATTGCTAGTAAAGATACAACTCTCCCCCTTCTTAACACACAGCTTCCTATTCCTCTACAGGCCCTCCCGGCTACAATAGGAATTTTGCAGACTCCCTTAGTGACTCCTTATCAGCCACCTTAATTCAACACCTGCCACTCACCGTATTAGGAGACTTCAACATCTGGTTTGACGTTCTCTGCAAACCCGTGACCCATTCCCTTACTAACAACTTGGAAACCCTCAACTTGACCCAACTAATATCTCTTCCCACTCACATAGCAGGACCCACCCGTAAAGCTTTATTCTGCTCTACTAACTTGATCTTCGCCCTGCCTCCCCGCCCACTAATCTGGACGGATCTCTCCATGTTCTACTTTTCCCCCCTTCCTGTCTTGCCAGCCTCCCCTCTTCAACTTCTCACTCCCATTTCCTCCTCTGGAATAAAGTCACTATAAACCCTGATCTGGCCAATTCCCCTCTAGACTCACTCCCAGACCCCTCACTCCATGAAGCACCTCCCTCCATTGACCTTTTCGCTCACTGACTCTCCAGCACACCCTTCCATCTTGATGTACCTCTCAGAGACCAGGCCTCAATACCAAGTAGTAACACACCCCACCTCAAATCCCTTAAAAACCTCTAGCATCGCCTGGACCGGACTTGGAGGACTAACCCCTTTCTTCAAAACAAAACTTCACTTGCGAGATTGACCAGGGCCAACCAGACAGAAATTAGCCAAAAGAATCTTCTACAGGAACTGAATCTCCAGCTCCCACATCCCTAGCAGGGAAATTAACATGATCATCACAGAATTCAATGCACCTTGCTGTCCAACAACACCCTCCTCTCACTCCCAATCACTCTGCGATGCACTGTCGGACCACTTTCACAGCATTGATATTGATAGACACTTTTCCATCCTCTCCAAACTAGCTCTGGCCACACCACCCCCTCTTCCTGTTCCCCACCTAGCCCCACCCCTCCTCTGCCCACTCTGCTGGTTCGCTCCTCTTTCACCCCTATTTCCCACCCTGAGTTCCTCAAGCCTCTAGAACAAACCAACCCTCGGGGGTACCCTGGTGATCTCTGTTCCCCCTTGCTTCTTAGAACATCCTAACTACAACCTGTGCAGGCAGTGTTGCATGGTCCATTATTAACCATTCTCTCTCCCCTGGTATCTTCCCAGAGGCCTTCAAAATGTCATATATCAATCCCCTTCCAAAATAAACCTCTCATGACCCCCTCCTTCCTTCCAACTACCGCCCTATTTCAAACATCCACTTAATTGCCAAACTCTTAGACTGCACGGCTTACAAGCACCTCTGCTCTTCATAGAAACCAACAACCTCCTTGACCCAGCCCGATCTGGCTTCAGACTCCTTTGAGGAATTGAATTGTCGCTCGTGTCCATTTGGGATGATTTAAAAAGAACAGCAGACTCGAAAGGATGCACTGCACTCATAGTCCTCGACCTATTTGCTGCCCTTGACACAATTGGGCATGCCATACTCTCAGACAGGCTCTACTCTTCAGGCATCAAAAACTACACTTTAAAATGGATCTCCTCCTTCCTTTCCAACCACTTGCAAATCATGCGCCTCCCCGCATTCTCCTCCCAATCTTGCCCTGTTCTGAAAGGGGTCCCGCAGGGAGCCTCCTTGACACCTCTCCTCTTCAATCTCTACATTAGTCCACTCCTGACATTCACCTGCTCTCATAACTGTATCTTCTATAACTATGCATATTACATCCATGTCATCCTCAAGATCCCTATGATTCAGCCTCCCCCACCTCCCTCTCTCTCCTTCCCCAACCGGTCCCCTGGCCACACTCCCTATGAGCCTCTCCTGCAGCATACACAGCTGCAAAAAATCTTGGATGCACGCTGGACTCAGACCTATCAATCTCCGACCGCATCAACTCTGTGTCCAGAACCTGCCAACGTTTTGTATCTACGCATCCTCAGGCGAATCTTCCCTTATCTTTCCAACCCACAAAGAGTTGTTCAAGTCCTTGCCATCATCCTCTCCCACTTAGACTGCGCCAAATCCTTCTACCTTGGCACTTCAGCATACCAGCTCAGGAAACTCTAAAGAATCCAAAGCTCCTGCGCCAGACTCCTCTTTGTCCTCTCACGAGAGAACACATTACCCCTGCCCTCAGAGTACTACACTGGCTCCCTATCAGCCCGACAGGTGACTTTTAAAGACATGTGCATCACTTACCACACCCTCCATATTACTAGGCCAGATTTCCTCCAGGACAAGCTCACACTGTACCATTCCACAAGAAAACTGAGATCTGGCTCTGCACTCCTCCTCATAATCTACCCTTACAACTCCACCAGAATGGGAGGAACCACTTTCTCCGTCCAAGCACCCCCATCTGGACCTCCCTTCCACTACACATCTGCCACAATGAAAACTATCTCTCCTTCAGAAAGGCGCTCAAAACCAGGCTATTTCCTATGGCAGCCTGAATTGTATTCTCTCCCTTCATCTCTATCATCGCGACATCATGCACCTCCATCACAGTGTCATTTGTATCCTGAATATTTCCGACTGCAAGGTATGTCACAGAACAGTCGGGTCGCCTCGAATTCTCTTGGCAACACCAAATGCAAAGCACCAACAAAATATGGTATCCCTACATATTATCCCCACCAAAAATATTGCCGTACATATGGTCGTCTGTCTCGCCATAGGCGATATTTTTGGGGGGGATAATTTGTGGGAGCGGGGGTTTTGGGGATGTCCCCCGCAAGGTCCATGGCTCAATATCGCCGCAAAAATATGGGGATATTTTTGTATCGCGATATTTTTGCGGGGGATATTAACACATGGAACCCAAGATACATGGTCATATATCACTATGCAGATGCCGGCCGCCATTGCGGCAGCCCGCCCTCGCGCTCCCACAACTGCACTGTACACAATATACACAAATACACAATGCACAACAGCCATCAGACTGTGAACACCACCTACAACTAATTACGGACCAGCAGGACACACAATGAATCACTGGCAGAAAATGAAGCATCCACCGCGTCAGAAGTAGGTCATGGTGGTAACATGGTGAATCTATCCTCCTCTCTAATTCCCCTGACCCCACCCAGCGCCTTTCATAGACATGACCATCCAGGAATGCTTGCTGGAGTGCGGCCAGCCCACCTGGCTCCCATTCTTGGCCTTATGCGCACCTGCATCCTGTATATTGCTCCTGACAATTTGAGGGTTACCTATCACACACAAACGGTATTAGGATAGCCTGCCCATTGTGCGAAAGGCACAGTGGGATCCCGGTTTATTGCACTAAGTCTTGATCTCGCACATAGATGATCCATGATGTTAGCCTTTCTTTGCTCTCAGAAGATTTATGGGTATTGCTTATAAAATGCATTCAGAAGACATTTGATATTGGAATCTTAAGATTCAGGAGGCTACTCTGCCCATTGGACTGTCTTCTGCACCTAGATATAACACGCCCATTATACAGATGATCTTTATCACACAGCTACTTCAAGGACAATACTCCATCCAAGCCTCAAGGTACGTATGCAGGAACCACTTCGGTGGACTTCTGCCGCAGGCATGGCTACCCACTTACATGCATCAGAATGCAGCAACGACCTACTACAAAAGTTCGGTCTAGCTGGACACATAACGATTCTCTTGCCACAGCACATAATCCTCTCCACTCAGCACCATGCACGTGCCTGACATCATGGGTAGCTTAATGGAGCTCGGCCAGCTCACCTAATGCCCTACCTTGGCCAAATGCACTCACACACACATTCTAAACCTTCAGACAATTTTTCCATTCGTTGGACTTTGGCTCCCAGAGGGAGTTCCCATCACAAGCGCCTTGAGGCCATATTAATGGGATAAAGGCACTATATAAATGACTACTACTATTTTGCTTCACAGGGAAAGCATTGGAACCTTGGGTCCACTAACGCTCTTGGACGGGTCTCTTCTTAGGGGCAATTAGTAGTAGAGTAGAGGACTTTGCTCAGCTCGTTTGTGACTTATCAGTGAACGCGCATCTTGCAGGTGGACGTGGCGATTAATCAGCTCGTGCTCACTTCTCTATCTCTGAGTCTACCCTAAAAATGCATGACGGTGCCACAGGAAAGCACTGGAACCTCTTAGATTTGATGACAAAAAAGATACCATGAGTCATTAATTTACAGTGACCTGGACACATTCTTCTCACTTTGTGTACATACATGATACCGGCTTAAACAATGTGTTTATGAAGGTTTGAAGGCTATAAAAGCCCAAGCACAGGACACCCCCATTCCCCACCACTCTGACTCCTGAGCCTCCATTCGGATTCCCGGCTTAGAATCCATCCTTTTCAAGCATTCCTTTTTAGCACTCTTAGTGGGAATGAGTGCTTTGTAGAGTACCACACTAGAGCTCTATCAGGGCCTCCTTGGCACTTCCATGCCACCCGCAGATCTCAGAGATCCACGTGCAGTGCAATGGGTAGCAGTGGGGCAGAGGAGCTAGTTGCGAGCACTCTTGACATCTAAATGCCATTCATGCATCATGCTCCATTATCTCGCACTTTCTCATCCCTCTCTTCCCATTGGCTCTGGTTTCTGCAGTCACATATCTCCCCTTCCCTGCTTTCTTTCCCTCCCCTTATGTCTCCACTGCAACCTTATTCACGGTGGCTGCTTTCACCCCTTCTTTCTTTCCATTCTGTTACTCTGCTTTTGCTCTTTTCTTTGTCCCTGCTCTCACGTGCGGCTCTCTGCCCTGTTTCCTCGTTTTGACCCATCTGATTGCTCTGCTTTTTTAGTTTTGCCTCTTAGGTGGCAAGACGGCACATATAAGCCAGAACTATTGCATTACATTACAGCTAGGGAGCAATGGCATATGTGGAAGGACACAAAACTTGTAGGTGTTGTTCAGTTATTTAGCTATGCCTTCCTGGGATCTCTTTGAGCAAGCTCTTTCAGCATTATCATCAAATTTTGTGCTCAAAGTGTCTGGCCGTCTTTTTTCAAAGCAGGCTTCTGAAGAGACTTAATTGGAGCTGTAAACGTGCTATTGGTCAGTGGTGGAAATGGAAAAAATGTGGTGGGGGATCCCTCAAGGTCTGGGTGGGTGCAGAGTTTGGGGATCGGTGCCTTAGGAGGCAGGGTTCGGGGGTGGGGGGGTAGCTGGCAGTTGACCTCCAATCAAAGGAAATGTCCAAAATAATAGTTTTAAAAAGCGCAATTTCTTTATATATGAATTCCCCTTTAAACCACTTCCATGGCACTGGTGATGAGTTACTTCACTGTGCGAATAATAGTTTTGACCAGTGTTGCTGAGTAGGTACTATTTAAACGGAGTGATTTCTGTTCGCCAGAAGCAACGTTTTATTTTACTTGGAACTGCATCCGCACAGCTCCCGCAGCTCCCCTCTGAGAGCAGTTGGGTGGCTGCATCGTATGTCATTGTTCCAATGTTAATAGGGCTATTTATTTATTCATGCAATGTTTGTGGATACCTGTATATTTATTTATTTATGCAAGGTTTTATGCAAGGTTTGTCGGATACAAACATCCGACAAACCTTGCATAAATAAATACATAACCTGGGTCCATGGATCCGACAAACATTACATAAATAAATAAATAAACTGGGTCTTGTAACTTCCACTGATAACCCCTCACACAGGGTCACCAGAGGAAGTTATAATGTGCTTGTCCTGCAGCTGTGACCTGGATCAAACTCCTGTAGGGGGGCAGAGCAGCTCAGCAGCTCATTGCCGTCATGAGCGCTCTGTCGTTGCAGGCATTTTTGAATTTTTTTTCCATGTAAGCCAGCGCAGAGCATGGGTTTGGGGATTGTGGTGGTGGACTCTGGCCAGATCCCGAGATCCGGCTACACATCTGGTGCCAGATCTCGGATCCGGCGAGAGCTAGCCCAATGACCAGCACTGCTACTGGTATAATAAACATGTCTTAACCAGGTCTGCCTTCAGCCACTAGAGTTATAAGCACTATGTGTGTCTTCACTTAAGTCATGTTAAAAACAAGCATTGGCAAAGCCAACAGTTTTGGCGTGTGTATAATTATTAGGCATTTGTCAGGCACTGCTATTATATGCTTAGGTACTCAGACCTTTTTACATCTGCCACTATCAATGGCCACGTAATACCACCATGGCAAATGCCTTTCCATGCCTACACAAAAGGCAAACATTTTTGCATTGGAAATGCTTGCATTTTTCAAGCATCCCATGTTTCCATCACCCCTTCTCTGCTTCACCCTCTTTCATGTCCTTTGAAGTGCACGCTAATTTGCTTCTGCTGGAATTCAAAACTCTATTGCCAACTTGTCCCTGTGTGATTTGCAGCTGTTGGTTTCAGTGCCTTTACAATTTTATCAGTGTATTGTTTTTTTCCCAGCTTCTAAAGATGATAAAGGCAATGGGCCGCATTCCAAGTTTGCTGGTACGGAATTAACGTGCCGGTAATTCCATTTTCCGGCACATTTCTGGACCAGTGAACTACAGGTTTGGTGGTGGGGTGGCCGGATTTACCTGCAGCTCGGAGCTGTCGAAGAAATTCCAGCATCCCATCACCAAAAAATGCAGGCAAAAAAGAAGTGAGAGTCTAGGGGTTCTACCCCTGCAATGACAAAGTAAATGTCTGGCAAAGTGTGTGGCAAAGTAAGTGCTGACAAAGGGAAGGTGACAAAATGAAGAAACACATACATGCCCTGGCATTACTGCTTATTTACTGGGTACGGGTAAGCAGGCCTCTTTTTTAATAAAAATGGTTTAATGAAAAGCACCAATACAAATGAGATAGTAGGTCAGTAAACATGTAATTTGAATAGTTTGAAGTAGACTAAGGACAGTGCATTCTTTAAGAACATAGAGTATGGAAATGTGGGTGCGATTTCTCGCCGTCCATAACCAGTACAAGAGGGACCCTGCAATAACTCAGACAGAAAAGAGCCAAGTTAACATTACTTTATTAATGCACAAGCATTCGCGAATGGGCAGCAAGTTCAAACGTCTCGCAAAGCAAGTCGTCAAAGTGCCGCGCTTTGCCCTGCACATCGTGGTCCTTTTATACCCATCTGTTTTACATTGTCATACATTGCTGCACATAGATTATGTCCACCACAAGGCGGTTCCTCCCAGTCATGACTTTGCATCAAGGTCAACAGTTCAACATCTGCTATTGTGGTTTCCTGTTATCTGTTATTCGCTCTCTCTCGTGCCCCTCTGTGTATCTCTGTGCACGAGGCTGTGCTTACTCATTCCTTCCCCACCCGTAATCTGCAGATAGTTTTAGCAGGCTCAACATGCTTCGACATACAGTGACCAAACACAATTCTTCTGTTAAAAACAAGTTCTTGCCAGGTCAGCAGGTCTCTTTCTAGTTTGCAATTGCTATTCATATATGGCCATTAAACGCCACCGTATAAAAGAGAAGGCCTCTTCTTTTAGCAAAAAGTACATTCTTTTAACGCATATGATGATTAGTACAAACTCCAAGTGTGAGCACAACATTACATATGTATGCGTACCTTCAATCCACCCTTTGCTCACACTTGAGCATCAATCTAAACCTTCCTAGCATAAGCAGATGGCAGGAAAGCAACATCATCACATACTGTATGTACCATAATCTTCTCCAGGCCTCCCATGTCAAAAAATTCCTGTTGTACATGGCTTTTATCCATTGGATTTAGGCGCGTTATGCTGGAAGAACACATGGAAACACAGCACGACACACATACCGGGAAACATTGGATGCAGAGACAAATACCTACAACTATTGCCGCTAGAACCAGTATAGGCGTAAGAAGTTGCCATCCAATTTCTTTCAGCAGCTTCATCCACCAGCTATCTCCTGACCCTTCCTCCTGGTGGATGCTATCCGCCACTTTATGCAGTTTGTTTACTCCATCCAGGATTCCTGTACTCCCTTCTGGTATGTAAACACAGCATTGGGATCCCACCAAAAAACAGACTCCGCCCCTTTCTGCAGTGAGTATGTCTAAGACATACCTATTTTGGAGAGCCACTAGCCGAATTGCTTTCATTTCATAAGTGATGTTTTCCATTAGGTCTGCAGATTCTTCGATTACGAACTCAAGGGCCCTGCTTAGCTTTTGGATTTCTTGACTGTTCATAAAGATGCCCGCTGGAGGAACCAGGACCCCCATCAGATCTATAAACGTTTCCCATCCTGTAGGTTGATACGTAGGAATTTTTGGGTTTACTGCTCATTTATTTCTGCTGTGTATTTCTTTATGCAGAGTAGACGGGGCATATACCATCACAGCCGGCATTATTCTGGCTATGTAACATACCCCAACAAAATCTTTGGCTAACCACAAATAAGCCCTCTTGTTACAGACGTAGGCATGTCCTTCAATCTGTAACAATCCCTTTGTGTAGTTATTTAGATTCACCATTTGACTGCACCCCGAGATCATTCTTTGATTACCTCTTGCGCTCCTCTTAAAACATATATTCTTTGGCCTAAACTCTTGTGTGATGGTGATAGGGGGAGGAGGTTCTCTTACTATCTGTACCATAGCAGGTGCAAGCCCGATTCCCTCAGTTTTGATTTTATAGCGTATCTTTTCCTTTAGAAGGGTTTTGTTCTCTCCTCTAACATAACAAGCGGTATTCGGTATCATATATTGCTGTGCTGACACTATTCTCATGTAAATTAATGTACACCCCGCATCCTCAGTAACTGGCGATGCGTACACTGGGATGCCTTCACTGCTATGTCGGGGCATGTGGGTGCAGATCCAGCAATCAGTTTTATTCACTACCCCATATGTTGTGTTTATTATCTTCACGTATTCATTTTTAGCATAGTCTTCCGGGTCGTGTTGGTCATAGGCATCTCGATTCCTGCTCTTGACCCAATCTGTTCTCCCTGTTTCATTTGACTCGGGCAACAGGTTCTTTAATTCATATCTAGATGGATGTTCCAGATACCAGAATATTATGGCAAATGCTATTAGTACTACTATCGTGCATACAGAAAACAAAATTTTGCCTCTTGTGGTACAAACTGGTATTTTCCTCTTACCTTCTGTGTTTGAGGAGCATACACTTATCCGTTCAGGGACTAAACCAGCATACACGGGTGTAGACATAGTTCAGTATATGGCTCAGTATACAGCGTATATCAGTTGCAACCTAGCGATATAGCAATATCCCCTATTTAAAGCACCAGTGTCCTTATTACTCTAATAGTGGTAGGTCTCACTGAAAACCTTCATCCGATCTGTCCCACGTCTCGTAGTGCCTGTCCCAGGAGGGGAACGCCGAAGGCCCTTCAGGCTACAAGCCCGTCGTCTTCAGTAAGGCACAATTCTGCTAAAACCAACAAGAGAGTCCAAATGTTCATCTCCCTAATGATCAAAGTTCAAAACAGTGTCCTTACACGTTGCTTGGCACATACACGTCACGGGATCGGAGGCGATGGGCACACCTACTAGTGGCATCTGGCAGTACTGTTGCAACCTGGGGTTGGTTGGTTCCCTTTTCTGGATCCACGTGGTACCAGTGCGATTTGCCATCAACTTTTACCGCAGTTTGTGTTGCGAGGAGAACCTGAAACGGGCCCCTCCATCTGGGTTGCAGTCCGCTGGTGCGATCGAAGGCTTTTATAACAACCCAGTCACCGGGCTGCACGTCGTGACCTTCTCCTATCAGAGGAGATGGAGCTACTGCGTTCACCTGTGCATTAATAGAAATCAGTCTATTAGTTAACCCAATACAGTACTGTTGTAATGCAGGCCATGCTTGCTCAGACAATCTCTTAGGTGATTTGGGGGTCCCAATACTTGGTGGGCGCCCCATAACAATTTCGAAAGGAGATAAACCATGTGTACGCTTAGGCATAGTACGCATACTCAATAATGCAATAGACAATGCATCCGGCCATTTCAGTCAAGGGCATCCAGTGTTTCAATATGCATTGTGCTGTGGAGGTGGCACTATTGTCCCGCAGGGGATATGCTTCCACCCATCCTGAGAACCCACATTTCATCACCAAACAGTAGGAATGTTTATTTACAGGCTCCAGCTGTATAAAGTCCATATACACCACCTCAAAAGGGCAGGTGGGTAACTTACTGTGGCCCGCCGGGGCCGGTACACCTTTCCCCACATTATATAAAACACATATTTCACATTGTTTTGCCCATTGGCGACAATACATTCCCAATCTTTTGTTGTACCACACAGTACTTAAAACTTCTTCCATAGTTCTTGCGTTAACGTGGGTTGGACCATGAGCCACGCTCACTATCACAGGTAAGTATGCGTCAGGTAGTACCCAGGTGTTCGTTTTGGTATGTGCCCATAGCCCATCTACCGTCTCCTCATATTGATCATCCTTGTGCCAAGATAGTCTTTCTTCAATGGTTGCATCTGCTTGGATTTCCTTTACGCGCTCCTTCGTCCCTTCCATAGTCACATCCCTCCCCACTATGAGCTGTCGGGCTTCCCACCGAGTGTCCCTTGTGGCAGCTAGTTTAGCCATCTGGTCAGCCAAAGAATTTCCCTGCGTGACATAATCCAGTGTTTTTTTATGCGCTGAGCACTTCACTACGGCCACCATTTTGGGCAGCGTAAGGGCTTGCAATAATTCAGCAATCAATCGGGCATGTTTAATAGTATCACCTTGGGAGGTTAAAAACCCACGCTCTCCCCAGAGTTTACCAAAACTGGAAACCACCCCGTGCGCGTAGGCTGAATCAGTATAAATTGTCACTTTCATGCCGCTGCTTAACACTAATGCTCTAGTTAGCGCAATCAATTCTGCCGCCTGCGCCGATTTCTCACACACTTTCCCACTCTCAATCAACTGTTCCCCTGTAGTTACTGCATACCCTGCTGTTGTCTCCCCATTTGGCAGTTTGAAACAGGAACCATCACAGAATAATATACCCTCATTATCAACCAGCGGGGTGTCTTGCAGGTCTGCTCTACCCTTAGTGTGTTCTTCCATTTGGATCACACAATCATGCCTAATGTCATCAGGTGAGGTGGGCAAAGGAAGCAGTGTCGCTGGATTCAAAGTGTTACACCGTTCAATTTTTACATTACTGGCAAACAGGATCATCTCATACTGTGTGAGTCTAGCTGTAGTCAAATGCTGTGTATGCACTCTATTCAGAAGAACATCTACCGTATGTGGAACCTTTACTGTTACTTCACTCCCTAGGATGATACCTGCACTTTGTTTTAGGGCTGTCGCTGCTGCAGCTACTGCTCTCATGCATGGGGGTAGGCCTCGAGCTACTGAGTCCAGAGTGCTAGAAAAATATGCACATGGTCTCTGTTTACCCCCTTGTTCCTGTGTCAAGACTGACACAGCGCAACCTTCCTGTTCATCAACAAAAAGGCAAAATCTCTTAGTATAATCAGGTGTGCCTGTTTCCAGCTCCCGTGTCTACCAGACATCTCAAGTTTCGGTGGGGGCCGATCCTAATAGAGGCATAAGGCCCCCTTTGGTCTATAGGAACCTGCACCACTCCCGCTATCTCATTCCGGCATCCTCAGGACATATCGCTTGTGTTATCCTGAAAATCATTGTTATAGTATACCCCTTCTCCACATTCTTCACCCTGGCATACACCTTGTACTTGTGTCGTTTGTTGTGGCTGATACAGTAGATTGGGGGGAGGCGGGGCCGGCCAGGGAACATCCCCTCTTGCTTGTCCGTCAAAGGCATTGGGTTGAGGGGGTTTAAACATTCTATTGTCTTGGTTGCCGTACCCACCAGTCCTATTTCCTGGGGCAAATGTTGTCTGTGAAGGGGGCCGTACGCCCCTTCCTCTCCCACCACTCTGGGGACACTGGGATTTCCAGTGTCCGGGTCTCTTGCAGAAGGCACATACATCTTGGGGTAGCCCATCACTCCTCCCATATAGCGCACCTCCTTGCACTGTACCTCTTCCTGTCCCTTGGCCCCCTATCATGTTGCTGCTATAGCCCTGTGACGGGCCGTTATTATTGTAGTTATACCTGCCTTGGGGCCCTTGATGCAACTGTTGCATCAACACTTTGGTTTTTAAATCCTTCTCTTGTCGTGCCTTTTGTTGTCCCTTTACTCTTTCCCCTCTTTCATAATACCTGGCCATTTCGAGGAGATCCCGGGGGTTTCTAGTCATCCATGTACTTTCTGCCCTCCTAATGTTCTCCTGAATTGGCCCGTGGAGCCCCTCTACAAAGTTTGTGGCAAAGTACCGTTGGCCCGTTTCAGACCCTATCTCTAGCCCACTGTGCGCTTTGAATGCTGCTTCATAACGCAGAAAGTACTGTGCTACCTCCTCACTTGCACCCTGTATCACAGCGGACAGTTTCTCCACATTCACATCAAATGGGGGTAACACCTTTTCTAGAGCCCTCAGGACTGCCATGCCATGCCCCCTTAGGGGTTCAGGATATTCCTCATGCAGTTTTCTATTTTTGCTCGCATCCATTACATCTTTCCATTTTATTGTTTCATTGTCTTTGGCACGAAAGGGGGTCCATATTTCTTCTGGGACAATGGCTAACAATATGTTATCTACATCCTCTACGGTAAATAACCCTGGTCTGAATAACTTTCCCACTTCTTTGTAGAATCCTGCCGGGTCTATACGGGGGTCGGGGATGGACTTGGTGATATGCATTAATTCAATTCGGGATAAAGGGACATACACATAGGTGCGCATCATGTTACCAGTGGCTGCCTCTATGGTGGGTTGGCACTCTCTCATTGGCATTAATAGTGACTTTTCTGTATTTGTTTGTTCACTCACAAGGGCCTGCACTGGTGATGAAGCAGAGGACTGGTGACTAAGAGTTTTCTCTTTTATTTTTTTATAATCTTTTAATAGTTTCTCCACCTTAGCCATCCTCCATTCTTCCGCCCCTGAATCATCCACTCTTATATTAGATAGCAGTTTCTTATCCAATTCCGTCCTAATCCTATTCCACTGGGACACATATCTAGGCTCCTTTTCCTCTTCTATATCATCCACCCTAATAAGAAGATATTTAATTACGTTTACTTGTATAGGCCAGCCAAGGCCCTCCATCAGACTCACCAGGGTGGACATGGACTGCGAGTGTATGGATGCTATCATACGATTAGCTACGTTTTGGCCCGCCTGGTCTGCATCTTTGAGTTTAGCCTCTCTTTCCCTCACCTCTCTTTCCCATGCCCTCTTTTCCTTCTCCCATTCAACACTGCCCCTTATGACTTCCTCTATTATGTCTGACATACATCCCCATAACTGAACACTGGACGCAGTCACTGGTAGTAACGCGACAGCGTCCTGATATGCTGAGGGCAGATCCGCAGTACTCTGTCCTCTCAATTTACAGTTACCCTCATGAAAGGTATATAGTTTAGTGGCCACTGTCCTAAATTCCAAAGGTGTCAAACGCCCCAATTGGTCCCGTAGGCTGTCATTGAGGGGTGTGCCATACAGCCCGGTCATAAGGATTTGCAAGTCTCCATCTCTATCCTTTTCTACAGTAGTCGTTCTCCTATGGTCTATCAACCTATCTGGGTCCCCATACTTCATTGGGAATTCCACCCTTTCACCCTCACTGTCTGCCGGTGGAGCTGTAGCTCCTGGAAACAATAATTCAGTCGTTGTTTGTTCTGCTTCTAGCCCTATCACATCTTCATATCGAGGCACCGGCACGGCAGGATACATACCCCCACTGTTCTTAATCATCATATGTCTATCCAACTGATCTAGCCTCTCGCCCTTCTCTTTTATCTCTAGATCATGTAATTTTTTGATTTACCGTTCTCTTCTGCTCCTTTGCTTTTTGTTTATTCTGAGCATTGCGCCTGCGCATTGCTTCTACCCTCCATAGTCGTATAGCCTCAAACTGTGCGGGTCTAACCCGTCTTTTTACTAACTCTATTTCTACTTTGGATATGCGGTCCACATCAAAGGACCCGGTGTCTGGCCATTTATGCTCAATCAAATCTTTTGTGTATTCGGACCATTCTTTTAAGAACAATGTTGAATTCAATCCATGTTTAATCAACATATCAAATGCAGGGGTTCCTTCAAGAGGGGCATAGTGTCTCTTGCCTATACCACTCTTGCTGGAAGCCGCTTGACCCATTTTGTTGGTATACCACAATTGCCTAAAACACTCACCTTTCCCAAATATGCACCTATTGGCTAACAATAATAATACATCCTCCTGGCGTATCTAACATATCATATCATCATTTCAACATTACTTCTTCATAGACGGACTTACCACCGTCCTCTTCACAAACCCTGAATCATTATTTCCTTATTCCATCATGCATCCGTCCATACCACTTATCTTAAGGGTCCCGCCAGAGTGTTCCGGACCCGAAGGGCGACAGCCTGCTGTTCCACCGCCGACGGAGCCGGAAAAACAAGGATGACGCGTTGGTTGCAATCAAAGGTGCGGATTCAGTTGTTGGGGCCCCGTGATCAATTCCTTCTCCGGTTCCGCCGCGGCGTTCCTCACCCAGTGACGGACTGTCGCTCCTTCGCGTCCCACTTCTGACACCAAAATTGTGGGTGCGATTTCTCGCCGTCCATAACCAGTACAAGAGGGACCCTGCAATAACTCAGACAGAAAAGAGCCAAGTTAACATTACTTTATTAATGCACAAGCATTCGCGAATGGGCAGCAAGTTCAAACGTCTCGCAAAGCAAGTCGTCAAAGTGCCGCGCTTTGCCCTGCACATCGTGGTCCTTTTATACCCATCTGTTTTACATTGTCATACATTGCTGCACATAGATTATGTCCACCACAAGGCGGTTCCTCCCAGTCATGACTTTGCATCAAGGTCAACAGTTCAACATCTGCTATTGTGGTTTCCTGTTATCTGTTATTCGCTCTCTCTCGTGCCCCTCTGTGTATCTCTGTGCACGAGGCTGTGCTTACTCATTCCTTCCCCACCCGTAATCTGCAGATAGTTTTAGCAGGCTCAACATGCTTCGACATACAGTGACCAAACACAATTCTTCTGTTAAAAACAAGTTCTTGCCAGGTCAGCAGGTCTCTTTCTAGTTTGCAATTGCTATTCATATATGGCCATTAAACGCCACCGTATAAAAGAGAAGGCCTCTTCTTTTAGCAAAAAGTACATTCTTTTAACGCATATGATGATTAGTACAAACTCCAAGTGTGAGCACAACATTACATATGTATGCGTACCTTCAGAAACATGAAAACTTTAATGAGCAACGTCTAAATGATTACTCCAAATGGTGCCAGGTATAGGTACACCAATGCTAATTCCAAGAACACAGAAGGAAATGACAGGTGTGCCTGCCTGGTTGTAAGATTACTCAGTGCTTAATTTGTAAAAAAAAATAAGTGCCGGGGCTCAAACATTTTCTAAGACGCCCATGACACGTCAGGGTGGGCCTCTCCCCACCCACTGTTGCCACCACCCACGGCTGTTCCCCATGCTGGCAACATATACAGAGTTGAAGCTGCAACTCCCGTCAGCTTAGTGTGGTTGATGGATGTACTCACTACGGCAGATGCGTGATTTACAAATACCAATCAACGTGCACAGGACATAACATACTCGTTGTCTCTTGACATGAGACAAATGTTTAAGTGTGTCTTTAAACACAGTCATCATTTACATTTTGCTCTAATGCTATAAGTGTTTATTATGTGACTGGCAGTTAAAATAATAGACTGAGCCAATAAATGCCAGGGCTCAGAAATAAATGCCAGGGTTGTGCCCTGGCAAACACCCCCACACATTTAGCACTGACTGATTACTTCTTCTGACACATTTGACACTTCACTTGAGGCGTGCCCTTATCACTGGCCAGCACATCTCTGACTGTGGAGCCTCATCCGGAAGTGTATGTCAGTCAGAACCAGTGCCTTAAGTGGCACTACAAATCGAGCCGGGGCTCAGCGAGGGGGCGTGGCCTAACAACGGGGGTCTTGATGGCCCGTTAGGCCATGCCCCCTCGACGAGCCCCGGCTCAATGGGCTACTGGCACCCCTGCCAGGCAGCCTTTTGTAGAGATTAGCACCCTCTCCCCTATGGGGTAGAGGTTGCTGATCTCAGCATTTATTTTGTATAGGCTTGCCTGGCAGGGGACAGTGCCTCGCCTATTCAGCCTTAATGGTGGCGCCGCCCCTCGCCAGCTGGGGAGGGGCAGTGTCCCCATTAAGGCTGAAAGGGTGAGGCCACTGGAAGCAGAGGCCTTTTTCCTAAAGACTGAAACTCCGCGAATCCGCGGGAGCTTCAGTATTTAGAAAGCAAGGCCTCTGCTTCCAGCGGCCTCACGTTTTCTCCATAATGGTGGCGCCGGCCCACTAGCATCACTTGATTAAAGGGATGCCGCGCAGGTGCGGCGCCACCATTATGGCTCAAAGGCATTTTTTTTCTGAAGTCTGAAGCTCTCGCACACGATCGAGAGATTCAGGCTGTAGAAAAAAAATGCCTTTTCGTGTAGAGGCCGGGGCTGCCAGGGGAGATTAGTGGGCCCCGGCAGGGCCCCGCCTCAAAACGAAATTAAAGCCCTGGTCAGAACACTAGTGATCCCAACACATCTTTTTTCAGCAATAAAGAATGCTCAATATGGAAAATAAGGCCTGTCTCCTAGTGCCCAGCACCCCGCTCACCAAGGTCAGAGTATCATCAGCTTTTGTTTTACACATGGACCGCTAACGACGGGGCGCTAAAGAACTCCAACAGGACCAAGGAAATATTATGTTTCCATGGATTTTGGGGGGTTTGTCAGACTGGCTTATTCTGAAGCCCTTGAAAACCTTGTAAAGGATATCCGAGCAAAAACCAGGTACCAATTCCAAAACGCGGAGTCGGGGAATGCATGCTTCAGATACTTCCTCGAGCTGAGTTATCAGAATGTTCCGGAAAACTGAATGCTTGCATTATGGACCACGCCTAGCCAGGTGGGCGCAGACCCTAAACTCGAGGGTACGAACGTAGTGGAACAAGGTGGTGCGTCTCCTCCAAAGATGATCACGTCCAGGTAGTCATTTATTTGAGATAGTTTGACTTATTCAGTTGTGAAATATAATATTATTATTAAGATTATTATTATTATTATTATTAATAATAAAAAAGAAATAATAATAATATCAGGGTTTTTTACATAGCCCTTCTAAGAGCTATAATAACACCTGGCATTATTACCCAAACTAAAGCTACCCAATCATCAATAGGCATTAATGGATAAGGAGAGCAAAGCGTGCATGATCGGCCTCCTGTACGACGTCCTTTCATCGCCGGATTTTTCAAAGCCTGCCACTTCAACGTGCACTAATGTTCATCGAATTTTTTAGGGGAGGTGGGAAAGGGCAGGTAAGGGTTTGGGGGGTTAGGGAATAGGTCCAATCGGTGGCGGAGGGGGTGTTATGTAAATAAAATTCGATGAACATGTCCACGTTGAAATGCCAGGCTTTGAAAATTCCAGCGAAGAAATGACATGGAACCTCGGCCTCCAACCTGAGCATTCTCAATCTATCATCCGCGCAGGAAAACATGTAGGCCAAGCACGGGCATCGGATGAGCTGAAGGGGGCATGTGGGCGCCAATGGGGAATTTAGCACAGGGAACTGTGAGGCAACACAGGTGAGATGCTATTATGGTGTTGACAATGGAAAATGGAGACCTTCTGGGTTTGTGCAGTGCTCGAATTACTTAACGGTAACTCTTCATCGTCACAGTACATGAGATTGTAACCTGCCCAGCAGAACACGAACCCTTAGAAACATATATATTAACTTGCCCATGCAGCAATTCTGCCTAAGTAAATCACCACAGAGCAATTTACTTTGATAAAACAATGGCATACGCTTTTCCAGAATGCTGCATGCCTCCTCCACCTGACTGGTCCGGTGCTCTGCTGTGGATGCCCTTACTAACAAGTCATCCAAGTAAGGGAATACCGAGGCCTGGACTGCCCCCCGGGACTCCCGTAGGCCTCAGGCACATAGGGCCTCTTTTCTTGGGGGAAGGATACATAGATGAGAGATTAATGCCTGGTTATCTGCTATGCATTTTTGTCTGCTCTAGCCTGGCCCTGCAAGGCTTCTGACAAGCAAAGGCCAGAGGCGTGAGTTCCCTCCACCTCAGCAGAGCTCGTGCGCAGAAGACTCCTTCACCCGCAGACAGTCGACCATCACCTCCTCAGCAGTTCATCAGGAACAGCGGGGACTGCCTGGCTCTCCTCCCGCTGCTGTCAGTAGCCATGGTGCCCTTCCAAGGTAAGCAATATTAAGAATACAGGTAGTATACTTTACCGAAGCGTTACCACGGTCTTTAGAACGAATAGCATCACATGGCCGCCCATCGCCCCGTTTGCAGCAGCCCATAACCTAACAACATCTTAAACAATCCTGGGTCTCAATGTGCAAAGACTGAACCAGGCAGCGGCCAAAAAAAAACTGTTTGCAAAGGCTGGGATTCCGGGTTTGAATGCTTTCATTTGCCTATTGTCCGTAGGATGTCACGTGCTCTATAAATATGTTGCAAGTGTGCTTAAAGAGTAACCAATAGAGTGATGCTGTTTGGAGGGTGCCTGTATTTTCCGCTGAATCTAATGTGTAAAGTGTTTGTAACATGTGGTGCTGCACTTTACACTTCAGCACTTTGTATTTTGGGTATCCGGTAATAATGTCCCCATGCATAATGTCGCAGGGAAAAGCTTTGGCGACATTATAAATGGTGACATTATGTATGAGGACGGGTTGCGGGGATGTCCCCTATTCCCCTTGTAAAAAATGTTTAAAAAATCAGGGGTTTCCCCCGCATGCGCAACGTAATAATGTCTCTGCAAAAAACTTTTTTGTCAGGAGACATCTTTGCAGGGACACTATTACATGGAACCGTATTTCGGTGATCTGTTTCGCACTGTAGTCACTTTTCAGATAATACAGGTTTATTTTAACTCAGTGAGCAGATACAAAAATGCACAATAAGTTTATCACATTTTTGCTATGCTACCTTCCGTACCCTCCTCCACACTCTTCCCCCGCCTCCCTCTTCCGGGTTCTAGGCGCTGGTAAAACTGGTTTTATCATCAAATCTAATTGTACAATGATGTTGGAGCCCGCAGTGCGTCAAAGCTTTCTGGGGCCTGGGTCCAAAATACCTTCAGCTATCCCTCCGCAAATACCTCCCATCTCGAGCTCTTCGCTCCTCTACCTCTAACTCCCTCAGGTTCAGTCGTTTTTCAAAGAAACGAGCAGGGGGTAGATCTCTGTCTTCGGCTGGGGACTTCCTCTGGAACAGCCTCCCTGCCACTATTTACTATTATTTATCTGTTCTCTTCTGCTCTGCACTTTCCACTCTCCCACTTCCATGCACTTTCCCCTTTCCCTTTCCCATGCACTTGCACGTTCTCAATGTCACTGGACCTAGTAAGATAGTTGTTTTGTTCTCCCCTGTCCCCCTCCCTTGCCTTGTCGCGTTCTGAAACACTTGTGTACGAGCGCGATACAAATGAAATATCATATCATATCATAAAGCATGTAAAATAAAGATTCATCAGCCTGACTGGTAAATAATTGACTATTATTAAACTGTCGGTGATTGGTTAACTAAACAACTTCTCTGTTTCCGGTGATACATATGCACCAGAGCAATTGCATAAAGGAAGATGCTCTGTCGCGCACCGTCCAAGACAACCTATTCTCGTTGTGGATTTTGTGCGGGTGCAGTGCAATTTTGAGCTATCATTGTGCATTGCCTATACTTAATGTCCTCATGCTGTCGAATGCTGCCCTGGTGCAGAAGGGAAAACATTACGACCAATGTCGTCATTACTGATACAAGAGCTCGGAGAGGCATACGCAAAGCGCAATGCACAAGAGGATCACTGGAGACCCCCCCCCACAGCCTCTGCTGACCTCACCCGCTCCTACTGTGCTAATTTCTGTCAAAGACCACCCTAAGCGCTCATGAATGGAATATTTTTTAATATTTCAATAATTATATAGTGAATGATTGAAGTTCTCTTCACAATAAATGGAGCCAGAGGCGTTGCTAGGGGGGGGCTATAGCCCCTGATCTTTTGGTTGTAGCCCCGGATAGAATCTCAGGAGCTACAACCAAAAGACTAGCTAGCCCCCAGTCCCAACAGTACTGACAACAGTTTAGCCTCGGGTCTTTTTCAGACCTAGCAACTCCCCTGAATGGAGCCATGTTACTGAACCTACCAAGGGCATTTTTCGTAACCTAAAAAAACAGGCATTTTATTTGAGATTGCATGCCTTTAAAATAGTGCCTCGCTTTTAACCAAAATCTTGCCCACCTGGAATCGAATTCTGCAGCATATTGGAATTCGGATTCTTTGGCATATCGACAATTATGCACATTTTCTGTCACTTTTGCTGTAAGACCTTATGCTCGGCTGTCTGCACAGGAAACAAAACTACCTGAGGGAAGCGCACGCGGCCTGATCACTGCATTGAGCAGAATGGCGTAATTCGAACTGCATTAGTGCTGCCACTATTTACTGGAAATGCCAATGTGGGGGGCGGCTTCCAGTGTGATGATGTCCATGCAGAGGTCGCAACGAACATTACAAAACCTGCCACAGCCTTTGGTGAGCATTTAGACCAGCTCTGGGGTGGAGGTTAGGCTCTGGCATGCAGGGTATGATGTAAATCATGACAGGAGGACCTTCTACAGCGTTGACGTGTGGGGTTTCCACTGCACCATTGACTCTTCACTGGCACTGACTGCAAGGTCGTTTGCAGTTATTCCTCCTCAACCAGAGCCCCTCATCCTGCAGGGTCTCCACACGCTTCTCCCTTAAGCTGAATACCACCCAATGCCCTGAAAACGATGATCCTCTCTAGGGGGGGGTCCACAACTTTGCCCCTCAAAGGACTACAATAAAAATAATAATAATAATTTAGCATTTATATAGCACTACATATCTGAGCGCTGCTTATTATTACCAACGGTCTGTGGTGCTCATTTATTGACCTCAGAAGGATGAAATGCTGAGTTTGGCCCTGCTGGGATTCTAACCTGCGTCAGCAGGCTCTGCACAGATGTCAAAGCAAGCACTCTACTCGCTGTGCTATCTGACTTGCCACTAGAGCTAGAAGGAATGACTGCAGCACGTAGCAAAGCTACCCACCTGGCTCCATGCCAAAGAACAGGAACATTTTAAAACTGAGGCGTTATGTTAATAATTTGTATAGCCAGCCACTGACCCGGGGTCTTAAGGGCGCTGACATAAAACAACACATGTGGCTAAGACCCGGGGAGGACTGGCAGAGGCAGAAAAGGGCTGAGTGTGGGAAACAACAAGGTTATTCAGTTAAACAGGTACGTTTTCAGACCTTTTCTAAAAACTCTGCTGGAGTTTTCTTCTCAGAGCTTGATGGGGCGGTTATTCCAGCCAATAGGGGACACTGAATAAAATGCCTCAGTTTTAGCCTGTGAGAGTCTGGAGGCTGGGACAGTTAACAAAAAACCATTATCCGATCTTAACCTATATTTACTTATCTTTTTCCTCAACTCATCCTTAAGGTAGCCGGGACCGACATTTTTCATGCAATTGAACGACATCGACAATAACCGGAAGATCATTCTTTCCTTGATAGGGAGCCAATGTAGCTCCCTTCTAGCCTCAGAGATGTGATCAGATCTCTTACGGTCCAGAATAACTCTGACTGCGTTGTTTTGCAGCACTTGCAATCTGTTCAGTTTGCAGGTTGGAAGGCCGATCAGGAGACTTCTGCAGTAATCTATTCTTGAGTTTATCAGAGCCCTCACTAGGGTTTCCCTACTAGTTTGTGATAGATGGGGACAGGCATGAGCCAGTAATTTAATATAGTATGCAGAGGAGGACACAAGGCTGCTAACGTATGCCTTCATATTGAGGTGACAGTCAAGATATATCCCCAGTGTCTTGACCTTTTTCTTGATTTCTATGGAACAGTCTCCAATCAGAGGTTGAGTATACTGGTCTTCTAATTTATGGATTTTTGGATCCGTATCTACAAGCATGAGTTCGGTTTTACTTGTGTTAAGGGCCAGTCCATTGAAGCACATCCAGTTTTGGACGAGATGGTAAATCCTATTGATGTTTATTTCATCTTCTAGGAAGACACTTGTGATAGGGATGATACATTGGGTGTCATCGGCATAGTTTGAAAATTCTATGTTATTGGTATCCAAGAAGTCTAAAAAAGGGCACCGTGGAGATGTTATAAAAGATAGGGGAAAGACAGGCTCCCTGTGGGACTCCTTGGATCAATTCCTTGGCGTTGGCATCTGCTAGATCACTGCTCTCTCTCTCCACTGGCATTCTTCAAGGAAAGATTTCCATGATGGGACACTGAGGATTAATTACTTCAGTAAAGGGGTGGGGCAGCACAAAATATATTAAATGGTTTCATGTTGGGGAGGCTGGTGCCTCATAAGTACACCAAAACCAAAAGGTGATAGCTGGAAGGTTTTGAATAAATCATAACCACAGGCACATCCCTAGGCAACCTTCTAGACCACTGTTTTTCAGCCTGGCAAGCCATTAATGAAGGGTAAGGACCATATGCAAATCAGGCTTCGTCCCACCCCAAAAGAGGCAGTCCAGACAGAACTGCAAGATCACATCCCTTCTGCACGAGAACACAAACATCACCAGACATGTTTCAGCCTTGTTGGGCATCATCAGTGAGGAGTAGCTCGGATCTCTATGACCAGTGGGCTCGGGACCCAGGACCCATGTCTGGGCATACCCGTCCCACTCGGGGTGACTAAAGCAAAACCAAAAGTTGATGGCTGGAAGGATTTGAATAAATCATAACCACTGGCATTGCTCTGAGCAACCCTCCAGACCATCGTTCTTCGCCTGCCAAGCCATTACAGAAGGGGAAAGAACATATGCAAATCAGGCTTGGTCCCACCCCAAAAGGAGCAGTCCAGCCCGAACAGCTAGGTCACATCCCTTCTGCCCGAGACGACAAGCATCCCCAAACATGTAAGTGCCAGGATTACGAAGAGGTATGTGGATATAATCGTCAACTTATATTTATTGGTGGAACTAGTGTGGTCATTAACTGCTGCCTAAGCCTCATTGACAGTACCATCTTTATTTTGAAAAAAAGTGCCTTCCACCTTTCTGTCTGAAAAAAGACATTCTGAAGTGTTTTCCTTTTTTACGAGGAGCACATTGAAGAGGTTTTTTTCATTTTCTTTGGATAAGCCACATTAATGAGAGTAGTCGACATGTCTTCCATTGTTTTGAGATAAAAAACATTCAAATTTTAAAACAAAAACACTTTAAAAATGTCATGTCAGTCCCATTCTATGCTTGATAAATATCTAAGGGTGCAAAAGTGCTTGTTGCTGACATGTTTGTGTACCCTGCCGGTTAGAATGTTTCCCAGGCAGATTGCTCAAGGGATTAATGTGCCGGGCGCAGCTCCACCCACCTGACGAAGAACAATTACTAGCTTTTCATTGGGCATTTAGGGCCTGATTTGCTGAGCGTTTTCCAATAGGATTGTGCCATTATAAAACGCATCTGCGAATCAGGCCCTTAGTGTCTCAGCTCCCCACTGGCCTCCTGCCCGCTGATAATCTGCAGTGATTAACATTGTCGCTGCATTCCTTTGTATCCATTATTATTTAAGCACCTGAGGGTGCTTTACAGGCCCAATAACAGCACATTTAAATGGGCCACACGAGCCCAGGCAAGGTTCAGCCAGCCCTGCATTCAGCCCCCCAAATTTTGAGGCTGGCGTCACTCCTGGTAACATTTTCACTAGCACTGCTGCACAGAGCATACCTCACAATGCGGTACTGAGCCTATGTCAGAAGATACTGCACTAAGCATACCTCACATGATGCTCCACTAACCCTACCTCACATGATGCTCCACTAACCCTACCTCACATGATGCTGCACTGAGTATACCTCACATGATGCTCCACTAACCCTACCTCACATGATGCTCCACTAACCCTACCTCACATGATGCTGCACTGAGTATACCTCACATGATGCTCCACTAACCCTACCTCACATGATGCTGCACTGAGTATACCTCACATGATGCTCCACTAACCCTACCTCACATGATGCTCCACTAACCCTACCTCACATGATGCTCCACTAACCCTACCTCACATGATGCTGCACTGAGTATACCTCACATGATGCTGCACTGAGCAAACCTCACAAGATGCTCCAATAACCCTACCTCACATGATGCTGCAATGAGTATACCTCACATGATGCTGCACTGAGTATACCTCACATGATGCTGCACTGAGCCTACTTCACATGTTGCTCAACTGAGCCTACCTCACATGATGCTGCACTGAGCATACCTCACAAGATGCTCCACTAACCCTACCTCACATGATGCTGCACTGAGCATACCTCACATAATGCTGCGCGATGCGACACCACCTAATTTTGCACCAAGCCAACCTTCAAGATGCTACACTGAGCATACCACACATGATGCTCCACTGAGTCTACCTCACATGATGATGCACCGAGCATACCTCACATAGGGCCTCATTACGAGATAGGGGGAAAGTCAGAGGTAAATCCTCTGAAAAGTAGCCCTGAGGAATTGCTGTTTCCACCACTTGGTCAGGCAGAATTTCCGCCTGATTACCAGTAGTGGTGGCAGTGCAATTCCTCATTTATTTTGGGTCCATTGGATTATTTGGCATTGAGTGGTAAGATTTTCCTCCAGCGTTTTGCTGGAGGTAAATCCTGGACTCAAAACCAAAACTCATAATTTGGCATAGTGGTAAAATTGGCGTAACTCAGTTACCGCCAATTTGACCACTTACCGCCTAGCTCGTAATGAGGCTGACAATGCTGCACCGAGCCTACCTCACATAATGTTGCAGTGAACATACCTCACATGATACTGCACTGAGCATACCTCACAAGATGCTGCACAGGCAATACCTCCCATGATGCTCCACTGATCATACCTCACATAATGCTGCATTGAGCATAACTCACGAAATGCTGTACTGCGCCTACCTCCCAAGGTGGCGCACTGTGCCCACCTCACAAAATGCTGTACTGCGCCTACCTCCCAAGGTGGCGCACTGAGCATGCCTCACATAATGCCACGCCGGGATGCCCATCCTAAGGCTTTTCTGGGATCCTGTGCAGTCCCAATTCCCACTACCTATGACATTTTCATGTAGCACACAGAATATTTCAGTGCCAAACATGTGTAATAATTCGACACTGCTGATGACCCTCCACTAAATACTGCAGAGAGCCATTTTAAAACCGTGCACGGCTGACTGTCAGTGTAACACTGCACTGCTGATTCCCCCCACCCCCATTTCACCGTGACATCACTACTTCCAGACGATGCTTCGCGGAGGCCTCTCCACTGATGGTGATATGACACGAGCCCCCTTCTAATCTCATGAGTGATGACCTCCTTCTCATGGCCCTCTCCTTCCACCCTTGTACTCCAGGGTGGCTCCAGGGGCATGGAGGGCAGTGGTAAGGTGGCACAGCAGAGAAGCACTGTGGGAATGCTTGGCAGCCTAGGTTTGTCTTCGGCAATTTGCGGAACATCAGTCAATCAGGCTCGAGGTGGGGGTTCTACGAGGAATGATCAAATTCGTTTTAAAATGCTTACGGAGAGCTGTGTGACTCCTGCAGTGATTGGAAGTGGGCGAATAACGCAAGTGCAATTTGGTGTGAGTTCAGGGATAAGGAGTCCCTGAGGAGGGCAGCTTGAGTGGCCGTGACACACACACACAGCTCTTGATTGTGGGTAACACCTGGAGGGTATCCAGTGATTTTACTGAAAACATCACAGAGAATGCTTTTTAAGCAAAAACATGAACGACGAAAAAATACTGACATTTTGAAAAAATATTCATTGGGGTGGGGTAAGGGGGTTAAACAGGTGGGGATGGAGTTGATGTGGGCTTAGGCTTATAGAAAAACAGGGGAACTAGGGGTACCGCCCGCTGCCCCCAAAAAAAGAATTCAGTATTTTTTCCATTGTTTTGGGTTCAGTAAAAAAGCATTCTCTGTAATAGAATTTGTTAAAATCACATAGATCCTATCTGCAGATGATAGCAGTGGTTGCTGGAGCCAGGAAGAGAATCCACGCATTCTGTGTCTAATTGACTCTAAGTGATGAACGTGCCACGATAGAAAATAAAACGGTGTCCCTCTTGTACTTCACACTAGCAGAAAGAAGTAGAAGCATTTAATCCGTAAGGGCAGTTTACGTAAAACACAGGAACTGGCAGAGATTCTTTGAGGGAGGTGATGCACCTGTCAGTGCCTATCTCTTGAAATGAGTGGACGAGACACATGCCATCGGGTGATATCCAGGACGAGGAGCAGGAGAAGCAGAGAATCCCGGGCGGCAGCTTGTCTGAGACTCAGGCCTGCATACCTTTTGTGAGAGGAACTAGCGGTGAGTCAGAGAGGTGGGAGATACACGGCCAGTGAGCCAACAACACAAAGAAAAAGCCTGTCAGCACCCAAATAAGCCAGAGGTGGGAGAGACGTGCTGCTCGTGGTCTTTTCATACATCTGCAGCAGCACTTGTGCAGTGGTGATGCCAGCACTGCAGGTGGCTAATTGAAGGTATCCGACGAACAGTACAGGTTTCTCTGGAGTACATGCACCAGTTCAAGTACATGCACAGGAATTGACCCATGATGATGAACCTCCACGAGACTGATAGAGGAGGTTCTACTTTTAGTTCCTTCTACTATAACGAACATCGGTTTTTATAAGAATAAGATGTTTTTTCAAATTCATGATGTAAGGACTAAATGGTATGAATTTAATAATAATAGCATATGTCCATGAATGTATCAGTATACATGTCTGAATAACCGTAGAAAATCTGTCGTCTAATTGAGTTTACTTTTTCAATATTTTGTTGTAGAATCATACTTTGAAAACACTTCTTGCCCCTGATGAAGAGTGACATACTCGAAACACGTTGGGCTTTTTGAATGAATACATATTTGGTTTTTTGAACAAAGAAAATTGTCAATTGAATACTTAATATCATAAGTTATCTGTGATTGTTTAATCTATGGAATCACTCAGAACCTAACTACATGAGCCATTCCTGCTACCTTAATGTTAGGATTGCACGTTTTAGGCTTCAAGTCTTTTGGCTACTTTTTGGCCGCAGATAGTATGCAGGGGACATGGGTTCCCCAATAGGGAACTCATTCTTGTTCCATACGCTACCACACCACGCAGATGCATGGGAAGGAGTAACATGATCTGGAGTGCATCCCTCCCCATACCCTCCGACGAGCAGCACGCCACCAGTTTGCACAATTACTCCTGAAAATACTACAAGTGTCTCATTGCTTGGAACATCAAACACTATCCCTGTATCCCAGGGATACATAGCAGTGATCCCCTATTGTGCCAGGCCAGTCTTATATACATTTTAAATGGGGACAAAAATATCACATGACAGGCAGCACTTGCTAAATGTAACCTGGCTTTACTGTTGACAATAGACATTTTTCCTTACAGTCAGGTGGAAACCCTTGGATTCTAGAGGCTCATGGGAAAAGCCACTAACTACTGGGACGTTTCTGTCCACTGTTTCTTCTCTCAAAAGGCGGTACCGAAAATGTACTACAGCAGTTGGAGTCTCATAAAATACACTTCACTTTGGTCATTTGAACCAGTGGTCAGAACATTGGCTACATGACCATGGCAGCAAACTGTGTGGGTCCCAGAGTAATGCAACTGAGCAGTAGCATGCAGCGTAACATCAGGACATATGGTGCTCGCAAGGCATGGAAAAGGTCCTGATGGAGCTGGGATCTGTAAGAAGGGGAGTGAGGCGCAGTCACTGTGGCTAATGCCTCCCTATTTGCATCATGGGTTTGCTGCAGCAGATACTTATTCATAAAATCCTGCTGCCTTAAGGCAATGCAGGTTCCATTCATTGCTTATGTGCTGCACTTCGCTCCCACATGCTCTCTCAGCAAATGGCACCTTGTGAAAGAAACGGTTACTATCAGCTCACACTTAAAATGGGCTTCCCTCGCCACAAATGCATCGTGGCAACTGCAGATGTGCCACCATGTGTCACTGCACGAAAGGAAGACCCGAGTGACCACCAATTGAAATTCTACTTTGCACAGGTTAGACAGTCTATGTGAGTAGTGCAATGCCATCAAGGATTACTGCATTGTTCTCAGCAGGGATTCAGATGGGGCATTTTTGAACCCGAGTCGGTGGCAACTGCTGTCTTGAAGCGGGCTAGACGCCACAATGCGCCCCCAGTAATACTCTGCCTCTGGTGTACCTGCTTGAGCTGAAACTGGCCATCGTGGCCAAGGCTTGTTTCTTGGCAGGTGATTCAGATGTGGGACATTTGGTGAGGAGTCCACGTTCTACCTCTTGCCTGTTGATCCACAGGAAGTTAGACTTAAAGACAATATTGCCTGCCTGCTGGCTTCCTAAATCGGCCCATGTTGCAAGATAAAAGTGGTTGCTTTTCATGCACTTGTCCAGAGGATGCGCACCACACATCACATGGCACTTTTAATTGCCTTAATTTTGATACATTTTGTCTTAAATTATAATTATTGATGACACATTATTGTATGAATTTTACCTTTAACTTTCACCTATGCTCAAAGTGCATGTATTTAATGTTGCTTTTATGACTGATATGGAAATAAACCTATATGAAGAGGAGGATGATGATAAAAACATTACAAAGAGGATATACTATACACAGGTGCCAGTATGCTTTGATGCAGCCCTGGACGCTTCAATCAGAGAAAGAATGCAGAAAGAGGAAGAGCATCAACCACCCCAAATGTTGCCAACTACACCGGCAATGTCAGCCTAAGAGTGATGGCATGGATGGGCAGTGCACTACTGACACCTGTCGAAATCTTACTGAGCAGTGCAGGTTGGGTCTACAGGGAACAGATGCAGTGGGACACCCTCCGCAGTGACTCATGCATCTTGAATATAGATGGGTCATCAACAGGAATAGACTAGAGGCTAGATGCCTATCTACTGGGCACTACACCACCGTGAAGGGATGATGACCCAGTGAAGGGCTTGCGCAGTAATCAGTTTCTCTAGCCTGCTGCACCTATTCTAAATTGTCAAGCTGCCCTTCTGAAACTATGCAGTCCAAGAGAGTTTTTAGTGTGGCCTGGGCTTTTGCCTCTATCCACAGGAGAAAGCTTACAGTATTACATGTTGAAAATGGACATGTATATAAATTGACAGTTACTTCAACGTGGAACACTAGGCAACAACATCCACCAGCTCAGATGATGATGCTGAATTGTTACCTGGAAGGTACGTGTCAGACACCGGAAAGTAGAATGGGTCTGTTTTGTGATGCATTTGGCTGTTGAAACAGCTGCAATAGTGACTGAGAAGCCCGGGCCAGTTGCTGACTCACAAACATGTCATTGCCCATTGTGCCAGTAATGTTTTTGCATACTACGATCACCACTTGTTCAAAGTTCATGGGGATCCCCGCATAGGACATCCATCCCCGCCCCCAAAAGTTCAAAACTCTCTTGCAGAGCGCTGCCACCCCTTAAAGTTTATATGCTCTCCCACGAAGTGCCTCAACCCCTTCAGTGTTAGGGACTCTTCTGCAGAGTGCTGCCAGCACTTAAAGCTCTCAGTCTCTTTCACAGGCTGCTGTACAGAGCACTGCCACCCACTAAGTTTCACAAGCTTTCACCCACAGAGCGCTGGCAAGCAATTAAGGGACGTACTAGCACCCACATCTGCACCACCACTAGAGGGTTTGTGGTGGTTGATGCCAAATCACTAGTGGGGTCTGTGGAGGCAGAAGACTAATTTGCCCATTTAATTTCAACATGCCACTGACTAATGAGGTTATTTATGGTTGCCATGTCAGGGCATGCCCTTGCCTCTCTTCCCTGCTTCATCTGCAGAGGAGCAGACAAATATGTCATTGTTAAGCTTCACCCCTCACCTCCGTCATGTTGGAACGACAATGAAAGAGACAACAGGCATTGTGCGATGCTGCATCGAGTGTATGAGAGACGTTATGCACTCAGCCAACCGTATCGAATGTACCCTCGTACTGAGACAGTAGACGGATGTCGACATACAGAAATTAACATTGAAGAACTGTACAGAAAGTCTAATAGCGGCAGAGTGACGTTTTGAAGTAAAGACACATGGATGAAGTGAAACGATCTATCAATATTCAAAAGAATAAAAGATGTAACTGAAGCAACAAGAGAAACATGTAATCAAGTTTGAAGAACTCATGAGTATCGAAGAAACAATTGAGAAGCAGCAAAGGAAATTTATATACGCAGAAATGCAAGGAAGAGGAGACATATAGAAGCTTGCTGCGATATAGCCTACAATGTGACTAAAGCAGCCATGATGAAAAGAAGGACGTCTGACTTGTATTGAATCTAACCGAGCTACCTCAGAAACAGATCCAGACTGCAGGGACGGGAGATGCTAGAAAAAAGGCTCTGTGTGAAGGATGAAGAGGAGTCTCTTGGCTTGGAATCAAGGATGCTACTACAAAGAATAATTGCAAGGCACTAGGGGAGTCAAAAGGATAAGCCAAGTATGTAAGACATCTTTCTCTTAGATTAAGTAAAGAAGAAAACATCTGCAAGGGACAAGTATTGGAGAATTAAAGATGCAAGTCTATGCAAGTTGGAGTGAGCAAGTCTCTAAAGGCTGAGGGAAGTAATAGCACCTAAAAAATTAAATTAAATAACAGTAAATAAGAGGTCAAAATGGACAAACTCATGGTCTCCTCACACGTGACTCAGAGGGTGAAAACAATGGCCATTCATTAAGATCCGAAGGAAGATAAGGGTGTACCCAAAATTCCTCAAAGATCTCAGAGCAAAGAACAGGCTGCAAGGTCAACTACAAAGGAGAAACTTTGGCTAAGGGCCTGACCGATGGGAGATGCTGGACTATTTGGAGCAAGTGGATAGTAGTCTGACATTGTTCTCTGCACCTGGGTTTGTTTCGCTTACGTGCTGCTAACTAGCCAAAAGTCCAAGGTTGGGAGAGAATGCCAACCAATCATATGGGTCCATGTAACAACCTGCTATACAAAGTTGCATAGGTCAATCCGCTACGGTATTCTGTTATAATCAGTATTGAACGTATTTAGAGGTAGTTCAAGGTGTGCCTACTAGATAAGGGACAGCCAATGAAGTTATTAACACTTACACATGCTATAGGTATATATGTTCCCTCAACCAACCCTTCAATTCAATAGGTTTTAACTTTGCCTCATCGGATGATGTCATAGTTGATGCATATTGAGGTATAAAGCCTTTGTGTAACTAAAATAATTTGTGATTGTGCGGCCTACTGCTTGTGGTTCACCAGATTGCCCTACTTTATTTTGAACTGACAATAAAGTAGTACTTTGCCATATTGATATGATCGGTGTGGACCGGGGATCGAACCTGTGTTGCTCTGTGTCGTCTTGCTTCCAAGGCGAGCACGTTGCCCCTGAGGCCTCAATCCCCTACTCCACCAGGGATAGTGTTATTTTTTTAAGAGGCCTGCAGGCCTTAAGATGCTCCAGCGACCCGGAACCCTAGCAGGGACCATGTTGGAAAGGGTGTGGGGCTTGCCAGCCCTCCCATGACCTTCCACTGTCACACCCCCTAGAGACAGGAAAGTGATTGGACAGGGTAAGTAGCCAACCCTGGGAGGTGGTGGGGTATTTAAGGAGGTGTGTGCAAGTGTGGGTTAGTTGGGTGAGGACAGGAGGAGGTGGAGGATGTCCGATAGACCAGTGGAGGTGAGAGCGTTTTGGAGTGCAGAGGTTATTGTTAAAGAAGGGGTCTGTAGAGAGTTTGGGTGAGAAACAGAGGAGAGTCAGCAGTAGAGGTAGAGTTGGAGTAGTGGAGTGGGGGTAGTAGTAGTGGCAGAGGTAGTAGTGGTTGGGAGTAGAGTTGAACAGGGGTGGGAGTAGCCATCGTAGGACATTATTGGTAGAAGGGGAGGTAATAGTGGGAGAGTTGTGCAGGGCACCATAGCCCTGAATAACTGGGAGGGTAGTAGAGAGAGATAGTGGTAGTAGCAGAGTGGGAACAGTAGTTGTATTAGTAGCAGGAGGAACAACAGTGAGTGGGAGAATATGAGTTAGTATTAGAGGAACAGTAAGAGGTGGATAAATTGAGTCAGAGGAAAGAGGGAGAAGAAGGCGCAGAGGTAGAGGAGAGTAGATATTGGTATAGAGTAAAATAGAAGTTAGTATTAGAGGAACAGTAAGAGACAGAGAAATACAGTGAGCGGAAGGAGTGAGGAGAGGAACAGAGGTAGAGGAGTGATTGAAGATATAAGTGGTAGTGAGAACAGGAGTGGGAAAAGGAAGAAAGATCGAAGGGTAGAGGTGGAGTGTGAGATTGAATGGACAGTGACGTGGTAGGGGGACAACAGTTTAATTATACAAGCATATGTTACCAATTCAGAAAGTGTGCTTGCACCTGAATATGGCTCTATGCGTGCAAACTATAACGCAGGCAGTGAGCATTGGACTGTACAAGCGCTGGCAAAGTCAACCATTTTGGCCGGTCCTGCTAATGAGTACTCCTCTGGCTGCATCGGCCTCCTCCAAGGATCCATCCACAGAGGCTTGAAGGGGCCTCTACTGCCATCGGTGTACTACCAGGGGAGAAAGCTACCGTCTACGCTCCCACGGCCAACCCTGGCTGTGGTGCATTTCAGTGTGCGCTTTCGTTTCCATGACACATTTCATACATGCATGGCAATATAGTTGGCTCCGTCCATTGGGACCTAAGGCCTTCCCCAATATCCAGCAGGTGGGGGCACGAAAGCAATACTTCTGGTGGTCCTAAACCAAAACCTACGATATGAAAATCTTTATAGCCACACTAGACGGTGCTAAGTGGGCCACCTGTGACCCAAAACTAATGGTGGCCCTAAATCACACCTGAAAGCCAGCGCACACAGGTATGCGTTCTCTCTCTTTCTCTCTCTCTATCTTTCTCATTCTACATATATTAATATGAACCCACTTCTTGTAGCACAAGAACGCTTTATCATTCAGATATAACTTAATATGCAGATGCGAGTGGGAAATACTCTTGCAGATACGTGTGAATGCCCATTCAGGTTACGAAGGATTGAGTAGTCACTGCTTTTGGTTGTCCTCCCATGACCTCGCGTTCGGACTCCCTGGCAATGGGCATTCATGAGCGTCTAGATGGAAGGTCTCTGTGTACATTTATACACTCAATAGGTATTGGGATTATGAATCTATCCTAATTTGCAAATGTGAAAATAACTACTTTTCCCAGGGATATATCACCCGTTAGCCTGGAAAAGTCTTTCTCTTTTGGTACCTTGGTGTTTAAAGGAATTGAGGAGGAACCGCATCCGGCCCCTATCCAGTGATAATGTTGCTGGGGAAATGGCTGTCAGCTGGTGACAGTTCCCTAAAAATGCACCCTCTGGAAAATGAAACAGTTTCCCCAAATGTTCTAGGATTGGAGGTAATAATATATAATCATATCCCTTCCACAATATTTGTGGAAAGAATTTTAGGGGTCGTGGAAAACAAGTTTCCTACCTGGTGACTTTTTAGCTGCCAGATTATGCCATGGAAGCACCTGGGCTTGGTCTGGCGTATCAGTGCCAGAGGAGCTGGCCAATAGTCAAGTATTGTAGGCAATACTGTCCAATTGAATCACTTCTAGCCTCTTTTTGATAGTGGCGTAACATTGAACAAATCAGAAAAAAACATGCAGAGAGATGCTCCCCGCCTTCTTTTTCCATCCTGGGCATATTTCTTAGGTTTCTTCCATTGGAGAGGGGCAACACGTGGAAAATACACTGCAGACATTCCCCTACGCCTTAAGGAGGAACCAACAGCACCTCAGCCGGCACATGTCTGATATTGATGCTAGCAGAGAGGCTTGAATCCCCAAGAAATCTGTCCTGCTTTTCACACCTGCAAGGACTCCATCGTAATCATGGCTGCCAATACCGCGCATTTCCCATTTGAGCCAGTAAAAGGCACAGGAACCGCCTGTCTACTCGCTCCCCTCAGCCCCACTACCCCGCCTCCAGGAAGGGATCCAGATCTCCTCGAGTGGACCATACATATGTCCGGAATATGTAGAACCTCACTGAGAAGAGCCTGCCCATCCGCTGTCCCGCTGGTAGTTCTCCTCAATATTACTGGACTACTGTGCTTTCAAACATACCATTTGGCACACAGCCTCCGCACTACCACCCAGCCCGTTGCGAAAGGACCGGTTCTCTCTTTGTGCCCGAGCCTACTCTCTTACCAGCCAGCCTGCCTCTCAGATCACTGCCTGGAACACCAGGCTCGTGAATGATACTTACCTCTCTGGGTTCACGGTCCGCTCAGTCTGCATTTCATGGGTTTCCTCAGCGTTTTGTGCCTGAGCGCAGTGTGGTATTCTGTGTAGTCGTGAAATTCTTTTGTGTGTGGTTCTTAGCACTTACAACACATCATTTGACAACAGATGACTAAGCCACTATGACACTACAGCCGGTGCATCCTACAACCTTCAAGACTCTACACATCTCCGCAAACGTATATCACAGAGTCCCAAAGGAAGAACCTGAGCACTAGCCGGCAGTAAATGCTCTGTGCAATACACAGATAGCTCGATTTCTTGATTAAAAAAAAATCACCTAAAAACATACGCACATAATTATAATTGTTCTTTTATAACACGCTTAATACCAGAGACCAGTTTCTAAGCGCGAAATCGGGATTGGAACCTTTGCTGCTGTGCTGCTATTCGTTGTCTTGCTTCCGAAACAAACGCGTTTCCCCTGAGCTGTCCTCCCGGCATATCATGCACTGTATGCAAAATATGGGTTCTTCCGACCTGCACAGACCAACAGAACAGCATAGAACAGAACACAGAACATAATGTGTCTACCGCTTTGCCTTTTCTTGACAACAACACACCTTACTTGATCTATGCATTTGTCCGTTTTTATTTACCTTTAGCGGTGTGTTCCAGTTCCTTGTCTCGACCTGAGTGTTGCCATCTACTGAAAGTGGCTTCACACGTTTTAGAGTGCCAGGTGGCCTCTCTGTGTAGCCTCCACTGTATGTTGCCAGTGACTCTCAGATGATGTGTGAAGTTGGGTACTGTTGCACCTTGGACATCGAGTGACACAGAGAATGTCTCCCACGCTGCCGTGTCGACATGAAGCATAGTTTATGCCTTCATATAACACCTATTGGCAGAACTGGCGGTGCATTGTGAATGCAATACACCCCCCTCTACTGTGTTGCTTTTGCTTACTGTCAACAACACAAGACATCCCTTCCAGACCGCAGCATCAGTGTTGGGCGCCTCTGGATGGTCCGATAGTTCTGAGTTCACATTTGAGGTCTAGAGTTCCATGCCAGCGCATCGATGCCCCCGGGCTATGTGAGTGCTTTAAAAATGCAAAATAAATAAATGACTGCTTCGGCCATGAATGTGAATGGCCAAGCAAAGGCTTTGCTACACGCGATAAGATAGCCCATGGCGTCTGCAGAGTGGAGGGGATGGGGATGGGGTTTACACTTAGGTCTGCTGAAGACACAACGAGTTGTTGCCTACAAACATTGTCCCAGGTGAGTAGGAAGCCACTGAAGACACAAATGCTTGTGTACCTGTGCGTCAAAATGTGTGCAAGACATGACATTAGTCTTTAGCTTCCAGGTGTCTCTGCACTTGAGGGGGGATTCCACTTCACCCGCTACAGATAGTTTATACAGGATCTAGATGCAGCATATATGCAGCATATATGGTTATTTGTGCACTGTAAAGCGTGTTTTGGCAGAAGGGGACTGGCTAAGAAATGGCGCCTGGACTTAGAATTAGTTTGATGCTGGGCTGCAGATTGAAGCAAGGTGTGGACAGCCTGCCAAAGTTGCCTACAGTAAGAAATTGTAAAGAAGGGTGGTTTGCTTCTTGTCTGCGCACAAAACACAATTGAAATCAAAAATATAACTAAATTTTAATTAGTCTTCAAACAGCCTGACACGTGTTTCGAGCTGCAAAGCTCATCATCAGAGGCTGAAAATTGTTGTACAATTATTGTAAAGATAAAATTATAAGTTCATCACAATTATACATAATGGCGAGGAAAAGAAAACCCAAGGAAGGGGGCAAAGAGGTCATTTGAAACCGAAAGTAATATGGGTGCAATGGTGGTCGGAGAAATTAAAAGAAAATGATAAAAAAAATACCAAATTAGTTTAAATGCAACGCTATGGTGACATAGTATTGTCTCTCAATTTACAGTTCCAATCAAAAAGTAATTGTAGGCTTGTTTAAATACCTTGAATTCCTTAGAAATGTGCAAAGGCACTGAAAGAGATTATTATACAAGGAGAAAATATTAACATGGCATAAACCAGTTACACACGCGTGTATTTGGTGTTGAAAAAAGTTGTATAGTTTTCTTACCAATAGTGTTGTTCGATTGGATTCAGTTAATTTGTAACTGTGGGCTCCACTGTTAGTGGGAAAAAGCAACTGTTACAATCTAGCCAATTGGTATTAATATGTTAGACCACAATTGCAGAAAAAATAAAGAGTATATAAAGATGACATACCTATATAAATGCAAGTGCGTGATGAGGGCTTAATGTCTGTAATCGTTGTCCGCAAGGTAATACATGGGGGCAAGCTATACCCCAGCACTTGCTAATATAGTTATGCATCACTATGAGCAACAGTTTGCATTTGTCAACAATACCTTTGTGCAGCATATTCATGTTTGGAAACACTATATAGACGATGTGATTATGGTTTGGACAGGTTCAGTGGAATGCCTTAGTGCGTTTGTAACATTCTTGAACACCAATGAATGGGGCATTCAATCCACATATGAATATAGCAGTTCAAGTGTTCATTTCTTTGCCCTTACACCTGTTAGATAACAAATTTGTAACTAAAACATTTCGCAAGCCAACTGCAGTCAATTCAGTCCTGCATGCCTCTAGCTGCCACAAAAAGGCAGTCATCCTTAATATACCAAAAGGGGAATGTATCAGATGTGATATTAACATGTTATCATTGGTTGATGTTATTTCAAATCACCTCTTTGCCCCCTTCTTTGGTTTTTCTTTTCCCCGCCATTATTTATAATTGTGATGAACTTATCATTTTATCTTTACAATAATTGTACAACAATTTTCAGCCTCTGATGATGAGCTTTGCAGCTCGAAACACATGTCAGGCTGTTTGAAGACTAATTAAAATGTAGTTATATTTGTGATATCAATTGTGTTTTGTGCGCAGACACGAAGCAAACCACTCTTCTTTATTATTTGTGCACTGGATTATATACTACTGGTGCAAGAACTGCCTGCTGAACAAGCAGACGGTATTAGCCCTAACCAGTTGCATGATGCAATCAGGGCCAGCCGTAGCGGCAGCCATGCCTCGGGCAGCAAAACAAAAATGTGGTGCCCACGCACGCCCCTGGTCATCCGGGGGTGGGGGTACCACATTTTTCAACAGGTGCGGATGCTAAAACGCCCCAAGAGTGGGATGCATTTAATTTCCATAGGGCACTTGCTGCTCCTTCTCCCACCACACCAGCTCGGGGGAGACCTTTAAAGGCTCCCCCGAGCTGGTGTGGAGCTAATGACGCCCTGGGCGATCGCTCGGGTGGCCCTGCCCTAAGGTCGGCCCGGGATGCAACGCAATTGGCATCAACAGGGTTTCCCTCCAGAGAAGTTAACACCATATCCACAAACCCATATACCAGCAAAAGAATCCAGTTACAACCATTTTCAACTGTTAAACTAAAATGTCCACTGGGGAACCTTGATTCTATCGAGGACCACCCTAGAAAGTCTTCGGAATTCACCCCAGTTTGATCTGTGCACTGCCCCCTTATCCCAGCCACTCACACACATATATGCATGCCAATGCGTAGATAGCATGGCCACACATGCACACCGGAAGCCGTATTTTCTATATGCAAAGGCTCACACTCCTGTTTTGTCAAACTTCACTTTCTTAGGACTCCCTCCCACCACACCTTAGTGCCAACCACGTCCCGTAGTCCATTTTGTTCTTTGAAAAGTATCCCCTGTCCCTTCCTTTCCATGAGCAATTAGATGCCCAAGCGACCATCCTGTGACAGTCGCGCACAAGGAGGTCTGCGGAGCAGCCGCGCTGCATCCCTCAAGTGACACCAGCACTTTTTTTATTTGTTGTATAAAAAAAAATACAAGCAGATACAGTTATTACTTCAATTATCATAAAATGTATGGCAACATATTTATGGCAGGCACTCAGCAGGGCAACCTCACTATTGCTCAGGGAGCCAATTTCTGCCTGGCGTATGTAATGCTTATCTTGTATAATTGCTGTTGCCTCGCTGGCTTCTCCTCTCTCTCTTCCACTCTTTTTTTTAATATGCGCGTCGAGCGTTTTATTAAAATTGCTCAAAGTCGGCAGTGAATTCATTAGCTGGAATGAGACGTAAAACGCAGAATAGTGTAACGTTTTAATTAGGCTTGAACAATAAACAAGCTAAAAGTACAGCGCCAGGGGCTCCCTTGTGGACTGTCACGGGCCTTACGGCCTTGAAGAATCATTACTTCTCCAGCCAATTTCATGGTGTCTCCGTAGAGAAAGCTTGTTAGATAAAAAAAATAAAAAAAACCACCCAGTAGGCCGTTCAGTGTCTCTATATATTCTCGCCTACTTAAGTTTTCAAATGGTGGCATAGCCCTGCGGCCTGCTGGTCAGGGTGAAGCCTGCAGGCCACACGAGTCGGAACCCAGAGGTCTCCTGCCACAGCGACGCACGCAGGGGGCGGAGTTCCGTAGCCTGCCACTCAAATAATAGCTTGGGACAGATCTTCATGTTGACCTAGCTTAACTTTTTCCTTCAACCTGGACTCTTTTCTGCCCAGAATGAGCTATTGCCTTGCTTCTGTGCACGCATGTGTCCATTTGCTACCTGCGGACTGATAATGGCTTCCCAGGATCGCAGTCACACTCCTTTGTTATAGGGTGAAAATAACAAGGAAGCAAGAAAACCCACATACACAATCTTTGTGAAATTTGCTCTGTTATTCTCTCAATTTTGTTGGTGGTGAGACTGGGATCCCTTCGGACGCTCTCTGCTTTTTTAGTGGGTGCTAAGAGCAGGCAGCCCCCATAAGGATCCACTGTAATGGTGGCTGGCATGTTTTTTCCGATGTTAGAAATGACTGTGAGCATTACTGAATGATCCATTTACATTTTTCTCTTTGTATTTGGGCTTCTACAGGGCAAATATAGCAATGGCGCATCAGTGCCCTCTACAAAGGTGGTTGGGGATTAAAACAAAAGGGTAAGACAGCCTCAGAGGGGACCAGTTCTGCCTGTGGGTGTGGGAGGTGCTTGCCCTGAGTGGTGTTTTTTTCCTCGGAGAAGGGGTTGAGCGTCCTACATGTTCCCTGTACTTAATCCATGGAGAGCAGCGTCTTGAGATCCTTCCTGAACTTCAAGAGCTTTGGGGATGTTCTACTTGTCACTGGGTTAGTATTCGGGGAGACTGCTACATGGGACCCAGGATACACCCTGTTTCCCATGCATGACCACGCATCATGCAATGCATGATCAACATTTGTTGCCACAGCCCACTCTGTGAGAGCAATTGTGGTCATGCTCTTCTTGACAGATCCTGCGGTTTCAAGGCGGATGTGCCTTACGGAGACCCTATAGTGAGTGGGACTGTTTGTCTGCGTGTTGTGAATTATTCTCCAAAGGTAGAACCACAGACGGGACCGCTAGGTCACCAACAGGATAGCTTTCAGGTGTTGGGAGAATTGACCTCACACCAGTGCGAGGTCGAAAGCCACTGCTCTCTGACATTACCATATGCATGATGCCTTTTTGTGCACCACTGAGAAAGCAGAGGTGTGGTTGCCGACACGACCAGTGTAAACATATCAATGTTGCACACAGCAGCACTGCCCAGGCTTCTCTGTTGACATATATGGGGGTTACGTAGAACCCTTATTTCTTAACATAGGCATTATACCCTTGGACCATTAATCTATCCTCCTCTTATGCACATGGGGCTGACATTCTCTTCAGAAGGAGGGCTCTCTGATCTAAAGAACGAAAGCCCCCACCTGCTTACATCACAAGTAATCATAATCAATGACATGTACAGCCCTCTGTTGCTTCCTAGATAGATTCATGGTATGTAGAACCCAAATACAAATACAAATACTGGCAGAGGACATCAGAGGGAAACCTCACTGGCATGATCATTGGGAGTGCCAGGTCTGGTCTTGCTACTTCTTACCATGTGCCCACGCCTGCAGTCCTTTGTGTGCTATAGAGGACTGTGTATCGCTGGTGTTCTGTGCATTTGTCTTTGCATGGTTTTGTCCGATTTACGATATTTTCAGGAGGTGTCTATAGATCCGGGTATTGTATTTGGTGCTTGAGCTGAATCTCTCTCCTGCTTCCCCACACTAGGAATACCAGATATTTATTTATTGGGAATTTATAAGGCGCTTATACATCAAGTAAATTGTGTTTACAGGTACCAACCTGTATGCAAGACATAGTTTTCCCTCCATTGCTCCTAGGACACCAATAGATCAGGAGGGCACACTTGAGAAGTCCTTTTTGTTGCATGTGCTCTGATTTGAGTACCCCGCTAAGGAATGTACATGCTCCTGTTCCCTTAACCTCCCAGTGGAGCAAGCTTTCCCTGTTTCTAGGAGTGGTAGTGAGGAAAGGCACCCTTTCCCAGCAGGTGAGTAGTGTGCTTTGAGCAGCCATTTTTGAGACACCTCTACCATGAGTGAATATGATCATATAACCCGGAGAGCAGTTGCAAGGTACTGGAAGCAGATGTACCCCAGGGCAAGTAATGAAGACTGTCTAGAAATTGCCACCTGATGTGCTGATCTTGATGCCCGAGAATATTCTAGTAGGAAGGAGCTCTGACGAGTTAAGACTTTCTGTGCTTTTTCATCTACAGTGGAACAATTGTACAGTCTGTGGAGACGCACTGTGTAGATGTCTAGCAATTATATGGCTCTGGATTGGCCCCCCATGCACTCATCAAAACATCAGAGGAGAAAGAGCACAGTTTAAAAGATTAGTTATGTTTTTGCTATAACTGGACGATAATAATTTTCAGGGTCTAGGTCCTCCTTGCCCAGTGTATGGTTGCCACCAAAGAGCACATTGACAGACAGTTGCTTTTCATTACAATGCAGTCTCTACAGCTGGTATCTTCCCACTCTATCCTTGCCTGTCCTTCAGTGGATAACCAGCTTCTCTACCGCTGGCATCTTCCCACTCTATCCTTGCCTGTCCTTCAGTGGATAACCAGATTCTCTACCGCTGATATATTCCCACTCTATCCTTGCCTGTCCTTCAGTGGATAACTAGCTTCTCTACCGCTGGTATCTTCCCACTCTATCCTTGCCTGTCCTTCAGTGGATAACCAGATTCTCTACCGCTGATATATTCCCACTCTATCCTTGCCTGTCCTTCAGTGGATAACTAGCTTCTCTACCGCTGGCATCTTCCCACTCTATCCTTGCCTGTCCTTCAGTGGATAACCAGATTCTCTACCGCTGGCATCTTCCCACTCTATCCTTGCCTGTCCTTCAGTGGATAACCAGATTCTCTACCGCTGATATATTCCCACTCTATCCTTGCCTGTCCTTCAGTGGATAACTAGCTTCTCTACCGCTGGTATCTTCCCACTCTATCCTTGCCTGTCCTTCAGTGGATGACCAGCTTCTCTACCGCTGGCATCTTCCCACTCTATCCTTGCCTGTCCTTCAGTGGATAACCAGATTCTCTACCGCTGGCATCTTCCCACTCTATCCTTGCCTGTCCTTCAGTGGATAACCAGATTCTCTACCGCTGATATATTCCCACTCTATCCTTGCCTGTCCTTCAGTGGATAACTAGCTTCTCTACCGCTGGTATCTTCCCACTCTATCCTTGCCTGTCCTTCAGTGGATGACCAGCTTCTCTACCGCTGGCATCTTCCCACTCTATCCTTGCCTGTCCTTCAGTGGATAACCAGATTCTCTACCGCTGATATATTCCCACTCTATCCTTGCCTGTCCTTCAGTGGATAACTAGCTTCTCTACCGCTGGTATCTTCCCACTCTATCATTGTCTGTCCTTCAGTCGATAACCAGCTTTATTATGGTCTGTGCCAGTTTCATTTGGTAAGTTAATGTAAAAGAAAATAATTCGAAAATTGTCAACAAATGGTAATGCAAACAGATAATGGCATAAATAACAATGTAAGTCATTATAAAAAGATAAGCACAACCAATGACCACTGCTGCAAACATGTACCAACAGTAGAATTCGGTACCCGGTTTCAAAATAAGTGGCAGACGCAAGGCAACAGTGGTGAAATTGCCACTTGATATGATATGGCATTTGTAATGCGCATATACACAAGTGTTTCAAGGTGCGACGAGGCAAGGGAGGGGAACAGATGGAAGACAGAGACAACGATCTTACTAGGCCATGTTACTTTCAGATCGCGCAAGAGCAGGGGAGGTGGGGAAGGGGAAATGTGCAATGGGAAAGGGGGAGTGCAGTACATGGGATAAATAAATAGAATAATAGGAACAATAAATAGGAATTGCGGCCAGTTGGTGGCAGGTGCAAGGGGAAGTGCAGACATAGGGTGTCAAGTGCTGCTAGGGGGCCGTAGGAATACAGAAACAGCCCCAGAGTGCAACGGTTGCCAGGGGGGTAGTGCAGGTGTGCAACTGGCGGGGAGGGGACCTGGTCCAGAGAACAGAGGCTAGCCAGGTGACCAGTGTGGTTTAGGATTTGCCAGGAGTTCAGCAGGGGAGAGGAGGAGAGAAAGCAGAACCAAAGAGGAAGGTCTTGAGGTGCTCCCGGAACCGGAGATGGTTTTCCTCATTTTTCAGAGAGGCAGGGAGGCTGTTCCAGAGGTAGGTCCCAGCTGAAGAAAGAGATCTACCACCAACTTGTTGCTTGGAGAAGCGACTGAACCTGAGGGAGTTGGAGATGGATGAGCGAAGAGCTTGAGAAGGAAGATATTTAGAAAGAGAGAGTTGAAGGTATTAAGGCCCCAGAAAGCCTTGTGGACAATGCAGAGAGTTTTGAACTTAATCCTCGCAGCCACTGGGAGCCAGTGCACAGATTTCAGTCCTGCAGAGATTTGATCCCTGGCCTTGAGGCCAAGGACAAGTCTCACAGTCCTGTTCTGGATGAGTTTCAGAGGGCGCAGAGTGGAGGCAGGCAGATTTAGAAAGAGGCTGTTACAGTAGTCCAACCTAGAGAGAACCAGAACTCTGGAGACAGTGAGGTTCTCGGGGAAGGAGAGGAAAGGAATAATACCTCTGAGGAGGTGCAGCTGGTAGTGTGACTTCTTAGAGAGGTCTGAGATGTGAGGAGAGAAGGAGAGTGTGGAGTCGAAGATGACCCAAAGGTTTTTAGCCTCAGATGTGGGAGCAGGAAGAGGGCCAAGAGAGGCCGGCCAGAGGGAGACAGGTAAGGAGGGGATGGGTGTGCCGATGAGGAGAATCTCAGTCTTACTGTCATGAAGGCAGAGATCATTGGCAGCACACCACTCCTGGATAGCAGATAGACAGTCAGAGATGAGAGAAGGGGTCGAGGAGCTAGAGGGGAGCCTGAAAACAAGCTGAGTGTCATCCGCATAGCACTGAAAGTTGGGGCAGAGGGCAGAAATGTGGTGGGAAAGAATTTCCAGGTATTGGTTGAACAGCCAGGGAGAGAGGTTAGAACACCACAGGTAGAGATAGAGATAGAAGAGAGGAAGGACCCAAGTTGGACCTGGGAGGCTCGATCAGAGAGGAAAGAATTTAGCCAAGCCAGGGCCTGATCAGTGTTACCCAGGTTATCACGAAGATGGTTGAGAAGGATGGCATGGTTGACAGTGTCAAAGGCAGAAAAGAGATCAAGTAAGATAAGATGAGGACAGAGGGGGTGTTGGAATCAAGGTTGGAGAGCAAGTCTTTACAGATGTCCAGGAGAGCGGATTATTTGCTTCTGGCAGCTCTGAAGCCAGACTGATGGTCATGGGGACAACCAACATATTCAGTGTGAAGATTAAGCTGGGAGATGGCCAGCTTTTCCAGGAGTTTGCCCAGGAAAGGAATGATGGAGATTGGACGATAGTTAGCTGGGCAGGTGGGGGTCGGCAGAGGGTTTCTTAAGAAGAGAGTGCACAAGGGAGTGCTTCTGGAGGGAAGGCAAGACTCTAGTGGCAACGGAGTGGTTGCAGAAGACAGCCAGAGCAGGAGCCAGCCTGTCATTGTGGTCCTTGATGGTCCATCATTCAGAAGCTTAACTCCTCAGAACACAGAAAATCCCGAAGGCACACATATGTGCCATCCACCACACCATCAGAGTGGCTATAAACGCCACTAGCAGAGACTCCCTGATAAATATGTAGGGTTTCCTGTTTTCACTGTTTATTCTTCCGATTATGGTGGTGTTTTTTCCAGGGTTTTCAAAAGTTTTCAAAAGCTAAGGTTATCAGTGTTGACCCATGGTTTCCCTTAAATAAATCACTGACAACTGTGTTTTCCAGTGCATGCAAAGTTGTATCTATTTTGCTGTGTGTATATTATGCATAATTCTTTTGAAGCAAATCAATCACAGATTTCTGCTGATGAAGTCCTTTCCATCTCGTGACATTCTTAGACTTTTAGTACTGAATGTATAACGGAAAAGGAAAGCTACACATACAAAACTACAAAGAATCAAATAAGCATTTCATGGGCTCCAGTTGCCAACACGGGGCAAGGAAAGAGCCTGAACTAATTTTGCAGTGAACCCTAAGACATGCACTACCCAAAGTTAATATAAATCATGATGTTAAAGAGAGGAAGGGGCAGGAGCATGAGCAACAGAGGCAGTTTTATCTGTGTATTCATTTTCAAAGCTGCATGCAGGTTAAAGAGCTGAGCAACCTTTTAAAAATTGAAAACACTAATCAAGTAAGTGGGCAACTAATCTTCTGATCACACAGATTACAATGGAATCCTTGGTAAAATATAAAGTTTGCATATGTACTAAGTGGATGGTTGAATAGATTCTCGAACTATACAAAGAGGTGGATATTTCATTTGATGGCCATTAGGAATTCCAAATCACAGACATAATCCTGCTCAAGTAGTCCATTTGGATTTTCTCTGTCAAGTTGTTAACTGACTATTTTCAGCCTTAATCTTCATGAATCCAATAATTAACACCTTTTAATTAATAACTATTTTCTTTTTAAAAAATGAATGGCACATGCAATAAATAATTATGAATGGGAAAGAACATATGGTTTATTTCAGTTTAAATCATATTCAGCACAAAAATGTTTGAAAATGGCAGAACTGATCTTCAGGTGTAGCAAGGTCGGTATTGCCATCTAGTGGATATTTATATAAAACCCTAAAGGCAAACATTATTTTTGGGGGCAGAATTTGGATTAAATCAGATTTTATTGAAATCCACAAAGCCTATACATATGTGATGGCAGAGTACACATCTCTCAGCTGAAGTTGACCTACAATCACTAGGTGCTGCCGCAGAACCCAGAAGATATACGAGGGATGGCTGCAGTTCTTTTAGTTCCACCTAGACACACACACAATGACTATGCACTCATTGAGAACAAATCTTTGCTGGTGGAAATCGTATATTTTAGTGAAAAAAATGGGTAGAAATATCACTATTAATTAGCCAAACGCGACTGCTGATAACAAGTTCGACATTTAATTCTAATGAGATTTGCACTACACTGTCCATGCAATCAAAACCTCAAAGCATAGATGTCAAGCAAAAAGACTAGTGCAAAAATGTTACTCAAGCAAGGGGTATCCAGTGATAAAGCTGCCTGGGAAAATGTCACCAAGGGGCAACATTTCCCCAAATTGTTACTCCCAAGAAAATCAAGCACTTTCCACAAATATTCTAGGACTGGAGTAAGAATAGTAATTAATACCCCTCTTAGAATATATATGGAAGGCTTTTAGGTGTGCAGGGAAGCAAATTGCCTAACTGGTGACTTTTTCCAGGGGTTATTTATACATAGAACCAAGAAAGGTGCTCTTTAATAGCTGACATATCACCTTTCTTGTCCAATTGAAAGCACATTGGAATAATACACAATCACACAGACAGGTCACACATTTCAAATAATATATTTTCACACTTGGTAGAATGTTGTATGAAAAATAATATCGCAACATCAGAACATAGGAGGAAACAAATGATTAGGTAAGGCAGCTTTAAAATGCAGTATGGGAATTCAAACCACAATCTAGTGAAACATCAAGTGCAGGCTGAATATTCTGTTGTGCAGTGATCAAGTGTAGGGGCACGCCATTTGCGCATTGGAGTAACTCCCCCGTCAAGCCTGTAACCATCCATATCAGAGATGATCTCCAGATGGATTAAAATGGATCGATCCTCTCATCCACAGTAACTGTACATGTCAGTATGCTAGGCATTCATTACAGATTCTCATTTCTTAATGTCTATGACTGTCGCTCAATATAACTAGCATTCCAGCTAATGAATCTCTGCATGCCTCTCACATGGCCATCCTACGGAAAAGATGAAATGCTCTGTTACATTGTTAAATTGTTATCTATTATCTATTTAACACATGTTCTATCTCCAAAAACAAAGTGTCTCAATATGTGTTTGGCAATATTACATCCAGTAATACAGCCACACTCGTTTATGATTACCACATGCAGTAAACGTGTGGTAACAGGAAGGGTCTGCATCATTTGGAGTCAAGCAGACCATTTGATTCTGCCACATTTTGGGGTCCAATTTCACTCTATGGGAAATGACATATTATCTCAAGTGGTAATATTACACGTGGTAACACGTTTGTGTTTGGGACATTTCCTGGTCAGGGAATGCTACCGGATGTGGTTATTGATCAGCAAGAACCACATCTTTACTGATACTAAAGCTGGCAGAGGTGTGTATTGGGATTCATGGGTTTCCCCATAGACTCAAAGTTCTGGACAATAGTAGTAAGGCAGTGGCTGCCCATAACCCTCCTTGGGTTCACATATTTTAAAACAAAACCATCCAGGGTGACAACTCAATGATGTCCACTGATGATGTGCCCTGTCAGATTACTTAGCATGTTTCAAGCTAAAAGCATTTTCAGTTGTGTTCATGTTGAGTTGAGGGGTGTGCCCCTATGCTGCATGCTGGGAAATCATGTGATCTTGAACAAACAGTTTATACTCAGCTCTTATGTGCCAGGAACAGGAAAGAGGGATGCAATGCGGTCTAGGAGGTAGATGAATGTATGACAGTGCATCTTGGACTAACCGTATATCCTCATCTATCTTTTCATGGTAAAGAAGACAATGGGTACTCTGGGATGCAGAGTTTATCGTTATGAAGCTTGTGAAAAAGGATATTCTGAGTGCATTTCCTTGGGAAGAAAACTGATATGATTCTGCATTGCAAACACTTAACTACAGAAGCGGGCAGAGCCTACAATGATTCCTAATAGGAATTGAGGACGAACATGCTTGCTTAAAGGGAAACGTTTTATTTAGCTAGGTAAGTATGCTATGCACATGCTAAGTTAATAAATAAAAAACATGTTGATTTGCTGATTTGATATCTGTGAAGGGATGCTGAATTTAGAAATGTTTCAAATGATATGGTGATTGTGGTCTACATTGGTCATACCACACATTTAGTTCCCTAGGGCATATCCCTTTTAAAGGTTCCTTAATTATACATTTTAGGCTACAGACCAGACCCGACCCACTCCAACCCATTACACACCCACACACACACACACAAATCTATTATCCCACTTATAACTCATTCTAGAACATGAAGAACTCTTCTCTCCATTTCACACGAGATTCGTGAATGAATCCTTTAGAGAAGGAAGGATTCCCAAATCCATAAAGACAGCATCGTTTACACCACTCTCCAAAGAAAAACAATGCAGATCCAATTGATGCCAATAACCTTAGGCCTACTACTAACTGTAACTATCTTCTCAAAATCCTTGACAAATCTGCATATCTGCAATTTCAATCATTTGTAGAAGCAAATAATCTCCATCACAGAAAACAATCAGGATTTCGACCCGGCCACACTACAGAGCCAGGATTAGTGGATTTACAATCTCACATGCTGAAAACCATTGAGGAAGGACAAGTAGGGCTGTTGGTCCTACTCGATTTGTTTGTGGCCTTCGATCTGGTTGACCACAACCACCTTCTCCTACACCTATGTAAGCTAGGGCACTGTTCAGAGGAAGCGGTCAAATGGTTCTACTCTTTCCTATCAGGCCATGAATCCAGGATCCAGTGGGGGTCAGCATGTTCAACTACAGCCCCAATCTGGTGTGGAGTCCGGCAAGGGGCAAGTTTATTGCCCATCTTATTCAGCTAATACATTAGACCTCTATGCTCTCTTCTACCTGGGCGTATTCTTTACGAACTACACAGACAACACCAATTTAGTCATACCAATTACTGGTGACTATGCTGCAGACTCTGCAACCCTTCTAACATCTACAATCACATCGTATCCTGGATGTTGGCAAATTGGCTCTGTCTTAATGGCAGCAAAACAGAGCTACTCAACTTCAGGCCTAAACAAGCTTGAGCCAAACTGAGTCACGACTTCTCGATCTTCCAAATTGGAACCAATATCATCCCGGTGCAGAACAAGGTAAAAACCTTTGGTATCCAGTTAGAGGCCTCTCTAAACTCAGATGCCTAGGTGAACCAACTGAGCAAAAATTGTAATTACTACCTTTGCCTTTTCAAGAACATATGTCCTTACATCACTGAAAACAACTGTGCAATTATTGCTTGAGCTGCCATCCTTCTCGAGACTCGATAACTGTAACTATCTTCTGATTGGAGCCTCAGCCCTTGACATAAAAAATGGCAAGTGCTGCAAAACAACAAGAAGATACCAACATGGGAAAATATCTCTACTCAGATATGGAACCTACACTGGCTGACGATTCAGGAGCGTATCAACTTTAAAGTAGGAACAGTGGCCCACAAATGCATCTATGGTTTCGCCCAGCCTACTTCAAATCATTAATACCTCGTTATCACCCAACCAGAACTCTGAGACCATCTAACAAAATACAGATCATTAGCTTGAATTACAAGCATGCAAGTGGCATGGGAAGATCCTTCCCAGTAAAAGCAGCTAGCCTCTGCAACTTCTTGCCTTTGCCTATTGCCGCGAGAGCAGAACCAGAGCTAAGGGCCTTCAGGAAATCTCTAAAAACTTTGCTTTTCAAATAACTACCCCCTCTCTTGTAAATAATTATCCACATCTTGTCTTTTACGTTTGTATTGCTTGTTTTAATGTCAGCGCCCTGATGCCCGCGGGTTCCCGGCGCTCTAGAAATAAATAAAATAAATAAAGCACTGTTGAATTTGCTCATATATCACTTGCTGCAGAGGTTTGTGCAGCAAGTGTCTTATCAGGTAATCGATTATCAAAACACTGACCAGCAGGTCACAGCACTTGGAGATTGTGTGAAGATTATTAAGGAAGCTGTTGCTTCTCCCCTCAGTAAATTGATAGGACTGGAAATGTATCGACGTGATGCACACTGGGCACCCACTAACAAAGGCTCAGCCAATTAAGAGTTCAAACAGTTAATATAGCATATATTCAAATTACCCGAAATCCTTTTCATCAATGCAACCATTAAAGAACTTGATGCAACATCTCGGGAGACATATCGTCCAAGCATAGCGAGTTGGGCAGATAGAGAGATTAGCATACAGAGAAATAGATATGGGAGGACATCATAGTCAGGGACGTCATTGCACCAAAATGCCAGGGGTAGCGGATGTGACATCACACGTCCTTTGACCGCTAACGACATCACAGCAAGTGATGTCATTTGATTCCACCCTGAAGTGATATTGCAGGAAGCGATGGAACACAACCTTTTATCCCTTGAAAAAACAGGAAGTAGCATCACATATCATTGTTCCTAAGTACACTACGAAACATATGGCTAAGATATCACTATAATGTGATATACATTTCATACAAAAATGGATTGCCATATGTTTCATTAAGATGTGTGTAAAGGCCCATATTACCAAATGGTTGTGAATGCAGGCAGACATCCATGGCAAAATGATAACAATGTGTTATTATATAGCACTGATGCGTAAGTGCTTTATATAGAAAAAATATACATCCAATATCACCTAACCTGTGTTGGTATTCATTTATGGACCTCGGAAGGATGAACGGCTGAGTTGAGGTGTTTAAGAAAAGACTAAATCAGTGGCTCACCACCTGAAGTGTGTCTGAAATAAATCTTTAATGAGTCTAGCAATTATTGTATAGAATTCCAGAAAGACAACTGTGTTGGTTTTCCTATTCTTTCTTATTTAGGGTCACTGCTGAAAGTGTCAGACTTGTGGAACCCCTGTTCTTGTTGAGTTGTGTAAAATAAAATGTAAGAGGCCTGAACAAGAAAGCCAGTCACTCCAGAAGCAAAGAGCCACATGAATTACAAAACAAAAAAACACTTAATTTCTATTTTTAGGGGTAGCAAGGGAGACCACAGGGGTAGCAAGGGAGACCACAGGGGTCACAGTTGCAACCCCTGTGGTGACCCCTAAATGATGTCCCTGATCATAGTCTGCAAGAGAGCGGGCATGCAGGAGTGGAACCTGCAGGAGAGAGTGGTGGGTTAGAGTAGAGGAAATATGCTAGGAGGAGTGGGGGAAAAGACTAGTTGAAATGATAGAGGTAAATGGAGGGCTATTGGACATTAGGATGGAGAGACAAAGGGAACGAAGAGAGAGTTGAAATAGAAGAGCAATTGAAGAAGAGGGAAAGGAATACCTTCGTGGATAGGGATTTAGCAGATTAAGTGCTGGACGAGCAGTCTATGCAAATGAACCAATAGAGAAACATCACCTGGCACAAACATGTGCACAGTACCTGCAGGACAGGAATTTTCAGGCACAGTAACTAGTTAGGCCCTTGGTGGCTCTGTGTTTGAGCTAGCAACTGTCTACTATAAACAACTCTTAACATAACCAATATCCGGGTTGATGCCCCAGACATTGGGCCAGCCTACACTTTTCAAGCTCGAATAGCAAGCGCTAAATAAGAACACTCCTTGTGATTATTGCTCTGTCAGTTGAGGCGCTGTAACTGACGGGCGGATCTTCGGCGACAGTAACTGATAAGAAATGAATGCGCGCGCATTCTAAACATTATTTGACACAGTAACTGCTGGCCAGGCCTTCTATGCCGGTATGTAATTGACATACACATTCTGGCACAATACCTGTGATATGAAATATGTGTGACTGTAACTGACAAGCACATTAACAGATGACAAATGATTATGTGCACATTCATGAATAGGCATTGCTGTATGCAGCCACTGATGTGATGCAACACTATTCTGTGGCATTGCTATATGCAGTCACTGATGTGATGCAACACTATTCTGTGGCATTGCTGTATGCAGTCACTGATGTGATGCAACACTATTCTGTGTGCATAATGTGAATATCAGTTGGCATCTTTGTGGCAAAGCAATTTCCTAGCAGTTTTCTGGCACAGGAACTCTGCTGGTGGCACATTCTTTGGCTCTGTAATTTCCAATGTCAAATATTTAAGAGCCGTGTTACTTCTCCTGCCGATGAGTCATGCTGATGAGCTTTTGTGCTTGGTCAAACATATTTACAAAATCGACAACTTCTGTAGCTCCCCAGGCAAAAAAGGCGGGCTCTATTACTTATTTTCCCCCTAATGAAGCACAGATGCGGGCCAGACAACTGGTCTGTTTCTTTGACTAAAATGAGGGACAGCCACTCAGGCGTTTCACTGCCGATCTTTAGGGATTTTAAACTCTGCCCTACATGTTTTTTTTTAAAGATGAAATGCGTGCCTGCCATAAGCGCACTCTGTTAGAGTCCGCTTTTTACAGTGGCATTTTTTCTGTGAAGATGTTTCGCTGACTCTGCCCGATGACCTTGGGCTGTCTTTACTGCATTCTATTTGAGTTGATTTCTGGGTAGAGAGGAAGGCAGCTTAATTTGAATTCTATTTGTTAGAAATCTTGTATACAGATGAAGGACTGGTTGAAATCTTCTAGTTTGTTACTCGACATATATTTGTTATATGTTATGTTCCCTGATGTATACCATAGTAATGGGCTTCAAAGGTCGTGTTTGACATGATGCCCAAAATGGCGGTTGGCACCCGCTAATCATGTACACACGTTCTCCAGCTTTCCACAAAGTCATCCCATTGGCAGGGCATACTGTCTCACATTCCTAAAGCCATTCATTGCTCTGTTATATGGGGCCCAGAGCTGGTTATTTCTGGGACCAGAGGAGAGTTCTTCTGTGATCTTGCCCAAAGGCATGTTTTTCTCATGTTATATGTTGCTGGGCCCTTGAATAGTTTTTGCAAGAGCTCGAACTGACCTCATCTGGATTTCTGAGCTGAGGCAAGGATGTGTGCATGAGTACGTGATATGCCACTCACCGTGGTCCCAGGGTGTGGGGTCTGTAGGGATATGCTCGACTATATGAACTCTAGCTGGGTGATTGTGCCACCCCTTCATTTCTGTACCCGAGATTTGTTAATAATTGTTTTTCTGGCCTTCTGTCGGGATGACATTAGCAATTTATCTATTTAATCTTGCTGTGTTTGTTTCCTTTTAAATGTAACAATAGTAGGATTTTCTTCTCGTAGCCAGGGCTAGTGGCAGTGTTGGTGAGGAGGCTCTTGGGTTTTTTAGTCCGATGGTTGCTTGTGTCCACTGCTCCAGATTACCCAGTGTAGAGAAGGGACTCCTATGTGGTTAGGTGGGCAAGCAAGCAGAGCAAGCATTGGCAATGCCAACAGTTCGGGCTTTTGTGTAGACATGGGAAAGGCACTTACCAGGCACTGCCATAGTGCTATTACCTGGCCATTGATGATAGCCGGTGCACAATGGTGCGAGTACCTGGACATCTACATGCAGTGCCTGACAAATGCATAATACTTCTGCATGAGCCACAACTGTTGGTGTTGCCAATTCTGTTTTTTTTAACAGGACTTCAGTGAAGGACATGCATAGAGCTCATAAATCGAGCAGCCGAAGGCAGACCTGGCTAAGACATCTTTATTACGGCAGTTGCACGTTTCCACCTCCAATTAAGCTGTTAACTCCCAGAAGACTGCTTTGAAAAAACACTGGCCTGGGAGGCTCGTGGAGTCCAAAGTTTGAGGGTAAGACTTAATTAAAGCAAGCTGAAGGGGTTCCTATGAGTAGGCGTTTCGGGCACAACTGAGTGGGAATGGTCACATGGAATAGCATGGCCATGGGCAGTCAATAGGTGAACAAACAACCAAACAACACCTACAAACTTTGTGTACCAACTTCATATGCCATTTCTCCATATCTGTACTGAAATGCAATAGTTTTGACTTATAGGTTCTGTAAGCACCACCTAATGGCGCAAACTAAAAAATATGTTTAGAAAATAATTTTAAAACCTGCAATTTTTGAAAAAAAGATAAGATGCCAGATTTATGAAGTGCCCATGCCACAGCTACATTCTATGCCAATACATAGGGCTACACAATGGGCCTGATTCATAAAAGCATTTTACCAAGTTTAACCAATCCAAGCTTTGAAGAGATCTACCTTTGGGCTGGCTTTAATCGTTATGGGCAGTGTTTTGCAGTGGGGTAGGGTGAGTACGGAGAAAGAGTGAAAGCGGGAGGAGGCACAGGGAGGGTATGGGTCATGAGGTTGAGTGCAGAGGATGATCAGAGGGAACAAGATGGTGATTAAATTAAGATACAATCAGACGGGTGCTGAGGAGCAAGACCATTGATATCATTGCACACTAGAAGGAACTTGAAAAGGGAGTGGTTGTGCATTGTGAGCCAACCATCATGTTGTCAGTAGGTAGAAGTCAGGAGGGTCTGGGTTGGTTGTAGAGAGTGTGGGTAACAAAGTTGAGGACTTTGTCTAGAGGGAGGAAGGAGTAGAGAGGAAGCCCAAGGAGTTGGCTTGAGCAGTAGTCATGTTTTCTGAGTATGTGAGTGGAGAATAGAGTTTTTGTAGAGTTAATTAAGACCCCATGATTGCCAGCCTTGGGTAAGGTGACAAGAAGTTGAGGTGGGAAGGAAATAAGGGAGGGGAGGAAAAGGAGGGCACTGGAAGCCGGTAAAAAGATGACTTCCATTTTTGAGGAGTTCAGCAAGAGGCAGTGGAGAGCCAATTTAGTGAGACCGTTCATAATCTGTTCAGAGATGGCTGGGGTGAAGGAGGCAAAGGAGAACAATATGTGAGTGTCATCAGCAAAAAGGTGATAGTGAAAACCAAAGGATGAGATAAGTCTTCCTGGGGCCGAGGTATAGAGAATCAAGTGCAGAGGTTCAATGACTTATCCTTGGAAGACGTGTCAGGCAGAGGGGTGGTGTCAGAGGTTTGCGAGTTCCACAAGACGTAAAGGATCCATGTTTCAGGTAGGAGGTGATCCAGCCTATACCAAATTTGGGAAACCCAAGGTCCTGGAGAGTGAGGAGGGGATAGGAGTGGTCGACAATGTCAAAGGTTCTAAAGGAAGCATTTAAAATTATATATCTTGACACCCAGTCCATTAAAGAAAGGGACAGTTCTCTAAAACAAAAGGTATGCTCATCCATATGAAACATTGGCCTATGTTGCAATTATCAATGATAGGTATTACAGAACTATTTATAAAGACCCAAGTGGAATGAAGTAGGATTGGTGAAGCCAGACACACTCTCCCTAAAGGGTAAGAAATACATATTATTTTTGGAAAGAAACTAAAATCAGAAAGTAAGCAATGCATGGTGGAAGCATTCCCCATGCAAAATAATAGTTTACATTGAAAATCAAAAATAGGAATTAACAGTGAGAATTCCCAGATACACTCAACACCATCCACATGAGGAAGAGAAGGAACAAACATGCAGATGAAATGTCTTCTTCTAGGGTTTTAAGTTTACTATTAAAGGAGCGGGTGTTTTGTTAAATAAGAAACTGATTGGTAAAAAAGTACTCTTATATTGTGTACCATTTGCTACTCTCTAGCATCTGACACTCTCTAGCATCTGACAACCTCTAGCATCTGCTCCAGTGGATCCAGAGACATCTGAAAAATACTCGCCCTGAAAAAGGCTCTGTGGTTAGACTGGTTTTCTGCTGCAGACCAAAACCGGTTTTTGAGGAAAGCAGAACTGTGCTGTCTATTTTGGGGAGACAAATGTTGTAATAAAGTGTGGCAATCAACTCTCATAAAATGAAAAAGAAAAAGAAAACAAAGGTATACAATCCCAATCTATTTTTGATATTGGTGAAATTGTTCTTTGAGTTGGTCTGTTTGCTCTTTTTTATGTGGACTGATAAATCTATTTTTTACATTTGCTGATTGTTACATTTTTAAATTTGTTTTAACTAATGTAGGTATGATATGATTGTAACAAACAATAGGGGTGCCCCTAGGTGCAAGCGTGAGTTGGGGCAGAATATAATGCTTAAACAGAACCAACAGAAGGGTACTCACGCTGGGGACAGTCCTAAATTCTGTCAAATATTTAAATCAAATCTCCATAATGAGTTGAAGGATAGTGCTAGCAAAAACAGACACTAAGGGTAAACCAGAGAAGAAGTCTAAGGGGTGCTGGCAATACATTTGTTTATTAAGGGCACAGTTTTTAGTTACTCAAAATGTTTTAAACAAAAAACTAAATAAAGCGATTGAAGAAAATGAAGAAAGACATAAAACATAACATTCATCATATATACATAAAATACAAAATAACAACATGTTCATCAAATAACAAGATGGATTGTTGGGGGACACTTAGGGAAATAAAACAATTCTTGCAGGATACAAATTGTTCCTACAACATAGAAACTACCAGGGTGTATTAAGAATTACCCTGGTAGGTATAGGGAGAGAGTATTCAGTTAGCTAAATTTGCATAGTTGTCTGCCTATATGATATGATTGTGCACAATTTACGCACAGCTATGTATTATTTGAAACTAATTTCTAGACAAATCAAAGTTAGCAACATTTTTGGGAAATTGAGCTGTGTACTACCAGAGGATCCTGACTGGGGTTGGAATGGTAAATCCCCAGGTTGGTACAAGCAATGTTTAAAATGATCATCCACGTAACTCTTTTGCACACTGTAGCATGCTGTGACTGGGCATATACATGCTAGAAATGGAGGATATAAATACTCTGGGGACTGGTGGGTCCATGGGTAGCCCTAGATAAGGGCTCTGCAACCTTTGACTCGACAGATCTTTTAGACTACAACTACCATCAGCCCTATCCAGCATATTGATAAATGCAGTTGTGGATGATGCTGAAGTAATGGTGGAATGGCAAGCATTGGTCAATATCACCTGCAGGAACAGCCTCTGGCGCTAAGCTGACCAATATTGATGCAGAGAACTCCCAAATCTAAAACATACAGCTGAAAATAGGGTGGCTAAGACAAATGGCCTGGAGAACAGAGTAAGCCGGCAAACTCTGTGCTGTGGGCAGGGGGTGGTGGGGGTGTTTTAAAGGAAATACTCAGACTTTGGGTGTTTCAGAGGTTGGGGGATACAGAAAAATTGATCCCTGAAGACACGATTGCGAATACAAGTATAAAAGAATTCTTGGAGATTCAAGAGAAATGTGTCATCCCCAGACAAAAGTTTTGCTCATAGTGAAGGCATGCACTGATTGAAGGGAGAGATTACGAAACTAGGGCTTTGCTATATTAGATGCATATTCTGCAGAAGCACAGTGAAGCCATGCACTGAGTGCGAGATTACGAAACGAGGGATATGTCATATTAGATGTATATTCTGCAGAAGCAAAGTGAAGCCCTGCACTGAGTGCCAGGATTATGAAACGAGGGGAATGGCATATACAATGCATATCCTGCAGAAGCACAGTTAAGGCAAGCACTGGAGGAAGAGATAACGAAACTAGGGATATGCCATATCAGATGCATATTCTGCAGAAGCACATTGCATACATGCACTGTGTGCGAGATTACAAAACTAGAGATATGCAATATAAAATGCATATCCTGCAGAAGCACAGTGAAGGCCTGCACTGAGTGCAGAGATGGATATGCCATACTAGATGCATATTCTGCAGAATCATAGAAAAGACACGCACTGAGGGCAGAGATTAGGAAATTAGGGCTATGGCATATTAGTTGCATATTGTGCAGAAGCACAGTGAAAGGCAGAGATTACGAAACTAGGGATATGCCATATTAGATGTGCATCCTGCAGAAGCACAATGAAGGCATGCACTGAGAGCAGAGGTTAGGAAACTAGGGATATGCCATATTAGATGTGCATCCTGCAGAAGCACAGTGAAGGCATGCACTGAGAGCAGCGATTAGGAAACTAGGGATATGCCATATTAGATGTGCATCCTGCAGAAGCACAGTGAAGGCATGCACTGAGAGCAGCGATTAGGAAACTAGGGATATGCCATATTAGATGTGCATCCTGCAGAAGCACAGTGAAGGCATGCACTGAGAGCAGATATTAGGAAACTAGGGATATGCTATATTAGATGTGCATCCTGCAGAAGCACAGTGGAGGCGTGCATTGAGTGCAGAGATTAGGATACGAGGACTATGCCATATTAGATAGATATCCTGCAGAAGCACAGTGAAGGCATGCACTGAGAGCAGATATTAGGAAACTAGGGATATGCTATATTAGATGTGCATCCTGCAGAAGCACAGTGGAGGCGTGCATTGAGTGCAGAGATTAGGATACGAGGACTATGCCATATTAGATAGATATCCTGCAGAAGCACAGTGAAGGCATGCACTGAGAGCAGATATTAGGAAACTAGGGATATGCTATATTAGATGTGCATCCTGCAGAAGCACAGTGGAGGCGTGCGCTGAGTGCAGAGATTAGGATACGAGGACTATGCCATATTAGATAGATATCCTGCAGAAGCACAGTGAAGGCATGCATTGAGGGAAGAGATGACGAAACTAGCGATATGCCATATTAGATGTGCATCCTGCAGAAGCACAGTGAAGGCGTGCACTGTGTGCCGAGATTACAAAACTAGAGATATGCAATATAAAATGCATATCCTGCAGAAGCATAGTGAAGGCCTGCACTGAGTGCAGAGATTACAAAACTATGGATATGCCATATTAGATGCATATCCAGCAGAATCACAGAAAAGGCACGCACTGAGGGCAGAGATTAGGAAATTAGGGCTATGGCATATTAGTTGCATATTGAGCAGAAGCACAGTGAAAGGCAGAGATTACGAAACTAGGGATATGCCATATTAGATGTGCATCCTGCAGAATCACAGAAAAGGCACGCACTGAGGGCAGAGATTACGAAACTAGGGCTTTGCCATATTAGATGCATATTCTGCAGAAGCACAGTGAAGCCATGCACTGAGTGTGAGATTACGAAACGAGGGATATGTCATATTAGATGTATATTCTGCAGAAGCACAGTGAAGCCCTGCACTGAGTGCCAGGAATATGAAACGAGGGGAATGGCATATAAAATGCATATCCTGCAGAAGCGCAGTTAAGGCAAGCACTGGAGGAAGAGATAACGAAACTAGGGATATGCCATATCAGATGCATATTCTGCAGAAGCACATTGCATACATGCACTGTGTGCGAGATTACAAAACTAGAGATATGCAATATAAAATGCATATCCTGCAGAAGCACAGTGAAGGCCTGCACTGAGTGCAGAGATGGATATGCCATACCAGATGCATATTCAGCAGAATCATAGAAAAGGCACGCACTGAGGGCAGAGATTAGGAAATTAGGGCTATGGCATATTAGTTGCATATTGTGCAGAAGCACAGTGAAAGGCAGAGATTACGAAACTAGGCATATGCCATATTAGATGTGCATCCTGCAGAAGCACAATGAAGGCATGCACTGAGAGCAGAGGTTAGGAAACTAGGGATATGCCATATTAGATGTGCATCCTGCAGAAGCACAGTGAAGGCATGCACTGAGAGCAGCGATTAGGAAACTGGGGATATGCCATATTAGATGTGCATCCTGCAGAAGCACTGTGAAGGCATGCACTGAGAGCAGCGATTAGGAAACTAGGGATATGCCATATTAGATGTGCATCCTGCAGAAGCACAGTGAAGGCATTCACTGAGAGCAGATATTCGGAAACTAGGGATATGCTATATTAGATGTGCATCCTGCAGAAGCACAGTGGAGGCGTGCATTGAGTGCAGAGATTAGGATACGAGGACTATGCCATATTAGATAGATATCCTGCAGAAGCACAGTGAAGGCATGCACTGAGAGCAGATATTAGGAAACTAGGGATATGCTATATTAGATGTGCATCCTGCAGAAGCACAGTGGAGGCGTGCATTGAGTGCAGAGATTAGGATACGAGGACTATGCCATATTAGATAGATATCCTGCAGAAGCACAGTGAAGGCATGCATTGAGGGAAGAGATGATGAAACTAGCGATATGCCATATTAGATGTGCATCCTGCAGAAGCACAGTGAAGGCGTGCACTGTGTGCCGAGATTACAAAACTAGAGATATGCAATATAAAATGCATATCCTGCAGAAGCATAGTGAAGGCCTGCACTGAGTGCAGAGATTACAAAACTATGGATATGCCATATTAGATGCATATTCAGCAGAATCACAGAAAAGGCACGCACTGAGGGCAGAGATTAGGAAATTAGGGCTATGGCATATTAGTTGCATATTGTGCAGAAGCACAGTGAAAGGCAGAGATTACGAAACTAGGGATATGCCATATTAGATGTGCATCCTGCAGAAGCACAGTGAAGGCATGCACTGAGAGGAGAGATTAGGAAACTAGGGATATGCCATATTAGATGTGCATCCTGCAGAATCACAGTGGAGGCATGCACTGAGAGCAGATATTAGGAAACTAGGGATATGCCATATTAGATGTGCATCCTGCAGAAGCACAGTGAAGGCATGCACTAAGAGCAGAGATTAGGAAACTAGGTATATGCCATATTAGATGTGCATCCTGCAGAAGCACAGTGAAGGCATGCACTGAGAGCAGAGATTAGGAAACTAGGGATATGCCATATTAGATGTGCATCCTGCAGAATCACAGTGGAGGCGTGCATTGAATGCAGAGATTAGGATACGAGGACTATGCCATATTAGATAGATATCCTGCAGAAGCACAGTGAAGGCATGCACTGAGGGCAGAGATTAGGAAACTAGGGATATGCCATATTAGATGCATATCCTGCAGAAGCACAACATTTTTTAGAAGAGAATTGTGAATTGAAGCCTACATCTTTTTTTCCCAGAATGTTAACCCAATTTGACACACCCGTTGCAGGGGCAGAGAGACAAAGGAGAGGAGGACATGGTCTTGCAGAGGAATGGAAGGAAACGCCCACAAGCGCAGAATTGATGGCAACAATTACCAGATCACGGTTCATTCATTTAAAGGAGCTGCCCCAGATTTATGACACATGTAAAAGGCTTTTAGTTAGGTGGCGGCCGGAGCCTGCAGACCGCGCGAGCTGCACCGCAGAGGGCTTATGAATGTGCGGTGGCCCAGGGCACCGAGCCAACGCCTTCTGCTCCACGCTGAACTACCAGAGCAGCGCGGTCACGCGGCACCTTTGCTGAAGCTCATTACAACATGACAAATTTAATTTCAATCAGATAAGTGATGTTTTAAATTAATGTATTAATATAAAGAAGTATCCAATAGCAATCCCTGATTTACTGTATTCATTTAAGAAATCGTTTTGTATTACTTTGTTTAATTATTAGCATTAACAGTGTAATAGTAAACATTATTATTAGTTAATTATTAAAAAATGCTTTAAAAATGATTAAAAAGTGTCCGCATAAGGAGTGAGCAATGTCTGTTCAGGGTGAGCTCCTGTGGAACCACAGCCTGGCAGTACACAAGTGACAGTCGGCAGGCAGGTGCCCTGGGTAGTTTTGGCACCAGACAGGGTAGGTAGGACTAGTCCTGCACTCCTACAGGTGGAGGGGGCGAATTGTGCACTGGGGACCCGCCTGCAGCATTGGCAGCTCCTACCTGCCAAACGTTTCAACTGCAGGAGCAGTGCCTGACTTAACAAGCCACTAGGCTGGTCCCCTGCAGCCTACACTACAGGGGAGCTCCTAAAGACTCTACTCTTCAAAGTACATCCCACCAATAACTAATTGCTCCATTGAACACTGAATTCTCCCTCTCCAGTGCCCCGCCTCATCCCTAGATAACCTTACCCATCCCAGCAACCTCTGCTACCCCAGAATCCTACCTGTAGCCCTCTGGATGTTTCCACTATCACTATGTACAGCACTTCATTGCTTCCCAGCCCAGCCAGGTGTGTGCTTTATAAATACTGTATGTATATATGTATAGATATGATTTTTTTTTGCAAAGTTTGGCGAGGATTCGTCCAGGGGGGAAAAGTTATAGGGGGGGTCCCAAAACTTTTTTTTTTCCCATAGACTGAATGGGAAAAAACTTTGCGCACGGCTACAGCCTGAACCACTGGACGGATTTACACCAAATTTGCGGCAGGAGCGGCGGCCTGGTCCCGAAAGCGTGCTTTTGCAATTTTGGTGTAAATCCGTCCAGTAGTTTTTTAAAAAAATGACCAAAATGTAAGGCAAAAAAATTCGTGATATCTGTGTTCGCTTCGCAGACGGACTTCCCTGTTCGCTCCGTGGACAGCACCGCGATTGGCCCATGGCCTTGCGTCATGTCCGCGGACATGCGACGTGTTCGCTGATTGGACAGCGAGGGGCCTGGAGCGCGTCAGATTTTCTGTGGCGCCCGCCATCTTGTATTCACCGTCGACCGCGTACAGCGCAGTGAAACGTGGATAAATAATTGTATTTAGTGCCGTGTGTTGGTGTGTAAGAGTGTTTGGGGAGGGTTGGGGAGTATGAGATAGGTTCAATGTTTTGTTTTTTTATGTGCTAGACGTTTTTGTTGCATTCGATTTGTCCGCGGAGAACACGGCTGTTCTGACATTTTGTAAATAAACTAAATGGTGGGGTGTTTAGAGGACGGAGAATGTGTCATTTTTGTTCGCAAGGAAGGTAAAAATGAGCAATGAACACTCGCGGTGTACTTAATTGTTCGTAAATACACAAACTGGGGGTGTCCTCAGGACGCTGTCTGTATTGTAATCTGTCTAGTTGAATGTGTTCTAAGAACACTCACGGTATCCCAAAATGGTTGCAATTACACAAAATGGTGGTGTTCAGAGAGCGTTGTTTGTATTGTTCGTTGTCAGGGTGAAAGTGTTTTAAGACCACTCCTTTTGTCCGCTAAAGAAACGATAAAGTACAATTTCCTATGGGCGTCAACCGACTTTTTGTCCACTAAAGAAACGATAAATCCGGCTGGTGTGCGCCGACATTATGTGATAATCCTATGACTGACGCTATTGACCTGGCTGACTTGCTTTTGGGACACTAAATCATATCTCCCGCCCCTAAGCCTGATATTATCAAAGCATTCATATTCCCCGCCTCTCTCCATGACGTTACAGGGTGCGTCATCAAACGGGCCCAGTTCTCTGCAGTCCTAAGTGACTTTACACAGAACCCGGAAGACAACACATATTATGTCACAACACAGCGTGCCACAATTCAGAATATGAAACAGTGATTTAAAAGCAAACAGCAAGATTGTAAATTTTGTAAAGTACATTTATTTGACATTAAATGTTTAGAGAATATTCAGCAATTTGCATTTGTCTTTGTTGTCGATCCGCAAAGTTCATGTTGAGGCACGCGATGTTTCTTTGCGGTACAGAGGGTGTTAGATCAGCTTACAACTCAGTGCGCCACAATTCGGAATATGAAACTGTGGTTTAAAAGTAAACAGCAGGATTGTACATTTGGTAAAGTACATTTATTTCACATGAAATGTTTAGTGAATATTCAGCGATTTGCTATTGTCTCTGCTGTCGATCAGGAAAAGTTTATTTGGAGCCACGTGTTGTTCCTTTGCGGTAGATAGGCTGTTGGTTTATGATAAAAGCAGTAAATGGTCGCTCTGATAATCGGAAGGTTGCTCCAACAACGAGCCATTAGACCACCCTATTGGATGGTATGTTGTTTGTGGCCGCTAGTACTGCATAAGGGCATATTGGTCCTTAGCGATTGTCCCATAAAATGGTGAGGGTCATGAAGTTGCATATTTGGACCTGCACCTGGCAGTTGAAGACCCCATCTGCTGGAGTCTGTAAATCGTGACATAGCAAAATGGGGACACATACCTGTTTTAAAAAACATAAATTAGTCTCACCAGCCGATCTTCATTTTATTTATTAGGGTGTGAAACTATTTGCTATTGAAGATAGTGCAACGGAGTATGTTAATAATAAAATAATAATATTTTCCCATTCATATAGCGCTAAGCGGTGCTTATTATTAACCACGGTGTGTGGTGCTCATTTATCGACCATGGAAGGATGAAAGGCTGAGTTTGGCCTTGCCGGGATTCGAACTTGCGTTAGCAAGCTGTGCACGGATGTCAAAGCGAGCGTTGTACTTGCTGTGCCACTTGACAGGCTACAGTGAAGTGGCACAGCGAGTAGAGCGCTTGACCGCCTATAGACCGGTTAAATTATTTCTATTAACCCACCCTGTGTCATCTGCCTTTTTCAGAGCCCTCTAAACGACAGGGGATCAATTTGGCGGTGATAGTGCGCGGTAGAAAACATTATGCCACTTTCAACGAACAAGTTTAACTTGAGCGGTCTTTAATGCTACGCTATTGTAATTATATTTGGTATAAAATAATCTAAAGGGTTACTTACAGTACAATTGCAATTTCCATTGTCTACAAGTGGTGCAGTCCCAAAATACGACTCCGCGTGTGCGAACGATCTTTCGCATAGTGATATAATATATAAAAGTGGTTTAGTTTCAGAAATTTCATCTTTATCTTCTCTTACGTTTTAGCAACACTCCTTCAAGAGAAGTCTTTCATCACAATCTCTGTCTGTCAAGGTCAAAACACAATACAACCTTATAGTCCGCTTCGTGAGCCTCTCGTGGGCCCGAGAAAAAAATGGAAGCAGCTGACCTTCACTGTGAACGAGCACAAATTCTTACTTTGCAACATTCCGTGTAAAGCCATTTGTAGAAGTTGGTTTTTGCACGCCATGTTTGTATATTGTTTGCGTGATATTAAAAAAAGTTTGTTTAAGGGACGTTATGGTTCTAAGTACAGCCGAAAGACCCCTGAAAATCGCAAGTTATGGTAAGCCATGAAAAATAACTCGCGCCACCACCGTGCACTGCTAAGACTAAAACCCAGGACATCAAAGATGACATCGCAAATGTCATTGATGAAATCACTGATGACATCACATGTGTATGTACTTTTCATGGAATTTGTGTACTAGGGATTTTTATTATAATGTTGCGAAAAAAGTGTCAAGGATATTGCAATAAATATCATACCGTTATTAGTGCTTTGAACGATGCATTGATATAAATAGCATTGTATTATGGGATTCTATCTAGTATACTGAGCTACTAATGGAGAAACATAGCAGTGTGTGCAGAGTACAAGATGAAAGTATAATATTTGTAATGTTAATATGTTGAATAATGAAATGATAATTGTCCTGAAATGTTCGAAAATTCACAAAATGGGGGTGTTCTGAGGACGTTATTCGTATTGTGTGATTGCTTAGCTGTATGCAATGAGGGAATGGCACAGAGAGTAAAGTGGACGCCGTCCGCGGACACCGCGGCTGTTCGTGGACAGGGCGTGCTACATCCGGGTTTTTCCAGGAAATCCAACATAGAAAGAAGACTGTACGGATCAGCCAATCAGATGTCGAGGTTGTGGATTTGTGTTGAAAGAGACTGTGTGTGGTGAAGATGGCAGAAGTAGAGAAAGTCAGGGTGTTGGTGCTTGGAGATATGTTTGTGTATGGTTTACAACAGTACGCTCAATGCAGGCATGTTGCAAAGAACTTTGATGTGAAAGGAGTGGAGGTGGTGTGGAGCACTGTGCCTGATTGCAATGTACAGGGAATTGTACAAGTTTGTGAGGATATGGCCATGATGAACAGTCTGCATGTGGTAGTTTTGCACTATGGTGTTGTCCATTTGGGCAACGTCAGTGCCCCTACTTTGTTGGCTGATTTGGAACGCTTTGTTCAAGCCGTAATGAAGATCCTTCCAAATGCGAAAGTAATTTTTTCTGGATTACTACCTAGGGCAATATGGGACAATAGTTCAGTTTTTTGTCCTCAGCAAAATATTGCTAGGTGTGTCATCAACCGAGGCATGTGTGCCTTCATGCTTAGAGCTGGTATGTTCTTTTGTAGTAATGAGAATATTGATGCCAGTAATGCTGTTAATTTTAAAGAAGATGGCATTTCTTTATCTTTTACGGGAAATGCCTTTCTATTTTGGAATGTAAGGGTTGCTTTGGAGAAGGTTATGTGAAGATTTTAGGAGTAAAGTAAGAAAAAAAAACAAGAAAAAAAATACAAAATAACAGGTGTCTGTCAAGCATCTGTAAAAAAAAAAACAAAAAAACGGCTCTTTTCAGAGCCAACTTCAAAGGGGAAATGGGGGACACTATTTAAATTTACATTCACCACGCTCAGATTTTCGATATGTCCGCGGACATGGCGGTAGTCTGCGGACATGAAAATCACTACGAGGGGGTTGGTATGTTCTATGTTACATGTATATGAAGTCAGGGATATTATGGTTAAGTTGTGCTACTAAAAACCTATGAAATTCAGTAAAAAACTTTGTTAAAGGGACATTATGATTAAGTTGCGCTACTAAAAACCTATGAAATTCAGTGAAAAAACGTTGTTAAAGGGACGTTATGGTTCAAAGTAAAACCGAAAAACCCCTGAAATTCGGCAGTTATGGTAACATAAGCAACCATAACTCGCGCCACCGTGCACTGCTAACACTAACACCCAGGACATCAAAGATGACATCACAAATGCCATTGATGACATCACTGATGACATCACATGGCTGGCTCTCCCTTTTTACCTTGACAGACAGAGATTGTGCTGAAAGAATTCTCTTGAAGAAGTGTAGCAAAAACGTAAGACACGATAAAGATGACATTTCTGAAACAAAACCACTTTTGTATATTATATCACTTTGAGAAAGATCGTTGGCACACGCTGAGTCGTATTTTGGGACTGCACTACACTTGGACAATGGAAAATGCAATTATAATGTAAGTAACCCTTTAGATTATTTTATACCGGAATATAATAACAATAGCGTGGCATTAAAGCCCGGTCAAGTTGTACTTGTTCGTTCAATGTGGCATATTGTTTTCTACCGCGCACTATCACAGCCGAATTGATCCCCCGTCGTTTAGAGGGCTCTGAAAAAGGCAGACGACACAGGGTGGGTTAATAGAAATAATTTAACCGGTCTGTAGCCGGTCAAACGCTCTACTCGCTGTGCCACGTCACTGTAGCCGGTCAAGTGGCACAGCGAGTAGAGCGCTCGCTTTGACATCCATGCTCAGCTTGCTAACGCAGGTTCGAATCCCGACACGGCCAAAATCAGCCTTTCATCCTTCCGTAGTCGATAAATGAGCACCACACCCGTGGGTAATAATAAGCAGCGCTGAGATACCTGACAGTTCTTAGCGCTATATAAATGCGAAAATATTATTATTTTATTATTAACATACTCCGTTGCACTATCTTCGCTAGCAAATAGTTTCACGCCCTAATAAATAAAATGAATATTTTTAATAAAGATCGGCTGGTGAGACTAATTTATGTTTTTTAGAACAGGTATGTTACCCCATTTTGCCAATGTCACGATTTTCAGACTCCAGCGGATGGATTTTTGAACTGCCAGGTGCAGCTCCATGACCCTCACCATTTTATGGGACAATCACCAAGGACCAATATGCCCTTACGCAGTACTAGCGGCTAGAAGCAACATACCAACCATTATGGTGGTCTAATGCCTCGTTGTTGGAGCAACCTTCCGATTATCAGTGCGACTATTTACTGCTTTTATCATAAACCAACAGCCTATCTGCCGCAAAGGAACAGCGTGTGGCTCAAAATAAACTTTTGCTGATCGACAGCAGAGACAATTGCAAATCGCTGAATATTCACTAAACATTTCATGTGAAATAAATGTACTTTACCAAATGTACAATCCTGCTGTTTACTTTTAAACCACAGTTTCATATTCCGAATTGTGGCGCACTGTGTTCTAAGCTAATCTAACACCCTCTGTACCGCAAAGGAACATCGCGTGGCTCAACATGAACTTTTGCGGATCGACAACAAAAACAAATGCAAATCGCTGAATATTCTCTAAACATTTGATGTCAAATAAATGTACTTTACAAAATTTACAATCTTGCTGTTTGCTTTTAAATCACAGTTTCATATTCTGAATTTTGGCGCGCTGTGTTGTGCCATAATGTGTGTAGTCTTCCGGGTTCTGTGTAAAGTCGCATAGGACTGGAGACGACTGGGCGCGTTTGATGACGCTCCCTGTAACGTCACGGAGAGAGGCGGGGAATATGAATGCTTTCATAATGTCAGGCTTAGGGGCGGGAGATATGATTTAGTGTCGCAAAAGCAAGTCAGCCAGGTCAATAGCGCCAGTCATAGGATTATCACATAATGTCGGCGCACACCAGCCTGATTTATCGTTTCTTTAGTGGACAAAAAGTCGGGTGAGGCCCATAGGAAATTGTACTATCAGCGGACAAAAGGAGGGTTTGTAGAACACTTTCAACCTGACAACGAACAATACAAACAACGTTCTCAGAACACCCCCTTTTGTGTAATTGCAACCATTTCGGGACACCGCGAGTGTTCTTAGAACACATTCAACTTGACAGATTACAATACGTACAGCGTCCTCAGGACACCCCTAGTTTGTGTATTTACGAACATTTAAATACACTGCAAGTGTTTTTAGCTCAATTTTACCTTCCTTGCGAATGACATTTGTGATGTCATCTTTGATGTCATCAGTGTTAGTCCTTGCAGTGCACAGTGTTAGCGTGAGTTATGGTTGCTTAGCAGACCATAACTTGCGAATTTCTGGGAGTTTTCGGTTTTTTCCTGTAACCATAACGACCCAAAACAATGTTTGTCCATTGAGAATTGCATGGGTTTTTACTAGTGCAACTTAACCATAACATCCCTTTTGTCAATGAATTTCAACTGCTGGCACCATGTTAATGCGGACAGCAGTCGCAGACCATGCGTCTGTTTGCGGAGATCGTGTGGCATCCAACCTGCTGAGGAAGGCAGGTGCTCTCTAACATAGTGGTACCAATCACCAAACAAAGAACATAGACAAACAGCACCATGTGCAAGAATTGCAAGGGAAAATAGAGTAGGTTTACAAATTGTGTACTTATTAAGCAAACAGGATAAAGGCATAGGGAGTGCACCATAACATAATGCATCAACAACAGAAGTGATGTCTGCCTTCAACAATCTTACCGCACTGCTGCTAGAAAGGGGAATTAAAAAACGGCCATAGTAACGACTGGAAAATGCTAAGAGCTGAACATCACTACAATGTAGTAACGACCCTAAACCTTGTGTAATAATTGCACAGGTGCTGCAGTATGTAATAGTACAGAAACATAACATGTCTTTTTGTAACACTGTAATGGCAAGCAACTTAGAGTGGCATAAGTAAAATTTCCCTGATGACGCAATAACTTTCTATAGTAACCCCATTGGTACGAACAGTGCTGTGAACTGTAAATTATATAATATATATTGTTTCATGTACACCAAACACATTCTTTCTTCGGTAAGAGAACATATTGTAAAGGAAAGCAAGGCAGTACAAGCGGCAACCCTTCCACAGCAGCATACAGGCATAGGAAAGGAAAGAAACTCTATGCATAGGGAAATGGACTGCGTGGAAGTCGAAGTGGAGAAATTGGTGAACAATTGTGCTGCATTAAAGGTTTCGTACAAGGATATATTTTGGACAAAATTAAACTGCACTGGCACACCTGCACGTGTACTCCTTCCCCATATCGGAGCCCGCCATTCCCTCAAAAGCCATTTCATGGGAGACGTTACTTTAATACATCAATTTCTTCCTCCCCTCACAACCAAGTTGTCCAAATCCCCATTTCCCCACAATAAGTATCCACTTCTGCTACCCCGTCCCTTTCCAAATTGGGTGAATGCATGTGTACAAGTAAATGGTAATAATGAGAATGTTGCTGAGTGTTTGTGTGGTATTCTTTTTTACCTGAAATGGGGTTCTGAATCAGCGGCACAGAGTCCTCGGTGCAATAACCGCAAGTAAGAAATAAGTGTCCTACAGACACCGCAGCTGTCCGGCCTGTCCACAATGACAATGGAGGCATCCGTACACCGCCAGCAGGGTCTGCATGTCCGCATGTCAACCACCTATCAATGCATGTGGGAGCACACGTTTGTGCATAGTGCAAGTACACGCATGGGTATCTGTTCCTCTTTGTCCTGGTAACATCGCCACTGTGCAGCATTTGGGAAGGAACATTCATTAGGTCGGGGCGTCCACCCACACCCTACAGGTAGCTATACACATAAACATCCCACCTGCTGTACCCTATAAATAGCCAGAGTCACCCAAAATGGTCGGTGCACGTGTGGCACACTTTTAGTCAGTAGAGAAGATGCAACAGTGTGCGTTGGACACCCAAGCAGGTGCGCACAATACATTTTGCCCAAAACGTGTCCAGTGGACAGCCGTCCCAAAGGAGAACATTGGCGACGTCACCCTGCAACCGCACCCACACTGCGCATGTGCCCTTATTTCGGGGACAGGAGCCGGACCCTCGAACACTCGGAAAGTGCAGGGTTCAGCAATGTACAGAGTGTTTTTTGGAAAGTACATGCTTTAAATCACACCACAATGCGCCGTTGCACATGTATGTATGTTTTGGAACAATGTAGGCCTGCCTTCTGGGTGGACGTTGTCCACTGCAACCCTACAAAAGGGCACACTGCAGAGGTGCTGGGCAATCTGTTTGCAGATTTTCAGAAATGATTAGCAGGCCACATAGGTTTGCCCTATAAGTAATGGTGCACCAAATCTGTTGTGCTACAGTGCATCTGCAACTAATAGCAACCATGTCAGTCCGGCTACGTATGCACAGTAATGGAGAAAATTATGAACGAGCCTTGCTGTGACCCAAACCCGCAGCTGTGGTAGTCCCAATTGTCCCAATGTCATGGGTAGCTAGTGGCAAAGGGGAGTATGCGCACGTGCGTTTCCCCAAGGACGACGAGGGCCGTGTACCAATGAAGCAGAAACATTCCTTCTTCCCTTTCCAGTGTCCTTTTTGCAGCACGTCGTAATTGCCTACTGTTAAAAAGATCCACATGCTTCCACCAATGACATTGAAGAGCTCTCCAAGTAACAGTATCAGTTCTGTACAACAGTCCTCTGCGTACACACCACGCCCAGAGATGTTGTTGTGCAAACCCTGTGGCTTCACAGTCCCATTTCCATGGGCAACACCCTGAAAATCGCTGGATGTGGTTTTCGTGCTGCGTGCAAGCGTGGAGGAATAACTTTTAACCAGGGTAGGAGGAGTTCGTTGTAAGGGGCGGTTCTCAAAAGATCTTATTTTTTAATTTTATTTTAGATGCTTCTAGCGAAACACCTTTTTTCACTTTTTATTTGCTTTATTTGTGTTTTCTTGTGCGGACATTGTTCCAGTAAACTCTTCACTGCATCTTGTAGACGGGCAAACAAAACAGCATTACCAATGGACACCAAAGAAATGCCCTTTGCTTGGAAAAATTCTGCATTTCCACAACCAATGAGATCATTGTTGCAGAAGAACATCCCAGCAGCGGACAAAAAAGTATACATGCTTCTGTTGATCAGATACCTTCCTGCCTCTGGCTCGGAACAACTTCCAGGAGCAATGTCCCATACTCTTCGTGGTGTTATGGATGAGAAAGCACTGTGGCAGTGGGAAAAAGCCTCTTCACTAGTTTTAGCAACCTCTTCAGTTAACGGAAGAAGCCTAAACAAGACATGTAACCCATATGGATGCCACCATAGTGGATGACGATAACATTGGCTCTAGCAAATGTGGCCAGGTCTTTGCAAAGTGCATCCATGTCAGCGAAACTGCGTCTTAGACACTTTTCCACAATGCGACCACTCCTTCCAATCCGAAATTGTCCGAAAAGTTTCTTTCCAGGGCATACTTGTGCAGATCTAGTAGAAAGAGGGAGAAATGAACACGTGTGCACACCTATGTAGTTCAGGAATGGACCTGTTTAGTGGTTTTTAGATTAAAAGTGAGGTGCAGAGGAGGAAGACACAACCCTGACACTAGGTTGTGAGTTAAGAAAACAGGAAAGGAAGGGTAACCACAGGTTGTGGACCCCTCACGTCCCCTGCACACTCAAGGTTACTGTCGATAGACAGTCAAAAGGTATACTTTTGAAGGAAAGGTTCTATGTAGCAATATAAGTCAACATGTTAGGGACACGTTATTTTGTATGAGTGAATAATTCCAAGAGTAATTCTTATAGTAGTATAATGAATATTGGGTCTGTCTACACATAAGAAATTCAAAATGATGTTTCCACAGCCAGCTATTTTTTATCAATGTTTATAACAAATTGTCTTTACTATAATTTTTAGAAAACAAATATTTGTTTATTCACAAATATTATTCTTTTTGCAGTTGCACGGTTTCTCATATTTACATACATCAACATTTATCAACAAATAACTTGTATATGATACAAACTTGTGCAAATATGTAGCAAACTCTGTTATTCTTCACAGGAGGATTATCCAGATGGATCCCCAACTACAGAAACTCTTCCCTTAAGCACTGTTAATCGCCTACAAAAGAGGGAGACATTTTCGGGACCAACTGGTCAGAGCAGAGCGCACCCTGGTACAATCACAACCAACACTCCACACCAGGAAACTCGGAACCTTCGCATGGCTGCATTGTGGAAACTGCAACAATGTCACCAAAGGGGATTACATAAGACATCCAAGAACAGGTGCCAAGATTAAATTAAAACATTATGCCACCTGCGATTCTAAGTCAGTCATCTATGCACTGAGTTGCCCATGTGGGATTTACTATGTGGGACAGACAAGAAGGAAAATGAAAGAGAGGTGCAATGAGCACAAAAGTAACATTCGGACAAAGAATGATCGATCACCTGTTGCGCGAAATTTCACTTACAGACATACAGTGGCACAATTATGTTTCCAGATACTAGAAGTCGTCACAAAAGCACCAAGAGGGGGCAACCATGCCAAAAGATTGGACCAGCTCGAATTGTACTGGATTGACAAATTTGACAGTATGAATCCTTACGGAATGCATGAAGATTTCCATTTAGGGGCCTTTTTTTATAAACCATCACCACAACACACATAACCACTGTACAACATGAAGAAGATAGGCCTGATACAGGTTCAGGGCTAGAAGGGACCTTGGTGCACTATGAATAGTGTTAGTCAACCCACAATACACAGTGAAGGGTATTCTATGTTATGAATAAATTGCTGTCAGCACATGACTATTAGATGTACCAATTATCCGTAAAAATGATATTAATAAGTACACGTAACCTGTAACCGAGTGTATTTGAATAGATTGTGAGCGTAGGTGCCCTAAGGTTGACTTAAAGAATACATGGTTAGATGTTTAGAAGGTGCCAAACTCTTTTGCCATTTGTTTTCTTACATCACATGGACCTTCACCAGCCCTTCTGTAGATCCTCCCAGCCTAATATCCTATTATATAGGTGGAAACCTCAATCTAGCCATTCATCAATATGACAGGTTTTTTCACTTTATTATGTGTGTCACTCTCCTGAAACCACTAGATTTATTCCTTTGACTCATCCTTCATTTTCCATGGGGTGGACCCGATACCTCATCAGTACTGAATTTGTCACCATTTGAATATTTTTCCCACAAATATTTTTTTTCCACAATCATCCACTGTTATAGAGTCAGACCTCATCCTGTTTGGATGGGTCTGCCCTTAAATCCAATGAGCAGTACTATATTTTTAAAGGTTATTACCTAAAGGTTTCTTTTCACCTTAATCATCATCTGTCAGTGAGTCAGACCGCATCCTGGAATGGATGGGTCTGCTCTATATTCCTAGTGAAGCACTGTGACGTTGTAGTAGCGCGATGGCATTGCGCGACGTAATTACGTGGTGACGTCACATGTTTACATGTGACATTAGGACGTGCGTGACGTCATCACGTTCTTGACGCCAGACGCCATTTTGTCACCATTTTAACATTTGCTTTTTCGAGTTACCATCACAGCAGGACCCATGGAATACGAGCGGTTTTCCCTTAAATGATGCCCTAGAAGGACCTACTGTTTCATCCTTACAGTGATCCAGGGAAGGTAAGCCGTGTGGTTGGACTTAAATCTGGTAGTCCTCAATCCCATAACATTGCAACAAGCCTTATTACGTAATATTTCTCTCCACCTTAGGAGACTACTCTGAACATAGAGCGTTCTGTCTGAAGGTCCCCTGGACTTCTTCTTAATCCATGACATCCCTTTGGCAGGTAAGCTGCCACTTTCTATCTATCCATTATTTATGTATATATCTTTATTACCTATGCAACCAGAACCCCTTTGGGGTTTTCTTTTACCTCCAATAGCACATAGAAATACAACCCTGAATTACCAGAACCCGTGATACACAAGCTTCTTAGCAGGAATCCCAGACACACAGAAGTTGAAGGTACATCTCTCAGCTATCCCTCCCTTATCCCCTCTATGATATTACTAGCAAACAGATCTAATATACCCTTGTACTAAGGAGACACATTTTTGAATTGTAGGTGATATACTTACCTAGACAAAATACTGGAAAGGGGTCTTGAATAACTTCTGTTACTGCAACATTAGAGACAACCTCGGGGCACCAGTGCAAGGTAGGAAACTATATAATTTATGGCAGACTCATTTACAGACTCAATTTTAGATAAGTATCTTTGTAATGTGAACAAGATACATTCTGAGAATTATGATTTCTCTTATAGAAATCCTGTAACATCAACATTGAAGTTTAGAAAATGAAAATTTTTTATGGACATGAATAGACTTTGAGATACCCTAATATCCACTCCTGATGAAGGGATTTTTCCCGAAACGCATTGAGCGTTATGTATCATTACCTGTGAAGAATAATAGAGTTTGCTACATATTTGCACAAGTTCGAGTGTTCTGTATCATTACCTGTGAAGAATAACAGAGTTTGCTACATATTCGCACAAGTTTGTATCATATACAAGTTATTTGTTGATAAATGTTGTTGTATATAAATATGAGAAACCGTGCAACTGCAAAAAGAATAATATTTGTGAATAAACATATATTTGTTTTCTAAAAATTATAGTGAAGACAATTTGTTATAAACATTGATAAAAAATAGCTGGCTGTGGAAACATCATTTTGAATTCCTTATGTGTAGGCAGACCCAATATTCATTATACTACTATAAGAATTACTCTTGGAATTATTCGCTCTCACAAAAGAATTTGTCCCTAACATATTGACTTATATTGCTACATAGAACCTTTGCTTGAAAAGTATACCTTTTGACTGTCTATCGACAGTAACCTTGAGTGTGCAGGGGACACAAGGGGCCCACAACCTGTGGTTACCCTTCCTTTTCCAGATCTAGTAGAAAAGCATCACCTATAGGAAACACAATGCGTTTCACCATATCAGCCAGGTTCACCACGCACAGTATAATGTACAGCAGTTTGCCTGCCCATTCCTGTGAACCACACCCACAGTACCTCATTGGATAATCCTGAAAGTCCCTTGTCCATTGGCCAGCAAGGTAAGAAGCGCAGATTGTGGCATGTGCAGTGCCCAAAGTACCGTGAGGGCCGCACCACAGTAAAGCAGCAGCAGTCGTTCTTCCCTTTGCACTACCTTTTGTCCAGTACAACCTCATTGGGTACAGGTAAATGGGCACACATGATTCCACCAATGCCATCCAAGATGTTACCCTCTAACACTGTCAGTTCTGCAGAACACTTCATAGGTACCATTACAAATTCCGCCTGCTAGTGTACTGTCACTGGATAGCACATCCAGTAGAAAGTTCAGTAAAAGATTGCAAGATTTGTGCATCCACATTCATACACTTGCGCACCCATCACCACAAAAAGTAGGTACGGAAACATTTTCTGCACTATGTGTATGACTGGATTATAAGTGCCTCTGCGCACGGTATGTGCCACTGAGCAGCCATAACGTTCTTTAAAAGCATACTGTTTTTTTCCCATCCCCTACCATGAAGTGGCACTTCAGTGATATGTGCTTGCAATGTTCTCATTTAGCCAAATCATACAAGGTAACATCGAAACAGGAACTCTCTGCTTTCTTTCAGACAATGCTATGAAATGTTTTCCCCGCTAACCCACCTTCTAAGTAAATCGTAAAAAAATGCCACCAATAGCAACATTCACTGTATGGTACCAAGCGAAGACAACTTTCTAAATGATCACTGTTTGCACAGCTGTACTTCGGGCTACGCTGCACTATTGCAACAGGCTCTTTTTAAATCTGCCCCCTTCTACTGCTCACCCTCTGGAACCACATCCAGAAGAGGAGTGCGCGAATTTCTCCTGCACTGAAATGTCGCCAAAAGCTCCCAGTGGCTGCAAAGAATACACTGAGAAGACTGCATTATTCGGAAGACCTTCTGGCCCCTGGGACCTCAATACCTTCATATGCAACTCCCTATATATTTGCGTGCGCAAGCTCTTCCCTCATCTGCCTCCAACTCCCTCAGGGTCAGGCACTTCTGCAAAAAAAACAGTTGGTGGTAGTTGTGCTTTTTCGCCTGCGGCCTCCCTCTGCAACAGCCTCCCTGCTCTCCGACACTTGAGGGGAACCATTGCTGGTTCCAGAAGCACCTCAAAGCCTTTCTCATAGTGTCTGCTGTTTCTACTCCTCTCCCCATCTAACTGGCTGACATAAACTGATTCTGCACTACTTGCCTAGTGACTCTGTGATGTCGGGCTCATGTCACTTCCCCCCGCCAGGCAACCCCCTGCATTGGCTTTCTAGCAAACCCCGCACTTGAGGACTGTTTTCTGTATGCCTGTCAGGGTGCCCAGGCCCTAGGCGCAGGAGCGACGTGGTACCAACCATCCCCTCAATGGTCTCAGTGCCTGCAAGTCAAAGCATACACAGGCCTCTTTAACTAGAGCGGGGAAGGAGGGTTAGGATCTCGATGAGTGGATAGGTAGAGGGATTTTAGGGTAACCGGATTGAGGGTTAGGGAGAGATTATGGATGGGAATGGGGATTTTAGGGTAAACGATGACTGCACACTTTCCTCAAACTGGCTGAAGGTTCTGTTTAAACACCTTCACATGTGAAGGTGTTTTCCCTTCACATTTCCCTTCAGAACAAACATGTACGTGCTCCCATGAACATGAAGACGAAACATATTAGAATTAACATTAAACAATTGTTGGCAAGAGCCCATTGCAGTTTCATGAGCACAGTCACATGCACTAGCACACTTAGCTTTTTGCTTCAGTCTTTTTAGTCCTGTCCTGCAAAGGTTGTCGAGTCCTGTGCCATGTCCTTGCAATCTGAAGTCCAGGTTCAAATCAGGTTCAAACTAAAAGAAAACAAAGGACAAGCATTAGCGTATGCCTTTTAGCTCTGTCGGTCTCTCACTCCCATTCACTCGTACAACACGCATTCAGCACTTAGTGTGCTCCAAGAATTTCAAGTTGCTATGGGTGCGCTGCCGCGCGTGGCTTGCTAATTCCAGGTTTTGCGGTTTTGCCCAAACGCTGTCTTTCTTCAGACCGGGGTTTTACGGTTTGCCCAAACACAGTCTTTCTTCAGACCGGGTGCCTTAAGTTATACTTTTCCGTCTCATGCGCCTTTCCGGCGTATTCTCCGCGAGACAAATGTAAATAAAATTATAAACACTCTCTTGACTATCACACATGCGCCAATATGACTCCCGTGAACCCGCCCACTTAGCTTCTATGTGGTGCGCAGGGGCTCTGAAGGGGTCGGGAAATGCCCCCTGCGCTTCCCCTAAGGGTCTCAGGAACTGCTTGAGCTGAGCGGTACTTATCTTTTCTCTGCGAGGGGCCGGATCGCTGTTCCAGAGGCTCTGGGCCCCTCGCGTGTGGATTCCGGGGAGCTGCTGGGCTCACGTCCTCACTCCTCGGCTTCTCAAGCACAAGCCCCGTGCCTTGGGGCTTGCGCATGCGCATTCGTCGCGCGCCACACCCAGCGCGGCTTCCCATTGGCTCGCGGGCCCGCGAAGCCTGCTGGGTATTGTAGTTCCGGCAGGCTGAACGCTGGATTAGTCTGCAGAAAGGGCACAACAGCCCTTTAAAGTACGGAACCCTCTGGATCTGGGTTTCTTCATGGTCCCTGGCCCCACAGCCCCAATAGTACTTGGCCTAAGGCCAGTCTTACCCCTGACAATGCCTAACAGTGCATCCACCAGCTGGTGTGTGCACTTATCCATGCACTTGGCACGATAGGCCCTTATTTTTACTTATTGTCATTTGTTCTTCTTCCCATGTACTGTACCTTCCCCTCCCTCCACCCAAGCACTTGGGCGATGTAGGGTACACCTGGTCTAGTAGGGTTGTTGTCTCTGTCTCCCCTCTGTTTGCCCTCCCTGTCCTGGTTGCGCTTTGGTAGACGTGTTTGTAGGTGCATTATAAATGCCATAGCATACAATTGCACATCATATGATATCATACGCACAATGCATGCACCACAGAAGGATGCTGCCACTTACTGTGTACACTGCAAAGTTGTTTTTTGTTTTCCGCAGTGCCCCACTTACTGCACACTTTTCAAATTATATTGCACACACGCAGCACAGCTTGCATGTTACTAACTGAAAATAAATACATTCATTTCATGCATACACCCAGGATGTCTGCCCCTTAACTTGCACACTTCCACCATACCCTTCTGCACTTATTTATGCAAAGGGACCTTCTGGCACAGTGTTTACGTACACACCAAACCCACCAATCTTATAGAGAAGTGTCTTTCGCCCCACAATTTCCTTCCCATGAATCCCATCCAGAAAATGGCTGGATGTGGCACGTGGAAGCGTGAAAGTACAGCGTAATCCGCTGAGTTTTCGTGCTAGGGAGGGAAGGTGGGAAATGGGGTGGGGGGTAAATGTAAAACAGGGTAGGGGTTTGGATCTGTAGTACTGTCTCAGAAAACAAAAGGGTTTTTAAAAATAAATGTTTGTCCTGTTTCGGTTATGTACGTGCTTGCATATACTTTTTTTTTAAATCTGTTTCAATGACTTTCTGTTTGCTTCTCCTCCTCACCTTTGTATCAACTGAACGTCAACGCTTCTCTTACAGTTCTACAGGATTGTCTGCAGAGCTGCATGCAGAGTGGCAAACAAAACAGCATTGCCAATGGAGGTCAAAAGAATGCCATTTCCTTGGAACCACTGCAAATCTTGCTCGTTAATGCTGTCATGGTCGGTGCAGAACATCCCAGCACTGCACATAAAGTCACACATGCTTCTGTGTATGAAACACCTCTCGAGCTCTGGCTGTTGGCAAATTACACTGGCATGGTCCCGTGCACCTCTTGGTGGTATGGAGGAGAAATTCACCTTGGCAGTGGCAAAAATCTACATCACTGCTATCAACTTCTTGAGGTAACAGAGCAAATGTGAGCACGACATGTAACCCAAATGTAGCGCTCCATAATGCACGACGACAACATCCACACTGCCTACAGAGGCCACACATGTACAAAGGAGAACCATGGCTCTGAAACCCCACTGACCCAAAAAGCCTCCACTCCTTCCAACTGAAAGTTAGTATGAAAACCCCTTTCCACTGCATACCTGTGCAGATCTTGCACAAAGGTATCACCCACGATGAGCATTCTGTGTCTGTCCATCTCTGTCAACCTCACTGCATCGAGGTTTGTGGAAATATATCATTGCCCCTTCCTGTGACCCGCACCCTTGATTGGGTAATCTCCACAGTTCCATTTGCAAAGGCACCATGCTCAAAGGGCAGATTGTAGAACATGCGCCTTCCCAGCTACAGCAAGGGCCACACCCCAGTAGCACAGGCACTCCTTATTCCGTTTCCAGTATTGTATATGCAACATTCCCGCATTAGGTAGTATGCAATATTCAGACAGGCATGTAGCATTCACATCCAGGACCTCTGCATCGAACACTATCATTTCTGCACTGCACTGCAGACGTACTTTTACACACTCACAGTACAGGTCTTGTGTCATGTGAAAGCACATCCAGGTAACAGCTCTGCAAATCGATGCACGCTTTCAGCGTCCACATTCACCCAGAGCGGCACCCAGCACCAGGAAACTGCAGGTAGCCATTGTTTTTTTTCTCACTTCAATGATAATATACTTCAAAGTGCACTACAGTAGTTAGTAATCTGTGCAATGCATACTACCCAAGCACATACACTATGCAGTTGAACCCTATGCACTGATACACACACACTTTCTCACCACAGCACTCAGTGGACACACTGCAGAACTGGTCACTCCATAAGCTCCTGCCATGCACTGGCAAATGTAACATGTGCGAACAATGAGCACACCCATACAATCAAAAATGCATGCCAAACTCACAAACCACACACAAAATGCAACAATTGAGCAGTAGTTGCAAGCAACCCACATATCTGTTCGTATAAGGCTTCCAGCCATGCATATAAGAGGCTAGGCCCCACCACACACAGCACTCCCTAGTGCACCCCACGTTGTACTTCTCATGTCATGTGTAATGCATTCCCCATCTGCAATTGCGCCTGCCACCTTTCACCCAGACCACATATTTTCATACATGGCTCCATGACGTGTGGTTGCCTGTGCTGATTGATATGTGCATGCCTCTGTACATTGTGCATATTGTAACTTTCTGATGCTGCTGACTTCCTTTCATGGGGCAATGTGGTCAAATACTTTCTCAAGCAAATGTCTCATAAGGGCATAACTATTGCAAACGCAAATGGTGACATGTGGCTCCCTATTCTGCAACAGGGGCAATGGTGAAGACCATATGCTAATGTACGCATAGCAGCACACTTCTGCTGTTCTACCAAGGGTACAATGTCCAACGCAACCATTGTGTGCTACTCACCAACTTCAAATGCATGCAGAGTGACAACTGCATCGCTGCATTATGTTGTGGTAGCTGTGATGAAGGCCTAGGCTGTTGGGTACATGGCCTACTGCCTACGGCCTTCGTCCATGTACTCAACAGTCTAGGCCTTGGGCACACTCACCACAACATAACAGAGCCATGTAAGCGACCATGTAGGCATGTGCCAGAAATCATAAAGACACCATACACACCAACTGCCGCACCATAAAGCAGGGAGGCAAGGACACGTGTTCCACTTACCGTAATGCAAAAACATATCGATGTGTTTGGCACCGCTACCCACTTCCAATCACAAAGCATTATAAGCATGCCAACCAAACAAGGCAATCTTCACAACATTGGGCCTGCTCCCAACATTCTAGTACGTGTATAGAACCAATGGTATGCACTGCACTGCAACACTTCCTAATCTGCGCAATGCACACTACACAAGCACATATGAGAACCAGTTGCACCATGACCTCTTCCATATGTACACTATTCCGTTAGTGTACCCAGTGGACACACTGTATCACTGGTCACATCAGCATCTTCACCCATACACCGACAACTGTAGGTTGTTCTTCCAATCACCACACCCATGCAACCAACATTGTGTGCACTGCAGCCGAACCATACACAAAAAAAACAATGTGGACATACTTTTCTGTGCTAGGGCTGCAGGCATGCGTCGCTGGGGCTACGGACGTACCTCCCACAGTACACCGTAGTACACTCTATGTTTAAATCCTCATGTCTTGTGGAATGCACTCCCCTTCTGAAAATGTGCCTGCAACCACTCATCACAGAAAGACATCGCTGCTGCAGCTGCCATGCCATAACGAAGGCTGCCTGCAATGACCACACAAGATTGTTGCCTGTTGAGGTATCCGCGCATTGGTGGAGCAGGCACGGATAGTGCTAGCATACCACCGTCTTCTTCTAATGAGAGGTATCACATGAAGCACTTCTCACTCTTGCACCCTTTCCGTCCCTTCTTCCCACCTTCAGCCCCTTTTGCCGCTGCATAGCCCTCTGATACAACATGCCGTCGTCATGGGACACTTTTGACACACATACTGTCACCGCACCCTGCGTTGCAATCAACATTTTGACTGTGCGGCGAACAGGGAAATGGGAGAACGGAGCGGAGCCAGATATGACTAATTTTACTGTGCACACTGCTACGTACAAGAGGCCCACCCATGCACCCAATGGCTTAGAGCCTTGCCACACAAACCACAACACTGTCCTCCAATACACTATGGTGGCGTTTCCCAAAACCTTTGACGCACAGCACGCTTCCCTCCAGCCAACCACTGGCCACGTCCAATGATCGCCGACAGCATGGCGTACCGCAGGCCAATGAGACTTCAGTCCGTGGAGCGAACAGGGAAATGGGTCCGCATAGCAGACAGATATCACTAATTTTTTGAGATGTACATTTCAGTCCTTTGCAACAAAAGCACTGGTCCAATTTCAGCCAAACACCCAAAAGCATGCTTTCTGACCAAAGCCACCTCACCTGCTGCAAATTTGGTGCAAATCCGTCCAGCCGTTCGGGCTGTAGCCGTGTGCAAAGCTTTTGCCCATTCAGTCTATGGAGAAAAAAAAATAATTGGGACCCCCCCTATAACTTTGCCCTGCCTGCACAAAAACCTCACCCAACTTGGCGAAAGAATTCAAAGCCAGCCGTATACTTTTTTTGCAAAGTTTGGTGAGGATTCCTCCAGGGGGAGAGACTTTATAAGCTGCCGAAAAAGTGGCCTTCCTATGAGTTTAGCAACTGAACCATAACTACTTGGCTGCTACCACGGGCCGTGTAATATATATGGAAGGTAATAAGATCTGTCATAGGCAACAATCTAACATCAGGCTGGTCCATACCACTGAAACAGCTATGGTCGACCTCCAGACCCATATGCTCAGTATCATGGACAAGGGCAGGTCGGGCATGTTGGTGCCACTGGACCTGTCCGTGGCCTTTGACCTGTTACACCACGAACAACTTCACTAGTCGTTGGAGCATGTGGGCAAATTCTCTTTAAAGGTAACCAGATGGGTACTATCCTTTCTTGCCATCGAAGATCCAATATTCACTGGGGTAATGCCTTTTTGGCCATGGAATATATTGATTGCTGAGTTCCACAGGGGGACAGTTTGTCTCCACTACTTTTCAATCTCTATTTTAGGCTACTCTGCATAGTCTTCGAGGGCACAGGAGTGTTCTTCACAAACTATGCTGATGATACTCAGCTGGTGATGGAACTGAGTGGTAACTACAAGACCGATGGCCACAACCTTAAGACAGTGTATAACACCTTAGAGGCGTGGATGACATCCAATTAGATGTGTCTGAATGGAAACAAAACGGAGTTGCTGATCTTTGGCTCATGGCAGGCACACGCCATATTAGGTCACGAATACGAAACCTTTCAGATCAGGGACTCCACTGTGAACATCCAAGAAAAGGTGAAGACCTTGGGCATTACTTTGGAAGCATCACTTAATGCAGAGTCTCATGTTTGCAAGTTAAACAAAAGTTGCCAATGTTACTTGCACCTGCTTAGTCATATCAGGCCATTTATGAATTAACAAAACAGCGCCACTATTGCTAGGGCCATCATCCTATCCATGGTGGATTATGGAAATGCGTTAATGCTAGGAGTAAACAAGGGCTGCATCGCAAGATGTCAGATTATCCAGAACAGCTCAGTGAGAATCATTAGGAAGAGAACTAGAAGGGAGCATATAACATCAGATAGAAGAGCCCTACATTGACTGACAATCAACGAATGGATCACGTTCAAAGCCATGACCTTGGTCCAACGAAGTATCCATGGGCAAATTCAGCCTATTTGAAAGATCTGATCCTCCTGTACATACCAGACTGATCACTGAGATCAGAATCTAGGCATCAGGTTGTCTGCCCAGTGTTCAAAGGCACCAATGGGCTAGGGAGATATTTTCCAGTAATGGCAGACAAAGCATGGAATGGACTACCCGATACCATCAGATTAGAGGGTAACTATCTGGCTTTCTGGAAGTCCCTGAAGACAGCCCTGTTTAAATAGCCACCACAGCTTCCCCAAGAATAACGTAATAAAGCATCTAGCCATCCTGTCTCCTGTATGTTGTTCCCTTGTGTAAATGTGTGCCCCCTGATGCCTGCGGGCTTTGGGGCAATATAAATGTATAAATATATATATATATATATATATATATAGTTTGAGCATCCATCATGAGTGCAGGACAGAACAGCACTCACCTTAATGGATGGCTTTAACTATGTCCAGAGCACCAGCCCACAGCGTTTCACTTTCAACCTGTCAAACTTAAACCCATGTGAGTGCTGTCTTCCACATCAGTTTGTGAGGACACTGATGCCCTGTTACCATTGTTGCTACCTTCTACTATTCCTCTATTCCTCTAATAGTTTTTGGCAACTTTAACCTCATCTTTCAATGACACATCTGCTCTTCCATTTCTCGCTATTCATGAATCCCATTTCTTGGTTCCTCTTTCTACTCCCCCTTCCCATATCTCAGAATCTTGCTTAGAACTGATATTAACTTCTTCTCATGCTACACCTTCTGTGTCTTTGCTCCTTGTTTGTGAGACCACCATCTTCTTTCTGTTTCTATCATCCTAACTTCTCCTTCTCGTATTTCTCCTCTCTCAACCTCTTTCTCTTACTCTCGGCACGACCTGCGCAGCTTCAATAGTTCACTGTTTTCTAGTACTTGCACTTCTAATGTGGTCTCCCACTCATCCTTTTCAACTTTGACAGCTGATGAGGCTGCATCTGTTCTTTCTTCTTCATTCTCTTTGTCTCTTGACTCACTCTACCCCTCCTCTACTTTTGATCCTACGCAAACCCCCCCTCAACCATGTCTTTCTCCCCACCTCTGTGCCATGCGATGTGTTCTCCGGCGACTAGAAAGATGCTGGTTAAACTGTAGGAATCTACAGCTCCTATGCTTCCTACCATGCTCTGTACAACAACTGTCTCCATTCCGCTAAACAAACCTATTTTTCCAACCTTCTACACTCCCAGTGTTCTCATCCTAGAAGGCTTTTTCAAACCCTCTCTCATCTCCTTTCTCCCTTACCCATGATCATTCAATCAACTCTACTCTTTCCGCTTCCGACTGTGCCCTCTATTTCACCTCTAAGGTCTCTAGTTTTCGTTCTGCTATTGAATATTCTATCATACAATTGACTCCTTCTATTTATTTGATACCTCCTAGGGAGAATCTCACTACTAGGTTCACTCCACTACTAATGAGGAGAAATCTCTGTTGCTTGCTCTGGCCTACTCAACCTCCTCTCCAATGGACGCTATTCCATCCATACTTGTTCCTAAAGTCTATCCCTCACTTGTCCCCTACCATACAATTCTGATTAACTCCTGTCTATCCACTTCAATCTTTCCATCCTCATTTAAGCACGCTACCATCATCGCGATTCTAAAGAAACCTGCTGGTGTATCCTCTGCTTCTAATTTCTGCCCTATTTCACCATTGCCTTATCTTTCCCAAATTCTTGAATGTATTGTTTACTCTCAGGTTTCCACTTTTGCCTCTCGTAATTCTTTTCTTTGTTGTTTTCAATCTGGCTTTTGTCCTGGCTATTCCACTGAGACTGCTCTCCTTTCTGTTCTGGATACCTTATAGTCTGCACGTCATTCTAAACACTCTTCTCTTTTCATTCTTCTGGATCTTTCTGCAGCTTTTGACACTGTTGACCACTCCCTTCTATTGTCTGCCCTCTCCTCCTTTGGTTTTTCTGGTTCTATTCTATCTTGGTTTGAGTCATACGTGTCCCAGAGGACTTTCTCAGTCTCTTGGGCCAGGGCTTCTTCCAACACATTCCCTCTTACTTACGGTGTTCCACATGGTTCTGTCCTTGGTCCTTTCCTCTTTTCTTTCTATACCTCCTCACTTGCCTGTGTTATTTCTTCTTTTGGGCTATCCCACCATTTCTATGCTGATGACACTCAACTCTTTCTATATTTCCCACACTTCACTGGTGATATTCTCAATAAGCTCAGTGCCTGTCTCCTTGCTATTAAATCTTGGATGACGGACCACTTGCTGGTACTCAATGCTGCTAAGACTGTGGTTCTTTTCTTTCCTTCCACCACTATTCCACCCCCCCTTTCATATAATTTCCCCCAGCTTAGTTACCTACTTCCTCTACAGACCACAGTCTGGGTCTTTATCTAGACTCAGATATATCTTTTAGTCATCACATCTCTCTATCCGCACGTTCCTGTCACTTGCACAGCATTCGGAAAGCCCGTCCTTTCATGACTCTTAAGGCCACTCAACTCCTGGTATCTGCCTTAATCTTTTCCCGACTCTTCTACTGTTCTTCTACCTTGTTTGGACATCCCTTATCTCGCCTCGCCCCTCTGACATCTGTATTCAATGCCTCTATTCGTGTCCTATTTCGCCTTGCTCCTTGTGACTCTATTTCTTCCTCTCTGGTTCATATGGGATGGCTTTCTTTCCATCATCGCCTAAAATGTAATTTTATGTGCTAAGTTTTTAAATCGCTCTGTGAACTTGCATCTCCATATCTCTCTTCTGTTTCACTGTATATTCCTTCTTGTTCACTCTGCTCCTCTTCCCATGCCCTTCGTTTTGTTCCTTGTCCTCCCTGTGCTCAGTCTTGTTTTCGCTAATTTTTTCTTCTTGCCCCACTTCACTGGAATGCATTCCCTCTTTCTCTTTGTTCTATGTCTCCCTATTCTACTTTCCGGGTCACTTTGAGATCTTATCTTCTTTCTTCTGGTTAACAAGATGACTGTAAATACAGAGTTCCTCTGTGTTTTCTATTTTATGTGCATTTTATTGTACTGTCCTGTTCTCATGTACAGCACTTTGGGGTAAAGCCCTAAATAAAAATCAAATACATACAAATACATTAATACATTTCACACTGCAGATATGTGCCCTGTGGGGTGATTGAGCAGAAGATTGCCACCATCCAGGATGGGTGAAGTACAGGCCTGACCTCAACCCTGGTGGCTGGTCTCAAATCCACCCACACCACTACATCCAAATGAAAATAATACCAACTTTCTGCTTCCAAAACAAGGAGCAGTTGTAATTCTGCTGCAGTTTTGGGCTGCAGTACCACAATTGTAACATGTGAGAACATCACACCTATTTAACACCACCATAATTCACAGTGCTGTTCGCCATTAGAATATTCCTGGAGGGCAATTCTCCTGGAAAACTTTGCACAGCAAACTAATGTTGCTAGGTGCTGACAGGATTCCCATTAAACCAAACTTGCAAAAGCTGTGCCAAAAAGTATTTTGCACAACTTTTGCGCACTATCAGACTAGCCAGCATGGCTGACATGTAGTGCGGAACATCACACCTGCAGGTTTACTCTGTGCTGAACCCACACTAGAATGGTACCCCTCTTCCCATGTCACATGGTGCAGGCAAGATCCACAAGAAAGCAGCAATGTTTCATTGGAATAACTAAGACAAGTACTGGAGACAAAACTCACACCTTGCCTTAAGCCATTGATCTGGATTCTAGTCAAGATACTTGAAATGACTATGTTTTTATAACAATTTAACACCATAAATTTAAAATAAATGTGCTCGCTGAGATAAGGCAGGACTCTGTTTAACGAAGGAAAATGCAGCCGCCCCCACTAGAGAAGGTCTCTGCAACCTTGGGTTCTCCATATGTGTTGGACTACAACCCCCATGATCCCTCACCATAGGCTATGCTGGCAAGGGATGATAGGAGTTGTAGTTGCTAACCTAAGTTGGCAGACCACTATGCTAGAGGAAGAGGTGCAGATGGTATGGAGTATCTGATGCTCAGGGATAGGTTGGAAGACACATGCAGAAGGCCTCAGAACTTCAAGAAAGTCTGAGAAGGTGGAGCCCTGGGCTTGATACAGAGGGAGTGATGGAGCTAGGCAGGCTGGATAGAGAAATGAAGTAAAGACACCTTGGCAGGGAGGGGGCACAGTTCTGATTGGCAATGAAGGTTTATGGATAGGAGACATCCATCCTGTTCACATCACTGCGGTGGACATCACTTTTATTAATGTTTGTCTATTCTATGTCATCATTTTATCTCCTTATATCCAGTTTTAAGATTAGGCGTATTTTGCACAACTTGAATGGATACTTGTTCATCAATTATTTGTTCAGAAATGTGGATGAGTATGCAGACATTGCACTAAAAACCATGAGAGGACATTTCATGGTATGTTCACAGTATTAACTTCCTGTTTAAGCGCCTAACAAGCGAACAATAAATAAATAAATAAATAAATAAATAACACCAAAGAGCATTTTTTTCATAATGTTTACCTGCTAGGAATGATTGCTTGAATTCCAACATGTACATTTCAAGAGGCGATTGCTACTGAGTGGAAAGGATACCTTTCTGGTAAAATCTGTGTCAATTGCAGCATCACTTGGGCAGAATGTAGACGTAAACCAAATAAGTGAAAACCCATGGACCAATCCAACACAGTGGGGAAAAGCAGACGATGTGCCAATGTATGCACTAGTGAAGTGTTCTGTGTGAAAGGTTTCAAATAAATCATAACCTCGGCCTTGCTTTGGGCAACCTTCCAAACTGCTGATTTTAAGCTTGCGCAGACGTGGGTGCAGAGCCGTCTTTGCTTAGAGATTCATGCGACCCCTCACTGGCGGCGCCCAATGAGGCCAAGAAAGTCATGAATTTCTTGTCGTCTCGTGCAGAAGCAGTGCGATTGTAGGAGTTTAGGCTCTGCTGCCCCCAGTTAAGGTGGGGCCAGCCCTGATTTGTACATAGTCTTTGCCCTCCTGTAAAGACATGGCATGCTGAAAATTGATGGCTTGGGCGGCGAGGTGGGTGCCCAGAGCAAGGCTACAGGTTAGGATGTGTTCAAATCCATCACTCTTCAGTTTTGCAATGAGCATATTTGCGCTGGCACCTGTGCGCAAAAACATTTCTTTTGATACTGCAAAATGTGCATTGAGCAAGATGTGCATTCAGTGGTTGTGCATCCATAAATATTGTATACTGCACATCAACATGCAAACATGGCATTTTCAACAAGATCTGAGCAAGGACTAATTCCAGTGGAGGCACATACTGATGAACAGAGCTCAACTCACATTACTGCGCTACTGTTAAAAGATGCCAGCCCAAATGCCCACTACCCGCTCACTAAATGGCGCCCTGCTGTTCTCGAGCTAGGTCAGTGCTTTAAACAATAAAATACCAAAATAAAATAAAAAAATGTTGCCTAATCCCTCTCCAAAAAGTAATGTAGGTCTAACTATGAAAACAGATTCTTTGAACCTTAGCTCATTGCCATGTCGATTATTTTTCAAACAGCATTTCCCCTGAGCTGGACATGCTCAACGGAGAGGGGGCATTCGGGCTCATAGTGCAGTTTCTTCCTTGCCCAACTTAGAACAGGCACAGTTGTACACCCAGGCATAACTCGGCAAAACCCTTTCTTCCACTGTTGTCAATCAGCAAAGTCGCTACACCACCCGCAACTTCCGTGTGCAGATCACGCACATTTTTTGCAGTTTTAGAAGGTGAACATACTCTTTTTTTTTAGCACATTTGCACAGGGATGAGCTAACATGTTTTGAGCGAATGACAATTTATGAGCACATTTCACTTCAAGAATTTGACCCATTGTTTATACATTAAGCAAAAAGTTTCGGCGGAGTGGAAATTACAAATTCGTGCATACCACATATGCAAACAACAGTGGCCTTTAAAATGCAGTATTGGCAATAATGCAGTTTGCTGAAATTCACCATCTTTCGGAGTTTTATGCCATTGTATATTTTAATGTTTAATGTATGGTGTACACCCCAAAAGGCTGGGGTTCTCTATACCCCAAAAGGCTACGGGTTTGGCTGGAGTTCCCTTTACAGGTTAGGTACTGTATACAAACTGCCTGGGAGGATAGCTCAGGGGCAGAGGACTACGCTTAGCAGCACAGGTTGAAAACCCTCCCAATGCTTATAGGGTGGTTTTCGGGATAAAGCGCCAAACAAAAAATCAATGTAATTATTTTCTTCACTAACATATACTTCTAAAACGAAACAGGGAAATCCAGCCTCTGCTCCAGCCTGTCACATTTGCACACTGGAAGAAAGCTAGTGTGGTGTCTGTGTCTTTAAGAAGGACACAGCGGCAGAGTGATGTAACTCCGCTGCATGTCGTTAATAAAAGGGGCACATCACGTGCGCGCCAGAGAGCTCGTGGAGCACGGATGCGTAATTGTGTCTTGCGTGATCTCTGTAAGCCAGGGGGGCTCGCAGCACGGCGCAGGAACATGGTGAGGATCCATGCTGGAAAACACCACAGGGGCAACGTGGTGGTCGCATTGATCGCACGGACCCGCAGGATCATTGCCGCGGGTTCAGCGCCTGTGATAATGATGGACCGCCATTTTATCTCACTGTGGTGAGGGAGGTCGCCGCTCCTACAGGAGTGCTTGTGCGCTTCCCGGGCACCAATATTTGGAACCCCACTGAGGGGGTGAATACATTCTTCACACGTAAATGTGATCCTCGTGCTGCAACACATTGAGACATGAATTTTCAACAAAAAAAACATGTTTTTTCTTTTTCTGTATGAAGTGGGTAGTTTTGCCCTGCAAGGAGGAAACAAGCAATTTGGGATCATGTGCCATAAGCACCCCTTCCGGAGTGTGGTTGTGTAGATGTTGTGGGTGGTAGGACTAACACCAACAGACCTACACACAGGTTAAATTTTTCTTAGTGAGTTGTGGCCCTTGGGCAATGTGACAAGGGGGCCTGTGCGCACACCATCATGGCTGACGACCAGCAAGCTCCTGGGGCAACGGCAGCAGTGGCCCTGGGTGGTGCACGAATCCCGCGTCAACAAGGGGCACTGTCGCCCATGCAGGAGTTTGATGTGTCTGGGCCCCCACGAGTTTGGGCCCCAGGTGGAGAGCTTGGATAGATCGGATGGACATTTACTTCAAGGCCACAGGGGAGACAGATGATGAGAGCACTCTGCTGGACCAGCAGTCCACCAAATATATCAATCACTTCAGCTACCAGACGAGACATATGTGGGAGCAAAAATGCACTGCGGGAGCACTTCATGCCCCTTGCCAATATTGATCACGAACGGTTTATCATGTCCAGTGCGAAACAAAAGGACGCTGAATCCCTGGACACTTTCCATGGTCGCCACCGACGAGTGGCAATATCCTGCACTTGGGGCAATGAGCAGGGTATGATACACAACCAGCTCATCCAAAGGTGCACGTCAGGCAAATTGAGGCGTCAAGTGCTAAGGGAACATGGCCTCACGCTGCCGCGGATCTTGGAGCTGGGGAGGTCACATGAGGTGGTGGAAACAAGGGCGTCCAAGATGGATGCTGCGCTTAGACCTGTGAAGAGCGAGGAGGTGCGTGCTGTGGGGTGTGGCCAAGGCATATGAGGAGCACGTCGACCGATAAACCAGCCCAGAGACAGAGGAGGTCAGAACCCGGAGTCATGCCTGAAGTGCGGCTATGACCTGCCGCACCCGGTGGAGTCCGCTTCTCAAGGAATAGCGTGCGGGTGGGTCGGTGCGATGGAACACTATGCGCACATGTGCTGTGCCCCGCTTGCAGTGGTGGTACAGAGGGGACCAATTTGTGCAGGCTTCTTCAGGCAACAACACCCCTCGACCATGGCTCTGGTGGACCAGTAAGAGGATAGGGTCAATGAGGTGCCCGTAGAGGATGAGGACGACACATTTTTTTTATCTCAAGCATCAGTGTGCTAAGGTCCAAGGCCCGAAGACAGCCAAAATGCACTGTAAAAGTGGACGGATCACTGGTAACAGTAGTGGTGGACACCAGCCTCTGAAAACATGATGGCTAAAGTGCACTACAAGGTGATGGTCGAGCCCCCAGTTCTGCATCAACCCAGGGCCTGCATCTTTACATTTGGAGGAGAGCAGACAATTCCCCTGCTGGGGGCCTTTGTTGCGAAAGTTGAGCATGCTGGCAATTCAATCAGGGCCCGCTTCTATATCACTGAGGTGAGCCACAACACATTGCAGAGTTGTGCCGCTGCAGAGGCCTTAGGTATTGTTAGCTTTGCCTATGGTGTGCATGCTGAGGATGTGCAGGACATTCTCTGAAGATTTGGCAGACTCTTTGAAGGCATTTGCCAGCTGGTTGGCGAGCCGGTGCGGCTCCACATTGATGAGTCCATACAGCCAGTCGCTCTGAAACACTGAAGGATTCGTTCCACCTGCATGGCCAAAGAGCTGGTGGGCCTGGTGAGGTTAGATATCATCGAGAAAGTGGACGGTCCGACACCTTGGGTGTCCCCTATAATGGTTGCCCGCAAACCGAAGCAGCCTGATGCGGTTCAGATCTGCGTCAACATGAGACTACAGAACAAAGCCATCAAGAGGAAAAGGCACCTAACACCAACGATTGATGACATCATTGCGGAACGACAAGGAGCAAAATTATTCTCCAAGCTTGACCTCTGAGCGGGTTACCATCAGGTTGTTCTGCACCCAGACTCAAGATACATAACTACTGAGGAGAGTCTGTGCCGAGAGGGAGGCAGAAGGTATCCCCAGAGAGTGGCAACGGGAGGCCTGCCCACCTGAATGACTATGTACTGAACTCCTGAACTGACCCACATGGTAGTAGATGGACACAAGCCACCTGATTATTGTTAGTTTAAAAGTTGGCTAGCGTTATATGGTGTGCTGTGTTTTGTTGTTATGATAAAGGAGGGGTGTGGTGTCACGCAGTGGAGTGATGTAACTCTGCTGCGTGTGATTAATAAAAAGGGCAAGTCACATGCATGCCAGAGCACCCGTGGAGCCCGGAGGTGTAACAGTGTCTTGCGTGATCTCTGTTAGCCGAGGGGCTTGCGGCACAACGCAGGGGCCTGGTGAGGTTCCATGCTTGAACACAACATCTAGGAAGCACTGGCATACGGAGGACAAAAGAAAAGGGGGCTACAAAGCTGGAGTTGCTGCAAAGTGACGTCTTTGGGCTCAATGGCAAAGTGGGATTCTGGTCATGCATTTTGCCCGAATACTGTAGGTTGGGTTTACAGCATCTTGCTCCTCATGTCACTTAAGAGAGGTGCTTTAATAGGCCTCTGGATGGGCAGTGGCCCTGAGCACATGCCTTTCGAACCACATGAAAACAGTGGCCTGTTACATGGACTCAGGATTGTCCTATGTAAACTTGAGTCTGAGGTACAATGACTCTGAGGGCTACTGGTGGAGAATTAATGACTTTCTTAAAAATGCATATGTGTTGGTAAGCATCCTTGAGAGCCAGTTGTCTTGGATTGAACTGCGTACCCTTTATAAGAACAATTTCAAGGCAAAGAAATGAGCAGTGACTCCCGACACATGGCTGGTGCTGCTAGAAGTCTCAGAGTCTAAAGATAACTAGCTCTTTTGACAATCAATCCAAACCTGACCCTCAGGCTATACTGAAGGTTTAGTGACCATTTCGGCCGACCAATAAATGTCCAATTTAAAAAAAAGGTACACAAGGACATTAATGATACAGATACTTCGGATGTTTTTACATTCTACGATGGCAGCCCCTTGGTTTCCCTGGAGATAAAGGATGCCCGTTTGCTGGTTTTGCAGCAAAGAAGGCAAGGTTCCCGGCACTTATAGAATCCCCACTGATATCTGAACCCAACATCTCGCTTTAAGTATTAACCCCTTGTTTCAATGTTATTAACAGCAAAACATTATCTATCCATCTAGCTGGCATAACACCGAATTAGTTCCACCAATCTTAAAAAGTTAATAGGAGTAATCTCGAAATATATCCTCCTATTTTCCTCCTGGATAGCAATGTGAAGTTTTTTTGTAGGGTGATTCTCTCAAGATTTGAAGACTGGGCTGTTGATTGATAATGTCATCTCAGATCTTCAAGACGGATTTCGAAGACACTATGGTATCCTGCTTGTCCAATCTCCTATTCTAGCTCATTCTAGCTCCATGCTTTCTTACCCTCAGACCAAGGACTGGTAACACCCGTGTAGGTTTACAACACGCTTTATTGTCGAGCAAGGGTTAGCCGCTGTTAAGACCACTGCAGGGTCGAATGGTGCAGTACAAAGCCTTATATCATAATATAGCATAAATATCCTACTGAGTGAAAATTTAATAAAATCTATTATTAGAAGGAAAATAATAAAGTTATGACGAATGATGGGAGGTAAGTACCAAGGGAAGGCACTATTACAGAATCCAGCTCTCGTCTCAGATAAATTTGATTGGAACGATAAATTGACCAGGAACCAGGACGTGATGCTATAAAGAATAAAGGCAGGTCACACAAGACTTAACAGGACGTTATTTAAAATCGGAGACCATGAGGATGGAAAGTGTGTGTACTGTGGAGAATATTAAACATTACAACATTATATTATGGACTGTGAACAGTACAGGGTCAGAATAACTACAATGTTCCAAGCCTTGACAGACTTAAGAGTAAATATGACAAATTGAATTGTTGTTTTGAGGACGGAGGACAAAAACGCTCAAGTCAAAAAAGGGAAAGACCTATTACATTTATCTTGGAGACAAAGAAGTTTACATGTAGCCACCTCACTCTCCAACTCCCTTAGAGCCCCGGGCTTCCAACATTGCATCAGTAACTCCACGCACAACAAAGACTGAACCTTAGGTTAGATGTTCTCAACTGCAACGCGTCAATCCTCTCTAACAGTCCCTGCCCATGGACAGACCCCAACATTATACAGTTCTCCATCACACCAATGGGACACATGCTTCCTATTACTATCGCCCTGACCCCACTCTTGCCCGCAATGCTAAAAACCTCACCATGGAGCACCTTAACTCTGTGCTCAACTCACTCCTACCCAAACCACCATTTCACAATGACTTGAGCACACCCACAAACCTGTATGTGAAAAACCTTATGGGTGCCATGGATATCATAGCCTCACTTAAGCCCTGTAAAGCTAAACCATTGACACATAAGAACTCGTGGTACACACTTGAACTCCTAACACTTGCCACAAATAAACAGCTAGCAGAGGCAAACTGGAAAAGTTCACCCTCAGATGCCACTAAGCTTCTATTCACAACACTACAAAAAAGCCATCATCTTTGCCAAATCCCTGTCTTACAAAACACGCATTGCCAATGCCAAATCGAACTCCCGTGAAATATTCACAATCCTCAGGGAAACTGAAAACCCTTCCAGCCCTCCAGTCACCCTCACTAGAGACACTCAGTGGTGTTCTAGGATTCAGAACGCCATGCTTGCCAAATTTGATGTCCTGCAGAGCAAAATCGACTCTAAACAAACACTCATTGACCCATTACAAACGTCGCCAATGGCAGACTTCTCCACTCCCTGCTCCCAAAATCTATCCATGTTCTACTTCTCTAATGTCTTAGAAGACTTAGTCAAATCCATCCTAAAAGGGCTCAAACCATCTCGTTACAAAGGAGACATCCGCCCTGCAAGCCTCATCAAACACTGCACTGACAGACTCATTCCCCTTATCACCTCCTTCATCAATGCCTCCTTCTCTATGGGCTTAGTCCCTATGTCACTCAAGGAAGCATGGGTACTCCCTCTCATAAAAAAAAAAAAAACCTTTGCTAGACCCTGCCATCCCCACCAACTACCGTGCCATCACTACTGTCCCTTTCCAGCTAAATATTCTGGATAGAGCAGCCTAGCTGCCGATCCAGCAATTCCTTGAAGACAGTTGTAAAGATTGTCTGAATTTCATCTCTTTGGGCCCTGGCACTCCTGGATGAGGAAAGGGACTCTGAAGCACAGCATGACACTCAAAATTGTTTCCAACAGACATCAAATTTTATTTTCTTCCAGGCAGGACACATCATACAGCTTCCACAACATCTCTGAGACTCTGCTACAATTCTGAGCATTTCCTGTCTTATATACACTCTAGGGAGGTGAGGCGATGGCCTGATCAAAAGGACAACCCCTTTCGTGCCGTGATTCGTTAGCTTATAATGGCATGATCAATGTACAACCCCTCTTCCTGCTTGTGATTCGTTGGTCTATCTGCCACTCAGAACTACTCTAAACAGGTTTTACTCACTCATCCTCCCCACCAGTGCCCTCTGTATGAACGTTTATTAAAAAAGTTGTCCACTGGTGTCATTATGACTCACAGAAATCCACCATCTTAGGAATTGCCTGACCATGCCTGGCCTATCACAAAATGCTGGATTACTCTATTTCTGGTCATATTTTGATACCTGCTCTGATTTTAATCTCATTTTGTAGTAAAATATACTTAGCATATACTACTTAACAAACCTTCTATCATACAGGACATTCTGACCTCATAAAATAGATCATCCTTTAAAGCGCTTCTCAGAAAAGCACTATCCTTTTCATTACTTCAACATTTAGAGCCATTAATCAACCAAATAATTTATAGACATTTGGTTTGAGGTATAGGGGGTCTATCTCCACTACATTCAGTTTGAGGGGGTACTAAAACCAACTCCTGAACACTCCCCCCTCTGAATTATATTTAGTCATTTACTCAATAAATGTCACTACACCCATGTCCACCCTCCTCAATTTTCAATGTACCTACACATCTCTGACCCAATCACCCTTTTCTATGAGACAATTTTACTTCAACCTGAGAGGTATCCTAACACATTTTTACAACGTCAGTACTAACACATTATACTCTCCTAGTCTAAACATGCATGTGTCCCTAAAACTACCTTCATTTACTTTTATCTGAACCCCACCGCCATTCCCCAATTTACTTTGAACTAACTATATGCCTCAGATAATTTTACAACCACTATGATACTCAAGAGATAGTCAAGCTTTGAGGTAGCCCATTTGTCATACAGTGTTCAAATGTGATATATACTCCACATCTGTTCCGTCACTCCCACCCTACAACATCTTTTCCTTGCTCCCTTTGTCTTGCCCATATATATTGTCAGTGTTCAAAGTGTATTTTTGTTTTCATCAATACATCTTCCACTCGCACGTTTTCCACCCGGCTCATCTTGGTTTAGCATCCATGGACCGTCTGTCCTGCTGAATTTGTCCTCTTTTTTTTTTGGCTGCCTTGCAGCAAGTCCTTAGGCCCTTTAGTCCAAAGGCCGGTGCTTTCGCATTTTAGCATCTCCTTTTTCCATAGAGCAATCATATTCACAGTTCCATTTAAAAGGCACAAGAGGGGGTATTTAGCTAGGGAACACAAGGATGGGGGTCTTCCGCAGAAATTCTTTTGAACTAATGGGATTTATGATTAGGCATACGGTTGGGTTCCTCTGTGACTTCTCTCTGCTCATGTGGTTAGATCCCAATTCTATGAATCATATAGGTCCCTCATTATCCACCTCTAATATAAAATGGAATGAGTTTCCTTTGCCAAATAAGTATGTCTCTATCATCAATACATTTCTTCTCAACCCAACCCCTTAAAACCCTTTTTATGTGTTCTGTCAAAAATTCTTCTGCCTTATAAACAAAACGTGATTTAAACAACATATTTTGAACATCCCTGCCTCCTAGAGAAACAATATTATCTTATTTTCTGAACATCTCTGCCTCCTAGACAAAACTACAATTACACATTTTGATTCTTTGTATTACCAAAGCTTCTAGTTCTCTCCCTTTTTTGTACATATTGTTATGTATTTTACTGTATGTGGTAAGCCTGCTGGAACCTGATTTGTTTACAATAACATATTCAGTTGTGTTTATAATTTTAGGCAATAAATACATTTGCCTATCTCATTTACTTAGCCCTTATTTTGATGGGCTTATTCTTTCATTACACGATTGGATGTCCCTTCAGGAGACATACTTATTTCTCCCCTACATTGTCATTCTCAGATGTAGAGACACTTAAAACATTTAAACAAATACATTGTTACAACAATTAAAAAAGGCACATCGTCGTCTTCTCCATATCCTAGATCCATCCGTAGCAGAAGAGGACATCAACTGCAGGGATCACTGTTCTCTGTTGAGAATCGAAATAGAGACAAAAGTCATTCGGGTACTGGCAAGTGGGTCAAGTTTCTTCCTGACATAAACTTTTTTGTTCTCCTTTCTGCTAACAAAAATAAATATTTCTTACAGTTATTTCTCACTATTTTCAGCCCATTTAACTCATAGGCTTTCTCTAACTCGTTGGTGCACAAAATTATCACATTTCTCATTAACCCGTTTTGATGCTAGGGATCATACTTAATTTTCTGCTTTGCTGCATGTGCTTCCTGCTCAGCTGTAAATGCTTCCTGCTGCCTTTCTTCGCCACCTTTCTTCCAATCTTGTTGGACCATGGTCATTTTCATCTGTGCTTTGTTTTCATCCTGTTGAGACAAACTAGAATGTTTCGCTGCACATTATATCCGCCTTACACCACTATACTAATCTAGTCTACCCCTGTTTTTCTAGTCTATGGCACCAATTTTTACTATGTGCCTTCATATTATAACATAAGACACTTATCGTTTGCCTTCCTTAAACATTTTTCTATATATGTTTAAACTCTACCGTTGTTGGCATTCTGGCATCTATTAAAATGTACAACAGCTTACCCACCTTCCATCCAGCGTCTTCTATGTCCTGCGTTGTCTGAAGTGGCCATGCTTTCATCTATATGCTACTCTTATTTACACCTGATTGCACCTATCTTGGGAAAAAATGGCTACATAATTGAAGACACTGGGCCTCATTATGAGTTACCCGGTATGGAAATAACAGTGGCGGTAAACCCGCCACCACCGTTGTTTCCATACCGGGTGATCTCGAGTCCTGCAGGCGGAGGTGTCATTCCCGCCAGGTCTGACCAGGCAGGTTTAACACAACCCGCCTGCAGGCGGACGTGGAAACACCGGCACCATCAGGAGATGGTGCCGGTGTTTCCACTTCCCCATTCCCATTGAGTCCTATAGGGCTCCTATAGGACTCAATGGGAATGGGTATTTACCAAATTCTGCCTCCGGAATTCCCGGGTCACTGGGGTCGTTATGCCCCGGTAATTCCGGGAATCACGGAGGCGGAATGGTAATACGAGTCCAGCAGTAACCTGCCGGAATTTCAGGCACGGTTACCGCCAGACTCGTAATGAGGCCCACTGTGTCTCTATCTGCCTCTTTTTCTGTTACTCACCTGGGTCCTCTTATTTCTAATAATGATCAACAGTGTGTCCACACCCTGTGGTGTGAATGATTACTTACCTCTTCTTCCTTTTCTCTTCTCCTTATTTACTAACACTTACCTGTGTTATAATATACTGGCCCTCATTACGAGTTCGGCGGTAACCATGCTGCTATTGGCGGCATGGCTGCCGCCGAAATCGCGTTGGGGTCTGGGTCCTCGGAATGAGGACTTACCGGTCCATTCCGAGTTCGGAAGGCCCGGTAATTCCTCCCTCCAAGGACCCGGACACGGTCCTTCCCCATTCCCATTTCAGCCCCCATAGGGCTGAATGGGAATGGGAGAGGGAGCAAACAACGGGCCATTACGAGATGGCCCGTTGTTTGCTCCCTCTTCCCCTCGCGGGACCCAGTAAGGACGCCTGGTTGTCCCAGACATGCTTACCGTGTCCCACGAGGGGAACTCGTAATGCGGCAGTACAGAGTGAACGGCGCTGGCACCTTTTACGGCGCCGTTCACTCCATACTGCCAGTGTCGTAATGAGGCCCACTGTCTCTTTCCCTATCAAGGCCATGCCGACATTCCTCCTATGTTCACGCAAGGTCCTTGATTTTCATCTGTAACGTAAACCAACTTTGTTACTGGCACTCAAAAAATGGTAATTTACTTACCCTTGTACGTTCGTCTTGAATTGGCTCTGAACAAAATTGTCCTTGTCTGAGAAACCCAATTTTGGTCAACCATAACCCTTTTTGTTCTCCGTTACTCCATCATTCTTTTTTTTATTAATCGAGCAACTTTTTCAATGCTGGCTTTTAACCTTCACTGATGCTATTTTATTTTAAAATTTTGCATTTGTGCTTCTTTTTATGCTCCCCTTTTGATTTACAATCCATTCCTTCATTCATCCAATCATTTCTTCATTCATTTTTCCTTTCATTCATATGTATTCATTTATTTATTTATGTCATTCAAATGATGCCAATTTCTTAAACTGAGCTCTTTATTCTTATACTATTTAAGGTAATTCATTTATTTTCATTTTCTCCTAACTCATTTTTCTGGATTTATGCCAAAAGGCCCAAAGTCCACCTACCATTTTTGACACTCTCTCCAATTTTCTTTAATTTAAACTGGATGCTGCTACATGATCGCCATATATACTAAAATGTTTCCTTTCCTTTCTTTTTAATGTATGTCCCTGAAGAAAGCACCACTTCGTACTCCATTAAGCACTGTCTAGATATATCGCCAATCGTGACGTTACTTAACCTAAACCTTTTTATGATAACCATTACTGTCCTCCATGATCCATTTTTATTATACAATCCTTGATCATTTGCCATGTTTCCTTACTCTATGGCTGTTTCTAATTCTATGAAGGTCATCTGTTCCCTCCCTCTTGTTCATAAATATTCGTGGTCTGACACAATTCACCAAATACTCTCATCACTTTTCCACTAGGTCACACAGCTATCTATATTACTGTGCGTTTGCTACAATAAAAGCCTCTGGTTCCTACCAGAAACATCTCATCGGGCCTTTTGCCTTACACATGCCACTATGGATGCACCCGTATTCAAATGGTGCATACCCAAAACAAAACACACTCTCCCTTAATCACCTAACCATAATCATCATGTTTTAGGTTTTATTATCCAATTCTTTCCTCAAACATTGACAAGTGCCTGTTGCAGATATGCCAATAATTCATCATAACACATTCTTCTCCAGAGACTTCTAGTTCCTCAGTAGGCAAAAAACCCTATATTTATAGTTTTCAATAAACATACACAATCTTCTAATATTAATTCTCCACATTTCTGTCTTTGCTGCATGGACATACAGTCCCAATATCTACTGCTAGAACAAAAATTGTTCTCCCTTTGCCACATTAATTCTCGGCACTCCTTAAAACCTATTGCCAATAACAATTCTGAATGCATCACGTCACAGAGGCAGTCCCACTATGAATGTATGCATACCCTTGTCTTTGCAAAATAATTTCTCCCTTTTAAAACCTACACTTTCACTCCTGCGCGTCACTGTTTATTCTATGTTTGCACATTGCTGAGCCTGCATGTGGGCTCACTAACGTGTCCTCTGCAGTAAATTTGTTTTGCACCTTTCCTAAGCTGCTGTACCTGCTGCACTCCCAACGTGTATGTCTAATACAATGTCTGATCCTGGGCTAAACCCTTCCTTGTCTTGTGAGATATACACTGGGGGGCGTAGTGCTGTCCCCCCTCTTGAAAATTGCCCATTTCTACATGACTCCTCGGCTCCTACACATGCGTGCAAGGTGCTCTAACATACCTCACGCCAAACTGCAGGAGGTCTCCTAATTTGCCACTCCTGCATGTTTTAGCTATCATTCTGTGTGCTTTGAAACCCAACTTGGTTACTCTGAAAAATGTCCCCAATTATTCTGGATGCCTCTATTTTGGAAGCTTCCCCTTCCTTGTAGTATGAATCCATTATTACTTTGATCAAACTGCCTTTGGTTCTTCCCCTGCGGAATGCTTGCTGCTCACTGTGAACCCAATACATCTCCACTTGTCAACATTGGCCCTTCAATGACGTACTAGGATAATTTTTTTCTGCACTGACTTTGCTCTTCGCTTTTCCTAGTATCGTCTTTCTTGCGATTCATTTCTTGCAAGAGTCTGCAATAAGGCGCGATGGTCAGCTGAATTTCTGACCACGGTTTGCCTGAATACCCACTAACATCTTGTGCTGCTTCTGTACTGGGTCTGGTAGCCCTTGGCATAGTATATGATAGAACACAGGTATAGATTTCCCCCAAGCCTCGCGTGTCTCCAAGGCACGCTGCTCTTGGAAATTCTGAATGTAAACAAGCAGGTCTTCCCCTTTCTGCATCTTTTTCGTCATTATAGCTCCGATATCGGACGTGTCTGGATACAGAACCTAAGAGCCTTCCAGATTGCCGCTCTACAGTTATTGAATGGTGCTCCGTCATGAGCAGTGTTAACCGTAGTAACACCAGCATACCATGCTCTAGACCAAATGTCATCAGCTCTCTCTCCAAGGATGGCAATCAGGAGACCCTTAATGTCCCCTATAGACAGTGTATTTCCTCCTGTCATCTTTTCTAATTCATGTATCCATTTCCCAGCACCAAAAATTAGACTCAGGATTTTACACCTTAAATTATCCTTACCCATCTGGGGTCAGGGCTCCTCTCTTTCTTCAACAAAAGAAACTTGTAAAATCCCAAACTCACATTCACCCTATCTCCCATCGTCTGTCTGTTTATAGCAAGGGCAATGGCTCTGCACCGCCTTCTTCCTGGCAGCAAACTTAGCCTGTTCACATAAGGTGGTGAGTTCCTTCTCTGATCATGGGACTGCAAACATCCCTCAGGTCTACATGCATTACCTTCCTCTTCCCTATGGAATGTTGCTCTGTCCTAGTCTCACATAGCCTGTCCCCAGCCCATGTGAATCTTCTCACTTCAATTTTTATTTTAAATCAATTTATCCATAGACAAGGCTCTCATGCTTGAGACAGAACAAGCCTCTCATTTTTATTTTAACCTGCATTGGTGCAAGCTGTTGATTGCAAAGCCTTCTAGCGATGCACTCACTGTGATTTGTAATTTTTTCCCATTACTCTGGTACATTTTTCTCTGTTTCATCAGTTTTGACCTTTGCAAGCTTTTCCTCGAGCCAGCACAGAATGTGCCGATATCTGCCACATTCTTTTCCTGTGACCTCAACACTACTCCTTGTTTTCCCAAACTGCTTTCTTATCTACTTTAAACAGCCTTTGCTTACGATGGCAGTGAAGTATAATTGCTGTTCTTCATTCTCGCTTGCATACTGCAAGAATCTCAGTATTTCTAAATATAAATACGCAAATCTCTTCCTAGTTTTCCCAAAAAGGTCAGCTGTTCTCTATGTTAGCTATCATTTTAACTTTATATACAAACATTCTGTGTGTTTCTTGGTGTGTGCTTGCAAGTGTGCGTTTCTAAATGCATTTTCCATAGTGCACAGATTACTTACACTTCCATAAAATCATGTGTACCTTTGTATATGTGTCTGCATGTGTGCGTGTGTGTGTTCTTTCTCATGTCAGTGCATCTTCATGGATACCTGCATATGTTGGTACAGCTTGCTAGCACTTCCTTCAATGCTTTACTGCTTCTTTTTAAACTGCATTTTAACATTTTTCCAAACTTGTCATGTTAGCTCAGAAATGTCTGTCAAATATTTAAATATTGTTTTTTCCCATTTATTTCTGTCATTTACCACAACTTATTTACTGTGCCTGGTGCAACCAATATCCATCAGCACATTAGTATGCTTTGTGTTGTATTTTGCACATAGAACACATTTTGAATATCAGCTACACTCCTCTCAACATGTGTGATCTTTTTTCCACTTTTGTCTCCAAACGTCCTGAAGGTTTGCAAACATAATATACAACACTAAAAACATCAATCTGTAGCTTGACACCTCTCTACTGTATTTCAAATATATTCAATACACTGTTTTAACCTTGCATGCTTTTACACTTCATGCTGCCATTTTAGTGCACTATTCCCAGTCATAGCACACATAAAAACCCATGTTATTTAGAATGATAACATGCCTCCTTATTTCCTCATTTGCAGTGCATAACACCAAATAACCTATAAATGTTTCTCATAATGCATTTATCAAAAAGCATCCATTGTCAGCCAGCTTTAGCATGACCAAAACTCTCCTTTCATGTTTGGGACACAGCCCACATACTTCTAAAATAGTGCTCCAACAATACCAAGCAAACCAAACTTTCCAGCTCTTCAATTTTTTCAACATCTCAATCACTTAAAGAGTTAACTTGCTTTGTCCTTAAACAAAACCCTTCCTGACATCTGTTTCTGTACTATTTATCTACTGTCATGTCTGCCGTGCACACAATCTAAATCACATTCCATTCAAAAGACCCTTCACTGTGAACATAGCTTATCTTATCTAACTGAGTAGTTTGTAAAGCAAACACTTATCTATTCTCCAGCAGTGTGCAGCTATCTTGGCACTCTGTCAACTACGTACATCATTTCCTGTTTAAAAAAGGATATATTTTAGTTTCCACATTTCTCATGTGCTGTGGTTTCCCTTATCTGTATTGGTTACTCAGAGGGCCTGTGTTGGCAGAAATACAGCTTCTGGCTACCAGTTAGCTGCAAAGGAAAAGACCATTTTTTCAAATCTTTGTCAGCCTTATCTGCTGCTTGTTTCGTAACAAACCTAATACGGTTTCCTACCGTTCAAAGCCTTTTAAGTTCTTAATGGTGTTGACTCCATAAATATAAAAGACTTAACCTTCAGTATCCTTGTGTTTTTCTACCGCAGAGATCTCAAAGTGCCTGCGCATTTTGGAAAGCACAAATCATTGTTTCCTCAAAAAGCATATTTTTCTCTGTGCTTCGTTTCTGACAAGCCAAGTACGAAATTTTATGTGTGTAGTTATTAGAACAACTTAACCTGTCTATTTTTGGTAAACACAAGAATGAACCCCACACTTACTGGGTTTTTCTTTAACATTAGTTCAAAAAGGACCACTTTCTTATACCTTTCTTCATTTTTTAACTTCATATTGTATTTTTCAAACTTTTAAACAACGCACCCCTATATACTTTTATCCATTGCATATATTTAGCTCATATTTTCTTCATAATTGAACATTTTAAATTCTGGCTTGGTGCTAATTTTCCTTAAACTCAATAAAATGCATCCTCATTTTAAACTCAATAAAATGCATTCTCATAATTCTTCAATATATATACACAAATACAGTGCACAACACACATAACACACATAACACATAACATATTCACATAAAACAAAACAGACAGACAAACACACTCGGCCGCCCACATATATTTCATCACCTATGCTCATCATGGCTCGATGTTCCTAAGAATACTCCTACAGAGTTTGAACAGACCTTGTTAAGTTTGTCTTTAACCAAACTAATTTCCTAAGGCTTCCTCTATGGGATTTTAGGTTCTGATCCTTCTGTTACACTCTTTAAAGCGCAGGCACTGGGTGTACTCTCTATCGTGGCTCCTCCTCACGATACTTCTCAATTGCTTGACTCCTCCTCAAGTCAATTGCTCAATATATACAACACTCATTGTTACTTAAGTTACTTTTACTGCAATCTCGTTATTTCTAAGCTACTATATTACACTCTAAAAATATTACTTTTCTCAAAACAAATTCTAAGGGGGGGTCCCCCACGAGTGCTAAAATTGTTTCTAAAAGCTGTTCAAACATTTACTCAAAAGATATTTCTTCTAAGAGTGGTCTCCCAAAATTGACTTTAAAGTTCTTTCTAAAAAAAAAATCAGAAAAAATAAAACAAAACATAAAATGGGTCTCCCAAAAGTGGCTAAATAATTAATTAAATACATTTTCTTGAACACACCCAAAATAAAACCCAATTATATTTTTTGGGAAGATTTCCAAAAAAGAATTTAATTTTAAAATAGTTTTTCTTGGGAAATTGCCAAAAATAGTCCTCTCCAACCCCCAGGTACCAGGGTGCCCACACATGCTACAAGGTCCACCTCAATGAGGTGTGAACATCTGCAGTTTCCCCCCACCATTCCCTCTCTCAGACCCCATAGCATGCATGTACCTGTATGTCCAGTGTATGTCCAGATTCTTTGGGCTTGAAGAACTATCATCCTAAGCCTCCTGGGCAGCTGGCTCGCCATGTGTAAAGATTATCCCAACACCATCTCTCTGGGCCCTGGCACTCCTGGTTGAGGAAAAGGACTCTGAAGGATAGCATGACACTCAGACTGGTTTCCAAAAGACATCAAATTTTATTTTCTTCCAGGCATACACATCATACAGCTTCCACAACATCTCTTGGACTCTGCTACAATTCTGAGCATTTCCTGTCTTATATACACTCTAGGGAGGCGAGTGGATGGCCTGATCAAAAGTCAATCCCTTTCCTGCCTGTGATTCGTTAGCCTATAATGGCATGGTTAATGTACAACCCCTCTTCCTGCTTGTGATTCGTTGGGCTATCTGCCACTGAGAACTAGTCTAAACAGGTTTTACTCACTCATCCTCCCCATCAGTATGTCTGTACCTCTGTATGAACTTTTATAAAAATGTTGTCCAGTGGTGTCATCATGACTCACAGAAATCACCCATCTTAGGAATTGCCTGACCATGCCTGGCCTATCACAAAATGGTGGATTACCTTATTTCTGGTCATAAAAGAAGCTCAACCCCCAATATAGAAGCTCGACCCCCAATATATGTCTTTCAACATTGATAGAATCCCAATTCCGCTCTCACCTTTCGTCAAAACACTAGCTGTATACCGTGATGCCACTTTGTCCCTCTCTCGGCACGTCAGCGCCATAGCCTCATCCGCTGCCTACCCAACTAAGTTAATAAATCATCTAGACCTTTCCTATCCCCGGACAGCTGCCTCACCATCGCCCGAGCTAGTGTAGGGTCCAGGCTTGACTATTACAATGCACTATTTGTAGGTACCAGCAACGTCAAAATTCGGAAAATTAAGATAATCCAAAACAATGCCCTCAGAGCAGCTCTGAATGTCACTAAAAGTGAACATATCCCTAATGGTGAACATATAGGGGCTGCAAGAAAACATATCACAGTGGCAAGAAAACAAGCCCACTGGCTCCCAATAAGGGAGAGAATTATCTTCAAAACTCTTTCCATCACTCACAGATGTCAGTCCAAGTATGCCCCGGTATACATATCTCAAATAATCACTAAGGCATCATCTACCAGACCCACCAGAGCAGCCTATGCCCACCGCATCTCAACGCCTTATCAAAATGTGGAATCCAGACAAGGTGTGGTTAATGACTCGAACAGAGGGCGGAACGTTGAGGAGCAGTTATATGTCTCTGCTGGAAATCCCACCCCCCTACTGTCTATATGCTGTAAATCTGAGATTGTATCATGCTTGACACCACCAGTTTTGCCAATTCCGCTGCATATATTCGAAAGAAGGTATCCACTGAGAAAACCCTATCTAATATATTTCCAAAGAGATGACAATCTGAGGGAGGAACTCCCCGAAGTAAAATGAAAAGGAGCAAAAGAGGAGCTGGTGACATCACGAGAGACGAGTGTGATGCCTTGAAAATACTGGCTGAAGAGGACATTTGGACCTTATAAAAAACTGATGACGAAGTTAAGAGTCTAGTAAACTTTCACAAGCAGAATGAAGATAGCACGTGTGAAGAGCACTGCAGAAAATGCAAGCCATTAAATAACGGTACAGATGCTGTAATGCAAGTAGATTAAGAAATCTTAGAAGCTGGCTATAAGTAGCGAATAGGCTGCAGGTGAAGCCGCCATTGTATAGAAGCTGGACATCGGTGTCAAGGATTTTAGTAAGCAAGGACCCAAGGAGAGAAAAGTTGAGAGTTATTTCGCTGCATCAATTAAGAGCTGTCTGGACTGGTGTCAAGGCTGAAGCAGCCAAGGTCAGTTTTCTATTCTTGAAGGCGGTGAATGTGAGATGCTGAATCATCCCTTGTTAAGGTGCAAAGAAAGAACACCAAGCGTGCCAAATTTTATTCATTGAAGACATTTAATTTCTGCAAAAATTTACCAAGTCATGGTCTCCTGTCACGTGAGTCAATGATGAAAATAGAGTTCACCGTGGAGGTCGAGAACAATGATAGTGCGTGCTCGCACTGCCTTATAGTCCTACAGACAAGGATACTCTGCAAGGCCAAGTTCAAAGACAATCTTCATGGCAGAAGACATGGGTGATAAGAGATGTTGAGCTAATTGGGTGGGGCGGTACAGTGAAGTCCACCTCCTGGCACCTGGGTTTGAGCTTACATGCTGCTAAGTGGGCCGAATGTTCCAGTATGGCACAAGCATGCCAACCAATTGTAGAGGGGTATATAATGAAGGGACTTATAGTTTGAGAACCAATGATATACTGTGTACTTAATAGTGTTGAAAATGATATGTTTTTAGAGGTAGGCATGAGTTGTCCACCTGACAGTATATAACCAATCACAATAACATCCTGTATAGTAAGTGTAATGAGATGTTCCCCTTGAACACATCAAAATCCCTCGTAGGTTGTTCTCATTTGCCACGTAGTATGGCATCACCTCTGATGAATTTCTAGTATAAAGTCTATGTTTTCTTATTAAATGCATTGAGCGAGTTGGAGAGAGCTTGAACAAATGTCAGTTGATGTCTGTTGTAACTCCCTGTTTTAGATAATTGTTAATAAAACAGCACCTTTACCATCTTCCTTAGTTGTTTGTTTATTTGGTGTCAGAGTTATTCTGCATCCCCGTCCATTGCATGCACGTTACCCAAAGGGCCCTACGCTCATCAGTAAGTGCGTCTCTCCCTAATATTTGATCAAACATTACCATCCTAAATGTCTATGACCCCCCAGGTATGACCAACGCATCTACTGTGATAGAAGTAGTAGAAGAAATCATCAGTGCAACAACCACCCAGAGTGGAGGTGAGCGGGTCATACTGGGAGGTAATTTAAATGCTACATGCATCTGTAAAACCGAAGTGCAAGAAACTGACTATGTGAAGAGCCTGTCGGATAAGATTAATAACATCTCAAGACAAAATGGAAAACTATAGGTTTATTTATTTATTTATTTGCATTCTTAAAGCGCTCACACAGCCCGTGGTCAATGAGGTGCTGTTACGGGAATATGTCTTATTTGGGTATTTATAACACGCTTAACATCCAGAGGTTTCTAAGCGCGGACCCGGCGATCGAACCTGTGTTGCTTCGTGTCGACTTCTTTCCAAGGCGAGCACGTTGCCACTGAGCTATCATCCCTGGTTGATGCCCTGGGGGACTGGGATTGCTACTTGCCTAATGGGCGTGTATTGGGAGATATGCCTGCCAGAGACACTTGGAAATCCAGCCACAGGGCAGCCACACTAGAATTCTTCTTCTTCTGCAATAAAGAAATCTCATCACTGGTTAGAAAAATTTAGATAATGCCAAATGCATTTAGCGATCATGCCACCTTGACACTTACGCTGGCGGGGGGGCCATCTAGTGAGGAGGTGGGTATGGCCCACAATTTAGACGTAAACTCGGCTGGTAACAGGATCTCGTGGCCAGAGAAAAATCTTGAAAAAGCTAAAATATTTGCCACCAGCAATAACTTCAACAGCATCTCCTGTTTAATAGCTGACCTTTCTGCTGATGAAATAGAGGCATGGATTATGGTGAACATGAGGAAATTGGCTATGCGGAAGGAATGCTATACGCTACTCTCTCAGTCTCACCGGAGACACCATTATGATAAAACCATAAGAGAGAAAAAGAGAGATATGAGAGCAGAATTGCGGGCCATATAAGAGTCTGGCCCACATTTTTCTAACAAACACCAGGAAAAAAGGTTGGTGAAAAACAAATACAGGATCTGCGTTAGATGATGGCTATGGACTGGTAAGAATGCACAATGGCAATATTTGCTCTCTGTAGTAAAATGTAGCGATATGAGAAAAATGTGGAAAATGCTAAGAACGTTTAACACTAACAAAGCTAAACAGATGAAAAGTGGTATAGGAGAACAAAACCGGTGGGACATATTAGTAAGACCTTTAGGGCACTCACTCGCAAAGGGGCAGGTAAAGATTGCCTATGTTCAGGTTTTGAAATACCCTGCGATTTAGAGGACATTGCAATACAAATCAGGTGTCTAAAAGAATCTAGAGGACCTGGTCCTAATGGCCTATCGAATGCCATGCTTAAAGGATCACCTGACTTTTTGCAAACCTGATAAAGATCTTATAAAGGATCTTATACGCTAAGGTATGCATGGGAGGGTCAATACCACACTCTTGGCGTAAGGATATATTAGTCCTGATCTACAAGAAGGGAAGTAGAGCCTCCCCTGAGAATTATAGATTACAAACCCTGCTAGATGTCAAAGGCAAGATTTGTGCATCCCTAATTCTAGATCACCTTGAAAAATGGGAAATCAAACACAAACTTGCTTGAAATCTTCCAGATGGGCTTCAAGAGAGGGTCAGGTACGATACAATGCCTGCGCCCAATAGATCATCTTACAAGGTAAGCCAAGATCAAGGGCAATCCCTCCTTATATGCATCCATGATTGATTTTGAATCTGCCTTTGATACTATCGATAGGCAGAAATTATGGACTAAGACGAAAGGGTATGGTTGCCCAGGAGAATTACTGGCAGTGGTGCAGGAACTACCTGAGTGAACAACGGTACAGGTTACAATGGATAGAAATGGCACTATAAAACGTCCAATAGAAACCCTCAGAGGGTGGAACAGGGATGTGTACTAGCTCCATTACTTTTTAATATGTACTTAGCTGACCTGCCTGATTGTTTGAGTAGGGTCAACTCATGCCCCCCTAAGGTTACAAGTAAGAACTTTCTTGCCTGGCATATGCAGACAACTTGGTTTTATGTAATCATACCTACTCAGGTCTGAAAACATCTGCCTGAGAGGTATTCATCGGACAACTGTACAAAAATAAACTACAGTAAAACAAAGCGGATGCATTTTTACAAATAAATAAGCAGTAAACTTACTGATGGTGATAGCGGGAAGATCAATTGAATATGTGGCACAATTCATGTACCTGGGGTGTGAACTCTCGACAAGAGGCGACTATGCGGCAGTAAATCTAGATAAAAAACTTAAAGCTGTGGTTGCCACCTTGATGGTCCGTAGGTGCATCAATCGGTTGTATACGAATTGATCGTTTTACAACTGCTCGAATGACAATTGACCTTTTCACAATTGACCGAATTGTGAAGGTCAATTGTACCATATATGTGGGGGGAAACCCCCCACAACCCCCCACCCAATGGGGGAAACCCCCCACAACTCCCACCCAACGCCAAACCCCCCAAAACCCATATATATATATATATATATATATATATATATATATATATATATATATATATATAAAACCAAACCATTTTATATATATATATATATATATATATATATATTCGGTCAATTGTGAAAAGGTCAATTGTGACCCTTTAAATTCGGTCAATTGTTCATTCGAACAATTGTAAACGACCAATTTGCGCAATACCCATCAATCAGGTCTCCAGCTACAGCCTACACAGAATAATGGCCCTATATAAGCAAAGCTTCTGCCCCACTGGTCTTTATGGGCTTGAGGCCTTGTGCCTCAATGACACAACTTGGCTAACAATAATTGAAGGGAAATTCTAGAGGAGTGTCTTGTGCCTGGGACCCAGCACGGCTATATAATTAGTCAGGTTAGAATTGGGTCTTGAATCACCATTTACTGGCATTCTACAAGGCCCGTTTACAAATGACCTGCCCATTGTCAAAGCTGCTGGGAAGAGAAAGCGAAATCCACCCGAGAGGCCTTTTCACAGTTTAGTTACTAGGACCTGTAAGGAAATTGACTGGATGCCAGATTGGGAGAAAGAATACTTTATTTTAAAGAAAGAGTTCACCCAAAAACTGGGACGCTGGGACAGGACAAGGAATTACACACACATGTCCACGTTAAAAAGTCATAACCCAATAATGCCATACTTAGTTCCTTAATTTAAGGCACCCCACCCATACCTGAAAATCTGCCCGTCCCTGTATTGGCGACGATTCCTGCTTCTCCTTAGGATAAATAGGCTTCCATTATTGGGTAATATCGGACTGGAATTGAATATCACTAAGGACAATATGAATTGTTTGTGTGGGATTAGCAGTAAAAATGAAACAGCACGCCATCTTAACTGAATGCCGAGCACACAGCCCTTTTACATCCGATTCCCTGGACCATTCGTATCCAACTTGGACAGCATAAAGAGTGATCGTTTCTGGCGCTTTTGTATGAACTCTGAAAGTAAAAAAACTGCAAATAGCATTATATCAAGTATGGATGGGAGGACGTGCAACTGGGTAGTTGGTTAGACCGATGAACTGCTGATTAATATGTCTGGGCATAGCCATTAGATGATGAAATATAATATTCATTGACCAACCGTGGAATGGTAACTTGTCAAGAAGTGAAATGGCTACCGATTTGAAAACTACATGATTTTAGCAATACAGCATGGTCTCGATGTATTTTGGAAAGCTTAACATTTTTTAAAGTTGTTGTTTGTGTTTTATTGTTCATCTTTGAGAACTGTAAAAATGTGTATTTTATGCTAAATATGTAAACGTTCTTTGAACTGTATACATATAAATAAATAAAATCAAAAATGATACCCGTTTTTATTCATTAACTTCTTATATTTCTCCTCACATTTATTGTTTTCTATTGTTACCTGTTCACGACTGTTTATGTTCTGCAAATGATGTCACTGCGTTGCACACGATGACGCCATCGCAGTGTATGTTATGACATTATCGCGTCAACTTACTCGCCATTTCTGGCGGTTTCAAACCTTTGAAGACGCCACGGCAGTTCCCTGCCATTGACCTGTTGCATTTTGCTGTACACTTTTGGCACTTTTCTGACCTTACAAATGGTAGGAAACTACATGTTGAACATGGTACTTTTAATCAAACATATTGCTTTCTTTAATTAACATGATCTTTTTCTGATATTTATATTTTTATTTATATTATATTGTATATCCTTCAGCTGTTTGAACAGGTAAATTTGTTCCAATAATTTGTGCTTCCACGTCGTTGTTTCTGATGCATTGGCACTCAATTTTTTCCATAATACATTTTGTTTGTAAAGATGGAGGCTGCTTTATAGTTCAGAAGCAACATGTCTCTATTTTAATGATTGACATATATAACTGTTATTAGGGGGATCTGAAATTGTTTGTTTCTTCGTTCTTTGTGTATTTCATACTGGCCCCAATGAATAATGTATTTCCGAAATTCTTTAGCCAGATTTCATTTGCTTTTGTGTCACATTACATATAATCATTACATAAAGTGGAGACTGGTGGCACAGCGGTCAATGCACCACACCAGACTAGCCCACTCTCCCTCATCGATGGTAAGCTCCCACCCGCTACACGTTGACTATAAGCCTGCAGTAGGAAATGACCACATACCCACCCACTGAGCTGTCAACAACACTGTCTAGCCTTCACGCACGCCCAGGTGAATTGCACACTTCCTGTACCGGCCACCCCACCGGAACTATGACTACCAACCAATGTCAACTCTAGATAAAATGTACTCCTAGTAGATTGCCTCGCATCTAGCTAGAACTTTGAATATTTAGCCTGTGTCACACCCAGATGGAATAGTGAATACTAGCCGAAGTCTCATCGAAATAGAATTGCTGCATATTAACTTGTGACACATATAGATGAGATTGTACAGATTATAATTTGGGACTGTGGAGGCCAAGGCGCTGAGATGAGGCCTTCCTGCACCCCTGTATTGGGATTCTGATTTGTGCATTCGGTGTTACTGCATTTACTGTTGTGCCCCCGTGTTAGGCCCTTTCTCCCTCTATCCGGGTGTCCCAAACCTAAGTGCTGCTATTGCATTTATCGCCATCACTTCTACTGTTATTGCATTTGCTGTTGTACCTCCGTATTAAGCCTTTTCTCCATCTATATAGGTGTTCTAATTCTAGGTACTGCTATCTCGTTTACTGCTGTGCCGCTTTGTTTGGCCGTTCTCCCTCTATCCAGGTGTCCCGAATCTGAGTGCTGCTATTACATTTATCGCCATCACTTCTACTGTTATTGCATTTACTGTTGTGCCCCCATGTTAGTCCTTTCTCCCTCTATCCAGGTGTCCCAAACCTAAGTGCTGCTATTGCATTTATCGCCATCACTTCTACTGTTATTGCATTTGCTGTTGCGCCTCCGTATTAAGCCTTTTCTCCATCTATGTAGGTGTCCTACTGCTAGGTGCTGCTATCTCATTTACTGCTGTGCCCCTTTGTTAGGCCATTCTCCCTCTATCCAGGTGTCCCGAATCTGAGTGCTGCTATTACATTTACTGCTACATCGATTGTTATTTCATTTGCTGTTGTGCCCCCGCATTAGGTCCTTTCTCCATCTATACAGACATCCCAAATGTAGGTACTGCTATCGCATCAACTATTATTACCCATACTGTTATTGCATCTACTGTTGCACCTCTGTTTTTAAATTCTTTATCCCTTTACCTAGGTGTCCCAAATCTAGATACTACTATCAAATCTTCTGTTACTCCAGCTGCACCTCCGTTGTTTACTCCTCTCCTCCTCTATCCAGGTCTCCTAACTCTTACTGGTGCTATTTCATTAACTCTCAATACATCTCCTGCTATATTAATCCTAGGTGCATCGACCCTGGTAGCCTCTGTCCTAACCCTCTCTCTGCAGGTGCTGCTGCTCTCTGATTCTCACGTCGCTCGCCTGCTGCACTACTCCATCCCACAACCATGACTAACTTGCCCAACCTAGCGGAGATACCATGACAACCAAGATTACCTCTCTGCCCCCACAACCCTGCCTCCCTCTGCACCACCTGAGTGAAAACAAAGAGGAACTCCAGATACCCCGGGAACAAAATGGAGTAAAAAACTGAAATGAAACGAAGGCGTGTTCCCGTGTGAATAAAATTGAACAACTAATTGAAAGGCTGCCAGCAATTACTCAACTGGTAGCCGCACTGATGCATTCATGCATAAACTCCACCCACAGAAATGCCGTCCAACCCCAGTTGTGACTGCCACTGCCAAACAAAAACTTTATCCGAGCACCAGCATTCACCCACAGGTCGAAAGCTCCTAGTCACACCATAATCGTCCACCCTCCAACAACACACATTCTATCCATCCCCCCACCGCAATCCCACACCCCCTGACCTCCAACACCACTCCTTCAAAATCCCACCATCTCCTTGGCATCGCTGAGCCACTAGGACCGCTGCAACCCCCAAAATCCAAAATGCTCGATGACTCCCACACTTCTCCTGCGAATCCCTCTCACCCTACCCCCCTCCACCCACCCTCAGCTCCTCCTCGACCCCCACCAACAGACCTCCCTCTTTCCCTTCTCTCAAAGTAGCACATCTTGCCCTTTCTAAAACTGTTGCTACATCCCCTTCCCCCTCTCAGCCTCCGACACTCTCTCACACTCCACTTGCAGCCAAACGCACAAACCATAGAATGGGTCACCGGCCCTCACCCTCGAGTCTCCATAATTCACCACTTCTCCATCAGTCCAACCTCACATCTTTCCCAGCCCCACCACACCTGCCACTCCCCGTCTCAAGCTCCTTGAAGTTGACCTCTCACTCAGTACACGAGACACGAACCACAACAAGTGCGAGCTCCTATGAAGTAGGATCGTGCAGAAGGAGCCAATTGCAGCTCCTACAATACACCAGCTCACAGGGATACCATGTCACCCCTCAGTGGCACCATTGGGTATATCAAGAGATCAAGTAAGAGAAACCACCTGTAGAAGCCGCAAGACAGAAGCTAGAAAACTATTAGCACATCCGCAAAACCCCGCGGCAAGGAAAACCACGAAGAAAGCTTTTTGGACTAAACCTAATGATTTTGTAGGAAGATCCTTCCTCGTAAGAAAATAACGCCCAACCTATGTGGACAAATTTTCGCCTGCTAATCAAGAAAGCCCTCACACTAAGATGACCAGTTACTATCATCTCTAAGAGAAGGCCAGAGGATTCCTAACTTGGCCAAAGCCCACTTGTAACCCCTCACATTGACTACTCCTGAAGAAAGTCCCAAGACCCACATAGAGGACTGAAACATGTCGAGAATTTTTTTGTCAGTCTAATTAATTAAACTGTCTGAGTGAATTGAATATTCCAGTGAACGGATGTTCTAATTCTAATTCTAATAATGGAATAGAATTGGAATAGAAGAATAGAAAAGATAACGATGAATCATAATCGTAACTCCGATCTAGAAGAACTACACAACAGGGATTTCATTAGAGATCAGTAACGTCAGTATCTCTAAGATTTTTTAGAATTGATTGTGCATGATGTTTGTCTTTGTTAATACGATACATATGTATCTTTTTAGAGGGTCTAATCATGTATTTTAGACAATTTTGTAATTTCTATTAAAATTTGTACTTTTTGAACTAATTGATGGCATTCAGATGAATGGATAACTGTTGATAAAGGACCAAGTCCTATCTTTTCGAGTCTTGTATACTCTCACTCAGTACACCAAAACCTTTTAGCTCCTCCCAGACACAAACCGCACTCAATAACTCGCCTGACCTCACATGCGCACCAATCACCCTCAATACCCCCTCCGATCCACCACACCACATCTCATGAAATCTTACCACCACCCACCTACCCCTCCCACCCACATCAAGCTAACACACTCAGCCCACCAGCAAAGAACAGTTGTGTCCCGAACACCCACTACCACCCTGTCCTCACATTGCATCGCGACAACTGACACCTTCTCCACCGCCTTTTAATCCAACCAAGCCCTCACAGCCACAAGCGTCATGAAAACTGCCACGCCTCATGAAGTCTCCTGCCTCCTTTTCAATGCCCACTCTGTGGTGAGAAACAGACACAGTATCTTTGACCTCCTATCCTCTAACCATCCTGACCTCATTTTCATCACTGAAACTTGGTTCTCTGGTGATTCCGCTCCAGTTGTGCACAAAGCCTTCGCCGCATGCTACTCGCTTATCTATCACAACAGACCGTCGGGAGGTGGCGGAGTAGCGGTCCCCTATAAACCACTTGAAAGCCAGCCATGCAGTGCTAACTGTGAACCCCTTCTAGTGAAACTATCTCTACTGTCAACAATCATCCAAAGCTTCCTACTCATATACAGACCATCTCTGTGGCGCTGTGACTCGTTTCAATATCTGGTTTGATGTGCCAAGCAACTCTATGACCCAACACCTGCTTGACAGTCTAGAGGCTCTCAACCTCTCCCGACATACCACACGGTCACACCCTTGATGCAATCTTCAGCCCCTGTGACATTGTCTCTGTATCTAGTCCCTTACCGCTTATCTGGACAGATCACTCTGCCATCCCTTTCACTGTCCACAGCCCACCCCCTCCAACCAAGGCTCTTCCTATCCGCACACATGATCACAAATGCTGGAACAAAGTCAAGATTCCCCCTGACCTAGCTGAAGCCATGTTACTTAGCCTCCCAGCACCACTGACCTCAGTTAGGCCACTAACCATAGAATCCTTTGACTCGTGGTTTAAAGAATCACTACTTCCTCTCACCCTCTCATGCCCCACTGCCTCTTGTAATTGACCATCCCCCAAAAGGTTCACGCCACACCTGAAGACTTCAAAAACCAAAATAACTCTCTGGAGCGCAAATGGCGAACATCTAAAACTTCTTTCAGCAGATCTGTTCTCCCGCCACCACCGTAATTACAAATCAGAGATCCAAAGGGCCAACAAAGGCCTATTACAATAAACAAATCCTGATAAGTTGCAACAGCAGTAAAGAGCTCCACAGGATCATCTCAGAATTCGTGAAACCTTCCTGCACCTCTGCCCTATCCATGCCCATACAAACACTCTGCAACTCCCTCTTGCTGCATTTCTATAACACATCACTAAACAGGATGGCAACCCTTAATACCAAACTTTCTACACACACCCGCTGCCCCACACCTGCCCCTCCTAACTCTACTGCTCCGACTGCTTCACTGCCATCTTTCCAGTCTTTCAACCACATCTCAAGAGATGAGTTCCTTGATCTACTATCCGGCAACAGATCCTCCGGATCCCCACTTGACCCCTGTCCTGCCTCTCTTCTGAAAGAAATATTCTCCTCCACACGTGCAGGAGAACAAAAAAAGTCCATACTAAATGACTCCCTCGCCTCAGGCATCTTTCCCACGGCCTTTAAAATAGCACATGGCAAACCTCTTCTAAAAAAGGCATCCCTCGACCTCCTTGACCCTAAGAATTATAGACCAATTTCCAACACCCGATTCTTTCCAAAACTCATTGACCGGGCTGATTACTCTCAACTCAACCATTTCGTAGAATCCAACAACCTACTGGACTTGTGCCCAATTAGGCTTCAGACCACGCCATGGAACAGAAACCACTCTGATCTCAATCTGGGATGATCTCAAGGTCCCGGCAGACTCAGAAGGCTGTGCAGCACTGGGTCTCCTTGATTTGTCAGCCACCTTTTACAGCGTCAGCCATTCCATCCTCCTTGACCGACTCCACTCCCTAGAAATCAGAGGCTCGGCACTTAAATGGATTGCCTCATTCCTCAACAGGAAACAAATAACTTTCCTTTCCCCTTTCCTCTCACTCACTCTCACTGTGAACATTGGAGTACCACAAGGTGCCTGCCTCTCTGCCCTCCTTTTCAACCTCTATCTGACCACTGTACCAGGCATCATACACTCGCACACCCTCAACTGCTACAACTACGCTGACGATACCCAAATTATCCAAAGAATTCCCAAAGCAAGCTTCAACCCACGACCCGATCTTGAAGCATGCTTCAAAGATATTGACAGATGGATTACAAGAAACCACCGTCTTCTGAACCCTGATAAAACTGAGATCATGGTGTGTGGCAACACTGCCCTTCTTCCACAACCACTTACATGGCCCCCCTCCCTTGGCACCCCTCCTACTTCCGAAATAGACAGAAACCTGGGGTGCACTATGGATTGTGGCTTAACCCTCTCCCATCAGGTCAACAACGTATCAAAATCTTGCCACTAAAACCTCAAGCTCCTAAAATGCATTTCCCTTACCTCAGCTACCCCAACAGACTTGCCGCTATTATGTCCACTGTTATGTCGAGACTGAACGATGCCAACTCCTTGTATCTGGATACACCAGCATATCAACTGAACAAAGTCCAAAGAACCCAAAACGCGGCCGGCAGACTCCTTTTTGCACTAGACACAGGGATCACATCTCTGCCACTGTCCGCACCCTTCACTAGCTCCCTGTTGGAAGAAGGGCCACCTTAAAAATCCTATGCATTACCCGCCGAGCTGTGCACAAGACCAGCCCAGCATACCTACAAGAGAAAATTACACCTTACTACCCACCACGCACCCGAAGGTCAAGCACTGCCCTCTTACTAAAGATTCCTACCTCCAACTCAACCAGGATTGGATAGTTTGTCTACTCAACCTTAGCCCCAACTCTGTTGAACTCACTCCCTCCTAACATTCGACACACCCAAGACTACATGGCCTTCCGTAAAGCTCTGAAAACCTGGCTCTTTCCGTAAACCATGATTTTAACCAAGCCGCTGAAACTCACCAAAACTATAGAATGATGAGATCAGTGACAATAAATTGGAAAGTAACTACAACTGGCCAACAAGTATCCCTAAAGATACAGAGGGAAGAGACCACAGGAACTGACAAATAAGACATCAAGGCAGATTTAGGAACTATGGAGTCACAGTTGATAACCTCAGTATCATGCAGGCTCCAAGGTATTCATTCCCTGACTCGTTGCTTCCCGATACCACTAGATAAACCTAGCAGCCTCGCGTGTCATAAAGTGGATCATACCCTTTTCACCCCTACCTGCCCGACTACATACCCATGAAACGAACCCTACCAAGGCACTTAACAACCGGGCTCTACATTACCTCTGTCCATCTTGTCCTTTAACACCGCTGCCTCGTTAGGACCATGGTGCTGCGAGATATATCCTGCCAAGTCACACCTGTAACCCCCATAAACCACAAACAAGGGACCCAGAAAATGACAAATAGCGACACATTGTGCTGAGCCTAAGAATAATGACCCTCTGATCATCCAATTCATAACATACTCCGGTCTGCCTGGGAATCTACCTCAAGTACCGCTACCGCAAAACATGAGGACGTTCACTGCCAGCTCATGCAGACTCAGAACTGGGATGTGTATCTAGTTCGATCAATTTTTTACATTTTGTGTTCTTGTGACATTGGCACTTACGTACCTGTTAAAGGTAGCTAGATAGGGTCAGTAGTATAGTATTGTGTCTCGTTAGTTTTGACAACTGGATTGACTCACACCTATTGCTTCACATCTATTGCCAATTTCTTGTTTGAAAATCCTCACCCTAACCTGTTGTTAAACAAAGAAGACTTGCTTTCTTTGTTCTGTATATTTGAATACCATAATGTTTAGGTGTCTTTGACTGTATTGTTGGTCTACTAGCATGGTATGTTTGGTTTGGACAGCAGGCCTAAGGTGGGGTTTTATTGTTTTGCCATTAATTTGCCTTATTTGTTTAATTTGAAAGTTAGATTATATTCATGATGTGTACGTGTGTAGGACCCATGGGCCTACTGAATAAATAATCAAAAATAAAATGTTTTTTTTTACATTACATTGTGTGCCTTCTAAAAGATTTATTCAAATATGATTTATGAAAGCCACGTGCTCTATTAAGGGTGCGGCCGTAGAGAGTCTGAATCTTAAGTTGTTTATTTAGGGGACTCTGTGTAACCTGGCACAGTGGGCTGCAAAGAGTACATCATCCACTCCAAACACTCACCTCTCCTACCACCATGCTCACTCTCCACTTTACACCAACAAACAATAGAGCGCCGCTATATCCCTCAATCAATTTCGGCATAGCTGCACACATACGAACAATTCTCCATGAACACCTCAACAACTTATTAGAACGCAGCAGTGACCCACGAAAAAATTGGCCTAGATGCACACATAAAAGTCCTACACAGGGCTAATGCCGCCAGAATGCCGTCTCGGAGACCAACCACCTGACTGCACACATTCGACCGATCTCTCACTACCACCATATCTAGTGTTAGTATGCAACCACCATCACGTAAATCACACTTGATGCACACATATTGGGTGCACCTAAGTACTGTTACCTATCCTTCTCCCTCGATTGACCTGGACTGCGGTCCCCAAGGGCGGTCAACCCACGAGCGCTATGAGAGTATACCGATGATATATAGGGCTCTTTATAAATGCCAAATAACAATAATTGCTAAAGATATTGTGTATCCAGAGCTAAGGATCGCTTGAATATTTATTTCTTAAGACTTGCTTTAAGTTGGTCATTTCACCTAGAGAGTAATGTTAATGTTAATGGATATTTGTACCGCACACTATCACCACCGGAGTGGTCCCTTGGTGCTCTGGTGGATCTGAAAAGGAAAGGGGGTGGGGGTGAGTTAGTGGGAACGAGCAGGATAAGTGCAAGAGAGCAGTGATGTGCTGTTGGCAGCTTCAGTTTGGTTGACGCCATTCGCTGAGCTTGGCGGTTCTTTCCGGTCAGTAGCCCTTGTGTGCTGTTGTGCGAAGCAATGTTTGTTTTGTTGTTGCGGTGTAGTGAAGTTTGTGCGGTTTCTTGTGCTTTAGGGTTGTGGTTGTGTTTGGTTAGAGTTTGAGAGGTGTATGCAGAGGGGTGAAATTGTTAGTGGGTTGGCTATTGGACTCGCTATCTAGAAGTGATATGAGCTAAATCTCCACGTTCTTTCTAGATGTGGCGCGTGAATATCTCGGCATTTCTATCTAGATCCGGCACTGGCTAATATTCACTATCCTGTCTATATATGCCGTACGCCAAGCAGCAGACCAAAGGTGTTCTCTTCAGTCATATTTTGCATTTGCTAACTGCTACCATTATTGCAATGACTGGAAAATGTATATCTCAAGGCTACACAAAAAAACCCAAACTGTTGGCTTTGCTAATTCTTGTTTCAAGAAAATAATTTGCTGTGGGAAAATGTTACCTCTCGGTCGTTTTATTTACGGCCAAATGGTGTGATGGGCACTCAAAAACGTGCGGCTACCATGGATCAATAATGTGGAAACGAGGCTCCCTTTTTTGCACCAGCACCACACCATCGGGAAGCAATGGCAATGGCCGTGCTTGAGGGCTAACGCTATCGGGACGTTGCTGGTGGCCCTTACATTATGCAAGCCGACCTCCAGCAAACATGTAGAACTGACAGCTTCTATTTTGATTCTTCGAGGCTGTAACAGGAGACACAAAAAGGATAGTGCTTTTGTTGCCCGTTGTAGAGGAGGGAGCCGACTCGGTCGAGCTCTGATTGGCTGGGCCTCCAGGAATCACTGCCTCTGCCGCAGTGGGGATCAGAATTACACTTGGCCGCCCTGAGAGACGGCTCAACAGCACAGGAAGAGGACGGGCTCTGTAGTTCCAATTGAAATGATCTGCATCCTGCTTGCTCAGTGTGATGTTGCAGGTACCCCTTTCCGACTATAGATGGCAGCATTTATCAGCTCATAAATTCAGCTGCTGGCGTTAGAGCACGTTACATGTAAATGAATGCCATGTGAACGCATCAATAAACAATTCCGAACTAGAACTTTCGAAACGCAATGAAGCTGAGATAGCGGACCAGCTACAGCTTGGGAAGCGGGGGAGTTGGGCGTGGGCTCCCAAGAGCTCTTGGGCTGCACAGGTCTGCATCCTCGGTTTCCCGTTCTGCCCTCACTTGCTATAAATACCATCAGGTAAGAGTGTCCCGCGTGCGTCCATCCACTCAGCAGAAATGTGATGTGGTGTCAGATTCAGCAATGCGCTTACTGTGCATTGGCTGCAGACACATGCAACATGGCGCTCGCGGGCTGGCTGGATTTGCACGACCTTTCACCCCTAGGTCATCAGGTCAAGTCTGGATCAGTTTCCTGTGACATCTGTTGGGCACTGAGGAAACTGATGTCGCGTTGATGCTTTAAAGTGGGGGATATGGTTGTTTCACGCAGAGGTAGACAACTCGGCAGGACTCCGTCGATATTGGTCTTGCGTTGGATTACGAAACAGCTGAGCTTGCTGCACAGACCAGTCAAAAGCCTTCAGGTCGTTCACGACCCGCTCTCCCTGGCTTTTTAGCCAAATATCACTTTAAAAATGCTGGGAGCCGTAGGGAGCCCAATTATTACGATGGGAATGACAAAACCTGCAAGTCACAGGCCTGCAAAGTGCTGTTCAATTAGAAGTTATTAGTGCTTCTCCTGGGTAGCTATGCCTCCTCAGTGTAGCCAAAGACGACACAGCATGCTTGCTAACATTCTGTGGCTAAAAAGCTGGAGGATTCTTCAAGTTTCAAAAATAAAAATGAGCATATCATAATAACATCACTGGAAAAAAACATTACCTGCCATATGGCCCTGAACAGAGATGACATTCGTGCCTTTCAATCTTTTCAATTGAAAGGGCCCGAGCAACTGCCATCACGTTGTCAGACAGCAGTCTAATGACACTGCAATACACGCCTTTCATTCAGGACTTTAAATGTGCATTTTGCAGTGCTCACGTTACAAGCTGCATTTACTAGAGCCCTTCAGGGCGTCACCTCCCGCGGGCCTCTGTTGTACCTTTTAACTCCGCTTGCGCCACCTCAGCCCCTTGCTGACAAAGATCAATACATTTTCGGTGGACATTTAGTGTTTCAGCTCCCTGCTGGCTCTCCGTTTCGTGATAATCTGCGGCTATGAGCCCCCTGGCTGTATTTTTTTTTGTCTCCATAATAATATATGACCCCGCGGGTGCCTCGGTTGCCCTTCACTCTAAACAAGGGAGGCCTCCCACCTTCATTTTGAAATGGGCCCCCACGAGTAGTGACACCCCTTTAGCCGTCCCTGAACTACAAGGTTCAAAGCATAACTAACAATGTGAAATAAATTACTGAGGTTTTTGGAGAGGGAGGAAGAGCATGAGAGATTGTGAGAAAGGACATGGGAAGCACAAGCAGCAACAAGGTGGGCAAATCAGGGGTGACCAGGGCAAAGAGAGAGCGAGAAAGAAGAACTATAAACTTCAAGAGGAAATGGAGAGGGCAAGGGGTAAATTGGGTGCCAACTTGGGAGTGTAGCAGGGACACAGACTGAGTTGAGGTTGGCAGTTGTCAGGCGTATGGATTATGCACTTGACTCAGAGAGTGAGCAGTTAGGCAAAGGAAGTTGTGATGAGGAATAGGTCAAACGTGATGGGTGCTGGTGACTGGGGAATGGATAACAAAGAAGGGCAATATGTGTACCTTTAAAAGTGATAATGATCATTAAAGTTAATAATGTAAAAGGAACTTCAAGCAAAACAGAATAAAAGAAATATTGTTTTATGAAGACTGGGACATCTGGGACTCTTTGCACCTATCACCCCCTGCCTCAGTGTCTTATTCACTATCACGTATTGCCTGACAGAGGAACAGGGTTCTAAAATAAACACAATAATCAATTTATAATATTTCAAGTACTGCATATATTTTGAAAGTTCACAGAACTGAATTCCAGCGGCTGTTCTTTAAAAACACAGACAAATCAGCCTGATTCAGTAAATAAATACATGCACATTAGAAAACACTTGGAATGCGCACACCTGACATGTGAACCGAAATATAATTTGTGCTACGTTCCCCTTTACCTTTAACATTTGTAATAGCACAGAGCACACAACATGTTTGGCCGCAAATGCTGCTGGCAGCATAGGAAAGAGAGGGATTCCCTGGATGTTTCAGATGTCAGGTGTGCACATTCAAAGGGCTTTCTATTGTGCATGTCTTTTTTTTTTTTACTGAATCTTGCTGAATTAGCTGTGTTTTTACAGAACAGCCACTGGTATTTAGTTCTGTTAATTCCCAAAATGTATGTTGTATTTGAAATATTAGAAATGTTTTGTGTTTATTTTAGGATTGTGAGGAATTCAACCATCCACATGCTGGGCATGCGCGCGCCTGGGCTTTTTGACATTTGTAATTAAATGTAATGAGGGTAGACCAACCTCAGAAAAATGTGTGGGGCTAATCCACAGACATATTGCTTTTCTTACACCACAACAAACGCATAGACGCCAGTACTCTGGGTAGACACAGTTTACAGGCACAGTCCGCCCTGTCATATTTAGTTGGAATGTCACAGCAAGGAGTGTATTATGTCATCTCCAGGAAGAGGGAGAGGACCAAGCTTCCCCCTGCCATGGCCAGCCTGATTAACAAAGTCTCCATGGATCCGTCCTGCTCTTTTGTTAGGCTCTGCTACTGGTGGCAGCGCTGATCATACCAATAGAGGGTACTCCAAACAGGCCCACACAGGGCCTGGCTGCAGAGGTTAACAAACGAGACAGAACACCCCAAAACATTTCATATGTAACTGTGTCAACCTGAAGCCAGCTTCCACCTTCAGTATCAATGACAGTGAGCTGTCGTGTCTGGGACTGCTGTTTACAGTAGGCCGCCCCGCTCGCGCCCATAAGGTATGAGAATGTGTTTTGCAGGAGCCAGAGAGTCAAATCTTGTTGCAGCTTCAAGGGAGACTTGCCACTTTAACAGGGACAACATATAGAGGACCATTAACCAGAGAGACTCTTTGAACACAACAGACAGGAAGATGGGTGGGACTTAGTGTCACAAGGCAGTAGCTTTCTGTTCAGAGAAGATTCCTGCCATTTTATTTCTGGGGTACACATTGCTCCTGTTTTCACCCCTTTACTTTTCCTGCTGTAAAGCACTCTGGTTGTGACCTCATGCACACAGGAGATTGTTGGTAGGGACCCCAGCACTGATTCATGAAGGTAGGCTTAGACTACAGCAATAACTGTGGCCCACTTGGCTTTAAAAGAGGGCTGGAGCCCCTCTTTAGGCAGATCCTCTGAAGGCTTCACAAGAAGCAGAAAGAAGAACTCATCCTTGGACCCTGGCTGATGGTACAGTCTGCCTTACATCTTCATCCAGTGAGGGAAGGCCATGCTATTCAAAGAGGGAAGCAAAATCCCTCCTCTAAACATCTCACAGGGAACAAAGGAAGTAACATAACTCAGAGTACCCTCCAGCCACTCCAGAACAGGTACCCAGCCAGCACACAGCATGACCTGCTTGGTTCTGCAGCAAGTTTCCTGGATAGGACGTGCCAGAAGGTCTCTGACCATAAAACCAAGGACAAGGCATCTGCCTGTAGCACACCCCTCAGCTTTGGGCCGTCCACCTTAAAGGATGACATAAGCCCATTGAAGAATCTGGAAGAAGTGCCTCAATGAGCATCTATCGACGTCCGCCTTAAAGGACATTTTCAAGCCAGTCGTGGAGAGAAGGAGCCAAGTACCCCCACCTCAAGCATCGCACCCATGTTGCCTATATGCTGGGAACCATAATGTGAAACACATGCAGTGCCAGTGAAGATACCGATACCAAGGAGAATCCTGGAAGCAAGATTCCTACTAAGAAAGCCATACCTGCATACACGACAATATGACGGCCATTTGAATAAAATACCAGAAGAAGTGTTAAAAAGTGAGCAAAAGAGCAGATTGGTGACGTCACACGAAGCAAGACTGATGCAAAGAGAAGAGATGCAGAGGGAAGAGAACATAAATATTCTATAGGCATCAAGAAAGTATCGAAGACCAGTAACATTTTGTGATCGAGATGAAGAAGGTTATGTTACAGAAACGATGAAGATATCAAGTCATTTTACACGTGTACAGATGCACAGAAACACAAATAGACAAAGTATTCTTAAGGCTGGCTATGTAGTGAATAGATTGCGGCATGCGCCAACATATATATATGTTTCTTGGGACAGGCAATTCTCTAAATTTCTGCCAATAGAAATTCATACTTGCTTGGTGTGACCCCTGAACCTCGCCCCCTTCAGCCATTGATCTTCCTGTTCTTTTTATTGTTCCCTTCTGCAGGTCTTTTGCTGGTAGAGAGGCATCCGTCTATCCACCTCTCAGGACTGGTAATGCAGTAGGTGTCAGAACCAGAAGTGTCTCTGTCAGATGCTGTGCATGGCAGGTGGAGCAGCGGGACTACTAATTTCCTCCCTAACCCTGCCAGCTGCACAGGGAAGCCCCACAGAGTCATCTGTTTGTGCCATTTCCTGGAGAACTGGCAGCAGAGCGCGGTTAGGGGCAAAGCATGAACTATGCCCACCCTGGAACTGCAGTGAACTAAGAAGATCAGTACTACATGTAAGAGGGGATTTGCGTGCATCGTGCTCTGTGGCAATACATGTTTGCACACATTCTCTATTGGATCAGATGCATTCCCATGTCTTCCCTTACATAATGGATGTCAGACAGGGACACAGATCATGCTCCTGCTAAAGGGTGCAAGTGTGCGGATGTCACAGTGAGAGGTACCACCCGTTGCTCCCCTAACAGAGAAGGAACCCTATGAGAATGGCCCTCCTCCCCTCAGAGCTTCACCACCTCTAACTGAACCTGCCCTTTTTTTATAACAGTTTCAGCAAGCAAGCTAAGGGCCATGATCACAGAAATTATAAACAGAGAAATTGATGCATTAAGGCAGTGGTCTTCAAAAAACGGTGGGTCTGGCCCTCCTAAGGGGCACAAAGGATATCCGGGGCATGAGGCTCTTCAAAAAGGGAGTACAGTGACTGCTTTTAATACAAAATAGAGCCAGATATGGCATCTGGAACACTCAGAAACAATAGTTCTACTCAAGGGGTTACTCAGTACCAATATTTCTACTCAGGTGGGCTCAAAATAAAAGGTTTTGAATACCGCTGCATTAAGGATACATTTCCTTCAGCCACTTCCTCCTTCTCTACCCTTACGAGTGGTAGTACCTGAGGAACTAGTGCCTGACTCCCTGAGGATCCCTAATCACGAGGGTGTGATGGCTGGCAAAATATTACTGAGAATACAGATTGTGGGGTATACTATCAGCTCCCAAAATACACATGAAGTACCTCAGGCGAGTTAAACCCAAATGGTGCGGAAATATGAGAGAGAACTATCAAGGAACTGAATGTTGGTTTCAGAAAAAAGGGACATTTTGATTAAATGGGCCTTGAGTACAAATGACAAAGCCCAAAATCAGAGGCCTACTAAAACAGCATTGCAAGGAGAAATGTGTGCCTTCTGCAGCGTGGAAGTAATTCACATTTCAAATAGGAAACTCCATTGACAGAAGTAATTTGAGGGACGACTTTAATGGAGGTGGTAACCTTTTAACCTATGGAAAAATACGGACACAAGCAGCACAAGGAAAAATGAAGAGAAATGTGTTGTATTCACTGCGAGATGTAAAGCAGATTTAATGTATACAAATTCTGAATGTAAAAGCATAATGTATTTTGCTGTTCCTAGAATTGAGCTAAAAGGTGGACCTGGCACAAAAGACCCTTACCCATGAGATTCAAAGGCCAAGAAATGTTCCCCTTCCCTCTACACTTACCAAGCCCTGCCTCCCCTCTCTATCTGGACAATCTCTCTGAAGTTTCTGCTAGCTAGGAAACGGTCAGAGCTTGTACCTGACCAAAGTTTATTGGGTTGATGGAATGACAGCGCTGAATAAACAATGACCCAGCTAATAGATGTGAGCTCTAAATACTCCCTCGAAATTCAGAGTGAGTCATTTTGTGGTGATGGCACGAGCTGACTGACAATTGAAATGCACCAGAGTGTCATGTGAGTACGGCGGAGTACGACGGTTCTCCACTCTGCTCTAGCAAGATAAGAACACAGTTGGTCAATAAACCCTGAGAGAAAGAATTATGAATTACTTGTTTTGCAGGCCAAACCAACAAAGAAGCAGATGGTCCAGGTCTACATGGAAGACTTGGTGAAAAGAAAATGTACTGTTTATTGAACTCATATTTTGCAAGTAATTAAAATGCTCATAGGATTGTATGGGACCATCCTATTTTTTTCATTGAATTGAGAGCTATGGCACTTACAAAAATGGTTAAAATATGCCCAAAACGTTTATGAAAAGCCCCATATGGTAATACAATTGCCCCAAAAATGTGACTTTGGGAACCAGAGTTATACGTTAAAATGGGATTATAGCTTCCCAGAAAAAGTTACAGTGTGGAGAGTAGGGAAGATGGTAGATTATTAAATCAGATACCTGTACATAAAATCTCATGATGCTAATTTGTCTCCTGTTTGAATAAATGTAAAAAATCTGCCATTCACACCTGCAACCGCGTTCCAACACGAGACATAGTGCATTGCGTCTGGTATGATTAGACCAATTTGAAAATATATAGTTTGTGACTCTTATCTGCAAATTGGAAAAAGTTGTCATGTTGAAGATTTTTAATTAATAACTGAAGTGGTTAAAAATGCAATTTCATACAGGTAGAATTATACCTCTCAGAAATTAAGCCTGATAATGAAAAGGAGCCAATCTGATTGAGGGGGTCAGCCATGTGCAAGGGGAAAGAAAATAGATGTTCAATCTGAATAATGAGCCAATAAGCTGGCACTTGAAATTTAGATTTGTTATGGGATTGTGATTATGGGTTTAAAAGGAGATGCACAGTGGGAAAAAGGGATCTCTTGCCAAAATAAGGATTGTCTGTCCAGAATGAAGAGCTGACTAACAAAAAGAGTGCTGTCTGAAATGATCTTAGCTGTCTAAGCTGACTGGAGCTCTATACAACTTTTGTAAGGGAGACAGAAGGAGGTGGATGAGACCAGGAGAAAGATCACAATCTGGAGGGAACCGGGATAGAGGGATTTATGCGGGAGCCTATCCATAACTAAGCCTGGAGGGGCAGTATTACCAGATCCCTATGCTTCCCAGGAGATGACCCAGGAAGGAGCACTGATGACTTTTCCTGGGCACACAATGCAGAAATATTCTACGGGAGTAAACTTGTCCAACCGAACCAAGTATTGGTGGAATGTGTTTGAATTAGTACCTTCCTCTTATTGACTTGGTGGGAAGACAGTAGCAGATCCCTAGCAATTGTATTTTATTAAAAATGTAATGGATTCCCACATAGCCAAATGGGACTGTGATCTTGGGGAGAAGTTCAAAATCTCCAACCTCTCTCCCAGGGTGAATAACGGTCTAGTCCTATAAAGTATTGACCACCTATATCCCTACTGCAAACCTCAAAGAATTCCCTTAAGGGAAGGAGTATGAAAAACACATTTTCGAAAATGTTTATTTCTCCCTGCGCATTGCATTGAAGCAGACAGGGTGCCAATTTGCAATTGAACCTCAGGGTCTGTACTGGGCAGAAAAGTGTCTTCCAGCTTAAACATAGTGAAATAACTGATTAAAAGCACATTCTCTACTTAGAGTGAGAAAGAGACTCCAAATTGAATATGAGATTGTTCAATGCCTGGGGTAAAGGAAAACGGTTAATAATGTATTGAGAAAAGAGTTAATTGATTAATGTTGTGGTGCCAGATCCTTACTAGAACTGAAAAGTGTGCAGGGAGGACAGAAATAAAGAGCACTGCACATGTCTATTCTTTTTCCAAATAGAAAAGCTTCATATTGCATTTAAAGTCTGACATATGTCAATCTATATGGTAAAACAAAACTTTCATGTCATAATTCTAGGGTACTGCCTAACGTAACTTGATATTAGGAGTATTTTGTGAGTGACCCAAGTATATGAAGTATTCTATAGACCTGTGTTTCTCTTTATATGTAACCAGGGTGGAAAAGAAACCAGGAAAGAAAACTGTACATGCTGTTGTCGTAGAGAGTCTGTGATCTGTTGTTATCATAAACAAACATGTGTTTTCAACTGTGTAAAAAGTGAATTGTCAGGAAAGAAATTCATTTGGGCCACAGAGTGAAGTGGCATGTCTAGTGATCATTCTTGTGCGATATTGATTTTGTTTACCACCTGCCTGATTCTTGCCTATTGCAAAGGGGTGAGGGATACGATTATTGTTAAATGAGTCAAAAACAGTGTTAGTGAATAATCCAAAAATGTTTAGATATTGGTGTGGTGCTTTTGATTAAGGGGAACAAACTCTCTACATTCATTGTTGGCCCATAAATATCTCCTAAAAGATTGTAGATAAAAGGGCTACTCATCTCCTGCATAATCTTGACCTATGAGCTGTAACAGCTACCATAGGTTTGGAGGGTGTACTTGAAGACTACAGCCACTATGTGCTAGTATGCACAATATTGTTACGCTCACCTGATATCCCTGGGGGCGTCTGGAAGGCTCTGAATTCTGGAACCCTGGATGCGTAGTTGCCCAGTGCTGAATAACGAATCTTAGTTATTTGTAGGGTGAGCTATCTGTCCTGCGTTTCTTGTGCAGAGGCGCTTGACGTTTGTTGGCGAGCTGCCCGAGTTGCTTCACTGGTGCAGTATGCCTTCCTTGGGCCCAGGCCTGCTGTGACGCTGAAACTGCTGGTAGGCAGGTAGGTTTGTTAATTGTAAGTCTTTGTTCTGTTTATGGTGGGAATTTGTTAATGTCTTTATCTCCTTCTTTCCAGGTGCCAAGGTCTTGATGCTAGCGTGCCGGATGGAGAGGAATGTTTCTAGGTAAGAGAAAGTGCGAAGCGCAGCGCCTTTATTGTCTTTTAAAGCTAACCTGTGTTTTCTTCTTCTTCTCCTCACAGGCCACTGTGGTGCTGCGAGTGGATGAGAGCCTGATGAAAAACAGGCCCCCGGAATCCGTTAAGGTAAGTACAGCACTGTGCGGTTGTTTAATATTGAAAGCGAACCTGAATATGTCTCTTTTCCTTTGCAGATGTTGCTGTGGTGCTCCGGATGGAAGCGTGGCGTAGCGCGATGGAATTCAGGTAAGACTGGGAGTATTTGATGTTTTGGAAGCGCATGTTCTAATATTGTTTTTCCCTTTCTCGTTATTGCAGGTCACAATGTTTGAACAGCAGCTGTGGTAGCGGTTCGCCGGAAGTCCTTAAACTAGTACTCACAGGTGAGTGATGTTTCTTCTTCTCTTGGTTTCCACAGATTGCAGCCCATTTGAGATGCTGAGTGCTGGATGGTGTTTTCACAGGTAAAACAGAATAATCTTGTTCTTGCAGGATTACAGGAAGATGCTGAAGACCAGGAGCTGGACATGGTGAGCGTCATGCTGCTTGTTGCAGAATAACACAAAGCGTGTTCTGCAGTCAGGGTGTGGTTTATATAGCCCAGGTAAAGTAGTACTAGGGAAAGTAGTTCCAGGCCTGCTACACCCAAAACACTAGACCACATGGCTTGGTTCTTAGAACTAGACTGTGTGAGTGCTTCCATGTTGGATTTAAAGGCCCAAGTACATAGATGCGACCTAGTTTGAACAACCCTTCCTTCCTACATATGAGCCTGGTGCCAAAGGCGCCAGGACTGGCTCCAGGAGCCATTTGCAATGTTGTTAAGGCCCTCAAGGTTCTGGCTGGAGCCTGCTTGTGGCACAACTTGTGCCCCCTCACAGTGGTCATGACAGCACTCCCCCCCCAAGGCCCCTCTCATGGTATCCGGCCCGGGTTTGGTGGGGCTATCCAGGTGAAACCTCTTAATCAGACGTGGTGCGTGAATATGTTCACTTGGTTCCCAAGTTCTGTCTCGAGGCCCGTACCCTTTCCATCCACTAAATAGTTTAACTTAGATCTGGTACGTTTCGAATCCTGGATGTTTTTAACTTCAAATTCTGGCTCTCCATCAACTAGCACAGGTTTTGGTGGTGTTAAGACTCAGGTTCCTGGTTGTACAGGTTTTACAAGTGACACATGGAACACCGGATGAATTTGCATGCTTGGTGGTAAGGCTAACTTGACGGCCTCCAGATTTATCACCGATTCAATGGTATAGGGTCCTAGATAACTTGGCTGAAAGGTCCGGGTACCTTTTATGGGTACAAGTTTTGATGCCAACCAGACTTCGTCTCCAACTTGGTAATCGGGAGCTTTCTTTCGATGGCAGTCCGAGAATTCTTTTTGTCTGTCTTTGGCTTTCAGTAAGCTTGTGTTTAGGATCTTTCTTTACCGCTGGCATTTCCAAGGTCGTGGGGGAGTCTAGTTCAGAGGTCCGTGGAAGTCTTCCGTATATTGTGTTGAACGGGCTTCGTCCCATGCTGGTCTGTATGGAGTTATTGTATGCGTATTCCGCTATCCATAACAAGTCTTTCCAATTCTCTTCCACTTGATGCAGCATGCAACGTAGATACTGTTCTAATGTCTGGTTTGTTCTTTCTGTTTGTCCATCCGTTTGGGGGTGATGGCTAGTGGATAATCGAACATCGATTTGTGCCATGGTACAACATTTCCTCCAGAAGTTGGATGAAAATTGGCTTCCACGATCTGAGATTAGGACTGAGGGGAAACCATGCAGTTTTATAATCTGTTCAAGAAATGCTTTTGCCAGACCGTTAGGAAGTCCTATGATTGGAATGAAATGTGCCATTTTAGAGAACAGGTCTACAACCACCAGAATGGTATTAAAACCTTGACAGGGAGGTAAGTCCGTAATAAAATCAAGAGAAAGAGTATGCCAGGGAGCCGGTGGAATATCCAGTGGTTGTAGGAGGCCAGCTGGTTTCTGTTTTTGTGATTTATTCTGTTCACATATCCCACAGGATAGAACGAATTGAGCAATGACCTCATGCCAGGATGGCCACCAATAATTCTGTTTAACCTTGGATAGAGTCTTAGCAATCCCGGGATGGCCTTCGATCAGGGAATCGTGATAACCCAGACATGACCAATTCTTGCAGATCTTTACTTGGTAGATATAATAGTTCCCTGAAGTAAGGTAATCCAGAACCGTGTGATGTTCATTTTGGGAATTCCACTTCTGCAAGATCTCAGGGTTCATTAAGGTTCAAATCTTATCTTGCAGTTCACACAGAGTCAATGTGGTGGTGAGTCCCAGTAGTTATCACTTGGGATGATGGCAACAGAGTCCAGGGTACAGTTTGTTTTCTCTTCAACACCCATACGAGACAAGGCATCGGCCTTCCCATTCCGAACTCCCGGTCGGTATGTTATTACGTAATCGTATTCTGCAAAGAATAGAGCCCACCGCAACTGTCATGATGATTGGGCTTTTGCTGACTTTAGGTATTGAAGGTTTTGGTGATCTGTGATTACTGTGATGGTATGTCTGGCACCTAATAGATACTGCCGCCAGGCTTTGAAGGCTGATTTTATTGCCAATAATTCTTTGTCTGTAATTGCATAGTTAAGTTCTGGTGGTGAGAATTTTCGTGACCAAAAGGCCACAGGGTGTAATTGGCCTGTCTCTGGATCTCTTTGAGGGAGAACTGCTCCCATAGCTATGCTTGAAGCATCAGTTTCCACTACATCGGGCAGATCAGGGCGAGGATGTCGTAAAATTGTCACAGAGGTGAATCTTTTCTTGAGTTCTTGAAAGGCCTGTTCCGCCTCTTCAGTCCATTGGAATTTTTTGTTGTTTTTTCTTAGTAATGATGTGATTGGGTGGACTATCCATGAGAAATCTGGAATAAATCGGCGATAAAAATTTGCAAAGCCGAGCATGCTTTGGGTTCCTTTAAGTGAAGAAGGTGATGGCCAATTAAGGATGGCATCTACTTTGTGTAAATCCATCTTGACTCCCTTTGGCGAGAGAACAAAACCGAGGAACTCAACTTCGGTGACATGGAAGGAGCCTTTCTCGAGTTTAGCGTACGGTTTGTGCTGGCGAAGTTTTGCAAGGACTGAGAGAACATGTTCCACATGCTATATTTCAGAGTGGGAATACACCAGGATGTCGTCAATATAGACCAGGGCACAGAGGTAGATTAATTCCTGTAATACATCATTCATGAAGTATTGGAACGCTGCGGGAGCATTGCACAGCGGAAAGGCATTACCTGATATTCGTACAGGCCATAGTTGGTGCGAAAAGCGGTTTTCCATTCGTCCCCTTTCTTAACACGTACAAGGTGGTATGCTCCTCTGAGGTCTAGTTTGGTGTAGATTCGGGCATCCTTGACTTGGTCCAACAGTTTCGGGATAAGGGGCAAAGGGTAGCGTTTTTTACTGTGATTTGATTAAGTGCGTGGTAATGCAAGTCCTCAAATCTCCTTCCTTCTTGGGTACGAAGAATAAGGGAGAGGCTGCCAGTGACTTTGACAGGCGGATAAACCCATTAGACAGGTATTGATCCAGATAGGACTTCAAGTGGAGATTTTCGGTTTCCGTAAGTGCATAAATTCAACCACAAGGAACCTGTGCGCCAGGTATCAGGTCGATCTGACAGTCATAGGGCCTATGTGGCAGTAATGTGTTAGCCTGTTCCTTCTGAAAAACATCTTGATAATCCTGATATTCTTTTGGTAAGGTGTCCATTGGTTCCGCGATCCCCGATGCTATTCCTTGAACAGATTTCAGGTTTGGCTGTGGTATAGATTTCAGGTAGCAAGCGTGGGTGCATTCGTCGGAAAAGGCCAGTCTCTTTGTATGCCAGTCTTTGTGGGGATTGTGAGTTACTAACTATGGCATGCCTAAGATCAACCGGAACTGAGGAGCTTTGATGAGGTCAAACGTGATTGCTTCTGGATGTCCATTCTGACAAAGAAGGGTTAATTCTGTTGTGCATTGGGTTACTGGTCCCGAAGCAATTTCTGTACCGTCAACAGTAGTTACCTTTTCAGTTGTTGGTTTTATGCATAAGGGAAGTCCCATTTCTGTTGCCAGATCTCGATCTATGTAATTACCAACTGCTCCGCTGTCTATATATGCCTCTATGGCATGCATCCGTGACAGTTGTTGGTGATTGATCAAGGTTACTGGTAGGGTGAAATGTGAGGTATGTGACTCATCATTCTCGCTCGACAAGCGGACCACTATGCTTGCCGGGCCTGGTAGTTTTCCGATTCCTTTCCATCATCTTCTTTCTCTGTAGCGCCTACCACCTTCCATGGAGGTTTCACTGGGCATTCTTTGAGGTAGTGACCAGATTTACTGAAGTATAGGCATAACTATTGCTGTCTCCTCTTGTCTCTTTCAACCTTGGTTAAAGGGGGTCGTACTCCTCCAATCTGCATGGGTTCTGTGGTATTTTCTGATGGACGTTGAACATTATCTTTTTAACGTACATACATGGCACGATTTTTTAGTCTACTTCGGTCTGTTCTTCGATCCTGTAATCTGTGGTCCAACTGAACTACCAGGTTGATAAACTCTGCACAGTCTTTAGGTGGGTCTACAACTTGAGCAAGGACATCCTTCAGGTCTCCTCGTAGGCCCCGATGAAACAACGTGGTTCTTTTATCTTCTGCCCACCCCGCTTCTACAACTAGTCTATTAAAGGTGGCAATATAAGTCAGCAAATCTTCATTCCCTTGGCGGAGGGACAGGAGTTCATTATCAAGAGCTTGTCCATGCAAGTGTCGAGCAAATAATGTTTCCATCTCCTCTTGAAAAGCCATGAAGTTCTGCAGTAATGGGTCATCCCGGCTCACTAAAGGTACCGACCAGTCTGCGGCACTTCCACCCAAATATGATAACACGAAGGCCACCCTCGCCTGTTTGTTTGGGAAAGCCCCAGGCCTCCAAAGAAAATGGAGGCGGCACTGGTTCATGAATGTTGCGTACCTTTTGGGGTCTCTATTAAACCGTTCTGGTGGTGCCAGGGGTACTGCTCCCGGCAACATTATCTGTACTGGATTGACTGATGATGGTGTAGCGACGGATGGGGCGAATCCAGGCAATGGAGCCTGCCCCGCCTGTGTTTGTAGTAGCTGTTTGCTTAGTTCATCAGTACAGTCTTTTGTGACTATTAACTCTCATTTTAAGGCATTGGTTTCCTGCCGGGCTGCGTGTACCTTGGCGCATTATTGTCCCAAATACTGAGCTAACTGATCAGTTTCAGATGTCTCCATGACACCCAGGTGGATAAGGTTTAAAGGCTTTGTGTTCTGTTACGCTCACTTGATATCCCTAGGGGCATCTGGAAGGCTCTGAGATCTGGAACCTTGGATGCGTAGTTGCCCAGTGCTGAATAATGAATGTTAGTTATTTGTAGGGTGAGCTATCCGTCCTGCGTTTCTTGTGCAGGGGCGCTTGACGTTTGTTGGCGAGCTGCCCGAGTTGCTTCACTGGTGCAGTACGCCTTCCTTGGGCCCAGTCCTGCTGTGAGACCGAATCTGCTGGTAGGCAGGTAGGTTTGTTAATTGTAAGTCTTTGTTCTGTTTATGGTGGGAATTCATTAATGTATTTCCTTCTTTCCAGGTGCAAAGGTCTTGATGCTGGTGTGCCGGATGGAGAGGAACATTTCTAGGTAGGTAAGAGAAAGCGCTAAGCGCAGAGCCTTTATTGTCTTTTAAAGCTTACCTGTGTTTTCTTCTTCTTCTCCTCACAGGCCGCTGTGATGCTGCCAGTGGATGAGAGCGCGATGAAAAACAGCCCCCCCAGAATCCGTTAAGGTAAGTACAGCACTGTGCGGTTGTTTAATATTGAAAGCAAACCTGAATATGTCTCTTTTCCTTTGCAGATGTGGCTGTGGTGCTCCGGATGGAATCATGGCGTAGCGCGATGGAATTCAGGTAAGACTGATGGAATTCGATGTTTTGGAAGCGCGCATTCTAATATTGTTTTTCCCTTTCTCGTTATTCCAGGTCGCAATGTTTGAACAGCAGTTGTGTTAGCGGTTCGCTGGAAGTCGTTAAGCTACTACTCTCACGTGACTGATGTTTCTTCTTCTCTTGGTTTCCACAGATTGCAGCCCAGTTGAGATGCTGAGTGCTGGATGATGTTTTCACAGGTAAAACAGAATAATCTTGTTCTTGCAGGATTACAGGAAGATGCTGAAGACCAGGAGCTGGACATGGTGAGCGTCACTCTGCTGGTTGCAGAATAACACAAAGTGTGTTCTGCAGCCAGGGTGTGGTTTATACAGCCCAGGTAAAGTAGTACCAGGGAAAGTAGTTCCAGGCCTGTCACACCCAAAACACTAGACCGCATGGCTTGGTTCTTAGAACTAGACTCTGTGGGTGCTTCCATGTTGGATTTAAAGGCCTGTGTACATAAATGGGACCTAGTTTGAACAACCCTTCCTTCCTACATGTGCGCCTGATACCAAAGGTGCCAGGACTGGCTCCAGGAGCCCTTTTGCAGTGGTTTTAAGGCCCTCAGGGTTCTGGTGGGAGCCTGCTTGTGGCACAACTTGTGCCCCCTCACAGTGGCCATGACAATATTTGTCGTATGTTGATCTTTTCACTAAGTGGCAATCCCAAATATATCATCCCCTAGTATTACAGGTCCATCCCGCAATTCTGGGACTAGAAACAGTCTTTGTTTTAGGGTTGAAGCTCACATTTATTTAAATAAAAGACAATCCAAGGCGGTCCCCTTACTTTATGCAGCTTTATGCAGGTGAAGTCCCCACAAGACATCAGATATACATTAACATTGGCTTATTTACCCAAATTACGGTTGGCCTGCCTGTGAGAGTCTTCATAGAAGGGGACACACACACATTCAATCCCAATAATGTCTAGTAAATGTATTTCTAACATTTCTAATCCTAAATGCTTCAATGTTGCCTTTTGCAGCTATTAATTCTATGACCATAATGTCGCTTATCAGGCAGTATATTAAAGCTCTCATCAGTTAACATTTACATAAAACTAACTTCAGCCAATAAATACAAAATTAGAGCATTTAATTTTCTCCAGAATCAAAAATAAGTATTGGTACCGAAAAAAGATGCATAGAATAATGACATTTATATACACATTTGTACATCAGTTCGCCCCCTCCCACATTCTCTGCTGTATGAATGTGGGGTTGTGGGTTTGTAGCCTATGTGCATGGAATTTAAATGGTGGCTGAAATAAGTTTCATCTAATTTCTGCAGGTTTGGGAAAGGAAAGTAGTGTTATCAATTTAGAAGCACCAGATGTTGGTTCACTCACCCAAAATAGGAACACCATCTTATGGTTTCTAAATACAAGGATGAATACAATGTCCACTTTACTTTGCAAATTGGGTGCCACAGGTACTGGGCACTTTTTTCTCCTACTGTGTCATTTCAAGAGAGAAGAAAGGATTCATTTGTATTGGTATCATTTTTGCTAGGAATCGAAGAAGGGTGGCTAAATTCCATTTAAATTCCCCATTCACCTTTTTACGTATCCTTGGCATTCACAGGTTGCAAGTTAACAGGCAATTCACTATTTCAACTATGCATCATGGCCACTGATTTTTTCAGTGGAACGTGTTTGATCATTTCTTTGAATATCACAGGATTAAATGTACCTATAACTTACAAAATCTATACCGTCAGTGCTAGAAAGTATTTGCTGTTTTACACTGCTCACACGGCACAGAACAAGCATTTTTGTTCTTATTGTGAAAAGCCTTGGGGTGACGGTTCTTCCCAATGGCTCACGAGAGTCGCAGATTTCAGCAATTTGTAGTGCAGTGTTTGGGAAATAGAACATTTTGAGGAAAACTCTACCACTGTTACCCCAAGCCAGCCGAACAATCCAGGTAGTAGCTACTATAATGGGGTCACTGGACTACTACAATAGGATATATCTGGGACAACCCAAATATCAGCTCCAACATATGCAGGTTCTCCAGAATTCAGCAACAAACTGGCACTTATGGCGTCTTGTCTGACCACGTCTGCAGCCCTTCTGCATCACCTTCATTGGCTCCCGGTGGCGGCATGGATTGAGTTTAAGACTCTGTGTCATCCATTGGGCTGTGCACAATGTAAGATAGTATGTTTTGTCCAACCAGACTGTTGCGCACTGCCTCACAGTTACTCCTTAAAATATTGAGATATTAGATCAGCGTGAGCGGCTGGGAGGTCGTTCATTCTCAGTTATGGCTCCTAGGCTGGGGAATTCACTTCCACTATCAATAAGAGTCATAGACGAGTACCTCTCCTTTCTTAGGGCACTTTAAACCCATTTGGTCTAACTTAGCAACTGTAAAAATTTGAGTAGGAGCTGTTTCTCACATTATTGTCGATACCAGCGCCTAGACACCCCTGGGCCTTATTGTGCCCTCTACACATTCTCAAATAAATAAATACATTTAAATATAATCTCACTCATCTTCAATAAAGTAAAAGCAGGGTATAGCTCACACTAGCAAACCACAATATCCTATTCTCATTCGGTTAGTTAATTTATCAGCCCAACACTTATTAGCAGAAAATGCCATGTTTTCTAAAATCGGTGGAAATGACCCCCTAATCCCTCACACTCCACGGACATAATTGGGTAATTTTTCAAGGGAATGTCTCTAATTTTGTTTGGTGGAATTTTTATACTGACCATGAGATATTCTTTAAACAACCGAGTCAGGGTGGGCCCTCATGATTTTTCAAAGAACAGAGTCAGTCTCTTTCCTCCCTCTTGAAAAGCAAGTCTGCTGCAGGTAGTGTTCTCCTCATCGAGAGGGCCCAATTCTCCAGATCATTACTAAGTTTAGCACTCATCCATTTGGAACAGGTGGTATCGCCTCTGTGCAGCTTTTGATTCCAGAGTCTGACCTTCCTATTCCCTCTGCATTCTTGCTTTTATCCATGGAATGAATCCCACACTATGTCATTGATTATGTCACACATTTTGATTGTTCAAATCTTTCCATTGGCTTGCTTAATAGTCAGACACTCCGAAAATGCATACTCACAATTATTCATAGGTTGATGGTAATTTATATGCATGAACAGGTGGGGGTGCTTTTCTCCAATACTGTTGTGTATCGACTGTCTTGACTGTCTTGACTGTCGTGTGGGCAGAAGAAACCTCTGTCCACAAGTGACGCACAGAGACAGTCCAAACCACTCTCTGTACAACCTTTGAGGCCACAGGTGGGAGATGTTCTTCCGGAGATGCGGACTTCTGGGAACCCCGGGGCCACTGTAAAGAAACACTGGTTAAGTACTTAGCCAGAACAACATCCACAAACCAATCAACAAGAAAATGGAAAGGTTTTACCAAGGGTTGACAGTAGAGGTGCAGTTGAACCTATTTGAGGGGTTCCCGGACCCACCAGTGTTTCGCTCCCAGTAGTGGGTGGAAGCTCGGGAGGATATATGGAGGTCCGAGTGCGTCGGGCCCACCTGTCGTTGGAATCCGAACAAGAAATCCAAGAAACGTAGTGCCAAGGGGTGTAGCAGAATGGAAGTCCAGAAAACAGTCCGTGATCCGTAGCAAGAGTTCCAAATCCAAGGGTCAATAATCAGGAGAATCCAAAACAGTCGTGAAACAATCCGAGGTCAGTTTTCCACAAGATCCAAACCAAAAACAGACGTAGCGCCCAACAGTGTCCAAGGTAAACAGCTGTGAAGCACTGAACACTGTGATGCGAGCGTTTAAATAGTGGCGCTATGAGTGTTTTCTGGTCACGTGACCAGCGTCCGCATCACGTGATCGAGTTCCAGCAACACGTGAGCGGGACACGCCGGTCAAGCGATGCGGAAGCAGGAAGCGAGGCCGATCTCGCAGCCGCCACGGAATATGCCAATGAAACTGGCGTCCTCGGAGGCGGGTGGACCGCTGACACAATCGCCCTGGCATATGGGGGGTCGCGGAGAACACACGTGGGTCCAGGATCCGGGCAAGTGGATGGGCAGGAGTAAGGGTGAGGGGGTCGGAGGTTTGGGGAGGGACACTAGAAACATTGGGAACCCCGCGGGTCGTGACACATAGATTTGAATGAAATATAATTTGTATTCCATATTTCCTCACAGAAACATGCCACATCAATGAAATATGGATTTCTGGAATCCCAGCCTAGACAAACATCTGTATATGCAGCATTATTGTGAGTATAAAGTTATTCATTTTCATAATTTTAAACATTTATAATAATCCTACAAATATTGCATCTAAATTATTTGATAGAGGGCAATCTCATGGCCCCAAAGCACTTTTCCATTTGATTGTACATCATATTATTGTTAGTTATTTTAAAAATGGGTTTTGTATTTCACCAAATAATGCAAAATTTAAATAACATCCTCTGTCTAAAATATGGACACGGGAACCCGTATTTAGCTCATGAGTTATGTAAACAACTCTCTGTATTGCCATCAGTCAGTGATTGATTTGAGTAAGATGACAGGCCTATTTGTTCATCCTTCCATTAGCTGGCCATGAGGCTGAATGTAAGGCCTTGACCAATGTCAAGGGTGACCCATTAAGTACAGTAATGTGTTCTTTGAAGCCGGCATTAGATCAGAGCCCTGGATATCTGGTAATTTCCTATCTGTATCTTTGCAAACATTTCAGCTTTCTGGAATTCAATTAACTGAATTTGCAAGTATTTAGCCTTAAACCAAACCCATGTGAATAGGACTGGCCCCTTCCCCAGAGGCCTGCTTCAGGTGACCTTCAGTTCTTGGGGTTTAATGGATCATTTGGATGTGCTAAATGAGCCTTCCCCATCAACAGCAATCCTCCTGGGTTGAAACTATTGTTAAGCACACTACATGGCTGAGAAGAAGACAATTGTTGGGCAAGCCAATGAATGTCATATTTTATCATGCAAATTTGACAATAGTGTATTTTTAGACTGGAGCACACTAACATTTGCCAGTTTAAATAAAATAGCATCTTTGAACACACATTTTCTCTGATAGAAAATTTAGAATCTGCATTAAAGTCATTTATTTGTGTGCAGTAGAAAGGTGTTTCCTTTGAAAACATGGTAAATTCCTATAAAATCACAAGATTATTCATTTGACTTTTATAACTTTAAAATTAATATTTCAGTAGCACAGAATGTGGTCGCTTGCTTGCTCAATACAATTTCTGACACACTTGGGCCTTTTTGCATTTTCTGCTGCTAATTCAAGGTTGGTCAAGGCCAGTCTTTGGGCCTTAATGTATTTTCATCATATCATGTGGTGCTGTTTCTGATAAGTGTCAACGTCTGCATTATAGATGGTTGCTGTCTCTCAGCTGACAGCAACTACCTTAATCCCACAGGTGTTCCATTTCCTCGATAAATGAAATAACACGCCCGTCTCCACTTGTCTTTAATTTTTCCAATAGAGCTGCCAGTTCTATTCAGAGTATTTGGGACATTATCATGAGATATTGGAATGAGCCAGAGAAGGCATCTATTGAAAGGGGATGGTCCAAGCTCTAGCCTCTGCAGAGTTTTGGTCAATAACTCCCAGAAACCCAGAATCACGTCTCCATCTTCCCCTTGCTTTCAGGTGATATGGATGTAGCCAATGAGGATGCAGACTCTTGAAATGTGCACTTAAGGTGGTTCATGAGGCCGCAAATATTTCACTAATATCAGGTTCCTACTCTGGGTATATCACCCAGTCTCTGCTCACATGCTGGCGTAGGGGCAAGACTGCAAGGACCTTCTCAAGGTCATTGAGAAGAAGATCGTGCTGGCTTGTGATATCTCAGTTCATGTAAGGAGAGCTGTCACCTTGGAGGATGTTTTAATGACAACGTCTACAAGATAATACTGGCTTAGACACTGATGTGGGGAAACATCCCTGAAGGTTATCCTGATGTGGCTGCCTTTCCTCGGGCAAAAGCTCTTCAGATCTCAGATTAATGAGCTGGTTAAGCAGGCTGAGGAGGGCAGTGCTCTATCCGGGCCACCAAAGCCTATGGCAGATCAACCTAAGGTTCCCTATAGTAACCAGTCCAAATCTGCTTTTCAGGCACCAAGGGGCTCGATGCATTCCAGATTCTGTGGTGGGCTGGGGATTGAGGCCTATCAAGCCTAAGGCTATGCCCTCTACAGCACCAGCAACAGTCTGTCTCATGGAACTTGTAAACTCATCAATCATCTCTGGTGGGGGCTACCTCCAGTTATTCAGATCAGTATGGGAGGAAAAGGTCAGAGATGCATTGGCCTGGGAAATCGTGCTCTGGGGGTATGCCATAGAGTTCAGTTCTCTACCTGTGGACTAAGGGTTAGTAGTCACTTTTTGGCTCAAGAACTTGCAGAAGAGTTTGGCCTTTTTGGGAGGGAATTGTTCAGATGCCGCAGAATGGAGTACTTTCCCTTGTACCCAGATTAGAGCAGACAAGGTTAGTACATTCCATCTTCTTTCTGGTGGCAACGGCCTTGGGGGAGTGGCACCCGAGAATAGATATGAAGAGGGCCAAACACTTCAACAGGGATATCACTTTCAAGAAGGAGCTGACTTGTCTCAAAGGGCAACTTCCTCACTTCCATCAACCTCATGGATGGCTACCTCCATATACCTATCCTAGAGGATCACAAGAGGTTTCTCGCATTTGCTGTGTGGGAGTTCAATTTCCTTCCACCTCTGTTATGCCTCTAGCGTATTTACGAATGTCCTTACTCCCATGGTAGCCATGTTACATGGCCAGGGCATCTGCCTTCACCCCTACCTGGACAATGGACTGAAGTATGTGCCCTCATCAACTCACGCCCAAAGGAACTCAACTATTATGTGCTCCCGCCTGAAGAAATTTGGTTGGGTGCAGCACCTTTGGATGTCCATGCTGGTTCCCTCCCAGGAAATTTAATTTGTAAGGGTATCTAAAGTAATTCAGGCAGAGGCCAACAACAGGTAAGCTTTTATTATAAAAGACCCTGCAGCTCCATATCCCACACAACGTACACCACCAGCCCTCCCTCCAGGCTCCGACTGCCGTTTTACCCACCCGGGTTGACATTCCACAATGGCATGCACAGGAAGGCTCAGGCAGCACTACACACCCCCCTCCCTCACAACAGAAGCTGAAAAAGAAGAATTCCAAATGCAACAAGGACCTGAAAACAAAATAAGGGCAAAGGGAAAACTGGGAGAAGAAAAAGGATAAAAACGTAATAAATCAATCAGAGATAACCAGCAATGAAATAACGAAGAAATAGCATGAGAACCAAGCACATGTGTTGATATGAGCAAAACAAAGTTAAATAGCACAGAATGAATGTTCAGGACAGAACAGGCGTATCTGGCAGGTGCACCTGCTGACATAATCCTTCATCCACACCACGTCGGTCCTCTTCCACCCCTAAACACTGCCACCTGAACTAACGACAGCCTCCTCCAGACCAGTGCCACTCCCATCACCATCAATCACAACCCTAGCATCATTGCCCTTCTCTGGGCTTCCTCCACACAGTACCCAACTTCAATCAAACTCACCATAAAGATCCCTCAACTCGGAGTGAGTTCCAAATGGAGCCATCCTCCACCCTCACTGCCTTGGCCAGCAATTCAATGACTCGCTTGTGCTTCCGAAAACTGCTATTTCCTTTTGGTCACATTACACCATGCCTGACTCTCACCCACGACCCTACCACCATATTGACACATGACTTGATCCTTTAACCTAACCTGGTGTCATAGTCCCTTCTATACCTCTCCTGTATCTTCATAGTCCTCCTTCCAAAGATCTCTTCTACCTCATTACCTTTATCAGCACCAACCACATCATTCACCCAAGCAGAGTTGAGCTCAGTGTTGGTCTCTCTAACCCTCATCACTCTGAAAGGCGATACACCATTCACTCTATTGGGAGACACCCACACATTCCAATGCAGGGGCTGCACCCACAGCATCAACATCATTTCTCGCAGCCTGCTCTATCATGCCGACCAGTACCCTGTTAAAATGCTCAATTAGTCCATTCAACTGTGGCCTATATAAGGATGTAAACTTCCACTTGAGCTCCCTCCTCTCAGCGTAACTAGTCATCTCTACACTACTGAATTGTGTGCCATTATCACTTAGCACCTCTGCCGGATAACCCTCTCTCTGGAAAACATGCTCGAAAAACTTGATAATCTCAGTACTCATGACATTCCTGACCCACTTCACTACTGGCCACTTTGAGAAATAGCCAACTCTCTTTCTGCAAAATCGCATATGGCCCTAAAATGTCCACTGCTACCCAAGTCCATGCACTCGAAGACAGCGGAACAATCGACAACACCTGCCTGCGTGTCTTCAACGCCTTGTCACAATTCCAGCACTCTACACATTCCCTAGCCATTCTCTCAACAATTACATCCATTGCAGGCCACCAGTATCTCTCTCAACTTCCTTTTTGTACATGTAACACCCGAGTGCACCTCGTGAGCTTTGTCAACCAACTTCTCCCTGAAGCACGTAGGTACTACCAGTACTCCTCCTCTCAAAAAAAGGTTATCTTCCAGCGTGAACTGGTCCCTAACCTCCAAATAACCCTTCAACCCATCAGAAATCTCAACCTTGGTCAGCCATTCTGACATTGTCCACTCAGCCACCTTGCTGAGGGCACAATCCTCCTCAACACCTTTCTTTCAGTCCAACTGCATATTCATCCACAAACACCTCCTCCAGAAAAGCTACCATTTCCTCCTCTGCCTTGACCAACTCCTCATTACCAATGCTCTCCATCTCTAAAGGCACCCATGACAAGAAATTATCAACATTATTGAGCACCCCAGGCACATGCTTCAACATGAAGTCATACTCCTGCACTCTCAAACACAAGCCAGCAATCCTGGGAGTAGCCCTCATCATCCTCTTCAGCATGAGCACTTCTACTAAGGGTTTATGATCTGTCCTAACTGTGAATTGCCAAACCCAAAAATATCTTCTGAAATGTCTGATTCCCCACAAACATGGCAATAACTCTCTTTTGATGGCTGAGTATCTGCTCTCACATTGCGTAATAGACCTGAACGCGTTACATATTCTCTCTTGCTTCCCAAAACCTTGTGAGAGCACAGCGGGGTTCCAAATTGAGGGCAGCTGGGAGCTATTTAGCTCCTGCTTGTAGCCTAGAAGAGCCTGGTTATCTTGACACCAATATCTACCAGGAGCTACTTTGGCCAACTGATGCCGAACAAACACACCTATATGAATGTAACTCTTTTTTTTGGAATAACCACTAATTAAACCGTAAGACATTTCTAAGACATTCAAAGCTTGATGGGTCATAAATAAGGGGCACAATGACACTTTTGCACCTTATTTGGAAGTCAGATTTGCGGAATACTATGCACTAGCTCCTGGTTCTCCAGTGGTAGCTCCTGTTCACTAGTTAATGATGGATATACAGGTGCTGGTTTTAGCTCCTGCTTATCCAATCTCAATTTCGATCCCTGCACACCACCCAAACCTTTCACTCTTGCGCCCACCATGATGATACACTCCTCCTCCAACTTGAAACTCTCAAGGCTCCTGGCATTACAAATCCCCACCTTGATCAACTCCAAGGCCTCTTGACACTTTACATCCCACACAAACTCCACTTTTTTTTTTAACACCCTCCTAATAGGCTCAGATAATGAGCAAAGTCCTTCACAAATGGATTTTTAAACTCTGCAAGGCCTAGAAATGCCCTCACTTCACGCTTATTCCTGGGTATATGTGCCTCTCTAACTGCTCTCATGGCATCCTCCTTTGGACGATCCCCCTTGCCACTCACCACATGCCCAAGATATTCCACCTCACTCACTCTAAAGTGACACTCCGCTCAATTGTCAAACCCTTGTCTCTCAACTTGCCCAAAACTTCATGCCACCTTTTATCATGTTCCAACATAGTTTTCACATAAATCAGAATATCAGCTTGGTACACAAGTATACCCTCCACTCCTCTAAGAATCCTGTTCATCACAGGTTGACCAACCCCCACAGTTAAGGCTAAGCCAAACGCATACGGCAAAAGCAGAAAGGTCAAAAGGTGTGATGAACGTGGTCAGCAACAGGCAATCCTCCATGAGTGGTATCTGATGATACACTGCTGACAGATCAAAACATGTAAACATCGCTCATCCCTGACACTGTTTAGCATGTCCGTTATCAAGGGCAGAGATTACTTATCCACTACTATGTTCTTATTGATCTCCCTGAAATCCGCACATCTCCTAATCTTTCTGTTCTTCTTATGCACCAACACTATGGGGCTGACCCATTCAGCAGCTTCCACTCTCTTGATTATGTCCTTCTCCAGAAGCCTCTCCAGCTCAGACTCAACTTCACTCATGATTGACATCAGGATGTGTCTTAGTTTGTGACTCACAGGCTTAGACCCAGGCTTCACCACAATCTTGTGAGCAAACCCAAGTAGACACCCCACCTCCTCAGTAAACACCTCCGGAAATCGCTCTTCATCCATGGCACTTCCCTGTACCAACAACAGTGACTCAGTGATCCTGGGATTCAGTCTAATCCCTAGTGCTGCTTGATCTCTCCAGCTCAGAATGTCCACTGCCTTCTTTGCCACATAAACGCTGATTACTGACAACCTTCCTTTGTAATTGACCACACTTTGAAACATTCCAATAATGGCGATCCTGAAACCTTCATCTCCCCCGGGAACCCTTGCATTACAATGCTTGATAGAGACATTCAACCCTGCCTCCCATAGTTGTCTCCACTTGCTTTCAGTTAAAATCGAATAAGGTGAACAACTGTCCATCATCACTTTCACAGGAAAACCCTCTACCCTGATTTTGCAGCTAGGGCACTTCATATGAGAATAGTGTTCCATGCTCTCCTGTACCATTACTACATAGTCCTCATCATCCAAGCTCACTTCCTCATTGCCTTGTTGGACATACAACACCTTCTTTTTCGTTTCGCTCGTGGCTGTGAAATGCTCTTTGAGCCCACAGTTCCAACAATTTTGGTTGATGGCTGGGCAGAGTTTAGAGCAGGCAAAATGGCCCACACGACCACACCTGTATTACTTTCCTCTCTCCCCCTTCGATGCCGATCAATCTTTTTCTTATCATTCTGAGCATCAGAGTACTTTTGCGGTCCATCTGTCTTCCCACCTCCTTTTTTACTTTTCTTGGTGACCAGAATCACTTGATCCTGTTCCTTATATGTATTTTTCGAGCAGTAACCAGTCACGTTGTTGTTCTTCTTCTCTATTATTGTCCGGGAGCACGATTGCATTCCATTCCACTTTATGTCATTGCTAAAAACTGCGAGGGTTGTATTCCCACACATCCACAACCTCTCTTGTACTATCAAATTGTTTGTGTGTATGATGATCTGATCTTTAATAAGCTCATCTGTCCCCATCATGACCCTGAATTCACATGAGCTCGGCAGACTTATCTTGGTGCAGGCATACTCTTCCACTAATTTATTCTCCTTCTGTTTCCGAGCATACAAATTATAATGATTGATCGCAATGTTTGTCTTGGGTAAATAGTGGGGGTCCAACTGGAAGAGAACTTCTTGATATACATCTATGTCACCTGCCCCTTGAGCCTCAGTCAAAGGCGGTAACTCTCTATACTTCTTTTGACCCTCCTTCCCCAGAGAATTCAGCAACAACATCTTCTTTTTATTCCTACACATTCAACTTTACCCAGGTAGTTCCCCCAATACTGCTTCCATTCATTCCAAGACGTAATCGGCATGCCAGGGTTAGACAAGTGACTGATATTTCGACTGAATGCTTCAGCCCTGGTATGTCTCTGCCTTCTTGTCTTCACAATACAGCCTATTAATATCTTTGCTGCAAATGTTTCTACCACACACTGCAGAAAAACTTGTTCTCCACTACTGAGTTGAAGAAGAGCTGTGTGGAGCAATAGATAAAAGCCCTACCCTCTGTTTATGTGGTTGCTGCGGCAACCAAAATGGCCACCGCATTGTATCAAACGCACAGGTTTTTTCCTCTAACTCACGAGTGAATTACATCAATGCTGGGGCTCGAGGTCCTCCTGAGCTCACGCTCCTGCATGCCAGCTGGGACCTGGCACGTCACCCATGGCGTTAATTGGCTCTGCTAGGCAAGCCACGGGGTCTTAGTCGGTACCTGCCTTCTCCGGCACTCCACCATCCAGAAAAATCAGCTCGAATTCACCCCTCGTCTGTAGCATCTGTGCATGGCAGGCTGTAGACACAGGCTGCCAAGGACGCAGTCCGAGACTCTCACTCCTCGTCACCAAAATAAAGTAATTCAGGTGGAGGCCAATGACAGGTAAGCCTTTATTAGAAAAGACCCTGCAGCGCCATAGCCCACACAACATACACCACCAGCACTCCCTCCAGGCTCCAACTGCCGTTTTACCCACCCAGGTTCTCATTCCAGAATGGAATGCACAGGAAGGCTCATGCAGCATGAGCCAGCAGCAACTACAGTATCCTTCAACAGCTGGGAGGGGAGATATTCCTTGCACCACCTCAGGGCTGCCAAGCATCTTTACAGCTTATCAGATCTGTTAAGAAAGGACACTAAAGGGAATCACGTTGTGTTAGTCTTTGTAGTTCCCAGATACCACATAAGCCCCTTTGGTGTTGCATCCTCTGTCGCACGGTATACAGCCTCAATAGACTACTCCAGGTGGGTCAATGCGTCTCACCATGTCAAGGATAGTATGGCATGTTGGCTTGAGTGCGGTTTAATCCTCTAAGTGGATCCTCCCCTGCTTCTCATCCTCACAATTGATGCCAGTCAACTGGGTTGGGAGCCATGCAGAGGACATTCTCCATCAAAGTGAAATGGGCCTGAAAAGTAGGGGCAAGGTCCTCAAACTGGATAGAATATTCTGCCCTATGGAGGGCTCTGCTTGCACTGGCTTCATGGCTCTGTAGGAGAGTTGTTCTGGTTCACACAGACAATCAGCTGGTCAAGTCTTAGGGCAATGAGCAGGGTGGCACAAGGTCTCTCTCTCTGTAACTGGTGGCACTAAATTTCATGGGTTGGGCATAGGTCAACCTTCTCTCGCTTCAGGCCTCTGATATTCTGGGGGTGGAGAACATCAGAGCCCACACCTTGAGTAGGGTATTTCCCTCAACAGTGGAGCATTCCCTAAGAATCCTCACATTCATGATGATATCCAAAAGGTTTGGGGTTACTGCTGTGGACCTGTTTGCCTGCAGCCAGAATGCTCTCCCTGCAAGTTACATGTCCAGGGCTTGGGATCCACTGGCAGTGTGCATGAATAGTTTCTCTTTCCCTTACATGCCATTTATTGCTGTAATCTCCTGCTCTCTTCAGGTCCTTGTTACCTCAGATTTTCATCCGCACAAGGATCTTATCCTACTCTGAGGGAATTCTCTGGGGATTCCTCCTCGGCAGCCCTTGCTCACCCTCTGGATGTTGATAGGGCGGTGAAGCTCTACTTGGCCAGAATTGCAAGCACTAGAAAGTGGGAATAGCTGTTCTTCACTTTGTGCTCAGGTCGGGGTGGTCGACGGCTGACAATGTCGACCCTGAGCAGTCGGATTAAGATGGACATCTGCATCTGGTCTTCCCCCTCATGGGTCTATATGGGTCAGAGCTACTTGTGTTATGTTCGTTTCATAGGTGTCCCAATGGGTGGCATCTGCAGGGCCGCCACATGGGTGTTCCTTGGGACTTTCTCACTATAGCTGTATGTTGATCTACCAAGGCAGTCCTTTGGGTCTGCAGTTCCACCTTGAATCATTGATTGATGCGCTCATTAAATTTGGTTTGTTGGCATTACATCTGGGTAGTTGGGCTTTTTGGTGCAATAACTCCTTCTGTATTGCTGGGAATATCCTCAATCTGTCAGGACTTGGACCAGAAAGAGGGACAAAAAGGTAATGTGATTACTTACAACTAATGCCATTACTCTGAGTTGTTCTCTTTCTTGTCCCAGCTCTAGAACCATTCACTCCCACCCAGGAGGGTAATTGGTGTTGGCTATTGTAAGGAAGGCACAGGATGAAAGCAAGACAGAAACAAGTGACCACAGTTAAAGGTTGTTTATTGAACTGTAAAAAAGGGTGCGATAAATGCCTAATATAAACCTAAATCTAAGATGGGAGCAAGCTACGACGATCAAACAATAATAATACCGTCCTAGTGGAGTCTAGTGAAATAAAAAGGGCCTATACTAAAAAAAAACTATTGCTAGTCCTTACCGCTATGCTACAAAATAGTGTGGGATAATGTTCACCAGAAAAAACTGTTCACAAAAAGATAAGTCAGCATGCTATTGTCAGGTTCTTCCTTCCCACGTTTTTAGCCCAGGACAAGGCATGACTCTTGAGCACAGCACACTCCTGGGCTTCTCTGACACGAGCTTACAGTTCCTTTTCGTCGATATCAGGGCCTTTTGTGCCCAAGTCTCTTCCATGCAAAGGCTCTTGCTTCAGAGGGCCTGATATACGAATACAACAAAACAAAAGTTCCTTCTTCTAATCTTCAAGTCGGATGATTACTGTTCACCCTAGGATCCCCGTCAGCAAGGCTCTGATCCTTCTCTCAACGATAGCCTCCCTCAGTCGGGCTCAGACAACCACTCACTGCGGACATCCCTCAATCGGGTTCACTATTTATTGTCATTACAATCTTCATGGGGGTATGACTATTCAGTTTAATTCGCATGCATCCCTCACTCGGGTTCACATTTGCCCTAGTAACACTGTTCACTTCACTTCTACAATACGTCAAAGGGCCTCATTACGAGGCTGGCTGTAAGGGGTTAACGGCACTGGTAAGGATGCCGGTGCCGTTAACCCCCTACCGCCGCATTCCAAGGTCCCTTAGCGGGTCCCACTAAGGCCGGCTGGTTTTACCAGCCGCCCTTAGCGGGAGCCGCTAAGGGACCAGGGAGCTAATAACGGGCCCGCTATTTGCGTGTTCGTTATTAGCTCCTTCCCCGTTCCCCGTTGAGCCCTACGGGGGCTCGAATGGGAATGGGGAATGGTTTTCAGAATGGGGACTTACCGGATCCTCCAAGGTTGGAATGACCCGGTAAGTCCTCATTCTGAGAACCGGATCCGGACACGAGTTTGGAGGTATTAGCGCCATGGCTACCTCCAAACTCGTAATGACCCCTATTTGGTAATAACTATCTGTCACATACTAAACCCACTGTTTCGGCCCCAAATTGGGCCTGTTAAAAACTAATGTCCAATTCCAGGAGGCCAGACCCTTTGGGGATGACTTGGAAGACAAGGTGCCTCCATGTTTTAAAGGTGGGCAATAGCACGAAGGCCCTGGGGAGAAGGAGTGATCCGGCATCGCAACCATTGCGTACCAGATAATTACCATGCACACTAATGATTCCAATTCAATGGCCCTCGTTCCAAGGTTGGTGGTAGTAATGGCGCTATTAGTGCATGACTACCACCAATAACCGGACCGTGTCCGGTCCCGTTCCATGGGGACTTACCGGTCCAGTCACACCTTGGTGGGACTGGCAAGTCCCCATTGTAAAAGCCATTCCCCATTCCCATTTGAGCCCCCACAGGGCTCAATGGGAAGGGGAAAGGCGCCAATAACGGTACCGCAAATTGCAGTACCGTTATTGGCTCTGATTTCCCTTAACGGGTACCGTCCATAACACCTGGTAAAACCAGGCATTAAGGAAGGGACCCGCTAAGGGAGCTCGGAATAGGGCGCAAAGGGATTACCAGCACTGGTGCCCTTACCGGTGCCTGTAATCCCTTTGCGCTAGCCTCGGAATGAGGCCCAATATCTCTAAAGGTAGATTCACGGCCAGATTCAGACAGGCACAAACACGGGGCAGGATCATGGGCCATTTTCCAGAACTAATCAAGAGACAGAGATCCTGACTATGCTATGTAAGGGACCTGGCCAATGGGGAGAGAGGGTGACGCCAACCTTTCTGGCAACATTGAGCAGAATATCGTAACTCTCCATGATAATAAAAATAATCAGTCTCTGGTATAAGGTAGAATTTGTTGGCATCCCTCCTCTATCAAAAGAGGAAGAATGACATCCCAGCTCAGAATGCAGAGAGATGGAATGCTGTTCTCCAAGCGAACAAGGCACAGGTAGTGAAGTATGTAACTGTGGACATCTCACACAATGAGTCAGATAAGGCTATCTGTTCAATTATCATCGTGGTCCAGTTTGCACATCACTCCCCAGATTTCTTTCTTAGCATCAATCGACCTAATGAATTACTAGTGCCAGGTCCTCATGAGGAAATTGTGCTTCCAATACCTGGGCTTGCAGTCAAGGATGCACATGTCCAATTTCAGGTCCATCTGTTTGGGTTCAGGGCAGACCACAACGAACATAAAGATGTTGGACCCATTCTAGCCCACTTACATCAAGAAGATGTTCTTGTCTCTACTTACCTGAACTCTGGCTAATGCAGGCATAGAAACGAGGGTCTGGAAATAGGTGTTGAAATAACTTGCCCACTACAGGGTGTAAGACCTTCCTACCAAATGGGAGTACATTATATGTCATCAAATAAAAGGAAGGTCGCTCTGTATAGGTAAAACACATGTGTACCCTTACTCACAGAGAGACCTAACCATCTACCTCTAAACAAATACAAGGAGATGGAAATTGAATCAAGTAATGATGTTCTTTCTATAAAAACAAATATCAATTTTATTCATACATCAGAGTGCACATATAATCACCTGCTAAATCATAACAACAAACCTATTATCCTAAAATCCTAAACACAAGACATTAATGCTAAATCACATCAATATTCAACACAGAAATACACATACAGTTGTTCATACAATTCAAAAATCAAAAAGCCAGTCACAATGACTGGACATGACACAGTGATGGTCTGCTCCACCTAACTTCCCATTATGTCAAGAAAAGCCAGACTTATATAAGTTTCTGTTCCATATAGCTGATACCAGCTGGACATTCCTCAGGGGCAATAAGTGTGTAGCAAAATGTGTATCTTGTAGGTGGCGTGACAAAATTCCTTCTGGTTGCTCCTTGTGTCATTCTTCAAACTCCCTGTGTAGATGGGTACACAATTTAAAAAATATATAAATCTATGCGCTTGATTGGTCCATTATTTGACCTAGCTACAATCCTTCACCCCATAAGGATAAACAAGTAAGCTACTAAGAGTATACCTGCAAATGCCTGCATCATTAGATAATCAGACACTGGCGCAACTCCAATTGTTCCGAAATATCACTCTAGCGATCAGTTCACTATCACTCAATGTAATGCCTTCAAGAAAAAATAACCTCCTTAGTGATTTCATAGTTCACTCAAAAATAATTTGCTGGACATGAATCTTGGCAACCCGTCTCCTTACCTTCCACCACTAATCAAAACCAGAAAAAGATGGCTTCCAATGATGTCTGTTCTTGAATCTATCAGTGTAAGACAGTTCAAGGGATGTATGATCATGGAATCTATCAATCTGGAATGGACACCTATGAGCCAAATAGAATAAAGGCTGCATCAGTAAACCAATGACAATGGGTAAGTTCATCAAAAACCCTAAAAGTCTCAATCTCACTTACTTGAACTCCAAGCTGGGCACTCGTATTCACACATTGTCCCTCATTACAACACTGGCGGTAACGGATGGCGCTATTAGCACCATGGTTGCTGCTGGTGTTGTAACGAGTCCGCCAATGTTCAATGGGGAATTACCACCCCATTCCAAGGTTGGCGGGGCGGTAATTCCCCATTGAACATTGGCCCTTCCCCATTCCCATTTTTGCCCCATAGGGCTCAATGGGACTGGGGAAGGTGGTAATTACGGTACCGCAAATTGCGGTACCGTAATTACCTCGAAGGTCCCTTTGCGGGTCCTTACTTTAACGGCTGGTCCAGCAAAGGGACCTCGTAATTAGGCGCTAAGGGGTTAACGGCGCCGCAGACTTTTATGGCGCTGTTAACCCCTTAGCGCCAGGGTCGTAATGACCCCCATTATCTTGTTCAATACCAGATTAATATATTCCTTCAACACAGGACTATCATTGTCCTAAAAAAACAAGATCAGAAAAAAATTAAGTCAAAGTTCCCATTGCAAACTTAATTAGCTTCATCGTAATTATAAGCAGAAATAACTTGTTAGACACTGAAGAGATTCAAATTAATCAATAGCTGATGAAGTTGACTACGGACCCCTCCCAAAATCTTCCACTTATAGAGGGCAAGTTCTGGAGATTTCTCCTTTCACAGCCCTGGGTGGATGATTAAGGTAGGATTGTTCAAATATCTTTGATGTTACATATCTGGAGCAGACAACTACTAAGGCACCAAAGCTACATAGCCGGCTGGGTCTGTATGATCCCCTGAGCTCAACTCCATCTCAGACTACTCCTAATCCACCCACACAGTGTTTGGGACTGGCTTTGCAGGAGTACACTATCCTTATTCCTGAGTTGCAGATATCCAAACAAGAGTTAAAGTAGAGGTTGTAGCCACTAAACAGCCTTTTGGAGTTTCTCTTAGACCCTCTATGCCCCATGAGGTCAATCCTGGAGGGTTCACCACCAGGGGAAGTGGTCATCTGCAGAGGTAGACAGGTCAGGCAATTGGAGGTAGCTAGCTGCAGTTTCTTTTACAAAGAGACAGGGGTACAAGGCCCAGTAGGTTAGTGCAGTCTGCTTCATTTATATGTCTCCTGGCCGAGAACAAAATGTCATCCCTGAAGGCAACGCATATCGGAGGAGATTGAGAACACATCGGAATTCTTCCTGAGCTGGGTCTCTCCATCCGTGCAAATGTACCTAAAAGGCCAGGTTTTCTATAAAATGTGCATGAGGTTTAGATGATTCTCAGTGGGTCTCTTTGCCTCTACCACAAATACATGTCTGTCTCTTTACTGCACAAGATGCCCATAGAAAGTTGCTTACAGGAATGGCTGCTTTGAAAATGTTCCGGACATCAGGCTACGCTAAGGTGGTCCTCCATTGTTCTTTTGACCAAGGTAATTTTAAAAATTAGGTAGGTATTGGCATAAATCCCCCTGGTGGTCCTGGTCTGGGCAATCAGACCCTGTTTTCCTCTCCTCTTGAGAACTCGATCGATCCACTTTAGACGTATCTTCAGACTTCATTCCCTTTGGACAGGACAGTGCCCTCTTCCCTCCTGAAGTGACAATGGTTGTACCTAGACATTGATCATCAATGCCTCCAACATCTGCGCCTCTCTGAGAGAGCTAGCCATATTCGTACAACCTTCGGGACATTTCACTTCCAGGTACAGATCCAGAGATGTAATGAATTGCACCTGGAAATGTGGTTGAGTTGATATATTGCTTGGATTGGTTCAATCATTTTGTAATATTCATTGGATACTTGCGGGCTCATTTGCACATCCCTGTGCAAAGGTGTGGTGTAACAGCACTGCATTAGCCATTTACACCTTACTTTTACATTTTAGGGCATTTCGTGAGTGCCATTTGGAGTCGGAGAACGCAAAAGAGAAAGAATTGTGGTTTCCACCATGCATTCCCCCTTTGACTTCATAAAGAACATAGTGGGTGATCTTACTAGCAGCGGAGTGCAAAAGTAAGTGTAAAAGTCAGGCGTTGGCCATTTACACATTACCTGAACACTTCAGGGCATATTAGAGCCATTTGAAGGCGGACAGAGAAGGTAAACGATTCTAAATGTACATGGTTTAATTCCTTTATGAAATGTTCATGCAAGCATTAAACTAATGAATTTCTGTGGACTTTGCTGGTTTTTAACACCGAAAGGAGCAGGCACATTTCATAGGAATCAAATGTAGATGCCATTCGCAAAGTATTATTTATATGCAGTGTTTGCAAGTATTACAAAAACGGAGAGTAAAGGTGATTTTACCCGTTTTTACTCTTTCATTTAACAATCGGCTATCTAAAAGTTAAAAGTTAAATGCAGGGGTCTAACATTGCATAAGTCGTAATGTCGGTGGTCCCACCATGCACGTAACAGTTTTTATAAAATGGCTACCTGATTGTTTTTGAAGGCAGCAATACAAAGACCACCACCGTATTTTTCAAAGTTATTTGTCAGAAGTTTTAGTTGTGTCATTAGATGTGTTCTACATGATTTGCTAGATTGCTAATATTTGCTTTTGTTTCTAGACAAAAATTGAATCATAATATTCTAAAACATGTTTTGGAACACAGTCCAAATTGGAAATCCAATGTATGAAGGATTATAATTGAATCATTTGAAATACATGGAATACATAAGTTTGATCCACTTGAGATACATGAAAGCAGGCAGAGGATTATTAAAGTAACTAATCCATATTTGTATTTCCCTATGCTTTAGTTCTTGCAAGATGGATGCAACTCTTGTCGATGTGCCCAATAGGGAACCACCACATTCTTCAGGCACCCCTGGCTAGGGGCATGAGATGGTGACTTGCTCTTGGGTAGGCTCCTGAAGAGTTTCTTCCTAGCACACGCCCGCACTAGGAAACTGGTCCTGCCATGTGAGCTTCCCCAGTGTTCCAGGCCCACGATGTTCCACAGTTTGAGCACCTCGACCCAGTAGATACCGAGTTTCTTACAATGAAGACCAAATTCATGACAGCCATTCCATTACCAGTAAGTTTAGGGGGGGCTGAGTGCACTCCTAGGTTTTCTTGCCTTTCTCCATTTGCATTAGGACTCGGTGGTGTTCCGATGCTACCACAAATTCACACTAAAGATAATTTCCTAGTTCTATCAGGGGTCAGGATCCCATTCTTTTCTCATTATTTGTCTCCCCCCAGTCTCTGGAAGAGCAGAGCCTACACTCCCTGGATTTCAGGAGAGCTCTCCTTGAGTTAGAGACGAACATAGCTCCTGGTCCCAAGACTGGGTCTCTTCCTCTCCCTTCTCCCTTCCCTCTCCCCCTCCACCTAAGTAAATTGTTCTACATATTGTCCCACTGGTTTGTTTCATTATTGTATATATGCTTCTATCTTTATTGTACCTTGTTGTTATACTGTAAAGCGCTTTGGATTAAAGCTCTATATAAACCTAATAAACATAATGTTCAGTGATTTGCCAAGGGATGGAAGACATTGATAATTTTCATGAGTAGACCCCATGTCATTTCCTACACAATCTTGGATCATGAGGTGCCACTGAGCATTCACGGCAGATCCACCAGAGATGTGTCTGCATTCTGGGCTGGGGCACAAGGGGGCCCACCTCTCGAGAGCTTCACTAAGCATTATAGGTTAAAGTCTGATAACCAGGTCTCTTTTTATTTTTATTTTGGTGTACTGAGGGCCACTTACAAGAGTCACTGAAATTCCATGTAAAAGTTACTTTTTCATACATAATTACCGGGATAAGCAAGAGGCAATTAGGGTAATGCATTGGGAACTTAATAATCAAAATAATTCTATACGGTCGGCGCACCCACTCATATGTAATTACTGTGATAAAGAAAAGTAGAACTAGGGTAATGAAAATGAACAGTAAATAAGTGAGACATTATCCATTACCACTATTTTAGTCAATGTTATTTTGTATATTGGGGCTAGTAGTTTAATCTTTTATTTATAGTAAAGGGACTTCAAGTACCAGCAGATAACAGTAAATTGACTGCAATCCTTAGAATATATTACAATGCTTCTGATGATGCTAGTTGTCACAAGGCCAACAATTTGGATGGGAACCACTCAGATCTGGGGGTGCGAAGCATACTAGGGAGTTAATGATAGCAATTCAGTGGTGGCACAGAGGGCCCCGATTGCTGACCCGCCCTTCCATGACAAAATGTTTGTGTGTGAACAACTGTTAACTCAAACCATACCTTCTGTACAAGATTCCAGCCAGTCCTTCTCTTTTTCTGTCATAGAGACTCATCCAAAATGTCCCAAGCCCACAATACACACCCAGAGAGCCAGATCGGCCTGCACTGAACCGGAGAGTCACCCCAAACACACAGCGAGAGCAGTGACAGTACACATCAGTGCCCCTAAACTGACAAACACAGAGAAAGAGCGAGACACAGAGAGGAGCAGGGGAATGGAAGACATTCTTGACTGCAGTTTCAGGAAGGACACAGTCAGCAAAAGATTTCTTGCAGGCACTCTTTGGGATACGCCATGAATTACCCATATCTGCAGAAGGTTTAATCCTAAAAGGGCATATAATTGTGCTGCCACTATTACTACACGAGAGAGGAGTCCAATTGGCACATGAAGGACACCAGGGCGTGGTTAAAACTTTGGCATACCTAAAATCTCGCGTCTGGCTACCCCATATGCAACAGAAAGTAATGGCCTTTGTAGAAACCTGCAGTGCTTGTCGTTCCTCCCGACGTCCAGGACTGCCTGAACCCATGTAATATATATTTTTTTTAATTTCTTTATTGGTTTTTTGAACAACAACAAACACATAACATACAAACAACTTTAACGTAGATGGCTTATTGGCACTTCATGCGGAACTTGTCTTTCCATTGTGGTTTCATAGTTTCCCCAGCGACCATGTCAGTTCGGTCTGGACCCCCCGTGGAGTTGAGCACCAGGTCTGGTATGCACAATGTTCCATTCTTGGACTTGGTGCTGGCCTTATTATTTCACCTACGGGTCCTCTGTTTCCAAGGGGTCTTCAGAGCTTCCCTCCTCCGAGTGGCCAAAAAGGTCTTGCATTAGTGTGTACCATGCAGACAGCTTGTGCGCAGTTTCCCCTTCCCCTCTTATCACTGCTCTTGCCCAGACCACTGTATCTGCCTGCGCCCACTTCTGAAGGTCTGACCACCATGCCTCCACACGCGGGCCCTCCTTTGACTTCCATGTCATCGCTATCCGTCTCTTGGCCAGTATGCTTATCAAATCTTTCATCTTTGACAAATGTGAATCGTGCCTACCCCCTCTCGAGAAGAGGCCCAGCAGGTACTTTTCTGGGTGTTCCGCCTGGATTCGAAGTCCACTTCCTGCTATCCTGAGCCTGATCCCGTCCCAGAACTCCTGTATCACTGGGCAGGACCAGAACATGTGTACCATGTCCGTTTCTTCCGCCGAGCAACGGGGGCACCCGCTCTGAGCCCCCGTATGGACTTTATTCATCCTCTTGGGTGTGAGATACGCTCTATGCGTGACGAATAGCTGTGCCTGCCTGAACCTCGCATTTCTGAATACCTTTTTTGGGGTGTCGTAAGGCCCTAGTCCATTCTTGATCGCTGAGGGGCCTCCCCATCTCCTCCTCCCAACGCTGCCTCGTGTGTTGTTCCTGTGGGTCCTTGGCCTTCAATAGTTGTTCGTACAACTGAGAGGTTGCATGTGTTCCCTCTGCAATGTCATACCATACATCTAATGGTGTTTCCTCGTCCTGGTCTTCCCAATCTGGCCATCTTCCCGTGATATTTCTCAGCATGCCGGTGTACAGGATGAATTGACCCGTATGTACTTCATATTCATCTACCATTTCGTGGAAGTCCGCCCACCTTCCCTCCCTTCTCAGGTCTCCAATTTGTGCCACCCCTTTAGCCTCCCAGTGTGCTCGGTATGTTGCTAATGTATTCGTGTTCCCCCCAGGAGACCCGCTAGTGGGATTTGCGTTGACTGCCGATCCTTTACCCCTTGAAGTTTCCACACTCTTTTCCATAAGTCCGCTGCGATGTTAAGCATATTCGGCAGGGTTCTGAGCCGGGGTCTATCGAGCCATAGTATTTCCCTTTGTTTCGTCTTCCCCCAGCCATTTTACTGCAAATTGCAGCTGCCCCGCTAAATAGTACCTCTCAAAGTCTGGTAGTCTGATGCCCCCTTCTCCATAGTCCTTCTGCAGGGTCCTTATTGCGATTCCATTTCTCCCTCCTCCCCATAGGAATGAACAGGCTATTGTATTTAGTTTGGTGAAAAAGGCCCTGGGTATGTTGTATGGGATGTTCGTGAGGAAGTATAGTAGGCGGGGCAGCACCACCATTTTCAGGAGGGCTGCTCTTCCCATCATTCCCAGTGGTAGTGTCCCCCAGAAGGTCATTGACCGCTGCGTTTTATCTAGAGCGGCGAGCGTGTTGAATGCATGGGTATCAACGGTATTATGATGTATCCCTATACCCAAATATTTAAAGGTGCGGGGCGCCCACGTCAGACCCAGGTCCGGCAAACAGTGGGGGGGGGACGTTTCAGTCCTGCCAAAGGGAAGAGGAGAGACTTCTCCTTATTGATCGCTATGCCCGAGAGCCTAGTGTTCGCCCCGTTCGCCTCTAGGAGGCAGGGTAGGTTAGTGGCTGGTTCGCATACGAATAGGAGCATATCGTCCGCGTATAGCGAGATTTGGTGGAGCACCCCATCTATGTCCAGGCCGGTATCTCTATATTCTGCTCTAAGGAATACTGCAAATGGCTCTAGAGCCAGGATATATAACTTTGGCGATAGCGGACACCCCTGCTTGGTTCCCCTGTGTATCTTCCACTCCTCTGAGAGGAATCGGCCCGTTTTTACCCTTTCTCTAGGTTCCATGTATAGTAACTTGATCCACCGGAGATACCCCTCCCCGATACCAAAGTGGGCGAGTACACCCATCAGCCATTCCCAGCGCACAGAATCGAAAGCTTTGACAGCATCCAAGGACACTATTACACTGTCGTCTGGCAGTCGATTCGTCTCATCTATAACATGGTGAAGTCTGCGGAGGTTCCAGGACGTCTTCCTTCCCGGAACGTAGCCCGTTTGGTCTGGGTGGATCAGCGTGGATATTACCTCTTTTAAGCGGTTGGCTAGGACCGCCGTTAATATTTTGGCATCCTGATTAATAAGGGATATTGGCCTATAAGAGGTGCATTTCCTAGGGGGTTTCCCTGGTTTGAGAATCGGGACAATTATCGATTCCGACAGGCTCGTCGGGAGACACATGGTCTTGTATGCGTCTTGGAATGTCTCAAGCAATTTCGGGGCAATGGCGCTCTTGTACGTCTTGTAGAATTCCCCCGGAAGCCCATCCGGGCCCGGGGTTTTACCGGTGGGAAGCTCTCCGATCACCATCTCTATTTCTTCCACCGTGAGGGGTGCGTCCAGCAGCTGGGCCTGTTCCTCCTCCAGCTTCGGCAACCCTATTTCTACCAGTGCATCTGTTATGTCCTCCGGGTCTATTTCCGGATTCGGGGCGTACAGTTGCTCATAAAAACGTGCAAACATTGCGTTAATGTGCCCTTGGTCCCTGACCTCTGCCCCAGTGTGATCTTCTAACACCGTTATGGGATCTTTTTTATTCTCTTGCCTGGTAAGCCAGGCCAGGAGCCTGCTTGGTTTGTCCCCTTCTGCGTGTAACCGCTGTGGGTACCTCCCATAGTTTAGCCTCCCTAGTTTTTCCCAGAGTAACATACATTTGGTCCGCAGCTCTATCAGCTCTCCAGGTTCCTCCCCCTCTAGTCGCGCTCGGTGTTCTCTCAATTCAATCACCCTCTCGAGTTCATTCAATTCCCTCATGGCCGCCCCCGTCAATCCTCCTGTCTTGCCTATTGCCGCTCCCCTAAGTACCACCTTGAATGCGTCCCATAATACGGCACCACTCTCCACACTGCCCTTGTTTTGCTCAAAATAATCATCGATCACCTCGCGGAGGTGTTCCTCAAACTCGCCTTCCCTCAGGGCCTCTGCTCGAAGTCGCCACGTTGGGATAGGGGCTTTCCTATTGGTGTGCGCCCATGTCGCCACTATTGGGGCATGATCAGAGAGTGTGCGTGCTTTAATGGTGATTCCCGTGATATCTTGTAGTGATTCCCTGCCCGCGAATATGTAGTCTATACGTGTAAATGTTCCATGTGGTGCGCTGTAGTGTGTATAACCCCTCCCTTCCCCGTGTACCTGCCTCCATACGTCTTCTAGCTGTAGCTGTTCCAGGATCCCACACAGTTCTTTGGCTGGAGGTGCCGGCTTCTTGTGTTTATTATCAGATCTGTCGAGCAGGGGATTCAAGGTGCAGTTGAAGTCGCCAGCCCAGATGAACGTCGCCTCCCTATATTGCGCTAACTTGGGCGCTAGTTTCCTGAAGAAGTCCCTTGCATCAGTATTCGGTGCGTAGGTGTTGACCAGGCACACCTCCTTGTTTTCTAGTATGCCATGCACCAATACCAGCCGTCCCTCTGTGTCTGTCTCTTGCTTGAGTAGCTGAAATGGGACCCCCGGTACAATCCATATTAGTACACCTCGTGCATAGCTTGAGTATGTGGCACTGTAAATCTGTCCTCCCCATTTCTTGTCCACCTTGGCCTGCCTGTCCCTTGTGAGGTGTGTCTCCTGCAACATCGCTATCTTGATTTTCATCCGGTTTAGCCAGGCATAAACCCTAAGTCTCTTAACATACGCATTGAGTCCTCTCACATTCCAGGTGGCTATTGTCAGTTCATCCGGTTCCATGATCTCCTTTGTTCGCTCGGCTTCCGTGTCCCACTGCCATGTCCTTGCACCCCACGCTTTATTCGCATCTCCCTCGGTGTCCTGGTCACGGATCTATGCCTCTCAGTGCAGCAACTGTTGCTGCCACATGGGTCCCGTCCCATGTTGCTCCGGTTGCTAATTGTCTGCATTATTTATTATTTCAGTGTTCTGTACAAGGGTTCTTTCGTAGTTTGTGCCTTGTACTGCCCATTCACTCCATCCAACGTCCATAACTTTAACAAAAACTGAAAAACTAACGCCCAGCCACCCTCCCCCTGTGTAACGCTCACCTGGCTCCCACGGAGGCGCTGGTCTAGTCTGGGTTGCTGTGGCCTCTTCAAGCGTGATGGGCAGAACTCGGACCACCGATTGAACAGGACCCCCAAATCTTGCTTGTCTGGCCCGTAGGAATATCCTTCTGCAGATGAGAAAGGGGGATTAACTGTCTGCAGAATAGTGTGCTTGCACCCCCTTTCCATCTTCGTTCTTCTCTGACTTCCTCCAAAACCCCCGGTTTAAGCTCACCTTATGGTTTGGAAGGATGAACTCTCCATCCTGCTTCTGGTGCAGGGGCGTGCGTTCGTCCAGGTACTTCACTGGTTTTCAGAATGGCGCTGGCAAAATCCACTTGACTTTTCGGAGCGATACGCCGTAAGTATGAAGATTCAAAAGTTCAAGTGTGAGCCTCTTTTTATGTTGTCTTCCTAACCTGTGATCTGTCCTTTATTTCAGGTGCAGAACGAAGGCACTGCGTTGAGGGGTTAAATTGCCGATGGTAAAATCAGGTGAGTTAGTGATGAGGGCGACCCCTCTAAATGTCTTTATAATTCCCCAGTAATGTCTTTTGTCCTTTCCCCATAGGGGCCGGGGTGCAGTACCTGCCAAAGAAGCGGCGCCGACCCGAAATGTGGAATGGTTCACCAAGAAAAGCCGGTAAGTATTATGGCTGAAAATTCTGCTTTCCTCCTGTGTTCCCTCTGCTCACCTTTTGTCTCTTCTTCTCTCCCCTAGGTGCAGAGATGTGACGACCGGTGCTGACAGCCGCGATGGAGCCGGGAGATGTCTCGAGGACAGGTGAGTGAAGCGCGGCGCTGCAGCGAGCAACGCAATGCTTTTAAATGGAAGTCTCTCTTCAAGAATGCTGGCGTGAAGATTCCGGATGCAGGTAAGAAGTTTGAATAAGTTCTTGGTTTTCACCTTTCTCTTCTCTTCTTTCCTTACAGGTGTTCCAGGTTCGAGGCGGGTGTGGCTGGAGTCCAGGTGCAGGAGCAGACACGGTGAGCGTTCAGCTGCTGGGATGCAGAACAACGCGAAGCACGTGTGGATGTCCGGGCTTGGCTTAAATAGCCTTGGAAGAAGTCCCAGGTAAGTATTCTTCCACAGCCCCACCCAAGTAACAAAATAGTCCCTTCAGTAAAATAGTTCCTCCTAAGCCTCATTTGGCTTGGGTCTTCATGCAGCATGGTCTGCATCAGGTGAGTATGCAGCATGGTCTGCATCAGGTAAGTGCACCAAACACTTTCCTTTATGAGCCTGGCACCAGGCTCATGTCCAACATGTCCAACATGAGCCTGGCGCCAAAGGTGCCAGGACAGAGTCCAAAGAGCCCCTATAAGGGGCCGCTGGGCTTTTACCCAAGGGGAAATGATGCCTGCTCCTGGGGGTGCTCGGCCTGGCCTGGTGCTCCGGGGGTAGGCATCATGACAGCACTCCCCCCAATGCCCCTCCCAAGGTCGTTCCCTCTGGAGGTTTCGGTTTGTTTGGGAAATTCCGATGGAACCTTTTTACTAGCCGAGGTGCATGTACGTGGTCGCTGGGTTCCCAAGACCTTTCCTGAGGCCGTACCCCTTCCAATCAATTAGATAGAAAAGTTTTGATTTTGAGATCTTAGAATCCAAAATGTTCTTCACCTCGAATTCAGGCTCCCCATCTATCTGGATTGGTTCTGGTGGCTTTATTAATCTGGTTCCTGGTTGCACTGGTTTCAAAAGTGACACATGAAAAACGGGGTGAATCCGCATGTTAGCTGGTAGATCTAGCTTGACTGCCACTGGGTTAATTATAGCTTTGATCGAGTAAGGGCCTAAATACCTTGGATTAAAAGTCCGAGGTCCCTTGAGTGATAAGTGTTTGGTAGCCAACCATACTTGATCCCCTATTTGGTATGGAGGCGCCTCTCTTCGATGCAGATACGCATTCTTTTTGTATTTCCCTTTCGCATGTTGTAAGTGTGCAGTTGCATCCTTGAAGGCTTGAGTAATCGTAGAATGCAAATGGTCCACTGCAGTCATTTCAAGGCTCAAAGGTGAGTCCAAGTCTGAAGTACGAGGGTGATGTCCATATAGGGTATAAAAGGGGCTCTGACCAGTTCCAGAGTGTATCGAGTTATTGTATGCATATTCAGCCACCCATAAAATATCCTTCCAATTACCCTCCGATTGGTGCAACATACATCGTAGATATTGTTCAAGGGTCTGGTTCGTTCTCTCCGTCTGACCATCGGTCTGTGGGTGGTGGCTGGTTGAGAGTCTTACGTCGATTTGTGCCAGTTGACAACACTTTTTCCAAAAATGAGAAATAAACTGGCTTCCCCGATCGGAGACTAGTATGGACGGGAATCCATGCAAACGGATATTTTCGAGGAATTCCTTGGCAAGAACAAAAGCTGAAGGTAATCCTTTCAATGGAATAAAATGGGCCATCTTGGAAAATAAATCCACCACAACCAGAATAGTATTGTATCCATTACAAGAGGGCAGGTCCATGATAAAATCTAGTGACAAGGTGTGCCAAGGTGCTGGTGGAATGTCTAAGGGTTGAAGAAGACCGGCAGGTCTTGTTTTTTGACCTTTGTTTTGAGCGCAAACTCCACAGGACATCACGAAAGATTTAATATCCTTTCGCCAGGAAGGCCACCAGAATTGTCGTTTAATGTTTTCCTCTGTTTTGGCAATGCCAGGATGTCCTTCCATCAGAGTATCATGATGACGGGAAATAACCAGTTCTTGCAATTCCTTTTCTGGCAAAAATAAGCGTCCTTGGCAGTAAGGTAAGCCATCGTTGACTGAAAAGTAAGACCCCCTTTTGATCCAATCCTGCAAGGCTGAAGAGTCCAGGAATTGTTTTACCCGTGCTTGAATGTCTTCAAGGGTTTGTAAAGTGGTTATCCCCAAAATTCTTTGTTCGGGAATTATCGGCATGGGTTCTGAGTTTGTGTCCATTTCTCCCATTCCAATTCGAGATAGCGCGTCCGCTTTGCCATTCTTACAGCCGGGACGGTAAGTGATTACAAAATCGAACTCAGCAAAGAACAAAGCCCATCGGAGCTGTCGTGAAGACTGAGCCTTGGCAGTTTTTAAATATTGTAAATTTCGGTGATCAGTGATCACAGTGATGGTATGCCTGGCGCCAAGAAGATAATGCCGCCAAGCCTTAAAGGCGGACTTAATGGCTAATAATTCCTTGTCGGTGATTGCATAATTTATCTCCGGCGGCGAGAACTTTCTGGACCAAAATGCTACTGGGTGTAGTTGGTTGGTTTCGGGGTCTCTCTGAGACAGGACAGCTCCCATGGCTAAGCTGGATGCGTCGGTTTCGACTATATATGGGAGATTGGGACGCGGGTGTTTCAGAATAGGTGCGGACGTAAATTTAGCTTTCAATTCCTGAAGGCCTGTTCAGCTTCCTCGGTCCATTCAAAACGTTTATTTTTCCGTAAGAGTGCAGTGATGGGTTGCACCACCCGTAAAAACTCCGGGATAAACCTGCGATAAAAATTGGCAAAACCAAGCATGCTTTGGACACCTTTCACCGAACTAGGTGATGGCCATTTGAGGATGGCATCCACTTTCCGTGAGTCCATTCGGACCCCTTTAGGTGTCAGGATGAATCCAAGAAATTCAACCTCGGTGGTATGGAAAACGCATTTTTCCAGCTTTGCAAACAGTTTGTGCTGGCGCAATTTCTCTAGGACGGCCCTGACATGTTTTGTGTGATCTGATTCCGAAGAGGAGTACACCACAATGTCATCGATATACACGACAACACAGACATCGATGAGTTCCCGAAGGACATCGTTCATGAAGAATTGGAAGGCAGCAGGCGCGTTGCACAACCCAAAAGGCATCACCTGGTATTCGAATAGTCCATATTTTGTACGGAAGGCCGTTTTCCATTCGTCGCCTTCTTTTACTCGTACCAGATGATAAGCCCCCCGGAGATCTAACTTGGTGTATACGCAAGCGTCCTTCACCTGGTCAAGGAGTTCAGGGATCAAAGGCAGAGGGTAACGATTTTTAACAGTCTTCTGGTTCAATGCGCGGTAATCGATACAAGTTCTAAGGTCGCCTTCTTTTTTTGGCACGAAGAACAAAGCCGAGGATGCCGGAGACTTTGACGGGCAAATGAAACCATTGGCTAGGTATTGATCTAAATATTGGGCCTCATTCCGAGTATGGCGGTAAGGGATAGCGGCCACCGGTAACGAGACCGGTGGCGGTAATCCCTTACCCCCATACTCCGAGTTCCCTCTGCGCCCTCGCCCTTAACGCCTGCTTTGAGCAGGTGTTAAAGTCGAGGGCGCAAAGGGGCCTCCAAGCCAATAACGGTGACCGTAATGAACGGTCACCGTTATTTGCATCTTCCCCATTCCCATTGAGCCCTATGGGGGCTCATTTGGGAATGGGGAAGAGCCTTGGTGAATGGGGAATTACCGCCCCGCCAACCTTGGAATGGGGCGGTGATTCCGCCATCGACCAAGGCGCTGCCGGTCCGGGTACGGCGTCAACCAAGGCGTTAATAGCGCCATTGGTTAGCGCCCTACTCGGAATGAGGCCCATTGTCTCAAATGCAGATTCTCCGGTTCAGTAAGGGCATAAATCCTGCTACAAGGGGGTTGTGCACCGGGCGCCAGATCGATTTGGCAATCGTACGATCTGTGAGGAGGTAACGTGTTGGCCTGTTCCTTTTGGAAGACGTCCTGAAACCCTTGGTATTCCGGAGGTAGTTGCATGGAGACAGAGGTTACTGATGCTAGACTGATCTTCAGATTTTCTGGGTAGCAGGTTTGTGCACACTCCGGGAAGGTTATTCTCTTCGCTCGCCAATCAATTCGAGGATTATGTGTCTCTAACCAAGGGATTCCGAGAATAACCTGAAACTGTGGAGCCTTGATTACATCAAACACAACTGCCTCCCGATGGCCGTCCGGACCTACGAGTGTCACCTCAGCTGTGGAATGTGTTACCGGTCCAGAGGCAATTTCGGTTCCATCAACTGTGGTGATGACATCTTTGCTGGTTTTAGGACGCAGAGGGAGGTTAATCCTGGAGACCAATTCACGATCCACATAGTTTCCTATAGCCCCACTATCGATGTTTGCCTTTATTGCATGCAACCGCTTAGGCTGTTCCGGATCTACGAGGACCATTGGCACAATGAAATGTAAGGTCTGAGAGTTCATTTTCAAGCTCGGCAAGCAGACCCCTACGCTTGTCGGGCGTGGTCGTTTCCCGATACAGAGTTTTCTTGGATTTTATCAGCGGCTCCTACCACCTTCTTGGGCGGCTTTGCCGGGCAATCTTGTAGAAAGTGTCCAGAGGACCCACAATAAAGACATAAGTGCATATGCCGTCTTCTTTCATGTTCCTTTTGAGTTAGAGGTCCTTTAACCCCTCTGATTTGCATTGGCTCAGAGGCTTCAGCCCCCTTGAGGTTAGCGTGGGTCTTGACCAACACCCGGGTCTCAAACTTGGACCGATCTGCTTTTCTGTTTTGAAGTCTGTGATCCAATTGGACCAATAAGTCTATATATTCTGAGCATTCTTGGGGCGGATTTACAACTTGGGCCAGGACATCTTTAAGTTCTCTGCGTAGACCTCGATAAAATAACGTGATTCTTTTATCCTCTGGCCACCCAGTTTCCACAATTAGTCTATTAAAGGTTGCAATGTAGGATAGGAGGTCTTGATTGCCCTGTCGCAGAGATAGAAGTTCGTCATCCAGAGCCTGCCCCTGGGAGTGACGAGCACATAACCTTTCCATGCTTGCTTGAAATCCTTGAAAATCACGAAGAATCGGGTCATCTTGAGTTACCAGTGGAACTGACCAATCGGCAGCACTGCTGCTGAGATATTACAATACAAAGGCTACCTTGGTCTGGTCATTAGGGAAGGCCCCAGGTCTGCATAGGAAATGCAAACGACACTGATTCATGAATACGGCGAATCGGGTCCCCAGCAAAGCGTTCGGGTGGGGCCAGCGGCATGTTTCCAGGTAGATTAATCTGCACCGGGTTACTGGAAAGCACAGGAGCGGGGTTCCCCCCGGAACCGGGTAAAGGAGTTTGTCCAGCTTGACCTTGCAAAAGCTGTCTAGCCAGGTCATCAGCTCTTTCCTTTGTTACAATCACTTCCCTCCTGAGAGCATTAGTCTCTTGACGAGCGGCGTGTACTTTGGCCCGTAATTCCCCCAGTAGTTGGGCCAACTGGTCAGTCTCAGAAGTTTCCATAGCGCCTGGGTGGGAATTTGTAGGAAGGCTTCGCATTCTGTAACGCTCACCTGGCTCCCACGGAGGCGCTGGTCTAGTCTGGGTTGCTGTGGCCTCTTCAAGCGTGATGGGCAGAACTCGGACCACCGATTGAACAGGACCCCCAAATCTTGCTTGTCTGGCCCGTAGGAATATCCTTCTGCAGATGAGAAAGGGGGATTAACTGTCTGCAGAATAGTGTGCTTGCTTCCCCCTTTCCCCCTTCGTTCTTCTCTGACTTCCTCCAAAACCCCCGGTTTAAGCTCACCTTATGGTTTGGAAGGATGAACTCTCCATCCTGCTTCTGGTGCAGGGGCGCGCGTTCGTCCAGTTACTTCACTGGTTTTCAGAATGGCGCTGGCAAAATCCACTTGACTTTTCGGAGCGATACGCCGTAAGTATGAAGATTCAAAAGTTCAAGTGTGAGCCTCTTTTTATGTTGTCTTCCTAACCTGTGATCTGTCCTTTATTTCAGGTGCAGAACGAAGGCGCTGCGTTGAGGGGTTAAATTGCTGATGGTAAAATCAGGTGAGTTAGTGATGAGGGCGACCCCTCTAAATGTCTTTATAATTCCCCAGTAATGTCTTTTGTCCTTTCCCCATAGGGGCCGGGGTGCGGTACCTGCCAAAGAAGCGGCACCGACCCGAAATGTGGAATGGTTCACCAAGAAAAGCCGGTAAGTATTATGGCTGAAAATTCTGCTTTCCTCCTATGTTCCCTCTGCTCACCTTTTGTCTCTTCTTCTCTCCCCTAGGTGCAGAGATGTGGCGACCGGTGCTGAGAGCCACGATGGAGCCGGGAGATGTCTCGAGGACAGGTGAGTGAAGCGCGGCGCCGCAGCGAGCAACGCAATGCTTTTAAATGGAAGTCTCTCTTCAAGAATGCTGGCGTGAAGATTCCGGATGCAGGTAAGAAGTTTGAATAAGTTCTTGGTTTTCACCTTTCTCTTCTCTTCCTTCCTTACAGGTTTTCCAGGTTCGAGGCGGGCGTGGCTGGAGTCCAGGTGCAGGAGCAGACACGGTGAGCGGTCAGCTGCTGGGATGCAGAACAACGCAAAGCACGTGTGGATGTCCGGGCTTGGCTTAAATAGCCTTGGAAGAAGTCCTAGGTAAGTATTCTTCCACAGCCCCACCCAAGTAACAAAATAGTCCCTTCAGTAAAATAGTCCCTCCTAAGCCTCATTTGGCTTGGGTCTTCATGCAGCATGGTCTGCATCAGGTGAGTATGCAGCATGGTCTGCATCAGGTAAGTGCACCAAACACTTTCCTTTATGAGCCTGGCGCCAAAGGCGCCAGGACAGAGTCCAAAGAGCCCCTATGATGCCTGCTCCCGGGGGTGCTGGGCCTGGCCTGGTGCTCCGAGGGTAGGCATCATGACACCCTGCTCGGGCTCCGCCGCTTCTCTCGCCATGCTCCTGTAATGGGCGCAGACTCGCCGCAGCGTGATGCCTTAAAACTGACATCCAAACTGATAATTCATTCTTCTCGGGGGTGCCGCCTTTCTCAGCCAATGCAGCTTAAGTGGGGCCGGTTGCTCCTCTATGCTTACTGCCAGCTCCAATTAACTTGTATAATGCTTGTTTTCTTGTTCCAGATTGCCTTTGTTGCTTCTCATCGGGGTCTATTTCCAGGATTATTAGCGTTTCTCTGCCTCAACTGGGGGAAGCCTTGTGAGTCCATCCAGCTGTGGGCTTCTTCAGTGGAGTCGAAAAACATGTTTTGCCTTGGTGTATCACCTTGAGTTTAGCGGGGAACAGGAGCATTTATCTCACCCCCGCGGTCCTGAGATGTTCTTTTGTCGGACCGAACTGTGCTCGTTGTCTCTGTACCATGGCCGTATAGTCCGGATACATTGTGATCTTGGAAGAGTTCCTGATGATTTCCCCCCCCTTCCTTGAGAACGCTAGTATTTTCTCCCTGTCCTTGTAATTCATGATCCTAGCAATCATCGCTCTCGGGGGGGCGCCCGGTTGGGGTCTTCCAGTCAGGGCTCTGTGTGCCCTCTCTACCACAAAGCCCTGGGATAGTGCTCCTACTCCGACCTCCTGGAGGAGCATGTTCTCGACGTATTCAGTGGGGTCTTTGCCCTCCTCACCTTCCGGAATACCAATTATGCGGATGTTGTTCCTCCGCACTCTCCCCTCTGCATCTTCTGCTCTCCTTTCTAGAACCTTAATTCTCTGTAGTACCTCCGACATCTGTGTCTGCGTTACCGCAACCTCTGCCGTATTTTTCTGCACCTGCTGTTCCGTTGCCGTCACTCTCTCTGTTAGGTTCCTCGCATCTTGGCGGAGAAGGCCCACATCTACCATTACTGTATCCAATTTATTTTCTAGAGATGCTTTCAGGGCCCCGATTGCTGTGTCCATTTTGTTTTCAAGCGATTCTTTAATGGAGGCGATTGCTTCCAGTATCGTGCCTTCATTGGCGGGTTCCACAGGGCGCGCCGTGTCATCCGCCGGCGGCGACAGTTTATGTCCGGACGCCGTTGTAAAAGTCTCCATGCTTACTTGCTTGGTTTTCCCCTCCGCTTTCTTGTTCGGCATCGCGGGGGAGGTGCCCTCTGCCTGCGTCGCCAGAACCGGTCTTGGCTACACTCCACGTGCCGTAGCTTGTCCGCCGCCCTGCTCCCGGTGTTTTTCGGATCTTCCGGCGGGTGTATTCGTTAGGCTCTCGCGGGTGTCGCTTCGGGTTCGGGCCTTCTCGTGCGTGCTGCGTATGTCACCTCACCGTGTCAGGGGCCTTCCCGCCTTCACGTTTCACTTCCACCGGCTGCGCCAATCTCCGTCGCGGGGTCGATTCAGGCTCGGGTCCACCGCGCACTTTTTGGTATGCGCGTGATGTGTCCCTCTCCTGTGGATTCACCAGTTCATTCTGTATTACGCGGTCGGGGTCCTCCCACAGCTCGCGCGCCCGCCATTTTGATTTTGCTGGGCGATTTCCCTCTAGCGGTCTAACTCCTTTTCCACTGCCCGGTTTCCTCTGGGGGCTTCGCCAAGTGGGCAGCAGGTGTTCCTGTCTCTGCGGGGAGACTTTGGCGGTCTTCTGGAATCAATTTATGCTAGATTTTCTCGGATTTTGTCAGGATCGCTCCGGAGCTCCTCGGCAGCACGTCTCACTACATCGGCCGCTAAGCCACGCCCCCAACCCATGGAATATTTACCAAGAAGCACTTGCAGTTGGGAGTCTATCAGCATTGATTTTTGCATGGTCGCTAATAAAGCCTACCTGTTAGTGGCCATTGATGAGCACAGCAGGTATCCTGAAATAGAATTAGTCTACTCTACAGAAACAGAAGAAGTCACCACAGCCCTAGAAAAAATGTTTGCTACACATGGCATCCCATCAACGATTCGAAGCGACAACGGTCCACCGTTTACAAGTAAAGAGTTTCACCGTTTTGTTAAAGAAACAGGAATACGCCATCATCACATTAGACCGTACTGGCCTCAAGCAAATGGAGATGTGGAACGATTTATGGCTTCTATCAATAAAACCATCTGAATTGCAAAGGATAAGGGCCGTAGATAGCTTCCTGAACTTTACAGATTTCTACGCACGTACCGTCTTTCGCCCCACTCATCTACAAATGTTAGTCCAGCAGATTTAATGTTCCAAGTCCCCATTCATGGAGCTCCCTACTAGCCTGCACCGCTCCCCACAGACTCCATCGCCACACCCCATCTCATGCACAATAAAAACCCCAAAACACATGTGCCTGCTCTTTAAGGAAACGTCCTGTGCAGTGCACTGAAAGTGCACGTTCCAACCTCTTCCCACACTTTTATTTAAAACAAAACCGTTCCGGAACGGTTTCTTTTTAAAATAAAAGTATGGGAGCGGTAAAACTTAATTAAAAGAAGTAGAGGAGCATCGCTCCCGACCGCTCCCACCCACTTCGACCACTGCCCAAAATGCCAGGGTTCCGAGACACAAACACAGACACTTGGCACCCCAGGCCGCCATCTCCTTGGACACAGCAAAGCTGCATGGAGAAAGTGGGCAGGGCTTAGCCCCTTTTTTGAAGATTTCCCTTGCACGTACAAGTCCTGCTGTGAAACACAGGACCACATTGGCCTGGGAAAGGTGAGGAATCCTCACAACCGGAGGGGGATTTCAACTCAAGATAAGAAGCAGGAAGTGTGGGTGTTTCAGGTGAGGCCAGAGTTGGAGGTGGAGAGCAGTCAAGAAACCAGCCAGAGGAAAAAGGAAGCAGCCACTTATGGAGAAGATTTGTGGAGCATGTGAGGCATTGGTTAAGGAGTGAACATGAGTCTGTGTGTTTGTGTTGTAAGTGTGTAGGTAAAGTAGAGCAAGCAGTGTCTTTGAAGTGAATGGTACTGGGTGAAAGAAGGGTGATAAAGTAGTGGAGGAGGGTTGAGAAGTAGCTTGGAGGAGACAGTAGTAGAGTGGAGAATGGAGTAGTAGTAGTGTGGAGAAGGGAATAGTGGTGTTGGGGAGGAGAGAGTAGTAGTAGAATGGAGAAGGGAGTAGTAGCGTAAGAGAAGGAGGACTACATGAGTGTATGAAGGAGTAACATGAAAGGGAGGAAGTATCTAGGACGCGTGAGAGCTTTGTAGGCTGGGTAGAGTAGGATCATCTAGGAGTCTAGAAAGCCGGCTTTTACGTCATTACCTGTATAACAAGTCAGCTTCAGAGTGTAGTGGTCAACCTTCTGTAGCAATAACTGGGCATTATGAATGCCTTGGTTAGGAAGGAGTTTAGACTCTAGACGAGAGAACAAGGAATGGGATTAGTAACCCACAAAGATTGTAGCAAAAAACCTTGAATCGTTCTTGTGCCACCTGTGACACAGACCAGTTGTGATCTCTGCAAATTATAAGAAGTGTGATGAATGAATGTACTCTTGGCGTTAGTGGAAATACCTCAAAAGAAGCAAATAAGAAAGTGTGGATAGAGTTTATTTGTCTGCTTACTATGACACACTAAACTATGATTGTGGTCTCATAGTGAGGCTGATGGTGTTTACCAAAAGTCAAATTGGAAGAAGAACAAAGGGGCATCAACTAATAAAAAACAAAACTGTTAATGGGAAAAATGGCCATTGCAAAATGCAAATCCGACTGACAAATAAATGGAAGCCCAATTAACAATTTAAATGTAATTTTAGATTAAAAGATCAGTTAAAATAACCATTTTTTAAAATTCTTTATTGAGCATATAATTTTAAAACACATTAAAACGTTACACACATTTTTCAAAAATCAAACCTTACCAAAACATCATAACTATTCATTTATTTTGAAAATTGATCTAAACACATTGCAATTATGACCTCTTCTACATTTTAAAAACCTTCCAGCATAATTCATATTTTCCACTAAATAAATAAGTTTAAAATTCATTTGAAGGAAGGATCATACAGATTTAAATTTACTCATTCAGTCTTTACTCCAAAAGTTCCCGCTCTTCATATTATATACTTTACTAATTTAATAATCATTGAAACAGTGTTTTACTCAATTGGTAGGATATTTTTGATCTACACATGTTCCAAAGTATAGACCACGTTTTGCTTCCATATCGGTCTACACATTTCTTGAAGCAAAGCATTTGATGGTCCCTCAATTTATCGCAACTTAGAAATAGATGTTCTATACACTCACTTGCGTTTACACTCAATCTGCAACATTCCACATCTCCCTTTCTCCATTTCACCAAATTTATTCTGGTCAGTAGGATGTTCATTCTGAATCTCATTAGGGTATAGCCTACTTTCCAGGAGGGATATTTCTTAAGGTACTGCGCACAGGCATCCAGTCTTTTATGGTCACTAACAATGTTTTGATGTCTTTCGTATCTTCCTATTACGTCACAGGTTCTGCACCAGTCTCCCTGCCAGAACCTATGTTTGAAACTCCCCCGGGACCTGATCAAGTAATGACCAGAAGCTGTCATGGAAACTACATTGGAGTGCGATAAAACTTAAAAACGTAGTCAATTTAAAGGCAGACAAGGTGGATTTTCTTTGAACACTATTTTGTTGCTATATTCCAGTAAAATAATATCCAGTCTATTATATGGAACAGAGATATGGGCGAGTAAGTTCTTTAAGCAAAGCAAGCAAGTTGGAAGGAAACATTTTAAAATGGCTATTTAGACTACCGACTGTAGTTTCATGCAAATACATTTCATTGGAATACGATTTTTGATATGCAAGAGATATTTTAGAGTACACATCTGCAATGTTATATGTGAAGTTGTGTACGTTGAATATTGATACATTTGTGATGGAACTGATGAAAAATTTTAATAATGGAGAGCACAATAAGCACTTTAAAACTTTGAATGCGCTGTACTCAGCATATGTGAAATGGGCCAAGAGTAATGCCACGGGTTGGTTACTATTTACACATGCAAAGATTAAAAAGTTACTACAAGGTGAGATATATAGCAGTGCAAAGGTAAGAGACATGATCTATCTCGCCACTAAATCAACAAGTGGCTTCTTTTAAGAACACTGGTCCTTGAACACTGAGAAACCTAATTATCAATATGATTTTCCCAATCAGTCCACAGTTAGAATGCATCTTATGTTTAAGTTTAATAGCTGTGAATCCATGGAGATATTAGGTGCAAAAATTGGCATTGAGAAAAAATTAAGATTATGCAGACTATGTGGAATGGAAAAGATCGAGACAGCCAAACATTTGATATGTTACTGTGAAAGTCTCTGGAAATTGTGTGCCAAATATTGCTTAAGATATAGGAATTAATGTCTAACTGAGGAGATAGAAGAAATATGGCAAAGTTTGATGGAAGGGAATGATATGAATCGGATTTTTCGTATGATGAAATTTTATGAGACTATTTTAACAATTTTAAAGGAGTTATCTGATGGCATATTTATAGGTACACTTTAAATTGATGAAGGACGCGTGTAAAAATCATGTTTTTTGTATAACTGTGTTTGTATGTGTAAAGCCATTGATGGATATGAACATATTATCAATAAATAAAGTAATGTTCCCTGCAGGCCCGGTCTTCAAGCGACTTTATGGTTGTGTCAATTAAGCTGTTACTAAGGTGCGGTTGTTTCTCTCTGAATTCAGCAAACTTTGTTTTTTCCAGCCTACTTTTAAACTTGTAGCATAGATGAATTCTTTTCCAGATAATATAGGCCTAAAGGGAAAGCAATCCCAATTTGAATCTAATTACGCTAATGGGTATAGCTCCTGGAAGCCTTAAAACCTTTTCCAAATAAAACCCTCAGGATGGCAGAAATCCTCTTGGTAAAGAATATCGTGAATCTCGGGGCCCATACATCACCATTAGGACGATCTAAGTTTTGTAAAATTTCACTAGAGGAATTAAAGAATTTACCAAATGTATAATTAAAGTTCCTCATTTGCGCTACAGCCTTTCTGTAGAATCCTCCCATTCGTTTTTTTCTTCGAGGGGATGTTCAAAATTTCAAAACGTAGATATTTCATATTATTGGCCTCTTTCACCTGTATTCCTCCAAGCCAGACTGGTCTTGTTTTTGCTCGTTTTCCTGCCGTTAGGGTGCTCAAAAGGGTTTTACGTACGTTTATGACCAAGTCATTTTTATGCAATAGTCTGCCAGCTGTTCAATAGTCTTTGAATTCCCACTTGAGTGCAGTCTAGCAGGATGATAGTCTGCGTAGGTGATCCAAAAGACTTTCATACCCACAATTTTTGGGGCAATGAATGAAGCCTGTTCCAGACGATTTCCTAAATCTGCCATATAAGAGTTAAATAGGAATGGTGCCAGGATGCAACCTTGGCCAAGGCCATTATTAATTCAAATTTAGTCTGATAATAGGCCCACTTGGTTCAGACACGTTCTAATGATTGAGTGATCATGTAAGTGTATCAAGGGGGCCAGTAGGCCATTTAGGAGTCCCCAGTCAGCCAATTTTCTCCATAGTTTATCTCTATCTACTCAATCAAAAGCTAGGGATAAATCAATCAATGCCATGTATATTTCTTCATATTCTCCCCCCTATGCCAGGCGATGTGCATAGTTGTGCATAGTTCAGGATCCATACTGCTAGACTTGTGCCAACATGTGGTCGAAAACCCAGCTGATTTGGTTTCAGGATATTATTTTCTCTGGACTATTCTTCCAATGAAGAGAGTAGTTTTTCCCCAAAAATGTTAGAGTCTGCATCCAGAAAGGCCACAGGTCTGTAATTTTCCAGTGCCTCTCTGTCGCCATTTTTGAATATAGGCATTATATGTGCCTCCTTCCAGGATTTAGGGGTAGCTCTTGCTTCAATAATCGAGAAAAATATCTCTCCAATGCTAGGGACCACAAGCTAGGATTTGCTTTCATGATCTTATTACAGAGTCCATTTGGCCCGGGGCTCTAGAATTACTTCTGGTACATATAATGTTCTTTATATCTTCTGCTGTAGGGACTAAAGCCCAATGAGACCAATTTGAGATTTTCCCAATTATTTGTACAGTCTGTTGACTTGTTGTATAATTGCGAGAAATAAGAGATCCAAATCTGTTCCCTTATGGAATCAGATTGAGCTTAATTCTGATAGTTCTCTTTTTGTTTTATCAAATTCCAGTAGTTGCTAGGATAGTCATCATACTTTCACTATTTATTTGGTAAGTCTTTGCTTTCAAATCTTTCAGACCATTTTTATAAGCTTGTTTTAGTTTCTTTAGGCTATTTCTTACTTGGAGAGACTCACCTCCTGTTTTAATAATACTTCTAATTCCTTTCCTGTATTCCCTTTTCATTAATTGAATGTTAGAATTGTAATTGGGCCTCTTTTGTGGCCTCCCGAGTTTCCTTGTGTTGAGGGCATTTTTGGTGAAAGCCAGAAATTGGTAAATTGAGCACATTTCATTGTTGATTTTGCCATAACAGTGCCAAATATCTTCATCCATTTTCTGTTTGAATTGTTTATGTCCGCTTCAGCCCAAATTAGTCTGTTTTTCCCTATATATATTTTTACGCTAGTCATATAACTTGCAGGACCTAAGGTCAGGATTTCATAAATGGGGTAATTCATAGAATTCATCCCACAAGTGGCACACGCGGCTGGTGCACAGTTTGCGCGTGCGACAGCCTGCGCCAGCCGCGTGCGCCAAAACCCATTTCGGCGCACAGCGTATTCATGGATTTTAACATCTCTAAGCAGCCGTGGCGCAGAGTGGCGCAGCGACCCTGCAGCAGTGCCAGTTACGCCCCCAACCCCGCCCCGTGAGCCATGAACAGCGCACAAATCCAGTACATGGTGCACAGGCGAGTGGACCAGCATACAGACCCCCCAACCACGAAAACGCGTGTAAAACTCCCTGCGCACCCCTCGGAATACATGTACCCCACTCGCGCTAGGCCAATCGTGTATAAAACTCCCCGCGCACCCCTCGGAATAAACGTACCCCGCTCATTCACGGGAAGTTTCACACGCGATAGGCCTGCGTGAGCGGGGTACGTGTATTTCTAGGGTTCGCAGGGAGTTTCACACACGGTAGGCCCTGTGCGAGTGGGGCATGTGTATTTCTGGGGTTCGCAGGGAGTTTCACATGCGGTAGGCCCTGTGCGAGCGGGGCATGTGTATTACTGGGGTTTGCGGGGAGTTTCACATGCGGTAGGCCCTGTGCGAGCGGGGCACGTGTATTACTGGGGTTCGCAGTGACTTTCACACGCGGTAGGCCCTCTGCGAGCGGGGCACGTGTATCACTGGGGTTCGCGGGAAGTTTCACACGCGATAGGCCTTGGGCGAGTGGGGCACGTGTATTACTGGGGTTCGCGGGGAGTTTCACACGCGGTAGGCCCTGTGCGAGCGGGGCACTTGTATTACTGGGGTTTGTGGTGAGTTTCCCACGTGGTAGGCCCTGTGCGAGCGGGGCACGTGTATTATTGGGGTTTGTGGGAAGTTTCACATGCGATAGACCTTGGGTGAGCGGGGCACGTGTATTACTGGGGTTCGCGGGAAGTTTCACATGCGATAGACCTTGGGTGAGCGGGGCACGTGTATTACTGGGGTTCGCGGGGAGTTTCGCACGCGGTAGGCCCTGTGCGAGCAGGGCACGTGTATTTCTGGGGTTCGCAGGGAGTTTCACACACGGTAGACCCTGTGCGAGTGGGGCACGTGTATTTCTGGGGTTCGCAGGGAGTTTCACATGTGGTAGGCCCTGTGCGAGCGGGGCACGTGTATTTCTGGGGTTCGTGGGGAGTTTCACACGCGGTAGGCCCTGTGCGAGCAGGGAACGTGTATTTCTGGGGTTCGCAGGGAGTTTCACACACGGTAGGCCCTGTGCGAGTGGGGCACGTGTATTTCTGGGGTTCGCAGGGAGTTTCACATGCGGTAGGCCCTGTGCGAGCGGGGCATGTTTATTACTGGGGTTCGCGGGGAGTTTTACATGCGGTAGGCCCTGTGCGAGCGGGGCACGTGTATTACTGGGGTTCGCGGTGACTTTCACACGCGGTAGGCCCTCTGCGAGCGGGGCACATGTATCACTGGGGTTCGCGGGAAGTTTTACACGCGATAGGCCTTGGGCGAGTGGGGCACGTGTATTACTGGGGTTCGCAGGGAGTTTCACACGCGGTAGGCCCTGTGCGAGCGGGGCACTTGTATTACTGGGGTTTGTGGTGAGTTTCCCACGTGGTAGGCCCTGTGCGAGCGGGGCACGTGTATTATTGGGGTTTGTGGGAAGTTTCACATGCGATAGACCTTGGGTGAGCGGGGCACGTGTATTACTGGGGTTCACGGGGAGTTTCACACACGGTAGGCCCTGTGCGAGTGGGGCACGTGTATTACTATGGTTCGTGGGGAGTTTCACACGCGGTAGGACCTGTGCGAGCGGGGCACGTGTATTTCTGGGGTGCCCAAACGAATTGGCAATGTGTGTCCTCCCAGGTGTGCCCTCCCCAGGGCCTGCAGGCAGACCACAACACAGGGGAACACACTCCACCCCTGGCCATGCCCCACAGGCAGCCCATCCACCCTGACGAAGCACCCCAGCCAGCCCACATGTCACCACGCACAAGTGAGCACTGACTCGTGTCCCCCCACCCACTCACCCACTCAGCAGTGAAGGGCACCTGCCAGCAGGCCCCACTCATGTCCCCCCAGACACCCACACACCCACCCAGCAGTGAAGGGCACCTGCCAGCAGGCCCCCACTCATGAACCCCAACCACCCAGCAGTGAAGGGCACCTGCCAGCAGGCCCCCACTCATGTCCCCCCAGACACCCACCCACCCACCCAGCAGTGAAGGGCACCTGCCAGCAGGCCCCCACTCATGTCCCCACACCCACCCACCCAACCACCCAGCAGTGAAGGGCACCTGCCAGCAGGCCCCCACTCATGCCCCCCCAACACGTTAACATGGCCCACAATCATGGCCTTCATGGCCACCCAAATCCCACCGCACGCCACCCCTGCCCAAATAACCAACCAAGCATAACATACCCCCCACATTGAAATGGCCATTACATAAAACAACCCAAATGGCATGTATGTACATCAACACATGTCCGTCACACACACACAATGGGTGCCAGTGAATGTGAAAACCCACATAGTGACATGCATGAAACCAATGAGAGAATATCACACATTGAAGTACGGGAAAAAATGTATTGAACAAAAAATGTGGTGAAACAAATTTAAACACCAAACAATGGACATAAGGAAAAAATGCAGAATGTCACATAATGATAAGAAAGGGAAATCAGAATCCAAAATATATTAAATGAAAAATGTCTCCAAAGTCTCCCTCCAACAAAGCAAATCCAAACAGAAATGAAAAAGTAAAATCCATTGCTCCATGGAAAAATCAAAAAAGAAAATGCTGACAAATCCACACTCCAACTATTTACAAGGATGAAATCCTGGGTCCATGAGCCCAACTGTCCAAATGAAACCTACAAAAATACACTAACTAATAAAGAACTATATACAAAAATGTGGGGTATTGTCCAAGCACCCCAAAAAAAATGAAAACAAAAATGAAACCTAACACTAACTAACTAACTATTTACAATGGCAGCGGGCTAGTCTGACGGCTCACTTTTTGATGTCCCGGGACAGGGCATCATCGAACTCCTGCTCAATGTCCTGGAGGCGATCCTCTTCCATGGCCCCGAGGTTTCGTAGGGACGATGACATGTTGACCCCATCTCCCTGCGAATTGCCTCGAGGCACTTGGCCCGCCTCAGTGCCCTCCGCATTGAGTTCTCCGTCCTGACCATTGTGAGCTGTGCCTCTTCTGCCCGCTGCTGCTCTGCATCTATGGCATGGCCCAACCGCTGCCACATGAAAGACACTTGTAATCCTGGGTCCTCCTGCCTTCTGGCCGATGCCTGCCCCTCCGATGTTGAAGGCCCCGAGCCATCATTGCTCCCACCATGTTTCTGCTACTGCTGTGCCTGTGCCTGCGCCCTGGCTCTTGCTGCCTGCACGTCCTCCTCCGGCTGGGGTGCAGTTGTCATGGTGGCCACCCCTGCTGGACGTCTGACTCCCGACTGTGGCAGGGATGTGTCCTCCACCAGCCTGGCCGCTGGGTCAGAGGCAGCTCCACAGGGTACCCAGGTGATACATGGGTGGGTAGATGGCATGGAGGACGACTGGCACGTAGGGGGTTCAGGTGAGGAGGGGGTCGCAAGAAGGTCTAGCACACAGAGGAATCCAGCACTGGTAACCCATCCTAGTAGGTCAACGCGGTCTTCACGAAAACACCGCAGGTCACCTTGCATGCCCCGTTGACGCAACGCTATCCCAGCCCCAGCTGAATGTTTGCATAGAGCCCTGTATTGCATTTAGCTGAATATCTGAATATATCATGCCGGCTAACTCACAGACCAGAGGGGCACTGTGGTACACCAGAAGATGTGTCAACCTTCCCGTTACCCCCACCCTTTCTTTTCACACATCCTACCCTCTGGAAGAACACAGCTCACCACACCACTCCCTGCCATCCACCCACCCCTCCTCAACACCCCACACTGCCCTCTGGGGGAACACTTGCCACTATACCGCTCCCCTCCAACTGCCCACTCTCCGACTCCCTCTCTATTCACCACCTTGCACCCCCACCAGCACCCCCACCACCCTCTGGGATCCCACCTGAAACTGCTTCACACACTCTCCTTCCCCCACCACACAACTTCTCCCAAAAGCCCCACACATCATTAACCCTCTTTCCACAGACACCCCTCTCACCTATACACTCCACAAACCCCATCAGGCCTCCACCTGGGGACCCCCCTCCACTACCTGACCAATCCAACACCCCAGCCCCTGCCGGCATCCCGCAGTGCCAACTACGCTCACCCATCTTTCTCACTCTAATGCATTCTCATCAACACCAGGTATGTTGCCAAAAACGTACATGGCATATTCAACTTCATCTCCTTTAGAATCCCAAACATCCTGTTCATCACAGAAACCTGGTTTCTCTGACGATTTCTAACCCATCGCATATGAGGCATTCCCCCCTTTATACACCCTCATCACACACAACAGAGCTATCAGATCAGGCAGAATTGCCATCCTCTATAAACCTCACCCATCTATCTCACACTCCAAGGCAAGGGCATGTAGCACAGACTGTGATACGCTCTTAGGGAAATTCATCATCAATCCCTCATTCACCCACAGCTTTCTGCTCATCTATAGGCCCCCTAGCTGTAACAGACACCTTGCTAATGCCCTAATTGACTCCCTAGTGGTCATCCTGTCCCCCACCCTTCCCTCATCCTATTAGGAGACCTCAACATATGGTTCAATGTACCTGACAACCCCATAACATGACCACTTTGGACAATTGGGAAGCCCTCAACACCACTCAGCAGGAAACAGATGCCACCCACGCAGCAGGACATACTCTCGATGCGATCCTCAGCTCCACTGACCTCATCTCCATGCTGCCCCCCACGACCACTCATACGGACCAACCATGCAGCCATCTTTTTTTTAGCTTCTGTTACCTGCCCATCATCTATGAATGGCTAACACTGGAGACATTATTACATGGAACATGCGGGAGAGCACCCTTGCAAACCCCAAAACCTTATTATTTTTTTTTTTCAAAGGGAGCGGGGCACACCCCCAAAACCTCCATGTCGCTGCAACCATTTTCCAGTAACGTTATGTACGGTGATCATATATATAGGGACATTATACCTGATACCAGAAAGCAGAGTTTGTGATCACAGATGACTCAATATTTTGGACTGACCTCTTTTGACCACTTTTTATGGGAAACTGCCTGTCTATGTTCCTTTGCTTGTGCCTCAGGTAAAAGACTTGGAGTCTCATTATGAGTTTGGTGGTATTTCAGCAGTAAATCTACTGAAATACCACCAAAATAAGTTAACGTTACTGCCACTAAGTCCTGTGGAGTTACTGCAGGATTAAAAGTGGTGGTAAGGTGATGTAAATCCCCATTTTTGGAGTCCATAGGACTCCATTGGAATTTGGGTGAATTAAAGTGAGTGGAAATTCCTGTATGGTAATTCCATAGATTTTTGGAAGGAAAGTGGAGGATTTACATCCAGCATGATGATAGAATTACCACCACTTTTTTTACCATACCACCAAACTCGTAATGCAGCCCTTGGTCTTTCACTTTACACATTCTCTTGAGGTCAGAGACATAGCCAGATCGTGTTTTTGTTGTATCTTACAAGCCACAAAAAGTCTTTCCATTTTTTGTTGCCACCAATGAGATCAAGTTATGTTATGTTATGTTATTTTGCATTTATATAGCGCCTTATATACCATTGGTATGGTCTGAAGGCGCTGGTAGGTTGAACGCCCTTGGGAACCGAAGTTCATATCAGTAGAGAGAGTAGAGAGTCAAAAGGTGCGTGTGAGCACCGGGTATGTGTACAGCTCGTGCGGTATCAGTGTAATAGCTGCATTCTAGCAGTAGGTGTGGTGGTTGAGAGGTCAGGAGTATGTGTTCGTTCTGGCAGGATTTATCCAGAACGGATGTGGCTGCGTTAGGCCTGAGGAGAATGCCTCGCTGGGGGGTGTGTAACCAGCAGTGATTACTTAAGAGTGATGTGGAGTGAGCGGCGAATGTTGCTATGAGAACAGTTATACCGAATGGTGTCATAGTATCTCTGTGTTCTAGTTGAGTGGTGATGTAAGGAGAGAGTAAGCGTGTTGGTGAGATATGATGGGATTACATGCCTTTTCAGACATTTCTAAATTCACATAGAGGCTATTCGCAGGGAGGCTATCAGGCACAATTCTAAATTCACAGAGGCTATTGGGCCAGCTTCTAAATTCAACTTTTCACAGAGAGGCTATTGGGCATACTTCTAAATTCAACTTTTCACAGAGGGGCTAATGGGTACACTTCTAAATTCACTTTTCACAGAGAGGCTATTGGGCACACTTCTAAATTCAACTTTTGACAGAGAGGCTATTGGGCACACTTCTAAGTTCAACTTTTCACAGAGAGGTTATTGGGCACACTTCTAAATTCAACTTTCACACAGAGGCTATTGGGCATACTTCTAAATTCAACTTTTCACAGAGAGGCTATTGGGCACACTTCTAAATTCAACTTTTCACAGAGAGGCTATTGGGCACACTTCTAAGTTCAACTATTCACAGAGAGGCTATTGGGCATACTTCTAAATTCAACTTTCACAGAGAGGCGATTGGGCACACTTCTAAATTCAACTTTCACAGAGAGGCTATTGGGCACACTTCTAAATTCAACTTTTCACAAAGAGGCTATTGGGCACACTTCTAAATTCAACTTTTCACAGAGAGGCTATTGGGCACACTTCTAAATTCAACTTTCACAGAGAGGCTATTGGGCACACTTCTAAATTCAACTTTCACAGAGAGGCTATTGGGCACACTTCTAAATTCAACTTTCACAGAGGCTATTGGGTATAATTTTTAAGTTCAACTTTCACAGAGAGGGTATTGGGCACACTTCTAAATTCAACTTTTCACGCAGAGGCTATTGGGACACCTCTAAATTCCACTTTTCACGGAGAGGCTATTGGGGACACTTCTAAATTCAACTTTCACAGAGGCTATTGGGTATAATTTTTAAGTTCAACTTTCACAGAAAGGCTATTGGGCACACTTCTAAATTAAACTTTCACAGAGAGGCTATTGGGCACACTTCTAAATTCAACTTTTCACAGAGAGGCTATTGGGCACACTTCTAAGTTCAACTTTTCACAGAGAGGCTATTGGGCACACTTCTAAGTTCAACTATTCACAGAGAGGCTATTGGGCATACTTCTAAATTCAACTTTCACAGAGAGGTGATTGGGCACACTTCTAAATTCAACTTTCACAGAGAGGCTATTGGGCACACTTCTAAATTCAACTTTTCACAGAGAGGCTATTGGGCACACTTCTAAATTCAACTTTTCACAGAGAGGCTATTGGGCACACTTCTAAATTCAACTTTCACAGAGAGGCTATTGGGCACACTTCTAAATTCAACTTTCACAGAGAGGCTATTGGGCACACTTCTAAATTCAACTTTCACAGAGGCTATTGGGTATAATTTTTAAGTTCAACTTTCACAGAGAGGGTATTGGGCACACTTCTAAATTCAACTTTTCACGCAGAGGCTATTGGGGACACCTCTAAATTCCACTTTTCACGGAGAGGCTATTGGGGACACTTCTAAATTCAACTTTCACAGAGGCTATTTGGTATAATTTTTAAGTTCAACTTTCACAGAAAGGCTATTGGGCACACTTCTAAATTAAACTTTCACAGAGAGGCTATTGGGCACACTTCTAAATTCAACTTTTCACAGAGAGGTTATTGGGCACACTTCTAAGTTCAACTTTTCACAGAGAGGCTATTGGGCACACTTCTAAATTCAACTTTCACAAAGAGGCTATTGGGCACACTTATAAATTCAACTTTTCACAGAGAGGCTAATGGGCCCACTTCAAATCCAACTTCTCAATGCATTTCTAAATTCAACTTTTACAGAGGCTATTGGGTATAATTTTTAAGTTCAACGTTCACAAAGAGGCTATTGGGCACACTTCTAAATTCAACTTTTCACAGAGAGGCTATTGGGGACACTTCTAAATTCAACTTTCACAGAGAGGCTATTGGGCACACTTCTGAATTCAACTTTTCACGGAGAGGCTATTGGGCATACTTCTAAATTCAACTTTTCACGGAGAGGCTATTGGGGACACTTCTAAATTCAACTTTCACAGAGGCTATTGGGTATAATTTTTAAGTTCAACTTTCACAGAGAGGCTATTGGGCACACTTTTAAATTCAACTTTCACAAGGAGGCTATTGGGCACACTTCTAAATTCAACTTTTCACAAAGAGGCTATTGGGCACACTTCTAAATTCAACTTTGCACAGAGAGGCAATTGGGCACACTTCTAAATTCAACTTTTCACAGAGAGGCTATTGGGCACACTTCTAAATTCAACTTTCACAGAGAGGCTATTGGGCATACTTCTAAATTCAACTTTTCACAGAGAGGCTATTGGGCACACTTCAAATCCAACTTCTCAATGCATTTCTAAATTCAACTTTCACAGAGGCTATTGGGTATAATTTTTAAGTTCAACTTTCACAGAGAGGCTATTGGGCACACTTCTAAATTCAACTTTCACAGGGAGGCTATTGGGCATACTTCTAAATTCAACTTTTCACAGAGAGGCTATTGGGCACACTTCTAAATTCAACTTTTCACAGAGAGGCTATTGGGCACACTTCTAAATTCAACTTTTCACAGAGAGGCTATTGGGCACACTTCTAAGTTCAACTATTCACAGAGAGGCTATTGGGCATACTTCTAAATTCAACTTTCACAGAGAGGCTATTGGGCACACTTCTAAATTCAACTTTCACAGAGAGGCTATTGGGCACACTTATAAATTCAACTTTTCACAGAGAGGCTATTGAGCACACTTCTAAATTCAACTTTTCACAGAGAGGCTATTGGGCACACTTCTAAATTCAACTTTCACAGAGGCTATTGGGTATAATTTTTAAGTTCAACTTTCACAGAGAGGGTATTGGGCACACTTCTAAATTCAACTTTTCACGCAGAGGCTATTGGGGACACCTCTAAATTCCACTTTTCACGGAGAGGCTATTGGGGACACTTCTAAATTCAACTTTCACAGAGGCTCTTGGGTATAATTTTTTTTTTTTTTAAAACTTTGGTTTTATTGGTATTTTAAAGAGTATAACAAGCAGGCAATATTTGTAATCAGCAGTTAATCACAGTGCACTTGCCCAGCAAACTCCCCCCCCCACCCCCCCAACAGCCCCCCCCTTCAAACCCCCCTCCCCCCACCCCTCGTTTTACCAACTCGAACCATAACATTGGGAAATTTGGACTTTTCTTTTGCGTCCATTACTTTGGTAGTGAGTGTGAGCGTCGGCATAATCTGGTGGCTGACGGCCGACCGAATGTCCCCGGGCCGTGGGCACACATTCCGTCCTTGGGGTCCCTGGTACTTTATCGTACAGTCTTTCGGCCTAGTCTCCTCGAGCCCCGCTCGGCCCCTCCCCTCAGGCCTCAGTGCACATCCCATCCCCAGGCCTCCCTTACCCCCTGCCAATTTTCAAGGAATGACCCGGAATCATTGTTCACCATGGCAGTTAGTTTGTCCATTAGAAACAAGTTTTTCAATTTCTTCAGCCAGTCAGCCTTGGACGGGGTCTCCGGGCTCTTCCATTTCTGTGCCAATGCCACTCTCCCCGCCCGTAGCATCGTTTCCCACATTCTGGGGTACCTGTAGAGGTCCGAGGACTCTGGCGGGAGGCCCAACAGCACCACCAGGGGATCCTGGGGAAGCAGTTCCTCTGTGACCTCAGCCATCCAGCCCCTCACCTCTGCCCAGTATGCCTGCACTTTCGGGCAGTGCCACCACATGTGGCCTCGTGAGCCCCTCTGGCCGCAGCCCCTCGGGCAATCGGGGGAGACCGCCGTAAACATTTTAGACAATTTCACCGGGTCCCTGTGCCAGCCCTGAAGAATCTTAAAGTTATGTTCCATGTCTGCAGTGTACAAATTACCATGGAAAGCAATTTTGAAGATCCTTGCCCAGGCGTCTTCCGAAATCTCCTCCCCTGCGAGATCATTCCAATATGAGCGAAAGCCCCTCCGTTCTACCAAGTTCTCAGTATTGAGGATTCTATACATTCCGGAGACGGCTCCCTTTCTAGAGGTCGCCATATCCAGGAACTTCTCGAAGGGGGTCAACTGCCTCCTCAAGTTCTCTCCCCATGTTGGGTCGCAGAGGATTCCCTTCAAGCGCAGGTATTCAAACACAGAAAGAGACCCCCGCCCAATGGCGTCCCTTAGGTCCTCGTAGGGCAGGAATTCCCCCTCCCGGAACAGCTGTCCCACCCACTCCAGCCCCGAGTCAGACCACGCCTGTGCTTTGGAAAAACCTCTGTTGCCCAATCTGAACGGGTGTCCCCAGAGAGAGGACATTGGGGATGGCCACGTCGTTAGGTGCGCCGTCCGGGGGCCCTCCCTCCAGACCGCCCAAAGGACCCCCAGGGTGGGGTGGGATTTCAATCTGTTTGGGATGAACTTGTGTGGTGCCCAGAGAAGATCGCGTACCTTGAGGGGGTGAGCGTCCATGTCCTCCAGGTAAGACCAGTAGGTGCCCATCCCCTCCCTCATGTGCTCCAGCAGGACTCGCAACTGGGCGGCTCGGAAATAGAGCTGGAGGTCAGGCAAGCCGAACCCCCCCTCCTCCCTCGGCAAGGTCAAGACCGCCCTCGCAGTCCTCGGGGTCCTACCCTGCGAGATGAACTCTCGGACCGCGATCTGTAGTGTCCTCATGAGGTGGTCGGGAATATTGGATGGGAGAGAGGTAAAGAGATACAACAGGCGTGGCAGCACGTTCATCTTTACTGCCGTCATACGGCCGTACCAAGACAGGATCATGGAGCTCCACCTCCTGAGGTCCCCGGTAATGCTAGCCAGGGCCGGGTCATAGTTGGCGGGGGCCAGTTGGGATAAGTCTCTGGTGAGGAGGACTCCCAGGTAGCGAACAGAAGCCCCGCCCACTGTGATGCCGTGAATAGTTCCCACGGGGTCCAGAGCCGGGTCGTTTACCCGCATGGGGAGAAGGACTGATTTGGAAGCGTTGATTTTTAGCCCCGAGAAGTGCCCAAATGCGTTCACCAGGGACAGGAGGGGGGGGAGGGAGGCCGCGGGGTCCACCAGGTACGCCAGGATGTCATCGGCGAACAGGGAGAGCTTAAATTCCACCTCCCCTCTCGTTATCCCTCTGATCTCCGGGTGCGACCTCACCGCTATGGCCAAAGGTTCCATCGTTAAAATATACAACAGGGGGGACAGTGGACACCCCTGTCTCGTGCCCCGTGAGAGGAAGAAGGGGTCCGACAATGTGCCGTTCACTTGTACCCTGGCCTTCGGAGCTCTGTAAAGAGCCGTCACCCAGCCCCTGATATGAGCCCCAAATCCCATTCTCTGGAGGAGTAGCTCCATATATCGCCATTCGACCCGGTCGAACGCTTTCTCCGAGTCCAGAGAGAGGAGGCTCACGTCAAGTTCGGAGTTCTGGGCGTAGTGGATCAGGTTTATAGTCTTACGGATGTTGTCTGAGCCCTGCCTACCCCTTACAAACCCCACCTGGTCTCCATGGATCAGTGTCGGCAGAATCTTCTCCATCCGTTTCCCAATGATTTTGGCAAGGACCTTGACATCAATATTTAGGAGAGATATAGGGCGATATGAGGAACAATCAGTGGGGTCCTTACCTTCCTTGGGAAGGACTACAATTATGGCCTCCATCATGGAGTCTGGGAGGGTCCCCCCCTCTAAAACTGCATTGAAAACCTTTGCTAAGTGAGGGGCCAGAGTAGAGCGATACCGTTTATAGAAGGACACTGTGAAGCCATCTTCCCCGGGGGAGGTCCCCGCCTTCATCCCGCTAATGGCGTTGCCCACCTCTTCCTCGGTCACCAGCCCCTCCAGACCCTCGGCCATCTCCCCGGACAGGGCCGGTATCTGGACCGAGTTGAGGAACCCCTCTATCTCCTCGTCCCGCCCGTCATATTCCGAGGTGTAGAGTTTTTCGTAGTATCTCCGGAAGGCCTCTCCTATGTGGGGAGTGTCATGGCCCATAATCCCCCCTTCACTCCTCACTGCCTTTACCATTCTATCCCTCTGGACCTCCCTCAGTTTCCAGGCTAGGATTCTGTCCGCTTTGTCCCCCTTCTCGTAATACTTCTGCTTGACCAGTTGGAGGCTTCGCTCCGTTTTGTGTAAGAGGAGGTCTCGCAGCTGGAGCCGATAGTCGGCTAGTGATTCGAGCCGACCTTGATCCAAGGGGGCCGCTCGGGGCCCCGTCGGTTGTAGTTGGGCAATTTTCCCCCTCAGGGCCTTCTCCTGGGCTTCCCTCACTCTTTTGACCTGCGCGCTCATTTTAATGAGAGTGCCCCTCATTGTGGCCTTGAAGGCGTCCCATAGGGTGTGTGGGCCCACCTCGCCATTATCATTAAATTCAAAGAATTCCGTGATAGCCTCTAGCACCTCCTGGGCATGGACCTCGTCTTTCAGCAGGGAGTCGTTACATCTCCATCTCCCTCTGCGGTCGCTTAGCCAGCCCCTTGCAATGGTGGTTCGAACCAGGTCGTGGTCCGACCAGGGGACGGGGTCAACTTTGTGGCCCGAGACATACGAGTGCAAGGACTCGTCCACCAGGATGTAGTCAATTCTAGAGAAGGAAGAGTGGGTGGACGAATAATATGTGTAGGAAGGAGTACCCGTTCCGGGGGAGGGGAGTGTGTCCACCAAGCCCAGCTCTGCGTTAACCTTCCGGAAGGACCGGGCCATGTGGACATCCGTGGGCCTGGATAGCTGTGGGCCAACACGCCTTCTGTCTGAGTCGGGGTCGATTACCATGTTGAAATCACCTCCCACTACCAGCCCCCCCCGGACGAAGAGCTTAAGTTTCTCCGCCACTCGTTCCCAGAACTGGGCCTGGCCCTCATTGGGACCGTAGATCCCCACCAGGGTGAGCGGCGAGCCCTGTAGGGATCCTCGCACCATCAGGTACCGGCCTTCCGGGTCTTTAACTATTTCTTCTTTTATGAAGCCCACGTTTCTCCCCAGGAGGATGGCCACCCCCCTCTTTTTGGACCTGTGGGACGCACAGAGCACCTCTCCTATACCTCCCCCCCTCATCTTGGGTTCCTTTCCTCTTGCCCAGTGAGTCTCTTGCAGGAAGAGGATATCAAGACCGGCCCTTCTGAATTCTCTAGTGACCAGGGACCTCTTCGTGGGGGTGTTCAGACCCCGTACATTGAGAGTGCCCACCCCCAGGGCCGGCGGACCCTCAGCCGTCATCTAGCGGCACTACTCTCCGCGTCGGCTCACCTACACCACCTTTGTTTAGATACTCCCATGGTTGGATCCATTTCACCCCCCCTTCCGGAGGGCCTATAACTATTCCCCAACTGCCCCCCGGACCCCCCCCAAACTGAAACCCCCCAACTCCCGCGTTGACCCCCTCCCCCCTCCCCGGCGTCCAGCCAAGTTGTCCCGCCATATCTGGCTTTTGGCCGAACCACCAGCCCGCTCCCCTGGCCGGGCCGATCGTTTTGGAAGCTGTTCCTCCTGAGCCCCCCTAGCCCCTCAGGGCCCCACCCCCTCAATACCTCCCGTATACTTGCTGTTCGTCGGGGCGTATGAGTCGGTACTCCCACATGCTCCTGACTGAGCTGTCCCAACTTGCGTGCAGTGGACCCTGTCCTAGTCCTCCGGATCTCTCCTCTCCCCGTCTTTGGCCGGCGATGGCGTATTCATTTTCCTGAACTTTCGTGCGCCGGTTCGCCTCCTCCTTTCCCCTGACGGGCCGGGGCCGCTAGGTCCTGCCCTTTCTGGCCCCGACGGGCCCCTCCGGTCGTTCGTGTCCGTTGCATATTCCAGCAGGGCTCCCCTGATGTCCTCTTCAGTAACCAGGGTAGTTCTTTGGCCCATGTATTCGAAAGTCAGGGAGAAGGGGTAGCCCCATCTGTATCGCACTCCCTTCTCCTTGAGTAACTGCGTGAGCGGGCGACACATTCTCCGCTTGGCAAGCGTGAAGGCGGAAAGGTCTTGGAATATTGAGACCTGAGCGTTGTTGTAGGTGATATTTCTGGCCTTCCTGGCTTCCTCCAACACCTTTGTTTTTTCCGAATAGTAGTGGAACCTGACCAGTATCGACCGGGGGCCCCCCGGTCTGCCCCCCGCCCTATGCACTCTGTCGAACGTGGGTTCGGTGGTCATCTCTTCGGCGAATAGGAGGGTGATGATGTCCCGCACTGCCCTTATGACGTCCCTCTCTGTCTCTCCTTCCAACTCCGGCACCCCGAAGATTCTAAGGTTATTCCTTCTCTCCCTGTTCTCAAAATCGTCCATCTGTCGAGCTCTCTCCTCTTCTCTCTTTTCCAGGGCCTCCAGCCTCACCCTAAATTGTATATCTTGGGTCACTGATGAGGATTGGTTGGTCTCGACCTGGAGTAATCTGTCCTCGACCTTTTCCACCCTCTGGTCCATTTTCTCTAGTTTTTGGGCTATGTCCGAGCGCATGTCCCTGATTTCTTGCAGGATCGAGGCGAAGCCCCTCTCCATAGCTGACGGGGGGGGGGCCGCATCCTCCGACTGGGCCATGGTTCTTTTGAGGCCCAAACCGTTGTTGCCCCTCTTTGCTTCGTGAAAGCGGTACCCCTGCAGGGTGTCTCTCCAGCTCATTCGGTGTATGCCCCGAGGGCGGGGGGTCTCCGCGGCGGGGGGGGGAGGGGAGGCCTCCCCGGCCCGGGTCGCAGGCGCCTCCGTGAGATGGGCCCCGCGCCTCGGGGATCAAGCTTCGCTTCGCTGAGGGCGGGCACACGCCCCTCCGTAGCACGGCGGGGGCCTCACACCCTTTTTCACTGCCGTGGGACCCTCGACGGGGGGGTTGCAGCTCCTGTCCCCCCGTCTCCTTTACACTGTGGGGGGGGGTCTTTCAGGGCGGGCACTCGCCCCACCGTCCCTCGGCGGGGGCCACTCACCCAGGCAGCAGTCGGTGGGGGGAGGGGGGGGGGCCGGAGCCCGAGCGCGCCCCCTCACCCCCGCTCCACGGCTCGACGGGGGGGTTGCAGCTCCTGTCCCCCCGTCTCCTTTACACCGTGGGGGGGGGTCTTTCAGGGCGGGCACTCGCCCCACCGTCCCTCGGCGGGGGCCACTCACCCAGGTAGCAGTCGGCGGCGGGAGGGGGGGGGGGCCGGTGCCCGAGCGCGCCCCCTCACCTCCGCTCCACGGCTCGACGGGGGGGTTGCAGCTCCTGTCCCCCCGTCTCCTTTACACTGTGGGGGGGGGTCTTTCAGGGCGGGCACTCGCCCCACCGTCCCTCGGCGGGGGCCACTCACCCAGGTAGCAGTCGGTGGCGGGAGGGGGGGGGGCCGGTGCCCGAGCGCGCCCCCTCACCTCCGCTCCACGGCTCGAATCCACGGCCTCACCGTGGGGGCCCGCTCCCGCCGCCTATGTGTCTTCCGCTTCGGCTTCGACGGGGGAGGAGGGGTCCGCCCTCAGCAGTGGCCGGGCCCGCGATCGCGGGGGGGGCTCCGGAGCACCCCAACGGGGATTTGCTCCGGGACCACGTTGTCCCGTCCCTGGCTCGCGCTTCGCCCGCCTCCGCCGCGTGTCATCCGGGGATACGCTGGAGGCCGCACTGCCCTGCTGGTTCTGCGGCGGGGCGGGCCGCGTATCTTGCTTTCCCGCGGCTTACGCGGGGCTCGTTCTCGGGCTTCCCGGGGTCTGCAGACTCCGTTTTTTCGCTGCTGGGGTGCCCAGGGGGGTCAGTCGGCTGGGAGGCGCGGGTGGGGCTCCGGGGGGGTCTCGGGGGGGGCTCAATACCCTCTGACAGACCGGGTCCGGCGGGAGCGATGCGATCAGGCAGCCATTGCCTGTGCGCCCCCTGGTGGCCTCCTCGGTATAATTTTTAAGTTCAACTTTCACAGAAAGGCTATTGGGCACACTTCTAAATTAAACTTTCACAGAGAGGCTATTGGGCACACTTCTAAATTCAACTTTTCACAGAGAGGCTATTGGGCACACTTCTAAGTTCAACTTTTCACAGAGAGGCTATTGGGCACACTTCTAAATTCAACTTTCACAAAGAGGCTATTGGGCACACTTATAAATTCAACTTTTCACAGAGAGGCTAATGGGCCCACTTCAAATCCAACTTCTCAATGCATTTCTAAATTCAACTTTTACAGAGGCTATTGGGTATAATTTTTAAGTTCAACGTTCACAAAGAGGCTATTGGGCACACTTCTAAATTCAACTTTTCACAGAGAGGCTATTGGGGACACTTCTAAATTCAACTTTCACAGAGAGGCTATTGGGCACACTTCTAAATTCAACTTTTCACGGAGAGGCTATTGGGCATACTTCTAAATTCAACTTTTCACGGAGAGGCTATTGGGGACACTTCTAAATTCAACTTTCACAGAGGCTATTGGGTATAATTTTTAAGTTCAACTTTCACAGAGAGGCTATTGGGCACACTTTTAAATTCAACTTTCACAAGGAGGCTATTGGGCACACTTCTAAATTCAACTTTTCACAAAGAGGCTATTGGGCACACTTCTAAATTCAACTTTGCACAGAGAGGCAATTGGGCACACTTCTAAATTCAACTTTTCACAGAGAGGCTATTGGGCACACTTCTAAATTCAACTTTCACAGAGAGGCTATTGGGCATACTTCTAAATTCAACTTTTCACAGAGAGGCTATTGGGCACACTTCAAATCCAACTTCTCAATGCATTTCTAAATTCAACTTTCACAGAGGCTATTGGGTATAATTTTTAAGTTCAACTTTCACAGAGAGGCTATTGGGCACACTTCTAAATTCAACTTTCACAGGGAGGCTATTGGGCATACTTCTAAATTCAACTTTTCACAGAGAGGCTATTGGGCACACTTCTAAATTCAACTTTTCACAGAGAGGCTATTGGGCACACTTCTAAATTCAACTTTTCACAGAGAGGCTATTGGGCACACTTCTAAGTTCAACTATTCACAGAGAGGCTATTGGGCATACTTCTAAATTCAACTTTCACAGAGAGGCTATTGGGCACACTTCTAAATTCAACTTTCACAGAGAGGCTATTGGGCACACTTATAAATTCAACTTTTCACAGGGAGGCTATTGAGCACACTTCTAAATTCAACTTTTCACAGAGAGGCTATTGGGCACACTTCTAAATTCAACTTTCACAGAGAGGCTATTGGGCACACTTCTAAATTCAACTTTCACAGAGGCTATTGGGTATAATTTTTAAGTTCAACTTTCACAGAGAGGCTATTGGGCACACTTCTAAATTCAACTTTTCATGGAGAGGCTATTGGGGACACCTCTAAATTCCACTTTCACAGAGAGGCTATTGGGCACACTTCTAAATTCCACTTTTCACAGAGAGGCTATTGGGCACACTTCTAAATTCAACTTTTCACGGAGAGGCTATTGGGGAAACTTCTAAATTCAACTTTCACAGAGGCTATTGGGTATAATTTTTAAGTTCAACTTTCACAGAGAGGCTATTGGGCACACTTCTAAATTAAACTTTCACAGAGAGGCTATAGGGCACACTTCTAAGTTCAACTTTTCACAGAGAAGCTATTGGGCACACTTCTAAATTCAACTTTCACAAAGAGGCTATTGGGCACACTTATAAATTCAACTTTTCACAGAGAGGCTAATAGGCCCACTTCAAATCCAACTTCTCAATGCATTTCTAAATTCAACTTTTACAGAGGCTATTGGGTATAATTTGTAAGTTCAACGTTCACAAAGAGGCTATTGGGCACACTTCTAAATTCAACTTTTCACGGAGAGGCTATTAGGGACACTTCTAAATTCAACTTTCCCAGAGAGGCTATTGGGCACACTTCTAAATTCAACTTTTCACACAGAGGCTTTTGGGCACACTTCCAAGTTCAACTTTCACAGAGGCTATTGGGTATAATTTTTAAGTTCAACTTTCACAGAGAGGCTATTGGGCACACTTCTAAATTCAACTTTCTACAGGAGGCTATTGGAGATTCCATCTAGGTGTGGCATATGCTAGCAATCACATTTCTGCCTAGATTTGGGCAGGCTAGTCTGTGTGGTTTCTCGGGCTATGGTACTGGTTAACATTAGACTGCAGGCCATTGAAAGGTAGGTTAGAGTGGCAGGAGCTTTCTGGGGTGGAGTAATTCCTCTACCCCCTACTCATGCCAGCAGTTATAATTTTGTTGGTGTCTGGTGGCTTCCTTGGCTTCCCCTGCTGACACCTGCAGACACATCTCGGAGTCGCCAATGTAGGAGCCGCCCTTGGCCTTAGGCCCTTAGCCGCAGGGCTGCCGGGCAGAGGGCTGCCCTGGGAGGACCAGTGATGAAGTGTAGGTGGCCCAATGAGAGCGGGCCTGGGCGGGTCGGGAGAAGGGAGAAAAGGAGGAGGGTGCGCAATGGGACGGGCTGCAGGGGGAGCCTCCAAGATTTCACATTCAAGCCACCAATGGAGGGTGCTTGCTACTGACCAGGTCCTCTGCAAAAGGGCCGCAAGTAGGCTGGGTAAACCAGGACACGGCTGCGGCGGGGAAGGGGACGCAAGGGCCTGCTCCTGGGCACGGGCCCACCAACACGTGGACAAAATTAAACAAAAAGGGGCTTTCTGGCCCACACACTCACCGCGCTCCTCGGATTGGGAATGGAGGCGGTGAGCGCCACTCGAGTTGGTAGGCTCGATGCCTAATGTGCCTGGACCAATGGGCGGGAGGGAGTTCGGATCGGGAGGCGGGCGGGTAAATCAGGAAGCGGCTGCGGCGGGGAAGGGGACGCAAGGGCCTGCTCCTGGGCACGGGCCCACCAACACGTGGACACAATTAAACAAAAAAGGGCTTTCTGGCCCACACACTCACTGCGCTCCTCGGATGGGGAATGGAGGCGGTGAGCACCACTCGAGTCGGTAGGCTCGATGCCTAATGTGCCTGGACCCTCAAGTCCTGAGGGTAGAGGGGGGGGAGAGCAGCAAGACGCACACACTCACCTGCTCAAGCCTGGATGGAAATGGTGAGCATGGTTCAGTGTAGGCAGGGAGGCCGATGGGTGGGCCAATTACAGTGCTGGGGCCGTCCGGGAAGAAGTGGGAGCGCGAAGGAGCACTGGGGGAACGAGAACACACAAGGGCCTGGGGGCACCAGAAAGGCACCAAAAACACAGGTCAAGTCCTCGGGGGGATGGGAGAGCAGCAAGACGCACACACTCACCTGCTCAAGCCTGGATGGAAAAGTCATGAAAATCTATGTCGAACTGATGATTAGATTACTCGTATACCATGTATCTTTGCATGTTCACTTCTTTGCTGAGCCAAATTCAAAGAGCCTGAAGTGCACCTGTGAGGCTACTCATTTGGCTACTGTGAGGAGCCAAGAATGAGACACGGACACAAAGAATTTATGGTTTTGTTTTAAACTTTTATTGAAACAAAAAGGAGTTGGAAAATGCCTCACTATCCTTAATGTAGGAGGTTTTTCCCTACCTCAGCTAAAAACTATGAGAGTCTGTCCTTTGTCAAGATGCCCAAACACAAATATGTCAAGTGTCGGAAATCCTATTATGGCCCTCACACTAAAATGAACTCTAAAGTGAAAAGGATAGTTTCTCTGATTCTCAAAAGTGCACAAATGTTCAAATCCAACACAAAGGTATAAATCCAACCAAAAGGTTCCAAATGAACAATGTTCACAGTTCCAGGGAATGGCTCCCTTCCCCAGATTCCTTTTACTAACATAAAAAGTTCAAACAAAGAATAGTCAAGTTCCTTAGAACCCAAGAGGATCATTACCTACTTTTGACATGTTCACAGTTCTCGGGGGAAATAGCTCAGTTCCCCAAGTTTCTCTTCACTTTCAATATGATTCAAAATCCTAAGATTATATATCTTCCTAGGGATTCTCCTTTCAATGTATTACAACTTGGATGCAGGTTCCAGACTCGCAGGTCAACTGTTATATTCTCCTGCCAAGCTCTTCTTGCATATCTACAATAGTTCCAAAGTTCAAAGGCATGGATCTTACTTTAAATTCTCCTTCTATTATAACTTGTACACAAACTTACGTTTGCCTGGTGTAATCTCCTGCCAGGACCTTGATGCAATCTTTCAAACTCTATTCTTCATCTGGTAAACTCTCCTGCCAGCACTTTACTTTACAAATATTCAGCTTCACCTGGTATACTCTTTTGCAGGACTTTATTTTACAAATGTTTAGCTTCACCTGGTATACTATCTTGCAAGGACTTTACACACTTTCAACTTCACCTGGTATACTCTCCTGCTAAGATGTTATGCTATGACATTACCTTTTATCAAGGAAATTAAATGATCCCACTGCTAGCTTATCAACCCTTGTTTCATAGAGTTTGTTTCAATATTCACTTTCACTTTCACCAAATGGTTCTTTGCGCAATTTCCAAGAGCATTCAGCTTTACTTTGATTTCTCCCCCGAGATATGGGTTCAACAACCCATTTGTCGTGTTCTCCACAAATACGTTAACTTCTTCATTCACTTTTCTTTGAGTCTCCTGCTTAAATTTTATGGAGCGGAACAGACTTTCAGGCAACTCGGTACCCCATCTGTCTTCCCTGGGCTTACCAGTTGCTCCTCATGTTCCTTCGCTTCAGTTCCCTTCAACTTGCTGGCTCGGCGTGCATCCCGTTAGCCGCTGCATTTTCATGGTGTCCTTTTCTGAAGTGCACGGTTCCCGCTGCCTTGTGTTCTCGGGCAGTGAACGATCTGCACTTGAGTTTCTCTCTCTGCTCCCAGGACTCACCTTTGCATTGTTTTCTGCTGTGCGCTCGGCATCCGCACAGGTCACTGTGCAGCCAGAGTCTGCAGATCTCTCCCCCTTTGACTGCCATTTGTGTCGGTTTGAAACTTCCCAGCATGATTACATAATTTCCAAAGACTAGACCATTGCGTTGGTTTGCCAGTCTTAGTCATCTTTACTGCCCCATTGCTCTCTCTCATCTCATTGTTACCAGGCTGTTCCTTGTATGACGTTGAGGAAGCTGCTATTGTATCCAGGTATGCATGGGGGTAGAGCTACTTGGCAGGGTGGAGGGCTGATGGCTGCTTGTGATTATTCATCCGGGAATGGCGGATGTGTGTTCTCACTGCTGTCCCTAGTGCTGGAGGGCTTGGTGGTAGGAGAGGAGTCATTAGAGGATGTTCTGCATGCCGGGCTAGTCAGGCCATGCGTCCATTCCTTGTACTTGTGCATTACGGTGGACCCCAAGGAAGACCCCTTTTTTGGTGGACCCTTCTTCTCTGATCTGTAGCAAAGGTTGCATATGACAGCACCTTCCTGACTCCTCACTGTCTTCCGCTGTGGCAACCAAAGGTGCTCCCAGGCCCATGACGAGGAGAGCAGTGTCTGGGCCTGGGATGTCCTCTGATGCTTGACAAGGAATGCCTGTGCCAGCCTTGCCTCATTTGCAAGAAGATGCACAGTTGCAGATGCCACCGCCTTTTCTTTCTCCTGTAATATTTGCTGTGGGATGCCCTCTGTCTCCTCCACTTCCTGCTCTTCTGTCACATCCTTCACCACAATATGCACTTTCCCCTCATCTGGATATGGGCATCCCAGAATCTCTGCTGCACCCTCCCCCATCACCTCTACTGCTCCAAAATGTGTTATAGCATCGCCAAGGAATGACTCTCGTGGCCCTGCACCTACAGTGCCACTTTCCTGCACCAATTCAAGAATTGACTGCCAGTCCTTGTCAAGCTGCTGGGTGTCCATGAAGACCGCCCCCCACGCACCCACTGACCCAAAAAGGAGTTGTGACACAGGTCTGGGCGGGGGAGTAGGAAGGAAGTTAAAGCTGCCCTCCCGGCTGCAAGAAAAAAGGAAATGGAACTCCCCACACCCTACATACCTTAGAGGTTGTAGAAATGGACTTCAGACCTATGCGATCCTGCTTCACTGAGTGTCAGAGTCCATAGAACTGAGCACCCAATCAACAGCACACACGCCAGCTTCAACCACCAAACAGTCCATAGTGAAGCTGCCCAACAAAACGGGGACACCAATTAAAGGTAATCCAAAGGAACAGGCCCAGAGGAGGTATATACAGTATCTATGAGGCAGACATACGGGGATTGAGGAGACAGTAAAAGGATGACATCCAAGGGAAAGTTTCTAAATTCAAAGAGAATCCAATAGTTGACAATACAAGGGAAAGAACAGGACGGAGGTCACTAAGAAAGGGTATCAGCAGGAGAATTAAAAATAATAAGACCCCAGCAACAGGGCGGGAAAAACTCAAAATAGTGTAGAGGTGGGACCAACAAGTCAGGTGGAGGTGTGACCAACAAGTCACGTGGTGTGACCAAGCAAGGGTATCAGCCAGGCGGTGTGACCAAGCAAGGGTATCAGTCAGGTGATACTGTAAAAGAAAAATCAAGGTTGAGGAAAAAGAGTTTAAGGAAACAGGGAACCACAGCACGTGGGTAGCTGAAGTCCAAACTGCACAAAACAAGTGTCAGGCAAGAATCCAAGATGGGCCTAGACATACACAATAAAACATCCAGGTCAGGACTTCGAAGAAGTAGAGATGCTGAGCATCTAACCTGGCTTTCGCTTCGGTACATGAAGCTGCAGGAAGGGGCATTGTGACGACATCACACAATGGCGTAATGTGTGTGTACAACTTTTTGTGCTACAATGCCCCCTGTGAGGTGTAGTTCAGAAGACACTATGACACGATGCCTATATCTCAGTGGCCAGGGCCATTTCCAAGGAAGCCGGCACTATGGTACAAGGAAACAGGGGGACCGCACCCTGACAGTCGTACCCACTCATACCAACGCATCTATGGTAGGGACTCCTTGAACCAGCCCTGAATCCTCCCCCCTCACTGCTGTTCCTCCCCCAGCGGCAGTGGCAACACCTCTGTCTGCACTGCCTCGTTAGCCACATCCTGTAAGTGTGATACTGGCAAAACCTCCACCTCCCTTATCTTCTCTCTTCTCCCTGAGCTGTTCACCAAATACTTGCCAAACTCTGGAAACATTTGCATACATGCCAACATTCAGACGCACCTAAGAGGGAGTTTTGAGAGAGAAAATCGGGAGACGTTGTTTTTCCCATAGAAATGTATTGGCGCTGGAATTATCTTAGGTGGGAGAACGTGAGAAAAAGCAATATTTCTCACTGAAAAGTCGGGAGTCTCCCGCCTAAATCTGGAGGGTTGGCATGTATGCATTTGCTTTGGCTGTGAGTGTCTGGTACCTGCAGAGTACACAACCACGAGAGACACACCGTTATTCCTCCAAGAGCTCCACATGGCATTTAACATACCATCTAGGGAATTGACAAGTTTTTACCTCCTGTGATTATGTACCGGTGCCTGACTGTTTTGATTGCAGTATCATTGACCACCCCCAGAGGTGTAAGGTATGCTGCGCTCCATGTCGTTTACTCAGAGTAACCCATTTCTAGCAGCCCACTTATGTGTTCTGACCCGTTAGACTCTGGTTTTAGGTTCCATCTGTGGGGTTCCGAGTACTATTGCTCTTTGGGTGTCTCACGAGGACACATTCATCACAAGGTTATTTGTTTACATTTATACGTGCCCAACGTATCCAGAACAGTTATGTTTTATTTACTGGTTAGATCAGTCTTTTCGGATAGTTCAGCGGAGTACTGAGCACCTCCGTAGGTTTACTTTCGGCTATTGATGGCCATGGAGCGCTTGTCCATTCCAAGATGGCTGACACATGCAATTGAGGTACAGTTAGTGATTCTGAACTCGTCTGGGCTTATGTTGGGTGACCATGGCAACGTGTATACACTAGCTGACAAGACGCATGCTGACCAGCCTGCCTGCACTGACTCAGCAGTTAGCGTTTTCTCCATACGCCCGTTGGATTGACCTTAGGTAAGCCATCTCGGCCCTAGTGAATCTCTGATGCCGAATTCCTTGCGGCAAACTGTTGTTTATACAGTGGAGGTTACTTAAGCTCCTCTATTTTTTTCAGATACAGACTCAGGATGGGTTTTCCGAACAGTGAAGAATGTCGGTTTTGAACTAATGCTGACTACTTGACAAGCTGATTCTTGATCCATTTTGGATGCGTGAAGCATTTTTTCGGATGCGTGAGTTTCTTGTTATCTACTACTATGCACTCCCTTATCATGGAATAGATACATGATTGAGTGGGTCTTTGGTGTTCACATGCACTCTAAAAGGCAGTTACGGTTCAGTCCTCACGCTGTTCACAGCCCGGATACTTACTACTACTTTTTCCTGGTGAGACAGGGCTACACGCGCTCTCACAGCATGACATGCTCAGGTGGAGGTTCTTGTGCATTACTGGATACCATTTTTGTGTTACTCGTAGTACGTTTTTTCACTTCATCATTAATATAGATACATACTCTCTTCATATCTATAATGAGGGTATGTTTACTGTTCCACTGAGAGTGGCTGTACCTTATTTGTCATTGCAGTGGCTGTTGTCCTTCTGCATATTTAGACACTGATTGATGCCTGAAGACCACCTATAGCAGCACTCTACGTAGTGCCGTCACTGCTCCGGGGTGGTTGCCCTATTTTACCATTGAGTGATCGGGGCTCTGTTGGCATACAGTTGAGCCATATGGCGATCTATATCGCATACTTGCCATTCTGTTAATTACTTTTCTGTACTAGTCTCTGTCAAGCATTGTTTTTTAGCTCATTCGAAAAACATTAATGAGCATTTTTCGTGCATTAGTTACAGATTAGGAGCTACTTACCAGCCAACCACAACCTGATCTACTAAAGTTGTGAGCCCCCACGAACACCACAGAAGGTAATATGAGCCCTTCGTTTGGTCCTCTTATTCACCTCTTTATGGTATATGACAAATCAACATAGCTACAGTTTGAGCTTACTATTTGTCCCCCCTTCTTTTAAACCCACAAGTTGCACGCCTGCAGCACTCCTTTCTCCTTACGAAGGACACCATTGTTTTATTGGGATTTTCGTGACGTTTACAACCACCCTGATGAATGTTCTGTGAGTGATTCCCCAAGAACTGAAACATTTTCGAGACACCTTCCTGGATATATACAGGGAGATCATTTGTTTTATCTGACAATAATAAGAAACTGGTACATTGCCCGATTTGTGTTGAATGTATCCATAATCTTTTGTGAACTCACCATTGATTGTAATTGACGAAGTCCTATGTTTTATGTGATGATTTAGATATATTTTTGTAATTTATATCGATTTTTGTTATGAATGTTACAAATTGATTGATTTAATATTTATTTTTAAATGTACTAATTAAAATTGTATATATTGATTATATAAGGATCCAGTTTTATTGTGGACCCTACTTGTTGTGCAAGCCGTGCTTTGAGCTCTGTCTCATTTATGTATTAATTTCACATAACCGTCCCATGACAAGTTAACTTCCTCTTCTACCGCCACCTCTCTCTCCTCCAAATCCCTGCCTTGCATCATCATTTGCTTCCCTTCTTCTTAGGTGGAATAACACACAATAACAACATGCACGCAAATGGCTAGGGCAAACACATTGATGCGCATGTTTTCATGTAGCCAAACATGGTACATAAAACATGAAAGAGTGTGTGGTTCATGCACAAATGAGGAACATTTGAGGTTTCACAAACAAGTGGGAATACAAACCAGTTTTTCTCTTTTCCCTTGTTTTGGGGTTAAAGTCATAGTAAGAGAAACATATGTACAAGTCACACCGGGCCTAGTAGGACAAACGCACAGCTAAATGGGAATAGTAATGCATTACAAATGGGCTTTTTTGTTGCTCTTTTACATTGTTTTATGGTGAAACATAAAGGGAACAGAGAAAAGGACAGAGACATCTTCTGGAGTGAGGAAACGCAAAGCTAAAATGGAAAGATGACAAAGGGGGCCTAGCAAACACACAAACAGACAAATAGGGCAAACAAAGATAACACACATTAATATATATTACATTGTGAAGAAAGACCATCACATTCCTCCAAAATATATCATACCTCACAGCTGCCAGTGAGTGCCTCGGGATATCGCAGGGACTCTAAATGTTGAGATAAGTATTTGGCACAGGTCACAAGCAAACTTGGCAGAGGTTCTCCCAGAATCAGAAGAGAAGAAGAAAGGCACAGATATCAGGCACCCTAATCATAACCAAATGTGTGTTGATTGTGGCAGAAGCCCATGTAGGCAGGCATAGCATCATTGGGACCTTGTGATAATGGTGCCAGGCTCTTTTTTCTGACACCTCTTTTAGTGGGCCCCTCTGATATAGAGAAGCGCCCAGGGTTGGGTGGCTGGGCACCAAGTGAAAGCTTGCATGCGCACATGAACCCATAAGTAAGCCATTAAAAAGACATGACATTCCAGACCTAACTTTAACATGCAGCCAGATAGAATTCACAGGTTGCTCCAAAAGACTACAGTTTGCAGTTATTTATGAGCTCAACACAAGATGTAACATTAAAAAAAACGTGCATATTAAATATATTTTGTGAGCTCGTAAAATGTTCTATATTTGTGTAGGTGTTGCAGTGGAGTAACTTCGCTGAAAATGTTGTGGGGGGGTGACATCTGAAGGAAAGTTGTCCCTGCCAAATGAGGAGGACAAAATGATGTGCCACGAAAGTTGGGGCGACACAAACACCTTTACCCGTCTAAAATTACGCTCATGCACATACAGCACTAACATTTGGCTTCCGGGTGCTTCCAAGGGCATTGAGACATGGTGGCAGGCTGCAATGCTCTAATAAAAGCTATGGCTCAAACCGATGCAGCAGGCAGAGTGAGCATCTTTTCACCAGATGGACTTTTCTGGTGTTCTGTGCCTCTAAGAGAGCCGTAAATCCCTGAGCACCCCCCCCCTTTCATCTGGGCATACATGTTTCCATCCATCGAGCCCCCGTAATCCACTATTCCAGAGGACATCTACTAGACCCTCTAGACTAATCAACGCCAACTGCCTCACCATTCCCAGATTCAAACTATCAAAGGTTGGGGGAAGTAACTTTCCTGTCAAAGCGGCTCAGCTATGGAACTCCTTGCCGCCCTCACTCCGAGTGGATCAATCATACCAGAACTTTAGATTCAACTGCGTTAAATGAATTAAGTCAACAGATCATTAAGGCCTGCCTCCCTCACCACTTTGCACATAGTCCTCTATGATGCTGCATTTGTTGTAAACATAGCACTCGCTGCTCGTGCTCCCATTTTTGTTTGTTATGACATGTAATTGCTACCTTTTGTCAGACTCTGCTCTGTTCTTGCTTGCCATGTGTAATTTATTTCTGTAACCTAATCTGTGAATTTCCTTGTAACCTCTGCGACCTGATAACTTCGGGTCTGGTGTTCAATACAAATAAATAAACAAACAAACAAACTCTCCAGTGAGGTGATAACGCCAGCCTAAGCAGATCCAACCCCCCAGGTGAATCGGTCCAAGAGGCCTTTAAAAAAGTGATGTTAATTGCTGGGATGGTCCACCAACGAGGTATTATCACCATTAACACCTAGCTATTGCAGTTTATTTCTGGTACTTTGCTAAACAGGTTCGTGCTTGGTGCGCAAACCTGTTTACCAAAATCAAAACCATCAATCAAAACGCTGCCATGAAAATAAGCAAATGGGGCTCTAAAAAGAGCCCCTTTTTCTATTTTCTTGGTGGCAACAGAGCTGAGGAAAAGTCCAGCCAGGGAGAGGAGAAGAAGGAGAAAACATAGGAAAAGTATTTTTTTAAGCTGCTTTGGGGCCTCGGAACATGGGGAGGTGTAGGAGGGAGCACTCACCCGTTTTATCCGAATGAGGGCATTTATCAGAGGCTACAACCCAGATTCTACCTATTCTGAAATGTCAACAATCAAGTTATGATAATTCTCTTGTCTCTCAAGTAAAACTCTGTATGACAGTGGTCGCCAGACCTCAATATGGCCAGTAGTTGCACATGGGGTGTCAATGGGCCTTTCTCTACTGCTGCCTGGGAAAAGGTTGAAATGTGGAAGCACTCTTCCGTGCGGACAGAAAGGGATAGCTAGCCCTCTATCTGCTGGCGCTGTGGGGGGTGAAGGGTTGATGCGTGGGACAGCCATAGACTCATGCTCCCTGTAGTGCAGCGGGAAGAAGGATGGGTAAGGGGGCATGGACTGAGATAGGGTGGCAATGAGAGACATCCCAAAAGGCAAGGTCCTTCTTAGACCTCATAGGGTTTGGGCAGATTAGGTCAGGTCAGGCTTTGCAACGTGTGATTGACCCTATTCCAACCCTGTTGGTCTGTCCGAGGAACGTTTATGCTCAGGAGTTAGAGGGTAGTGTGCCCCTGGGATAGGAATGAGGGTCAGTAGTGATCTCTGTGCTGTCAGAGAGCTGACCAATGTGGCGCCCGATGTATGAACTACCCTGCTGGCAGTGCTGTAATCAGGCCATGCCTTTGCCCTCTTCAGCATGCATTACCCTTATGCAGGGCAAAGGGGGGTTGTGCAATGAGGAGCACCATAGAATCACGATAAGGCAGCGTTTGCGGGTGTGCCCCAGTCAGTGGTGGATGTGGAACAAAAGGAACTAGTGGTACTCTGGCTGCGTCCAAAAAGGAGGGAGTGGGATGGTTGGACAGATGGCCGAGGGAGGAGGAGTGTGGAGAAGGGGGTACCAGGATCACAGACCTTGGCTGAAAAGTGAATCAGGGGATTGTATGCCTCTCTTTAAATTTGGCCACCTACCTTCCAAGCTTTACTCGGTACAAATAGTTTGGTTTTTAAGGCCTACAGTCATAATGTCTTATAGAGTTTATTTACAAACAACACAAATTGCATAATAAATCCTCATGCCAACATGTAAATCCTTTTTAGCAACATGTTAAGCCAAAATAATATCATTATGGCTTTAATTTTCACAGCCTGAATGGTAAACTACAAGTCCCAGAATTCAAGATGATGTCAACTTGAAAAATTAATGTAAGGCCACGGTACTTTCAGGGATTTAAGACATGCAATACAATACTTTGTGTAATAAACTCAGCTAGATATGGAGATACTTTGTCACAAACCTCCAACTCCTTGTTATTCATGATGTTGAACACGTTTGAATAGTGACACAAAGCAACTTTATTTTTTTGAATGTCAAGATGGCATTTTGGTTCAATGTGCGCTTTTTGTTGCTCACTTTAACTATCACAGATTTCCAAGGTAACTGGTGCTTTGCGAGCTGTTTGATTTGGAAATGTTCCATGCATAAGAAAAGCTCTGCCACGGATAGAAGAAATGTGTTTGCAACCTGAGCACCTTAACGACCTGCAGAGCCGTGTCTGCCTCGCTGTGACTTGGGAAACTGGCAGTGCTTGAATGTCCGGCCTGAGCTGATTCTATATTTGGCTCAGGAGAAATAAAAAGTGCCCAGGACGCATTTCTTGACACTTTGAACTAAAGGCACGCTCTCTAAAAAGCAAATAAACTAGTGGTAAGGTGTACCAATGATATATATTACACTTCACATTAACTGTGACATCAACATCCTGCCCAACACACCTTGTGCGTGGTCCGACCACCACATTATTTCATTTACCATACAGGACAGCAGCCATCCTAACCACTGTAATCCCCTCACACCCCTCAAGCTCACCGGGAACAACCACAACATAACAGTGGAGAAACTACTCCCCATGTCACAACCTATTATAAATGACCCCATCTCAAGCAATGACCCATCCACGTTAGTTGACATATACAACAACACCTTACTTAACGCTAGCAACACAATAGCACCATTGAAAATGCGAAAAGCCAAACGCTGCTCTCATATAAACACCTGATTCACCCTGCACCTTAGAGCTCTGCGTAAAAATAAAATAAACACTGAAACGCTATGGAAAAGTCTCCCGTCAGCACCTAAGAAAGACAACTTCATAAAAGCCTCCATAAACTATAAAGCTGCCATCCACCTAGCCAAAAGGGATTCCTACAATGACAGAATTACCAAAGCCAAATCAAGCACAAAATAACTATTCAGCATCCTCAGAGAGTTGGAATCTCCCATACCACCACCTGAGAATGCCACCAAAGACAAAGCCTGGTGTATCAACATTCAGGAAGCCTTGTTGGACAAAATCGAACTTCTCCAAACCAAAATAGAGTCTGAAAAACGTAGCTTCGTGGCTGACCCTGCCCAAACCTTGCCCTCACCACCCTCACCTGACCTACCCACTCGGTTCAAATTCTCTCCTCTTTCTACTAAGGCGGTTCAGGACATAATTATGAACCTAAAACCATGAAGATGTCAGGGGGACACCTGCCCAACAAAGATCATTAAACAGGCAACGAGGGATATCGCACCCTTTATTATTTCAATAATAAATGCCTCATTCAAAACAAGCACAGTGCCCACAAGTCTAAAAGACACCTGGGTCCTCCCCTTATTAAAAAAAACCCTACACTCAACCCAAACATCCCAACCAATTACAGACCGATCACCACGTTTCCGTTCCTCTTCAAAATTCTTGACAGGCAGCCTACCTTCAGATTCAGGAACACCTTGAAAGTAACAATCTTCTGGGCCTCCGTCAGTCAGGCTACAGACCTGGTCACGGTACGGAAACCACACTAATAGATCTAAAAACACAAATGGACAACGTAAAAGGCAATGGCAATATAGCCCTCCTACTTTTATTAGACCTACCGGCGGCATTTGACTTAGTAAATCACAAAGTCTTATGCAACCACCTCTTATCTACAGCTCCTTTTTCTGACAATGCGACCACCTGGATTCAGTCATACCTTGACAATAGAACACAAGAGTATACGCACCCTCATCATCAGTTGATGCAGCACCAGTCACATGTGGAGTCCTCCAGGGCTCTTGTGTCTCCCCGATGCTTTATAATATTTTCACAAAGCCCCTCTTCGATGACTTAGACCATTTGGGTGTATCCTATACTAACTATGCGGATGACACCAAATTCTCATCCCCATCACAGGTGACTACCAGGCTGACTTAAAACTCCTAAACGACATATACTCATTGATACAAGCTTGATTCGTTTTTGCCTTCTTCGAATTTAACGTGTACGATGGAGCAAAAGAGGAGGCTCCCTATTTGGGCACCGTTGTTATTGTTATAATTATTCCCATGTATTGCACTGTCCCTGCTCCCTTCCCACGCACTTGCGGGATCTGAATAACACGTGGCCTAAGAGGATCGTTGTCCGGCATCCCTTGTTCCCCTCCCTTGCCTCGTCGCGCCTTGAAACACTTGTGTATAGGTGCGTTATAAATGCCATGTCATATCATTTAACATTGATGGCAACAAGATAAATATATCCAAGGTAGTAAAAACACTAGGCATTTATCTTGACTCTGCGCTTACATTTACTAGACAAGTCAATGTGATAGCCTCAGCATCAGCCTATACCTGCAAACGTATCACACCTTGCAGACCTTTCTTGTCTACAGACAACTGCACCACGATAGCTTATTCTATCAAGTTAGACTATTGTAATGCCCTATCTCTTGGAACCTCCCAACGCTCCAAACCCTCCAAAATAACTCGCTTAGATCTGCTATGAACATCCCCAGATTCCACCATGTCGCTGAGCTGCGACATAATGCACACTGGCTATCATTCAATCAAAGAATGACATTCAAATCCCTATCCCTTACCCACAAATGTCTCGCTAATCTAGCACCTAAATGCCTGGGTGACAAATTTACCCTACATCGCTCAGACCTACCTTCAAGATCTGCCCAACTTCACTGCCTAAAGATTACGAGGTTCAAGCTACAGAGGGCACGGGTAGTATCTTCCCCGTCCTTGCAGCCCAAACCTCCATCCTACTGCCTGCAGCCCTTAGAACAGAACCCCCTTTGCTAACTTCAGAAAAAACACAAAAAGTTGGCTCATTTTACAGGAAACACAGTAACTGTACAATTGTCGATATCCTTAGCCTTGTACCTATCGTGCTGCACTTCTGCCTGTGTTATCACTGTATAAACTACTTGTAAATGTGCTGTTAATTGTATGTACTTTTTTAAAAGATGTTTCTCCAAGAAATGCGCCCAGATACCTAAGGGTTAGGCGTGCTATATAAATAAAATACAAATGCAAACACTTCCATCTCTGGCCCCATTGTGCACAACAGTGAAGTCAGGTGCATCGTCTGAAGTGGATAGCAGGCACCAAACCCTTCATTTACATTCACAATGCAACTCCATTGGCGACACTTGATGTGACATGGGTCATGATGCAAGAAAAGGGCTGCATTGTGAAGAAGACTTCGGGTTTCAAGGAACGTTTTGTGGGAGTGCACAATGGGAGTAGTGATGCAATTACTGCTTCCACTTTGTGATTGGTTACCTCTTGCCCTTCATACATGGTTAACATTTAAAACATTTAAAACTTTGAGACTACACAAACAGGCACTAGCCATTAACATCTCTCCAGGTGAGCTGCATCGAAGGTAACTCACTTCCCAGTTTCCACCTACTCTGCCTTTCAACTCGTTACCTTTGGAATGTGTGCGATTCGCAGTGCCAAAGTGAAATCGCAATGTCCATTTTGTTCATTCTCATTCACACCTGCCCGATTGAGCAGCACTGGCTTTGCATATGCAACACACTTTCGTACATCTTCTTTGAGTTTGTTTTTTTTACTTTAATGCTTTCAATAAGGCTATGTAAACAGGAGACCAGAAGCATGGCATTATATATTTTAAATAGTGCTTCACTTTGCGTTTTGTTCAAGTTGCAAGCATTATTAATTACATTAAACTCTCCGGCGTTAAAGTAGGCCGATTCTTGATACGCTATTCGTTATTTGGACGAAAACTAAATATGCTATTTGGGACAGGCCAAAATGTGATCGTTTCTTACCATTTTGATATTATAACGAAACATATGGCCTAAGTACTAAGTAAGGAGATTTGTCAAGATGCAGTTCTGTGTCTGTATGAAGCTGGAAGGATACATTAATTAACCACTCTTTTTGTTTCTGACAAGTGTGCTCAGCATGCAGGGCAAAGGTTTGGAAAGCTGGTGGACCGACTCAGCTCTTCATCCTTCCGGCCTGGACAGACTATGAACCATTCCAATGGGTAATAGAGAAACCTATTACCGCGTCGCTATGAATCTTAATATATAACCTTGGTGTTCTTATCATAAAACTCTCGGCTGGCTTACAACCCCCTCTGGTTCATAATCATTGTTGTCGGTTTTTGGGAATATTCGTATTTAAGCTGCGTTGTTGCACTTGTGAAGCACCAGTGTGCTGGAAGCAGAGCTAGGAGTCACTCTCCAGGGCGCAGCGTTGGTCCCCACTAATCACCTTGGGACGGGAAGCTCACCGACGACTTCTGCAGGTTGTCACTACCCTTCACTAGGATCCCGCCATTTGTAATATAGAGTGCCCCCGACGCGTCACCCAGCAGGAGCTGAAGAGGCTGCTGCAGGACGACGCGGCCGGAAGCACACTACCAGACAGCACACAGAAGTGTGGCTCCCAATAAATCTGCCTGATACCACTAGTTTATCGCCCGACTGGCATGCACGGAGGCTACGCTGATCATGGCTGCTCTCCAGCGCGCGCTACAATAAATAACGGCCGCGGCAGGCGCCCGGCCCATTCATCACGCGCCTTCCTGGGTGCATGCAGCCGATATGCAGAAACATCTGGGCGGCTTTTCATCTCCACTTCTAGTGGCTCCACTGGGGGAAGACCGTTGACTTTCTTTCTTTTTTTTTTTATAAGCAAGGTGTTTCATTTTTTTAACCACGTTCTACCTGCATTAGTCAACATGTCCCTCGTCTGCCTGGCCATTCTTTGTCACACCAGGCCGTGCCGTCTTTAATGCACATGCAAGAGCCTTCTTTGATGCTTGGAATGGAACTTTTCTGTCTGGCCATTCTACTCTCCTTCCTGCTCATTCTCTTCTCGTTCCTAGACACCATTTCTTCATTCCATGTAGATGGACCTCTGACAACAGGCTGCTCCTTGCAGTCCTCTTACTGCTGTGTCTGCTCAGACTCCTTCCTGTGCATGGATCTCTGATACCTGGGGAGTTCTCCCTCATGCCTGTTTGTATGCCACATCCTTCTGTTCATCCTTTTTATGTTTTGTTATTGTGATTTACACCGCACACCACTGCCATTTTCATGGTCTCCAGGCACCCAGGCAGATATGAAAAGGAAGGGCGTTGAGATGGGATAGTTAGTGGGATTGACAGGACAAAGCACAAGAGACCTTTGATGTTCCTTTGGTGGCTTAGTTCGGGTTCGAAAAGAAAAAAAAGTCACTGTGCGATGGTATGTTTTTAGTTGATCGACATTTGTGTGGTGTTTGGTGGGTGGTTGTATGCAGGTGTTTTATGTGCGTCTTGGGTGTTGTGGAGAGTCGGTAGAGTGCTTGCAGCTTGCAGTGTTTTTGTTTTGTTGCAAAGGTATGTATTTTGTTTCTTCAGTGTTGGGTATACAGAGTGTTAGAGAGTTTATAGTAGGGTTAGTCAGCAGTTGTCTTGGTCATTTTCTGTGCATTGAGTTGATCCGTTGGGTTATTCTTATTCTATTGAGTTTGGGGTCAATTTGTTTTGTTTCTTTGTTATGTTATGTTACTTTGCATTTATATAGCGCCTTATGTACCATTGGTATGGTCTGAATGCGCTGGTAGGTTGAGCGCCCTTGGGAACCGGAGTTCAGGTCAGTAGAGAGAGTAGAGAGAGTCAAAGGTGCTTGTGAGCACCGGATATGTGTGCAGCTGGTGTGGTATTCGTGTAATAGCTGCTTCTTAGCGGTAGGTGTGGTGGTTGAGAGATCAGGAGTATGTGTTTGTTCTGGCAGGATTTATCCAGACCGAATGTGGCTGCGCTAGGCCTGAGGAGAACGCCTGGCTGGGGGTGTGTAACCAGCAGTGTTTACTTAGAGTGAAGGGGAGTATGCGGTAGATGTTAGTATGAGAACAGTTATACCGAATGGTGTCATAGTATCCCTGTGTTTTAGTTGAATGGTGGTGTAAAGAAGAGAGTAAGCGTGGAGATGTGATATGATGGGTTACATGCTCTTTCAAACATTCCATGCACTCCAAAACGTTCCATGAGAGTCACACAATTCCGTGCACTCCAGTCCGCCCCACGCACTCCAGTCCGCCCAATGCACTCCAGTCTGCCCCACGCACTCCAGTCCACTCCATGCGGTCTTGTTTTGCAGTTTCTGTGCACTGGTGAGTTTTCTTCCGCTGGAGTTCCCTTTTTAGCTTGGTGAGTCAAAGAGCTATGTTTTTAATAGTTTCCTGAATTTGAGGTGCTCTTCTGTTATTCACATTTTCTTTGGGAGAGAATTCCAAAGTCTCGCCGCTATGCAGGAGAGTGCCGATCCCCCAGATTTGTGTTTTGCATATTGTTTCGGTTCGAGCCAAATCTCATTGCTGGATCTTCGTGCTCGTGTTTGTTTGTAGATGGAGATTTTTCCCTGTATGAATTCCGCTCCCTGGCCGTGGATTGATCGGTGTGTTATGCAGAGTGTTTTGAAGAAGATTTCTTGTTTGACTGGTAACCTGTGTAGCTTTCTCAGCGCTGGTGTGATGTTTTCTCTGTCAGTGAGTCTGAGGAGTAGTCTCACTGCTGCGTTCTGTATTCATTGAGGTTTTCTCATAATGGATCTCTGATATATGGCCACCCCATTCTCATTCTTGCTTATGGCACAGGCATGCCTGGGCATTCCGCTCTGAAACTTGGAAATTACCACATGTATTCTTGGTAATTCTACTTTGGTGCCTAGCCAGGGCGATGGTGGACATCTTCATTGTCTGCACATGACTGTATGATTCCCAGGTGTTTCACCCCACCACTGCTTATCTTTTTGTTCAAGGGCCTTTAGTGTCTGCCTATTCCACCCCTTTGCATTTCCAGTCACATGACTGCCCGCGCTTTGTTTTCTTCAATGCTGGTACTGTTGAACTGCAACAAATCTACCTTGGGGGGGGTTGGAGGGGTGAATCACTAATGCCCCTCCTGCTCTTGTATCTCGGGGCAATTGTGCACTGTGTTACACCTAGATTACTCCTAAATTACTCCTATGGACACACTAACATAAGACACAAAGAAAACACATGAATTGATTCAACAACAGAAACACTTTTATTCATACATAGCAACGCATGATGCAAACACTACAATAATGCAAATCTTGAATTTGCACCTTTTATGTTTTTGGTGCAAATATACCATGCAATGAAATAACTATAAGCCTTACAGGCTTTTAATGCAAGCAATCTAATAGCAACTCCAATCCACACCATTCCTCTCCATTCCACACCATACTTCACACTCTCTCTCTAAGACAAACCCTGTCTGATTACCCCATCTATCATGTCAGCCAAAGCTCTGTGTGAATGTATGTTCTAAATCCCCATGCAGGTGTCTTATTCAGCAATACTCCCCTTTTTCTCTGTTTTGCTCTGTCTCTCCTCTCCCACTAACTCTGCAACCAGCCAGTCAGTCAGGGCCATGCCTGTAGTTCTCGAAGTACATCCAATCACTTCCAAACGCCTCTCCAAGTCATCTCTCGATCTCTCAAAGTATCAGTGTGCCATCTCCAACTTCAACAAGCATCTCGACCTACCAACTCCCTCTCTCCTCAGAGAGCAGACCGGAAGAGAGCAGCCACTACTTCAAATCTCAGAGCCTCACCTCTCACTATACTGTTCAATGACGTATACATATCCATGGTTACATGTTTCTCTCTCTGTCATCATTTCTAAATCTGAGCAGTGCCTAAATGTCTGTGGTGCATGTCTTGTAATTTTCAATCACTGCGTGTTCTTGTCATCGTGACATTTGTCATCATATCTATAGCATATCTATGCCATGGCCTTCTTCTGTCTGCGGTCACCTTTTTACCATCTCCTCATATTTCCCCATTCAAATCCCTCTCTCCTTGTGCATGTCTCTGCCTGCAAAGCTCTCCCTCCATGGCGCTGCCTACCCCCACCTTCTTTTTGTCTGCCGTACAATCCAGGCTTGATAAGGCCTCAATGCCTTCTCCACTCAGACAAAGGTCATGTTATCTGTCTGCCAAGCAAACTGTTTACGCATACTTGTACACTGTAACTCATAACAACTTCCGTGGAACGAACAGCTTCTGTGTGGCTTCAGAGCCAGCTAAATGCATTCTCTATAGTGCTTAGCACATTCACTCCCTCAAACCAAGCTATCTATAATGTGGACTCATTGCATATTCTAAGTGCACACTCAATCCATGTCTAATACATAACAACATATCTCTACATGCGTCTACAAATATAACATGTGTCTCTACATGGCACTTCAAATATAACAGGCCTCATTCTATAGCAAATTGCAAATGCATACAAAGTGGCAGAATAATGTGGCTAGTCTAATGTTACTACTTCATGTCACTACTAATCAGAATGTATGATGATAACTGTATCCCTAAATAGGCAATGATTCTGTAATGATAACAAACCAGGCTTCTCCATACTATCAGGTTTCACAATACATGCATCTTATGGATCTCGAATACCTGGGAATTCCACTCTCAGACAACGCGGAGCAACACAGGTTCAAACCCTGGGTCACGCTTAGAAACCTCTGGGTATTAAGTGTGTTATAAATATCCAATTATAATTATAATATAATTATACTTGGCCATTCATCTCTCATAACTGACTATTCAACTCTCATGCCTGGCTCGACCTTTCTTTCATCCTGTACAATGATCTCTAATGCTTGGCCATTTTAGTGCCATATCCTGCCGTTTCACTATCCTACCTGGCCATTTGCCTCTTGTCTGGCCATGCCACCCATCCATGGCTGTTCCATTCTCAAGCTTAGTCAGCATCTCCTTCCAAACCTGTAAACAAATCTCTGAAAACTGGTCCTTTGACTCTTATGCCTGGGTATCCACCATCACTGCCTGATTATGCCACCTGTCATGCATGCATGATTGTACCACTTTCATGTAAGGGCGATGTTCCCTCAAATGCCTGGACATGCCCCCCCACTCCATAAAAAATGGATTCATGCCAAACCGTTAAACCAAACAATTAAACATCTAGTGCATCCTTGCCAGCCCAGAAAAACAGTGCTAATATCAGGTTATGGACAGGCCTGATAGATGAAGGGGATGTATACATAAGACAGATAAACAGATCATTTTAAAGGTTTACTGAATAGCAAATATAGTATTCTGCCGAAACCAAATTGGTTGTGAAATGTTCAGCCGAAGCCCAATATCAAGCCGAATAGTTGTTTTATTTAATAACATGTTTTAGAATTGAGAAAAATACTTTTGTTTAAAAATGAAACCACTATTTTAATGTGTGGTCCTATGTTTCATTTATTTAGCTTTATTTTAATCAACATCTCGTCCTTATTTAACACATATGCCAGAAAAGAACAGATTTACAATAAAGCAGGGACCAAGTGTATGGAAGGTTGTTGCCTATTTAAAACCAGCAGTGCTCAAAGTGGTAGGCTTCATGAATGCAAAGTGCTAGGTTGCAATGAACAAAATGTTTGCAGCAATGTACAATTGCCAAACGAAATGACAGATTGCAAGTTGCAAGTTAGCTTAGTTGCAAATTGAATTTCGTTGAAGCTCACACAGAAATGTATAAATGTTTTCTGTCTGCTCATGCAGGACACGAGTCGAGAGTACATATGAGGGAATTGTACTCCATCTCGCTACTATTTTTAAAAGAGGGGACTCCCTCCCCCCAAACTGCATCCGGCATTTAGGAAAAACATGGAAGAGGATACTCCCAGAGAGGCGTAGGAAAGTTTGACTTGGGACTGAATCTTTCCAAACCCCACAAGCTCTAAGAAAGCTCTAAGAAAGCACTTGCCGTAATAAGCTGACCTCCATTTCCTTTCCATCTGCCTACAATGGAGTCTAAGATTTTTAAGCTCAGCATTAAACCAGGGCTCGGGACGATGATTCTTCGTAAGACAAGGTTTAATAGGAGCAAGAGAGTCTGCCACAGAATTAAAAGACTGGACAATAGTCATAAGTTTGCAAGGAGGGGCACTGCTAGATTCCTTAAGAAATAGAGAGGTACAATCAGGGGAAGAGACTGAATGCCAACCATGTTTATGGATGAACTGCTGGGGGCGAGAAGGGAGTGAGGCCATCGCCAGCGGAGAGAAAGGAATCACCTTGTGATCCAACCAAACAATAGGGAAAGTAGGAAAAATAGACAGCACTACAGGCGGGGCGAATATGAGGTCAAGGGTATTACCCAATTGATGAGTAGGGCCCATGACCAACTGAGAAAGGCCCATATCCGACATAGAAGCCACAAGTTGTTTGGCTAGACCGCAATTGGATTTGTTGGTGGGGAGATTAAAATCACCAACAATCGCCAGGCTGGAGTATTTTTGGGATGATGTAGCAACCAGCACAGGAAATTCATCCCAAAATGTATGGTCAAAGCCAAGAGGGCGATAGACCAAGAGCACATATAGAGTGTAAATGGTGTCCAATCAAAGGATCGAAAACAAAAGGTTGAATGCCTTTTTTAAAATGTATTTTTTTTGGTTTCCGAATATGAAAAAAGTGTTTTTTACACCAAAAACGGGGATTTGCGGGGTGGGGGGACCCCCAAAATAAATAAATAAATAAATTTGCCCTTTTTTATTTCGGTCCTTTTGACTCAGAACTATTGCATTTCGATCCTTTGTATTCGATCCTTTCACCCATAACCGTGTAAATAGCTGACGCAGAGATGCAAATCAGGATTCCATCCATATTAAGAGCATAATTGAATTGAATGGAGAGAACTTTAAAGTCAGATTTAGACATCACTGCAACCCCACCACCAGAACGGGGAGGGCTGTGATCACAGCATAACAACTCGTAGTTGGGGGGGAAGAATTTAAATAACAACCGGTTCAGAATGAAGGCCCAACCAAGTTTCCAATGTATCGAGAAAATGATTTGTCATTCTACTTGATTAGATTTTTGCACCTTATTTGTCAAGATATTACACATCCTTTGAGTGCACTTATAATATGATAAATTGTGTTAGCCTGATTAAAAGTGATAATCTAAACACCTATTCAGACTTCTTTTATAATATCTATTACAGATAAATCAACACTAAAATCAAACAGACTCCTTATAAGAGTATTCTCATGTAATAAAGGAGCCTGTTTTGTTGGGTCACTACCCCAGTGGACCTCAGCGCCCGCCTTAATAATTGTTGACTTAAAAGTCACGGTCGCATGATTGAGTAACAACGGAGATTGCTGGCTCCCTTACTCCGTTCGAAATCAAGATGCAAGAAACTATGTTACAGTAAGCTAGTATCATGCGCCCTTATCATGTAGGAGAAGAAGAAAGACAACCACTGCCTTATTGTTCTCCAAGATGTAAGCTTTGAGCTTTTAATTGTGCATTGATTCGAAAGGTTTCCCTTTAAGATTACATGTGTTTCGACGTCTGCGTCTTTTTCAAATCAGGGCTGATTAAATTCCATTAACAAAAATATCATATTCATTACAGATGTAAAAAGGAAGGGTGGTTGACAAAAGAAAAAATGCATCAAGTAATAAAAACGAAACGGAAAAAAGAGAAAAAAAAAAAGAAAAAAACATACATGAAAAATTCTGTTAGTTGACGATATCTTATTCCACTTTGCAAGACATATATAATGTAAATTTGTATTTGAGACCAGAAAAATGGGGTTTCTATTTCTTCTGAACTAGTCAGTTCGGTTTGCAATTCATAAGTTTAATACTTAGATTGGATAGTCATGGGTTAAATCCCTAAAACAAAAACAACATGTGTCCCATTAGTAAGCTTGCCGCTTACGGTTAATAAAGTACCTTTGGTCAATGGGGCTATACATTGTTTAAAAGTGCACATGAATTCGTAGGCGATTTAAATTTGCCGTTGTGAGTTGTCCCAAATGGCTAATCCGTTAATTGTTGAAGCTAAATAGAAAGGCAAGGGACCAGATTCCCATATTTATCGCCATAACTTTGTTTACACTCCAAGTGAGGGGGTGTATTGATTTTCCCAATGTTAACAATCGTGTTTCACGGTCGAAAGTTTTGGACTGTAGCGATAGTGTCACCACGTGTTTTCCACGTGTCCTTCCATTGTGTAAGTGAGCCCCCCTGCGAAGACCCTTTAGCACGTTTACCTGTTTGTCAGAGTGTGCCTTTTCAAAGAGTCCCCGTTTGTTCTGAAGGCGGGTTGCTATTGATATTGTAACCATAGTGACTAGACAGCTTAGTCCTACTACTGTTATACCAGAAGTCTCAATTTGCTGGCGTATTGCAGGTAAATACCATTACCATGCGCTACATTGTCATAATGCAAATGTATAATTCGTGTTGTTTGTAAATACAAATTTAGTAAGGGGTATGAGAAAATACAAAATTTTAAAACGGATGCCTCAGCATCTCTAGTGGTCCCTTGTTAGTTTCTGATATCGTGGCCATATTTTGGGAGAACAATGGTTATTTAGTGTGAGAATCACGCTCTCTTAATGCATAGGGGCATAGTGCTGATTTGAGAAATGTTACAATGGGCATACGTTTGTGAGGGGTTTTTGCAAGGCGGGTTTCAGTACTGACCTTTATATAAGTTAAAATGAGGTCTCAAAAATTCGTTATGAGAACTTTTATACATGTTACCCATATGTTTACAAAAGGTTTTAAGCGAATTGTACCATTGAACATTGTTTAATATGTGAATGGGTTCACAAAACCCTTATGTTAAAGGTTTTGATCTAGTGTGTGTTATTAAGCATGTTGCAAAGTTATGAAACGTGCATGACCTATGGATGTCAATGTTAAAGTTCAAGACCTGGTATATGAAACATACTTATGCAGTTTAAACCCTGTTTTAGGAGAACATTTTTAGAAAATGCCAATGGTGAATACAAGAATTGTTGACCATTTAGTGCTGATATGATTATAAAGATTGTTTTTTCAATTGTCTTTAAAGAAATGAGACCATCTCATGATCTGAGTTCAAGCCTCTTTCCACTGCACGAAATGTACACATTTATTTTGATTCTTTTTGCCGCAGTTTAGCTTCAAGGTCTCCTCCTCTTGGTCCCAGGGTCACTTTTTTAAGTCCATTAAATTTCAATTCCTTTTTGTCAACTGATTGGTGTTTGCGTTGCCAATGTTGGGCTAGAGGTAAGTTGATATCTTGACTTCCGATGTTTGATATGTGTTCCCTTATCCTTGTCCTGAGTTCCCGAATGGTACTACCTATGTAAATTTCTTCACAATGGCAGATAATTGCATAAACCACAAACTTGCTTCTACAGGTGATTTGATCCACTATCTTGTGGGATATGTCATGTTTGTCTTTGAAGGTCATTGTGTTATTAAGGGCATGTTTGCACATTGTGCATGTTGGAAGAAGTGAAGGGCTTAAAATATTTTTGATAGTTTTGGCTTGTCTAAGTTAATGTAGGGTTTTCTCCTATGTACTTTCTTACATTTTCATCAAGTTGTAACAAATGCCAATTTTTCCTTAATATCTTTCTCAATACTTTATTGTCTGCACAGTAACTAGTAAAGAAACTGATTTCTTGTCTTTCATCATGTTTGGATCTTGTTGGCTTTAGGGTGCTCTCTCTGTCAACTTGGGAAGCCTTATCTCTGGCTTGTGCTACTGTTTTTTTCCCATAGCCTCTTGTTTTAAATTTGCTTGTTAATAGTTTGCATTCCTCTTCAAAACCTCTTTGTTCAGAGCAGTTCCTCGAGCTCTGATGAATTCTCCTTTTGGTATGTTCTTAATCACGGAATTAACATAGCAGGTTGTGGAGAATAAAGTGGAATTTGCCTCAGTGCTTTTTCTGAAGGTTTTAGTTTTGAGGTGGTTGTCTTCTACATAGATGTTCAGATCTAAAAATGTTATTTCTTTAGTGCTGGCAGTTCCTGTGAATTCTATCCCCATCGTGTTCTCATTCGCTCTATTTCTGAAGTCTTCCAGGTGTCCCTCCTCCCCTTTCCAAATGATAAGTACATCATCTATGTACCGTATCCATAGTGTTACATTTGCGTCATAATCTTTATCTGTATAAATGTATCTGTCTTCAAACATTGCCATCGTCAAATTGGCAAGGGCTGGGGCATACTTAATCCCCATTGCCACTCCTTGTGTCTGCTTGTAAAATTGACCATTGAAGATGAATACATTGTTTTGTAATGTCAATAAGAGCATTTCTTTCAACATGCTTACAGATTGATAATTGGATGCAGTTTCCTTTGAGAAAATGTAGTCCATAGTTTCTATGGCGATATCATGTTTGATTGATGTGTATAGGGAACGTACGTCCCAGGTAGCCAAACGATAGCCTTGCTGCCATTCTCTCGTTGCTAATTTATTGATTGTCTCAGTTGTATCCCTCAAATAGGATTTAGTTTTGGTCGCCTGGGGTCTTAAGATGTTGTTAATATACTGTGCCAGGTTCATGGTTGCCCAACCTATTCCATTTAGAATGGGTCTTCCATCTGGAATCTTTGTGTACTCTTTGTGTATTTTAGGTAAAAAATATGCTGTTGGTAATATAGGTTGTTTTATTTCCAAAAATGTTTTCTCATCATCGGTGATTAATCCTTGTCTGTGCCACAACGATATTGCTTCTTTCAGTTCTGTTAGTATCTCCATCTTGGGATTCTTTTTGAGTTTGACATAGCAGTTAGGTGTATTCAAATGAGTCATTGCCATCTCTACATAATCCACTCTGTCCATTACTACTATTTTTCCTCCTTTGTCAGCTCCTTTAATCACCAGTTGGTGGTTTTTTTTAAGTTGAAAGAGTGCTTTTCTTTCCATCCTTGTTAAGTTGTCATATTGGTATTTCAATTTCAATCTGTTTGCCGTTTTAGCGTCATTGTAGTCGTTTAAATCCTTTGTAACTGTTTTGTAAAATGTATCAACTAAATTGTCTGGCATGAGCTGTGGCGTAAACTTAGATTTGGGTTTAAAGTTCTTGGCGGAAAGGCTGGTTTGTTGTATTTGAAGTTCATGCAATGTCTCATGAATTGGTCTTTCTTCTGTTTCTTGTAAAGATCTAAGTGCATTTATGTTGGCCAAATCTTCAATGGTTATCTCACTTTCCCGTAACGGTGGTTTTTTGGTGTGGTGTACCTTGATTGGGGTATCAAAATACTTCTTCAATTTCCGCTTTCTCACAAATTTACATAAATCTATGTGTACTTCTGTATTATTGAAGTTTGTGGTTGGTGCAAAGGTAAATCCTTTGTTTAATAGTGATATTTCCTCCAGTTTAAGTTGGTGATTGGATATGTTCAGAACCAGGTCTTTCACTTGTTCTTTTTCACTGCTTCTCTGGCTCTTGCTCTTGTTAGTCTCCTGGAGCCTTCTAACGCCTCTGGATTTCCTGTGTCTACTATTGCCACGTTTCCCCCTCCTCCTCTTGGCGGTTGTTGTTGGGTTGCCTGTTGTGGCAATAAAAAATGCACTTGTTTCTGATTTTGGTAGGTGAGTCTGTTTCCCTTCTTATATCTCCTTATTTGATTTAAAAAACCTAGTCCTTCTTGAGTTTCAGTACTATTAGGTGCGTCTTTGTCTTGGTCGCCTTCAGATTCTGCATCCAAACTACCTGGGAAAGTATTTGGTGTACTTTCTTTCGAACTGGGTTTACTTAATTGTTTGTATTTGTCCTGGAAAGTGTTCACCTTGTCTTCTTCATAATCTCTGTTGTCCTTCAAGATGTCGAAAAAGATTTGATCGTTTTTCTCTTTCGTCACTTCTAGTGCTTTTTCTTCTTGTGTTTCCTTTTTTACCTCCTCTATTTGATTTGTTATCCGTTTGTGCTCTCTAGAAGCATGTTCTATTAGGAGTTCTAACATCACATTTGAACTTTGGTTCAAATTGCCTTCCCAAGAATCCGCTAGGTCTTTGTCATCATCTTTTGTAAAATCTGGCAAGATCAGTATCCTTAAGCCTCTGGGGATCTTTTTTTTCGTAATGTAGTTGTTTAATGATTTGATTTCCCAATATTTATCTATTTCCTTTTTTGATAACCTTTCCAATTTCACAAATTTGTACCTTAAATCCTCTCTTTGTTTCGGTAGGCTGGATGCAAATGCGGGTGCGTTGCTGCCTTTTGGGGCAAAAAGATTTAAAGCATCTTCTTCTCTATTTTCTAGATATTCAGCCATATTGGGCTAGTTTTTGTTATTTATGTCTGTTGGGGCTGCAAGATCCTGGGCACCCTTTGGAATATTATTCTCATGTAATAAAGGAGCCTGTTTTGTTGGGTGACTACCCCAGTGGACCTCAGCGCCCTCCTTAATAATTGTTGACTTAAAAGTCACTGTCGCATGACTAACAATGGAGATTGCTGGCTCCCTTACTCCGTTCGAAATCAATATGCAAGAAACTATGTTACTGTTAGCTAGTATCATGCGCCCTTATCATGTAGGAGAAAAAGAAAGACAACCAATGCCTTATTGTTCTCCAAGATGTAAGCTTTGAGCTTTTAATTGTGCATTGATTCTAAAGGTTGCCCTTTAAGATTACACATGTTTCGACGTCTGCGTCTTTTTCAAATCAGGGCTGGTTAAATTCCATTAACAAAAATATCATATTCATTACAGATGTAAAAAGAAAAAGGAATAAACATTGTATACATGTTGTAAAACAAACACAAACAGTTTATTTGCACAGATGGCCATTGAGGGAGGGGGTAGGTGCGATTGTTAAGGGTGGTTGACAAAAGAAAAAATGCATCAAGTAATAAAAACGAAACGGAAAAAAGAGAAAAAAAAAAGAAAAAAACATAAATGAAAAATGTTGTTAGTTGACAATATCTTATTCCACTTTGCAAGACATATATAATGTAAATTTGTATTTGAAACCAGAAAAATGGGGGTTTCTATTTCTTCTTACCTAGTCAGTTCGGTTTGCAATTCATAAGTTTAATACTTAGATTGGAAAGTCATGGGTTAAATCCCTAAAACAAAAACAACATGTTTTCCATTAGTAAGCTTGCCAGCTTACGGTTAATAAAGTACCTTTGGTCAATGGGGCTATACATTGTTTAAAAGTGCACATGAATTCGTAGGCGATTTAAGTTTGCCGTTGTGAGTTGTCCCAAATGGCTAAGCCGTTAATTGTTGAAGCTGAATAGAAAGGCAAGGGACCAGATTCCCATATTTATCACCATAACTTTGTTTACACTCCAAGTGAGCGGGTGTATTGATTTTCCTAATGTTAACAATCGTGTTTCACGGTCTAAAATTTCGGACTGTAGCGATAGTGTCACCACGTGTATTCCACGTGTCCTTCCATTGTGTAAGTGAGCCCCCCTGCGAAAGACCCTTCAGCACGTTTACCTGTTTGTCAGCGTGTGCCGTTTCAAAGAGTCCCCGTTTGTTCTGAAGGCGGGTTGCTATTGATATTGTAACCATAGTGACTAGACGGCTTAGTCCTACTACTGTTTTTACCAGAAGTCTCAATTTGCTGGCGTATTGCAGGTAAATACCATTACCATGCGCTACATTGTCATAATGCAAATGTATAATTCGTGTTGTTTGTAAATACAAATTTAGTAAGGAGTATGAGAAAATACAAAATTTGAAAATAGATGCCTCAGCATCTCTAGTGGTCCTTTGTTAGTTTCTGATATCGTGGCCATATTTTGGGAGAACAATGGTTATTTAGTGTGAGAATTACGCTCTCTTAATGCATAAGGGCATAGTGCTGATTTGAGAAATGTTACAATGGGCATACGTTTGTGAGGGGTTTTTGCAAGGCGGGTTTAAGTACTGACCTTTATATAAGTTAAAACGAGGTCTCAAACATTCGTTATGAGAACTTTTATTCATGTTACCCATATGTCTACAAAAGGTTTTAAGCGAATTGCACCATTGACCGTTGTTTAATATGTGAATTGGTTCACAAAACCCTTATGCTAAAGGTTTTGACCCAGTGTGTGTTATTAAGCATGTTGCAAAGTTATAAAACGTGCATGACCTATGGATGTCAATGTTAATGGATGTTCATCTGTAATGAATATGATATTTTTATTAATGGAATTTAATCAGCCTGATTTGAAAAAGACGCAGACGTCGAAACACGTGTAATCTTAAAGGGCAACCTTTCGAATCAATGCACAATTAAAAGATCAAAGCTTACATCTTGGAGAACAATAAGGCAGTGGTTGTCTTTCTTTTTCTCCTACATGATAAGGGCGCATGATACTAGCTAACTGTAACATAGTTTCTTGCATCTAGATTTCGAACGGAGTAAGGAAGCCAGCAATCTCTGTTGTTACTCAGTCATGCGACTATGACTTTTAAGTCAACAATTATTAAGGAGGGCGCTGAGATCCACTGGGGTAGTCACCCAACAAAACAGGCTCCTTTATTACATGAGAATACTATTCCAAAGGGTACCCAGGATCTTGCAGCCCCAACAGACATAAATAACAAAAACTAGCCCAATATGGCTGAATATCTAGAAAATAGAGAAGAAGATGCTTTAAATCTTTGTGCCCCAAAAGGCATCAACGAGCACACATTTGCATCCAACCTACCGAAACAAAGAGATGATTTAAGGTACAAATTTGTGAAATTGGAAAGGTTATCAAAAAAGGAAATAGATAAATATTGGGGCATCAAATCATTAAACAACTACATTACGAAAAAACAGATCCCCAGAGGCTTGAGGATACTGATCTTCCCAGATTTTACAAAAGATGATGACAAAGACCTAGCGGATTCTTGGGAACGCAATTTGAACCAAAGTTCCAATGTGATGTTAGAACTCCTAATAGAACATGCTTCTAGAGAGCACAAACGGATAACAAATCAAATAGAGGAGGTAAAAAAGGAAATACAAGAAGCAAAAGCACTAGAAGTGACGAAAGAGAAAAACTATCAAAACCTTTAGCATAAGGGTTTTGTGAACCAATTCACATATTAAACAACGGTCAATGGTGCAATTCGCTTAAAACCTTTTGTAAACATATGGGTAACATGTATAAAAGTTCTCATAACAAATTTTTGAGACCTCGTTTTAACTTATATAAAGGTCAGTACTGAAACCTGCCTTGCAAAAACCCCTCACAAAGGTATGCCCATTGTAACATTTCTCAAATCGGCACTATGCCCCTATGCATTAAGAGAGCGTGATTCTCACACTAAATAACCATCGTTCTCCCAAAATATGGCCACGATATCAGAAACTAACAAAGGACCACTAGAGATGCTGAGGCATCTGTTTTCAAATTTTGTATTTTCTCATACTCCTTACTAAATTTGTATTTACAAACAACACAAATTATACATTTGCATTATGACAATGTAGCGCATGGTAATGGTATTTATCTGCAATACGCCAGCAAATTGAGACTTCTGGTAAAAACAGTAGTAGGACTAAGCCGTCTAGTCACTATGGTTACAATAGCAATAGCAAACCGCCTTCAGAACAAATGGGCTCTTTGAAACAGCACACGCTGACAAACAGGAAAATGTGCTGATGGGTCTTTCGCAGGGGGGCTCACTTACACAATGGAAGGACACGTGGAATACACGTGGTGACACTATCGCTACAATCTGAAACTTTAGACCATGAAACACGATTTTAACATTAGGAGAATCAATACACCCGCTCACTTGGAGTGTAAACAAAGTTATGGTGATAAATATGGGAATCTGGTGCCTAGCCTTTCTATTTAGCTTCAACAGTTAACGGGTTAGCCATTTGGGACAACTCACAACGGCAAACTTAAATCGCCTACGAATTCATGTGCACTTTTAAACAATGTATAGCCCCATTGACCAAAGGTACTTTATTAACCGTAAGCGGCAAGCTTACTATTGGGACACATGTTGTTTTTGTTTTAGGGATTTAACCCATGACTATCCAATCTAAGTATTAAACTTATGAATTTCAAACCGAACTGAACAGGTAAGAAGAAATAGAAATCCCCATTTTTCTGGTTTCAAATACAAATTTACATTATATATGTCTTGCAAAGTGGAATAAGATATCATCAACTAACTACATTTCTCATGTATGTTTTTTCTTTTTTTTTCTCTTTTTTCCGTTTCGTTTTTATTACTTGATGCATTTTTTGCTTTTGTCAGCCACCATTAACAATCCCACCCTACCCCCTCCCTCAATGGCCATCTTTTAACACATGTGCAAATAAACTGTTTGTGTTTGTTTTACAACATGTATACAATGTTTATTCCTTTTTCTTTTTACATCTGTAATGAATATGATATTTTTGTTAATGGAATTTAATCAGCCCTGATTTGAAAAAGACGCAGACGTCAAAACAGGTGTAATCTTAAAGGGCAACCTTTCGAATCAATGCACAATTAAAAGCTCAAAGCTTACATCTTGGAGAACAATAAGGCAGTGGTTGTCTTTCTTTTTCTCCTACATGATAAGGGCGCATGATACTAGCTAACAGTAACACAGTTTCTTGCATCCTTACAAGAGTATTTTCACCTCCTGAAGATCCACACTCTGTGGTGAAACACTTGTAGAGGTTTTTCTTGAAACTTGAAATTAAAATATTTTCTGAGGTTTTTCTTGAAATTTGTAACAAAACAAGATAAAGGAATTGTGCTACAAAACTCATGACAACAGATAACTGTGATAACTTGGGCATTGTACAGAGCTTCAGATTATTAGATGAAAATAAAGATATGAATAAATGAATACATCATTTTCTCTTTCGCGCATGATATCTAAAGATTGAAATTTAAAGATGTACTGTTTCTGTTGGGCAAACACAATAATGAATCGTTAGTCAAGCGACAAGGGGACTCAATCTAGCATTGGGATACTCGCCTAGATACAGAGTGATTGTTTGCAAACATATTAATACAACCTATAATGTTGTTCAAGAGATTTTCCAATAAGTAAGTTCTCCCAAGAAGCCATTCTGGATTGGGAAATATGGGTAACATCTTGCACTACCTGACATGTAACTGACTCATGCCCAGCCCTTTTGACCTAAAAGAGGCAGCATGTCTGTGATGAAGTCTTCTTCTTTACAAACATCCTCCCTTCCCACCAATTTCCCTAACATAGGTTAGCGCTTTGATTGTGTCCCATATAAAATCCTCTGCTATGCCTCTTATGCAGGGGGGTGCCACTTGCCTGATGTAAATTACTATTTCTGTCCTATCGGTATCTGCTACCTGTTGTACATTAAAGTGACTTCATAGGCATTTCCCATAGGAAGAAACCATGCTCACCTTGCATTCATCTTCACCACTCCTCTTCAATATACGCACATGTGTATCTTAGTGTTATATTTAATCAGGAATGCTTTCAGTAAATGTTACATTCCATTCCATGTTGCAGTCTGCACTACATATTTGGATCTCTGAGTTGCATTGCACTAAAATGAGAAGAAAAAGTGTTCGACTAGACCTGAACAGCACAAAACTATTTGGGCAGAGCAGAATAGCTATTGTTCAGCCAGAATTCAGCCAAATACTTACTCAAAGTCGAAGTTTGGTACAAACCTGGATGATTTACATCCTTGGGTTAATATTGTGTTAAGATTTAAAGCCCTAAATCAAATTCAGACTATATGACTTAAAATGCAGTGACATTGTTCGGCTAGGTTGGGGTATTTATTAAGTGCTCATAAGTCAATTAAGGCATCTTGGAATTTGTAGACTCTCTTATGGGAAAGTAAGGAAAACATTATCCATATTCATTGGGCGATAGCCTATGTTTTCATTTTTTTTGCACAGGCAGGGTTGTCCCTAAATTCTACATATGTCTTCTGGGAGGTGTTGCACAATAAGGTTCCAACACCAAAAGGATGATCACCTCTTTGCACTCTTTGGAAAAACCATCAGGAGGTTCATAGTGAGTGAAGGAAAACATCAGTAACTGTGGTTCTTGCCCCTGCACACAATGGGCCTCATCAGGAGTTGGGCGGTAGTCCTTAAATACGGCGTTAATGCTATTACTGCCACATTTAACGGCTGGCTCAATCGTGAGTTCGGCCCTGCCAGGATGCATTCACCTCCAGCTTTGAGCTGGAGGTGAATGCGCCTGGCAGAGAGGGCATTTTCGGTGCTATTAGCTCCAGCACAATTTGCGCTGGCTCTGATAGTGCCCCCAGCCCCATTGGGTCCAAAGGACCCAATGGGGAATGGGTATTTACCACCTTACTGCTACTCATGATCGGGCACTGATAGCTCCGGACTGAGTAGCAGTAACACTATTGTGTTGGCGGTATCCTGACGCAATTACCATCGGAATTCCGCCAACCTCGTGGTGAGGCCCAATAAACAGGGCTGTGAGAAAACACATTTTGTCACGGTTTATTACTAGGTCACACTCAACTCAGAGAGTTCCTTTCCCCCCAATGAATGTGGTGCACAATAAAGCACTATTAGTTTGTTAAGGTTCACTTTGGTAAGGCATCCAACCCGTCCCGCAACCAACCCCAACAAATACCTGGTGCCACAATGGACTAGGAACGAGGCTGGCGTGTAGTAAGAATATAGATTTATTTAAGACAAATTTGACAAGTAGACTAACATCAGCCACCAATGCTGTGGCAACACAAGAACAAAAATGATGTCCGTAATGGCACCAGCACAAAGATAATACTGAGATATGCAGTGACAATTTCCCACAGCTTTCTTTTCAAATCACTCACCAATACAGAAAAGGAACAATTGAAAACACACAGTGATTGCTGATTTGGTTATAATACTTTTCTCCCAGAAACCTCCAAACTCCAAACATCAATTAGACTTGACCCTTCTGAATTCAAGGCCAGTGGCAGAGAGTGGGAACACAATGGGAATATCGTTTTGGGATTCTGACAAAATGCACTCTTTGGAAAAGGGATTCAATGGGAAAATTGTTTTTTCTACTTATTACCAAAGATGCAACATGAGGGAAAGAAAAGCAATGGGGATTTTTTTTTTGCCACACCTAAAAATAACAGACAGGGCTTTGTGGTTTGGGTCAGAGCACAATGCGAACAAAGGGGCAATTTTGTTTTGCACCCTGACCACTCATGTGGAAACAGGGTTTTGGTATTAAATATTTTGGCAAATCTTTGTCTATACCGGCACAAAACACACTGGGAAGAGGTTGTTAGTTTCAAATACCAACAAAACCCTTCCTGTGATTTCTGTAGAGGGATTAATTGATTTACTTTAATTAAATATGCTAAGCATCTACACAGACAAACAGGATATTTTGCTATGGGGAAATACTAGAACGATACATGAGAAAAATGTAGGGTCTACACTATCTATGGCTTTGGGATAGTTTTACTTACAGGAGAGGTCTTGTAATGAGCATCAGGGAACAGCAGTGCACATCTGGGACAATAAGGGTGTCAGTCCAGGATAGTCCCCTGTGGCTCCTCCAAGGGGTCCCAGTCAGCTTCTATGTCACCTGGTCCCTGTCTCCAATGCAAGATTTGTGCCTCTCTGCTTCGGTGTTTCTCGCAAGAGTTCAGCAGCAGGTTACCTCATGGAATAAGTGGAAAAAGGCCAGTTCTAATACAAACTGGGTTACTTATAGGGCAAATGACATCAATAACTTGTCATGATTCCTGCGAAAGGGATTGTTTGGTTTTCTCTACCCACCTCCCACCTGTGTGATAATAGGATAAGGAAATGAGGGGTGTGAGTTAGGAAAGCTGTGGGAGGAGAATTCTTTGTCATCCCAAACTGACATGTGGGCTTGGAATATTAAAAACTCTGAAAATCTATCAACATGGCAACTACCCTAGTTCTTCAAAACTTTCCATGTATGGATGTATTTGTAATAAACTACATTTTAAGGCAAATCAGATGATGCTAATCTGAAGTTGGCACACCCTTCCTATACAGAGATACAGTTTTTCTTAATTTACTCAGGAGATGTATCAGTGAAAAATATGCCACTTCATAGTTACCATGTTAATTGTATCTTTCACCCTCTCACCAACTTTCAAATCTCTCGGAATCAAGGGAAGGCCCAAATCAAATTTTCATTAGTAACTTTAATTATGTTTATCACACAAAACCGTTTTAGCATGGTTCAAAGGGGGTTACTGTAACTTTTAATAAATGTCTGGAAGACAGTTGTGGCATATACACTGCCCTTCATATGCAATAATATGTATTTTCTTGTTAAATAAACTCCAGTTCTTTCTTTATTTTCTTTCAGTTTAATTTTCCCTTGAGCATGTGATCAGCCAGAGGCTGGCTCATGTTTATCTTTGCCTCTCCCTTCATGGCCTGCAATGGCCCTGGCTGCAACTCTAATGGACATTTTATGGGAATTGTGACCTCAAGGTCACTTCTACTGAAAGAACAGGCATGGCCTAATCTGTTTCGACCGTGGTTTAAATCTAGGCAGTGTATTTCTTTCTATATTTGTAAGCAATGGCCATGATTCATGGTTGACAAACAGGCCGCCCTCTCCAGGATCAGCTGAGGAAAGGTGTTGGAGTTTAAGTTTCATCTTTAGGAGAAATGACCAGCTGCATGTCAAATTCTGCAAGCAATTGCTTTTAAACTCACACACAATACATTTTACATGACATTTTATAAGGCACCTGGGCCTTATATCCATGTGTAACGTACTTATTTAATCTCACCGTTGCAAAACACATGAATATCACGTCTGGATTGTCCATATGTATAGGGCAGTTCTATGAGAAAACCATGTTCAAACTCTTAAAGTCTAGTGAGCACTTCTCATAGCATACAGTCATTTGGATGAAGAAAAAGGAAGTTCTTTTATTTCTTATAATTGCAAGGAGCTTGCTTTCACTTGAGATGACTGGAGCACAATCTGGTATTACATTGAAGATAATGTACCCACTGCTATCTATCTCTTTAAATAAAAGAGCAGCTCACCATGGATTTTGTAAAACAGCATTGTCAGCCACATCTCTTTTTTTTTCTTGCTGAAATTAATTGCGCATATCTTTGCACTTTTGAGATTCAAGCCCACGTTCTTTCCTTTGAGATTTAGGCCTGTTGGTTCAATAAGCCTCATGTTTGGCATCACAATTTCTGTGCTGACCTTATACTTAGATGGTACCTCCCAAATCACTCTGGCTTCTTTATATCTGGCATTCAGGGGCTATATTTCACCCCACAGGTCATCCTCCTGGGTCTATGATTCCAGTGATACAGAGAGAAGAGCAAGGAGAGAGTGGGGTTTATGTTTCCTTGTGGCCCGGGCTAATTCCAAGAATCTCCGTTAGAGCATGTCCGCTCTTTTCGGCATCCTGAGGGAGTGGCGCTCCGGTCTGCACTCCACTCTTTTCGGAATTGGGGTTTTGGTCATGGACCCCTCCCTTTCTGGTAGCTCCACCTCAGGCCTGTAGATGCCAGGAGTTATTTAATCTGCACAGAATAAAAGAGAAGTTAATTATTTCATACAGTACTAATTTCCCCAATATGATCTACGTGCAAATTGAAAACAAAACACAGGGTTACATATTACTTTTCACTTGGCATCTACATTTCAGAAAATGACATTTAATCTTGTTACATTCCTGATAAGTATAAGTTATCCTACTCACTGTAAATGTGTGATTTTCTCCATCCGGGTTCCCTTTCTTTACTTTTATTCTTCAGATGGTTCCTGGGCTCTACCCTCTCTGGGTTCATCAATCAGTTGCAAAGTCTGTTTTGGGATGACAGCGTTTCAACTGATTGATATTGACCCATTTCTTTTCTTTCTGTTCTCCTTTAAGGATGCTGATCTAATAGGAGACAGGTGAGATTTTAATGACAATTTCAAAAGCACTGCGCCAAGAAGAGAGAAACTTCTGCTCTTTGGTCTTTGGTCTGGTTCCTTTGGAATTTGTACAGGTAGACCCTGTCTCCTACGTTGCACTCTTTCTTGGTAGTGTTTAAGTCGCAGTGGGTTTTCATTCCCCTCTGCTGATTTTTCCAAGTTTGACTGAGCGTAAGCAGAAGCGTGCTGAAGGTGTTTTTGTATATTTTCAATATACTCATGGGTTGTCGGCGTGTTGATCAATGTCTGCTGTTGAGTTCTATAAAGCAGATGTTGAGGTAGCACCATTTCTCATCCATTCATGAGCATGAATGGAGTCATTTTTGTTGCAGAAGATGGTGTAGAACTGATGGCCAACAGTACCAGCGGTAATCGGATGTCCCAACTAGGTCCAGCGTCTGCCTCAAACTACTTCAAGATGCCCACAATTGTTTTATTGTACCTCTCAACTCCCCCGCTTGAGGCTCGGTGGTAGGCAATGAGGAGTTTTCTATTTACCCCTGGTATCTCCTACATCTTTGTCATCACCTCACTGGTAAAATGACTTCCTCGGTCCGACACAATCCTTTGGGGAAGGCCGAAATGAGAGAAGATGTGATTGAACATTAGGGTGGCAGCTGTTTCTGCCTTGCAATTTGGGGTCAGAAGACATTCCATCCACTTGCTAAACAAGCATGTCACGGTCAACATGTACTTGTTTTCTTTAGAGGAGCGAATCACTGGCCTGATGAAATCGACTTGCAAATCTGCAAATCCGACCAAGGTAGTGCCATTCCTCTTTTCTGTAGGGGAGCTCGTGGGTTAGGGAACTTGGCTGAAACTGAGCACACACAAGGCACCCCTTTAAGTGTAGGTCGAGGTCCTGACCCATGTGTGGCCATACGTGACCTCTCGCAAGATTTCTAAAGTTGTATGAAACCTCCTATACCTGCAGTGGATGTGTCATGTGCGTCATTTAACATCAGGCTTCGGAATGAGATAGGTACAACCCACTGGTCACTCCCAGATATGGATCTCCATACCAGCAAACCGTCTTGGATTCTGAACATTTTTGAAAGCTTCATCAACATCCGGAGATCCTCTTTCCCAATATAATCAGATTCTGTCAGAGGAAAAGTCACAAGGTTTTCAATATGTTGATAACATTTCCCAATAATCGGGTCCTCTTTTTGTGCCATAATGAAATAAGCATCTGGGGTTTCTTTACTCCATGGGAGCTGTTGAGAGATCATTTTGGGCATGTGTTTGGGACCTGGTGACAGCAGCGACCTGGATTTCCCCTAACAGGGATTCCGTTTCTATGAGATCCCCATGGATGGCTCTGGTTTTGGCCAACTGGTCAGCCAAGTCATTTCCAGTTTTGTCTGGTTCCAACATTTTGGAGTGACCTCTGATCTTTTTCTAACAGATGTTCATTTCATTAGAGGTGACCATATTATCAATTGCTTGGATTAATTTCCCGTGCTTGAGCGGTTTGTTATTCGCACACAGCATGCCTCGATTTTTCCAATTAATCAGGTGCTCCACATGCCCATTCCTGACATAATCTGAATCAGTGATTATGACCAGTGCTTTGAGTTGGTGTTGCACAGCATTGAGGATGGCTTCATGTAACACCATCAACTCTGCCACCTGACTACTTCAGGGACCTATTTTATATCCAGCAGAGGGCTCGGGGGCATCATTTACTCAGGCGTTCCCAATGCCAGCCACTAGTTCTTTTTCCCCATGATTACCAACATGGTAGGAGCATACATCCACATAAACTGTGGGTATCCCCTGGCACGTTTGTTCCTCATAGACTTTGTGCGGGGAAATAAGGTACGCCTCCATATTGTCTTTGGTCTTTAGACATTCGTCCTTGAGACAGTTTTCTTGAACACAGTCATGCAAGTCAGCCAAACCTTGCGCTAGGGGACTCTTCTTGTTTTGGCCATATCTACCCTCCACAGGAAAGTCTTGAATGGAAAGAATCCAGGAAGTCATTCTAGAATTACTCACGTTCCTTGTTCGGATTCAGTCACTTTGGAGATATCGCAAGGGCTGGTGAGGAGTCTTGACAATGATGTGCTCCCCCTCGATGAACAGGCAGTAATTCTTCAATGCCCACACCGTTGCCAGGAGTGCCTTTTTGTCTCAATTGTTGAATATTTTCTCCACAGAGGACATAGTCTTGCTCGTGTATGAGATCACTTTGTTGACCTTGATGTGCTTTTGATATAATACTGTCGCTAAGCAAGTATTTGAGAAACCTGTCTCCAAGAAAACTCCTTCTTCTTAATGGAGTAAGCCAAACAAGGTGCTTGATAAAGGATTCTCTTTAGTTGTTTTACTGCCTCAGATTGTTCTGGACCCCACTCCTACTTGACCCCAGCCTTTAATAAATGGACCACGGGTCGAGTGACCTCTGCATAGTCCTCTATTAACTTTCTACTATAATTAGTGAGTCCAAGACGGTTTCTCAGTTCACGTTTAATTTAAATAATGCTTCCACCTTCTTCACCTGGGGACTGAAACCCTCAGGGGTGATTTCATGCCCTAAGTAGCTCACATAGGTCTTACACCACTGTGCCTTTTGAAAGGACAGTTTTCTGCAACTGGGTCAGAACATAGTGTATTTCAGCTGTGTGTTCCTCCACCGTTTAGCTCTTGATTAAGACATCATCCACATAGGCTACTTTACCCCTTTCGCCCAAGTCGGGCATGGCCTTAGGTAGGAAGATATTAAATTAGTTGCCAAAGTTTATGTATCCAAAGGGGGTTTGGTAAATGTGTACTACAGCACCTCTTTCAGTGTATGTTGAATTCTTTCTTAAACCATTTGTCCTTCGTATGACATCTTACATAAAGGACACCAAGGATATGATCAGGAACACACAAGAACTCATGATTGAGCCCGATGATCTACTACTAACCATGGATGTTGAGTCTCTTTATACCTCCATACCACAGATGGAGTCTCTGAGGGTATTAGGAGATTTCCTTGACCAACGTAACCTGCCACACAAAACACCTACTGGATTTATACGTGAGTATTCCTGACTGGCCATGACAGAAAACGTTTTTGAAACTGCAATTATAGCTTGTGTCTAAAAGGGCATTAATTGAAATCAGGATTACAAGTGCTCCCCCAAGAAATGGAAAGCGTCAATATTTTCTCATTTTCTCTTGTTGACAAAAAAAGATCACAAAGACACAGCATTGAAATGGTGTGTATTACAAACCATGAAACCCAAAAGTCATGCAGGCGATATGGCAACGGCACTTCATAAGCTAGAACAATGCTGGATCTATTGCTTAGATACTGTGCGACATGGATTGAATATTTATGTGGAGTGGAACGCTTTAATTAGCAGACGAGCAGTGTGCAGTGACGGTCTCAGTGTACCATACCTTAGAATGTACGGCGGTCAACCCATACCAACATGTCTCTAAACTGTTCACAAAATACTAAGGAATGTAGCAGTTTTTGGAGAGGCAGACCCCTATTCAGTGACCATATATCTGCCATATATGACCCACTAAGCTGTAGTTGACCTAGCATACCTAAACTACACGACCCTGGAGTCATCATTAGTATCGGAGGCACTTGATCCAAATACTTTCGAAACAAATAATTGACACAGGATACCAGGATGGTACTACATACCCCTTTGTTAACATCCAAAACAACCACATTTGTTGTACTGGTAACAGTCATTTTGCCTTTTGCTCTCACAGATCTGCAGCAGCTCTTACTGCCGTGGATGTGCTTCATACAACTTGGAAGTTACTCCATCCATTGTTTTAATTGTTTAGTTTTGTAAACTTAGTGATAATGATTTATGTATTTGTGTTGTAGATTGGAACTGAAGACATGATAACTGGGGGAAGAATTACATTCTTAAATGAAAACCTTTTGTCCTGAAGATGGCCTTAACAATGACCAGACCGACAGCACTAGAGATAATGCAGTGCGGCTCATAAAGGCCAAAACATATGTCAACTTATAAGGAAGCACTAACAACCAGCTTCACTAATCTCTGTTGGAATACCTGAACATCGGTTTCCACAAATAACTACTTGTGACTTTGACTAAACAATAGAGTATTACGTTTAGTGAGGATAGTTGTTAATTAGCATCAATTCACTATTCCCTCATCAACTCAATGAATAGAGAGGGGCATACTTGCATGTCACTGCTGTACCCAGCAAATATTGATTTTTTTTCTATAAATGTGTTTCTTTGAAATTATGTTACTTGGTTAAATTTGTCGTGTATGTGAAAACCCAATTGTATGCACTACCCATTAGAGGGGTATTTGTCTGTGTTTATGACATGAGTGATCACATGTCTTTTATGTGTGTTTTTTTAATAGTCTTAAAGGTCTTAATAAAATTGCTAATACTGTGAATATTTGAAAATATTTGAGAGATTGTGTCCATCTACACAATTAATAAGTAGATAAGCGTGTCACTGCCCAGTTGTCCATTTGGGGACAAAAGAGAGGGGTAGTCGATCTTGAGGTTTGTTTTTGCTTTAATATTCTCCCTATTTGTTCAAGATCGACCCCTGATAACAAAAAATAGGGAGTACACAATTTTGCAAGTCTAACAGATTCAGAGGGACACACTTGTAAATTAGAATGGGTTTAAGTTTATATGTGTATTGTGTTTCATGATATGGTGAAACTAGAACACTGTTTTTGAAAACATTCGAGAGTCTGTGTGTATGAATGAGTGAGAAAGAGTATGCATGATGGGTTGAAAGGTTATGATCATCTTTTCTAGACATTAAGTTCTGTGGTCTATAGATATATGATGAATTAATAACATTCTCTGTGAATTATTGAAACAGAAACAAGAGTACTCTGTCATCTTTATCTATTGGTCCATGTTTTTGCTATATTGGTATACTCACCTGGAGTACCATAGGCTTTTACCAGGTACCCTTTATTTTTTAAATCCAGAAGGTAAAGGCAAGCTTGTACCGGTCTTACCTACTCACAGGTATGGTCCAGTAATCGTTGGTCAGGTCAATGGCGGTATACACCTTTGACCCTTGGGGCCAGTCCCTGATAGATGTAGGGAAGGGGCCATCTTGACATGTGGACCTGTTTATTTAACTCCCTAAGGTCTGCGTAAAGTCTCCATTGGTTTGCCATTGAGTTTGAGTATCCCCAGTACCGGGTTGTTAAAGGTATTGTGGACTGGACAAAATATTCCACGGGATTCTACGTTTTTACTAATCTCTGTGAATGACTCCATGGACACGAGAGGTAACCGGTATTGCTTCACAAACACTGGAGCCATCTCAGGGTCCGTAGGTATGAAGGTTGAATGTATCTCTGTGCGTCCACATTCGTACAAATCCACAGCAAAGATATCCTGAACATCCCAAAACATCTGTTTCAGCTTCTGCTTTTGCTCCTCTGTCTCACAGGCATCAGTGAGATTGATTTGTTCTTCGACCATCTTCTTAAAGACTGGAAAGACCTTGGGTTTGGCGATTTCTGTGGTATCCTCCAGTTGGGTGGAGAGATCTGTTGTGATGGTGTTGTCCTGGACATGAGCTTTCAAGGATGGGAGGTAGTCACTGTTGACTTGAAATACCACCTCATCCTTCCTGATGTCACAGGTTATCTCTTCCCCACCAAAGGCAGGAGGAGTACTACAAGAAATTCCCCTGTTGCCGGGTGAAAATCTTTTCCGTATGGATATCGTCGTCAAAATTGTAACAGTCATTTAGGATTGGTCCGATGATTTCATTACCTAAGTCAATAGAATGATGTCGGGCATCAACTTCGATTCCAATAAATCGCTGTTATCCACCAATATTCGAATGGTGGCATGTTCTAGGTCAACTAGGGTTGTCGAATGTAAATACAAACCTTGCTGTTAGAGGTTATAATTCAAATTTATGTAAGCATCCTTGCTTTTGAGGTTCTGTCCTCGCTTAATTTTTAGAGGAATTGTAAATTGTCACACCTGTCCTGGGATGGTGGCCTCTTCTCCCATTTGAACTTCAACCACATACGGCAGCAATTGAGCTGACCGAAAATGCTTTCTCAGTGTTGTCAAAGCCCATGGGGTTACCCCCTAGTCGGGACCAGGCTTTATAATTGATTAGGTCCAAATTAATTGCGAATCGATTGAAAATGTCACTGCCTAAGTAAACGGCAGAGGGGGCATTTCTCACAACCCAACAATTATGTTGGCAGCAATTTCCATTTGAGGGGCCTGCTGAGCCCTCAACATGCAACCCAGGTCTTATGTTAAATGTTGGACCTGGCACTCCAGTTGAGACCTCCTTTCTGGTTGGTAGTGGGGTCTGGTTTCCTACCTTTGGGGCAGTACTTGCCTAATTGGACCCCCCCTTGTGTCGATGGAGTCCATACCTCAATATGGACCTGTTACCCTTGTAGCTAGGGCTAATATAGGTGGCAGGGTCAGATGGAGCAATGCTCGGATACCCGGCCTGGCTACCACCCAATTGGAGCGGATCAGAGGGTCTACTCTGCCTCTCATTCCGCTTATTAGTATTAGTGGAAGGAGTATTTTTAGGCCCCCCCATTTCCAAGTCCAATATGGGGGTATTTTTCACCTTTGCCACCTTTGCAGCAGTGGGTGTGGTTGACGGTTTGGTGTTTTTAGGGTTATTCTTGTTTTCAGGGGGCTTTTGTACTTCATAAATCTGGCTGGCCTGTTCTATCACCCAATCCAGGATCCTACACTCATGGAAGTCCCTTACCAGTTGGGGCATAATATATTTCGGGAGTGCATGGAAGTAAGTGTTAATAAACTCCCGGCTATTTGTGTTCACCTGCCTAGATTAAGGGCCAAGATGCCCTCGGGTGTACGTGCGCTTATATAAATGAACTTAACATAACATAACATAACATAACATAGAGGTCTGGGCAAATGACTGCTTCAGCCCTTGCACAAACTCTCTAGATGCTTGGTCTACCCCACACTGCAGGTTGTAGGCCACCTTGCAGGCCTCTTGAGGGTTCCTGTGAAGGGAGAAATGCTTTAAAATAGCTGCCTTATAGGTGGACCATCTTTGGTAACCTTGGTCCTTCAGGTCTGAAAAGAAGCTGGAGTATTGTGGGGTGAATGTTCATTTGACTAACTCCATGGAATTCTGATCATTCTTGATAGCAAATGAAGTCATCATTTGGTCATGCAGTTCTAGATGCTCCCATACTGAGTATTTGGCATTCTTGTGATAGGGAGTCATAAAGCTCTTTATGGCCTTGATCTGCCGAATTGGGTCTTTCACAAGCCCCCTCTTCTGTTTGGCAGACTTTCTTTTCCTCTGCACCTGAGTCCACACACCCTCTGACTCAGAGCTACTACTATTGGTGGACCCACTCCCTGTCCTCTAGGCACTTCCTACCTCTATGAAACTGGGAATCCCTCGCAGAATGACAGGGTTCTGGGATCTTCTCCCCTGTGGTACTGTGGGCTCTCAGGGACACCCCCCATTGTGCACCCCTTTTCGCACAGGGGAGTACTCATCTTCCTCACCCCTTCTTCCGGGTATGGTGGAGAATTCCCTCACCTCCTTGAATGTGTGAAGGTTTTTAAAATACTCTTTTGAGGCCTGGACTCTGGTTCTTTTATGTCTGCAAAGCAGACCAAGCGGTCCCTTTGTAAATTTAGTTTCTGCCAGTTTAACCCCTTGCTAGGGTACTTTCAAATCTGGGTAAAGCTGAATACCCGTCAATATCTGCTAAGGACTGGCCTTCCAGCTCAGTTGGACTATGCCTGGTTGAGTCTGGCTGCCACATGTTTCCCTGTTCTGGGAAACTGGCAGGCATGAAGTTAGCAGCACCCTGTGCATATAAGGTGATGAGTTGGCTTGAGGTCCCTGGTAAAGAGGTCATCACTCTGTGACGGGAGGGTGTCTTTCCATACTCTAACTGGTTGGGGTGCCTCAAGGCCTGTTTATATTTGGCTATTTCCTTTTCCAATCTCTCAGGTTCGTTTTTTCATAGGCCCTATCTCTTGGTGATATGTAGAGGCCTGAGTTTTCAACTCTGATACCAGTGTTTAAGTAGCTTCTAGCACTTTATTTTGTGCCAATACTTGGTCGATGAGTCCCTTGTTCTCCTCACAAAGGGACTAATTTTACTTCTGTGAAGCTTGTATTGTCTGGGCATATTCAGACCTCTTCTCTTGCAGGAGACCAATCCCCTCCCTTTGTGCACAATTGGCCTGTGTTGCCTGCTCTATGTCAAACTCTGCTTGCCTCACATGTTCCATTCATTTTTCATTTTCTATCCTCATGTCATTCAGTACCTGAGAACATAACTCACTTTTCTCCATGTCCGCCCTTAACTGAAACACTTCCTGAAACGGGGCACTTTTCTCCTGACACAATTTCTAACCACTTTCTTTCCTTTCTTTTTTTTTGTTTTTTTGTTTTATTGGTTAATAGAATATAAACATTAAACTTTCTTTCCTTTGATATTTAGGCCTGTTTTTGGTTCAATAGGCCTCATGTCTGACATCACCATTTCTCTGCTGGCCTTATACTTCAATGGGACTTCCAAAATTATTCTGGCCTCTTTATTTATGGCATTCAGGTGCTATATTTCACCCCACAATTTTCATTCCAGAGATTATCCCTGTAGCAATCCTTGAATAGAGTGGGTTGCCCCACGAAGGAAGGAGAGTTACTGTGGAAGTACTGTAGTTGGGTTGCTGTTGGGTTAGATGTTGCTGACCAATTCAATGGAATCGAGGTATCAAGACAGAAGCCTCACACCAAAATTCACAGATTCCTGAGGATGGAGAAGAGGGCAGACTATGTGGCCTTTGTGGGTCTTAAATTGACCTGAAAATATTCTTGTCAGATTTGCACCTTACCTTTTTGACCTTTAGGGTCCTGTCTGGGTAGAGATAGGGTCTGGCTTTCCGTGCAGCTACAGTGCTCACTGGAGTAACAGTGAGGCACCAAGGCTACTGCAGAGGAGAAACCCAAAGCAAAGACAAATCGTGAAGAGAAAAAAACCCTTTTGAAGATCTGGAAGAATGTAGAAGCAGCCAAGAAACAATCTTTTAAAAGGTGAGGACTCCAACAAAAGGACAAAAAGGAGAGCTGCAGCAAGGCAAGGAGTGAAAAAGCAACACAGCTGATGGCAGCGGAAGGAAGCAAGGATTCCATCTGAAGGATGAAACGGCGAGCAGCAGCAAGGTAAGGAGCTAGAGGCAGCCCAGAGGAAGACAGTGGAAAGAAGGCAGACAAGGCAGAGGAGAGAACAGGGGAGAAAAAGAGGCAGTAAGGAAAATACAGGTGTTCAGAGCGACGTGGCAAAGGGAGACACTTGCGACACACGGCTTATTGCTTGCAGATGTCCTTTATGGTGACTGCTATCGGAGTAACAGAGTTCCGATATGTGACTTCAGCCAACGGGCTGGACATGGGAGCCATGATGGAATCGACTGGATTGGAGCTACGGATCCACCATCCTGGAGGGGGAATAACTACTTTCCACCGCGCCCATTGGGACCAACGAGGGTGGATTCCGACAATTCTTTTAATAAACCTAATACAAAAGTTGATTACTTTCCTATTCAGTGCCTCTGTGGCCTCCAGTCCGTTGCCTGTACCTCCTTAGTGCCCTGTGCTCTTCGGGCATTTCCTAGAAGAAGGCGGCCTCTCATTGCAGACCCCGCTCATTTCAAAGCAAGGGCTATGATATGAATATGACTGCAATATAGGAACAGCGAAAGTGTATACCCTGAAGATGGTTCTATGAACCGAAACGCGTTGGTTACCCCTTTTTTCACCCAAAAAGGGACTTTCAACTGGAAATTAATGTTGTTTGGAGCTAATGATGATTTTTCCTTTAAGAAGTTGTACACTTTCAGTTAATAGTGTCTATTGTGAACAATGCCAGCTGTTGTAAGGCATTCTCTTCATTTGATAAAGGTGTTATGCTTTACATGAATGCAGATGTTCTCTATGGTTTAATAGGGGACGTTTTGTACAAGTATTAGTTTGATGCTATTACTTTTAATAACTGGTTTGGTTTTGTGAGAGTAATAAAACTAAGGGTTATTTCTATCATCTTGGTTCTGATTCATTTTGCCTATTTAACTCTCACAGTTTAAGGAAAATCAATATCTACCCGGTCATTGAGTTGTTGAAATAATATGTTACCTTGTTGTTTATGTAACTCGCTGTAATGGCCTAAATTGAGCTAAGCAATTTTCATCTATCTTTTTGGGAACTCTTTTTCCCTTTGGAGTGCATTTGAGCTTGGTGTGTAGAAGTTATGAAGCATAGACATTGACCAGGAACTGGCTAAGTGTGCTGAATCTAACAAGGTGTTCTCCAGCGATGAAACAAACACGGTTTTCACAAATATCTGAGGCTCCAGTCAACAGAGCAGCAATAATGATCTGATTAACCCTTTCCCAGAGCACCAGGGGCATATGTAGTAGCGCCAAAAAAGATCACACAGGCAGAGATCAGAAATCTCTTTGTACCAAGAGGGCCAAACTTGAGAGTAGAAGGCCATCTAAGCTTAAGGTTCTCCTGTCAGGAGGAGCGCAGCAGAGCTTCTCCTGCTGGAAGGATTTGCAGGTGAGCTGAGATATTCACCTCAGGGTATTTGACATAATGATGAGGTTTCAAGCAGGACTCACAGTAATCATGAACTATGCAACAGTAAGGAAGCAATACACTGTTATTATTAAAATGCTGCAACCACTGAATAAACTCAATATGCTTAACAATTTCAGGCTGAACGTTTCGATGTGTGTTAAGCAGGCTAAGAATGCGAGTCTTTTTCCAGAGTATATGAAAATAAAATTGAATTAAAACTTGAATGTTTCAATCCGATGTATACTATAATACACAGTGCCAGTAAGTAGGGTGTGGCAGTAAGCACGCATCCTTCTGCTCCCTCCCCGTATGCTACCCTGTGGTCAGAGGATGAGTGGAATGGGACTGGTGGGATGTGAATTAAGCAGGACATTTTGTCTTGTTCCTAGCCATTCTTTTTAGTCAAGAGGTGGTGTTCATTCGTTTTGGTTGTGAGGGGGCACCTGCACCACCTGGGTTACAAAAGTATGCTTTAGGTGAGGTTTGTGCTTTGGTGTAATGAGGGCCAATGTCTTGCCTTTGCTTGTTCCATCCTGTTCAGCATTCATCCAATCAAGTTTGGCCTAACCCTGACATGGCCAAATAAGGCAAAATCTGGTTGGATCAATGCTTAGCAAGAAGAAAACAGTAAGATAAAGCACTCTCACTGCCAACAAAAAAGAAGCAGCGCTCCTACCTGCACCCTTCTCACATGTATGACCACCATCCTAGACTTTTCTTTGCTTCTGAGTGCGATCCCAGGTAGCATGGGAAAAAACTCTGCAGCCCATTTCCCTGCCACCACAAATCTATATCACAAGTCGGTGCACTGCCTCTGGCACACTTGTTACCTCCATCCCTCTTCCAAACAAAACAATACCTCTGGTCCCGTTCCACTCTTCCCACTGCTCCTCGAGAATGCATCATGCCCCACCCTAACTGTCACAGAGAACTGTGACGAGGCCAACAGCCTGGCCTTGTCAAGAGGAGATGGGAACCCTCTAAGCAGTGGCAAGCCAACAAGGGAAAAGTCCAGCACCAGTCCAACCCCTGAGGAAGACGGTTGCAGCTGAGAGGTCCCAATGCCTGCCCCCCTTGTGCTGGCTTGAACATGTGGAGCACACCTTTGTCTCACACCATGCCTCTTACACAAGATACGGGTGGAGTCCGTATGTTGTTTCTAGAAACATTGCACATGACCTGTGCCACAGCAAGAGCCAGCACAGAAAACCTCCATCCAGCACCACATTCTTTCCAGATTAAGAAGCCAGAGACCAGCACTGGACCGAATGAGAGCAACCCTCCAGCTGCTCCTGCAGACCATAGTGCAACACCTGAAGGGGAGAGCAAGCAGGAAGAGTGAGAGACAGCAGGAAAGGAACGAGACCTATGTGGCAGTGAGACAGACCACACTCGCTCCCAGCAGCAGCCACCTTTGGGGTGCGGCCAAAGCCCTAGCCCACCAGAGACTAAACAAAGGGGTACAGACCCCAACACTGACAATTCTTTTCTTAGGAAGACCCAGAGCAAGGCCCCTTAGCACAAACCTGGATGCTGTACTCTATGGAACGCCATCACTAGTCCTCGACGGGGCCACACAGAGAAAAATGGCATGGCTGAGCCTACATTTAACATCTTTGCTAATTGTAACACCTCCCAGTTGGGGAAAGCAGTGACATATTGGCCAGGGAAAGGGATCCAGTGACAGAAGGGGAGGCATTTAGAGGGTAACAGGAAGCAGGGGGGTTGGGTTGTTTGGGTGAAGTCAGATGAGGAAGAGGTGCCCGGCCAAGATTCCACCAGGAGGAAGGAAGGGTAAGCTGAGTGTGGAAGCTATTTCTGGAGCAGGTGAAGTATTGGTTAGTGAGTGCATGGTTACTTTGTTATGAGTGTGTGTGAACGGATAACAAGTGTGGCTAGGACAAAAAGTGCAGGGGAGGAAAGGAGGGTCCTTTAGGAGAAATTAGGGATGGAGTGGGAGCAGTAGTTTGGAGGAGAGAGTAGTGGTAGTGTGGAAGAGGGAGCAGTAGAGTAGTAAGTAGTATGCAGCAGGGTCTTACCCCTGTCAAAGGGGAGGAGGGGGGTGGGAGTGACCCTTCTCAGGCTGAAGCAGGAGGCTTCCTAAAATAAAATTCAAAAAAGCCCTTCCGCAGGAATGCCAAAGAAGGTTGTGGGGCTACTGGTCCCCGAAAAAATCCCCCACCCTTGTGCCAATAATGATAACACTGATGCCACTCATATCCTCTCAATGACTCGTGATACAGTCCCTTGCCACAGTTCTCTTTTTGTCTTTTCATACATATCCTTCAACGCAACAGCAGGCAGCCAGGAAAACCACGACAGGAAGCATACATCCTGAAGGCACGAAATGCAGCAATACCAGCATACTGTGAAATGGCAACACCACCAAACGTCATCCAACTCCTCAGAAGAGCAGACTACTCACCCTCCAGGCACAAAAAATGAACTTTCAGCAACCAGCATGTCAGAGAAACACCAAACTGCTTAAACACCCTGTTGGAAAAGGGGAAAGGGCTTAGACGGGGTTTTAAAGCCTGCCAGCTGTGAAGCCCTCCTCATGGGTAAAAGACAGGCACTGATTGGTGCAGGAAATCAGCTGAGCACTGAAACCAATGGGGGGCAGGTTGAGACAGTCCCTGCATACAGAGTCCTGCACTATATAAGCAGACAGCAGAAGAGGCAGAGTTTGGGTTGCAGGGGTGAGGTTGCAGGTGGAGTTGGAGAAAGACCAAGAGACCGGGTGGAGGAAGGATGGCAGAGCTGTGTGTTGGAGAGGTGGATTTTGAGCAGGTGAGGTATTTGAGAGAGATTGGTATCAGTGATTTGTAGTCCCAAGCCAGTATTATCAGAGAGTGAGGCAAGCAGGGAGGGTGTAGAAATGAGGTGCAAGGAGTGGGATGTATTAGGGAAGGGGGAGGGGTTAAGAGTAGTGACATTGGAATTTGTGAAGGGCAGAGTTTCTGGTAGAGTGGAAGGGGTGAGCAAGGCCCCATATCCCTGGGTTTCTTGTATAGTGTAAGGGGTGAGCAGGGCACCATATCCCTGGGTTTCTGGTATAGTGGAAGGGGGTGCAGGGCACCATATCACTCGGATGCTTGAATAGCGAAAAGGTGAGCAGGGCACCATATTCCTGGTTCTCTGTTATAGTGGAAGCGTGTGCAGGGCACCATATCCTTGGATTACCTGAAGAGTGAAAGGGGTGAGCAGGGCACCATATCCCAGGGTTGCTTGTATAGTGAAAGGGCTAACGAGGGCACCATATCCCTGCGATGCTTGAATAGCGAAAGGGTGAGCAAGCAGGGATATGTTTCGTTAGGTGTGATAAGAGTAACAGCGCAAAACTTATAGTAGTGTGGAGAAGATAAATAGCTGTGCTGGAGATATGGTAGGCAGAGTTGGTAGGACGGAGGAGAGTAGGGATGAGAAGTAGAGTAGTAAAGAGAAGGGGGTGATGAGATCAGGCGTCATGCATACCCCGGTCCCCACTCACTAGCACTGACCATCGCTAGTGTAGGGAAAGGTAGGAAGCCCCTAAGGGAGACATATAGCCAGTGTCTCATGGACACCCTGCCTTATAGCAATTTAGAGAACAGACGGAAGGGGTTACCGGATGCCTGGGTTAGGGTGGGGATCCCATGTGGAGGCGAGAGAGAGAAGGGCAGCCCTTTTGCCACTTCCCATACCCTTTTTTCAGCTGGTGAATCTTTTTAATTAGCCTTTTCTAACCCTTGCTCCAAGAACAATGCAAACCTCTGTGATTCTATTAGTAAAAATCCTTGAAAGTCCTCTAGACTTTGTGCTTCATTCAGGCCATCTGTTACACGTAGTAAAATTAAAGGGCAGAGGCAAGGCCTAGGAAGAGTGAGAGACATCGGAGGGACAGAAGAGGAGAAGGGAGGGAGTGGCGGTGAGCAGAGATGGAGCAGGAGGGTAGTGAGAGGAGAACATCAGGCAGCAAACGGTATTGGAATATCTGGGTTTGACAGAAACGTGACAAAGTCAGACCGAGTGTCCGTAAGGCACAATCTCACACCCCTTGGAACACTAAACACCCCACCTGATAGATATAGACATTTAGAAAGCCCTGTGCAGTGTTTAGATATAGAAAGCATACTGCCTTTAGGTACTCACCTTTAGTGTAAGTATCATTTTAGCGAATAGGGGTACATTAATAATATCTACTTACCTGGGACTAGGAAAGCGTAGGTGCTTTTGAAGACGAGAGAGAGATGGACTGCCATAGGGCCCATTCCGATCTTAAGACAAACCCTTCAACCGCCTCAGAGTGCTGGAACAGTCTTTGAGCCACATGCGACAAGCCTTATCCCTTCTGGCAAATATGCACTCATTTCCACACAGAGGCCGGCCAGACGCTGGTAATGCTGATCTGTCCCACCCCTGGCTCTTTGATAAAATCCAGACTGGGTTTCACAGAAGGGGTGGGTCCTGGAGCTGGGCCTTGGCTTGACAGGTGAGGTAGGAAGAGTTACTGGAGCCCAGCCCTGCCAATTCCCACTGTCAAAAGATCCTTGGCCATGCTGCAAATCCCTACTGCGTTGGATGGAAGAGGGGCTGTGAGCTCCTCACTTTCCTGCCCCGCTGTCAAAGACATACATGGGTGAAGAGGTGTGCATGGCACAGGGTGTGCGTATTGACAGGTCTCACTATGCCAATGGATCATAATTGATTCTGACCAGACTGTACTCACTGAATATATGTACTCTGGCCTATTTGAGAGAATTTGGCACACTGAAATCTGGGGGGTTAACTGGCATTTGTGCTGACTGTGTAAATGTGTTATTCTGGAACCTGCCCTTACTGCATTAAATAATCCTATTAAGTACACAAACAGGGTATTCTGGAATTGAGCATTACTGTATTAATCGAGCATACTGCTAGCTGCCTTGACTTCTAACTTGGCACTGTCTAACCTGGACTTATAATACCAACTGGGAATGCTGGGCTCTGCCTTGCTTGTGCAAAATTGGCACCCTGGAATCTGCTTTTGCTGTGATAATGATGCAGATGGAATCTGCTCTTACTATGCCAAATGACTGTACTTGATCTGTCTTTACTGTGCTAACTGGGCATACTAGCTTCTGCACCGAGGGTGCTAACTAGGCATGCTGGAATTTGCCCTGGCAGTAGTAAAATCTGCCCTTATCGTGCTACATTAGCCCATATAATCTGCCCCTACTGTGCTAACCTGTCATACTGAAATCCGACCTTGTTTTGCCATCTGTCCATACTGGCATCTCCCCTCGCTGTACTGAGTATAGTGAGTATGGCCTTGCCCTGCTTACTGGGCATACTGGAGTATGGTGTTACTATTCTAACTATATGTATGGAACTTTCCCTTCCTTCTACCGGGGAAATTTGATGGTGACTTTAAGGTGCTTAAAGGAGTCTCGGGAGGATATTTCAGGGTCAACGTGCTCCCCTTGGGAGCAAGATGACACAGAGCACCACATGTTCGATCCACGGGTCCGCGTTTGGAAACCTCTAGGTATTAAGACCGTTATAAATAACCTATAATATCATATAGTGTAATTTGCCCTATCCATGCAAATTTCCCCCCTTTGGGATTTACCCTTACTACACTAAGAGGGCATTGCAGAATCTAGCCACAGCCACACTGTGCTTACAGGCGGTTGTTTGAGGATTTTATAATTTATTATCAACTGTTTATTGTTGACAATTGTTGACTTTCTCTTTGGGTGCTGCATTATGCCCAGGATCACACCAGTAACATATACGATTGGGTAAATCACTCAGGTACACTCAGGCGTTCACTATTTTCCCACCACAGCCCTCTGGAGCGCATACCGCCTACCCACACATTACTGGCTCTCCCCTTTTACATGAGAGGTTTCCACTACCCTAACCGCGCCCACCGGAATTCCTTCGTCCAGTGCCTGGGCATTCCGGAACCTAGCGCTGCTCTGATAAATGTACAGAAAGGAATATGGTACTGCTCGACAAACTGTCCCTTCTGTGCTAATGAGCCATAGCGTTCATAGTGGTGGGAGTACCAGGCATTGGCAGGCAATAGTGCGAGAACCTAGGGTTTCGGTGCACTACGTGTCAATGATGCAATTTCCTTTTGATGGCAATATCGGGATATATGACAGGATTACCTGTCACGTGATGTGAGCATCAGAGTATATGAGGAACGGATAGCTTCACACTAAGTGCCTTGCGTCAGGAGGAACAGCCACGTTGGCATGAGTATTATTGTGCCCCAGGCCGCTCTATGCCTTCATCCTTCCAAGATCACAAACTGAGTACCACATTGTGGGCAATAATGACAGTGATAAGTAATATTGGTTAGCACCGCTATGCAACTGGATTCCTAGGGATAGAGGCACTATATAAATACTTGATTTATTATATTATTTATTATTATTATTATTATAGTGTTATAGAATGTCAATGCAAGAGAATAGGTGGTATTCCAATAGCATTTTAGGGTATCCAGCTGAATAGTCGTCATAGGTGCAGTTCTTCGAGGGTAACTGTTAGGGTTAAGGAGGGTTTAGTGGGCTTGTGATTGACTGGTGTAGGGTCAGGTTAGGAGTTAGGGTAAGAGTAAAGATGTTATTTATAATAAGATTAAGGATTAGGGTCAGGGTGATTGCGGGAGGGCTGGTAATGTTGGGTTTCGGGTAGATGAAAGGTCAGGGTAAGTGTTAGGGTAGCGGTTATGGTAAGGCTAGGGCTAATAGAGTAATGGTTTGGATAAGTGTTAAAGAAAGGGATAGGGAGGTTGGAGAGGGCTAGTGATGCTGGCATAGGATTGGGGTAGGACAAACCTAGGGGTTAGGGTAGAGGAAGCATTAGGGTAAGGGTCAGAGTTGTGGTTTGGCAGGTGAGGTTAAAGGTAGGATTAGAGTAAGGGTGTGGGTTAGGACAAGGGCTATGGAAATAGTGGAGAGCTGCTGACGGGGTTGGAGTTAGGCTCACGGTTCAATGTCTATTTTTTTGGTGTTTTGTATTGAGCCACATGCATGCAAATGAAAGGCTCCACCGCGCTGACGGGTTAATGGGAGCTAAGGATTCTGGGTAGAATAAGGGTTGTAATTAGAGTTAGGGTAAGAAATAGGAAGGACTAGGAAAGGACCTAGGGTGACTGTGGAGTTTTTATCAGAGGTTTTATTACAGATAACAGTATTCAAAAATAGCTTTTTTGACGCCTACATGTTGGCAATAGTTTCACACTTTGCATTACTCGCATTGAATGACTACATTTCTTTAAACTACTTTTTTTAAATTACTTTGTCACATAACTACTTTTTCCTGTGGACATTGACACGTAGAAGCATTTCTGAGGGCTATAGCTGACAAGTGGTGTACATTACTCGCGAGTAGGATCCCAATATCCAACAAATTCCTAAAGAACCGCTATATGTCTGCCAAAACGATTGCCTTTGGCAGAGCCTGTTTAATTGGCTTTTCCTCAGTGATAGGAAAGTGATGAGTCTAGATCCCAGAAGGAAAAAGGAGCCATATCCCATCAACATGGTTAGTCAGCATGAATATTGTGGATGTGTATATGTTTCCTAGTTGGGCTTACACAAAGAACTCCTGTCTCCTCAAACCACAGGGTTTTCATACATGCATTGAAGGGCAGAGCACCTCTCGGAGAACGAAATTTCACCACAATGATGCCAGATGTGACGTCAGCACCAGCAAGCTCCATGCCAACATGAGTCCAACCGGGACTTAGTACCAGGCAATCCCCCAAAATATTTTCTGCACATATATTTGCGGCTCACTGATTGAAAGGCTCTGTGGCCAGGGTTGGACTGGGGCATACAATTGGCATGGGCACCAATGAAAAAGTGGCTCACAGACGCAATTGTTTTGTGAGATTTATCCAAGAGAAAGGGTTTGGGTAAAATGTGTTGCAAAGTGTGTAAATCTACTAGCTGCAGAGTGAAGTAACTCATCAAACTGGCCAACTTTAGACAAAACAATTGCCCCCCATTTGACTCAAAAAACTGCCCACGCTAGCATGTTGGACCTGGGCATTGCCCTATTGCCCAATAGGATAATCCGATGCTGTGACCTGGAAATATTTCTGGGCCACTTTTAGGAGGATGGTTCAGCCGCATCACTCACCAAAGTACCAATGCACACCTTCCCTCTCACTGCACCTCATGGCTTCTCCCCGCACAGCACGCCAAGTAATATTAAATGTTTTCCCAGTTCTAGCGCAAAAGCAATGGATATAGGGCAAAATATAATATGCTCCAAAACCTTGCGGAACCTGCCAGACCCAAACGAGGAAGTGGGGCATAATTTAGAGCCCTGAGAAGTAGCCTTGCCCCCTTTGCATGGCCCAGATGTTGACCACAGGTTCAACTTCAAAGTTGGCTAGACAAATCTCAGGAAAATTTGAAAAGTTTGTGGAACTTAGAATAATTCCTAAACTAGTTCACCTAGGGCCTATGTTATGATTCATGGCGGCTAAAATTAAGAATTAGTCAAACAAGTGGACAACTATAACCATCTTCCCAGCACATGGACAAGCAGTAGAAATTACTTCTACCCCCATCAGAATGAATGCTGCTGAAAATTGCAGAAGTCACACCTGAGTTCAAGTGTACCAATGCCCAGGTTTTGATGTTCATACAGCGAGGGAACCACCATCAAACATAACACACAGCTGGTGCAATGTGCCATTATTATAGCAAAGCGTGGCACAGATGCTAGTGTCAAAAGTAGGATCCCGGAGAGGAAGAGAGCACAGTTTCTATAGCTCTGGTGTGCAGAGACATGGAAAGCTCACATGGCTAGACAGCCAGAAGGCAACCAAAGATACTTTAGCCCAACAGGGCGTTGTGGATTCCAGTGGAAGACTTGATCAAGAAAAATCATTGCCTATTTAGCAAGTGGTTGAGTACATTTGTTATTACTCATATTCTTCTAAAACCAGAAAAAAAGGCCTTTGGCCTTTGTATAGAAAAGACTGGGTTCTGCCATTGCCACCACTTGCAGAAATACTTAGTGGCAGCATGCATTGACATGCTGAGGAAATCTACTAACCTCTGACACAGCCATCAGCGGACAGACACTTCAGCAGCTGTGAGTGATGTCCTGAGGGAGAGAAGAATAGGGTGGAATATTTAAAGGCAACCTCGAGAGAATAGAATGTTTGAAGACTCATGTGACCATAGCAGCACACCTCCTGCACCTTAAGTGCAATGCCTGGGGCCTATGGGCATGCAATTAGATGACCAAAGGGGGTATATGCACTCAGCTTTCTATGACCAACACTGACTAACGCTGCGCGTGCTGCAGTGGCCTTCATGTTACCCCGCATGATGAAGTGGAACGAGGCAGGTCATAGAAGGGCTTGCATTTGACTTGAACATGATGTACAGCTGCCAAGCTTGACTGTTTATCTTTCTGCTGACTCGCCTTATCACTTCACGTTTCATGGATCGAAGTGACACTGAGTATCACCCTATTGCATTCAACCGAGAAGGGGCAACATCTAGAATGCCAGGGAAGCATGCACCACAGCACCACCTGGAGCTCCCTGCAGGCATCAAAACCAACGTTCCACCTGGAGATACAAGTGGCAGGGGGGGACAGAGTAATGAGGATGACTACACACGGCAAACAAACGCTGTGTTCTAGTTGTTGAAATGACTAAGTGAGACTGGGGCATTTAAAATGCACACAGCTCAGCAATCAAGAGAGGAGAGACAGAGCATGCCATGCATCCAACTTGTTCTGATGCTATTTGGGACACCGGAGGAGAGTGGAGTGCAAAACACAGCTCAGAAGCTGACAGAGACAGCGTGCAGTGAAGACAAGCAGGGAGTAGTTTGCCATGTCCCTGTCACAGGCAGTTGGAGCTTGGACAGAGGGACGCGAAGCGAGAACCAGGCGGATCACGGAAATCATTGCCAACCAACGGGCGAGAAGCAGAGAGGACGATGAAGTGCAACAAACACAAAGACACCAAGTCACACTGGTAAGCCCAGGGAGAGCACATGGGTTACTGGGGCACTTCTGAGTGAATATTGCATGCCGGTCCCAATTCGAGAGATCCGAGAGAAGGCCATATAATTAATACAGACACGAACATTGCGCAACGACTTGGTGAAGACAATAGAATTGAGATGAATATTGCAAAAAGCCTAAGAGAAGGCAATATCATTGATACAGATAAAAACATTACGAAATTCCTGAGTGAAGGAAATAGACTTGAGAAGAACATCTCAAAAAGCATAAGAGAAGGGAATATAAATGATATGGATACAAACATTTGCGAAAAGCCTAAGTGAAGACAGTAACATTGGTACAGAATGAAACAGTGTTGAAAACCCAAGTAAAGACAGTATGATTTATGTAAAGCTTACGAAGGAAGTATCAGTGATCCAGTAGTAGAGAAGTGTTGTTTTGTGGGTACAAGAAAGAGTGAAAAGAAAGCAAAGAATCCCTGACAGGATAGTGAACCAGGCAAACAGTGAGCCGGGGACTCACACCCAAATCAGAAAGTTGTGACACCCTGGCAGGAGAGTAAACCAGGGGTGAAGGAAGAAGTTAGCAAAGGGGGTTAAGAACCCCACCTTGAAAGTATGGAACATTCATCAAATTGAGGATCCATACGGCTTTGTAAGGATACACAACAATATCCCACAATACCCTGTCAGGAGAGTATACCAGGGAGAGACGAAGAACTAAGGAAAGCTCGGGGGTGAGAGCCCCTTTTTAGAATCATGGAATAGTGATAAAATGGAAACAGGTGAAACCAGATCCCTTTAAGGATAAGTGTACTTCCAAAGAACTGTATATTGTGGAGAAGATTCAAGGGAAGAGCCTTCTCATTGGATACATTGGAACTATGGTAAAATAATATTTAAAGCCACCAGAAGAAATCTAGGGAAAGGGAGAATCCATTTCCTGGTGGAACATTATTAATTTTTTTATTTCTTCACTTTAGAACTTCATGTCTGAAACCTTAAGAATGAGCTATACTTTAATAGCTCAGAGAAATATGCTTGTTCTCCTTTTACCTCCTGACACTCCTGTTAATTAGTTTTGTTGATGCAGCGAAACCCTTTGGGGAGTTAGGGATAGACTGGATTTTCCCAACCCCTCTTATTATTTTGACAAGAAAAGTCTATAACCAACATTTAACATGCTTCTGTGTCTGAGTCTTACTCTTGATCCCTTACAGAAGAGAAGGAAAACATGAAAACCAACATAAACAGCCATCCTCTACAAACAAAATGAAATATGTTGGCCATTGCCTTTTACTGCCTGTACTACCACCATATCACTGTTAGCGTTTTCAAATGTGTCAGGGTGGTTCTACACAACGCACCATTGCCTACCAGCCAATCTTGTCTCCTTGATCGATTCTTCCTGGCTAATAATCTGCCCACATACTCTGCAGCATTTCAACACCAACAGCACCACTAGTCGAATGATCAACTTCAGAAGCAGCATTTTATGGATGAGGAAGCAAATTATCCATGTGGTTCTTTTCACCACAAATGCTACATAACTTTGCCTCTCCCTTTTCACCTTTGCTGTAGGAGTACATAAACAAAATTGGCTACCCAAAACACACAGGTGTGCCCCAAACCAAACTGATTTCACAAAACAAAATGGTTTCCCAAATTGAAAGAAAAAAAAGATTCAGTGCATAAATGACGCTGCCGGGCGCAGCGGCCCTCGGTAGGCAAACTCATCACGGAAGCATCGGCACCGTTAGTAACAGTGCCAATGCTTCAGTGAACCCATTCCTATGGGACTCCATGGGAATGGGAACTAACATTTACCGGCACCCAGCTTCCTAGTCCGCCAGGTCTTGTAATGTCCCCGTCGCACCGGGAAGCTAGGTGCCAGTAAAATGTTTAGAGTCTGGCAGCAACCCGCCGGTAGCACCTGCAGGGTTACCACCGGACTTGTAATGGGGGCTAATGATAGAACAAGCATTTGCAACCAGTAACTTCATAAAATGCATATCTCCACTTGTACTGAGGCAAACCTATTTACACTTTGAAATGAACTATCTTCTGAGAGTAATTGAGTAAGAGACTGGCTGTAATAGGCAAAGAATGTTTGAGATATCCAATTTTGCGATATGTGAACTAGTTATGTGATATGTATATAAATTGAAAGAATTTTTAACTTTTGTAAAATGACAAGTATATGTATATATGTGTTTAAAAAATATTTGAAAAGTTGTTAAGACAACTATAACAAATAAAAAAAATACACTTTAAAAAAAGGGGGGTAGGCCTCACCTAAGTAGAACTAAACCATTTAGCCATATAATTAATTAAAGGTCTTCCATACCTTATTATAATCACTGATCTTCCCTTTAGCTTTAAAAGGTATTCTTTCTTGCAGAACGTCATCAAACTATGCAACTAATCCTTAACAGCAGGTTTGCTATCACTCTTCCAATGTTTCAGAATGGACATTATAGGCACCCTATAGACCCATTTTCATTCATTTGATAAACTTATAAATGTAGGAATGAAACCCAGCACACATGCAATCGGTGTTCAGGGAAAAGAAAGAACTAACACTAATTCAATGCGTTGAAGAATATCATCCCAAAAAGTATGGATCTTTTGGCAAGAAAAGAGAATGTGCAGGGTTGCCCCTATTTGCCTTTTACAGAACCAACATATGTTAGTGGGACTTAGCTTACATAATCACATCTTCCATAGGGACTAGTTAATGCAATTCATTATTGTTTGCTGCGTGTAACGCACATCTAGATCTATTTTAAATTGACTTGCCCCAATACATATCTGCGCCCATTCACTATTGTGGCATGCTGGAGTGAGATGGTGGAGACAGATTTGATATTTCAATATGATTTTATTCAAAGAAGGAAGAAAACACCTACCTTTCCCTAGTTCTAAAGGGTATTCCCTACCTAACCAAGGACTAACTGGGGTGTTTGGGATCATGGTGGAAGTCCAAAAAAAATCCATCCTCTATCCAAATATCTCCTCTACTCCAGCTCTACCACTAACAATAGAAAGAAACCAAAATAGTACCAGGAGAATGACTCCATTCTGCTGGTTCTGCAGAGATCAGCCCTAAAGGCAATGTTCAAAAGTTATTGTTTTCATTCAAATCTACGTCTTGAAGAGAAAACACCTGGGGAATGACTCCCTTCTCCTGGCTCCACAAGTTCTGCCTTCCCTTGACAGGCTTACACATTTTGGTTTTAGCATTTGATTCAACAAACTGAATAACTCACTTCTCCTGGTTCTGTGATTCAGTGTTCTTCTATCTGACAAAATTGGTCTTATGAGACCTCAGAGTTCCCTCCAGGATTCTTGGAAGGCTCTTTTGAAAGTACTGTACTCTTTATCTTTGACTTTGACAATCTTGTCCCACTTACTGAGATGACTGAAGACTCTGATCACGTTGGTTACTGTTGGAACAGATACTGAAATGAAGGAGACTCCTTCCAAGTCGTTCGTTTCAACTGTCGTTATCCTTAATACAATTACTGGGATGAGGGAGATCACTCCTGAGGCTTTGTTCACATTTCATATCCTCAGTGGGCTTAATGAGATGAGAGAGGTCACTCCCGAGGTTTTCTTCACATTTCATATCCTCAGTGGGCTTAATGAGATGAGAGAGGTCACTCCCGAGGCTTCCTTCACATGCCCCCAGCCCCCTGCTGGGTCTATCTTAGCTCCTGTTACCTTTGCTTGGGTCGAACACATCACTGGTTCTTCCTGGAGTGTCAGGCTTCTGCATGCTCTGCCAACGCTTGTTCGACTTTTCTTTTCTTTATCAGCGGGCCCACAGTGTCACTGCGTGTGTTCTGGCCAGGCAGCATCAGTGTAGTTGCAAGACCACTTGGTCGACCTACTTGAGGTCATGCCACTGTCTCCTGGATTCCAGCTTCCAGCTCGGCTTGCTCTCGCTCGGCCATAGAAGGACACTTCTGGTCTGTGGCCGGCATCCTCCCAGCATCTGGGTTGCTCGTGCAGTCTACTCTTCTTCACAGTACCTTCAAAGTACACATTATGTCTAGACTCAGTATTCATATCAAAGGCAGCTAATCTTACATGAAGAATAGAAGGAGCATCACAATAATACAAAGTGGGACTGTCAGCCTGAACCTCTACATATCTTAAGGGTTTCATAGTTTTTAGTGAAAGAGGAATAGGGAGTTCCATCATCGAACAGGAGTCTTTATCTCCGTAGAGGGAGTCTCTCCCTGTGACGTCCTCTTGCTTTTTACTACCCCTAGGGGAACTATTTGCTAGAGGCCTCACCTCCCTTGCCAAACAGGGACGGGCTCCCCCTTAGAGAAATGAGACGTGATCCCATGAATCTTCACACTATCCATTAGTGCGTGTCCTACATCAGACTGCCAAGCATCTTTACCTCATTGAGAAATAGTTCCTGACATAGGCTGTATAAAAAGTGTATAAATCCCAGAATCTGCTTGTGTAGTTCTATGCACAGTCAGACTACTCCCATTCACTGCTGCTGGTGGCTAGTCACATTGCTGTGGGCTACGACACCCCTGCTACACCAGCTGCAGCCCCACAATTCCATCAAACAGTGTTGTTTTCATGTATTTTGGGTCTATTTCTATGGGGATTTGCGCATGCTTCCTTGAAAAGAGGAAGCATACACACATTCCTTTAAGAAAATGAAACAAAATACGTGTAAACTCACAGCAATGTGGAAAGGGTCACCATGATGCAGATGTCTGGATCAGACCTCTTATGCAGCTGTGTGTAAATGAGTAAAACAGAAGGTCAGTAAAGCCAAAAAGTATTGGTATGTCAGTATTTTTAAGTGTATTGCACTGTTTGTGTGCGGGGGTGCAGAGGTTTAGAGTAACATTGCTTTGATCAAAGTCTCTTTAGTACAGTATTGGGAATGGTGGTAAAGATTCTGCCCCCAGCTTCATGGAAGTAATTTATAGTGATTGTTACTGTGATAGATGGTGGCCACAGCATCATGGAACTGATGTCTAGTGGCCATATGAGCATAGATGGTGGCTGTAGCTTTGTGAAATGGGAATTGCAGTGACCATTCTGGCATAGATTGTGGCCAGAGCATCTTTGAACTGATGTACAGTGACCGTTACTGGTATGAATTGTAGTTGCAGCTTCATGGAAGTGGCTTTCAGTGACTATACTGGCATAGATAGTGGCCACTTCTTCATTATAGTGATTTATAGTGACCATACTGACATAGATTGTGGTCACAGCTTCATGATAGTGATTTAAAGTGGCCATACTGGCATTGATTGTGGGTACGGCAGCCTGAAAGTTGCTTACAGCACCAAAGCGGTGGACACAGGCATTAGGAACATTTTGTAAAATGCTCCTGAGTTCTGTGGTGACGTGGCATCTGCTGGACTTTTTCATCAAGCATTTTGCTGTAAAATGCACCATTTCAACACATCTTAAAAATCTTCTTGGGGAACTCCAGCCCACTCTTTCAATAAAAATATGGGTTTGCCACCACTGACCCGAGATCGTGTAATCATTTGCAATGCTAATAGCAACTCAGGAGCTACATGTTGTTGTGGTACCAAAAGGTGCCTCCACTACTGGCCCCCACTGGCATGCATATAGTTATTTTACTGGATGTGCACAGTAGCCTCTGATTTGAGCAGCAGGTGCCTCCCCCTTGTTTCTATGCTAAGGGAAAGATGTTAGGTTTGTTTAAAAAATATGCTTACATCTTTCACCACATTTTGTGTTATGTCACTGTATCAATATACCCCATTTACATCACTGATGTACATCACCACGGTGGGGTCAGGCATGTTTTTGAGCTGCATCAGAGCACAACAAGAAGAACTTATACTTGATATATTAGTCTCTTGTCATGTCAAAATCTACCTTTGTGGACATGGTCTGAGGCTCGGGGATGTTGTAGAGGAGCAGACGTACATATTTGCAGGACATACTACCCGCCTACCTCATCTGTATTGCAGCCATGGCACTGTGCCCTGTCTAACAACAGCTATTTTACCAATACTGCAGCAAGTATATGGAAGAAGGTATCCAATAAGACAACCATATCGAATGTACCCTCGAGTTGATGGCAGCCTACAGGAGGAGCTCCCTGACGGAATATAAGAAAGAGCTAAGAAAATTAACCCAATGACATCATAAGAAAGTGTGCACAACATCCTGAGATACTGAATGAAGAAGACGATTACACGGTAAAAAGTGCAGCAGAAACCCAAAGCATAAAGGATGTACATATGCTGAAACACAAGTTAGATCAAGTCATCGTATAGGCCAGTGATCGAAGTGTACGAAAAGAAGTAGTGGAACTATGTCTCCTACTGGTCTGCACCGCTCCCCACAAATCCCATACCACGCCCACTCCCATGCACATACAAAACCCCAAAACACATGTGCCTGCTGTTAAAGGGAACGTCCAGTGCAGTGCACTGAAAGTGCAAGTTTCAACTTCTTCCTAAACTTTTATTTTAAAACTAAACCGTTCCAGAACGGTTTATTTTTAAAATAAAAAAATAGGAACGGTAAATCTTAATTAAAAGAAGTAGAGGAGCACCGCTCCCGACCGCTCCCGACCGCTCCCGCCTACTTACACCACTGGTATAGGCTAGTTACAAGTAGTGAATAGAATGCAGGTGAATCCGCCACTGTATAGAAACTGGACATTAGTATCATGAGATAATAAGCCAAAGAACCATGGAGAAAGATTGAAAGGGGGTGTCACAGTAGAATAGCAGGTTAGTGGAGCTATGTTGGGAGACTGTCTGTCCTAAAGTCAAGAACTGAGAAGTCGAAGACAGCTATCTACACCAAAGAGGAACATGTGTGTGGAGGATGAATCCTCTCACGTTAATGTGCAACAAAGAACACAAAGGATGTCAAGTCTTTATTCATTTAATGCATTTAAAAGCTTACAGAATTGTGGTCTCTTGTCACGCGGGTCAAGGATGGAAATAGGGCTTGAACTTGGAGTTCCAGAAACGATAGACAGCGCCCTCACTCCTGTTGCATTCCCAGGACAAGAATACTCTGCAAGGCCAAGTACAAAGAGAATTACATGGCAGAAGGCATGGGTGATGAGAGATACTGGGCAAATTGGATGTTAGGGCAGCTTCATGTCCTATCTACTTGCACCTGCTGCTAACTGAACCGAATGTTCCAGACATGGCACAAGCGTGCCAATCTAATTGTATTAGTCTGTATAACGAAGGACGTTATATCTTGAGAAACCAATGAAATACTGTGCAACTGATCTTTCTTAGAATTACACGTTTGAAGAGGTAGTCATGAGTTGTCCAGCTGATATCAGACTGCCAATAACAGACCTAACTCCTATATGATTGTATATCTAGATGCGTCCCTTAACCAATACCAACCCTTCATAGGTTTTCCACTATTGCCATGTAGCATGATGTCATTCTAATGCATAAAGGTGTATGTAATTGTATTTTTTGTGGAAATTGTGGAGAGAATGAGTGTACGTCTGTTGATGTTCGTTGTAAACTCCCTGTTTTAGATAATTGCTAATAAAATAGCAACTTGCCATCTTCTTGAGTTTGTCCGGTTATTTGGACTCATAATTATTCTGGTGTAATCCCATCCAGCAACAGAGTCACATTCCAAGGGCCATAAACTCAATGTCCTATCTCTGAATTGTTGTTAAGTTATTTTCGTTGAAAGTTACATTAGGCAGTACTTGAGGTTATTTTGTGTGGATGCCCATTACACAATTCTCATATTGTTTACTACAAAAGATACGAACACTGAGCCTAGCAAAAGGAAAACCTCTTCCCGCATACTGCGGGACCTCACCTGCATATTCATAGGAACTCAGAAAATAAAGGGCAAATGTGAAACCACACAAAACTGAGTAAATATAGCAGGACGGTAACCACATCAACAAATATGATTTCACCAGGCAGAGTTGAGGCAGGTCTGAAGAAACAAACCGCTTGACTCCCCAGCTATTGGTGCACACCTCTGCCAGAGGATTCCATCATGTTTTAGGGGGCACTTTATATGCCCTTTTAGATGATGTACCAATGTGGCAAAGAGGCCTTAAGGCAGGGATGTAATTCACCAAAATGCCAGGGCTAGCAGAAGTGACATCACATGACCCTTGACCTCTTATGACAACACCGGAAGTGATGCCATTTGTCCCCACCCAAAGTGATATCATTTGACCCTGCCTCCAAGTGACATCACTGCAAGTGATGGCCCACAAACTTTCACCCCTTGGCAAAACAGGAGGTGGCATCACATTAGCATTGTTCCTCAGTACACTAAAGTGTGTATACTTACAATATCACTGTAATATGATACATTTCATACAAGAATGGATCACCATATGTAGTTTAATATCAGTGTGTATAGGCCCATATTACCAAATTACTGTGAATGTAACCAGACGTCCAACACAACAACCTGTACTATTGCACATCACTCGGGCTAAACTGTAAACAGACAGAGCATCTCAAAGAGACCTAAACCACAACGCGCAGATATCCAGTGACTGACAAGTGTGTGGCCACAGACTGGAAAGAGCAACTGACCAACACAAGTCCAACCAGAAGAAAACAATGGTCTGGAGGGTTGCCCAGAGCTGTGCCAGTGTTTATGAATGCTTTGAAACCTTCCAGCAATCCCCTTTCTGTTTTGCTTATTTGCTGAATAACCCACAGTTTTGTTTGTTGTTAGATCAGAGATAGAGGGTAAGGATGTGCTGCAGGTCACAGTAATGGCAGGTTTAATTTTTTGGTTTTGTTAATGTAAACAGCAGCAGCAGCAGCTCCATGTCATCACCCCTAGAAAAGGCCCATTTGATTATTTTCTTTGGTCCTTTATATCTTGGTTAATGCCAGCCTCCTCCAGGTTCTAAGCACTGGAACAGGAACTGAACCCATGTTGCACTGCATCCTCTTGTTCCCAAAGCAAGTGTGCTGCCCCTGAGCTATCCTTCCAAATATATGTTTTGATTTAAATAGGCAAGTGAGCTGTAAATATGTGAGTGGCCTTAGAATCATCTGCCTTTCGATTAATACCCTCTTAATAGATGAGTGCGCTGTGACGATCTGAGTGGCCTTCGAGTATGTGGCTTTTGGACGAATGCCCTTTTAAAAGTTAAGTAATCTGTACATATGCCTTTGAATAAACTCTTTGCTCATAAATTAAGTGGTCTATAGGTGAACAACAGATTAATAGATAAGTGATCTGCAAATAGTTCAGAGATCTGGGCCCGTGTGAATGGCGTTTCAATAAGTGAGTGGCACTTGGAGGAATTGTTTGTAGGCATTGTGTCAATCCCTACAACATGGCTGATGATGAACTGTAGGAAACATCACATGAATCTGGACCCTAGCGGCTTCCATTAGTGAAGCCCTTGTAGTTGAAGGGAAAAATGGATTACTGCAGAGCTTACAAAGCATGGCTCACACCCTGGAATCTAATAACAAAGCATTATAAAGCAATGAACATAGTAGCCCGCCATCACTGCAACACCACAGGCCTGACTCGCATGCATATTGTCTTTGCGTGTGTTAGTGGATGGGCACCTGCGTATGGAGGAAACCGCAACGTTCTACAGCAGCACTGATCCACGAAGTGAACCTGTGTCCACATGTCTCTGCACAAGTAGATCCACTTCTCTGAACCAGTGCACAGCGCCGCAGAAGACAGGTGGGTGTGGTGCTGGGCGATCCCTTGCCCGATCATCCCCGCTCCGGCACCGGACCCCTTCTCCGACTCTTGCTGAGTTGGAAACACACCAGTCCTCGTCAGCCAGGGCAGGGGGCAGCTTACGCTGGCATTGCCTCTCTTGGCCGCCATCTTCCAAACCCTCCCAGTTGGGGAGCTGGGCGTATGCCGCCTCGCAGGACATACAACGGTTTTGATGAGCTCTCACAACATCCGCAGAGCGGTGAGAGCACTCAGCGATTCTGTACAGTGACCAGGCCATTTTTGGAGACTCAGTTCATGCTACTCCATGCAAAATATGAAAACTCAGCTCTCCAGAACCTTTGCGTCAGTATGAAAGCATTGCCATTCTTAGCCACTGCAATTGCAACGTCTGTAACAGGAACTCTCTCAGCCCTTCATCACAGCCAGTGCCATTCCAAGACAGATATATCATATGGCTATTTAATCCATTTCAATATTAACAGTCTTGCTGCTGTTTAATTTTAGATATGCAATAGGTATTTAGATTAAGCAAATAATGCCTACCGTAAGGGGCAGCCAGGCACAGCGCCACAGTCACATTTTTGGCATGATCAAGATCAGCTTCACAAGCTATTTCAAAATTGCACTGAAACTGGAAGTGAGGTTAACTTTCGGCATCAAACGTCGGTCTGTTGTACAATATGCCTTATCCCTCCTTCTCACTTGTCACATATGCACGTGGGTCCACCATCTTGGAATGGTGCACACTGCCATTATTTCAATAATGTACTGTGGATATAGAGGAGCTGGAAAGCCTCAAATGTAGATCGGGAGACACAGACTCTTAGAGGGACACATACCTCAGCCCAGGAGCTTCCATTTTAATATAGGGGTCGCCGCTGGCGACCCTCAAACGACGTCACTGACTTAAGGTGTTAAAACATCTTGACACCATCAAAAACACTTACGAACGTATACCCAGAAGCTTATTCAACCAATGCACAACCTGATATACAATAACATTAGCCATTCAAGAAATGCTCAAAATAGTATTTTTACTGTTTCTATTGCCGTTACTGACCCAAGAACAATATATACATAAAAACATCTATTTCTTGCCCCGAGCTTGACCCATTGCGGAAATATTGCTGTATAAGGAAGCTTTTCCCAACATGCTCTTGAAATAATTAAATACTTCTTCCATTTCTTCCATGAGTGGGCTAGTTAAGTATGCTGGAAAGCCTACCATTGGCCTGCTGTGACCAGTGTAGGGCAGAGTGTCAGCAAAGGGTTCTGTATGGAACGACAACCTGCCCTCCTCTGCAGGGCCATTCTCGACAGAAGTATGTGCCCAAATCACCACAATATTTTGGTGAATCAGTGAACCCCCAATTCACCCAAAATTCATGCATAGGAATACGTTCAACCTGTACTGGCCTCAATCAAGACACACACATTATACATGAATAAAATCAGGGCTCTGCTACTAGGGCGTTCTTGTGCACCTCTGCCATAGGTCCTTCAGGCGTGGAAACATGTTGCCACATCAAAGAACAGCCTGTTCTCTTTTTTGGGACCCTGTTGGTGAAAATGATTGGCCCAGTTAAAGAATGTTGGTGATCTAAGGAACCGCAAACCACCCGAAATTCAAATGACACAAAGAACATCAAGGCTGGACTGGCTGGGTGATGGTTCCCGCCTCTGCCAGAGGCTTTTCATTATACCATAGGGGACAGTTTAAGTGCCCTCGAAGCTGGCGTAACGAGTCTTAAATGCACTTGAGGTGTTAAAACACTCTGACACCATCAAAAACACTTATGCAAATAGAACTGAACTACAACCTAAGCAATCAGGGCGTATCCAGATATTCAGTAACAATAGACGTTCAAGTAAAGCAATACATCCAGACAGCCCCATGCATCACACGAGTAAAAGCAATAGGTGACCTCCTTGTTCACTTAAGGAAGGAGAGCATAGTATTTTTCAAAACTGGATGTGACTGGGATCTAACTCCACCAATCATGTAGGATCGTGATGTTTCCACCGCCTCGCGTGTGGTGTATCTTTATGCAGGATTATCCGCCGTAGTCAATGCCGTTGGTGGCATTGTTCTTAATGTTGCCAATTATCAGAATCCCAGTGAGTGAGCGTGTGATGCGTAAGAGTGTGTCAGAGAAAATGGCTTCCTCATGCTCTGAGTGAGACACCTCACTCACTCAGGAGAGGTGGGGGGTTTTAGGAACCTTTCCCAATTGTGGCGGTCCCTACGGCCCACAAGTGCAACTTCAGACAAGACAACTGCTTCCATTGGGAGCTTTATCATCTGCTTTCACTCGCCTCTTCCTTGCCAGTGTACTCGGGGCACCAGAACATGGTATTTGGCAAAGACACCCTTATGCTGCTGACAATTACGATTATGTATAGAGGATCATACACAAAGATATGGTCCATGTAAGACGGTCGACGGGTAAACTCGGGCAAACTTCATTTAAAGTGACCATTAAATATTTCAGTAAAATTTCGACAACCCACAATTATTAATGGGACACGTGAGTGCCTGAACCTCACCACAAAATCGTGGCAGGATTTGCATGCAAAATAAATAGCAAAAATACTACACTCTAAAAATGTTACTTTTACTTTTTCTGTCCCAGGTCGCATCTTCTCCTTTTTAATTTATATGTTCAACTTCTTATGGACCTAATTCGAAGAAGTGGCCTGGTCTTTGATAACTACGTTGCCAACACCAAGTTACTTGTAAAGTTAGCATGACAGAAAGGCCAACTCTGCCATGGCCAGAAACTGTCTGACATCCATAAAGCTCCTGGATGGACCAAAACATCCTGCAGATTGCTCCGATGAAAGCAGAGAAACTCGCTGCACGTGCAGAAATGAACACCTGGGGCAACTAATTTTGTCCAACCTGTTTTGAGTCTTGTCCCACAGTGAGTCAGCAAGGTGGACATTATTCGGGATGTTGTTAAAGTCCCAGGTAAGATCTATGGTAGAAAACGTTTTAATTTATGGATGCTAAGAAATCTCCTTCCATGTTTAAGTTTGCCTCATCATGTGGTGGTGATCAACACATTTATTTCTTCAAGACTAAACTTTGGCCATCAGTAGGCAAACTGCTGGCAGGCCCTTCAAGAGTCCAGAATTCGGCTGCTAGAGAGCTTCTCAAGTCTGGCAAACCTTAAACACGTATCTCATAGGCTGAAAACACCTCCTGGCTTCCTGTAACACATTCAGTTTAATACCATATGCCTAATGGAAGAATATGCCTATGCCTAAACTAAAAAGTTACAAACCAGCATAATTCAATCATACAAACCAGCCCAGGACCTTTATCAATCAACGAACTCCAACCGTCTTAAAATTCCATCATATAAGAAGGAATGGTTAGGCTGAATGTCCTGTGCTGTGCAGGCCTCCAAACTCTTAGGCAATAAGCCCAAAGTCACAGGGGCATTACCATGTCAGGTAATGCCCCTGGTGCCCATAGTTACATGCTCGAGCAAAGTAAGGGCTTTAATTAAGGCCCCAGGGGCATTACCTTACACAGTAATGCCCCCCATGGCGAGGGGACTGTTGCCATTAGTACCCCAGCCCATTAGACTGGGTACTAATGGTGTTTTTTTTGCGGTTGTGATAGGCGTCACGTTTCACAGCCAGAAATAAAATGGCCGCCATAGACTGGGAAACGTAGTCCCTTCTCCCTTTCCATGGAGGCCATTGAAGTAAGTAAATGAAAAGAAAGGTAAACAGAAAAAATGGCTGCCATGGAACAGAATACAAATACAGAAGACCGGCACAAGGGACATGCCGCAACATGAGCTGGATTACCTTCAGGTAAGGCTCGGAAATGCACCAATCGGTGCGACGATTTCTTTCTTTTTGCGGCACACCGGGTACTAATTGAATATATTCCCTACTCCATTACGGAACCAATTCAGCATACTCGTATTTGGAAGGCAGTTCAAAAACCATCTGTTTAAAAGCACATAATTGAAAGTATGAAACACTTAAGTAACCTAATGTCTAATCCTAGCTGTGTAAAACCTTCAATATTACTTCTTACAGGATATTCTATAGCACCAACATGACTAACGTTGTATGTATGTGAAGATGCACAAAGTTGCAAGCTTGGTTTCTAACAGCACCTTACCTGCAATTGTTTTAGACTAAACACTGATACATTTTGTTCTGTTGAAACACCTGAGGTTGCAGGGTATAGTAATGATTCCACATCTGTCTCTTGGTTAGAGTATGGTAAGGTTCTTGCAAAAAAATGATGAGATACAAAAGAGAACTTTGATTTGTGATCCATGATTATTTGTAAATGACAATGAAGATTGCCCAGGCTTATAGTGCAGGGTAATCTTGATTCTATTAAAGACAAGGAGGCGAGCGTTATGCGTTTTCTTCTTTATTACTGCTCTCAGAGCATTTCAACTTTATACCATTTTTAAAACCTCTTTAAAACTTGACAACACATTTCTTTGTTTCCTCCAAGCTCCTCCGGAGGTAAGAACACAAAATGGGGGATAGAGTTTTAATCTCAAGGTAAAATGTCTCCAGGAACTACAAAGTCCCATAATCCTCGGACCTTGAGTAGTCCTGGGCTGCCCCTTTCGCTCATTCAGGCTCTGGCAGTGCTTATAAGTATGTCCCCTTGCTAGCTGAACTCCTCTTTCTTTGGCAGCGAACGTCACTTTAACTGAAACACCAACAGTCAACTTGAAGCAACTAAAGAACTAGAACAATTCACTGCGCCAAAACTCTGTTCCACTGCTGTCGAAGCATTATCCTCTCTGATCTTAATCCTGATCTTCCCCCCTGAATTCACTCAGGTCACCTTCTGCTCATCTCCTGAAACAAACAGAGATGCTATCATAAGGGTGGGTCAAGCGTCAACTCATCAAATAGATTTGCAATACGACCCCTTAAGCATTCAGGGTGGGATATAATGCTCACCTCCTTGTCTGTAATAGAATAAAGACTACCCTGCTCTATAAGGAGACAGGAGGCAAGCATTAAGCTTGTTCAAAGCTGTCAATCACTCTATTTGCTATCTGAGAGATAGGCTTAAAATAAAAGCTCTTAAATGTTGATTTGTTAGAACAATTAGCTGACTTCATGATATCTTGCAAAGGGACGCCTGCAGAAAATGTTCAAGATGCCATTGCGCCTCTCGCTGAATGCGCCCCAAATTGAGATAAGTCAATACCTGCCCAGTGCCTCACTTCTCTAACCCATCTCGCAATTGTGGCTGATGCTACTGCATGGAAAGGCTTCCTGCGTGCAATTAATAGCTGGGTGACTCCTCTTGGCCTCACTTCTGCTGTCCTCCTAGTTTTTAATACATTGCGCCATGCACAGCTTGGTATTATCTGGTAAGTATGGGTAGGAAATAATCGTTGAATCTGATTTAGTCCTGTTTGCCACGTTAAAGACTACTCCTTCCGGAAATAAAATCTTTCTGTCTATCTCTAGTGCTTTCACGTCTGAGACTCTCCTACATGCTATTAGGCATAGAAGCACAGCTAGTTTTCCTGATAGCTGGGTTCGCGACAGGTCTCTATTGTCCGGTCAGGCTAAAAATAGTTGGAACACTACTCGCACATCCCAGAGCACGGAATATTTAGGCTCGGGGGGCTTACGCATCTTTACTCCCTTGTATCTTATCATGGCCTGCTGAGATAGCTGACCTGTACACACCTATCATCCTGTAGGCGCAAACCTCTCCAAACCTCTCTGCTAAAATGTTCAGTATGTGCACTAAAGGGGCCGAAACAGGTTTAACACTGAAATCTGCGCAGTAGATGGCCCAGCGCTTCCAAGCGGAACCATAGCTCCTCATTGTGGAAGGCGCCCATGAGTCTCTAATACAGTCGGCAGGGGGTTGGGAAATGTCTGACAGCTGCCGTTATTGCTTGTAACCCTGCAAGCCATCAGGCGCAGGGTGTCCTCCACTACTAGCGGGTGAAACTGACCACTCAGGCTCTGCAGGATGTCTCTCCTTTGGAGAAGTACTATCGGGAAATCTGTGGAAAGTTCCATCACTACTGGAAAGCACAGTTGGGACTTCCATGTTGGAGCTATCAGCACTAGCTCTGCTTGCTCTCTACGCACGTTTGCCAGTCCTCTCGTCAGCATGACGAACAGAGGGAAAGCGTAGTGAACTGTCCCCGTCCTCTGCTGCAGGAATGTGTCCGTCGCTGCTGCTTCCGGGTCTATCCTCCAACTGAAGAACCTGGGGTCTGGTTGTTGAGCCTGGAAGCAAATAGGTCAGTATCTAATGGCCCCCAGACTTCCTGTAACCATGCAAAGATGTCTGGGAGTAGCCTCCAGTCACTGGAGTCTACTAGATATTGCAGGTTCCAGTATGCCACTAAATTCTGAGCTCCTGGCAAATATTGTTCAGACACTGATATCTGTTGTTACAGACAGTGAGGCCAAAAATCCCTTGCTAATTCTGCCAAAATCTTGGAAGAGTTCCCTCCTAGTTTTTTTATATAGCGAACGGCCGAAATATTGGCAATCTTGAGGAGGATGCAGCAATTGGCTCAGTCTCTGGTAAAAGCCCACACAGCGAAAGATCCTTCCAGCAGTTCCAGACAGTTTATGTGGAGACACAGCTCTTCCTCGGACGATTTTCCTCCTTTTACTAAACTTCTGCATCACGCTCCCCAGCCTGCTCTGCTTGCGTCCGACTCTATCACTAGGTCTGGAGTGTCTCCAAAGATCACCTTGCCATTTCAGGCTTCCATATTTTGAAACCACCAATGCAGCTCTGTAAGGGCCTCCTGATCTAGGGTGACAAACTGGTGGTAGACTAGGCCCCCTCTGAGGTGCCTGATCGTCAATCTCTGAAGAGCTCTGTAGTGTAGTGGTCCCAGAAATATTGTCTTGGATTGAGGCCACCAGAAGGCCCACTATCCGAACTATATTTCAAAGCGAATAACTTTCTTCGCTATCACTGCTCTCCGTTCCTTCTTTATGGCTTTTATCTTCTGTGGTGGTAACTCCAGCAAAGCCTTCTTGGTATCTATAACAAACTCTAGGAACTCTATTTTCTGAGCGGGTCAAAGGTCCGACTTCTCTGTGCTTATGACAAAGCCGATGGAGGATACTAGGTTGCATACCCACTCGACTTGTTCTCGCAAGAGTGTGGCGCTTTAACCTAAAATGAGGATATCGTTGAGATAGACGATTATCCTGATCCCTCTCTCTCGAATGACTGCTGCTACTGGGCGCACAATCTTGGTGAAGGCCCATGGCGCGGACGCTAGACCAAAAGGGAGACACGTGAATCTCCAGATGTCTGTGCCCCACCTGAAACAGAGGTATTTCCAGTGTTCTATTGCTATTGGGATAGTTAGAAATGCATCTTTGAAGTCTAATCGGACAAGCCAGTCTCCCATCCTGAGTATGTCTCGAAGAAGGTGTATTGCTTCCATCTTGAAGTGTCGGTATGTAATCCATTTGTTTAAACTCCTCAGGTATATTACCGGTCTGACCTTCTCTCCTCTGTGGATGAGGAAGATATTGCTGAGGAACCCTTGATCCTCCTGAACTTCCCGTTCTATTGTCCCCTTGTCTGCCAGACTGTGCAGTTCGCTGAAGAGCAGCGCCTGCTCGCCCTGGGGCATGTACATCATCGTCAGTTCTCACGCTTGCGAGCGGTTGCCTATAAATTCTAGTTGCATGCCTGTCACCGCTTGCAGTACCCATGCATCACTGGATAATTTGCGCCATGCATGCAAAAACCAGAGCGTCCTGCCCCCCACTCTTGAGGTTGACACTTTCAGAGTACTCACCACCTGGTGTGCTTTGATGTCTATAGGCTCCTCTCCCCCTCCTGCTCCTGGGGAAATGGGCTCTAGCCGGGAAAAAACTATCCTGTTGACCGTTTTACCAGTATTGCACGCTGGGCCCTTGGGGTCTTCTGTGTGTGCCAATACTGGGAAAACGACCCATCTGTCGCCCGCTCCCGGCAAAAATCCATCCGGAGAATATTCTCCGAATGGAGCTCTGTGCCTTCTCTAGAGTGGAGTATGTCCTGACGAATTGCGCCATTTCCTAGGCGAGTGCGTCTCCAAACAATAGGCCTTTTGTGCCTTCTCCCGTCTAATATGAGGCCAGGTCGCTGAGCTTGCTGTATATTTTCAACAGCACACCTCTCCTTCATTCTGATGACAGAGCACAATTTGCACTGCCCAATAGACAGACAGCTTGTTGGGACCAGTATGCTAGGGCTCGAGGATCTACTGGCGTGTTTGTATCCATGGCTCGCTCGGCCAGGTCTATAATTTTTGTGAGCAGGCCAGTGAGATCCAAGAGCTTATCTTGGCATCCTCGCCACGCTCGGTCCACCCCTTTTCTAACATCTTTGGATGCTTTGGTGACAAAGGTCACCATCTTTGGATCCAGGTCAGGGGCGTCGGTCACCTTGCCCGGCAGCTCAGGTCTAGGGCACTCAGCCCTCATTTTGGACCGGATATCTCTGTCCAATGGTTTTCTCATATGATGTGTCATATACTGTGCCCCTCTGGGTGATGGCACCCAATCAGTGGATCTAGGATGCCTTATTGCTTCTGGGTCAAACATGTCAGTCATACCCTCTTCCTCTCCATCTGGAGGCTGCTTGGAGGCTTTGGGTTCTTGAGGGGCTTCCTCCTTCTCTTCACTTTTGTCATCCAGGGTGTATTCGGCATCCTCTTCCTCCCCTTCATTACTCACCCCTGGGGCAGGGGTCGAGAGCCTGGCACTGCCACCCCCTTTAGAAAGGCCTCTTTAAGCCTACTAACCGTGTTGAATGGCTCTTGGGGTCCCAGGTCTACCCCTTCCGTGTGGCTCAGGGGCGTCAAAGAGTTATCACTCTTCCCAGCCTTCTTACCACCCTGTTGCTCAACCCCTAACTCGGGGTGTCGTGCTGAAGTTCCCTCTCCAGGGCTGAGCGCCCTCCTCTTCCTGGACTTCTCCTGTTCTGCCTTTTGCTTGTTAAGCATGGCTTCCAACTGGTGCAGTGTCTGTGTCAAGGGCAACACTTCTTCAGACACTGCTTGTGACAATGAGTCACCCAACACTTTTTTTAAACTGAGGGAAATATCATCTTCCTCTCCTGTTGGCTCCTCCACCCATTCCTCTGAGCTCCACTCAGGGGATGTGCTCCTTGACCCTCTGGGCTCTTGATAATGTGCCATAATGTTAATGCTCGACCACGCGAGCTGCTAGGGTGCCTCAGCTGTAAATCCGCCCACGAGATGTCATGATAGCGAGCTGTGCACTTTGTAAATATATTTCTTTTTTTAAAATGTATTTTGCGTGTGAATGCCTTTCTTTCGCGCCGCGCCATCAGTTAAACTTGCACTCTTGTGGTGCTATGCTTCGCTGAAGTGTGGTGGCTGCTGGGACGTGACCGTTGGAAGAATTTGCTCCCACAGGGTCCTAGCGGCCCGTTGGGAGACTGCGAGCTTTCCCAGAGTTTACCCTGCTCCTGCTCTGTGAATGTAGGGAGGCGCGGTCCGCTGCCTCACGTGGGCGCGATGGCCTGCAGCTCTGGCCCCGGCCTCCTAAATTAAGGAAAACGAAGCATAAAGGGCAAAGAATGCCGCGAATGAAACAATATCTCGGAGGCACTAAGAACACTCGGTACACTAATGCAAGCCTAACGTTCTGTATTATATGCAATATTGAGCAAAACTCTTAGCTATGCAAAAGTGGGCATGTTATAAATTCCATATTCAATGCATTACTCACACAAACATACGTATGCAATTAACTACAATATTATTCTTAATGTGATAGAAATTCTACTTATCTTGTGAAAGCAGCAACAAAGAAAGAGGAGTTCATCTAGCAAGGGGACATACTTATAAGCATTGCCAGAGTCTGATTGGGCAAAAGGGGCAGCCCAGAACTACTCAAGGTCCGAGGATTATGGGGATTTGTAGTTCCTGCAGACATTTTACCTTGAGATTAAAACTCTATCCCCCATGTTGTGTTCTAACCTCTGGAGGAGCTCGGAGGAAACAAGAAAATGTGTTGTCAAGTTTTAAAGAAGTTTAAAATGTTATAAAGTTGAAATGCTATGAGAGGAGTAATTAAGAAGAAAAAGCATAATGCTCGCCTCTTGTCTCGACATAGAACTGTGGTTACGTGGCCACAATGTATGTGCTTTATATACCCCTCGACCCAGTCAAATTACAATCAATATATATATAAAAGTGTTTTCTAGTGTATGTCCACATCCTGCCACAAAGTGTATCTGAGTCAAACCTATTGTTGCAGATCATCACAAAGGTTTGGTGGTGCGTTGAACTCATGCCATGCATGACACAAAAACATGCATAAATCAGTAACATAAGGGCTTACAAGTGTGCATAATGGAATGAGATTCCCGTGTATAGGTGTGCTGTCCAGCCCCACATCATGGTCTATGTACACGTTTCCCGAGCAATGATGTGCCAAGCTCTAGGTCTCTGATCTGCAAACATTGCTGCTGTCCCACAGAAGTGGTAATGTCGGTACTAGAGGCAGATACATACCCCTGGAATATGGCAGTGAAACATCTGCTCTTGCAATGTCAGTCGATCTCATTACCATTATTGACTGTGAAATCAGTGGATGTCTCTGTTCACCAAATACTTTACTGATACTAAGGAAGCACACCATGGGCTAAAGAGATCACTGCTCATGCATCTGGCTGGGGATGATGTACAGAATGTGTCCCTGATACCACCCAACACATGGGCTGACACAGCAACACATGGGCTGACACAGCAAAACAAGGGCTGACACAGCAACACAAGGGCTGACACAGCAACACAAGGGCTGACACAGCACCACAAGGGCTCACACATCAACGCAAGGGCTGACACAGCAACAAAGGGGCTCACACATCAACACAAGGGCTGACACAGCAACACAAGGGCTGACACAGCACACAATGCTCTCTTCAGAATGCTTTATGTCTTTACTGTATCAGCAACTGGCCACCGAAATGTGCTCTGATGAGTACCGCATGTGAGGAAGAGGCCAAATTCCCATATTAGATGTAGGGGAAAGTGGGGAAATCACTTTGGTCAACCTTGTAGAAAGCACAATCATTATTTCAGGGTCTGTTATAAAGGCATTCATTTCAACTGATTTGTCGTCCTATGCAACAGCTGCAGAAGAATTCACAAAGCTGAAGCATAGATCACAACTCACCCATACATCCACTTGATGGAGGTACACTCTAACACTCAACTGGTTACTCATCTAAACCAAAATAGACCTCAAAATCCGAAACATAAGACCATCCACTCTTCTAGCCCCTCATGCCTCCAATCATTCCTTGGGCTTGTCATCCCACGCAGATCCCCTTGTTCGTCAAATAAGACTAAACGAACACCTCTCAAAGTGCAGCAAAAATGACACGAGGCAAATAATGTTCTTCCATTGTCCCATCATGTGGAATAAACCAACAGACTACATCTCACAAGAACCCAAATTCAACACCTTCAAAAAACTATCCAAAGACTGGTACACTGCAAACTTTGAATCACAAATCTACCAGACCACCCTTTCTCTCTTTCCAGCTCTCTTTTACCACAATAGCACTTAACTAATATGCGCTTTCAGACCCTTTCACACTTTTACCTCTTCAGTAAGCTGTACTTGCTTTCCTTACAACCCTACCCTACCTTCATAAGTCCTCTCCCTTCCCACCTACTCCCCTCCCCCTCCTCTGTGTCTCCCTAGCAATTCTAGAAGTACTCTGTTGTGCCTTGAAAGTATTTGCTTACTAACCCTAAATAAATGTCAACAGTCTCTACATGATTTTACATCCTGGCTGCGACCAGATACCTTTGGCACCTTCAAGCACTCGTTCAATCTGGTGCTTGTGTGTAAGAACCAATCAAATACAAAATAAATCTTACATCCTACTGAAAAGGAGTATTTGAAGCAAATATGCAGCATGGAATTAATGAAATAACAGTAAGCACGCTTGCGACCAAAGCCAGGATTGGCACCTATCAAGCAGCAGCACTGCTGAGTCCCTGGAGCGGATTTACTTTTTATTAAGTGCACGGAAATATGAGGCCACCTGGATGATTTGCAGCTGCTATTCATTGGCATATGATGTGCCACAATACGCAGGTACCAGTACATACTGATAAATCGGTACATCCTGTATGTTAAGGCATTGGCAATTTTACTTTTAAGTACATGAACATGGTGGAGAAAGCACGGGGGAGAGAGAGAGAGAGAGGGGTGCAAGCTGTACAAGCTGGAGAAAGCAAATATTACTGGGCACATGAAAAAACCAAAATGGTTCTCCCCAATAGTTGCACTAAAGAAGGCCAAGCAACCAGGCGATGAGGCTAGGATATGTGAGGTTAGGGTATGTGGTAACATCAGGCTGCTAACGTGGCCATAACATGGAAGTGCCACCTCAATGATGAAACAATGATGATTGACAACATCATATTGGGTCTAAATGACACTGATTGGTTTTTACATTTGAATCTGAATACCTGCTACCACCAGATCCAGTTGCATCCATACTCCTCGGACATTACAACAATATCCACCCATGTGGTACTCTGGCAACACAAGCACCTAAGCTTTGGGGTGTCATCAGAAGTAGAAGTAATTCAAAACATCATCCAAGAACTAATAGTGGATCTCTCAGGTGTCATTGGTGTGAGTACAAAGATGTCATATATGCCGGATTGAAATATCAAATATGTGAGGGCTTGGTGCAATTGCTAAAATAGATTGGATTAACATTACACTTAAGTACTGTGAATTGGACCTGCCTCATCTAAAATTCTTTGCATATGTATCCTGAACAGAGGGATGCTTGAGCCCACGAATGTCCCTGGTATTAAGACTGCATTAGCAACTGAGAGTGATGCAGAAGTGAGGTGCTTAATGGTTATGTTAATCTGCTGAGGGAGATTTAGAGAAACCTGGTCACACTTACGTAGCCTTCACATGACCTCCAGCAAACCAAGATGGATTGGAGCTGAACACATAAGTCTCCAGAGGTGTCTTCAGCTAACCAAAATGCTCTCAGTCAACACAACTAAGGGCTAGTTTGACCCTAAAATCCACTGAATAGGTGGTTGGTGCTAACCGATGTGTATTAGGATCCCTATCAGTACAAAAAGTCAACCATGAGATCCAAGACCAGTGGCCAAGGGCAGCATAGCCTCCCTCCTCTCAGAGCAGTGATACTCCCAGTTTTAGAACCAAACCATGCCATCCTATTTATTTATTTATGCATTCTGATGCTTATATAGTGTGCCACGCCCAAAGGCATCTGTGTGCATTCTTACAGGAAAATAATTTACATTTGTTGAACATTCGGTCAACACATATTGTCGGGGGGAGTCTGGAATTCAAATGGTTATGTATTTCCCTAGCACACTATTGCATTAAGATATTGAGTAGGTACTGCAAACGGCCATGTTTATAGAACTGTTTCTTGCCAGTGTGAGGCGAGGCTTTAGGCTTTACTGCGCATGTTCATGCAACAAAGACCTTTCGCTTAGTTTAGTTAGTTTATTAGTTTATTATTTGTATTGCACTCCAGACCCGAGGGTATTTAGGCGCAAGGCATAAGGATATTCAAAGCTTGGTTACAACATGTAAAATACAATTATGTGCAAGTGCCGCTTGGTTACATGTTGGCACAATGAAGTTACGATATATACAGGCGGGTACATTGATGGCATGCATAGTTTTACACAGTGGTTGGTGCATGCGGTGTAGAGAGAGGTGCCGGGCAAAGTCAGCAAGGTATATGCCTAGATGTCTGCATCTTTGAGCCAACTAGTGATGCTTTGACGGAACTTGTGATAGGATTGATTGATTCTTAGAGGGGAAGGTAGTGAGTTCCATAGGAGTGCTGCCTTGACCTGGAAGCTGCTGCCTCCTATTTTGACTTAGTGTGTGGCTGTGCTCACCTTCACAGCTCTCCCTTCTGACGTGGTAGCCTTTTGGCATATGTAAGCATGTTTTAGGCTCTCGATTTCATAGGAAAAGCAGCTTTAGTAGACAGAAGTCATTATACTAGGGGAGGAAGGATAGCTCAGGGGCAACATGTTTTTCTTGTAATCAAGACAAAGCAGCGCGACACAGCTTTGAATCACGATCCCGCCATTAGAAACCACTCATTGGTATCAAGCACGTTTTAAAAGAACAATTATAATTATACTAGAAGTGTGCTAGTCTGCCTCAGACCATGTGTGAACCTCCGAGGAATATATTCAGCTCAGCTAAATGTATCACTTCATGCTGTCCTTCCTGATAACACTGTTTTAGCATGTGAGAACGCAGCTGGCAATCCAAGATTTGTATATTGGAGTTTTGTTCCCTGCTTTTAACAATGTTTCATTATGACCCCCTACCCTGTCTGGGCCTCCCCTTCCGTTGAAATGCATGTATTCCTTTGGTTATTAGAGAAGAGTGTATGGAGGGATGGGGGTTCTCACTTGTGTCAAAATCTCGTACTGTCGTTAGGTTGTTGTTGTCTTGCTGTTTGCTTTTTACTATGAAATTGTTCAACAACCCACCGGAATAGTCAGTGGTCAGTGTTATGATGTTGTGCCAACAGGGTGGCCTGAGCCACCCAACATAGTGAAGCTGGAGGGGATGGAATGTTAAGTACCTCCAGTTCTGATGAGGTCATGCAGCTGGAAATGTATCTCAGTGTTCTAAATTTGTCAGTTGATTTTCTCTGTGTCCCTGTAGGGAGCCCTTGTTGTTGTTGGGGGTCTTATTCCCCTCTTACTTAAATAAATACTTGTTTATAGACTTACCAGTGCCCTGTGTGATGCCTCGCAACAATGGCGACGAGGATGGGATACGGTGAAGACCCCCAGCAACATTACTGAAGGTACTGCCACTCCGCTGTCCTCCCCAGCTTTGTAGTGGCAGTTAAGGGCCGAACTGAAGATACATGGTGCGCTGGCTGCTCCGCTTTGGTCCTAGCGTCGAGCGGCCACCAAAAATTCATCGGCATTTATACAACAAGTAAGTGCGCTGCCGCTTGTGTGTCAAGGCTCGGCGTTGTATAAGCGCATTCAAGCTGTGCACAGACGCCAAATGGAAGGCGAGAGACTTCGTTGAAACAGGGAGATTGCCGCGTAGCGTTGAGGGAGACGCGGTGTGGGGGAGCCGAGGAGGATTTATACGCAGCGTCGCGAAGAGCATCCGCGACGTCAAGGGAATTTCACACGCAGCGTTTTCCCGAGGCGCGGCGTGGATGAACCTAGCGGATTACCCAGCAGCGTGTAGTAAAAGCTCTGCGTGGATTAGCCAGAGGATATTACCACGCAGCGTCAAGTATAAGCGTATTCGACACCCAGTGTGGATGAGCCTGAGCAGATTACCCAGCAGCGTGTAGTAGAAGCTCTACGTGGATTAGCCAGAGAATACTACCACGCAGTGTCAAGTATAAGCGCATTCAACAAAGCATTAGGAGCATAGGCGCATGAAAGATATAATTTTGTATAGCTTCAATAGAAAGACCAAAAGTGATAGAACCAGACACTGCCGCATCGAAGACAGGAATATTACTGAGTGTGGAGGTGGCGAAAGGCGTAGTGGTGACAGCTAAACACAAGAGAAGCGCTAGCAGCGAGGCATAAGGTGGTTCGGTTACGTCCTCTGAGCGTTGAGAACACAACATGGCAGGATTGCCAGGGATAGCTGGGCCACCGATTTTTATGCCGATACCAGGACCTGCGAAGATACCGTGGGCTCAGTGGCGCAAGGGATTTGCGCATTATTTAAAAGCTGCTGGCGGAACGTCATATTCTAGCGAGAGGAAGTTGGCACTATTGTTGCATTTCTTGGGGTATGAAGGCCAAAGAATCTATGAGACTCTGCCACAACCAACGGGAGAAGGCAGCGAAGGTGATGCTGGGAATGAGTTTGATGTGGCTTTGGTAAAGTTGGAAAAGCATTTTAACCCCAAAACCAGTACCGTACTGGAACGATATCACTTCCGCATGAGGATGCAGGCACATGGTGAATCTGTCGAGGAGTATGTGACGGCCCTGCGTCATTTAGCATTGACGTGCAAGTTCCAAGGGACATTTGATGAACATATTCGGGACCAGTTCATGACACACTGCAGGTCAAATAAAATACGCAAAGAGTTGTGGCTGAAAGATGACCCCAATCTGGATGAGGTGTTGGATTTGGCAAAGCGGGTCGAACACTCATTAGCGTGTGTTGCCAAACTGTCAAAAGGTGAAGCTAATGACAATAAGGAAAGCAAAGGTGAAGTTTTGAATGTAGGAGACAACAAAAGCAAAAGGCGAGGAAGAAACAAGCAATCGAATAAAATTGGGGGTGAGGAGAAGAAAAACCAAGAAACAGTGCAGAAATCTGAGAAAAGAGAGGAGAGACTGTGCTTTCGATGTGCTAGTGGAACGCACTTTGCTTCATCTGTCGTATGTCCAGGGCGTAAGGCCACACGCGCAAAGTGCAAGAGGAGAGGTCATTTTGCAAATTGTTGTAAAAACTTCCAGTTTGGATAGTCAAGTCAAAGAAAAGTACTATATGTAAATGAAGAAGATGACGGCAGATCATCGGATGAAGAAGTGATGCTTCCTGTGCCAAATGTCATCGTCAATACTATTAATGTTGTGCTGGACGGTGATCAAGATGACTGCGAGCGACCGTATGCGACAGTGAATGTGAACGGTTGCGATGTGTCCATGATGGCAGATTCAGGCTCGAAAATAACTTTGGTATCTAAAAATGTGTTTGAGAGGGGGATGTGTGGAGCGGTAAGCCGTTTAATTCGTCCGGATATATGTCCCGGCGGATACAATCAAGACAGAATTGATCTACTGGGTTATGAGTGGAGTGAGTTTAAGTTCAAGGGAAGGAGTTGTAAGGGTAAGGTGTATGTCACTAGAAAGGGGCAGTCTCTATTAGGATGGAGAGAACAGAAGAGTTTAGGCATCCGTTTGGACCCCAATCATCCTGAACAGGTGCTCCAAGTGTCAGGGTCATGCACAGGATCAAGCAAATACGTGTTGAAACATAAAGGAGTTTTCGAGGAAAGTTAGGGGAAAGTGAAGAGGTTTCAACACCAGATTGTCTTAAAAAAGGGGAGTTTGCCCGTCGCGGCGAAGCTTAGGTCGGTACCATTCGCCTTGAGGGAAGGGGTAAAGGATGAGCTCAAGAAGTTGTTACAAATGGGTGTGATTGAGAGAGCAGGAGGTGTGGAATGGGTATCGCCAGTCGTGGTGGTAAAAAAGAGTTCAGGTGATTTGAGGTTGTGCATAGACATGCGGGAGCTCAATAAGTGCATCATGGTTGACAGGCATCCTTTGCCTAACATGGGTGAGATGTTAACTATGGTAGGCAAAGGGAAAGTATTTTCAAAACTCGATATGGCATACCATCTGGTCGAGCTGACAGAAGATTGTAGGAAAGTTACAGCTTTCATAACGGATGAGGGTGTATTTCAATTTAGAAGAATGCCGTTCGGGTTGGCATCAGCTTCATCAGTATTTCAGAAAATTATGGATCGGCTGGTTGGATGTGTAGCGGGTGTGTTCTGTTTTCAGGATGATGTGCTGATATGCGGTGAGACGTTGGAGGAGCATGACAGAAGTTTGTATGCGGTCCTAAAAATATTTGAGGAGAGAGGCATCACTTTGAGGGAAGGGAAATGCAAATTTGCAGTACCCAAGGTAGATTACCTGGGTCATGAGCTATCATGTGAAGGGGTGAAGCCCAAGGAGAGCATTATAAACTCCATAAAAGAGATGGAGAGACCAACGACCAAGAGTGAACTGCGTTCATTTTTAGGTATGGCAGAGTTTTACCAGAAGTTCGTGGAGAACTATGCTGCGAAGGTCGTGGAGATGAGAAAGATATTGAGGAAAGGTGCGGACTTTGTATGGAGTCATGAATGTGACGTAGAGTTTGCCAGAATCAAGGAAGAAATTGATGTGGCGAGACCGTTAGGATGTTTTGATACCAGGAAGTTGACGATTATTACGGTGGATGCAAGAGAGGGCGGCCTGGGTGCTGTCCTAGCACAGAAACAAGGTGATGGATCAGAAATAATAATAGCTCATGCTTCGCGGGGGTTGAAAGGTGCGGAAGTGCGCTATTCGGTCCTAGAAAAGGAGGCCCTTGCATGTTACTGGGCGGTAGAGAAGTTTAAAAATTTTGTCTGGGGGGTGGAATTTGTGATCCGTACAGATCACAAGCCTTTGAAAGTTATTTTTGAAACTAAAGGTCTGGACAAAGTATCTCGTAGGGTGGCTGGATGGGTCACCAGATTGCAGGCCCACAGGTTTGTTATGGAAGTATCCCGGGGAAAGAAAACATATTAGCGGACAGTTTGTCGGGAGTGAGAGTTCATTCTCAGGACGGAATAGAAACCGATGAGATGGAAATGGTGTTTGTAAGTACAGAGGGTATCGTATCCAAAGAAGAGTGGTTGGAGGAAATAGGAAAGGATGTGACATTGAGGAAGGTGATATCATATGTTGAGTCCGCAGTTTGGCCAAGCAAAGCGGCGTTATTGGAGGAAGAAAAACCCTTCTGGGAAGTGAAAGATGAATTGTCAGTTGCTGACGATATATTGTTTAGATGGGAAAGGGCAGTGGCTCCCAAAGGGATTCGGGGAAGGATTATAGATTTGGCGCATAATGGTCATATAGGCATTGCGAAGACCAAGGGAGTGTTGAGAACGGATTACTGGTGGCCTGGTTTCGACAGGGAGGTCGAAGTTCGGTTGGGTGAGTGCCAATTTTGTCTCCAAAGTGGTAGGGGGGTAGAAGCTAAGAAGCAACCCCTGGTGGATGTGGGAGTTCCGTCAAGAGTTTGGAATGATATAGCCATGGACATACTAGGACCTGTTGAGTTGGGATATGGTCGGGGAAGATTTGTGGTAGTAGTGGCTGATCTATTCTCTAGGTGGGCGGATTTTAGAATTGTGAGGGAGATAACGGGAGAAAGCATGGTAAAAGTGTTGCAAGAAATTTTTGCGAGTGAGGGTCTTCCAGGTAGTATCCTCACGGACAATGGAACGCAATTCACTGGTGGATGTTTTCCCAAGTATTTAGAAAAATGTGGTGTGAGCCATAAGAGGACAGCTTTGTACCATCCGGAAACCAATGGGGTTGTTGAGAGACTCAACAGATGTGTGATGGAAAGCATTCGTATGGGGGAAGAGTGTGGATTTGACAAGTTAGCAACTATTCAGAAGAGGATGTGGGCGTTACGTATGGCACCCCACGCTACTACCGGATTATGTCCGTTTGAACTCATGAGAGGTCGAAAGCCGTATTCTTTGGCGTGCCCGCCTTGGTTGGGCAGAAGCAGAGAGTCCGATGTGGTTGTTGACGAGGTGAGAAGATCTCTCAAAAAGAAGAAGAGTGAATGGGTCATGCGGGAAAATAAGAGGAGAGGTAGGAAGGAGTTGCGTGTGGAATGTGGCGATTTTGTAAGAATAAAGAAAGGAGTAGTGAAAAGGAAGGGGGAGTTGTTATATTCCGACCCAGTAAGAGTGGAGGCTGTGTTGAAGGGTGCTATGCGGGTGGCCGGTGGCCAGGTTTGGAATATGAATAGAGTTGCCACGGTGAAGAGAGGTAGTTTGTGAAATATTTTATTGAGAAGGAGATGTTTATTAAAAAGAAAAGGAGATGTGTTATGATGTTGTGCCAACAGGGTGGCCTGAGCCACCCAACATAGTGAAGCTGGAGGGCATGGAATGTTAAGTACCTCCAGTTCCAATGAGGTCATGCAGCTGGAAATGTATCTCAGTGTTCTAAATTTGTCAGTTGATTTTCTCTGTGTCCCTGTAGGGAGCCCTTGTTGTTGTTGGGGGTCTTATTCCCCTCTTACTTAAATAAATACTTGTTTATAGACTTACCAGTGCCCTGTGTGATGCCTCGCAACAGTCAGTTTTTCTTGACAATATGCCTATGGACAATCGTTAAAAGTAGTGACTTATTACAAGCCGATAGTACCATCCTTCAGAGGCCCAGAGCCAAGACCTCCACCAAGGATCAGGAAATTAGTCTTGCAAGAACATGAGTATTGCTTTGAGGCTGAGTGCTTTCCAAGGGCGGTCATTCCGCCCGATTACCCGTCTGATCTTCCATTAACAGCCACATGGCCCAAATCATTGAAAAACACATAGATCCAAACTCGTGGCACTCAAATTTTAGGAAATAGTGAAAGCCAGCGACAAGGATAAATGCATACAATAATACAATAGCAATCATGTCTTAATAAGATGTCTGGTCAATGACTATTCTTGAAGAGCTTTGACATCAGATGGCAGATGCCAAGAAAGTCTTCTGCATCATGATAAACATCCAGCAAGATTTGTGTGTTTTATAGGAGTGGCTGAAAATTAGGAACAACAAAATAATTATGTTTCAGCCTAAATATAAACGGATAGCCACACTGGCACATGCTGGTGATCAAGGAGTGGTAAAAACAGCAGAACTTGACAATATATTTGGTTTCCAAAATCAGGTGCGCTAGAGAAGGATGAAACAACACCGTCCTTACCTCCTAGGCAGCTATAGAAGGCAGATAAATAACTCCCATCGTATTGGTTGGTCGCAGAAGAAGCCAGGAGACAGATAACAAATGAGGACTTCTGCAGCTTCTTTAAAGGCCACAAGCTGCTAATGGCATTGGATCAGTGTTCATGATACCTACGCGTTGAAATAAAAAGCTAAACAGCTGTGGACCTGGTTCTCCCAAAGTACGAGAATCTACTGGACACAAAAGAACTTCTGCAGGAGTCATAGACTGATAATGAGCCCCATTTTAAGAGAAAGCATTCGAAGAGTGCATTGAGCATCCTGTCAACTTCAAATAAAAACCTGCAGATTGACATAGAACAGTCCCTTGCTCCCAAGATAGCTATTTACCAAATATTGCCCTAGTGCAAAGAATATTCCGGAGGCCACATTAGAAAACCCTTGCACCATGTCAAGTGCAATTTTGTGTGCTATTAGTAATAGGGCAAAAACCTACCTAGAGCAAAAAACATATACCTTCAATGCATTATTGCACTAGGGCAAATAATACCATTCCGCACTATCACTAGGGCAGACTTTGCTCTGGTGCCAAAATGCATTAAAAGAAGAGGTTGCTGCCCTAGGGCAAACTTTGCCTCAGTACTAATAGCATGTAAACTTGCACTTGTAATGGTGCAAAGGGTTTCTAATGTGGCCCAAGTGTTTTTTGCACTCTCTACTGCTAATACCGTGCAAAATTGCATTTGCACCTGTGCAAAACTTCTGTGATCTGGCCCCTGGTGCTGCTGCGATTGGTTGAGAGATATATTACTTCCCTTTGCATTGTTGCTATGTTTCACTTCTGCAAACAGAGCTTCTTGTGATGGCGCATCATGGACATGAGTTACAGTTTGCTCATTTAAATGTATAGCAGTTGTTAAAAACATGCCACAGCATAACCTACTGCACATACAACCATACTTGCCAACATTCTGTGACCAAAAAGATGTAGGATTTTTGAAGCTTCAAAAATTAATAATTCTCACAACAATGACATCACGGGAAAATACATAACATACATTGTTGGCACCATTGAAGCATTCTAAAATACACAACCCATTAAACTGCACAATATGTAAAGATGTTCAAATGTTAAAAATGTATAATTCTGAATGGTAACTTAACACCAAATTCAATTACCTAACTTCATAGAAGGTAATTACACAGAGCTGGTGGGCAACGTTTGCTACTGCCCTGTACAGCAGCCGAGGCAATACATATTTATTGCAAGTTGAACACTGAATGACATGGTGACTGATACCCCCCTAGTCTGATAGGCAGATGTTGTGTGAAGGTGTTACGCTCTGCCACTTGCCTTCACTGGTGGTTCACCTAAGGGCTGTCCCGGCCAGAGTGCAGGACAGACACGTAGCTGTCAGGTCAGTGGATTGGTCTGAGCCCAATCAAAGTAATCACCTACCAGTCCACTGTACAGACAGACTAATTAATGTATTGCATACTTTGTCCTGGAGCTTGCCTCATAGTCACATAAATTACTTGCCACTATAAAAAGCAGTAGGGTCTGTCACTGAAATCTGTAGGCGGTAGGAGTGCTTAAAAAGCAGTAGCCTGCTGCCTAAATCTGTAGGGTTGGCAAGTATGAAACAACAATAAACACAATGTTGAATACATGGAAATCACCGCCTGACAGTTTAACATTTTAAACAACAGTATCATATAGATTAAGAACACCATCTCGGGGTATAGCTTTCCAGACAATCAAAATCTTACACCGTTCGACTAATGGACAGCATTGCACAACAGTGGCCAAGGATAACTTATATTGTGTGTCTAGTTGGCTTAGGATGATAAGTGACTGCCAGTGAACCCTCACACATTTTGGAACTCCACCAGATAGACTGCAACCATTTTAGAATTTCTTCACGTCCATTTTTTTAACCAGCAGCATTAATTTTCTTGGGCACGTGGCAGATATCAAATTCATGCTTTATGTCTTAAAACTGCTCTCACATGACCTTTGCAATGCCCTCATGCATGTCTGGGGCTATCAATTCTATTTCCAATCACCTTGAAAGCAGATGTTTAATGGATTTAATGAAACAGTATTTCTCCATGGCAACAGAGGATGTACATTCTGACACTTGCACCATAACAGAGATCACCATTTTTTGGGTGTCCATGTCCTGGAAGTGGCAAGCGCAATATTTTGCTGAAAGTCCAGGACTGTTGCACTGTCCATCACCAGCAAGCCTGGGCCTTTTCCTTGTGAGAGCATTGTCTATTTCTACCTGTTTGAGATTCCATGCATGCCTTATAGCAGGGAACAAGTAATGGCAAACTCCTCTTTGACCCCTGCACCCGCCTTTATCTCTCACATGTAAGGAATGTAATTTCCCTAGGAAGGACACAACTTCAGGGATTAAGTCTGCCTCTCCATGACAGTCATGAGCGGAAGCGGTCATCATTTGATGCAAAACAGGGTGTCTATGAAGAGTTCACAGTGCCTTCACAATTAGGGAAGTGACATACTGTACTGTCCACCGTTTAGCGGCTGTCACCAAATTTAAGTACAGCACTTCAAGAAATACTGTATGCTATGAACCTATCAATCACAAGCACTGTCCTTTATGGAGTCTGTAGGAAACTGGCACTGGTGCCCCACATCAGGGTAAGTACCCACATGACTACCACGAAAACTATTTCATAATTATTTGATTTTATTTGATTTATTAAATTATAGATCGGATCACAAAGAAACACTGGCAGAGTAAACTGCATCAGGGTGCAGATGGTAACTAAATGTAACAAGAAAACAACATTGTTGAAAATATGAGTTTTCAAACTTCTTCAAAAAGCAGGTAGAGATTTAATAATGTGGATTTTGAGGGGAAGGGGGCTCTAAAAATGACATCCTGCAACCGAGAATCATCTGTCTTTTCTTGCTTTGCACCGAGAATGAAGAAAAGACATCAAGAATTGGTTGTGAGATTGCAGAGTCGTTGGTGGCTTGTATTCTGTGATCTTCTCCCTCAGATATGTAGGAGCCAAGCCATGCACACATTTGAAAATGAGGCTAAGTACTTCAAATTAATACATTGCCAAGCAGGTAACCGGTGCAATGACCTTCAAGAGGAAGATACAGGCTTACATCTGAATAGCCTGAAAATCAGCTGAATGACTGCATTCTGAACAGTTTTGTAGGTGGCTAAGAAGATTTTCGGAGATGCCTGCATATGAAACATTGTCATAATGAAGGTGTAAAAGCAAAAGGAAATATCAAGGCTGATTACCCCAAAAGGAAATACACCAAACACGGGCTTATAAAGATTCACAGATCTTTATTCTAACACTGTACAGATACAAAGAAAACAAAATTAGATGGCTATCTGGCCCTCAATACATCACAGTGAATACCAGCCCTTTCGCTGTGAGAAGTGAGAGGTACTGGACGTCTAAACAGTTGTACATTTTCTACATTTCCAATAATGATGTCCAGCCCCTCTGCAAGTTAATAATCCATGGTCTAGAGTTTGTGCTGAGTTCACTCCTGCCTTGACCGACAATATGCACATAGATCATTCTCAGTTTACATACAAATAAGTTACAATGGCAACAGTGTATTCTCGGATTTTACAATAAGCCTTAACACATGTCCTTTACAATGCAGTTCAGCCAGTGTCCACGTTCAGTATTGGTTCAACATTGTGGTCGATGTATGTCCGCGGATCACACTTATTGGCGCAGACAATCCTCTGTCTACAAGTCAGGCATGGGACAAGGTCTCTTTACTCAACCCAAACATTCTGCCAATGGACAGTTAAACATTAACTTCAATACAAAGTTCAGGACGGCTCAGTTCCAAACTGGGAACACTGTCCACCATTTTAGAATACAGAATTACTTTGGAATAGAAATCAAAATGGCGGATGGATCTAAAATGGCGGCGTAGTCGAACTAAGATTAGAACTTTGCAACACGGTTTTCTTTGCAGAGCGACTGGGCATAGGCCAATATATACAATAAAGGAGGCATGACATGATATCCCGTTTAACAAACCCTCCTTTTGGCCTAAGCCAAGCGCTAAACTACTTCTAGTCACTTTACGAGTAACTCCACGTCTCAATGTCCATACATCCTGAATCACTATCAGAGATATCGATTGCCATGAGGTCAGATACTGAGATTTCCTTCAGTACAAATTCATTAGACATTTTCTCAGGGGCATATACCTTGTGTCCTAATGTACCCATTGCTTGTGCACAGCATCCTCCTAATATCGAACACATACCAGGAAGACATTGTATACAACAGAAAAACAACAGAATACTCAAAATAATCAGCAAGACCGAAAGTAGCTTCCATCCCCAAGATCGCAAGAAGTCACAGAACCAAGCGCTAAAATCCCAGTTTCCCTCGGGAACGTGCACTTCTGAACTAAGGACGTGCAGATTTTGTATTGCCCTGAAGATAGTTGGGAAGGAATCTGGCACGAAAACGCAACAAGCGGACCCCACTAATTTAAAGAATTCGGTAGCACCCTCAGATTTCCCTTGGACACAAGCAGTAAGTTTGTCCCAAATGATCCTTCTTTCAGGAATTATAGCTTCCAATTTCGTAACTATTCTATCAGGCAACGTCAGTATTACCTGCGGCGGTCTCTCGCCAGCTGGCCTTTCTCTATCTAGTCTAACCATATTATCCCATGTATCTCCTAACCCTGGTACATCATCTACAGTTCTAATCTGTTTCCACAAATCAACAGGTAGGAATACGGGAAATTACAAATCAATATCGCTCAAAGTAAATACTGATGATTGCAAGACAGACTCTATTTCTTTCTAGAACCCTGTCGGATTCTTCCTAATGTTGGGAATAGATTGTTTAATGGTGTTCACTTCCTGTCTCGAGAATGGGACGTGAACAAACTGCGACACATAATGTGCAGGAATATCTCGAGCAGGTGTACCTGCTGCAACATCAGCGGGGATCTCAACTTTTGGGACAAATGTCGGAGGAACCTCTCTCATAGGCAACTGAGAAGTAGGCAACTCCGAACGCTTACTGAGCAACAGAGCTAAATCGAGGGCTAAAGCGGCTGAAGAAGTATCAAACGAAAAAGCTCTCTTATAAATATTCAATAATTCTGCAGGACAACAAATCTTTCTTTTTATACATTCATCCTGCAGGTACTCTACCATTACCTGTATCACTTTCCTCTGTATTTCTGGCGTATACTGACTACACGTGTCATATATTTCGACAGGAGTTATCGACATGTCTGAAATCCACCTAATCGCATCCTTTGTACAAATTCGTGTTTCCTCATTCATCGATTTACGACAAGGGAAGAACCGTTTCTTTACTAACATAGCGTCCAAACTATCACCATCTACATCTTCATTCTGCAAACTTTCCAACTCCCTTCTATACTCAAAAACCCGCTCGACATGCTCATGTACTTTCTCCGCAGTATCTCTTCAAATGGCTAAAATATTCAGATCCCTCAACCCTTGTGGGCGATCTATATCATTTAATCTATTCCACATTATACGTACATCAACTCCCAATCCTTCAATAAAAACGTTTTTCTCAGGAAAATTGTCTAAATTAGAGAGTGTGGCAAAAACATCAGCTCGTTCACCTTTCTCCATACAGTGTCTAGCCCATGCAGTCAATTCATGCTTTCTCTCTGGAGACACAGTATTACGAGTTACAACCCTCTATCCCGCTCCCCGATCAACTACAAGTGGTGCAGAACCACTTGGTAGAGGAAGAGTAGGCAAATCTTGTACATTTGTTAAAAAAGGTGCTATTACAAGTGCAGCAGGCAAACCCACCAAACCCGTAACAGCAGGAAAAGGTGGAGGAGCAGGTGGAGGAGCAACAACAAGAGGAGGAACAACAGCCGGAGGAAGAGGAACAACAAGAGGAGCAATAGGGGGAGCAGAAGGAGCTACGGGAGGGGGAATAACAGCAGGAAGAGTAACATATGGAGGTGGCGCAGTAGCACCAGGCCTTCGTTCATTTAGAAGTTTGTCGATCAGCTCATCAGATACATGAAAGTCTTTAGAAGGATACATTTTCTGTATACCAAGTGAAAAGCCCTATCCATTTTCCTAATTGACTCAGACTGTTTATTTTGATCATATAACAACGCTTTTTCGGCATTCGTCATATGACGGCGCGCATGTTTTTCCCTACTTTTAAGTTGCTGTATAGCTTCTTTCTTCCAATTCTGTAATACATCAAATGCTGCAGGTCTAGCCCTTTTCTTTAATAATATGGATTCTAAGTATTCTATGCAAGGAATTTCAAAACTACCATTGATTGGCCACTGAAGTTCAGAAGCATGTCTAGTTTGTCTGTGCCAAATATCATTAAACACTATTCTACCAATGCCGTGCTTACAGTACATAGTACATGCCGGAGACCCCTCCATTGGTGCCGGTCGGCCAAGTTCCAAAGATTGTCTTTCACTGCGGAATAACGACCTGAAGCAGGCAGACAATTTCCCAGGCATATCAGAATACTGGTGTTACCTGGTCAATAATTGTACTCGCGAGTACAATACGCCAAAACTAATTATCAGGATACTTAAGAATCGGGTCATGACTCACCTGATCAAATTCTAAGAAGGTCCGATTGGATATCAAAGAACTCAAAGGTCCCACGTGGTTGGCGATTTCGGCAAATCTGCCCACCTCAATATATGGACCCTCCTCAAGATGCCGTCTCGTACCGCATGCTCACCGTCCAGGGATCGGGTAGTGCAGTACTGCTGAGGTATCGCGTCTCATCCAAGAAAGGGGTCCCCTTTTTCACTGTCTGATCCCGGTCCGATAGCCACGTCAACCTTCAACGAGATGGCATCAATCTTGAGGGTCCCTATTCGGGCGCCATCTGTAAAAGGAAAAGGAAATATCGAGGCTGAGTATGGCAAAAGGAAACACACCAAACACGGCCTTATAAAGATTCACAGATCTTTATTTTAACACTCTACAGTTACAAAGAAAACAAAATCAGATAGCTATCTGGCCCTCAGTACATCATAGCGAATACCAGCCCTTTCGGTGTGAGAAGTGAGAGGTACTGGACGTCTAAACAGTTGTACATTTTATACATTTCCAATAATGATGTCCAGCCCCTCTGCAAGTTAATAATCCATGGTCGAGAGTTCATGGCGAGTTCACTTCTGGATTGACCGACAATATGCACATGGATCATTCTCAGTTTACATACAAATAAGTTACAATGGCAACAGTGTATTCTCGGATTTAACAATAAGCCTTAACACATGTCCTTTACAATGCAGTTCAGCCAGTGTCCACGTTCAGTATTGGTTCAAAATTGTGGTCGATGTATGTCCGCGGATCACACTTATTGGCACAGACAATCCTCTGTCTACAAGTCAGGCAATGGACAAGGTCTCTTTACTCAACCCAAACATTCGGCCAATGGACAGTTAAACATTAACGTCAATACAAATTTCAGGATGGCTCAGTTACAAGCGGGAAACACTGTCCACCATTTTAGAATACAAAATTACTTTGGAATATAAATCAAAATGGCAGATTGGCCTAAAATGGCGGCAAAGTCGATCTAAGATCTAAGAACTTCTTCGCAGAGTGACTGGGCTTAGGCCAATATATACAATAAAGGAGGCATGACATGATATCCCGTTTAACAAAGGTATCAGTTAATAAGAGGGGCTGCCAGACCTTTGTTCTCCAGGTGTGTACCTCTTGCTCACTGGGCTTAAAGAGGCACAGCTTCACCTCACCGATGAGGCCCACCAAGGCTGAAACACATGACTGCAGTTGTTGTTGGTACTCTTGTTCAGAGGAGTATTGCTTAGTATTTCGGTGCTAGGCTGCCCTTGTGGGTGCGACCAGACTGATATGCAAACGGATAGTTCTCCTCTGTGAAAAGTACAGTGAACTAAAACATGATTGTAGACCCTCCTGAGTGGGAAACTACCCAGAGAACAGGTTATTTGGCCCTGTTTGTTCTCATTAGAGGGGCTCCCAGACCTTTGTATATATGTTTAGGGACATGGGGGTACACCCTAAATTACCCATGGTATTCCAAACGTGCGCCCCTTGCTCACTGTGCTTAGAGAGGCACAGCTTCACCTCACTGATGAGGTCCAACACGATTGAAACACTTGTCTGGGGTTGCTGTTGGTACTCTTGTTCAGAGGAGAATTGCCTAGCATTTTTGGTGCTGGACTATCTTGGTGGGTGGGACCAGACTGATAAGCGAATGGATAGTTCTCCTCTGTGAAAAGTACAGTGAACTAAAATGTGATTGTAGACCCTCCCACAGTGGGAATCTACGCATAGAACATGTTATTTGGCCGTGTTCATTCTCAGTAGAGGGACTCCCAGACCTTTGTGTATATATGAGTTGATAAAGGTACAATGGCTTGCCACATAATCAGCATCAGACACTAGAAATGGAAGGATACGTCTAAGGATGCAGAGACAGAAAAAGGTTGATCCTACAATGTCATTGATTTGGGCCCTGAGCTCAAATCGGAGTTCCAAACAACCGCTACGTCCTTTTCTTTGTTAAGAAAAAGTTGTAGGAAGGTACATCAATGGAGCGGAGGAAGAGGCCCGACACAAATCATTTAGCAAATGCTTCAGTCCAAAATAATGGGCAGCGTCCCACAGCATGTTTGTGCCACAGCCTTTGTGCATAGCAAAGGAGTCAACTGGCCCACAACCGACCAGACTGCACTTTTGTCACAGCACTGCGTTGGCTGTTGTAAGGTGGCGTTTTTGGTTGAATGTAGTGATACATGTACATTACAAACTGTTGTTAACAATAGATGTAAGCTCGGGTGTCTTTTCATCAACTACAGGTATCCTGACATGAATTCCAGTAGTGAAGCTATGGGAAAAGTTAAAAGAGTGTACCAAAATGGTACGCAATCAATTCACACAACACTGTGGAACTCAGTAGCAGGAGCACTCATTTCGGCTTTGAAATAGTGGAAGGCCTGGCTGAAAAAAAACACATTCTGCAGCATATTAAGAAAGTGTTACAAGTTGTTATTGAGAGTAACAGAGCTGCCTTTACCTTTCCTTAGTATGACGTTGGCGTGGGCGAGCTGCGGGCACGGGGTATGTGCTGTGGGTATCGCATGCGACTGGAAAAGATAAGTGCCAAAGACGAGTATGCTTGTCCTTTTTGCATAATAGCCAAGCACTTAAGGGGTTAAAGTTGTACTGTAGGTGAAGAAAAGCAAGATCCAGCCATACCAAGAGTAATGCAAATGGAGGTCATGCTGGACCAGAACTGAGCTGCTCGGTATGTGCTGAACCGAAAAGGCCGGCAAAACAAAGCAAGGTCTTGATACTCAGACTGAGAGTAACAGGAAGTGAGGATACGAAAGTTAGGTTATGCTGGACCATGTATAGTAAAAAGTGAGAGCATTGTAGACTGAAACAATGAGGTCTTGTCAGGTCAAGGAAATGTAAAGCAAGTTCTGAGTAGGTGGAGAGAGGGAACCAGTGGCCCTGCTGGATGGAGAATGGTGCAAATCAATACCCTTTTAAATCAGAGGTACTGCAAAAGGAAAAGAATGCAAACCAAAAATGTGGGCCATTACAAGAGAAGACACGCCGCTTGGAGAATATGGTCCTGCTGGAATGAGGGTAGTGCAAAGTGAGGCAATGCTCGATGCAAAATGAGAGGCTGCTAGACCGAGAGTGAGGCAAAGTCAGGCCACCCAGTGTTAAAAAATAGGGTTTATTGGAGCAAGTGGGGGGGGGGAATTGAAGGACATTCTGGACTAAAATGGAATCCTGAGTACATTCTGAACTGAAGATGGTGCTGATGAAAAGTGAGATCGGGCTATATAGGTGGTTGTGAGTAAAATTATGTAGCGGCATATGGGCTGGAAATGAGGCCATATGGGCATGGAACAGAGGGCCAGACAAAATGAGACACGGCTGCCTCTAAACATGTGTTCTGCTAGATCCATGTTATTCCAGAGTGACGTGAAGTTGAGGTCCTGCTAGACTGGGGGTAATGCAAAGCAGGACATGCTGGGCCTGTGGCATTGCTTGCCTTGCTTAATGCGGTGACCCATGTGGGGAACCATTCCAGGGTTGCTGTTATAAACTGCAATCGTGTGTGAAAGTATTATATCATGTTTGAGACTCGCTATGTTTTTGGGGGGTTCTCTGTTCATTTTCCGTGGTTCTCAGACCTGTATTGGTAGGAAAACCTTCTTTTATGGACTCATTGTTGTATCCCACTATACAACAAATGTTCGTTGCTTCTAGTATTTCCTGACTGCTGTTCGACCCTAGTTCAGAAAATACAAATGACAAATTTGCCATTGCTAAAAGTGAGGCCACCAGTGCTAAAAACTGCACTTGACATTGTTGTCCTTTTTGGTTTTCTCTTCCCCTATATTTTATGTGAAACAACACATTTGGCGACACAGGCCAAGCCTTGCATGTACAACACAGGTCTGTATTCTCTTAATTGCACCAAGAACAGCCTATTAATTAATGCAGTCCCATAGTCTGGCAAATAGGATCTAATGTTTGACACAGATCCGTGGCTCACAGACAATGCAGCGATGGCAGAGTAAGATATGGCGGGTAGGATTTCCCACCCGAACACCTGTATGTCGTGAGGACTCATTCCCTCAGCCTTAACATTGTCAATATCGAAGGTGTATTATGAGAATGTGTCGTGTATAATTGCACGATTTTTACTAACACCTGGGTACTTAAGAGGCAATGGCCACATTTTTTATTTGATCTTTGTATTTTGTCAATAAAAGTGATGTAGGTCAAGATATCAGCATGCATGGTTTGTGTTGCGATCAATGTTATTGCCCTGGCTAGATCACGGAACTGACTTTTGCATCATTCTCTTTTTTCTTAAACTAGTTTATTCAATTTGCCATCACGAAAACATATAATAAAATACAATTCAGTGATAACATCCTAACCATAAGTCTTACAATACATTTTGCACAAGTGATAATTCTACCCCTCAACCACCTAAATACTATCATAAACCTAAAAGTCAAATGAAGGAGAGAGGAAGAAAAAAATAAAAAGAAAACACTCCTGCCCCCTACATCATCTTGAAAGGAGAACCACATATTGCATTGTCAAGCACACATTTCATGCTATGAATATTAGAGTAAATGAATTTAATTGTTATAAATTAAAGATTTACTTATCTCATCATGAGTCACATCTTTTCTTTCTTTACCAGCTTAATCCAGTTCAAAACTCAGGAAACCACCCCAAATTCTATCAAAAATCCTCTCTTTCTTCTGCATCAACGTCACAACTCTTTCAATGGCACATATTGAGTACATTTCCTCCAGCCACAATTCCACTGTCGGGAACGCAGCTGATTTCCAATGACGTATAATTATCCTTTTTGCAGCCAATGAACCTTTTAAAATCCATGTAACTTGGGATCGTAAACCATCCAAATCCGTGTCCTCTCCCAGAATCAAGGTTTCACAGTTAAATTCCTTGTTCTACTTTTTTTTCATAATTCTCATGACATACATGTATTCGGGTGGGGCATCTCCGTGTGTATACATTTTCTCTATAGAGTACCTCCATTAAAGTAGAATCCTGGAGAATGGGTTTGCCTATATTAGATAAATAAACAGTATAATATGGCTCCGGCCAACTTTAAGGATCTAAGGTGAAAAAGAGGGGACCGACTGATGTTAATACAACCCAACTTCATGGCAGAGTACTTGCTACTAAAGGCATATCATAATTCCAGGCTTTGCTGCTACAGTGCACACTCATACCATTTCCATTTCCTATACAGACCACTGCCGCACAGTTCACAGTTTGCGGATTCACTGACCGCTTACAGCACAGATGTCATTCAGTACATCATGATGGTGGTCTGGGAGACCTCAACATCTGGGCTGATTGGGAAGAGATGACCTTGTTGCAGGCACCTTCACCATCAGCAAAGGTTTATCTGAAGCAAACAGTTGTGGAATTTACCCACAATCGAAGTCATAACTTAGATCCGATTCTAGCGCATGAAAGTACCTTGCACGCTATTCCTCGTCTGCCATCTATTTTTGCAGAACAGCCATCTAGTTTCTGGCCACTGCCAGTGGCGAAGGATCCCCACCCCATATAAAATGGAACTCTCTTACGATCTGAGACCTAGCAGAATACTTGTCTCAGCACCAGCATTCATTCCCAGACCCATTTTTCATGATCTGTTGCCCACGCTGCACAAGTAAATTGTAGCAGAATTATACTACATTTACATGAAAAATCAACACGAAATGCACCCACCCAGTTATGCGTGCCATCCCTGGGTCCTCAGAGATTCTGAAAGGGTCCTCAGAGATTCTGAAAAAAGACAAAGATGGTAAAAAGTACCTTGGAATGCAAATTGAGATCAATTGAAGCAACTCCGGCAACACTCCCACCAAGTCAAATACTTAAAAAGGCTTCTTCATAACTATTAGTACAAATACAGGATCAAAGAAGCACCCAAAGTCCCAAAGGAGTTATTTCACATTCCTATCCACCTTCACTTCCCACTGGTGATGGCCAACAAGGTTCCATTCATTCAATTATTGATAGAAAACAAATCAAATCATTTATGAAGACAGTGTACAAACTGTGAGATAAGCCTGGGGGAGCAGCCCTAGTTGAGACTCGTCTGACGATGCATGCAGCGTTCTCACTCTACTGGCTCTGGATCCCAAGCTCTTGTGCATTCAACCACTGTCCTAAAGGAAGGACAACGCTATTTGAAACACGTACACGGTCTCCAAACTATCCCTGTGCACACGGTCTATGAAAGCTGGCTATGTTTTGCATTCTCCATCTCTAAACCTGGTAGAACCACTCGCTTTGATAAACAAGTAGCAGAAACTATACTGCTAAAAAAAACTCTCACTAGTATCTCTTGACGATTGAAAATGGTTCTATGTTGTTACATCAGCAGTTTTTTTTAGATGAGTTTGCCGATTTTATTCTCTCAAAAAAACATCACATTCTTTTTTTGTTGTATTTGCCCCCAAGCCCCTCTTTTCCTAGTATGTACTCCCTATTCCCCGAACCCTTATATCCCCTTACCCACCATCCTATATTTTTCGATTCTTTTTTTCGTTGAAAAAGGTTCACCAAAAAACGAATCGAAAAATATACGGGTGATGTAACAACGTCGTAGCATTGAAACAACTGCTCCATGTCAAGTTTGACTAAACTTGCGAATTATTAGGGAAAGACAGCAGGCGGGCAGTTGGACTCTTTTCAGGTAGGGTTTAGGCCTTGCAAAGGGACTGAAGCCACCTCGTCCATCTTAATGTCAAATGGGGATGATTTGTGAATGTTGGTTGCTATGGAAGGGATTGGATCACTGATGTTGTTTACTCTGCCAGATTTGGCACTGGGGTGGGTTGTCTCCTTTCTGTCTATACTCTTCCCCCCCCCACCCCCGCTCTCCAATTACCATTTGAGGAATTTCACAGGGTGCGGCCCTTCCTCCACTCTCTTTAATATTGATCTGCACTCTCCTTTCGGGTATTTAATTTACAAATGTATGCAGACGCTGCCAAATCAACTTTAAAAATAAAACCATTACTCGCAGGCCAGCCTCTCGACAGCTTTGCTGTGCATATATACACAGACGGGGGCCTGCCGAGGCCAAACACTTCTGAAATACAAATACTGATCGTGGGAACCCAACTGGCTAACATGATTTATTCTGCACGACACTTCGCACCTCAGTGGAGCCAAGTAGTTTCCTATATGTTCACCCAGCGAATTCCAACTATTCTGGTGGAAGTTTAAAAAATAAAGCATTTGTAAGGTTGGGTCTTTTAGGGCCGCCTCTGAAAATGCACTCATTGGCCCCACCTGGACAGGGGGCTGAGCCTCATGTGTAGAATGTGGCCTGCACTTGAATGTGCATGGATGTGCTAGCCGTGGCTCTCTGGCACCAGCAGCTTGCCTCTCCTTCACCTGCAAGCCACCCCCGCGCACCCCCCCATGTGAATCAGGGACTTGCAGGGGCAGATCTCTGACGGCAAAGTCCCACACATCTCTGTACCCACATATCTTTGTGCATTGCCCTCCGGCGTCTTTATTCATAGTACAGCTTTTCTTTACTTTTGAAACAATAGGTAATGGTAATTACCAGCCCTTCGGCGTGTGAAGCCTTTCCGCGTGTGATCCCTTCTGAAGGGATGACACGCTGAAAGGCTGGTAATTGGAATGGAATCATGCAACAGCTGTTTACATAGATGACAGCTTGCACAATGAATGTGCACATGGTCACTCGACAATTGATTGACACCAAGACTACACAAGCCTCTGACGAAGAGCACATAGCTCGAAACACGTGTCAGGCTGACCTACAATCAATTAAATACATGCAATTTACGCATGGTCTTTTGTGATTTGTGCGCAGTGTGAATGCAACCTTTGCTCTATAACTTACAAATTGTTGCAAGCTTGGCAGGCGACCCACACCTTGCATTTACCCACAGCCTAATTCACTTGTAACACAAGAGTACAAGCGGTCAGGTTTTCAAATTTCTCTTTTTGCCAAACTATCTCACTACTTTTGAAACAAGCATTGATAAAGCCACCACTGTACGCGTTTGCAGTTGTTTACTGTATTTGACATTCATAGACATGAACACAATAAATACCCCTTCTGTATAGACCCAGTAATTACTTTAAATGTTCCAAAAATGTCTACAATTTCACATAACATTAATAATAGGCATAGTAAAAATACTCCTGTACACCTAGGCCAGGGGTCTTCCACCTGTGGCTGTCCAGATGACTTTGACTACTACTCCCTTGATCGCTCATCATTGACTATACTGCCACGGTCTGATGGGAGTTATAGTCTTAAAGATTTGGAGAGACAAAGGTTGCAGACCCCTGACCTAGGTGAACAGAAGGTTATTTACTATGTCTATTACTCAAGTTATTTGTCTGCATTTTTGGAACTTGTAATATAGTTACTCGTTATTTAGGGCCTATGTATTTTTTGCATTCGTGCCTGTAACTATAAAACACAATTAACAACTGCAAATAGCAAAACTATTGCCTGCTTGAATTAGTTGCTGTATCTGTTCTTGATCGTCCTTTTATTTTCCTCCCACTTCCCTCTAATCTACAAAGCTGTTCAGTGCACTTGGGAGGTTGGGGAGTGGCAGAGACATGTGCGTGAGGGTCTCTCCTTTGCTGGTTGGAGGAAAACCAGAAATGGTTTCTTCTTAAAACAATGTTTGTCTGTATGTGCAAGTGGAATGGAGAGGTGTACTCCAGAATTCCCCAAAAGGGGACTGACTGTTCATGGTACTGGTGCGCCCAAACACTCATATCTTTCAAAATGCAAACACATGTGCAGTGTTGGACGATAAGCTTTGACTTGTGAGATGTATGCAGTGATAGAAGTGTACCAAAAAAGTAGTGGAACTGTGACTCCAGCAAGGGACAGAGTAGGAAGGAAATGTCATGATCTCTGCTTCCAAAAGGTCAGGGTTTTCCCAACTCCCTTGGAAGCAGATCCATAACCCAGGTTCCGAGTGCCAACCAGTCCCAATTGGGACCTTTTGGACCCAGTCCTGGCGCCAGTGGCACCAGGCTCATAAATATGCCCAGTCCCAGCGCTGGAAGCGCCGGGCTCATAATGCTTGGGTGGACTTACCTTCAGCAGACCATGCTGCTTACTTGCCTGCCAGTTGAGCCTCTGATCCTCTTCTGTTTGGAACTACTTTTCCTGTTGGGTGGGGCTGGAGCCACTCCCTAGATTCAGAACACTGGAACTCTTCTGGAAGGCAGGAACTCTTTTCTTACCAGGAACTCTTTTCTTACTTAGGCGTGGCTGTGGAAGGAGGGACCTAAGCACTACAGGAGGCTATTTAAACCACACCCGGTGGATGAATCTTGCTTTGCGTTATTCTGCAACCTCTGCAGCAGAACGCTCATCGTGTCTTCTGCATCCGGTCCTGGGCCTAAGGAAAAAGGCTTACCATCCTGAATCCAGTCTTCAGCAACACCTATAAAGACAAGAAAGAACAGGTTAGCATTCCGGCATCTGAAAGACAAAAGTTTACCAACTCTTCGCACGCTCCGGAGGCCTTCGGCGCTGCATCCCGCATCTGAAAGACAAAACAAGGTGCGTTTAAAGACATTGGGGAACTTTAATACTCACGTGCCATTACTCCTTTCCACATCTAATCCAGTGGGTATTCCGGCACCCTGCAGCCGCTCCGAACTCGTACCTGCAAAATAAAAAGACAGTTAGAGCGCATAGTGAAGCAGGCAACAAGCGCTTACTTACGTGCTTCCAGGCGCTTCTATTCATCACACGGGCTCCATCTTCAACTCACTTCAGCCCGTCATCCGCCATCGCCGGAACCCTGCAAAACAAGAGACATCATTACTAAAGACTTTAAAGACATTTGAATGACTCGAAACTTACCGTTTGTGCAGTAAACGACTGACAGCAGTCCTCTGAAGTCAAGAGGCCTGCGCTACCTATCCAGTGAAGAAACTGGTTACAGCACCCTGCCCCGAGGCAGATGGAGAGCTCGGCATTCACTTACCTAAGGTGAGAGCGTTAACCTTTGGGGGTCTACAGGAGAAGAGGAAAGAGATAGGGACACCCCAATAACCCCAGTTCATTAACCCCATATTTTCTATCTGCAGACATCTTACTCTACACGTCAGGCATACAGTGCACAGAGGTCCAGCCCAAAGAGCCAACCGGGTGCTACACATCACCTTTGAAGATACGGTAGTCGCCCAGTCAAGACCGGCGCCTCTGCGAGAATCAGGTGAGCGTTACAGGAAAGGAGCAAAGTGGTGCACATTTTTCAAGGGTTTCAGCCATCCTGGTTGACAGCCAATTGGTTTAAAACAGATTTCAGTTTTGCTGTAACTGATATCCGGTGGTAAAGTGGAGAAGTGTGCTTTAACTTCACAGAAGAACAGTTCCGGAATAGTTATAATGGTGCAAAAAGTAGTGGAGCTGTTAACAGTAAAAAAGAAGTAGTGGATCACCTCTCCCAACGGTTCGTGCTCTCTTCGGCATTTGCTGACATGAAGAATGCCTGCCATCGCAGTATTCCAGCAGCACAGCACATCTGCACTGAACATTTCCTCCAAGGGAAGCCATCTCTGCTCGGCGCCCTCACAGCAACAGGCAGCCCGGCAGCCCATAGTTGGTAATGATCTATAATCTAGGCTGGACTACTGCAACAGCCTCTTTCTAAATCTGCCTGCAGCTACTCTTCGACCTTAACAACTTATCCAGAAAAGGACTGCGAGACTTGCCCTTGGCCTCAAGCCCAGGGATCGTATCTCTCAGCACTGAAATCTCTCCACTGGCTCCTGGTGGCTGCAAGGATCAAGTTCAAGACCCTATGCATCGTCCACAAAGCTTTCTGGGGTCTGGGGCCGCTCTCCCTCCAACTTTCCACAGCATCTTGCTTCTCGAGCTCTCCGCTCATCCACCTCCAATTCTCTGAGGGTCAGATGCTTCTCCAAAGAGAGAGTTAGAGGCAGATCTCTCTCCTCAGCTGGGGCCTCCCTCTGGAATAGCCTCCCTGCCTCTCTCAAACTTGAGAAGAACCACCTCCGGTTCCAGAAGCAACCCAAAACCTTACTTTTTGCTTCCACTTTCTCTCTTCCTCTCCCCTGCTGATGTACCTGACTGCTCCTCGCACTGGTCACCTGGTTACCCCCTGAAATTGGGCCCAGGCACCTGCTCTCCAGTTGCCCTTGCACTGCCTCCGGGCTCCCCCAGCACTTAAGGGTCTGTTCCTGCAACCCTGCAGTCCCTTCTCACTGCACTTATGAGCCACCTGCTGGCTGCACTTATTGGCTTACCTGCTCTTCACCCTTCCCCACACTTGCACGATCTGAATGACACAAGGCCTAGTAAGATCGTTGTTTTGTCCTCCCTTTGTTTCCCACGCCTTGAAAAACTTGTGTACAGGCGCGTTATAAAAGCCTTATCATATCATATCAATAAGAAAGGTATTGGAGGACATGGAGCCAGGTGCATTTGCAAACAATGAAGATTCTGCCACCTTGCATTGGGACCAGCATACACGTATCTATATTTTACCCAAACAATGAAGAATGTCACAAATGCAGAATGTTTACAGGTGCTCTCCAGTGCGTAAAGGAACCGTGACCATGTTGAAGGTTAATGAAAGAGCAGAGAGACAGGTGACAATGGTGATGAAACCTAGGCATTGCATGTGCAAGCATTTGGAGAGGTGGCAACGAAAGAAAGGGCAGCATTTTTCAGAGATTAAGACATTTGAAACTACAAGAGAAAGAGTAAGTGAAAGAAGTGCCACTGTTCCTGAAATGCTATGGTTCCAAAATAACATTAATCAAGCCTCCTGAAATGGATTCGAGGCTCTGCTGGGAACCCCGAGCAGTGTTGATAACTGATTATTTTCTTTTTTTGGCACGCTACTGTAGCAGACATGTGCAGCCATTAAGAAAGCCACTAATGGCTGCACTTGTCTGCCATTTCTTTATTATTTTCCAGGGCTTTCTAGCATATGCATCAGAACTCATCGGTCAGGGGTCCATGGGGCAGCACAGAATGAGATATGCGTATGCAGTGGCGGTGTGTGGTGATTTGAGCATAGTGTGAGGGTCCACGCAAAAGAAGAGAGCTGCACAAGTCCAGTCTATAGGGAATGGGACCAAGGGTTGGTGGTCTCAATCGAAAGAAAGAGGCCAATGCGTCACAGGTGAAAAAGTTACAAAAAAAAAGTGCATGCCAACAGTCAGGCGTAGGCAGAGGCATAGGAAAGATGGGCATCAAATAGAGCGAACAAAATAACCACAAGGTTGATTAACAATGGACATAGGATGTTTGGATGCATTGTGATTCAGTTAGCTGATCCAGGTAGACCAATCACAAGATCGCAAAAAGTTATTTTGATGTATCTAAGTCATAACCAGCAACATCATCCTGAAATGCCACCGTTGGGATCATGCGTGACACTCCTTTGCTAATACTCACTAGACCTAATGGTGCAGGATTGGCTCTCTAACAAAGACCTGTTTGTCAGACTCACGTCTGACTTGAATCCCTGTCTGCTTGGCATCACATAATTTAGTGTACTTAGGAACAATGCTATGTGATGCCACTTACTGTTTTGTCAAGGGGTGAAAGGTCGTGTTTCATCGCTTGCCGGGATGTCACTTTGGGGTGGGGTCAAATGACATCACTTCCAGTGATGTCATCAGAGGTCAAGGGTCGTGAGGTGAGGAGTGGGCCACTTTTTTGAGGCGAGGAGTGTGCCACTTTTTTTGGGTGACTGGGCCTATTTCTTGTCCCTGTCCAACTCTGTCCCTGTTAGTGTGGGCATAGATGTGAACATGGAAACTGGACAATATACTACTATCCTGACCTTCCACCTTACCTTTAGCTCTGGGAATGCTCTTTCATACAGATTCCTATGATAAATCCAAAGCCACAAGCTAGAGTTTGGGCTGGCTTTGAAATGTCTGAGGTCCTGATAAGAAGTTTTACATTTGATCCTTTTTCTTGTTCCCCAAAACAGATCACACACCTCAATTATGACCTGAGAACCATCTATTACTACACAAAAATTAAGAATCACCCCAACCCCTGCAATACCCGAATCCAGCTGCATCTCCCCCACACTATTCCACTGTCTGCAACTAACACAGCTCAACAAAGGCACCTTAGAGACTCTTGGCTCCCAGCACCACTTCAAATCCCGCTGCTGGGCATGAAGCGGGACCCTCCTCTCCAGGCCCCTCCTGTAACCTAAGGAGCCCCAGTGCTGATCCCTTCCACATAGAACATCCCGGCGCCCGCTGAGCAGAAAATAGAGACCGTGGTCAGTGGTTGTGTCAACATAGCCACTAATGGTCAGGTCTAAACCCAAACAACATGGGAGAGCTGGACTTTCTGGCATGTTCCACACCCAAGCCAGCACACTGCTGCCGTAAAAGACTGTTAGGTTCTTCCACAGCCAGCAAAGTCACCGGGCCCCCGCTCCCTCGACGACAACCAATATCCTCTTCCCTCTGTGATCCTCCAGCACATCATCTGCTGGAGTTTACAGTGCAGAACAGTAAACAAGAGAGAAAATATCATTAAAAAAGCCATAGTTTATAATCCCTGTCCCGCTCCCTCCCTGTTACCGGTGTTTAACATTTATTCACCTGGCCTCAATCCAGCTGCGTGCACATATCGCCTCTAGATTTACAGCCGGCCTCCTGCTGCCAGCGAGCCTTGCTTATGCTGAGCAGGAGCCATCATCACTCAGCACTGCTCCAACCATTCTCCTCTACTCAGCCTCCCCTCCCATTACCGGCTTGGAAAAGATGGCCTCACAGGAGAGGGAGATCGCTTACCACCACTGGGGGCATTTATTAATCATTTACATCGTGGGGGTCTGTATTGCTCCAACAAAAGGAATATCCTTTCACCAAAATGGCAGCATAAGCGTCCATGTTGTGATCAATAAGAAGACTCCGTAATCAGTGGTTTCTCCGTGGCTGGTCCCATGGTTGATCCGCGATGTTTACCAGGGTAAACAACAAGCTGATTAAGTTGTTAGTGCAGGTGCGTTTGCATTTAGTTGATAAAGCTACATCGCTGTCTGCTTGTGGGAGGGCAGAATTTGCCTGCGCCATGCCGGAAACCTGTTTGGCTCTCCTCTCCACTGAAGGGTCTCCAAAGGCACTCCTCATGTTTCTGGAGCAGAAGGTCTAACCGCGTACAATTTCATATTTTCAGAGCTCTCAAGCTTCTTGTCACACAGTCCTGCTTTTGGGGGAATTCTGGGACGTGTCGTTTTCCAAACTTCAACGTGACACTGAAAAAAATGCAAGTCCCAGAACCCAAAGCGGGGAAAAAAACGGGGACTGGGTGGACTGTGCACGGATGTCCACAGGACACTTGAGAGCTTTGCATTTTGTGGCTGGGTCCCTTCCTTCATTGCGTGTCCCTACATGATTCTTCTGATTAATTAAAGGTCTGAGTTGTAAGTACTTCTTGCTACACTAAATTTATGGAACGTTTCGTCAAAACAAGATGAAATATTTAACATGTTGCCCAAATAATTGCACCCTTCTCTTTTTCCAGAGTCCAACTGTTCTGATTTTGTTTATTTTAGCCATGCCATGAGTTCTGAGAAATGAAGAAAAGTGGGGTTTTGTTTGTTCCAGCTTTCTCCGGCCCTGCGCCCAAATTAGTAAGTGGTACGATTGTGTCGCAAAGTATGTGAAGAAGAACAGGGGCGCAGTCCCCTTCCCCTGAATCAAAAAGCAAATGTATGTTTTGTTCACAGAAAAAAACTGCGCCACACTTGTTAGTTGATTTCAAAAAACTTTCAGGGTAATTCATAGAATTCAGCACACAAGTGGCGCACGCGGCTGTCGCACAGGGTGCGCGTGTGACTTTCTGCGCCAGCCGCGTGTGCTAAAATCCGTTTCCGCGCACAGCGTAGTCATGGATTTTAGCTTCCAAAACCAGCCGTGGCACAGAGTGGCGCAGTGACACTGCAGCAGCGCCAGTTACGCCCCCAACCCCTCCCCGTGCGCCATGCACAGCGGGCAAATCCCGTACATGGCGCACAGGCCCCCAACCACGAAAACGCCTGTAAAACTCACCGCGCACCCCTTCGAATACAAGTACCCCGCTGCACGTGGAGTCTCACACGTGATTGGAGAGGGGTACGTGTATAACTGGGGTTCGCAGAAAGTTTCACACGTGATTGGAGCAGGGTACGTGTATTTCGGGGGTGCGCGGGAAGTTTCATACGCGATAGGCCCTGTGCGAGTAGGGTATGTGCATTACTGGGGTTCGTGGGAACTTTCACACGCGATAGGCCCTGTGCCAGTGGGGTACGTGTATTTCGGGGGTTCGCGGGAAGTTTCACACGCGATTGGAGCGGGCTACATGTATTTCGTAGGTGCACTGGAAGTTTCACACACGATTGGAGTGGGGTACGTGTATAAATGGGTTTTGTGGGAAGTTTCACACGCGATTGGAGCGGGGTACGTGTATAACTGGGGTGTGTAGGATCTTTCAGACGCGATTGGAGCAGGGCACGTGTATTTGGGGGGTGCGCGGGAACTTTCACACGCGATAGGCCCTGTGCGAGTGGGGTACGTGTATTACTGAGGTGCGCGGGAAGTTTCACACGCGATTGGAGCGGGCTACATGTATTTCGTGGGTGCGCTGGAAGTTTCACACGTGATTGGAGTGGGGTACGTGTATAACTGGGGTTTGCGGGAAGTTTCACACGCGATTGGAGCGGGGTACGTGTATAACTGGGGTGTGTGGGAACTTTCACACGCGATAGGCCCTGTGCGAGTGGGGTACGTGTATTACTGAGGTGCGCGGGAACTTTCACATGTGATTGGAGCAGGGCACGTGTATTTTGGGGGTGCGCAGGAACTTTCACACGCGATAGGCCCTGTGCGAGTGGGGTACGTGTATTACTGGGGTGCGCGGGAAGTTTCACACGCGATTGGCCCAGTGCGAGTGGGGTACGTGTATTACGGGGGTGCATGGGAAGTTTCACACGCGATTGGCCCAGTGCGAGCGGGGTACATGTATTTTGCGGGTGCATGGGAAGTTTCACAAGCGATTACGCTGTCAGAGCGGGGTACGTGTATCCAGTGGGGTGCGCGTGGAGTCCCACACGTTAATTAGCACTGTAGGTCCTCCCAGGTGTCCCCTCTACCCCCTCCACGGCCCCTGCAGGCAGCCCACACCTCAGGGGACTACCCTGCACCCCTGGTCATGTGCCGCAGCCAGTCCATCCACCATGGGCATGCCCCCCAGTCAGGCCACATGTCACCTTGCACTAGTGATCACCAACTCATGTCCCCAAGCACCCCCACCCCCCAGCAGTCAGGGGCACCTGCCAGCAGGCCCCCACTCATGTCCCACTCATGTCCCCCAGCACCCCCACCCCCCAGCAGTCAGGGGCACCTGCCAGCAGGCCCCCACTGAAGTCCCCCAGCATGCCCACCCCCCAGCAGTCAGGGGCACCTGCCAGCAGCCCCCACCCATGTCTCCCAGCACCCCCACCCCCCAGCAGTCAGGGGCATCTGCCAGCAGGCCCCCACTCATGTCTCCCAGCACCCCATCCCCCAGCAGTTAGGGGCACCTGCCAGCAGGCCCCCACTCATGTCCCCCAGCACCCCCACCCCCAGACGTCAGGGGCACCTGCCAGCAGGGCCCCACTCATGTCCACTCATGTCCCCCAGCAGTCAGGGGCACCTGCCAGCAGGCCCCCACTCATGTCCCATTCATGTCCCCCAGCACCCGCACCCCCCAGCAGTCAGGGGAACCTGCCAGCAGGCCCCCACTCATGTCCCCCAGCACCCCACCCCCCAGCAGTCAGGGGCACCTGCCAGCAGGCCCCCACTCATGTCCCACTCATGTCCCCCAGCACCCCCACACCCCAGCAGTCAGGGGCACCTGCCAGCAGGCCCCCACTCATGTCCCCCCTACATGAAATACAGATGCACAATCATGTCCCACTTCTACACCAAAATACCACAGCACGCCACCCCATTCTTGAGACTCAATGATTTCCCAATCCACCCCACAGTGACATGCCTATCTCAAGACACAAACCAATAGTCAACTATGTACATCAACACATGTCCGTCACACACACACACTGGTTGGCATGGATTGTGTAAACCCACATTTTCACATGCATCAACCCAATGAGCGAATCCCACACATGGAACTAAAATATGAAAATGTATTATGTACAAAACAAAAACAATGACATGAAAGCATAAAAACAGCAAACATGGAATGAAAAGCATGTGCAAAAGATGAGTAAATGTAAAGTATAACCAATCCAAACAAATCCGAAACAAAAATAATCCAAACTCTCCCTCCAACAACGCAAATCCAAAGGAAACGTAAAAAGAAAAATCCATTGATCCATGGTGAAATTAAATGAAAAAGTTCAAAATAATCCATTGTCCAACGATATACAATCCATTGTCAAGGGTGAAATTAAACCTACCTAATAAACTACCTAATAAAAAAACTATATACAAATGTGTGTGGCATAGTCCATTCACCACAAATCAAAGAAAAAAGAAAAGGAAACCTAACAATGGCAGCGGGCTAGTCCGACGGCTCACTTTTTGATGTCTCGGGCCAGGGCATCATCGAACTTCCGCTCAATGTCCTGGAGGCGGTCCTCTTCCATGGCCCCGAGGGTTCGCAGGGACGACATGTTCACCTCCAACTCCCTGCGAATTGCCTCGATACACTTAGCCCGCCTCAGTGCACTCTGCATGGAGTTCTCCGCCCTGACCATTGTGAGCTGTGCCTCTTCCACCCGCTGCCGCTCCGCATCTATGGCATGGCCCAACCGCTACCACACGGAAGACACTTGAAATCCTGGGTCCTCCTGCCCTCTGGCCGATGCCTGCCCCTCCGATGTTGAAGGCCCCGAGCCATCATTGCTCCCACCATGTTGCTGCTGCTGCTGTGCCTGCGCCCTGGCTCTTGCTGCCTGCACGTCCTCCTCCGGCTGGGGTGCAGTTGTCGTGGTGGCCACCCCTGCTGGATGTCCGACTCCCGACTGTGGCAGGGATGTGTCGTCCACCAGCCTGGCTGCTGGGTCAGAGGCAGCTCCACAGGGTACCAAGGTGATACATGGGTGGGAAGATGGCATGGAGGACGACTGGCGCGTAGGGGGTTCAGGTGAGGAGGGGGTCGCAAGAAGGTCCAGAACACGGAGGAATCCAGGACCGGTGACCCGTCCCAGCAGGTCAACGTGGTCAAAGAGGCATCCGAGATGACGTGCAGTCTCTTCACGAAAAGACCGCAAGTCACCTCGCATGCCCCGTTGACGCAACACTATCCCGGCCAGGACAGGCTCAACACGGTCCCGGATAACCACATCCGCAGGGAGAGGAAGGCCAGTTGTTGTGTGCTCATCCCCTCCCTGAAAACGGGTCTGGACGTACCTGCTGGTGCCAGATGATGCAGTGACAGGATCAGGGACAGGATTGCACACAGGCACCTCCGTGGCGGCCTGTGCTGCCTCCTGTCCCTGCACTGCACCACTAGCACCAGTGGAATCCCCACCTCCAGACCCCATGTATGTCGCTTCCGCAGCCTCCTCCCCCACCAAACCCTCCACCAACCTGGATGACTCTGTGCCATCTTCCTCCATTGGACCCTGTGGGGTCTCAGCTGCCCATTCTGCTGCCGAGGAGTCCACCTCCGACCTCCGCCTCTTGGACCTACCCTCGGCAGCTGCAGCCTGGGATGCGGCACCAGACTCCTCACTCCCCGACGAGATGACAATCTGGGAGGGGAGCCAGGCCTTGCGACTCCGGCTCGTGGTGCGATCCCTGCCGCTGTGCTCCACAGCACCCTCTCCGCCCTCTTCATCAGTTGACGCTGCAGACAGGGAGAAATAAAACACAGACATCAGGGCACTGTACAATGGACTGATACACACATGACAGTTGCACATGAGTGGCAGTGTCAAACTTCAGACATGGCATCACACTCCACGACACACATGTCATTTCAACTCACACACATGAGCATTTCCACAGCAATATTGCACCAGGCAGCACCATCCATACACGTACAACAGCATGAACAGCCGAAGGTGAGCCTGACATCACATGAAACACAGGGAGTGCACTAGACATGCACACACGCCACCACACTTACATGCATGTCTACATCTCCTCCAACTGTCGCAGTGATGCGATCACCATGTATGTCACATCTGGCATTCTGCCTTCTACATATCAGTGTCACGTGCATCCATGTTGCATCACAGTTGCACACTTGTCATATACACACACATGCACATTTACACAGTGCAGATACATGCAGCAGGAACCACCATCCATGTGTGACACCACAACCATGCCAACGTACATACACTGAAAATCAAACATGTGTGCTCCCACACCTGCATTTGCACAGCATGCTTAACAACACATACACCATCGATGTGTCTCACACCTAAGAGGACTCACATGTGGCAGCCTCACGCCCCTGTTCATACACATCCCTACATGGCCCTATGAAAACACATGTGCAATCTGCACACTACTGGCACACCACCACACGCACAGCGTCCAATCAGTATGCATGTACACTTGCCGCTCGACTACAGACGGGTCTGCCTCTCAAGGACCTGGACGTGGAGCGCTGGGCATATGTGTTCCAGGACCCTCATTTGGTGGTCAGACAGGTGGCCCCGGCGCCCCTTGGCATCCGCTGCCTTCAAGAGGTGCCAGGCCTTGTTAAGGGTCCTGGACCTGAAGTCCTCCCAGCGCTTCTTGACATGTTGTAAGTCGCGGACTGCCACCCCCTCCGCGTTGATGGCAGTCACGATGTCCATCCAGATCCTGCTCCGTCCTTCATTGTTGGCGTGCGAACTTCCAAAGAGGGCATCATACTGCCCCAGGACTTGCTCCACCAGGACACCAACTTCCCTGGCACTGAAGCTGGTGGCCCTATGCCTCTCTGGCTGGGGGCTGCCAGTGGTGCCAGATGGTGTTGTGCCCGACATGGCAACCCCAGAGGCAGGAGTGGGTGGGCAACTGGGTCTTGGGGCTGGGCTGTGGAGAGATGGTATCCCAGTCGGGAGTGTTCGGTTCCAGCAGGGGTGGTCACAGCAACTGCACCCCTGTCTGTCGTGCAGGCAGCAAATAGCAGGGCACGTGGGCAGTAGGCAGTCAGGCAACAGCAGATGGCAGGTGGGAGCATGCTCGGGGCTCTGGGGGGCAGTTATTCGGCCTTCTGGGCAGGAGCGTGGTCTTCCGTGTGTTGTTGTGTGGCCAGCTTGATACGGAGTGATTTGGCACGTGAAAATCTTGCATGTCAGTGTGTAATTCGAGGAAAGGCCCTTCGTGCGTAAGCGCGTCAGCACACATACATGGTTTCCTTGGACCAAAGGCCCTTAGCGCGTAAGCGCTTCTGTGACGTGACTCGCGCGGGCGTTTCCCTCGTGACGTGGGCATAGTGGTTCAGCGCGCGAGAAAAAACTGCACGTCCGCGTGTGAATGCGTGTAATCCGTGGAAAGGACCAACACGCGTAAGTGACGTGACAAGCGCTGGCGTTTCCATGAACACGGGTGCATGTTCATCGTACACGTCCAAAAACTGCACATCCGAGTGTCAGCTTGTGTAATTGGAGGAAAGGTCCTTAGCGCGTACACGTGTAAGTGACGCTGTACGTGTGGGCCGCTTTAAAAGGTACGTGTAGGACCCCCATTCCCTTGTACGTGCTTTTCGTGGAGAGCGAGTGGGTGAATTCTGTACTTCTTGTCGGTTCACACGCGATTACTTCATAGCATTTCAAGTTCGTACTCCCTGTTACCTCTGACAGCGTTCTTTATTTTTTTTGGGCCTGTTTCCTCAAACAGCGTTCACTTCTTCTTTTGTCCTGTCTCCTCAGGCAGCGTACAATTCTTCTTTTGGCGGGGGTGTTGCCTACGCACACACGCGCATTTTTTCACATTAATTTTCCAGGCAGACGGTGAGTCGCGCACGCATTTACAACTGTGCTTGCCCCGTGTGTAGCGTACCCCTTCAGAGGTCATTGTAGGCAGCATGTAACATGCGTACGCTTCTACGAGGGGTTGCATGCACGTTACTTTTGGTTTTTGGGGTGCCTGTGCGTTGCGTGACCCGTCATCTTCCCCCAGGGGTCACAGACAGCCTTGCTAGAGCACTAGGGTACGAATTCCATCTAGTACCCTACCCCTTTCACCCCCAATTGCCCAGGAAAATTGTTTACTGCAACTCCCATACGCACAACAACATCAGTGCCATGGTTGGGAGGCGACCAAGCGGTAAGGGAGGCAAAGGTGGCTGACCTCCAAAAGGTGGGCGTGGTGGGCACGGTAGGGGACGTGGCTAGGATTTGCAGGTTGCCCCTACACCCCCATGTGTGGACGACCAATCAGGGGCACCCATGCTCCCCCTCCCATGATTGAGGGAAATGTGGCTGACACAATCCCAGCTCAGCCCTTGTTGGACCAGCCCATTGTGGCACCTGACCCAGCACAGGATGACCCCCAGGCTGACTTCCAGGTCAGCAAGTCTAAGCCACGTGTGCCGGTGCAAGTTGGTGTCACCAGGCCACGTGAATCTGGGGCAGCAATGTCATCTGCTGCCCCAAGTAGGCAGGGTGGGGAGGCTGCGGGGGCAGCTGCAGCTCTATCCACCCCAGCTCTGAGTCTCCCAGCAAGGACAGTCTCGGTCCTGGTCCATCAAACTGACGTTGCCCCTGCCAACATCACACTTCAGCCAATGCCTGCACCAAGACCTATGGTCATCGTGCCTTCGCACTCTCCCAGTACCCAGTCCACCTGCGCTTCTGCCCCTACTGACCAGAGCGGCGCAGGCCACTCAGGCTCTGCTCCACCTTTGAAAAAGAGGAAGAAGGATGCTCTGGCACTACAGGCTGAGACCCCAGACACGGCTACACAGTCCGGCATGTCAAGGAAGCCTAGCTTTAATGACCCCAAACTTGATGCACTTGTGACCTATGTGTCGGCACATAGCCGCAAAATGGAGGTGACTGCAGGGTGCAAGACCACACCTGGTTAACGTAGGGCACACTGGCAGACCATCGAGGACCGCATAAGTGCCCTTGGATTTGTGAGGCGCACAGCTGATGATTGCTACAAGAGGTGGAATGACCTGAAACGCAGAGCAAAGAACAAGCTGGCCTCAAATCATGCCGCTACTCTGGTGACTGGCGGTGGGTCTCCACCAGAGGACAACAAACTCACTGAACATGAGTCTGTTGCTGGGACCTTCGTCACAGAGGAACAGATCCAAGGCATGGGAGAGCTACCTGATTACGAGGCATTGTCCGGTGAGTGCCCATGCATGTGTGTGTAATCCATGTGTATGTTGTTTGGGTGACGGGTTCTGATTGAGTGCCAGGTGAGGGTGTGTACTCCTGAGTGTAATGGGTCACCCATGTGCTTCCTCCAGTCCATTCATGTGCCTTTGATTTGGGTATGACAGTATCCCTTCTGCACACAGTAGCCAATTAGCCACACATTACTGCTGCTGCCCTTGAACTATCATCTTGCAACAGCATTATTCTGATTTGTTCTGTGTTCATTCAGGCTGATTGTTTAGATTGTCCCATTTTTCATATGCTTTTTTCATCCCTAATGCCACATATGTGACATGCGTCTGTCATTGTTTACACCCCACAGTGTGCCACTTTAGTTACCTGGTTATGTGAATGTTTAAACCATTCAGGGCGAGGGAGTATTGGCCTGCTGAAATTTATTTTTAGGGCCTGTTTGCATGTGGAACATGATAGTTGTTTTCTGTCATGTTGAAGTGACCAACCATTGATGTGTACATCTGCCTACAATCACTGTCTAATTGTACATTGGATGTGTTGCAGTGTGCGGCACATGCATATTTTGCAACACTATTCTTCTCATCATGTCCATGTGACATGGATGTGTGACAGTACTCATTCACTGACATATCGCTGTAGTTGTCTAATTTACCATGGCTATGCTACATGACATCTGTGTGCTGGCATGTGTCATGTTTGTGTATTGGACGTGCCACTCACAGGCTGATGTGTGATGCCAGTGCTACACGACATTCTGCAAATGTGTTGCTTTTCCATCTTGGTGTCCTCATTGTCTGCCTTTTTGACTCCCCTTCAGAATCATTGACAGTGCATGCATGCCAGGGTTATAGTCATGTGGGACATGTGTTAACCATGTACAGGATCTCTGTCTTGTCAGGCCTATGTGTGTGCTATGGTGCTCATGCCTGTTTCCATTTCTTGTGTTTCATGTTTTTACAGGTGACGACGCACTTGATGCTGGTGAGGTTCAGGAGATGGTGCAGACCCAGGAGGATTCTCAGCCACGACCAGGCACCAGTGGGGGACGTGGTGTGGTGGTGGGTGAAAACACTTTGGTACTGCAGACCATACTGTCGAGGGGTGCCTCTGGGTGCAGCTCCCCAGACCTCTATTCAGGTGCTGAGTCGGATGATGATACTTATGTGCTGTCGCAGGTCAGTACTTCTGGCAGGGATTCTGTTCTGTCCAACCCACCTGGACCAGGGGTAGAACCCTCTATGGGGATGTCAGTGTTGGTAGGTCCGCCTTTGGCGGTTACGGATGCAGGGTCACGCTCCACAGCATCTGATCCGGGCCAGCAGATCAGCAAGGCGCAGATCGCCTTGCCCCAAACAGGTGTGGTGCCCGCCGACGCGGTGGGCGTGCGCCACCAGGCAATACTGTATGGGAAATTTCCATGTACGGTATGGCAACCCAACAGGCAGCATCAGTAGAAATGATGGCTCAGGCAATGGAGAGGGTGGCCACTTCCATTATCCCCCCTGAAAGGCAGATGGAGCAACAACAGCAGGCAACAGACTCCATTTGCCAATCACACAGGGAAGACATGTTGGCGTCCAACAGGGACCGACGGGTGGCACTGGAGACTCTGCGCAAATCCATATCAATAGAGTCACAGGGCCACAGGGAAGCCTTGAGGGTGGAACTCCATAACCTCAGGCAGAGTCTGCTTGAACTTGAGGCTTCCCGAAATGTTAGGGCAGAACAGCAGCTCGAGCAGCTCACACGTTCGCTCTCAGCTGAGCTGCAGGCAACACGTGAGGAGATCCAGGCATCTTGTGAGGCCATGCGTGCAGAAGTGCAGGAAACCTGTGATGTGCTGCATGGGGATCTCTGCACTTTAATCCTCCAGAATCAGACCTTCAAGACCCGCATGCTTGCTGCCACGGAGGACCATACCAGGGCTTTGCGTGGGCTGCCTCCCATAGTGCCACCACCTCCTGATGCAGCAGCAGAGGGTGAAGAGACCGACAGCAGTTCTCCCACAATGGCATAGCCGTGCAGGCCATGAGCCCATGGAGGTATTTTTATTTCTCGCAACATCCACACAGGGGGGGTTGGTGTGCACCCTGTCCTCGAACCTCCTGGGTGCCCCCCCCCTTGGCCCCCACATGGCCATTTTTGATTTTTTTCTTTTTTTTTACAGTGTGTTGCCTTGTTTGGCTCCCGTGGGCATCCACTGTATTCCGGCTGGGCACATGCAGGCTTGTCCTGAGTTAGGGTTAGATACTTGGGTTCGTGACACACACACCCCTCCTGCTTCCCGTTTCCATGGGCTTGCAAAGGGTGTGACCAAGTGACAGTGACTTACACAGTGACATTGGGCTCCCATGAGCTGTGTGGGCAGTCTGTAGTCAATACTGTGTGTACATCCCTAGTGGGTATTGTTGTTGTATGGTACACTGCATGGTGTATTGATATGTGCGTGTGCATCCATGTCTTCCTCCTAATTTGCAGGTTCCTTCCTCATGTCTTCGCAAGGCCGTCTCCTTTGCAGATGGATTTCATGTTGTATGCAGTACACTGACACATTTGCGTGGCAGCAACACTCTACAGTTGGAAGGGGTCGATGTGCTGGCTTAATCAGGTTTTAAGACTACCACTACTTTGACTTAGTACTGTCATGTTTTTGCAATGTTTCATGGTGTGTTGCTGTATTGTGTTGGTGGTATTTGTTCATGTGTGCTGTTTGTTATTGATTACTGGGAGCATATTGTCTGTGGGCAGTTTCCATTTGGGACAGTGCACTTTATGCATTGCTTTGTTTGCTTTCACATTGCATGACATGCCATGGTGTGTTGGGTGGCAGAGCTGGGGAGGGGTTGGGTGACATGGCGCTATTTTCATGTTGTATTTTGCAAGGGGGCAGTCATTCATGCAGCATAAATGTGTGGTTTTTTTGTGACACAGCATTGGTTGTCTTTCGGCATGTAGGGATGCACACAATGTAACAATTCCAGGTGACCATTCTCAGGCTGATATGGTTGTGACAGTTGACTGTCCCTTATGTCATCATCATTTATTGTCAGCTGGTATGTTTCAGGGCTGTGTGCACTCCACAGGGGTGTGATTCTAGGTGAAGTAATTAGCCACCAGCTGCGTATGGGCTGCCTCACCACATGCCCTTTCCCCTCCCATGCGCAGCGGGCGTGCTTGTGGTTGGGGATGTGGGGGCACCACCATGTCCACGGGCAGGCCCCGGCGTGTTGCAACGTTGTGCAGGACACATGCTGCCACTATGATCCTGCACACTACTGGGGGCGCGTATAGCAACTACCCACCAGAGCGGTCAAGGGAGCGAAAGCATGACTTGAGCACTCCAAATGTGCACTCCACTATGCCTCGGGTTGCAATATGGGCTGTGTTGTATCTTACCTCGGGTGGTGTGGTGGGGTTCCGAATTGGCGTCATCATGTGGGTGCTCAGTGGGTAGGCACTGTCCCCTGGGGAGGTGATGATAGGTATCATTAGTGGGGTTGTGACATTACTCAGTATCTGACATGCATGCATGTGCAGAGGCATTTATACTCACCAAGCAGCCATGTATCACCATGCCGCCCAGCTTCTAGGTCCCAGTTTAGGGTTGCCATTCTGTAAATGAAACTATCATGGGTGGACCCTGGATAGTATATATACTGAGGTGATGATTCCCTTGGTATCACAAACTACCTGCACGTTGATGGAATGCCAGTGCTTGCGGTTTCTGTAGATGTGCTCAGTTGCCCTGGGAGGATGTAGAGCCACATGGGTGCAGTCAATGGCACCTAGCACTTTGTGGAAGTGTGCCACCCCGTAAAAATCCTGGACGACAACCTGCCTTTCTGCAGGTGTTCTGGGCAGGTATATGTGCCTGCGGACTGATGGCCGTGCAGTCATGATGGCCAACACCTGGTGCAGGCAGCGTGACTACGTGGCCTGTGAGACCCCCCCCCCCACTATGGCAGTTGTCTGCTGGAATGAATCAGTGGCCAAGAAGTGCAGTACATTGAGCACCTTTTCCAAGGGGCTCAGTGCTTGGGAGCACAGGTCGAGTATTATGTGAGGTGGAAACCTGTACCTCCCATACACCTGGTCATCAGGCATCCCAAAAAGGCTGGTTCTGGGTGTAAAAATTCTGGGCCTGACTATCCTCCTCCTCCTCCTGCGGTATCCCACGACCACTGCTGCGAGGAACAGTATATTCATCTTGGCGTCTGAGCTTGTTTGTTGTTTGCGTGCACTTTTATGCTGCGCGGGTCCACGTATGCCTGCTTCCTGCTGGCATACGTATTACCGGATTAGCGCGTCTTTTTTTGGCGCACGCATTGGCTCCGTTCGATTCCATGAATACGTGTTGTAGACGCACGCGTGGGCATTCCACGCATTTGGCTCCTGTACTTCCCCCGTGACGCCCACATTTTCACGCGTTGTTCCCCATCCCACGTGTTACGTCCCCTGTTCTGCCTACTTTAGTTGTGTGCGTTGCGCTATGTGCACGTAGCGCACGCTGTTTGGAGACGTGTGCGCCAGCGTGCGCCACGCAGGATTTTAACGCACATCCAGGGATTGACACACGCACAGACTTCCATAAATCGCTGTGAGCGGGTTTCGCTGCGATTTTCACACTTGCGCTGTGGTTCGCACGCTTTCGCACACTTGCGCGGGAATTTTCAGCGCACATTAATTCCATGAATCGGCCTCTATATAGATTGAAAGGCCCTTTTTGATTCAATCTATAAAGGTTTTTGAAATCCACTAACAAGTGTGGCACAGTTTTTTTCTGTGAAGAAACCATACATGAGATCTGAGAAACCTTCCTGCTTTGCTTTGGCCTACATTAGCCCCTGCCCATCTGAGCTCCATCAATGCCAGCCTATGCCCAGGGGGCCCCCTCTGCAACCAGCTTCATATAGCCATTCCCTAATCTGTTCCTGGCTCATTCTGATGTGACCCTTATAAAATTCACTCTAATATGATTGAAGGGCCCTTTTAAAGGCCCTTTTAATTTAAAGCTAACACCTGGATCACACCTTTAAGTGATTATCTGCGAACACTTTTCTCTATTAGAGTGAGATTTGAGTTGCTCTCAGCCTGCCAACCAACATACCAAGGGAGAGAAATTCCTCAGGTATCGCTTTCGCTGAACCAAAGGCCCATGCCTCCCATAAACATTAGCACCTCACCTCTCTCAAGGCAATGAGTGGCGACTCCAGACATTCCCCTCCTCTCATTGCCAATTCCCAGATCCTTGTTGCACACAAGGTAAATTACAAGGGAATGATGGGCAGAGAGAGATATATTCAGAGAGAGAGGGATAGGAAAAGTGAGAAAGTGAAAGGGAAAATGTCTGTGGAGACCAGTGGTAGGCGTGTGGTGAGGAGACATGGCCCGTTTGCTTTGTTAGCTCTTTTCCATGCTTTCCTGTGAATGCTCATGTGTTTTATGCATTTCTATGCCATGCTATGCCTTGTTATAATATGCTGTATGTGGCTTTGGTCTGTATCTCTCACTAATCTGACCGTTCAGGTTTCCCTGCACTTGCATGCCCAAATGGTTGCATGCCCAAATGGTACATTTCAACACACAACAAACACACCAACTAAACCACCCACACATGGAAATTAAACACCTCTCCCAACATACATGAAACATCAGAAATTCACACATCTACAAACCACATACATACCACAGCTCCCACCAATGAAATAGCATAGAAGAGGCGAGCACGCAGAGAACAGTGTGTGTGAATGAGAGAGAACAGTGTGTGTGAATGAGAGAGAGAGAGAGGAAGAGAGAGAGAGAGAGAGAGAGAGAAAGACAGAGGCAACTAGTGAAAGGGAGAAGGATAACAACGGGACAGCCACGAGTTGCAGAACAATCAGAGAGTAAAGGGGAGGAAGTGAATGAAAGAAAGAGAATGTAGTGCAGAGGAGGCAAGATGGGAGGGTGAAAGTGAAGGAGAAAAGGTGAAGGAAGAAAGGCAAAAGCTTGGAGAAGAGAGGTGGAAATGCCTAGCAGAGGAAAGGGTCTACCAGGAGGGGATGGCATAGTACAACACGAAAGTGGAGGAGTAAAGGTGAAGGAGGAAAGTAGAAAGGCTGGAGAAGAGCAACAGAACGACCCACAGACATAAATATGCCCACTTATCGGGAGCAACACAGGAGAACACCCAGAGAAAGGAGGAAAGACTAAACCCGAGAAAGGGAAGGTTTTTAAAGTACAAGGAAAAACTATTCTGCACCTCTGAAAAGGGTGTAGAGTAAGAAGAAACTACGGACAAAGAAAAGGAAAATAACTAAATAGTTAAAGGAATAAAGAAGGAAAGAGAAGAGGAAGAGGAGGAAAGTGAACCAAGGTAGGACCAAAAAAAGGTGCCATATATAATATGACAAAGGGCAGCGGGGAACACCCCAGGATAGAGACCCAAAATCCCAAGAGATGCTGTAACAAGATGCCCTGAAGGTACGAAAGACCAGAACAGAATACAGGAAGAAGGCCAGGTCAGTGTAAGAGAAAGGGAAGAGCACCAGGGCTCGCCAGGAAACCGCTGGATCCAACAGACAAAGGATCAGCCAATGGATTATTCACTCAGGGGTGGTGTGGCTTTTAAGTGAACTCTGAAAGGCTTTAATGGGAGATCCATCTGAAGGGCGTGCTGCATTGGTTCTCTCTGGAGGGTAACTAGTTTGCAACCTATAATCAAATGCATTCCAGCCATCTCTCTTATTCCATCCCAGCGAAATGCTTAGTAGAGCGCGTTCTGCCACATCAGTGCACTTCAGCCCACTTACCTTTGTGGGCCGTGAGTTGGTGCACCACAGAGAGTAGGCATGTGGAAGCCAAAGGTCTTCCTTGAGTAAGACGTCATCCAAATATCTGGAGGTCACCCTGAGAGAAAGGTGGGATATTGTTTTTTTTTCTCATGTATTGGGTATTTATAACACGCCTATACACAGTGGGGGTCATCACGAGTTTGGCGGTAACCCATAAATACGGTGACAACGCTATTACCACTGCATTTAAGGGTCAGCCAAATCCTGGCTTTGGCAGGATTTACCCCCAGCTGTAAGCTGGGGGTAAATCAGCAGCGAATTTGCGATTTGCTGTGCAATTACTGCGCAGTAATACCACCGGCGGTAGTCATGCCGAAATTCCCCATTGGGCCCAATGGGGAATTCCCGATTGGCCCAATGGGGCATGGGGAATTCCCGTATCGCCAAACCTGTGGTCTGGCGCTAATAGCGCCAGGGCTTTTTGCGGTAACGGTATTAGCCCCAGTGGTATCCTGGTGGTAACACCACCGGGATACCGCCCAACTCGTGAGGCGCAGATCCTAGAGACTGTCACTGACTCTTGGCCACTACAGGATTCCAAGCTTCCACCATGAGAGCGATTGGATGGTTGGTCTGCTTCCTATAGATAGCAAATTAAAAAGAGAAAACTCATCAGACATTAATTTGATCCCGTCCTCACAGTATGCCAGACAATCTTTTGTTGGCCATCTCTGTAATGAGAATCCTACATTTTAATTCAAATGCAGCCTCTTAAAAGTGGATAACATCTCCATTTGAATCATAAACCAAGTGGTCGGTTGATTCCCCAGCGATATGACCCATCTGGCATTTCCCCCTTATCATGTTGTCTGGCAGTATATGTGCACATATGATAGATATATTAATATATTGAAGTTTTGTAAAGTGCACAAATACAAACTGCTTTCCTTTGCAATACTGCTTTGCAGAGGACCATCTACACCATCTGAGGGGTCCTGCCTACAAAACTATGCTCCTAGAGCCTACAACACCCAGGACTCAGGAACACTGTGATTGGCTCCCAGTGGGACATGTGGCTATCTGGAGGTGTGTTTGTGTTTCCCTTGGTCACATTGTAATTTGTCAGAGGATCCTGTCCACCAAATGAGGGGTCCTGCCTTCAAAACAAAGCTCCCAGGGCCTACAACACCCTGGACTCTGCCTGCAAGTGTCAAAGTCATCTGGAGTACTGTGACTGGCTCACAGAGGAACATGTGAAATACTGCCTCCCTTATTCAATCTCAGCTGGGTGTCCAGCACGAGCATATGCAGCCAAGGGCCAAAAGCAGCAAATGGCAACTGTCTGTTTAGGTGAGTTAGGCTGGAAATGACCCAGGGCCAGAACCCCTGCTCAAACCAGTACTTCACCAAGCTCCCAATGTACCTCATTTCTGCTTCCACACATAGGGATCATTCCATCTATTGGGCCTCATTCTGAGTTTGGCACAAAGGGATACTGGGCACCGGTAAGGGCACCGGTGCCGGTAATCACTTTGCGCCCTATTCTGAGTTCCCTTAGCGGGTCCCTTCCTTAACGCCTGGTTTTACCAGGCACTAAGGATGGGACCCGTTAAGGGACTTTAGAGCTAATAACGGTACCGTAATTTGCAGTACCGATATTAGCGCCTTCGCCCTTCCTATTGAGCCCTATGGGGACTCAAATGGGAATGGGGAATGGCTTTTTCAATGGGGATTTACCGGTTCTGCAAAGGTCGGAGTAGACCGGTAAGTCCCCAATGAACGAGGGCAGACTCGGTACCGGTATTGGAGGTAGTCATGGCGCTAATAGCGCCATGATTACTTGTAAACTTGGAGTGAGGCCAATTGATTATCCATTCACAGCACACCTTCTTCTACCTCACAGGACAAAGAAGCATTGCTGTTTTGGGTCTTTTTACCATAATTTGGTTACCTTTACTCAAGTCTAGCTCAAATCAGAACTTAAACTTTCTTCTTCTCAGCCAGATACCCACCCCTTCCCTTTACCCTCTCTCTCTCTTGGGCTGTATCCTTTCTTTATTGTCTTCATTCTCCTACTTCTGCTCTCCATCAGGCATCTTGATTTTGTGCAACTCCTCCTTCTACTCACTCTTCACCTTCCCATCTTTCATAGCCTTCAGCCTCACCTTGTTATAACTTCCGCATCAGTCTTTGGCCTCCCCATCTTCCTCCTTCCTTCCTGCAACCGCACACCTTAAATAAGACGCTCCCGTTCTCCCAGGATATTCAACCTCACCTATCACCATCACCTACTGCACAACACCTGCTGCTCTCCCCCACCTCCTATCATTCTTTCACTTGGCCTCTGAAAGGCTCACTCCCTCTGCAACAAGTATTCCTAAATCACTGACAACTTCATCTCTAATCACCCTCAACTTTCACTTCTTGGTCTGACAGAAATCTGGATCGTCCCTCATGACTTTGCTACACTAGCAGCTCTCCAGACTGACTCTGCTACCTTTTCACACTTTCACAGACTGGTTGGGAAGGGTAGTGAGACTGTATTCCTTATTGATAAGGCCTTCAACTCTGCCCCTCTACCCTTCTCTGACATCAACTCCTGCTCTTTTGAATATGCCACTATTCACAACCCTCCTTTCCTACTCCTCTTACTCTTCTGGCTCTCTATCGACCCTCTGGTCCTCTCAATTCCTTCTTCCCTGATTTTACCCTTCCTCTGGAGTCACCTTCTACCGACATCCCCATTGTCATGCTGGGGAACTTTGATCTGGGGATTGCTAAATGGGCATCAGCAAGATCTTCCTCAGCTGGTTCAAATCCTACCTTGCTAATCGCCAACAGTTTGTGCAAATTGATTCTTCCAGATCAACACCTCCACCCATCACCTGTGGGGTCCCTGAAGGATCCATCCTGTCCCCATGATCTTCATTCTTTACATGGACCTGCTCAAAACCATGCTCGCTCCCCACAACATCCACATCCAACACTACACATATGACATGCAGATCTACCTCAAGATATTCTCCATCGAAGACATCCACAGGCCCAAGGTCTGTGTCACATTGATCCAGTTGTGGATGTTCTGTGCTTACCTGAAGCTCAGCCCCTCCTACTGCTCACCAACAAAACTGAACAACACCCTGACCTGGCTCTCTGCTATGAACCTCAGGAATTCACACCCCAGCTGGCCACCTGTGGCAAGTCCCTTGGGCTCATCATCGACAGACACCTCACGTTCAAACAGCACATAGCAAGGAAGACACAAACTGCTTGGCACCACTTTCTCTCGGCTACCCTGTAATCCTCCTTAAGCCTATGTTGATCTTCCTCTCTTCGTTTCTTCTTGTAAGACGCAAAATGAATAACCTTCCTGTGTATTGTGGCCTTCAGAGCATAATAAACAACAGACACATGTTCAACGGAGCCCCTGTTCTCTACCAAAAATAACTTGATTTCACTCTCAATGTGCTTGAAAAAATCCTGATCTAACAAAAGACGTGCAATCAATCTCCCTGTCATGCATCCCGCCGACTTATCTATGGCAAGCATGACAATAACATGGTCAGAGATTGCAACAATTCCTATACTCATGCTACACACATCCCCATAAAGCCCTCTGTTGAATAGAAAAATGTGAATCCTAGATGAGGCCCCATTTGGCCTAAATTTGACGCATAAACATCGAAAAGCACCAATCACCTGTTTTCCACACATATCTTCATTGCAACATATCAACCCTCTGAATCTACACCCTATCAACTGTATATTTGAATCTATTTTTATTGTATTTGGTTAACTTAACCTTTTACAATCATACAGATTTGTTCATTTTCACATAAATTACATAGAAAGAAAGTAATTCCACTAAAAAAGGGAAAAACAATTAATTAAACTAATACCTGAATCGAAATTTAAAAACCTATGTAGTAATTAAAATATGCAATCATATTTCCACAATCAATTCCAAACTGAAAACTCTTGAATATATTTTGTTCAAAATCCCTTCTATAACAAAAATGATTTACAACCCAATACAGAATCCCTCCCTCTCATGTTTTTTCCACTTCCCCTTTTCACACCCTCCTGACAAGAAAGAGCAGGTGAGGATATCCCTTATGTTACTTATTGGGTGCCAACAGCGTCCTGCCTACAACACTATCTTACACCTTTCCAGCATTTGTATCACAGCTATTGTCCTATGCTGCGAATCCCCATTGGTTAGATTTTCCCCAAATTATTCTTGCATGTAGTGTGTTGATTCAGAGACAAATTTGCTAAAGAAAGTCTGTCTTGCTTGCAGTGTCCCCTCACAGCCATCAAAAGATGTTTAGTAGTCTGAGATTCTGGTTCTTTACAGATTTGGCATAGTTTCAAGGCAGATTCCCCGGCCCTCTCTTCGCCAGTACTTCACCTGTGTGGATGACATTCAGCCTTAATTTTAGGAATTTATTCCTGATTCTCCAATCCGGAAATTCTATCAGATAATTACTCAGAAAATCCAATTTATTATCAACTTTCTGCAGGGGATTAGGATAAGACCCCAAATGTATGTCTTCTATTGCATGGATCCAATCTGTTTCATCCCATCTCCTTTTTGCCTTCAGCGGATTCTCCAGTAGGGTTTGTCTCTCTATATCAGCATCAAGAAGCAACTTATCCACATGGATACTTAAAGTTGAAAGGATTTTCGATTTTCTCTTTTCCATGTGGCCCTTTATGTCTGCATAGAGAGAGGCCTCCTGTGCCAAAATTATCCTTTGATGCAATGATATTTATTTCCACCCTGCCTGAGCTTTCAAAGATCTTAAGCCTAGTTCATATCTGACGTTAGTCATCGATACACTCATTGGTAGATCTAGGGCATGCTTCCACAAGAGGCCCTCCCATTTTTACCACAATGTGTTCCAAAGCTGAGGTTTAGCTTCCAAACCGTACAACAGAACTAGGATCACCTTAGCTTGGTAGAATTTTAACACTGGAATTATGGAAAATCTTCCATATCTTCTGAGAATGTTCTTCATTTGGGCGGCTAGAGGTTTTAGTTTCATAGCAATATCCTCCTCTACTTTGTAAAGAGCTGATAAACCAGCGATTCCACCCTTACTATCTTCTCGCCCCCCATTGAACATTGTTGGAATCTTAAATCCTTCTTTAGCAGAATAGCCACACCAGTGGAGATGCTGGCAAAAGTGCTAGAAAACTCTTTCATGTATGCTTTGTTCAGAATGTATTCCCCCTATTCCAATGTTAAATGAGTTTCCAGCTGGAATAATTGCTTTCTAAAGTAAAGAAAAGATTGCCATATAAAAGGTCTGGGGCATGTGAAAGGACATTCTTAATGACTTGCCGCCTTTGGGATAGAATGAGAGAATTGCCATAGACAATTCTAGGAAACATGTGTGGGGTTTGTTTAACATTTGAGGTTGTGCTGGGGGGAGTTTTCTTCTTCTCTCATAGAAGAAAGAAGAAGGCTAGAGAGGGAATGATTAATGCAGACCGAGGGATGTACCAACAAATTAATCAAAGCTGGATTTGCCTCTCCCCATCTTTATCTGTGATCAGCACCCTCTGTATGTCCTTCAAAGTGTACACTTAAGCAATGAGGCGATCAATGGGGGGGGGCAGTACAGTCTCAGTTAATGCACAGGGCCCATAGTTACAAGCTCAAGCAAAGTAAGGACCTTATCGAAGGCACTGGGGCATTAGCTGATGCGGTAATGCCCCCCTGGCGAGGAGCTTATTGTTATTAGAACCCAGGCCTGTTAGACCGTGGTACTAATGTCATTTCGCAACTGAAAAAAAGAAGAAGAAAAAAAGATGCCCGCCATGGAACGGGATGAAGGGACTATAAATTGTCCCCTTTCCAAGGCGGCCATGCAAAAAGGAAAAAGAAACAACAACAAAAAACCAAAGTTGATGACTGCCATGGAAGGTGAGAAGGGACTACAGGTAAAAAGGACTCCCTTCTCCCTTTCCATGGCGGTCATTAAATTGTGAGTACAAAAAAAGAAAGCCGCCAGGGAACAGGGAGCAGGGGCTACACGCAGACCCTTCTCCCTTTCCATGGTGGCCAGTCGCTAAAAAGGAACACAGAGGGACGCGGCTGCGACCAGTGCATTGGTGGGCTGGTAAGAACCCATTAAGCGCCAATCAGATCATTAGTAACAATCTGATTGTCCCTCCTGGGTACTAATTAACAGTATATCATTGCAATTTTATCCTGTTGCTTCTTCTTGCTTCACATATAGGTGTGATGAATAAAACCCAGAGCATGCATATACATATGATACATACATGGTATGGACAGAGTTAGAAATAGCACATATTCATGCAATGGATTAATCATTAAGACAGTACATTGGATGATTAATATAAATAGGACAATACATTAGTAGAATAACATGTTGTGGATGTATTGACACTTGCAGGAATGTTAGCAAACATACTACTAGGTCTTAGTGTGATTTAAAATAAATATTACTAAACAAATACATCCATGAAGGGTACTGCAATAATACTGTATTATTGTATATGTATTATTGTAAATTACTCAAGTATATAGTGAATGTTATTTCAAATTTCCATGGCGGAACATCCCGACAAAATTGTCATAATTCTAGAATGCTAGCAAGATAAATAGAGTTCATAAACAGTATTAAGACCCAATGTATTTTCTCTGAAATGATAAATGCAGAAGGTATCATTTTGTCTAAGTTTTATAATGTGGTCTCTTCCTCTGACTGAATTTCTTTCTTGGAATTGAAAGGTGTGCATTTGTTCAGTGCACTTACACTTGCCATATCTTTAGAAACCAAAGGGTTTGCACGGACTTGCTGTGCCTGAATGTGTCATTTTCAAGACTAGTTCTTGACATAGCATATTTTTTAACACTGGTGGTCATTTAAATCCAATCATAGCGTTGATATAATGTTCATAATCTCTCTAAGAACAGAATCCAGTTGCAGTATACACCAATATTTTAAACTGATTGAATATTGAGCAGATATATACTAACTCCTGTGCTCCACCTTCAAAAAATGTTAACCATGTAGGGTTATATGCTGCATGCATACCACTGGAAATGTACTGTTTGAATTACCAAATTGCAAGAATATAGGACATTGTGGTGCACAATTTCCCCAAATGAATACCAATGCAGTTGATTCAATATTGTATATAAATGTAATTATAGGTTTAATCCTCAATTCATGTTTATAAGAGATTTTCTTTCTCTTTGTAACTTTATATTATCAAATCCACAACTGTAGAATCCACATCCGTACTTTCAAATTGATATCTTCAAATTAACTTAAACAAACCTCTTTTCAAATAAATATCTTAGGTTTTTCAAATGAATATCCTTTAACTTATTCATTGAACTAATTCTCATCATCAACATTTTCCACTTCGCCAATCCTCAACACATGTCTCGCTGCTAACGTAGCTCATCAAGAGAATAAATGTGACTGCAATTTTCTGCAATGTTTAAAAATAATATATATTATGGGGAAATTAATTATACTAAAATATTGAAAATACGTATGTAAAACCTTTGTCCTGCCATTTTTCTTACTTTGTGTTGTAACATAAAATTTAGATATCCATTTTCTTAAGAATGTGAACTTTTATGTCTAAATTGTGATTATCTACACAGGAAAGAAAGGAAGGATATATATATAATTGATATTCTGTGGTGTCTATGCATTTACATATGGAAAGGAAATAATTGGTTTTACATTACTTTATTCAAGCTGGTAGAGTTACACAGTGGTTCACTGTACCTCAAAGAAAATAGCTACAGTAACATGCTAGCAAAAGGTCACCAAAGGTCATATTCAAAAAGGTCCTTTAAAATAAAAAAGAAAATGTTGGATGCCTTTGCGCTGCATGTCCACATCATGTGTATTGATGATTGCGTCAGTACTATGGAAACACAGCAGATCTTCATGATTGGTTAGTTATTAAATTAATACTTTTTTGGGGATACTTACAACATTTTATAATTAAGGAATGTTAATTATTTGTGTAACATATTGAATCATTGTGTGATAAATATTGAAAATAAAATTAGAATCGTGCTTGTGAAGAATTTTATGTGATTATGTTTTTGTTTCTAGTTTCATAATTCTAAAGCTAATGATTTTTTTGTAAAATAGAGTAATGCATATTTACCCAACAAGAAACAAAAATAACCATATGCCTTAAATGATACATTAAACACAAATAAGATAACTTCATTTCACAGATGCATATAGTTCATTGGCCTCTCTGGAATCTTTGTGTGACCGGAGTATATCTTGTTTATCGACGTGGCTTCTCTCTGACATAGCCCCCTTCTATTGGTCATCATTTAAATTCTTCCATTCCCATACATTTTATTTTGTCATCTGAAATATTACTGTGCTCCTACATCCATTGGTTGACCAATGGGTGTCTTGTATGTTGATGTTTGATAGCTCTGATATGGTATTGAATTCTGATTTTTAAATTGTGAATTTTACTACAAATGTACCATTTCTTACATATGCATTGAATAGCATAAAAAACAAATATGTACATGCAATTACTACAACAAACTGTTTATGTGGAGTACATTTCCACTTGGTAATCAGATTTTTTTATTCTTGTCCATTTTACATTGTAATATTATACAGTGGTTTATGTATACATAGAATTGCTATGTATTTTAATAATCCAGGTTTGAGAACTTGGACTATTCATGGTAGTGGTAGGAAGTGTCTCTTTCATTGCTAGGAGCTCCTTCCATTTTGTAGATTTAGCTCAGTTACCTTCTGATGTGAGGAGAGAAATATTACAATCCTTGGCTTTGAATCTGTGACATGCCAATCGTATTTCTATTTCCAAATTACATGATTTTCTGCAGTCCCACCTTGTGGCCTGTTATGTGGAATGCGTTGCTGTGGGTTTGGAATATAGTGACCTTTGGAGCGTATTATTTCGAACAAAAACTGTTAGATCCAAAACATGTTTTCTTAGATGTTCTCCCAACAATGCCTCCTGGTAGTTGGTCTTAGTTCGTCCTTTAGAATGCCCTTGCTATTATTCCTCTCATTCCTTGGCTGGATCACCTTTGGTTTTGCCTGATCTTGTTTTTTGTTGAACCCCTCTTTGTTCTGTAGTGTTAGTTGAAGAATCTATGTGTGATTCCAACCTAGCCTCTCTGAAACGCAAGTGCAGAGATGCTGAGTGGAAGTGGCAGGGTTTGAGGACATCCTCTGACAGACTGGTCTTCTGCCTGCTCCAAAGGTAATACAGACTTTCCATCCGCTCGAAGAATATGGCCTATATCCAAGCCTGTATTTCTGGGGCCACTAACAACACGACTGAACTGTTCAGAATCTGCAAGGAACTTGCCAATCCTTCTGCAGTCTCCACTTCTCCTCTGCCAACTCTGACTCTCTGCACTACACTGGCTTCCCACTTCATAACCAAAACTTAGGACATCCTGTCCTCACTCTCCTCTACACCCCTCTTCTCCCTCACCCGCTCTCTTGCCTCCTTTGGCCCCCTGTCCCCTTCCCTCCTACTTCTCTTTCTCGCCCATGTCATCGGATGAGGTCTCTAAACAAGTGCTCTCTATGAAAGGCTCTTCCAAACAGGTGGCCCCTGCTCCTCTAGAACTATCAAGGACAACATTGCCTCCCTTGCTCCAGCCTTGGCTGATTTCTGCAATCACTCCTTTTCCACTGACTCCTTCCCAGCAAACCTCAAGCACTCCCTTGTGCACCCTCTTCTCAATAAACCTTCTTCCAAACCCTCCTGTCCAGGTAACTAATGCCCTATCTCCATTATCCTTTCTGGGCAAACTCTGGAGACACTGGTCATCTCTCAGCTGATCCACCACACTGAATCTGTTGGTTTTCTCCACGACCACCCATCTGGCATCAGAGCTACCAGAGGCATGGAAACTGCACTCCTGAACAACAGTGAAGACTTGGTCTCAAATCTCGATTCCAACTCTCCTTCCGATCTCATCCTTCTTGACCTTGCTTCTGCCTTTGATACGGTCAATGGTGCCACCCTTAGAAACTGGCTCCATGATACCCTTGGCATCACAGACCTGGCACTGAACTGGTTGACCTCCTTCCTTTCTGACCGACCATCCCAGGTTCGACTGAGCCCTTTTCCATCACAGTCTCCACCTGCGGAATCCCTCAGGGCTCTATCCTCTTGATGTGGCTCTTCAACATCTACCTTGCCCCTCTAGCCCAATTGATCTCCACCTTCTCACCTCACTTCAAGTGTTATGTGGACAACACACAGCCCTTCTTCCTCTTCTTCCTCTCTTTTTCCCAACTGTCTGACTGCTATTTGGGCATGGTGTGCTGCTAACGATCTCTGCCTTAATGCCTCTAAGACTGAGATCCTTCTCCTTGGGACCCCAACTCTGTCCTTCAATCCTACTCTGTGGTCGCCCTTCATCTGCCCCCCACCCTCTTGCGAGGCATATAACCTTGGTGTCATCTTCAGCTCCTCTCACTCCTTCTCTCCTCACATCATAGACCTTGCCAAGAAGGCCCACTTCCAACTGCACCTCCTCAGAGGCATTCTCCCTTTCCTCACCTTACTCCAGAAACTCAATGGGCCTCATTACAATGAGTGCAGTAGGGGGTTAACAACACCGTTAGAGCTGCCTGTGCCGTTAACTCCCGACCACCTCATTACGAGGTCTGCTCGCGGGACCCGCTAAGGATGTCTGGTAAAACCAGGCATCCTTAGCGGGACCCGTGAGCACACCAGGATGCTAACAACGGGCCCGTCATTAACGGGCACGTTGTCAGCATCCTCCCCATTCCCATTGAGCGCTATGGGGGCTCAAATGGGAATGGGGATGTACCGGGTCCGGGTTCCCTGAATGGGGAAATACCGGGTCCTCCAAGGTCGGTATAGAGTGATTTATCCTTGGCCTATAGCTTAGGGACTGCATCTCTGCAACCCTGAAATCTCTCCACTGTCTCCCAGTGGGTTCAAGTGTCACGTTCAAGACCCTCTGCATAATCCACAAGGCTTTCTGGGGCCTGGGACCCACTACACCCAACTCTATCACCCTAAATACCTCCCTGCTAGAGTCCTTTGTTCTTCTAGCTCCAACTCTCTTCCGGTCAGACGCTTCTCCAAGCAGTGAGTTGGGGGAAGATCTCTCCCTTCCTCAGATTCCTCCCTCTGGAAAGGCCTCCCTGCCCCTCTCAGACTTGAGCCAGATCTCTTCAAGTTCCAGAAGCTTCTCAAGGCCCTCCTTTTCTCTTCCTCCTTCCCTCTCCCCTTCCCCTGCAAATATCGCCTCTGCCTCATTTTGACTGGTCGCCTGGTTCCTTCAGATCCATACAGGGCACCAGGCCCTCCTTGACCAGTCTACCCCAGCACCTGAACCCCCCCACGCGCCAACCTGCACATGCCCTACTGGGCTCTCCCCTCTGCACTAGCCTGATTGGGCCTGCAGCCCATTGAGCCCATCCTGCCCCTTCCTCGCATTTAGCATGTGGACCTTCATCCCCTGCACTCTGCATTCCCCTGGCACTTGCCCTCCCCTTAGCACTGGCCTAGTCCAGTGGCCCTCCTCTCCCTCTTAGTCCCCCCCAGCAATTGTGTGCTTGCCAATCCGACCTGCACTTCCTTTCCCTCCTTAGCATTAGTGCTTTCCGTTCTGACTGGCACCTCCCCCATCCCCACCCCCTGCGCACTTCTGGGTACTGCACTTGCATGATCCGAATGACGCAAGGCCTAGTCGGACCATTTTTGTTTTCTTCCTTCATATTCCACGTCCCCGACCCCGCCTCTTGTCTTGTTGTGCCTTTAAACACCATTTCCTGTATAGGCACACTATAAATACCCCAAAAAATGTATAAAAATAAATCTGTTTCTATGAATGTTAGTTGATTGTTAGCTCTGCAATGTCTTTGTTTGCCACAACGGTAGCAACTAAGCTTTTTCTAAAAAAAAAAAAGGGGGGGCAGATATGGTACTCCTCCAAATGGTGCTCCATAACGTTCTTATTTAAGCATCAGGATATTGGTCTTGTCACATTTCTTCATATTTTTACAGGTCCCGTAAGCAGTTATATAAGCCTGTTAATCATTGATTTGTAATCTTTAATTCATTGTCAAACAACCATAGGTTGTTTATTGTGTTCAGTCATCAAAAATATCATTTTAATTCATATTCTCCATTTCATTTTATAATCATAATTTGAGTCTCTGACTTTGCATGCATTTTGATGACTAGTTTAAGTGAAGTATTTAACATAATTTTGGAAGAAGTTGATGATTATTTTTCATTTCTGCAAGTAAACAGGTAAACACTTTTATCAGATACAGGGGAAAATTCAAATCCAGGTGTCCCCGCAGAATGCTCCCAAATTCTAGATATTTTTGCACACATTTGTCAACTGAGCTCCCAACATTTTGTGAATTCATTTTTACTAAGATTCTCCAACCTAATTCAATTGTGCGTGAGTGGTTCATATGAAGCAGACATAGAATTCCTTCCTTGTGCCAAGGTCAGAATTGGTAATACCAAAGAGAATTTTTTTCTCTGCTCTAATATGTTCATCTTTTTTAAAATGTTTGATCATGTCTATGTTCATTATGAAGTGTGGTGTCAATTATTAATTTTGAAGTAACTGAGATTAAATTATCTCTGAAAGATTCAGGTGTATAGGTAGTATGTTTACGAAAGTGAGCAGCACTATTAAACTGTGCTTCTAATTGTTACGTAGTAGCTGACAGACTACCAGTAGGTGCACTAAATCGTGCAGCAAGTAACCATTGAACACACTTACACCTGAAAAGAACTTTGTGAATCAGAACTATATTGTGGATCCTACCCTATGGGATGTACAGACGAGATTTGCTGTAGTAAGTGCTACACAATAATAATTTACATGTAACTTCAGAGCAAGAACATTTTCAAGCAAATGTCAAAATAATGACCTCTTTTGTCCTCTACTATCATTTTCACTTTCATTTTTCAAAACTATGAAGACAGTTAATTTAAATTTCCCCCTGATAGGTTTGAGATGTTCTACAAATCCTGGCTTTTTCTTTATAAATGCAGTGCTGCAAGCATCAGAATGATATGTGATATAAGTCTACATGGCTGGCCAGCTCGTCTAGGAGGACTGAAGATTTATATTTACCCTCTCAATGGTTAAGATACAGTGTACAATACATTGCAATTCACCTGCTTTTAGCTATTGTTTGTCAGATGTATTCAATTTGTTGTTCTGTAGGATATGAAAAAGTGTCCCGTCCCAAAAAAGTGGTCGATGTTTGTATTTATTTATTTATTTTTTATTTTTACATTTGTAAAGTGCCAAAGCCTGTGGGCATCAGGGTGCTGTAGATGAAGTCAGTTACACACAATTGTTTTCAGCAGGTCAAATAAGCAGACAGCATGAAAAACTAGGCCACTGTGTCCACTTAAAATAAAAATGTATTCTGCATCATAGATTTCTTTGCAGTAGGCACTTTAAGCAGCCAATCGGGTGAACTCGAACATATGCCCCCACTATCAAGAAATAATGCTGCCCCATGCTACCCTATGGCTGCAACCCCGTAAAAGGAGCTCAGGATTTGTGCACGTGCATTACTTCCCCTCCTGATCGCCTGATCCCAAACCTGCTGCTGGTGCTGTGGTATACATGTGCATATTCATTATATTGTTCACTTCTCTAAACAAATACTGTGCCTAGATTACCCATGCCTTTCTGTGCCAACCCCTATTGATATACCCAGAAATCCCCCTTCCACCATCTGGTGCATGTCTCATCCATTTGTAATGCTGTGTCAGAATGGAAGAAGTCGAGGCGCAGGGGAAAGGTCCACAGCTCTAAACATCACCCTGATTATACTGCAACCCCTGGCATGGGTATTGCTCTGTCAGACGAAGCCTGGGGAGTGGTAATATTTGAATGTTACCTTAATTAATATATGTGTACACTAGAATGTACATTTCAGACATCAGAGTGGATGTTCTGCCAGGGGACTCGTTGATGCTGTATGTATGTTAGCTTGCAGTGTACATGATACGTCTCTATGCCAAAGAAGTACAATTCATGTGAAAATAAGTTTTAATAACAGGATCTGTCATTAGATGTTGCTTGTTTTACTCACCAGGAAAGTTGCCCTGATCTTTGGGGGCAGATGGCCTCTGCTAAGGGGGTGAATGTTGGGTGTTTAGCTTGACAGCGGTAGTACAATGGTCAATGCTGCACTGATGAGTATGTTCGACCCTTCGGGAGTATTGCCTACCCTGTGCCCTCTTATACAATATTCCAATATCCCTGAGGTCTAAGCCTTTCTCATCTGCTTTGCATGTGCTTCTTATTGTTTGCTCCCTTTTATGGGTTAACATATGTGGGATGTCTCAACCCACTCATCCAAGCCCTGCAACATCACTAGGCATTGCTGGCAGCAGAAACATCATAATGGCCACTGGAAAGCATGCTGCTCGCCAGAAATCACCAGAAAATGCGCAGAGAAAACCTGAAAAATAGGCTGCCATCCACTTTTGCCTATCTTAGTGAGCACTGGAGACCACTGCCAAAACCCATCCTTTGGCTGCTCACAGAGCAAAATCTCTGCCAAGGAATACAGAGCTGTCTCAAAAATCTGTTTTTATTTGGTGTAAAATTTGCTAAAATCATGGCTCACAAACCACCTAAAAAGATCCAACCTCCTTGTTGGGTGTTCCACATCTTTATACTGCAAGAATCCACATAAATCCAATGTCAGAAAGAATCATATGTTATTAGAACAAAATCCACTTTTAAAGATATTTGATAGAAAGACAGCTGTCAAAATGGGTGTAGTACCGTTAGTGGCTCTGTCAGGTGCTGGCGAGTTATAATTCTAACAGGAGAGCTGTGTTTCAGAAGTTAAATATGCCAAAGAAGAGAATTCCATCAAAATGCCATATAGAGTGCCACACATTGATTTAATGTGGAAAAAGACTTGATTTAAGATATGTTGCTTATTTTAAGTTTATAAATGTTATATTTTTTCACAAGGAAGTATGTTACAATTGACCAGAAAGTAATCTGATTTAGTTAAAACTTCAAGAGGCCTTCTGTTCATTGGAACCCTTCACACCTTATCCCCAGACAAAGAAGCGTCCTTCCGCCCTTGGCCAAGAGATTGACAAGCTGGTGTGAACAGGAACTAGCCAAGGCACCCTGGCATGTTGCTCTCAGTCAAGACAATGGGGGCTTTGGGATGAATAGAATATGCTGATTTGGGTGTGACTGGTCAACAACTGCTTTGGGAGAGACAGGACATGTGACCTCTGAGGCAGCCAGATCTTGGGGCTGGAACAAACACTTGTGGATTCAGGTAGCCTAGTAAATATATGTTTTATAAAATTGCGTATAACATATTTCACCAAGCTGACAAACATATGAAATTTTGGGATTCTTAAAATGAAAAATTCACCCACAATTTAAGACTAAGCTGGACGTGTGTGATGTTCTGAGACCAAACCCCGGAATTATTAATATCACAGCTGCAGTGTTGTTGCTATGAACATAAGAATTTACAGTAATATGCCCAGAGAGGAGCTGCATCATTGTATCAAATTTGGTGCAGAACCAATATTGGGAAACTCACCAAAAGCGCAAATAAGTTGTCATTTCGGAACTAAAGCTCGTAGGAACATGGGACTTGAACAGAGACATGCCTTAATTAATCTGTGATGTGTATATGTATTATGAACAACTTGTGTATCTGGGAAATATGTTTTTTGGGTAAAATTGATTTTCTCTGTAAAAGCAAAGGGGAGGGATTTCAGTTAAGCCATAAACATGACTCATTCTGACACGCTGATCTTTTCTCCAGTCAGGGGATAGAGAATCCTCTAACCTATCAAATCCTTAGGGGGTTGGGCATAGAGAATCAGTCTACCCACCCACTTTGCAAACACATAAATAGGAACGGCTGAGACCCAGATAGAACACTCTTTTTTCCACTACTCCCCGATTCCTGCGAAGCACTCTGCCAGACCAGATCCAGACAATATCCAGACAGAGACTCCAGACACCAGAATCCAGATAGATCTAGAGACTAGACTCTAGAACCAATCTCTAGAACCCTGAAGCAGAGGCCTAATTCACAAGCTGAACCCTTCTCAGCAGGCCTGCAGAATCTAGCAACCTAATTCTCACATTCAACAGCCGGGCTGAGCTGTTTTATTCTAGCCAAGAACCCTGTGCTAGAACCAAGGTCCAGACCCAGAAAGCAGAGCTGTATCCAGAACCCATCAGACCAGTCCGGGGGACCGAGCAGACTACAGGCCATGCTGAAAGCAGAATCCAGTGGCTGACCTGTTCAGTGGCGAGAGTGAAGCCAAACCCCTTGACCAGATCTTTGACGAGGCCCATTCCATTCCACAGCCTAGGAAGTATCTAGTCTAGAACTCTCCATAACCAAGCTCTTAGTTTAAAGTAATCCTCTTCCTTCCATTTTAACCTGGCCAGAACTGCATTATAGAATCTTGTGTCTATCCTGTTGATTTCAAATCTCTAAAGCGCAATCTGTCATTTGAAATCTTGACTTTATTTCTGCAAAATCTACCTTCACAAAAACATCTGTAACATTTGAACCGCACGTCCTAGAAGCGAAATTTAACTGTCATTTTAAAGCTAAGATCCTAAGCTTTCCCAAGCTTTCCAACAAACCCCAAACCAGACATTCCAATTCATTATAGTTTTCCGTAATCGTGATTTACGCATGCGGAAAACTTGCTGCGAATTGCAATTTGGCTCAATTTCATTTTCTGTCAAAATAGCTGCTCCATGTTCTCAATAGCTGAAATTCATTTTCAATTTGATAATCATTCATGAATCATTGCTAGTGTTGACCTGAACCAATTCCAAGTAATTATCACTTATCCTGAATCTCCTTTAGTGAATTAAAATAATTTTTGCATATTTCCCTTTCATTGCAATCATATTCAAAAGTATTTTTGCCTGTTTTAAAATCATACCTGTTTCTCTAAGCTTGCTGGGGGAACTGGAAGTGAACGTCCTTCTTGATTGTATTCCTGAAACCTGTGTGCCCTCATTTCCATCTCTTCATATTGCATAGGGGGGGAGTGAGTAGTCACAGGGGAAAAAGTGACCATATTATCTTTTGATTGAAATCATATTAAGTCTATTTCTGTGTTGCATTCTTTCCCATTGTTGCAGTTCCTTGAATCATGTAAAGTATTCTCTGCTACAGTATCCTTCATATTCATACTTCTAAGTGATTAAAGAGATTGTTAATTTTGTAATATTACCCATTGTTGATTACCGTCCATATTCATAAGTGTGCTATTCAAATATTATTTTATTCATAAAAGTGTGATATATATATTGTTTAATACCTCAGATAAATCTGTTAATTTGCAAAACAAACCTACTTCTTGGCTCAGTGAGGTCAGGGGGATCCAAAGAGAGGGGCGTTATATAAGGGTTCATCATCCAGATTTAAAGAACTTTGACATAAAAATATATAAATAAGGGCTTCAATTGGGCATCCCATCCTAAGCATTGACTTAGTTGGATTGCTGGATTGAAGTCACTTACAAGTCTTTTATCTTATCATATGGCAATGCTCCCAGTGTGCCGTCAGATGAGGCCAGTTTCATCCCTGGTTCAACTTTCAATTCTTCAATGGCTCCCAACTGGACAACAGAGGCATCTGCAGGATGTACAGGTGTGGAGTGTTAAGGGGCACCACCTTCGAAGAGGTTGCCTAGTCATCAACCCACCTTTGGATTAGGGTTCAATGGTAGCCTCTTGGGCCATAATGCAAAGAGAGGACAAAACGGAGCAAATAACCTGGGCATCATTGCAAGGGCCGGATGAACCTGGATGGGCCATTTGGGCGTTACACTCAACGAAAGGACAGGTGTGAAGAGTGATCTCTTTAAATGCTCCTTGAAATATTTCTGGGTGATTCTCCTTGGAGAATCTGTGTCTATGCTTGGGGGGTGGGGGGAAGTGGTTCTCCATGATAAAAAAAGTGGATCAAACATTCTCACAATAAAATCAAGCATTGACTTCCCACTTATTTATTTAGAGTGACTAATTGGTAAAATGTCATGCAGGGTTCACTCCTCTTACTTTTCTTTCACCTTTTCCTTAATCAAACCATATTTCCTCTCTTGATTGATCTTTATTTTTGGCCATGGTTCTGGACTTCTTCAAATCTGATTTATCTGCATCTCCTGTGTGTAAACCTCAGAGTCTTTCCTTACAGTTGGCTTCTACTCACCTTATTGGGCCTTCAACTCTTTCCCTCCTTAGTGGCCCTCAGCAGCCTTCCTCTGGGTTCTACCCCTTCATGCCTTCTGTTGCTCCTCGTGGCCTTCCCTTTAGCTTTGCCGCCCTTACTGCTTGCTGTGGTCCGGTTGCCTTTCTCTGCATTCGCCCTTTCAGTTTTGTTTCCCTGGTGGCAAAAACGTGTCTACACAGCTGTATTCCCCCCTTTTCTTCCCCAGCTGAAGTGTCATCCTTTTTTCTCCCTTCTACTGAGGACATCTTCTCCCGGGTCGACTCCTGTCTGAATTCCTGACCTGGCTTAGGTTCTTCTCCTTGTATCCACGGTCCTAACAGGCTGATTCTTGTGCTTCTCTTTAACTCGCTTTTCTTTCTTCTACTTTTTCTTCTTTTTTCTTTCTCCTCCTATGAGCCACCTGTCTGCCCAATAACGCACCTTTTGCTCCTCTTTTCCACTTTCCCTCTTAGGCATTTTGCCGCTATTTCCTATGCATATTGCAGCCTTAGCCTTTTTCTGATCTCCCCTCCAGCCTCTTCTGGTCTGGCCATGCCCTACTTCTCATTTGGATTGATTCTTCATCGGTCCTCCTCTCATCTCTCTGTACATCATCCCTCAGCCTGCTCTCCACCAGAAAATGTCACAACTTCTTCCTTATTCCCCTCTTTTGTCACCCATCGCTTCTTGAAGTTCTGTAATGGTCTTTCCTTTCCCTCTGGACCATCCTTCTCCCTGCATTCTTTCCCATTTCTCCATTCTGTCCACCTCTTCCCTCTTATTTCTCACCCTCTCCTCCTTTCCTGTGAGCCTCACTGAGTTTAAATGGTTTTTCCTTTCACCTTCACTTTCTTCATTGACCTTTAAGCTTTCTCCACACTGTTCTTAAACCAAGGTCCTCTTTATGTCCACTTCCTACATGGAGTGCATTTTAATAATATGTCTAGTCTTTTCTATCTCCACACAGCTCTCTCCTCACCCCTGGGTAGTCCCTGCGACCTGCCTCAGCATGGACCCCTGCTTTTCAGAGTCTGGGCGCTTTTGCCTTTACCTTCTTCCGATTTATTCTTTTTCAGCCCTGCCCCACCCACTGATGTGCATTAGTCAATGCCTCCTCCCATTCTGGTTTGTGTCCCCAATTTCTCTGCTGCACTCAATCACACGTGTTTGTCCAAAGTGGCTACTTGGCCCCCAAACTGAAGGTTATGCGCCAACCATTTCTAAGTCAGGTGGCACTACCAAGGAAGCTGCCTCCCTACCTCTGCCCCGCAAGCTACTAGTCTGCTCTTGGTTTTTATGGTCCCAATGGGCATTCTCCTGTATTCGCTCCACACATAAGTCTCCCCATCATGTCACCTTCTTTGGTGACCTTGAAATCACCAAGGCCCTTCTTGTCTAGGTCGCTGGCCCTGCGACAGTGTGAACCCTCTGCTCCCTGCAAGGATGCCCAATGACAATCTACCGGACCTGAAGTAGGTGAAAACCTTATACCATTGGGAGGTCTTGGTCTCTCCCCATGCCAAGTGACCATGTGTAATTTTCACACTGCCCTTCTCTTCATCCCTCACACCATCCCTCAATCACTCCATCCCACCATCCATCTCTCAGTCCCTTGCTCATCCCCATCTCCCACTTTCTAGCCCACTCTCCTTCCATCCCTCTGCTTTTAACTCGCACTTTGTCCCTCCCTCACTCCATCCCACTCTATCACTCATCCATCCGTGCATCGCTCCTTACATACCTCTATCCATTTCTCCTTCCATTCCACCCTCCACCCACCACGTCCTCCCTATTCCCCCTTGACACCACACACCATTACTCCATCCTAGACTCCATCCCTCCTTCAAAAGGTCCATTAATACATCCCTTATTCCCACATCCCTCTTACATCTCTTCCTCCAAAGCCCCTCTATACCTCCATACCTCCCTACATATAGTCATGCTACGTGTGTATCAATTCATGGTGTATTTCAATGCTAATTCGAGTGTGGTTCTATGCTAAGTTTGTTTTGATGCTTCGTTCCTTTCAATGCAATTTAACACCATGGGAAGATGTGCTGCACAATCCCATTGGCTGAAAGATGGGCTGGATTAGTTGGTATAAACCTGCATTCTAGCACGGGTTGCCAATGTCTATCTACGACTGCCATATTTTTTTGTTTAGTCCTCTCCATTTGCCCCACCCCCTGTGGCCCCTTCACCCTTCACCCTTTTAACCCATTTGCTGTATTGCCAATACTCACCTCTCCCCTCTTGTCCCTTTCCTCCTCCTGCCTACCTAAGGGCCGCTGCTCTGGTCCCTTGAACATCCTGCTCTAATCTCCCGAGGTAGACAGCAGTAACAAAGAAAAGGGGCTTCTGCCATTTTCAGTGGAGTAACACGAAATGTGGGGGGCACCCTGCGAGCCATGCTGAGGCCCCCCCTCCAACTCAGCAACAAATCACGGGTTGCACTACACAAGATTATCGTGCAATACAAACAAATGTGCTGTTGAAGGGGTTTGTCACACCCTGCACTAGGAGAAAGATATAAATATGTGTTTAATGCAATATACAACACACTCTCTGAGAAGAATTGTCTAAAAAGCCAGAGTGTTTGCAATGGCTTTGTAGGGTAACACCAATCCAATACATGCAAGTCACCAACAGTGCAAAGGAACATTAATACTTTGCTATTAAAAAGGCCATGCCACAATGAAAACATGTCCAACTGGCTGCACAATGTAGACCAGTGTAATAACATTACAGTAAATCATGCCAGGCCACATTTAGAGATACCTAGACTGGTTGCACCAAAATGTCAATCGAAGCAATAACACTCATCAAGAACAGAACACACATTCAAGCCTGCGTCTCTGTGGCCTCTAACAACACAGCCAAACTCTTTAAAATCTGTAAGTAACTGGCCAATCCTGTTGCAGTCTTTACCTCTCATGTTCCATCCCAGGCCCTCTGTATGGCTCTGTTCTCTCACTTATCCGCTTAAACTCAGGACATCCAGTCCCCCATCTCCTCTTCCTCTCCCACTTCCTTTCTTGGCCCACTATTGGCCAGCTATACTTCTCTTCCTCCTTTCCCCTCTTTCTCTCTGACCATACCTGATGAGGTTTCTAGACAAGTCTGATCTTTGAATGTGTTGTCCAAATAGGTGCTCCCCTGCTCCTCTAGAACCATCAAGGATCATATTGACACCCTTGCTCCAGCTTTGGCTGATTTCTGTAATCACTCTTTCACCACTGGAATGTTCCCCTCTCCCTTAAGCACTCCCTTTGCACCAACTCCTCAAAAAGCTGTCTACCTTTCCTGCCTGCCTGGAAAACTATCGCCCAATATCCATCACCCCTTTCCTGGGCAAACTGTTGGAAAAAAACTACTGGCCATCTTGCAGCTGACTCTCCACACTGAATCTGTTCGTTGTCTCCATGCCCATCAGTCTGGCTTCAGAGCTGCCAGAGGCATGGAAACTGTTCTCCTGGAAACCTGTAAAGATCTACTCTCTAACCTTGATTACAGCATTCCTTCTGTCCTCATCCTCCTTGATATTTCCTCTGCTTTCGACACGGTCAACCATGCCATCCTGATTAATCGACTCTATGAGAACCTGAACATCACGGATCAGGCACTTGAGTGGCTGACCTCCAACCTCTTGGACTGCCCCTCCCAGGTGCACCTTGATCCCTTTCTCTCTGCCACATCTCTATACCTGTGGCTTTCCCCAGGGCTCCATCCTCTCACCCTGGTTTTTCAACCTCTTCTTGGCCCCTTTGGCCCACCTGATCTCTACCTTCTCCTCTTTGTAGATGACAATCAGCTTTCCTTCAGGCTCCCCTCAGACACCTCTCCTCTCTCTCTCATTCCTGACTGTCTATCCGCGATTCAGGATTGATGCGCATCCACCGATCTCTACTTTAATGCCAGTAAGATGGAGATCCTTCTCATTGGGACCCCAGCCCCTGCTTTCCCTCTCGCAATCTCTGCGTCCACCTTGAGCCCTCTTCTTTTACCTTCCTGCGAGGCTAAAATCTTGGTTGTCATCTTTAACTCCACTCTCTCTTTCTCTCCTCACATCTCAGACATCGCCAAGAAGTCCCACTACCAGCTGCTCCTCCTAAAACTGACTCTTCCCTTTCTCACTTTCCCCCAGAAGCTCATTGTCTCCAGAGCCCTGGTTCTCTCTAGGCTGGACTACTGCAACAGCCTCTTTCTAAACCTGCGCTTTACTCTCTGCACTCTGCAACTAATCCAGAAAAGGACTGCTAGACTCATCCTTGGCCTCAAGCCCAGGGATCATAACTCTCCAGCCCCGAAATCTCTCCACTGGCTCCCGGTTGCTGCAAGGATCAAGTCCAAGAACCTTTGCATTGTTCACAAAGCTTTCTGGGGTCGGGGCCCACACTACATCTATTGCTCTCTTCCAAAATACCTTCCTTCTCAAGCCCTTCACTCAGCTACCTCCAATTCTCTAAGAGTTAGACATTTCCCCAGGCAGAGAGTGGAGGAGGGGGGAGTAGATCTCTCTCCTCTGCAGGTGCCTCCCTCTGGAATGGCCTCCCTGCCGCTCTCAAACTTGAGCCGGACCACCTGAATATCCAGAAGCAGCTCAAAATGTTCCTCTTCTCTGCTTTCTCTCTCTCCCTCCCCTCCTGGCCTACCTGACCTACCTGTCTGCTGTACCGACTGGTTGCTGGGCTACCCTCAGAGTCTCACTATGTCCAGATTCTTTCTTGATCAGTCACCCCAGCCCTGCCTCTGGGCCTACCACACACTTAGGGGCTGTAACTGTAACACTACAGTCCCTTTTTCTCCTTGCACTACTCAGAGCTGCACTGCCCTGGCTGCATTTACGCAGAGAATTGCTGTCCTGTTTTTCCCTCCCCTTTCCCTTGCACTTCCCCCTCACTTAGCCTTGCACTTCTCTTGTTCTCATACCTGCACGATCTGAATGACACAAGGCCAAGTAAGATTGTTTGTCTTGTCCTCCCTCTATCTTCCATCCTGTGTCTTATCGCGCCTAGAAACACTTGTGTACATGCGTGTTATAAATGACTTGTATCATATCATTTTATCACAGATTCCCAGAAAAATATACAATGCCCCAGTAAGAAACGACTAGTCTGGCAGCACCCAAATGCCAGTCTAGTCAGGTAATTACACTTAGTAGGACTGCTTTATCAGAAATGCCCAGTTCTAAAAAAAATGTCATACCAAACTGAGGAATGACTAGACTGGCTGCACCAAAATGCCTCTCTAGCCACTATTACCACATATCATGCCTGCTTAGACTGGACATGGACAACCATTATGATTTGTCACACAATCCTGCCCACCCACAAACATCCCCTCTCCCTCCCACCCCTACCCCAACCTCCAGAATCAGCTTCTTGGCCCAGAATTGCCCCCACGTCCCTCTTCCTTGTCCCAGAGCTTACGTATGAGGCTCCTCTACTCATAGGTAAGCACTGGGATGAGGAAGAGTGGCACCAGGAGTAATGAAGATTACAGGTAGATAAGTCAGGCATTACCTCCATGTACCTCTACCTAATCCCAGTACTTGTGTATGAGGCAGACTTCCTCATACAGAAGTAGTGGGACGAGGAAGAATAGGGCTAGGAGTAATGCAGATTACCAATAAGTAATCAAGGCATTAAACACAAGTAGTGGTGCAACACCATTTTGCTGACTGGGATTCAGCACTCCTCCCCCCGAAATGTTGGGCTATGTTGACTCGACCTGGCTGACCTTCAGAGCATTTGCCAGACAGAACAGGACAAAAATGTTAAACGGCACCTTGGTTTTGCTGTTATTTTTGTTTATTTTGTAGCAATTACTAACATAAAGCATTTCACTGTTGGTACCTGCATTCAAATTCCAATTTTTTTAGCCAATTGAAATTGTGATGTGGGTTTAGTACTTGCATGCCAGGGGAAGGATTGGAAGGGTAGAGAGGGAACATGAGACCACTCAATTCTCGCAGCAGTCCATAAATTGAAGCTTTAAACCTTAAAGGAGACAGTTAACCGCTTGTAACATTGGAGCTGCACTAGAATAGTCTTATTAAAATGTGTAAAGAAAGAAATTGGATTCCCCCACACAAATAAGTTTGCCCCTCCCCCACCGGCCATGAAGTTAGCGCCTCTCCCAACATTTGAAGGGTTAGCCCCCCAAAATGTAGGTTTTGTTGCACCCCTCAACACAAGCACACACACCATTCACAATGTACACACATGCACACCCAGCCATCCATACATCTAAATGTGCATCCTTTCACCATGCAGGCACACCCAGGCAGCCACTCGTACATTTAAGTGTGCACCCTTTCACCATACAGGCACACACACCCAGGCACCTGCCCATACATTTAAGTGTGCACCCTTTCACCATACACTCACACACGCACCCGTCATGGGGCTAAGGGGAGCCCTATTACTTCAAAAAGAAATTGTTTCTTTTTGAAGTCACGTTGACTTCATAAAGAAATTATTTCCTTTAAGGACTGAACCATAACGGAAATAATTTCTTTATGAATGCAGAGTGATTTCAAAAAGATACTGGGGATCATTATGCCCCTGGTGGTAGCCATGCCGGTAAATACCGGCACAGCTGCCGCCGGAGTCATGAATTTCCAGTGCCCGGGAATGGCCAATTACTGGTGCAATACAGCCCCGGCGAACCCAGTAATTGCCCATTCCCGGGCGCCAGAAAATATACTCCCCATTCCCATTTGAATCCCATTGGACTCAATGGGAATGGGGAGGGTGGAGGCACCATTCATGAATGGTGCCGGTGCATTCGTCGAGTTCTGGCAGGCTGAAAGGCACCCGCTCGAGGAACTCATAATTTGCTGGTCCGGAAACAACAGTACCGGCAAACTTACTGGTACTATTATTTCCGGACTGGCAAACTCATAATGATGCCCACTGTTGGTTTTTGAAGTCATAAGGTTTCCCCACCCGATGATATGGAGGCCTCCAGCCTAGGGTCTTCCATTGCATGGGGTGGGGGATCCCTCAGACTTCAAAAAGAAAGTTTCTTTTTGTAGTCACTCTGCCCACATAAAGACATTATTTCTGTTACAGAAATAATTTCTTTATGAATGCAAAGTGAAATCAAAAAGAAAAAAAAAATCTTTAAAAAAAAAAATATATATATATTGTTTTTTTTTCTCCAAGTGGGTCCCCTTCCCAGGACATCTGCTGGTGGGGCCCTCGCACTGCGGGTGCTGCGGGGCTCCCGTTACGCCTGTGGTAAGTGCCCACAGAGCGCTGGGCAGTAGGCATTTACAGATTTTGCCTGCTCAGGTCCGTCCCTGTCTACACGTCTACTTCCAAGCTGGAGAAAGTCCTGAAGTGGAGTTTACATCTTCGACATTCTTTCCTCCTCCGTCCTGGAAGAGCAAAGCGTTTTACACCTGCATGTAAAACAAATGGAATCCTATGGCCCAGCCGAGCATTAGCATCTGCTAATGAGCAGGCCCAGTCCATGGGAATACATTAGTAAACACTGCTTGCAAAGCATAATTTGCAGGCACGGTTTACTTTTTTGCAAAACAGCTAATAGCTAATAAAAACAAGAAGTACAATCGATTTTGACTTGTTTAACTCTTTAGTTTTGTACTCCATTTTACATAAGTTGAAAATTGCATGCAGGAGACCGAACAGCACGTTAGGGTAAACGCTGGTGATTCCCTGCACGCATTTAATTCAAAATTACCTCCTCACAGTTTTACCCGTTCTGAGTAATGTCTTATTTTGTCCAAGACTGTTTGGTTATTGTAGTGTGGTCTTCATACAGTCACAGTCATTTTTAATGCTGCAGAGTCGTAAACCAAGACGTAAAAGGAAGTCTCTTTTTTGCCCTCTCTGTGCCATTTTTGAGCTTTGAGGAGGCGGAGTAGGGGAACAGAGCGAAGATACGATGTCTGCCGTATATTTCTCCTCTGTCTCGTCAGTGCGTTTCACTGTATACGCCTGCATGAGAACATGCACACAGTGAAAGGATTCCTATGGAATCCGCCCTGTTTTGCACATGGTCAAGACTACATGGATTCCCTATGAATCCAAGTAGAAGCTGCTTGCAGAGAGTATTTGCAGGCATTGTTTACCTTTCCACGAGATTAAGTGAAAAATAGAACGTGCAAGTGAGTTTGCCTCGCTTTTACTCTTCCCTTGTCCACTCCACCCGATGGACCTTTAAAAAGTGCATGCAGGGGACCCCACAGCACGTAAATGCTAACGGTGGTGCTCCACTGCATGCATGCAGGGGACCCCACAGCACGTAAATGCTAACGCTGGTGCTCCACTGCATGCAATTCCGATTTTTTTATAAAATGACCCAGAGTGTTTATTTAATTCTCTAAATAATCTGCCAAATTCACCTTTAATTCTGTGTTCAATTTGTCTGCCATTGTGTCAGAAAAGTAAGGGAGGGGTAATCAGTATTCTACCAGATATGTTTATGTCCTACATCTTCCACACCGGAGACTGAACCCCCATACCAACAAACCGCCGGAAGTACCCAATATTTGAACCATTCAGAGAGAGAGAGACAGGCAGAGAGAGAGACAGGAGGAGAGTGCACCGTGTGTCTGTTTCCCAGGGAGCAAAGCGAGGTAAATAGGGCAAGCAGAAGAAGGGTCATGCTTTTGCAAATCTGTCTAAACTTTTCAAGGTTTATGGTGTTCTCACATACTTAAAAGCGAGATGCATGATTGATTTTCTCTGTAACGCAGCTCTCAACTTGATGACGAAAGGCTCGAAAAGTAGATGGCCATGTTTTTTTTTATTTTTTGTTATCTTTAATACAAACTAGTTCTCGCAACTGGTTCACTATTCAAATAACCCATTGGCCCCATTTCAATCCCACCTGTCCCAACACGCTAAGCAGCCCAAAGCATCTTTCCCTTTGCACTGGTGTGGATTCCGAATTCGTCTTGGAGGCTCCAGGATTCTGCCCAGTTCTGGGTCGTCCAGCAAGTGATTGCCATTAAGCGCCTCTTGAATCCTTTGTTTTCCTGTAACGCAAATAAAAAGGAAAGTTTGTGCACTGAGCATTCTACAGAGACCCGGGACCCACTTTTCAAAGGAACTCCCGTTTTCTATTTTACGTACTGGCCATCTGTAATGTTTGTTAAAGGAAAGCTAACAATATGAGCATATTAGAGGGAACTAATAGCTATAATGGCATCCGAGGCGGTGGGCGTGACTGATATTGGCCCTGAGCCCCCATTCCCCGAGTCCCTCGATTCACTCAGACCTGCAACGGCTCAGGCTTGCATACCGATATCGCGCCTGCCCCCATCTTCGCACTTAACGCTATAGTGTGTTTTCATTTGGGATAGGAGGGCTTTAAAGTGTTTGACTGAAATGCTTGTTCGAATCTTTGCTCAAAAGTTTCAATCAGCTGCTTGAGCCATTCGAGCAGCCATAGAGGTGGTTTATGAGCCGAATTGAGCAGGGTTGGTAAATGTCAGATTTGGCTCAAGTTGGTTACTAATGCTCGAATTGGGTTAAAAGACTTTGAAAATCAATGTGGATTTTGAGAAAGGATGTGGTAGATTGTCAGAACGTTTATTGGTGTAAGTGGTGAGATGTGCTTGCTCATCACTCTCATCAAACACGCTTGCCACATATTCGCAAAGGGTGTCTGAAGGTGTGCATCAGAGCTATACACATGCAAATACCCCTTTACAATGCACAAATGGAATGCTCTTTCAAATGTGCCAAACACAGTCACATTCCCCTGGGCCCAATTGGAATAGGTGCAAGGAAATGCGCACAGTAATACAGGGTCATTGCCGATGCTGTCATGCGTTTTGCGGTCCCAGTTGCAGTTCTATTCCTCAAACGGTGATAGGAGTTATTTTTCCTTGTTAACATTTCTCAACGACGGGCCCGCACAGTGAATTGCGCTCCCAGCACCCCAGCAGGTGCTGGGAGCCTGTCATACACGCTCCTGGCACCAATGCATGCATGGGGTCTGGCCCATTTGCACGGGGGTACAGCCCCCAAGAAAGGCTCAGGTCACCTTTGTGGATAAGGTTATCTTTTGTGTGCACCAGAGAGCACTTTTTCACTTGATGTGTGCATTCACTAAATAAGGGTACGTTTCTGTGCATTTCGAAGGGATTCCTAAAACCACAAATGAAATGGTCTTTGAAATGAGCTGAAAATGGTCTCCTTCTTCGTGCCTTTTTGGAACAGGTGCAATGGGAGGCGCAATGCATGACAGGATTATTGCCAAACCCGTCATGCATTTTCTTCAAATGAAAAAGCAGCAGAATAAACTGAGGGAGTCCCGTTTGCATTTCTACCTCTCAAACAGGGATTGGAATGTTCCTTTAGCATTTCACATTATTATTGTGATATCCGCTTCCAGCATGCATGTGGGTGCTGGGAGCCTGTGATATATTTGGGTAAGGAGCGTTGCCCCGGCACTACTGTATACAGGGCAACTGGCCAGCACATCATTTGCGCTGCAACACTGCTCCCCAGAAATGCACAGGTCACCTATCAGGATAAGGTGATATGCACATTTCTAAAATGAACGCAAATGAAAAAAAGCATCCTCTGTGCTTTTTTAATTTGCATACATTTTACATCCTTGTTGCATCATTTCCTTATCCCCATGACTAAATAGCTGCTTGAGTCAGACAAACCAACAATTAATAGTATTTATGCGAGCGGTCGAATTCTGGTTGAGCATTATTAAACCATTTCGCGCTTCAGCTCCAAATGGTTGGAATCTTTCGAGTCGAATCCCCATTGTTCAGATAGGCCATCCTTAGTTTCAATGCTTACTTTGTTTCCTTCAGTGCTAAGAATTTTGTCTTATCTAATGTTACATTTTTGTTGCTTTGAGATTCCGAGCAATGATACCTTATTTACCTCCTTTTCTTTGATGTTATAGACATATCATACAGTCAGTGTGCATGTATAAGTATATTAATGCATTCTCCTTCTGGAAAAAGTGAATATCTCGAATTTGGCTGATGTGATTTATAACATTCTAACCATGAAACTCAAAGTATAAACGCTCACTTCAATTTGTAGTGGTATACAGTGTTTTTACATTAGCACTGTTTTTCACACTACTTGTACACTTTACTTTTTGTTTGATTAACATTAATGCTTGATTAAAAATGATTTTTGTTAACTATGATTTCAGTGGATTGTTTAAGGGGGGAATGTGGTGCATAGCATGTGATTGTGTGTAGTATAGCTGAATGTAATATGAGTGTTTGCCATATGACAATATTGGCATATGAATTTATGATATATGAGCCATACGCTTTGCATTCACTGCATGAATGCAACAGTTTTCATATTTATAGTAGAGTACATGTACAAAATGTACCTCTTTTACATGTACCTGTACATTGTGTGTAGAAGGTGTAGAATGATTCTCTGGGTTTTCCTTAATACTGTGTGTTGTAAGAACATGTAGCGTAAGTGTGTGTGGTAAAATTGTGTTTTGTATGTGGTGTAGGAGTGTGCATTGTAAAAGCGTGTGTCGTAGGCACGTGTGTCATAGGCTCATCTGTCGTAAGAGTGTGTGTCGCAGGAGTGTGTGTCGAATGTGTGTCATAGGAGTGCATTTCATAGAAGCGTGTGTCATAGGAGCGTGTGTCCGAAGAGTATGTGTCATAGGAGTGCTGATGTGAGTTTTTAGGAGATTTAAATGGCTCAATGTATGAACTGTGAAACTCATACACCTCTTTGTACAGTTCATATAAAATATATACATTTTGTAACACTACGTGGCATAAGTGTATGTGGTGTAAGTGTGTGTGTCATAGGAGCATGCGTTTTAGCAGTGTGTGTGGTATGAGTGTGTCATTGGAGCCTGAGGCATAGGAGGATGTGTCATACAAGTGTGTGTCATAACACTGTGTGTCGAAAGAGTGCTTCTTAAGAGCGCTGATGTGAGTTTTCAGGAAATGTATATTACAAAATGTACGGACTGTGAAACTCATGCACCTATTTGTACAGTTCGTATCAAAGATGTACATTTGTATGGAAGCTGATCCCAGAGCAAATATGCTTGGACAGGGACACCATTTGGGTATTACTACTGCTGACCAGGCCAAGACTACCAGCAGTGCACTGGAGGACAGAGACAAGGTAAGATTCCACAGTAAGTATCAAAAATGTAATACACATTGTATGTTTCTGCATCCAGCTTTTATGTTTTTGAACTATGGTACCATTGTAATAATGTGTGTTGTAAGTGTATTTGGGTGTGTGTCATAAGAGCATGTGTGGTAAGATTGTGTGTCATGTTCACCATAAACGCATGTGCCTTAGAAGTGTGTGTCTAGGATTGTGTGTCAGGAAGCATCTGTCGGGAAGCGTCGTTCAGGAAGCATGTGTCATAGGAGTTTGTGCCATAGGAGCATGTGTTGTGGGAGCATTTGTCGTAAGTGCATGTGATGCAACAGGGTGGTCATAGGAGCATGTGTCATAGTACTGCATGTTATATGAGTGTGTGTGCTGTAGGTGTATGCACACTAAGAGTGTGTGTCGTTGGAGCATGTGTCATAGGAGCGTGTGCTGAAAGTGTGTGTCATAAGAGTTTGTGTCGTATGAGCATTGATGTGAGTTTTCAGGAGATGTACATTGCCTAATTACGAAATGTGAAACTCATATGGCTATTTGTACAGTTTTTATGAAAGATGTACATTTTGTATATCAGTTGTTCCCAGAGCAACTATGCTTGGACACAGACACCCTTTGTGTATTCCTTCTGCAGAGCAGGCCAGAGTACCAGCAGTGTGCTGCAGGATAGAGACATGGCCAGAATTCACAGTTAATATCAAAGTAGTAGTATGCATTCTATGTTTCTGCGTGCGCCTTTTATGTTTTTTAACTACAGTACCATTGTAATTATTTTTTTAAAAATGAAAACATGTTTGTCATTGAGCATGCATCATATATAGATAAATCTTATTTCGTTAATAGTTTAAAATTGGCCAAGAGGATTTTCAAAATGTGCTTCCTTGCACCAATTCCTGATGAGACCTAGGTGCCTGCCAAAAATGAAAACTGTTGTGTAGTGCTTGTCTGATGTGATGTAGCCAGCAATGTCATGTGGAGTGTTGATGAGTAAATGGTGGAATGTTATGAGTGAGAGTTCTGAGTGGTGGCAGTTACAGCTGGCCTGCCTGGGTGATGGGAGCCGGTGCTGTCCTAGCTATTGTCCTATATGTCTTATACTTGTAACAGTAACTAAGAAGCTGGAATAAACTTTCATGAAGTAATCATAAAGAGCCTGGAACCCACTTCATTTAAAAAACAATCTAAGCAGCCAATTTTGAGATATTTGGGCTGGATTTTTATTTTTATTTCAACCCATGGCAAAACCCCATCTTAAAAGTTATTCAAAACACGATTCACTTAACTTTTTTTTTTAATTATTAAGCTGTGCATGTAAAATTCTGATATCGCCCATGGAGAGGCGGCTTCCTCGAAATGTTACTGTATAATATTTGCAGAAGTTTTTATAGAAGAGTTCCAGTGTTATTAAGAACATTTTTTCTTAAATTCCATAGACAATTTGTCTTAACCTTAACTATACCTTGTGTTAATAGTTAAGCTGAGTCGGACTTCCATAGGACCCTCAAAGAAACCTTTAGTTTGTGTGAAGGATTAGCCCGAAATTGTGAGGTTGGTTAGGGATCCATAGTTACCTCCAGACTGCAAAGTTTTGCAATGATTTGTTAAACAATAGAAAAGTTATTAAGAATACTAAAAGAAAAAAAAAGTTGTGGCCTACTTCCTGTTCATTTTCCCATAGACAAAGCAGGGCAGTTTTTGATGGACGTCACAGCCCAAACGCTGCATGGATTTGGACCAGGTCTGAAATAACTTGGGCATGAAGCATTTAAAAGAGGACGTTTTGTACTTTGGGGTTATTTGGTGTAGTCGTTTTGTAAAAATTTGATGGAGTAGGGGGTGCCCCCGTCTCCAAAATAGATAGCTATATCGCAGGTAAATGGCCAAAACCGAAAAAAAAAAATGAAACAGCTGCTATCTTTGTTTTTGCTTGAGGCGAGAGATAGTCGAGGTTATAGCTGAGGTTATCAGAAAATGAAACGCAGAAGAAAAGCCATTTGGAGGTCAAAAACATGCAAATGCCATTAGTGTAGAGGTTGGGGTGGCTATAGGGCTCCATTTAGGAGTTGGAGGGGGACTAGAGACTGAACTTGCAAATCAAAGCTTTTCTGTAACTTCGGCTATGTACCCGAATAGCCGATATCTAAAAGCAAACTGCGAAACAGAAACAGTGTGTGTTGTGGGGGGAAAGGAGAGGCAGGGGAGGTGAGGAGGCCATCTGAGGGGGTGGGGAAAGCTGGCAAAGATGATGGGAGCACTTGGTGATGGCATGGGGAGGCAAGAAAGTATTTTTTTGGGGCTGTTTTTGATATTCGCAGCTATAAAAACTACAGATAACCGTGGGTATCTGTAGTCCATATATAAAATGACTACAGATAGCTGAGGTTTTCTGTAGCTCTGTACCCACAGCTATAGAACAAAAGTATAAAAAGATACTTTGACAGCTACAGTGACATGGGGGTGAAAGATCACCTACCATGGTACAATAGGCATCCCAGACTCCCATCCATGCAGTAACCAGGCCTGACTCTGCTTAACTTCAAAGCGTGGTAGCAGCTGGCACCCTCAGGCCATGCTCACTATTAACTAGCACAAGTTAAAAGAACAATTTAGAGCAACATGTCATGAGGGGACAGACCCCTTCCTTGCTTTGAAGCTAAGCAGGGTCGGTCCCGGTCATGGATGGGAGACAGTCCACAGTCCCGGATGCCGTGTGTTTTCTTAGTAGTTTTAAATATCTCATAGCACACTAAGAAAACACACGGCATCCTCATTCTTTTTTTTTAAATGTACCAATGACAGTCCATGAAAGTTTTGCCCTTTAGAGACCATATGCCTTTTGTTGAATTGCATTCTGGTATATGTAATTTCCCAGTCAATAATGCCACAATTGTACACTTTTGCATAACAAAGTTGGATAAGGATTTATATGTTTCAGTGACAATATGGTATCTGTACTGTGAGCAATGTGAGAGCGTCCTCACTTCTTTTCCCCCTGTATTCTCCTTTCAGGTGGCCAGGAAAAGTCCATCATTTATGGATGCTGGGGGTGGATATGCGAGGGGGGAATCACCTGGGTGGAGGGAACTTGGGGAATGAGGAGAGGACGTCCTTAGGTGAGACATGGTATCCCCATTACCTTTTCAGAATGAATCCTCCATCCCTCAAGCCTTTGTAGGCTACTGTCTGCCCTTTCCCCTTTCTTCCCTCCAAAATGTCCCCCAGAAACACCACCTCAACACTGGGATGAGGAAGAGACCATCTAGGAGGACGCATCCTCATTTGGGTGAGACAAACACATATCAGCCTTATATTGTTAATACAGACACACATCAGACAGGTACAAAGATGAGGAGGAGACAACACAAAGTTATGCACACTTCTTTTACTAATTCAGACAGTCCCAAACACTGTGAGTGAGATGAAGAAGAGGGCTATGGAGGTATACAGGTGGAACAGCCAGGGATGTCCACCTAATGGGATTCTCCACAGTCAGGCAATTGGACTTAATGGCCCACACCTGCAGTCACTGAACACTGCCCGTGGATATAAAAATGAATGCTGCACAGCACAAAGAGGAACAGGCTGGAGAGAAGGAAGCTGGAGAGACCAGAGCTGGGAGCCGTGTCAAGCAGGAGAGAGAGATGCTGAGGCCGGCCACTAGAGTATCTGGAAATCCTACTAACCTCCTTTCCAGGTACACACAACAGGAGCAGTGGTACGTCTGAAAACCCCAGCCACTATGGGAAACCAGGAGAGAGATCAGTGCTCTCTGTTGCTGCCGCGAAGGAGGCAAAGCTTGTGGAAGCCGGAAAGCAGAACGAGGAGTGAAAGCACTCATGGGCAGAGTGAAAGCAAGCATCACTGTCAAAGAAAGGCACTGGCCAATTGTTGATGGAAAGCAGTCAAGATCACTTATCAGTTGTGTGACCTGTAATCGGTGGACCGTGTGGTCTGACAACTGCGCCTAGACCGTTTGCCCCCCTGTATGGAAAAAACAATGAAAGTATCCATGGAGAAGCTCTTGTTTTACAACAGTCGATCATGTGATTTTGAAGTCAAGTAACAGAACTACTTACGTGAACCAGTGAAAAGTACTGATGACAAAAGTGCTGGGAGGTGTCTCAAGGAATTGTGTTGTTTTGAAAAGCTGGACGATTTGAACTCTTGGGGAAAGGAACCCCGATACCTTGTGAACTGTTTTGAACTTGGGGAAAGGGAAGCTGATTATAAGCCAATAACTGGAAGAAGCTCTGAACTTATTCCGAACACTATTCATTTTGATGCTGACATCCTACACATTGTATACAGTTAGTTGTGAGGGCAAGTATAGGTTCTGGACACAGACAGATATTTGATCCGGACTTCCTGACAAAGACTATCCTTAGTTTTGTTTAGGTAGGGAACCCCCACCTTAGCATAGTGCATGTTAGGCCTTACTCCATCCTGCCTTTTAAGTTAAGAAAACTGTTAATAATCAATCTTGAACCTGTTGTCTGTGTCTACTTCGTGATGCCTTCACAGTACTTTTCAGGTTATCTTTATAAAGCAGAGTATTGTTGAAAGCCATGAAACAAAGAGTGTCTAGTGAAACAATCACTAGACATGGAGATGCCTGAAAATTAGCAAAGACTAATTCATGTTAACACTTGTACTTAATCAGTAAACAAACAATTGAATAGACAAAATGTGAGGTTCTAATAGTCCATACGATTGCAATCTTCTTTTTAATGTTCCTAGTCTGTCTGCTGAGACCCTTGTTATGATATTATATGATATGATACAATTGTTTCAAGGCGCGACGAGGCAAGGGAAGGGAAAAAAGGGAGGACAGACAACGATCATACTAGGCCAGGTGTCATTCAGATTGCGCAAGTGCATGGGATGGGGGAAGGGGGAAAAGTGCGGGGGGGGGTGACAGTGCGGTACATGGGAATAGAATAATAACAATAAGTAAAGTAACGGCAAGCCGGTGGCAAGTGCAAAGGTGAGTGCAGACATCAGATGTCAAGTGCTGGTAGTGGGACTGAAGGGATACAGAAACAGTCCCCAAGTGCGGGGGACAGGCAGTGCAGGTGTGTGTGACTGGCGGGGGAGGGACCTGGGCCCAGGATCCCAGGGTGGCAAGGTAACCAGTGCAGATTCCGAATCAGCCAGCATGTCAGCAGGGGAGAGGAGGAGAAAAGGCAGAAGCAAAGAGAAAGGTTTTGAGGTGCTTCCAGAAGTGGAGATGGTTCTCCTATAGTTTCAGGGAGGCAGGGAGGCTGTTCCAGAGGGAGGACCCGGCCGAAGAAAGAGATCTACCACCAACTCTTTGCTTGCAGAAGCGACTGACCCTGAGGGAGTTGGAGGCGGATGAGCGAAGAGCTTGAAAAGGAAGATATTTAGTAAGAGAGAGTTGAAGGTATTAAGGCCCAAGTCCCCAGAAGGCCTTGTGGACAATGCAGAGGGTTCTGAACTTGATTCTTGCAGCCACTTGGAGCCAGTGCAGAGATTTCAGTCCTGGAGAGATACGATCCCTGGGCTTGAAGCCAAGGACAAGTCTCACAGTCCTGTTCTGGATGAGTTGCAGAGGGCAGAGAGTAGAGGAAGGCAGATTTAGAAATAGGCTGTTGCAGTAGTCCAGCCTATAGAGAACCAGAGCTCTAGAGACAGTGGGAAGGTGAGGAAAGGTAGAATACCTCTGAGGAGGTGCAGCTAGTAGTGTGGCTTCTGAGAGACGTCAGAGATGTGAGGGGAGAAGGAGAGTGTGGAGTCAAAGATGACCCTGCGGTTTTTAGCCTCACAGGTTGGAGCAGGAGGACGGCCAGAGAGTGACAGGAAAGGAGGGAGGGGGTGTGCCGATGAGGAGAATCTCAGTCTTAATGGCATTAAGGCAGAGGTCATTGGAGGCACACCACTCCTGGAGAGCAGACAGACAGTCAGAGATGAGGGACGGAGAGGAGGTGGCCGAGGGTAGCCTGAAAATTTGCTGAGTGTCATCCGCATAGCACTGAAAGTTAGGGCAGAGAATGGCAATGCGGTGGCCAAGAAGTGCCAGGTATATGTTGAAAAGCCAGGGAGAGAGTTTAGACACCTGTGGGACACCACAAGGAAAGAAGTCAGTCACGCCAGGGCCATACCGGTGATTCCAAGGTTGTCACTGAGACATTTGAGCAGGATAGCATGGTTGACAGTGTCAAAGGCAGAAGAGAGATCAAGCAAGATAAGGACACAGGGGGTGTTAGAATCAAGGTTGGAGAGCAGGTCTTCACGGATGTTCAGGAGAGCAGTTTCCGTGCTTCTGGCAGCTCTGAAGCCAGACTGATGGTCATGTAGACAGCCAACAGATTCAGCATGGAGATCAAGCTGGGAGATGGCCAGTTTTTCAAGGAGTTTGCCCAGGAAGGGAATGATGGAGATTGGGCGATAGTTGGCCGGGCAGGAGGGGTCGGCAGAGGGTTTCTTAAGAAGAGGGTGCACAAGGGAGTGCTTCAGGGGGGATGGGAAGACTCCAGTGGCAAAGGAGTGTTTGCAGAAGTTGGCCAGGGCAGGATCCAGGGAGTGGATGTGGTCCTTGATGGTTTTGGAGGAACAGGGGTGAACCTGTTTTGACGAGACTTCCATAGATCGCACTTGTCTCAAAACTTTGTCAGCTGAGAAAAGAGGAAAGGCAGAGAAGGAGGGAGGAGAGGTGGATGCAGAAGGGCCAGAGGAAGAGCAGGCAGTAGAGGGAGGGAGGAGAGAGGTGAAGAGTGAGGACAGGATGTCCTGAGTTTTAGAGATGAAGTGAGAAGCCATTCCCTCGAAGAGGGCCTGGGAAGGGACATGAGAGGTATGGACTGCGGCAGGATTGGCCAGTTCCTTGCAGATTTTAAAGAATTCAGCTGAGTTGTTAGATGCCGCAGAGATGCGTGCTTGGATGAGAGCTCTCTTCTTGGTGAGGACAGAGAGGGGGTATTGCCTTTGGAGCAGGTGCCAGCCAGTTTGTCAGAGGATGTACATGATGCATGTCATTACCTCTCGGCCACCCTGCACTTGTGTTTAAGGGTGACAAGGTCAGAGTCGTACCAGGAGTTGCACTTGGCTTTGGGCTTCAGGCGGATTCTCATGACAGGAGCAAGAATATCCAGAGTATCAGATATAGCAAAGTATAGCAAGGAAAGGGCTCTGTCAGGATGAGAGTCAGCCAAAGTGGGAGGAGGGGGTGAGAAAGTGGCATCAAAAGCCTCAACTGACACGCACTTCATGGGTCGGATGACTGAGAAGGTGGGTGGCAATGATGGTAGTAGCTTGGCCTGAGGGGTACAGCAGTGAGATGAGAGGAAAGGTGAAAGTGATCACTCCAGGAGAGAGGAGTGGTGAGAGGGGCAGAAAGGGGAAAGTCTGAGGAGAGCAGAACATCCAGAGTGTGCCCTGCAGAGTCAGTTGGGCCAGAGGGGAAAATAGAGAGTGAGAGAGAGTCGCAGAGGTCACAAAAGAGTCCAGAGGGAGGACAGGGAGCATCCAGGTGGATGTTAAAGTCTACAAGAAGGAGGAGTTGAGAGGTCGAGACCAGGAGTGAAGAGGAGAGGTCCGCACACTGGTGGCCGATAGATAGTAGCCACAGTAAGGGAATGGCTAGGGGAGAGAGAGAGAGCCTGCAGACAAGGCATTCAAAAGAGGAGTAGGCCTGCATAGGAATGACAGAGGCAGGAATCCATTCGGGGAAAATCAGGGCTACACCCCCACCAGAGCAGTTGGGCCTGGGCACTGAGAGGATCTTGTAGCCGTCAGGGAGGAGCATATCAAAGCTAATGACAGACCTGGCCGTGAACCATGTCTTGGTGAGACCAAGGACATCGAGGTCCTGTTCCTCCAGAAGGCGGAAGATGTCGGAGGAGTGTTTGACAGCGAGAGTTAAGAGTCGCAATATGGAGGTTATATTCATATACAAAGGAGAAGGTGACAAAAATTGCATTTCACAGATTCACTGATCTATATCGATAAGGTGATGCAATACCCTCCTGTACCTTATTTTTTTTTTTTTTAAAAGTATTTTTATTGGTTTCGTGATATGATAAAACATTACAAACTCGTGAATTAAACAAGTGAAAAAGAGAGAAAGAGAGAATAAGATGGGGAGAAGGAAAAGAAAAGAAAAGAACAAAAGGAAACTTATCCTAAACAACTATAGTCTTCGTGTAATGTAGTAAGTGAGGTCCATGATGGTGATTCAGTCCAGAGTATGGCTTCTCAGGAAGTGGAGGGGAACAGCTGCAAGAGGCATATACTTTGTAATGATGGGAGCCTGTCACTGGGAACCGCAACAGGTGTTCAAGGGGGCTTATGGTCCGCGTCGAAGAGCATGCCCGTCAGAAGGGCCCTCCAAGCGACCAAGGAGCCGCCTGTGGCTTCTCCACTAGATGTAGTTCCTTCCTGCCAGGCTCTGGTCTCTGCCGTCGTCCACCTCGCCATTTCGTTTAACCATCGCTCGTGTCTGGGGCCCGCTGGTGTCTTCCAAGCCATCGCTATAGTTCTTTTGACAAGTATACATGAAATGTCCATTAATTTCACGAGGTGTTTGAATTTACTCGGTCTAGGGTATGTACCCAATAGGCACTCTCCTGGTGACCATTCGTATCGCTCCATGCCGGCGTCTCTACAGGATTGCTTGGCTTTCGACCAGAGTGTCATCACTTTGGTGCAGGACCAGAACATGTGGATCATGTCTGCCTTGTCGTTCCCGCACCATGGGCACACCGGTGGAACCTTCGCGTTGAACGAGGCAACCCTGTGGGGGGTCATGTAAGTTCGATGAAGGACGTTCAATTGTATCTGGCCAAATCTGGAGTTTCTCGAGACTTTCTTGGGGAATATTAGTGCTCTTTCCCATTCTTTATCAGTGAGCGGGGCTGCGAGGTCTGCTTCCCATTTCGCCCTCAGTGTCGCTCCCTTAGGGTTTGGTTTGTCAATGAGCCTGTTGTATAACCTGGAGACTGGTCTCCATCCATCAGAGAGGTCATACATTTCTTGTAGTAGAGGGTCCGAGGTAGGTTCCTCTGGCCAGGTGGGCCACTGATTCTTGGCGGTACGTTTGAGCCTATGGTACCAAAGGAACTGACCTTTGGGTAGCCCTTCGATTTCTTGGATCGATTCAAAGTCCCTGAACACTCCATCTTCAAACATGTCCCCCCATGTGTATATCGCGGCTTCCTCCCACTTCCTTGCTATGGGGAGGTCTGCCTCCTTCTTGCACGCATCTGCCATTATGGGATGGTCCGAAGAGTATGGGTGTTGTACCCTCCTGATGTGGCAAGTCCTGGTCCATATCTGTCTGCCAAGCCCGACAACCATGGGGGTTTCCGGAGAGCGGCAGAGGGGATCCCACAGGGTTTCCTTGGGTGTTAAGTTGGTGTGATGTTGCTTCAGCAGCCCCAGTTCGGCTGAAGGTTCGTCTGACAGCCATCTTGTGATGTGACTGAGCTGGGCGGCCAAGTAGTAGAGCTGGAGATCTGGAAGTTTGATTCCACCCTCTTTATGTGGGAGGGTTAATGTGGCCAGTGACAGCTTATGCCTGTGGGGTCCCCATAAAAAGTCCTTGATAATAGCTTCCAATTTCCTGAAGAAGGGGGGCCGTATGTAATGGCAAATGTTCACAAAGAAGTATAAGAAGCGAGGGAGGATTATCATTTTGACTATCGCCGCTCTCCCCACCATTGCCAGTGGGAGTTTAGACCAGAATTTTATGGACCGTCGGAGGTTGGTGACGGCTGCTTCTGTGTTGTGCTCATGTGTGAGCTGTGGGGTGTGGCTGAGATTAATCCCCAGGTATCTGAACTTCTCGAGTTGCCATTTTATCCCTATGATCGGAAGGTCCTCCGCTGAGATGTCTCTCAATCCGGCCAGGGGGAATGCTGAGGATTTGTGTCTGCTAAATTGGATTCCGGAGTATCTCGCGTAGTTGTCGAGTACCTCCAGTGCTGTTAATGCATTGAACTCAGGGTCTTTTAGGTACAAGAGAACGTCATCAGCATACAGTGATATTATGTTATAGGCGTTGCCCACCTTAATGCCGGCGTCAAAGAGTTGCTGTCGAAAGTATAAGGCAATCGGTTCCAGTCCCAGTATGTACAGCATGGGCGAGAGTGGGCATCCTTGTCTCGTGCCCCTCTGTATTTTCCAGGGTTCTGAGACTGTGCCGCCTGTCTTGACCCTGGCCACTGGGGAGTTGTAGAGAACCTGGACCCATCTGATGAAACCATTTCCGAAGCCAAAAGCCCGCAGGGCCTCCACCAGCCACTCCCAGTAGATGGAGTCAAAAGCCTTAATGGCGTCAAGTGACAGTATCGCTAGATCTTCCTCCGAGTCGTGAGTTTCGGCCATGATGTGTTGAAGCCTCCTCAAATTGGCTGTAGTGTTGCGACCTGGGACAAATCCGTTCTGATCCTCATGGATTATGGACCCTAGCACTCTAGCAAGTCTGCTGGCCAGTATTGAGGTGAGGATCTTGCTATCATAATTGAGCATGGCCAGGGGTCGGTATGAGTCGCAGTCAGTGGGTGGTTTATGAGGTTTAAGCATGGGGATGATTATGGTTTCTCTCATGGTGTTGGGGAGGATCCCATTTGTGTAAGCTTCCTGATAGACTTCGTGTAGGATGGGGGTGAGAATGGGTTCGTATGCTTTATAGAATTCCGGCGTAAGTCCGTCGCTACCTGGGGTCTTGGAGGTGGCGAGCGACCTGATGGCCCATCTTACATCATCGGGAGTAATGTCCATGTCTAGTTCGGTTCTCTGTTCGTTGGTTATTTGGGGTATGTCAATCTCACCCAGGGTGTCTATTATTTCAGTGGTGGGGATTCGGGCTTCATGAGCATATAGTTTTGAGTAGAACTTGGCAAATGCTTTGTTGATCCCCATCTGCGTCCTGTGGGATGTACCATCTGCATCTATTATCTCTGTTGGTAAGTGTTTGGGGTGCTCCCTTCTGCATAGCCAGGCCAACAGCTTACCCGGTTTGTCTGATTCCCTGTGGGATCGAGCGGTGTACGTGGCAAAGTCAAATTTTTCAAGTCTGTCCCAGGAGAGTTGACATTTCTCTCGGGCCGTTTTCAGTTCCGTTTCGACTCCTGGGGAGGTATCAAGAGTGGACTCCAGGCGGGTGATCTCTGATTCCTGGGCCTCAAGTGATGTCTTTAGTTGCCTGCGGGTGCCACCAGCTCTAGATATAATTTCTCCTCTGGTGACCACCTTCATGGCCTCCCACAGTGTGCTCCAAGTGGAGACGGATCCCTTATTGATATCGACGTACTCCTCTAGTTTCTCGGCAAGGTCCTCTCTGAACTGTGGGTCCTCTAGTGTCGCGGAAGGCATTCTCCACATGGGGATCGGGGGTCTGGGTCCTCTCTGCCTCCATTGCATGATTAACGGGGAGTGATCGGAAATAGTTCTCCCCAGATACTCTGTGGTTACCGCCAGCGGGGCTTCGTCACGGTCAACAAACAAGTAATCTATCCTTGTGTGGACATTGTGTGGGGCTGAGTAATGGGAATAACTCCTATCGGATGGGTGTTGTGTCCTCCAGATGTCCACTAGGTTGAGTTGGTCTAGTGTTTCCTCCATGGCACGGGTTGCAGGGTTGCTTGGTTGGGGGGGAGGAAGCGATCTGTCCATGGTTGTGTCCATAACACAGTTAAAGTCTCCTCCCCACAGGAAGGTTTGGCCTCGGTGGTGTGCCAGCTTGGAGCACAATGTGTTGAGGTACGACGGGATTCCGTGTTGCGGGAAATATGTGTTAGCCAAGCAGATCGGGGTCTGTTCCATAGTTCCCCACATTATTACGTATCTGCCGTCCTTGTCAGATTCACATCCATGTAGTTGGAAGGGCACATTTGGGTTTATCCATATTAACACACCCCTTGCGTATTTGGAATATGGGGATCCCCTCACAGTTCCCTCCCATCGGTCTGCCAGTTTAGATAGAGCGTCCTCGGTGAGGTGTGTCTCCTGTAACATCGCTATCGAGACTTTCTTCCTCCTGAGGTAGGACTGTATGCGGTTCCTCCTGAGGTACGAGCCCATTCCCCTTACATTCCACGTCATGACATTGAGTTGTGATGCCATTGGTGTGGTGTTCTGAGTTTGGCGTGAGGGGCAGGCACGGCTGCCCAGTGTGGCATCAGAGCGTGGTTGGTAAGTCGTAAGTGATAGGCCTCTGATTCGTCGGTTCTTGAAGCGTTTCCTGTGGCCATCTCGGTATTTTCAAGCATCAGTGGAACAAAGACTATGGTGCTAACTAAACTAATAACATAACTCGAACTGGTGCGCCCAGCGACTACAACTGTGTCGCGGTGCTCAGGCGCTCTCGCGCCGTCTGTGCCCATCCGGGAGTCGGGCGCGAGTTGGGTCGGGCAGAAACTCGCCCGGTGGTTCTTTCGCTGGGGGCGGGGTTGCTGCGAGGCGGCGAGGCCAAACGAGGGTCGTTTCCATACGATATACTGTTAATTGGGTTACCTGCTTGGGTCCGGCTATTTATGCTTCGTACGTGGACGGTGTGGAGGGTCCCTGAGGTCCGGTTCTGCTCCCCCGAGGTTCAGTCTTCCCCACCTGGGTTGTCTGCACCGTCTGCAAGGTTATTGTCCTCTAGCCACATGTTGGCCGCTTCCGGATTCTCGAGGAAGATTGCCCGCCCTTTGTGGATAACTTTCAGGCGGGACGGGTACAGCAGTCTGTATTTAAGGTTCAGTTGGCGAAGCCTTGCTTTGATCGGTACAAACGAGTTCCTCTCTCTTTGTACTTTCTGGGTGTAGTCCGGGTATATGGAAATCTTAGCTTCGCCCTGTACAATAGGGCCAGTTTCCCTGGAATATCTTAGTATAGTTTCCCTGTCCTGGAAGTTTAGTATCTTGGCTATAATTGGCCGTGGATGTGATCCAGGGGGGGGTCGTTTCTGTAGGGACCTGTGGGCTCTCTCCACCGAAAACCCCTGGGTCAGCTTGCCGGCCCCAACCTCCTGCAGCAGCAGGGTTTCAACATAGGACGTGGTATTTAGGCCTTCATTCCCCTCCGGGATACCTAAGATTCTGATGTTCCCTCGTCTGGCCCGACCCTCGGCCTCCTCCGCCCTCTCTTCTAGGAATGTGACTTTCCTTTTTAGGTCCGAAACTTCAGATTGTAGGGTCGCCGCGGCCGCGGACCCCACCCCTGTGGTTTTCTCCATGGCCGTCACCCTTTCCGTTAAGTTGCGGGCATCTTGGCGGATGAGTTGTATGTCAATTTTAAACTCGTCTATCTTGGAGTCGATGTGGGTCTTTAATGAGGCAATTGCATCCATTATCTGGGAGTGGTTATCTTTGGGGTCAGTCTCTTGCGAGCGAATGGTTTCGGTAGAGCTGGCCCTGGCTTGGGTGGGAGTCTTTGCCCTGGCTGAGACAAAGGAGTCCATGGTGGCGGCCCTGGTTTTTTTTGCGGCCATGTTGGGGGCGTAATAGTGGTTGCCCCGGAGTCCTGAGTCTGGAGGGGTGAAGTTCAAGACCGCTCTCTTATATAGCCCAGAGTGGTGTTCTAGGGTGGATTGTGCCCAGGGGCGTTGTTGTTTCGATAGTTAGAGGCTGACCAGGGCGCATGAGGTGGGGCGCATGAGGTGGGGCACTTCTCCGTGCCTCCAGGTGTTCTGACCGCTATCCTGGTGCCCGTGTCTCTGTCTCTGTCCCTGGGCTTACGGGTGATGGAGCCGGGGCGCTTAGGGTAGAGGTTGTCCCCACTTGGTGAGGGAGTCCAGCTGGGGACAATGCAGGCTGTGGTTGGGGAGGATGGTCGGGGCCGTACTCACTGTTGCTTCGCGGCTTTGCGCACCGTCACTGCCTTCCGGATCGCTTCTAGTTTCCGGGCCTTTGGTCCTGGTAACGGGCCACAGCAGCCCAGTGCCCCAGCAGCTCCTCCGACCCTGCCGGCCAGCGGTGGCCTCCCTGTAATTGAGTGTAGGCCCAGGAGGGGGGGGCCGAGGCTGTCTCCTCTCGGCGGAGAAGTCCAGTTGGGCGGCCCAGCTGGATGGACGATGCAGGCCGTGGGTGGGGAGTGCAGCCGGGGTTGTGCGTACGATCACTCCGCAGCTTGGTGCCTCTTCGCGGTCTTCCGGGACATCGGGCGAGGCAACGGGCCACAGCAGCCTAGTGCCCCAGCAGCTCCTCCGGCTCGGCCACCCGGCGGCTGCCCCCCTGTAAAAGAGTGTAGGCCCAGTAAGGGGAGGCCGATGATATCGCCGCGTGCTCCTGTCCCCCGGAATACGCGGCGTGTATGTTTCCGAGCAGGTCTCCGGTGGTGGGGAGAAAGTTGGAGGCAGGTGAGCTCCTCGCCGCCGTCTCCAATATGCAGTTTTGCGCCTCGGCGGAGCTCCAAGATAGGGCAACTCCGGCGCGTAATGTCAACCAGGGCCTTCCGTCGTGATGATGGGGGAGTAGGGCGAGGGTCGGATGCCGGCCACAGTCGGGTGTTGGGATGAGGCCCGCTCCGCTGTGGTGCGTCTCCGCGATGTTCCCCGCCTGGGTGTGCTGGTGGGGGTGCTTTACGGAGGCATCGCTAGGCTCCGTGAGCCGCCATCTTGGATCCAGGCGCGGCGGGGGGAGGGAGTGCGTTCGGTGATCTGCGCCGACGTCTGGGAGGCCGGAGGGTCCGACCCCTCGAGCTGGTTCTGTGCGGGATCGCCTCACACACCACTGCGTTCTTTCCAGGGGGCTGCTAACCCTCTGAAGCCGGAGATGAATGATTCGAAAACGGCGTCTCGGCCGGAGCCCGGCGAATCAGCCTCTGCTCGCCATCGACTCCAGGCCACGCCCCCCCACCCTCCTGTACCTTATAGTCCTGAAAGAATAGACCAAAAAAAACTCATAAAATTGTTAAGTGTATGTTACGTCAGTGAATAGGTTCATTTTATATCTGCCATGTGTGTTTTATTTTGGGTCATGTTCATTTCGAACATTTTTATGAGTTTTTTTTTTATCTTTTGTAAACCAATTAAAATTTCTAGAATTGTGTATATGATTTATGTACTTGGTCTATTCTTTCAGGACTATAGGGCACAGGGGGGTATTGCTTCACCTTATCGGTATAGATCAGTGAATCTGTGAAATTAAATTTGTGTCACCTTCTCCTTTGTACATGAATATTTGTGGTCTGCCTCTGACCGTGTGAGTTAGGGAATATCCAACGGAGTATACACCCTTTAGTAAGACTAATACGGAGAAGGTTGCCATCTTTGAAGGACTTCTGGGAGGGGTACAAATCAGATATGCCCTGCGGAGGTGTAGGAGGAGCCTGAGGGGGGGCAGAGAGGGGCAGAGAGGGCAAGGTAGCCGAGGAGGAGGCAGAAGGGGAGGCAAGGATGTCGTGTAGGAAGGAGAGGGGACAGCAGGAGAAGAAAGGAAATTGATAAGGCGTGGGAAGCATCTATTGAAGAGGTGAAGGTTGGCTTGAGGGCCTTGGAGCAGGACGGTGCCAATCACATAGACATTAATGATGACCTTAGAGGAGTGGAAGGAGGCCAGTAGGGCATCCCACCGGGTGCCACCATAAATGGGAGAAGAAGAGAAAGGAGAGAGTACAGAGACCATATGTAGGGTCCATAGGTCAGGAGAGGGAATGACAAAGAGGATGTCTGTGAAGGTCTCCCTGTAGGAGGTACTGGTATAGGTGTCAGCGATAGGGAGGCCTGGGTTGGAGACCAGGATGTCCTTTTTAAACTTCTTCCTACCAGATTTAGTGAGGCGGGTAGGATAGTCAATAGAGAAGCAGTTAGATAAGATAGGAGAGACTGAGAGTACTATAGAGTACAAGGGGAGAGGTGAGGGAGGGAAGGGAGAGGGGAGAACACTAGGGAAGGACACAAGGCAGGGTGTAAGCAGATGAGACAGCGAGAGGCAAGACATTTGAAGCAATTAGACAGGAAGACAATACTCAGGATTTAGGAACTATCACAATGCAAGTTTTAAAAGACAGGAGAAAACACACCTAAGTTTGAGAATCCTGATGAGAGGGAGAAAGGCCTAGGTTTCACAATGAAAATGAAATACTGACACAGTGCAATTTCAAAACGGGGCGAAAACACACCTAAGTTTGACAATCCTGAATAGAGGGAGAAAGGCCTAGGTTTCACAATGCAAACTGAAATACTGACACAGTGCAATTTCAAAACAGGGGCGAAAACACACCTAAGTTTGACAATCCTGAATAGAGGGAGAAAGGCCTATGTTTCACAACACAATCTGAAATACTGACACAGTGCAATTTCAAAACAGGGGCGAAAACACACTTAAGTTTGACAATCCCGAATAGAGGGAGAAAGGCCTAGATTTAACAATGCAATCTGAAAATACTGACACAGTGCAATTTCAAAACAGGGGCAAAAACACACCTAAGTTTGACAATCCTGAATAGAGGGAGAAAGGCCTGTGTTTCACAACACAATCTGAAATACTGACACAGTGCAATTTCAAAACAGGGGCGAAAACACACCTAAGTTTGACAATCCCGAATAGAGGGAGAAAGGCCTAGGTTTAACAATGCAATCTGAAAATACTGACACAGTGCAATTTCAAAACAGGGGCAAAAACACACCTAAGTTTGACAATCCTGAATAGAGGGAGAAAGGCCTATGTTTCACAACACAATCTGAAATACTGACACAGTGCAATTTCAAAACAGGGGCGAAAACACACCTAAGTTTGACAATCCCGAATAGAGGGATAAACGCCTAGGTTTAACAATGCAATCTGAAAATGCTGACACAGTGCAATTTCAAAACAGGGGCAAAAACACACCTAGGTTTGACAATCCAGAATAGAGGGAGAAAGGCCTAGGTTTAACAATGCAATCTGAAAATACTGACACAGTGCAATTTCAAAACAGGGGCAAAAAGACACCTAGGTTTGACAATCCCGAATAGAGGGATAAACGCCTAGGTTTAACAATGCAATCTGAAAATACTGACACAGTGCAATTTCAAAACAGGGGCAGAAACACACCTAGGTTTGACAATCCTGAATAGAGGAAGAAAGGCCTAGGTTTCACAATGCAATCTGAAATATTGACAGTGCAATTTCAAAACAGGGGCGAAAACACACCTAAGTTTGACAACCCTTGCCGATGCATTTCGGACATAACGTCCTTCTTCAGGGCGGGTTCTGTAAATACATGACATCATGCACTTTTATGAGTATTGCCTCCTTGTTACACTATTTTTGCTCAGAAACTCAGTAATAAAAAAAGTTTTCAAAACTTGATGGCATGCTCTGTCAAATCATACCTGTTTCGTGGAGAGGAAGTGATGGGTAGTCTACAGTTGACACCTATTTAGATGACATCTTTAAATGGAAGAAGCTCTGGTTATTGATCTGAGCTAATGTTGAAAGACAGACATGTAGAGGAGGAGAGGAAATGATAAGATGGCAAGTAAGTCATGAGTATTTGCCCAACATGTGGCAAGAGAGTTTGCAATCCTGGACACTGGTGCAGCTATTTGCCCCTGATTGTGGCTGTTTTTCAGGGCACATGTAAGTGAAGAGTGTAACTTTTTTTCAGAGTGTGGACGCAACACCTTGCATTTTTTTTTAGGTTGGTAAGCTTGCTCAAGTATTTGTCTCCCAGAATTGTAGTCAGTTTGTCATGTTCCCAGTGCAGACACTTACCCACAAGACCACAAGCACTTGTTTCGTATTGGGATTTTGTTTACCCGGGAATATTTCATGACAGATTGCTGGGTTTGAAAGGTGAGCACCTTTTATACTTTTACTTTGTAAGCATATTTATTGGAACATTCCTTATCTCAGTTATTTTTCTGGTGTTCATTATTTTTTTCAAAGTCCAATGCTATTTTGTCTTCTGCACTTTCTTCTACGAGGACGCTCAAATGAACTACATTTGTATATTTCACTTTAAGATATATGTGCACTTACTAAGTGTATATTCATGAGTGCCAGCTTTTGATTTTCGCTATGCGAACAAAAGTACCGGGCCATATGTTATTCTTGCAGCCAGTCATTTCCTGTGCTGCTTAAATGCTGTTAGTTGGTGTTGTGCGATGTATCACAGTAGTCACCAAGAGACTGGCCATAAGACGAGGGTCTTGTAGCATGCTGCTTAACCAAAGTGTGTGATCCATGCCAAATCATTTAATCTCACTGTGCATTCTCTAAAAACATTGTGAGTTCTCAAATCCTGCATACCACTGTCAAAACTGGTCCAAATCAGTTTGTGATTGATGAACGACTTTGAGCAATGAGTTGCTTAAAGTGCTTTAAAATATAGAGTGGCAGTGCACACCGGCAATGGCCGAAGGCCTTGGCTAGTGGTTTGGCAGTTTTTGGCTGTGACCACCGGCCATAGCCAAAGGCCATGGCTAGTGGTCTGGTAGTGCTGTAAAAATGTATGGAATAACACATTCCTTAACATTCAAGGAGAAAACTTTAGTTGCAGGGACGTTAAAATGAGAACTATCATTTTCTAAATGACATGAGAAGTGCTTTAAAAGAAGCAAAAACTAAGTATTAGGATATATTTTAAGAATGTTTATACATGTGTATTGAAATGAAAGTGATTATTACACTAAATTTATATATGTATGGAAAGGAAATTAAGTTTAAAAATTCAAAATGTTCTTGAAAACTTGTACGTAGATGTATATTTCTTTCTGTGTGTCTTTTGTTTGTGATTAACATGTTAAAATTGAAATAAAACATACTGTACAAAGTAAAAGTAATCTTTAAATAGTATCCAATGTTTTAATACATTGGGCTTCATTATATGTTTGCCAAGTCCAGAAACAAGGGTGCCGGTATGCTCACCGGCACCCTAGTTTCTGGACCGGCAAACTATGAGTGAGTCTGCCGGAGCCGCTGTGCCCGAAAGGTCTGACCATGCCGGGCGCAGCGGCCACGGTAGGCAGACTGGTCATGGAAGCACCGGCACCATTAGCAACGGCGCCGGTGCTTCCGAGTCCCCATTCCCTTAGAGTCAGTATGGGAATGGGGACTTACATTTTACAAGTACCTGACTTCCCAGAATCTCCAAGTGGCACCGGGAAGTCAGGTGCCGGTTAAACTGTATGAGTCCGGCGGCAACCTGCAGGTAGCACCGGCAGGGTTACCGCCAGACTCGTTGTGAGGTCCATGGACTTGTGTGTAGGTCATAGGTGATGTCACCAGTGATGTCATCTGTGATGTCATAATTGTGGTCATAGGCTAAACAGAAGGGGGCGTGATGTTAAATTGGCTTTAGCTGAATTTCAGGGGTTTTGTTGCATTAAGTTCTCACCTTAACGTCCCTGCAACTAATGTTTTTTCCTTGATATATATAGATATATATTTATGTGTGCTGGTATAAAATTGAAATGCTTACACATGCAGGTTGACTACTAACAAGATTCATGAACACAAGGTGAGTTTAACCACCAGGGGATAAGCACAGTTACTTTGGCCTGCGGCTGCATGTGTTTGTCTAGGTGAGCATCAATGTATTGTTTATGAGCAACTCCTTTTGGCCATGGAAGGCACTGTATGGATGTTAAGATAAACTCCCCCGTGTAACTCCAGGAAACAGGCCTAAATCCTTCAAACGATATGTACATTTGATGACCTTCAACCCATATGCTTAGGGTATCTTTGCTCAAATTCCTGGTGTTTTGCAGTGGTCATCTGCTTGCCCCTGGAACCACTGGCCAAATTCCAGGAATAAATGCCCATGGACTTGGTACTATTATTTGTCTTTGTGATGCGATAGAACCCACAGGTATCTAAGTGCCTCATATCAACAACAGGAGGAAGAATTGTGAGGCAAGAAACTTAAATCAAGATAGTCTAAAGTTTTCAAAACATCTTAAACTAAATTTTTATACGCATTTTTCAAAAGTGACTTGGATTAATATCACTGCACATCTCCTCTGGAAGAGAGTTCCATTTTGTAGCGAATAGGTCAGGACCAGCCCTGGGTCTTGGAGTGCTGTAACATAGGATCAATATAGTGATATTTGTTCGTGCCCTATGGGGATGAGTAGCCATACACCACTTAATATGATTTTTCATACATGAGGGGACAGAACCCTACAGGATTTGTGGCGCAAGGTAAATTGTTCAAAGCAAGCTCAGATTTTACTGGTAACCACTAAAGCTGCATAAGGTCATCAAATATGTGATTTCTTGTACGGAGGTTGGCGATTATCTTAGCTTCTCCATTCTGTATAGCCTGTAGGCGGTATAGATTATTGTGATGCTGGAAACGCATCAGAGGCACAGGGCCTCTGAATCCTTTTGCTTTATTGTTTTTATCAGGTGTTCTGACTTGTTTTCTGCGCAGGGGTTCATGTAGGACTCCTGGCAGTGCGGCTCTTCCTGTTTTTGGTTTGGTGAACAGACCCTTGGGCCAAATTCCAGGGTCTTATGGCACCCATGGGTGGGAGTACGACCCTCTCTACCGCCGAACTCCCCGGCGCTAATAGCGCCGGACCACGAGTTTGGCGGTAATGTAATTCCCCATTCCCCATTGAGCCCATTCGGGAATGCCCCATTCCCCATTGGGCTCAATGGGGAAAATTCGCGCTCTTACCGCCGGGGGATTTCCCACCGGCGGTAATAGCGTGAATTTTCAGCAGATTTCTCCCCTGCCAAGAGCTGGGGTGACATCCGCCGAAGTCCTGATTTGGCGGACCCTTAAATCCGGTGGTAATAGCGTGACCGTTGGATTTAAGGGTTACCGCCAAAGTCGTGATGAGGCCCCTAGTGTATGTTTTTGGGCACCTGTGTGTGGCCCACAGAGCATGGTACGGGCTGGTGGCAGCTCTGTGCTGAATTGACAGGTGCCATGAGTGTCCTCCATTTTGGGATGCCGAGGCCATGTCACTGGAATAAGTGGATTCCTGATAGGAAACAAGATGGCCCCGGTGGCCTCTTGCTTTCTATCGCCTGTTACCTTACTTTTCCCAAAGTCCCTGGAAGCCCTGACTCTGTCCCTTCCCCCTGACTGGCTGTTGGGTGGAAGTTCCATATATGGTGTTGTGGGGAAGTCCAGGCGAGACTGGCCGGAGTCTTCCCAATGACTATGTTGTGGGTACGCCTGTGGGCTGGGACCTGGGTGAATGGAGTGTGTTACGAATACGCATTCTGTTTTATGGGTGTCTAATATCTGGTGGTTGACACAATGTCTGAGACAGTCCTGCCCAAAACTGGTATGAATGCAGTGTGTAGTGCTGAATGGCAGAGTGCTTGTTCAAATCCACATTCTGTGTTGTGAGTGGCTGGATGAAGAAGAATGTCCTGAATGCACTGCGCACCTGATTGGCTGCCTGAATGCCCTTCTGAGTGATTGGTTGCCTGAGTGTGACCGAGCAGAGTGAATAGGAGAACAACAGTATATCTGGGGGCCCCTCACTGCTAGAAATCGTTTAGAAGCTGAAGTTGAAACTGACCCTTAACTCTGAAGCCCACTGGAGGAAGAAGAACTGCTGCTGCTGTCCTTTGCTAATCTGAAAGCTGCTGTGCCTTCAAGGAACTGATCCAAGAGAGGACATGTTTAGGAGTCCTCTCCCCGAGCTACGAGGGACCAACATGCACCAGCTGATCTTTGCCAAAGCTCCCTGGTAAAAAGACTTACGAAAGGCTGCCAATCGGCAAAGGGGACCGCCGAGGAGAACGAAGAGAATCACCGGACAGCCGTCCACCGTCGATGACCGCTGTCGCCGACCGGAGCCACCGTGCTCCCTTTGCCTAAGAACATTTGATCCAAGGACTCCCTTGTTCATCACTGTCCACCACTTACGTCCTACTGGAGAAAGTCAAGGTCGTCGATGACTGAGGAGAATCTGCCAGTGGATTTCCCGCCACCCGAAGACTGCAGAGACGCCAGACACCTCGACGCCCTTGCTGGCCCAAAGTTCTTCAGTACTCTTTGCGGATATGAACACTGGTCGTCGAGATTGCCCTGCACACCTAAGCTTGCAGGACGTTTTATCGACCGATCATCAAAGAGCACCGCAAGAACTGAAGCTGCTGCTGCAACAACAGTGTTCACCAAACAACTGTTGTTCAAACAACAGTTCTTCACCAAATCTCGATGACCCACGGCTCCTGCCTGAAAGGGAGTGCGTTCAAGAAGGGCCCGTCGACGACTCATCGAAGAACTCTATGTAACAAGGTACTTTGGGATCGTAGACCTATTTAGAAGAAAATAAGGCTCTTGAGAACACTATATGAGCTGGGCTTGTATGATATATCTTTATTGACAGGTTGCCCAGGTGGGGGGATCCTCATACAAAACTGTGTCTGGTTGGTAGGGACCCAGTATTCTGCCTATTGTTCTAACCAACTGCTTTCCTCCTAAATCTATCAATGGTTCACTGACTTATTGATTTGTTTGAAATTTAAACTACGCCTATTTAATGCACTTTAAAGGAATCAAAGTAATTGTGGTACTACGTAGAATTGTGTATATATTTGCCATTGTAGATTGACGGAGCACAAAGTGAGTTATTGTGATTGTGTATATAACCCTGAACCTTAATTATATAAAGACTGTGTTTTCACTAATACAGTGTGTGGAAACTCCTTTGTGGGTGCTTGAAGACAGCACTGTACTTAAGAACCAGCCTGCATCATCTCCTGAGTGCTTAGGCCTTGATTGATGACTTTGCTACCGCATAGGGAATCTTGGCTGGGGTCCTCTGTGCCTCTCCTCTGCCACATAGAGAGCAGGAGTACAGACACCCCCATCCAGTATTTACAATTATGTTGTGTAATACCTATGTAGAGACCATTACAGTAATCAAGTCCTGGTGCTTTAATAGCTCTTGTTATGGTCGCAAAGAGCTTTTCTGATGAGAGGTCTACATTATCGTAAAAACCTGTTATCATAGTTTTGTGAGTTTGTCACAGAGTTCACCTGCAGGACCTTTGGCAAGGTAGAGTGCATAAACGTCCCCAATGTTTTTACTTAAGTTATACTGGGATAAACAAGTCTGCCATCATAACCGTTGGAAATAGAGACAATGCTTTAGGCAAGGCATATGGTAATGACCTCAGCTAAAGCTATATGTTGCTCTGATTCAAACCAAGCCAATAGTTATGAATTCATGGTCCTACTTCTTCAAACGTGTGCTGGATATGAGAGGTGTTGAGTCACAATCTTCATCTAAGTGAAAAACAATCTGTACGTCATCTGCATAGTTCTGGAATTCTGCTCCCAAATTGTTTAACAGGGCAGGTAAAGGTTTTACACGCAGATTACATGCAAGTGGAGAAATACATAACCCCTGGGGAACTCCACCGAAGACAACCTCTGCTGCATTTGCCAACCCAGAACCGGGAGACCCTTTTTTGAAGAAAAGATGTGACCAGCATCAGTGCAGTCACTGACAATCCTGCTACATCCTTCTCATATGTAAGCAGCACAGAGTGATCCATGGTGACAAAGGATGCTGAAAGGTCCAACAGCATTAGCAGACACTTACTGCCCTTATCGAGAATATGGAGATATTTTTCTTTGATGTCTAATATGGCTAATTCCCTCCCTCTTTTATGGCAAAACATTGACTGTCAATCACCCAATGGAAGATGTTCCTCTAAATGCAACTGAAATTGATTGGTCACACCCTTATCAGGAACTTCCCAGAGGAAAGGCAATTTAGATATTGGCAGATAGTTAGTACCTACGCCAGGATCCAAAGAAGATTTCTTTATCACTTTGAGTGCCGAAGGGACTCACGAAAAGAAGAATTCAATATTTGCATGATGAATGGACACAGCACATCTGCATCTCTAGACAATATTAGAAGGGTTTGAGTAACCAGGGCGATTGGTCTGCTTTAAACTCACAATAATATTCTTGGTGTCAGAGGCTGTAACAATGGAAAATGGAAAAGGATTTTGGGCCTGTTGAACAAATGCCCTCGAGTTCTGTTTTCTTTCTTGCTCTTGAATATTTGCTCGATACTGTTTGCTGTCCCCAATTGAGTGTCACTAATCTTCATTTTTATGGTTCCTATCTTTTCCCTGAAAAAATATTGCATCAATTTACATCAGTCAATAGAGGAAAGCGTGACCCTTGCACTTAGCTTAGTGCTAAAGTTTCTAATGTGTTTAACATTTTAAACAGCTCCTTAGGGAAACTGGAAACTTTGTCAATACTTTTAGCAAAGAAAAGTAGTTTTGCTTCTGTAATAGCAAAAAGCACTTTCAATGAGCGGCAATTATTCGTTTTGGGATCTTTCCTCCATTTTCTTTCCATTTTCCTAAGTGATGATTTTTGCGACCTCAGTTTAGCCTTGTACCAGATATTACATCTTTTTGTTTCAATAGGGGCTATATATCTGCGATGGTTGAATTATACATATTAAATTGCTTCCCTCCAACTCAAAATAGCCAACAAGAAGGCCTCACTGCTCCCATCTGAGCAGCAACCCGTCCAACCTACACCAGACAGAACTACCTTAACCTTCAGCTTCAAAAAAATCTCCATCCGTGAGACAGAGAAAATGATACTCTCCCTAAAACCTTCTAATTGAAAAGGAGACAGCTGCCTGGCCCAAATTATAAAGGATGCAGCTAGAGACCTAGCCCCTTTTATCTCTAAGCTTATTAATGCTTCCCTTAAGACTAACAGAGTGCCTAATAACCTTAAAGAATCTTGGGTCCTCCAACTACTTAAAAACCAAACACTAGACCCCACCATAGACCTCAAGACCCAAATTGACGAGTTAAAAGACAATGGGAAAACAGCTATGCTACTCCTCCTTGACCTATTTGCAGCCTTTGACCTGGCGGACCATGCAGTCTTATGCAACCCCCTTAGGTAATTTGTCAAGTGATGCCATAACCTGGGTCCAGTCCTTTCTAGCTAACCGTACCATGGGAGTCTTCTCCCCTTCAGCTTCAGCTGACCCTATACTAACCTCCTGCAGTGTACCTCAGGGATCCTGTGTCTCACCTACCATGTATAGAATGTTTACTTAGCCTTTTTTTGACAAGTTGGACAGACTGGGTGTTACCTACACAAATTATGCAGATGACACCCAGATCCTCATTCCCCTTTCGGGCAACGTTCTCGAGGACACGGCCTTAGTAAATAAGATATACCTCCTCATTCAGACATGGATGGCATCCCATGGCCTGAATGGTGACAAAACCGAGATATTGATCCTAGGCTCAGAGACGAACCTCAAAAAGCATAGCCCTAGCTATACCTCCTTTAACATTGACAACAACCCCATCAAGGTGATGCCCGTAGTGAAAACTTTAGGCTTCTACCTTGACTCCTCACTCGTCCTTAAGAAACAAGTTAACTCACTAACATCCACAACAGCTTACACCTGCAGACTTATCCGAGCCTGCAGACCATTCCTCTCTGAAACTAGTTGCATTACCTTGGCCAATGCACTCATAACATCCAGACTGGATTATTGTAATGCCCTGTACTCAGGAGCTTACAAATACATCACTGACAAAATCCAAAGACTGCAAAACAATGCCCTAAGAGCAGCCCTGAATATTCCTAACAGAGAGCACATCTCCAAATTCAGAAGAGATGTCCATTGGTTAAAAATAAACAACAGGATCCTCCTGGAAATAGTCTCGCTTACATCTAAATGCCTGAACAACCTAGCACCACCATACCTCTCTGAAAGAATTAATAAGAGACTCACCAAATGCCCCATGAGATCTGCCTAAGCCCACACCTTGGAGATCCCTAGATTCAAACGTACCACAGCTGGGGGTGCCAGTTTCCCGGTCAAAGCAGCGCAATCCTGGAACACACTCCCCTTAGATCTTAGAATGGAGCAACCTTACCCTAATATTCTAAACTGGCTACGATCAAATGACTCCTGACTCGCTCCATCCTGTACTAAGACTTCACCTGCTACCTGATACCGGTGATCCCTACTTTACTCAATATACTTGCTATCCACTACATTATTCGACTGCAATATGTAATATGTAATATGTGACCTCAGTCCCCACCACTTATTGTAACCGGGAAGTGACAGTAAATGTATATTTCCTGTATGTATGTATCTAATTTGTTCTGTAACTAGGTTTTAAGCCTACTTGTCCTGTTTGCGCCCAGCTACCTAAGGGTTTGGTGCGCATTAAAAATAAATAAACAAACAAATAGACAAAATGTGGTTTCACCATTCTCCATGGAAGGAAGGGCACCAGTAAACTTTGGGTTGAGCACTGTATTTTTGCTTGTTCCTTTATTTAATGGATATCTTCTGAGATGTGTTAGGGGAAAAAGCTGGTCTAGTCGCTACTACAAAGACAACCGCAGAGTGATCTGAACAATCTGAAGAAAACTATAAAGATCCATATTTCAAAAAATCGCCCAGTCCAAGGTCTGCACTCTATTATGTTTAAGAGGTGGCTTACGGAATTATACATGTGATCCTCCAAGGCCCTTGCCAATTTCTTTTGCTTGTGAGCCCCTGTGATCTATAAAATCTAGATGAGAGTCTCCAAAAATTAGAAAAGGACCCGATGACTTCATTAATGTCAATATAGTATCTAATAAATGCTGTAAGAAACCAGAGTCACAATGAGGGTTAGGAAAATAATAATAATCTGAACCAACCAAAGATTTGACTAGAGATCATCAAGGATCACCTGGCTAATGCCTTAAATGAGCGATTTGTCTGGACCTAGGATGTCCCTGCTGACATCAGCACCTATGCAAGTCAGTGAGAAGATTGGGACTGCTCATGGACTATCCGCCCCATCCCTAGGGAAGAGCAGAGGTGACCTGTATTTTCATATCCTAGGGCGGCCTATCAAATCCAAACATTAATGCGCACAGGAGTCCCGAGCTAGTAGAGGGAGAAAGGAGATACTGTAGAAAGAGAGAGATAGGGGGAGAGAGGGGTGGAAGAGTGAGAAACAGTGAGAAAGAGCAATGTCTGCAGATGCCAGTGTAAGGAGGGAGGTGTAGGAGCAGTTTGAGATGGGTGAGGTCAACAAAAGAGAAGCGAAGAGCAAGGGGTCTCAGTCCTTTTGTCCCCTCCCCCACAACTCTAATGTGATTATTGGCCCAACACTAATAATGAACTTGTACATCTCCCATCAATACACGTATTGTTCTACACTAACACCCTGCACAGATCCTGTTTTAGAAACACCCATCTTTCCACCTCTAACTACTCTACAATTGAAGTATGACAAGGATCAACTCACATTGACCTCCCTCATCTGATCTTAACACCACACACTTACCAGCATACTGATTGCCTCCACATAATTACGCACACAAAGGCTGCGAAGATGCCTCTGGTTGCCATCTAACATGAAGCATCTTGCGGTCTGACACTATATCCTAAAACTTGGATGCTTACCTGCACCACAATACGGTTTCTCTGATCTGACTTACACCACCAGAGAGTTTCTTCTAGCCAAGCGGAGGAGGGGGATAAAGGCCCTTGGCCAGAGAGATCAGTGTGATTTATCCCGAAATCAGCAGGGGTGTTGCCTGCTAACAGAAGGTGAAGGTGTGATATCAATGACTTTGAACAGCAGTTAAAACTGTGGTGCTCTCGGTCTAGCAAGGAAAGACAACAAAAGGCATTATGAGGAGTGAAGGATGTAAAGAAAATATCCCCAGCCTTAGGTGAGAAGACACAAATCTGAACCCCTTCATTAACAGTCATCAGGGATCCTGAATCCTCATTCAAGGATGTTAGCTATAGAAGTCACTCCCCATCAGTTATCAAGGGTCTTGCAGCCTATAGGCTATAGAGCAGGGTATCTTATCATCCCCACCTTCCACAGACTTGCAAGAAATACTGAAGTTGACTTCAGCATTGGTGGAGCCATTGTTAGCAAGGCTGCTTGCTAGGACAGACTTCTCTTCCAATGCTGGACGAAATCTGCGGCATTGAACAGGGATCATTGATGGTGCCGTTTGCTACGAGGGTTAATCTTTTGTCACTGAAACTTAAGAGCATCTGAATTGACCCCATTCGAGATCACATCTGGATCCTTCTGTGTTGACACAGATCCTAGTCAGCTAGCCACTTCCTGCTCCTCTTCTGAGTGCTAGCATCCTAGATTTTCACTAGAAAGTAAAACTTTCTTTCATAGAAGACCAACATAAGAAGATATTGAGCGAATGTCACCCATTTTATTAAATAATGGGTCAAGATGGTGGCACAGTGCATAGGGAACCAAGAAACCCTCCTACATTTTTGGTGCATCTCCCCATCTCTCGCTTCCTCTCAGGTGGAACACGCTGCCTTGTATCAGGTGAATTGAGAAAAAGATGTAAAAATAATTGTTCATGGTGATATGCCAAGGGAGGATTATGTCACACAAAAAACACTATTTCATGTGCCACCAATGCCACCTCTGATAACATGTTTTTAAAAAAATCTAATGACATGAGTGGCAAGCCACTTACATATAAGACATATACATTGACCCTCGTCTCCTCCGTTGAGTGGGAATAAAGGGACAGATGAGCAGAGCACTGTAATTGGGTGCAGCTGAGACGCTTCCCTGGATTTTGCTCTGGCACCTCCTCATTTTATTTTAACAGAGTTTTCAGCCCTGAAATGGCCTAACCTTCCCCAAACCATACACATATGGCACTGAAGTCCCATTTCCCACTGGACACCAGGTTAGGCTGTTCGCGCCACAAACCAAACTTCCACTCGTCGGCCATGTCCTGGAATCCAACGACGGGCTGTGGGCAAAGATCACACCTGGTTACCTGTTCACCAGCTTACCCTAGCCCTACATTGACACAGCTCCAAACTCAAGGGCAGTCCCACTCAACTGCCCTGTGTGACTGCAAGATAAGGCATGTTTACATATTTACATCTTTATCTGCACTTATCAACCCTCTATGACACTCCCTCTTGACCCTTGATTTCTCCAATGTGACTGAACTCTTAAGATAACTGGAACTTGCCTGCCCCATTAGATAACTGCACTGCTCTGATGCTCACGCCTGATTAAACCCTATTAAAGCTGCCTTATACCATTCGTTTTATCCCCATGTGAGTTACACCATGCTTCCACTTGTGATTTATCCAGGTTAGACCCCTGTGATATCTTCTTCACTCCTTCATTCTGATTCCCTCCTTACCCGGATGTAAGTCTGTGTTTATTGGCACCTTATGTAACTTGACAATTCTGTAAAACTCTGCTCCTTGACCATTGCGCATTACAACTCTTCTTTTTCCCTGATAAACGTAATACTGCTTCAGAATCAGACACCTCCTTTGACTGCTACATCTTAAACCCTTGTCACATGCTAACATATGTATGGATCCTCTCATCTAAATAACACTTTTCTTTCTTGTCTAGCTTGATTAGTCTGCCCCTCATCTCGCTGCATCCCATAGCTGCCCGCCTTTCACTTTACTCTACATGCTAGTTACCTGGATTCGCCACACGTATTGCCCCGTGACTGTGAATTAATGTCCACTGCTCTTTACATGCTGCTTAATCTGTAGTGTGCATTGAAGGCGTGCTTGTGTATATATTGCTCTTTACTTGCCCTCTCGTGTGTATTGCTCCTTCAATGCTGCCTCATAAATACAGTTCTTTGATTGGCTGCTGCCTCAAAGATACTCTTCCTCAGCGGGTGCTTCATATATGTGGCTTCTCCATCTTTAGCACATATGCATTGCTCCTTGATTTCGTTCCACCTTAAATTGTAGACATCAGCAAGTCACTCACACGCAGCAGGTGCGCACCTGCTAGGGCCCCACTCCCCTGCACAGATTGACATCATATAACCTGTACACTTTTCCACCATCTTGTCACATACAGCCATGCAATAACCCTTGACCCCACACTGCTCGCAGGGGAGACATTGTAATTGTAGTACATCCTCATTTAGTAACCTTGCTCTCCACCCTCTAAACATTCCCAGGCCCACACCCCTCTCTTACAGGGCCCCAAGAGCCAAGAGATCATGTAAATGGCAGAAGACATGCTATGTAAGCGCCAAGAACAGATCACAACATGTGGCATGTAGGAAAAGAATATATTGGATACATTGTGCCTTCAGGGCAATTGGCTTCTGGGGAACAATAATATCCTTAATGTCCTAAAAAGTACAATTGATAATTGATTTTTTATTTTATTTTTGTATTTAATCAGTGTAAGGTTCATCTGTGAAACAATTCACAATAAATAAAATATTTGATTTATAACAACCCAAGTGATTTGTCGATTATAAATGTACATACAGCAATATGTGATGGGGGAGAGGGGCAGAAAATATGTTTTAGAAAAAGCAGCCCTCCACATCTCACCTCCTATTCCCTTGCATCTTTTCAAAATAACATGGGTGCAAACTGAATTAGGCTACCTTGCAAACACACATGACTGTTATTTGCCTATTTGACAGACAGCTGTCTACTTTGCAAAGCCACTTTCGAATCAGGTATTTTAGTATGGTAATAAGACCCATTCTTTTTGGAAAGGTAATCATTGATTCCATATTGGCAGACTCCTTCCTCCATACACATCCCAAATGTTAATGTTAAAGATCATTTATACCATGCACTGTGAAAGGTAGGAGTGTAGGGTGGCTTAGTAGGGTATAGCGGGAGGAGATAGAGCAAGAGTTGTGATGTCCTGTTGACAGCTTCAGTTTGGTTTGCGCAGTTTGCTGAGCTTGGGTGTGATTTAAGGCTCAGTAGACTCCCATGTGCTGTTGTGGGTGACTATGTATGGTTTGTTTGTTGTTGCAGTGTAGTAAGTGCATGAGGGTTGCTGTGCAGTGAAGTGGTTGTGTTTGTTTAGTGTTTGAGAGGTGTATGTAGAACTTGAGGTTTTAGGTGTTGGGTTAGTGGGTTTTTTTCTTACCTCAATGCTTCAGACATCTTTGCTCAGCATTTCTGCCGGTGCTGTGTACTTGGCATTTTTGTGGCAGTTCATTCGTCGGGTTCTGCGCATGGTGGTGGCTTTCTTCTGTAACTGTTTAGCAGTCTGTGGGCATGGGTTGGTGAAACACCTCCTCCCACCCCTGGGTGGAGATGGGTGTGGTTGAAGGCTCTGCTTTTAGGCTATCAAAGGGTGTGCTTACCATTGCCTCCCCAAGCTCCTTGGGCAGGATCCCCACCCTCTGAGGACCCGGTGTTCTTAGGCCTCGTGGAGTGCCCATTATTGGATAATGTTCCCCCATCTGCAGCTGTGTTGCCTGTCCCTAGGGTGATGTCTAAGGTGGGGGTATTGTTTGGGTATTGGTCTTCTTGGGCTCCCTCCCTAGCTTCTTCCTTCCATGTATGCTTGTTGAGGTGTGTTGTTTCCATTGGTGTCATTTTTTTTTCTAGCTCGTCCCACCTGGTTCTGAGGTGAAGAGCAAAGTTTTAAGTAATTTTCTGAATTTTAGGTGATCCTTCCTATTGCTTATTATATTTGGGATAGTGTTCCCAGTGTTTGCTGCCAGGTGGAAGAATGACGACCCCCAATGTTTTTTTCATGTGTATGGTTTTGGTTCCAGGCGAATGTCATTGCTTGATCTGAATGCTCTTGTCGGTAGGTAAATGGTTATTTTCTTTTGTAGGAAATCAGCTCCTTGGCCATGGGTTGCTCTGTTCATTGTGCACATGGTTTTGAACGTGATTCGTTGTTTAAAAGGCAGCCAATACAGCATTTTTAGCATTTGGGTGATGTGGTCCCTTTGTGGTTGTCTGAGAAGATGTCTGGCCCCTGCATTTTGGATACGTTGTGGTTTCTTTAGTAGTCGTTCCGGCATTCCGAGGTATAGACTATTGGCATAGTCTATTCTGGACATGATGAGGGAAATGGTGGTAAGTGTTTTATGGGTGAAGGAGAGGAAGGGCAGGGTCCTTTTTAATGTGCGCAATAGGAAGAATCATTTCTTGATTATTGCGTTTACTTGTGGTTCCAGCGTTAGTTCGTTGTCCATTAGGATTCAAGGTTTTTGACTATTTTCGGTGGAGTCTGTCCTGTTCCTAGTTCTGTGGGCCATGGGGCGAGAGAGCGCAGTAGTGTCTAGTTGTATCCGTGCTATCCAAAGAAAAAGTGCAACTCAAAACAGTGAGTGCGTCGACTGAACACATTCAACTGCAACGGGGTGGCTGCAAAAAGCTTCTACTGCATGGTCAGTCTAGGCTTCCTGAACTGGTGAGCCTAAAAATCAGTGACTATCAAAAATATTGACTGACTTTTGGTCAATCATATCATGACAGGAAAAGTCACTGGAATAGCAAATATATTCATTTGAAAATAATACATGACTGTACATCACTTTATATTTTAATATACATCTATTTAGTATGCATGCTAGACACTATTTCTACCTATATATGCCCATACACTGTGGGGTGCAATCAAAGGCCCCAAATAAAAGGAACTGAAGGGCCATGTGAAAAAGGCCTACCTCTCAAAAACAGATGAAAAGCAGCATTTTAATTCACAAAGGAAGAAGAAATTCAAAGGTCCCTTTCACATGAAAAACAGGATTTTTTTAAAACTGACAAAAAAACAGCTTTGCATGTGTGTTTGCAAATTTAAGCAAGACATGAGTAAAATGTTCCTTAGCCAACATAAAGATGTCAAGGAAAAAACATGGTGTGTGTGTTGACAAAAAGTAAGGTCGATTGTGCTTCACATGCAAAATACCGGCATAACATTTGAAAATGAAAGCCTGCTTGGTTGCCATGAAAAGTTCCTATGGGCCTATTTAGGCAGATGTGTGGGTGTCTTTCTGCAAGGGAAATCCAGAGAAAGCAAAAACAATGTAATCAGAGTGCAGATTGGAAAAGCACATCACATTGCGGGCTGAGGAATAAATGCATCATTTTTCAATGAAACTGTTACCTATCAAAAGGGGGTACACTGTGACAATTCAGACCCACTTTTCAGCAGAAAAATGAACAGCACATGATAAAACATGTAGTTTATTAATGAATGAAAGAAACAGTCTTGCACTTTCAGCGCAAAACCAAAGCGAACCCTGATCAGTAAAACACACTGTATGTCAAAGATTTCATAGGTTTTTAGTAGCGCAACTTAACCATAACGTCCCTTTAACAAAGTTTTTTTCACTGAATTTCATAGGTTTTTAGTAGCGCAACTTAACCATAACGTCCCTTTAACAAAGTTTTTTTCACTGAATTTCATAGGTTTTTAGTAGCGCAACTTAACCATAACGTCCCTTCAATTAAGTTTTTTCACTGAATTTCATAGTTTTTTAGTAGCACAACTTAACAATAATGACTTTGACTTTATATACATGTCATATGGAACCGACTAGATCTCTTCTTATGAAATTGATGTCCGCGAACTTTAATGTTCGCGGACATGTTCGGAGAACAGTACCACTACCTAAAAACTGTGGGGGGGTGGGGGGGTATGGGGTATGTTTGATTGTTATATCATAATATAGGAACATTTAACAAATTCAAAAAGCAGCACACAAACACATTATATATAGCAATACATAAGAAATGTAACCCATATATGTAACACACTAACCATTCATTTAAATACAATATGTTCTGAAATGGAATATACCACAAGAAGATAAATTGGCTTCCAACATAATTACCTCACAGACACACCAGAACTGAGAACAAGACCAGACCCACTGAATACATAGGACTTATCTTACCTGAAATAGTAAGTGTACTTCATTTTACTCATATATTTATAAACTTTCTGTATTATATTAAAAAATATATTATCTTTTTTTTTTCTCACAGAAATGTCTAGTACTCTGGAATGGCTAGAGGACAATTTCCCACATGAAGAAATGCCACAAGATAGTGAAACTAATGGTAAACACTTTATAATATAAACCATTTATTTATTATTTTTTTATATACATTTAACATATATATTATTTTTTTGTACAGAGCATACCAAAATAGAAAAAACTTCAGAAAACCCTGTTATGGATAACAGTCTTCACAATATAGAAGAAAAAATGGATGTATTATTGGCTAATTTTAATAATTTAAAAACTTTTGTAGAAAATCATTTCAAACCAAAAACCTTGTACCATTGCCCCACATGTACTTGTCCCTCCTCACCATATCCCAGTCAATTATCCCCAAACCCTCTCCATAATCCAAAACGTTTTGATGAGACTTCCATCCCTTCTTCACCTAATACCAATCATGTTGAAACCCCAAATTCTCCTGTTTTGTTTCTGTTTCTGCCTCACCTTCTCTGTCATAAATTATTAATATATGTTAAATAAAGTTTAATTTTTATATTGTATTGTGAATAGTTTCTGTTTTTTTTTAAAAACAATAAAAGTGTCCGCGGACAGTGCGAGTGTTCTGAAATGTTCGTACATAAACGAAAATGGAGGTGTCCTGAAGAACACCACACCTGTTCGTACTGTTCGCTAGCAAGGTGAAACTGTTCTAAGAACACACGTGGTGTCCTGAAATGTTCGTAAAGAAACAAAAATTAAAGTGTTCTAAAGAACACTATATCTGTCCGTAATGTTCGCTATCAACTTAAAACTGTCCTAAGAACACAATTGGTGTCCTGAAATGTTCGTAAATAAACGAAAATGATGTGTCCTGAACAACAGTACAACTGTTCATAGTGTTCGCTAGCAACATGAAACTGTACTAAGAACACACGCGGTGTCCTGAATTGTTCGTAAACAAACGAAAATTAAAGCGTCCTAAAGAACACTATACCTGTCCGGTACTGTTCGCTACCCAATTGAAACTGTTCTAAGAACACAATTGGTGTCCTGAAATGTTCGTACATAAACGAAATTACACGTGTCCTGAAGAACACTATATCTGTCCTTACTGTTCGCTACCAAGTTTAAACTGTTCTAAGAACACACGCAGTGTCCTGAAATGTTTGTTTCACGTGTGACACACTTAATTACTTCAGAACCCGAACAGTGTCCGTAGGACATCAATGCGCATGCGCTAACCAATCCCCGTGCACTTGGTGTCCTGCGGACAGGCGCTTCCTTCGCGGACTAGTTTGCGAACGGATCATATGACCGCGCCCACGCTCATCGTGTGTCCTGAAATGTGGACACTGTTCGTGTCCCCAAACAATTTAAAAGTACATTTTCAGTTAATCCATAATATTTTTCAATAAAATCTCACCATGGCACAAGTCCCACATAGCAATCTTGAGTTTCTATATACCTTTTGAAACTTTCCGATCCTTTTTTTGTGTTCGATCTGTCCGCGGACAGTGCGCATGTCCGCGAACCGCGCACAAGCACCCCTATAAAAGACCACGCCCAAGAGCTTATTCCCATTGTGTTTCTGGCTATTCTTCAGAACACAGTGATTTTTGCTGCCACCTGCAGACTACACCATCATCGAGATGGCATCCTTGGCTGCTGAACTGCCACTTGGTGCTGCACCTGCTTCAGCACCACCCCCACCCCCTCCACCACCACCACCACCTCCCCAAGGGCCTGAAGAGGGGAACAGGAGTGAGGATGCGGAGGAGGAAGAAGAGGATGATGAGAATGAGGTAGAGGAAAACCCTACTACCCGCACTAGGCGTGAGTCTTGGGTGTGGCGGTTATTTACCATTCATGGTAATGTTCCTAAGGCTCGTGCGAACCGTGTTACCTGCAATGAGTGCAAAATGACACTCAGTCGCGGGAAGCACGGTAAGTACAGCTTTGGGACCACTACTATGAAGCGACACCTGAGGTCATTTCACTCTGGGGCTATTTGCAGGGTTGTACCTTGCGAAGAATGTAGCAGGTTGATTTCCTCTACTTCACCCTCTGTTTCTGATCCTGTCACCACAAGGACCACCTCTGTGGGACAGCGTCTTCCTCAAGCTGCCTCACAAGCCATACAGAATGCTGATGACCCTTACCTTTCGAGGGTCACAGTTGTATGTATGTACTGTGACACAGTACTCTGCAGGGGGGAGCGACTTCGGAGTGCTTTTGAGACTATCGTCTCAGAGCACGAGAAGACCTGCTCACTACCCAAATAAAACCCACTCTACATCTTCCTCTCTCAGCTCGCCCTTTCTTATCCCAGTGGTTTGTGTTCCCCCCTTTACCCCCCTTTACCCCCCTCTACTAGTGTGTCGTGACTGAAAAACCAAAAAAAATACAAAATTACAAAAATAAAAAAAAAATAAGGCTCTTTTCAGAGCCGCCTTTCCCAGTTAAAAAATAGAAGTGAAAATAAATGAAGCAGGACACTTTGTATTTTTTAGAGGTCCGCGGACAGTTCACGAACATTAAAAAAATTGGGTTGCTACTCCATCACAAACATTGTAATTTTCTCTGGAAAGAAGTGGTGGCTCTGAAAAGAGCCTTTGGGTGGTGTTTGTAAGTCAGAAATTGTAAATGCTTAACATCTATTTCAAAATCGTTGTTGTAATTCCAAAAAAGGTTGCAATGCATTTTGTACATTTCTCAGACAAATCTGATTGCCAGCATAAGTAAGATGGACTCCATCTCTGCGAAAAATGTATGTACTACAAAACATAATATTTTCATTGTGAAAAGAAGACATGCCAAAATCTCTTAGAAAGGCACAAACAGCCTTATTAACATTGCGCCTTGCTTTTTCCATTTGTGGACCAAATGAAGAAGAACGAAGCCACATTTGTCTCTGCGCAATCCGTGAAAATATCACTTGAGAATTAGGAAACATGTCCATAACCTTCCTAATTCCTTCTTCCATAGCAAATTGCAAAAAAATTCCAGTCACATGTCCTAAACTGTTCCCTCCACAATGAATTACAATTATGTCTGGATGTTGCTCTGTCTCCAAAGTAGCACAGAGAGGTAGCAAGTCCAACCACTTCATTCCACGTACTCCATGCCAGTGTACTTCCACATGTGGGAATCCAAGATCTACAGCTACTCCACAGCTTTCTCAATGCACCTTCAACCAATGTATCCTTTCAGTGCTTATTCTCATTTGCATGACTTCTGAACCCAAAAATCCCCGGATGTAACTCCCGATGTCCGCGAACTACCGCCATGTCCGCGGACATATCGTAACATGAACAGCCCTTCTACCATTTCCACTACACTCTCTCTGCCATTCCCTCATTGGTTGTACCTCAAAAATCACATGACATGCACCAATCACATTGAAGACCTCTACATCTAACTGCATCATCATAGATCAGCACTGCAAATGTACTCTGAATCTCTCTGAGTACAAGTGTCATATCATTGGCAAGCAGCATCTACCAGAAATACTGTACAAGTCTTCAAGATTTCTACTTGCAGCTCCATGCATATCCATATGCATGAACACAAACTTCAGGTATGCCTATTTTCTGTATAGTAGATGAACACAATTTCCTAAAATCAACTATCACTTATAAACCTTTATACTATTTGCTTTCTTTATACACACACACTCAAATCATGTTAAACTAACATTTATTAAATGAAAAATATAGACTACATATATTCAAACAAAATTGCATGCAAACACAATCTATGTTTAAACCTTTATAAAAATACTTATACAATTTCATATTTTTTGTTTTTATTTATTTATTTACTTAATTACTTTAAATTAGACATGACATTGAGGCGCTATTACCTAGAACAGTTTACTTACAGAAATAGTGGTATTCACTAATATATTATACATTTCACAAGACATAGTAAAGATATTTTTTTTGCTACAGTTAGTCATTCAATATCATTAAGAACATATCATATGTAATGAACTGATGCAATGTATCTTATGTAAATAAATTAGTTTAATGGTTTTACAGAAGGCACTGAGGATTTCAATTAAAAAAATCAATATCTAAATTAACAACAGTGCTACATACAAACAAAGTTACTAATTTGAAGCTTTTACAATTGCAGTGAAGACCTGTTTCCTGAAAAGAAGCAGCCGAATTCGAAGAAGAAAGAAAAACTAAGAAGTTACCTGTTAATTAAAAAAAAAGTAAATAAAATATCACCATAATATTTGTATTATTAATCAAATATACTATAACGTTAATACGAGCTATTTCGGTTTCTAAAAATAGAGATTTTGTACCATTTTGTCCAAAAATGTCCATGTCTTAAACAGCGATTTACAGCCAGAATGGCCCACAAATTTCTATTTTTGGACACTCAAATTACCCAACTGAACCACTACAATTTTCATATTATAGAACAAACAACTGTTTTAATTGTATACATTAGATTTACTATTTGTACTTTTCCACACCACTAGCTTACTTTTTTTTGTCATCTGAACCCCAGTTTAGTAACACATAAATTCAAGAATACCTATCCCTACTAGTTTTAGTTCCCAATGCACAATCACACACCATTACATACATCTTTATCATCTTACTCAAACACTCATGCACACAGCACACATACATTCCAGAACACCCCAACCCATATCTTCTTTATTTTTTTCAACAGACCCTAAAGAATGCCTACCAAAGGTCAAGTCCATAGAAAGCAACGCAAAAGTAGATCAAATGAAAATAAAGGTGTCCAACATAAGCATCCATCTCTAGCAGAATTTGTAAAAAAAAGTTGAAACAAAACAGCTAATACAATCATTTAGTGAAACACAAGAAGTTTCAAGTACAACAACTTTGCTTCCTCTATCAAAATGTAAAACAAACCAAAAAACAATTAACAGAAAACCAGCTATCAGTACAGATAAAACTACTTCTTCAAATTTTAATATAGTGCAAAGTAAGCATACCAAGAAAAGTATTTTAGCCAAAATATACCGTCAAAAAGTCCTTCAAAATCTTATAAAAACAGGAGAGAAATCAGGTTAAAAGCTTAAAACCTATCATAGGAAATTAATCTTAGAAGCATTGATGGACAGTACAATTCTTCTCAAAAGAAATGTATTTATTTTACTGTTAAACAAAATTAAACCACTAACAAAACTAATAAATAAATTACAAAAAAGACTTCTCAATAAGCGAAATATCAACAGAAAGAACTTCTTAAGTATCAGCGGAGGTGAATGGAATCACACTACAAGCACAGAACCATATTTTAATGAAGAAGCGTACAAACAAAAGCAAACTAATACAATTGCCATACATAGCAGTGGTGGAGGTTATGAAAAAGTGAATAATACCATAATGGAACAAGAAGTACTTCTTACAAAAATATGCCCTGAAAACTTAGAATTACCCCTCCATTCAACTGAATCAGAACGTCTAGTGTACAAATGGCCATGCACGTCAATGTGTAACATTCCCAAACAATGTTTCAAATCTTTACGCCAATTCCTCAATAAATATGTAAAAAGCAAAGACAAAATCAAAATTAAATTACTGCAAAATATAGATACCTGTCCAGTGCGCAAGTACACAGGACTACAAGGACATTCATTGGCCTGCATTACAGGACCTACTTGTAAAACCACTTTCCATGATATCAAAAGGATATCAACACATCATTCAACTATAAGAAATCTAGTCTATAAACTGTACTATGCTAAAAGTCCTGCTTTAGCACTAGCAAAGTTAAATAACATCCTTCTACATGGTACAGCAAAAGACCTACTTGAAGAAATTCACTATATCCAGAAAAAATATTTTCGAAGTGAAAGCCATTTACAGAATGAAATAGCTTTAAACCAATTAAGCAACAATTCTACACATGGCAACCTTTTGCTAAACACATACAAAAAAGAAATACTAAAATTTAAAAGTATATCAGCTGAAGTACCAAACCATGTATGTGTATGTTGCCGTAGAATTTCTTATAAAAGTAACACAAAAACTGTGGACCTATCATACAAAATAGAAGACAATGAAGATTCTAAATGGTTTGAATTAGCTCTCTACCTTGTAGCAGAAAACAAATATGAAATAACTGAGCCCTTAATACTTTGCAGTTATTGCACTACAAAACTTGACAACAACCAAACTCCTTCACGTTCTATCACAAATAATTTGGAATTATACCCAGTACCAAAACCTCTACAACAACTTAATTTATATGAGAGCATCATAATTCAAACAGTACACCCATTTCAAGCAATAATACGCCTTCAACCAAAAACAGCAAAATTACCTCCCTCTGAATTAGTAAAAGGCATTTGTGGAAAAGTAGTTTATTTACCATTAAATCTAAAAGAAAATGTGCATACTCTAGGAGTGCAACGTCCAATGCAGCAATCTTTAATTATATTAGTAAATGGAGTACCCACAAAAGACAAAAAAATATGGCAACAGCTGGTAGATTTAAATAAAGTTAGACAAGCCTTCCAATATCTTAAAGAGAATAATGAATATTACAAAGAAAATAATATTGAAGAAAACTTGAAAGATACAACTGAAATAATTCAAGAAACACAAGAAGCTGGTCAATTTGAGCTACTAGATCCTGCTACAATATCAAATACTTTAGACCATTATACAATTCATCCTTTGCACTGTAATGACACTGTACAAGATGTACTGGAAACTTACCAAATGCGTCAAACAAAAGGATCACCAATCAGTATATGGGGAAAAAGTATAGAAGCACATGCTTTTCCTCTACTCATTCCTACTGGCAAAGGAGGAAGGTATGATGATAGACCTATTCAAATATCAGCTTCAGAATACCGCTCATTACGGATGTATTCTGAAGATCCCAGATTTAGACAAAATGTGGAATACATATTCCACCTACTCTTTGAAAGTGAACTAGCAACTTTATGTTACGGAGTTGCACACATATTAAAATCAGGATCACACTTTCAAAATATGACAGCTACACAATTGTTAGAGAAAGTGCAACAAAAGGATGAGGTTTTACAATCAAATATTACAAATCTATTAGCAAATATGCTTGGTACTAAAGAGTACTGGTTTCGACGTCATGGAGATGTACGTTGTATGATCAGAAACCTTGGCCCACCCACTTCGTTTGTTACATTAAGTTGTGCAGAATATGCATGGGAAGATTTACATGATTTCCTACGCATATCAAATAAAAACAAAACAAACATAGATATTCTAACACCTGGAGAACTTTGTTCTTTGGATCCTGTTAATGTTTCAAGATATTTTCACCATTGCTTCATTGCTATGCTACATTTTATTTGTAATAAAACTGTTCCTCCCCTTGGAGAAGTGCAACACTTCTTTTGGAGAAAAGAATACCAGGCCAGAGGAGCACCACATATCCACATGCTTTTACGGATTAAAGATGCTCCTAAATTTGGTCAAGACAGTGATGCCACTGTTTTACAGTTTATTGAAAAATATGTCACTTGTGAAATTCCATCAGAAGCCACAAATAGTGATCTTCATGCACAAATTTTACAATTTCAAAGACACAAATGTGGAAAATATTGTCGTCGCAAATACAAAAACAAAGGCAAATACTACACCAAATGCCGATTTGGTTTCCCTAGACCAGTTACAAATACAGGTCAAGTAAACAACCTCATGTCTTCAGTTAGACATAGTGTTAAAGGTAAGTCACCTAAAAATACATATTACATAAAAAGAAAATAAGAAGAAAAATATATCAATGATTATAATGCAATCATTGCCCACTAATGGAATGCAAACATAGATGTGCAGTACATTGCAGACAATTCTACTGCAGTTGCACGATATGTCACAGCATACTTAACTAAAGCAGAAAAGACAGAGGTCCAAGACCTCTGGAATGACCTGTCATCAGATAAAACAGTATCTCAGAAATTATACAGCTTGGGCATAAAAATGCTCACCCATAGAGAATGTGGATATTATGAAGCAGCTGATCGTTTAACTGGTATTTCATTGTATGGTAAATCTGAAAATATAGTATGGCTAAGTCTTGGTCCAGCTAAATCTAGAAAAAGAGTTCTAAAATCATATGAAGATATAGAAACAATAGCCAAACATGATCCCAACAGCCAAGACATTTTAAAAAACAATTTATTGGACACATACTACCCAAACAGAAGTAATACTTTGGAAAACATGTGTCTATACCAAATAGCCCAAAACTACACATACAAAAATAATATGAAACCTGATGGAAAAAAAAGGTAAATATAGAGTGACAGACTGTGAAGGCAGCTTAGTTAAACTCACTAAACCAAATTTAATTAATCATATCAAATTGTCATTGAAGACTCCTCAACATAAAGAAGTATATTACATGTCCCTGCTACAACTCTTCAAACCATGGAGAAAAGAAGAACAATTACTAGATAACTATGACTCATATGAGGATGCTTTCAAAGCAAATGAAAGCACTATAACTGATGTAAACTTTACACAGTACAAAACAATGTTGCACAATGAACAGCAACATGAAGAAGAACTCCAAGCCCAACTAGATAAGGATACTCCTGACAGTAGTCAACCTTCTGTAACAGGAAGCCAAGAACCACTGGGAGAACCACTAATAACAAATGAGGCAGAATTAGCTATGATAGAAGTAGAAAACACCATGTGTCAGTATGAAGATAAGGAAGACTTAACCATACTACAATCAAAAGTAAACAATGAGCAAAGTAGCATTTTTCAAGAAGTAACAAAACAAATTGCACATGGTGTAAAACATGAAAATAAAGAATGTTCCTGCCATAATTATAAACCTATACTACTGTACGTCAGTGGTGAAGCTGGTTCTGGCAAAACATTCCTAATCAAAATCATTAGTAAGTTCCTTCAACAATTGACAAACAACAAACTGTCAGCTGTTGTCACTGCCCCCACAGGTATAGCTGCCTACAACATAGGTGGTGTTACATTACACCGATTACTACTATTACCAGTAGAACACCAGAACAAATTAGACTATTACAAACTTTCTGCAGAAGCTGCAATGGAATTACGCAGAGTATTGAAACAAATGCAAATGCTACTAATAGATGAAGTGAGCATGGTCTCCAACCTGATGTTAGCTTTGATTCACCTCAGATTACAAGAAGTACTCAAAACAGACTATGAAGAGCTCTTTGCAGGAAAACACATTATTGTTTTGGAGATCTGCTTCAATTAACACCAGTAAAAGGTGAACCTATTTTTAAAACATTAGGGCACAAACTCTGCCGTAAAACTGTTGGCAGCATTGGAAATGTCAACCTTTGGCAACATTTCCAATACAGAGAATTAACAGAAAACATGCGCCAATCTGCAGATCTAACTTATGCCAACATTTTAAAAAGTTTGAGAGTTGGTATACTTTCTAAAGAAGCAGAAGCAACATTGAAAACCCGGCACATTAATGCACTTTATGGCGATAATGCATGTGCTACAGATGTTATGGAACAATTAGCCCACAAAAATGTCAATTGTATTGGCTTAATGCCAACTCTTGCAAGCTGTCTCAAATTCAATGAAATAATATTAAGTAAAGAAATGCAACCAATAATGGAAATTAGCGCCACAGACCAACTAGATGTACATGGTATGACACTACCCATGTGTGACCAAGCCACAACAAGACTAAATAATTTAGAAAAATCAATCTCAAACACAGCAGGCTTAGAAAAGATGTTAAAATTATCCTTAAATTTCAGAGTGATGCTTAAACGTAACCTTGACGTGGACCAAGGACTAGTTAATGGAGCACTGGGTACAGTTGTTGGCTGTCAAACATACCCACGTGACAACAAAATTCAGTTTGTCAATATACTCTTTGACAAACTTTCAGAAGTAAAACGGATAGGACGCTCAACAGCTAGATTCCTTCTCTTCAAAGATATGTATGTACGCAGAGAACAATTTTCTCTAACTCTTGCATACGCAGTCACAATTCATAAATCACAAGGTCTTACCCTAGACAAAGCAATGATAGATATTGGTAACACAGTCTTTAAAGAAGGCATGAGCTAAGTAGCACTATCACGCTTACGTACACTTGACGGTCTATTTTTAATCAACTTTGATGCAAGTAAAGTAAACGCTGATATTCCTTGCATTTTAGAATATAATAGACTTCGCTCACTATACACTCCCCATCTAAACACATATTCTGTTCCACAAAAACTAAAACATTGTAAAAGAAAACTAAATCAAACAGAAATGCAACAGGACGTCACTGCAAATCCTCCAAAGAGAGTAAAAGAAACTAATACTTCATCAAGTACCACAAACAAAAAAGAATCAATTAGAGAAAGTAAACCAGGTACTTCTTTAAAGAAGGAAGATAAACTCCAAAAAAAGCAGTTAGATACAGAACTACCTGGACCATTTAAATTCTCAAATATAGTTGGTGTAAGTTGCTATGCAAATGTAGTAATGAATATTCTATTTCAATTACCACCAATTGTTGACAACATTTACTTACACAGTACAGACCCTTTGTGTTTGCAAATGTTAGTACTTCACAGAAATGCAGCAAACAATCCTGACAACACATATAGTGTTTTTGGAATAAGACGACAATTGGACTACTGTGCTGGAATGGTGAAATTCACTATAAACTCACAGGAAGATCCACAAGAATGTCTTATGTACTTACTATTAGTACTGGAAAACAAAAACGTACCTATAAATGAAATCTTCCAGATTTCATACATGTGGAAACATACATGCACTTTGTGCAACAATGTGACACAAGAAGAAATTCCCAATGAACGCTTCATATATATATCAATACCAAATTGTGAATCCATTCCATTTCAGCAACTTGTACAAAATGCAAACCATGGTACATTATGCTCTACCTGCAATTCAGATAATCGCTCCACGTTAGTAATACAAACACATAGTAAATACATAATACTAATGCTTCTACGTTACAATGCAGATGGTACCAAAAACAACTGCAAGCTGACTAGATTCACACATAGTCAAATATCACTTGGTAAGAAAACCTTCACAACAATAGGTATAATCTACCACGCAGGAGCCACAACCAATTCAGGGCACTACACGGCATATATAAAAAAGAAATGTGGATGGTTTGAATGTAATGGTAGTACCATTACTCTAAAGCAGAGATTACCAGCAAATCTTACAAACGCTTATTTGATGTTCTTAAAACCAAAATTTGATAAATAAACTGTATTTAAACCTTTAAGTAAATTTGTGTTAAAAAAATATAAACTGTTAGAATACTCCAAAAGCTATCTAACTGCTCAAAGATTCTACAACAACTAATCAGATAAATGAATACCACTAAATTAGGCCAAAAAATACACAGTTAGAATACGCCAATTGGTATCTAACTGTCCCAAAATTTAACAATATCCAAATAGATAAATCAAAACCACTAAAATATATTTAAAAAATAGACAGTTAGAATACGCCAATTGGTATCTAACTGCTCCAAAATTTTATAATATCAAAACAAATGAAGAATCTGTCACTGTTCCAAAAAAATACAACAAAGCAAAGTATAAAGCATTAGCCAGAAACAACAAGTGAACACTGAAAACAAACAAACAAATAAACTGTAGCATAACGGAAAAAGGTTTTTTTTTAATCCAACATGGATTTTTTTTTCTCCCACAGACCCAATGATTTTAGCAACAAATACAGAAACTGAGCAAATTGCACAGTACTCTGATTTGTACTCTACTAAATATGAGGGTCGAAATAAAATAAAAGTATATTGCTTATATAATGTAATAAGTCATTACAAAATACTAATACTAACATGCTATTTTCTTTTATCACCGAAATGAAGAAGAAAAACATGGACTCCCATTACTAGACCAAACAGTAAGTATAAAATAATAAGGACAACCATAGCAGCATATCACATCCATAGTATCTAATACCTTTGTTCCTTATACATTTGTTCATTTGTTTTTCACCCAAAGTTATAAGCAAATATGAATGTGATATGCTGCCGTGGTTGTTGCCAGGGCATACAGTCTTGAGTGTCCTGAAAACGGTGTCCGTATTGTTCGCTGGCAAGTTCAAAGTGTTCTAAGGACACTCACATTGTTCGCGGACAATATGCCCTGGCAACAACCACCGCAGCATATCACATCCATAGAGTCAAACATTTCAACTATGATCTATGGGAAACTTTTAATTTCCGCGAACAATGTGAGTGTTCTTAGAACACTTTGAACTTGCCAGCGAACAATACGGACACCGTTTTCAGGACACCCCCTACGAACATTTCAGAAGAACGCGATATTTCTTAGAACACTTTCAACTTAACAACGAACAATACGGACAGCGTCCTAAGGACACCCCCTATGAACATTCCAGGACACCGGGAGTGTTCTCAAAAACTTATTCAGAACACCCCCATTTTGTTTATTTGCGAACATTTCAGGACACCGCGAGTGTTCTTAGGACACATTCAACTTGACAGAGAACAATACGGACAGCGTCCTCAGGACACCCACTACGAACATTCCAGGACACCGGGAGTGTTCTTAGAAGCTTCTTCAAAACACCACCATCTTGTTTATTTGCAAACATTTCAGGACACCGCAAGTGTTCTTAGGACACATTCAACTTGACAGAGAACAATACGGACAGCGTCCTCAGGACACCCCCTACGAACACTCCCCGGACACCGCGAGTGTTCTTAGAAGCGTCTTCAGAACACCACCATCTTGTTTATTTGCGAACATTTCAGGACACCGCGAGTGTTCTTAGGACACATTCAACTTGACAGAGAACAATACGGACAGCGTCCTCAGGACACCCCCTACGAACACTCCCCGGACACTGTGAGTGTTCTTAGAAGCGTCTTCAGAACACTCCCATTTTGTTTATTTGCGAACATTTCAGGACACCGCGGGTGTTCTTAGAACACATTCAACTTGACAGAGAACAATACGGACAGCGTCCTCAGGACACCCCCTACGAACATTCCAGGACACCGGGAGTGTTTTTAGAAGCGTCTTCAGAACACCACCATCTTGTTTATTTGCGAACATTTCAGGACACTGCGAGTGTTCTTAGGACACATTCAACTTGACAGAGAACAATATGGCAGCGTCCTCAGGACACCCCCTATGAACACTCCCCGGATACCGCGAGTGTTCTTAGAAGCGTCTTCAGAACACCCCCATTTTGTTTATTTGCGAATATTTCAGGACACCGCGAGTGTTCTTAGGACACATTCATCTTGACAGAGAACAATACGGACAGCGTCCTCAGGACACCCCCTACGAACACTCCCCGGACACCGCGAGCGTTCTTAGAACAGTTTCACTTTGCTTGCAAACAAAACGGACACATATTGAGTCCTTAGAACACCCCCCCAGTCAGTTTATTTAGAACATTTCAGAACACCCGTGATGTCCGCAAACAAATCTAACACATAAAAAACACAACTTTCATCCTATCTCATAGACTCCCACCCTCCTCAAACACTCCTACACACCAACACACTCTACAAAATACACATTTTGAACAAAGTTTCACTGCGCTGTCCGCGGACGTCCGCGAATCCAGGATGGCGGGCGCTACCGAAAAATCTGACGCACTTCACGCTCCACGCCGTTCAATCAGCGAACACGTTGCATGTCCGCGAACATCACGCAAGACGATTGGTCAATCAGGACACTGTCCGCGGAGCGAACAGGGAAGTGTGTCCGCGAACCGAACACGGATATCACAAATTTGTTTTGGCCTAATTTTTGGTCATTTTAAAAAAAAACTACTGGACGGATTTTCACCAAATTTGCAAAAGCACGCTTTTGGGACCAAGCCGCTGCTCCTGGTCCAAATTTGGTGGAAATCCGTCCAGCGGTTTGGGCTGTAGGCGCGAGCAAAATTTTTTTCCCATTCAGTCCATGGGAAAAAAAAAAGGTTTTGGGACCCCCCCCTATAACTTTGCCCCCCTGGACGAATCCTCACCAAACTTTGCAAAAAAATTCAGTGTGACCCAAATACTTTTTTTGCAAAGTTTGGTGAGGATTCGTCCAGGGAGAGCGAAGTTATAAGCCGCCCAAAAAGTGCTCTTTCTATGGAAACAGCAACTTAACGATAACTACATGGCCACTACTGTGGCCATGTAATATATATATATATATATAATATATATATATATATTATTGATACATAACTAGTGTCTGCCAAAAATGTGACATAAGAACAAATGGTGATTACAAATGGGACTTGCCATTTTTGTGTGCTCCACATTCCAAAACCAATCCTTAGAGATGGGCTGGAGTTCGAGGGAGATAGAAGGGTAACTGTTCAATCCTATTTGCAAGAACTCTTGCAGGGTACTATCCAAGATTGTAAACTTGATGTCCTCGCTGCTATATAAATTGCACTATCAGGAAGAGTTGCTGAAATGTACCATTTTACAGCCGCAAGGAATCACCAAAAGAGATTGCTGAGATTGCATCTGGGTGGATCTATTTATGGGAGGACTAAAAGCTGTCTGTTTTCTATGTTGGAGTGCTGGGGGTCATCCGTGAGAGTGGAGTGACCAGACCCCTGCCCTATCCTCCAAGAGGGACCTGAAATGCAGCTGGGTTTTCTGAACTTTAAACAGAGGCTTTCTATGTAAGTAGAACTGAGCCCTGGGAAACGAAAGGTGGGGGAGTCTGCTTGCCTTGAATCATTTCCCTTTATAGTGGGCTGGTGTCAAAACTGTGTAGATCCTTCACCTAATAAACAAAAAAATATTAATTTAATGAATTCCCCCTGGCGGAACACCACAGGTAATTTTTGTCAAAATTCGTAATTAACAAATCTCATTCACATTGTGCGCTGAAAACTATAGACTGTAATTTAATTAGGTGATCATATTTGTCCTGTTGACTCAGACTTCTTTAGGAAGAGGGGTGTCTTTGTCCCTAAACTAAAAAAATCCATAAACTGCTAGCTTCCCCAACACAGGCCTTTAGGTGGCGGGATCTGGGGGAAATCTGAAATCCCAAAATTCTCCAATCACACCAATTTTTGTTATCCAACTTCCCCAACATAGGCCTTTAAGTGTAGGTGGGTCTGAAATCCCAAATTCCCAAATCATCCCAATTTTTGCTGTCCAGCTTCCCCAGTACAGGCCTTTAAGTGAAGGCTGGTCTGAAATCCAAATTTCCTTCATTTATTCAATTTTTTCTGTCCACTTCCCTAACACAAACCAAAGTGGGAGGCAGGGGTGTTCTGAAAAACCCACTGCTAAATCACCCTGTGCTTATTTTTCGCAAAGGTATGGGTGAAATAATAATTGTACTGCATTGAAAATGTAAAGTGATATTATGCATGGACCAGTGTTGAAGATCATTTAATTTGAAATTTGTAGAAAGTATTGTAATTTGTGTTTTTCCTAACCCATTGGTTTGATTCACCTGTGTAACAAGAAGTTAATTGTGAGCTACAAAGAAGGTTGCGTGTGTAGTTCAGTGTGATTTATATTACCTATAATTACAAAAAATTCAAATATATTTCCTATACACCGGCCTGGTTCTTTGCTCAGTGGGGGCTGGGGGGTTGGTGGGAGATTTGTGTCACTCTATCTGAGTCTTCAGTAAGGCCAGTGGTAAAACACGTGAGCGAGTATTGCAGGGTTCCTTGATTGGAGGGTGGGAAGGAACTCCCCATATTAAGGGTGGTCTCAATATAACGTGACAACACACATATACGCATTTAAAAATATGTGTACTTGTGCACACAAATATATTTGCATATCCACAGTGATATAATTATAAAAAATACTTTAACATGTAGATACAGGTATACACATCAACAGATTTTACATTCTCGTATTTAATTTATAGCACAACATGCACATATATATGAATTACCTAATGTGTAACATATCAATTCATGTGCCTTTGCATAGATCAGGTTTAACACTGCCATCAACCCTGTACTTCTTTTACATCAGCCCGTTTTATCAACAAAAAAAACAAGTGTGGGAAGACACAAATGAAAATAAATAATGAATATTGCTTTAGACACGACGGCTCAAACTGGGCAGGGTGTCATGCCCCAACGCAAGGGTAGAGGGCAGCAGTGTTCAAGCAATGGCGGACTGCAAAGTAGAGGAACCGGGGGAGGCCGCGCTGTGCCACCTCTTCCTGGAAGGGATGAAAGGTGGAAGCGGAGGTGATTTATCGGTCTAGTGCAAGGGGCTGAGCTGACGAAGCCCGCTCTTATCGCGGAGGGAGACATGACATAGGCGGGGGAGGGGTGGCGAACTGACGTTGAAAGTACCTTCAGGCCCTCGTTCCCATCGCCCCCACCACCAGCAATTTGAATTTCCCGTCTGTGCGCAGAGGGTGGGAAAATCACATGATGGCATAAACCACAGCACCAGGGGGAGGGGGGATACTCCGCATTAGGGGTCTGTTTCATGCGAGATGGGAAGAGGTGACTTGAGGGGAGGACATGAGCGCGAGCAAAGATGGGGAAATGCATTGCTAATGTCCTGTTGGTATTAAGCAATGCTGCGGCGGATTTCACCCGAAAGTGCACGTGTGCCAGCAATATGGAGGGGGTAGGGGGTTTAGGAAAAAAAGGCATTTTCGGAGGCTAAACTATGAAGAGGAAAGAATCAAAGAGAGCATGAGAGGTTAACGCAATGCAAAAAAAAGGTGAAGGCGAAAGATAAAACCTAAATATATGCCGATTACGGTATTGCGAGATTTCCGGCGTCGGTTTATTTAAACAGAAGGCCATCACGTGTGCAGGGAAGAGCGCGACCTTGTCTCCGCCCACTCTCCATATGCAAAGTGAAGAAAAAAAAACTCCTTATGAGGGCACTTAATTTGCAGAGGCCGGATCCAGGGCAGTGAACCCAGTCTCGCCAATCCTGCTTCTGCTTCAATATGGTCACGAGAACTGTATCCTGCCGCTAATATCCCCACGTGGGTGTACACCGTGTTAAACGTACACTATAATGTGTAATGGGTGCCAGTGTGTACATTGAAGTGATGTGTTTACTCAGTCTTCCTTTGGTGGGTTCGAGACCAGAAGCAGCCGCTGGCTGGCTAAGCCTCGAGCCATCACGTGCGTTGAAGTCCCCCATGATCGTCGTTCACACGCCGTGTGGCGTGAGATTAAGTACGTGGAATAGTTCGATTCAATTACTCTAATGGAATCTGTGTAGGGCATAACGGGTTATTCCTAAAACTGCATACACATTTTTGAAGACCCCTTCTTTTCCATTGGGAAAAAAGAAAACGTGAAATTCAAGTGCAGACAAATAAGAAAGACGTTACTTGCCAATAACAGGCCTTTCCCCTCGGTAGATGCTTTCTCGATCCTTTGGATTCTGGGACTTGTAGTTCTGCTTCTGCCATTATAAATCCAGGACTACAAGTCCCAGAATACTTAGGAATAACCATGAGGCGATAAATGCACGCTGGCTGGAATTGATCATGGTAGCAAGTACTGAGAAGGTGGCACACAGTAACCCATTGACAGATGAAGATAGATAACAGGAAGTGATCAGGCCAGCAGCGGAAGTTTGGTAAAAAGGACAAGGTGAAAGGGGGAGGTAGGGGCGTAGACTTTTGGTCTTCCTATGGAGATCCGGGGGACGAGGGCTATGGCGGCTAAAAAAAAAAATCCCAAAATAAGTATAGGGACTTTCACGAAAATAACCTTTCCCGGGATGAAGGGGGAACAAATCAGAAACAGCTACAGAGAAAAGGGACGGATGTGCAGAAAGGATAGACAGATACACAACGTAAGGGTGACAGGACACCAAAGCACAGCGCTCAGGTTTCCTGGGGCTGTGTGCTAGAAGGCCACCCAGTCCTGTTGTTCCTTTTGGATTACTTGCAGATTTTTCTTTCCAATTCGAAATTTAGAAAAACGACAAGTCTTGGAATTCCAAGTAAAAACATGCCTGGATGGCCTTATTACACCTGGCCAATACAAAAGGCAAAGGGTAGGTACCTACGGAAAAGAAAGTGGTTGAAGCTCAACCCCTCCAATACCAATTTCCTACTCCTCACTAGCAATACCAAACGCCCAGACATACAGACCTGGCTATCAACCTTGAACTCTCAGGGCTTCACACCTAAGCTCACCTCCTGCGCAAAGTCACTCAGGTTCCAAATCGATAAACACCTCCCCTTCAAGACACACATAGCTAAGGTATCAGCTCTCCATCCTGCGAAAAGTCAAGCTCTTCCTCCGTTCAGCTTTAGATCCATCATTCAAGCACTTGTCTGTGGCGGCAATGCCTACCTCGAAGGTCTCTCGTCGTCCTCATGTGCCCCTGAGAAGTGTCCTACACACGGCCGCACATTTCATCAAGGGTCTACGCAGATACAACCACATCAACCCAGCCCTCATCGACCTTCACTGGCTCCCACTGCACGCACATCCAACCTTCAAGTCTTGCTGCATCATCTATAAGGCAGTCGCCCTCAAGTTACGCAGCTATCTTGCAGAGAAACTCAGCATCCCTTGCGGACAGCCCACAACCAGAAGCCAGGACAAGTGCAGACTTGAAATCCGCCGTTGCAAAAAGGAAAGGATCAGAAAACAAACTTTCTCTGCTTACACCCTAGGACTATGGAACCGCCTCCCCATCAGCATCAGACTCACCCCCACATTCCTACAATTCAGAAAAGAACTCAAGGAGTCTCTACTCCTCAACACCTAGGCCATCATTTCACCTTCCGTGCCACCTGACTTTCTAGATGCCATTCGCCTCTCTCCTCCCAGCCAAACTGTACAGCTGTACCGCTCCTCTGTATCCTACCCCTCTCTGTATATCTGTTCTGTTGCTACCTCTGAAACGTGCTCCTTTATGCATCCGTGTAAAGCGCTCCGTTGCTTCTCAAAGCTAGGTCTGTGCTCAGCAAATACCATTATAATATTAGTAATAATAGTGCTGAGCAAAGTGAGTGCGAATAGAGGTAGGGAGAAAAAGGGCATTGTAAAATGGTGAAGATGTGAGAAGGCAAAGCGAGCATAATCCGGCGAGATGGCCAGGGAGTACTGGAGAGCAAGATGGAGCTATTGGGAGGTGGGGCTAAAAAGAGGCAATAGGCCGCAGACAACCTAAAAAACATTAATGAGTGGGAAAAGAGAATTGAAAAAGGGACAGGGGGCATGTGAGAAACACAGCGAGTGAGGGGACGAGACGTTATTGTTCTTTAAGGCACCAACAAAGCAGGAGACCAATCAAAGAATGCAAGGTTATCAACAAATACAAATGCATAGTTTATTACCTGCAAAGTAATGCTTCTGTGAATCTTGCAACTGTCAGACAAAAGAACAATTTACCCAGCCATGTGATTGCTTCGGGTTGACTGAGGGCTGAACACTTCAACATCAAACGGTCCCAGATTGGGCAAATGTTGGGCTTCCCACGCGCGCTTACGCACACAAACACAAAACTGCAGCCTGGTAGTGCCCCCGCTGGAGAGCATCAACATATGGGCCAACATGCCCCATTACAGCCAGGACATGCTAGTCCAGCCATGGGTTTAACGTTGTATTCCGGGATTTGTAGTCTAGGGTTTGTAATGGGTATATCTGGGTTTACAAGTCCCAGAATGCAAAGATAAAACCAGGACCGGACAGCATCTCCCAAATAGAATGGAGCATGTTGGTATGTACGCATTAGTGGGAGGTGGTGGGGACAGCCTCGAATCTGTAGTCTTCCTAAACAGCAGTGATATTGTCAAGTCTGACTAGCTGGTCCCCTCCTTTGTTATATCCGTCTCCACCTTTACTTTCATACCCTTGTCCACAGGAAAGCATCACGTCGATTTGCATATGCAAGACACCATGAGAGCTGTGTTACTTCTCCAGCGGTAGTCATTTATTTTCCTGGATATGGTTGGTCGTTTCTCTTCTGTGCGGATTCATTAAAGTCAAGGCCGAGCCCCCTGAATGGCATCCTGGGTAGCAGCGGACCCAGGCATGTTGGGTGGTAAAGTCTTCACCCAATGACGTTGTTAGTCATGGGTATGGCTGGCTGATCCCATTTGTAATTGGGCATTCCTCCAGACCCATGCTGTAGATAGCATGGTCAGGGCCCCTCTGGATGTTCCATGGGGAGAAGACAGGGAGGGAGTAAGCTGTAGTCCCCACCAAGCCCCCCCCCCGTGAGAGTTCTATTTCATAGCTCTATCAGTTTGTCTCTCTCATTATGCACATTTCTTCTTGCCTCACTCTTTCAAGTATGCCCCCCTTGGATGGCATCAGGGGGGTGCAGCTCCAGTCTCTCCAAAAGTGATATTCCCAGGTGTGGTTTAATCGTTCTTTCTTTTGTAAAATCATTATTTATTTGCGAATTGGTTTAAACATTAAACCTTACTCAAAATACATAGACATAGTAAGTCAATAACATGAAATTATTAATTTGATCTGCACACATATAATATCCATAATATCAAAACACAAAGTTCATAAAATGTACAGAATTAGACAGGCTTTTGTTGATTTAATCAGTCAACACTTATAAGCATGTCAAAGGTCATTATGGCAATTGCGTCATCCGTTTTCCCTTTGTTAGGCATTCTTCTTTATCTGTTTTTTAAAGGTAATCATTGTATTGTTGGATACATTTTAATGTAGAAAGTTTGAATTTCGACCATAAACACAATAAATACATACACTATTTCTATTTTTTATTTATGTCGGCCAGATGTGAATTCAAGGGAGTATTCAATTCCATTCCGCTAGGGCCTGTTAGGATATATGGCCCAGTTAATGTCTAATTACTGAGATTGGGACACCTTGAGGTAGATTTAAACATCAACGTCACTCACAGGCTTCTAATTTACTCCAATTCATTTTCAGGGAAAGTGATTCTGCTCCAAAAATTATACACAGTACAAATTTCGTTTTATATAACTTTAACATAGGCATCAAAGAGAATCTGCCAAATTTCAGATCCACTTTCTTGAGCTGAGGTGCATAAAGTATTGTTCTTGGCTATAGTATTTTATAATCACTTATACTAGCCCTTTTAGCTTTAACTTCTACTCTCACATATTTAAAAGTATTCGCACGTTTCAACCCCATCCAGGAGCCATCTGAATCTGGTGTTCTTAGTACTTGAATGTTTCAAAATCATTACCTTCATTTTTTATATATTTTTTCTAGGTCTGGGTTCCTTAGATAATTAGAGAGAGTCACTAGAGAACATTGGAGCCTATAAGGGTTCAATCAAATAGGAAAATATTATCTCTGTATAGAATGTAAGGGATTGATAAAGAAACTAAGCACAGAGGGAAAGAGTTAGCTAAAGTAAGCTATTGACCCAGATCTGAGATGCATGCATTAAACAGAAAAGGGGCTAAAACAACCATTGAAGCAGGCCATGACTCGTCTATGTATAGTGAGTAGTTTCCTTATCTGTTGAGTCTAATTTTAATTTTTGTACCTTCTTGAAGATGAACCAAGAGATTTAATAGAGCTGGAGGACAGCCCAAACCATGTTGCTTAGACCTTCATTTTAGACGATTAACACAGTCAGACACCATAGTAAGGTCTATAAATGCCACGTAGATTGGGCGTTTAGAAGTATGAATCTGTTGATGAAAAAGATACAGTATAAAGCTATTTTTGGCAGTCCCCACTGATTTTCTAAATCCTGCTTCATTTTTATGAAGCATACCTGAGGATATTGGCCATCTTTCAAATTCTTTTAAAATTAAAGTTGAAAAAAATCTTGCTCAACTCATCTAGGAGGGAGCTAGGCCTATCATTTGCCCGATTGAGCCTTTCACACTTTTTAATAATTGGAATTATGATTGAGGGTCTCCACGAAGGAGTCCTTAGGACTATTTTCATTTTCCTAAATAGATTTTCTAAAATAGATTACCACATTCTAGGATTTCCCTTAAATTTCCCATTTGACAACCCATCTGGCACGGGAGCCCTTGATGGATTCCCTTCCTAAATAATATATAGAATATCCTCTCTAGAGAAATTTAAGGTGCCAGTCACCGCTAGAATTCAAGCTCCATAAGAAACCTTTCAAGTTTGTGCCACCATATATGTTTTCAAAATGAGCATCTAGTTTTTCTCTGTAATGGGATGAATATGGGCACAAGATTGGTGGCTGTTCAAGTTATTAATCAGAGTTAAAATAAATCAAGTTTGACCTGTGAATATTGTTTTAAATATATACTGTGAATCACTTTGTAAAATAATGCTTTTGTGTGTTTTGAGCCAATTTTCATAGGTTTACTTTAATTTTTTGTTTCATTTGAATTTATTTTATCAGAGATGTCTAATCTTATATCTAAAATGAAATTATTTGTTATTTTCTGATTTCAATTTACCTTTGTTTTTTGCCGATTAACTGTTACAAGCCAAGGTATTTTATCAACGACATTAGTCATAATATAGCGCTGGCAAATGCTGGTCTGTTCGGCTAACACTCAAAATGGTGTGGACTTCTGGCAAGCTGTACATTATATAAAACCTAGAGCCTCTTTAGTAAAAGGAGCCTCCATTGAGACTTGGTCCTCCTTTATTAAATAGACGATTGGGAAGAAACCAGAGACAAAAGAAAATGCACTTATATAGACCAATAGGTGACCATACAATTTACATAGTCAACACATGAGAGCTATTATCAAGAGGACTAAGCAATCATGAGCCCTGGGTCTGAGTGGCCTATGTAACATCTTTTGTAGAAATAATTTATACTGGTGGCAAACCATATTACACAGGCTATTTAAGATGATCAGGATCACTGGGCAATTACCGAAGACCTGGACAAAGAGCATCATCATACTAGTGTACAAAAAGGGCAGGTGTGATGACCCAGAAAACTATTGTATATTTGCCATGTTGGACGCACAAGCAAATTTTGCATCCATCTTACTGGATGATTTTAATGTTTGGATAGTCGAGAAGTCCATTATCCCAGTGAACCAAACCGGATTTCCCAAAATGACTGCCACTGTAGACAATATATTAGTACTAGTAACAACCAACATATACTGCATTTCAAGACTTCAGCTAAGCCTTCGACATGGTATTGCGAGAAAGGGTCTGACGCAATGAGGAACAATGGAGCATCCCTCCTTGTCTTCTGTACAAGAGAAGGTCTATTTACACAGAAGTAAAGATTAGGGTGCAAAATAGGGTCACATGGAGTGGATACCCACCTCCATGGGATTGAAACAAGGCTGTCTTCTCGCACCAACACTGTTTGACCTGTACTTGGCGGACCGCTCATCTGACCTTAATCTAACTACCTCATATTCGCCTAAATTGGGAAGTTTTCATATTCAATGTCTGGCATATGCTGATGACTTGGTCTTGCTGGACTGTCCCCCAAAGGGACTGCCACAGCAGCTACATTCATTGAGCTGCCACTGCACTTACAGCAGTTTAAAAATAAATACCAGCAAGAACAAGATCATGTCCTTTCTACCGACTAGAATTAACAAGAGCAAGAGATGCCCTTGGACATTGAATGGTGCCAAGGCGGAAGAGGTTAAACAGTTCCAATACTTGGGCGTTATACTTGATTATAATCTGAACTGGCATTCAAAGCTGAACAGGGTTACACTTAGGGTCAGCCGGCAGTTGGGGGCCCTTAAGACCTTTGCTCTTCGGCATGGGTGTCGCACATTGAGAGCAATCTTGAAACCTGACACAGTTTGAATTTTCCCTGTAATGATGTATGGTGCTGTCACCTGGGGACAGAACTATGGAAATTGATTGGCAGCAGTTGAAAGTTAATGCCTTAAGAAGTTGTGTAATGTATTCTGTATCTTTCCAATTGAATTCCTACATGCTGAGTTTAAGTGCATCTAAGCGCCCAAGTCATATACGCTACTGAGTACCCTTTCAACATACGTGTTCACATCAGAGCACATGATTATCGCTAAGTGGAAGGCTATAATCATCAAAACATTAGCAGATGCAGATATATCATTAGTTACACTATTGAACAATCTGCATCGAGCTAAAATGAAATTATTCCAAACTGATTCAATTGAGACACGGGCACAGTGCCAAACTTACAAGGACTTCAGGAGCAATCCATTCAGGGATAAAGACTGCGATCTATGGAATTGTATTTGATGAAATATCCATCTCTAGGTGCATAGGTTGGCAGTATTACGACTAAGATTTAACTTGTGGCCTACCAAAGAGATCTTAGCGAGGTGTAAAATGATTATTAAAAATGATAATTTATGTCGATTTGGTAAAAACACCAAACAACCGGAGAATTTGCAGCATTTAATTTTGGAATGCCCCATGTTGAATCAGAAACATTTTTCATATTTAGGTAAACACTTTAAGTACTTTAGAGTAATTACTTCTGACATACTATGGGAACTTATATTCTGTACTAAATATACTTCTGTAAGAATTTCCACAGTTGGATTTTTACAAGCACTACAACTTGATCAAGAGATAACATGATTTGTTTCATAAGAACCTTGATAAATGCGCCTGTTGTACAGAGTTATATTCTAAGGAGTAACACTGTTAGCAGACTTAAGGAATTCAAGGGTTGCAGGTGATCCATGTGTTCACATCTTGTGCATGTAACAATGGTAGTTTACGATTTTCTTTTTTTTAACAAACTTAAACATTTTTACTCAGAATGACATAAAATCATAGTTGATATTTTAACAGTGGTTTAATCTAATTGGAATCAAAATAAAATCAAACTGTAAAGGATGGTAATAGCTAACAGTTGGAAAACACAAATCATTAGAATGAAAGTCAACACATTGTGAGATTAATTTTTTTAAATCACTTAGACTGTTATCCTCTAGATCAAATTTTGCTTCACTCTGATAGAAGATAATTGTTTACATTTTTTTTTAAATTGATATGTCATAGACTCAATTTAATTTGATTTGAACTGTTTTGTTGTCTTTCAAGCATCCCAATGGACTGTATATTTTATATTTGATACTGTTTTTATTTTTATCTTTGTTTGGTTTGAATTGTTTGAATTGCCCATTTGAATTGTTGTGTATTTGAAATGTGTAATTATTATATTGAAAAGTTGATGTATTCAGCTATATCAATAATAAAAATAATAATAAAAAAATATGCTGAGTTTAAACACTGTAAGATAAGCACCATACTGATTACTCACACTTTGAATTTTTGTTGACCAATCATTATTGTCTATTGTGACCAAAGAGCAATATGTCTGTATACAGTACTCGAGAGGGAGTGTTGTTCAGACTATTCTTAACACTGTTAACAGATGGACGCCATAACTTGATCTGGAACAGCAAACATTAACCATGTATAAACATAAAAAACAGTTCAAACATTACTTTTTTCGACCTGTAGAAAGAGCAAAAAACGGAGTTCATCTGCTACCAAGGTCAGTAGCTCTCTGTATCTTGAATTCTAGTACATGAAGATAACATTTAATAGATCAGATACAGTAGACATCATGGGACCTAGAACTGGGCTCCTGAGGAAGGAAAGACTGCAGAATCTGCGAAGGGGAGAGGTGGGAACTGTTAAGCACTTGTTGCTATACTTTGAGGGTGTTCATAAATTGTGATGGAACTCTTGGCTCGCCTAGGGCAATATGAATATTGTAAGTGGAGGAGCGGAAGACTTGTGAAAATGTCTACCCTGCATATGCAGGGTAATTATGCCAACCATCTGACAAAACTCTGGATTTATACGTATGTAATATTAATTGATTACTAATGCCAGGGTGCCACCCCAATTCTATGCATATAGGGAGCACACCATTTCTTGCTTGCCAAGAGTCAATTATCACTAGTAACTCAGTAGTGGTGAGTGTGCATTTTACTCGCTGCTAATGCTATCAAACATAGATGTTACATGGGATTGGCGCTGACTGATAAATCCATAAATGGCACCAGGTGGTGCATGCGTGCACCCCCCCAAAGTGATCCAAGGGGTCGAGCTGCTGATGCTAAGGGCAGATCGCCCTCCCAAGGCTGTTGTGGGTGATGGCCCACCCGAGGGTGAGACCGGACAGGCCCAGGAGGCACCAAGGGCTCGGGCGGTGTGACAAAACTAATTTCAGAGTACCATTGGTCCAGGGATGAATATCGGTTTCTAAACCATCAATCAGCCCCATCCCTCAAATACACCAGAATGGATATGAACAGATTGGATTAAACAAGTATACAATTAAAATTATAAACCTCCTTGTTCAATTTTGGTAACGTGGATGGAACGGCAGGCTTATCTCTTCTAAAGGTCGTGGATCATTGGTTATTTTCAGCACAGCAAAAATACAAGTATTACCCAATGATAAAAGGGGTGTTCAGTCAAGGTTCTATACAAATATCTACCTTATTATTATGACAACAAACAATCTAATACAACTAGTAAATACAACCCTGCGTGTGAAGGAATGCAGAGAACAGGCAGTTTTGAAGAAGGAAAATGGATAGACTCTGCATACTGACAGGAGGGTAGTTTGTATGGTTAATAACCACAATCGTTTTTTTTTTAATTCTTCTTGGCTTCAGTAGAAAGGGAGAAATGGTCTTAAAATGTCTCTAGGGTCCTTCTGGAAAGGAGCAGGGGGACAGAACCACAATGTATCTCTTGCTGTAGTTGTTCTTGGTGCTCAACAGTGTAGAGTCAGCTTCAGGGTACTTTTAAGGCTTCTACGACAGAGGTCAAGATGGGAGTCAGAGCGGGTATTGGGCGGCAAAACAGTTTGGTGAGCGAAGCTTGGCAAACGTCTGCAGGCTGGCCTTCACGGCGACTCAGGGTCAGGAATCGTTGTCTCAGTGCTGATCAATGGTTCTGAAGCGCATGTCGAGACACAGCGTGCCCTTAAGCGACAGCAGTTTGACAGGGGTAGTTTGAGGCTTAACGACAGTCAGATTTTCTAGCGGTTGGGGATTGAGGAACTCGACTTGCTTGAGAATGTCCTTTAAGGCAGATGGAGGCAAGTGTTTGTCATTGCACTTCTCCCTACCTCTATAATGGCCTTGAGAATGTCCTTTAAGGCAGACGGCCCAGAACTAGGTAGTTTGTTGCAGGCAGCTGCCCTGTCCTTGATTTCGGGTTCAGAGACCTTCTGGCACTCCCTGTCCAGGGAGCTTGCTTCAGAGCCTAGCAGGTAATGCAGTGTGCTGGCTGGGTACCGGTTCTGAAGTGGCTGGAGGGTCTTCTAAGTTCCTTTCTCACTCTGTTCCCTGGGAGAAGTTAAAGGGAGGGATCTTGCTTCCTTCTTTGGATGTTCCTGGTCTTCCTTCACTGGCAAAAGTTGTAAGGCAGGCTGTACCTTCAGCCAGGGTTCAAGGATGAGTTCTTCTTTGTGCTTCTTGTGAAGTCTTATGATATGATGTGATATTTTGTTTGTATCGCTTATACACAAGTGTTTCAGATTGCGGCGAGGCAAGGGAGGGGAACAAGGGTGGACAAAACAACAATCTTACTAGGCCCAGTGACATTGAGAATGCGCAAGTGCAGGGGAGAGGGAAGGTGCAACTGGGAGGGTAGGGGTGGAGTGGAAAGTGCTGAACACCGGATAAAACAACAACAGGTAGTGCAGCCAGCAGGTGGAAGTGCAAGGTTAAAGCACAGACAAGGGGTGTCTAATAAGTGCAGGTAAGGGTTGCAGATACAGACCTAAGTGCAAGGGTTGCCAGGAGGCAGTGCGGGTGTGTGGCCAGTGGCCAGGGACCTGGGCCCTAAAATCAGAGGTTAACCAGGTGCCCGGTGCCGAAGCAGACAGATCACCAACTTCAGATGATCTGCCTAAAGAGGGGCTCCAGCTCTCTTTTAAAGCCAAATGGGTCACAGTGATTGGTGTAGGCTAAGCCATCCTTAGTGAACCAGTCATGAGATCCCCACCAACAATTTTCTGTATGTGTGAGGTCATACCCTGAGTGCTTTGTAACAGAAAACGGTCATGGGGGTCCGTCAGAAAAATGGGGTGTCCCAGAAACAACATCATGGAACCTTTCTCTGAACAGAAAGAGCTCTCGGCTCACTCCCCTGTGATACTATGTTCCACTCACCTTATTGTCTGCTGCAATCAAAGTGTCTCCCTGGTTAATAGTTCTTCCTGTGTGGTTCCCTTTTAAAGTGGCAAATCTCCTTTGAAGATGGTGAGAGACCAGACTCCCTGGCTTCTGCAAATCACATTCTTGTATCTAATGGATTGGGTCCCCCAAGTGGGGGCTGTTTACTGCAACAATAGACTTAGAAATGTTAGCTCACTGGCATTAATACTGAGAGACGGGAGCTTGCTTCAGGTTGACACAGTTACATATGAAAGGTTTGTTATGTTTTCTGTCTCATTTGTTATACTCTGCAACCAGACACAATGAGGAACTGTTTGAAGTACCCTCTATTGGTATGTTAATTGCTGCAACCAGCTGCAGGGGTAACAAACTAGCAGGGTGGATCCATGGAGCCCTTGTCAGTTAGTCAGGCAGTTGTCCATGGCAGGGGGGAGCTCACCTCCTCCTTGGGATGACATTGTTCTCCCCTCTCCTGTCATATTCCAACTAAATATGTCAGGGGCGGACTGTACCTGTAGGCTGTGTCCAAGCCACAGTACATGGTTCTATGCGTTTGTTGTCGTGTGAGCATAGGAAAATGTGTGTGGATTAGCTCCACATATTTTCCTGAGGAAGGTCTACCATCAACTATTTAATTAGACAAAAAGCCCAGGCAAGCCCATGCCCACCATGCGGATGGTCGAATTCCTCACACACGGTATGTATGGGACCGCCCAGGCCAAAAATAAACAGCCGAACCCATGACGTGTGTGTGGGGGGCAGCCCAGACCAAGCTCCCGGACCAAGTCCCCAGTCGTCCCACCTCATGGCTAGCAAATCGGGCCCGTGCTGATAAGTTCTCCCGGGCAGCGTATGTCAGATGCATCCCGGGAGGTGAAGAACAGTGAAGTCCACTTCACCCAATTGGGTGGAGCAGTGAACACACGTCCCGGGCTGGCCACACCTGCCAGCTCAGGTAGAACGGAGAAAGCCCCGGGCTGCTCCGTTGGGCAGCCTGGTGAAGAAAAGCCCCGGGCAGCCCAGCGGAGCACCCGACTGAAGATCAGAGGCACACACCCTGTATAGCAAGACACATTGCAGAGGGGGGCGGCCGTGAACAGGCTGTGTGCATGGCAATGATCAGTGGTGACGCCCTCTATTGCCAAGGGGATGCTGCATGCTGCATGAAGTTAAAATTGCCAGGTAGGATATTTGGGAAATCAACCCCTCGCCCCTTTTACAACACAAACACTTTTTTCACAGACAGCCTGCAGCGAGAGAAAACGAAACATGTAACATAATGCACGACTAATGGGAGTAAGGTTATCAATACATCCCAAAAGAAGATACTACAGTTACTTGAATAGATATGTTTTCAGTTTCTTCTTGAAGTTTTCAGTCAAGCTGATCTTTCTGAGCTCTTCCGGGAGGGAGTTCCAGACCATAGGAACTGCCGCGCAAATGGTGCCCTGTTTAACTTGGGTGAGTAAACATCTGGGCTCTTTTAACTGTAGTGTGTTATTTGAGCTGTGCATTCTTATATTGGTCTTTACAGACAAAGCCCTAATCAGATAAGAAGGCCCGGTGTGCATGATGCTTGTGTGCACCATAACCATTAGGCAGAGCTTAATCCTTTCTTCAATGGTTAACCAATGCAAGTCTCTTCTTGCCTTGGTTACATAATCACTCTTCCTAAGCCCCCGCAATTGCTCTGACTGCTCTATTCTGTATGACCTGGAGTCTGACATACTCTGACTTGCTGATGCCTATGGGAAGACTACTACAGTAATCTATCTTGGATCCAGTGATTGCTCTAGCAATTATTTTGCAATTCGTTTTTGAAATAAAAGGGCGGATTTAGTTTTATATAGTATGCGATGATGACACCAGACAGCTCATTTGCACCTTCATGCTGAGTTGTTGGTCCAGGACAATTCCTATGGTTTTAACCTTAGTTTTAGTTTCGAGATCGTACCCTGAACCTTTTATAATTGTCCCCTAACCTTTTGATTTTATTTGATGTTCCTACAACCATGAGTTATGTTTTTTTCTTATTTAGTGCAAGACCATTCTCCACCATCCATGCTTGAATGATATCATAGACCTCATTCAGTCTGGATGTGTCTTGCTCGTAATTCCCTGATAATGGGATGACACATTGCGTGTCATCCGCATAGTTGGTGAATTCAATGCCTTTTCTGTCTAATAACTCAAAAAGAGGGACAGTGAAGATATTATAAAGGGATGGCGATAAACAGGCACCGCGTGATACTCCAAAATGCATGGTACTTAGTGGTGCTTTCCCTAGATCGCTACGCACCCTCAGCATTCTATTTCCCAAAAATGATTTTATCCATGCTGAGGCGGAGAAAGTTGTCATCTGCTTCAACCCGGTGACTAACACACCATGATCATCCAGGTCGAAGGAGGCCAACAAGTCCATTAGCATCAGCACAGTTGTGCCTCCCTTGTCCATGATACGCAATAACTGGACTTGAGGTCCAGCAAGGCTGTTTCCATACCATGACCTTTTCTGAAACCAGATTGTCTCTCGTGTAAAACCTTATGAGTATTAAAAAAATTCTAAAATCTGAATATAAGCGACGCTGTCTAAAATCTTAACTAAAAAAGGAGTATTGGTGATGGGCCTGTAGTTTAATGCTCCAAAGGGACACAGGCCAGTCTTTCCTTTATCAAAGGGGTAATCCAGGCAGATTTTAAATCATCATGAACATGGCTTTCCAAAAACGAGGTATTAACTAATTTAGTAAGAGCTTCAATCATGATGTAAGAACATGCTTTAAAAGTATCTGCTGGACAAGAATCCCCCTTACAGTTTGGTCTCAATTTACCAATGATTTCAGACAATTCTGTCTGTGTTACTGAACGAAAGTAAAAAATAGGTTCTACTGTTTAAACATAGGTTTTCCTAATGTGTGTTTTGACAGAATTTGCCTCTGTCTTCTTTGCCTCAATGTTTTGTTTAATCTTGTCCAGTTTATTCAACATAGCATTTTGAATAGATGAGCACCATTCTGCATTTTTTATGGGCAGATCATCCGCTGGTGGGCGCAGAGTTCCTAGGTCCTTTAAGATTTGAAATAGTTCTTTAGATTCATGTTGAGCTTCATGGATCCTATGATCCAGCATGTTTCTTTTAGCTTCTATAATGGCCTTTAGAAGCTTCTTTACAGTCTTATCTATCACTCTCCATTTTCGAGTGTCTCCAATTATAAAAGTGTTTATTTTTCTTTGATTTAAGGCTCTGTAGTTCTGGTGTAAACCAGCTATTAGGTTTCCTGATAGGTTCAAGGACATCGACTGCTTTTTGTAAAGTCCCCTGGATTTCTTCACTCATTGTGGCTGCGCTATCTAAAATCACAACCTTTGTGGCTAATGGCAACAGCTATTTCCTTATAGCTTCTGTTGTGAGCTTCTTGATATTTCTCATAGGATTATGTTTTTTCATTATTTTGATATTTTTAGTTTGGCGTCACCTAGAACATTCAGATAAATGAAGAAATGATCTGACCAAGGCCACAGGCTTGCAATCAGGTCACTCATAAGTACATTGTGCGTGGCAATCCAATCCAAGGAATTTCCCTTAATATATGTAGGTTCTCTAACAAGCTGTAGGAAGGCTAGATTACTAACAGATTTTCCAGGCTTGGGGCCGCTAGATCTTTTTTGCAGCCCAGCCATAAGTTCATGTCTCCCAGGACCAGTCCTTTAGTGTTAGGTTTAAGGATTGAGAGCAACAGGTTACTCAAATGTTGAGGGAAGTCCTTCATAACATTAGGAGGTTTATAAAATAATATCATGTTTATAGTGGTTTCCGGATTCGTCCTGATTTTAAAGTGAAGCGATTCACATCCACTAATACAAGCCATAAAGACTTTCCAGACATCTAATAAAGTCTTAAAAATGGTGGCCACTCCTCCGCCTTTAACTTCTGGTCAGCACTCATGTGGACATTGTGCATATTGGAAATATACAAAAATATTCCATCCATTGAATACAATCACAGAATTTAGGAGATCAGGATGTTTACTGACTGTTAGACAAAGCAAGAAGTACATGCCATTTGGCGCCCCTACAAGCTCCTAAAAGCAGGAATGACTTTACAGAAAGTTATCATTCATACATGAGAACAGTGATTGAATTTAAAGAGAGGTACTCACTCAAATCCACTAGTACAACATTATTCAATGATAGGCCACCGACCAGAGGTAATAGAGTAGTTTGTAACTGAAAACATTTTGCCAAACCCAAGAGGAGGTAAACTAGAAGAAATCCTCTTAGAAATAGAACAACCTTGGATTTATTGTTTAAAAACAAAACATTGCTGGGTAATTCATGGATTATTTGCGCTGAAAAAACGGGATTTGTGCGCCATTCTGCCTGCAAATCCCTGTTTAACAAATGGGGATTTGCGGGCAGAATGGCGCACAAATCCCGTTTTTTTCGGCGCAAATAATCCATGAATTACCCCCATTAAGTTAAATGACCAAATACAATGGTTCTCAATGGCTATATAAAATAATAAAGGTGCATCCCAAATAGAAGGTGAAGTTAAGTCCTGTGTGGTCAAGGTGAAAATTATGCGAGTCCAAGATGATACAACCATAATAGATCTTCTTTTGTTCAGCCAATATAAGAAATATTGCTAAACTATTAAGACCTTTACCTAGCAGCGAATACACAATAAAGTAACAAAGATGTTTCAGGCTTATAAATGAAACTGTGAGAGCTGGACCAGTTATTTACTCCTCTCTTGTGCATCGTATGATGTTTATGTCTCATGGCATTTGATACAAGAAGACTTGGAATGAATGAGAAGTAGCCTCTTGCATGTTAGCTAAGCGTTCCTGGAGTCTGAAGCAGGTGACTTAATTTGAGTTATCTCTGGAAGGTAGTGGTTTAACACATTATTTTACCATTCCAATTAGCAAAACGAAATAACAAATTAATTAACCGCTCTGAACAACCACAAGTGGTCGACTTAACTACAACAGTGAAACCTGTAGATAATCAGAATACAGGCAAAGTGACATTGTGCAGAACTCCAGACGTTCCATCTACAATTCAGAAATCTGGGGACAATCCAACTTCAGGTCAAACGACCATGAATAGAACATCTATCTTAAAACAGCCTATACCATCAATACAACAATCTCCATTGAGTCAATTGGTCTCAGTCTTGGACAAAGTTTCTCTACCTGTACAGGGTCAAAGGAATGCACAACCTGCACACAATGTTGATTTAAGGCCTAACACAGTGCTCCAAACCGCAGCATATCAACCATCAACCCAATCGACGACAGTCATGTCTCAAGTTGATCAATTAAAAGTAGCAGTTGACTCATATATTCTTCGTCGAACGCACGAACTAAAAAACATGGAATTTAATGTATGCATGCAGAAAACAAATGCGGAGCCTATCTTAAATCAAGGCCATCAAAATCCATTTAAAGTATATTCGCAGAATATAAACGTGCAACCTATTTCAAATCAAGACCAGCAAAATGTATATGACACAGAAAATACCTGCTTGAATCCACTTGAAAATGAAGTACAAATATCTATAAAGTCTCCAGAAACGTTAAACGGATCAAAAACTGCCAATATAGCCAGTCCTAGCGACGAACAAGATGAAAAGATCAAATTAATAATTGAAACATACTTAGCGACTCGCATGGACTTGGCTACTAATAATCCAAGATTCACGTCTGAAAATCAAGGAAGAGTTACTTTTGCCGAGCCACCGGCACTACGGAGCAAGAATAAACAATCAGAAAAATCAAATACAATGACAAGTGAATTAAGCCATAAGAATCTTTCTAATCCCAAAGACCCTGTAACAAAGTCACATGAAATGGAGCTACAGCGTAAAAAGAAATTTGCAAGCTACCATACTTTAATCTTAAAATGTCGAGCTGCCCCTTATCCACAATATGATCTGTCACGCGCCAGGGTACTTAACATCTTTAGTGATGTGCCGGAGCTAGGCGATCTATCGTCATCAGACATAGATCAGGTCGAATTTATTTGTGATTCAAACTTGGGAATAGTTCGATTATGGATAAAATCAGGGCTCGTCATGAATTCATTGTGGCAAGTTAGATTAAAGCTCTTCTCAATGGGCTTTCTGCTAGCACAAGACCCGGAAAGAAAAAATACAAACATCAATAATGAAAATTCAGTCCTTATTAAATCTAAAAATACTGGGTGTCAGTGTTCTAGTTGCAACCCAACTGTCTGCGAGAGTGAATATCATCCAGCCTCTCATTTATAACCACTATTGTCACAAGAAGGTCTGGAGAGAAAACTCAAACCTATAAAATTATTAAGTTGGAATTCGAGAGGATATTCACACTTACTCACAAATTATAACCAAACCTTAGAAGATGCGGACATCATAATGTTACAAGAAACTTGGATCTCAATGACCCCAGTTTGGGACAATCATGACATTGCAATTAACCCAGCTATCACAGCGCAAAAGGGACGTCCAATGGCTGGGCTTATGATTGCCGTCAAACTGGGATCAAAAATGACTCTTCAACCACGGGTTAACCCAAATAAGCATATACAAATGGTGAAAGTGTCATATGACCAAGAAACATTGGCACTGATTAATATTTACAGAAATCCAGCGGCAATTACGGACGATTGCTTTTATAAAACCTTAGCGAAGATGTTTGAACTCATTGCCAAAGCGAAAGAAATAACAGATATTGTATTAGCAGGAGATCTTAATCTAGACGCCTTTAAATGCAACGTTGTAAAGAAAAAACAAGAACTCCTTAAATGGAACAACTTTATGGATCAATTTGGCATGCGAATGACCAATGGATCTCTCCCTGGAGATATCCCTGCGCAAGCTACGTGGCAAAGAGGCTCCTCGGCAAGTACCATTGATTATCTCTACTTGTCTAACAAGAAATTCATGACAGCAAAGGAACTTAAGATAGTGAAGCAAATTAGCAGTGATCACCACATACTCTTACTTACTTGGCCAAGAGATAAAAGTGAAGTAGACACTACCTCCCTATGGATGTCTCAAGAGTTAACTGTTAATCATGCCAAATCTCGACTTAAGTGGAATCCTCCGCGACTTGTAGACCTCAATAATAAACTGCTACGACAGTTCGAGTTGCAGACTACAACATCATATGTAGAACTGCTGTCTGCCTACAAAACCTTTTTTATTCCATCTGTTAAGGCCCGAATTCATACATATGATCACTTGGTGTCTCAAAAAAAAAAAGGTCTACACAAAGAACTAAGATCTGCAAATCGGCTTCCTTGGCCAGAAAGGATCATTATGCACAAAGCGCTAAAATCACGCTATAAATATTGGTTACGCTCTCACAGAGAACAGATGTTTCAACAAGATGGGGAAACTTTCTTGGCAGCCACACAGAACAAGAACTCTGCTCAAATCTGGCACTTACTTAATTTGACATCAAATCTAACCAACCAAATAACTCAATTAAATGGTGTTTCTGAGAACCAATGGATATTGCATTTTTCGAAATTATATATGGATAGATCCTTCCAAACTTATGAATATAAACGTCAGGGTCTATCAACCTGGAGCCTAGAATGTTCAGAAGAAATCATTGAGGCACTTATCATCAAATCCTCATCATCTAGAGCAGCAGGCCCTGACGGCATTAGCAATTTTATGCTAAAACAATTTCCACGGTTCTGGGCAAAAATTTTGAATACCATCTTTAGTCAGGTTTTGCACACCCAGAAAATACCAAACTCATGGCGCACGTCCATTATAGTTCCAATATTCAAAAAAGGAGACCGAAGTATGCCATCAAACTATCGTCCGATAGCGTTATTAGATGCACCAGGAAAAATCTTCACTCGATTAGTTCTATCAGCATTTAATAATTGGACACAAGAAAACAAACGACGCGATCCACATCAAACTGGTTTTGTTCGTGGGTTAGGGACATCAATCAATCTTATGACTCTTAACTCACTAAAAATGCAAGCACGCTATACCAAAACCCCCCTATTCTTCGCCTTCGTCGATTTAAATGCAGCATTTGACTCTGTCTCCCGTATAAAACTATTTCAAAAACTAAGTAGAGATAATTGTCCACAAGATATAGTAGACATAATATATGCCTTACATTCTAACACGTCTATTCGAGTTTGATTATCTACCGTCGGCTTGCTATCGAAAACAATAGAAACATCTAGAGGATTAAAACAAGGATGTATTTTGGCCTCTGCGCTCTTCAACTTTTTCATTCATGATGTCCGTCAAGTATTTTCCTCAATCTCAACAGATTCACCAAAAATGAATGGCACAGTGATACAAGCACTGTGGTATGCCGACGATTTAGTTTTAATATCTAAAACACCTACAGGTCTCCAGAATTTGATATCTGCGCTTTCAATCTATTTTGAAGAAAATGAGCTCTCTATGAATATCAAAAAATCCCAGATACTAGTGGATATACCAAGACGCTCACCAAGTTTTAAGTTTGTATGGATGATCAAAGATACTGTTCTAGATGTTGTACCTAATTATAAATATCTGGGAACACAGTTTGAATCAAATTTATCAACTACTGAACACCAACTGTCTCAGCAAAATAAATTGACGGTTGCTACCTCGCAAGCAAAAATAATTCTTCACAAATATGGCAAATTTTCCATCATGCCTGCTCTATGCTATTGGATACAAAAAGTGACACCTACACTGCTTTATGGTTTGGAAACACGAGATATCATTGATGTCAAACATTTTGATAGATTGGAAGCTAAATATTGGAGATGCCTACTACAATTGCCTCAATCAACCCCAGTCTCATGTATTAGATACGAATTGGGCCTTACGTCTCTCCGTGCCAAATACCATTGGTAACTTTGTGCACTATTCAGAAAATGCCTAGTAAACATAACTGCGGATACTGTTATAGCTACTCTGTCCAAGTACTTATTCTCATCTAATCAAATCTTTGTTATAAGATGGACTAACTATGTGTATCAAATTTTGGCTGCAGCGGATATAGACGTTGAGACCTTAGTTCAAAATCCTGAACGAGCGAAGAAAAAAATGTTTCTAAAAGATTGGCTGACTAATCGAGAGATCTGTTTAGGTTACAAAAATTTTAACATCCTCATCTTCCCTGACAAAAAACTGGGAACTATGGCAAACTATTTGATTAAATCGCCCTCACCACATGTTCGTATGGCGATTATGAAATTGCGTTTCAACTTGTGGCCTACACGAGACTTCTTGGTACAGCGTAGACAACTAGCCGAATCAGATAATGGTTGTAGATTCTGTAACAATCTGCTTCAAAAGGAAACTTTAGAGCACTTAATTGTTGAGTGCCCTGCATTATGTTCAATACGAAACAACTGTTTTAAAAGACACTTATCCACTGTTGCTAATATCCAACCGAACCTGAGATGGTCTTGTCTACTAAACTCATCTAATATGAGTATACTTATTGCCTCTGTCAATTTCATGAATAACCTCTGTTTGCCTATGACAATAGATGATTAATTTTTTTTTTTTTTAAAGTTAAATACTACATGAATCAAATAATATGAATGGAAACTTGATGAATTTTAATTTCATGAAAAATTGTATAGATTTTGAATTATTGTATAAAATCATTTTTGTATGACAATCTTGTAAAAAATCATAAATGATTAAATACAAGTAAATAAAATAAAAAAATTATTTTACAGCAGAGTTTGAATATTTATGCAGAGAATTGTTTTAAAATTATTGCAATGTGAGGTCTCTTGTCATTGTAGGGTAACACTAAGTGAATGCAGTTACAGTGTAAATGTCTGCTGTGAAATAAAGTGAGTTAAGAATATGTAATTGTGTGTAATAGCTTCAGTATAAAAATAATATTTTTGAGGTGTGGTAGGAACAAAATAAATATAAGGGTCAAATACATACATGGTATCATTTTTCACAAGTATTGAAGAACATTGAATTGTTGTGAATTTGTAATGAGTCCCTGTGCGTTTCCTGGATATTAAAATTAGATCATGAGTATTGAACACGGTTAAAGATATAAATTGTGTTCTCTAAATGTACGTTGGAGGGTTACAAACCTTTATTAAAATCACAACATGGGTTGGGATAAGGCCTGTCTTGCTCTACGGCAAGGTGGGAATTCCCTACCTAACTGAAACTAATGATAGTCTGTGTCAGGAAGTCCAAAATAAATTCCTGTCTGTATCCAAAGCATATACCTGCCCTCACCTCTTTTTGTCCAAACTGTGTAGGGATGTCAGCATGAAATGAAAAAGTGTTCAACCAAACGTTCAGAGCTTCTTCCAGCTCTTGGTCGGAAAGGGGTTCTCCCTTCCCCAGGATTCTATATAGTACACTTTCATTCACAAGGGCTTCCCTTCCCCAAGGTTTCAAGTTTATCACTGTTTTCACAACAACACAATTCCTCAGGATTCTTCTCAGCTTTCAGGCTTCTTGGCTCTTTCATTAATATCAGAAAGTTCAACTCTTGAAGTTCACAATGTACCACCTTCTCTGGATATTCAAACAGAAACATATAGATGAGTCAGGTGGCTTCTCTTTGGTGGGGTGCATTTGGTCTAGATGCAGTTGTTGGACCAAACAGTCCACCCATACAGGTCACACAACCAACACACCTGATTGGCTTCTTTTCCACAGTTACACCACCACTGCTTCAGTTCAACAGTGGTATTGGACTTATATTATTGTAGTCCTTTTCAACATGTGTTTTGCCACCATTCACTTATTGGATTATTAAAAACATTCTTATCATATTATCACAGTTTCAACTTTCAATTTGTACTGTTCCTCTTTTCCTTATGGCTCTTTCCAATGCTTATTTTTTCTCAGCTTGTACAATTCACAGTTCTTTACATCCAGTGCCAATATTTACTTTCTTTAGTTTCTAAAATGCACAGTTCCTTTGTATCAGGGAACACTTTTCTCTGTTTTCCACTCATGTGGCATTCACTCATTATTCCTTTCCTTTTGTTTAGTATTCAAAACTTCTTTTCATTCATATCCAAAATAACGTAACTGCAAATTCCCAGTTCACTCTCCTGCTGGGAATTTGCACCCTGCTGACAGGTTACTTATTCAATTTAAAGTTTACTGCTTTTGTGGCCCTTTTGCAGCCTTCCCAATTTCAATACAGCGTGGTATTCACAAACTGCTCAGTTCATCACCCTTCACATTATCGTACTCAGCAAACATATGTGTTTTACAATTGGACCTGCAATCCCATTGCCGCCGCTGTCCTCGCGAGCGCTCTGACTGGCATTCACAATGCGTCTCGCACCACAGCGTCCCAGAGTCATTCAGCCTTACTTGACTCACTGGGTACACTGTCCTCATGTGCTCTTCTCTGCTTGGGTCAGTTCTTCATGGCGGCTGCTGATATCGGCTCTGTAAGCCCCTCTTCCTGGGTCTCCGACACCTCAGACTACCAGAAAGGGAGTCCTCTTGACTGCAGAAGATCGGCAGGCTGACCCAGCCACCAGAGACCTTCCGGAAACACCCACCACAATATGCTTCTTTTGCAATGACTCTGCAACACCTCTGCACTTTGGACACACGTCTCCCTGCCTTCACCTCTGGCTTCTCCATCTGCAAGCATTCCACAGCGGAACTCATTAGCCTCAACTGAGATGGCCATTTATACCGCCCCTTTGGCTTCAGGAGCAGGCCATTCACATTGATTTCACAACAGTTTTGGTTTTCGGCATCCCTCTTCCTCGTTCCAGTACCACAGTGGTATTTGTGTATGTCAGAGTTAATAAAGGATGAATGTAAGTTCCTACGTGATCTCTTGCTCATCTCAGTACCAAAGTGGTATGCATTGGGAGATGGTTTTCTAACACAATAGGGAAGGGATTGTAAATATCCCATAAAATTCTGGTGGCCATTTGATTCCTGATGAAAGGGAAATGGGGGATACCGTGTCTCACCCAAGAGTGCCTCATCCCACTCCCCAAGTCTCCTCCTCCCAGGTGATCCTCCCTCGCATATTCACCCCCAGGATCTGAAAGCAATGGCCTTTCCCTGATAGTTTGGGGAAAGAAGTGAGGACGCCCTCAGATTACTCACAGTGCATACACTGAATTTGCCTGTTTGTGATTGTTTTTGTAGCAATTATGATGTATTTATTTATTCATTTGTACTGTACCTACGGCCCGAGGGCATAGAGGTGCACTCACAGAATGAAGAAATACAGAAAGAACAACAAACAGTGCCCTTAAATCAAGTTAAACAGGCAAACGAGTAAAAAAACAAAAGATCCAATATATAGTCGACAAAGCCAAACCGAGGGTCAAGACCAAGAAGCAGTCCAGAGGGCATTCCAATCAAGAGCAGGTTGGTCAGAAGAAGCTCTGTTCATTTAAATACCGGCAGTGAATACATTGCCCTCAGGTTGGGAGGAATATTAATCCAAAAGCTAGGAGCAATAAAGTCAAAGGCCAATCTCTTCACTCTTTCACGATTAACCTGAGGCATTTCCAGCAGGCAAGCATTGTTAGAATGCAAGGTGTGCACAAAATATTTGAATGATAGGGCCTCATTACGAGTATGGAGGCAGTCAGCCCTTAACAAAGGCATGACTGCCTCCATACCGGGTTCCAGCTCCGGGTTCCTTCAATGGGGAATTACCGGGCCATTCCAACATTGGAGGACCCAGTAATTCCTCATTGAAAAAACCCATCCCCATTTGAGCCCCCATAGGGCTCAATGGGAATGGTGAGGGAGCTAATAACGGGCCTGTTAATAACGGGCCCGTTATTAGCTCCCTGGTCCCCTTGCAGGACCCGCTAAGGACGTCTGGTATGACCAGACGTTCTGAGCAGGTCCCGCAAGGGGACCCCGTAATAGGGCCTCCCGTAATGAGGCCCATAGTCTGCTTTTCAGATATTTATTTATGATTATTTTAACATTTATAGAGTGTGCCATACCCTTAGTCATCAAGGCGCTGGTTACAAGCAAACGGTACATAGATGTACAGTAAAGGCAGTGTCATGAGACTTGCGATACAGGAATCTTATGGTGGTGGTTCCATGGGTAAGGCAGCCTGGGAAAATAGTGACGTTTTGAGCTGTCTATGGAAGACCCAATAAGACTGCTCTGCTCTAAGTTCCTGAGGGAGGGTGTTCCAGTTTTTTGTCGCAATAGCAGGGAAGCTTGAGTCCCCAGCTCTTTCCAGTCTGTATTTTGGGACAATCAAATGGTTGGTGTAGTGTGACCGGCTCAGTCTTAAGGATTTGGCTTTTTGTATCTTTTGTGAAATATATCTGTGTGCAGAGTTGGTTGTATGTTTGTGTGTGATGTCCAGAGTTTTTCACATAATCGCTGTTGAACGGGAAGCCAGTGAGCATTTTGCCTCACTGCTGTGATGTGCTCTCACCTTGGGGATGTTCAGAGCTGCTCTGACAGCATTATTCTTGAATAATCTGAAGTTTGTTGAGATTTCTAACAGAGGTGCCTGCGGATAGGGCATTGCAACAGTCCATCATCAACCCTATGAAGGCCCTAGCAATCGTGCGACAGCTGTCAGATGACACAAATGGTTTGCATGCATAAATCAGTTTCGTTGTGTGGGCCGCCAATGATGCAATGGCGCTCCTCTGCCTGTTTAGTGATAAGGTGGCCTCTAGATACACTGTGCTGGATACTGGGATTATATTTCAGTCAATGGTGAAGTCTTTGTATTTGGGGTCAAGTTTGTTGAGAGTGGTCTTGGATCCGGCAGGAGAATTTATGTTTTTTCATCATTAAGGTATAGCATATTAATATCCATCCAGGCTTGGATGGTATGGTAGATAGAGTTCAGGGTATTGGTAACAACTGTGATAGGCAAGAGAACTTGCATATTGTCCGCGTAATTTGTGTAAGAAATACCCATGCCGTCTAAAATTTCAAATAGAGGTTTAGTGAAGATATTGTATAGAGTAGGCGAGACACAAGATCCTTGGGGGATTCCACAGGAGTTGGGGGTAGGTGCGGCAGAGGCTCAGTCAGAAAAGTCTCTGAAAGATCTGTGAGATAGGGATGAGGCAATCCAGGCAGTGGCCTGTTCTGAGAAGTGCACTGCTTAGCCGAGGTGCTGGCATAGGACATGGTGATCTACCAAGTCAAAGGCAGCTGATAGGTCAAATAAGAGAAGCAAGGATGCCTTGCCAGAGTATTTGGGTATCATTACGACTGTGCCGGTCCGGTAACACCGGTGCCGGTAAGCCTTCTGGCACTGTTGTTACCGGACCGGCACAGCACGTCTCTGCGGGCGGGTGCTGTCCCGCCACCAGGCTCGGACCTGGTGGTCAGAACGGCACCCACCCGCAGAGTTTCACGGAAGCTCCTGCAATGTTGTTAACGGTGCCGATGCTTCCGTGGTCCCCATTTCCATTGAGTCCAAATGGAAATGGGGATTTACATTCGCCTGACTTCCCGGAATTCCAGGGTTGTAATCCCCCGGTGTTTCCAGCAAGCCAAGCTCCGGTAAATATTGCAAGTCTGTCTGCAACCTGCTGGTTTTACCAGCACAGTTCCTGCCGGACTTATAATGAGGCCCTTTTGACTTCGTCCATCTGGTTTCTTAAGTCTAAGAGGGCAAATTCGGTTCTGTGACCAGGTATGAAACCAGATTGTCGAAGAGCTAGAAGATTATTGGCTTTGAGGAAGGACTGAATTTGGGTATAGGCATACTTAAGCCATACATACATTTGTGAACAATGCTGGCAACTCAAAATGCAAGATGTTCCTTCACAGGAAGCCAATTCAGCACACTTGAGCTCCCTTAACATGATCCGTGTGCTACAGTTCATTTGTTACCCTAACTGTACCATTTTGCAGTACTTGAAGCTTCGAGATATTGCTCTGAGCGATATGGGTATACGCAACATAACACATTTAAATAGTAGAAGGTAGAAGAAACTATATAGTTGCTTTGGGTCTACATATAAAGAGTGACATCAAGATATACTCCCACATGTTTGACCTTTCTTGCCACTGAGATGGTACAGCCTGCAATCGTAAATTCTTTAAATTCTTGTGGGAGCTTACCCAGTCTCTGCTCAGTACCCACAATCAGAGGTTCCGTCTTTGTGTCTTTTAATGGCAACCCATTGAATGCATCCAGCTGTGGATGGTATTAGAGATTTTGTTAACATTGGCGAAGTCCTGCCTGTAATCCCCTACAAGATGTATCAGGACCTGCATGTCATTAACGTGGTTGGCATAAACCACACTGATACGGTCCAAGATGTCAAAAAGGGGCTTTGTAAAGGGATTATATGAAGTAGGTGAAAGATAAGAGCCCTGAGGGACTCTGCACTCTAAATCAACTGGGATGGCTGCAGCAGACTCACTAAAGACTCTAGTAGAACGGCCAGATAAGAAACAATGGATCCAGCGTACAGCATTTGCTGAGAAATTAGCTGTAGCCCCAATTCTATCCATCAGGACGTCATAATCCACCCCGCCAAAGGCCGCCCTGAGGTCCAGAAGCATGAAGAGAGCCATGCCACCCTTATATATGATCTGAAGCATACTAGATTTTAGATCTTAAAGGGCGGTTTATGTACTGTGAGCGGCTCTAAATCTGGATTGACTGCAAACAGGTAGATTGTGTTCCTTGAAGCAAAGCTGTGATCTGTAAGTATGCTACCTTATCAATAATCTTCAATAGGAAAGGTACATTTGTTATCGGCCGGTAGTTATTCACTAGGCTAGGGTCAAGGGTATGCTTTTTTTAGCAAAGGAGTTATTCAAGCTTGTTTAATTGAAGCAGTACAGAAGCAGTGCCAATTATTAGATCACCACATTGAAACATTGGGCCTCATTACACGGGAGGAGGTAACCATGCCGCTATTAGCGGCATGGCTACTCTCTTACCGCATACCGGGTCCGGGTAGGTGGTATGGGGATTTACCGGGTCATTCCGACCCTGGAGGACCCGGTAAGTCCCCATGCCAAATACCATTCCCCATTCCGACCCTGGAGGACCCGGAAAGTCCCCATGCCAAATACCATTCCCCATTCCCATTCGAGCCCCCATAGGGCTCAATGGAAATGGGGAAGGAGCTAATAACGGTACCGCAATTTGCGGTACCGTTATTAGCTCTGAAGTCCCTTAGAGGGTCCCGTCCTTAACAGCTGGTCAGACCAGGCGTTAAGGACGGGACCCGCTGAGGGACCTGGTAGTAGGGTGCTAAGGGATTATCGGCACCGGTGCCCTTACCGGTGCCGGTAATCCCTTAGCGCCTACCGTGTAATGAGGCCCATTGTGTGTCTTTCACATTTGGAATAAATAAACCGATTGAAATGAGTAAAGAAGGATCTGGCCAGAAGGAAATGAAGCATGCATGTTGGTGCTCTGATGTTCATGTAGCGATTTGATAGGGTTTAACGTTGTCTCGCCTGCCACTCCTTAAATGTTTTGCACTTAGTAATTTAATGTTTAGGCACAGCACTTTACTGACCTTGTTAACCCCATGTTTGTTTGTTGTATAAACACTTTTCGCAAAATGAAACATGTGTTTCTTTTGTAATGAATTGAACAATTATGTAGGTGCAAGAAAAACAAAAGATACAAAAGCCACTACAGGCAAGACAGCCTCATAATGAACCAGCCATGGCACTGAAAGCACTCAGACTGGTTACACAACCCCAGTGCTCTGTATGCAACAACCACAAAACAAAGGTGTTCCTTTAAACATTGCAGCAGCATTACTGTTAAATAGCAAAATGTGGCTGTTTGTTGTGACTCTCTGAGCTGCAAGAAAAGAGGCTGTAAAAGAGGAATTGGATCGACGATATAAGCAGAGGGCTTGATAATTGGACGCACACACATTTGAAGAGAGACTAAGATATTAGTGTGGGGTTTTCTTGAAGTGGTAATATTTGTGGTAGGGTTTTCTTTCCACTAGAAACAGTAGGAAATGCTTCTGCTGTTTAGGAAGTACCTTTGTCATGCCATATAATGTGTTCTTCTGACTGGCTGTGTTTCCCAAACTTTGATGCGATTTGAGTGTGATGTCATATAACCATTTTTGCAGGTGTGTGATGGCTCCCCGACACCCTAGTTTAGTAAGAGGGCAAATCCTGTTGGCACTGGGTGGTCAGGCTTTGTGATGTCTAATGCAAAATCTTGGTATCGTTGTTGGAATGAGTTTATTCGTCTTGGTGGTTTGGTATCATTCCATGTAACTAAAACATGGTGTTATGTGGCAACTCTCCGAGGTCTGTGCGTTTTACCAGATCCTCTGATTGCCCAACACCCCTTGGCATGTTGGCTTGACATGATCAGCCTTAAAGAAACTTGTGTAGCAATGCTGGTGTGACATAGTATTTCTCAATGGTTGGATGTTGTAACCTTTTGAGGCCCGAGGAGTGAGGCTATGTGACTAATTCAGGGCATGTGAATAATTTTTGATATGTGGTGGTTCTCTTGTGATGGTCAGCCTATATGTGGCAATGAGGTGAAATGTTGCAATGGTGGGTGAGTGTGCAAGATTGTAGAGAAAGGAATGGCTGTTCTGAGTGGGGAAGTGAGAAGGGAGATGAAAAGAGTCTGGGTGAGGATCAAGGGCTGAAATACCCGAAAAAGCACTGGATATGAAAGAAGCCCAGTCGGGAGCAATATTGTTTGACAGCAGGTTGAAAGATAGCATGGTAGTGGTCATTCTTAGATAGAGAGAGCAGTATGATGGGGCCTGAATAGTTTAATTATTTTAGTCATAGTTTTTTTCTAAGGCAACATTTGTGAAATGCAGTCACTTTGTATATTGGATGGGAGCTCTGGAGATGGTGTTTTTTCTGAGTTGGAAGGATAGGGTGTTGGATCGTGTGGTGAGTAATGGAAAGTGGGTGATGGCTAAGGATCTGTAAGGAGTGATGCTGGTCTCCTGGGGTACGAGCGGGTTAAACAGAGATGAGGTGAGTAGTTGGGGCATAGTTGCAGTCGATGGCATGATGATTGGTTGATAAATACGCGCTACAGGCTGTAAATGAATGTGCTATGAGAGATATTTCTGAGAGGTATGGTCAGGATGTGGCGTGCTGTAGTGTAGGATGGTGAGACTGTGCTGGGAATGAGAAGAAGATGGGTACCTGATTTTAGGGACTAATTCTGGGGAGGGGTAATTTGGCTATTGAGAGCAGAGTGGTGTGAACTCAGTAGGAGGCGGAAGGCTGTGGGCTATGTGACGTGATGGAGCATGGAGACTGGCAAGGTGGTCTGATTTTGGCTATAGACCTTTATTCAGATAAAGAAAAGAACCTGCCTCTCCCAATTTCTGGAGGGGTTTTTCCTACCACAACACAGAATAACTGGTACTTGTCAGGATGCAAGTCAAAACCCAGTATACCATTCTCTGTCCAAATCAACTACTCTAGCCCTACCAGTAAGAAATAAAACAAAAAGGATTCAATGACCTCTTATAAAAGCCACCAGGAGAATGTATCCCTTCTCCCGGTGAAAGAAATCCAGTCTTAGGCTGACTCAACAGCAGTTTCTTGCATTAGGGTCTGATTTACCAAATCCGCTTAGACCAGGATAATGACTCCCTTGTCCTGGTTTATCTGGAAGAGTTTTGGAGACAGTTCCTGGATAGTCCTTTATACACGCTTTTAGATGTCTCTTTCCTTCCTCCAAAGGATTTGCGAACAACAGAGTTAAGACTTTATCAACTATTCTTCTTATTGCTGGCACTTTGTCAGAACCTTTCATATCTTGAGCATTGGGGAGATTACTCCCTAACAGTTCTTTGTCCTTTTGGTATTTTTCACATGTGTTGGGTTTCCCATTGTGACGAGGGAGTTCACTCCTAAGGCACTCTCGAGATTTATGTTTTTTTTGAGTCCCCACTGTGACAAGGGAGATCACTCCGGAGGAATACTTGACTCTTGGTTCTCCGGGGATCACTACTGTTATGAGGGAGTTCACTCCTGAAGAATACTTAACTCTTTGGGCTCCCTGGACCATACCCGCAACTCCTGTTACCTGCATCTTCACTGTGGAGCACTACTGGCTCTTCCTGGGGTCTCAGGTGCTGTTAGTTCTGCACACGTTAACGGTGCATTTCTGCCTTTGTCCTCTTAATGCAAAGAGTTGGGTTTTCCCCAGCTCGCGCACTTGCCTTCAGCTTCTTCTTCTGAGACCGAATGTCTCTGAAGGTTTCTGGCAGCGCGGGTATGAATTTCCTGGGCCCTGTAGAACGGACGCCAGCTTCCCCCACTTCTCTTCCTGCTCCCAAACTCACTTAGTCCTTCCTCTGTCTTTACTTCACATTGCCACCAGACAGCTGGCTGCAGTACCCACTGCCGGGTCTCTGGATTAACAGCCCTCTCTCCACCTGGTGTATTCCCTCTCAGGCCCTGCAAAGGGTGCTTTGACATTGTTGCTATCCTCGATTCTCGCCAAGCAGCAAGAGCACCCTGGAGAGTAAGGAGGGGGCTGGCCATGCTGGAATGAGGCGGCAGCAAACCCAGGAGGATCAGCCTGGGTTTAGAGGTGTGCGGACGCAGTTTATAGAATGGCTCAGGAATCAGAAGTGACAGAGGAGCCATGAGGACCGCACAGGTCAGGTGCACAGGCTGCAAGTAGGTAGCCCCAATTACAAAAGGAAGCCCCTCTGGCAGAAATTGACATTTGGGGGGTTCAATCAGTGATTGAAGCCCCCCATGGTCACATCGCCAATAGTGAGAGAGAATCTCACAACCAGCCTTCAACAGCCGACCAGACCAGTGCGCCCCACCATTGTTGGTAATCAGGAAAGAGGGACTGAGGGTTTGCTGGGGTCTGCTGTAATGCAGTGGGGAGAGTGGTTGCCCTTTATGTCTCTGTGCAAGGACCAAGGGAAGGGCAGGCCCATAAGTGGAGAAGGTGAGGTTAACTGCATATTAATTGTGGCAAATGCAGGAATAGAGGTATGTGTGATCATATGGGAAGTCTGATGCCTCTTCAAACCCTGTGTTGGTTAAGTCCCCGGTGACAATCCTCCATTGGTAGTTGGATACTCTAGATACCCAGGAACGGCCACAAAATCTGTAAATGCCCACCCAGCAGCTCGGCTTAGTTCCAGGCTTCACAGCCTGCTGAGCTTCAATCTGCCATAACAATACAATCACAAGTACTGTCTTGTCACTGGTGATTCATGCTGCCATAACAATGCAGTCACATGATGTGCCTTGTGACTGGTGATTTAAGGCACTTTCCTCGTAATCTGGGAAGGGTTCTTCTCACCCGAGTCTCCTTCCTTCTTCCTCTGTTGCTGGACCAGCACAATACCCTGCTCAGCGACCTGTGTGATGTTGTGCACCTGATTCGTCTGTGCCTGTCGTGCTTGGTGAGTTCACTGTGCATTGTGTAGTTTCTCTGTCTATCTCTCCCCCTTCTTTCATCTCTCTGCGTTCTCCCTCCATGGTGCTCTCCATCTCCCCTATTTACTCTAACTGCTACTCCATCATTTATCCTACCTCTCTTTTGAAGTCTGGAAGGAAAAAGTTCAAGAAAGATCTCTTGGTCTCCAAACCAGGCCTGCACATCGCTGACACTTTGGTCAATGCTTCTTCCAGGCAGACTATCACTGACATCCTCTTTGTTGCTCCTTCTCCGGACCTATGTATTCCCCATATAGTCTCACTCCTCTCCCGTTTCTCTTTCTCGCCCATTAATGGTGGAACCAGATGGAAAGTACTCTTGGCATGGTTCCCATCATCTAGGTGCATCATTTATGTCTACCAAAATGGCACTGACATGGCCCAGGGCTCTCAGCCCAACCTCCTCCTTCTTGATAGGCGTTGTCTGTCTATCATCAACTTACTACATTCTCCTGACACTCCTTCTTCTGGCACCCACTTGACCCTTCCCCATGACCGACGGGTGTACCACATCCCTGTACCCCTCCTCGGAAGACCTTCGAAAAGCTGGCAACCAGCTTCACTTAGCTACCCTCAACACTTGCTCTGCTGTTAAAAACTCCTCTGACATCTGTCACCTCCTTAAGACTTGGACCTTGATGTCTTTGCTCTCACTGAGACGTGGTTCACTGTCACTGTTTGACACACGTCTCCCTCAGGGCTACAAGATCCTCTCTAAGCCCAAGCCTAACCGGTCTGGAGGCAGAGTGGCCCTGCACTTCCCGGAATGGGTCCCTACTGCTATCTTACCCACTCAATCCAACTCTTCCTTCAAATGCCTTGTCTGCAGGCTTGGTGTCTCTCCTATCCTCTCGCTGACTCTCACCACCATCTACAGGACCTCTGGTCCATTCTCCCTCTTCCTTTTGGAGTGGTCTGACCTCACCTCTTCTCTCCAGGCCTCTACCTTCAAGAGTCTCCTCCTCAGAGACATCAGTATTCACCTTGACTCTCCTGATGCAAGCACAGGACTGTTCCGCAGCCTCTGTGACTCTATTTCTCTCACCATTCCTCCCTCCGGTCCGAGCCACTCAGCCAGACACACCTTGGATGCTCTCATCTCAGCCGACATTCCCATAACCCAACCCTCTCACTACACCTCTCTTCTGGTCTGACCATGATCTCCTGTCCTCTCATCTGGATCTCTTGGGTGCCCCGGCTAAGCTGCCACCCGCACTGCCAGTCTCTTTCTCTATCATTCGACTGATGAAGTGAGTGCCAGTTGTTACTTTTGCCACCACTTTCATTCCCCCTCCCACTTCAGGCACTGACTTTCACACTGACACAGCCCTTGCTAGCCTTCACCTCTCCATCTCCAACACCCTAAACATCCTTGCCCCTGTCATGAGGATCGGCATGAAGCCTGCCTCCAAGCGTAACACCTGGTATGGCTCTGTTCTAGCCCCTCTCAAACCTAAGTGCAGAGTTGCTGAACTGAAGTGTCTGGCTTCAAGCACATCCACTGACAGAATGGCCTGCCTCCTGCTCCAAAGGCAATACAGACTCTACATCCTCTCAAAGAAGAGGGCCCATATCCAAGCATGCATCTCTGGGGCCACCAACAACAAGGCTGAACTGTTCAAAATCTGCAAGGAACTTGCCAATCTTACTGCAGTCTCTACTTCTCCTCTGCCATCCTAGGCTATATGCACTGCACAGACCTCCCATCCCACTTCACAACCAGAACTCAGGACACCCTGTCCTCATCCTCCTCTACTCCTCTCCCTCCGACCTCAACTGCTCTCAGGCCTCCCTTTGCCCCCCTCTCCCTTCCCTCCTACTCTCCTCCTTCTCAACCATTGCACCAGATGAGGTCTCTAAACGGTTGTATACGAATTGTTCGAATGTCAATTGTTCGAATAACAATTGACCTTCTGCACAATTGACCGAATTTAAACGTCAATTAGGATATATATGCGGGGGGAAACCCCCTGCAGCGCCCCACCCAATCCAGCCCCCTCCCCAACCCCCCTCCCAATCCCCTTATATTATTATTACACCAACCCAACCCATAATATATATTAAAATGACCATACGGTCAATTGTGCAGAAGGTCAATTAGGACCCCTATTATTCGAACAATTGTGTCATTCGAACAATTGTAAACGAACAATTTGGGTAATACCCTCTAAAAAAGTCCTCTCTATGAAAGTCTCTTTCAAACAGGTGCTCCCCTGCTCCTCCAGAACTATCAAGGACAACATTGCCTCCCTTGCTCCAGCCTTGGCTGATTTCTGCAATCACTCCTTTGCCACTCTGCTCCTTCCCACTACTCATCAAGCACTCCCTTGCACACCCTCTCCTTAAAAAACATTCTGCCAACGCTGTCACGACCCTCATCCCAGATCCCCACTGGCAAGTCTATTTGCCAAGTGGAATCAGGACTCAGATCTCAAATAAGACCTGGTATCCACTTCCCAGGCCCTCTTGGGGCCAGTCCTGGCGCCTTTGGCACCGGGCTAATTCATCGTGAGAGACATGTGTCCAGGAACTACTTTTTTAGGCTATCAGCCAACATGGAGGCATTCACATAGCTTGGTTCTAGGAGCCAAGCTATGCGGTATAGTGTTTTGGGTGTGGTGGCCTAGGGACTACTTTACCTGGAATACTTTGTGGGGGCTATTTAAACCACACCCAGACAAGACCACACGCTTTGCGTTACTTTGCAGTCTGCAACGTGACGCTCACCGTGTCCAGCTACCTTTCGAGCCTGGGAGAACGAGCACCTGCAGAAAGACAAAAGAACATCGTTAGCAGTAGCATCTTACCTGCATTCTCCATCTTCATTCGCTCTCAGCTCCTGAACAGCTTTGTTGGATCAGCGTGCTTTCCGTACCGAAGGACCTGAAAGAAGCGAAAAGACAGCGTTAAAGGAGGCATCAAAGACATAGCAAGGTACAAACTATTCGAAAGGCTTACCTGGCTGGTCGCCTTCCGATCAGCATCGCTTCGAGAATCCACACTTTTCGAGAGCATACCGCAACCTACAAAAAAGAAGGAAAATAATAAAGACATCGCAGAGCAGCGCAAAGCGCTTACTTACTGCATCGTAGCGCTCGTTGGGCATCACCATTACCGGTGAGTTCCAAATTAGCCAGTTCGCCTCACATATGCTCCGGAACACCTAAGGGAGCAGAAACAGAGACATTGTCACAAACAAAAAGGCATACAGTAATAACAACTCAAAACAGCAATAAGACCTACCTGAAAGACATTAAGCGGGTTGCTGTCAGTGAAGTAACTAGACCGCACTCGCCCACGAAAGACAACGCACCCCTGCCAAGAAAGCAGGACGGAGAGCTCGCCCACTTCTACAACAAGGTGAGGAGAGGGCACAGAGGGACTCCGGTCACGCGGGAGGTGGGGGTAATACTACCTTGGTCAACCCTCCCTAAACACAGCCCTCCTGTATTTCCAGGCGGAACTTATACCGTGGACCACACCTGGGGACCATAGAGAAGGATACCAGCGACCAACTGGCTGGGTGGCGTCCCCGTGGATTTCAGGTGAGCGTAACAGACCCTCCCTGCTTGGCTAACTATTGCCCTATCTCCATTATCCCCTTCCTGGGCAAACTCTTGGAGAAGTTGGTCATCTCTCAACTGATCCTCTACTCTGAATCTGTTGGTTGTCTTCATGACCACCAGTCTGGCTTCGGAGCAACCAGAAACTGCTCTTCTGAACACCTGTGAAGACTTGCTCTCAATTCCCGATTCCAACTCTCCTTTCGCCTTCATCCTTCTCAATCTTTCCTCTGCCTTTGATACTGTCAATCATGCCACCCTTATAAATCGCCTCTGTGATACCCTTGGCATTACAGACCTGGCACTGGACTGGTTGACCTCCTTCCTATCTGACCGACCTTACCAGATTCAACTGGGCCCTTTCCTCTCCTCCACTAAACTGTCCACCGGCGGCATCCCTCAGGGCTCTATCCTCTCGCTGTGGCTCTTCAACATCTACCTTGCCCCGCTGGCCCACTTGATCTCCACCTTCTATCCTCACTTCCAGTGTTATGCAGATGACACGCAGCTCTCCTTCAAGCTTCCCTCCACATCCTCCTCTTTCCTTCCTGACTGTCTGACTGTTATCCAGGCATGGGGCGCTGCTAATGATCTCTGCCTTAATGCCAGAAAGACTGAGATCCTTCTCATTGGGACCCATGCTCCCTCTTTCCTTCCTACTATCTGACCACCTTCCATGGGTCCCCTACTCTCACCCTCTTGTGAGGCTAAATACCATGGCATCATTTACGACTCCTCTCAGTCCTTCTCTCCTCACATCGCTGACGTTTCCAAGAAGGCCCACTTTCAGGTACACCTCCTGAGGGCCTCATTATAAGTTTGCCGGTCTGGGAACTACGGTACCGGTAAGCTTGCCGGTACCGTAGTTCCTGGACTGGCAAACTACGAGCTATGCTCGCCGGTGCTTTTCTGCCTGCCAGGTCGGACCTGTTGGGCAGAAAGGCACCCGCGAGTACAGCATGTCAGATGCACCGGCACCGTTAGAAATGATGCCGGTGCATCCGACCTCCCCATTCCCATTCAGCCCTATGAGATGAGGCCGAATGGGAATGGGGAGCATCTTTTTTCCGGTGACCGCAAATGGGCAATTACCGGGTCCGGCGGGGCTGGAAGGCCTCGGTAATTGCCCACTCACGGGCGCCGGAAAATATTCCAAGTTTTGCAGCAGCCTGCCAGTTTTACAAGCAAGGCTACCACCACACTTGTAATGAGGCCCATTCTCCAGAGCTCTGGTCTTATCTAAGCTGGACTACTGCAACAGCCTCTTTCTCAATCTTCCTTTATCCTCCCTTTTCCCCTTCAACTAATCCCTAATAGGACTGCAAGATTTTCCTTGGTCTCAGGCCCAGGGACTGCATCTCTCCAGCCGTAAAATCTCTCCACTGGCTGCCGGTGGCTGCACGGATCAAGTTCAAGACCCTCTGCATCATCCACAAGACTTTCTGGGGCCTGGGACACCACTACATCCAACTTTATCTCCCTAAATACCTCCCTGCTAGAGCCTGTCTGTCTTCTAGCTCCAACTCTCTGCAGATCAGACATTTTCCAAGCAGAGAGTGGGGGCTAGATCTCTCTCTTCAGCAGGAGCCTCCCTCTGTAATGGCCTCCTTGCCCCTCTCAGGCTTGAGCCAGATCTCCTTAAGTTCCAGAAACTTTTCAAGACCCTCCTTTTCTCTTCTTCCTTCTCGCTCTCCCCGTTATTGCCCCCTTCTGCCACATTGACTGGCTGCCTGGTCCCTCTGAGTCCTACAGTGCACCAGGCCCTCCTCACCCAGTCTACCCCAGCACCCAGTCTCCATGAACCCCCCCCCCATCTCAACTTGCCCTTCCGGGCCTCCTTCTCCTGGCCAGCCTGGCATGATGTGCATCCCTACCGAGCCTGGCCCATCCCCGTCCTCACGCTTAGCATGTGGGCCTCCCACTGCACTTCTTGTTACTGCACTTGCTCAATCTGAATGTCACAAGGCCTAGAAGGACAGCTATTGTTGTTTTCTTCCCTGTCCCTCCCCCCCACTTTTTTGTCTGTGGCGCCTTGGAACACCATATGTTGAACAGGTGCTTTATAATTACCCAATATATAAAATAAAATAAATTGCTGGGACCACCCCAGCGCAGCATCAATATTTGCTGTCAACGCTTTCAAAGTTATCTTCATGCCTCCTAGTGGCCACCTCGTCACAGTTCCCTGGGAATCCCCTCTACCTTTGCTCTGTATGTTTCCCTGGTTCTTCTTCGTCTCAGTCCTACCTGGTCTTACAAATGAGATAATAGAGACTTCACATTAACACACAGCAGCAGTTTCAGCTTGGTGGGAGAAGGAGTCAATAGGGCCATGGCTTCTAGGATCAAGAGTTCAGGGAGGTCCAGGGAGGTCTTTCACAGGGCAGGAGTCCCTATCTCCATGAGGGGCATCTCTCTCTATGAGGTCCTCCCACTTGTTACCACTCCAGGGGGACTACTGGGCAGCAGCCTCACCTTCCTAGCCTCATAGGGAAGGGCTCCCCTCTGGGAGAAATGACGAGATGTCGTGAATCATCACAGCTTAAAGGGATTTTTGCGCACTCTTGTGTGGGCTAGTGTGGATAACAGACAAAGTATGATCTATTGGATCTTGGAGGGAGACACATGGAAAATTGTGCCTTTCGAGGCAGGTGCTGGGTAAGTGGTGGTGTCTTTGTTGCAGGAGGTTATTAGCAGAAGGTGTGTAATAAGTGTGATAGATTTTAGGGTGAGGGAATACGACCGTTGTGATGTAGGGAGGAATGCTGTTGTGGGAGGATGGTTGAGGGATTACTAGTAAATGGGTTCTTTGGGGCTCTATGGTTGTTCCTTGTCTCTTGTGGAGGTTGCCCGATGCATTATGCCACAGAGATGCATCTAGGATGAGGGAGGTTTAGACTGTGGTTTAATGTAACTCTGAGACCAGGTAAGGGTGAGACAGGATTTATAGTCCTGCTACTAAGCGAGTCCTTCAACCTAATTTGTTTCTTGAGGTCCGGTACCTGCATGTTGTGGGAGGATCCTGATCTGTGCTACCCCCATGGTAGGTATTTTGTAATTTCCTCTTGTAGAAATAAAGGGCCTATCCCTTGATAACCTGTGGAGGTGATGCAAAGGCCTTGAAATTGTGCACATTGTTCAACTGTGAAATTGTAAGTCCTGTTGGATGTGGTCTTCAGGGTGCACTAATAGTTTGGTGCCAGCATTTTGTACATCCTGTAAGATCTCATCTACCCCCCCCCTCTGAGGTCCAGTGAAAGGTCAGCGACCTTTATGAGCATAGGGCTCTTCTAAACTCTGCCACGGCTAGAAAGGACTTCCCGTGCAAGAGTTCAATGAGCTCATCAAGAAGACACCCCTTCTAGAGAAAAGTATGTCAGAAAGAAACAGGTGATTGCAATTAACAGAAGATAGACTTGATGCTGAAGGAAACACATTTAATTGGTGTCTCTGAGATTTTTCTTCCTTGTGAGTTGTATGTATGTATGTATGAATGTATGCATGTATGAACATTTTTAAAAATGCCCTGGATATAGGGCCGGAAGCCTCCATTAATCCTTTTTGAAGGGCGGGTCCGGTGTGAACAAGTAAGTGGATTTATATAGCGCACATTAAGGGCTTCTTGGCGCTGATGTCTCTTCTTGCTGATACCTTTTCTCGCAATGTTGGCTGTAGCATTTGGGTACTTTTTTTAGAGATGAATTTTAGAACAGAAATATTTTCAAGATTGCTGAAATCCTTTTAGCGCACTGTTTTGCTGATTGTCAGAGGAATGACATTCCATATTGTTTTGGCCCGCACAGAGTTGTACTTGGCCTTCGGTGTAGCAAAAAGAATTTATCCTGAAGCTAAGGCTTTGCGCAGAATAGTAATATAACTTCAATGCAAAAATCGTCAGAAGCAAGGTTCATTTGACACTTCAGAACAGTACTTAATTTGGAAGAAAATAAAAAGTGCCAGGGCCGAAATATTATCTAGAGTTCCTGTGCTGCCTCATATAATATATTAACATATTAAAATGGCTGCCGCAACACCAATGGCTCATTGAGGGGGATTATGAGCTATCTTTGATTTACAAATACCTATCAACATAACATCAAATAGTTTAACATACTAATTCTGTAGAACTGCTTCTTTAAGCACATTGTTCTTGTTAATCATAAGACTGGAAGAATCAGGGATCCCCGACACAGCACTGACCTGGATTGAATCATTCCTATCTGAAAGAACAGAAGCAGTATGGATGAAATGTTTCAGGTCAGCGCCCGAGACACCACCTGTGAAGTACTGCAAGGATCCTCTCTATCCCCTCTACTCTTCAACATCTACCTGACCCCACTAATCAACCTCATCAAAAGGCACGGCCACACAGGCTACAACTATGCAGATGACACTGAAATCCTCTACAAAACTGAAGATGTACAAGAAGAGAACACTACGCTAGTAGACTGTCTGGAAGAGCTCTACAATTGGATGAACACAAACAGCCTCAAAATCAACCTGGGCAAGACAGAAATCATGGTCATATCCAAACACCAGAATGCAACCAATCCATCCCTTGGCCAAGAGAACTGGGAACAGCGCCCACACCATAAAAAATAGTCAAAAACCTTGGACTCCTAATGGACAATAAGCTAACACTAGAACCGCAAGTAAGCGCAATAAACACAAATTGCTTCTTCCAACTACACACAATCAAAAGGATCCTGCCATTCCTCTTCTTTACGCACAAAACACTAGCCATAATTTCCCTCATCATGTCCAGGATTGACTATGCCAACAGTTTATACTTCGGAAAACCAGATTATCTACTGAAGAAACTGCAACGTACACAGAACGCAGTGGCCAGAATCCTCAAACTATCACGAATAGACCACATCACTCCTGCACTAAAGATGCTACACTGATGCCAGTGAAAAAACGAATCACATTCAAAACAACGTGCATAACACACAGAGCAATCCACAGCCAAGGAGCAGAATTCCTAGAAAAGAAAATGACCATTTACCAGCCGGCCAAAACACTCAGATCCAATAACGACATCCACCTTGAACCAAAACAGTACACCAGGTTAAACCTTGGTGGGTCGGAATTTTGCTGCCTAGCTGCAAAAACCTGGAACTTCCTCCCAAGAGAAAATATGAAACATGAAGCACCACCTAAAATTCAGAAAACTCCTAAAAACCTGACTGTTGAACTCACAACCGGATGAAAATGAATGAGCAACACCCACAACCCTCGGAATGAACACAATCCTCACAAAACGTAGGACAAAACCGCACCCAACAAGTGCAGAGAGTTGGAGAGACTTCCAAATGGGAGGTAGAGTCCGGTTCCAAGGGAGGGCCTAAACTGAGTTTAAAGAGGGAGATGGGAGCATCCTAGATTGGAACCTCAGACAGAGGGATAAGAGTGAGACCAGGCAGATCGTGAGCACAGGGAAAATGTCCCAACACCCCCCTCCCCCGATGCACCCAAAAGAGGCAGAGGAAAGAGGTGGTAGGTGCACACCTGCATAGGCCAAAAGACAAAACGGTTGCAGAAACAAATCATTAAGGATACTGGGTGGAGCAGGGGAGGAAGGAGGCACTGTCTCTAAATAGCCCCACAACCCTACACAGAATAAAGGAGGGATATCCCCCGCCCCCTAGAGCACCACAATATGCAAAACCAACAGGGAGATGTATCACGGGTGACCATAACATAGGAGGTACGATGAAGCATCACCACTAACCAAACCCACTAATAATCTCATCCCTTCGCTCACACCTCTCAAATTCTGAACACAACCATAACCATACTGCATAACAAACTGCACACACCTCACTACACCGTAAAACAAAACAAACCATGCATAGCCTCACATAACAGCACACAACACCTACCGACCGAAAAATCACACCCATGCTCAGCAGTGTAAACCGAACTGAAGCTGCCAACAGCACATCACAGCTCTCTGGAGCCTTTTCCAGCGAAGTCCTACTAACTTACCTACCCCCTTGCTTTTCAGATCTGCCAGAGCATCAGGGGACCACTCTGGTTGTGATAGTGCACAGCATAAATATCCTTTAACATACCATAACATATTATTTTCACCTGACTTTATAGGTGCAAAAATTGCAGCAAGATCTGCTTGTATAGGTTGGCACTCAGCGCAAAGCCCCCTGCCCGACAGTGGCCTTGTCCCTAGCCTTGACCCTGTTGTGGTGCTGCTGCTGGCAACTGTCCTGTTGTTGTCCTGTTTGCGCCTCATGCCCCTCTGCCCTGCTAAAGGCACTGACGAATGGGCATCACAAATCACAGTTACTTACTAGGGTGTGTGAGACTCAGTGAGATTGCAGCCTGGCTCACACCTGCATATCAGTGCCCCAATGCTGTGTGTATACCAAAAGATAAGGGGGTAGTGCCTGCGGATAAAGGCCCTGTGCATGCTGAGTTTCCTTGCATGCAGGGACATGTGCCCCATGCACACCAGTGTTTCTTCTTGTGTGACTAGGACTGACTCACAGGTTAATATAATAAAGTTGCCAAAGCACCACATCATAATCAAAATCAGTCGGAGATAATAAATGCAGTTGCTATGAAATAAGTACCGATGGCTCAGCCCTGGCAAACACCTCCACAAATAAAGCACTGTGTCAGAGCGAGGACACCTCTGTTGATCTTAAAACAGTCTTCGTCTGGCAACGGATTGGGGAATTGTCTGTCCCTGGAAACATGTTTAAATGTGTTCTGCTCACAGGCCAAACACAGGGCCACATGATAGGCCCATTGAAGATAATCTGGTAGGCCTACACATAAACCCATGGCATTGTCCAGCTGTGACTTTATTACTGAGACATTTACCATTGGTTGTTGACAGGGTGACAGTAGATGAAGAAAGTACCTTCTTTTTTAACTGCAGGAAGCAGGTACTGATTACTGCATTGATTGGTGGGCCAGGGTCGCACTGGAACATAACATTGTCTCGTGCACCAATGAAAAAGAGGCCCAAGTTACTTTAAAAAAAAATTATTTAAAAGGGTATTATGACATTTTCATAAGTCTTTAACCTTTTCAATGAACATTCCAATTTTTCGTATAGATATATCCCAAATCATTGTCTTATTGAGTCCCATTTAATTTCTCCTTCTCTCTCAGATGTACTTCATAATTTTCGTTGATGCATTTAAAAACTTTTTCCAAGTAAGTGACCAAAGCAATTATTAGTGGCGTCCTTTCCCCCTGCATACAGACCAGTCATTGCTATCATGTGTTTTGAACTCCTCAAGGAACTTTCCCTGCATCACCATTCTGTGTACAGTTAACGCCCTGAATAATACTAGGTGTTTGAGTGTTTCTTTTTCGTTCTTTACCCTGCATAATCTGCAGTCAGTATTTATCTTGCCATTCTTTTCGCATATGGCTAATATTTCCAAGGTGGGATATAGGTTTAGAAGAAATCTCATGAATTTAGGTCTAACCCAGGTGCTCGGGCATTTTATCAAGTAGTTTGGTAGGACATTATAGGGCCCATCAATAGTGATTAGAACATTTCACCGGACTTGCTCTTCCTAGGGCTTGGATCCAATCATGTCTCCAGAGTTATTGAATTTGTATTAGTTTGTAACTGGTCCTCAGTCATGCCCAGATGTCTTAGGACTTTGCTGCATGCTGTTCTCCAGTCTTGCAGGTCTTTAACCCGCCCGCTCATCATTCACTCCTTTAGTGCTCCGAAGCCTCGTACTGGAACACCGAAAATGCAATTACGGAATAGGTTACTTCCAAATAACCTGTGCATACAAAGAGATAGTTCTTGCCCTTTTACTGATGCTGACATACAATTTGGAATTTTCAGCACCTTTTTCCAGAAGTGTCCCATGTTTTTTCAGGGATTTCGCCCAATGCGTCGGCCTCAAAGATCACTTTCAGAGCAACCTTCATTTTGTAGAAGGTTAGGGTCAGGATGATTGAGAGTTTGCCACATTTCTTTTCAATCAGTCTCCCTTGGTTAGCCATTGTCTACATTTTAGATATCTCTCAGGAACGTACTTATGCAGCTCCCCATGTATATGAATGATATCACTTGGTTAGCCTGTTGTTCTCTATATACCATGCTGGATTAGCGGACTTCCTTCCCCTTGCTGATTGAAACATCAGGACCTTTGATTTACTCACGTTGACTTTCATGCCGTTCTATTGTATGTATGACTTCAGGGCATTTAGTTGTTGCTGTAAACCCACCGGGGTTTGGTCTATTAGGAACAAATCGTCTGCGTACATCAGGTGGTGAATAGCAGTCCCAGCAATATTAGGGGGGAACCTCCTAACCTCTTTCAGTGCAGGTGTAAAATCTGACAGGAAATGGTTGAACAAAGATGGAGCCAATGTGCAACTCTGTTTTAAACTTCTGGTTGTTGTTATTGAACGGGACAGGTTGCCTCCTTGGTCCATCTTTATCTGTAATTCCGGACCTGTGTGAAGGTCCTTAATTGCTTCCAATATGTCCCAAGGGCAACCTCATTTGGCCAACTTGCTCCGTAGCATATTAGCTCAGAACTAGCATCAAGGTTTACATCGATCCAAGGGTTGTTTGCGTTTAGCATGAGAAGGTGGGCACAGTGACGTTACTCTGTTGTGCTCCTGTAGTGAGTGCCCATTGGTGTGTGAGCAGCGCATGTTCCCGGCAGCCTGATGCAGATTGACAGAGAGAAATATGGGAGTGCACGTGGAGACCATCTGCCCCGGAGACGGATAGGCATTCCAGAAGAAAGGGCAAATGGTCATTGTGCATTATGTGGGTCACCTCGAAGATGGAAAGACATTTGACTCTTCCTGAGACAGAAACAAGGCATTCAAGTTCAGGATTGGTTTTCAAGAGGTAATCCGTGGCTGGGAAGAAGGCGTTTCTCAGATGAGTGTTGGCCAGAGGGCTACGTTGACATGCTCTCCTGATTATGCTTACGGGAGCACCAGGCATCCGGGCATCATTCCACCCAATGCACGCTAATCTTCGTTGTAGAACTCATTGGACTGGAATGAAAGAAGTTTGTTCCTCCCATCTTGTGTTGTCAAGAGGACTTAAGAATACCACAAATCCAGAGTGCACAGAAACTGACTGCTTTTACCTGGATGCCACCAGTCAATCAGACTCTTCCCCACAGCTAAATGTTTTACGCACATGGTTGCATCGCCCGCTGCCTCATCCGCTGAGAGTTTTAAGCAACATGCTACAAACCTCATTTGATCATGACAAATCTCAGGATGTTTTTATGTTTGCCCTTTGTTATTGTATACAGAGTGACTATTCAATAGGAATAATTTTAACTGAAGGTGACTTTTCTCAACTATTTGATATTTCGATTTATTGAATCAAATGCCTGTGATAAGCCAATGCAGGCCAGATACATCTACTTATGTTGGCTGATGGAGCGCTTTTTCAGCAGTTTGAGTATGAACACGTTCAATGATGTATGCATACCTCTTACAAAACCTGTTAAAAATTGTGTTGGGGTATAATCATCTCTTGGTGCGCTCTGGCCGTTTGCTATTGTTATTTGGTTAGCTGCATCAACAGCACTGGGAGGTATTCCCCTTAACCTCTCCTTCTAAAATGTTCAATCAATAAGATTGTGCTAGAGGATTGCGCTTAACCAAAGATAATTTGTTCCCCCATGTCATACAGTAATTTACAGCGTCAATTTGCTTGTGATCTTGATTTATTATCCTAATGACAGCCAACACGTGTTTCAACACTTGGCCGTCATCAAGGCAACTATTCCAGTGTACAAATACCCACGCTGGTCGATACAACAATTCTCTATGGTCCAAAGTAACTCATGTAATCAGTACAATTCTTCTCAGATTACTTCACGTGTCCTATTAGGTTGTGGACCGGTCAAAATTGTCTATTACGTGGGCTGTTCTAGCAACATCTCTTCCTCAATAGGTATGAATCGAATCCTTCAGGATAGTTCCTGGGCACTGTGCACCACGCAAGCATATGGCACCTTTGCTTTGGCCCATAGAGAATTGTTGTTTCGACCAGCGTGGTTATTTGTACCCAGGAATAGTTGCCTTGAAGATGACCAAGTGTCGAAAGATGTGTGGGCTTTCCTTAGGATAATAAGTCAAGAGCACAAGCAAATTGACATTGTAAATTACTGTATGACATAGGGGCACAAATTATTATTATCGACTCTTACAACACCTGACTGCCATTTGTCCATTTGTTCTGATGATAGTGTCCATGCACCTAAGGCCCCCAAAACCAACTCAGCAAAAATCTTCTCCATCACATCCAGCAGAGTAATGGGCGGTAATTGCTAAGGTTTGCCTATCACCCTTCTTGAATATGGGGACAACTATAGATTTTTTTCATGAAGTCGGCACTTGCTTCAGTAATTTACCCATTAACCGCGTTTTTGATGTGGGTATAGATGTCTTCTTCCTTAGTATGGAATATCCACACTAATCCACCACTAAGGGTCACCATAGGAACTCGATATTCTGGCTCGTTAAAGACCCTCACAAAGTGGGATATCAATGCCTCCTCCTCTACTGCATTAGTTTGCAGAGTGGCTGTTACAGGATTTTTTTGAGTTTAGGAGTTTCCAGACTTCCCCTTTTTGATTTTTGGAGATTATCTGCATCATTGGGCCTCATTCCGAGATTGGAGGTAGTCATGGCGCTATTTGCGCCATGACTGCCTCCAATAACGGTACCGGCACCAGTCTCGTTCAATGGGGACTTACCGGTGTAGTCTGACCTTTGCGGGTACCGGTAAGTCCCCATTGAAAAAACCATTCCCCATTCCCATTTGAGCCGCCATAGGGCTCAATGGGAAGGCGCTAATAACGGTACTGCAAATTGCGGTACCGTTATTGGCTCTGATTTCCCTTAACGGGTCTCGTCCATAACGCCTGGTAAAACCAGGCGTTAAAGGAGGGACCAGCTAAGGGAACTCGTAGTAGGGCGATAAGGGATTACCGGCCCCGGTCTCCTTACCGGTGCCCGATATCCCTTACCGCCCCACTCGGAATGAGGCCCATTGATTCAGCGTCTTCTTGAATCATTTTGTATTTACAAGCTTTCACCCAGCCAGAGTCGAGTTCAAATCAGTGTTTGAGTACAGTGATGGGAGATAGCCAACACAAGCTCCTCATCTAGTATTTCGGAAACTGACTCAATCCGGCACCTCTTTCTGCGTTTTGGCCTGCTTTTAGTTTGTATTGCAGAGTTTTCTCCAGGTCTCCTGGGGGCGCCAGTGTACGGCATTGTCAGCTTTCATTCTTGTTTTCTCCCTACGAGCGGGGAGCATCTCCATTGGTAGTTGGTTTGGCCAAAGCAGATGTTTCCCATAACAGGCTGGCTTCTCTCGGAGGCCATAGTGTCGGGCAAGATATTCAAGTCTCTTTGCTCTCTTGATTCTAGGAGGATATTAGTGCAGTATTTGCGTAGGTAGTTTCTCTATTTTGTGCATCTGGTCCAGAGCTACCACTGGCTACCACTGGCTTCCATCCCACTTTTTTCCATTAGGTTGCAGCTTGAGAGTAGTGTAGAATCTCTGACTTCTCCTGGACCCTGCTCTAGGTCGGGTAGGCTCTGGACAAACATTTCCTGCCTTGGAGCCCGTGTTCCTGTAATGGAATCTCATTGAATTCAGAGGGTTAGTTATTCCCAAAGCAAATGGTTTGCATTGAGGATGTCCTTTGCTGAATTTTTCTTTTAGCTTTGTAGGATTGCCCCCATGGGGTTCAGCGAGCCCGCGTTGAACGTCATTTCTGGGTGTGCAGAGTTGTAAAGCTTTGCAGCCAACATTTCAGGGTTATATGACTCTGTGGCCCTCATTTCGGGGTTGTGTAGTGCTACAGCTCTCATCTCAGGGGCTCCACTGCTGTCCCACTGAACTCTCAGTCCAGTTATGTAGTTTTCAGTGTTTGCAGCATTAGTTTCCAAGTTTCCTTGTCCCCCTCCCTTAAATCCCTTAATTCCACCCCCAAAATCGGGTCCGATCTCGTGACTTAGGTCATTATTTCAGGCACACACTTGGCGATTTAGTTGTTGTCGGGTGTAAAAGGAGGGGGTTGGCAGGGGTCATGCCATATTTTTCCAAATATGAGGATGTAGAGGCAGTAACAAGTATTGTCGGCATAAGGGACAATGGCACGGCACAGTTTTGACAGCCGAGTGTGTTACAGTGTATTTCGCAGGAGGGCTTGCACAATTGTATTTTTAGATCACACCACTGTAATTCACGGCGGGACAACTGTCCAGGTCCGTCTCCCAGTTGCCTCACTCACCTCTTCCGGCGCAGGGTTCCTCTCTGGATCTCCCAGCGGCAATCCACTGGAAATGCAGTAGTCTGGAATTTCCATTACATCAGAGTCGGATAAATTGGCTTACGTTAAGGGGAGGGGTCCCACTTAGAGCCCAGTAAAGTCCGGTAAAGCGGTGAAGCAGTAGTAAAGCAGTCCAGCTGCCCGGCAGCAACTGCAGGGAACTGCTCACGCTCTGTTCTCACTCTGCTTCGCTTCGGTACGCGAGTGAGGCACAGTACTTGTAGGCTTCTCCTCCTCCTCACCTTCACGGAACAAACAGCAAAGGCAGACTAGCAGCAGTCTGCACAGCACAGGCATCAGGTAACTGCTCACACTCTGCTCTCACTCCGCCCTATTTGCAAATGGCTATTCATTCCTTTTGTTACACTGTTTGCATAGCACCCAAGGGGGAGTTTATTGATAAAATGTGATGCAAATTGTGCATTTTAAAGAATATTTATTCGGCAATACTGGTCAAAACTACTAGCCGCATAGTGAAGTAACTCGTCAAACTGGCCCATATTGGCCAACAAATTGGCCAACTTTGACCAAAAAAAAAGCCCACACCAGCATTTTGTGTTTTTGGTTCGGCCATGGGCCTATTCCCCTCTATGCCATTCCCAGCATCTGGTGGGCCCATTGACATTTTGCTGATGAAGAAAACTCATATATTTGTTAATCTTTTTGTTAATCTAGCTGCTGGGGGAAGATTGACCGAAGATCCACGGAGGTATGATATTTTATTGTAGCATAGTCCAATTGTTAGTGCCAAAGAGGATATATACCATGTTATGTTTCATTAAGTTAAAGAACGCTTTCTCCTATCCATTCCATCCATTACTTTATCTTGAAGGACCCTGGAGTAGACCGTAGTCTTCTCCTGCCCCTGTCCATTGAAAACGTACCTGCGTGCCAATCGCGTATGAATGAATACAAACTGGGAAGACCTTAAAGATATCAGAAAGCTGGGCTAAGTATATATTAGCTCCACAGTAAGATGGAGGCACTGGAGAATTCCACACCCAGTAGAGACATTCAAGGATTGGAAAGCAGTTATTTTGACAAATTATTGGTGATCTTGAAAGAATGCCTAGAACCAACTCAGTGAAGATGTGGGGTTGGAGGGGAGTGGCAAATCTCCGATAACCGATGGGGTAGGGTGCTGTGATCCATATTGCTCACTGGCACAACCGTAGAAGGGTCTAACATTGGTGGGAACACTAGAAATAGCAGAAGGACCAGATAAGAGAAGGCTGTGTTTAGTATGCTCTCCGATGAGAAATATTGCCAGTCTTTAATTTGTGAATGAAAGTTGTAAAATGTAACCATTGGCAGAAACTATCTGTTAGGATTCTGGAAAGTGGGCAAGCATTTACCTTTGTGGTCTTTCTGTTAACGTTGGACAATGACAGTGCTGAGCTTCTTTCTCACTTCCAGAGTAAACCCCGCATAAACCAGAGACAGATGCAATAGAAACTGGGGCGCATTCTCCCAAGAGAGAGAGAGCATTCCCACTCAGCAGTCTTAAGACGATATTTTGAGCCACAATGTTTTTTATTTAGTTGGCAAACAGCTCAAAAACAATGATATGTTTAGGTAACAGTGTTCAGGAGACTCTGCTTCCTGCCGCCCCCTCCACCCCCCTCCCACTTCCGTGACTAAAAAGAACCAAACGTTTGCAACAACCCTTCAAGAAGTAACCCTGGGTATATTGGTTTGCATGAGAAGAGCCATGGCGCCACATTAGTATTCTATTGAAATTCTGTGGAAAATGCCCCTTTTAGGGCTAGTTACTGCAATTGACATGAAAAGGCAATGTATTGTTGAAATCTGATTGAAATATGTGCAGGACTTGGGTAGACAGTGCTTTTTGTGAAGAGGTATTGAGAGGGTGTTCTAATAAGGCAGTGTGGCCTAAGGGGTGGGGTTGAGGGTGGTCTCGAAATTGCTTGGCTCCCAAGTGCAACTTGAATAAACAGTGGAAGCCAAGCAGGAGAAGCGGGGCGCACTACCATCATTCCTATTTTTGGTGTGCCTCCTGTCATGCTGTTTCTTAATCACAGGCTACGACCACCGTAGGCAGGGCTACCTTTGGAGTCTGAGCTTGTGATTAAGAAACAAAAGGAGGGGCATCCAAGAGGAATGAGAGAAGTGTGCCTGCCTCTCCTTTTCTGTTATTTTAGGATAGTTGCAAACCCCCTCAGGCAGCCCTTTAATGGAACATAGTTGCGTGGTTAAATGGCAGCCCACGAGGTCGATGCATCTCCTTTTTTTCTAATTAGAAGTGCTGAACCCTCAGGCAGCTGTTAAAGCATGCATCTCTGTTGAGGGAAAGGGCTGCCTGAAGGGGTTCGCACCTTTAGGGCTTGTCAGGGTCGCCTGGCAGAGCCTCAGCTCAGGAGCACTTTGTAATGACTGCCAGGACTCTTCCACGGCTAGCTCCAGCCCTTGTAAAGCCCTTTGTTTAGAAAAAAGATCACAGTTCCAAAAGCTACACCCAAACTGCAGCAAAGCTGCAGTCCTACTTTTAACACTTTCACGTTATCATACCTAACTTTTAAACAGGTGGTCGCTTTACTAAAAAAAAAAAAAACAAATGACCATGTTCTGATGCAAAGGGGAAAATGCCCTTTAGCGAGTTCGCACAGTACTGTCTCAACATTGTGATTTTGCATATACTTTAGTTACTCTTTTGGGAGCAAGTTGTGTAAACACGAGATAGTTATCCTTTTCTGAGCCACAGGTAAGCTAGTACTTTTAACCTGCCACTTAAAACTCCGCTGGTTAGAAATACAATACCCGGTAGAGTTTGCCACTTAAGCCTGTGGTTTTTTTTATATGCTCAAGGTAATTCTTGATAAAATAACCACAGCCTTATAAGTTTCCCCTCCCCTTCCCGGGGCGATGTTTGCAAGCTCTACCGCAGACCTAGCAGTCATTGTTCCCTACTATGTTTGACTTTATGGCGTCAGAAGAGGGATATTATTATTTAAGGGTGTCTAGTTGGGAAACCCAGGTTCTCATCCAAGATCAGACAGGTGTTATGATGTGCAATCATTAAAAAGCTTTGCAGAACTCACTCTGCCCAAATCCACGGGGAAGAGCTAAGCTCCCTATTTAGAGACTGCCAAGATCTGAAAACCACACCACTTTGTTCAAAACCAAACAGAAAGCCAACCTCCTCGCCGCTGAGTTAGCCTCTCAACCTCCCTCCCATCTTCCTTCAAGCTAACAATTTCCCCTTGCCTCTAACCTGTCTCTATCCCTCATTTTCTCTGCCTCCCCTCTAGCACTTCATCGTCACCATTCTACCTGTAATTGAAAATGTGTAATGTTGATTATCCTTAATCTACATATGTCCACCCATGTATTGTCTCTGGTGACTGTTCATTTACTCCCCTCCACAACCTGGTCAGAATGTCACTCAAACTTACCCTATTTATGCAATATGACCCGAGGAGGGGGGCCATTACTGGTCGGGTAATGTCCCCGGGGCCATAGTTAGAAGCCCGAGCGATCGGGGTACTAATGGCAATTTTTCTTGAGTCGGGAAACGGCACTGTGACCGTTTCTCGACTCGAGAAAAAACAAAAATGGCTGCAAGGGTTCAGGGAGAAGGGACTAGAAACCTCCCTTTCCATGGCGGCCATTGAAACAAATGGAACAGGGAGAAGGTACTACATGTAGTCCCTTCTCCCTTTCCATGGAAACAATGGTTGGGACCTGCATGAGAAGCACGCCGCAATATCAGAGGGATTACCTTCTAGTAAGGCTTGGAATTGCACCTATCGGTGCACAGATGTTTGTCTCATTGCGGCACACCAGGTACTAATGTAAGAAGATCACTGCTTCCCATCAAATGTGCAAATGTATCTACTGTACGTTCTTTTGTGATCAAAAGAGCATTGTTCTTCCCTATATAAATAGAATAAAACAAACTTCGCTCCCAATGCCAGATTTCATCAATAGATCTGAAATGCCAAGTGTAACTGCACTAAACCCACCGAGAACTTCACAGTCACAATGATCGAGCCAAACTAATGTGAAGCTATAAGGGCGTACACTTTCAGGTTCAAAATCAGAAACTGGATTTTACATTTTCAATTATTTCCTCAAATCAGGATATATGTTTATTTTACTTAGGAACTTTGCCTATCCCCCAATATATCCACCCTGGGTTCGCCTATCCCTCTACCTAAACTGGGAACATCTGGTGACATTGGTACACATACAGGTTTACAAATAAATGGCAGTAACTGAGCATTGGCTTCAAAGTTCTGCAGCTTCTTCTCAGCATTTCATTCATATACCTATTTTCTTTTTGCAGAATCTCTTTGTCTCTATATTCAGGGACAGATCTTTTTATAAGTTCCAAACCTCAGAATCTGTTGGGCGCACCTGTAGAAATGCATCTGTCATTTGTTGTGGAATGCCCCCCCCCCGCCCTCCGAGTCTCCTTTTTCAGTTTGTTGCCTCTTGAGCTATTATGGTATGTGCCCCTCTTCCACCTTTCGGACCCTGCTTCCAGGCTTTGATGAAAGTCAGCTGTTTAACCTCTCTGTAAAATTCTGGGGGATCTTTCAGCGATTTATCATAACCACTTGAGATATTGTCTCTTCTAACCCGGTTACAGTCCTTATCACTATGAACACAAAAAGCCTAACTTTAACAAAGGTGGAATAAGGAACTTAGGACTCTGGCGATAGCCGTGCCCTTATTTGGGGTATGGCTGCCGCCGGTAATTAATTTTTTCCGGGACCCAGAAAAGGGCAATAACCGGGTCATGTTGACCTTGGCGGACCCGGTTATTGCCCTTTTCTGGGCTCTGGAAAAAACCATTCCCCATTCGAGCCTCATAGGGCTCAATGGGAATGGACGGGCCCATTAATGACGGGCCCGTTGTTAGCATCCTGGACTGCTAGCGGGACCCGCTAAGGACGCTAGATTGATCTGACAGTCATACATGCAATGTGGAGACAGAGCCTGTTCCTTGTGGAATACATCTTCGTAGTCCTGATTTTCCAGTGGGAATGCACCCAAAATACCCAGTGTAGGTTTGTCAGCCGCAGCAGATGTAGAGTACTGGTATCTTGGTGAGGCCTTTTCCACCTGCTCAATGAAACAGATATTTTGACAAGTCAGAAGAAAGGTTAACATTCGTCATCTCCAGTCAATTTTTGGATTGTGCTGTTCCAACCAAGAGACTCCCATGATAACTCAAAACTTGGGGAGCTTTTATCAGGTCAAAGGAAATTCATTCACAATGCCCTTCTTGACATACCATAGTAAGCTCTCTGGAACAGGTGAATACCGGGCCCAAAGCCATTTGTGTGCCATCCATGGCCGGTATGTTCTCCAGAACAGCTTTCGAGCATATAGGGCTACCCAAGTGAGCAGCTAATTCTGGGTCTCTGTAATTGCTGAAGGCTCCACAATCCAGGAAGGCATCAATGCCTGTCAACCTTTGGTTCTCCTTAGGGACAACTAACATGATGGATATAACAAAATGGGAGACCTAGGTCATCTCTTGCACGGCAGGCGAGTCTCTACACATGCCAGGCTTCTTCATTTCCCAGCAGTGGTGATTCATGGTCTACAGCTCCTGTGGTTTTTCGTGGTGGAGTTAAGCAGCAATCATGCATAAAATAGCCTGATTTCTCACAGTATAAGCAGAGCTGCTGCTGGCGGCGTCTTTCTCGTTCTTCCTTGGTTATGGGGCCGTATATGCCCCACACCTGCATGTGTTCTGTGGTCATGTCATGGTCTGAGGCACTGTCCTTGGGTTGTATATAGAGAGGGAGCGCGCCTCGTAATGGGTGCAATCTACCTTTCTTTCGGATAACTGGTGATTGAGTTGTAGAGCTAGGGCAATGTAATCTGGATGATGCTCAGGGGGGTTCACTAACTGGGCAAGGACATCTTTGAGCTCACTTTGCAACACGCAGTAGAAGAGGGTCGTGCGTATTTCTTCAGGCCAGTTGGTTTCTGCTACCAGGCGGTGGAATGTGGCGATATAGACCAGAACGTCCTGTGACCCTTATTTCAAGGATAGAAGTTTGTTGTCCAATTACTGTGCGTGTGTCGTATGTGCAAACAATTTTTCCAGCTCCCCCTGAAAGACTTGGAAATCATGTAGAAGGGGGTTGTTTGTGTCTACCTGAGGTATGGACCAATTTGCGGCATTCCACCTAAATATGACAATATGAAGGCAACCTTGGTCTGTTCATTGGGAAATGCATTGTGTCTGCACAAGAAATACAACTTGCATTGGTTGACAAAGAGGGCGTACCTCTGTGGGTCTTGTAAGAAGCGTTCTGGTGGTGCTAATGGGACAGGAGTAGGGGAACTGCCTGTATTTGGTTGATAGTGGCCATCATATAACCTGCATCTCAGGAGACTGCCCCTGACAACGTGTGTTCCCTGGGAAATGACATTTGGCCTGCTTTGGCCTGCTAAAACCGAATAGCTAAATCGTCAGTCCTTTCCTGATTTACCACCAGCTCCCACCTTATGGTTTTTGTTTCCACCCTGGCTGCATGAACCTCAGCCCAGAGATCACCGAGCAATCAAGCAAGTCCATCAACCTCGAAGATTTCCATGGTGTCCAGACAAGACAATAACATGGGCTCAACGTTCTGTAACGCTTACCTGTCAAGGTCTTGCATGGGCACCAATGGATCCTCCAACATCAGTCCTCACCACTCACACCCAAACCGCGTATGGCACTCAAGTATGCACTTACATGGTTGAGATAGGAGGGACGAAGTTTGTGATTCAAGATGGCTTTCCCTTTGTCAAGGTAGCACAGTGTGAGGCTGTGAGAGAGAAAAACAGTGTTATTAGTAAATGGCCTAACACTCTCCACTCTCCCAACCCCCTTGTAACACTGTAAGCTGGCCCTTACCGTGGTGCGAGGCGTGGGATTTTTGAAGCTGCTTGGCCCAGTTCTGTCACTGGAGTTGACAACCCAGTCCTGCTGTGGTCGGCTTATGCCCTCTCTCAATGTTCAATAACGTATATCAATGTCCCTTATGACAACTGTTCAACTTGTCCTTTCAATGTTCGATTTTTCCTGTCTGTTCCCTTGCAGGGATCGAATTGCTGTCCGGAGAAGTGTAGGTCCCAGGAGCTGTGATATCAGGTAAGTGCTCTTCTTCTGTTCGAGGTCCATTGTTGCTTGCTCGTTTGGGGTTCTCGTGTCCTTTGGTTCTTGCGTCCTTTGGGTCTTGAATTCAGGAATTAAGGTGTTCCAGGAAGCACTCATGACAGTTGCAGTGTGCTACTAAGAATGCTGAGCAGGTGCACGAGTTTGGGCAGGGATTTTATAGCCCTGCCCAACCAAAATGACCCCTGTGATGTGCAAATCTTGCAATATGTGAATCTTACTATGTATTTATGGTACACTGAGCCAGTTGAGCTTGTTTTATGTTTTTGGTGCATAGAGCCAGTTGGCCTTTTTTTATGTTTCAAGTGCATGGACCAGTTGGGATTGTTTTGTCTTTGTGGCACACAAGCCAGCTGGGCTTGCATGATGGCTCCCTCGCCAGTTTCGAATCCTGGGCCACCCAGCATAAATAGGTGTGCTGCCTAACACCCAGAGACGTTTTTATGGGAAGGCAAATGGGGCACAGCGCCCCCACCTTGGAGGGGGGCCCCACAAAGCTACCTGATCTGAAGAAGTAAGATTCCATTGTTCACCAGTCCTAAATAGCACGCTCCAGGATATTTTATGGAGTGCAGCTGAGGGTCTAAACCATTGCCTTTCTGTTTTGCCAAGTACATTCTACCTTGATCAATTCATCATGTATTGCTTTCTGTGTTTACTGTGGTATACATAGTTTGTGTGTTTCTTACGGCAAACCTCTGTAGTATTCTTTCCTTCCTGTGGAAATTATGTTGATCATGTGCAATAGACAACAGTGAAATGCATATTGATAAATTGTGTGCCACAATGGTTCAGAAGTTAGCTCTGTGTGTGAAGCACCAACTGCAGAGATATGTGTTCATATGCAAAATCAGACTACAACATTCCAGCAAGCGTGGCTGAGCCTTTCCTATGTCTGAAGTTTATAAACCTGCCTGCATATGTACTTGGTTTTGCAGAGCAACATCTGCTATTAACAGCAATGTACCTGGACCAGATAGGGGTTGCTATAAAAACTAACATATAATCCGTATGGTGAAGGTCTAGAAATTGATTTGTTCAGATGGGGTGTTATATCGCCTCCAACGATGTCAGAAACTGTTAGTCCAAGAGGTGAATAAGTATCCAAATTCAAGACTATGGGCCTCATTACGACCCTGGCGCTAAAGGGTTAACGGCGCCGTAAAAAGCTGCGGCGCCGTTAACCCATTAGCGCCTAGTTACGAGGTCCCTTTGCGGGACCCGACCTCAACGACTGGTCCAGACCAGCCGTTAAAGTAGGGACCCGCAAAGGAACCTTCGCGATAAGTATGGTACCGCAATTTGCGGTACCGTACTTAGCGCCTTCGCCATTCCCATTATGCCCTATGGGGCAAAAATGGGAATGGGGAAGGGCCATGGGGAAATGGGGAAATACCGCCCCGCCAACCTTGGAATGGGGCAGTATTTCCCCATTTCACCATGGCGGACACATTAAGATACCGGCACCAACCATGGTGCTAATAGCGCCATGGTTTAGCGCCCGGTATCGTAATGAGGGCCTATAGAACAAAAGCGTTCATGCTTGTATCCTGGATTTGCCAGCAGTCGATGCAGTGATCCTGGTCAAATCATCCAATATATCTTACATTAACGTGCTGTCTTCTGTGAGGTTTGCCTTCTTGCATGCTGCTGGAATCGTTTAGACAGTTACTTGATCTTTCTCCTTATGTAGGCCATTTGGGTGGAAGGGTTGGTAGACAGAAGAGAGCGGACAAGGTGTTGCAGGCCTCAGGCAAGCATATTTTAAGGTCTGCTTGTTTGACAAAAAACGGTTTGCTTTTTGGTAAATGTTGAAGGTTTTTATGCACGTTTTTATAAATGAAAATGCCACAAACCATTGTTTTGGAAATATTTAAAGCTTTAAAATACAAAAGACAAACCCAGATTAAATGTGTTAAATCACATCGATTGGTATGCTGGTACTTATATACTTCCCTTGATGATGGTGAGAATGAAGCTATAACCATTCCCATTTTGCAGAACAACCCTTCTATAATATTTTGTTTAAAAATGGTAATGTTTGGTAATGTGATTTGTGTACTTTCCATATCTGTATTTTATAAAATGAGATTGTTTTAGTTGATGTGAAGAACTGGAAAAGAAAGTGTTCAAATGCAGGAATTGCAGAATTGACACAAATCCTAGCTTCACCCTTTCCAATGTGTGATCCTGGGCATCTCATTTAATCTTATTTTTCCTAATCTCTCAATATTGCCACTCCCTAAACCTTTCAAAATTGTCAGCCCTTCAGAGTGATTTCCTTCTCATGGTATGATCTTCATAAAAAACGTATTCATGGTTTCATTGGCTATAGGGTTGCTTCCTCTTCAATAGTGAGCATATTTATATTGCACACCACAGGCATTTGTTCCTTTGATATCGAACAGCAACATTATTTGAAAACCATATCCCACTTCTAATCTCAGTCTGTCTGGATAAAGACACCTTCCTGATAGCTTCTAATCTGCATCCACTATCCATGCTATGGTATGTGTAGCTTTCTTTTCCTTCCAGTTGGTCTCCTCTATCCATGCATGAGCACTTTTGCATTCTGTGAGGCAGCTAATGTGAGTTCTCTGTCTATTATGGGTTACATGTACCTTTTACATACGTTCCTGCATTAATACTACAGACTGCATACCTTCCTGGATGCTATTGATAAAAATGATCCTGTATGTGCTAGAACAGTAACCTCCTCTTAGACAGCTAATGTTGGTCTTCAAATGTTACTTGTTTATCATTCTGATTTGAGCAAAAATGAAGAGGGTAAGGGTACTTAAAGGGAGTAAACGTGTTTGTTATGCTGCAAGACAGCATTCCAACCTATCGGTTGTGAGCTTGGGTGGGGGCGGGAGCGCGACCAGTATTCTTGATCCCTTTATTCATTTGGTTTGGTGGAGGGGGGCCCCAAAGATGTCCGTGCCCAGGGCCCCAAAAGTGCTTAAGATGGCACTGCTAACGCCCCTATGAGTTCCCTCATAAGGTCTTTAACCCATGGCCTGGTCCTGCCACCTAATTTGCCCCTCTGGGATCATGACAGTTGAAGGCATGCAATAATTTATCTGATCTCTCTTTATTTAACTTAAATATCAGGATGGATGAAGGCCTTACTTGCCCTAATCTAAGGTGGGATTTCCCTACGTAAAGAAACTAAGGATAGTCTGAGTCAAAGAGTTCAGCTTAAAAGTCTGTCTGTGTCCAAAACCTATACGCGCCATTACAACTAAACCTAAACAAGGTGTAGGAATGTCGGGCAAAAAAAGAAATAGTGTTCCAAACTAAGTGATGACCTTCCACCAGCTCCTTACTTTCAGCTCCCCTTTGCAGGATCAAAACAGTTCCACAAACCTCTCGGGGTTCCATTCCCCAAGTTCAAGACAGTTCCATAAAGTCTTGGAGATCCCTTCCCCAAGTTCAAGATAGAAAGTTCCAACAACACAATTCTCAAAGGATTGAGATCCTTCCCAACCCTCTTGCCAAGGGTAGTTTCTCTGGTTCACCAATGTAAGGTTTACACTCTTGATTTCTCCTTTCATTTGCTTTCCATCGGTCTAGGTGCAGTTGACGGACTACATAATCCACCTACCACAGGTCATGCAAATGATAACCCTTGCTTGGCTTTTGTTCTTTAATACTGCTCCCATGCAGGGGTTCCCTTGGTCTAAATGCAGTTAACAGAGCACACGGTCCACCCATCACAGGTCACACAATCGATACCCCTTTCCATCAGCTTTTGCAACAATTGTCCACCACTTTTCCATGACAGTGAAAAGTACTTTTTGTATAATAAACTCGCTCACCCTTCACTTGGTTAGGCTGTTGATACTTGTTTCTCTTCTCACACCCTTCTTGGGATTTTACTTGCTTTGGCAACACTTGTATTTAATTCAACTAGCTTTGCCAACACTTGTATTTCATTCAACTTTTTTGGTGGTATTTGACACCTGCACCACGTTGCTTTTGTTCCAATCAAAACATTCTCTTTGATTGCTTTATCTCTGTGCGGTATTCAGAAATGCTTATTCAATCATACTTTCATGTTGGTTTACTTCCGTACAGTATTCAATAATGCTTTCATTTCATTCAGTATTCATAAGGGTGCATTTGGAACTCACACACGTTAACTCAAGGTTCTCTCTTGCACTTAAGATTCATTCAATTTCGGCCCTCTCAAGACATCAACAGTCATTCTGTATGTTTCTGATCAAGCCTTATCTTTCTGAAGCTAATGTGGCTGCGCTAGCTACTGCACTTGATAACTCAAGAATAGACTATTGCAATAGCCTTCTTACTGGCACCTCTAAAAAAAAAAGATAAAACATTACAGGTTGCTCAAAACAGTGCCATCAGAGTGGTCTGTGGACTAGTGAGAGTGGACCATGTCACTCAGGCTCGCAGATCTTTGCCTTGGCTTCTGGTCAAGCACCGTACTACTTAGAAAATGCTTTCCTTGACCTTTAAATGCCTGCCTAATCAAGCCCCTTGTGTACTTGACACGGAGAATTCAGAAGGTTCCTATTATTGAATCCCACCAATCCAATGGCCTTAACACACTACTCCAGCCTCGTTTTAAGTTATAGAATTTTGGTGGAACCAGCTTTGATGTCTTTGCCCCTTCGCTCTGGAACTCAATTCCTGCCGACCTGAGAAATATACCAGATTTACTTTACTTTAAGATGTCTATTAAAACCTTTCTTTTCAATTCCAAAGACTAGCGTTTTCTCTTAGCTCTAACGTTATTGACATCGGCTTGAGCTCTGATTCCTGACTTTCTCTATGGTGTTGTTGTCCTTATGTGTGCGCACTGAGGCCCTTGGGCATGCACCACTGTATACAAATTTCATAATCATAATAATAATAAGAATAATGTTCCCTTCATGCATTAGAATCGAACTTTGCCCCTTCTAGGTGTTCCCCACTGGTGTCTGGCAGGCTCACTGGTCTTTTCAGCGTTCCTTTATTGGTATGCAAACCTCCAGTTAATGCGGCTTCTTCTGCTTTGGGAGATCTGGCTGCCTCTCCCACTGGTTATGCGGCTTCGTGTACACTTGCCAACCTTTGCTGCGTGGGTAGAGCATCGCTCTCTGGGAAGGTGAGCGAGCCGAAGCGGTTGCTTCGCTTCCGTTCCTCTTGTGGCCCCTTCTGCTCTGACCTGCCGCCTTGCAGCCTGCTCCCTCTCTCCGCTCTGCCACGGCTTGTGTTACAGCCTCCAGGATGCAAGCTGGTTCTCTTCTTGCAGCTCGTCACAGCTCCTGCTTCCCGCCAGCAGGTTTCTCTCTCTGCCCCCTCTTGAACTGCCTGCACTCTTAAACTCATGAGTAATGTTAAATGACCTTAGGTGTGGGTCACTTAGTCCAATTTGCTGACCATAGTTAAAAGGACATTGCTGATCTTTACAATATTCAGCAGGCTTCTTGTTCATCTCAGTACTATAGTGGTGAAATTACCTAGCAGTTTGTTAGTTTGTTTGTTTATTCATTTGTAGGGCGCACCGAACCCTGAGATAACTGGGCACAACAGAATACAAAGGATACTCACAGTTTATTTACATTATAGAGGTACAGGTAAGGCAGGGTACATTACATTACATACATTATGTAAGCAGGTAGTCAGAAAAAGTTAATATATACATAATTACAGAGTCAGAGTAAAATACAGTAGGGAGCTAGGTACAGAAGTACAAGCAGGCGTAAATTCCAAGGCTAGTGCAAGTATGTTAGTCATAATGGTTGTTGGATCATAGCCAGTTAAGGGTGTTCCGTCTGAAGCTATAGTAGGACTGATCTATTCTGAGAGCAAGAGGGAGTGCATTCCAATGCTGGGCAGCTTTTACTGGAAAGCTGTTTCCACCTGTTTTTTTAAAAATGTGAATCTAGGTATTTGTAGGCGGTGGGAGTTGGCCGCTCTCGAGGGGCGGGTTGATGTTCTTCTGACTATTCTATCCTTCAGATAGGGTGGGGCTGCATTATTCAGACATTTGAAGGTTAACAAAACTGTTTTGAGGAGGATGCTATCGCTGATTTTGAGCCAGTGATGATCTCTTCTTGTGTTGGATACATGTTCTCTGATCGGTAGGTTCAAGGCTGTTCTAAGGGCGTTATTTTGCAGTGTCTGGATTTTGTTGGCGATGTATTTATTAGCTCCTAGATATAGGGCGTTGCAGTAATCGAGTTTGGATAGTATTAGGGCATTAGTTAGGATAATACAACTATCTTGAGTTGGGAATGGCCTGCAAGATCTAATAGGTTTACAGGTATAGGCGGTAGATGAAGCAGAGCGTTTACCTGTTTCCTCAAGGTTAAGGTAGAGCCAAGATGAAAGCCTAGCTTCTTCTCTTCTTTGGCTACTATAATTGTGTTGCCATCGATGTTAAAGGCGGAGTAATTATTGTCAAGTTTTTTTAGATTGGCTGCGGAGCCAAGGATCAGGATCTCTGTTTTATCGTCGTTCAGGCCATGAGTTCCCATCCATGCCTGAATGAGGATGTATATTTCATTTACCAAGGCCGAAGCAGCGACAAAGTTGCCCGAAAGGGGAATGAGAATCTGGGTGTCATCTGCATAGTTTGTGTAGGTGACACCCAGTCTGTCCAATTTGTCAAATAGGGGCTTGGTAAATACATTATACATAGTTGATGAGACACAAGATCCTTGTAGCACACCACATGTTGTCTGAATTGGGTCTGCCGATGCCGAGGTGGAGAAAACTCACATAGCCCTGTTGTCTAGGAATGACTCGACCCAGGCTTTGGCTTTGCTCGAGAAGTGGACAGCTGATGCTAGGTGTTTGTATAAGACTGCATGGGCCACCAAGTCAAAGGCTGCCAACAAATCAAGGAGGCGCAGCATGGCAGTGTTTCCTTTGTCATTGAGCTCGTCAATTTGTGCCTTGAGGTCAATTAAGGCCATCTCCGTAACATGTTGTGGTCTGAATCCGGATTGACGGGAGCCCAAGAGCTGGTTAGCCTCAAGATAATTCTGGATTTGAACATAGGCTACTCTATCTTTTATCTTGAGGAGGAAGGGGACAGTAGTAATGGGCCTATAGTTTGTGGGGATGGAGGGGTCTAGCATTTGTTTCTTGAGAATGAAGGGGCCCCTAAAGGACCCTCGTTTATGGAAACAAGGCACAATCACCACACACGAACTGATACGCCAGACACGAGATTGTATTCCCAAAATCTAGGGTTTATTGAAAAGCAAATAGTCTCAGTTGGCCAACTGGTCCCACGCCCCTTGACCAGCCAAGGATCAGGATCTCTGTTTTATCGTTGTTCAGGCCATGAGTTCCCATCCATGCCTGAATGAGGATGCATATTTCATTTACCAAGGCCGAAACAGCGACGAAGTTGCCTGAAAGGGGAATGAGAATCTTGGTGACATCTGCATAGTTTGTGTAGGTGACACCGAGTCTGTCCAATTTGTCTTGAGGAGGAAGGGGACAGTAGTAATGGGCCTATAGTTTGTGGGGATGGAGGGGTCTAGCGTTTGTTTCTTGAGAATGAAGGGGCCCCTAAGGGACCCTCGTTTGTGGAAACAAGGCACAATCACCACACACAAACTGATACACCAGACACGAGGTTGTATTCCCAAAATCTAGGGTTTATTACAAAGCAAATAGTCTCAGTTGGCCAACTGGTCCCACACCCCGCGACATGTGTCTACCAGACCTCGGGGGACGCAAGAGAGCTAAATTCGTACAACAGTTACATATATACAAAACAAGCATCTAGTAATCAGTAGTGTCACAACCTATACCACCCCTATTGCATTTTCTTTGAACTAGGCACGATGATTGACAATGGTGACAAGTATGACACCTTCAAACATTCATTTAGTAACAGGTTGCAATTTTGTAAGCCCACAGACATAAGTCTTTGTTTTAAAGAACACAATGCTTCTGTTTCTGCAAGCAAGCTGTGCGTAGGGAGAGACACATTCCAGGCCTTGCTATCTCCTAATTTCTATTCGTGTACTGTGGGTCAACTTGCTCTCCAGGGCTCTACCGGGCTCAGGAAAGGGGGGGCCGCAAAGAAGAGCATAATTCAAGTCATTTAATGTTCACTCTAGCATTTCTACTGTGCTTACCGAGACTAGCTGGCACCTGATGTACTGATTTGAATGCCTTGCTGCTCACTCTCCAAGGATATGCGAGGGAGGCGACCGGGCATTTCTGTCTGGGTTACTGCGTTATGTTTCAACATGCCACTCGTGTCCTTGCATTGTGCACCAGTGAAGCAGAATAATATTTCAGCAAAGCAGTTTTACATGAGGCAAAAAGGCAACGTTAGAGAAAACAAGAAGAAAACAAAATGGCGATTTCAGTCACCTTAAAATGGCCGCACCATGGTTAAGCTTTTGCTACACCTTTCTATTACTAAACATATGAGGCGGTTGGTCTTCGGCCAACAAAGTATAGTGCCTCATGTTTGAGGGGGTGTCTACTCTTTCTGGACTGACAAAACCCTCCTTTTGGCCGAATGCCAAACGCCTCATCCATTAATTGCATCCTCCCCTGACCAAGTATCCGAATCAGATTCTGAATCTTGCATACTACTGGTCTCATCTTCATTATCATCAATATCAATTGACTTGAATTCTTTTACTGTTTTTGATTCATCATTACCATGAGTATTTGATTTAATAGTGCTCTTTTTTTCTATCATTTGTACACACTCTTCACTTATTTCAGTGCATATTACAGGTAGGCAGTGTATGCAGCAACAACATGTCATGAATATTCCTAGTACTGCTACTAGGATCGCAAATAGTTTCCATCCCCGCGAATATAATAACTCCAGGACCCAGGAGCCTATATCCCAACCCCCTTCTTGGGTATGGAGTTCAGAGCTCAAGACATGTAGCTTTCTTATCGCTTCAAAAATCGTAGGAGAGGAGTCGTTTACAAATACACAGCACGCTGATCCCACGATTTTGCAAACACCGCCACGATCAACCAGGATTACATCAAGAGCCGTTCTATTTTGTAGTGTGATTAACCTAATCCCTTTCTCCTCTAACATCATGTATAATATATCTGTTGTTCCATTTATTGTTTTTTCTAAGATTCTGGATAGTTTTCGTATAGTATAGGAGTTTATTGCTTGGGCCAAAAATGGTATAAATGATTTTGCTACGTCTTCTACTATTAATTCGTCTTCATTACTCATCTGTGGCCTACATCTAAATAGTTTGGCTATGTCTGTTGTTTTTAAAAGAAACACTCCTGGGAACAAAAGTCCCAAATAAAAAGTACCTCCCCAGTTTCTAGACAACCAGGGATACGCTTTTTCTCCTCATATAAAATATACAGGGTCAACTACATACACTGGTTCAACTTCCCTATTAAGAATCACTGTAGTCATACATCTAATGAATGTCCCTACTGAATAGGAGCCCTTCTTCTTTAAGCAAAAAGGAACAGAACGTGGGCTGTAGTTTACCATATAGGAGGGATTCACTGCATCTTTATTTCCTTCTGATATCATACGAAATATGACTACAGATGATTTTTCCGGCACAAACAATCTATCTTGTGGCATTGGTTTGGGCGTAGCTGTTAGCAGTATCATTCGTGCTCTATGAAATATGGAGCAACCTATAGGTCTCATAATTATCTCCTCAAATTCCTTCTTGTTTGTGCTATCTAATTGACCCGTTTCAATTTTATTCCATTTCCCATAATATAATGTACTCAGGGAGGCACTGCATGCAGAACTTAATGTTAGTGGCTGCACGTACCAACCTATTCCTTTGCCACCATGTTGTGGCAAATGAGCACACACCCAACAGTTATTCTTTTTAAAATTGAATCTGTGATATTCATTATTTGCAGTAATATGTTGTTTCCATAACCTTCCCTGTGTCTTTCTTCAGTTGGGGACAGAGTGTAAGTAATTAGATGAACCGGGCTTTCAGTGATGGAGATGTTTCTCACGGGCAAGAGAATTTCTAATGGGTGCATTTCTTCCAAATACCATAATACCAGTGCTGTCGTTACTGGGGCTATTATGCTCATTACGCTCATAATTATTGTTAAAATTAGCATACAATTTTTTCGATAACTCTTTTTGTGTAATCTTCCAGTTTCTATGTTTAATTCATTATCAACAACGGTGCAGGAGTAGGCAAAAGCTGGTTCCGGCATTTTTCTCTCACTGTCCTTCCTCTTCTGCAGTGTTCGTCGTGAATGTCTCTTGTCGTCGCACTCGTTGGAATGTGAATAAATTCGATAAATGTCAACAGTCTGTTCTGCCAGTTCTTAGCAGCATGGATTGCTACACGTTGGGCAAGATCTATGTGCGCCTGCACATTGCTCAAAGAACTCCAGAGCAGTTATCAATTGCCTTTGTACCATGTGCGCCCCGTTCGTTCGCACGGGTTCAGGACACATGGGTTTTATGTTAGCACCGAGGAGCCTCGTTTATTGGGCTGTCCGATTTGCACAACCCTCATGCCGCTCTCCTCTAGGCCTCCGGTTCCTACTTCATCCGAGAATAGGAAACAGAGGCAACAAAAAGATCAACAGAAATGCAGGTTTGATCACTCCTTCCTAGGCCGCAAATTGTATCGCCTTGCTCCTGGTATTGTGTGATCAATGAATAGTGCAGATGCACTTCCAGACTCCAGCTCGGAGTCAGCCTGTGGCGAAATAGCAGATGATGGTGGGTGCCACAGTGATGATGCAGTTTTCGTTTCAGGCTGCGGAGCAATGAAAGAGGGTGGGCGCCAAAGTGGTACACTTTCTGTGTTTGCCAGCAATGATGCACATTCTGCTGAACAATTTTGAGGCACTCCTTGCCCTTCCTCTTTTACAGCATCTTTTCAGGCTTTGTTTCAGGATCAGGCAGATTTTGTGGCAAAGAACTGGCAATCGTTTCTTTCGTTTCTGGGAACGCTGTCTCTTTCTGGTCGTCTCGATCAGTCAGTTTTTCAGACAGTGAGGGGACCTTCTTGGCGTATGTCACATGTATCCACGCCTTCCTCCCATCTACCCGAATTGCCGTTTGCGTAGTTAGGAAGATCAGATAGGGTCCACGCCATCTGGGTGCTAACGATGTCTTTCGCTCAAAATTCTTGATTAGCACCCAGTTTCCTGGCTCCAGTGCGTGTCCCGGGCCAGTGTATCTTATTGGCACTGCCTCCTGAACCTTCTGATGAATGAAACGCAATTTTTGAATTAAACGATTACAATAAATGCTGAGCACAGGGTATTCGAGTTCCCTCAGCCTTTTCGGCTGAGGTGCACACCAAACATTCACCGGTCTCCCCATAACGACTTCGTACGGGGAGAGCCCAGTTCTTGCCTGCACAGATGTGCGCATGCACAGTAACGCTAGCGGTAATCCATCTACTCAGCTTAACTTGTTTCCTGCGCATATCTTGCTTATCTTAGATTTCAAGATACCGTTGTGGCGTTCAATAAGACCGGCAGACATGGGGTGGTCTAGAACAATGGAATCGCTTATCGATCTGGAGACCTGCACAAATCTGTAATATTACTGTGCCCACAAAATGTGGACCATTGTCTGACCATATGTCACAGGGCAGGCCAAAACGGGAGACGTATTCCTTTAACATTACTTTCGCCGTGCTCATGGCTGTGCAGTCTTTCAATGGATATGCTTCCACCCATTTGCTAAATGCACATATGGCCACCAGAACATACTTCAAGTTTTGGCATCTCTCCATCTCTATGAAATCAAAATGGATTACCTCAAAAGGCATAGAGGGAGGGCCAAAACTGCCTCTTGGAGTCACTGTTGCCTTCCCCACATTGTGTTGTAGACACGTGATAAAATTCTGGACCAACCTCTCAGCATTTTTCTTTATGTGCGCATTCTCCCATACTGTGGCTAAATGTTGGACTATCTTTTTGGCACAAATATGAGTAGGGCTGTGGGCCATTGTGACCATTGCAGTTACATAGGAATTGGGCAGCATCCAGTTTCTACTCTTCATGTCTACCCAGCAACCCTCCAGATCTAATTCAGCAGAGCCCTCAGCCCACCCTTTTATTTCATCTGCAGTGGCTTCTGCCTGCATCTCTTTAACAGTAGCAATTCCATTCTCTATCATGCAGGGCACTTCCTCTGACTGTACTGTTAACATTTTGGTATTCAGGTCAGTGGCAGTTTGTTTCGCAATTCTGTCTGCAAATGCGTTTCCCTCTCCCACTTTGCATGTTACTTTTTCATGCGCCTCGCATTTTACTATTGCCAGGAGCTTTGGACACGTAAGTGCAGACAACAATTGTACAATCAAAGGGCCATGTTGTATTCTAGCCCCATGTGATGTTAGGAAATCTCTCAGCCCAGATTCGGCCAAAGTTATGAACCACGCCAAAGGCGTATTGGCTGTCAGTATAGATGTTTACACTCAGATTTTCAAAAATCCCACAAGCTCTGGGCAATGCTATTATCTGTGCCGCTTGTGCAGAGTTGTAGGGGATTCTTTTACTCTCCACAATACTTTTTAACGTGGTGATAGCGTAGACAGCAGTTTATGTGCCATCCGGCAATTTAAAACAGGAGCCGTCACAAAATAACTTTCCATCTGGCTCTTTTTGTGGGGTATCTGTCAAATCAATTCTCCCCTTCGTTTCTTCCTCAGTAACCATTAAGCAATCATGGGGAGGTGATTCATTTCCATCAAGTTTTTCCATGGGCAGTGGCATTAATTCAGCAGGATTCAAAGCGCTACACCTCATAATTTGGATGTGTGGTGCAAAGAGGACATTTTCATATCTAGTCAATCTAGCAGAGGTGAGGTGTTGCGTCTGCGTTCTATTGAGTAGAACGTCTATGGCATGTGGCACCATCAAAATTAAGGTGTGCCCCAATACCATCCCATCCGTTTGTTTCACTGACGCAGCAGCCGCTGCAACAGCTCGCAAACATCGTGGTAATGCGTGCGCTACAGTGCCCAGCGCAGAAGAAAAATATCCGCACGGCCCAGTTCTTCCACCTTGTTCCTGTGTCAAAACTGCCAACGCGCAGGCTTCACTCTCGTGTACAAACAATCTAAAAAATGTTTCATAATTTGGTGTGCCCAAAACTGGAGCAGAACACAACGCAGTTTTGAGCAGCTCAAATGCTCTCTGACATTCTTCATTCCACTGCAAAGGCATCACAAGATCCTTCTTTGTCAACTGCACCATTGGCTTCACAATTAGGGCAAAATTCACAATCCACTGCTGACAATAGGAAGCCATGCCTATTATAGCTCTGACTCCTGTATGGGAGGACAGGTCAAAGAGACCCCCCCTCCCCTACAGTCCCCTTCTTGTGATGTCCATGACTCATCAGGGGTCCCCCTGCCACCAGGGCCCAGGTGGTGGGTGGACGACTGGCCGATACATCGACTAAACATACTGTATTAGGCTAAGCCCAAGAAACCATTTTGAAAACCAGAATGCCATCTTAAGACATGACTCCTTGCGTGCTGCAGCACAGCCCCCACCTTTAGAGAGTCCTCGTCTATCCTGTTACCTCCACTCCCTGGCAGATCCGCTGAAAGCCCGTTCCCACGACCAGTCGGACATGAGCTAGTGTTAGAGCAAACACTGTATCTTTCACCTTCCGCAGTGCATCATTATCCTCAGCGTGACCCGGGCAGCAGGGCTGGCTTGGAAAATAACTGTAAACCATCCTCAATGAAACAAAAGCCTTAATCCCACACCAGGAAACTGCTCATACATATATACATATATACATATATTGCATTACAATGATATCCCTCGTGCACGACCTCTGTGTCAAAAATCTACAAACTCTGTACGAACCGAAGAATGTGTCATTGTGCGACCACATGGTCACAATACTCAAACCACCTCAGTATGCACAATACACTCTGGATACCTGGCCTCCTACTATTTGCCTCTCTAGAGGTAACTAGGGGGACTGGTACGCTCAGAAGTGCGCACATATTAGAGAAAGGGTAAGGGATCTCATTTCAAAAAATCCCCTTTGAGTACCGCTCGCTGGAGCTGGGGCTGGATGTTGAGCGTGAGGCAGCGCCGCCTAGTCAAACCCAGTTCGGAGACTCTTGGTTCAAGACGGGCACGTGAGTATTAAGTGCGAGTGATCATAAGGGATACAGGGAGTAGGGGAAGGGAACAGGATTTAAATTCTTTTTAAAAACGAGGTCATTTAAAAGGGGGACGCGGTGGGGATTACTAGAATCAATACTATACTTTCTTTCCTTTTTCTTTGCATATGGCCATTAGGATCAAAAGGTGAAAAGAGATAAAGAGACGGGAACCTAGCTCTGCAAGGGGGTAGAAGGCGGCACCCCATAGTGCTATCTTGACTAGTACTGGGAATATATGAACAAGTGGAGAATAAGATAAAGGTGTCTGGTAGAAAAAGGAGACACAGTGAATATATTAGTAAACGCTTTTCTTTGATTCTTTCTGGGTCTATAAATGAAAATAGGTGAAATACTTAGTAAAGACAAAAAGAGATTCGCGTGAAAAAGGGGGACCTCATAACAAATAAAGAAAGTTAGGGGAAACAAGGGAGGGGGGAAAGAGATTAAAGGTTAAACTTCCAACAGGGTACCGACTATCATTGTATATGCATTATATGTATTGACACAAAGCCATGTTATGATGATTTAGTGGATTGTAAAATGTACATGATCATGGTGTGGTCATGGTAAGTGTGACCAGGAAACATTATAAGGTGGTAAACCCAATGAATGAAGTTGTTTCTTTTGAATATTTGTGCTGGAAATATTGGTACTGTGCAGAAGGTGGTTTGCTCTTGTATGTGTCCCCTAAGTGATTTCTAGTGTAAAGTACACAACACACACCCCCTTATTGCCAAGGTGTCATAAAATCATAGAATTTTAGAGATACATATCCATACATATATTGTTACAGAAGCCAACCACATACGATGGGGACAGAGACACCCCTGGCTCATATCTGTAAGAGTTTACCTGGATTTGCTGAACATATTAGAAAGTACCACGATCAGTGGATCACAGAGTTAAAGGGAGAAGGTCTGCCCCAAATATGGCCCGAAGGAGGATCTTTTGATAAAAATGTTCTAGACATGGTGGCTACATGCATCTTCATGAAATACAAGGGTAAACAGTTCCACAATAGGAAGGAGATAGTAGATCTCTGGCGATTGTTTGAAGAGGTGCCTCCCATCAAAAAGATAGAGCCGACTACCAACTTGCCATCTACCACAGACAACCCGTTACTAATACCCAAAGGCGATAAAGAACTGACTGAGGAAGAAAAACCAGGTGAAGTGACACGGTTGTACCCTATACTTAATAAACCGGTGCCCGCAGAAGAGTATAGTGACCCCACATATGTGCCCCCAACTCAAGCTACAACAACACATGGCCCGACTGCACCCCCGCCATACGAGGGTCTTAGACAGCGTGGACAGATATGTACACCCAGAGTAGATATAGAGAAGTTAACAGAGGATTTTGATTCAAGGCTCTCATTAGCAAGAGATGAATTATCTAGAATTAAAAATATCTGCAAGCAAAGTGGGACAAACACTGCCCGACTAGAGCAAACACCAAGGGCACAAAACAATGACAGGACGATTGAGGAGGGGTGGAAGAAGGGGGAAATATTGTTCAGAATACAAGAAGAGCCCACGCGAATAATAGAAATAGACGGGGCAAGTGAGCATGCAGATGATGAGCTTCTGGTTACAGGGGGAAGAGAGGACTTGTGGTGTGATGTGGAGGACGATGAAGAAGAAGGTGGGAGATTAAGCGTGGCAATGGGAGGAGAGAGTGGGAGAATGGATAGTGCACATCTAGGGAGAACAATGGATGAGGAATGGACAGGGCGACTAAGAAACAGGCTAGGGAGAATGGCCCCGCTAGGAAGGAAGGGAACGAAGGTGAGTACAAGCAACGCAACAAAGGGGAAGTTACAACTCCCATTGATACGCAGGGGAGGAGGGAGACCAAACTACATACCCTGGGCTCAAATGGATAAGGCCAATCTGTTAAAATTGTTACCACCACTGTCCGGAGGGGCAAGTAAGTGGATATATGCATTCGAGAAACACACAACGGGGGTCCCACTGGCGGTAGGGGATGTAAAAAGCCAACTAGTATCAGCGGTTGGGGACCAAGCAGATAGGGTGTGGATAAAAGCCGGTTTTCCGGGGATAACATTAGATTGCGACCGTCATGATGGTGCTTCCATTAACACAGTACGAGCACGAGTGTGGGACGCATTAAGAGAAACATTTCCAGACACACCAGACTTACAGTCGGTTATGCAATGCACAATGAACGAGGGGGAGGATGCTATGGATTACATTTTTCAGGTACAGGAGATGTGGAGAGCGGAAACGGGCACGCCCTGGTACCAGTCAACATCATTATTTTATTTCATAATCAAGAGAGGATTGCCAAAAGAGGTACAAAAAGCACTTGACAAAATTGCAGGAATCGAGGCGAAGGGGTGGCCCGAAATTCAGAGTATAATAGTACACCACTGCAAACGAATAAAGGAACGAGAAAAGGATATAGCACAAAAAAGATTGACAGATGAAGCCAAGTTAGAACAAACGAAACTGGTGAAGGTCGCTGCAGCAGTAGCAGCGCTCCCACACAGTAGGGAGGGAGACGAGGAGGAGGAGGGGGTGATAGCAATACAGGGGAGAATGGCAGCGAATTGGGCAGGAGCGGGACAAGCACAGTGTAACGGACAGGAGCAGCACGGAGGTCCGCAATGGCAGGATTGGGCCCCTCACGGGGGACGAGGTGGGTACAGGGGTCGCAGAGGAGGGGGGCAGGGGTACGGTGGTAATGGAGGATATGGGGGCAAAGCCCCAGAGGTGCACAAGGGAGCTGCTGGAATTGCGGGAGGTGGGGGCACTTCTCACGAGAATGTAGAAACAGACCAAACAACGGTTTTCAGGATGTGGAGCAATACGGTAACCCCCACCCAGGGAGCCCATATGGCCTCCCAATGGGAAGACAACAGAGGCCAGAGGAGCAAGGGTATGTAGACCAAAGACACGGTCAACACAGCAGAACACAGGGTCACCCACAGAACGACAAACCTATGCACTACACACCAGGAAACCCCTTTGCCACAGTGGCGAACGGGGCACCTGCCCCAGCCCCCTATAGCGGTGTGGCGGTTGTGTCAGGCAATGTTTTTAGTCAGGGGGGAACAATGAGGCAGCCAGCATAGGACAGCCCACAGGGAACACTTGCGTGTCCCGTCCTATCTACCACCTACAATGTAGCGGAGGAACCATTAGTGGGGGCGCAGATAGGAGACAAGCAGTTCATATTTATGGTGGATTCGGGAGCTGAAAAGTCATGCATTCGTGAGAGTCGGTTTCCGCTTTCTAACCGTAGGTTGGAGACGCAGGGGTTCTCTGGGGCTGACATCGAAGTTCCTTACACAGAAGAGTTGGATGTGACCGTGGGGGGTAAGACAGTGAGGACGCCCGTAGTGTATTACGAACATTCCCCAATAAACTTGCTCGGAAGGGACCTTCTCAGCAAGCTCAATATGACTATATCCTTCAAAGAAAGAGGGATAGTTTGCTCAACCCCAGGAATATGCCCGCTGCGTGTAATGCTAGTGGTACATGCGCGAGCAACAGCACCAGAGATATGTGGCATGCCGGTAGATGAAAGTGTGTTCATTGAAGGGTTGAAAACTCTAGCACGAGTAGTACCTGAGCTAAAAAGGTTAGAATGGAGGGTACCAGCAGAATTCATCTTCCGCCCAATAGTACGCACAGACATTACACCGGGGTCAGTGATATCTTTGGATTTGCACGCAGTACAGATATCAGCCAAAAGAATTGCAGTAATTGGTATGGACATAGACTGGTGTGAATGGCGCACTGTGTTGTGCATCAATGCTGACATTGCCTTACGTGATCTATCAGATGAGGATCTCTTTTCAGACTCAGAAAGTGACGGAGAAATAATAATGGAAATAGCAATACCATGTGATATCTTGATACAAACGAGACAAGTGCCTGTACAGTTAATGGCTGTGGTGGGAGCACCACCTTCCTTCTTTGATGATGACATTAAATTAGTGCCAAGCAACTTGTGGACTACAGGTCCCCATGATGTAGGGTTGTTGCACGGAGTTACCCCAGTCACGATAAAACTAAAACCAGGAGCAATCCTGCCCCGAGTCAAACAGTACCCATTGTCCCGTGAAGCTGAGGAAGGGATAAAAGAAACGATAAGTGCCTTATTGGCCCAGGGAATAATAGTACCCTCAAATTCCCCATGTAATACTTGCATTTACCCAATCAAAAAAGCAAAGGGAGGGGCCTGGAGGATGATCCAGGACCTACGCCCACTAAATGACGTCATTCAAAAAGAGTTTCCCCTAGTCCCAAACCCTGCATCAATACTTTGCAGTATCCCAAAGAACGCATCATATTTCACAGTAGTGGATTTGAAAAATGCATTTTTCTCCATTCCCCTGGCAGAAGAGAGCAGATACTTGACAGCATTTACACTAGGGGGGGGGGAAGATATGAGCATTGCAGGTTACCACAGGGTTACTGTGAGAGCCCCAGCATATTCAATTGTATCCTCCACGAAGACTTGGGAAATTTGACAGCTGAGAGTACAATCATTCAGTACATAGATGACTTGCTCATATGCGCACAGAATGAGGAAGAGTGCAGGAAGGATTCAGTTACACTCCTAACACTGTTAGCCCACAAGGGGTACAAAATGGATAGAGGGAAACTGCAATACTGCCAACAAGAAGTATTATTCCTGGGCCAGCTGATATCAAAGGATGGCAAAAAGATAATACCTGACAGAGTAGAAGCAATCACATCGGTAAAAGAGCCACAAACGGTAAAAGAAATGCAGAAGTTTTAAGGAATGTGCAACTATTGCAGAGCATGGATACTAGACTACGCAGAATACACAAGACCTTTACTACAAGTACTCAAAGAGGCCCAGCGGGAGGATAAAGAAATAAAATGGTCAAAAAAGATAAGTGTCTCGTTTGCGTCACTCAAACAACTAATTTCAAGAGCTCCAGTGCTCGCCAACCCGGACTATGAGCGCAAATTTTACCTGTTTTCTCACTGCAAGGGAACACTAATGACTGCTGTTCTGACACAAAAGACATCCATGGGACACAAGCCATTGGCTTACTATAGTGGCACACTACACACAGTTATGCAAGGACACTTTGCGTGCGAACAGTCTCTCGCTGCCGCCACGTTCGCCATTGAGAAAAGTGCCACCATAGTAATGGGATGCTCCGTTACATTATATGTGGAACACTTCCTTTTCGCAATACTGGAAAGATCAAAAAGTACACTAACAACACAGCGAGCAACAGCGTACGAGATAATATTATCCAGCGCCAACATTCACATAGTGAGGTGTAGAACAGTAAATCCAGCGACATTCATCACAGAGCCATGTACAGTAGAAGACATGCAAAAACATGATTGTGCAACATACACAGGAGAAGAGGGTGAGGGCCCGGTGGTAAGTGAAAATGCCCTAACAGAAGGAGAAGTGTACTTTGTAGATGGATCAGCATCAATTGACATGGATACAGGTGAAAAACATGTAGGAATGGTGGTAGTGAGACTAGAGGAAGGTGAGTAGAAAGTGCTAGTACAATATCACCTACCATCACACCTTTCCACACAAGCAGCAGAGCTTGTTGCCCTAATTGAAGCCTTACGTGCAGCCAAGGGATGCACAGTCACAATATACAAAGATTCAGCATACATGACTACAACGGTACACGGTGGTCTGGCCCGGTGGGGGCGGAGAGGGTTTCGCAGGGCGGATGGAACCCCAGTACAACATGCCGAGTTGCTACAGGAATTAATTGAAGCACTTAAAGAACCTACAATGGTGGCAATCGTCAAGTGCCAAGCACATACGTCCAACACAGATATTGTATCTTTGGGAAACGCGGCAGCGGACGCTGCCGCCAAGGAGGCGTCATATTTCCAAAAGGAAATTGCAGGTGAGTACATGTTGCAGCAACAAGCGAGTGAGGAATTACCAGAAGGGTACAATGCCATGCCCATATCACAAATACTAGAGTTACAGGAAGAAGCAAGTAATGAAGAAAAAGCATTGTGGGAAAAAAAGGGGTTGCAGCCAGTCGGCAACAGATTTACTATGGCAACAAAATAACACAGGTAAAGTGGTGATGCCCATTATTTAATGGAGATAGCGTTCCAGCAATTACACTTTCCAGCACACAATGCTAAACAACACATAGCAGCAGAGATACAGGAAGATTGGTTCGTGCCAGGGCTCCAGGAACATATATCAAGGTTAGCAATGGAGTGCACAACGTGTCAGATATACAATTCTGGAATGACATTACGGACACTCAGAGGGACAATTCCAAAGCCAATAGGGCCCTTCCGGGAACTACATATTGATTACGCAGACATGGGGAAAGGTGTAATGGGGCACGCTACATGATAGTAGTTGTATGTCCATTTTCAAGATGGGTTGAGGCTGGTCCATGTGCACGACCAGATGCTAAGTGCGCAGCAAAGTTCCTAGTGAGGGAAGTATTCCCGCGCTGGGGAATTTGCGACGTGATTCGCTCAGACAATGGTACTCATTTTGTGAATGAACTGTTCAAGGAAGTTACTGCATTATTGGGGATCAAACACAAGCTTTACTCGATTTATCACCCTCAAAGCAATGGCGTTGTGGCGAAGATCAACGGCCTATTAAAAGGAAGATTGTCCAAACTATGCTTCTCACTCAAAAATAACTGGGTGTATTGCTTACCCCTAGCACTATTCGAGTTGAGAAACCAGCCAAGTAAGGACCACCACTTGTCCCCGCACGAAATTGTGACGGGGAGAAGAATGCACACAGCACATTCTCCGCTGCGTAGGCACTCAGACGCACATAGAAGCGCCACGATATTAGGAGATGAGCTTACTGATTATCTGAAAAAATTTACTAGAGAAGCACGTGCAATCTCAAGACAATTGTCACCGCCATTTACAAGAGAAGAGGGAAAGCAAACTGTGTCATTTGTGGAACAGAGCCCCCAAGGACAACTAGTGCCAGGGGATTTTATTTATGTTAGAAGCTTTGTGCGCAGATGGAGTGCCCCAAGATTCCATGGCCCATACGAGGTCGTTTTTTGTACTCCCACAGCAGTGAAAGTTAAAGGGCTGAGGTACTGGATACATCTAACAGACGTGCGAAAGGCCTACAATAGTGTTCAGGAGGAAGTGGATGAGGGGGCGCAGACAACAGCAAACGATGACAAATGAAAGATTAAATGAAAAAGGTGCAGCTAAAAATAAGTGTATCAGGTATATTAATATGCTAACAAAGAAATTGATTTACAGGTACAAGAAGGAAATAAATGAAAAACATTAATGGATGAAATGAAAAATGGAAAAAGTGATTAAAATCAGAATATGCATCTTTCTCTCTCGTTCTCTCTACACCCATCCCCTCTCTCTCCCTCTATCTCACATTATAATTGTATGGTGGCTACAGTACAAAATGAAAATGTTTACATGAATATACTTAATGCACTTTTATGTTTCAAATAGGAACAACCATGGCAACAAACGGGCAGCCCGCAACGGAGAACAATAGAATAACAAGATATAGAAATGCTATAGTAGAAAGTTGTAGATATTCGTATGAATGTGGATTGTCTGTGTGTATCGTATTATTTCTTGTGATACTGTTTGGCATAAGCACATATTGGTTCATAGCATTCATCTCTGTTGAGATGAATGAGGGGGGTGGGTTGAACAGAAGTAATATTGCAAATGAAAATATAACAACTGAAAATGCAAAAGAAGGTGATTTTTTGGTATGGAACGGATACCAGCTTGTGTGGGGGTATAACACGAAACCGTCCAAAACAACCAACCATTCCAAGAAAAGCAGTGCTGAAATAAATGCTAGCATAAGTACCCTGCCAAATGTCTCTAACTACAATGCCCTCAGTTTAAATGACCGCAACCCTTCTGTCATATCGTGGCTTTATAACACCCCCACTACCCCACCCACACAAGTAACCACCCCTACAGCAGCCAGTACCTTACATCATAGAACAACTGAAGAGAACAAAAAGATGGCAGAAAGGTTTGCATCTCTGTATGATGAATGGACAGAAGCGGATGCAGGAAAAAGGGGGTATAGAGCACACATCGCCCATGAAGCTGCGAGATATCTTAGAAGTAATAGGAGGAAAAGGGAGGTGGGAAGTAGGAAGTATGACAAGTATTATGGTCTGGGTTTAGATCAGATGGAAGACCCAAGACACCCTCACCAGACTAATAAATGGTATGCAGACATGAGCGCGACCGCTAAACAAACAACAAATGAAAGCTGCTATGTCTGCTCTCTTATCCCCCATGCCTCAGGAACACCCAAGGTGTTGCTACCAAAATAATTGCCTCTGATAAATGCCCAATGTCTCCTTCATCTTACGCTGTGCAGAATTAAGAACACCTTTCAGGCACACGAAATTTAGCATGCTGCAGAACGAGAAAACATGCTACCCGAAAGTGGAAGGAGTAATATGCCTGAAAGAACCATTTTTTGTAATAAACGGGACATTATTCACAGACAACAGATGGAAAGAAGAAGAAGTTACATGTAAAGCGGAGGCACTGCGGGGAGTGTCACCTGAAAAAATGCAGTGGATCGAAAGAACATGTACACCCATCTGGAAAGAGCACATCACAAAGTTAACGTGGGTGACTGCCATTGAAAAACCGTTCAAACTGCAGAAAGAAATAACATATGAACTATGCTTCCAGGGGGAAGGAAAGACCGCAATGGGGGTAAACAAATATTGCAACAGGACTCTCACCATCCCAGACATGAGGAAGGGGACAGCAGCACTCATGGACACCTACTGGGTGTGTGGCCGCCAGGCATACTTGCATCTCCCGCAATCATGGAGCGGCAGTTGCTCACTGGCCACACTACATTCAGCACTAATGGTAATACCAGAGAGCCACATCAGCGGGGGCAGGAAGGGGCAAGAAGCCCTCTGTGAAAATAAGGCCCAACCGACAGAAGAACCACAGATGTATGTTTTGTCCTCTGGCAACAAAGAGGAAATGCTGTCCCGAAACAGACGATCATCCAACTACATATCCAAGGCATCTTCAGAGCTATTAGCACAGATCCCAGACAGATATCGATTGTTTAGCTCTGCAGAGACCTTCTTCGCATCACTCATTCCAAGCATCCAGGCACGGGCAAATGCTAAGTAGCTCCAAATAACATGCTGGGAGCTGATCCAGTTGGCAAACGATACAGAGGAAGGTTTCAACGTGATCAAGGTAGAATTGAGAGCCCTGCGGCTAATGACAATGCAAAATAGGTATGTCCTGGACCTATTAACAGCAATGGACGGAGGTGTTTGCCGAAAAATTGGAAGTGCATGCTGCACTTTCGTACCTTCTGAAGACGCTGATAATGGTACATTGTCCCACGTGATCGCAGCAGTGCACAACTTAGGAGAAAGAATGAAAACGGAAGGCGGGACAGAAGCAAGCACGTGGTTCGATGACCTCTTCTCCTGGGTCCCATCATGGCTGGGATTGACTGTTAAACTACTAATGCCAACAGTAGTGTTTTTACTTCTAATTTTTTGTGTGTGCCAGATGGGCCTTCGATGCTGTGCAGGCGCAGTACCAAATGGTACATTGATGATGGTGACAATGGGCAATGCTCGAGGAACAACAGTGCAAGCTATGCAGGAATCTCAAGTGCAAACAGGTGAAGAGCCGGGGCCTAAATACCAGATAGTGCCGGTATACCGCAATGGGGACATAGTAGATAGATTATGGCACACAACAATTAGAGAGCCCCGGGAACTGGAATGGCATGAGGAGGTGTGGGTAGATTTGGAGGGAGCTAGGGATTGTATATATCTAACTTGTACCCCAGACGAATATGCTAGAAGGGGGGAAAGCCTGAGGGGGGTGTGCAGGGCTTGGATGCCAATAAAGGGCACCCCGGCGTGGGATGAGGCTGTGGCTGATGAAAAAGAATGTGAGCGGTTGGGGGAGTTACGGTATTCATTACTTAAGTAACGAAAGGGGGTAAATGTATGGGAGGACAGGTCAAAGAGACCCCCCTCCCCTGCAGTCCACTCCTTGTGATGTCCATGACTCATCAGGGGCCCCCCTGCCACCAGGGCCCAGTTGGTGTGTGGACCACTGGCCGATACATCGACTAAACATACTGTATTAGGCTAGGCCCAGGAAACCATTTTGAAAACCAGAATGCCATCTTAAGACATGACTCCTTGTGCGCTGCAGCACGGCCCCCACCTTTAGAGAGTCCTCGTCTACCCTGTTGCCTCCGCTGCCTGGCAGATCTGCTGCAAGCTCGTTCCCACGACCAGTCGGACATGAGCTAGTGTTAGAGCAAACACTGTTTCTTTCACCTTCCGCAGTGCATCATTATCCTCAGCGTGACCCGGGCAGCGGGGCTGGCTTGGAAAATAACTGTAAACCGTCCTCAATGAAACAAAAGCCTTAATCCCACACCAGAAAACTGCTCATACATATATACATATATACATATATACATATATTGCATTACAATGATATCCCTCGTGCACGACCTCTGTGTCAAAAATCTACAAACTCTGTACGAACCGAAGAATGTGTCATTGTGCGACCACATGGTCACAATACTCAAACCCCCTCAGTATGCACAATACACTCAGGGTCCCTGGCCTCCTACTATGTGCCTCTCTAGGGGTAATGTAAAGTGAATGATACCAAGTCATTATGTCATGACTACCCTGATGCTGCTAGAGTGCAAAGGAACACAAGTGCGACAGTATTGTGAGCTCATGTAAATAAGATACATAGAATGCCACCAAGTGCAAATGTACAGGTTTATTGTGTATTACTGCTGTCAACCGTATTGGTCTCTTGCTCCTGCGTGCTTCACTAACCCTAATGCTACCTCACGTATCGTGTTTACAGTGTGATGCTAAAACTGTTAATATTGCAAATACTTACCCTATAGTGACTAATGGAGTTGTAGATATAGTTAACGAATTCTGAAATGAATATGTACTGCTGTAAATGCTATAGATGTGTGACCCCTTAGCCATTTTATATTATGCGAATCCCTTTGTTTTACAGTTTGCAGCTTGCTAGAAGACTATCATTGTGGGCATATCCAAGGCCACCTCTCCTCCCTTCCCATTGAAGCCTGCCAGAGAAAGCAAAGGCCCGAGCGATACTGTATCACCTCCCCCAATTCGGCTGGAGCCGTTTCAGGCATTCATGATTCCCCCGCAGCTCACATTGCCACGAACAGCCACCTAAATTATTTACAGCCCAGCAGCAAAATCCGGCCATAACCAGAGGCCAGAGGTGCCCCCTCATAGGTCCCATGACCCATCAGTTCACCCCAGATTAATGACGCTTATAAAAGACACCTAATATTGCACCAACATTGTGTAAAAGCAACCGTCATGACTTCTAACGAGACCCAAAGCCTGTACAGTTTACCCCATGCCCTGAGACCCGACCTCATGGCCTATGATACCTAGTAAACAGGATAACAGCAACCCTGTATTGATGTATCGCCAAAATACCCCACCTAATGCGCATTCCTCCTGTGTTATATTAACCTGTAGAATAACCTATTGTAGGATTTACAGTACAACTGACATTGCAGCATTGAATGAATGGGGTGTGCCTGGCCCTTAGGGCAGAAAGACAAGAAAGACGTCCATCAATGACACTGACCACGCCTGACTGGACAGCACCTCCCGGATGAGCCCAGCTGACCTGCCCACCCCACGTTGGCACCCGGCGGTGTCCACCAACCATGGAGAGATGCATCACGGCTGCACATATAGTTAGTCGACGCCACCCAATCCCCATGTACATGTGCCCCCTATAGTGTGTAGGTGCCTATGACACTTTTGATAAAAAAAACGCCTGTCTTTGCTATTGTCAGACAGAGCGCTCTCGGAGTTTGCAGAGTTCTTTGCATGCCCTATTTTGACTTAGATAAAACTTCCCTTAAGCTCACCCGCACTTGGTCCTAGCCTTATTCCCATTCGTGGGAGAGTCCATTCTTGCCTCTCATTGCGGGGAGGGTCGTGCTATCTGGGGACGCTCGCCTTCACTCCTTTCTGCGTTTTTGGAATAGGCATACCAGAAATGCTTTCTATTCTCTCTGGCGTCAGTCTTCTCCCTTCTTTCGAAAGTAGGTAACCCAAATAAGCCACCTCCTTTCGAGAATATTGGAACTTTTTTTAAGCTTGCTTTGTGGCCATGTGCTGCTAAGTGTGTTAATAGTAAAACAGTACTCTTTTTACAAATCTCTTCTGTATCTGCTGCAATTAATAGGTCATCTATATATTGTAACAATACACAACCTGTTGGTAATTCTAGCATGTCTAGTTGTTCTTTCAATGCTCTGCTGTAAATACTCAGACTCTCTGTGTAGCCTTGTGGAATGCGCGTGAATGTAAATGATCGTCCTCCTAACATGAAGGCGAACAAATATCTACTTTCTTGGTGTACTGGAATACTGAAGAAAGCATTCTTCAAATCAATAACGCGAAAGTATTCTGCTGAAGCAGGAATCATTGTAAAATTGTGGTAACATCTGGGACCAATGGAAATTGAGGATCGACTACCTTGTTTAGTGCATGCAGATCAATTATGAAACGGTACGGTACCTCATTACCTCCTTTCTTATACACCGGGAGAATGGGACTGTTACACGTGCTGCCTGTAATCTCTTCAATCACCCCCAATTTTACCAAATCAGAAACAAATACTTTTCAATCCTTTCTCTCCTTCTACTAAGATTTTATATTGCAGAATACAAGGCAACGTTACTCCTTCTTTCAAAGCATTTTTCACTGGTTCTATCTTCAAACATCCAACATCATTGTCATTTATAGCCCATATACAAGTTGGTACCTCACTCAATTCGCCTGGCAAAGGTTTAGACACAAATTCGGATACCGGTACATTCTGCGGTGAAATGGTCAGAAATACTCCATCTGGTGTACCGTGAATCACTGCACTCAATTATTTCAATAAATTTAATCCCAAAAGATTCTCCCCACAGTTCTCTGTTAAAAGGAATGGACAGTATTCAGTGAATGGGCCTATTGTTACTGCTACTGGTTGGGTCACTGGATTAATCACTGGGGTACCTGCGAACCCTACTGAAATATTCCTCTGCCCTGACGGTGGTATTTCTGGAACAAAGTCATGGTCTATGAAACACATTTGTGCCCCCGTATCCACGAGGATACTGTGCTCACTATCCCTGGCTTTCATTTCTACGTAGGGTCCTTTCTGATTCACGGGAATAGAGACCGGTTCCAACCCCTGTCTTGGGCTGTCCTATTGGGAAAACAACACATCATCCAATGTGTAATCGCTGCTGTTATTATAACATGCATTTGCATGAGTATCAAAAATGTTCCCGCCCCTTCCTCTATTCCCATTTTGCATATTCTGCTGGCTCTGATTCTGATTAGAGGTTTGATTCTCAGCTTGGTTCTGATTTTGGACACCATTCCCTTGACTATTTTGGTGCTGTTGCATGTTATTTCTATTATGCCCATTTGCTCCTGGATGCCCCCTATGCTGTCTTCTCTGACCGTACCCATTTCTATTTTGCAAGTGTGGACATTGCGCTCGCCAGTGACCTTCCTCTCTGCAATACACACATTGATTCTGTCCCAAGGGCCCTCCATGCATGTTCGAATTACCTCTGCCTTGGGCGTTTCCTCTACCTCTATTGTGTCCTGCTACCTGCTGAAGTAGCACCCCAACCATTGTTTGTAATGCTTCTATTCTCACTGGCAAGGGGTATTCATTACATATCTCATGTATCTCCATTGTGGGAATACTAGGATCTGAAATCCATTTTAGCGCCTCTCGTATACACACTTTTAGTCGGTCACCTGTCTGTCTTGACGACGACAAATATCGCCACTGTATATAGGGCTCTACCGTTTCAGTTCTATCTCTCCTAATATCTCTACTCCTATACCCAGGCGTGGCAAACATTTCAGCATATTCATTATCAAGTTCATTCTTGAGTTCAAAAAGTCGGTCTACATGTTCCCTCATCTCTTCATCCCTCCCTCTACAACGTGCCAATGCATCGAAATCCAACAGTCGTTGCGGAGGCAGCTTCCCAATTAACTGTTTCCATCTTGCTAAATATTCCCCCATGCATTCCAACACTACCTGTCTTTCGTTGCTCCTCCTGAAGTCAAATATGGAAGCCATTGCTGACATTTCATCATTCCCATTTATATACATTTCGGCCTGTTCTTGCAACTCTCGCGTCCTCTCCTTGTTAATAGCACTATGAGTTACTCTCGTACATCCCCTTTGTTCAGCCCCTTCTTCTGTTTCAACAAGTTCAAGTTCAACTACGGGAAGGGCAGATGGGACAGAACCGATCTCTTGAGAGGGAAGTGCGGATGGGACAACGAGAATGGGAAATGACTGTTGCGGCACTGACTGGCTAATGGGAGGCGCTGTTTGTGCAATGTGTGGCTGTGCTGGTATTTGATCAGTTGGGAGGGGCCGAGCAACAGGAGGGGGTTGAGCAATAGCCACTGATGCAATTGTTTTAGTCTCTCTTCTTGGACCTTGCTTTGTGTCTGTCAATATTTTATCTGTTAATTCGTCTGATGAATGCAACTCCTGTTGTGGGTATATCTTTTCTATGCTCAATTGCTTGCGTCTATTTGACTTTCTCAAACTATCATTCCACTCCTCCTCTTACTTTTCTTTCGCTCTCTCTGCTTTCGACTTATGCCTGCGCGCATGTTTTTCTCTACTTTTCCAGCGAAGCATTGGTTCCCTTCTCCAGTCCCTAAGGATATCAAATACTGCAGGGCGTGTTTGCTTTTTCATCAACACCTTCTCCAAATTATCTATTCTCGTCATCTCAAAACTCCCATGGTTCAGCCACTGAAGATCTTCCTGCTTTCTGGTTTGCTTATGCCAAATCTCACAAAACATCATCACCCCCACACCATACTTCACATACATCTCATACGCCGGCGTTCCCACTGGTGGCGCAACCTGGCCAGTTTCCAAAGATTGTCCGCCTCAGCGTAAAAATCCCGCTAAGGTGGACAATACCCCAGGCATGTTTTAACCTTACCCTCGGCTAATCAACCTTACAGTGGGTGTTTGATTTAGCAAAATCAACTCTCAACCAATATCAGAATCACTTTGAATTGGGGCACGACTCACCTGATCAGTCAAGTTGTCTTTTCAAGACACAATTCGTCCGTATACTGACGCAACCAATGACATCGTGTCTGTGTATCTTGGCTCACTCTGCCTCGTTTCGGGACCCTCGCCTCCTTTTTCTCTGGTCGGGCACGTCGATCAGGGATCAGTTGTGTACAGATCTGCAAAGGAATCTCTCATTGCTTTCGCAGGGGGCGCCCCAAACACCTCTTGATCCCGGCTTGATCGTCCCGTCCTCGCCGTTCTCTCCGCCTTCCTTATCTTACAACGTACACGATGGAACAAGTGGGGGAGGGTCCCTATTTGGGCGCCATCTTGAAGGGGCTCCTAAGGGACCCTCGTTTCTGGAAACAAGGCACAATCACCACACACAAACTGATACGCCAGACACGAGGTTGTATTCCCAAAATCTAGGGTTTATTGCAAAGCAAATAGTCTCAGTTGGCCAACTGGTCCCACACCCTGCAACGTGTGTCTACCAGACCTCGGGGGACACGAGAGAGCGAAATTCGTACAACAGTTACATATATACAAAACAAGCATATAGTAATCAGTAGTGTCACAACTTATACCGCCCCTATTGCATTTCCTTTGAACTAGGCACGATGATTGACAATGGTGACGAGTATGACACCTTCAAACATTCATTTAGTAACAGGTTGCAATTTTGTAAGCCCACAGACATAAGTCTTTGTTTTAAAGAACACGATGCTTCTGTTTCTGTAAGCAAGCTGTGTGTAGGGAGAGACACATTCCAGGCCTTGCTATCTCCTAATTTCTATTTGTGTACTGGGGGTCAACTTGCTCTCCAGGGCTCTACCGGGCTCAGGAAAGGGGGGCCGCAAAGAAGAGCATAATTCAAGTCATTTAATGTTCACTCTAGCATTTCTACTGTGCTTACCGAGACTAGCTGGCACCTGCTGTACTGATTAGAATGCCTTGTTGCTCACTCTCCAAGGATATGCGAGGGAGGGGACGGGGCATTTCTGTCTGGGTTACTGCGTTATGTTTCAACATGCCAATCGCGGCCTTGCATTGTGCACCAGTGAAGCAGAATAATATTTCAGCAAAGCAGTTCTACATGAGGCAAAAAGGCAACGTTAGAGAAAACAAGAAGAAAACAAAATGGCGATTTCAGTCACCTTAAAATGGGCGCACCATGGTTAAGCTTTTGCTACACCTTTCTATTACTAAACACATGAGGCGGTTGGTCTTCGGCCAACAAAGTATAGTGCCTTACGTTCGAGTGGGTGTCTACTCTTTCTGGACTGACAAGAAGAGGTAAACCCCAAGACTCTTTTAAGTTGTTTGGGACAGTATTAGATGAAAAGGAAGCATTAATTAGTTTAGAGATGAAGGGGGCTAAATCTGTTGAAGGGTCCTTAATTATTTGGGCAGGGTAATTATCGCCTTTGCAGTTAGAAGGCTTCAGGGATGCGATAATTTTTTCAGTTTCCTGAATGGATACTTTGATAAATTTATGCTGTGCTGCACCAGGTGTGTCATTAGTAGGACTGGTGGTTAGTGTCTCAGTAGAAGGCAGGGAGGCTTTTGTTTTGGCAATTTTAATTTGCAGTGTTGTTATTTTATAGGCTAAGGCGTTCTGGATACTGGTGCACCATTGTTTGTCTTTGGGTATGTTGTCAGGTGGAGGTATGGGTGATTCTAATTCCCGAAGGATCACAAACAATTCCTTAGTATTGGAAGTGGCATTGGAGATTCTTTCATTGAAGAGATCTTTCTTCGTGTGGATAATTTCTTTTTTCTAGTTTTGCTAGGAGTTTAAGTTGCAGTTTCTTTTCATCTCTCAGGGAGTGTCGCCATAGAGTTTCTAATTTTCTCTTTTGCGTTCTTAGTTCTTTAAGGTGAGGGGTAAACCAAGCTTTAAGGTGTGCCTGTTGTTTACTCTTATGTAGCTTAAGAGGCGCAATGGTGTCAAGGGCCTTGGACATAGTATTGTTGTAGAGATCCACTAGGAGATTGGGATCTGAGTTACTTGAGAGGGCATTAATAGCGGGAAGGAGGAATGTAATATTATTTTTTGATCTTGTGTGGAGAGGAGGTGCCATTATTTTACCATTGGCTATTTGTTTTTCTAAGGTTAGGGAGAGGTTGATTAAATGATGGTCAGTCCATAGTTGGGGGTAATTTTAGTAATTGTGGTGGAAAAATTCAAGGTAGCTACCCGGTCCAGGGTCCTTCCTTTGTCATGAGTTGGAGAGAGGACGCTTTGGGTTAGGCCATGTTCAGTGAGCATTGTTACTATTGCTTGGGCTTGTTTTTCCTCTGGATCATTGAATCCTAGGTTAAAGTCTCCCAGAATAAGTATTTGAGAGGAACCTTTGATATTATTTGCTAGGAGGCTAGATAGGTCCTCTTCGAATGTACCGATGGGTCCTGGTGGCCTGTATATTAGGCAGATGGTTAAGGTGCGGCAGTTGTGGGATATGGGCAGTTTGGCAGTGAGTAGTTCACATGATTTTAGTGGGGGTGGAGTTGAAAGTCTTAGGGCGAGGTTAGCTTTAGCTATAATGGCTAGGCCACCTCCTCTGGCATTAAGTCTTTCCATTCTGATTAATTGATAATCATCAGGTATCGCTGGTGTGAGGGTTGGACCCAGTGCCTCGTGCAGCCAGGTTTCCGTAACAGCTAAGAAGTCTACGTCATCAGAAGTTAGGATGTCAGCTATTTCTGTGGCATGAGCCACAACAGATCTGGTGTTAATGAATGCTCCAGTTACTGTGTTGTGTTAGGTAGTCCCTGTAGGTCCATAGAAGCTAGAGTATGTTGTTTAAGTTTAGCACATGGTGTTGTTAGTATGGGGGCTTGCTCAGGATAAGGAGAATTTTGTTTGTAGCTTGAGCGGGGGTTTAGGTACTTGTTACTGTTAGTTCTAGGCTCATACACGTGGGAAAGTCTAGCTCGAAGCCTTATGTTTCTGTGTTCATCGCCCTTAGTTGCCTCTTCTTCGTCCCAGTACCATAGTGTGTTCAATGATGGAAAATGTGGGGAAATGTGTTACAATAGCCCATAAAGGCCAGGGGGGATAGGCTGGTCTTCATAAGGAAAAGGGGGATTCCATGTCTCGTCTACAAATATCCTCTCCCCAATCCCCAAGGACCCTCCACCCAGGCGATCCACCCTCACTTCTCCGCCCCCAGGGTCAGGATCCAGAAGCAATGGCCTTTCCCTGGCCACCTCAGAAGTGAATCCAAGGGGAGTAGGCATGAGGATACTCTCAGGTTTCTCACACACCCCACATAAAATGTGCCTGGTTCATAATAGACAAACCTGGAGATAAATCAAAACATTGATTATCTCTGGCAATTTGCATTGCATAGAGACAGGCACCACACATGATTGTGTATGGATCTACAGAATCTGAAGATATAGATTTTTATTACTCTTTCGTATTCACATCCAAAGTTATGTGACATAAAAGAAGTGCCTCTTCATAGGTTTAGACGTGAGTTTCCTCACTCCATTCTGTATCACGGAACTGGTAACATCCGCATGTAGTCAGACGGCTGGGGGTGAGCTGAGGATTATAAAATAGCATGCAAGCAGAATTGATTCATTAATAAGGAGAGATGAACACTGAAGACTTTCTGAAGATTTCTTGAAGGAGGTGGCTAAACGAAAAAGAACTGCATGCATCTGGATGGCTGATCCCCATGTGGACTGGAGACAGACACCATTGAGAGAAGAATGACCAGACCATGTTGGGAATTGGTTTACAGACATCCAGCTGAAAAGAGAGATTGCTGATGGAGTCATTCCAAACTGACTGGGCCCATGCTGATTCTTCAGAAATAAAAAGCCGCATTTTAAAAGTATGTCGAACCCTGAGATAATTCAAACTGTCCCGGTTGTATCCATGATAAAATCCTGGGAATGAAAGAGGCTGGAAATGAAAGGACAATCCTAATATGACAAAGATACAGGTGCAGTCTAAAATATGGTGCCCTGTGTCTCTCATTTATATTTAGTATAAATTGAGATGTAATTTCCTTAAAACCCAATACATTTGTATCATATTGAGAGACACATTTTAAAATGGACAGTATTTTGGTGCAATTTAAATACAAGGTGCTTTTGCAAAATTAAGAGTCTAAATAGAGTCAATGGGCCTCATTACGCGTCCGGCGGTAACCGTGGTGGTAAAACCACCTGGTTACCGCCGGACTCGTATTACCATTCCGCCTCCCTGACTCCCGGAAATACCAGGGCATTACGACCCTGGTGTCCTGGGAATTCCGGAGGCGGAATTTGGTAAATCCCATTCCAATTGGGGAAGTGGAAACACCGGTACCATCTCGTGATGGTGCTGGTGTTTCCACGTCCGCCTGCAGACGGGCGGTGTTAAACCTGCCAGGTCAGACCTGGCGGGAACATCACCTCCCGCCTGCAGGAGTCGGGATCGGGCGGTCCGGAATTAACAGTGGCGGCGGGTTTACCGCCACTGTTATTTCCGGACCGCCTGACCTGTAATGAGGCCAAATGTATTATGCTGACACAGAATCACATGGGCCATAGTGTAGTCATGACACAGTATAATATTTTACAGTTGGAAAGAACTCCTCCAAGAGTGGGGGGTGGCTTAGCCCTACTTTTGCAGTCCGCTTTGAATTGTTCGTCTATTCCCTTGAACCATAATTTGCCCTGTGAATTATTACTGGTTAGGTTACAGACGTCTCCTAGTGTGTCTATTCATCTATATCTGGTTTATTGGCCTCCCTCTCATACCATGATTCACTTTGTTACTGATTTTGCTCAATTGGTGGCAGATTTATCTTTGAACTATCCTAAACATGTCATTTTGGGTGACTGTAATGTATGTTCAAATAACCCTACTAACCTGCAGGCCAAAAGCTTAGTTGCCCTTTTGGAAGATTCTTCAGTTTCTTTGAAGAATCATCTTCCGACCCACAACATAGGGAACATGCTTGACTTAATTTCCTGTGGATTTAGTTGTTTAAACACTTTCAAGCTTCTTCCTGTTCCCTGGTCTGATCAGTATTTGCTTCCTTTTTCAATTTCTTTTCAGACTATATCCCGAGGATTTAGCAAGTCCATTCAGATTCACTTCACTGGGCTGGCATCCTCTCAGCTTCTTGGGAGACAGGCATTGTATCAAGAGACGACACTGAAACAGTTTGAAAACCTCTATTTTGCTGGTCAAGATGCTGTAATGCCTAAAGTGCCCTAGCTTTAAGGTGGGAATGTTCCCTAAAGAAAAGTATGCCAAGGGAAATATAAGTCTGTCAGTCCAAAATAAAATGCTGTCTGTGTCAAAACCTATGCTTGTCCTCACTGCTATATGATAACAATGTGCAGGGGACTGGATAAACTCAATAGTGTTCAAAGTAAAAATAGGATTGCACTGGAGCTCTTCTGTAGCTCCCTTTCCCAAGTTTAAAGCACTCAGGATCTCAAAGTTCAACAGGCTTTTCAGGATTCAAAAGTTCACAGTTCCTTATTTCTCACAAAGGGTCTCTCTGGCTTCTCTTGCCCAAGCTCAGACCCCTCTTGGTGTCACAAAGTTCACTTTACACAAAGCTCCTTGAGTTTCTACAGGTTCCCTTTTCCTGGATTTAAAACATGCTGGATCATACACTTCTATGGGATTCTTAGGCTTCCCTCACCTAAGTTTCAAGCCCCTCTTTGGTTTCACAATGTTCCACTCTCTTTAGCACCAATGCTCTACACTCAAAACACAGAAGTTCCTTAATAGTTCAACTGGCATCTTTTGGGGGTTCCCTTCCCAATTTTTCAACTTCCTCTGAGGTCAGGGTAGCACCACCTACCCCTCATTTATTTGTTACCAACTTATCACAAAGTGCACACAGGAATTGTGCGTACCTCTTTATGGTGGGGTCTCTGCAGCCTTCCTGGATCACTCTCACACATAGTGGCCACTGCAGTGCTTATTTCTTGTGGTGGGGTGTCTGCGGCCTCCTGGATCCTGGTGGCCACCCCAATGCTTTTCCAACACTCTTTACTTTATGTCAATACTTCTTCATTAGTTATGGGAGTTTTGCTCCCACTTCATTTCTCACACAACTCCCCTATTAGGATCACTATTTTGCTCACACTTCCTGTCAATTTCCTTTTTTTACACAGATTCTTAGTAGAATGTGTAATCTTACACACGGCCACTTTGCAGCTTGTCAATACCACACTGGGCTCTCACTGTGCTTCGCTCACCGGTTTCGTTTTCTTTGTCAATGTCTTTTCTGTCTGAGGTCAGGGTCTCACCGCCTGCCCCTCAGACACTCCTGGGCTCCTGTCCTGGCCCAGGGCAATAAGCATTTCTGGTTACCAATTTCAAAAGGAATTAGCATGCCTCTTGGCTCCCTTCCATGGACTCTACTGGCTCCTTCGAGACAGGGCTCCCTCACCACGCTTTCTTCTCCTGCTTCACCTTGCCACCTTCGGCGTCCCGGCATTCCGTTCTCCTCCAGCTGGTCCTTGGCAGCCACGGCTCCTCAGCTCCTCTACCTACTCGCTCTGCTTTACTGGCAAACCCTGACTTGGGACTGAGAAGGGATCCCCTTCTGGACTCAGCCATGCAGCCTCCCTTCTGCTCACCCAACTGCTTCTTCACACACTGCTGAATGTCCCACCTTTTATATACATGGGCCCTGTTAAGTGGTTTCAGGTGTGAGTCCTTGGCCTCCCATGCCTGACTCTCATTAGGGCAATTCTTAAAACATGACTGACCCTTAGGACCCCTTTTCTCCTGGTTAGTCCTGGAATGGTTTTTAACAGTGTGCAGGTGTGTATAATTGCTGTCAAATGCCTGACTCTGCCTGACCTCAATAAAGGGACAGCCTAGTGGTGTAGTGTAGTAGGACTCTCCATTCATCTTCCTCCTCACAGTACTTTTCCGAGAGGTGATCTTTCTAACTCTCGTCCCAGTATGTAGTGAAAACGGGGAGGGGGGAATGGGACACAAATGGAAATTTCCCATAAAAGCTGAGGGAGTGCCGGGTGATGGATAACTGGGAAGGAGGGATATTGTGTCTTACCCTCAGGCATCCTGTTTCCACTTCCCAAGGACCCCCTACTCAGTCGATCCTGCCTTGCTTGTCCGACCCCAGGGTCGGGACCCAAGCGCAATGGCGCTTCATTGGCCACCTGAGCAAAGGATCCAGAGGGAGAAAATGTGAGGACACCCTCAGGTTTCTCACATTCTATTGTGAACATATTGATCCGTTTGACATAGAAAGGAACAGTGAATGACAAATTGTATCCTTGCACTGCATTGGTAGATGCCATCACTGTCATTGCTGATGCCCTGGCCCCTTTAAAATCTTCTTTCAGCCTTTTGAAGCACTCTGCTCTGTGGTTCGCGGCTGCACCAAGGTCACACAAACAAGAATGTGATTGTGCTGAAAGTAAATGGAACATTGTTTTTGCTCCATGCGCTAAGCAGCAATACAAGCACGCCCTTATGGAAGCCTAAACTGCCATTAAAGATACCAAAGCTCTTTTCTTTGCAGATTGAATCTTGACAGCTTATAGTTCTGCTAGGGAACTTCTTCAGGTTGCAAAGGAGCTTTTGGCTCTTGTACGGCCACTAGCAGATGTCCTGCACACACAAGCTCACTGTGATCTCATTGCCTCTTTTTTGTGGAAAAGATTAGAAATATCTGACAAACCATTGTGGTAGGCAGGTCCTGCCACCCGAATTCGTGTTATTCAGCCCTTAATATTGAGATCAGTCAGGTTAGTGCATTTCGGTTTAAAACAGTGACTAACAGCATGGTCCAAGCTTCTGTATCTAAACTTATATCTGCATCTCCTATGAACCCGATCCTCTTGCATGCTATCCAGGCTATATCTGAGGAGACTATCACCTTATTTACTTCAGCCTTCCACTATTCTTTTTTGACAGCAATGATTCCCATGTCTCTAAAACATGCAATTAAGAAGGCCCATCTTGATCCTTTAGGGGTGGAGAACTACCAACCTATTTTGCTCCTGCCTGTCCTCATGAAGATTATGGAGGCTATTGCTACTCCTCAATTTTCCAAATTTCTTGAATCCAATTGGCTTCTTCACCCAGTTCCCCATATGGGTGCATAGTCCATTATGGGTTCAATTGTTGAGGATATTGCTTTGCTTCAAGACTGCAGAGCGGTGGGAATTTTGATCCTCCTTGACCTGTCCACGGCTTTTGATACCATCGATCACAGGATTCTTCTACATAGCCCGGAGAGCAATTGGTATTGCAGGCTGCCTGCTTTGTTGGTTCTCTTCTTTCCTGTGAGACCGCTTCCAGACAGTGTCACTTTCCCATTTTAAATCCCCACTGATGGTAGTGACATGTGGTGTCACCCAGGGTTCTGCCTTATCTCCCCCGTTACTTAATTTATATCTGTGCCTGTTGGGTAACTTGATTGCAGACCATGGGGTGCAGTTCTACTCCTGCACAGATGATACGCAGATCCGTTTTCATTTAAGTGCCCCTGCCTTGGACCCTCTAAATTGAGGGACTGTCTTTCATCCGTTGGAAACTGGATGGCCATGAATTGGCTCAAACGTAATGGAGACAAAACAGAGGTCTTAGTTTTGGGTTCTCCCGCTGTTGGAGCTTTGTGGAATAGCGATTATTGGCCTAACTCCTCTGGGACCCTGTCCTGGTCTGGCTTTAGTGGCTAAAAGCCTGAGGATCAAGCTTCTTGCCAGTGGCTCTAGAGAAGCCCAAATATCTTCAATGTGTTCAATGAGCTTTGGCAAATTGAACATTTGGAGAAAAATGCAACTATTTCTTCCCTCTGACTCTAGGGACAAGGTGGTTACTTCCTTGATTATGGTATCTGATGATTATTGCAATGGCATTTATCTTGGGCAACCAGCAGTCGAGCTTCAGGTTTTGCAGATCCTTCAGAATTTGGCAGCACGGTTGCCTCTTGGAGCCCACAGACTCTCGCATTCCATAGATCTTTGTAAGTGGCACTGGCTCCCGATTGAGAGCAAGATACATTTTAAGACACTGGGCCTCATTACAACTCTGGCGGTAGCAGTGCCTGTAAAACAGGCACAGCTGCCGCCGGAGTTGCATTTTCTTTCCCGCGCCCAGAAATGGGCAATTACCGGGTCATTACGGCCTTGCTGGACCCAGTATTTGCCCATTCCTGGGCGCCAGAAAATATTCTTCCCCATTCCCTTTGAGCCCGATAGGGCTCAATGGGAATGGGGAGTCCTGATGCACAGGCACTGTTAACAACGGTGCCTGTGCACCCAAAATGCTTGCGGGTGCCTTTCATTCCACCAGGTCAGACCTGGCGGAATGAAAGACACTCGCGAGCACAACTCAGAGTTTGCCGGTCCGGATACAACGGTATTGGCAAGCTTATTCGTACTGTTGTATCCAGAGGGGCAAACTCGTAATGAGGCCCACTGTGTCTAGTACATTGTGCTATTGATAATACCAGTTCTGAGTACCTAGGCTCAAATCGTATTGTTTAAAAGCCCACCAGAACCCTTTGCGCTTCTTCCGAAACTTTGCTTCGTATTGCAAGTCACTCTAGGGCAAGAGCAGGTGGAACATCTTTTTTGGTGCTGGCTCCCATTTTGTGGACCTCTCCGCCGATGCACCTCTTTGACACCTTTCATCACCTCTAGTTTCGGAAGCACTCAAAAACATATCTTTTTTTACCCTAGACTTCTGTTCAGTTGCTCTCACTCCTATCACTTGCTGTCAGTGCCTAGATGCCTCCGGGCCTTAGCCTCACACACTATAAGTCCATATACATTTGGATAGCTCAGGGGCAAAGCGTTTGTCTGGGGAGCAGACAAAAACACAGGTTTGAATCCTGATCTTGTGCTTAGAAACCAATCTCTGGTATTAAGCATCTTATAAAAGAACAATTATAATACAATACATTGTCTAATTTGATATCACGTAAAGAAATGTGCACCCGGTGTGAGTCTAGTCATACATTAGATGTTTGCACAATCAAAATTAGCACAGAGAATTCATTCTGTTCATAGAAAACCATGCAAAATGTTAACATGTTATGGTTACAAGTAAAACTGAAAGACCCTTGAAATTCACCAGTTATAGGTACTCTAAACAACCATAACTCATACCACCTCTGTGCACTGCTAAGACTAACACCCAGGGCATCAAAGATGACATTACAAATGTCATTGGGCCTCATTACAACTTAGGCGTTAAGGGTTAACGCCGTCGTTAACCCTTAACGCCTGATTCCGATTTTAACGGCTGCTTTTAGCAGCCGTTAAAATCCATGGCGCTAAACCGCCTTGGTGCTAATTACGCCACCGTAATTTACGGTGGTGTAATTAGCGCCTTCCCCACTCCCATTATGCCCTATGGGGCAAAAATGGGAATGGGGAAGGGTAAAATGGGAAATGGGGATTTACCGCCCCACTCACCTTGGAATGGGGCGGTAAATCCCCCATCCACCATGGTGTAAATGTAGTTTACACCATGGTGGTAAAGTAGGCGTACTTACCGCCTGGGTCGTAATGACCCCCATTGATGGGTGTCCTTAGACGGCTATGGATGTCATGTGAGCGCACCTGTGCGGCGTGACAGGGGTGTCCGAGAACGGTGTCCGTGACTGTGGACAGTTTAAAAGTGCATTTCAAGCAAATCTAGGGCATTTCAAGCAGAAACTGTACCCTTCCATAGCTCCCAGACCCATTCTTGGTTCATCTGGCAAAGTTTACAACTTTTCAAGGATTTTTTTGCAACTCAGTAGTCTGCGGAGAGCACGACTGTTGACGAACGGTTCCTCTAAAGGGACCCACCCATGATCCAGGTGTTATCCGGGAGAGAGAGCACCTGTTTTGCTGCATTGCTGCTTTGCAAATCTGTGGAGACATCAATGCATCTGATATGACCACTTCTGCTCCCCAACAACCCCAGCACCCCCACCTCAAAAACCTGGAGGGCTTGAACAGGGGAACAGGTGCAGAGATACAGATTACGATCAAGAGGAAGAAGAGGATGAGCTGGAGGAAGTCCCTATCACCAGTACTCAGAGTGAGTCCTGGGTGTGGCAATTTTTTACGACCGTTGGTAATTTCCCAAAGACTCGTACATTGCAAGGTTGAATGCACTGAGTGCAAAGTTGTACTCAGAGATGACAACTGTGGCTTTTCTTCCTATGGGACAACTTCCATGAGGCGCCAGACCAAACTAACCACCCGACTGCTCTGAGAAAGGTGATACCTTTCTCAGGTAAGAGTGGGTTGACTTCCTCCACCCCATCATCTTCTTCTGCTGCTGTTACCACAAAGGATACTCCTTTGGGGCAGAGGATCCCAGCGGCGGCTTCACAGGCCATACAGAACGCTGTTGACCCTTACCTTTCGAGGGTCACAGTGCTATTTTTGTACTCTGAAGCACCAATCTGTAGGGGGAGCAGTTTCTGAGTGCTTTCAAGGCTGCTGTCACGGAACATGAGAAACACTTCCCCCCACCTTAAATGTAAGGCCAGCCCAACATCTTCCTCTGTCCACCTGCCCCTTTGTCCCTGTGGTTGGGGCGCCTTCCCTCCCTTCACTCTCCTAACATGCCTCTACTGAATAAAAAGCAAACAAATTACAAAACCAAAAAAACACAACAAAAACGTTCCTTTAGGATCCACTTTTCACCAATAAAAAATACAGTACAGTAGTACCGTAGACTCTACATCTTCCCTTACAATTTTCTTGCAGGAGCCTTTTCAATGTATTCCTAACATTGTAATGGAAAAGTGCATTTCTGACATCAGTGAAATGAACTCCATCAGACTTTATATTGTCATTCTGAAAGATGACATTACTGCAGCATATAAAAAAGCGTATACAGCTTTATTGACAAGCTGCCTTGATTCTCCCAATTGTGGACTGAAAAGGATTGTTGGACATCTCCATGTTTGCCTCTGATTTATTTCAGAAAATAAAATCTTGGCAGCAAGAAACAGTTCCATTAGGCTTTTAAAGAAATCCTTCAGGGCAACCTGCAAATACGCTGGAGTCACAAACCCCTAACTCTCCCCTCCCTCCACAATACACAATTGCAATGTCTGGACATTTAAAGTGAGCCATACTCTAACAGAATGAAAATGGGCTTGCCCAGTTTAAGCCACACACTATATGTCACAAAACTTCCACTTCTGCCAATCCAATACTTCTAAAGATGCTATTATTTTCAGCATACACCTTCAATGACAGAATTGAAGAGTCCCCTAAAATCCGCACAATCGGCCTTCTCAAACACATCGCCATAGCCATTTTCAGTGCTCTCACGACTCCTGCAAACAAAGCTCTTGCTACCCTCTGTTATTGTATATCACACCCAGCAAACCTGAATGACTAATCCCCACAGTCCCCTTTCTATGCCAGGCATCCTCAAAAGACACGGATGTGGCAGGTGCCATCCACGGACTACCGCAGTGTCTGCGGACCTCGTAACACAGGGACAGCCCTTCTACTCTTTCCACTTTCATGTTCTCAACACTCCCTCATTGGCTGCTTTAAGAGAGTCACACATCCATCCACCAATCACATCCAAAACCTTTACACCTTACCTTGTCTCAACACTTGAGATGTACAGTTGAACAATCAGAGTACATATCTCCTGTTAATGAAAGGCATCTGCATCAAAAACTACTGTGCAACGGTCCAGGATTTCTATTTCCAAATTCAACAAGATCTGCCTCTAACAAAACATAGTACAAGTATGCTTATATATAACAAATAGTTTTCTTCAACTCTTTAACAACTATGTATATATATATTTAGAGGGTCCCTGCTACTTACCCTGTAACAAGCATCTAAATAAGATTATTATCTTTTTTAACCACTCTAGCAAATGCCATGCATTGCAGCATTTAGCATCTGCCCACATGAAGCATCAAACGATTAGAATGCTGTGCATTTCAAAATGTTTCATTTTACAATCATTTTGATCAAAGTTAAAACATGCATATGTGCATGTACAGCAGCACTGTGTCACTTTTTCATAAAAGAAAGGAAAAGCAGACACAATGGATCTGTAGACCATTTTTAAGTGGCACCTGGTGTCTACCAGTTTAATATGTTTGCAGCATATGCATACATCCCAACATCACCCATTCCAATCTATAACTGCTTATTAAGTCTTTATGTTTTTCTTTGCATTCTGTCATTTCAATTCCACATATTTATTACAGACATACTTGTCAAATATGAAGATCTGTAATCATTCTTATTTTCCCATAGTACTCTTTCATTTTAAGCAAGGTAGCCAGGAACCCTCATTGGTGTTATTTCTCCCAGTGGTATTTAAGAAAATTATAATGGACGTGTAACATACTATTCATCTTGCAATGATAACCTTAAATCAGAAAATATTTTTGGTGGTTATTCTAGGTTTTGATAATCTGCTTTACTCATTATGGCAAGTGTAATTTTCAAGTGATCATTGAAAATCAACATTGTAACATTTAAAAAAAGCCAGTTTTCAATGTTAGTACAGCAAATAATTTCATTCTTATAGCTTTTGCAGAGAATACAAATACTGTTCGCTCTAAAAATGTCTTTCCTTCTTGGAAGGGAATGTGCTCAGATTAAAACCAATATTCTAATTCATCTGTGATAACCAAGGCATTGCTTACATCTGTTTGTTGTCCACTGATTGGTTGATAGTCCTGCATCATATGGGTTACTCATGCTGCTGGATCTCAGCGCTGCGTTTGACCTCGTAGACCATCAGCTACTCCAATCAGCCCTGGACAAACTCGGGTGTTCGTCAAAAGCACAGGCTTGGCTTGCCTCCTTCTTGAAGGATAGGAAGGCGAGAATACACTGGGGTGAAAATTTCTCAGAAGCAACCCCAATACTGTTTGGAGTTCCCCAGGGAGACAGCTTGTCTCCACTTCTTTTTAACCTCTACATAAGAAGTCTCTGTTCTCTGCTAGAAAACATCGCTGTGTTTTTCACCAATTACGCCGATGACACGCAGCTGATCTTCAAACTAACTGGAGACTATGCAGCTGATAGCGCAAAAATTGAGGAAATCTACAACATCATTGATACTTGGATGCAGAGGCACTGGATGTGTTTAAGTAACACAAAAACCGAGTTAATGGTTTTTGGCTCAAACCAGGCCAGGTCTAAGTTGGATTCCCAATATAAGACCTTCCATATCAAAGAAGCCACCACCCCAGTAGTAACTAAGGTAAAAACCCTGGGTATGATGGTAGAAGCCTCACTAGGTTCAGGGGCTCAGGTTAACTATCTGTACAAAAATAATTTGTACTACCTGCGCCTTTTGAGAGCAATTAGACCCTTTCTAAATGAGACTAACTCGGCTTCTATAGCAAGAGCAATCTTGCTGTCCCGTTTAGATTACGGCAATGCATTGCTAGTGGGAGCCTCTAAGAGAGAGCTGACAAAATGCCAAGTAATGCAAAATGATGTGGTTCGCATCATTAAAAAGAAAAAATAAAGGGAGCATATATCAGAAGGAAGAAAGGAACTACATTGGCTCAGAATAGAGGATAGAGTTAGGTTTAAGTCAATGACGATAGTCCACAGATGTCTTTTTGGGGAGGCACCGGCCTACTTCAAGAAACAATTCTCCTGGTATGTGCCCCAAAGATGCCTAAGATCAGAACACATGGGCCTCCTAAACATACCAGAGGCTAAACGGGCAACGGGAAGGTGTAGATCTTTCCCAGTTAAGGCGACTAAATATTGGAACGGGTTACCAGCGAACCTAAGACAAGAAGAACACTACCTTAGCTTCAGGAAGGCTTTGAAAACGTTCTTATTCCAATAGCCTCGAAATACCTCATTGCTCACCCCAGAGTAGAGTAGACACTGTTAACCATTGTGAGATTTCAAGTGTATATGGTACCTCTCTGCGCTCCCCGCGCCCTGATGCCTGCGGGCTTACGGCGCGTTATAAGCACAAAAACATAGACATAGACATGTACATTTGTTACAGTATGCCCAAACTCTAATAGTTACAAGCAAAAATTCGAAAATAACCACAACAATTGTAGACCGTGCACCCAGCTCTGCTTGTCTCTTATAAGGGCTGTCGGAACCCCAGAAACCCCACCAGAGCCTATTCATTTCACTTCCACCTTCCACAGCTCCCCCTGTGACATTACAATCCTAGCGATGTAGTGCCAGTGGAAAGGTCATCTGTTAATTGACGTTATTCTACCTCTTTTTGACCTTATTTGTGGTTTGAGGATGAGTGGAAACTATAATCACTCCTGCACCCTGCCTCCATTGCTGGGCCTACTTGTGGGTGTTAGTTTTCGGTTTGAGGCGGCCTAGCAGTCTGGGCACCTTCCTGTATTGTATTGCACTGTGTTGAAATGTATAAAGCGCAAACTACGACCCGAAGGCATCTGGGCGCTAAGAAGAGAAATAACAGAAAAGAAACCAGAAAAAACAGGTCTTTAGTTGGTTCCTAAAGCTAAAAAGGTCAGGTAAAATACAAAGTGCCAGAGGAAGAGCGTTCCAAAGCCTGGGATCTTGTCCAGAAAATGAACGGCCTCCCGATCTCGACTTGAAGAAACAAGGTACCACAAGGCAATTTTGATCGCTAGAACGTAGCCTACGAGAGGAGATATATGCTTTGAGTTTATGGCGCACAAAAATAAGACCGGTCGAGTAAAAGGCCCTGTGAACAATACACAGAATCTTAAACTCGATCCGTCTCCTGACCGGAAGCCAGTGGAGTTTGCCCATGGCGAGGTAGCATGCTCAGGTCTAGGGCCACTTAAGGCTGGATGAGCTGCAGCATTATGAAGAATTTGAAGTCTTTGAATTAGATAATCTGGTTGTCCTAAGTAAATCCTGTTACAGTAATCAAGGGAACTAATTATGGAGGAGGTGACCATGGTGGCCCGGCAGGTAGAAGGAAGAAAAGTCAAAACTTTCCTGAGCAGTTTCAGTTTGAGGAAACTTGCACTACAAACTGAGGCAATCTGGGCCTCTCAGGAGCTGGAGGGCAGACATTTTACCCCTAGGCTTTTGATAATGGAGCAAGGTGCAGGAAGATCGTCTAATGACTAACGCCAAAAGGTGGAATTCCAGGCCGAGCAGGGGGCTCAGGTACCAAAAAACAGGACTTTGGTTTGCTGCTGTTAATTTTAAGACTGTTGTTAGCCATCCAGATTGAAATTGCTGAAAGGCAATTCTTCAGATTAGAAGGGGGGGTCAGATATCTGAGAATCAAGGCAAAAGAATAGTTGGGTGTCGTCCGCGTGGGTGTAAAAATGGACGCCAAAGGATGTGATAAGACCAGCAAGAGGGCAAAGATAAAGGTTAAACAACAAAGGAGAGAGGGAATACCCTTGGGGAACACCACACACGACTGTGTAGGGAGCACCCAAGAATGGGAAAAGCGAGACTGTTTGCTGACGGTCAGATAAAAAGGAAATAAACCAGTCTAGTGGCATGCCTCCGAAACCAAACTGGGCCAGCCGTTGAACCATAATGCTGTGATCATTTGTCTCGAAGGCTGAAGAGAGTTCAAGAAGAATAAAATCACCAGCCTCTCTGCTGCCTTGCATCAATACCAGGTCTTTGAAAAATAAAATTATTACTGATTCAGTTCCCATAGCAGGTCCAAACCCTGCTTAGAAGCTGTGCAAAAGATCATTGGACTCCAACACATGTGATAGCTAAAGTGTGACAATGGGCGGTAGTGGTTCGAGGGGATGGATCAAGGCAAGGTTTCCTCAAAAGAGGGGACACAATAGCATGCTTAAGAGAAGAAGGAATGGAACCATGGAAGGAAGAGTAATCAACAGCTGCAGTAAATAAAGGGATGCAATCAGAGGGTAGGGATTGCAACAGGTGAAGCGGATTTGAGATGATGTAATGCATTAAGAATAGTCTGGTCTGAGGCTGCATCCAACTAAAAAAGGGTTTTGGGTTGCAGGAGATTCACAGACAAAGAAAGAATCAACATTGGATTTACTGGGACCTAAAGCCAAAATAGAATTCCGAATTTTGGTAATTTTTTCCTCGAAAGAAATACTAATGTCATTGCACATTACTTGCGAACGAGAAGGATCAAATGCCGGACAGGGAGGCGCGGATAGCTCTTTTACGATTTTAAACAGTACACGAGTTGCACAGGTAGATATTAAGATGCGCTCTGCATAATGAAGATATTTTGCTACCTTAATAGCCCTGTGATAGAGGCGGGAGGCCAGTTCATATGACGCTCGCGCTTCCGGGTCATATTTCAGCCTCCATTTCCGTTCCGCCTGATGGATTGCTTGTTTAAAAGCCAGAAGTTCTGGGGTGAACCAAGGGGCTGAAGGTCTAGGACGGCTGAGGCCAAATTTCGGGGGAGCTAAAGTGTCTGCCGTAGTTGTCATAGCTATAATGAAGGATGTCCAAGGGTCTAAATGATCCCCGTCAGAGTCTTTAAGATTTGCTAAAGTGTCCTTAAGACAGGGTGCAACTTGACCTAGGGTCCTTTTGTACCAGCAGCGCCGAAGTGGTCCCATAGGTTTAAAAAAAAATTGTAAAATATAATGGTCAGACCAAGTAACCGGTAGCGGAGTGAAGGTGACTAAAGATTCTTCTAATGAGAAGATAATATCTAAAGTATTTCCTTTGTTGTGAGGAATCTGGTTATGAATATGCAAATCAAGATCAGCCATGCCAGCAATCATTTTAGCTGCTTGGGAGTCCACCCTGTCATTGACAAGTCACCCAGAAAAATGTAAATAGAATAGGCCAGAGAAAGATCAGCGATCAGTTGTAAACATCTATTAAGGAAGTCTAGAGAAAGATATGAATGGGGCTGGTAAACAACAACAAGTGTGTGGACAGACCAATTAGGGGTCGCTGAAAACCGAGTAAGTACAAGCTCACAAGGCAAGGTGTGAGTGAGGGGAATGATGGAACATTCAAGGGAGGCGGAGTGTATAAAAGCGACATCGCCTCCGGTTATGTAGTCAGGCCGCCTAACTCTTTCCTGATACGTTTGAGTGCAAGTAGCCCAAGCACACTGACCTTTTCATCGCTAACGCAGTAACCGTAGGCACCTGACTTTTCTGCAGCATGTGAGTGTAACTAGTTGTAACAGTCCCGCGATGTAAAAATAAATAAATAAATAAATAGTAACAACTCTACAAAGTCAGGGCCAAACGATGTATTGAACCAAGTTTCAGTCAGGCATAATATATAAGGTATAAAAACACTAAATAGGTTAAAAATATGACCTGTTTGCTACAGCAAAGAAGGCATTTAACACGAACCTCGCTCAGTCCTTTGTTTTGTTATCCGATACTTTGCGTGAAGCAAAGTGGTTAGTCAAATTATGCAAGGGTGAGTGAGCAGGCGGCTTAAAAGCAAAAGGAAAAAAGAGGACTATAAGTTAATCTCTTCAAAACGCTGTTGAGGTGAGATGAGCACGATCTCCGCGATCAATATTCTGTAACTGTGAGGTACCCAACGGCCCCCTGTGGTCTGAGATACTTCCAAATCTGCCCTCCCGACCTGAGCGTGCAAAGAATAGCAGTCACAATAAGTAAAAAGTGGAATGTAGTCACCACATAGTTACAATAAATTTAAACATTCACATATAAAAACTCGCAAATATAAAATGAAGCATTCAACAATCCGGTATTTAAATGGCTTGAAGTGAAGCCTTACCGGTCTGTCTACCGCTCACCAACTCATCTGCCAGCACCGTCTGCTCCTGCTCCGAGAGCTTGAACCATTGTTATGTCGTGCAACGTCCACCAAAAAGGCACGGTAGCACTAAAAAACTTGAGGACAGGACAACAGACAAGCAAAGAATCAAGATCACCTAAAAAAGATATGTTTTTGTAACTCTCATTACCTCCACGTCCTACTCTTCCTCACCACAGTACTTACTTCATCAGGCCCCTGCATCGGACACATGACTTTCTTTTATTTCTTTTCTTCTGTATAACTCCTCCCCTTAACCTTCAGCTTCCAGTAAAATGTTTCCTGCCTCAGGCCTGTGGTCAGTTCCCGGTGTTGGGCGCCGGTAGCTATGTTTGTTGGCCCCCTGTTGGGGCTGAGTGGCGGGGCATCGGTTCTCCTATAGGTTCGGCATGCTCCCGGTGCCCCTGCGAGCCTTGGGCTCCGGGTGAGTGTGGAGCCTCTCCCGGTCTTTTGCAGGGCATCGTGGCTGGCATGTGAGGAATCACCGCTCAGGGTTCTGTGTGGGGCTTCCTGCCTCGTGGTCATGAGCATGGGACAGGAGATGTTAATGGCTTCCGGAGGCAGGTTGGCCCCAACTCCGTGGGTTTGTTAGTGATTAGGAGGAGCCCTGCAGTAGCAGCCCATTGCCCTGGGGAAAACATGTTTTTCTCCCTTATTGGTGGATTTCTTCCGGTCCTGCTGTTAAGAGTCATGGCTCAACAGGTGTTTTCTGGTGTTCCTGTTTTGCTGTGATTGTACTTCTGGCTACACCCTGGGAAAGGGCACTGCAAAGCTCAGGCACCTTGCTCTTTCCTATTCCTGGTCTTCCTCTTCCCCCAGACATCACAGGAGAAAGGAGAAGAAGTCGAGGCATTTTTCCTTGTCCAGCAAGGACATTAAAAAGTTACTCCTTCGGCATCACGGCCACACGCATGGGCACAAGCAGCATCATTGGTCATCTTCATCATCCTCCCCTCCTGGGGCACAGGCCTCCTCTGCCGCTTCCTGTTCCTCATCGGCTGATGTGGAAGGGAAATATCTGGACAGCGAAGAGACGGAGGAAGTTCGTATACATGTTTGGGACTGTGTGGGGTTTTCAGAGCCCTTGGTGCAGAAGCATGGATCTGACCCCACTATTAGACAGTATAAGCATACCCCGAGAATGGGGTTGCCATTGGTCTCTGACATTCATGCACAGATCCTTTGTGAGTGGATCCAGAGACGATTGCCATGGCCCGCTTTATGGCCAAGCTCTACCTATTGAAGGGGAGTGAGAAGTTGCTCTCTGACACCACTGTTGAAGTTGATGACATCGTCGCCAGTCTGGTGGGTCGCTCCTCTATGTCAGTTGAAGAGGCAGCTGTTTGGGACCCAGTGGACCGTAGGGTTAATTCCAGCCTGAAGAAGGTTCATGCTGGTGTGCATCTGGCCCACAGGGCGAATGTCTACCACTCCTACAGTGCGGAGACGGTGCTTTGTGGTTCCAGGAAGTTGAGAAAGGCCGTGGAAGGGGGCTCTGACTGTGCCCCGCTACTGGTGTTAAGATGGATTTCTGAACTCTGACCTGGTGGGAAGAGGTTCAGAAGGCCAGTCTAGTTTCTTGGAACAGGGTAACATTCTGGACAAGGCAGACCAATCAAGGTAGCATTGGAGGCGGTCAAGCCTAGGTCTCAGGAGGGATGAGGGTGATCGAAAGTCCACAGTGAGCACACACAGCAAACAACACCACAAATTACTTTCATTCAGGTGTATATATCAAAAATACATATACATTTGTTGAAGGCCTTTTAACTCAAACACAAGGTGAAACCACAGCAATATTAACAATACTAACACAACACTATACTAGGAAACATATATACAGTAAATAGTCGCCTAAAGGAATATTCAACAAGTAACAATTCACAACCTGTAAAAGAAGAGGTTCTGACGGTACACATATACTATAGGCAACTCTTCAAGAGTCTCAACCCTAACTAATAGGCAGTCCAGTCCCTATGAAGTGTGGAGCCTTATGCTCAAAAGTACGTTCAGCGCGGCAGCATTCGATCGTGTGTTAAAGTACACAAGGGGTCTCTTCAAGAGGCTGTAGTATCACAGGAAGGGGGTAAGGCAATGAAGAATAGAGTTCCATTATTCAAGGAGGGTCTCCACAAGAGCGCAGAGCTATTTCCAGGAATTGGAAATAGGATGGTAGCACAGGCTACCCTAACAAAGGAGGGTTGCCCTTGTGGGACACTTGTGTGTAAAATTCTATGGATGCGCCAGGGGCCACCGGTGAGTGTTGCAAGACTCACTGACCCTTAACGCATTCTGGACCATTCACCAGTTAATTCCAGTTCGCTTGCAGGTTCGAGTCCAGCAGTTGAGCATCCCTCTGGCTTTCAGGGGCTGTGTTCCCGAACCTCAGTCTGTGGCGGGACTGTGGCAATTTCTCCGCTTCTGGGGAGGGGATCGGGCCATTTCCACTGCAGCTCATCTAAGAGAGACAGGGGGGCACAGCAGCAAGGTACCCACGAAGCTCGTCACCACAGCGGAGCAAAACAGCAACTGCGTAGGCTCAGGTTCAGGCGGACTCTCCTAATTCCAGACCTCGGAATGCTAGGTGTATGAAACTCGGCAGGAGAGTGCCTTCTACCAAGAGCTTACGGTTCCCAAAGTCTCAGGTCCAAACTCGAGACGGCAGCTCATTTGCAGGTTAAGCAGGAGGTGCCGAGACTAGTTAGTCCCAGTACTTCAATGAGTTGAAACGCCCTTGCAGGCCTTCTATGATCGTTGAGAAACATGGGCTCCGACCGGACAACAGCGGGGTCAGGGTGTCAAACCTTTCAGCGAGTCACCAGCGGTTCCAAGGATCGGTGTTTTCGGTTCAGGATACTTGGCTCCTTTACTAAGTTCGGTGTGAACTCAGAAGATCGACCTGGAATGGTTGTAGAGTGCCTTCTTTTATCCAAAGTCTCCTTTGCGCCAAAACGAAGAGAAACCAATGGGAGTTTTGCTCACATTCAGCCATCCCAGACGTGGACCAATCAAAGACCACAGTGTTCCTGGTCATCCCAGCACACCAGACATCCTGGCAGCCAGGATGTGTATTGGAACTAGACAGCTCCAGCCCACATCCTGGGCGCACACACACAAGGAATGCAGAAGCCCGCAACAGCTTCGGTTTGGCTGGGTCTGCATGACCAAATAAGGAATTTCCTTGGTCTGCTTGACCTGGGGAAGGCAAAGGGACAAAATGCGGTTTGGACCATAGAAAAGAGTCAAACATGTTTTAAAAGTAACAGCTGCCACCAACATTCACCAAAAACCTTTTGAGGGTGTCTAGGGCCTTAAAAATGAAAAAGAGACCCCAGTGCACTGTACTGGAAGGTATATTGTACACTGATTAAATGTTACCAACAAATGGCAACAAAGTGAAAGACTAAGGGAAACAAAGGCATGTCAGTTTCCCTACAACAAAATGAGCAAAAGCCAAGTGGAGTACAGCGGAAGGCTGGGCTCCACTGGTAAAAGTCAGGCTAGGATGGTCAGACAAAAGCTAACATTTGTGGGGTTCACAACTGGAGGTAAAATTACCCATAAATGGACATCTTTCCTAACAACTGGCAGAAACGCAACAGCAGGATGAGCTCTTGTGCGATCTGGCATTTGATTGAGTTCATGGCTCGGACATGGCTATGGGTGCTGCTGTGTCGGCCTGAAGACATGTTCACCTGCGAGATTGGACGATGGAGGGGTTGCAGAAGGTGGCTTCCCTTCAACTTCCTTTTGACGGTTCCAAACTCTTTGGTGATTTGCTTGAAGATAAGGTGTATAAAGTGTTTCATGCTGACAAACATGCTGATAGAAGTTGCGACATTCAAGAAATCCTCTTCTCCTGCAGGTCCACGGACTGGAGAGTTGTTCCCTAGTTCCTCCTCATGCTCCTTTCGAAGACGCACAGGATGCAGTGCTCTTCTCATCCATGCCCAGCTCAGAAGTCATAATGGTTTGGCGGGCTCGTGGGTGGAAGTCCCTGGCAGTTCTTTCCGATATTGGACCAGTGGTGCTCATATTCTTGGGCTCTGGGAACTGTCCGGAGGGGTTATTGTGTGAGTTTCTGGTCTACCCCTGTACAAGGTTGCATGATTCTGACTGCTGTTCCCCGCTTTCTGCCCAAAAGATTGGCATATGTCGACAGCTCTGTCCGAGTTACTGCAGAAGGCCACTATCATGCCAGTTCCTCTTCCACAGCTGGGTCTGGGATTTTACTCGACGGTGTTTGTGGTCCCCCAACCTTCGAGAATGTTTCACCTCATTTTGGACCTCAAGGTTCTTAACTGCTTTGTCCGGGAGGAACTGTTCAAGATGGAGACTTTGCAGAACATTCTCCCGATGTTGCGCAGGGGGGACTGGCTGGTGTCCCTGGATCTCCAAGATGCATATTACCATGTGTCTCTCTGCCCCTGACATATGAAGTTCTTCTGTTTTGCTGTGGGGTCTCTGCATTTTCAGTTCCAAGTGCTCCCATTTGGGTTGCGGTCATCCCCCAAGGTGTTCACCAAACTGGTGGCTCCCCTGGTTGCCCATCTCCATCTGGGGGGCATTCAGATTGTTCCCTACCTGGACGACTGGTTGGTCAAGGCGGCCATCCAGCAGATGGTCCTGGCACATCTCCAACTGCTTTGCCAAGCATTGTGGGATTGGGGGTTTCTGGTGAACTGGCAGGGTTCTCAGGCAGCAGAGTGTCACGGCTCACCTGTTGCTCATGCTTCAAGGACACAGAGCCTCTTGTGTCTTCATGGTCCCTTGGGTTCATCTTCATCTGAGTTCTCTGGTCTCTTATCTGCTCACCCACTGGCTACCGGCTTCTCAGGCTTACGAGGCCTTGATCCCAGTGTCACATGCTCTGAGGGCCGATTTACTGTGATGGTTGCGGGTTCCAAATCTCTGGGCGGGGGTGTCCCTGATCCAGCCCCCTTTGACCACACCTACTACAGATGCAAGAAGAAGGGGTTGGGGTGCCACCTTGGGTGTCCTCTCGGCCCAGGGTTTGTGGGCTTCGGAGGAGGGTTGTCACTTGATTGGAGGGAGTTGTGTGCCATTTTCTGGGCCCTGTTGTACTTCGGGATGTTTCTGGAAGACCAGGGCGGTGTTGGTCCGGACAGATAATACCACAGCTTTGCTATATGTCAACCGCCAGGGGGGGTCCGGTTGGTCCGGTTGCTCCTTGAATGCTCTGGCGGCTCAGATAGGTTTCTGGGGGGAGTCACACCTGTTATCCCTGGTGGCCTCTCATGTCAGGGGGGTGGACAGTGCTTTGGCAGATCTACTCAGCTGCCGATTCCCCTCCTCTTCAGAACTGATTCTGTCAGACAGGGTGTTTGCAGAGATCTGCATCAGGTTCGGGCTCCTAGTTTTAGATCTCTTTGCCTCTCCGGCCTCTGCAAAGGTACCTCTCTTTTGCTCCTGGTTCCCGGCCGAAGGGACTTGGGGGGTGGATGCCCTCATTGTGGAGTGGCCTTGGGGTCTCCTTTATGCGTTCCCTCCACTCCTCCTTCTTCCTCGGGTGGTTCCGCGCATCAGGGAAAGTGGGGCAACTGTGCTGTTGATTGTCAGTTCTGGCCCCATCAGAGCTGGTTTCCCTCCCTGATGGAAGTTCAGTCCCAGGAGCCTTGGTTGATTCCAAGGTGGCCTTGTACCCTGCAGGCGGGTCTGGGTTTTGGGGTCAGGCAGATTCAATGGGCGGCTTGGCTATTAGACAGTCTGTCTCCCAGGGTTTTTCGGGTCCTGTGTCTATCCTTAATGCTCGAAGGCCTTCTACTCTGAAGGCAAGTGACAGGCACTGGGGCCACGTTCGAACTTGGTGTGGGTGATCTGGGATCCCGCCCTACGGTCCGATCTGCCTGCCATTCTTCAGTTTCTCTGGGAAGTTTTTGACAAAGGCCTGGCAATCTTCACGCTTCACTCCCTGTGGTCCTCCATTAAGATCCTCTTGGGGGACACCGATGGCCACCCGGATGGGGAGGTCTTAGTGGGGAAGTTTCTTCAGGGGCTCTCTGCTTCCCGTCCTTGCACCTATAAGGGCCTTCCCCCTTGGAATCTTCCTCTAGTCCTAAGGTAACTTCAGGGGCCTCCCTTTGAGCCCCTGTCAGAAATTGATATGAAGCACCTTACTCTGAAAACTGCTTTCCTGATTGCTATCACATCTGCCCATAGGAAGGGGAGGTTGGGGCTCTGCTGTGTCGACCCCCTTTCTTGAGAGTTCTACCGGACTCACGGTTTTGCGATGTGATCCTAGGTTTCTGCCTAAAGCTTTGACTCGCTTTCACACTTCTCAGGATCTGGTTCTCCCTTTTTTTTTCCAGAATCTGCAGACGCCTAACGAGGTGGCTTGGCATGCTATTGATGTGCGGCTGATGGTTCTGGAATATGTGGCCCGGACTGCCCCTTTCCAGCAATCTGATAGCCTCTTGGTTACTTTTGGCCCCGCTGGCGGAAGGCCTCTGTGGTTTCCATTAGCCGGTGGATCCGTTCTGTTGTCTCCATGGCTTATGTGGCTTCTGGCCTGCCTATACCTGACACCATTCAGGGTCGCTCTACCAGGGGTTTTGCTGCTTCCTTGGTAGATGCTTGGGGGTTTCTCTACAGGAGATTTGTACGGCTTCCACCTGGGTGGATCAGAGCACCTTTTCCTACCACTATCGGTTGAATGTCTCCCACTCCAGGATAGTTCCTTCAAGGTTAGTGTGTTGTCTGTTGGGATGTGATTTTTGTAGTCAATAAAGGTGTGCTTTATGTTGCTGCACTTTATGTCTCTGTGTCTCATTGGGACCTCTCCCCCTTGATGCTATGGTATGCCTCATGAAGTAAAGTGGATGTGGATGAATGCTTATTGGTAATCTTCATTACTCCTAGTCCCACTCTTCCTCGTCACAGAATGACTGGGGGCGTAGTGGGTCCCATGCTCTGGCTTGAATATATATGCTAAACTGCAAGCTGAAGGTTAAGGGGAGGAGTTATACAGAAGAAAAGAAATAGAAGAAGGTCGTGTGTCGGAGGCAAGGGCCGCATGAACTAAGTACTGTGACGAGGAAGAGTATGACTGGGGTAATGAAGATTACCAGTAAATAATCAGAGCATCGCCTGCTATGCCACTGTCCCCCACATCAGTGTTGGTGCCCATTCTGTCTGCATGACACTTCACGGATGAGCTTGAGGATGAAGTGACTAGATTTCCAGTATTAACGCAGTGTTGTATTGCGCATGTGTGTAATTGCCATTACAGCATCTGGAAACAGTATCAGCGAATGCTGCGACTGGATTCCGAAATATCACACGCGGCTTCCAGATTTTATTGCATTCAGTATTTGCCACTGGCACATGAATAGCAGAAACCCCTGAAGTGGGTGGTGTGCCCAATTTATACACATGGTTTTTAACAGCGTTTCCACAGTCATCAACCTCTATGTTCTTATTTCTTTGTTTCTGAGTTTTCCACATTCACTGGCAGAGCAGCTTTACAACTACGCCCTTTTCCCTTGTCTCCACTTCCCCTCATATGCATCTCATTGGCGTGCCTTATTTGCTTGCACCAATGTACATCTTACGTCCTCCTGCTGCATTGCATTTCGGGAGGGAAACTGTCATTTTGTATTCCCGTGACGAAATTAAGTGAATTGCCTGGATTTGTATTGTTGCAGTACACATGCCCAGGGTTGTTCTTGCACCAATTGTCTGTGCTGTATTGATACACTACTGTAATTTTAGGTGGACCAGCCATTTCAAATCATACTCCTACATCCAATGCCCTTCGGTTGTGGCCTCTTGTGTGTAAGAGGACAGCTATATATGGTGTAAGAGATTAACAAACAGTGTGGGCTTTTGTGTAGTCATGGGAAAGGCAAAATACTTATATATACTGCAAAACTGTTGGCTTTGCTATGCTTGCTTTTAACAGGACTTCAGTAAAGGACACACATTGTGCTTATAAATTGAGTGGCTCGAGGTAGACCTGGTTAAGATATTTTTATTACACCAGTAGCATGTTTACATCGCCAATTAAGTCACTGACTCTCAGAAGACTGCTTTGAAAAAAACACTAGCAGGCACTTCGAGTGCAAAGTTTGATGGTAAGGCTTCATTAAAGCAAGGTCAAAGAGTTCCAGGCATTTTGGGTGGGGAGGTGCAGGAACCGGGTGGAAATGGCCATAGGGATTAGCATAGCCATCGGCAGTTAATGGGTGGGTAAATAACCAAACAACACATAAAAGCTATGTGTCCCTCCTTATATGCCATTTCTTCCTACCTGTTCTCTGATGCAATAGTTTTGGCTTATAGGTGGCGCTAAAGCGCCACTTAATAACCCAAACTAATGAGCATTATAAATACATACATGTTAAACATTTCGGTGTAATTAAGATTAATGACACAAGTTAAAATTGTCCGGATGGATAACTCAAGGGCATCACGTTTGTCTTGGAAGTAAGACAATGCAGAGCAACACAGGCTGGAACCCAAGTCCCGCACTTAGAGACCGATCTCTGAAATTAATTTAATGTTTTTAATTTTAAAATGAGAGTGCGGGGAGTCTCCATTGGGTACCTCTCTGATGAATGCCGACAGTGAGCTAGTGCTTGCTAGAGGAAATTAATACAAATATTCTATTGATTGATTTTTGAGGACTCATGGCAGAAAATGGCTGTGTAGCATACACAGTTGAACATTACCTCAATATCATTCATTGGTCCTCCCTTTTGAAGGAATCAACTACTTCCGATTCAATACAAGCTCAGAACAACACTGATAACATATTCAAATTTAGGAAAACGATCGTAGGAAGAGAGATGGATGGGAAAATAATGTTAGAGTCCTGCTGGCTGAGAGGTTAAAAATATACTGAGGGTATTCTTTGATGACCCCCAATTTGTTAGCCGATTTACTGGTGTGGGCAACCAATGCTCACAGGAATGGCCACTCTTAATACTAGAAGCAGCCCAACGCCTAACAGCCTAGTACACCCAGGAATTAGACAAGTCGACAAATAAAAGTTTGGAAAAATACAGTAATCGGAGGTGCACAACAATTAATGAATGAGATTAATCAGACAACCAACAAATTCAGAATGGACACACTTAATCAGAAAATGGATAAACTTAAAGAACTTAGGAATTTCAACAGAGAAAACGTTTACCCCATCTGAAGCCTGGCTTCTTCCAGGAGTCACAATACTAAACGTCACAGCAACAATATGTTAGGGCAAACCCAAGAGAAGATTCATCATGTTCTCAGACTCCTCAGATAGCAGTGGTGGATCCTCAGTGAGTGAAGAAGAAATTAGGACAGGGCCATCTAATTTTGGTGAAAGGGGTGAATTCCAGGGGAACACACAATGTTTTTTACCCGGAAGGGGAGGAGGAAGAGGTTGAAGAAGGAGCTGGTACCACTTCTTACCCCCAACTGAAATGCAAACAAGGAGTGGCAACAACAGACAGGAAGACCAACCTGGTAGAAGAACAAGTAGTGTTTAATGAAATGGACTATGACATCTTATGAAATAACGCCCATGTGGGCTTGGCAAAGACTGATATGCAAATTAATATTTCCCATCTGTGAAAGGTACAGTGAGCAAAAAGCAGATGGCTGCGAATTCTCAAAGTGGTTAAAAACCACTGAACAGGTTATCATGCAGTGTTCTTTTACGAGAGGGGCGCCTGCTACCTTCTTTGTATTTTTGGAAGGAACTTGGGGTTGGTCACCCTAAGTTACCTGGGGGCAACCAGACGTGGACTCCCTGCTCACTGTGCTCAGAGAGGCAAAGCTTCAGCTCACTGATGAGGCCCAACAAGGCTGAAACACGTGTATGGGGTTGCTGTCGGTACTCTTGTTCAGAAGGGAATTGTCATAGCATTTCAGTGCTGGACTGCCCGTGTGGGCGGGACAAAGACTGATATGCAAATGAATATTTCCTATCTGTGAAAGGTACAGTGAGCAAAAAGCAGATGGCTGCAACTCTCAAAGTGGTCAACAACCACTGAACAGATTATCATGTCGTGTTCTTTCGAGAGAGGGGCGCCTGCTACCTTTTTGTATCTTATAAAATAAGCCTACCGACTAAAGGCTTATCCTTTGTACCAACCTATCACACCGGCTTTGCCCAACTAAGAATGGAAAAATCCCAGTTCCTATGCAAAATAAGACTAGAATACCCTTTCAAGAACCACAAACATGGGGAGGAATAAACAAATACTGGCTTTTAACCACACTCTTCTTCTTCCCCTCCACTGACACCATGCCCACTGAGATAATCACATTTAAAAATCATATTTGGACATATACTGACAAATCATACAAGTAACAATTAAACCCAATAATGCCAAAGAAGAAAAACTTGCAACAAAAGCATTCAGCTGGGACCGTAACATCACCATTAAACCATCTGATAAGGGTGGTGGCATTGTCATTATGGACACCATCCAGTAAGAAGAGATCACTAGACAGGTATAGCATGTGGACTTGTTTGCACCGCTCAGCCATGACCCACGCCAGACCCTTTGTCCAACTTATTCCCTCTTATGTAAAGGGCACTACGCACATTATTAATATTGTGAAAGAAAAGGCTTTTGACACAACTAAACAACTACTTGTTACTCTTGACTTTGAAAGCTTATACATTAATATACCACTGAAAGAATCCATAGAAATGGTGTAGTTTATCCTAGACCAACAAGTTGAATCACAGAGAGTGCCCACTGAGTTTTTAATGGATCTTGCGATGACATGAAACTTCTTAATTTTCAACATCAAGCTCTAGCATTGTGTAAAAGGGACAAGCATGGGAGCTACTTTTGTACCCAGTATCATGAAGGTATATATGGATTCATATGAAAGACACTTTGTTAGCATGGTTAATAATCCATATAACAAAGCACATTATATTATGGAAAAGATTAATTGAGGAAATGTTCATGATCTGGGAAGGCACACCCGCTGAACTGTTTAACTTTGTAAACTGGTTGAACTCTTACCCAAAACATATCCGTTAAACCATGCACTTTGATAACAATAGTATTTAATTCCTAGACCTTATGATTTGGAATGATTACAACCTGCTGAAAACCAAAACCTTCTCCAAACCCACTGATAGAAAACACCCTATTGCATTGGAAATGTTTCCACCTAGGAAACCTACAGAAATCCCTACTATATGGTATGTTTTTATGGCATAAGCGCAACTGTACAGTTCATAGTGACTTTACACAAGAAGCAATTAAATTACAGAACAAAGTAAGATACAGGTATACAGGATGCTTTTAAAAGGGCCAACACACACATAGGCCTGTTATTATAAAACAAGAATAGGAAGGACCAATTCAGCAAAATAACATGTGTGACCACATATAGCCGGTCTGATAGCACAGCGAGTAGAGCGCTCACTTTGACATCTGTGCAGAGCCTGTGAATGCAGGTTCGAATCCCGGCAGGGCCAAACTCAGCCTTTCATCCTTCCGAGGTCGATAAATGAGCACCACACACTGTGGGTAATAATAAGCAGCACTCAGATACCTGAGGGTTCGTAGTGCTATATAAATGCTAAATAATAATAATTATTATTATTATTATATAACCCAAACAGTAAACTCATGCAACATTTAATCAAGAAGAATTGGTCTATTATACATCAGGACTCACACATTGACAAGAAAACCCTATTTGCTTTTGAGAAAGGGAAAAGCCTACATCAGAGACTTGTTAAAACATACCTGGAACCGCATGGCCACACCCTGACAGAATTATGGGGTCTGCCACAAATTTGGGGGCACTTCTCCTGTTGTAATAATGCATTTTGTCAATGAACAGCACCAAAGAAGCTCTTTGAATACAAACATTAATTAATTTATGTTTATTTTGGAAATAATACCAATATCCATAGAACACTTACAAAGACATAAATATAATTCATCAACAAAGTAAAACATAAAAATCCTCCAAAAAATAAAAATAAGAAAGAGGGAAATCTAGCACTGTTTCAAATCCAATATAAATTTTAAAAAAAGGTACAAACCGGTCTAAAAGTTCAAAAGACGTTTCCTTGTACTCCAAGCATTCCTCATAAAATGTATCAGAGCCCATCCTACTTAAGGAGAATCGGCCCATAACAGATAGAGAAAAGCATGCAAAAGGGGCCTTAGCGTTTTGGCTCTTACTTCGGAAAAAAAACAAGCAGAACAACCAAAAGTAGGACATATTCTCCTTTGAAGCATTACATAAAAGTCACGACTGGCTGTTGGTATCATTCTCCCAGACTGCCAATAGGGCTCTCGGGGGGAGGCAGTTAAAACAAGCCCTTGGTATCAAAACTCCTTGAGAAAAATTCTCAGCCTGTAGCAAGTACTTTTGAAGACCCCGGCCCGTAATAATTGCATGCCTCCTATTCGAGGGATTTAACATTTCCAGAGAGTCCCTTCTTTCCATAATATGTGTACAGAGTGTCGCTTTTACAGTTCCAGCCACGCTTGAGGCCAAAGTCTCCAGCAAATGGAATTATTTGAACCAATTTGGATGTATAGTAACCAGGGAATCCTAGGCTTGGGGTGTTTAAGAACTAAGTCTCAGATCTGCTCGTGGGTCAGATCTGCAATGACATTGCACCATAATCGGATTTGGAGCCAGAGGTATATGGGTTGTGCCTCAATGGTATCACTAATAGAATCACAGCCCAATTCAAGGTGAACTCCATAGTTAGGGGCTGCACAAGCTAAACTCAGCACTGTTTTAAAGAAATCATTTTCAACAATCTGGATTAAATTCACATTGCTATAGCCCCACAGCTCCATACCATTTTTTACTACCAAGTCTGCTATCCCATTATATATTTTTAGAGCCATGTAAACTGGTTCGGTTTTAAAATATTCCCATGGCTCTGGCTACCCTACCAATAGCGTCCCTACATTTTACACCTCGTTTTTTTATATTTGGGTCAGGAGAGAAATATGACATACATCTAATTCCCAAATAGTGAAATTCACAATCTTTCATTACTGCAAAACCATTACTAAACGTAGTAGGACACTTCAGTTGGCTCCTTCCCTTTAAACAGACCATGCCTGCTGATTTCTGAGCATTGACCTTGAGATCCAGGTCATTCATAAACAAAGTATAGTCATAAATTAGTTTCTACAGCATGTGAGATTAACACTGTATCATCCGCATAGGCCAAAAGCGGCAGAACTCTATTAGCAATGCTAGGAACATCACTAATATACAAAATAATAGAGGGGCCAGAACACAACTCTGGCACACTCCTGTCTCCACAGGAAAAAAGGCAGCGCAGTGCCCATTAGTCCCACTCCTTACACATGTTTGAGTCGACTAATGCATCCTGATTAAATTATCAATTATCCCTGCAGGGTAATTTATGGATCTGAGCACCATCCACAGTTTCTCCCGGTTGACTTTGTCGAAAGCCCTGCTCAGATCAATGAAAGTCAGAAAAATTGGATCCTCTTTGACAAACAAAGAATGAGCCACTGTAAGGTAAAGATTCAGGGATTCTACAAAACAGTTAAGTGGGAACTCAGGATCCACTCAAACTGTAATTTGAAGAACATAGTGTATGTCCTTCTATGTCTCTGCAACGTGATCTTCTTAGTTTATACAACCTGTAAGATTTCCACCCGTTTCAGTTTGAATCATTCCCGCATAAGAGCAGGCAAGACTTCCAACAAAACAGTTGACCACTTCAAGGCAAGAACACAACAAGTAGAGGAACTTCGGTGGACAATTCTTGAAAAATTGCAAGTGTCTCAAAGAATGGGAGAATTGACTAGGAAATTGAGGTACATAGCGATCTTTTGGATGACAGTCACTAATTCCATCAGAGGAGGCCTCAATAAACGAGGTGAGTTAACATACACACAAACTCACACAGGTGGAAGCTATTGACCTAACTAATCAAATAGCAAATGCATGAAACCTACAGTATGCTCAATGCACCGGGAGTGCACACTTAGATAGTAACATAACCCCATAACACAAATTAGAATCACTAACTGTTGAGGGTTGGCTCCCCCAGCACATTACTCTCAGTCAATCCACCACATTAACTATGATGTTACCCTTGTCTAACATGGAAACGTACACATGGCTTTCTTATAGAAACACTGGCACATTCTCTTAACAGAGTGCATAAGATTCCCAAGCTTTTACAAATTCCCTTACTGCTCACCCGACATACCACAACCTATGTTTATATAAAGGTAAGACATATCCAAAGGAAATCAGACATGGTCTCACATCACGTCCAGTGTGATGACATCATAGCCATGACATCACAACACCCACTCTCCCCACACTGGATGAGCCAATTGAGATCTCAAGTATATAAATGCTGGCTTCAAGATGGCGATAAACCATCAACCACCACTGGAGGGCGCAACGGATATGGGATGGGACCACATCACTTTCACAGGTAAATCAGAGGGTACACCCAGGAAAGGGAGAGAGAGAGGGTGACACAGGGCTGTGGGTTTTTGCCCAGCATTACCAGTTAGTTAAGTACACACCTTCTACCTCTTTTGTCTTCAATAGAGGCCCACCAGGAACTAAAATAAAGGGACATGTGCACCACCTAACCGTACAGCTGTAAACAAACCGCTAATAAAGCCACTTTGCACCACGGCCACCAACACTCTGTAGGTAAGAGTCTCCTATACCACAGAATATTGATAATTTATGGAAAGAAGCCGTAAACAGCATCACCATATATTTTTTTTAGAAACCAGCTACAAAAAATACACCTGGCCCTCATCTCCACACGCACAAGAAAACATCCAACAAAGTATCTCAACGCAATTTGTTGAGAAAACCTTTGCTTTAATCATTAATTCATTGAATTACACTCCTGGAATAAGTGTTGGATGGAGACCCAACATAGCAATCACTCCTCTGGATAGAAGGCAACAATGTATCATTATAGCAACATATCCCCATGAGGAGCCACTGACATCAACAATAATACAATTGAGGCAGTTTTTTATTTATACCAGATCTGGTTCTTTGGAGAAACAGCAATCAAATGATATGTTCTTCTTCTCATGTTAGACTTCTAATATGGGCACAATATATATGCATTTGATATTGCACACATTTCTTGTTCAATATTCTTCACTTTTGGTTTGTCGAGTTCCCTATGAGATATAAGAACCCCGCGGAAGACGCAGGAAGGATGGAAATGAGAGCATAATAATACTGCTGCACAGCAATTATTATCTTACCTACACTTGCAACCGTTCGCAACTTGGGATACATGCGTGTCACCCCATTACCCCATGCGTTGAAACACGTCATGGTTAGGAACTGGACTCATTTTCTTTGTCTATCTTGAACCAAAGGCACTGAACACTAATAGGAACTGTTTGTGTCAAACTTATTTTTATAATTTTATTTTCATTTGTGTAGTGCACCCAAACCCTCAGGCATCAGGGCGCTGCGGTCAACTGGATATATGCAGCCCGGAGGTGGTGAAATACATACACAGTAGAAACATATAGTTACGCATCACGTTTACATTACATCAGGTACAAAGTGCCAGCAGATTCTTACATGCTGAGCAGATTTCATGCAAAGAGACAGGTTTTGAGGGATCTGTGGAAGGCCAGTAGGATTTTTCCACCCTTAGCGCAGGTGGAAGAGAATTCCATTGTTTGGCGGCAATGACTGAAAAGCTTGACCCTCCTGCTTTGGAGCGTTTGACATTAGGCTATACAAGTCTGTGGCTGTAAGGGGTTCTGGTAGGTCTAGCTGTCTGATTCATTGCATTTTTCTGGGCCAGGTAGGTTGGGGTGGATTTAGAGATGCACCTGTGCGTGATGGTGGGTGTCTTGAATGAGATGCTTTCCCTGATGGGGAGCCAGTGTGGTGCTCTTTGGGCAGCAGATATATGTCCTGATCTCAGAATGTTTGAAGCGGTTCATAGGGCGTTCTTTTGGAAAGTCTGGAGGTTTTGTATGTTGCGGGCTGATGCGCCCGCAAAGAGTACATTGCAGTAGTCCAGCCTTGCGCCAACCACTGCGCGAGCGATCGTTAGAGAGCTGTCTGCAGAGAGATAAGGCCTGGCGGCGTTGAGGAGTTTAGTTGAATAGGCCGTTGAAGTAGCATTCAGTTTCACGCTTTATTTGTGGTCATGTGCCAGGCTTTCTAGTAAGTGCAATGCATGGTTTGACACATTTTCTGAATTGTGAATGTTCTGCACCTTGTCCGGACTGAAGGAAATTGGTATTTTTTGCACATTTTAAAAAAAGGTGCTGTAATATGTCAGCGGTTCAACCCCTATTTTTATATAGAACAGGGACTGGGACAAACATAGTCCTGGTGGCAAGTTAAAAAGAAAAGTTCACATAGATTACTCACACAGTTGGTGTCTTTTTGCAACGACTGTTTGTGCATTGTTTTGTGAAAATGTGGGCAGAAGGAGCATTTTAAGCCACATTTCATCAATAACATTGTTTAAAACTGTCAGCCGCACAGTTCACTAAGTCATTAAGGTAGCCCAAGCTGGCCTGTCATGTCGGTCCTTAGCCATTGCTTTATTTGCCAATGGGTCGGACCGAGCCTGATGGCAGGTCTCAGGGGGAATTACCAGGAGGCCCCAGATTTCAAAAAGGGGAGGGAAATGGAGGGCAAGATTAAGTGCCAAAATATTGCATTTGCGGAATGTAGGCACATACTGGGCTCCGTCAAAGGTTTGATGGAAGAAAAGTACTGGGCATGGGAGCTCAGACCAATTGAGACGTTTAGTTCTTACTATTATCTCACAAAAAAGAATGCGAATGTAGATAGAAGCCCAAGACGGATATTTAAAGTCCCTGCTCTTATTCTTATGGCCTGAGAAGGTGTTGAGGCTTCCTCTACACAGCAGGAAAGCAGTGCACATTACACATACTTCTCTGTGGTCAATGCCTTTCCATTGGTACCCTTCTTTTGGCCATGTTTTTTTTAACATGAATATTTATAGCTGTGAGGACTCCCTTCCCAGCATCTCTCTGGAGCATATTAACTGGATGCTCACCAATCCTAGATCGCAGGACCTGATTCAAAAAGATTTGCACTGGAGCAAAGGGGGAGATGCCAATGCAGATCTCTGATTTGCACCTGATGCCGTACTTTCTACCTGATTCTGAAAGCTCAAACTGAAGCAAATATGCAGATACTTCAAGTATATTTGAGATGCTGACATGCAAATGTGGTTCACAAAGATTTGCTTAACAGCAGGTGTGCCAACGTTGACCTTGGTGATGTCATGGGAAGTGACGTAACAAGGCGTGACATTGCAGGGAGTGCATGTGGCAGATACGCTAGCCCTGTTTTCTTAATCACACTCTACCATCCAGCAAAATTAATTTGTGGGCTCTGAATACTACGCCATGTTATGGGGTTATATTTAAAATGTAAACAAGGCCTATCTGACCCTACCGCAATGAGGGAAGTAAACTAAAACTAAGGGTGCTCGTCAAAGTCTGAAAATAAATTGTCCCAAGTCCAAATCCTCATCAGCTAACTGGCCATACCACTTAGGAAAAACCTAAGAAAGTGACGGAAGCAATGGCCTCTGTTTTCGGCGTCTGGTTGGCCCAATCACTTAGAACTCTTTTCCTTGTATACAAAGTCTGTAAATGTTCTATAACACAGTTCACAACCTCTCTGCAGATTCTGGATGTCAAATGTTAATAGCTTTCATACGGTTTCCTCTTCCTCGGGAATAATAACATTTTTTTCAATTTCCCAAAATTCGAATGGGGTTTGAAACCCTCCAGGTTCTCTGTCTCTATAGTTCTCATTGTTAAACTTCGTAGTTCTCTGACCCTGCAAAGTACTCTGGCCCTCTGACGGTTTTACTTTTTCTCTGTCTCGGTGGGGCATCAGCCTGTTTGGGTTTTCTATGTTATCCTAGAACCCTGATCACTAACTCAGCCTCAAATGTGACAGTCTCTCTGTGTCTTAGGACTCCCCAAAGTCCTCTGGCCCTCTACTACACTTGCATTAACAGGGCCTTGATGGGACATGTGTCCGGTTGGGTTTTTTGTGTTCCCGTAGCCCTTGTGGCTTCTCTGGCCTTGAAGACTGCTCAGGACTCCCCAAAGTCATCTGGCCCTCTGTTAGCCTTGTTTCAACTAGATTTAAATAGGGCATCTACTTGCTTGGGTTTGTCAGGCTCCCTTAACATTGACAGCTTTCCCAGCCTCGATTATCACTGTTCATACCTTTCAATGTCGTGATTTCCTATGGGGAGTTCATTGCCCTTCTCCTGCTCGTCACAGCGGCAAATTCACTTCTCGTGTGGAGCTCGGGGATCTGGGCTCTTCCCTGCAATTTGGTCTTTTTGTCAGTTTCTGGGGCCCTAGGCCCACCACGGCTTCCTTGTGGTTGTGCCACCAGATGAGACGGTTGCTTTCCCATCTCCATCTCCTTCGCAACCTTGGCTTCTCGATAAGTCAGGACGCCTGCCTTCCAGCGTCCGGTTAGCAATTCGCTCACTCTCCATGCCACAGCTGGCTCTTCAATCTAGCATGGACCTGCCCCTCCAGGATGTCTTCTCAACAGAGAATCGCCTCTGCGTAGGAGTCACTCTTCTCCATGTGTAGGAGCTTCTTTCCATTTCAAAGTTCCTCATGGTTTTATGTACATCATCACAAACAAAAGGGGGGTGTCATTCGTCTTTGATTATGGCGTCAGGTGAGATCCAGCATTACCTGAAGCCAAAGAGATTGAATAAAATGTCATTATTTGGTGAGTCAAAACCAGAGTTAACAACAATCTTTCTGATTCCCATGTAGGCAGATAATGTATGCTGGACGAGGGGTTCCTTATCGGAATGGGAGTCATTGCCCCTGAGAGGGGAGTCACTCCCAGTGATGTCCAACTTGCCCAGACCCCTAGGGAGGGTCTTGCTGAGCGGACTCACCTCCCTAGACCAAATTGTCCAGATTCGTCACATACCCATAATTGAGAGGTCACCCCTTGTTTGCAAAGCAGGAAACTTCCTGGAAAGTCCATATTGTCTTGTTATTTCCTTCTTTGCAGATTCCAAGAGCAGTTTTCCTCCTCGGGTCTATGGTTCTTCATTGGTGGCTGGTTTCCCAGGTCCAGACAGATGGTTCAATTTCTGTAAACATTTCGCAGGAGAATGAGGGAGAGTATTTGGATGATTTTTCCGTGGGGGGATGGTGCAAGAGATCTGAGAAGGTCGGGAAGTCAGTCCCTATGATCACTTCCTCTGGTAGGCCAGGGACTACGGCTGTTCCTACTTTGGTGGGACAACCTCTAACTTTTAGCGTAAGGGAAATTTTAGGGTCGGGTTCCACTTCTCTGTGGACACAAGTGATCTTTAGCATCCTTCTGCCTTTAAGCTCTTCCGGATAAATTAAATTAAGAGTATGGGAGTTTGCTTGCTCGCAGAATCAGTAAGGGCTTAGGCCTGGATATTATTGACCCTGACTCTCTCTTCACTCTGGAAGGGTTGAGGGTTACAATAGTAAACATTTTTCTCTTCCAGATTCTCTTCACTCCCTTCTACCCCCATGTCCCACTTTTCCACCCCATCCAGCCTATATCCATATGTTCCTCTTTGCATTTTTTTGGACAGAAGCGTGCAACATGTTCCTTTTCTCCACAGGAGAAACATGTTGATAAGGTAGGAAAAATAGGTTTTGCTCATCCTATTTCGTCTCCTTGCGTAGATTTTAATTTGACTATAGGGAGAGATGGAGGTCTCCGAACAGTCTCATCCTTCGGATAGGGTCTGCTAGGGAAGGGTCTCTCAGGTTTTCTAAGGGTCCTCAATACAGGGACTTTATCAAGTGGTTTAAAGTCTTTTTTCGGGGTTGTTCCAGCTTCCCTGCAGTTAAAGTATTTAAATTTCTCTTAGAGGGGCTTAGGCTATTTATAAAGCCATCTCCAGGGAAGGTTGGGGCTGTTGCAGTTTGGCTTTTTGGAGGGAAAGGAGGTAAACCTTGGATAAATTGCTCTAATGCAATAGCTTCTAATACCTGAGATAGATTTCTCTTCCCTAACAATTGGCTCAGGATATTTTCCAGGGCGCTTTCAATGTCAAGCAGTTAGGTGTTCTGGAATTTCAGCCAAAAGAACTACTCTGTTTGTCCCACTCTTTCCAAAAGGGACCATTTTATTTCAGAGAAGGCGTTGTATCTAGGGCGTTGATATTTTGTTATGAGACGGGTAGGTCTCCCCTCAGTAGAGGGGCCAAATAGCATATTTGTAAGGTCTCGTCCAAATGGAATTGTGCTGCAAGTCTTTTGAAGTTGTTAAAGAAAGCTCTGAGGTCTTCCCCTACATGGCAAGGTTGTAGAACCTCATGAGGGGGGACTCAGTGATTTTGTTCTACCCCTATTTGGTTGAGACTCTCCTGCTAGCACTGCTCTGCTCGGGCTTGATTCTTTATAAGCCTTTCCAGGAGGGTCCCGAGCGATGCCATATTATTTTGGGACCCAAATCTTTCTTTGTGAAAAATTTCTGAGGGAGGAGATTCAAGCTCTTCCTCCTCTGAATCAGCTGGGAGTTTAGCCGAAAGTGCCGTATGTTTAGGTTTCTCTTCTGTCGTAGGTCTGGTGGTCACCCATTAGCAATGGTTTTATTCCCCAGCATTCCATAGACGGGAGGTGGTCAATGGGACCAAATGCTAGAGACAAGGGTCTGACCCTGTGTCGGGTCACTGACATCCCACTCTAACACCAGATGGTGCAAACGAGAAGAAGGACTCGGACTACTAACTGCCATGTTATGGCTTTTTATTCAAAATAAAAACAAAATGCCTTTCTAGACCTACTGCAATAAGGGAAGTTCTTTACCTAATAAACTAAAACTAAGAGTTCACCACAGAGTCAAAGTCTGAAAATAAATAGTCTGGAGTGCAAATCCTATTCAGCTAACTGGCCCAACCACTTATGAAAAACTTAACACAAAGAATGAGGCTGGAGCAACGACCTCTGTCTTCAGCTCCCATGTGGCCAATCACTTGTATCTTTTTTCCTTGTATAAAAAGTTTGTCCATGTCACTATTCGGTGAGTCAGACCAAGAGCTAACAGCAGTCTTTCTGATTCCTGTGTATGTGGATAATTTACTCTGGATGACCAGGAGTTCCTTATTAGAATGGGGGTCATTGTCCCAGAGAGGGGTGTCATTCCCAGTGAGGTCCAGCCTGCCAGGATGTTGCTGAGTAGGCTCATTTCTCTAGCCTCAAAAGTGGGCGCTCCCCTCTGGTGAGAAGGGACGAATTTTCCAGATTCATCATGCTGGTCGACTTCTGTATTGCCACACATGGGCCAAACATTTTTTGGAAAGCTTCCGTAAACTATGATTAATTTGAAGCCTTGCATCCATCACTTTTTGATTTATCTCTGTTTTTTTTTCCTACAGAGTTATGTTTCTCATGAACCAACCCTTATTTTTTCACCAATCATTAAGTAGACAACCCCATACAAGAGGATATTTTAATATTATTTGTAAGGTAATGTTGTGTCTTGACTGTCCTGTAGCCGAAGAGTCCTCTGTCCACAAGTGCCGCACAGAGAGAATCAAAGTCACTCTCTGTACAGCCTTTGAGGCCACAGGTGGGAGATGTTCTTCCGGAACTGCGGTACTCGTGGAACCCCGAACCACTGTAAAGGAAACACCGGTTAAGTGTCAAGCCAAAACAGAATCAACAACCAATCAACAAGTAAGTGGAACGGTCTTACCAAAAGGTGTCTGGGGAGTGGCAGTTGTACCTATGGGGAAGGTTCCGAGACCCAGCAAGGCTGTTCTTTCAGTATGTAACTATCCAAGCAACGTTACAAGTGCCAGGCCCACCTGATGCCAGAATCCGCACAAGAAGGGCAGAACGTAGTAGGAGTCTGTGAAGCAGTCTGTGGTCGTAACAATGATCCAAAAGCAAGTACCAAAGCCAAGGGTTATCCGTTGCCAGTCCGTGAAACCAATCCCAGGTCAAGATCCAAAAGGGGTGAGACAAAAGGTATGTAGCGCCGTACAGGAATCCGAAGAAACAGCTGTGAACCACCGAAGCACCGCAACACAGCCGTTTAAATACTGACGCTGCTATTTCCTCCCGGTCACATGACCCGCAAGCGCATCACGTGAGTGTAGTCCAGAAACACGTGAGCGGAAGGCGGCGGTCATGTGACGCGGAAGAAGCCGGTCTAGCAGCCGCCACGGAAGACGCCAAAGGGCTAGACGTCTCCGCGGGAAAACAGCATGCCGACCCAAGCTTTGTGGCAATCGGCGCCGTGGCAACGGGGGCGAAGAGAGAACCTGTGAGTCCGGGAACCGGGCAAGAGGGCGAGGGGTGTTCGGGGCACTGGGATGAGGAATGGGACCCCCAGAGGGAGGAGTGGAATGCATGACAGAGCCCCCCCCAAAGGCCCACAACCCCGTGGGCACGAGGGATGTTCCCTATGGAACCGTGCCACCAAAGGGGGAGCCTGGACATCAGTAGCCGGGACACAGGACCGCTCCTCGGGGCCATACCCGGATCAATCTACAAGGTACTGGAGACACCCCCTAGAGACACGGGAACCCAGAATGGCAGAGATCTCAAAAACATCCGGAGTGGATAGAGACACCGGGGTCACAGGAGAGCGAAGCAGTGTGGGAGCGGGACAGGGCTTGAGCAGAGAAACGTGGAAAACAGGGTGAAGTCGCCAGGAACCCGGGAGAGCAAGTCGATAAGACACAGGGTTGATAACACGAGTAACCGTATAGGGACCCACAAAGCGAGGTAGAAGCTTGCGACAACCTACCAAGTGCAGATGTCGGGTGGATAACCAAACGCGGGATCCCACAGTATACAACGGGGCCATCACCCATTTCCTGTCCGCCTGCGCCTTCATGGACGCCTGGACCTCGACAAGATGAGTCGACACCTGAGCGTGGACGGAGGCCAGGTCCCTAACACATGCAAGGGCAGCCGGATTGGCAGAAGTAGGCAAATCCGTGAAGGGCAGAACACGAGGGTGCTGACCATAAAGTACGTAGAACGGGGAGAAACCAGTGGAAGAATGGACAGCGTTGTTGTACGCGAATTCCGCAAGATGCAATACGCTCAACCAGGAAGACTGCAGCTGTAGGGTCAGACAACGTAAGTACTGCTCCAGCGTCTGGTTCAGTCGCTCGGTCTGACCATCCGTCTCAGGGTGATATGCTAAGGAGAAGCGGACGTCCATCCCGAGCAACTTAGTCAGGGCCCGCCAGAAACGTGAGGTGAACTGCGAACCCCTGTCCGAGACGAGAACCGAGGGAAGCCCGAAAAGACAAAAGACATTCTCGAAGAACAACCGGGCCAGTGTAGGCGCCGAGGGGATGCCCTTACAAGGGATAAAACGAGCCATCTTAGAAAAGTAATCAATGACCACCCACAAGGTATCGAAGCCCCGGATCCGGGGTAGGTCAGTGACGAAATCCATGGTCAAGGCGTGCCACAGTTTGGGAGGGACAGGTAAAGGAAGCAAGAGACCCACAGGGTGACCCCTACGGTGCTTACACTGTGCGCAAACTGCACACGCGTTGACGTAAGATTCAACATCCTTTCTCATAGACGGCCACCAGTACCACCTTCTCAGCAGCGCCAAAGTGCGTTACTGACCAGGATGACCATGAACAGGGGCGTCGTGAGACCATTCCAAGGCCATATTGCGGGTGTCTACCGTGGGCATGAATAGACGATCAGAAACAAAGGGGAGACCATCGTGAACCACCAAATCTCAATCGGATAATTGGCCTGGGTGTGAGGTAACCCAATCCTGTATCACGTCAAGTAAGGGCAGGGTTGGAGTACACAAACAAACCACCTTGCCAACGTCCTGAAGGGTGTCTGGAAACATCGGCAAGGCCATCCCCCAGGGGAACGCGATAAGGCATCGGCTTTGCCATGAGTATTACCCGGGCGATGTTTGATCAAAAAGTCGAAGGGCGCAAAGAAGAGATGCCACCTGACCTGCCTGCTGTTGATACACTTCAGAGATGGCAGGTCTTGTAAATTCTGGTGATCGGAATAAACCGTGACACGGTGCTTAGCACCCAAGAGGTGATGCCTCTAAACGCGGAATGCATCCATGACCGCCAGTAGTTCCTTTTCGGTCACGGTATAGTGGGATTCGGCATCTGTGAATTTACGGGAATGGAAGGCCACAGGGTGAAGGCGACCAGAGGTAGGGCAAGTCTGCGACAATACAGCACCTAGGGCAAAGGATGAGGCATCAGCTTCCACTATGAATGGCAGTTCTGGGTCTGGGTGCTGCAAGATGGGGGCAGTAGTGATTGCTGTTTTTAAAGCCTCGAAGGCCTGTTGATGTGTGTCCGTCCATAGAAAAGGTGTGCGAGGGCTAGTCAGGGAAGTGAGGGGAGCCACCAAAGAAGAAAACCCAGAGATAAATCGCCTGTAAAAGTTAGCGAAACCAAGGAAAGACTGGAGCGCCTTCAAAGAATCGGGGACCGGCCAATCCAGCACTGCGCAAACCTTGGAATTGTTCATGGCTAGCCCTCGAGACGAGATGTGAAAACCAAGAAACTCTATGGAGTCGGCATGGAACTGGCACTTCTCGGGTTTGGCAAACAAGGAGTGCGTCCGTAGACGAGACAACACTTCCCTGACGTGCTGTACGTGGTCCTTCATGGTCTGGGAAAATATCAGGATGTCATCCAAGTAGACCACCACAAAAACGTCCAGGATTTCAGGGAAGATGTCGTTCATGAACCTCTGGAACGTGGCCAGAGAGTTGCATAAACCGAACGGCATGACCGTATACTCATACAAGCCATAGTGAGTACAAAAAGCGATCTTCCATTCGTCCCCGGAACGCACACGAACCAGATTGTAGGCACCGCGGAGGTCTAACTTGGTAAAGACAGTGGCGTGTGTGAGACGGTCCAAGAGGGGCGTGATTAGTGGAATGGGGTAGCGGTCTTTCTTGGTGATGGCATTGAGTCTGCGGTAGTCCACACAAGGCCGTAAGTCACCCTCCTTCTTAGGAATGAAGAAAATGGGACTCGCCGCCGGGGATGTAGAAGGACGTATCTGGCCCAGACGGAGGGACTTTTGGATGTACTCCTTGAGGGCTAGATCCTCAGTAGGAGACAGGGAGTAGATACGACCTGTGGGGATAATGCTGTCCGGAACCAGATCTATTGGGCAGTCGTACGGGCGATGTGGCGGTAGGACTTCTGATGAACCATGGTCGAGCACTTCCAGATAGTCTTGGTATTGGGCCGTAATGAGTGTGAAGACCAGTCCAACCGTGTGGTGTTCTGTGGAGGGGACAACGGGATCCTCTAGAGATAACTGAGCCATGACCCCCAATGCTTGAGCGGGTGTCTCAATGCTGGTGGCTGCGGTTAGACAGAAGTGTTGACAGAGATCGGATTCGAAATGCACCGAACCCTCTTTCCAGTCAATTAAGGGGTTGTGCTTCCGTAGCCAGGGTATTCCCAATATTACACCGAACTGGGGCATTGAGATGAGATCGAAACTCAAGGTCTCCCTGTGTATAGCCAGTATGGTCAAGAGCAACGGGCGGTCTGCTGTTTGATTGGTCCGGAAACCAGAGCAGTCCCATCCACTGCTTGTACTGGTTCCGGCCGGGTTTTGGCTAGAAGAGGTAGGTTCAGGGTTTGGGCCAGTGTGATGTCCATATAATTACCTGTAGCCCCGGAATCTATGATAATCGTAACCAGGTGTGAGATGTCAGGTGTGGGTTGTAGAATGGCCTGCACATATATGGGTCTGATGTGACCGAAAGCAAACACAGGGTTCGGGGTATGACAAGGAGCGCTCAACCCGGTCCCCGAGTTTAGGGTCGAGCACTCCGAAAACCCGATGGTTTCAGCTTGGGGCGACGCGGACACTCCTTCACGTAATGGCCAGGTAGACCACAATAATAGCAAGCATTGTCCACCCTCCTACGTTCCCTTTCTATGGGTGTGATCAGGCTCCTGATGCCCCCGATTTGCATGGGTTCGGAACTGGTGTTTGAGGGGGCCGAGGTGGAAGGAGATGGGGCAGTGGTGTGCATGAACCCGCCTCAGCCCTACGTTCAGAACATCTGGCGTCCAATTGCAGAGTTAAATCGACTAGATCATGGTAAGAGGTCGATAAGGAGGGAACAACCGCAAGGGCATCCTTCATGGCGTCATTTAAGCAGCGATAATACACAACGGCTTTTTTGGATTCAGACCAGGAAGTCTCGGATGCAAGATGATTGAACTTAGTAATGTATTTGATTAAAGACCCCCTACCCTGCCCCAGGTCCAGGAGTTCCAGGTCTCGGGACTGGACTTTATGGCGCGTATCGAACACTCGGGACATCTCAGTGACCAACAGATCAAAATCGTAAAGGGCTGGGTTGTCGTTTTCCAGGAATGGATTGGCCCAGTCAGCAGCAGTGCCTGCTAAATAAGAAAGAGTAAAGGCTGCCTTAGAGGTGGAGTCTGGAAAAGCCATGGGTCTACACAAAAAATGCAACTTGCATTGATTCAGGAAGGTTCTGAATTTGCCGGGATCCCCATGATACCTCTCAGGGGCGGCCAAAGGAAAAGGAGAGGGCAGTACTACGGGGATGGTGTTAGGAATGGGTAGAACGGGAGGTTGGACGGGCGTGGGGCCTGGTGGGGTATCCCCAAATTCAGCATCTGAGGGTAGAGGGTGTCTAGCACTCTGGATGGTATCCAAGCATTGGTGAATGGCTGTATTTGCTGCGGCCATGTCCGCACGTAACACGGTTATGGCCTGAACCATAGTGGTCAAGGGGTCATCCACAGCTCCCTCCATAGCTACATGACAGGATGGCTTCACAGTCTGTTGTATCTTGACTGTCGAGTAGCCGAAGAGTTCTCTGTCCACAAGTGCCGCACAGAGAGAATCAAAGTCACTCTCTGTACAGCCTTTGCGGCCACAGGTGGGAGATGTTCTTCCGGAACTGCGGTACTCGTGGAACCCCGAACCACTGTAAAGGAAACACCGGTTAAGTGTCAAGCCAAAACAGAATCAACAACCAATCAACAAGTAAGTGGAACGGTCTTACCAAAAGGTGTCTGTGGAGTGGCGGTTGTACCTATGGGGAAGGTTCCGAGACCCAGCAAGGCTGTTCTTTCAGTATGTAACTATCCCAGCAACATTGCAAGTGCCAGGCCCACCTGATGCCAGAATCCGCACAAGAAGGGCGGAACGTAATAGGAGTCCGTGAAGCAGTCCGTGGTCGTAACAATGATCCAAAAGCAAGTACCAAAGCCAAGGGTTATCCGTTGCCAGTCCGTGAAACAAATCCGAGGTCAGGATCCAAAAGGGGTGAGACAAAAGGTATGTAGCGCCGTACAGGAATCCGAAGAAACAGCTGTGAAGCACCGAAGCACAGCAACACAGCCGTTTAAATACTGGCGCTGCTATTTCCTCCTGGTCACATGACCCGCGAGCGCATCACGTGAGTGTAGTCCAGAAACACGTGAGCGGAAGGTGGCGGTCATGTGACGCAGAAGAAGCCGGTCTAGCAGCCGCCACGGAAGACGCCAAAGGGGTAGACGTCTCCGCGGGCAAACAGCATGCCGACCCAAGCTTTGTGGCAATCGGCGCAGTGGCAACGGGGGCGAAGAGAGAACCTGTGAGTCCCGGAACCGGGCAATAGGGCGTGGGGTGTTCGGGGCATGGGGATGAGGAATGGGACCCCCAGAGGGAGGAGTGGAATGCGTGACAGGTAACTCATTTCTTTAATGAACCTGCTGCATGGATCTGTGTTTAATCTGCAGGTTGCATCCTGAATGAAGAAGGACATCATTTCTGAGGCTACCAAAATGAGAAAGCTTGAATTGGCCCATAAAAGGCTGAATGAGGTTGGTGAGGAGAGCTGCAGTGGGTATTGACAAACAGAATGGCTAGCAGTCTTAAGCCCTGAGGGAGGTTTTCCCAGTTTCCCAGTAGGCACAAGTAGAAGCAGCCGGCAGCCCTCAAATGGCAGGAGAGAAGGTAGTAATACGAATGAAACATGTGTCAGGTGCCAGAATTCCCTAATCATAAGATCAGTATGCTCCCCACTATCATATTGAAAAACGGGATCGATTGGAGACCTGATGACCACACTACCTAGGTCAGGGGCAGGGGATTGGAAGTAAAATAAATTGTGCTTGTGGAAATATTACACATAAATGGTTTATGTCTCCAACAAACCCTCCCCCGTTCCCCCCGCCACCCCATGCCACGCCCTTACCCGCTCCACCAAACGTTGTAGTGCATAATGTTTTTGACTTTTCTATTGGGAAGATTGCTTGCAATTGATGGTGCCATGAGCATGGTAAGGGCCATTTCAGTGTGTGGTGTGTACTATTCAAGTTGTTACAATAATAATAATAATAATTACCATAATTTATTATACGTAAAATATATGTAGCTAAAGTATATTCATCCATGCATGAGTGATGATCTGTAAGAGAAAAGGGGCAAGGTTCATTAGTGGGACAGTGGTAAAGGCAGATGTGAACCCTGTGGTGTTGGTGGGTGCAGGTCGGACGTACCTGGATCCTGGGCGCAGATTTGCCTCTATGGGTTTGGCGGAAGAAACTTGGCAGCATGTTAGCCATAGGGAAGAGCTTGGATTTGTATTCACACTTGGACAGGGGGCCTGCATTCAAAATGCTTATTCAGATCTGTGCGCTATAGGTTTACATCTACAGTGTTAGGAATAGATTGCTTATAATATTTCATCAGTTGTTTTTCCTCTCTGATTTTGTATTGCATACAAGTGACCCATTCTGTATGTCCAATATGTCTGGTCACATTATCACATTTCTGTGTTTTGGACAAAATCCACTGTTGATATCAGTTGCCTCCAGAGCCTGATTATGGCATGGAGAGAAATATTAAATTCAATGTTTGAACTTGACCTTTTTGAAGTCAAATCAAAGAAATAAATCCGAAGTAGCATACACCTTAAAACCATCTGTAATACGTTATGCTGGCTGCTCATTTAATTTTATTGTCAATACATGAAATAAGTGGTAGTGCAATCAATATGAACTAGAAAAGGCCTCATTGCCAGATTGGCAGTCATTCCACAGAAGTCCTCCCCTTTAGCTGTAATCTGGAAAGTTAGTGGTGTGTGGTAAAAGCAGCAGTAAATCCGTTTCTGCCAAGAAAAAGGCAGCAACATATTTACCTCAATTTGTTACTGCATGCCCAAACCCTTAATGACGCCTAATCTGGCTGTGTTTCTACGCCCATAATATATTTGATTTACTACATTATATTCAGAATAGTCTTAGGCCTTGACGTTTCTGTAAGCCATTCTATTCTTCTATTTTCTTTAACGTGTTTACATGGTGCATGCCCATAGTGGCTACATTGTACACGCGCAAGATGAGTGAATAGAAGGAGAAGGAATTACGGCTGCAATGGGTAGGCATTAGGATCTTTGCTGAGTTGATTGGGCTCGAGGCGGCGTGAAATGGGGAGATATTTCCACATTGTTTGTCTGAGATAAGAGAAGGCTCTTCCTCCTTCGGGCGCCTTCTTTATTCATTACATGAGAGAGTGTCTCCCAAACTACTATTTCTCCTATGAAATGGAGCCTGCAAGACACAACATACCTCTGGGGAGTGCTTCTCCTCTGACCAAAATGATTCCACAAATGTAGGGTTTTCCACTCTGGGATTCGTTTGCTGGTTTGTACTTCTTAACTAAGGCTTCCGGTTTGATGGTATTCATTTTTTCGAAATATTCTTATTCATGTTTATTTTTAGTCATTTAGGGCCTCATTACAACCCAGGTGTTAAGGGGTTAACGGCGCCGTAAAAGGTGTCGGCGCCGTTAAACCCTTAAGGCCTGATTACGAGGTCCCTTTGCGGGTTGCACTTTAACGCCTGCTTCTAGCAGGCGTTAAAAAACCAACCCGCAAAGGAACCTAGGAGCTAATTACGGCACCGTAATTTACGGTGCCGTAATTAGCACCTTCCCCTTTCCCATTGAGCCCTATGGGGCAAAAATGGGAATGGGGAAGGGCCATAGCGGCATGGGGAATTACCGCCCCGCCAACCTCGGAATGGGGTGGTAATTCCCCATTCCGCCATGGCGGAGTCGGTAAGTTACCGGTATGGACCATGGTGCTATTAGCACCATGGTCCAACGCCTGGGTCGTAATGAGGCCCTTTTTTTCTGTATTTATCCACATTTATATTTGCTCTTTAAAAAATCTTTCCGGTATATGTTCAAATTAAAAATGTAGCACTTTGATGCCTTTGAGGGGAAACTTAGAGAACTGGGTACCTGTACTTAAATCTAAGCTTCACCTTAAACACAAACTGCGGTACCTTCTGCTGACCTTCAGCCCTTAAAACAACTTCAAAGAGAAATACATCACAGTTTTAGTCTCTCCATTTTGTTGCTTTGCACAGCCATTGGACTGCAAGGCCTAATTGCAATTTGAATAGGTAGTCAAGATACATGAATTTTCACTTTTTTTCTGCATTTTTACAAAAAATGTCATGATAGGAAACAGAATTATTGAATTCTGTATTTCTTTGTGACAATGAGCCGATTCGTACAAACAGACACACATATCACTGTTAACCATGCATGAAACCCTTTTTTTTTTTAAAAAAAAAATATTTTGAAAAATAAACAATACAAACCAAACTTGCAGCATTATTAACCATGCATGATACCCTTATATTAAACTAAACCCATCTTCAAGAACTTTCCATCTCTCACAATCTCTGATTGACCATCTGTCATGTCTTGTTATTTTAAGAGGTTACAAGTGGAGGTTACATGTGGAGTTACACTTAAGTGTGCTTCTGTAGTGAAAAGGGGAACCCGCACCCTTCCCTGGGGCCAGCCCTTAGTGCAATAATCACTCCTAATCACCTTCCCACACAAGTAAGTATTTATGCAAAGCACGGTGAACTCAGTCTGGAAGAAAGCCAATCACACAGAATATATGATGCTTGCATTTATTACTACAGTGTCTAATGAGAACTAAGTAGCATTGTACAATAATATGGGAATGAAATTGCAAACTGAATAATACCAATTGTCAGTCACAGATGAATATGCAATTATTTATCTTACGCTCCTAGATATTGTAGATGGAGATATGATTGGATCACACCCAGGACCCTCGCCACTCGAATGGCCCGGCACCCACAGGCCTGCACCAGAGCGGGTATGTGATGCTAGGAGTCTCGGCCCAGATAGTGCACGGCTGGTCATCCAGGCGCTGTTCCTCTTTGTGCGCGCGTTTCACCAACAGCCCAGGATGAGTCCCTCCCTCACTGGCCCAGGTATAGTTCTCTTATTAGGGGCTGCACGTCAATCACTATGATGTACCAGCTCTTCGAGAATCTTCTAGGCTCACCCCTCCAGGCAGCAAACATGTTTTCGCCTGGAAAGTTACAAGACTGGAAACAGCCAGTCTTGGCTCCCAGGCTTTGTGTATGTTGTTTTGGGAAGGCCTGACATTCTTGTGTTATCAGTGCACCTGACTCTCAGAGCGAAGACGAGCAAGGCTGTGCCTGGCTCCTAGAGGCTGCATAGAGCTTCTTGCAAAGCTAGATGTTTTATGTCTTCGAGAAGGGCCTTTTCAGTTAACCCCTCGCAAGCATGCTGGTTCACTCAGTTCGAGAGGCCTGGCTGATTCAGCATTTTTCCTCTACACTTCAAATAAGCTCTAAATACACGCAAGATAGCTCAGTAGGTTAGTGAAAGTACAGGTTACTGCAAGCGCCTAGAGGCTTTTCATGACATTTTCCTTCCTGGCCTTTCCTGAGTTGTCACATTTTCCGTCCACCTGTCCTGTGCTGAGCTTTTCACTTAGGCCAGCTTAGGGTCTACAGCCACATCTTGCTACTTTCAGGTTTGGGAACCAATAAAGATTTGATCAAGAGGGAACTCTGTCTTGCTATGGACCCATTAGCCTCTGGGGGTTTAAAGCCACCTGTCTTTGAACCTTTTGATTGTGAGCCATGGCACAGTACACCCAGCCAGCCCCAATCACTCCATCCATGGAGGGCTCCACTTGTCCAGGTATGACAGGGTTGCATATCGCTAGAACATTCCCATTGGCCTGCTAACAGTTTCTTTCCTGCTTTCTCTTTGTAGTTTTGTGATCCTCAGTTGACTCTCATTCAAGTGTATTTTTGTATTAAGCATTCCATAAAACACATACAAAAATGTATTGTACATGTACATCAAATAAGTATTTTAAAAAACAAGCTTAACAAACATTAGAATAAGGTTCAGGGTGATAAATGAAAAGTCTGAAATTTAAAAGCATGTCTAAGATAGGTCAAAAGCCACCCAGTCAATTATCGGGCACTCAGCTCTGGAATCGTACCAAAATGTCGCTCACACAATTACGACAGCCGAATATGCAGACTTTTTTTTTCGAACCCCCTTACACCACAAATATATGTGGGGGGGGTATAGAATATAATATTAATATGGGTAGGGCAGTGGGGGTATACCCCCGCATATATATGTGGTGTAAAGGGGTTTTTAAAAATAAGTTGGCATATTCGACCGTCGCAATAATCACAATAGATCCCTTAGCTCTCAATAGAAAGGAAAGGACTGGGCGGCAACAAGTAAAACCGGCATCTCTTAAAATTAAAATCACTGTATTAAGCATGACAAAAAAATATAAAATGTAATAAATCTTCACAAGCTGCATGGCATAGTAGAATACTATTTGTCTCACCCTCTGGGGCTCACCATTTACCAGTAACAGCTCTGAGAGGGGAGGCAGTTCAATCTTGTCCGGTAATTAGGGACCTTTCAAATTAATAGTACATGAAAAATGTTCCTGTATAGGATTATTGGTTAAAACATCATACTTGCGTTTTAAAATGTTTCAATAGTTCTTTGATCTTGCAGAACTCCTGAGAGAGAGATATTAAGCGAGATTTCAACTGTGTGGTGAAATTCATGTCTAAAATGTTAGGAGAGCCGAAGTAACTCCGGACGTTAATATTTGCGAAAATATGTTTAATGTGTCGTAGCCAAGGGATAGTGCTTGCCGCAGCATTGAACATCATAGTTCTAAAATATTTTGAGTCAGGTCTGCCTTGCAATTATTCCAGATGCACAACCAGCGGTGAATTGGATCCGAAAAACACTGGCCCAGCTTAGCCGATGCTGCAAAATTGGAGCCCCATATTTAGAGGATGGCTTAGCTTTTTAATATCATCTCGATAGGTTGTGCTTTAACCATTTCCATGAAGTGAGAAACCTTGAGACTTGTTTTCTCATATGGCTATCACCCCTCAACTTCGTGGAGAATCACATGCCAAGATAGTCAAACTTGGTGACCCGGAGAATTTGTATTTTTTATCACAAAGTTAGACCATTTATTTTGTCCCAAGTTGACAAACTAATACAGCCTATTTGGCGGTGTTGACCTGTAGGTTGAGTTGCTTCATAAAAATGGTATCTTCACTAATTAGTCGCTGCAGTGCACATGAGGTTCTGGCTATTAAAACTACGTTGTCAGCATACGCCAAGACTGGTAAAGACAAATTCCCTATAATCAGTACATCAGCACCAACTTGTACTAGTGTATAGGCCATTACTATAAAGGAAAATCAACAATGGGGCTAGAACGCAGCCTAGTATAACTCCTGTCTCGACCGGTAAATAAGGTGTGTACATTCCCCCTCCTCCGCTCCTTACGCAAGCCTCAGTAGGTTATATGGTCAGTTTAGTGCTCTGAGCACTTGCCAGCATTTTCTTCTGTTTACTTTATGCAATGCCGAACTCTAGCCCCTGCAAGCCAGGTAAATCTGCTCCGACTTGATGCACAATGAGTTTTCAGTAATCAGCTGAACTTTAAATGCTTCTTTGCAAGCTCCAAGACCTGGGTGAAAACTCATCTGTATTTTTGCCAAGTTATTGTTATCTTGGGCCGAGTGCTCTAGCTTTCTTAGAAGAGCCCTCCTGAAAATTCTAAAATGTAAATCTAAAAGAGAAATGGAGACCCAGGATCTCAATTCATGTGAAGCAATGTATTAACCTTGGTCAAATAAGTGTTGATTACCTTGCGATGAATGGAAGAAATGTTGATAGACAACCACTTATTTCTACAGACGTAGGCCATCAAGTTATCTCGTACTTGCTTTCTTTAAAATTGACCTAATGACAGCCAACTTCCATGAATTGGGTACTTTGCACCTTTTCACCACGGCATTAAAACTGGCTGTCAGCATTGGCACCCACAAATCTATCAGGTCCCAAAACAAATCAGCAGATATTCCATCAGCTCCTGTTCCCTATAGCAGCTATAATCTCATTCAAAGGATGTACTAGTTCAACCATGCAGGCATAGCTTGAACAACCCTGTAATTCAGGATGGCCCTGTATATTCAATGTGTGATCATTCGAGTCCCTATCAACCTTCATGTGCAAAGGTGACAGAGTGTCAACTATTGCTTGGACCCTTTTTTTCTAATTCCCCAAACTTCCTCCAATTGTTGGAAGAGGCTTCAACAAATTCAGTCCATGACAAATTGTCAAGTATGCTCTTAGAGACAGTGATAGCTTTCCAGTATGTGGCCAGGGAGAATTCTACTTCATTTCTCCCGTCTATGCATTTTTTTCAATAGAGTAGATTACTTTTTATAAATTAACATTTTTTATAAACCCCGTTTTCTTTCTGGAACCTTTGAAAGGAGAACATGTTGTAAGAAAGAGCTTTTATGTCCTCTTCATCACCACTTTATGGTTATCAATCACGGTTCCAAGATCTCAATTCATGTCAAGCAATATATTAACCATGGTCAAATTAGTCTTGATTACCTTGCGATGAATGGAAGAATGGTCGATAGACAACCACTTATTTCTTCTGCAAGATGAAGAATCCACTGTGAACGCTAGCTGGGCAAAACTGTTTATTTTAGGCCTTTGTACCTGCCACTTAATGATTATGGAAAGTCGCTGATGGTCACTGTAGAGGTCATCAAACAACAAACAAGATCAAACAGCTAAAATAATCAATAGAGGAATTTCCCTGATGGCCTCCCAAGGTGAACTTTCCTAATATATCCTTGGGTATTTGACCATTAATGGAATGCAAGCCCCACTCGAATAGCCATGTATTCATCAAAAGACTCTCCTCTACTCATCATTCTATTACTGTATGGTCATTTGTTGTTTATTCATTGTTTTGGGGTGTAATTTGCCTTATCCTTTTGGAGCCTTCTGATTGAGTAGATTGGTTGGGGTTATCAGATTTCTCTTATTTTTGCATGAAGACTATCCCTACTAAACCAAGAGTAGGTTGAAAAAGGGAAATGGTATTACTGAGTCTATGCACTCCTATCTTTTGCTTGCTTGCCTCTCCTCTCAGGTTGAAGTTTTTGAACTCTTCACTCCCCTACATGCGAGTGCTTTTTCTTGATTTTGTCTCCCATTGTAATGTATGTCCTCTATGCTCTAGGCCAGGGGTCTACAACCTGCGGCTCTCCAGATGTTTTGGACTACAAATTCCATGATCCCTCTTCATTGGGAATGCTGGCTAGGGCTGGTGGGATTTGTAGTCCAAAACACCCGGAGAGCCAAAGGTTGCAGAACCCTGCTCTAGGTTTAAAAATGGTCTTCTGATGACTGAGACCAACTTTAACAGATCCGTGGCAGGCCAGGAACTCTTTGCTGCACAGTTAAGTATATCCCAATTTGACATGGTGGCTGAGTGGACATTTCCTCAATTTTTCAACCAGTTTTTGGAGAAAAGACAGATTGGGTGTGATATCTAATATCTGTTAACAATATGCTACAGAAATGCCAATGTTGACAGAGACAGTATTTGTAGTTTGAATTTTAAAAGGAATTCAAGAAAATAGCAGGCAGAAACATTCAAAACAGCTAAACTAAGCACCACAGCCTAATGTCTGATCTCCGTTGACTTGCTAATTTGGTCTTCTTCATGCTGCCATATTCTCCCCTTTACAAACCGGTGTCCGATTCAGCCCCATCTGAGGCCGTGCCTATACAGAGCACTCACAACTGGAGGCTTCCTGATTCAGTCAGCATTGAATCCACATTGCCATCAATTGACGTCGTATGGGATTCTGCAGAACTGTGAGAGTAAAATGGGCCCCCTATCATAGTGAACTAGTCAGACTATCCTTTTTACTTTGCTATGGCCAGGCGCTTTGCCATAACCACTGGCATTTACACTGCTATGTATTCCCTGGGAGCTTGCGGATTGACATTCTTAAAATGCCATTTTAAATCTTACCACTCAAGGAAACCTTAGCAAAAAGTCCACTACACGCTCTTTGGCATGGAATCAGTTCCTTTTACTGTGCCAATCCATGTTTAGAACATAGACATCACATCATAAAAGCTTGCTAACACTCCATCGGCATGATGCCCTGATGTGGTGGCTGTTATACAATAAAAGTAACTGCTTCAATGCCAAAGAGAGCGCGGCTGACTTTACTTCAAGGCTTCTGGGCGTGGCAAGACCACACATGCGACCTTTTATTGTACAGTAAGGAACAAGGTTATTTCTGCAATATTTCCTTACCCTGGTGCAGAAGGAAAACAAGTAAGCACATTAGCTATGTCTTATGACATACCAATAAAAACATCTGTTTAATGCGAATGCAAAGAGCATCATAATAATAATCAACGTGGCACTGTGCCTTTAATGTGAAAAATATGTTATAAATACATGCTCTTTTCTATTTGTTTATGCATTTGTAATTGAACTTAGCATATCTGTTTACATTATCTCTAGTTACACCGACACATTACCAGTTTCCCCAGCAAGCTTACTTTGCACATCCCGTTTATCTTGTTCCCAGTTATCCAATGACCTAACACCTTCTTTTCTTTTAGCCAGTTACCAAGGGGAGACATAGCGCCTCATTGCTAGCATACTCTATGCTCACTTTGCAAATAACTTCCAGTTTTCATTAGGCCGGCTGCCCCTTGTCCATTAAGAGTCTTCATTCCTCCATGCTGATTGGCTTCGATGGACACAATGCTGCAACCAGCTGTGGATGGGGCATTAGATATTCTGCCCCAAATGCTAGGCCCAGCTCTCCCGAGCCAGCCTGCAATCAATGGGTCTGGGAAGGTCCTCTCTCTGGACGTTCCTCTGGGAACCTCGTTAAGGCACATCTTCATTGCTAGTCGTATGCCATGAGCTATGGCCCCCTCTGCACTTGTCTTAATACTAAAGCAGTAACCGGATTTGTGCCATTTGTAGACCCAGTGACCAGCTCAATATAGCTGTATTTCTCACTGGCAGAATGCCAGGTTCTGCAAAGGTGGACACTCTTTCCCTTAAACCATGGTGGCTGCGCGGGGCTAACAGCATGGCATAGCTGATCGTTTTGCTGGCATCAACACCAGCAGAATTCTTCTCTCTCTGCCACACCTAACTGTACAAAGGGGCTCATTGCACCTCTATTGCTAATTTCATCTGTATTGCTAATTGCATAATGCCCCAACATGGCTGCTCTTTAGCTCAGTGAAATACTGTAACAACATATGTACCACCGTAAGCACTAGATTTAGTACAAGCGTAAATGTAGTAATTGCACCAGCCCAAACACTGGGCCTAGCAAGATTATTGTTTTTGTTCTCCCCGGTTCCCCTCCCTTTGCCTGGTCTAGCGCTGAAGAACGTGTGTATGAGCGTGATATAAATAAAATATTATTTCATTTCATTACTGCAAATCCTTACAATTAACCAGCATCAAGCCTTACATACATCTGGATGTTGGCCTGCCTCTACATCTAGTCATCTAGGCATGCCATTAAAGTAATTCCAGATAGAAATGTAGAACAAACTTTGGACATGCCACATCATGGAATTCACATCTTGCCATTATGTGTCATGATGTCATGTTGTTTCATAACCTATATGATGTGGCATGTTGTCTTGGGAAGCAAGGGGTCGGGCGGACGAGCTGAGGGTGGACTTTTACAAGGAGTTTTGTGGCCTCTTAGTGCCATACTTGCTTCAGACTTGGATGTCCAGTGCAGACTTGAAGCTCAACCCCACCAAGACCGAATTCCTACTCCTCACAAACAACACCAGACACCCAGACATACAGACATGGCCATCAGCATTGAACTCTCAGGGCTTCACATCCAAGCTCACCTCCTGCACAAAGTCCCTCAGGTTCCACATCGACAAACACCTCGGTTAAGAAAACTCAGACAACTTGGTATAAGCTCTGCCTCCTGTATAACGTCAAGTCCTTCCCCCGTCCGGACAACGTTAGATCCACCGTTCAAGAACTGGTCCGATCCCACCTTGATGGTGGTAAGGCACTCCTCGAAGGACTTCCCTCATCCTTCCTTATGGCCATGGGAAATGTCCTAAATGCGGCCATCGCCTCATCATGGATCTACGCAGATACAACCACATTACCCAGCCCGGTTCGACCTTCACTGGCTCCCACTGAACGCAGAAATCGCCTTCAAGTCTTGCTGCATCATCTATAAGGCAGTTGCCCTCAAGTCACCCAGCTGCCTCGCAGAGAAACTCTGCATCTCCAGCAGACAGCGCACCACCAGAAGCCAGGACATGTGCACACTTGACATCCGCTGCTGCAAAAAGTAAAGGACCAGAAAAGAATCCACCACTGCCTACGCTCCCACCTCCTACAACTCAGAAAAGAACTCAAGACCTTTCTCTTCATGGAGTCTCTCCTCCTCAACACCTAGACCATCACGCCGCCCCTCTCCTCCACACCACCCACTACATCTGCACCCCTCCTCTGTCTCCCTCTGTATCCTAACCCCTGCTGTATATCTGTTCTGTTGTTACCACTGAAAAGCGCTCAGTTATGCATCTTTAATGATGTACTCCTCTGTAAAATGCTCCGTTATGTATCTGTACTGTTTTATACCTCTGTAAAGCACTCAATTGCTTCTGGAAGGTAGGTCCACGCTCAATAAATACCATAATAATACCACAATAATGTCATATTCTCATGATATGTCATGTCATAGTATATATTTTATTATGATCTTTCATGGAGTCACGTCAGATGTCACGCCGTGATATGTGATGAAATGTCATGTTCTGATAGGGTGTCAAGCTTTTTGTCACCTGATTAGATGTTACAATATTTGCCATGATATGTCATATCATGAAATTCCAATCCATGTCATTATATGTTAAGTCATGGAATGACATAGCATTCCATTCGCAGTAAACATCCAGTTCGACATTATCTCCCATATTCAACTTGTCCAACAACAGGCACCCAAAAAATACCCCAGGATTAGAAGGCAATCAGATTCACAAAATGCAGAAATCATGTTACCTGATCGGAAGTCCATGTGCCTTGTGATTATTTTGCATGAGCAATGAAATTCCAAATATCAGTAGGGGAATTGAGAAAGGGAACCACATTGAATTACCCAAACTCTTTACGAATTTCCCTGCAGGATCGTAATACTTCAGTAACTATTGCCACAAGTCAGCATAGTGCAAACTATAGTGTAAACACCAACTGTTGTTTTAGGATTTTCTGGAAAATGTAATTATGCAGCCTGGGTTTAGTCCATAGACATCCCGAAGTACGAGTCTAATGATCACTTTGTGTGATTAACTATTAAAAACAGCATATCTGTACAAATGCATCCCATTGTTTCAGGCGCTGTAATGCATTACTACTAGAAAATAGGATGCTTGTTTGCATCCCAAGTGCAGTGAACAGGTACATAAAGATGCCATTCCAATCTTGTAATTATTTTGGGTATTCCCTAAGGCAAGAGGAAATCCTAAGTACTTGCTTCTAGGTGTGTCCTGTGTCCACCTCCCGGGAGCCTAAGGGGGTGAGCCGCAGCCGGAGGGTCATACTATCTGAGCCAAGATTCCACCTCAGGGGAAGTCTTGAAAGAGTATTAGGGGGCCATAAACATCCAGTGACGGTGAGCGACCTGCAGATAGTCAGCAGGGGTTTCCTCCCTGGCGCTCTCTTCTTCTAGACCAGGTAATCCAACTTGAACCAGGATACCGAGCTCTCTTGGATTCGGCTTGTTTTATTGTACATGCATCTTGAGACGGTTGGATAAACTAATGCCTCTTACATTTAGCTCCACCTGTAATCCCTATAGGCGTTCCTAAAATACTTTTTGTTATGACTATAAAGGAGTTGAATTTCAATTCTTGTGTGTCAAGTGTATTGTTGTTCCCCGATCTCGTCAAATTATCAAACCTTGGCAATCAAGGCCCAAGCTCTTTAGCATAGGGTATTACAACTAAGCCACTGTAGTAATGAATTCATCAATTTCAAAGTGCTATGGAGTCTCAAGCTGTTATCTGCAGTTTGGGGTGCCTTAGCAGCCTCTTTGGACTACAGCGTTGTAGTAGAAAGTGTGACTGCACCCTCCCATCACCTTTCCCACCCACCAGCAGTGAACGGGATTAACCAAAGTAGGATAGGCAGAGAAGCCGCAGCTCTCTCACTCAGCAAAGAGTGAAAGGATGAACATGGCGTGGATAAACCATAGCAGCAAAGTCACCTGGAAAGTCAGGAACACAATGGTACATGAAACAACTGACAAGCATGGCGGGACAGGAAACAGCAAACATGATAAAAGAAAAAAGAACTGAACAAGGGTGCTAGTGCAAAAAAGAAGGGAAACTGGAGGCCAATGAAGACTCAGGGGCCATGGAATAGTGATGAACTCTAGGAATTCAACAGGCAAAGAGCACTGGGTGCATTAATATGCACTCTGGGAAGATGCTTTTAAAGTGGTCCTGTAGAAGCAGAAATACACAATCGCAATTCTTAGGATGATTATTAGTGAACTTCTTATCATCTTGATGCCCCAGAAGACCTGTAGACCATCTTTGATGGCACCAAAGCCATTGGTGGAAGATTGGAAGTCCACCACCCACACATGAGTGCTGAAGAGGCATGAACAGGACTGCAAACGACCAGAGCAAGATTCCCAACTAAACCAAAGTCCACATGATGAGATTTTTATACCCTATGCGTTTGTCAAGACGTGCACCTCTGGGGCTCCAGCACAACACAGCCAAGACCAGGGAAGGGAGGACTAAGAGAGCATGAGGAACCAATGACAATCAAGGAAAATGTGTATGCCCCCGCCCATATATTTACTATATATTATACACAAAGGGTGTGACAAATCAACTTCTGGGACACCAGTGGTCAAGGGGTGAACACCGGGTTCTAAAACATCAATAGCCTCACACCTCTAGCACACCAGAAGGGATCCAAACAGATTGGAAACACAAGCAAATTATAAACCTCCTTGTCCAATATTGGTAACGTGAATGGAACAGCAGGCTTATCTTGGAAAGTTTGTGGATCATTGGTTAGTTGTAAAACAGTAAAAATACAATTATTGGGAAAAAGTGCTATTTTACGATAAAACCATAGGGGAGTGCAAAAGAACTATGAGGCAAGCGGTCCATTTAGTAAAACGCAACCAAGAGAGTGACAGGAAGTACCGGCGCATAATAAAAGCTATTCAAAATAAATTTCACAATTGGGTGCGTTGGTGGAAGTCCGCGGGTAAACAAGCAGGATGGCAGAGAATGTTAGGGGCCTTATGTTCCTGTGACTCTTGATCTATCTGGCAAATCCCGGGTGAGGCAAAAGGGAATAAGAAGCGCACACTCCCAAACCTGATAGATGAGGCTCAATGGAATATGCACGTAGCAGCACACTTTTCAGGAGAAATAGTAAATGGTGAACATTCTGAACGCAGATACAGAGTAGACCCATTTTTCACTATAGATCTGGAGGAAATATTAAGTCGGATAAGATGGCTAAAATACTCTAGAGTTCAAGGACCAAATGGGCTCTCTAATGTGATTATTAAACAAGAACCGAACCTATGGTAGAGTACCTCGCTCGTGGAGAACAGCGATTTTTGTACCGTTATACAAAGACGGTGATCCTCTAGATCCACAAAATTATCATATGTTGTCTATGTTGTGTTGGATGGTTAGATCTTTGAGGCATCTATACTGATTAGGCTACAGAGATGGGCTAAAGATAAGGGCTTACTAGATAGATTTCAATCTGGCCTTAGACGGGGCTGTGATACGGTTCAAAATCTGAGATTGATGGACTATCTCCTGGGGAAAGGTAGAAGTTCAGAGAGCCCTGGGTTGTATGCGGTTTTCATAAATGTACAGGTGGGGGATAAATGGAGGCACAGAAGAGTCCAGCGTCTCTACTCCACTTTGTAAGGGTGCTACATATGGATACTTCTGTACGGATCCATCTGAATGGAAGAGGAGCCATCACCAAGGGGGTGAAGCAACTCTGTGTCCTGGCCCCTCTTCTATTCAATATGTACTTGGCAGATCTGCTAAGGCCTTGGAGGAAGCTAAGGGATGCCATACCAGAGTGGGCAAAGATAAGTGTACCATCCTGGCATACGCAGATGAACTAGTGATAGTGGATCATACTTATTCTGGGGTGTCCTGAGCGGTAAAGAGGCTTTGGGAGTATGCCAGGGATACTCATTTGAATATAAATAAGGCCAAAACAAATGTGATACTCTTTTGCAAAAAATCAATAAGCAGACTGAGACTATGGGCCTCATTACACGGAAGGCGGTAATGGTTAACGGCCACCGTTAATGGTAACGGTGACCGTTAACCATTACCGCCTTACTACGAGGTCCCTTAGCGGGTTGGTGCTTTAACGCCTGCTTTTTGCAGGCGTTAAAAACCAACCCGCTAAGGGACCTCGGAGCTAATTACGGCACCGCAAAATTGCGGTGCCGTAATTAGCGCCTTCCCCATTCCCATAGAGCCCTATGGGGCAGAAATGGGAATGGGGAAGGGCAATGGCGGAAGGGGGATTTACCGCCCCACCAACCTTAGAATGGGGCGGTAAATCCCCTTTCCGCCAAGGCGGTGCCGGTATTTTACCGGCATGAGCCATGGCGCTAGTAGCGCCATGGCTCACCGCCTTCCGTGTAATGAGGCCCTATGTGTTGAGGGAGAGAGTGTACACTATGTTGACAAATACAAATACTTGGTAGTGGAATTTGAAAGTACTATGGGCTACGTGGATTGCATACACCAGCATGTAGTAAAAGCAGCACAATTGACAGGACTGATATGGCAGTTTCCTAAAGCTCAAGTGGCTTCTCTCTGGAGGGAGTTAGGCGTCTTTACTGTCAATGCTTCTGTCCCGCTATATTGCATGGCTTAGATGGGCTCACAATCTCTAATATTGCCTGGTTGCAGGTATACGGAGGGAAAATTCTGGACGAAATTGTGGGGCTTGCCAACGTCTGTCCCTATGGCCATCATTCCACTGGAATTAGGACTTACATCTTTAGCAACAATGCTAAAAAAGAATCAAGCATTAATGTACATGAAGACCATGAATGACCCAAATAGTCAATTGCTGCCAAGTCTGGGTACTGAAATAATGAATGCTAAAGGGGGAAAATAAGAGGATAACGTTCGCAAGCTGTTTACAGAGGTAGAGTGGACCCCGGATCGACGGCTTACAATCAACACGGATAAATGCTCCCTTGCAAAAAAATGTGAGCTCTGGGATTGGTGTGAACATTTCACACATTTATCAACTCTAAAGAGTTATACATTTTTTGAAAATATGGTATATAGCTTTGAGCGAGCACAACCGTATATATTATTATCCCCCTCCATCCATTTGCGTAGATTTATCTTATTTTGGCGCACAGGTAGGGCCAGAGCTAAACATTGACCAGCCTGAACAGTGTTGTCGAATTTGTAAGTCGCCAACGGTATTGGAGTCTGTACGACACACAGTAACGGAATGTACTATACTGTGTGAAGTATATCTTCTGCATTTGGGTAACTAGGTTCACCAATTAGATACCATCAAGAGCTCTGTATTCTGGCAACGGTGTGTGAATACCGATAGCTCAGCTCTCCACTTATCACTATAGAGGATCTGGTTGGTGGTGTGGAAACATCTAAAAGGGCATGAGGAACAAAGCACATCTCCCTGCTATTAATAGGTATTAATTGATGAATGCACTGGAAATGAAATGGTATGGTTTTGTACGTTTAAATATTTTAATGATATGTAATGAAATGTGTTCTTTTTAAATTAGATTGTTTATTGTTTTTTGTATGTGTAAAGTTTATACTGCAACACATTAATAAGAAATTAAATTACTACCCAATGATAAAAGGGACTGTCCAGTCAATTTGTATTAAAAAAATCTACTTTATTAATTACAACAGACAATCTAACAACACTACGGAATGCAACCCACCCTGTATAGGAATGCAGAGGACAGACAGTTTCAAAGAAAGAAAAGAGATGCACTCTGGATACGGATAGGAGGGTACTTGGTATGGTTAATAATCAAAACAGTTTAAGCTTCAGCACAAAGGGAACAATGGGTCTTAAAATGTCTTTAGGGGCCTTCTGCGAAGGACCAGGGGGACAGAACAGTAATGTACCTTGTGCTGTAGGTGTTCTTGATGTGCGACAGGGCTTCAGGGTGCTTTGCAGGCTTCTGTGACAGATCTCAAGATGGGAATCAGCTGCAGGTATCAAGTGGGAAGAAGGTTTGGTGAGCAAAGCTGGACGAATAGCTGGACGAATAGCTGCAGGCTGGTCTACATGGTGGCTTGGGGTCAGGAATCGTTGTTTCAGTGCTGGTAAGTGGTTCTGAAGCACTGGTCTGGAATTTCGGGTGTCTTTAAGCAAATGTGGCTTGTCAACGGTCAAGATTTAGTCAGTTGCATCTCGAGGAACTCAACTAGCTCAAAAAATGTCCTTTAAGGTGGACGTTGGTAGATGCTCATCAAGGCACTTCTCCCACATTCTTCAATGGGCTTGTGTTTTCGTTTTGTCCCAAACCTGAGGAGTGTGTTGCAGGCAACTGCCTTGTCCTTTGTTGAAGGTTCAGAGACTTTCTGGCGCGTCCTACTTAGGAAGCTTGATGTAGAGCCTAGCAGGGCATGCTGTGTTCCACCTGGGTACCAGTTCTGGAGCAGCCGGAGGGTCCTCTGAGGTCTTTATATCCCTCTGTTCCATAGGAGATGTTTTGGGGAGGGATATGGCTTCTCTCACTGGACGTCCTGACCTTCCTTCACTGGCGGAAGATGTAAGCAGACTGTACCTTCATCCAGGGTCCAATGATGAGTTCTTCTTGCTACTCCTTGCAAAGTCTTCAGATGATCTCCAAAAGATGGGCTCAGCCCTCTTTTAAACCCAAGTGGGCCACCGTGATTGGTGTCCCCACCAACAATCTCATGTATGCATGAGGTCATAACCAGAGTGCTTTGCAACAGAAAAAGGAAAATGGGTGAAAACATGTGATGCTAAGTCCCAGCCAGCTTCCTGCCTGTTGTTGATCAAAGACTCTCTCTGGTTAATGATCTCTCTGTATTTCCTGTTTAAAGCGGCAGGACCCCCCTGAAGATGCAGTGAGACCAGACTCTCTGGCTCCTGCCAAACACATTCTCTTACCTGATGAATGGGGTCCCCCTACCAGGGAGGCTTAATGTAAACATGCAGTACCAGACATGATAGTTCACAGTCAATGACACTGACGGCCAGAGCTGGCTTCAGGTTGGCACAGTTACATATGAAAGGGTGTTGGGGGTTCCTGTCTTCTTTGTTAACCTCTGCAGCCAGGCACCATGTGGACCTGTTTGAAGTACACTCTATCAGTATGATAATCACTGCCACCAGCTGCACGACTGAACAAAAGAGCAGGGCGGATCCATGGAGCCTTTCTTAGTTAATCAGGGTGGCAATGGCAGGGGGAAGCTTGGTCCTCCCCCTTCCTGGAGAAGACAGAGTGTACTCCTATATGTCACATTCCAACTAAATATGACCAGACGGACTGTGCGTGTGGGCTGTTTCCACCCAGAGTACACAGGTCTATGCGTTTGTCATGGTGTAATCATAGGGAAATGTGTGTGGATTAGCCCCACACATTTTCTGAGGTTGGTTTACCATCATCACATTTAATTAAACATTTCAAAAAAGCCCAGGCGAGCGCACACCCACTGTGCGGATGGTTGAATTGCTCACAAAGTGCAACATGCTTGACTAGTTATTCAACTCTGAGGCCCAAGGCATGTTCTCTCTCACACTAACTTAGTATGAAATAGGGAGCATAAATAGTTTGGTATACGTTGGAGCAGAATTCATGTCCAGCTATGTGTCTTAATTTTTTATAGTTCCCCATCCACTAAAATGCTGTGATGTCTAAGCATAAATATTATCATGCATCTGAGTGTGCGTCTGGGAGTGTGCAAACAGACAAGCGGGACACAAATTGAAATAACATGATTGCTTGTTCATGTTGGGTAGATGAATGGTTTGTTATAGGGATGTAGTCGCAACCAGAGAATATGCTGTGCCTCATTAACTATGCCCATCATCTCTCCCTCGCTGTCCCTCAGAGTAACGGCAGATGGTTCCATGTCTCTTTGCCGACGCCCTTTTTAAAAAAACTTAATTTCTTCGAAGAAATGACTTTCAAAGAAATCATGGATTTTTTTAATGTGCGGGCCAAACACCCCTCCCCTATACTATTCCCCCTACCCAACACCCGCGCTGCCCCTTTTTGCCCCTTACTACCTCCCTATATATTTCGATGAGTTTTGTTAAAGTCATTTCTTCAACAACACGATATCCTGCAGATTACATTGAAAGCCAGCCAAAGAGAGTTTATCATAAATCATTGGACCACATCACAATCTTGCCAATAATTCTGGATACATTATCGCCAAATATGACTACAGTTACCACCATCTGTAATCCTGCAAAATCTGCCTGATTAAAAGTGGCAATATGACCACGATATTCCCAATTTTTGAGTTTGTAGGGCTCCAAGCGGTAATCCTTCTGTGGTAATTAATCCAGTTTTTGGTGTTAAAGCGGTGGATATTCCTCCAAGTGCTGGTGGTATATCCTCCACGTTATATACACATTTCTATTATGGGATGTGGAAACGTTACAGTAATCTCATCAAATGCCACTTGTTTATCATACTGGCACACTTGTAGCCAGCCAGATTTATCTTTTAACTACTCTCTACCATTATATAACTCTATCTCCAGCTCCTCCATTTCCTTTAAAGCCAAACTTAAATTCTCCTTGAGTCGTATAAATTCTATCCTTTCATCAATGTCTTTGTAATTTCTTTTAATTCATGTTAATAATTCATAAATGTAACAGAGTACAGCAAGCGTAGTGTATATCAATTAATTACTAATTGTGACTAACAAAGCTTAATGTTCTGATGAACACAGAGGAAGTGCTACCCGTCATGCATATTGGTTGTAGCTGGGGTGGGGGCATTAAGTGTGACCATGGGACAAGCCAGGGAATGGCGGGGGGGCAAACAGGGTAACAGACAAACAGAAAAAATTAAGACAAATTTCGGGGGGCGGGGCTATATCAACAAACCCATGATTGCTACTTTTTAAACCTACTTAATTCCTTTCATTTACAAATATAGGGCCAGATTCTAAAATATAATGCAATTGAAAAAGTGCTGAGTATCATCTTTTTTTCCATTTGCGTTCATTTCAGAAATCTGCAGGTCACTTTTTCCTCAAAGGTAACCTGTGAATTTCATGGGGACTGGACAGCAGCGCAAAAGATGCACTGGCCAGCCCCCTTTTATACATTAATGTCGGGTTTTGAGCACTCTTGCGAGAATAAAATATTACAGGCTGGGAGCGGATTTTACATGACAGGCCCCTGTAGGGCCATCATTTGTAAAATGCTATACAAATAAAAATGCATTACTATCCTTGTTTGAAGGATAGAAATTCAAGTGGGAGATGCATGAAAGTTTCAGAAATGTCCCTGTCATGTTTCGCGCCTTCACCTGCGCTTAGTCCAAACAGGTGCAGAGGAATAATATTGTGGATCGTTGTGTATTTTGGAGCGCATACTGTTTGTAGATTTGGAATGTCCCTTGAAATATACGAAACCAACCCGTTATTTGCGTAAAAGTGCAGAGGAAGGGAAAAAGGCATCGAAATGTGTGTGTATTTTGGGACTGGGATTCACTTTTTTTGTGTGAAAGTGATGAGATGCGCCTAAAAGATTTTAAGCATATTCCTATAGTGTCTAGCATTTTTCGGTCATTGCTCCAGTTTCCCAGATCTATAGAATTTGCTTTATGTATTTCTTTCTTTATTTGTTTTCATTTGAAGGGAGACATTTAAAGTATTTGAGGTAACACAGCATTTTGGGTCAAACAGACACCTATCACCAAAAGTGAAACAGTGGACGGACCACTGGCCGAAAATGTGCTCTGGCACTTTGAAGCGTCTTCTATACGCTAGATGGAATTACAAGTAAATATCTCAGACCAAATAACTGGACAGACCCAAGAAAGATGGTCAAATACTGCTTTAATTTCAATGAAAGAAAGCAGGGAGATTGAACAGCTATCAAAATAGATGCATGCGTATTCAGACTTTATTTTGTTTGTACAGAGCTTATATACTTTTACATACGTCATTTGATGTCATCCTACATGGCATTTGCAAAAAACTATTAACAGGAGTGATTGGATTAGGGGAACATGTCTACTAATAGAATTATATTATATAAGGGTTAATATCACATTGGCTGACCCTTGTCTGTAGGGCACACCCTGAGTTACTTCTACATACGTAATATACTGATTATAACAGAGAACATGGAAGCGGATTTGTAAATGCAACATTGCATGTAAAAGTGTGTGGCAGGCTTTATGATTGGTTGGCAACCCCATCTAACCTTGGCCATTCGGCCTTTTTAGCAGCATGTGAGTGAAAATGAAACCTAGGTGCTTGAGATGTGTCAATTCATCCCTTGTTTTCCCAATTAGTTCATCGTATGTCATCAACCTGATCCTTAGTCATTGTGTTCTGTTTGTAGTTGACCTCGTAGTCTGCTCACTGTCCTGGAACATTCAAGGGAGTATGAGCAGATCACTATCTCCATCTGGGCTTTTACTGAATAGCCCTTGTTTTCGACTTCTGAGTCACGAGTTAGGAGGCCACGATTTTGTCAATTTCAGCCTCTCATTTACTATTGTTTGATTGTATTAAACAGGGTGCCATTGCCCTTTCGGGCCTTTAGAGACTTGCTATTGCCTTTGTGGTTGTTCAACACTTCGCACTTGCAGGTGTCATTGTCTCTCCTATTCTTAGCAGAAATATATCTTATGCACATGGTGTATTCATTCGACTCCCTTTGTGCCTTGCAGCCATCTCTCGAAATAGCCTCCTTGATCCCAGGCCAAGGTACTCACTTATTCTGCACAAGAAAACTACTTCTTCATCAGTTCTTCAATTTGCAATCCTAGGCTCGTCTTTTGAGGTAGCAGGGTTGTTTTCTAACACAGGCCATCGTCCATTTTCTTCCAGTGGCCATCCTAAATGTTATGTATGTACCTTTTCTACCTTTCATTACAGCATATTTACAGTCATTGGTCAGGACATTACTTCATCTTCTTATATTTATGATTACTTTGTCTTTAGGTACATGTTTCTCTTAGTGCTTCAGTTATATTGCCAGTCATAAGTATTTCATATTGTTTCGGTATAGGTTCATACATCTTCTTTAAAACATCCTTCTGTTGTCATCAGACTTTACTTAGAGTAAGTCCATATTACCCATAACCGCATTCTGGCCTCTTGGTAGTGGGCATCCTTCCTGGTAGCATCCTGCTTCTGCCTCTACGTGATGGTATATTCTGAATGGCTGCCTGAGCGCATATCGTCTTTCATACACTCGACACGGTACAGGATACATGCATGGGTTCCCCATTGTAGCTTTTCACCTGCTACTCCAGTAGGACGGTGGTAAGGGGGTGGGGACCAGAGGAGATACATCCACCTGCTCTTCGACAAAGTGTATGAAAAGAAGAAGTGGAACTATGTTCCCTGCTGACCTGCCCCAGCTTCCCACAAACCCCATCACTGCACCTCTCCCAAGCGCAATCCAAACCCCCAAACAAATGCATAAGCTGTTTAAGGGAACATTCAGTGCAGTGTTTCATCTTCTTCCTACAGTTTTATTTTAAAACTAAGCTATTACAGAACGGTTTCTTTCTAAAATAAAAGTATACAAATGGTAAAACGTAATTCAAAAAGTAGAGAAGCAGCGCTCCCAACCGCTCCAGGCCACTTTGACCACTGGGACCAAGTAATTCCATTACAGGGTGCTTTGCCATAAATGATCCATGAAGTGACTGGAAGAAACATGAACAGGTGATGAGAGGGGACAGGTGGGAACCTTTAGTGAGGACAGTGCAGTGGGACAGACATAGGTTGCATGGGTATAATTAACAGTTTACCATTTTACAGTATATGCAAATGGCTGCAGTTGAGGGTTAGGTTGGTGATCAAGGAGAAGGAGTGACACCCATGTGGGTGCACTTTGAGGGCTCCGCATGTAGAGGTGCTGTCCGTTTTAGGGTTGACTTCTCTGTGTGTATGCACTTTAAGTCAGCGGGTGGAGGTCTCCAGTGGTGGTGGACCAGAGAGAGAAGTGACGGATGTCCAAAGCTTCAAAAGATGGCCAGGGATGGTTGAGATTAAGAAGGGCCTCAGATAGGTTGCTTTGAAATGCTTCAGACCTGTTCCTCTTGTTAAACTGGAATGAACACAGATATAGATTTCAGTTCACCGCCAGCCTATGTAGGATCAATTTCCTGGTCCCTCCTTTTTTTTGTGTTGACATCAGTGTCACTCTCTTAATCAACAGGCATGAGTGCAAGTATGTCACAAAGGACCGGCATGCTGTAAGGTGAAGTACTTTTGGGATCCTTACGTGTTTGCCAGTTATTCTGCAGTAAATCTGCATTATTACCACCAAAATAGATTACTATTCCTGCTTCTCGGTCCATGGAATTATAACTGGATTACAAATGGTGGCAAGGGATTTTTTTTTAAATGACTGTGAGCACTAATTCAACTGCAGTTATTCTGATTATTTATGGTAGTAGAATGGCTTTTTGCTGATGGTAACTCCTCCCCTTTGACACCAAAACTTGTAGTATGGGGGTGCAGTAAAGTGGCGGTCAAAGGGTAGAATTGAATTTTCACCACTGTACCACCTTTTATACCCACGCTGCCATAATCGTAATGAGGCCCTTTGTCCTTTAAACTTTATTTTTGTAATTTCTCTAAAATCACAGGGAATTGAAGAACAAAAAGAAGATTGGAAAATGATTTAATGCTCATTTTTGTATGCCACAAGTAGCTGCTTTATTACTGTTGATTATCAGTTCTAAATGTATTTTGTTTTTGGAGAGTATGGTCTATTGTCATTCTTCTCCCCACCCTATCCTATACATAATATGATTAACCTGTGGAAACAGCGAAACGTCGGTTCTTACTGGTACTGTGTTGGTGAGGTATAGAATACCTAATTTGTAACCCTCGATGCTCGGTGATGCTTTTTTCTGCACCTTGCTAATTCTGTGCTCTGCAGTGCCCATCTGATGAGGATTTTATTAGGCTCTAGTTCTTCTGTGGTTTGTAATATAATGTATATGCGTCTTTCAGAGTCGCAGTCAGGACTAAGGTTATAGTTGAGTTGGTGTCTCCATAGGAAGAAGATTTTTTGAGATACCTCTAACTTTTGTTGTATAGGTCTGCATGAAGTCTGGACAAAATATGATATGCATACATGAAGTTGTGTCCAAGAGGGTGAGGGGGGCAAAGTATTATTGGGTGTCCATAATAAGGTTCGAATTCCTATTCATGTTCTCGTAGGGAACTAATGCTCTCATCTACAGAAGAAAATGTTGGAAGGATTTGCATAAAACCTTCCCAAGGAGTGGTCACCTGGTCCTGAAAGCATGTTTTTACACATTTGGTGCCAATCAGTCAAGTGCTTTTTTATGACGACTCCAGAAATGTAGAGCAGTTTGACTTATGCATATATTTGGCTGTTAAATTTGAAGATCTGTAGTTTAAAGTGAAATGTTTCCATTTGATTGGAAAAAGGAACATATTCAATGTGATTTGCTAGGTGCAAATGTGCAAAGTACCATGCATCCTCATGTCGCAAAATGAATGGTATTGTGATTGGCTTTTGTTCCCTTGATTTTTATTTTATTTAATTTGCCATATTCCATGGGTGGAACCAATGTGAGCGGGTCGAACCCGAAAAGATCACCAGATTTATGGAGCTTAGTTCAGGTCACTGCAGGAAGAAGGTGCTGATGAAACAGGTAGAGATGGGCAGGAGAAAGCAAGAGCAGAATATGACCTCATGGAGCCTCACCTGGCCACCTCATGTCGGCTATAAGCTGGGCCGTGCCTTTATGGAAGCAGGGTCAGCACTCCATGAGATCGGACACCTGTCCTGACTTGTCCTGGACAGCTGCCTATATATATATATGTTTTTTTTCCATTGAAAATATTTAGTTAAGGGGCAGTTCAGGTGAACAAATTCAATGCAACAAACCCCATAAAATTCAATGAACGTGTTTAGTTGAAGTAACATAAGGGTGCCAATTTAATGCAAGAAAACCTCTGAAATTTAGAAGGTGTTGGACGCTACTCCACCTTAACTTTGAGTCCCCCCCCCCGCGCAGCCCCTAAGTACACTGATAACATTACAGATGGCTATGGGGTTAAAGTCCCAGTGGCTTCTTTGGGTGGCTTTGAGCGACCCGGGCTTTGCCTCCGGCCATCACAATTATAACTTGTGCCACCACGATGCGCTGCGCATACTGACACACACCAATATACACTGCAAAAATAACTTGGTGAAATGGACAGGACTAAGTTACATATGTAAAATGAGGGCGTTCCTATAGGTTACTTACTGTGCAGTCAAATTAGGAAACACCTTCAATTATAAAACCTTTGACAATCAGTAAAAAATATGTGGTAAAGGGAACATCATGGTGAAGCTTATGCTCTAAAACCAATGAAAACGTAATAACAAAATATGTTAAAGGTAAAGTAATGTATGTAGAAGAGCTCTTTTAAATAAGCGACATTCATTGATGTTACATTCTGAGTCCCCTTTAGTTATAAAAACCTTTGAAAAAGAATCTATAATAGAAGGGAAGTTATGGCTATGCTTTAAAAACATGAAAAGTAAGTGAGCATGTTTGTTAGTGGTGTGTTTGCAGAACAGACTCTAAACCCCATAGCTACTTCCCAGTTATGGTGAGCCATAACACCCACCTGCTCACACCGACACACAGGACATCCTCGATGAGATAACAAATGGCATCGGCAGTGTCATCACTGATGACATCACATATGAAAGCACCAAAATGTAGAGATGCTGAAGGAAGGTTCCTACTAGGGCTCGTGTGTAGGGTATGGCAAGCACCACATGCAGGGTGACGGGTAGGCATCGAACGAACTCTGTATGATTCCCAAAATGACCTTATAAGAATAACTGACTAGTGATGTTTTGTGCAGTATACAGCAACCTTTCAATAGATTTCCATAGTTCATAGCTACACCATGCTCTAAATACATACGTCATGCACTAGGCATCTGCGTGACTTAAGTGTACAAGCCTGACACACATCTGGTCATAATAATGTCGCATTGATATAGCGCTACGAGCGCTGCTTATTATTACCCAGGAAGCTCGGAAGGATGAAAGGCTGAGATTGGCCCCGCCGGGATTCGAGCCTGCGTTAGCAAGCTCTGCACGAATGTCAAAGGGAGCGCTCCACTCGCTGTGCCACTCGACCGGCTGGGAAGTCATGAGTAAACAAATACAATAGCCAGATCATGGATTAGTTTCGGTCATCATGCAAGCTGTATAAGCAGTAGCTCTGTGTGCACCACTTATAGGTTCAGTGTATTTGCACAATGAGTACTAGACATAACCTAAAGACGCAAACTTAAGTCTATCTGCCAAGGTTCAGGCCTGCAAATGCAGCACTTCCAGTAAGAAAGAGAAGAAGCTCATAGGACATAGCCATTGCCTGGGCCAAATGTATTGTGTTGCCTTTTTGCATCGTTTTCGTAAAGCGTCCTTGTGTGCATGTGATGTCATCTATGATGCCATTTGCAAAGTTATCTGTGAAGTGATGAGTGGTAGCATGAGCAGGGCAGGTGGGGGTTCGAGATACTGTGGAGTAGCTTAAGCACAGTGAGGAGCGGCAACAAATAGCAGCACATACACATACAACAACAGGGAATGATAGCGCACACAGACGGAAACACACACACACAAATATTGGGGAACACACCCACACACAACTGCAAATAAAGACAATGGCTAGCAGCACACAGGGGACAGCATCATACACATACATGTACACACACGCACAAGCCACAACAGCAATGGATAACAGCACATACACAAGCACCACACTGGATTACAGCACACACCCACACACTCTCCAACGGATAGTAGCACAAATGCGGAACAGAAACATTTAGCTGCACACATGCACACTTGATGGCAGCACACACAAAGCAGATTGTACAACACCTACAAACTATTGTGACAGATTTGTCATTATGACCCCTATCCGGAACCGAGGGTAACATTAATATATTGCACATCTAGGAATTCTTCCAATAATCTGTGGTTTTTTTCTTCAAAACTTGACAATTCATTATGAAAAGATGCAAAAGAAGTTAAGGGTAGCTGGTGAGCTTGTGTTCCACCCATTACCCGAATCCCCCGCCTCAGTGCAAGCCTGAATAAGAAATGCGTGCTCCAAGACTTATATACACAAACACACACTATGAATTATTATTGACACATTAATAGTTACGATACATATGCTTGCGTGTTTTCAACACCCATGAATTATAATTAAATTTAATAAGAATAAAAGACAATTTTACACTCTACTTCATTCAAACACCTTCGCTCAATCACCTTCTCACAAACAATAGCACACATATACAAGAATGTGCAATTTCCCTTCACCTGTAAAAATCAATAGGACATAGATGGCTGACTTTCAATCCCTTTTCCTATGATACAGCCACACTTAAATATGCTAAAATCATTCTCTTTGGGTTATTTCATTTAATCGTTTTTTTTTCTTTTATGGCACAATGCCAACCGGTTTCCACTGCCAAGGTCCTTCCTTTTTAGTCGACTCAGCCGCTTTAAGGCATTTTAATTAGTACGAGTGCAGTCAACATATCTCACATCTGAACATATAATAAAAAACAAAGAGAAAAAGCAAGTTCATACATATTTCCATCCACATTTAACTGAATGGATTTTCATAGGAATAGTTACCCATTATCCACATCACATTCAATGTCCAACTGTGGAAGACTAGTACAATATTAAGAATTATTATTTTAAAACATTAGGCACACCAAACAGGGCATTTCAAGAACCCACTACTAGATGGAACAGTGTGAAAGATTCCTGGGACTCCTGCAGCCCCTGTACACGACCTGCATCCGAATGGCATTGGGAGAAGAGGATGGGAGATCGCTGGAATGAGGCACCCTAGCTCTCAGTTCCTAGAACACAATGAGTGCCCACGGTGACTCACACAGAGAAGCCCCAAGAGGCAACAAGCAGGAAACTGAAGAAACCCTCTATCGGTCGGGGGTGGTGATACGGTGCACAGCTGGGTGTTCAGGTGAGGAATCTTGCCTGGCTGTGAGAGCGGTGCTGTAGAAGGCCACGAGACTAATCTGGGGCGGGGGACTGAAAACTGGCACAGGAGAAAGGGGATGAGAAGAGCAAGGAAGGCTGGGAAGGAGGAGAAGTAGAAACCAGGAGGCATGGAACGGCGAAGCCACGGGGGGGCGAGAGCAAGTATGCCGAGGAGCGGCAGATGAGTGTGGCAAGGTTCCTGAAAGTCTGGGAAAAAGAGTAGGACGGAAGCGTCAAGTTCCTGTTTAGCGGCACGTAGTGGCGCCATACGCCGCCACAGATCACAGTGCCACACCACCTTAAATGGCTTATTCATGATCTAGTGTTCATTTTTCCAACGTCATTTTCAGCTCATTAATAGTGAACCTTGAATGTGAAGTTGGAGGAACAAAGCCCTGCATAGACTCCAACAAGATGACACCCACACACCCACAACCAAGTGAAATCACTGCCACCGAAAGCCCCATGATAGGCCACATCCAGCTAAACTGGAGTAACTTGTCTTCTCACAAATGTAGGTGTTATTTGTGCATCTTTGTGGTGTTTTATACTGAGTCTGTTTTCTATTCCCATCTTAATTTTGGAGGTTCATGTGCGTATTGCTACGCATAGCTTGGAAGAAAATCGAGTTTGAGTGTTTATTATAAAAAAAGAAAAAATGTATGTTTTAGATTTATGTACACTTGGCTCAGAAGACCGGTCTTGTACAACATACCCTGGCCTTATCCTTCTTCACGATCCTGCAAATAGAACTGTTATTGAGAACCTTCCCCAGGGCCATTTCACACTTTCATCCATGTGTGAAGTGGACGTGGGGTGGGGGAGAGGTTGGAGGGGAGAGAAAATAGTGGAATGTGGAAGAGAATGCCCAGAGATCCAATTCTCTGTCAATATGAAAAAAGGGCCTATGGGGGGGCAACATGCAGAGAGATTCACAGTTCTTGAGTCATTCTGATGGCTCTTGAATAGTGGCTCCCCCCGCCCCTTGTGCTGCAGCACTGTTTGTTACGTCCTTGTCTCTACTATAGGCTCCTACCAATGACAGTGGCATGCACATTAAAGCCCCGATGACATGGCATGGCATAACATGATACTCGTTCAGCAGCACTAGAAACTGCTGGCCGGCTCCTAATGAAGCAACATTTTAGGTTGCAATGTTTGCCTGTAATTCTCCATTACTAGACATTAAGCTTGCTTCCATCTTTATCATGAACATATGAGTCCATTCATTGTGCAATTATTTACAATATGTACCCCCTCCTGGTATTTATTAACTTTTTTTTCAAAGCAATTCATCTTGTCTTCAAAAATGCCCGCTGTGAATGTCTTGGCTACAATACAGATCAGTGATGTCTGGATACTGCCTAGCAACCAAGGATGCCCAGCAACTAGCCATCTGGAAAACAGAGCTTTCTTCCAGAGATGGAAAACGTGCTTTTAAAATGCTTAGGAATGGCAGAAATTCCCACTAAAGAGGTCATTATTGAGCCGAGCATCTTATCAGAGCTCACACAAAGCATGACGAATGGCACCCGCTTAACACGGTAAATTGAGCCACTTTGCTGCACAATATAGAAAACGTATGTATTGCCATACATTGTTATATAGGTCAATAGACAGAGCCCTTGTAACAGAAAGTGTCATCAAGAACTCGGGGTTATGCCAGCACTTCTGTACTTCGATTATCGGTGGGCATATCCGCCCCCATCCGACATTATTAAAACGTGATGGGAAGGGCCAGTAGCACAGGACGCTGCTGTTTGGCTTTTAACAACACTGTGGTATAGGCATGGCACCAGCAAAATGGATGTGGCGCAGCACCCACGGAGACAGTCTCTGACAATTTGATTGGATCAGCCACATTACTTTATTTCCACGCTGGCACTGGAACGTCTTTCTGCTAGGCTGAGTGCCTGTGATTACACAACTCGCCATGTTTTTCCTTGCACAGCTACACGCACAGCCGCTGGGAATCCCTGTTGTCCTTGCACAAACCTTCTTGCCCTTTTATTTGGAAACTTGAGTTTTTAATGCACTTATCCAGCTGTGTATAGTGACCTGGATTCCCTGTATGCATGGAATGTTGGGCAAGTGACATAGAATGCAGCCTGTGAGAATTTTGATGTATGGTTGAGAGTTCTGAGTGACTCAGTCAGGGACGTCATTTCACCAAAATGCCAGGGGGAGCGGAAGTGACATCACACGACCCTTGACACCCTGATGACATCACAGGAAGTGATGTAATTTGACCCCACCCCAAAGTGATATCGCAGGAAGCGATGGAAAACAACCTTTCACCCCTTGATAAAACAGGAAGTGGCATCACATAGCATTGTGCACGACGAAAAATATGGTTACAATATCACTGTAATGCGATGTACATTTCATACAAGAATGGAGCAGCATATGCATCGTTAATATCAGTGTGTATAGGCCAATATTAACAAATTACTGTGAATGCAAGCAAACTTTCATGACCAAATGATAATGATGTGTTATTATATAGCACTTACGCTTAAGTGCTTTATATAGAAAAAATATACACCCAATATCACCCAACCTTTGCTGGTACACATTTATCGACCTCAGAAGGATGAAAGGCTGAGTTGCGTTTAAGAACAGACTAAATCAGTGACCCACCCCCTGAAGTGTGCCTGAAATAAACCTTTAATGAGTCCAACAATTATTGTTTAGAATTCCAGAAAGACACATTATTTGGTATTCCTATTCTTTCTTATTGAGGGTCAGTGCTGAAAGTGTTAGACTTGTGGCACTCCTGTTCTTATTTTATTTTTATTTTTTTAAGGGGCCTGAACAAGAAAGCCAGCCACTGCCGAAGTAAAGAGCCACATGGTGCTGGCCACAGCCCAGGAGCTTACATTACAAACAATAAAAAATTATTTTAAAAAACATTTCTTTAGAGGTCGCAAGGCGACCCCTAACGTCCCTGAGTCAGTTGGAGCGATGTAGCTCACCGGTGAGGATGCCGGTGCATCCTGCCTTAAGCTCAGATGTACTTGACATAATAAACTTAATATGATGTACTGGAACTTTAATAAAGAGGCAACTAGAACATCAGACGATGTCAGAGTCATCATTGGAGAACCCAAGCTTTACACTGTGCTTTTCCCACAGTTAATTGCGCACCATGCTTGTTGGCCATTATTCCACAAGAAATTGTGAAACACCATGGCCAGTAGATCAACAGACAGCTTTAGGCCAAGGTACAGAAACACCTTCTCCTTTTCCTGTAGAAAAGAAAAACAGGACATTAAGTTTGAATTGGTCCAGGTGGTGGGGTTCCCAGAATGAAGCTGACTGGGTCAGATTTCCATCCGCAATGTGGTCCTCAATCTTTCCCTCTCTCCTGTGAATGCGAATGGCTCCCGACGGAGGGTGGGAGGGTTTGCATTGTGAGAACGCCATAAAGGCATATGTGATGTGCAGTTTTTCTATGTAAGTAAATGATGATATGGGAGTAGTCTGGGATGGTATCTGAATACTTGAATCGCCACTCACTTCATATAGCCAGAGCGTTCATTATTTTTCTTGTAAAGCCTAACTGACGTTGGATAGGGAAATCACAACTTATTGTTCTCTGGTAATGCTTGTGTTCGAGAGCTAACTACTGGGAAATGCACAGTGGGACTACTTAGACACAGTTTTAAGAGGCTCTCTGGGTAACTGGGCGAAGGCCACACGGCTGCCATTTTTGGATTTAAATGGCAGGTCTGTTTGGAACAATATGGCATTATTCTTCTGCCCTGGAAAGACGTATGGGGTGGCAGGCCGATGCCCCTCACCTGAGGAGTCACTGGGTATCGTCAGATGAAGATCACGTGATAGTGGATGATGAGAGGGAAACAGAAGACACACTGTGGAACATTCACAAGGAGTGCCATTGTTGTATTTTGCGGCTGGGAAAGGTCAAACATTTGTGGCATGTTTTGCAAGGGTCCCGACCAGGCGACAATCAAAGGGGCAAGCACATTTGAGGCGGGTTGGGTTAGCTGCGGTGGTGGGCTTGTTGGGATACTGTTTGACTGCTTGAAAACTGTTTTAAATGGAATGACGAAGGATGATTCTTGATAAGACATCTTAGTCTTCTTGTTTGTTTTTATTTCAATAGATGGTGACCACGACTTGGATCAGTCGTGCAATGCTGCAGGCCACTGGACCCAAAGGACCTTCTTGTGGACACTCCCATGTGCATTCAAGACAATAAGGTGGGAGACCTGCATTGAAAAATCTCCACAGGGGGTTTTGCAGCAGGATACCGGATGAAGAGCATGCATGCAGGACCGAACAGGGACCGAGTGTCCCATTTGGGACTAGGGCATGGACAATTGAGGATGGGATGTTTTTACGGGATACGCTGAAATAGGATGGAGATTTTGGACTGGGCACGTTGAACCAGTTGTAGAATAGCTGTTAATCTTTTAGTTTTGTCTTTTTTAATCCAGAAATTAATTTGGCAAGCTACCAGGTTTACAAACTGAGCATGGTAGGGAGGATACTCGATAGAGTACGAGTACCTGAATGTGAGTCATGCTGGCTAGAGTAATAATTTAGGGGAATACCAGAAATAGAGATATTCAAGTGACTGTATGGTGACAGTCCTTATCCTGGTCAGGACCACTCTGGGGTGTCTCTGGTTGTTAAAGTGAACCCCTTCCCTCTCAGGACCACAAAGGAGTTGAGTCAACATATCCCTGGAGCAGGGGGGCCAAATGGTGTGAGCATATGCGAGAAACATGGGTAAAGGAAAAATTAGTGAAAGGCAATCGAAACAGCTGGTCGAGCCCTCAACGGGGTCGCCAGAACACTATATGTTTAGGCAATTTAGTAGCTCTTTGTGTGACTTTTTGGATTCATGGAATTACCTGACTTGACCTAGTTGACAGACAATCCCCGATCGAAGGGACATTCAATTTGGACAAATTAGGAGTGCTTTGGAGGCAGAAGGTACAAAGATATCTGCAGTGCAGTGGGGAGCGTGCGCCATGTGGCTGGAAGAAGCCATAGCTAGGAGGAATAACTGTAAGATTAGGGAACGGAGGGGACAGATACCATTTCTAAAATGTAGGAGAGGGATGGATGGACTCCATATGTGCCACCAGCTAATACAAGAAGGGGAAATGGACAAAGATAAGGGTGCAAGGACCGAGAAGACCAGGTTAGTGAGTCACCAGAAGACATACTTAAATATTTCACTTGTATGAGGCTACCCACAGCTGCAAGACAGGAGGGGGCACGCCAAGAGGTGCCCCTAGTTGAGATGTAGCCTTTGGTGCACTCTGCCCCTAGGGCACCAGGGCTGAGGGGGCAGAGCCCAGAGGGGCTCAGGCAGCCATGGGGCCACCTCCCTAGTATGGCTACTCGATTACAAGGGGAAGTACACTGTATGGAAGGGATTTGCAGCATTTCCATCCAAGCTCGCCTCAGGCAGGTACCATCTGGACAAGAGGATGGAGAACAACATCAGAGACGTGTCATGGTCTATGTCCCCATGACACCTGGGGACCTTACGACATTGTGGAAGGAATTCCCTAATATTAGAGAAGAGCCCTAATGATTTGTGGAAGAACTGCAGACTGTCATGTAGTGTTAAGGCTTGTCATGGTCTATATCCCCATGCCACCTGGGGACCTTACGACATTGTGGAAGGAATTCGCTAATATTAGAGAAGAGCCCCAATGATTTGTGGAAGAACTGCAGACTGTCATGTAGTGTTAAGGCTTGTCATGGTCTATGTCCCCATGACACCTGGGGACCTTACGACATTGTGGAAGGAATTCCCTAATATTAGAGAAGAGCCCCAATGATTTGTGGAAGAACTGCAGACTGTCATGTAGTGTTAAGGCTTGTCATGGTCTATATCTCCATGCCACCTGGGGACCTTACAACATTGTGGAAGGAATTTGCTAATATTAGAGAAGAGCCCCAATGATTTGTGGAAGAACTGCAGACTGTCATGTAGTGTTAAGGCTTGTCATGGTCTATATCCCCATGCCACCTGGGGACCTTACAACATTGTGGAAGGAATTTGCTAATATTAGAGAAGAGTCCCAATGATTTGTGGAAGAACTGCAGACTGTCATGTAGTGTTAAGGCTTGTCATGGTCTATGTCCCCATGACACCTGGGGACCTTACGACATTGTGGAAGGAATTTGCTAATATTAGAGAAGAGCCCCAATGATTTGTGGAAGAACTGCAGACTGTCATGTAGTGTTAAGGCTTGTCATGGTCTATGTCCCCATGACACCTGGGGACCTTACGACATTGTGGAAGGAATTCCCTAATATTAGAGAAGAGCCCCAATAATCTGTGGAAGAACTTCAGACTGTCATGTAGTGTTAGAACCCGTCAGGGGTGGATATGAACCAACTCATGTGAATAGTAATGCCACCGTGTTACCACGATTAGTAGAACAGGTGACTTGGCCAGTTGCAGATCCAGACACAGGGGATGCCTTGGTGCAAGCGAGGGAGAGGAAAGTTGATGATTCCTGTGGAGTCATCACTGATCCTCAGCCTAAGATCGATCTCATTCCATGTGGCCAGGGGAAGGCAGTCGCTACCTGATCCCGACCCTGGGAGTGGCATTACGAGGTAGGATCATATGGGAGGAGATGGCTGTCAGGGATATATGGTAACTTCATCAAGAGAGACGCAGTATTCTTCCCTTTCAAAAGAAGAAGACCGTATAATTCCTGATGGCTTGCTCTCTTTTCAACAATCTCTGACATTTTAAGACTCAAAACCTCTTCTTGCCCGACAATCCAAAAAGAACACCAGCTATACTTCAGGTTCACATAATACTCGTGTAACATCTCCTGTCTATAATGTTTTTGATTCAAACAAAGATCCAAAACAATAGAACTTCAAAAGATCTAAAGTTCATGTGGACCCCAACTCACACAAAGCCTCAACTACTGAGACGAGGATGAGGAGGAAGGAGTTAATATGGATTGAAGTGCAGACTAAATGTCATAATGAAAATCAGCTAGGCAGGACATTTAAATTTGGGGAATGCCTTCCATTGACAGGTGGTGACGAGAGATGCAGAGCAGGCGGCGCAGGAAGCGGAACTGAAGGCAGACGCCGGCGTGCAGTAACAGACTGTGCTAAGAGAGACAGGCTCGTACAAGCAAACACTTGCGAGCCTGATTTACCGGAGAAGCAGGAGACCGGGAGGAGTACAGGGGGTGCTGTACGAGGACCACTGCACCACCGGCAGTGGCAGCGAGGCTGCTGGGGATGCAGTCTCCTGGAACTAAAGCGGTTCTGCTGACGGGAGAACATGAAGCTGGCGAGGAAACTGGGTGACTGTCTGCTGAGCAGAGGAAGCTTTCCCAGAGTGAAAACATCACAGCATCATTGTGTCACGAGTTGGAAATGCTAACAAAAACTGGTGATTTTCCCCATAGGTGTCGGATGACCCAGGGTGCACCAACAGACAGATGGACAATTAATATACTGATTTAATACTGACCAAGTACATTTGAAAGACAAGATTTACACAAGTCCTCATACAAGAGAAGTAAATATGGGGAAAGTTGGAGTAAATATTATCACCAGCAAATGAACAGTAATGAAGAAGTTGAAAGGAAATGAATGTACAGTTCTCCAAATATAAGGCATCAATCTGCAGCAGTCGCTTATACTGTGAAAGACCTAACATTCACGTGAGAGCTAAAGTAATTGAAATCCATTATTGAAATACTTAAAGACTGTTGCTGTCTAACGCAGTGGTTGCGTGTCCCTAATTAAGAAGAGGGAACACTCTCTAAACCATTACCGAATAATTCATCTTGACAATACCCGAGTTGCAAGTTACAAAGTCTGAAAACGACATTAAAGTGACTAATTGTGATTCCCAAAGGAAGTCAGAACTTCATCCTTTGCCATTACAAAGGAATACAATTCCCTCCTCATCTTTAAATCTTGAAATATACTTTAAAAAGAGGTTGCGTGTGCCTAATTTTGCGTTCAACTAAGCGACTGAATCTTATATTGTGTCCAGAAGTGACATTCTTTCTATTCTATTTTCACATAGTAAAGAATGTAAACTATTGAAGAGAAGAACAGTTATTACCCAAGTCAAGAGGCAACTCCTTTTTATAGTGAAATCAATCTTTCCACGAGTTAAAAAGTCATCCAACTGCACTGTGAAGTGATTAACATGCAAGTCGCCTAAAATACAAGTCTAACAGTATTATCTGCAGCAGAGAGAGTGGCACCAAGGCTTTTGGGTAATTACTTGGGGCTGATAACTAGCAGAAAGGTGTGAGTATAGCATAGGGAAGGGGAAATAATTGCTTGTGCTGAATATTCTGAAAGTTGGCACAAACTCTGGTGCCAAATACTGCAGAAGCCAGAGAGAAGTGAGTCTTGGTGGGCAGAACCAGCTTGTTATTGTGGCAGACAGACAGGAGAGGCAAAGAGGCTGCCCTGAAAGTCATTAAAAGGAAGAGTGCCTTGTCTACTTGAAGAGGTTGAAGGGACCTCTCAAAAACTTCCTAACAATTCAAAGTAATGAACTGTGGTAGTAGTACTTAAACTGTGGTGGTATAATACATTGTCAGCAGATGTAACATTGAAGTGGTCTGTACCAGTAACATACTGTGGGACAAAGGTGACTTTTCTCATAGTACCAACCGTAGAAATATGGTTGTTGAAGTGGAAGCAGCAGTACAAAGAAAAAATTCTGACAAATATACCAATGTACATTTGTAAATAACAAAGTCCTAACTGTTGATTAAGCACTGTGTGTTGTTGACAGTGGGGGGGATATTGCACCCTATTTTAAACTGTGGCAAACTATCAGGAAGAAGAGAAAATGTATCATAACCAGGATTACCATTGGTGCTATTTATTTTCTGAAAGTTGGAAGTGGATCTTTCATCCAGGAACAAAGATTTGTTACCAGTGTATTCTTGTTTGATTAACTTTTTTCTTTGACTTGGATCTATCGAGCTGGTTCAAAATCTTTCTTTTTCGGCTGTTGAACATTTTGAGTCGACTTTGAATCCTGGGGAAGGGACCTTACCAAACATTGGGGCTTCTTACAGGTCCGACGGTAACCATGCCAGTGCTACCGGCAGGTTGCCACTGGACCTGTAATGATTTACCGGCGCCTGACTTGCCGGTAATACCAGGGGATTACAAACCCAGCATTCCGGAAAGTCAGGCGCCGGTAGATTGTAATTCCCCACTTCCATAGAGTCCCACAGGAATCAATGGGAATGGGGAACACAGAATTTGTTTTTATTTGTATTTATTGGAATTTATATAGCGCTTTAATCCAAAGCACTTTACAAAAGGAACAAACAATTACAACAAGCAATACATGACAATTGAATCAAACCAGAAAGCTGTACAAAGATCAATTAACAAAGTTGAAGAGGTTAAATGCTAGTGGAAGGAGCAATAGTAAGAGAGGGGTGGGAGGGGTAAGTAGAGGTAGATTCGGTCAAGGAAGAAGATGAAAGAGAAGTTAAGGGGGTGAGTGGAAGAGATAGGATTTAAGAGAAGTGCGAAATGAAGGGTAGGAGGTGATAGAGCGGACCGGGAGGTGTAGGCGATTCCAATGGAAACGATCAAGAAGTAGGAAGGAGCCGAAGCGGCAGGGGGCACAGGGTGGAGGAGGAGGAGAGAGAAGGAAGAGATCAGCAGAGCGGAGGGAACGAGAAGGAGTGTGGAAAGTAAAAAGGGAGGATAGGTAGGAAGGAGCAAGATTATAGAGGGCTTTGAAGACAAGACAGAGAAAATAAAATTTGAGCTGAGAGTGAAAAGGGAGCCAACCTAGTGTATTAAGTGAAGAGGAGATGGAGCCGCGAGGAGAGAGGAGGCAGAGGGAGCGGATGGTGGAGTGATAGATGGATTTGAGGGGATAAAGGTGAGAGGAAGGGAGTCCAAAGAGAAGAGTGGAGAAGTAGCAGAGTCTGGAGAAGATGAGGGAGGAGATTAAAAGTTTTGTAGCTTGAAAGGTTAGGAAGGGACGGATTTTACGGATATTGTATGGCTGGAAGCGGCAAGATCTGGCATTGTGAGAAATGCGAAGAGAGAGAGAGAGATGGGTGTTAATGTAGAGACCTACGTTGGGGGCATGGGGAGAGAAGGGGAGATGGGTGCGGGGAAAGAGAATAAAAGGACGAGGGGTGGAGGGAGGAAGAGTGTTAGCGGGGAAGAATAGGACTTCAGTTTTGTCAGCGTTAAGAGAAAGGAAGTGAGAGGACATTAAAGATTTAATGGCTGAAAGGCAAGAGGAAATCTTGTGGTGGATGTCGAGAGAGAAAGAGGAGAAAGAGGGTAAGAGTTGAGTATCATCAGCATAGAAGTGGTGTGAGATACCAAAGGAGGAGATAATGGGAGCTAAGAGGAAAGTGTAGAGTGAGAAGAGAAGGGGGCCAAGGACGGAGCCTTGGGGAACGCCGTGTTTGAGAGGAAACGTAGGGGAGGTACAACCACCCCAGGAGACTGAAAAGGAGCAGTTGGAAAGATAGGAGGAGACCCAATTGAGAACAGAGTCTCTAAGTCCGATTGAGGAGAAAGAGCTAAGGAGAAGATGGTGGTTGACAGTGTCAAAGGCAGCAGAGAGGTCAAGGAGAATGACAATAGAGGGGTGCTTGGAATAACGGGAAGAGATTAGAGAGTTGAGAACAGAGGTGAGAGCGGTTTCAGTGGATTGTACTTGGCGGAAGTCAGATTGGGGGGAGAGGAGAGAATGGTTGGAGATGTAGGTAGAGAGTTGAGAATAGACAATGCTTTCTAGAAGTTTAGAAAGGAAGGGTAGAAGAGAAATGGGGCGGAAATTGGAAGGAAGATGGGGATTAGCAGCTGTTTTTTTAAGAATGGGGATGATAGTAGCATACTTGAAAGGAGTGGGGAAGGTGGGCTTGGAGATACATGTTTTGAAAAATGAGGTGAGATAGGATATGAGAAGAGGATGGATTTTGGGAATAAAGGAGGTAGGAATGGGGTTAGTGGGAGATGCAGTAGGATGAGCTTTAGAAAGGAGGAGTAAAACTTCAGATTTAGTGACAGGTGTGAATGAAGACAAGGAATAGGGAGGGGGAGGAGGAAGGGGAAGGGAATAGGAAGGGGAGGAGAGGATAGATTGGCAGAGATTAAGGACTTTGTTGGAAAAGAAGATGGCAAGATCGGAGGCAGAGAGAGGAGAGGCGATGGAGTGGTCAAGGGTAGGTGGGGAGAGAAGTCGAGTTAAGGTTTGAAAAAGGCGGCGAGGGTGAGAAGACTGAGAGTGGAGAAGGTCAGAGAAGTAAGTGCACTTAGCAGAGTTAAGACAAGAGTCATAGAGGGTGTGATAGTGGAAGTAAGCAGCCTGGGTGGAGAGGGTGGGGTGTTTGAGCCAGGAGCGTTCGAGAGGCCTAAGAAGGCGGCGCATACAGGAAAGATGAGCTGAGAGCCAAGGTTGAGCAGGTCGGCGAGAGGGGAGGAACGAGGAGAGAGGATAAAGACGATCAAGAGTAGAAATGAGGGAGGAGGTTAAGCTGGAAGAGGCTGAAGTGGCTGAGAGAGAGGAGAAGTGGAAAGGGGGCAGGGAAGAGGAGCAGGAAGTGAGGAAGAGAGAATAATAATGGTGCCGGTGCTTCCGTGGCAGACTGCTTACCGTAGCCGATGTGTCCGGCAGGGTCCGACCTGTTGGGCACAGTGGCTCCGACAGGCACACTCGTAGTATGCCAGTTCAGAAACAACAGTGCCAGTAAACTAACCAGCACCATTGTTTCCGGACCGGCATGCTTGGAATGAGCCCCATTGTGTTAATAGTGTTTACTATATTGTGTTGATATATAATTTCTGTATATATTTGTGGTTAGTGTGAGGGCCAGTTATCTCGTGCTAGAGAATGTTGCCTTGCCTGTTAGACTAGGTAGGAAATTCCTCTGTAAAGTGGGGCAAGCAAGGTATTTTCTTTTTTATTATAATTTCTTTAATAAAATGGCATATTTTGAGAAATCTGCAAGCAGTTGTTCGCCTCACATTACTGACCCCTCATATATACAAGAGGGTCAGAAAAAGTTTTTTTTTTAAAAGATACCTGGCAGAAGAGTATACCAGGAGACTATCATAAGAGGTTATTGTGTGAAAAAGACACTTTGGTCATCCTTTAAAAACTACAGTGGAAATGTGACACTTTTGATATTCTTCTAAAGGGAATTACCTTCAGGATTCAAAGATTGTTTGTTGAATTTTCACACTTCGGTTTTTACACACCTTTTTGCTAAATCTAAACAGAGACATTTATCTTACACCTTTGATTGTTTGTTTTAGTGTGAGTGTCATATATGTTTTGGACACAATCACACAAGGACAGTTTGCATAATTTTGACAATGAGGTACAGACTGATCTTTATTTTTATCTTCCTAGGAAGGGAAAGACTCTTAGGATAGGGACATGAAGGCCTTTACCCAACCCCTTTTTCTTTAATAAAGATGTATGTTGGTGAAAATAGTGCAACTTTGTGTCCACCTCTCATTTCTGACCCCTCACAATAGTGACAGAAGTTGCCGAGGTAATCCCCAGGAAGACTGATTGGTCTAAAATATCAAATTGTAAGCAGAATAAGGGCACATCTCCTGCTGATTAGTTAGATAGATTGAAGGCGGTGTTCATGCAGCACTCTGGCATCACAAAACCAGAGGAGACAGCACAGGAAGCCATAGCAAACCTGTTTGTTTCTGGCCTCTTACCAAAGGTTCAGGTTCAGCTTAAGAACGTGTGCATAAGATGGCAGACCAAGCGGTAAGCGTAGTTGGTGGCAGAGGTGAATCATTGTGTCACTTGCCAGAAAAAGAAGGAAACATTCAAAAACAAATTTATGAAAGAGCTTTGAAGGACCGGTGCAGGAACAGCTTCAAGGTATATTAAAACATCTGGGAAATCAGGCCCAAATGGGGGGCCGACAAAGGCACAGAGGCAGGGTCAGAGGCCATGTCGGCCAGCAGATATATCAAAATCAACAAGGAGGGTATATGGGACAGCAGCAGCAACAACGATAATGGGAGCACTTTGATCAGCTACAGGCCTGGGGTGCACAGGATCAGTAAGGACATAGCAGTTGGCCTAACCAATAGGCTCTGCGAGCCGCGGTGCTAAATCCCTTGACCTACTACTATTGTAAGTAGGAGGGCCACTGGAAGAATTAGCATCCATTTAGGACACAAAGGGCCTCATTACGAGGTTGGAGGTGACCATTGTGCTATTAGGGGGCTATTAGCACCATGGCTGCCTCCACACCGGGCTCCAATACCGGGTTCCTTCAATGGGGAATTACCGAGTCATTCCATCATTGGAGGACCCGGTAATTCCTCCTTGAAGGAACCATTCCCCATTCCCATTTGAGCTCCCATAAGGCTCAATGGGAAGGGGGAGGGAGGTAATAATGGGCACATTACGAATGGCCCGTTATTAGCTCCCTCTTCCCCTCGCGGGACCCGTAAAGGACGTCTAGTTTTACCAGACGTCTGTTCTGGGTCCCGCAAAGGGAACCTCATAATCGGCGCTCCCGTAATGAAGGGTGCCGGTACCATACGGGCACCCTTCATTACGTGAGTGCCAGGGTCGTAATGAGGCCCAAAGACCATGGGCCTCATTACGATGCTGGCGGTAAGGAGTTAACGGCACCAGTAAGGAGGCCAGTGCTGTTAACCCCTTACTGCCGCATTACGAGGTCCCTTAGGGGGTCCCGCTAAGGACGGCTGGTAAAACCAGCCGTCCTTAGCGGGAGCCTCTAAGGGACCAGGGAGCTAATAACAGGCCTGTTAACAACGGGCCCACTATTAGCTCCCTCCCCATTCCCATTCAAGCCCTCTGAGGGCTTGAATGGGAATGGGGATGGGCATTTTGAATGGGGACTTACCAGGTCCTCCAAGGTTGGAATGACCCGGTAAGTCCCCATTCAAAGAACCGAGACCCGGACACTAGTTTGGAGGCAGCCATGGCGCTAATAGCACCATGGCTACCTCCAAACTCGTAATGACACCCCATATCTGCAAGGTTATTTGACCCCTAATAACTCCCAGATACCTCAGCAGGGAGGACAGGTACAAATGCAGGCAGTCCTTGCTCGGGTTATTTCCGAATTCTAATGCTAACCCTTTCATCCCAGCGAACCAAAGTGGGCCAAGGGGGGATTCAAATAGGTTCTGACAACCAGAGGAGGAAGGGACTCTGGAAGCTCTCATGATTCTGGTTGATCAGGAGGATCCGTATGTCTAATGTCAGGTTCAAGGGACACAAGTGCCATGTCTGGTGGACACAGGGGCAATTAGATCAGCTCTGCAATGTAAATACTTTTCCACATGTTTTTACAGTGGGGGCAGTAGGTATATCTATGTCCCTTCATCGACGTACACTTTTTTCCTGAAAAATTATTTAAACTCCTTTCTCTATACTGTTACACCTACTCCAAACTCCTCCCCACCCATCTTAACCCTTTGTCCCTCCTATATATTTCACTGAGTTTTTTAAAGTAATTTCTTCGGCAAAAATGAGTTAGAAAAAAATCTGCATCGGCCAAACAACTCAATACCCCATTGCAGATTAGCATGCTTTTCTATTAAGATCCAGATCACCAGTACATTTATTGGGGAGTGATTTGACGTATAAGGTGAGGTGCACTATCTCTTATACCCTGGATGAGGTGTTTTTAAGTGTACCTTCCGATAATGCTATAGTGATAATGGCGACCTTAAGGGAAGACAAAGAGTGGAAAAATTGAGAGAAAGATGGGCAATGGTCAGAAGATTTACATGAGCTTATTGATTCTGTACCATATTGTTTGTGGGCCACCCATGATAATGCAGTGGGGTATATACATACAGTTAAACCAGTGAAGACAAAGGTAGACCCACTGAAACCTAAAGCAGAGGCAGGTATTACCCCAGTCATTGAATCATTGCTGAGTCAGGGAATTATTGTTCCGACCAGTAGCCCATGCAATGCTCCAATTTTTCCAGTGAAAAAGCCAGGAAAGGAGGTTTATCATGTTGTGCAAGACCTAAAGGCTGTTAATGCAGTGGTGATATCTTCCTTTCCAGTGGTGGTAAACCGGCTACCATATTGCCCTGTATTCCATCAGAAGCCACGGTGGTTGATTTGTGCCCAGCTTTTTTCTCAGTCCCTGAACACAAAGATAGTCAGTATCTCTTCACATTTTTTTATCTTCAGGGGGCACAGCCCATGGAACTGTTTGCCCCAGGGGTATACAGACTCCCCAACCCTCCTTTCACAATAGCTGAAGAGAGATGAGGCTGATATCCAGTTGCCAGGGAAGTCAGTGCTTTTACAATATGTAGATGACCGGTTTATTGCCTCACCTTTGCATGAGGCTGGTAAGGAAGATATCAAGGTACTGTTGAAAGCATTGGCAGAAAATGGACCAAGGCCTTTAAGAAGAAGCTACAGTTATGTGCCCATAGGGCACGTTCTTGAGGTCATGATATTATGGAGGGATATTGGCTGACATCTGCTTCATGGAAGGAGACAGTTTATAAGATCCTCAAGCTCCAGACAGTGATGCAAAGGAGAGATTTCTTTAGGCCAGTCCATTACTGCCAGCAATGGATCACGGGATATGCCTAAATAGTTAAACCACATCAAGCATATACACGGTTGAATACTTTTGAACCATTACAATGGATGCCAAAGGCAAAAGAGGCTTTCACTAAGGTCAAGAGGTAATTAGCTGGAGCACCTGCTTTATAGCTGCCTGATTATAAGAAGAGATGTACTTTGTATCGTCATGAGAGAAGTGAGTTTGCACTGGCTGTCCTTACACATAGGCACAGGATTCATCATAGACCCGTAGCCTATTATAGCATGAAATTAGATCCAGTTGCTGCTGGGATGCAACCCTGTTTATAGTCAGTGGCGGCTGCTGCATTGGCAGTGAAACAGAGTAAGAATATTGTGCTGGGGTGACCCTTGGAGATGGCAGTACCACACGGTTTATTATCACTATTACTGAAAACAAAGACACTACACATGTCTGCCTCAAGAGCTAGCAAATATGAGATGCTTTTCTTGAATTTGTCAAACATTACTCTAACTAGATGTTCCATTTTGAATCCAGCATCCTTATTGCCTATTCCATAGGAGGGTGAACCACATGACTCCAAACCTCATGATTGTCTGTAAGTAACAGACTGTCTGGTCATGCGCCACACAGATCTCTCTGACATGCCACTGCACTACTTGGACCTCAAGTACTTCATGGATGGGTGTTTATTTTAGAAATAAAAGTGGGCAGGTTGTTGCAGGGTACACTATGTGTACCCCAGGGCAGGTGGTGGAGAGTGGAAAATTTAACCAGGTAATGTCAGTGCAGGTTTCTGAACTGGTGGCCCTCTTGAGGGCTTGCAGACTGGCGGCTCAGCAGTCAATCAATATTTACAAAGATTCACAATACACATTTGGTGTAGCCCACAATGCTGAAAAACGGGAGGCTTCTTGATCTCCACTGGCACACCAATAAAAAATAGTCAATATGTGTTAGCACCTCTGGATGCTAATATGTAACTGGAACAGATCGCAATTGTCAAATGTGCAGCACACCAGGCATTGGATGACAACATTAGTTGTGCTAATGATTTTTCTGACTGAACTACTAAATTGGCAGCTACCCTAGAGAGTGATGCATATATCCTGCCAGTTAAAGGGTGCTGATAGTGACTCCATATAAGAAGCTGGAGGGCTTGGCATATAAACAGGAGAATGCCCCATCCAATGAAAAGGACAATTGGATTAAGAAAGGTTGCTGGTTGCCGGTTGCACTCTGTGTGGTGAGATGAGCAGGGTTGGTTAGTGGCTCCAAAAATACTAGTATCACACCTCGTTCAGATGTTTCATGGACAAACACATGTAGGAAGCGATGGAATTACAATGTTAGTGAGACGTTCATTGTTTGCACCGGAATTTACCACTATGGCTCAGGATTATTGTCAAAGGTGTGTCATCCTTTTACAGAATAATGTGGGGAAAAGTGTGCCAATTAAACATGGGTCATACCCTCCCCCATATGGCCCATTTTGAGGAATACAAATGGACTTCCTATAATTGCCTAGAAATAATCAGTGACAGTACTTGCTCGTGGTGGTAGACATAATCTCTGGGTGGATGGAAGCCTACCCCTGTAGGAAAGCAGACGCAGACACAGTAACGACTTCAAAAATACTGTTTCTTGTGAGTTTGTACAATGGTTTGGGATAACTGTGTGCATTAATAGTGATCAGGGAACACATTTTGTTAATAATATCATCAAGACACTGCTGTCCACAATGAATATCCGGCATAATGTGCATTGCCCACACCACCTGCAGTCGGCAGGGGCTGCAGAGAGATGAAATTGGGATTGGAAGAATACATTGGCCAATTTATGTCAACAAATGGGGTTGAAATGGCCAAAAGCCCTTTGTAAGAAACCTGCCGGTGTTCTCTCACCTACTCCCCCGAGATCTTCCATTCAGGTGGCCAGAGAAGGGCCATGTCTTTTGGTTACCGACCCTGGGGGTGGACAAGCAAGGGAGAATCACATGAGTGGAGGGTCATGAGGAATTGGGAAGAGAATACCTGAGGGCGAGACATGGTATTCCCCCTTACCCTATTTCCCACCAGAAACCGTTTCCTCAGCTTTCATGGGATATTTGCAATCCCATTCCATCTCCCACTGCCCATTTCTGACAAATACTGGGAAGAACAGAGACTAGTGAGGACTGCACAAAACACCTTGAGAAACAAAAGGAAGACTGTCACCTACTACAACCAGGTTGTCCCATTAATAGGGCCAGGCAGTGTCAGGCATTTCACATTGACTACTCACACCTGACTCCACTTGACTCTTGTTTTAAGTATAAAAGCTGTGGTTTTGCACAATCAAATGAGCAAGCTGTGTTTCTGGAAAAAGAAGCCGGGAATCCAAGGAGCAGGGAGCTGAAGGGAGAGAAGCGTGGAGGATCCAGAGGATAGCGGCGTGCCGAAATGCTGGCCCGGCGCTTGTAAGGGGCTGCAACCTGGCTAGGGAGCTGTGTCTCCAGGGAGCCGTATTGAGGCAGCCCATGTCCTGCTGGCGGTTTGTGAAGAAGTGCTCTTTCCCTCGGGGTGTGTGCCGGTCCCAAGTTGGGACTGAGGGGCAGTTGGTGAGACCCTGAAATTGATCCAACAGGCCCGGAGAGGACCACTCACCAGCACAATGTTATTCAGTGGATTTGAAGACTAAAAGCAAGGGAAACGTGGGACCGTGCAGCTAGCTGGAGCGGGAAGGGAGAAAGACAGAGCTTACAAGCGGCACAAAGCAGAAGTGAATAAAGATAACAGAAAGTGAAAGGAAAGCAAAAGAGAAGGTGCAGAGAGAGCGGAAAAGAAAAAAGGACTTGATAGTAGATAAGAAGGGTGCGAGAGGCCCAAAAGTAAAGGAAAGGTGGCAGTAGGCACTGAAGCGCTAAAGAGAGCGAAAAAGAAGCAAAGAGGCTTGAAAGTAAATAAGAAGGGTGCAAGTGGCCCAAAAGTGAAGGAAAGGCGCAAGTGAGCATCAGAGAGCAAAACAAGTGTGCAAGAAGCACGAAAAGACAGGTGCAAGGGTGCATGGAGGCAAAGAAGTGAATATGCAAGCGGCACAGTGAAGAGAAAGTGAACCCAAAGGAAGGTGCAAGGGGCACAGCAAGGCGACAGAAGAGAAAGACAAAGAAGGTGCAAGTGTGCACTGCAAAGTAGAGGATAGCAAATGGGTGCAGGAAACACCTAAAGGAGGAAAGGATAGAAGAAAAGCAAGTCAAGGAAATGCAGAGAGGGGCCAAAGATCAGAGTGGTTGCGCTTAGGAGGAGCAAAGAACCTAGCATTTTTGAAAGTGTCTGATATTACCTCATGAGAAGCTTGTGTGTGAAAGGAACTGTGAATAAGATAAAGGCACTACTTGACAAGTTGAATTGTGTGTTTTAAACTGAACTTGTGTTTGAAGCTGAAGAGGGCTGAGCTTGGGGAAGGGAACCCTAAGAGGCCTAACAAAGGTGAACCCTTATTTGGTGAAACAAGGAGGCATAAGCAATGGGAAGAGAATCCTGAGAAGCCTGGAAGAAACTGTGTTATATTTTTGTTTTGTTTGAATCTTGGAAGTATTGAAGCTGGGCGAAGGGAATCCCCAGGAACTAAAGACATTGGGAGTTGTTTGAACAGAGTGCAAGGACTTTGTGGATAAGAGCTAACAAATAACCTCTTTTTGATTGTGCTGAACTTTGATGATACTGACCAAGCCACACCCGGTGAGAAGACCACCTGAAACCAGCCATGGTATATATTTCTTCTTGAATCACTATTTATTCTCTAAAGAGACTTCCTACCACATTTTATCAGAGAGTGAGGGCGAGCATAGATTTAGACAGAGACAGATTTTGGTTTTGGACTTTCAGACATTGACAGCCCTTAGAAACATCATTGGAGGGAATCATCCCATTATATTTAGGGCCAGTTAGGTATTACACCAACCCCAGCATTATAGTAAATTAAGGTTTTGAAATTATAACACTTGAGTCTATGTCTCTCTTGATACCATGCCTGTCTCACATATGGTATGAGAAGTGGGATGTGACTCAACTGAAACGAGTTGGGCAACCCTGAAGTATGAAACGTTAAGCAGCTGAGCTTCCAACCCCAGAGTAGCCACAAAGGGCTCTGTTGGATTTGACCTTTTCAGCAGCCAGTCAGAAACCATTCCACCAAAAGAAAGATGTCTCATCCCTACAGGTCTTGTCCTTATACCACCTCCTGAAACCTATATCCGATTACCCCCCCCCCCAGTCAGGACTTGCCTGGAAATTTGGTATTGATGTCCTGGCAAGAGTAATTGATCCGGATTTTAGAGGGGATGTAAAGGAACTGCTCCACAATCACGCAGAGGAAACCTTTCAGATACAGGCAGGTGATCAAATAGCCCAAGTTATACTAATACTTGAGAGGATAATGTCACCTATCCCCAAGGAGGGACCTGAGAGAAATTCCACTGAGAGGGATTCTTTAGGCTTCGAGGATGCTGATAAACAATGTAGTTCTCCCTAACCACCTCTAACAAGTGATGAGAATTCTGACATGCTCCCAGATCGGGCCTTTTCTCAGCATAATGATCCCTCGTTGGTGGAAGACCGTCTCTGAGTTATACCTGAATCTGAGGGTACAGAAGGGAGGACTTCTATATAGAGGGGATGTTACTCCAGAGGCATAACTAGTGATTCCCCGAAGTCACAAACAGGTGGTGCTTGAGATCGCACACTGCCATCTTACAGGAGGACATCTTGGCCAAGCTAAAACTCAGGCCCATATTGCTATCAAATTCTATTGGCCCGGGATACATTGGAATACCAATAACTTTATCCAGACTTGTGATATCTGTCGTACAAGTACTTACTTGCCACCACCAACCCCCTTGAGTCCACTACCCATCATTGAAGTACCTTTCTCAAGAATTGGGATGGACATTATTGGACCACTTGAAAAATCAAAATTGGGCAACAAATACGTGCTGGTAATACATGATTATGCTACATGATACCCTGAGGCATTTCCTCTCAGGATTAATACCACTCAACAGATACTAAAACATCTAATTCCCTTTTTCTCTCAAGTGGATTTTCCTAAAGAGATCCTAACAGATCAAGGGATCACCTTTATAAGTAAGTTCATGGGAGAAGTAAAAGAACTACTACATACAACCACCTTGAGGACGTCTGCATATCATCCTCAAACATACGGATTAGTTGAGTGATTTAACAAGACCCTAAAAACCATTCTCAGAAAGTTAGTTGATAATGACGGTACCAACTGGAATCAGATGATCCCATGGGCCCTGTGTGCCATTAGAAAACCTCCTCAAGCCTCTACCAGATTCTCACCCTTTCAACTATTCTAAGGGCAAGAAGCCAGAGATGTTTTAGCTATGCTTCGAGAGACGTGGGAGGAAAGAGAAGAGGCTCCCATATCACTCCCTCAGACAGTCACTAGATTAAAAGAACACATGACCGCTGTCCGTGCCTTAGTACATGACCATCTGGGTAAAGCCAAAAGACAGCAAAAGGCCACGTATGATCAAAAAGGTTTCCCTTTCTTTATTTTCCTAATGCTTCTTCCTACCTCAGACAACAAACTTATCTCAATATGGCATGGGTCATATGAGGTGTTGGAGATGACAGGTCCCTACAATTATAAAATCACCCAACCAGACCACCGTTAGAAAGTACAGGTGTACCACATAATCTTACTGAAAAGAGTGGAAGGAGAACATCACTGAATCTGACGCCACTGTATTATCATGCTTGATACCAGAAGAGGTGAGCAATAACAACTTAATTCCCTCTGATATTTCTAAAACAATATTGCCTACCTGAATCCTGAAAAAAACATTGTTGTGAACGAGATAGAGATCTGTGTCTCTCTTGATACCATGCCTGTCCACCACCTTCCTCTGGTTTGTTTAGTATGAGAAGCATACCAAACAGGAAAACTGGGCTAAGCCCTTATGAAGTCCTCTATGGGCGGCCAATGAGACTGCCTGTATCTCCATCATTGAAAAGTGTACCTGATAATTTGGAGTTGTCTGATGATCGATTAATGGAATATGTCAAGACATTAATGCGTTCTGTCAGTCTCGTTCAGAATCAGGGTAAAGCTGTTCTGCCACAGGGACCAAACTCTTCAGGTCATTTGTTGCAGCCCGGCTACAATGTCCTTGTGAAGGTTCATCAAAGAAAGACTGGTTTAGCACCAGGATGAAGCGGATGAATCTAGTGGTGTTAAACTCTAATTCAGCTGTAAAGGTTCAGAGGCACCCGATATGGTTGTACTTGAATCACTGCAAATGGGCAGTAGTGCACCCAGTGTAGTTTCTGTACCATTTTTGGTTTCTCTCTCTCTGCTGGCTTACACTTACGTTGTTAAGGGAGAACATGACTCTGTTGTGCAAACTATTTTATCTATGAAGAACTCGATGTCCGCTCGATGTTACATTGTGACGTCAACTGATGTCAGAGGTTGGCCATGGTATAAGAACCAGTGGATACCACACTTGCAAGGAGGAACTTGTGATCTGAATGGAGCCTGGAAATGTAGGGTGGATCGTTGGTTGGGATTTATTCTCCACGACCAGCCGAATGTTAAGTGGGGGTGGTACCTTAGCCGTGTGAGGCTCTACCAAATTGGATGAGTGATGAGAATGATTTGAAAGCCTTAAACACTGAATTGTAAGAGCCCACAGTGACACCCCAACCTAACTTTAGAAATAGAGGTTTGAGTGCAACTACTAACATGTCTGCTACCACAATAATTGACTATTTTGTACCCAGGGCCATCCCATGTCTCTGATCTGTTATATTACTGTAATTCTGTCCTTTTCACTAGGAGAAGGAACAAGATGATTTCCAAACTCATCTGTTGGTATAACCAATGGACGGTGACCACAGTGGTGATTGCACAGAGAGAACTTGGTGGTAATGGAGGTGTGGTATCAGAACAAATTTGCCCATGGCTATGCACCGAGTGGTGGTGCCAGGGTATTGTGAATTAGAGGATCGTAGTGCTATGTTAGGCAGGGGAAGGGGACAACCCATATGTTTGGGATGTTATCTTTTGACAATTATGGATGGAAGGAATAGTAACCTATCAGTGAAAGTGTGTAAAAATTCTACAAATGCACATTGTCAGTTTATCTGAAGTTAAGACAATCAAACGTGCACTATGATTCAGCATTTCTAATCCACAGAAATGGGCAAAGGGGAGTTTATGAAGTATATTCAGGTATATAATCAACGATTGTGGTTCAACACAGTATCAAACTTGAACAGGTCTGGATATTGGTATATAGTGTTGAATTCAACTGAGGCTATAGTTTTGTTTACTATTCCTTTATCTGCCTTCCAGATAACAACCCATTGTCCTAACTGCACTCGGGGGTCTGGAATTCGGTTGCCACAGCAGCAAGAGGATTTGTTTGGAGGGTGACGAAAAGGGAAGGGATTGATAAAATGTGGAATACTGCACTTGAAACTTGGGGGCTATACAAAGGGTCAAATTTATAAGGTCAAGTTGTCGCGCTTGAAAAGGCCACCAAGCTCATACCTGGGGCAGAGCTCACAGGTAGTGAGGCACGTATTGGGGAGCTCCATGTCACTGGCACCCTTAGTTAACTTAACAAGGGTGCCCTCCAAAGTCTTCTGGATGGTGTGCTTGAAGCAGAAAGGTACCTGGAGTGGGACATGGCATGTGAAGAATTGCAGGTCTACTTGAATACACAGCTGGTATCTATCAGGGAAAACATGTGACATAACAACTGTCTGAAACTGCTGGAGAAAGATTGCAGGATACCAGAATGCCAGTGGCAATGGAAAATGTTTGGAAGTACAGTGGGGGGTACTGCGAGGACAAAGAAAGTTCCTTTACTGCGCACTGTCCAATCAAGGGACTGTGGGCACATGCAAGCAGAATACTACCTGGTCGGTGGGCCGGATGCAAGGGGGAGTGGGTGACACACCACACAGTGTAGGAAGTTAAACTACCCAACTATGCCTCCTGATACCTTGTCACTGCTCCAGGAATAACCCCTGATTTGTGGTTTAGCCTTGGCTTGAATTGTGAACTATGGGGAATGCAGCCCCACCCTTGCAGTGTTTGAGTAAATCTGGCGATGGGCAGATTGTACTGGTTCAAAACAGTGTGTGCTGGGAAGGTGAGTGAACTGGATATAGTATGGTCAGGAGAAGGTTGGTTTGAGTAAAGTATGGTTGTGTGGAGTTAGTGACGTTTCCAGAGTTTTACAGTTCATTCAGGCATCAAACAATGTACAGTCTTTTGGTCAGCTAGTGAGAAAAGGACAGTGAAGGTGTGTGTTGAATTCTTAAAAGGATGGCTTAAGTGCCACACAGACTTCAAGGTCTTGATGGAGTGGAAGAAGCAGTGAGGCATGTGACAGATATAGCTAAGAGTTTACAGGTGCTGGAGGCAGTATACAACAAAAAGAAACAGGCATTTGAAGTAGCACGTCATTCTGCCTCTATATGTACTCCAGGAAATGTTTTGTGTGCAGTGAAACAAGAATTGGCTGAAGAACCTTATATTACCACCCCTGTATGTATCGCAGTGTTTTCTCTTATATTGGTAGAGGTAATCTGGTGCTATAGAAGATGTTGTCACCAACCAAGAATCGTGGTAATCAAAAACAGACCCTTCAGCTCGCCTAGTCTCTAGCCCCTGATCATTGCCCCTCCTTGGCCCTGCTCGAAATACAGCAGGAAACTGCAATGCTGCAGGAAGAGCTGGGGAAGTTGCTAAAGCATGATGAAAATGTGTGTATATATCGTGAAAAGCCATACTGGTACTGTTAGATGGCCTGGTGAATTTGGAAGTTAGTATAGGGGAGTGGAAACACTTAGATTAGTTGCATAGTAAGCGCAAAAGGGACCCTGTGAATGTGAATGCCCCAGAGGGCAGGGGAGGAGGATTTTTATTGTGACAACGCCATAAAGGCATATTGTGATGTGCAGTCTTTCTATGTAGGTAAATTATGATATCGGGAGTAGTCTGGGATGATATCCGAATACCCGAATTACCACTCACTTCATATAGCCCAAGCGTTTATTATTTTTCTTTTAATAGCGGACATTCGATAAGGAAACCACCACCTATTGGCTTCAGGTAATGCTTATCCTCGAGACATGCACATTGGGACTGCTGAGATAGTGTTTCAGAAGCTCTCGTGGTAACTGGGTGAAGGCCACCCAGCTGCCATGTTTGGATTAATTGGCATGTTCCTGTGGGAACAATAGGGCCTTATTCTTCGCCGGAAAGATGTAGGGGGCCGGCAGCTCTATTCCCCTCACCTGAACAGGACAACACTGAATATCGTCAGACCAGAGGGATTAACCCAGAAGCAGAAGATCATGTGATAATGGAGGATGAGACAGAAACAGAAGACAGACTCTGGAACATTCACAATGAGTGCCATTGTTGTATTATGAGGGTGGGGAAGGTCAAACAGAAGTGACATATATTGTAAGGGACCTGACGTGGGGGAATATTTATCTGCTTGCAAACTCTATTAAAGCGAATGCCGAACTGTCTATTTTCTTGGTTGTTTTTACTTCAATACTCGCCTAAATAGGTTTCGTGGTAAACAATCCCTCAGCTGCTAGGTTTTAGACTCCCCTGTACTTCTCTCTTGGCATCTTGCAGAATGTGTCTTGGATTAGGCTGTATTGTCGACACGTTGCATTGATCCATTGATGTTGCACCAGGGCTTGCTGATCACCTGGCACCAGCAGCCCTTGTGCTGTGGGAAACCTGTAAGAGAGTCTGGCATCTGATTCTTTCAGATGCGTGGGACCCCGGATATAACATGCTTCTTCCCCCATCTTTAGCAACTGTGCAGTGGTGCTTAGTCTGAAGTGGTTGCTCTTCCAGGCTTTCAAGTATAGGCTGGCATTAGTCTACCACTCTCTGATTCTCTTTAGTGCTGAAGCTCTGAGCACTCCCTTTTGCTCACTCCCCTGAGTCTGTTCTCCTTGTCTCCCTCTTTCTTCTTCCCTCTTTTTTTTCCTGCTCCTTCTGGCTTCCTTCTTTTCACCCTGCTTCTTCCCTCCTCTGTTCTCTATTGTGTTCTTGACCCCTCAACCATGCTCTCTCTACTGCTATTGTTGCTTTTCTCTCTATAGCCTCTCCCAAAGCTCTTAACTCTCCCTTCTTTACTTCCTATATTTCCCCCTCTCTCCACTCCTCTCCTTCTGCGATGTCGTTTTCATATTCACCCCCCCCCCCGTTTTTCTCTCCCCCTTCCTATATCTCCCTGTGATGCCGTTTCACCACTTTGTCAATTATCACTCTATCTGATTCAGTAACAACTGGATGTTCCATGTCCACCTTCTTTGTTTTCTTAACACTTGGGTTCTCACATTGATCTCAATACTGTCAAAACATTTTTTCTCAAAGACCTGCATTCAACCAGGGCATAAAACACAGCTTATCTTCCTTCCTTTTAACAACTGAAAAGGTGGCTATGTGGGGGTTGGTATGAACTTCAGGTTCCAAAAGCAACGTATGTTTGTATTGGCTCCTCTCTAATAGTTTCCCACCACCATGACTCTGCTTTCCAGAGCAGTATTACTGCCACCTTGAGTACCCCTGCATCACCCTCCAGGGATGGTCCACACTGCATTTTTCATATAGGCGTTTTAAAAAAGCATCAACAACAAGAAATGGGAGTGCACTCTTGGGCAGTGGACTAGAGGTCCCACTCCAGCTCAGGCCTCCAATCTTGGTTGAGTGATGTATCTAAATGTTTGATTGCCTAATCTTAGGAACTGGTATTTATGCAGTTATGTAATAGTTTTTTTTATCTTTGAAATGGTTGAATTCCACTCTACACCTGGCTTACCATGCATGGGCCCCTGTTGCAACTTGTGTCTACTCAAGACTTTTGGTTAACAGGTGAAGCACAGTCACTCTGCCATCATACACATGGATGGAACTCCTCTAGAGGTGAAGCACACTTGCATTTGTCATCATACACAAGCGTGAATCTTCCTCTCCAGATGAAGTACGCTCATCTGTGCCATCATACACAAGTATGAAGCTCCTCTACAGGTGAAGCTCACTCACCTGTGACATCATACACGAAGGTGGAGCTCCACTGCGGGTGAAGCACAGTTGCCTGTACCATCATACATGAGGGTGGAGCTCCTCTACAAGTTAAGCTCACTCACCTGTGGCAATGTTCGAGCTCCTCTACAGGTGAGGCACACTCATCTGTGTCATCATAGACAAAGGTGGAGCTCCTCTACAGGTCAACCACACCTGCCTTTGTCATCATACACAAGCATGGAGCACTCTACAGGTGAAGTACACTTGCCTTGTGGCTTCCTGTTTCTACATACCTTTCTTTTCAGTAGATCCCATGATATGGGTCCAGGCCCCAAATGAAGCCAGCAAGGTGGTTCCTGGTTACACCTGAATAGCATCTGGGAACAATACCACATTACACAGGGAGCAAACTCCCTTGGGGGATACACTAGGATAGGATCTTTAGATTGTGAGGTGAAGCTGTGCATGCTACTCTAACCACTCCAAATAACTACCTGAAAGCCCCCCCCCCCTCCTCTTATGAACAAGCATGTCTGCCTTAAACAGTTTTGACCACAGTGGACCAGTTTACCAATTCATGTGCCTCGTTTTACTCAGAACACAAAGCACAGTAGCTATGGGAGAGGAAGTAGGGCAGTGTCGCATGTGATGCCACTATATCCAAGCAAGCTTAACTGGAGAGCTCTACATTGAAGTTGAGTTGAAACTATGTTCTAGTTAGCCCAGAAGGGATCTTCACACTTCACAATGATCATTTACTTGGACATCCCTTCTCAGATAATTTGCTGAGGTATTGCCAATTGCTGACCAACAACATTTTGTAAATGTACAGTAAGAAAGAGCTATATACTTTCTTCAGCAACACTTACTGCAGTTTGTGGGCTGCAGCACCATTTCAAGATCGCCACCACATGTTTGTCAATGTGTTGCTTTTCCCACTAAGGGAATAGTCCTTTACCATTCTCCAGTTACAGCACATAGGGGCTCATTACGAGTTTGCTGGTAAAATGGTGGTAATACCGGTCTGGCAGTGTTACTGGGGTGACCTGCAGGAAAACGACTGTATTAAGTGTCAGTTGTCACGCGCATTCCCCACTAACCAGAAACCGTAATTAGTGCTGGTAATAACGTTACCACCACAAAATGTGCCGGTATTACAGCATCACCGCTGGAATGGGAAGCCTGGCGGCAGCCATCTTGATTATCTCAGTCCATTCCAAGTCACCCATTTCCAGCTGGCATCCAGTCCCCAAAGTCTTGTCGAGACCACGTCACAGCAGAAGAAGGCCCGTCTGCCAGATCTCCAGCTTTGCAAGCCTAAATCCACTCAGGCAGAGCTAACTACATTGGCAGATGCAGTGATGGAGCATGCTGATGCACTATTTGGCAGCAGGCATAGGAAAACCAGTGGCCAGCAAAGGTCTGCCATATGAGCAGAAATTATGGACAGGGTGATGGCAGTGGGAACTGTACCACATAGTGTCAAGGATTGCCAGAAGCACTGGGATGACCTGAAGGTGATGGTCTGCAGCCTTATCTCCAAACACAGGAGGGAGAGCGCTGGCACAGGTGGAGCCAGGCTCGAACTCCTACGCGTCATGCTCTGGGAAGAGATGGCCAGCTCCATCCTCGACATGGAGAGCATCGAGGGGATGGGGATTGCGGGGGCTGGAGCAGGGACCCAAGGCAATAGCGGTGAATACAAATGACACCATGTGCATGTAGTTACCAAATGAATGCGTCCCTCGGCATAGATGTACAGTATGACCACGGGAAATGGTTCAAAACATGTAAGTCATAGCAAAGGGCCAGTGAGCACACATGTGCCAGGGAATGCGGGTGAACGTACCAATACACATGCACAAAACTTGCATGCCGACACATGGGCACCTGATAAGCACCCATGTGTGCCAAGATAGTCCATGTCAAAAAGTGATGCCCCACCACACCCAAAACAACATCCCACCTTGGCAGGCCAACAGGCAATGTTCACATTCATGCACCATGTACACCCTCAGCAGGCACAACCACCATCCACATGTAGGAGCACTCATTGAGCAATATCACCCAAGCCATCAACATGAAATGTGCCTCTCTGGGACACACACAATGCCTCATGAGGGTAATGCAAGTCCACAGACCTGTCTGCTAGATGACTAAAAGCATGTCATTTAATTCCCAACAGGTACACTTCCACAGACAGTGGAGATGCCAGACCCTCAACTAAAGGCACACCATCTGATCCCACCCCTGCACAAGCCAAACCGCTTGCCAGCAAGAGCATACAGTAGGTCAGGGCTATAGCACCACCACTGCTACCCCCACACCCTCATAACTACCACCACCACCACCTACTACCCTACTACCAAAATGGACACACTAGCAAGACCTAAGGGTGACACAATCCCCATGGCAGTGCTCAGTGGCCCCTCTACCAGCTATTCAGATGACACAGCTGTCACGGCAGCTTCCAGTGCCATGCTACAACCGCCACCCGCAGTGGCACACACCGATGCATTGCCAGCAGTGTGTCACAGACCTCACTGGTCTAGCACGCCCTCATCCTCATCTCGTGTAGTGCAGCCAATGGCACATCGCGGTGGGGCCCATGTCCCTATAACAGATATGGAACGGGGGAGAGTATGCCACGACATGGCCGATACCTCTCCATGCTTCAGCCCGGGGCGACCACAAAGCCTGCACAGCCAACCAGCACTGCCTGTGATCAACATGTCTCCAGTATGTGCAAGGCTGGATGGCATTGAAAGACTGCAGGTAGCCATACATACTCTTGCGGGCCAGCAGCTGCATGAAATTCAGGGCCACACGGGACTGCCTGCAGGAGTGTCCCAATAGGATTGCCCAGTCACTCGTCCATGTCACCAAAGCCATGGTGAAACTGGGACGAAGAGCGCTTGAGCACAGAGATGCATCCACGGCCTCTGCTGAGTCGCTCAACCAGGCCATCCAGCTAACCATGCAGTACATATGGACACAGGGGTCTGAGCCAGCCACCACTGTGACCCCCACAGAGGGCTCCCTACCCAGTACGCCAAGGCACCACTCACTGCACCACCTCACTGCCAAGGAGCAGGAGAAGGGTCCCGAGCCCAAGAGGGGCAGAAATTGTCAGTCAGACAATGCCAGGGTGTTCTGAGGGTGGGTCATTGAGGAGGATGTTTTGAGGGTCACTCATTGGGGAGGATGTTTTGAGGGTGGGTCATTGGGGAGGATGTTTTGAGTTTGTTTTGGTGAAGGTCGCTACACGTTGCAAGTTGCAAGATAAAATGATATTCCCTTGAAGCAATGACCGAACAATGACCGAACAAGTGTTTAATGTGTTTAATGTGCGCATGAAAATAGATACATACAAAGGTGAAAGGGGAGTGCAATTTGGGGGCTTCATCAAAAGTACTCAATAAGTTCCTGGTGAGCCAGTCGCCCGAGCCTGGACACCACACGCTCAGTGCATACACGCATGGCATCCGCAGCCACCACGTCATCCTTCTCAGGGGGTGGCAAATCCACATTTGGGGAAGGGGTATGTTGCGCCGTATGCAGATGTTATGCAACATTGCACATGTCAGCACAATCTGGGCCACCTTCTCTGGCCTGTACATGACCGCACCCTCCCTCCCACCCCCTGTCCGGTGTAAACATCAGAAGAAGGCTTTCCACAGACCAAAGGTGTGCTTAATTGACACCCTGGTCTGGACATGGGCCCAGTTGATTACCACCTCCTGTGGCATCAGGGAATTCCTCTGAGAAGTCATCAGTCACGGAAGTTGTGGGTATCCAGATTCACCTGCAAGGGGTATAGACATAGGTGTCAATCATGGCGATCTGTGGTTGTGTTGACTGTAACAGCAGCATCTCAATAGACGGGCTGTGAATGCATGTCCCATGAGTCATCGCACTACACTATTTCACATTCTGGCCCTTGCATGTGGAATCAACTATTCAGGGGGCGTTCTGTCTGTCATGGTACACTTGCTGACAGCTCACAACCGACACTCGTAGCTTCCATGTTCTGTGCTTGACAGGGCAGCATAACATGTTGGGTGGTTTGGAGCTTTGAACTGCTCCCATTCAGGGTTCTTGATAGGGGTCTAGGCTACACGTGAACGTCATCTGTGTGGATTAGTCGATGGATTCAAATACATGGTGCCCTGATTACATGCCATGTCAAATGCCAGTGTCATGTTCCTCAGTTGTAGTTTCTCAGGATGTCATTACATGTATGTCAGTGTTCTTTTGGCCTTGACATGATGGATATCCCATGGTCTCAATTGTTGTTGGTGGTCCCCATCCCCTGAGCTCACACCAAAGGTGTATGGGGTTGGGCAGGATGTTCAGACTTCCAGGGCAGGTTGTTCAGCCTTCCAGGGTGCCGTAGTAGCAATTACTCTCCTTGTGTACATTTTGTAATGTGTGGTTTGAATTTCAATGGACGATAACCTTGGTCATTGGGAATGTTGCCACCAGTCATCTTTGCACTTCTTCCATGGGTCTTGGGGCACCCCCTGGACTTACTTTGGACACCTCTTGATAGGCCAGCCCCTCACCCTTGCAGACCATGCATGTAGTGGAATTTGTGATGTTACGTTCTGGTGCCTATAGTCCAGTGTGTGTGTGGCTGGCCAATTGGGGAAACATGCCTTGGCTATTCACTCCTGCATCGTGAGTCATGTCCTACTCTGGTGGGTTGCAGCATGTCATGTGTTGGGTGTACGGGTGAGTCCTGCATGTATGGGGCCTTTCAGGGCATGCAATCCCTATATGGGTAACCCTCGCCCCCATTACATGCTATGTGTACAGCAAGGTTAGTGTGATGGAACATGTACTCACCCAATGCCCAGGTCCGTTGGCCTCTATGCCCAATCTTGTACGCTTGCAGCATGCTGTTCTGAAGAACATGGCATTATGGGTTGATACTGGGAACTGAGCAAAGCAGTGGGTTATCATGAGGTCGGCATCACAGGGGACCTGGACATTAAGGGAATGAAATTGCTTCCGGTTCCAGTAGACTTCCTCCGAGGCCTGAGGTGTACCAGCTCTACATGCGTGCAATCCAGGGCGGCCACTACATTGGGCATGCGTGCAATGGCTTCAAATCTTGCCTTCATTGCGTTCACCTGTGCCAAGGTGGTGTGGAGTGCAATGTGCTGTCCAACATGGCACAGTGGTTTGTCATCCTGGATCTAGGTGAGGAGATCTGTAATAGTCTCCCTGTTGATGCGGTAGAGGGTGAGGATGTGCCTGTGTGTGAGGGCGCATGGTGTACCCCTTTCATGGGTTATGGGCACACACCTAGCATGGCGTCTCCTCCTCACAATCATCCTCCTCCTCTCCACTGCCTTGCGTTGCCTCTGGTGGTACTCCAGCCTGTGCAGCTCCATGATGGCCTGGAGCAGCTGCATGTCAACGCTGACTGTGATAAGTGGCAGCATGGTGGTACTGGGAAGTGTGTATGCAGATGGTGTGGCATTTTTGTACCTTTCCTGGGTGCATTGGGTTCACCTCTGGCCTCATTTCCATCCCCTGTATGTTTTTACCACCTGCTTTCTGGTGTAGGTAGCTCTGCCTTGTTTTTGCCAGCATTACTGGCAATAAAGAGCAGTGTTGTCACAATTTCCTGACTCATAATCAAGCGGCAATACTGCTGTGCTGTTAATACCTATGCTGGTTTTACCAGAACCGGTATTTCCAAGGCTGCAAAAACCAGCTCCGGTAAGGCTTGAAACAGTATTGCTGTCAACTCTTACTTCGCCGTAATGGTAAAAGTGTCGGTAACTGGAAATACTTTACCATATACCAGCAAAATCGTAATGAGCCCCATAGGCTGTGATACAACTGATTGTTTTACAACAGTACTTGCCAAGAGTTACCATGTAAGATGTACAACACTAGCTTTGACTGTTTAATTGCCAGACATAGCTCGCATGATGGTTTGTCATTACCATTGCTCATTAGGCCTCTGATGCCGATCAGAGCATGCGTCCTTTTTGTAAATCACATATGTCATAAATGCGTGGCTAGTTCCCAGTGTTCTCTGCCTGATTCGATCTTCCATGCTGGCTTCCCCACAACCACAGAGTTTGCTAGTGCAACCACTGGCCATGAGGCACAACAGAGCAGGACACAAGAGAATAGGGCAACAAACTATCTGGTGTTCATAAAACCAGTGGCCACAAAGCACAGAAGAGAATACAGCTTGAGAAGGATGCAAGAAACTATCTAATAATGAGGATGAGAAAGAAATTGAAATCTATTCTCTAGCTGCCAAAAATATATGAGTTGAAGGTGAGTATTGTGTGAGCTTAGCGAATGGGGGAAGCGAAGATAAATATATATAATAAGGCATGTTGTCATGCTCGGTCTCCTCTGAGTCACCTCCTCTTCACAACTGTCACGAAAAATGCAGCTAACGCATCTCTCTCTACAGTCCCAACCCTGGGCCAAATATATCTCTGAACCAGCTCAAGAAGACAGTTTTGCACTCATAAATCTGGGCCAAGATCAACAATATTAATTCAAATTGGAATGAAACAAGATGTGTTAGAAGATAATTTTCAATAAATATTTATTTAGGTTTAGATTGCTTTCTGAGCTTGGCATCCAAATGGAGAAGTTGAGTATCAGTTATCAAGGACGCAACTGTAAATCTCGAAAAAAGCAGCTAAGATTTATTTCTGGAAATAATTCTTACCTCTGGTGACAGATCAATGATGACCTCGAAGACGGATACATCCAAAGCAACTTTAAAAAAATTGGTATTGCAGAAAAAAAGAAGGGCTGGAAACCTATACATTTATGGTCTCATTGCTAGAGAAATCCTTCCCAGAGCTAAATTATTCAGCAGTTGCCTTCTACAATGGGGCCTAACAATACTACTCCCACGCCAATCAAAATGTTCTTTGGGAACTACAGTACAAAAGAAAACCATATGCTTCTTCTAGACTAAATAATACCCAACACAAGGATGACTTTCTGATTTTTATAAGAACAACTTTTAGGCATGAAGCAACCACTCATGGCTGGAATTCTGGCATATTTTACATACTTTCAAGAATGTGACTGTACTCTTCATCTGCAAGACCCAGTGATATTAAAGACCATTACATAGAGCAGATCATCTCGATTGGCCAGAGTGTGCAATCCCGATCCAGACAAGATGGGGTTGTAAGGGTTATTTCCCTGCACATTTTCTTCGAATAGTTGGTAAAAATCGTACAATTTTCCACAAGGAAGTCTGTTCTAGGCAAATGAGAGCACATAAGACAACATTCTGATTTCAAATATGCAATTCAGCACGTGCAAAACTAGAGGTCGGTAAAAAAATATATTTTGGCTCAGGCCCAGACTTTCTGGAGCCGACACGGGCTGCAGGGTGCCAGGCTCCGGTGCACCACCAGGCAGGCCAGGCACAATTGCTACTATGCAGCAAATCATCCTCCCTGCAGCACCGGCCTCCATGTAATTCATTTCAGCCTGACCCTCAGTGAGCCACCACCACCCACCATGGCCACAGTGGCAAAGCAACTCCTTTCCTGCTGGCGTCCATCTACCCGGACCCGGCAGTGCCACTGCGATCCTGGCTTACCCAGATCCTGTCCTGGCCTGACCTACTGCCTGCCTGCCCTGTCCTGTCCGTGCGTTCTGTGGCCTGCGGAGAGTGACAGGACTTGTTGTGAGCACACAGAGAGAGACAGTTAAGCCGAAATGATATCTTATAGACTTTAGCTTCCAAAAAACAAAGTGCATAATAAAGTCACATGACAGCATTTAAATCCTTTTAGCAACATGTAAAGCCAACAGAATATCATTGTGGCTTAATTTTCCCATCCTGAATGGTAAACTATAAGTCCCAGAATGCAAGATAATGCCATCCTGAAAAATGTAGTAAATCCCACTGGACTTTCAGTGATATAAGAAATGTAATAAAGTTGTGTAATAAACTAAGTTAGATATGCAGATTCGTTGTCACAAACTTTTAGCAGGTTATTCAAGATGCTGAAAACGTTTAATTAGTGAATCACAGACCCCACCCACAACAAAGGCAGGACCCTGGACTGGCTAGCGGATCTCAACTGCTCTACCACCATCACAAATAACGAGCAAACTGCATGGTCTGACCACTACGCCATCTCCTTCTCCATCCAAGGGAAACCACAACCAAACACTCCTACCCCCATCATCCCCCAAGCCCTCAGCAGAAATAACCGCAACATTACCTTACAAAACCTCAGCCCACTCTTAGACAATATCCTTACCCCCACAAACTATGTCAACCTAGATGCGGAGAAACTTGCTGACCTATACAACAAAACACTTGAATCAGCAGTTGACACCATCGCCCCACTCAAACTCACCAAAGCCAAACCGGCAGCCTACATGAACAAATGGTTCACACCAGAGCTAAAAATCCTCCGAAACTCCAAACGAGCCGCAGAAGCCACCTGGAGAAAAATGCCCAACCCCTCCAACAAAACACAACTCTCAATAGCAGCACCACCTACAAAACTGCCATCCTCAAGGCCAAAAAAGAGACATATGACTACAGAATTGAGAGCGCCAAATCCAAAACAAAAGAGCTTTTCAATATCCTCAGAGAACTCGAATCCCCCCCCACTCTGGCAGAAACCTGCGTGAAAGATGCAGACTGGTGTGAGAGGATTCAAAAAGCACTAGCAGACAAAATCACCATGTTACAATCCAAAATCAAACTGAAAAAGCTTAACCTAACCAAAAAAACAAACCATCTACCGTCCACTACTCCCAAAACACCTACCTGCCCCCCCTTCTCCTTCTCACCAGTATCCACTAAAGAAGTAGAAAGCATCATTAAGGGCCTCAAACCCTCTAGATGCCAAGGGGACTCATGCCCAGCTCCCATCATCCAGGAAGGCGCCAACATGCTGGCCCCCTTCATAACAGCCCTTATCAACGCATCCTTCAAATCAAGCTCAGTGCCTAGCACCCTCAAGGAGGCCTGGGTCATGCCACTGCTAAAAAAACCTAGTCTAGACCCCAATAACCCAACCAACTACAGGCCAATCACCACCGTTGCCTACATCCTAAAGATCTTAGACAGAGTGGCCTACCTGCAAATACAGAAGCACCTGGAAGACAACAACCTCCTGGGTCTCAGACAATCTGGTTTCAGGCCAAGGCACGGAACAGAATCAGCCCTACTGGACCTAAAAATCCAGATGGACGAGGCAAAGGTCAAGGGTAATCTAGCCATTCTCTTGTTACTAGATCTATCAGCAGCCTTCGACCTCGTCGACCATCAGATCCTCACGGAACATCTGATGACATCGGCGGCCTTCTCTAATCAGGCGACTGCCTGGATCCAGTCCTTCCTAAATAACCGAACCACCCAGCTCTTCTCCCCGGGGGCCTCAGCACTCCCTGTCCCCATCACATGCGGCGTCCCTCAAGGCTTGTGCGTCTCGCCGACCCTATACAATATCTTCACGAAGCTATTGTTTGACCGCCTAGACAACCTGGGTGTCACATACACAAACTATGCTGACGACACCCAGGTTCTCATCACCCTATCAGGGTGCTATGACGAGGACTCCACCAGAATCAACAATCTATACTTGGAGTTCCAAGCCTGGATGGCAGAGCACGGGCTATGCCTCAACGATGAGAAAACTGAGCTCCTTCTTGTCGGCTCCCAACCACGGCTAAACAAACTAGACCCCCGTTACGCGTCAATCAACATAGACGGTAACCAAATCACAGTTGCCAAAGAAATTAAAACCCTTGGGGTTTATCTAGACTCCACTCTCTCGCTCAAAAGACAGGTAAATGCCACAGCCTCATCCACAGTTTACACAAATAAGCTTATCAACGCCTGCAAACCCTTCCTTTCTGCCTCCAGCTGCATTACGCTAGCCAGAGCACTAGTGCTCTCAAAAATTGACTACTGCAATAAACTCTTTCTCGGCACGTCAGAACGCAACCTGAACAAACCACAGGTGCTTCAAAATAATGCCCTCAGAGCCGCCCTCAGTATCCCACGACACGCCCACATCTCCAGCATCAGGCAAGATGCTCACTGGCTTCCGGTACGAGACAGAATCACCCTCAGATCCCTCGTCATTGTCCATAAATGCCGCTCCAATGCTGCACCCAAATACCTGGCAGACAAGTTCCACAACTAAACCTCAGCTAGACCAACCAGAACGCCATACTCACCCTGCCTCTCCGTTCCCAAATTTGCCCTAAAAAAAGCCGGCGGCGCAAGCTTCCCGGTCCTAGCTGCCAAACTATGGAACGCTATGCCGCTAACCCTCAGAACAGAACCCTCCTTTTGGACTTTTAGAGCCAAAACTAAAACTTGGCTTTCCAACAGAAACTCTGCCTAATGTACTTCCTCTCCGCATGTCCCTGTCGACCAGCCTGTAACCTGGTCTTCCATAACTTGGTCTCCCACACTTATTGCTGTTATTTCACAGTCTTGTATTATTGTATATTGTATATTCCTGACATGTTGTAACTGCATCTAAGTCTTGCCATGTTGTAATTGCATCTAAGTCTCCGGCGCCAAGTTACCCCAGGGTTCGGCGCGCGGTATAAATAAAGAAACTAAACTAAACTAAACTTAAAGCAACTTTATGTTTTGCATATCAAGATAGTAGACATCATGGATTTAAACAAATCTTTAAATGGGCGCTTTGTGTTGCTCACTTTAACTTTCTGTAGTATCTGGTATCTGGTTGTATCTGCCCTGCATCAAGTGCACTGATGCAGGCAGCCGAATGGAGGGAGGTCGCATGGAACCTAGTTGGGCTCCAAAGTTCCATGACTGGCAGTTAGGGGATTCAGGGTGGGAGACATGAAAAGAGAGGATGTATATTGAATAGCTCCTACCTCCCTCTTCCTAGCTTACCCTGTAACATAAATAAAGCCTACTTTCCTTTTATACTAACTTGCCTCTAGCGTCATCTCTGGTCAACAAGAACCCAGATACTTCACTTTTACAGAATTTCAAGGTAACTGGTGCCTTGCGACATCTTTGAGTTGAAATGTTCCATGCATGTGAAAGGCTCTGCCACTGATAGAAGAAATGTGTTAACATGAGCAACTTAAGGACGTGCAGAGCCACGGACGCTGTGTGTGCGTCTTTGAAAGTCCGGCCTGAGCCGATTCTATATTTGGCTCTGGAGAAAGACAACCATCCTTCTTGAGTCTTTGAACTAAAGGTACGCTCTGTAAAAATTTAAGAAAATAGTAGTATGGAGTACCAATGATTTATATTACAATTCCATCTCTGTCTTATCCACAGCTAGACCTTCTTTTCTGCTTTTGTTTTCTGCCGCCCCAATAAACTATGATTCCCCCAGTAGGATGGTCTGTTTTTGATATAATCCATGACCAGTATGTACAAGCTCAGTTTGCAAGGAAAAGACCTAAGAAGGGAAGCAAGGGAAGATGATTATGAGTTAAATAATTATTTAGACAGTACAGCACATTTGGGTAATGACATGTGGTATCAGCACATGAAATAGGTGGGGAAAGGTACCTCTGAGGAGAGTTGCTATGTTTGTGCTCTCCTACCTTATGCTATGGGTAAGTCCAAGATATTCATAGCTATATAAATAGACGTCCAGACAGCTCATTGCTTGACTCACCTTGCACTCTGCCATACAAGAAGTCAGTTCCAGGGTCGAGCAGCATCCTTGGAATGGGTGACTGAATGGTCAGCTCCAGAAGACGATGATTATGTTCAAGGTTTGAAGAAAAGAACAAGAGCACACACCAGAGATCATTTGATAATATACGAACAGCCTGGAATTATTGGAGCCAGAATCAGATGGCAAATAAATAAGAAGCTCAATTGCCAAGGAAAGAATGATGAAGAAATGCGAAGATGCAAGGAGAGAGGACAGATGCAGATCTGGGGAACAGTGCGTTCTCCAGATGGATGGGAAGAAGGCATAGTCGTATACAGAGCTGTGTCAGTAAAAGGACATCACAAGCCAGTTATAGATTGTGTGGAAAAAGGATGCAAACCTCTCTGGCCGAAGCTTGCAAAGTTGCTGACATGGGTTGACGACAAAGGAGGCCCATTGGAGATAGCGCCTCTGTCTAGTGCAGAGGCATGCTTCAGAAATAATGGCACAAGAAAAGTTGGAGAAAATCAGCAGTGTGGTCCAATCTTCGATGTACCAGGAATGAAGGATGGAACAGTAGTGATAATGAACCACTGCTGGGCCTGTGGATCCAGAGCATACATGAATCTGCCCAAGGACTGGGGAGGGCTGTGTTCTATAGTGAGCGTTCATGTTCCATCGTTGGTGATTCCAAAGAGTGACCTGAACATTGGAGAGTTTCCAAAAGCAGATGCTCACCTGAGGAAGAGGAGAGCAGTTGGATTCCTCAATAGAACAAAAAGAGAGAATTACTTTTCAGCTAAATCGATAAAAGCTTTTAATTACATTCCTAATGAACACAGGTTGTTCAGCCAGACTGCAGCGACATTCACGACAATCTTCATGCCATGGATCCAGATGATGGCGAATGACAATGGTTACAGTTAATCATATGGGAGCGCCTGCAGACGATCAACACTACCATAAAGGGATTCAATGCTATCAAGGAAGAGCTGAGAGCCATAAGACTGATGACTCTTCAGAACAGATATGTCCTGGACATGATTACAGCTATGGATGGAGGTGTTTGTGCCAAAATCGGAGAATCAGGTTGCACATTCATACCTTCTCACGATGAAGAGAATGGGACCTTGACAGAGGCCATAATGATGGTGATGAAATTGCACATAAAGATGGAAGATGAAGTAGTAGATATTGCAGAGGATAGCTGGTTTGCATCAATCTTCTCATGGGTTCCACAGTGGATGACGTACATCTTCAAGTTCCTTGAAGCCGTGTTGGTGATGATCATGTTCGGATTCTGTGTGATCAGAATAATAATCACACAGTTCAAGAAGTCAGCAAAGAAAGCAACAGGAATGAAGATCATGATCGATCACGGTTCAGGGTTTGGACCCAAAGAGATGACAGATGAAGAAATTAGAGACTACATAACGGCCAGTATTTATGCACCTGAGGGAATGAAGTTCCTGTATTTAAGAAACCACAAGAAGTATGTGGGAAGATGGATCTGCTGCAGCCCGAATGGACAATGTTGTCTCATGACCTGGAGTATTTATGATCATGTGAAAATCAGCAGGATCTTTGAAAGGAGTAATGAAGATATGGACTCCAAGGAAGCACTTCTTCAGACAAAGATGTCTGGATGTGAAAACTGATGTCAGATTGGTTGATAAATCAACCAGAGGGGGAAGTGTAGAGGAGGAGCCAAGTGCCTCTACAGGAAGGCCCACCCCCATTTTGCCTATATGTTGGCAACCAGAAATTGCGACATGTGCAAAACCAATAATGGTACCTATACCAAGAAAAGTCCTTGAAACAAGGTATCCTTTGAGAAAACCCTACATGTTGTATCCGCGGAGTAATGACAGTCTCCTGAAGGAAATTCCAGAAGAAGTGTGAAGATGAGTGAACGAGAAGACTGGTGACAACACATAAAGCAGAAATGACGCACCCAGAAGAGATGCCAATGAAGAAGGTGAACAGACCTTATAGAATTTGATGGCGAAGTAAAGAATTGAGTAACATTTCACAAGCAAAATGAAGATTGCACGTGCAGAGAAGCACTGAAGAAAATGCAATGCCGTTTTATAATTGTACAAAAGCAGTAACACAAGTAGAAATAAGTAATCATAAGGCTGGCTATACGTAGTGAATAGACTGCAGTCGGTGCCACCAATATTTATATAAGTGTGTATAGAATCTGGATGTTCCACGACACATTTTAGCAAACTTGGACCCCGTGAATCGAAGGGCTGAAAGTGTGACGCAGTAGAATAAACAAGCTGATGGTGAAGGAAGATTCGAAGGCTTTCCTGGCAGTGTCAAGCGTTGTAGCCAAGAAACTGGTTATCTACTCGTGAAGATACAATGAACGTGAGAAGTGAGCCAAGCTCCTGTTTGAGGTGTAATGGAAAAATAATAGAAGTGCCGGGTTTTCTTCATTTAATAGTATTAAATAAAACGAAGGACCTAAAAACGTGGTCCCCTGTCACACAGTCAGATGAAAATAGACTTTGGATCGAGCTACACCAAGACCAGAAGATAAGGCCATGCTCTCACTCCTTTTTATTCTCAAGCACAGTGATCCTTTGCAAGGCTGAGTTCAAAGCTTTAATTGAATGGCAGACTGCAGGAATGATGATGAATGTTGGGCTAATTGGGTGGGGAGGCATGACCAAGCCAACCCTCCAGCACCTGGGGTACAAGCTTGCGTGCTGCCAGCAAGGGGAATAGTCCAGAAGGGTACAAGCGTGCTAACCAATTATAGAGGGGCACGTAGCAAAGAGCCCTATAGTTTGTGAAACCAATAGAACGTTGTGTATTAGTATGACATGGAAGATGACTTGCACTAGAGACAAGCTTAGTTGTCCACCTGATCATAGAGACCCAATCACAGTCCAGTCCCCCATAGAAAGTATACGTACATGTTCCCTTTAAGCCTATCACATCCCCTAGTAGGTTTTCTTATTTTGCCACATAGTATGACGTCACTCGTGACACATTTATAGTATAAAGCTGTGTTCATTATGAAATGCTTGGAGGAGAACTCTTGAGAGAAACCTATGCCTGTTGTACTCCCTGTTTTAGACAATTGCAAATAAAACAGTTATGCTTTTGCCAGCTTCCTGAGTCGGTCTGATTATTGATGTATGAGTAAGATTTGCATCCCCATCCATCTCAGATACTGTTACCTCGTCTTAAAGGGCCTATGGGTCAAACTCTAAGGAAACAGTGCAATCCCCAGAATGTGACCCTGCTTCTTTACATGTATGCATGTGGCTCAAAATGTACCTGCCCAGAGTTAGTACACGCATGGTAGGCTTATAGAGTGTTATGGTCCCCCTTAGTATGAGTGTTTACACTCAGTCCTACTATTATGTTCCTGGGAGGGGGCATTTCCCTTATCGCTAAGTGCCCCTGCAGGCAGCACTGTGTGTTTGTTCTGATAGTGCACACAATATCATGTTCATGGTTCAGGAGTGTTACAGAAACTGTGGAGTGTATCCAAGTTACAGTGAGTCTGAGTCAGTGTGAAGCATCTCATTGAAAGCAGCGCTGGTAATTATTATAGAACATTCTGTGATATGCTTTAGGCATCATAGGGTGTTGTCCAATTATGCAGTGGAAGACTTCTTATAGCACCTTATATGTTTAGACAGTGTACAGTGCCGCCAGTGTACAATGAACAACCCTCATCAAGCGTTGCATGCACATAGCATAGGCAGACAGCATTGTATATTAATACTACCATCATCATAGACTAGCCCCAGGCTCACTGAACTACTAGTTCTCATGTTGTATTGCAAAGTATAAAGGGGTGGATGTTTTATATCCTGAACATAAAGGTTAGCGATTGTTTCATGTAACAGTCGGACCTTCTTTTTTCTGGCTGAAATTGTGGTGAATATTTATATTGAACCTTTGAAGCAGTTGGAAGGGTGACATTTTAGTTGCCCCAATTCCTGTTCCATGTAAACAATGGTGCAGTAAGTGGAGCACAAACTGCAACAGAATTGCTTTATAAAGTATGTTGCAGTGCTCATTCATGTGTTTGTTCCCTATTTAATGATAATGTGCTACTTATGTAGCGCTTTCCATGCAGCATATTTACATACAATATCACACAACCAAAGTAGGTACTGATTTATCAACCTCCAAAAAATCAAAGGCTGAGTTGGCCCTGTTGGGATTCAAACCCATGACCTGCAGATCTCACACAGATTGCAGCAGCCACCTCTCAAACCACTGAGTTATATTACCGGCTTTAACATAGGAATCTGCTTAGAACGTTATGTGAGTGCAAGCATAATATGTGCTACCGCTTTATGCAAAAGTAAAAAAAGGTATGCACTGCCCCTTATTTTTGCACTAGGGAAAAAATATGTATCTGACTTTTAATAAAGGTATTCATTACATTTCTTTCTTTTTTGACAAAACATTGCTCATTTGCTCTATTTTATTTTATTGTCGCTGTATATGAATATTTATTTTGTCTTTAAAGTCTGGTGTTGGTTGAGCTTGCAGGAACAGTAGTGTCTCACAGTCGCTCTACCTCGTTCCCAAGCCGTAATGCAATTCAAATCTCAGCTCCATCCTTCTTGTAAAATGATTAAAACATCTTTCCATTGCAGTCTGTGTGGTATTCTATTGTCTGGCCTGGTTACCACGAGCACAGTGTGGTATATTGGTTGTTTGGGAATGTTTGTAGAAATGTTTTTATTTCCCATGCTGTTGGATCTCATTCAAATCTCTAGATTTCATTGTCAAATCCATATAACATGTTAATTGGATATATCAAATGTGTGGTGTGTAACTGATATATCATGTAGCTTCTAGTGAAAGGTTTAATAAATGAAATATATGTCAGGTAGAAAGCCCTACCAGTTTTGCCTTGAATATTAAGCGTCCTAATTAGCAGTTTGCAGACAGAGAACGAGAAATATAATGCTGAAACATAGCAATTGTTTTAATTTATAATTGAACACCAAATAAATGCTGGAATACACAGACATAATGCACAAAAACGTATGCCTCCCTATCAACAGTTCCTAGTTATACCCGCAAAAAGTAAGGAAATGGTATTGACAGGACCCCTCTCTGACACGACCACTGCGGTACCCCCTGAGGAGCACTTCGCAAACCGTGGAATCAAAACCTGGTCTGCCACTGGCCAGAAGAAGAGTGTTCATTCATTTGTGCTCCCTCAAGCAGGAGGGTCTAAAAAAAAACAGTGTTCTGCTTAACGGCTTTGGAATGGAGGGCCATCATTGCCTATCCCCCACGAAGCACCAACACATTTGTGCTAGAGAATCACATAATATTTTTTTATTATTTACATTCAACGTGTTACAGTTCACAGAACTGAAGAATAGTCTTACGCAGTTTTCAGTGAGATAAAATAACCTTTATTACGGGTCATGAAGTACAGACCTCCAGCTCAACCTTACACCAAGCTGGCAAGTGCAAACAGTAATAGAAGCAACATTAAGAGTAAATATTCTGTGGCCACAGGCAGGCTATGACACCCTGCTCAGAACTATATTACACTGTGACATTCCACGTAGAACTATACTACATCATACACAATGAACACCCTGCTCTCTATGGATAGCAAGCATAGCCATAACTATTTACATACAGTGAGACAACTTCATAACAAGAACTTTTAACATTATATATTACACATAAAAATACATATAATGATTTCCATTAAAAACTCATAATTAAAATGTACGTGTCAATTTCAATCAATTAAAATGCCAGAATCCTGGAATCGTGCACCTATACTACTTTTAAGTTCCAACATACTGCAAGTCTCTCTTAACAGTGTATTGAAAAGGGACACTAGTAGGAAAAATATGTGCAATGCCAGTGAAATGTGCTGAGGTGGTGCTCCCATGCCTTGAGATGGGTGCATCACAAAAGAACAGACTCTTACAACTACACACACACACACTGACGCATACAATCACAACCCTTGACTCACTCCCTCATATTATTAGCCTACTCTTACATCACGAGCAAACGTTGTGTGTGTGTCACGTGAGCAAGTGAGTGACTGAATGAGTCTCACTCCTTACTTACTTATTGTTGTAGCTCATCTCTAGATATGGCAGATAGGAAAAAGTGCTGGAAGACCTGAAGATATTTTTTTGGCAGCATAGCCATAGATCATTTCAATGGGTGACTTGCTGCAGGAGGCAGCTACCCACCAACACCAGTGGCGGTGTGGCCATGAGAGGAAGAAAACCTGATGATGATAGACATGGGCAGTATTGATGCTGCTCGAGTGATGGTGACAGAATGTGCTCTTGAGTTGGCCTTTGCTCCATGGAATACATCTGCTTTGATCTATGCTGCACACACATACCTGCACACTGGATATCTAATGGCTAGAGAATTCAGCTGTAATAAAAGCAGGCAGGTCCATAATCATCCCTGTCTCTTCATTGGTACCGCGTAAATGCTTGTGGCAGACCTGCATGATGTGAAAACCCAGGCTTGAAAACTCTAGCCTGAGCTACTGTTTCCTGCGTCCGCCCAATGTGAAACACAACTGTTTGCCCCCTTAAGCAACAGTCACATGTGACTTCTCCCCCTTTATTAATTTAACATGGCATGTGCCATTACGGGATGCCTTTGCAGGTGGACACCTGTTTGGAGAATCTGCTAATGGGTATGTGGGAAAGATTGGGGAACAACATCTACCTATCACCGTACCAGGCCCTGAAGGTGTCTCAAAACAGGAATGTCCTGCTTAAATGTGTCATTTCGTCATGGATTTGCATCTACAGCCTTGATGTAACTGTCACTTTGTGGATTTATATTTCTCGATTTTGCAATAGCAAATCCCAAACTACAAATCCCAGAATTCAATAAAAATCCATCACTGGACAAGTACATCCAGAATGTAACTGGTGTGGGATAGTGTGTGCATCATAATTCAAACAGATGGATGGATGAAGGAAACACGTAAATGACCACATCAGTGTTTGAAGCGGATCATTAATTCCCTTCTATTCTCAGTCAGTTTCACACACCCTTACATTGATACTTACCCCAGTTGTTTCAAATAGAAGGCAGATTGTGTACTGCAGTATAAAACTGCAGCTCATTCCCATGAATATTGAGTTGAAATTCACATAAATTGGGCCGCAGTCAGTTAAAACAAAAATAACATCGTTTTTTCTTTTTACCCAGGGCTAGCAAGGGCGGCAGTAGAGGTAGAAAGGGAGACAGCAGGGTCTCAGCAGCGACCCCTAGTTAACCTCATATGACGTCCCTGCCAGACAGTTCCAGAAATAATTGGGTAAAATACATAGAATTGACAATCTGTTCTGTAGGACAACGCTTGAAATACCTTAGCAGATGCCAGGTCGTCAACAGTGTACAGGAATATTTAGCACATCATTTTCATGCTGGTTGTGTCCAAATTAAAACGATAAGGACTGCCTCTGTAATATATGACAGCATTACCCTGCTTCCAAGCTGTTTGCGCCCAAACCAGATCATGCAGCCTGTCAGTATTCTAGTGCTGCCCTTCTATAATGCTGGTTGTGTGCCAGGAAAAGGCATGGGCCTTTTCTCAGTAATAAATACTAGCATTGACACTGTAATGCAAATGTTCTTGCTGCTTGTGCCTAAAGCAACCATAAGGATACTCAACACATTTCATTATGTCATAAAAGAGCACCTGCAAACGACAGATTAACTATATTGATCCACCCAGTAGCACAATGCTACATGTTGTCCTTTTAAATAGAGAATGGATCGTGACACTGATATCCTTACTTAGAGAGTTCAGATGTGCTTCATTGGTGGAGAATTCCACTCCAGGCCTGTACACTAGTGCACTCAGGCCCTGGTCTGTCATTTTTATTGCAGCGTTGAGCCACACACACATGTACCTGCCTGCATGGGACAGGGTAAGCAGAAGTGGCAGCTGTTGAATCTCTTCCTTTGGATGGGCAAGGAGGCTTCAACTAGGTTCTCCCATGAAAACTCTTTTTAAGTAGTGGGTTACAATAGTGCATTTTACAGCACACTCTCTGTGAAAAAAACAATAAAAAAGCCACAAAGTTCTGTATGGGTAAAACGTGCAAAAACCAAAAGATGCCAGGTCGCCAAAGGCGCACATCAACATTTTCCAACACGTGTTCATGATGCCTTTTTTTCCCACAGTATACACCATTGTAAACACATTTTTATGCTGGCTGTACCCACACATGTCCATACTGGCTGCACCAAAGTAGGCCAGTATAGCCACGTAAGAATATTCCTCTTTTTGGCTATTTCTGTAATGCCAGAAACAATGATGCCATCGAACTACACGAAAATATGATCTACATTAATGCAGCCAGTATGGACAGCCTAGGGTGAGAGGCATGTTGTCTGTTTTACGTATTGGGTAACATGGTTGGGTATATATTCATATTCATATTTTAAATGATATGATGAGGAAAACACATCACGTGATAATACATTTCATTCATACGCTCATATGTTTCATTACACTGAGTCAGGACTGTTTCTTTAACCAGGCACATAAAGACTTTTTTGTTGGGTGGCAACCTCAGCTTCGCAAACCTCCAGGTAGACGTTACTTTTGACTGTCCTGCGACAGCAAGGAGGATATAACTGGGGGCCCCTAAGCATGAATAGAAGAGTGGTATAGTAAGAGCGGCACAGACTTAGCTAGAAAGAGAATGAAAGTGAGAAATAGAAAACAAAAGTGACGAAAAAGGTGGTGGGGCAAATTAAAAGATTGAGTTAGGGAGAAAAGGCATAACAGACAATGAAAGGCGAATAGTAAAAGAGAAACAGAAATTAAGGCATGAAGAAAGGTAAAAGGAAGAATGGAAAAGGTAGATGAATTGAGAAGAGTGGAAAGAGTGAATGGTTAAAAGGAGACTTACTGAACGAATGATCCAGGTGTATGGATGGATGAAGGGAGGATGGATAAGAAAACAATGGTGGGAGGGACTGTGTCTGTGTGTTTGATAAAGGGGATATCGACAGATATGGGCAAATATAAAGGAAGTATGAGCGAATGAATGAATTGATAAAGAAATGAAAGTTCTGGAAAATGGATGAATTGATAAAGGGAGAGGGAGGAATAAAGGGAGACCGATATATTGGCAGCTAAATTAATGGAGAATGGATAGTTGGATAAAGGGTAAATGAATGTATGAATGAATATAATGAATATAATGACGACAAAGGGAGAAAGGATGTTTGTATAGATAGGAAGATTGTAAAGGATTGTAATCTGGCAAGGCTGTAGAAGCCTTGACTTTTTTGACTCATCCAGTCACCAACTTCTTTGCTGTTGAACCGACCCTGGTCCTCACGATCTGCCCTTTTTCAAGCATCCATTAGAACTGCAATGAACTTCTGCTCAACCCATGCTCAACGCTGCTCCCCATCTGGATCAATGTGACCACCTCTTCCAAGCTGCTGCCGAACTGCCAAGAAAAGTGAAAAGTACCAAGCACAGTGAAAGGTATTATTTACTTGTAACTGCCCCTTTGTCTATCTTTGGGCACTAGAAACTGGCTCAGTTACTGTTAATCCTTTGTCACACCAGAACACGTTGTTTTTGAAATCATTGAAGTAATTTATTGCCTTTGTCCCGCTGTTTCACTACCTTGAGTGCTATCTTTCCATATTCTGTGTTCTTTCCATAGATATGGGTTCTGTGAAGTGTTGCTCTATTTAGTTATACCAGAGTGTGTGTTTCATTGAAGTATATATACTTTTATAGAACCTTGATTGGACATTCCCTTTATTTTGGACAGCTATATTTCGGTGTTTGGGTTGCTACTGGATATCATTCACACCCCCTTTTAGAATAGAGCCTTGTGAAGGAGGTACACCTCTTAACTGTGTCTGTTTTACCGTTATGATTTGGGTCCCCCTTGTTTTATAGATGTGTGAGGGCATAGTAGGTGCTTTAGCTATTATTTATCCTTGTACTGCTGCAAGGCAGAAGTCATTTTGTCTCACGGATAAAGGTAGACTGGGTGAAGTACTAAAGGAGAATGGATGGATGGCTGAAAGAAAGACAGATTAATGTTGTGTAAGGGAGATGGATGGATAAAGGGAGATGGGTGGAACATTAAATGTGCTGGATGTCAAAGGGGCTTGAGAGAGGTGGATGAGGGTGGGGTCGATAACCTTGAAAAGAGATTGGTTGGGTGGATGGAATTAAGTGAAATTAGATGGTATGGAAGGATGGGATTGACATGTATGGAAATACAAAGGATGGATAGATGAACATGGTGAAAGAAAGAAAGAAGGTGATAAGGTTACCTAAAGAAATGGGAAAAGGGAGGCGGGCAGAAAGAAAACATTGAAAAAGGATGTTCACTATACCCATATCTTTTTGTTTTTTGTTTTTTTGTTTTATTGGTTAAACAAAGTTAAACCTTTAACATTCCTTCCTTTAAGAAGTCCAGTCCCCCCCAAATTAGGTTCAATTCAAGTTCAAATTCTGTAGATAAAGCCCCCCGGACCAGGTCCACCAGTCAATTCCACCTAATTTTGGATGACTTCCACTTCGGGATCCTCATCCTCCTGGTCCAATTTCAAGGATTCAACAAATCCTAGTGCATCCAAAGTTCGGCCCACTTTCTCAGCTGTAATAAGTCTTTCCCAATAGTCTTCTTCAGTCTCCTCCGAGATCTTGCTCGTGTAGTTTCCCATGTACATCTGCCGTTTCGATGTCAGGTTCGGGCAGGCTAACATCACATGCCTTATAGATTCCACTTGTTCCTTATTTCTGCAGAATCTGCAGTAGGCTATTGATTTATCAATAAGCCTTCTTCGCCATTTTATTTCTCTGGAGTGCCATATGTTAAATCTACAACGCATGAGCAGATCTCGATAGTGTTGTGAAGGAAATTTCATCAAGTACGGTGGGAGCATATTTAGAGCTTTGCGTTCCCAGATGACATTATGACATAGGTTTCGCGACAATTTCTTCTTCTGGGTTTCCTCCCAATCTTTTTCCCGGTTTGTTCTTTTGGCCTTATCTGGGTTGTTCTTCAGAGATCTCCAGATGTTTAAAGGTTACTTCACATCTCGTTTTCCAATCTTGTAGAATTGTATCGTCATTGGATGCCCCTGGTCTTGCTAGGATTGTGAATGGCTGGGATGGATTGTCCAGAATACACTTTCTAAATAGAGATAGTGATTTTCACGTCACGATTGAGACAATGGATTGCAGTCTTAATTCCGATCTTATAAGTTCCAATGGTAGCAAATTTGGAAGACGCGGGATCTTTCGCCAAAAATAGGATTCGCATAGGTTCCAGGCTTCCCATTTTAGGGCTAGAAGTGCCTCGGCTCCATATATAATGACAGCCACTACCTTTTGCTTATAAAAGGTTATTATCGGCATCAGAGAAAATTTTCCATATCTACGATGTAGGAGTATGCCTTGCTTGGCCAAAGCTGTAAGTTTTTCTCGAATCAGGGTATAGTGTGCCTGGTAGTTGCAGTTTTTGTTGATTCTTATCCCAAGGTATATCGTGGTATCCACTTCCGCCAATTTTTCTTTTTCCAATGACCACGTCTGAATTTTCCCTGCTGTTTTCCTTCCACGACTTGATTTCATAGTCAGGATCATGGATTTTTTTACATTTATTTTCATGTCATTGTCTTTTAAATGTTTATTGAAAGCCTTTATCCTTCGCTGCAACCCTGTAGGCGTCTGATCTATGAACATAGCATCATCCGCGTATAACATCCATGGTAACTCGGTTCCAGTAACCTTCAGGGAAAGGCACGAATCCGATCTTGCGATGTCTTCATGTCAGCCATGTATAGTACAAAGAGAAAAGGGGTAAGTGCGCATCCCTGCTTGATTCCCCGGGCTGTTTTAATATGCCTAGATAGCACTCCCTTTGCAGTTGTTTGCACCTGTATCGAGGTATCCATATATAGGGCCTGAATAGCCTCCAGTAGGTCCGCTGGACATCCCCAGTTTCTCAATTTAGCCCACAAGCGCTCTCTATTTATTCCATCGAACGCCTGTTCGAGATCAATAAAGGCCAAGTAGATTGGTGTTTTCCCTTTTTAGGGCCTTTGCTTTTAGCATGTTGATCAGAAACAAGTTGAGGCAAGTGCCAACACCACTCACAAAAGCAGTTTGTCTCTCATCCAAGATTTCAGTTTGAGCGGCCCATTTCTTTAAGTCCCTTAACCGGATAGATGCAGAAAGCTTGCCGATGGAATCTAATAGCGTAATTGGCCTGTAGTTTCTTGGGTTCCCACGGTCTCCTTTTTAAAAAATAGGTACGATGTAAGCCTCCGTCCACGTATTGGAATTTTTCTCACTTTCGCTACTTGTTTGAAGAGAGCATGTATTAGGTCAGACCAGCCTTCCTCATTTTCTTTCAGCATCTTGTTAGAAATGCCGTCCGGGCTGGCTGCCCTGGAAGAGCTTAGTTTTTTGATAAGCATTAAGATGTCTTCTCTGTCAAAGTCCAGCGCCCATATCACCTCCGCTACATTTGATAATGTGGTGAACTGCTGGGTACTTGGGAATTTTCTCTATGCCAGCAAAACTCCAGGTTCAGCACTGAGTAGTCCTCTACCTCGCCACAGTCCATTAATTCCTGCCTCATATATTTCTGCACAGTATATGTACTGGGGTACTGATTGGGCAAACAAAACATGAAATGCAGGTTAAGGAATGATATATAAATAAAGTTATGCCATGGAATATTGTCATATCTTACTTTTGTTATGTAATTAAATATAACATTGTGCATATATGTATGTTAGTATGTGTCGACATTTATCCAACTGTTTCTCAATCAACATGTTTTACCTTGACTTCATGTATCATTCAAAGTTGTTTATTTACATTCATTTCCCTGCTCCTGCCCAGGCAGGTACATTTGATGTAATAGTATGTTTCATGTGTATACAATTCCAGCCTAGCAGAGAGGGGCATTTATGAGAATCCACTTAATAAATACAGATAGAACAACGCTGTTTGTACTTTCCTTTTCTTCATACTTCACATTTGAGATTGCCTCTCCCCCTGCATGTTGTTTGGGCTGGCCAGGAGCTGTTTTCTATTCAACTAGCTGCTGCTGTAATATTTTCAGCATCACTACTCATCTTGCTTTCTGTAGTCCCTCACTGCGTACTTGCAGCAGATTTCTGTTCAAATTTGCCTTCTGGAGAGTGTTTCTGTTCCTAAAGTGGCTGCGCCCTTTGCTCATTGCGTACCTGAGCAGCAGGGTTACCCTGGTGTCCTCCGCTCCAACCTCCTGCTTTCTGGCTGAGATGTCATGCTCAGACAAATCTACCTCGGGCGTGTGGATCACTATGCCCCCCCTGCTCTTCTATCTCAGGGCCTTTGCGCACTGTGCTACTTCTAAGTTACTCCTAAGTTACTCCTAAGTTACTATGCTATGGACACATTAACGTAAAACACAAAGAAAACACATGAATCGATTTAACAATAGAAACACTTTCATTCATACATAGCAATGCATGATGCAAACACTACTATAATGCAAATCTCAAATTTGCACCTTTTATGCTTTTGGTGCAAATCTACAATGCAATGCAATAACTTTAAGCCTTGCAGGCTTCTAATGCAAGCAATCTAATAGCAACTCCAATCCACACCATTCCTCTCCAATCCACACCATACTTCACACTCTCTCTCTAAGACAATCCCTGTCTGATTACCCCATCTATCATGTCAGCCAAAGCTCTGTGTGAGTGTCTGTCCTGATTTCCCATGCACATCTCTTATTCAGATAGATGCTCCCCTCTTGCTCTGTCTCTCCTCTCCAGCTAACTCTGCAACCAGCCAGTCAGTCAGGGACAGCCCTCTCCTCTTAGTGGTCTGGTCTTCCTGCCAACTCTCTCTGCCAGACCGATCTCATCAGCTCTCATCAGAATGCTTGCCCAATGCTTCCTCTCTCAGTCATCCAAACGTCTCTCCTATGCCACCGCCAAACATCTCTCTTCCATCTCAGAGAAAAGCTCCATCCAAAACTCCATCTAGAACTACAAACTCGAACTACTACCCAGAGAGCAGACTAGCAGAGAGCAGCATACCAAATCTCAGAGCCTCGGCTCTCATTATACTGTTCAATGACGTACATACATATCCATGGTTACATGTCTCTCTAAGCTAAAATGCCTCTCTGTCTATCTGTCAGCATTTCAAAATCTGAGCAGTGCCTAAAAGTCTGTGATGCACGTCTTGTACTTTTCAATTGCTGCGTGTTCTGTCATTGTGGCATTTCTACATCATATCTATACCATAGGCTTCTTCGTCTGCGTTACCCATCCTATCATCTCCTCATATTTCTCCAATTACTCCACTGAAATACCTCTCTTCTGCATATCTCTCCATGCAAGGCAAATCACTCCCTGCATAGCCCCCACCATCTCTGTCTGTGAACACCAGCCCAGGCTGATAAAGCCTCCTTCTCTGTGTCTCTACTAAGGCAAAAGCCATGTCTAATCTCTGTCTGCTAAGAAACTGTTTACGCATTCTTCGTTCACACTGTAACTCATAACATCTTTCACAGTCCGTGGCGCTTCTCTTCTGTCTCAATGGAATGACTTCAAAATTCCATAGGCCTCATGCTTTCTCTAGTGCTTACTCTTTCACTCACAAACCCGAGCGCTATCTATAATGCAGACTCAATGTATACTCATGTGTGTCTCTAAATACATACATAATACATATCGGCATCTCTCTACATGTGTCTACATGTCTCTACAAATATAACATGTTTCTCTTCATGGCATTTCAAATATAACAGTCCTCATTCTATAGCAAAGGCAAATGGCTACATAATATGTGGATAATGGATAACTAATCAGGATGCAATGATGGATAACTAATCCCTAAATGGGTAATGATTCTCTAATAATAGGTAATGATTCTCTAATAATGATAACAAACCAGGCTTCTAACTAATCCGTAAATGGGTAATGATTCTGTAACAATGGGCAATGATTCTGTAATGATAACAAACCAGGCTTCTCCATACAATATGGTTTTACAGAGAGGCAAGCAACCTATTTCTCAAAGGATCTGCTCCCGTCTGGAACGTGGTGCTGCACTGGCAGAACTCCAGGCCCTTCATCTGTGGCGGCAGTGGGACAAGCAGCAGCGGCAGTGCCCCGTCTGCAGTAGTACGAGCGCTTGTGGCAGTGAGAGTGCTGAGTGACACTCCTACATAACGTCCCTCTACTGGGCTCCGTTCCTCCAGAGTGTTTCTCGTTTTCTCCCTGTGATGGACACTGATGCGTAATGCTTACACGTTAAGTGAAGAAAGGACTCAGCGGCGTGTGAACTCTTTACATGCTCAGTGCACCATTGCTTTCATTGTGCACAGCAGTGTAGAAGTCTTTCCTTCAAGCATTTGTAAGCCCATGCCAGCGGTATTGACATGGATTACATTATTGTATGCGGCAAATACACACAAAAAAACAGAGATACTTTAAAGGAGTTTTTATAAATGACGGTGCTTAGGAACAAAGGATCTTTAAAGGGTTTTTATGTATGGCAACATTGTGCAGTTTGTTTTTTGTTATGTTACTGAGCTTTATGACAGTTTTAAGCTGCAGTTTGTTTCATGTTACATTGCTGAGCTGTATGTGTTTTGTGTACACATTTTGCATGACTGAGATTTAGGGGTGCTCTTGTTTCCTACGCATGTTTTACATTTAGGTCAACTAAATAAACAGCTGGCAGCAATACTTTTTATCATTTTGGAGAATACATCTCCAAAATGAGAGTTGTTGGCTTCCACACATTAGTGGGTCTTACATATTCTCAGTCTGTGCACAGGTTATTGTTTTGTTACACCATGAGAACCTTTCCTATCCAGTTCCTCCCCAGCCCGAGTCAACCAGTCACTAAAGGGGAGATCTGGAAGGCGGATTTCTTTTACTACATCATGGCTGTACATGGGTCTAATTTTAGCATATAGAGGTGCAGGGCCTTACTCATGCACAGCCTAAGTTTTAAAGGTAGACCCATACTAAAAAGCTTACCTGATTTGGTGCTACCTGGTGCTAGTGATGGGAAGTCAATGGAAGTTCGTAATGTTTTTGAAACATTCATTAAGCAATTAGATAAACATTACGAAGAGAGAGTGAGCATTGTTCTGGAGAGGTACTACTTCAGCACCAGGGAGCACTTGGTGCGTGAAAGTGTAGAGGCATTCATCACAGCACTCCAAGAACTTGCTAACAAGTGCAATTTTAGTCTGACATATAATGAGCGCCTCAGAGACCAGTTTATGCTCCAAGTGCAGGAGAATAAAATAAGAGAAGACATTTGGACTAAAGGAGATCCATCCATAGACGAGGCACTTGATATTGCAAAAAGGATGGAACATACAAAAGCATGTGTTAAGGAACTTGAATTGAAAGTTATCAAAACTGATGTTTCCAACACTGCACTTAACTCTTACAATGTCACAGGTGGGAAATTGCATGCTTCAAACAGAAGTCTGGCACAGATGATAAGCATGATAAAGGCACAGAAGTAACATCCAAAGTGGCTAGCAGTAGGAAATGTTTCAGGTGTGGCGGTTCTGCTCACCTTGCCAATTCAGTGAAGTGTCCAGCATTAGAAGTAGTGTATTTGCAGTGCAATAAGAAGGGACACTTTGCACAATATTGCTGAACATTCGTCAAGGGGATGCTTAAAGAACTGTCTATGAATCCGAGTTAGGACAGTGGTGATGATGGTAGGAATGACAATAATTATGTGGGTGTTGCATGGTCAGTGAGTTTAGTAGGGACCAAGATTACAAATGGTGAGAAACCACATACTGACATGTTAATGAATGGCAAAAAGGTCAATGTACTTGTGGACTCTGGCTCGGAGGACACAATTATAGATCACAGCCTGTGGAGAATGTGTTTTATGACTGAGAAACTATGTAAACCTATGGAAAGACCGAGGGCCTTGCACGGGCAAGGATAGCGGGTTTGGATGCATTAAAGCAGAGATGCAGTAGCATTCATTATTATACTATGCACAATTACAAGATTATAAATATTATAATTCTATGGTGAATGCTGCAGCCATTGCCTATGTTTATATATGACTAGGTTCCTGTATTGGCAACATTACTCCAATATAATATTTGTTTAGATGAGTACATTCTTCAATAGATTAAGTAGTTCATGATAAGTTTCCCGATCACCCTAGCATCATGTTACCAATATTATAAACACAACCCCTTGTAGAGACTTTTCATCATAATTAATTTTGTATATGATGTCATCAGTGATGTCAACAATGACATTTTTGATGTAATCTTTGATGTGCTGGGTCTTAGTCTTAACAGTGCACGGTGGTGGCGCGAGCTATGGTTGCTTAGCTTACCATAACTGGTGAATTTTTGAGGTTATTTGGATTTTACTTGTAACCATAACGTTCCTTTAACAACATTTTTTATTGAATTTTATAGGTTTTTATTGGTGCAACTTAACCATGACGTCCCTTTTAATAAAGATTTTTCAGAGAATTTCATGGGTTTTTACCAGTGCATGCTATTTTGCTCCAACTTATTAATACCATACTTACCCAAAATATAGCAACATTTTTGTCCCATATACAAACTCTGCCATTTCCCATCTTCCAGCCTCATTTTTGACACTTCTATACACTTTTTGTATCTTTTTCCACTGTTTTTGCGTCCGTCGACATCTGCGAATGTCCTACATCATCACGGACCTTCCGAAGAGTGCCACGTGATCATGCGCTCGCGTGCGGCATGATGACGTGTCCATGAACTCGTTTGCACTCGCGTTCGGGTCCTTGCTTCGAGGACAGTTTGGAACTGCATTTCCTACTGATCTAGGAACTTTCAAGCTCAAAATGTACCCTTGCACAGCTCCTACAGCTATTCTTACTCATTATACATTAATAATCTAGTACAAAACACATACTTTGAAAAATAGTAGAAAAACTGCTATTTATCTTAAAAATGGCGTCGCCTATTGCCATCCCTTCTCCTCAAGAGCCACCACCACCATCAGCTGCAGGACCCACACAATCAAAAATATTTAGTATTTCCAAAAACAATGAAGAGAACCAAGAAGATGTGGAGGAGGAAGTGCCTACCTCTACCATAGAGAATCATGCCTGTGGCTGTTCTTTACCACTGTTGGGAATGTGCCAAAGGCTAAAGCTACAAAAGTGAAATGCACTGTACTCAGTCTCGGACTACCTGGACAATACTCCAACGGGAACACCTCCATTTGCTACCACACCAAATTCAACCACTGCAATGCTCTCAGAAAGATTATTCCTTTCTTAGCAAGTAGTAGGCTGTCCTCCTCAACATCATCTTCTTCAACCAATACTGTAACCACACAGCCTACTTATGTGGGACACAAAATCCCACCAGCTACAAAAAGAGGCTGTTGATTCAGATATTTCGAAGATAATAGTCCTCTGTATATACTGCAACACACCACTCTGCAGGGGGAAGCAATTTCGAAGTGCTTTTGACGCGGTAATCCAGGAGCACGAGAAACACTGCCCACTACCTTAGAAGTAACACACATGCACCATCTTCCTCTGTCCACCTGCCCCTCCTTATTAGTGCTTGGTGCCTCTTCCCTCATTTCCCTCCCCACCTTACCTTCTAACCTCTCCTGCAAACATTCATTTTTTAAACAACAACAGAAATGTTCTTTTAGGAACAACCTTTCACAATTAAAACATATAGAACTAAAATAAAATCTTATAGACTCCATCTACTTTACATTTCTCAGTAAACCACATAGACTCAATTAGTTTTTCCAACGTTTCCATTAGCATTTTTTGTTATGCCAATGCAATTATGTGGTGTTCATCCCCCGTTCCAAGATGGCCAGCATGGAAAGGGAAGGCACTGCTCCGTACAGAGCCCCTCTTCCCTTTTCATGGCAGCCTGCAGAAGGCAAAGACAGAACCCTATGACCACATTACTACAAGCACATTTTTTTCCCTTTCAAACCTATCCCACTTTTGAATAACTTTACCACATAGCCGGTCCCAGGTGGACATGGCCACTTTAACCCCATTTGTTGTTCCTTGCGGTCATGGCCAGTAACCAGATTGTGCAGGTCATGACCTTATACCATGACGCGGAAAATCTGGCCACTGCCCATGGCCACAGGCTACACCTCAGTCACCAAAGGTTTATCACAATTTTTTGTACCTACATTATGACACTTGTCAAAAAATAAAACACAGGCACATTTGCAAAACTATACTTTAAAGTCATTGCCAGTGCTCCTTACACGATTTTGCTTGAAAACCACCCATGTTTTATTATTTCAAAAGTGTCAAAATATATGTACACAAAATAGTCATATAATTTAGCCCCCAACTTGACAGGAATCATTCAGACTTTACTCAAATATTCAAGGTTGGTTCTATAATCTTTCTGAAAACGTTTGTCCACATTCGTCAAATGGCAACAAAGTTATAAGCCATCTAAAAATGTTGAGACCCCCCTCTAACTTAGCCCCATCTTGAGAAAATCCCACCAAACATTACCAAAAGATGTATATCTCAATTTAAAATCGTTTGCAAACTTTTTTGTAGATTCGTCGAATGGCCACCACATTTATAAGCCTTTACAATATTTTGGGACCCCCATTCTAGTTTTGCCCCCTCTTGACAGAATCCCACTACACTTTGCATAACCTTTCAGTATCAGGTCTACAATAGAATTTCATGCAGTTTCATAGAGTGGCGCCAAAGTTATAAGCCATCCAAGAACTGCTTTTCACCAACCCTTTAATGCAAAAATAGGCACTGGTGCCCCCGAACATCTTAAGTGTCTGCAACATCACAGGACTGCACCCGGACATCCGGAGCGTTTGCAGAATTCCTGGGTGAAAAACACCAGTTTTTTGGCTTCTTATGGCCATATACCCTCCCATCCTCATCACTCCTCAACTCCCCAGAGATTGTTTGATAAGTTTAACAAGTGAAATGTTGTGTTTTTTTATGTATTTTTGCTGCGATGTCCATGGACATTGGCCGATGTCCACAAATCCAACATGGCAGGCGTTTCCAAAAATCTGACCATCCAATCAGGGGGCACGCCTATGTCCGTGGACATCACGTCACCCTCTAGGCCAATCGGAAGCCTATCTGCAGACTGAACAGGGAAATGGGTCAGCAGACCAGACCCAGATATCACAATTTTTTCTGGGACCTACATTTTGCCTGTTTAAAAAAATATTACCAGATGGATTTACACCAAATCAACAAAAGGATGCTTTCGGGACCACGCCGCTGCTCCTGCTGTAAATTTGGTGAAAATCCATCTAGCGGTTTCCATTGTAGACGTCAACAAAATTATTTTCGATTGCATCTATCGAAAAAAAAAACATTTTTGGGGACCACCCCTATAACTTTGCCTCCCCTTGACAAAACCTCACCAAATTTAACAAATTAATTCAGAGCAGGCCATATACTTGATTTCCAAAGTTTGGTAAGTTATAAGCCGCCCAAAAAGTGTTCTTCCTATGAGTTGAGCCACTTAACCATAACTATATGGCCGCTATCACAGGCAGTGTAATGGGGGCTCTCTGTGAAGCTCTGGCAGTTTCAGCCTAGCATAGTAGAGGGCATTTACAACAATCTACTTAATAAATATGGTTGGAGCACAGCTGTAGGCACTGTAAGGAAGGCATGGTATCAATGGTAACAATAGTAAGACAGACACCAGGTTCGGACCAATTTAATTGACTTTAACAAAAACTAGCTTTATCCCAAAAGCTTTAAATTGATCTCCCTCTTTCGGGCTTGGACCAACTTTCTCTATTTTGCTATGAACTTACTTGGAAGAATCAACATCGAAGACTTTCGATTGTGCACAGGATTTTGCTTGACCCTTCACAGGTCCACTTTGATGTACAGTTCTTGGCCACTCTTTCACCTTTCTCAACTCTCAGTTGCATACCTTACAGAGACCACTCTGTCAAGGGTATAGAATCTTATTTTCAAAGTTCAATCACTCTTCTGTTGTTGAGTTTTTACTTGCGTTGGTTATCACATGCATTTCATACACTATTCGCTTCAGCACTCACCATACAATGTTCCCGATTGCAACCTTGGCTTCAAACCAGAACGGTCTGGTTTCAGTCTCCCCAACTCACCGGCTGTGTTGATTTCACTGGCACTGCTTTGCTGTAGGAGCCAAGGACAGTACCACAGCAACAACCAATTCCCTTGCCTTGATTATCGACACTGGAGGGCCCCAGGTGTCCACGACACACAATACAGTATACTTCAGCCTGGTTTCCTGGTCTTACGCTTTTTATTATCGAGGGTTCATGAAAGTAACGATTCCTTGTCAAAATGATCAAGGGCACGTCCCTCCTTGCAATCCCCTTCTGTTTTGCCATCTTTTTCATCGTGTTAAACTGCCATCTTGGAACTGCTGCTTCCTTGTGTGCTGTGCTTTGCTCATAGTGTGCTCTTGTGCTCAGTTTTTTATCTGTGTGTGGAAGTGTAATGGAAGTCAGGTGTGTGTGATGGTCAGTAATTGTCTCACCCTGCCTGACCATTGTATTAAGACATGTCAGGTATACGGCTCGGGTGTTAGTCTGTTTTCTTTCATAGTGAGCTGTCCATGAGAAAGCGGTCGTGTTGTAAAGGGGGCGTGGGTTGAGTTCCTAAGTATCCTACATGGTAGGATGGGGTTAAGGTGTTACGGCGAAGGGGATACCGTGTCTCGCCATCCAGTGAACAAATCCCACTCCATGAAAACCCCTCACCCAGGTGATTATCCCGCGCTGGTCCACCCCCAGGAACTGGATCCAAAAGCGATGGTCGTGTCCTGGCCACCTGGATGACAGATCCCCAGGGACTAGCAGGTGAGAGACCTTCAGGTTTCTCACAGTACTTACCTTTTCGCCATACTTCCACAAATATAGCAAATATATATACTGCAGAATTTACTACACGTGTGGCTTTTTGTCCCTGTTGACCACTAGTCACAAAAAAGTGTGCTTCATAGAGACTTCAAATGGCATAGCCTTGGGGCTGTTACAGAAAAGGTTCTCCCCACTGCATTTTCCGTGCAAAACATGGTAGTGCAAGGAACCTCTCACTGCCCGGCCTGTGGGGTGATTTTGGTATCTACTTATCAGATTTATTTGTAAGAAAGTGTGTCCTTGGTCGATACCAAGCCGTTTGCACCATGTACAGTACCTCAAACTGTACTCTTTGGCCAATCAGCAGCTATTGAAAACGTTTGTTTCCGAGGCCAGGATGCTCAGAATTAGTTCCAGCTGTTAACTGTGTTGCAGCATACAGTCCATGTTGCAAATATTGTGGAAGGCCCAGACAACAAGCTGTTGCAATAGAACATATGAAAATGTTCCCACCAAGAAGGGGGCTCTGTCTGAGGCAAAGGTGTAACGTTCATTTCATTTTCGTTTCGAGATTCTCAAATTCTTAGACACCTCGTTGATATTTTTTTTGTTGTTGAGAGAATGTTCCTTAGAAAGTAGCTCAGGTCACTGACTGATTTAATTGGGATTGGGCTCAAGATTTGAGGCCTTGAATCCACTGTTATAAGATCTGTGCCACGTTGTGTTCCCTTTTACCTTGAAATACTTTTGATGAATGCAGTTATTTATGCTGGTCGATAGCACAGCGAGTAGAGCGTTCCGTTCACTTTGACATCTGTGCTAGAACCTTGTTGACACAGGTTCAAATCCCGGCAGGGCCAAACTCAGCCTTTCATCCTTCCGAGATCGATAAATGGGCAACAGACACACACTGTGGGTAATAATAAGCAGCGCTCAGATACCCGAGGGTTCGTAGCACTATATAAATGCTAAATTATTATTAAAAAATAAATTATTATTATAGCTGGCAAGCAGCTTTGGAGGCGACCATTGGCTGCTGCCTTGTGGACACCATGAAGGCACAGAAAGCCTGAGATTGTAATGTATAAAACCTGCCCCTGAAACAGTTGATCAAAGTGGCAGTGGCAGTGGCTATGCTTACATGTTTCAAAAAAACATTGGGGAATTGGGTAACTCCTGGGAGACTCCACAAGTCACAGTGACTGGATAGGCCAATATCCTAGTGGAAAGAGGTTGAGCCTCAACAAACTTGTGCAGCTGCTCCATAACAGTCCTTTCCAACCACTTGATGGGAAAGGGTCGATTACCAATAAACCAAGGATAAGACTAAACATGGTTTACATTGCACAGATTAGCATGGCTGACTACCTTTCAAACAAGAGATCCTCCTTTATTTCCTCATGACTGTGACGCTCAAGAGTGAAGTGCTGGTTCCTTACAGCTTACATTGTCCTATGTAAGGTATGGCATGTCCAGTCAATCCTGGATGTCTAGCTTGCATTACTTTGCGGTGCTGTACGTGTAGCCCTTGCAATTGTTAAAGAGGACTGCAGACGCAACAATGCAAAGTGATCTGAGCTTAAAATCATCTCACACATGACCTGGGACCGCTTGGAAATCTCTGTGACTATGGTTGTGATCCTTCAATTGCTGGTTAGTTGAGTCATGCTCAACAAGTCTAGATCTCAGGTCAATCTTTTCCCTGCAATCTTTGTGGGCTCACCGGCTGGAAGACCCGGTCTGGCTCCATTTCAGCTTTGCAATCAAACCCAGGTGTATACCAGGGCACCAGCTCATATGTGCAAGGGCCACACAGGTGCAGTATCTTCCCAAAGTAGGCAGAAGTGTAGACAAGGTAGGGCCTGAGCAGGCACGGCTCACCCAAAATCTGTAAATGCCCACTCAGCAGTGCTGTGCGGGTATTCACAGATGTTAATGTTACTACGGTGCGCCCACGAACATTAGCTTCAGGTCCCACTAGATAGACAATCCTGGCTATGCCTCTGACTTAAAGGCCTAAACAAGGTATGTAGGTTGGTAAATTCTATCTTTCTCTCATTAACACGCAAACTCCAACCATCCTCGCTGGCTCCAAGGCACCCTAAACTCACTTGTTACTCCTCTTAAACATACAACTATTAACTCTACTCTTTCAGCCAGTGACCTTGCTGATTACTTTGCTTCCGAAATCAGGGAATCTCTTCTCACCCTCCTCCTCTGACTTTCTTCCACCTTCTCTATCATCTTTTACTGCCTATAACTCACACTTCAGTCATACCAACACTGAGGAAGTCCTTTCACTGCTGAAGAAGGCTATCCCCTCCTGTGCCCCATCGGATCCTCTTGCGCCTCAGCTTGTCATACCTATTGCCCTTCTGGTGGCCTCTCACCTCGCTCATCTCTTCAACTTTTCCTTCAACTATGCCTGCTTTCCCTCTACTTTCAAAATAGCCATGCTCATCCCTCTCCTGAAACAGCAAGGTGCTGATCCAAAACCTTCGACATGTGACACTTCTTCCTCACAACTCTAAGGTGTTGGTAAAGAGTTGTATTCAAACACCTTGCTAACTTTCTTGACACGCACAACCTTCACAACTCTCCTACCCAAGCTGATTCCACTCCACTGTAACTGCTCTGATAAATGCTTCCAACATGTTTGTCTCTGCTAAACATTCCAACCCATGCTTATCCTAATTCTCCTCGATTTATCAGCTTCCTTTTATACTGTCGAGCACTCTGATCATCTGAATATGAATACTCGCTCTCTGCTTGGGCTTCGTGATCAAGCACTTGCCTGGCACCTCATCAATTCTATGTTTCCTGGAGCAACAACACCTATAAGCTCACTCCTCTTATTGTTGGTGTTCTGCAAGACTGTCTTGGGTCCCCTCCTGTTCACACTATACTCTTCTGCTCTCGGGGCACTTATCTTCTCCTTTGGTTTCTGGAACCAACTCTTTGCAGACGACCTCACATCTTTTTTCCTTTCCTGAACTCTCCACTGATTTATCTACGAAAATCTCTGACTGTCTCTCTGCTATTAAATACTGCATGGCCTCACACTCTCTTATGTTGAACTGATCTAAAAAAGAGGTGATTTTCTTTCCTGACAAAATTCCCCCATTTCTTCCCTTCCCCCAGCGCTCCAGTTATCACCTGACACTCTTCTCTACTCCCCTTCAGCTAGAAACCTTGGTGTGACCTATGACCCCTCACACACATTCTCTACCTTCATCTCTAAAACTGCGGCGGCGGCTCGCCTCCACCTCCTGAATATCAGGAAAATCAGGCATCTCCTTCCCTTTAAAACAGACACACATCTCCTATCCACTGTTGTATTGTCTAAACTGCACTACTCTGCCAGTATCCTCTTTGGTATTCCAAACTATGCATTCTGTTACCCTTGACAAGATTATTAACTTTACTATTAGGACTCTCTCTGAACTCCCTCGCTTCACCCCTGCTTCCTCCTATCGCCAGCAGGCAGTCTAGCTTACTATGCAAAATACGGCCAAATTCTAATTTCTCCTACTTGTGCATAAATACATCCACAGTAAAGCACAGCTGTATCTATCCTCTTCTATCAACCCATATATCCCTCTCGCAGCCTACGCTCTGCCTCCTCCACCAGCCTTGTGGCACCTCACCCACGCTGTGTTCCCTCTCACTTCTGTTCTTTCACTCTTCTTGCTCTACTCACTTGGAACTCCCTACCCTCTGCAATTTGAAACACGGTCCATATCAATGTATTTGAAAGCAAATTGTATGCCCACCTCCTTGCATCTGAGCTATCCTCTTGACTCACCTGTCCATCATTACTACTTACATCTTCCCCCGCCACTAACCAGACTCTTTTCCCCAACACCCTTAATAGTTTGATGTCAACAGTCTACCCGCTAACACTTGGCCTAATTGTGTGCACCTTATTGTTTCCAGTTTCTGTTCAATGTACCCCTTCTCAAACCCGGTCATCATGACAATCAAACTCTCCCCCTTATAAGAAGCTCACTGTCTCCTGTTTATCTGCTAGACAACCTTTTGTGCTCTCCTTTGTGACCAACAGGATTGTGTCCCTGTATGTTTGCATGCATGCATGTATGTATGTATGTATGCAAAGAAGTTAAATATGAGCTGTTCCATAACACCCACAAAGATGGCCATCCGGGTGCAGCAAATTTAGCAGACATGCAGTTGGACATCAACACTTCCAGGCGCACCCCCTTTGGTAAATCGGCATTGCCCGGTTAAGAGGTCTAGTGGGCTGACTACCGCTTCCACTGCAAAGAGGTTGCTTTACCGCATCTGTGGGGAAAAAAAGAACAGTTAGGCTTTCCGATGGCTCAGGGAAGCAGTGTTTACTCTGCCAGACGGATGGGGGAAGATCCCGCCTCCCCACCTTTCACACACCCAAACACACACACCTGGTGTCAAGATAGTGATTTATAGTCAGTGCTTAACCCATGAACGCATGGGAGAAGTCACTGTGCTACTCAGCTGTACAGTGCTTGGTGTGCATACAATGTTATTACATATGTATGTATGTAGTGTACATGATAGAAAAAACATCTAGAAACAGTGCTTGGGACCAGATGTTTGCAGGCTCAGTCTGGCCTGTAGGGAAATTGGGCAGTTCCCCGAGTGCCACGTGCACCTGCTCGTGTAGACCACCTTGATGACTTATTTCCCTCTACAGGTAGTAGTTTCGAAAAGAGTAACTGTACAAATGGTCTTTAAAATACACAATTTGAAACTCATTTTACAAGGAAAACTCATCCTTGGGCACTATTCAAACAGCCTGTCACAAAAAGAACGCATTGCCATTTGCGAATAATGTGGGCCACTTTTGTAATGCTCCCCCCAGCTTTATGGCCCAGTCCAATCCGCGACCTTTCTAAATGTTTGCAAGAATCCATGCTTAGCTCGTAGATGACTATTACAACTCACATTCATATTCTAGTCCTAGACACGAGGGAGCGTCGTCATTCCCCACCGTGGGTCGAGCAAATCTTTACATTAAATAATGTATCAAAAATCTCTTTCCCGGCTCCCGCTCCGTGGCCGCAATGTCGACATTGATAGGCACATACATACGCAGGCATCTGCGTGGACCTCCTTCTGAAAATGCAACCCAATACTTGCCACAAAAGAAGAAAAAAATCCTGACTGATTTACTGACTTGTTTCCCGAGGACACAAATCTAATAAGCGATGCTTACAAGTGTCGGCATTCAAAATTAATTAAGGTGCCATCCATTACAGGCGATGAACGCCTGTTCAGGATCAGCGGAGCGCACCGGCGGGTGACTGCCGCACGCTCCTCCCCGGCCCTGGCTGCGGGGTACGGGGCCTGTGTCGAAGAGAACACCCATGGCTGTGTCGGGTTGCTCATGTTTGCACTGCAGGGCGATTATGCTTTTGACTCCTTGCCAAATGACGCATTGTGTTAAATGTACGCACTAGCTGCGTTGCTTGTTTCTGCCTCGACAGCTGTCGGGCCTAGAGCTAAGGCAGACAGGTATGTTCGCACCAGCCACTTGTACAGCTCGGGTGGGCTGAAGTGGTCTACTCTAAACGAACGTAAAGCTCCCCTGATTTATACGGGTGCTACAATGCGGTATCCGATACAAAACTTAGGGAGGAAAAAAAACGAATGGAGGAAAATGCCGAATATGGCATTGTAAAAAATTACGAATTCCAAAAATGTCGATCAAGGAGAGTTGGGGAGGCGGGGGTGTGCCCCCCTCCCCTTGTTCGACATTCCGGGACTTAGGGGGTGTTGCTTCCATAAACAGGAAGACGGGGGGGCAAGCAAAATGAAAGAAAACAGCAAGGAAAGGACCCTGCAGTGCCGGTTCCCATCTAAGTGCGTGAAGGTTAGTAAGGGGGTTGGTGGGTGCAGGTTACACGAAATGTCCGGGGATACAAAAATGAAAGTTATTCTCGGTAAAATAACTTTCGTTTTTTTCTCCCTGGACATTAAATATTCAATGTAACATGGTAAACCCTAAAAAGCAGCGGTGCTGCAGCCAGCCCTTCGAATTGAACTACAGGTGAATGGAGAACATAAGACTTGCGTGATTTACTTGTAAACCGTGACAGCTCTGATGTCCTTCTACTAGTGCTGACACAACAATGCAGCACCGTGGGTATGAATAGATAATTAAGATATGCAATGCCTAAACCTCCAGAGCGGTCTTTTTGCAGTCTCTTGCAAGATGGAGGTTTCATTGTGATCAGGGCTGGCCTTAGTGGCGGCAGCTCCCCGGGAAGTGAACCAATAATGTGGCCCCCGTTTCCCCACTGGCCAATGTCAGGGTGGGGCCGCCACATTTTCTGTTGAACTCCCCGCTCCCATGCTGAAGCAGGGAGTTAATCACTGAAATGTCATCAGCACCCTATTCTAATGAAACACCCCTGCTCCCAGAGCGGGCAGGCAATCATTGTGCAATAGGCACTGATGCAAAAGCATCAGCGCCCTATTTTTATTAGATGCGCCCCGCACCCGCGCTGGAAAGCCTGGCGCCAGCACAAGAGCAGGGTTCATTTAATTTCACTAGGGCACTTGCCGTGCCATCTACTAATATACCAGCTCAAGGGAGCCATTAAAAGATTCCCCTGAGCAAGCGTGGCAGGTGGCTAATGGCGCCCCAGGATGTCGCCCAAACGCAGCCCTGCCCTAAATCCGACCCTGATTGTGATGAACTGTGAAAGACACATCGTGAGCAGTCGCATAACACAACATTTGGGAGCCCTCTGCGAGCCATGTTGACCCCCCTCCCCAGTTCGGCAACAAATCATGCATCGCGTAACACTCAGGGACAACCTAGATTACCACTCTTGCGCAATACGCACAAGTGTGCTGCTTCAGGGGTATGCCGCACACTATACTAGGAGCAGCACATATTCCAGTGCTGACGTATGACGCACCTTGTCGCATAGGTAAGTACAAAGACGAGGAAGAGTGGGGCTAGAAGTAATGAAGATTGCAGGTCACTAAGCCAGGCATTACCTCCATGTCCCGCTACCTCATCCCAGTACTTGTGTATGGGGCAAAGTACTGAGATAAGGAAGAATGGGGATACGAGTAATGAAGATTACCAATAAGTAATCATGGCATTAAACACAAGCAGTGGTACAACACCATTGATCTGACGGGGCTTCAGTCCTCTCCCCCACCCCCTGAAATTTTGGGCTATGTTGACTCGACCTGGCTGACCGACAAAGCCGCAGACAGAACAGGACACCTGTGTTTCATCGTTAAGGCCTAGCAAACGTAAACCATTTCACTGTTAGTTTTTAGGCAGTTGAAATTGTGATGAGGGTTTAGTACTTGCATGCCAGGAGAGTGATTGGAAGGGTAGAGAGGGAACAGGAAACCACTCCTTCTCACACCAATCCATAAGTGGGTGCTTTCAGACTTAAAGGAGAGGGTTAACTGTTTGTAACATTGAATCTACACTAGAAAAGTCTCATGAGAATGCATAAAGAAGTTAGATGCCCCCACACAAATATGATTGCCCCTTCCCCACTGCTTGTGAAGTTAGCGCCTCTCCCAACATTTGAAGGGTTATTGGTGTCCTGAAATGTAGGTTTTGTTGAGCCCCTAAACACAAGCACACACACCTATACCCATACACATTCATGCACTCAAACACACACCCAGACAACCAGACATTTAAGTGTGCATCATTCCAGTTTACAGGCACACCCAGGCAGCCTCCCATACATTTGTGTCCACCTTTTCACCATACACTCAAACACGCATACCCAGCCACCCATACATTTGAGTGTGCACACTTTCACCATACACTCACACAGGCATACCCAGGCTGCATCAGGCACTCACTCATTAATGCACATTACATTATATACATACATAAACTTACATGCACGCACACACATTTAAAGAAAATACATTTCCTTACATTTAATCCATAGGTCAAGGGGACAAGACATTCATCTCCCTGCAGTAGCCAGGAATGCTTATTCCAGTCATATGCAGAGGATCTGGAGGCATCCATGTCAAGGGGGGCGGGGGGAGGGGAGAGTACCATAACTTCAAAAAGAAATGGTTTCTTTCTTTTAAGTCACTCTGACTTCATAAAGACATTTCCGTTAAAGGACCAAACCGGAACAAAAATAATTTCTTTATGAAGGCAGAGTGACTTCAAACAGAAACTATGGGCCTCATTATGAGTGTGGCGGTCTGGAAACAAGGGTTCCAATAAGTTTATCGACACCCTTGTTTCCGGACTGACACATTCTGAGTCTGCCTGCTGGCGCCACTGCGCCCGACATGTCTGACCCTGGCAGGTGCAGCGGCCCCAGCATGCAGACTCATCACGGAAGCACCAGCACCGTTACTGACGGTGCCAGTGATTCTGTGAACCCACAGGGACTAACATTTTCCAGCACCTAGCTTCCTGGACCGCCGGGACTTGTAATGTCCTCGTGGCACCAGGAAGTTAGGTGCTGTTAATGGTGTTATGAGGTGGGCGGCAACCCGCCGGTCGCACCGGCCGGTTACCACTGACTTCGTAATGAGGCTGTATTGCGTTGGAGGCCTCTAGCCTTTAGGCTTCCATGTCATGAGGTTTGAGAGCCCTCAGACTTCATAAAGAAATAGAATCGTTTTTTGGTCACTCTGCTTTCATAAAGAAATTATTTCTGTAAAAAAAATCTTTATGAAGGCAGAGTGACTTCAAAACAGAATTTTCTTTTTTTCTGTTTTGGAAAAAGACATTTGGAACATTTTTTTTGTCTGAGGGGCCTCTCTAAGGACATGGATGGGGCCCCCTGCCCTGCAAGGGCTGTGGGGGCCCCCAATACGTCAGTGGTCCTCAGGCTTCTACATGGGTTGTGAGCCAACTAGCGAATGCTTTGGAAGTTAGCTAGCATCAGCCTTTCCGTAAACAAATTCCCTCCGACACTTGATCAAGACCTGTATACAAGCTATTGGGCAGAAATCTCTCTTGCGGTAACATTATACCTTTTTCACCCTGGTTCGGGTGCAGACACCACTAGTTACGGTCTACCAGCCAAGCCTGAGAAGGGCTGGAGCATGTAAAAGTGCTCAGGGATGTTACAGGCCCCCGTTCATCCCCGGACAAAAGGATGATCTCTATTATCACCCTGGGCTACCTTTACGGCACAATGTTCATTTATCGACAGCCATTCGTTTCTATGGGTTTTTTGCTGAAATGTTTTTCGTGAAAAACCCCATTGAAAAACACAGGGAGTTGTGGGGAAGGGTATGTAAGGGATGGGGGGGTTTGGCATTCAGAAAGTTTTTTATTTTGCAACATAAACAAATAATTATGCAACAATCAATCAATTCACCAACAGGGATGGCGGTTTGGGAATAGTGTTAAATGAATTAGGGGATGGGTGCTTTGGGGGAGAAACCACAAAACCACACAAAGAAAAAAATATTCAATGGGTTTTGGTCTGAAAAAAATATTCTGCAAAAAAAACATTCAAAAAATGACTGTCGATAAATGACCATAGAACCCCCTTTTCAGGGGTGCTGATGATTTTTTTAAATGTTAGTTTTTAAAGGAAACAGGCCTTGCACAACCCATGCATGCCATATTTCTATTAATACCAAACTTCCAGCAAAGATGGCTGCAATACGAGATAGAAAAGTGACACTGACCCTTTATTGTTTCCTTGACCTGAAGTGTGGGAAGCAACGGGATGTGCTGCGGCACAGATGATGGATGAACCAAGCTAAATGTGGGCCAAGTTTGGTGTTCTGGCCTCAGAGAGGAGGAGGGAGGTCGGGACTCCATGAGGGGGAAGGTGGGTAGGGGCGGAGGTGGAGCAGTGCATCGACAAACTGAACAAGATGGCAGACATCCAGGAGAGAGCACAGGTGTGAGGAACTCGACCAGCCGCATGGGACAAGTGCGCTCGGCGGGGCTGTTTTTGTTTGTTTAAAAAGAATGAATGAGGGGCCATTCCCACGTACATTTTCCACGCTCAACGCACAGCAGAAAAAATAGTCATGTACTCTGGGAGAACAGAGCTTACCAGCGCCGCCCTAACCTGTCATGTGTAGCTGACACCTGACAGTCGTGGATACATCAAATGTCTTTGGCCATGGGCAGCTTGATTAGAATTTCAAGGCTTCATGGATTTATCTCCATTGGTGGCGAATACTGAAGAATGTTAATTCGCAGGCCTCAGGGAAGGCATGGGTGCAGGAAGTGGCAATGGAGACCAGATACCTCTTTGTAATGCAATGTGTCAACTTGGTACTAACACCCCTCGTTGGTCTGAAAGAGCAGTGCATGTCCTGTCTGGAACCACTCCTTTTAGAGCACGGAAGTATTCTGCCTGCAACCCCCTACTTCAGAGGAGGCCGATGTGATCAAGCGCTGCACAGGGCTCAGTTCATTAGGGAGACACTTTAATGTACAGCAGACAGGAATATTGGTGGGATTTAGAAGTATATGTTGTCACCCTTCCCCTGTCTGTTGCTAAGTGCCCTGGTTCTGACCTGAAGAATCACTGAAGATTGTTGGTGGGGACCCAGGATTGGTTCGTTAATGTGGGCTTAGCCTACCCCAATCACTGGGTCCCATTTGACTTTAAAGGAGGGCTGATCCCCTCACTGATCAGATCATCTGAAGACTTTGCAAGGAGTAAGAAGAAGGACTCAAGCTGAAGGTACAGTCTACATTATATCTTCCACCAGTGAAGGAAGGCCAGGAGCTCCAAGAGGGAAGCAAGATCCTTCCCCTAAACATCTCCTAGGGAACAGAGGGAGATACCGGACCCTGCCCAACAGCTCCAGAACCGGTACCCAGCCAGCACACAGCATGCCCTGCTAGGTTCTGACAGCAAGCTTCCTAGGTGGGAAGTGCCGTAGAGTCTCTGGACAAAGGGCAAGGCCGTTGCCTGCTAACACCCTCCTGAACTTTGGCCGTCGGCCTTGAAATGACTCGAGCCCTGGGAATAAGCAAGGAGGAGTGCCACACAAGCATCATCCAGTGCCCTTCTTTTTAAGGACAATTTCGAGACAGTGGAATCCTGGAACTGCATCCGGCTGCACCGCTGACTGTTGACACGCCACAGTCACCAGAGCCTTCCAAGGCACCTCAAACAGCATTTCAGATCCACTAACCAGCATAGAGACAACGATCCTTGGCCCGGAGCCGCCACTCCAGAAAGCATGTAGACGTCCGTCCAACCTCCCTTGCCGAACTGCCTGCCGCCTGGTACCCGTAGCTGTCTCCCACCACTAACTCTGTTTTATGGGCTGCAAAGCACCCTGGAATTGCCTTGCTGCTGTCGAGCACCAAGAACTTCTCCAGCACGAGGTACATTGTGGTTGTGGCCCTCTGGTGCTTCCCTGAAGGCCCCTACAGACAGTTACGACCCGTTGCCCCTTTGGTGCTGAAAACAAAAAATCCTGAACTATAAGACAGATTACTTTACCAACTACCTTCCTGTCAGTATCCAGAGTGCATCCCTTTCCTTTGTGGAACTGTCTGTCCTCTGTGTTGCTTTACAGTGTGGGTTGTAATTGTAGTCTGCTAGAACTGTCTGCTTTAGTAATAATAAAGTAGATATTTTTATACAAACTGGACTGCACACTCCCTTTTATCATTGGGTAAAAATTGTATGTTCGCTGTGTTGCATCTAACCAACGATCCATGACCATGCAGAGATGAGCCTGCCGTTACGTGGACCTTGCTGAGATATGCCTGCTGTTCCATCCACATTACCAAAATTGGACACAGAGGCCTTATAATTTACTTTTATTGCAATCTCTTGGGATCCCTTCTGGTGTACGAGAGGTGTGGGGTAGATTGATGGTTTAGAAAACCGATATTCATCCCTGGACCACTGGTGTCCGTAAGTTGATTTGTCACACCAGGGAAGAATAGAAACAGTTTCTGCCAGATTCTACCTGCATTACTGGCCTCCCGACTTTCCACAGACTCTCCATAGAGTTCTAATTAAGATTTACACAAAGCAAGAGATTACAAAATAAGTAGCAAAGGAGAGCCGGCTGCTGGAGCCATGTCGCAGAAGAGTTTGCCTATTTTACTTTGGCCTTGTGAGGACTTTGCCAGCCTAACTGCAAAAAACAATTTTCCTATTGCTTCACTATGCTCAAAAGAAACACGAATGATCAGCAAAGACTATATGCACAGAAGGGGGGTCCTGGGAAGCTCGCATTACGCGTAGCTCCCCAGGGAGATTTTGGGCACTGCACCCGGCCAGCGAGCCATGCTGGGCTTAGAGTGCCCCCACCGGTTATTTATACGGGTGCCGGCGAAGGTTCAGGAACATTTGGCGGTTAATGTTGTTCCGTGTTGCCTGGACGTTTGCGGGCCCCACTGCTGAGGAGGCATAGGGGGCACATAGTAACGGGATCCATGGCAGGGCAAGGAGCAGGGTATCTGGGAGAGGGTGTTCCACGTGTTGAGCTTTAGTGTTTTTTCAACAGGGGTTGGGATGGAACAGGGTGGCCTAGACCTTTCCCGGTTCTAGGTGCAGTGGGGGCCGTGGTGCTCAAATAAAAAAAAACATATTTTTTAAATGAATGAAATGTGTTGGCAGAGTGCAGCCAAGGTGACACCGTTTTAACTTTTTATCACCATGTAAATGGGATTGGGTGGCCCTGCTCGACCCTCATATTGAACTGCCACAGTTTGCACAATGTTAGGAAATGCGGATAGGAGACCCAATCAGGCATGTTTCAGCGGGATGGGCTAAGGTGGGAGGGAATGCCAAAAAATGTAAGTGTGGCTGGGTGCTAAGTGGATGGATAGGGCACAGGTTGCATCATGGGTGTAGGGGGGAATTAGCAACGTTACAGATCTTTCAGGCAGCTGTGTCTGTTTCCAGTGTGCTGCAACTGTTTATTTGGAACAGTGTAGGGCAGTTTTCCACTCTCTCCCACTCCCGCAAACAACTAGTATGAAAGGAGGTTTCAGCTTAATTCTAAAGTGCATTCCAGTGCGTTGCATGGCGACTCGGGAATTAACCCTTCTTAATAATTTTCCACATGTCTTAGAGATATTAGCTTCCTTTCCAGGGTCAGACTGGGACACGGAATATGCACAGGCTATAAGGTACTAAGTGTCCCACAATTACAAATGAAAATGGCTTTGGCTTGGGGTATAGGCCTGGGTTCCACTGGGGGTTTGAGGGGCGCCTTTGGGCCTCTAACAGGAGTTGGCGGGGTCCAGTAGGAGGAGAAGTGGTGTGGGAAGTTTGGGAAACCGTTGGGAGAGGGTGTTAGGTAGGGTGTGGGGTAGGGCGGGCACCTCCCAAGAGGAAACAAGGGTAGAATAGATGGTTCCCACCGGGGGAAAGGTTGCAGGGGGCTCAGTACGGCCCCAAGTTTGACAGTAGGGGCGAGGGGAGATGGTGGAACGCCATCATCCCAGTGGGTAGCAGCATGGGGAAGCGCCTAGGGCACTCCCCCTCACAAGAGTAGCTGAAGGGCAATAGTCAGTTTCTGCCAAATATCATGGTGTAGGGAGATGGCCAGAACGCAGTCACCGGAAGAGAGTGGGGAGAGATTTTGGACAGCTCTCCCCCCAGTGGTGGTGAAGCAGTGCTGGAGATTGAAATGAGTGGGGAGAGATTTGGACAGCTCCCCCCCCCAGTGGTGGTGCAGCGGCGATGGGGTGTGCGCTCCACGATATAACGGTTTGGAGGAAGATGTGAGCAGGATTTGAAGTGAAGGTGCATTGGTGTCTGGGGAAGGTGAGGGTAAGATTGCTGGTGTGAAGAATTTTGAAGGTGTATTTTGTTGGGTAAAGGATGCAATTAAATAAATATAATAAACATTAAAAGAATAAAGGACAACAAATAATAAATATGACGTAAGAGTGGATATCCCAGGTTGAAACAGGATTGGCAGGTAATATTAATAAAAAGAAATCACATTGGAGAACTTGAGGACCAGGAAGGTGGATTGAAAGGGATGATGAGGATGAAGAGAGTGACAGTTGGGATGAGCTGGGGGCGGGGAAGAGGATATGATATGATAAGTCATTTATAACGTGCATGTACACAAGTGTTTCTAGGTGGAACAAGACAAGGGAGGGAACACAAAGGGAGGACAAAACAACTATCTTAGATTTTTCAAGTGTGTGACACAAAGTGTAAGGGGGAGGGAGAAGGGAAGTGCCAGGGAGAGAAAAGGCATAATTGCAATCAGGGCAACAATGCTTTGAGTAAATGCAGAAAGGGCAAAGTGGCTCTGGGTAAGTGCAAGGAACGAGGGGACTGTGCGGTAGGACTGCAGGCAGTGCAGGGGCTATGGGTTAATGGGGTCCTGGTACCCGTGAGACTCTGAGGGTAGCCAGTCAGTGCAGTATACAGGTTGGTCAGTAGGAGAGAGAGCGAGAGAGAAAGCAGAAGAGAAGAGGAGGGTCTTGAGCCGCTTCCATAACTTCAAGTGGTCCAGCTCAAATTTGAGAGGGGCAGGGAGGCCATTCCAGAGGGAGCCACCTGCAGAGGAGAGAGATCTAACCTCCACTCTCTGCCTGGTCGAAGCGTCTGACCAAGGGAGATTTGGAGGTGGCTGAGTGAAGGGCATCGAGAAGGAAGGCTCATGAAGGAGGGAAGGTGAAGATAGTTATGGGTTCTTTTTTAAAGGAAAGACAGGTATTTGGTGCTAAGGTAAAGGGGGATTGCTTAAGTGAGAGAACAATGCAGTAGTTAAGGTGAAATAGGTGGTGGCCTACTCTAGTGGTAGGGGGCATGAGGTATCGGGCCCAGGCCCGGCATAGATCAAGCAGCAGGGTTGTTGTGGTTGTATGGCCCCTCTGGGCATTGTGGTTTAGGAGCATGTCAATACTACAGGCCCAGCCGTGCCTTTTTAGGGCCCAGTTATTGGTTACCCCACCCGGAACAAGGCTGGGGAAGACAGGAGGCAAAAGGCAGTCAGCAATCATTAGGGGAGGGGTTCTAGTAGTAGCAGTAGCGATGACCGAGTGGGAGGGGTTCCTACAAGGAATAGTGGGGATAGGAACATATCGGGTAGAGAGGTTGTTGGGTTTGCGTGAATGCCAATACAGTAATAATTGTGTTGTACCTCTGTTAGTTTTGTTGGAAGTTTGGTTGGATGAAAGTGAGTTTGGTGACAGTTTAGATGGGTGAATACAGGTCAACAAATAAGTTTAGACTAATGGGGAACTTGGATGATCTGAGATACAGAGAATTTCATTTTAACTGGACAAGTTTGGATAGGGAGAAGGAGAGATGAATGAGAGGGGACGAACATTGTAGCAATGTGGAGTTACACATTCTCGTCATAGGGATGGAGAGGATGCCTTAAAAAAAGAGGAGAAAAGGTCAAATGAAAGGAAAGGAAAGGTTTCAAGGATTTATTTGAAAATTAAATAAATACATACATATATAAAAAAGGTGGGGTTGTAAAAAGGGGCTATATCAGAGGATGAGCGCCAGGGTGAAGGGGCAGAAGCAGAGCGTCAGACAGACTGAGGGATAAAGTGGGCAGTGATGCTACATGAAGTAGCAGGGTGTGTGGATTTAACTGCATGGACAAGGGTGCACGGATGACCCCCTGATACAATGGGAAGGAACAGTAATGATATGGAAAATTGCAGGGGTGAGCATGAGGGAGCATTGGCCTAGAAGGAGGGATGTGGGGTCACTGTGTGCAGTTCGTAGAGGGAATTAAACTGAAAGGACAGAGGATATGGGTATGGCACTGGTGCAATGTGGGGAGAAAGTATTTACAAGGGTGAACACAGGGGTGCATTGACAAATGAGGATGGTGGTGGAGTTACTGCATGGGGGGAGATGGAATTAAACTGCATGGACGGAGAGTGCAGGGATGGCCACCGGTGTAGTGAGGTAGGGTAAGGATATAAATGGGTTTTATTACCAGCATGCAATATGCAGCATGGAAATGCAGCCAGGCCCAGTTTTTCAAACTGCAAGCACTATTTCAGTAACAGCCAGCAGGCAAATTTCCCAGAACATTTAGTAAAAAAAAATGTTTTAGCACAGGTTGTTGTCACTTTAGAATGAAGAGGTGCACATTTTTATAAATTGGATGTTTTCAGGTTTGCAAACAGCATTAGAAATGCACAACTAATTAACCTTGTACTAACCGCATTACTAATATACGAATTTCAACCTATAACATTATAATGCAGGTTTTGTGCACAATGAAATGCATTCTATGTTTACGTGCACAGTTTGAAATTCATTTTTCCATGAAGAGATGCACACTCAGTTTATGTGAGCGTTTTTCTTTCTCTCGTGGAGAGCAGAAATAGACACTGAAATCTTCATTGTCTTGAAAAATGAAGTCTGGTACAGTTCACATTCTTGTTGTTCTGATTGGTAGGGGTTGTAGATGGATGGTCCACGTCAACAGAGGGATGATTTAGAGTTTTCTGAAGGAATTAACAGGAGGGAGAGTTCTGTTTGTGCTGGGACAGAGAGACAGACAGTGCTACATCTGATGAACTCCATGTGGGTGTGAGTGCTAGCTACAAACCTAAACAGCTGGCAGCTCCCCACAATGCAAAGGAGTTTGGCATTGGGTCTGCAAAGCAGCGAGGTCATACAGGAATTTCAGATTTCACTGGCCTTGGTGAGTTTCTGCCAAGTGAGGAAAAATAGAATGATGAATGTGAGTTGATACAATTTATTGACAGTGCAGGGAGTTTAAAACGAGCCTTTTCTCGTTTTGACGTATCTTTTGATCCAATTCCAATGATCGTGAGAAGTCCCTTGAATGTATTGTGCACCAAAGTACAAAATTATATGAAGTTCTCTACTGTCAGGGTAGAGAGAGTGATAAAATGAAAGAAACAAGATCGAAATATAAAGAGTCCTCGGCAACAGTAATGGAGATCAGGTCAGCTAAAATGTCACTTGAGCCCGCTCAAAGTCCAGGTAAAAATAATGTGACACCTGAACAGAGGGGTACTTCACAAAGGTTGCCGCCCTCTGCACCGATGTTTCAGTCACATGATCCTAGTAATAGGGAGAGTTACATTAGCCCTAGGTTCTTAGGAGACAGACCCCGAGCAGGATATCGACCCAATATGTCAGGCATGAGCAATAATCAGAGACAAAATCAAGATCAAAGAAGTAATAGTCCCTACCAGACATTGGGGACACAGAGCAGATTTGACCCCAACACCATGATATATGGTAACCAGGACAGACCCCGGTATGTGGATCGATTTACTGAAAATGGGAATCAGCCTAGGGGACAGTACTCACCAAATGAGAGACAGGACATGAGGCAGAGTATGAACTATGCTCTACATCAATGCAATCAATCACCACCACCAGGGGATTACAACCAAAGAATAGGTACACCCCGCTCTTCACCCCACATGAATCAAGAGTTCAGAAACAATTCAAATAGGAATCATTCTCCTGAGAGATACCAGAATATATTTAACAAGGGGGAGAATAACCAATATCGGCATAGGCCACAAAGAGAAGATTCTAGAGAGATGGAAAGAATCCAGTGTCTCGAGGCCCAAGTAAAAATGTTGGCTGAACAAATAGGAAAACTCTGTATGGCTCAAAAACAGTCATCAAATGAAGGGGCAGAAGGTCATAGAGGTGACCTGGTGGCTACTGATAATAAGTGACTAAATATTCATGACACCTGCAATTATAAATAGACAGATTCCCCTGATCCGGTTTTGCATAATGACCCTGAGCTGTTTAATGATTTAAAAACAAAAATACCTGCAAATGAACATGAGGCAGAAATTGCAAACACATCTAAAAAAAAGGTTTGATTTAATCTAGCGTTGAATCAAACGTTGAAAATTTGTACAAATAAAAAGAAAATGAGAAGAACATGAAATTCCAAATGAACAAAGAGACAGATTTAAGAAAGACAACTCATGCATGGATAAAATAATTGATGAGGGAGTAGAGGTGAATGTTAGAAAACCCTCCCTAGACAATCAAGATGCTAAAAAATACAGGCAGGAAGAATAAGTACTAAAAAGGAGGGTACAGATCAGTCACCTGAAGAGTTCTTTGAGCCACATAATTTTGAAGAAATTAAAAAGACCGGTATCATACCAAATACCCACAAATGCCAGAATTAGAAAATTACAATTTATCAGGTGATGTTGAAGTGGGAGAATGGATAACACCCATGTTAGGTCATCCAGACCATGGCCTAGGGGATCACGGCCCAAGCACCCCCCACAAGAGGAGTTCAAACAATTCCCTTCCTTACCAGATGACAAAGTATCCTGCTTCAAAGGCATACACATACGAGGAGCATGCCCACTAGCACGCCCTGGTCAAGCCAACGCATGCAACATGGACCAGCTCGATTAGACACCAACCACGAAAATCACCATTGTTAGAGATGCCATGACGACATAGCCAGCAGACAAGAACACACGTGCCTCCATGCACACTGGTCATTCACACACCAACCCACACGAAGAATATACTCAGTGCTATGACGTAGCGGATTAACATACTCACGGACATGCATCGTTGTTATTTTTCACATAGGCCTTCTACAGCACCGCAGAAATGCAAGACGCTTGAAGAGCTTGTGTATATGCTTGCTTTCTAGCTACCTATCCCAATGAAGACGCCACCATATATACCTTATGCTGCGTATAACACTCTGTCACCCCGCGACCTCCATAGTATGGATTATGTACCGCCACCCACGAACTAGGCCGCAAGCAAGAGTCCCCAGGCAAGAGCCTCACAAACGAAAATCCTCCCAGAACGAAAATGCAAGTGCTGACCATGCAGAACGAGCCCCCAACGAGAGCCCACAGCCAACGCCGTGATGTTGCAACCCGCATGCCGCGCGCCCAGTGCCAAGGTTATACCTGCTGGTGCCAAGCCCTCAGAGGCAGAATACAAAATCTAATGCTCATAATTCTACTCCAGCTACGGTCTCCCCACACGTGACCAAGCCGAACTGACAAGATGCCAAGCTCACGAGACAGAAAATCGCCAGGGTCCCACGTCTGGGACACAATCTGCAACAACGAAGCGACTAGTTGGACACCTACAGCGATGGGAAAGACATGCACAACAGCCCGTAAGCAGACCTGTCCATTGTCCGCCACAAACACATAGTTGCACATTGTTGCTAATGTCAGGTACACCGTGAGCTGGGAACGGCGATGGTCCCAGGCTTGGGGGCTCGCAGGAGAACCAATCAGAACACAAGGGGCTCATCACTGACGCCATTACTCTTAGCCAATCACCAAGGGTCCCCTTGTAACAATTCCGATGTAGCAACTGTTAGGGACAGCCCAAGTGTACCACCTGACCCGTCCTTATCCACTAACATTTTCTCCCATAGGGTAACTATACTAACCCTACCACTCGGGGAACCAACCCGAAGTGGCGATAGGTTTTGTGATGATTTTCCCAGGTGACGCAAGTAGCGCGTCATACTGCTGTAAAAAGGGCCCGCGAGCCCCACTGACGACGAGAGCCTCTCCGGATGCATATGGTCGGAGCGTATCCCTGCCGTTACTCTAATAAAAAGCAGTTATTACATTGCTTTTGGGTGTGTCTCATACTCCTTTTGGGATGCGGGAGGAGTTGGGGCCTCTCCAGCCCTGGAGGTCCGCGGACGGCCTTGCCGGCCCCCAGGAAAATCACCCCGACAAGTTGGAGGCACTGCTGAGATCTGTTTGAGGTCTATTACCCTGAGAGCATCATACCAAGGCCTCTTCCAACGAGGCAACCCGGCAGCGCGGCCCCCTCTGCCATTGCCCCCTTTGAGGACTACAGGACCATCATGGAACTGCGAGAAGCCCGGATAGCGCAATCCGGATATTGGCCCTCGGGAGCCGACTTGAGAAGTATCCCGCCCGCGGTTGGCGAGTGTCCAGACGTGGTCCAGACGAGGGGAGGTGGCGAGCTGCTTTGGAGGAGTGTACGTGGTCGAGCGGCCCTGGCTCATGAGGACTTGTTGAGTATGACACGCCCAACCAGCAATGTAATGTTGTGTGGGAGCGGGGAAGAATTGTGATAAGGGTGGCAGGAGGTGTTTACAGTGTGTTGCAGAAGATTTGATTAATAAGTGGTGATAGACGAGTGAGCGGTAGTATGACAGGTACGAGGGCCGTCTTCTACCACGTCACGAAGTGAATTGGGTGGAGCCGAAAAGCACCACGTAGGGGAGGGTTGTGGCTTTCCTATGAATTGATGTTATAGATCAATGAATAGATGAGGATTCCTACTAATTGATTGTTGAAGCTCGTTAGGTAGATGAAGTTTCCCCGCAGGAGGTAGCTAATTTTGTTCCCAAGTACGGAAGACGATTGGCTGGTTAAGCTCCCCGAGAGAGGGGGGGCGTATCACACGTGAGACGACGCAGTGTGCGCAGTCTGATTGTAATAAGTAATTGATTGGTGCATCCTCCACTCCTGGCGAGGTGGGAAGACAGCTGTTGGTTTTTACGGGGGACAAGAGGGTTAAAACATATTGTGCGCTCTTTGATCTTATAAAGGTTTCTTATCGGTAATAGTTTATAGAAGTTGGTGACGTAGGGCTTGTATAGGACACTGCGACCATCTCGTTTTGATCAAGGGGTGGCCGGGGGACAGGAAGTGGGAAAGGGTGGGACAGAAGGGGAGAGGAGGCCGTGCACGGAGAACGCCGGCAACTCTCGATAAGGGAGGGGCGAAAAGGGGAGAGGTGGCCGCTCACGGAGAACGCCGGTCACGCTCGGCAAGCGGGTTGAGATAGGGGAGGGAGAGGTTTTGACAAAAAAAGGAAGGTGGGGCAGCTGTAAAAGCACACCACACAGGGCACGCAGCCGCAGGGGGCTTCGTATGCCACGGCCGCAGGGGGCCATACTAGTGACAACAAGGGGAACAAATAATAAAAGAGAAGAAACTGCACACTTGCAATTGTATTACTTTTCAGCGGACAGTCGGAAGTCCCCAACTTACGGGGCCAGGTAAAGAAGGTTGATAGTGGGAAAAAGAAAATTGTAACATGGCCACATACTACGGGTCAGGGTCTGGAGTGAGAGGGAAAGCTTTAACTACACCCCTTCAGCACATTTGCACGTCTCTATCACCACATAAGGAGAAAATTATAAAATACAGTATTGACTGGACACAAGGGACAGATAACAAAATACTAACACCATGGCTGCCTAACGGCAGCTTTGACTCATACACCCAACACTCGCTATTAACATACATACACAACACCTACAAAGGAAAGAAATTAGCTCACCATATAGAGATGTTTAACTTATGGAAGATGTTCCAGGGAGCCAGGCCAGGGGCAATGAGAATGTTTACCATGGATGGGGCAACAGAGGAGAAAGGGAGCAAAGAAACGAAGGAGGGTAAAGAGGAGAAGGAGAAAGGAGGGGGAGTGGGCACGGCGAGCAGCAATGCACTATGCACAGGAGAGGGCAAGAGGGAGAAAGAAGGATCAGTTACAGTATCAGAAGCAAAGGTGGAAAAGGAAGGGACAGACAAAATGCCTCTAGCAAAGGTAGTAAAGAAAGAAGAAGGAGGGTTGTACCCAGTAACAGAATTAAGAGAAACGGCCAGACAACAATTAACAGCCGCTGAGGGGTACTCAAACCCCGCGTACAGCCCTCCACCATACGCCCCTGCAGATAGCTACCAGAGGGGGGCGGCGGCAATGGACACGATAGACTCAAGCACAACACAGACAGGGACAGGGGGCGAGAAGAGAACTGTGGGAAAAATGCCAAACATAGGACAAGATGAATGGACAGCAGCACTGGTGCTACTAAAGCTCAGAGGGATACTAACAGGGGAAGAAGAGGACGCAGTGAGGAGAGTGAACAAGGAAGAAATGGAGAACGCACAGACAGGGAAAGAGGTGAGTAATACAAGGGAAGGGTGACTGTCACAGGTAGAGGAAGAAGCACTCTGATCAGACAGCTCGAGCAAGAAACACGAGAAAGGAAGAAGGAAAGAAAGGAGAATAGGGTTCAACAGGCAAGGATGAAGAAGCGAACAGAAGAAAGGAAGAAGGAGGAGGAGCGGATAAGGGCAATAGCAGAGAGGGTGTCACGTGCGGAGCTACGGGAAATTAAAAAGAAGGAGGAAGAAAAGGACAGGGAAATGGAAATGTGGAAAAAGAAGATAATATCTTTAAGCGCCAGGAAGTATGAAGAAGGTAAAGTATTAGAAAGCATGTTAAAAAGGGGAGAGGGTAAATGGGGGAGAAAGGAAGAAGAAGAGAGGATATTAGCAAAGGTAATTACAGAGGTAATGGAAGAACTACACAGAAAGAGAGCGGAAATAGGTGGTGAAATAATGGGAAAGAAGGAAGAGGAGAGGGGAAATAGGAGAGTGGAGCACAGAGTAAGGACATACACACGCCAGGACTCGGAGGTACAACGTCAACACAGGGGGCTACTGTTAAAGGAGGTGAGCACAAGGAAGCGGACTTAATAGATTTAAGGACGGTAACAGTGGGGGAAAATGCACAGAGTGGGCATTATCTTTTCCTGATGGATTTTGCAGCGAGGAAGAAGAATGTTCGGGAAAACGTGGAAGAGAGGACAATAGAGAGAGTTTAGAGAAACTGTACATTACACGCACGAACTGCGAGTCACCATGGGCATGCGGAAGAAGGGAAGAAGAAAACACAGGAGAAGCACAGGTAAGAGAGGCAACAAGGAGAATGCCACAATCATTAACACCGACACCAGTACAAACACCACACCCACTTACACCACGCCCACTGACACCCACCCCTGCACACACCCCATATGTCGGTAGACTTAGGGACCTCCCAGGATGCAGGAAGGAAGAACGGGCAAGCATGCCCACGATGAGACAAGAGGGTAACAGGAGAGGGAGGAAGGATGAAGGGGACGATAGAACAAACCACAGTAATATTGATATCATTGCAGAATTACCTGACACAGAGGAAGAGGATGAATACACTGACATAAGCCCACGGGCACTGGGGGAAATAAGGGGGTACAATTTGATGCTACTTCTGGAAAGGGGAGGGACCAGACCACAATATGTCCCCTGGAAACATGCCGATAAAGAGAACATAAAATGCAGACTTCCATCACTAAGTAGAGGAGATGGGAAGTGGATATATGAGATGGAAAAACACAGTGTGGGGCAAAAGCTAGTGGTGGGGGATGTCAAGGGGCTCCTGATCTCAATACTGGGGGATGCTGCAGATGACATTTGGAAAAGGGCGGGCTTCCCAGGGGTCACAACAACAGACACGTCACATGATGGAGCACCATTTGCCAACTGCAGACATGCGCTGTGGCAGGCATTGAGGGTCCAGTAGCCAGACACGTCAGACATAGGAGCAATACCGTCACGCAAGATGCGTGAGAATGAAGATCCTGTTGATTACATCCAGGAGATTCAGGAGAAGTGGCGCCTGGAAACGCGGGAGCCGTGGGATAAAACACTTGCAATTTTCTACCATATATTAATACAAGGGCTCCCGGAGCAAGTACAAAGGAAGCAGAAGAAAATAGTGGGGATGGAAGTTAAGGGCTGGCCAGAAATACAACTAACTATAGTTCACCACTGCAGGATGTGGCAAGAAAAGATGAAACAAAAGGAGGAAGATAGGAAGGCATAGGAGGCAAAATTGGTACAGAAGAAATTATCGAAATATGCCATGGAAGGAGCACTAATAAATACACCCGCCCCCACACAGGTTATGGCTGCACTAGACACAACAACAAACGGCACAATTACAGCAGCCAGCACAAATAATAACACAAGAGATGCCCCCACCCCACCATACACAGCATACACAGCAGGAGGATATATGCAGATGGGAAATGGGCACTTAAACAACTACAGGGGGAGGGGAGGCATGATGAGAGGGAGGGGCTATGGCCCACCCACACAACAACAAGGGGTAGTGTTCCGGGGCTACTACCCAAACGGACAGCAAGGATACCAAGACAACACAGGGGGTTTCCCATGGCAGGCCAGAGAACCACCAATATGCTGGATATGTGGGATGGTGGGACATATGTCACGCACCTGCAGGATGAGACCCACCCAAGCAGCATGGGGAGAACAAGTGCAACAAGGGCCTATGGGGGAACAACAAGTTTACCAACAACAACAAGGAACACAGCAATGCCTACCACAACAACAAGCGCCACTGCAACAACCCCAGCCACAAACACCAGCCTACCTACAACAACCACAAATACAGCAGGCACCACCACAGCCACAGATACAGGTACAAACATACACACCACCACAGCAACAGGCAATAGCAACACAACAACTTCAAGTACAATCGGTACAGCAGCTCACACAAATACAGGACAATGTAGTATCAACAACTGATGCACCCCTACAGCAGACATAGCTAGGGAAGGTGACAATATTGGGTCACAACCCTTACACAGGAAGCGCTCAGTCACTATATCCACAATAGGACAGCTCACAGATGTCTTTGATGTGTCCCATCCTATCGGTAACACCTAATAGTGCGGAGGAACCACGCATACAGGTGGCGATAGGTGACAAAAATGTTTCCTTCCTAGTTGACACCGAGGCCACTAGGTCTTGCATAAGGGAGGGTAAGTTTAAATTGTCAGGTGAAGCCATGCACACTCAAGAATTTTCTGGGGATCGAGGGTTGGTTCCCTTCACTGATAACATCTCCTTATCTATAGGAGATCACGACATGTCTCTTCCACTTCTGTACTCAAAGCAGTCACCAGTAAACATACTTGGAAGGGATACGATGAGCAGGTTGAATATGAACATCTCCTTCACGGAGAGGGGCATAATTTGCTCTATACCAGGCATTAACATGCTCACAGCACGACAAATACTGCAGGCCTACTGTGGCCAAACAGTGGCCCTGGCTGAGCCAGTAGATGGAGACCTCTTCCAATATGGGACAGACATGGCAATAGCATGGTTGCCTGGCAATGAGGGCAAAATTTGGAGGAGGCCAGCAGCTAACCTATTCAGACCAGAAACACCAGCAAGTGAAAATGAGGGAAAAATGATTTCAGTAAACATAGAGAGCATTATGGCTACTGCAGACTACATCGCAGTACACGCCCAAGATAGCGAGGGTAGGGCCTGGAGAGCTGTAATAGCACTGGCTGAGGGGTGCAGGCTTACACAGGTATCAGATGAGGAGCTCTTCTCAGATGACAATGGAGAGGGAGAGATGGTGTTTGGAATGAGCATCAACATCTGATTGAAAGTCACATACAAGCAAGTGGCACAAAAAATGGCTATGGCACAAGAGGCATCTGCCCCTACACCAGGAAGACATGGCAGCTGTACCAACATCGCTGTGGACCACCAGTCCATATGACGTTGGCTGCATCAAAAGCATTGCAGGAGTAAAAATAAAACTGAAAAAAGGAGCAATGCTACCAAGAGTGAAGCAATACCCACTATCAAAAGAGGCAGATGAGGGCATATATGAAACAATAACAGCCCTAATAAACAATGGTATATTAGTACCATCAGAGTCACCATGCAGCACTGCTGTGTACCCTGTGCGCAAAGCAAAAGGAGGGTCTTGGTGTTTTATCCAGGAACTAAGACCTTTGAATGCATTGTAGAGGCAGAGTACCCCATAGCAGCTAACCCAGCCACCATACTATGTGGAATACCAGCAGAGGCATCACAGTTCACTGTGATTGACCTAAAAAATGCCTTCTTTTCGATACCTCTGCACCCCGACTCACAAGACCTGACAAGCTTCACATACCGCAACACAAAATGGAAACCCAGGAGACTGCCCCAAGGCTACTGTGAGTCACCATCCATCTTCAACAGAGTGATACAAATGGATTTGGGAAACATTGAGATGGAGAGCATGGCAATATATGGATGACATAATAATATGCAGAACCACGGAGGACAGGTGTAGGAAGGACTCCGTGAAGATGCTCACAGTGTTAGCTGAGAAGTGGTACAAGGTAGACAAGGAGAAGTTACAGTACTGCCAAGAACAGGTGCTCTACATTGGTCAGCTCATTTCACAACGTGGAAGGAACATTGCACCACAAAGGGCACAGGCAATAACAAACACACCACAACCACAGACAGTGAGAGAACTACAGCAGTTTCTGGGCCTATGCAGCTACTGCAGAGCGTGGGTTTTTGACTACAGCTCATACATAGGCCCCTACTAGAGGCCCTCAAGGAAGCACAGAAAGGGGATAAAAAGTTGGGATGGAAAAAGAAATGAAAGAGGCATTTGACGAATTGAAACACGCCATCTCAACAGCACCAGTCCTGGCCACCCAAACTATGAGCACCAATTTTTCATTTTCTTACATTACGACTCAGCAGTAATGAAGGCAGTACTGACACAAAAAACAAGCATGGGACACAAGCCTGTAGCATTTTACAGCGGACACTTACCCTGGAATGTTAGGTCACTTCCCTTGCGAACAGAGCCTGGCCGCCGCAGCCTTTGCAGTGGAAAAATCATCATCAATAACAATGGGGTGCCCCACCACACTATTTGTGGAACACGCCCTCTTTGCAATACTGAACAAACCCAAATCAACATTGACCACACAGAGGGCATCAGGATACAAGATCATTCTTTTGAAACCAGAATTAACGATTGTAAGGTGCAGTAATGTAAACCCAGCAAGGTTCATAGCAGAGGTGGTAGAAGATGGTGACTATGCTCATGATTGCACACAAGCTATTGAAATATACTCCAGCGCAAGAAAAGTTGAGGAAAATGCCCTAGAGGGGGGTGAGATTATGTACATTGATGGGTCCTCAACAATTGACCAGTGTGATGGGGCACAAAGGACAGGTGCAGCAGTGGTTCGTTTGACAGAGGATTGGATGTATGTACCAGTAAAATGTGTACAAGTACCACAGCATTTCTCAGTGCAAGCAGCAGAACTAGTGGCCCTAATTTTGACACTGAAAGAGAGCAATGACAAGATGGTAACAATGTATTCAGACAGTGCATACGTCACATCGACAGTGCACTCAGGGTTAATAAAATGGCAACGAAGGGGGTTCAGAATAGCAGATGGAACCCCAGTACAACATGCCCTCCTACTTGCTGAACTGATTGAAGTAATAAATTACCCTAAAGAAATAGCCTTGGTGAAATGTCAGGCACACACTAACAGGGATGACCCTATGTCAAAAGGTAATGAAACGGCAGACGCACATGCCAAACATGCCGCGTATTTTGGTGAAATATGGACCCTCCCAGAAAAACAAAAGGATAGGGGGAGGGCGGGGGCAAGACAGATGTTGATGAAGGAGGGGTACACACACATCCCTGAAACTCAAATTATGGAATTACAGGCAGCAGCATCTATGGCAGAGAAGGAGCTATGGGTCAAAAGAGGGTGCACAATGTCCCCCACAGATGCATTATGGTGTCAGAGTAATACAGGCAAAGTAGTGATTCCCCTAGCTCTATTGAAAACAGCCTTGGCTCAACTACATCATCCCACACACACAGGAAAGGAAGTGATTGCAGCACGAATAAAAGAGGCCTGGTTCTGTCCAGAGCTAAATTCACACGTCACAAACTTTATCAGCAATTGCCTAACCTGTCAACAGTTCACGGCCGGTCACACGCTGCAAGTGATAAAAGGTACTATACCCCGGACAGAAGGACCCTTTCTGCACTTACACATTGACTACGTTGACATGGTCAATGTATGTCAAGGATGCAGATACATGATTGTGGTAGTGTGCACATTTTCAAGATGGATAAAAGCTGGACCCTGCTCTCATGCAGACGCCTTCAGAGCAGCCAAGTTCCTGGTGAGGGAGGTCTTCCCTAGGTGGGGGGTTTGCGAGGTGCTGCGGTCAGACAATGGCCCGCACTTTGCTAATGAAATGTTCCAACACATAACTACATTGCTTGGCATTAAACACAAATTTGCATGCGCATACCACCCTCAGGCTAATGGTATTTGTGAACGCCTGAACGGCCTCCTAAAGGAAGAGATTGCAAAAATTCAGCAGACAACTAAGAAAAGCTGGTTGTACTGCCTCCCCTTGGCCCTGTTTGAATTAAGGAATAAGCCAGGGTCAGATCACCACCTCACACCCCACGAGGTGGTGACTGGACATCAGATGTGCCTTCCACTTACTCCACCATCAAGGCCATGTCAGACTATCATACCTCTGCTAATGTTTTTGGTGACAAAATGTATGCATATGTGTCTTCCTTGATTACTAGTATCGCCTTTATCTCTCAACAGCTCGAGCGGATGCAGGGCGGGTCGAAAAACACACAACAAGAAGATATAAATGAGGAACAGGAACAACCACTAAAATGGACTGTTAAGGAAGGAGACATCGTTCTCCTCCGCAATTTTAACAGAAGATTGAATAGCCTCAGATTTACGGGGCCCCACCAGGTGGAAGCAGTAGCTCCTAGAGCAATTAAGTTTACAGATAAGCACGTCCGGAATCACCTGCATGACATCAAGCCCTACAAAGATCAGACCCGCCCTTGCCTTGACGACAGGGCCACCGCAACAGCAACAGAAGACAACATGGCAGCAACAGCAACCAAAAACAACTGCAATAAAGCCCCTATCCCCTCCCAAATGACAGACACTACCAAGGACTCAAATGTACAATTGCCCATAGCCCACCCCATGGTCACGAGATCACAGAGCAAACAAAATACTGCCCCCGCCATCCCCGCCCATGCTACTACCCAAATAAAGGACATTGCCTAACAAATTGTCACATTGCACCACACTTGTAGACACGTGCATGTTCTCTTTCTCCTTTTGTCTCGCACATGCAGGCACCGAGCACAACTGTTTATGTATAAAGAAAAGTGAAGAAACTAATGTTGCGTTTTGCCCAGGGGTAAATGCTACCCACAGACGACAACACTCCTGAAGCACTGTCACACCAATTTGTATACGCTATAAAAAGACCAAAATATCTAAAAAAGAGAAGGATACATGTGTATTACAACACGTTCATTTTGGCCACAGAACAATCATTCCCACATCTCCACGAGCACTTACCAGCTCTGAGAGATAGGTCACTGAGATTAGCGTGGAAACAGCTTTTCGCATGGGCATTAAACGACTTCTTGATAGGTAGACCTTGAATAAAAAATACTAACAACGTTAATGCTTATTTTTAGAAATGTTCAGGCGGGCATCTATAAAGCAAAGAATAATAAGCTGCAGGACCGTAGCAAAGGTAAGAGGAAAATGCCAGTGATATAAGCTATTGTAATACAATTAATAGGTGTGTTGTTTATCACTGGTCTATTGGCTGCCTCTGTCTGGCAGACACACTATGCTTATCATGTTATGGCTGCACCTAAAACTAATTTACCCCCTACCACAGCTGCAACAGGTACAGTGTCAGGTGGTACAAGTAACACAAGGGGTAATGGGAACAGGGTTAGGCGTAGTACCTCTATGGATAACAATGGGGTGGACACATACCTCACAGCATCCGCACATGTCTCAAATAACATGTGGTATCAGCACATGTCCAAAATTGGTAAGCAGACAAATAAGGACAACTGCTATGTGTGCTCGCTGATCCCATACGCCATGAGCGCATCAAGGACATTTGTAGCTACTGAAGTGCCAGCAAGAACAGTAGAATGTCTGATATATCTGGCAATGTTCCAAACAAAAGGACAATTTCAAGGAAAAGTAGTAACATTGCATTGGAAGACTAGGGACTCATACCCATATGAAAATAACTTCATCAAAACACTTATGATGTGCAATAGTTACCGCCAACATACTCAAGGGTTCCGGTATGTGATGGATGGTCCTGAAAAAGGAGAAACCAGGAAAGTAACATTAAAATACCTACCGTGCGATAGGTATGCAAGCAAAATTGCTGGTGAACTAGGTTACTGGGAAAGACCACTGATAGTAATATATGGGAAGATATATACGAATGAAGGATGGACAGAGGGAGTTGTGGGGAGCAATATGGTAACATCCGCAAATGAAAATGTGAACAGAATAAATTAAACGAACCACAAATGCTGGACAGAATGGATAAGGAGCGTACCACTGTTAACATGGCTGGAGAAAGACAAAGACCCAATAACTATACTACCGCTAACTGCACCCACACTGTGCTATCAACACAACAGCGATGTTGATGTTGGAAGTACCAACAACTGTAAAAGTACAGTACTGATACCTGAGGGGGGTGCCGGAACAGCAGTTCTAATGGACCACTATTGGGCCTGCAGAGATAAGGCATACCACAGTTTACCACCATCTTGGAATGGAATATGCACTATGGTACACGTCAACGTACCATCTCTGGTTGTGCCTCAGAAACATGTCAACTTGGGCAACTTTCCTAAGATGGACGAAGGGAACAAAAGGAGGAAAAGATATGTGGCGATTGAAGAAGGTAAAGGAAATAACGACACAGACATTTTGTCAAGGGTGAAAAGACAAGGAGAACCACTGACGGGAAACTACCTGTGGGAAAGATCGGAAACAGCTCTCAGTGGCATTCCTCCAGGACACAGACTGTTCAGCAGAGCAGCAATGTTCTTCTCATCAATAATACACCCAGGACTGCAGGCATATGTAAGTGCAAAATGGCTTCAAATAACCCGATGGGAGCTAATGATGACAATACATTCAACCGTCAATGGATTTAATGCAATAAAAGAAGAATTGAGGGCAGTGCGAATGGTAGCACTCCAGAATAGATATGTGCTGGACCTCCTCACAGCAATGGAAGGAGGAGTTTGTGCAGAAATTGGAAAATCATTTTGCACATTCCTCCCCGCTAACGACACAGACAATGGAACACTTACTGAGGCAGTACCACAACTAGCCATGATGCACTCAAAAATGGTAGAAGAAGCCAAAGGAGTAAAGAAAGATGGCAGCTGGTTTTCATTTTTACGGTCATGGATGCCTTCATGGCTGTCAGATGGATTAAAAATAATAGTAGGATGTATAATAGTGGGAATGGCTGTACTGCTTGGAATGAGGTTATGGAAAGCAAGAACAGCACGAAACAACGGATGAAATGATGGAAATGATCGGCATGCACGCCCTACTACCAGCTGATGATGACAAACACACAGACATCATTATAAAAGAACAAGAAAGGTTGCGCAAGCCAATACTAGAAAACCACTTGGACCCACCATCTGTGAAGGTAGAGAACCCGAGGAACCCGAAGAGCTATGTTGGACAGTGGGCATACTGCAAACCCGGTGGTGGCTGCGTCTATTTATTTAAAAATATTTTTATTGGCATTTTGAAATTGGCATTACACCAGTGTCAATCTCCCCCTCTCACTGATTTCTTGCGCCATTTTACAATTTCAAAACATATTCAATTGGTTCCTGAAAAGTAACAACAAACTAAACAAAACAACAACATTTGACAAACTTGAACTGTCTTCATGTTGAACGATTGTAGTGGCTACGTTATCTTGAATCCACTTGGTGGCCTGTCCATGTCTTTTTCGGTGGGGGGCGGGTGGGGTTGACTTTCTTCCCCTTCGTGTCGCGTCTCCCTCTTTTCTTCATTATGAGCCCCACGCTTCGTGTGGCTGTGCGCTACTTGTCCCGCCAATTGGTTCACGGGGGCATGTCATCGGAGGGTAGGAACATGTCTCTCACCACGGCCTTCCATGCATCAAATTTAGCGTTAGTATCGCCCTCATCCCCGGCGATCCCTATACCCCATGCTTCTGTTTCTGCGGCCATCCATCGCTCCATTTCCCTCTTCCATCTCATGTATTGTGGGCCTTTTTTTGACTTCCACGACATCGCTATCTCCCTTTTTGCCAGTATGCATGCCATGCCCATCACCCGTACAATGTGTTTTATTTTGCTTAACCTGGGATACATGCCCAGCAGACATTCCTTCATTGTCCACTCATATCTGCTTACTCCGCCCTTCATGCATGCCTGTTTGATGTTGACCAAAAGGGTGCCTACTTTTGCACACCCCCAGAACATGTGTATTAGACCTGCTTCGTCATTAGTGCACCATGGGCAGTGCGCCTCCTCTTGCCGTTTGAAGCTTGCTACCCTTTTTGGGGTCATATATGTTCTATATAGGACGTTTATTTGGATTAGCCTGAACCTGGCATTTCTGGACACTGCCTTTGGGTATTGCAGTGCTCTCCCCCAGTCATTGTCTGAGATCTCCTCGCCAGTGTCGGTTTCCCATTTGGCCCTTAGTGTGGCACAGCGGGGGTTGGGCCTATCGTTTAGCTGCACGTAGATTCTCGACACTGGCCTCCACCCGTCGCTCAGGTTATACATCTCTGTCACTAGGGGGGTCATTGTTGGTTCCTCTGGCCAGTCATTCCATCTCACCCTAGCCTCATGTTTAAGTTTCTGGTACCATAAAAATTGCCCCATAGGCCCTCTATCTCATGCAGTGATTCCAGCTCTCTAAATTCCCCATCCTCATACATGTCCCCCCAGGCGTATATACCCAGTCCCTCCCATTGCCTAAGTGTATTAACATCAGCTGGTGTCGTTTTCATGTCTGCCATCAATGGAATTTCCGGGGAGTAAGGGTTCCCCGAGTGTGTGATGGTTTTAACTCTTTCCCATACTTGTCTGCCCAGTTTGGCTAGTATAGGGGCTCTATCGGCTCGATCCCGAGGCGCCCATATTATTTCCTTGAGGTATATGGGTTTGACGAGATCACTCAGTAGGCCGGTTTCGTTGGTGACCTCATCCGACAGCCATTTGGTAACGAGACTAAGTTGGGCTGCCAGATAGTACCTTTCAAAGTCCGGGAGCTGTATGCCCGCTGCATCATACGGAAGGGTCAGAATATTCAGTGCCAGTCTGTGACGTGCCCTTCCCCATATGAAGTCTCTAATCTGGGCTTCTAATTTTCGGAAAAAAGGTGGCCTCATGTAGTGACAAATGGTCTGGAAGAAGTATAGGTATCGTGGCAGTATGATCATTTTTGTTATTGATGCCCTGCCCATCATTGAGAGTGGTAGCCTAGACCAGAATTTCATCGAGTTGTGGAGCCCTTGAGTTACCGACAGTGTGTTCTGTTCGTGCGTGAGTTCAGGTGTATGTCTGATCCTGACCCCCAAGTATTTGAACATATCCGGCTGCCACTTCACCCCAACCTGCGGTAGGTCGTCTACTCCTACCCCCCTCAAGCCCGCCAGTGGAAACATGCAAGATTTTTGTCTGCTGAAGTGTATCCCCGAGTAACGAGCAAAGTTGTTTAGCACTTCCAAGATTGTAGGAGCATTGTTTTTTGGGTCTGTCAGGTAGATCAGGCCATCATCTGCATATAGTGAGATAACGTGGTGCCCCCTTCCCACTTGTATTCCAGCGTCCCAGAATTACTTCCTTATGTAAATTGCGATTGGCTCCAGCCCCAAAATATAGAGCATGGGCGAAAGGGGACAGCCCTGTCTAGTGCCTCTTTGTATGTTCCAGTCTCTTGATACCCATTTGCCCGTCTTTACTCTGGCTGTTGGATCATTGTACAGTATCTTGATCCAGCGCACAAATCCTTCCCCGAATCCGAACTCCCTTAGCACCTCTATCAGAAACTCCCAGTAGATGGAGTCAAATTCCTTTTTGGCGTCTAATGACAATACTGCCATGTGCTCCTGGCCTCCTTCTGTGTGTGCTATAATGTGCTGTAGTCTCCTCAGATTGGCAGTTGTGTTGCGACCAGGGACAAAACCATTCTGATCCTCATGGACCAGACTTCCTATCACTTTGGATAATTTCTTGGCCAGGATAGTGGTCAGTATCTTACTGTCATAATTTAGCATAGCTATCAGTCGGTAAGAGTCGCATTCATCAGTTGGTTTGTGTGGTTTGGGTATCGGGACTATTAGCGTCTCTCTCATGGTCTTGGGTAGGGTTCCCGTCTCGCAGGCTTCCTGAAATACCTCGTGTAGTAGTGGGGTTAGTGTCGTCTCGTACGCTTTGTAGAACTCTGGGGGGAGCCCGCCCGTTCCTGGGGTCTTCCATGTGGACAGGGATCTAATAGCGTCTGTCATGTCCTCAGGCGTGAGAGCCTCTTCTAATAAGTCTCGTTGTTGGTCATTCAGCCTGGGGAGTCCTATCTCTTCTAAGGTGTCTTGTATGTCTATCAGCGGTACTTGGGTGTCATGTGCGTACAGTGTGGAGTAGAAGTCAGCAAATGTGGTGTTTATTGAGTGTTGGGTTGTTCTTATTTCTCCCTTCTTATCTCTTATCGCGGTCACTGGGTGTTTTGGGTGCTCTCGCCTACACAGCCAGGCCAGTAGCCTACCTGGTTTGTCCCCGTTTATGTGTGCTCTAGTGGTACGTGTTGCATAATCAAATTTTGCTAGCCGTCCCCACGCCTGGTGACAATTCATCCGTGCCTCCTGCAAAAGCTCTTCCTCCTCTCTAGTTCCGGCGCTATTAGCTTCTCCCAGCCTTATTTCCTCCTCCCTCTCCTCCAATTCCCTCCTCAGCATTTTCCTGACTCCCTCTGTCCCAGCAATAACTTCTCCCCTCATTACCACCTTCAGGGTCTCCCATACCGTGCTCCAGCGATCCACACTGCCACTGTTATTGGTGACATACTCTACCAGTTTTTCTCCCAGCTCCTCTTTAAATATTGGGTCCTTCAGAGCCTCCGTGGGCATTCACCATAGCGGGATAGGGGGTCTAGGGCCCTTCAGAGCCCAGTGCATTAACAGGGGAGAGTGGTCCGAGATCGATCTGCCCATGTATTGCACCGATTCTACCTGAGCTAGGTGTGTTTTGTCTATAAACATGTAGTCGATTCTCGTGTGGAGGTTGTGTGGGGAGGAGTAATATGAGTATCCCCTGTCTGTGGGGTGGTGTTCCCTCCAGACATCTGCAAGGTCTAGTTGTTCCAGCAGGTTGTTCAGCACCTTTGAGGTCCTATCCGTTCGCACCAGCGGGGGTTCGGACCTATCTAGGTTCCCATTCCTCACACAGTTGAGATCCCCGCCCCATATGTAAAGGCTGTCTATGTGTCTCGCCAGTTTCATCTGCAGCCTAGCAAGGTAGGACGGAATACCGTGGTTTGGGAAGTATGTGTTGACTAGGCAGATTTCTACTTGCTCAAGCACTCCCCACAGTATCAAATATCTCCCCTCCATGTCTGCTTCAGTCCCTAACACCTGAAAGGGCACCTCAGGGTTAATCCAAGTATACACTCCCCTAGCAAATTTGGAATATGGGGCCCCCTGTCCTTGACCTCCCCAGTGCTCCTGTAGCCTTGACTGGTCCTCCACTCTGAGGTGAGTCTCTTGGAGCATTGCAATGTCTACTTTCTTCCTGCGAAGATAGGACCTGACCCTGTTCCGGCGCAGATAGGGCCCCAACCCTCTCACATTCCAAGTTAGTATTCTAAGTTGCATTGCCATGCATAGGGCGCCCAGCTTGACTCTCGCCCTCTCACCTCGTTTCTTGCGTCTTCGATTTATTGGCCACCGTTCCTTGTTCCTCGTTTTGTATGAAGACTGTAGTGTCAAACCAAAACTGCTGCGGCAACAAACGCAGCTTAAACAGTCAACTTTGTTAACTAACAGTCCAACAAACAAGTAGTTCGGACTGTGTAACTGCAAACTGCCCCCAGCAGTTGCAATGAACGTGCAGCGCTCAGGGGCCCCCAAGCATTCTGAGCCTCTCCAGGCTTTCCGGCGTGGGCATTGTGCGGGAATATGAGCTGCACATGTCTCGTAGGGGTGGGCCATTAACATGTTCGCTTGTGGTGTCCGGTGCTCCTGTCCGATACAGCTATCTGTGTGTTGTGGCCCCAAGTGCAAGTTAGAAGTCTGCATTGTGCTTTAATGTGGGGTCTGACGCCAGTATTTGTGAGTCCGGTTTCTTGATCATCTATTGTCCGTTTTAGGAGGTTCCTCGTCATCATTCGCCAGGTTATTGTGCTCGAGCCACATGTTTGCTGCCGCTGGGGATTCTAAAAAAACTGCTTTTCCTTTATAAAGGACTTTGAGGCGAGATGGGTAGAGCAACATATATTTAAGATTAAGTGTCCGCAATCTCGCCTTCACTGGAACAAAGGAGTTCCTGGCGCGTTGCACTGCAGGGGTGTAATGCTCACCTGGCTCCCACAGAGGCACTGGTCTGGTCTGGGTTGCTGTGGCCTCTTCAAGCGTGATGCGCAGAATTCGGACCACCGATTGAACAGGGCCCCCAAATCTTGCTTGTCTGGCCCGTAGGAATATCCTTCTGCAGATGAGAAAGGGGATTAACTGTCTGCTGAATAGTGTGCTTGCTCCCCCCTTTCCCCCTTCGTTCTTCTCTGACTTCCTCCAAAACCCCCGGTTTAAGCTCACCTTATGGTTTGGAAGGATGAACTCTCCATCCTGCTTCTGGTGCAGGGGCGCGCGTTCGTCCAGTTACTTCACTGGTTTTCAGAATGGCGCTGGCAAATCCACTTGACTTTTCTGAGCGATACGCCGTAAGTATGAAGATGCAAAAGTTCAAGTGTGAGTCTCCTTTATGTTGTTTTTCCTAACCTGTGATCTGTCCTTTATTTCGGGTGCAGAACAAAGGTGATGCGTTGAGGGGTTAAATTGCCGGTGGTAAAATCAGGTGAGTTAGTGATGAGGGCGACCCCTCTACATGTCTTTATAATTCCCCAGTAATGTCTTTTGTCCTTTCCCCATAGGGGCCGGGGTGCGGTACCTGCCAAAGATGCGGCGCTGACCCGAGATGTGGAATGGTTCACCAAGAAAAGCTGGTAAGTAATATGGCTGAAAATTCGGCTTTCCTCTTGTGTTCCCTTGCTCACCTTTTGTCTCTTCTTCTCTCCCCTAGGTCCAGAGATGTGGCGACCGGTGCTGAGAGCCGCGATGGAGCGGGTCGGCATCTCGGGAACAGGTGAGTGAAGCACGGTGCTGCAGCGAGCAACGCGGTGCTTTCAAATGGAAGTCTTCCTTCAGGAATGCTAGCGTGAAGATTCCGGATGCAGGTAAGAAGGTTGAATAAGTTCTTGGTTTTCACCTTTCTCTTCTCTTCTTTCCTTACAGGTGTTCCAGGTTCGAGATGGGCGTGGCTGGAGTCCAGGTGCAGGAGCAGACACGGTGAGCGTTCAGCTGCTGGGATGCAGAACAACGCGAAGCACGTGTGGCTGTCCGGGTGTGGCTTAAATAGCCTTGGAAGAAGTTCCAGGTGAGCATTCTTCCACAGCCCCACCCAAGTAACAAAATAGTTCCTTCAGAAAAATAGTCCCTTCTAAGCCTCATTTGGCTTGGTTCTTCATGCAGCATGGTCTGCATCAGGTGAGTGTGCAGCATGGTCTGCTTCAGTTAAGTGCACCAAACACTTCCCCTTATGAGCCTGGCGCCTATGGCGCCAGGACTGATGTCCAACATGAGCCTGGCGCCAATGGCGCCAGGACAGAGTCCAAAGAGCCCCTATAAAGGGCCGCTGGGCTTTTACCCGGGGGCGTGATACCTGCTCCCGGGGGTGCTGGGCCTGGCCTGGTGCTCCGGGGGTAGGCATCATGACAGCACTCCCCCCCAAGGCCCCTCCCAAGGTCGTTCCCTCAGGAGGTTTCGGTTTGTTCAGGAAATTCCGATGGAACCTTTTTACTAGCCGAGGTGCATGTACGTGGTCGCTGGGTTCCCAAGATCTTTCCTGAGGCCCGTACCCCTTCCAATCAATTAGATAGAAAAGTTTTGATTTTGAGATCTTAGAGTCCAAAATGTTCTTCACCTCGAATTCAGGCTCCCCATCTATCTGGATTGGTTCTGGTGGCTTTATTAATCTGGTTCCTGGTTGCACTGGTTTCAAAAGCGACACATGAAAAACGGGGTGAATCCGCATGTTAGCTGGTAGATCTAGCTTGACTGCCACTGGGTTAATTATAGCTTTGATCGAGTAAGGGCCTAAATACCTTGGATTAAAAGTCTGAGGTCCCTTGAGCGATAAGTGTTTGGTAGCCAACCATACTTGATCCCCTATTTGGTATGGAGGCGCCTCCTTTCGATGCAGATCCGCATTCTTTTTGTATTTCCCTTTCGCATGTTGTAAGTGTGCAGTAGCATCCTTGAAGGCTTGAGTAATTGTAGAATGCAAATGGTCCACTGCGGGCATTTCGAGGCTCAAAGGTGAGTCCAAGTCTGAAGTACGAGGGTGATGTCCATATAGGGTATAAAAGGGGCTCTGACCAGTTCCAGAGTGTATCGAGTTATTGTATGCATATTCAGCCACCCATAAAATATCCTTCCAATTACCCTCCGATTGGTGCAACATACATCGTAGATATTGTTCAAGGGTCTGGTTCGTTCTCTCCGTCTGACCATCGGTCTGTGGGTGGTGGCTGGTTGAGAGTCTTACAGCGATTTGTGCCAGTTCCTACACTTTTTCCAAAAATGAGAAATAAACTGGCTTCCCTAATCGGAGATTAGTATGGACGGAAATCCATGCAGACGGATGATATTTTCGAGGAATTCCTTGGCAAGAACAAAAGCTGAAGGTAATCCTTTCAACGGAATAAAATGGGCCATCTTGGAAAATAAATCCACCACAACCAGAATAGTATTGTATCCATTACAAGAGAGTAGGTCCGTGATAAAATGTAGTGACAAGGTGTGCCAAGGTGCTGGTGGAATTTCTAAGGGTTGAAGAAGACCGGCGGGTTTTGTTTTTTGACCTTTGTTTTGGGCGCAAACTCCACAGGACATCACGAAAGATTTAATATCCTTTCGCCAGGCCGGCCACCAGAATTGTCGTTTAATTTTTTCCTCTGTTTTGGCAATGCCAGGATGTCCTTCCCTCAGAGTATCGTGATGACGGGAAATAACCAGTTCTTGCAATTCCTTTTCTGTCAAAAATAAACGTCCTTGGAAGTAAGGTAAGCCATCGTTGATTGAAAAGTCAGACCCCCTTTTGATCCAATCCTGCAAGGCTGAAGAGTCCAGGAATAGTTTGACCCGTGCTTGAATGTCTTCAAGGGTTTGTAAAGTGCTTATCCCCAAAATTCTTTGTTCGGGAATTATCGGCACAGGTTCTGAGTTTGTGTCCATTTCTCCCATTCCAATTCGAGATAGCGCGTCCGCTTTGCCATTCTTACAGCCGGGACGGTAAGTGATTACAAAATTGAACTCAGCAAAGAATAAAGCCCATCGGAGCTGTCGTGAAGACTGAGCCTTGGCAGTTTTTAAATATTGTAAATTTCGGTGATCAGTGATCACGGTGATGGTATGCCTGGCGCCAAGAAGATAATGCCGCCAAGCCTTAAAGGCGGATTTAATGACTAATAATTCCTTATCAGTGATTGCATAATTTATCTCCGGCGGCAAGAACTTTCTGGACCAAAATGCTACGGGGTGCAGTTGGTTGGTTTCGGCTATATATGGGAGATCAGGACGCGGGTGTTTCAAAATAGGTGCAGACGAAAATGTAGCTTTTAATTCCTGAAAGGCCTGTTCAGCTTCCTCGGTCCATTCAAAACGTTTATTCTTCCGCAAGAGTGCAGTGATGGGTTGCACGACCCGTGAAAATTCCGGGATAAACCTGCGATAAAAATTGGCAAAACCAAGCATGCTTTGGACACCTTTCACCGAACTAGGTGATGGCCATTTGAGGATGGCATCCACTTTCCGTGAGTCCATTCGGACCCCTTTCGGTGTCAGGATGAATCCAAGAACTCAACCTCGGTGGTATGGAAAAGGCATTTTTCCAGCTTTGCAAACAGTTTGTGCTGGCGCAATTTCTCAAGGACGGCCCTGACATGTTTTCTGTGATCTGATTCCGAAGAGGAGTACACCAGAATGTCATCGATATACACGACAACACAGACATCGATGAGTTCCCGAAGGACATCGTTCATGAAGAATTGGAAGGCAGCAAGCGCGTTGCACAACCTGAAAGGCATCACCTGGTATTCGAATAGTCCATATTTTGTACGGAAGGCCGTTTTCCATTCGTCGCCTTCTTTTACTCCTACCAGATGATAAGCCCCCCGGAGATCTAACTTGGTGTATATGCAAGCGTCCTTCACCTAGTCAAGGAGTTCAGGGATCAAAGGCAGAGGGTAACGATTTTTAACAGTTATCTGGTTCAATGCGCGGTAATCGATACAAGTTCTAAGGTCGCCTTCTTTTTTTGGCACGAAGAACAAAGCCGAGGATGCCGGAGACTTTGACGGGCGAATGAAACCATTGGCTAGGTATTGATCTAAATATTGTCTCAAATGCAGATTCTCCGGCTCAGTAAGGGCATAAATCCTGCTACAAGGGGGTTGTGCACCGGGCACCAGATCGATTTGGCAATCGTACGATCTGTGAGGAGGTAACGTGTTGGCCTGTTCCTTTTGGAAGACGTCCTGAAAGTCTTGGTATTTCGGATGGAGTTGCATGGAGACAGAGGTTACTGATGCTAGACTGATCTTCAGATTTTCTGGGTAGCAGGTTCGTGCGCACTCCGGAAAGGTTATTCTCTTCGCTCGCCAATCAATTCGAGGATTATGTGTCTCTAACCAAGGAATTCCGAGAATAACCTGAAACTGTGGAGCCTTGATTACATCAAACACAACTGCCTCCCGATGGCCGTCCGGACCTACAAGTGTCCCCTCAGCTGTGAAATGTGTTACCGGTCCCGAGGCAATTTCGGTTCCATCAACTGTGGTGATGACATCTTTGCTGGTTTTAGGATGCAGAGGGAGGTTAATCCTGGAGACCAATTCACGATCCACGTAGTTTCCTATAGCCCCACTATCGATGTATGCCTTTATTGCATGCAACCGCTTAGGCTGTTCCGGATCTACGAGGACCATTGGCACAATGAAATGCGAGGTCTGAGAGTTCGTTTTCAAGCTCGGCAAGCGGACCCCTACGCTTGTCGGGCGGGGTCGTTTCCCGATACAGAGGTTTCATGGATTTTATCAGCGGCTCCTACCACCTTCCTGGGTGGCCTTGCCGGGCAATCTCGTAGAAAGTGTCCAGAGGATCCACAATAAAGACATAAGTGCATCTGCCGTCTTCTTTCACATTCCTTTTGAGTTAAAGGTCCTTTAACTCCTCCGATTTGCATTGGCTCAGAGGCTTCAGCCCCCTTGAGGTTAGCGTGGGTCTTGACTAACACCCGTGTCTCAAACTTGGACCGATCTGCTTTTCTGTTTTGCAGTCTGTGATCCAATTGTACCACTAAGTCTATATATTCTGAGCATTCTTGGGGCGGATTTACAACTTGGGCCAGGACATCTTTAAGTTCTCTGCGTAGACCTCGATAAAATAACGTGATTCTTTTATCCTCTGGCCACCCAGTTTCCACAATTAGTCTATTAAAGGTTGCAATGTAGGAAAGGAGGTCTTGATTGCCCTGTCGCAGAGATAGAAGTTCGTCATCTAGAGCCTGCCTCTGGGAGTGACGAGCAAATAACCTTTCCATGCTTGCTTGAAATCCTTGAAAATCACGAAGAATCGGGTCATCTTGAGTTACCAGTGGAACTGACCAATCGGCAGCACTGCTGCTGAGATATGACAACACAAAGGCTACCTTGGTCTGGTCATTAGGGAAGGCCCCAGGTCTGCACAGGAAATGCAAACGACACTGATTCATGAATACAGCGAATCGTTTGGGGTCCCCAGCAAAGCGTTCGGGTGGGGCCAGCGGCATGTTTCCAGGTAGATTAATCTGCACCAGGTTACTGGAAAGCACAGGAGCGGGGTTCCCTCCGGAACCGGGTAAAGGAGTTTGTCCAGCTTGACCTTGCAAAAGCTGTCTAGCCAGGTCATCAGCTCTTTCCTTTGTTACAATCACTTCCCTCCTGAGAGCATTAGTCTCTTGACGAGCGGCGTGTACTTCGGCCCGTAATTCCCCCAGTAGTTGGGCCAACTGGTCAGTCTCAGAAGTTTCCATAGCGCCTGGGTGGGAATTTGTAGGAAGGCTTCGCGTTCTGTAACGCTCTCCTGGCTCCCACAGAGGCGCTGGTCTGGTCTGGGTTGCTGTGGCCTCTTCAAGCGTGATGCGCAGAATTCGGACCACCGATTGAACAGGGCCCCCAAACCTTGCTTGTCTGGCCCATAGGAATATCCTTCTGCAGATGAGAAAGGGGATTAACTGTCTGCTGAATAGTGTGCTTGCTCCCTCCTTTCCCCCTTCATTCTGCTCTGACTTCCTCCAAAACCCCCGGTTTAAGCTCACCTTGTGGTTTGGAAGGATGAACTCTCCATCCTGCTTCTGGTGCAGGGGGGCGCGTTCGTCCAGTTACTTCACTGGTTTTCAGAATGGCGCTGGCAAATCCACTTGACTTTTCTGAGCGATACGCCGTAAGTATGAAGATGCAAAAGTTCAAGTGTGAGCCTCCTTTATGTTGTTTTTCCTAACCTGTGATCTGTCCTTTATTTCGGGTGCAGAACAAAGGCGATGCGTTGAGGGGTTAAATTGCCGGTGGTAAAATCAGGTGAGTTAGTGATGAGGGCGACCCCTCTAAATGTCTTTATAATTCCCCAGTAATGTCTTTTGTCCTTTCCCCATAGAGGCCGGGGTGCGGTACCTGCCAAAGATGTGGCGCCGACCCGAGATGTGGAATGGTTCACCAAGAAAAGCTGGTAAGTAATATGGCTGAAAATTCGGCTTTCCTCTTGTGTTCCCTTGCTCACCTTTTGTCTCTTCTTCTCTCCCCTAGGTGCAGAGATGTGGCGACCGGTGCTGAGAGCCGCGATGGAGCCGGGCGGTGTCTCGGGAACAGGTGAGTGAAGCGCGGCGCTGCAGCGAGCAACGCAGTGCTTTCAAATGGAAGTCTTCCTTCAGGAATGCTGGCGTGAAGATTCCGGATGCAGGTAAGAAGGTTGAATAAGTTCTTGGTTTTCACCTTTCTCTTCTCTTCTTTCCTTACAGGTGTTCCAGGTTCGAGACGGGCGTGGCTGGAGTCCAGGTGCAGGAGCAGACACGGTGAGCGTTCAGCTGATGGGATGCAGAACAACGCGAAGCACGTGTGGCTGTCCGGGCGTGGCTTAAATAGCCTTGGAAGAAGTTCCAGGTGAGTATTCTTCCACAGCCCCACCCAAGTAACAAAATAGTTCCTTCAGAAAAATAGTCCCTCCTAAGCCACATCTGGCTTGGTTCTTCATGCAGCTTTCAGTTCTGTAGTGTTTTCTACATTTTCTTGCAGGACGGCTTCATTAGTGTTCACTCTCTCCGTTAGGTTGCGGGCGTCCTGGCGCATAAGCTGCATGTCCGATTTTACTTCATCGATCCTGTTTTCGATGGAGGTGCGGAGCTCTGCTATGGCCCGGAGGACCTGTGTGTTGTCGGGCGCTGCTTCTGGGTTCGAAGTTCCGGTGTCTGCCGCGGGGTCAGATTGCGGCAGCTGCTTGGGCCTTACCGTCGTGAAAGAGTCCATTGTTGTTGTTTTTGGATTTGGGCTTGGGTGGCGACATCACTTTCCTTAGGGGCAGCGTGCGGCTTTCACTGTCCGATGGGCACCTGTGTGGTTGCGGCGGCTCTGCGTTGCACTCCCTGGACTGGTCTACTGTCCGGTAAACGTTAGGTTGTGCCTAGCCAGGCATCCCTCGACTTTAGTGTCAGGTTATCTCAGGTAGTGGTGAGCTGTGTGTCCCGCAGCGGTTCAGGGAAGTGCGCAAGATGGGGGTGCAAGTGTAGCTTCCACCCCCCTTCAGCGATTCTGTCAATCAGTGCAGGTGATGAAGATGATCGGATCTGTTGTGCCACTCGCCGTTATGTGTGTGAGGAGCTGAGGACCCGTCCCAGCCGCCGCTCCCGACCTGCCTGTTGTGTGGTCCAGCCAATTTAACCCATTTATGGGCCTTGCAGACGAGCGCCGCGGTGGAGTACCGTCTCCTGCGCCCAGTCTTTCGTATGCAGCCGGTGCTTATGTCACCGTGTTCCGGGTTCCCCGCTCACTCCCAGGACCAGGGGAGCAACCGGCTTAGTGGGTTCGGGAGGCAGAGGGATGCTTACCTTTAGCTTCTCCAGTCCCGTCTCCCGTTCGATTGTCGGGATCCGCAGCGCCGATCCAAGTGTGGCCGGGATCGGGGTTAGTAGCGGTGACCGGGACTTGCAGGAAGAGCAAGCGGAGACAGTTTCCCGCAGTCTCGTCATTCACATAGTGGGGCCGTAGGTCGCGTTAGAGTCCGCCATCTTGGGTGTGCAGGGGCGCTTCCTTATCTCACTCGCTTCCGATGTCGCGGACCCCGATTTCCCTCAGAGGTCGGGTCGCAGCCACAGGAAAAAGGGTTCTCCTCCAGCGGGTGTAGTAGCACAATTACTGCTTGGGTTGGGAGCCGAGTTCACGCCTCTCACTTGAAGGCGCAGGGAGCCCAGCAGGCCACCGCCATCTTGGTGCGTAGGGGCGCTTCTTTGTTTCGTTCGTTTCCAATGTTGTGGACCCCGTTTTCTTTCGGAGGTCGGGTCACAGCTGCAGAAACAGGGCCCTCTCCCAGCAGGTGATAACTGCCCGGTTATTGCTCAGTGTGGGAGCTGAGTTCACGTTGCTCACTTGAAAGCGCGGGCAGCCACACGGGACTCCGCCATCTTGGGAGCATAGGGGCGCTTCTTCTCCTAGCTCGTTTCTGGCTCTGCCAACTCCGTTTTTAACCGGGAGTTGAGACGTTTCAGTGGATGGAGGTTCTTCTTTCAGCAGATGTTGTTTCCGTGATGATTGCTTAGCGTTAACAGCTTAATTCAGGCGGCGATAAGGATCGCGGACAGGAGCTTCACTGAGGTGCAACTTCACAGCATGCGTGCTGGCCACGCCCCTGGTGGCTGCGTCTATATGTATTGGTCATTTGAAGATCATGTCAACCAGTATGGACACCTGGCTGGAATAACAAAAGTATGGAGGGTACGTGGGGACAAGAAAATGGATAATTTTGTGGTCGACAGGTCGACCAGAGGGGGGACTGAAGTGGGAGAATTCGATAACACCCTCCCCCAGTCTCATCCAGACCATCACCTAGGGGATCACGGCCCAAGCACCCCCCACAAGAGGAGTTCAAACAATTCCCTTCCTTACCAGATGACAAAGTATCCTGCTTCAAAGGCATACACATACGAGGAGCATTCCCACTAGCACGCCCTGGTCAAGCCGACGCATGCGCCATGGACCAGCTCGATTAGACACCAACCACGAAAATCACCATCGTTAGAGATGCCATGACGACATAGCCAGCAGACCAGAACACATGTGCCACCATGCACACTGGTCACTCACATACCAACCCACACGAAGAATATACTCAGTGCTATGACGTAGCGGACTAACATACCCACAGACATGCATCGTTGTTATTTTTCACATAGGCCTTCTACAGCACCGTAGAAACGCAACACGCCTGAATAGCTTGTGTATATGCTTGCTGATGCTTTCTCACTACCTATCCCTATGAAGACGCCAACATATTTATACCTAATGGTGCGTATAACACTCTGTCACCCCGCAACCGCCATAGTATGGATTATGTACGGCCACCCACCAACTAGGCCCAAGTAGGCCGCAAGCAAGAGTCCCCAGGCAGGAGCCTCGCAAACGAAAATCCTCACAGAACGAAAATGCAAGTGCTGACCATGCAGAACGAGCCCCCAACGAGAGCCCACAGCCAAGGCCGCGATGTTGCAACCCGCGCCGCGCACCCAGCGCCAAGTTTATACCTGCCGGTGCCAAGCCCTCAGAGGCAGAATACAAAATCTAATGCTCCTAATTCTACTCCAGATACGGTCTCCCCACACGTGACCAAGCCGAACTGACAAGGTGCCAAGCTCACGAGACAGAAAATCGCCAGGGTCCCACGTCTGGGACACAATCTGTAACAACGAAGCGACAAGTTGGACACCTACAGCGATGGGAAAGACATGCACACCAGCCCGTAAGAAGACCTGTCCATTGTCTGCCACAAACACATAGTTGCACATTGTTGCTAATGTCAGGTACACCGTGAGCTGGGAATGGCAATGGTCCCAGGCTTGGGGGCTCGCGGGAGATCCAATCAGAACACAAGGGGCTCATCACTGACGCCATTACTCTTAGCCAATCACCAAGGGTCCCCTTGTAACAATTCCGATGTAACAACTGTTAGGGACAGCCCAAGTGTACCACCTGACCCGTCCTTATCCACTAACATTTTCTCCCATAGGGTAACTATACGAACCCTACCACTCGGGAAACCAACCCGAAGTGGGGATAGGTTTTGTGATGATTTTCCCAGGTGACGCAATCATACTGCTTTAAAAAGGGCCTGCAAGCCCCACTACCGACGAGAGCCTCTCCGGATGCATACGGTCTGAGCGTATCCCTGCCGTTACTCTAATAAACAGCAGTTATTACCTTGCTCTTGGGTGTGTCTCATACTCCTTTTGGGACGCAGGAGGAGTTGGGGCCTCCCCAGCCCCAGAGGTCCGCGGACAGCCTTGCCGGCCCCCTGGAAAATCACCCCAACAATGTGTATACGCATGTTCAGTTGGAGATTTGCAGTGTGAACTCTGATGATCCCCGGATGGAAGGGCGGACACTAGCCACACTCCAAATGACCTCTGAACATGGGGAGATGAGTAAGGTTTCTCAAATGGAAATGGACAGAAAGGAGGGAAACATGTCCTTTCATTTACTGATGTGCTTAGCCAAGAGTGAAAAGGGTCTGAGAAAAGTGAATCCTGAAATCAGTACAAATTCACACTTTTTGTGTGTATTAGAGGAAGTTGAAGACAGATATGTTCCCATTACTGTGCAAGAGAAGTGCAATACATTTGCAATGATTGACACAGTTGCACAGGCCACAATTATGTCCAAAGAATTGGTAAAAAGTATGAATGAAGGGAGATCTCCACAGAATAAGATCTAAGTGAGACAGATTGAAGGCCCAGTACATAACTTTAACGGTGAGGAGGTGCCTATCGAAGGCGTCACTGAAGTTGACATAAAGATAGGAAAACACAGAATGAAACAGGAAGTATTGATCATATCTATTTGTGAAATTCCATTCTTGATGGGAACAGATTGTCTGAAAAGATTGTCTCCTCTCATTGATGGGGTAAATGGGGTTCTGTGGTCTTTAACTAAAAAACCATTAAGGTCTAAGAAAATAAAGTAAAAAAACAGCAGCGTAAGTGAATGCCATTGTCATGATCTCTGCTTCCAAAAGGCCAGGACTTACCCAACTCCCTTGGAAGCAGACCCATAACCCAGGTTCCGAGTGCCAGCCAGTCCCAATTGGGACCTTTTGGACCCTGTCCTGGCGCCAGTGGTGCCAGGCTCATAAATATGCCCAGTCCCAGCGCTGCAAGCGCCGGGCTCATAATGCTTGGGTGGACTTACCTGCAGCAGACCATGCTGCTTACTTACCTGCCAGTTGAACCCCTGATCCTCTTCTGTTTGGGACTACTTTTCCTGTTGGGTGGGGCAGGAGTCACTCCCTAGGTTCAGAACACTGGAACTCTTCTGGAAAGCAGGAACTCTTTTCTTACCTAGGCATGGCTGTGGAAGGAGACACCTAAGCACTACAGGAGGCTATTTAAACCACACCCGATGGATGAATCTTGCTTTGCGTTATTCTGCATCCTCTGCAGCAGAACGCTCATCGTGTCTTCTGCATCTGATCCTGGGCCTAAAGGAAAAAGGCTTACCATCCTGAATCCAGTCTTCAGCAACATCTATAAAGACAAGAAAGAACAGGTTAGCACTACGGTCTTCAGTGACAGCGCATCTCTTACCTGGTCCATCGGCTGTCATCAACGCCTCGCGCAGCATTCCTGCATCTGAAAGACAAAAGCTTACCAACTCTTCGCACGCTCCGGAGGACTTCGGCGCTGCATCCCGCATCTGTAAGACAAAAGAAGGTGCGTTTAAAGACATTGGGTAACGTTAAATACTCACGTGCCATTACTCCATCCACGCCGAACTCAGTGGGCATTCCGGCATCCTTCAGCAGCTCCGAACTGGTACCTGCAAAATAAAAGGACAGTTAGTGCGCATCGTGAAGCAAGCAACAAGCGCTTACTTACGCGCTTCCAGGCGCTTCTATTCCGCATACGGGTCCATCCTCAACTCACTTCAGCCAGTCAACCGCCATCGCTGGAACCCTGCAAAATAAGAGACAGCATTACAAAAGACTTTTAAAGACATTTGAAATATTCGGAACTCACCGTTCGTGAAGTAAACGACGGACAGCAGTCCTCTGAAGTCAAGAGGCCTGCGCTACTTATCCAGTGAAGAAACTGGTTACAGCACCCTGCCCCGAGGCAGATGGAGAGCTCGGCGTTCACTTACCTAAGGTGAGAGCGTTAACCTTTGGGGTTCTACAGGAGAGGAGAAAAGGAAAGAGATAGGGACACCCCAATAACCCCAGTTCATTAATCACATATTTTCTATCTGCAGACATCTTACTCTTCGAGTCAGGCATACAGTGCACAGAGGTCCAGCCCAAAGAGCCAACCGGGTGGTGCACATCACTTTTGAAGATACGGTAGTCGCCCAGTCAAGACCGGCGCCTCTGCGAGAATCAGGTGAGCGTTACAGAACGCAAAGCCTACCGCAAAACTCTCGCCCAGGCGCTATGGAAACCTCGGATACCGACCACCTAGCCCGGTTACTTGGGGAACTAAGGGCAGAAGTGCATGCAGCTCGTCAGGAAACGAATGCTCTAAGAAGGGAACTAATTATTTCCAAGGAGCGAACAGACGATCTTGCTAGACAATTGCTACAGTCACAAGCCGGACAGACCCTGTTACCCGCATCAGGGGCAAATCTTCCTTTAATATCCCCTATGAATCCAGTGCAGATCAACCTACCTGGGAATGTACCTCTGGCTCCGCCCGAACGATTTTCTGGTGACCCAAAGAGGTTTGCAGTATTTATCAATCAGTGCCGGTTGCATTTTTTATGCCGGCCAGCAGCCTTTCCAACTGATCAAGCTAAAGTAGCTTTTGTGCTTTCGTACCTTAGTGGCAATGCGGCAGACTGGTCGATCCCTCTAGTTAATCAAGATGATCCGGTTCTCCATGATTTTCAAGCCTTTCAGCTTAGTATGGAAAAACTGTTCGCAAGACATTCACAGGGGCAGGCCTTGGACAATGAGCTTCTTTCGTTGCGACAGGGTAATCAAGACCTTTTGGCTTATATTGCATCTTTCAACAGACTAATAGTGGAAACTCAATGGCCTGAGGACAAAAGGATTACGCTGTTTTATAGAGGTCTACGTGGAGAGCTCAAAGACGTTTTAGCCCAAGTAGTGAATCCCCCACAAGACTGTTCGGATTATATAGACTTAGTCGTTCAAATAGATCACAGACTGCAGAACAGGAAGGCCGATCGTTCCAAGTTTGATGCTCGAGTATTTTCCAAACCACCAACTCCTTCCAAAGGAGTAGACTCCGGGGAACCCATGCAAATAGGGGGCCTGAAAGGACCACTAACACAAAAGGAGCGGGAAAGGAGAAAACAGTTGCAATTATGCCTCTATTGCGGAAACTCAGGGCACTTTCTTCGAGACTGTCCGGTGAAACCAGCCAAGAAGGCGGTAGGAGCTGCAGTTACCAAGGTCACAAACTCTGAGCAGGGAAACGACCTTGCCCGACAAGGATAGAGGTCCTCTTGCCGAGCGTTAAAACCAGTTCCGTGACCTCGCATTTCGTGATACCTATGGTCCTCATTAGCCCTGATCATCCAGATCGATTACATGCGATTGAAGCTTACGTCGACAGCGGTGCCATCGGCAATTATGTGGATCAGGAAATGGTTTTGAGGATGAATCTAACTCTTTGTCCCAAGGCTGTAAAGGACGTCATTACTACGGTGGATGGTACGGAGATAGCCTCCGGACCAGTAACGCATACCACTCAAGAAGTGACGCTAGTAAGTCAAGATGGACACCATGAGAAGATCGTGTTCGATGTGATCAAGGCCCCTCAGTTCCAGATTATTCTAGGGATACCTTGGTTAGAGAAACACAATCCTCGGATCGATTGGCGAGCAAGAACGGTTCAGTTCCCAGAATGTGTCTCTACTTGTCACCCTCCACCTGGTGTTGCTCTAGCAGCAATTTCTTCGGAGACTCCCCAGTTACCTCCCGAATACCTAGAATTCCAAGATGTTTTCCGGAAGGATCAGGCTAACTCTCTACCTCCTCATAGGTCCTATGACTGCCAGATAGACCTGATACCTGGATCTACTCCTCCGTGTAGCAGAATTTATGCCCTCACCGAGCCTGAGAACCTTCACCTCCGACAATACCTGGATCAATACCTAGCGAATGGGTTTATTCGTCCTTCTAAGTCCCCTGCTTCTTCAGCTTTGTTCTTCGTTCCAAAAAAAGAAGGGGACCTTAGAACCTGTATAGATTACCGCGCCCTGAACCAGATCACCGTTAAGAATAGATATCCGTTAACTTTAATCCCTGAACTCCTGGACCAAGTCAGAAGAGCATGCATATATACAAAGCTGGATCTTAGAGGAGCCTACCACTTGGTACGAGTAAAAGAGGGCGATGAATGGAAGACGGCCTTCCGCACCAAGTATGGGCTATTTGAATATCAGGTCATGCCCTTCGGGCTTTGCAATGCCCCGGCCGCCTTTCAATATTTTATGAACGATGTCCTCAGAGAACTCATAGATGTATGTGTTGTCGTTTACATTGACAACATCCTCGTTTATTCTTCATCGGAATCTGAACATCGGAAACACGTGAAAATGGTCCTCGAGAGGTTGCGCCAACACAGACTTTTCGCTAAGTTGGAAAAATGTGTTTTCAACGTGACTGAAGTTGAATTCTTGGGATTCATATTATCACCTAGCGGAGTGCGTATGGATTCAAGGAAGGTCGATGCAATTCTCAAATGGCCATCACCATCCTCCGTAAAAGGGGTTCAAAGCATGTTAGGCTTCGCCAACTTTTACTGCAGGTTTATCCCCGAATTCTCTCGAATAGTCCAGCCCATCACCGCCTTGTTAAAGAAAAACAAACGTTTTGAATGGTCTACCGAGGCGGAACAAGCTTTCCAGAATTTGAAGACAAAATTTATCTCTGCACCAATTCTAAAACATCCTCGCCCCGAACTCCCCTACATCGTTGAAACTGATGCTTCGAGCCTTGCCATGGGGGCAGTTCTATCACAGAAGGACCCAGTAACCAATCAGTTACATCCCGTGGCATTCTGGTCTCGCAAATTCTCGCCTCCTGAGATCAATTACACTATTACTGATAAGGAACTTCTGGCTATCAAGTCTGCCTTTAAGGCTTGGCGGCATTATCTTCTGGGGGCCCGACACACCGTTACTGTGATCACGGATCACCGAAACCTGCAATATTTGAAAACCGCAAAAGCCCAATCCTCTAGACAACTCCGTTGGGCACTATTCTTTGCCGAGTTTGACTTCATAATTACCTATCGACCTGGTACAAAAAACGGTAAAGCTGATGCCCTTTCTCGGATGGGAGTGGAGGAACACTTGACCAACCCTAAACCTGTACCTATCATTCCCGAACAAAGAATTCTGGGTGTAATAACCACACAATCCATAGAGGAAATTAAGGATAAAACCAGGCAACTTATAACTCCAGCAGAAATACAGAATTGGCATCTGCAGGGCAAGGACTTTGCAGTAAAGGACAACTTATTGTATTTCCAAGAACGATTATACCTGCCCAGCACAGATTTACAGAAAAAGGTGATCTCTTGTTATCACGAGTCTCTAATGGAAGGACATCCCGGTATGGCCAAAACCTCAGAAAAGATCAAGCGCTACTTCTGGTGGCCATCTTGGAAAAAAGATATCAGAGACTTTATAATGTCCTGTGGAGTATGCGCCCAAAACAAGAGTCAAAAGGAAAGACCAGCCGGCCTCTTACGCCCTATTGACATCCCACCTCGCCCTTGGCATACGCTTTCTATGGACTTCATCACCGACCTACCTCCATGCTCCGGATACAATACGATCCTGGTAATCGTGGACTTATTCTCCAAGATGGCGCATTTCATTCCACTCAAAGGCTTGCCAACAGCAACAACTCTGGCCCGAGAATTTCTCGAAAACATTGTCCGACTGCACGGTTTTCCTTCAGTGCTAATTTCGGATCGAGGTAGTCAATTTATTTCTCATTTTTGGCGAAGTTGTTGTCGGTCGGCTCAAATTGATGTGAGATTATCGACCAGTCACCACCCTCAAACCGACGGACAAACCGAGAGGACCAATCAAACTCTGGAACAGTATTTACGCTGCATGCTGCAACAAACTGAAAAAACTTGGAAAGATATCCTTTGGATAGCCGAATATGCCTACAACAACTCTGTCCACTCAGGAACTGGGAAAACCCCGTTTTTTCTTTTATACGGCTGTCACCCTCGAACCTCAGAGTTGGATCCACCCCAAGATCTTGGAACACCAGCAGTAGACTACCTGCACTCTACAATCACCCAAGCTTTTAAGGAAGCCGTTTCTCACCTTCAAAGGGCTAAGGAACAATACAAGAAAGGAGCAGATCAACACCGGAAGGAAGCCCCCCAATATCAAGTAGGAGATCAAGTCTGGTTATCCACCAAATATCTACCTCTAAAAGGACCACGCACATTCAACCCAAGATACCTTGGTCCCTATTCCATCAATACCATAGTAAACCCAGTAGCGGTCAAGTTGGACTTGCCCCCTCACACGAAGATACATTTGGTCTTCCACGTCTCTCTTTTAAAACCCGTGCAACCTCAAACCCGACTAACTAAATCCCCAAAACCTATCCTAGTTGATGGAGAACTCGAGTTTGAAGTCAAAAGCATCCTGGACGCCAAGATCTCCAAATCTAAGCTATTTTACCTAATTGACTGGAAAGGCTACGGCCCTCAAGAAAGATCCTGGGAACCTGCAGAATATGTCCACGCTCCTCGTCTAATCAAAAGATTTCATCAAACATTTCCTGACAAGCCAAAACCCCCGGGGAAGCCCGGTTTGGGAGGGGCCTTGAGGGGGGGTACTGTCATGATCTCTGCTTCCAAAAGGCCAGGACTTACCCAACTCCCTTGGAAGCAGACCCATAACCCAGGTTCCGAGTGCCAGCCAGTCCCAATTGGGACCTTTTGGACCCTGTCCTGGCGCCAGTGGCGCCAGGCTCATAAATATGCCCAGTCCCAGCGCTGCAAGCGCCGGGCTCATAATGCTTGGGTGGACTTACCTGCAGCAGACCATGCTGCTTACTTACCTGCCAGTTGAACCCCTGATCCTCTTCTGTTTGGGACTACTTTTCCTGTTGGGTGGGGCAGGAGTCACTCCCTAGGTTCAGAACACTGGAACTCTTCTGGAAAGCAGGAACTCTTTTCTTACCTAGGCGTGGCTGTGGAAGGAGACACCTGAGCACTACAGGAGGCTATTTAAACCACACCCGATGGATGAATCTTGCTTTGCGTTATTCTGCATCCTCTGCAGCAGAACGCTCATCGTGTCTTCTGCATCTGATCCTGGGCCTAAAGGAAAAAGGCTTACCATCCTGAATCCAGTCTTCAGCAACATCTATAAAGACAAGAAAGAACAGGTTAGCACTACGGTCTTCAGTGACAGCGCATCTCTTACCTGGTCCATCGGCTGTCTTCAACGCCTCGCGCAGCATTCCTGCATCTGAAAGACAAAAGCTTACCAACTCTTCGCACGCTCCGGAGGACTTCGGCGCTTCATCCCGCATCTGTAAGACAAAAGAAGGTGCGTTTAAAGACATTGGGTAACGTTAAATACTCACGTGCCATTACTCCATCCACGCCGAACTCAGTGGGCATTCCGGCATCCTTCAGCAGCTCCGAACTGGTACCTGCAAAATAAAAGGACAGTTAGTGCGCATCGTGAAGCAAGCAACAAGCGCTTACTTACGCGCTTCCAGGCGCTTCTATTCCGCATACGGGTCCATCCTCAACTCACTTCAGCCAGTCAACCGCCATCGCCGGAACCCTGCAAAATAAGAGACAGCATTACAAAAGACTTTTAAAGACATTTGAAATATTCGGAACTCACCGTTCGTGAAGTAAACGACGGACAGCAGTCCTCTGAAGTCAAGAGGCCTGCGCTACTTATCCAGTGAAGAAACTGGTTACAGCACCCTGCCCCGAGGCAGATGGAGAGCTCGGCGTTCACTTACCTAAGGTGAGAGCGTTAACCTTTGGGGTTCTACAGGAGAGGAGAAAAGGAAAGAGATAGGGACACCCCAATAACCCCAGTTCATTAATCCCATATTTTCTATCTGCAGACATCTTACTCTTCGAGTCAGGCATACAGTGCACAGAGGTCCAGCCCAAAGAGCCAACCGGGTGGTGCACATCACTTTTGAAGATACGGTAGTCGCCCAGTCAAGACCGGCGCCTCTGCGAGAATCAGGTGAGCGTTACAGCCATACTGTTGCCAAATCGAATGATGCAGTGGAGGTGTACCTCCAGAACAGGTGTGTGCCTGTTGCCGAAATACATATGGAAGATGTGCAGCCATGGATTCATATTGGTATAAATGGCCATTCTAAAATGATAAAAAGCCACTTTGGCGCTTGAACAGGAAAGGAGTTTTATTAATGAGAAACTACTGCAGGTTATAATGGAAAGGGAGGAGATCCCGAAATTTAGAATTAAAAACCAATACATCTCTGGTTTGGACAATCCAGATTTTGAAAATCGAATTGCAGGAAGGTGCATGCTAAAAATTAATGTTGGACAAAAAACCATCTACCACAATGTGTGGATAGTGAGTGGAACACAAAATGATTTTTATTTGGGCAATGATATCATGCGCAGGATGTACATGGTGTTAGATTTCTTTAACCAAAAAAAATGGTCCAGACTAGGCGGGCCTGCACCCAGATTTGAAGACAAAAGAAAGGCTTATCATTGTGCACAATTGGTGCCATATGCAATTGAACTACAAGTGAAGAAGGCTATTACTGTTCCTGCATTCACCAGGCAGGTTGCTATAACACTAAAGTGCAAGAATGGACAGCAAATGAAGGATTCGGATGCATGTGTGTGCTTGAATGAATCCATGAAACAGCAAGGGCTGGATTATGAATATACCCCATTGATAGATGTTGGGGAGGGGTCCATCAAAATCATCGTGGATAATAGAGGATGTCAAGATATTAATTTAGAAGAGAATTCCTTGCTAGGAATGGCTACACAAAAAATCACATTATACTGCAGATTTCAATAATATGATGATTGGAAATACACCTGTGAAATATGTAGATGCACAGGGCGTGTTGCCAGAATATCTGGATTCTCAACCAAAAGGGATGTTCAAAATTCAATCTGTGTACCCTTATGATTCCAATGAGACAGTATGCTGCCATCAGGAGAATTGTATAGTATTTGACTTAAATGAAAATGAAACAGGAAATCAGCACATTAAAATGGTGGCTGATATGCCAAAATATTTAAAGGTGCCAGCTTTGCAGAGAGATACAGCCACACAGTTGGAAGAAATCACAGAGGTTCCTCCATTGGAGGAATTCCCGGAATTTTCAAAAATGGTAGAGGAACAGATTCTGTTAGCAGATGCCTGTGATAGCGAAGAGGATAAGAATGAATTGAGAAAAAATATTTATGGAATTTAAGGATGTTTTTGCCAAAGACACATGTGATATTGGTCTAACTCATTTACATGTTGCCACATTACCAGAGGGGTGTGGTAGAAATCCAATATTTGTGCACCAATATCGATTGCCACTGGCATGCTTACAGTAATTGGCAGAGATAATTAAAAACCTGGAGTCTAGGGGACTTATCAGACCTATTCATAATACCTCCAACACTCCCAAACATGGGAAAATGATACAAGCTATAGACAAATTAGTGTTACAGAATGATTTAACAGTATACTGGAGGACAATTTGTGGACATTTGAAAACACCAGGAGAGGATAAGGAGGGAAATGATAAAGCAGATCAATTGGCCAAGATTGGAGCTCTTATGGGAGAATTGTTGCCCATTGAACACTTAATTGGTGAAATACAAATAGATGCACTTACACGCTCTAGATCTCCAAAAGAAGTTGAACAACCCGTAGTGCAATGGAGTTATGATACACAAGATCAGGATCTGATTAAGGCACAAAAAGATGACCCTGCATTGGGGGTCTATTATAATCATTTGATGGACCCAAACAAAAATCTTTAACTGAAAATGATTGTACAGGAAAAGAAGAGTTGAGAGTGTTATTAAAGAACAAAAAACAAATTAAACTAAATGAAGGTCTGATGATCACGGAATCCATAACAGGACAGATACAGTGGGTGGTATCTCTTTCATTCAGAGGGCTAATGTTACTTATTTGTGTTTATTTGATTTGGCTAAAAAAAGCCTTTACAAAAAAATAAATAAACAATTAACAACAACTGACAACAAGCATTACAAAATGTACATATTTCTGTTAAAAGTAAAGTAAATTATTTTCTTTCCAAAACCCTGCCATTTTCAGATGTAATCTCGATGATCTAAATTATATTGGTAATTTTTCCCAAAATAAACCAGTTTAAATAACTATATCACAGTTGATTAACACCTGTATAGCAGCCGAAGATAATGCAGCATTTGTACCAGAAATAAGTCTTTCCCAAAAAAAAGTCTGATATAATATCTTCTTCTCTGCGCACAAAGTTCCTAAATAGTTTTAAACGATGTATCCAAGAGCCTTCACAATCCATAAGCAGATGTTTTAGTGTTTGCTTGGCAGGGTTTATGCAGACAGAACACAATTTCTTGGCTTTAACCCCTTGATTTTGTATCTCTAGAATTGCCCCACAGTGGATTAAATTTAATCTTATTCTGAGGAAATTCATACAAGACTTTCTATCAGGGGATTTCAGTAAATAGCCAGATAAACACCCTAGTTTCTTCTCCCCCCTCAAAAGGGCACTTTGTACTGGGTCCAATCTAATGGTTTCTATTGTTACAATCCAGTCCAACAATTCCAGTTTTTTTTTTTTATATGGAGTGGATTTTGAATCAAGGTTTCTACTTCAACGTCTATTTTTTCCAAAGCTTTCATAACTTTTTCCCCAAGCAGGTTCAAGAGTGATGATGTACCCTGTGATTGTAATACCCTGAGATCTACATATAGGGAGATTATTTTCCCCATGATTATCTCTCGAAACAGGGAAATCAGTTTCCAATCTGCCATACACTTCAATGACTTTAAGCCCAGTTCGAATCTCAGGCTTTTTATAGATGTACAATTTGGGAGGCTCAATGCTCTTCTCCAAAGTCGGCCCTCAAACATTTCCCAATTTGTTACCCAGAGACCTGGTTTGGCTTCGAGTCCATAGAGTAGCACTGTTACTACTTTTGCCAGATAGTATTTTACCAACGGTAGGATTGGAAATTTACAGAATTTATACTTCAATTTGACCATTTGGGAACCGGCTTGAGTTACCTTGTCCATACCCTCAGAGTGTGTCTTATATTGCGCTGGATAAGCATGTATGTTGTACCCCAAATATTTTATCACTTACACAACTCTGATGCCTTTGCCCACCAGTTTCCAGTTCTTCCATATGGTTTTTGTTGATGGATGTTTGAAGGTTAGAATATTTGATTCGGCGGGGTTTATTGTTAATCTGTTTATTTCAACATACTCACTGAGTCTTGTTAACAGCCGTTGCAAACCAATTGCTGTTCTGTCGAGAAGCACTATATCATCTGCGTAGACCAGCCAACAGATCTTTCTCCCATTTAAAGTCGGACTGACCAACGCAGATGATTCTAGAAACATTCCCATATCTGCCAAAAACAAATTAAAGAACAGGGGTGCTCCTAGGCACCCTTGTCTAACTCCCCTGTTTACATCTATAAATTGTGACAGATGTCCCATTTCATCTAGGCGAACTCTTAGATTTGTGGCTCTATGCAGTTCCACCATGATTGATAATAATGTTTCTGGCATTCCCACTTTCGCAGTTTATACCAAAGTAGTGCTTGTTCAACCTGGTCAAATGCACTCGATAAGTCGATCCATGCTCCATACAGTGGAGGCGCGTTTTTACTCCCTTTTTGTTCATTCAAGATGTTTAACATTAGACCACTAACTGATGTCGAGAGTCCCTTCCGAAATCCCGTTGGAAATCGAGATAGGATCTCAAAATCTTCTACCCATTTTCAGACATGGTTTAATAAAAGTCTCATAAATATTTTACTTTTGATGGCGAGCAGTGCTATTGGCCTGTAATTTGCAGCTGCCCGACGATCGCCTTTTTTAAAGAAGGGTATTACCAGTGCTGTTTTCCAAGAAATTGGAAATGCCTGTTTTTTGAGGATTTCCCTGAAGAGACATGATAATATTTTTGACCATAGTTTTGGTTCTCCTCTAAGTGTCTGATAGGTCAAGCCGTTTAATCATGAGGCCTTAGATGTAGATGAATTAATTATAATTTCATAATTTTCTTCCTCTTTAATATTCAATTTCCAGGGAGTATTTTGTGTTGTCAAAAAGAGGCAGGTGCTCTGACTCTTATAGGTCTCTGTGAAGTAATTGACCCAGTTTTTTTCTGAAACCAAGTTACAAAGGGAGTTACCTGTTTCCCCTCAAATTGACATAATGCGTCCCAAAAGTTTTTGCTGTTATTTTCTCTTATTATTTTAAGGACATGTTCCCCGTCTATTTGCATCCGAATTTCCCTTTGCGAGATTGACCATGATTTATAATTAGTTTTTTCTTTTTTTAATTCTATTTGTAGTTGCTCTACTGAATACCCTACTTTTTTAATTTCTCGCAATGCTTTCCTATGCTCTCTTTTTCTCCTTTGTGTTATTTCATCAAAGGCATGAAGATGTTTTTGCTTGTATCTCCCTGCTGAGTCTTCAGGTGCTAATGTTGCCCATATAAATGTATTAAACCTATTCGGATTACATTCTGGTTCCCAGATAAACTCGGGATCTCTTTTAATCGCTTGTTAAGCTTGGATCCCCCATATTTGTATTTCCTGGCTCTGATTTTTCCTTCTAAATTCAGAGTTTCTCTTTCTGTTCTTATTCCTAGAATGTTTTGGAATGTTAACTCAAGTCTGGTATGGTCACTGCCCCCATCCTGTTTTAAAGTAAGGACGGAGGATAGGACATGTAAGTTTTTAGAGAAAAAAATTAAATCTAAAGCAGATGATGACTTCCCTCTATGCCATGTTATATATGTTCCTATCTCGTTCTCTTGTGAGCAATTCACCAGTCTAAGGTCCCAGCATTCCATAAATTCCTGCCACAATCTACCCCTACTTGTCATCCCAGCCTTTGATTGTTTTCTCTCACATTTTTGTAAATCCAGACAGTTTGTATTAAAGTCTCCTGCCAAGATGATATTGCTGGAGACTGAGTCCCTCTTCACAGCTTCCAATAGTAGGCCCAAACTTCCCAAGAAGATGTCCAGTTTTGAACTAGCGGGGTTCCAGTAGATGTTTATCAAAACCCAAGTTGAGGGTTTCCCTTGTAGGTTTATGTTTGCTCTACATGCTGAAAACCCAAGTTATTTTTCGCAATTTCTACTATATTTTTGAATATCTGATTTTTCAATGCTATGAGCAAACCCCCCGACGGTCGCCCTAATGATTTTTGTGATGCTGGTAGGCAGAGAACTGTATATCCTTCGATATTCAATGGGTTCACCAACCAGGTTTCTTGTAATAGAACAGCGTCTCCCAAATAAAAAGATGTGTCCTCATCTCTTTTGTTCTTATTGCACTGGAGCCCCACAAGTTCCAACTGAACACATTTAAGTCATCTTTTCTAAAATTGCTGTGTTCCCAGTCCTAGCTTCTGCAGTACTTGGGTAAGGATTTCTGGTAGAAGTGTGAGGGTATTTTCTTTTGTTTTTATTTCCATCTCGTTGTTTCCCTCTTTCATCAAGTTCTGTTCATTTCGGATATCTCTTCCCTTGTTTATTGATGATGAGGCGTTCTGTTGTTTGCTGGTAATAGTTTTTTCTGAGTCATTACATGAAACATCCAATTCGTAGGATTCTAGATCCACTGATTCTTGTAACATGATTTTTTTTCGCATTCTCTGAGGTAAATACCAGTTACTCCAAGAAGCGATCTTGTGACATTGGAAATTTGACACTTTCTATGTCTTCTGATGATATACAATGAAGGTTTTTCACTTTCTTCATCAAGCTCAGGAATACTGCCCTGCTCAACGATTTATGAAGCCCTGTATTAGAACGTAGTCTCAGCCAGACTCTTTGGATGGTATGATTTTTTCGAGTTGTTTTGCTTCAAACATTCGCTGGTGTTCAAAGGGGTCTGTGGTATGAAACAGGAATCATCTTGCTTTTCTGAGCAGTTCAATTTAACCGACTTTCCCTCCCCATTTCGAATGTTGTTTTCTAATAAAAGATTTGTTTTTATTTCATTAGAAGATGTAGGGATATTCGCATTTAACGGGGAAGCACTCAATTCCTTACCGATCTTCATTTTTTTCATTTCGAAGATGGAAGCGATTTTTATATTACAATCGCCTTTTGCCATTGCGGTATTCACCGGACAAGTACTCTTTTTACCAGGATGAAGTCCTTTTTTCAAGAAGATTGGAGCCCATTTAACTGCAACATTTTTTTGAGAGGCTCCATTTTCCTCTATCTTGTTCTCGGTTTGCAGACCAATGCTTACCTTTGTAATTGCTATGGTTCCTTCAGATTTTTTGCAGTTTCCTATTTTATTTTTCCCAGAGTTACTTTTAGTTTGTTTCTGATTTTCCTTCTCTTGACTCTTCCTATTTTTCCCCACAGGTGATTGTTGACCTACAACATTGTTTGTTGATATATCCTGTTCCTCACTATCACTTGGGATTTTTGGAGTTTATTGTGTGATAATGTTTTCTACTTTCTTTCCATCATTCTTGTTTTCTTTCCGTTTTTTCTTTTGATTTTGATTTTTTTTCTGGTGAACTGTCGTTGATCTCTCTCTTCGTGCGAGGCGTTTCCGCGTTTTTCTCCTGCCTCTTGATGTCTGGTCGCAGGCACGTTGCCAGTCTTGAGTTTTCTCTATTTGTTTCTCCTTTGCATTATCTGATTGTGTTTTTTGCGCCTCTTCTTCAATCTCCATTTCTCCTTCAACTATATTGGCCAGTCTTCGAAATTCTTCCAGCATTGAGTCCGATAATGGTGTATCATCTAGTGAGTATTCTCGATTATTTTCTGTGGTAGCTTCTTCTTGGTGTATTTTCCTATTTCCTTTCAATATTGAGAAAACTTCACCTAGCAGTTCGTTATTTTGTTTCTCCATAAGCGTTTTTTCTTTCAGACTTTGCTGTATGGAGGAAATGTCTAGTCCTTGTTTTATCATTTCCAGGTTTAGTTCCCTGAGAGGTAAAGTCATATTGGTATTGGTTGCATTTATCAACCCAACTAGAGATGAATCACACAGTGCTATTTCGTTTGACATCTCCAAGAGGGTCCCATTTTGTGCTTGTACCTCAATTTTAACATTTCGAAGACTGAAACCAATGCACTCAACACAAAGTTTAAGGCTTTCAGTTTGTCTGGATTGAGCTCTGATTTCGACTTATGTTCGTCCTGATGGACAGTGTCACATTTTCCTTCTAGATCATATCCTATATTTTCAGATAACTGTATGTCTTGGAAAACCGGTGTTACCACACTTCCCTCCCCCCTTGTTGGATCAATTTGATTCCCCAATCTTGCTGGTGAAGAGGGGATTTCCATACTGGAGGATGGGGTTTGTGGTTGCCACGGGTTCTCCCATAGGATTAATGATTCTCCATCCACGTCACTATGGCTTTTATGATGTTTTTTCCCAAAGTGATTTTCTATTTTTTGTTGAATTCTTTTTGTTGTTGTTGTACATTCTAAACCCCGTTTCCATTTATTTATGATTGCAGTACTTAAGTTCTTCTCTTTATGGCCATCTAACGGGTATTCAGGTAATTCCTCTGCATGTATTTGAGCCTGGATTTGCTGGGGAGTGTGAAGGTTTATATTTCCCTGATGTTGTAGGTTAGAAAGAGTATCTATTTCTTGGCTTCCACCAAGGTTTGAGCCGTCCCCTTCTCCCTCTAGATCCTTAGTACTACGCAATTTCATTTTGAGTCTTTACGTCCACACTCTAGTTCAATTTAAAGGCTTTTTTTAATGTGGGCTTTTGTTCAGTGTCCCTTTTGATTTTGTAGAACTGATACCTGTGAACCCCACACTATTTTATTCTCCTGCAGTTTTTGGGATTTGCAGATCCTTGGGCACTCCGAGTCTCTATCTTAGGTGGCTGTTTCCCTGAAGAGGGTTTAAACCATTAGTGATGTGTTCTATTTTGAATTATGGAGTGAACGGGAGCAAAGGAGCTTTCTCCAGCAGTCTCCCACTCGCACGGAACACTTGCAGAGCTTACTGTAAATTTCTTGAAGGTATAATGTTGCCCGCGTACAGTTATGTAAACGGGATCAAAGGAGCTTCATCCCGCAGTCTCCCGCATACACCGGGCACTTACAGAGCTTATTATGGTCTTAGTAATGCTCTCATACAGTATGCCGCCTTTCCTGTGGTTCTTCTTCCCTTTTTGTAAAGGGCAATGTGATTTTCAAATATACTTTCGGTTGTGATTCCCTCATGAACAAGCTCCCCCGACACAATAGATGTGGCGTTTCTGACTCTCTCCCGCTCTTACAGTTTTATTTTTCACAAGTGCTTACCGTCTCTTCTCTGTTTGGTGCAATGTTTTCCAATTGAATATGCGCACGCTGTAACCCAATGTTTCAGTAGTCCAGTAGCGGTAGTTAAATCCACCCTTTGTTCTTCTTATTAAGTATGCTGTTTTACCACTAGCACCCAGCAAAACAGCGAACAGCCAAACAGTCCTCGCAGACTGTCACTCGCCCTTAACTCACTCGAGCTTCACGCCGCAAGGGCGCCGACCTTCTCCCTTTATGCCTCACTTCACTTCCTGTGGGCAGGGGCGGGGGCTCACAGGGGCTTGATGTTAAAGGCGCAATGCCTTCTCAGTCCTTCTCGATCCCCGCAGACGTAGTCCTGCACACACTGCACACGCTCCCCCGCTGTTCTGGTGCGTGGGTTGAACGAGTTGAATGGAATGAAGAAAAATAAATAGTAAAAAAAAAAAGATTAACACTTCAGCTGCAATCTCCAACGCAGCACAGCCAAACAGTCCTCGCAGACTGTCACTCGCCCTTAACTCACTCGGGCTTCACGCCGCGAGGGCGCCAACCTTCTCCCTTTATGTCTCACTTCACTTCCTGTGGGCAGGGGCGGGGGCTCACAGGGGGCTTGATGTTAAAGGCGCAATGCCTTCGGAGTCCTTCTCGATCCTCACAGACGTAGTCCTGCAAACACTGCACACGCTCCCCCTCTGTTCTGGTGCGTGGGTTGAACGAGTTGAATGGAATGAAGAAAAATAAATAAATAGTAAAAATAAAAATGATTAACTCTTCAGCTGCAATCTCCAACGCAGCACAGCCAAACAGTCCTCGCAGACTGTCACTCGCCCTTAACTCACTCGGGCTTCACACCATGCACATGATGCGATAACTGCAGGACATGGAGGTTCACAAAAAACTTTAGAGATTCTGAAATATTAGGCTTACTGGCCACACATGTCCCAAGATGTGGAATTGTATCCAGTGAGTGTCTGGTATGTGCACAATTTAAACCTGCTTCGCCAATGTATAGAGCTCCATTGATGAAAAGAGGTTTAACTCTTCCATGGTAGGAGTTACAAATCGACTATGTAGGGCCTGCAAAGAGATTGAGTAGGGGAAACTGTTATCTTTTGACAGTGGTATGTTTGATGTCGAAATGGGTAGAATGTATTCCTGCACGAGATTGTAGTGTGCAAACAGCAGCAACATTGTTGGTAAATCACATATTTTCAAGATTTGGGTTACCAGAGAGAATAGAGTCAGACAGAGGAAGTCATTTCACGAACACCTTAATGAGCAAGGTGTGGCAGATATTGGGGGTAAAAAGGAAATTGTACATCGCATATCGGCCCGCCTCTTCTGGGAATGTTGAACGTTGCAACAGATTTGTTGTGGAGATACTAAAGAAGTTTGTAGCGGAGGCAGGTTCTAGTTGGGATTTATGAGTACCTTTAGTATTGATGGCCATTAGATCGACTCCTGCTAAAGCGACAGGTATCAGTCCTCATGAGGTGTTGACAGGAAGGAAAATGATACTGCCACAACATTTATTATACAGGACACATGAGCATGCACTTGTGAGTGCATCTACAGTTCACGAGTATGTGGAAGAACTGAGGAAGCATTTGCAACATGCATTTGCATTTGTGCAGCGAAATTTGGAAAGAGCTGCTGATAGTGCAAAGTCATACTATGATAAAAAGACATCTGTGAAAGAATATAAAATAGGTTTAATTTTGGGAAAGGTAAGCATAAAAACTAAAAATTGCTTGCGCCATGGCAAGGTCCATTTGAAATAGTGGATAAAGTGTCCCCGGTAGTCTATAAAATATTAAAAACAGAGGGTGAAATGGTAACAGAACAGTTTGTTCATGCTAAACAAATTAAGCCCTGTCATCTGAAACATGAAGTCAGGAGACTTGAACAGGTAGAAACAGGTTATATGTACTGATTACATGGAAAAGAAAGATGCAGTTGACTATTTTATAATGCATGTCACCTTATGATAGGGTGGCATATGTCTCACGCCATGAGAATATATTGTTTAGTGTGGAGATAAATGCAAATGAAAATACCACATTTGGAAAAAGTGTGGTAATATGCATTGATGGAAGGTGCTGAATCAGGTTAACTTACTATGGTACAATATGCTTAAGTATTTTGCATGAAAATTGTTGTGATGTATACTAATGTGAAATGAAAATATTATTGTTTTCTCTGTAACATGTGCTTAGTTGCAGGTATTTAGAAGTAAAATATCATAATGTTTTGAGCCACATTTTTGTTTTTGGCAAGGTAGTAGAAAGGGTAAAATTGGTATTGTGCTATGTACTTAATCTGTTCCTTTTCTGTTTGATTTAGACACAACTAACTGACCTATTGGTAGGGGTCAGAGGTCGCAGGACCAGAGGACACGAGAGATGATGGATTGCTGGAGTCCACGGGTGGAAGTCCAAGTAAAGCCTCCGGACCGAAGTATGGAGGTGAAGATAAAGAGACTGGGATGCCAAAAGAGATGATTTCTGTGGAAAAACACCCAAGAGCGCCAGGATGAAAGAATTCCACTGAAGGGATGATGTAATGGAAATTTGGTGATCCGGACATCTCAGAGGTGCGGTCATGAAGATGGTGAATGCCATCAATAGAACAGTAGTGAGCTGAACTTAATTCTGCAGCATTGCTGGTGGAGCATAGTATTATCCTATGTGACTGAAAATGGGAGCAATTGAGACTCTCAAGTTTGTTATGTTATTTAATTGTTTTAGTTAGTTATGTTAGTCATTTGTTTTATCTGTTTGTTTTATTTTATTATTTTGTTGTCATAGAGAAGAAATGTTGATTCCACACATATATAAATACTTCGATTGAAAAGACATTCAAACATACGTGGACACTTCAGTTGTAAATATATGTGTATAATATTCCGTTATACATGCACATGCACTTGTGTGTGAAGACTGATGGGCCCCATTTGGGATCTGTTTTACTTTTGTTATGATTAAGCAATGGTTTGTTATGAAATGTTTAAATATTCATTTTATTAAGATGCTATTATTTCAATCTTCTAATAACAAGCGAAAAAGAGAGATGTACATTTTGAAAGGTTTCCTCCAATTATGGGTTTGTTGACCAGAATTGTCAGAAAAAAAGGGTATATGCAAAGATATATATGGGTTTTATTGCCTGCATGCAATATGCAGCATGGAAATGCAGCCAGGCCCAGTTTTTCAAACTGCAAGCATTATTTCAGTAACAGCCAGCAGGCAAATTTCTCAGAACATTTAGTAAAAAAAAATAAAAAAATGTTTTATCACAGGGTGCTGTTACTTTAGAATGAAGAGGTGCACATTTTTATAAATTGGATGTTTTCAGGTGTGCAAACTGCATTAGAAATACACAAATGATTAACTTTGTACTAAGCGCATTACTAATATACTAATTTCAACCTATAACATTATCATGCAGTTTTTGTGCACAATGAAATGTATTCTATGTTTACGTGCACAGTTTGAAATTCATTTTTCCATGAAGAGATGCACACTCAGTTTATGTGAGCGTTTTTCTTTCTCTCGTGGAGAGCAGAAATATGCATGAACAGGAAAGGAAAACAGAAACAGTTGCTTTGCAGCTGAAATCTTCATTGTCTTGAAAAATGAAGGCTGGTAGAGGGCACATTCTTGTTGTTCTGATTGGTAGGGGTTGTAGGTGGATGATCCACATCAACAGAGGGCTGACTTAGAGTTTTCTTAAGGAATGAACAGGAGGGAGAGTTCCGTTTGTGCTGGGACAGAGAGACAAACGGTGCTACATCTGATGAACTCCATGTGGGTGGGAGCGCTAGCCACGAACCTAAACAGCTGGCAGCTCCCCACACATGCAAAGGAGTTTGGCATTGGGTCGTACGGGAATTTCAGATTTCACTGGCCTTGGTGAGTTAGTGCCAAGTGAGGAAAAATAGAATGATGAATGTGAGTTGATACAATTTATTGGCAGTGCAGGGAGTTTAGAAAAAAGAAAAATATTGTATGTTTATTTCTCTCCACGTTTAAAGTGCTTATAATCAAATTTGTTTTTCTTGCAATATGCTTGTTTGTTCTGTTCTCTTTTATATTTTGTAGGTGATTCTGTGATATCATTTGGTAAAATGTATTGCTGTTTATAATTGTTATCATAATACATAGTATACAAATGTGTCATTCATGCATCTATGGACAATTTCTATACAGGGGAATCACAGGGGTTTGATGTTTATAACAGAGCGGTAAAGCATTTACCAATTTACAACTGTAGCTGAAATGGCAGGCAAGGAAAAGTGAATAGATATCTGCAAGGTAGGAAGGTGTGTGCAAGTGTTGTGAGTGATCCCTTCTTTGCATGCTGAAAAAGAAGGCAGTGTCAGATGGGACACATAGATTACTGGATGTACATAAGCAGGTAATATCAGCCACAAACCATAGGTTGCATTCTGAATAAACTCATTGGGTTCTCTGAAGTGTCATAAGTCTGGGGGCTCTCTACAGGCAACTAAAAGACATTCTAATAGAAAGGAAAGGTTTGTTTTTATGATGGGGTTGTAGCAAAAAAAACATGCTCATCACTATACCACAAAAATAAGGTAATTCTGAAAATGCCACAAAGTAAGATACCACTAAAATTACCACCAACACAAGATAATAATAAATAATCATCAAAATAGAGTAATACCAAACTATCTCTAAATGTAAGGCCAGTTTACCGCCAATTTACCACCAAAATATTACGATAAGAAAAATACTGCCAAATCCCGAATTTACCCCAATAAGACAAAACGTTCTACAGGAGCAATAAGGAGGGGTGCTTGGTAAGGAGCAGGGAGTAATTGTTATGGTTTTGGTGAGAGCAGCGTAGTAACCATGCAAGAGTACATTGGTTGGTAGATGGCCATGAGATGTTGTTCAATATGCTGGCCTAAGCAAATGAGGTTGGGATTGGTCTAAGGTTACAAGGTATTACAGTGATTAGCAAGGGACAGGCGGGGAGACAGTTTGAGGTTGGAGCATTGAATATGGGAAATGAAAGGGATTAGTTGCAGCAATAGTTTGGGTGGTCCATGAGGGAGAGCATACGGTTGATAAAGGAGACACGCGCAATGTCCTCAATAATACTTAGTGCATTGACACCACAAAGGCCAGGGCTCTTAGTTGGCAGGAAAAATAAATAAATACATGAAATTAAATAATAAGAATATCAATAAGGAGAGCATCAGTGGAGGTTTGGGTTTTTGGAACAAATGGGTTGATGGCAGCAGAGAGCTGGTGAGCAGTTATGGGGTACTGGGGAGTAAATGAACATGTGGAATAAGAGCAAGAGGGTGTGGCTCTAAACAACCAATTAAATAAATAAATACATTACACATTTTAAAAATAAAATAGGTCAAAGGGTCTAACTTGTTGGCAATGGCCAGTTAGGGCTCAGAGGAAGTGATTGCGGGGGAGCGAATTAGTTAGATGGATCGAAAGTAGAGGAATGTGTTTTGGTGAAAATTAGGGGTTTAGCAGGTTAGAGGGGGAGAGGTTGGACGAGGTGGGATGGACAAAGTTTTGGGTGTAGGGTTTAAGGGGGTGGTGCATCATAAGGGTGCTGGTGCAGATTTAAATGGTTTAATTGCATGAGGTTTCGACCATTGAAGTTGGTTTAAAAAATAATAAATAATTCAATAAATAAATAAACTCAATAAATACAGAGGGAAAATGCATTTTTTGGCTGCAATGGAGAAGGGAAGGGCAGTGGTGTTCCCTGTTAAGAAATGGAACACTGGGCAGACATAAAAAGAATAAATTAGGTTTTGGTCATCACGTCAGGTGGTAGAAAAGGACAACAGAAAAAGGTGGTATGGGTTTGGGCTGTGAGAGCATGATCAGCCTGGGAAACGTTACTTGGGGAGTTGGTGGGGGGTTTTCCGGAAGGGAATTTAGTGAGCAAGGAGGAGGAGCAGGGTTCTGAAGTTCAAGGAAATATTGGGGGCAAAAGGTAAAGAGAAGTTTATGGTGACAAGCGTTAGGTAGGGAAAGAGGAGGAGTAACAAAGTGCAGTAAGGTGGGTTGAGTTTAATTACGTGTGGTGCTTAATTTGTATTATCTTTCACAGCTGCAGCAGTAGGCGGTGTTCTGAAGAAGAGAATAAGGGACCAGTTAATCTTTATAGGGTGTCTATTAATGTAGGGGTATAAAGGTTTTAGTGCAGTTTGGGTGTGGTGTTTTCCCAGGTACATTTTGTTGGTGGGGATTGAAGGGGATGATGGCTATTATGATTGTGTTGAGAGTTAAGGTGGCCATGACAGTTGGAGGTCAATTTTAGATATAAAGTCACGGAATGGGTGTAGCCTTCTATGATGAGTTTGGGTAGTGTCGCTATGGGTAGAGGAAAGGGCAGAAAAGGTTATGGTGGCATTGCAAGCAATCTGAAGGGGTAGTTCTGGAGGTAAAGGAAGGAGGGAAACTTAAGGACGAAGGCAGAGTTAATGAACGGTTCTTTTAGTTTGAGTATTTTATGTCTGGCAGTGTGGTTGTTGTTTGGGGGAATGTATATATATAAAAAGAAAAAAGTGATTGCATAATTGAATAAAGATTTGAATAGGAAGATAATAAGGGGGGGGGCAGAAAGAGCACCACTGGGGTGGGTTTTTCTGATGCCGGCGACATGGTTAGTTAAGTGATGGTTGGTTGAAGTCAAAGGATTATTGAGGTAAGGAGGGTGGTTAGTGCTGTTTGGACAGACAGGCTAGACCCGGGTTACAATAGAGGGGAAGAGGTAGGGAAAAGAGACAGGTGGTAGCTCGGGGAGGAGACATGGATAAAGTTTGCAAAAATGTGGGGGAGTTTAAGGGGAATAGAATATTTGAAGGGAGGGAATGGGGGCGCAAGTGGGTCTACCTATATGTTAATATTTTGTTTAGTCTGTAAGGCCAAGGGCCCAGGTTAGTGTAGTTTGTAAGCTGTGGCCTATCACATTAAAGTGACCTTTTCCACTAATGGTGCATCTGGGTATTTTGCGCAGTTCAGCCCAAAAGGGGACCCTGGGGAGCATGCAGTATGCGTTGTTACACAGGGAGATTTTGGGCGCTGCACCCGGCCCGGCTCGCCACGACAGGTTATTTATACGGGTGCCGGCTAAGGTTCAGGAACATTTGGTGGTTAACGCCGTTCTGTGTTACCCGCCTACACACCCTGTTAACTTTGTTTTAAGGTAGTGAATTTTCCTTCAAGGATTGTGCAGGGTAAAACGAGGAGAATAATAAGGAGACAGTGTTTTTTGGTGACAAGTCAGGGCAGCAAGGGGCAAGGAAGATTTGTACTGTGGTGTTTGTTGCTGATGTGGGAGGTCAGCCTGACTTTCAGTGAAGAAGAGAGTGGTGGTGAGTTTCGGCTCAGGGGATATTGGAGTGGTAGCCAGGGACACGATTGGTCAAATGATGGTTGATTGAAGCCGAAGGATTATTATCGCGGTAAGGAGGGTGGTTAGTGCTGTTTGAACTGACAGGCTGGCCCGGGGATACCAGAGAGGGGAAGAGGTAGGGAAGAAAGACAGGCGGTGGCTCGGGGAGATGACATGGATAATGTTTGGAAAGATGTTGGGGAGTTGAAGGGGGAAGGAATATTTGAAGGGAGGGAATGGGGCGGAAGTGGGTTTACCTACATGTTAACATTTTGTTTAGTTGGTAAGGCCGAGTGGCCAGGTTTGTGTAGTTGGTAAGTCGTGCCCTCTCACATTAAAATGATCTTTTCCACTAATGGTGATCAACTTGGTCAACTGACAGGTGCGCAAGACACGGGCCAGGTGAGATTAGGGGGAAAGAGATCTGCAAACAGCTTTCGGTTCAATTAAAAATCCGTTCAATTAAAAATATACCATCCCTTATTCCTAAACCATGAGCCAGAGCAACTTCTTTGTAGTTAACCTTGTATGGCACCTTGTGACTGGGAATATCCGTGAAGAGTGAGACAGGTGTCCTATCTGTGTCAGGGGTTAATGAATAGACAGTGTTTTTCAATCCTGGGTCATGTTTGATGAGACCACATTTCGAATTATTTCACCCTGCATTTACGAGGATTTTAGCTAATTTTAGTGTGAGTGTTATGAGTGTTATGGTTGTCTCTACCAGTGGAGGCGCTCTTAATCCATTCCCTATGGAGGTTTTGGATCTGGGGTTATCCTGCACCTAGCTTACAAAGGCTGGTTGTTCTACTAAATAATCTTAAAAATATATGGTTTGTCCCTTGAGAATTATCATCTCTTGTGTCATTCGTGTTGCATTCAATTTATACATTGCTTATGTTAGTATTCTCCATGTCTACATGAATGTTGTCGATATTTGTTGTGTATAAAAATGCAGGTTTGACCTAGTGCTTGTGTTTCTTCATGGTGAGTGCATATTTGCTTTCTGTTTTTTGCATGCATGAGTGGTATTTCAGAGTGAGTTTGTTTATTCGCTCCATATTAGTTAATAGTTAAGATCATGCTCATATTCTGCTGTGCCTGTCTGGGATATGGGTGGTACAGCTGCCATAGTGAGTACTGTTTCTCACCTGTGAGATATTGTGGTGGGGGTACAGCAGTAGCTATTGATGGCGTATTTATTTGCCTCTCAACATTGCCGTTATTATACTTGAATCAAAATACTGAATAAGGGGGGAATTTCTTGGTGTATGCCATGCACCCACATGGGCAGTCACCTGCAACACTCGATACTAAAGAATCATCTACCTGTGTACAATTGAGACAATCTTTTGGGGATTTCCAGATCATGTCTCTGCTGATTTTCATGACTGTCAGAATACTTAGCTACGTTACAAGGCAATATCCACAGACCCTGACACGGTACCAATGGCTGTTAGCCAATACTGGATGCATCTTGCATCAATGGAATCACTCACACAGAAGATCAAAAACTTGAAATTCTGTGGGTTCATTCGCCCTATTCATAGTGCTTTTACTAAACCAGTACTGCAGTTATTACAACCCAATAGACAACTGAGACTTGAAGAACTAAATAAAATCGACATGTCAAGTTGGCCTCTTCCTTACATTGATCAAATATTGGCACGGATTTCAGGAATCTTTTTTTGACAAATGAACATTAAAAGGACCTTACTTTTAGTTTGAAAAGGCAGCAATATGCATTGACTTGCACATGCTTTGTGTACATCAACAATGAGAATTAATTCAAAATCTTCCTACATCGGGCCATGTCTGACCTGAGTGAAAGAGAAATCCTGGCCTGCGATAATGATCTCTTAATATAAAGTAAAACAGTGGAAAAACAGTAATATATGAAAACTTCTCTCTTTAAAACAGATTTCTTTAAAACAGAGTCTGTTTTAAGAAAACACTTTAACACAATAACGCCACCAACATAGAATCCTTGCAGGCAGAGACAGAGTTTCTGATCTGTGGAATAGCAGGAGAAAAGGGTAGATAGCTGTCCCTCGCAAGGAAAACAGCAATCCAAGATGCCGGCAGTGTCTAGTGGACAGTCATGGGGACAACAGGGTTATGCGGGTGTCCCATGTACACAAAATGCAAGATCTGAAGTGTGTCCAAATCTTCATTGTTCACTGCGAGTTCCTGTCAACAGGTGATGACTAACCAATAATGTGTCATGCCAGGGGTGTAATCTAGAGCATAATACCAGGCCCTTTGCCTAGTCGACACCAGCACCCCCTCATCACTGCCCATGTGGACCCTGTGCCGGCAGCTTTGCATCCCCTCCTTGGGATCCCTCCGCCCAGCACTTAGCTAGTGAACTCCTTCCCTGGCACACCTTTGCACTTCCCTCCCTGGCTCAGCAGCATTTCTCCATCCCTATTCCCCCCTCCCTTTATTACCCCCTGCACTTCTCCTCAGTGCACTTGCATGTCTGTATGCTATAATGCCTACTAGGACCATGTTTGTATACTTTCTGTTCTTTTGCATTGTATTTGCTCCCCTAGTTCCCTCCACATTTGCCTTGTGGCGCTTGAAAACACGATTTTGTTCTACGCTCAATAAATAAATCATAGAACAAATTGAGAGGCAATGTTTTCACAGACAATGAAAATCAAGCGATGGTAACATGGGAAATAAAGCTCTGAATCTTTTTTCACCTAGAACTATTCCAGTGCTGCGCTGTACCCTCGAACTCCACCACTATCGCAAATCTCTGAACCCTAAAGTCTGAACTGAAGTATTTAATGGAACTTTTTTAGATTGGTTAAGTAGTTAACTTTAGCATCTTCTCAAGAAAGGTACTTAGTGAAATGCATAGATTGTTGTGGCAAACTGACTTCTGCCCTGCAGGAGTACAAGGATGACTAGATGCTAAAATGCTCAGTCAGCCCTCACACTCTACAAACCAAGAGCCAACACAATCATAAAAGTAAAACAAACACAGTCAAGAGATATACCTCCATCACCTTTTGTGGTAACGTGGGCCAAGCGAAGGCTATATTCTTAAGAGGGCTGTGAATGTGGTTCAGTAGCAACCCAAAAAGCAAAGTATGACAGTCCAAAATAATGGATTGTCCAATCAGGTTTCTATAAAAATATATACTTTAATCAAACACCCCATATGCAACAATAACCAACTAGAAAATAGTGTAAAAACCAACACTATAAGAATAACGCAGAATTTGCAAAGATCGAATCGTTGCAGCATTCTGGGTAATGAGACAGGGGAGAGAAAAGACAATTTAAACACTACAATGTTCAAAAAGGATATTTCTGGAGGTTCTAAAATGGATTCAAATTACCTAGCCAGTCTGTAGGGCCAAAAGATGGACCAGGGGCAGATGTCAGTCAACAAAAACTCTGCAAATGTCTTATGGGTTCCATGGCGCAGAACCAGGCTTCTCTGTTTTGACCCCAGTGTTGGCTCGGGTTGCAGATATGATTGTCGCCATGGTCCAGCAGCAAGCTGGTGTTGAGTCAGTGTCGAATGGAAGTAGAGCAGCAGTCTCGAAGCATCTACTCAAGCTATGAGAATCAGACGGTTCCCAGTTCTGGTTCCGCGGTCGAGGATTGATGGCAATCAAGCTGGTACCAAGATGCGCAGGTGAGTCAATTTGATGCAGAAGATCGAAGGATGCGGTTTGGGGAATATCAAGGTCAGGTCGATTGACTCACTTTAGCGCTGATGAAGAGGCTGTAATTTTGGACAGTGACTCAAGGAAGGCAGCAGGACTTTGCCGTTCTACCTGAGGCTATGATGCACTTCATCTGGCACTCTGCAGCAGCAGAGTCAAACAGTGGATGGGGTTCAAAGAAAAGTGGACACTTAGATCACTTGGCATTGAGCATGCTCGAATCATGACTCAGAGTGGGTCATCGTAGACAATAGGGGTCTTGGTGGTTCTGGATTCCAGGTGCTGTGACTCCCACTACAGGGTCTCCAGTGTCAATATCAGTCCTTTTTTCTGGCACCCACCCTCAGGAGACCTGCAACACTGTAAGGTCCTAGGCAACCGGGTGGCTGGCTGGCAGAGAGACAGGTTTATGGTCCAGCAGCAGTGTTCACCTCCAATGGTCTCTGGGGATGGTTAGAGGACAGAAAATGCCTCTGCCTTTGGAACACCTGCCTTCACCTCAAAAGTAGAGGACTTTAGAAAGGATTGCCCTCTCTGCAGGTTCCAACAGAATCATCTCAAGTGATGATCCAAAGGTGCTTCAAGATGATTTCCAAGATGTTGTGGGAGACCACTCTTTTATAGACAAAAGACTAAAAGAGGTGATTGATTGCTTTAGGGGTACAATCTCTGGTCTTGAAGTGAGTTGACCGTGCCCTTCTGATGTCACACCCAAAGTGCTTCACTCCAGAGGAAGTGGCAGGGACAGGAATGAGAAAAAGAGGCAGAGAGGTTCAGAATGGTGGAAGTCTCCTTCCCTTGAACAGAGTCCCCCTGACTACTCTAGATCTACCCCTTTCCCTCTCTCTAAGATCAAAGGCCTTTAGAAATGAAGCACCCTGGCCTGGCCCTCTGTGAATGGGGGTGCCCCGTGGTTTCTGTACCCAGGCCAGCATCCTCTGGAGTGGCTGTCCTGGGGGAAAGGGTGATACCTGCCCTTACAAAGGAACAAAGAGAAGCAATCCCCCAAGGCCACATTCTTGTCAGTAGACAGGGGTGGGCCTTTCCTGGGAGGAATACACATCCTTGCTTAGCTGAAATGGGCCCACATGGCTGACATATGTGCAAAATAAATGTAATGTGGCTAGGATAACTCTGAGAGATGCTGACCACCATACCCTAACTCAGGTATGGCTTATAGTATGGCTTATATTTACAGTGTAGTGTGCCACCAGGACGGGATCTCTAGAGTTATGCAATTTTTGGAACAGGGGTGCATTATTTAAATGCAGTGCCTTCACTGCAGAGACTTGGCTGCCACTGCAGCTTCAAAAGGGCACCTGTGACCTCTGAACCAGCTCTTTGCCACTGGTAGAGCAGTGCAGTGAATCAGGATACTGATGCCGCAGAGCACATGTACACACTATGCTTTTGGCATGGAGTTCATGAAAGGGTAACCTGACAAGCAGATTTCCCGAGATGGAATTACCTGCATCATTTTATTAAAAACGCCGGGGCTCCAACACCCTTGCCAGATGGCAATTCCTCACAGTTGCATAATTCTATTTGAGCTCTCTGACCATATTATAAATAAATATAAGAACTGTGGTATCTTGGAACCACAGGTAAGCCAGCCAGCAGGAGAGTGCCATGCAGGAGTTACGTAAGTACAAACAGGGAAATTACTTTACAGATTACTTACAGACAAAGAAACTATGCATCCTCCTGCCCTGGGCTGCCACCCCAGGGCATCGGACCTGCGACACCCGAGCACCACTTCCTCCAAACCGAGCACCAACCTGCCTACAAAGAAGCAGTGGACGTATCCATACACATGCAACCCACAAGGAAGATAAACCATCTGTCAGAACCTGCCACCATTAAGGCAGCTGACAATAACATCTATTATAACAGCTCTAGGAAGTGGGAAGAATCTGACATTAAGTGCTATGTAAAAACCTGATATGATGTTATTATAAGTGAAATGACAATGGCTCAAGATAAAACATCTTGTACCAAGTGCAGGTATAACTGGACAGTGGGCAAGCCCACCCTATGCCTCAGTGTGTGGTGTTTTCTTGGCCTAGAACCAGTCTGGGATGCCTCTGGATCTAAAGGCTGTGCTCCCTACCTCTGAGCATCGGGGAAGACCATTCCACTGGCCTTCCTTGGGAGAGGATCGCCAGATGTGTAAATGTGCCATTAGTTGGTCTTTGGAACGTTAGAGACCAACTCAGCCAATGCTGTACTCTGTGTGTTATAGTGAAGGTATATGCCCAGTAGTTGCCCTAACACCCGTGTCTTCCTAGAGGTTACCACTCAGAGAATTGGGTCACAATGAAAGGGTTCTATGTTATAACATTAACAGTATTTTTTCTGATTTTGTTTTCGAAAATGTTTAACGAAAAAACGAATTGAATGTTTTTTTAATTATTTTGGGTCAGTTTTGCCCTATGCCCCCTCCCCTAGCTTTATCTATTCCCAAACCCGTCTACCCCTTATATACCCTTTCCCACCCCCTACATATATGGCTTAGTTTTTTTCATTAAAATCTTTCTTATTTTAACCATTGAAAAAATTACCGTCGATATAACAATGTTTACCCTATGCACGTCAAAACCCCTACTCTATTGGGTTAGGCTATGGTTGTCCCCCTGACTTACTGTGCATAGATCGGCACTTTAAGATATTCTATCAGAGGAGGGAGACTGTTCCCTTCCCTGGATGAAATATATAAAGGATAACTTTAATTCATCAGATCTTTGTGAGTGCTGGTTAGCACCTCGACTCACTGGCCCGGGCGCAAAAAAAAGGATCAAGGAAGCCTTTATCTATAATGAAGCAAGTGGACTCTTTGCTGATATCTCTTAAGTTATGAGAGGGGAAGGAAATACCGGGACCTTAAACCAACTCCAGGAGACAAAAGATATTTGGATATTGTATCCTGAAAATTCTCTAGGGCTTTATATCTCAAACTTTGGTTCGGTGCGTTATCTTTAGCCGAACCTTTGCATACATCGAACTGTGGTTCTCTGAAAAACTGTCCATTCTGTGAAAATGAGATTGAAAATGTAACACCCTATTTAATATTATATCAGGAAGAGATATTTGATCCCGTTGTTTATGTGCAGATTAGTCAGAACTGTAAATGAAGCCCTGGAACTGTGTGCCAACCCAAAAGATGACTTTTTCTGTGCATTCGGTGGTGAAGAATCTGACGAGCGCATGGAGGGCAAGATTACGCACATCACTTAATCCAGTCACCTCAATACCAATGGGAGCGAAGATTGGGTGCTTTAGTACAAACAGTTCTATTGTATTCAAGAGCTTATTATTATATTAGACTCTTGTTATTATTGAGCCTATTATTTTTTATGTAACACTGTACCTGAGAGTTTTTATAGCAATCAAATGAAATTGTATGATTATGCTTAAACTTTGCTAGTATGGCAAAGGTATTTTGTGATCTGTTTAGAAAATGTACTGTGAACTTGTTTGATTTGTATCTTTTTATTACTTGTATGGTCTGCTGACCAAAAAAAGGTAAAACTGACTGACTGTATATCTTTGTACACTAGAAAGTATGCCAGGGTGCCAAGACTAGCCTTCTGGGAGTGTTCAAATATCATGATGTTTCTTGGGTTGATTGCTGTGCCCCTACTTTCTGCTGGTAGATGTGGTACCTGGAAGAAGAAACTGGCTGCATTGTTGCTGGTAGAGAGTGGTCGCCCGGTCGCTTGAAGAGGCACTTTGCAGGACTTCCCGGGAAGAGTTTGGAGCTTCCTTCTTACAAAGTGTGTCCGATGTGGGTTCTGCCGAAAAGACAAAAGCAAAGACTTCAACCCAACCCAAATATTCTGCAAAGGACCTCCGCACCGTGACTAAGTTGTTAGGTAATTAGGACAAAGGATGTTCTTGTCAAGGGACAGGTCTACAAGGGCCATAGAGTTAAACGGGAGACTACAGAACCCGCTCAGATTGCAGCGGAAGCCATTCATGTGGATCCAGCCTTTTGATTACTCTACCATCTATTTGCACATAAACATCTCTATGGGGACAACTAGTGTTTGCTTACCCATTATTAGGTAAGGGCTCAAAGCCCAGGCTTGGACTGGTCAATAGGGAAATAGGGGAAGAGCAGGCCCAACATGCTGGTCCCGGCCATTTTTTGGGGTCAAAGTTTGATGGGTTACTTCACTGTGAAGCTTGCAGTTCTGTCCAGCGTTACTCTACATTTATTCTTTAAAATGCACAAAATTTGCAACACATTTTACCACAAACTTCACCTGGTCTTATTGTGTACTGGTGTCATTATTTGCGTTCTAACTTTTATATTTTACAAATTGCACAGTGTTATGTCTCTTGACAAAGTATTTTAAACTGGCATAATTGCATCTCTCTGCCAAAAATTTAAAATTGGTGTCATTTTTCTTCAGGATGTTAATGGGTCTTTTACCACACGCTGTTGTCACTCGTGTGGTCTCTTGGTGCTCTGTTGGGTCTGCAAAGGAAGAAGGATTGGAGGGTTTGTTAGTGGGACTCAGAGGGCGCAGGAGAGCTTTGATGTGCTTTTGGGTGCTTCAGTTCGGTGAAACCGGTCACTGAACGTTGGTGCATTTTCGGTCGGTAGCCGTCATGTGGTGGTGAGGTGTGATTGTGTGTGCTTTGTCGGGTCGGGTATTGTGAAGTGTGTGCGGTTTGTGGTGAGGTAGAGGAGTGGTTGTGTTTAGTTCAGAGCTTGAGGGCGCGTATGCAGAACGGTGAGTTTTTAGTACATTTGGTTAGTGGCAATACATTTCCTACACCCAACAATCCCTCCAAATGCGATGTATTTACCACCTCCAACAGTTCATACAAGTGCGATGCCGTTCCCACCCCCAGTAATCCATCCATGTGAGACACATTCCATGTCCCCAACCATTCCATCCAGGTGCATCACATTTTCTGCCCCCAAACAATCCATCTAAGTGGGACAAATTTCTCACCCCCGGCAGTCCATCTAAGTGTGTTACATCTCCCACTCCTAACTGTCCATCCAAGTTTGCCATGCTTCCCTCCCCCAGCACTCCATCCAAGTATGGTGCACTTCCCATCCCCAAATGCCCCTCCATGTGTGATGTATCTACCACCCCAGACCCCACAATCCGATCCTGGTGTGACATATTTCCCATCTCTAAACAATCCATCTAGGTGTGATACATTTCCTGACCCCAACAGTTTATTGAAGTGCAATGTATTTCCCACCCCAACAATCTGTCTCGGGGAGGTGAACCCTGCATGCTAAATATGTTACAAATGGCCTGTCTCAGGGTGTAGCAGGTAGTATAAGGCATATACCATTTTGCAGAATGTGGCTAAACTACACATACAGGCTGAGTGTAGAATGTGGCTAGTTATACCGGTTAGGCTACATGTCGGATAAAGTTAACCTATGCCAGTAGGCTAAATGCTGGTAGGCGTATGACATCATGTCATTAGAGTGGGGGTTCTTCTAAAGTACATTAATGGTTGTACTCCCATTTTTTCTGGTAGGTTTCTCTTGCTGGATTTTGCATGGTTTAGCGCGTAGGGTTGTGTTGATGAGGATAAGTCCCTTAGGTCGGTTCAGTTCATGTTGGGTGTGTTCGGTTAGTCACTAGTTTCATGGGGTTCCTTTCGGGGTGTTTGCTCATTTCGTGATTCTAGATGTTTTTCAGGTGTTTTCCTCCCCTTCGACGCTGATGAGCTAAGTTTCTAAAGGTTTCCTGAATGTTAGATAGTCCTTTGTAGTTTGTATTTCTTTCGAGAGTGAGTTCCAGAGTTTTACGGCTATGCAAGAGAAGGCAGATTCTCCATGTTTTTCCTCGTGTAGTGTATAGGTTCTAGGCAAATGTTGTTGCTGGATCTAAGTCTTCTTGTTGGTTTATAGATTGTGATGTTCTTTTGTATGAATTCTGCTCCCTGGCCATGGATTGCTCTGTGTGTTATGCACATTGTTTTGAAGGTGATTTGTTTTTTGATTGGGAGCCAGTGTAGCATCGTAGTGTTGGTGTGATGTGGTCTCTTCGGGAGAGTTTGAGGAGAAGTTTTGTGGCAGCATTCTGTATTTGTTGTAGTTTCCTCAGTAGGTATTCCGGCATTCCAAGGTATATTTTGTTGGTATAGTCTATTCTGGACACGAAGGAAGATGATGACAAATGTTCTGTGCATTAAGGAAAAGAAGGATAGTATCTTTTTGATAGTGTGCAGATGGAAGAAGCATTTCTCCATTGTCACATTGGTTTGTGGTTCTAGTGTTAGCTTGTTGTCCATTGGGATTCCAAGGTATTTGACCACTTTGAATGGTTCAGGTGGGGATCCCAGTTCTGTGGGCCATGGGATGTCCTGCTTATTTCATTGGTTGTTGGGTGACATTGAGATTTCTGTTTTGTCAGGGTTAATTTTAGGGTTATTCATGTTCATCCATTGGTACAATTCTTTGAGACAGTCTGTTAGCGTGGGGTTCTCCTCTATATTGCCATTGATTTTGTAGATGATTTGGGTATCATCTGCATAATTGTATCATGTGAGAGCATTTCATTTGAAGCGGTTGATTAGGGGAATCAGGTAGATGTTGAACAATAGTGGGGATAGCGAGGAGCCCTTTGACACTCCAAAAGTGGAGTTCTGTGGTGCAGATTTATATGGTTTTAGTCATATTGTTTCTGTTCTTCCATACAGGAAATATTTAATCCAGAGGAGTGTTGTTTTGCCGATCCCTATGCATTCAAGTCTTTTGACAAGGGTGTTATGGTTAACAGTATCAAATGCTGCAGAGATTTCGAGTAGTATCAGTGCCGAGTTCGTGTTAGAGTCTGCCTTGGTCTTTAGGTCATCCCATATTGAAAGTAGTGACATCTCTGTTCCTCTCATGCATCTAAAGCCTACTTGATCCTGATGCAATAGCTGGTCTCCATTAGTTTTAGCAGGCATGGAATGTTTGAGATAGGTCTGTAGTTTGAGAGGTCTTCAGTATCGCCCGTCGTATCTTTTAGGAGTGAATTGATGTAGGGTGATTTGAAGGCTCTTGGTACAGTTCCTGTTGAAAGTGACATGCTGAAGAAGGTTTTGTAGTATTCTGATGGTGTTCCCTGTGCAAGGATCACTTTGTAGATGTCTGGTGGCAGCAATCATCTGGGGAGTCTGCGTTGTTGCTTTTGTTCACCAGGCTGATGAATTTTTCTCTTGAGATTTGGGGAAAGAGGTTTAACCTGGTCTGTGGGTCGGGGGTTGGTTGGTTGAGCTGAGCGGTCGGGTAGGTCGGTCCACTTTGTATGTTGGGTGATTTAGTCTTAAAGTGATCTGCAAGATCGTCAAATAGTTTTTGTGAGGGGATTGGTGTGTTATTGTATCCAGGAGGGTTTATAATCTCATTTATGATGGTGAACAATTCTTTGGGCCTCATTACACGGAAGGCGGTAATGGTTAACGGCCACCGTTAATGGTAACGGTGACCGTTAACCAGTACCGCCTTACTACGAGGTCCCTTAGCGGGTTGGTGATTTAACGCCTGCTTTTTGCAGGCATTAAAAACCAACCCGCTAAGGGACCTCGGAGCTAATTACGGCACCGCAAAATTGCGGTGCCGTAATTAGCGCCTTCCCCATTCCCATAGAGCCCTATGGGGCAGAAATGGGAATGGGGAAGGGCAATGGCGGAAGGGGGATTTACCGCCCCACCAACCTTGGAATGGGGCGGTAAATCCCCTTTCCGCCAAGGCGGTGCCGGTATTTTACCGGCATGAGCCATGGCGCTAATAGCGCCATGGCTCACTGCCTTCCGTGTAATGAGGCCCTTTGTGTTGTTGGCTTTTCTGATCCCTTCATTGTAGAATCTCTTTTTTGCTTTGAGAATTTCTGCTTTGTATAACCAGATCTGTCTTTGATATGTTATTCTTTGTCTTTGTCATTGTTTTTCCTCCATTCTTGTTCTAGTTTCCAGTTTGTTTTTTTCATTGCTTTGATGTGGTGTGTGAACCATCTAGCCACCGATTTCTTTCCCGATGGGATGACAGGTTTTTCTGATTAGATGTTATCTGTTGTTTTCATGATCAAGGTCAGGATTATGTCTGTTCTTTCATCTATATCCGTTGCCTTCAGGGTGGTGATCGATGGCTTTGAGGATTCTAGTTTTTCCTCAAGGTCACCGCTGCTTTTGATGATTCTCCAGTTTATTTTCTAGATTGGGGTAATTTTGGGGCTTAATGAATACTTTGATGGTATTTGGACCACGAAGGACATAATGAGATGGTCACTCTATAGTATTTGGATTGGGGGCGCTGTTGTGATCAGATTTCTATTGACGAAGATTGCATCTAGGGTGTAACAGCTGTGCGCGTTTCTCCTTTCTCCATCTGTCATAGTTGCATTGTCTCAAGTTGTTTAGTGTTTTCAGCAAGTTTGCATTCTCTTCTTCGAAACGTATGTTGAAGTCGCCCAGAATGATCAGGTAGCCATTTTAGTGACTGCTTCTACGAAAACATGGCTTATACTTTCATCAAGTACTGTTGTTTCTATCAAGAGCACACTTTTCTAATGGGCACATACATATTAATGTTAATGTTAAAGGATATTTGTAACGCACACTATCACCACTGGAGTGGTCCCCTGGTGCTCTGGCGGCTCTGAAAAAGGGAGGGGTGGGGGTGAGTTAGTGAGAATAAGCTGGAAAAGTGCAAGAGAGCAGTGATGTGCTGTTGGCGGCTTCAGCCCGGAAATCTGTTGGCTGGGCTTGGGATGTTTTACGGTCGGTAACCATCGTGTGCTGTGATTAGTCTCATAGAAATTCTCCAGTGCACTTGGGCTGATATACTGTCTGAATTATTGCAGTATGTAATTGTCTCCCATTTTGAACTGACATTAAGTGTAAAGGTTTTTTATCTTCTTAAAATCGTGCTTCAAAATACGGAACTTTGACCAGGCTTGAACTTGCCTCCAGATTGATAAGTTATTTCACTTTGCAGCTAGTAGTTTTGAAGAGTGTTAATGACCAATTATTCTTCATAATGCACAGTGTGAAACACAATTGAACAAAAATGTCATTTGGATACTACTCAGTTTATCACAAAAATAAAGAATTGTCATTTGAAACTGCGTAACATTTTCATTGGTGACTGGGACACTTTTGTGCCCCAGTCCGATTCTGACTTCGGCATGTTATCTGCAAAATGCCTCAAGAGGAGAAACCCTCCTTTCCAATACCAGGGTCGGACTGGCCCATAAAATTGTCTCGGACATCAATGAAAAAGTACACCGACCCCCCCCCCCCGTAGCAAATGGTAATTAATTCCTTTTGTGACACTTTTTGAGTAGTACCCAATGGTGAGCTTTAGATAAAATGTAATGCAAATTGTGCATTTTAACGACTATTTATTCGGCACCACTGGTCAAAACTACTAGCTGCAAAGTGAAGTAACTCATCAAACTGGCCCACATTGGCCAAAAAAGTTGCCCACTTTGACCCAAAAACTGCCCCACACCAGGATTTTGTTTTTTTGTTCAGCCATGGGCCTATTGCCCTATTGGCCAGTCCGAGCCGGTCCAATACCCTCCTGGGTGAGTAGTGTGCACTCGTATTTCCACGCAGGTATTCACACTAATAACAGGCATTTCTTTGAAACATAACCTGTACAAGCATCCAGGAAGGTCTTTCAAAGTCATAATGCCCCAGGGCTTCAGAGGGGCTTTAAAAGCAATGGGGGGCAGCTCCCTCTCGCCGTCCAGCTGGGATTCGCATCGGTTTCTTCACCCCTCTTACATTATAGTTGGCCTCCATCCAGGCATTTTGAGAAGTCCTCGTTAATGCCGATTCCTACTGTATGGGTTGCCTGTCTGAGAGGTTACCTGGGGATTCAGCTTGTGGCTTGAAGGGCTTTTTCCTTTTTTGCATTTTCCAGTTCCTTTTCTACTCTGTTGTTACTTTTAGAATAGATGTATATGTTTATTCCATGGCTACCATTTATGTTTAGCTAGTGTTTTAAAGACTCGCCTTTATGTTTGCATTAATTTATTCGTATCACAAACTCTGGATACTGCAAGGCCACGTTATTTCTGCCATCTGGAGTGTCCAGAGATGTGTCCTTGGCCGCAACCGTAGTACTACTACTGTAGTGTTGGAGGGCGGGCTTTGTATCTCTCTGCAGGGTGACATCCGCTGGATGTTGCTGGCACGTAGCCAAGAGCTTCCAAACACCTCTTGCTTGCTTGGGAGGGATCTAGAACCTCACAATGTGTTCATGTAGTAATCGTCATTTTCTGCAGCCATACTTTTATAGGCTAAGAACACAACAGCGTAACTTTGCAGTTTTACATTTTTCCTTTTTATAGTGCCTTGGATACTTGGCAGGAGATACGAGTGCTCTATAAATGTTAAAATATATCAACACAAGCATTGACGGTGCCAGGGGGGCCAATATGAAGTTCTTTTCCGTTGCATTTGTTGGAATAGTCGTTGTTAACATTTTGCAGTTTCCTTAATCACTTTTTAGAAACAACTAAAATGTGTATTAATGTAGCTCCTGTGTGCTTGTGTCTGAACTCAGACGACCCTTAGAAAAGTCAGTGCACAGGGAAGCTTGAAGCAATTCTGCACGGCCGGATGGGGAAATCGCTGTCCAGGATTACACTTACTGCAGCAACAAAGAACTTGCTTGGGGAGCATTTCCCAGACTCATTCCCAAATTACAAGCCGGATGCTTGGCTGCAAGGAGTGAAGGATGATCAAACTTTGACAGTAGATTGTCTTAGCAGGTTCACTAACGGATCGAAGACGGTAGAAACAGCGAATTAGGACATGGTCAAAAGGGGATCGGGTAAGATATGGGAACTCCAGAACCAGGACAGCGAGTTTCAGGCCTCAGCGAGATGCACAAGGCCAACTGTTTCCTCCCGCTTCCTGGGACAAGGCGATCCAGCTAACAGAGCACAGCGCCGCCCAGACTTGGGAACAGGTTTATTTTAAAAATAGGTTGCATAACGGTGGCAGAGTTCTGCCTGGAACACTCATTATGTGGCCATACCTGGGAGCTCCCAGGGTTTGCTTAGCTGTCTCCGTGCAGCTTCTTGGCAGCTCTCCATGGCTATAAACACGTTGGTTTGCTCTGCGCGCTCCATGCCTAGGGCCTCACCGTCCCTTCCGCTATCTCCCTTCCTTTCAAATCTCTGGTTCAAACTGCTTTCACCAGGCCTGTGCAGTGTCCTATCCCCCATACAATGCACACCCCTAGGTTCTGCTATCTCCACATCTTGTAACTGTCTAGTCCCTTTTGTCGAGTTTACTCTGCACTCTTCTTACCTTTTAACTCTCTGGTTAGCTCAGCTATTGCCATAGCTGTGACTCTCCAGGCAGCTCTGCTATTTCCATGCCTGTGAGTTCTCCAGTTAGTTTTCCTATTTCTATATTGGAGAACTGTGTGTTAGGTTCTGCTATCAGCAAACATGATCCGGTTTAATTTGATGTCACCACACCAATGAACTCTCCTGTTAGTTTGGCTATTGACATTTTTGTGAGCCTCCACGCAGCTCTGCTATTTCCATATCTGTGGCCTCTCCAGTTATTTCGGCTGTTGCCATATTTGTGATCCTCCAGGTAGCTCAGCTCTGCTATTTCCATATCCTCTCTCCAGTTAGTTCGGCTGTTGTCATATTGGTGAGCCTCCAGGTAGCTCAGCTCTGCTGTTTCCATATCTGTGGCCTCTCCAGTTAGTTTGGCTATTGCCATTTTTATGAGCCTCCAGGCAGCTGTGCTATTTCCATACGTGTGGGCTCTACAGAGAGGAATTGCCATAGCATTTCGGTGCTGGACTGCCCATGTGGGTGGGACAAAGACTGATATGCAGATGGATATTTCCCATCTTTGAAAGGTACAGTGAGCAAAAAGCAGATGGCTGCGAACTCTCAATGTGGATAACAACCACTGAACAGGTTATCTTGCCTTGTTCTTCCGAGAGAGGGGCGCCTGCTACCTTTGTTGAATTCTTTGAAGGAACTTGGAGGTGACACCCTAGGTTACCTGGGGGCAACCAGACGTGGCCTCCCTGCTCACTGTGCTTAGAGAGGCTCAGCTTCACATCACTGATGATGCCCAACAAGGCTGAAACACGTGTTTGGGTTGCTGTTGGTACTCTTGTTCAGAGAGGAATTGCCATAGCATTTCAGTGTTGGGCTGCCCATGTGGGCGGGACAAAGACTGACATGCAAATGGATATTTCCCATCTGTGAAAGGTACAGTGAGCAAAAAGCAGATGGCTGCAAACTCTCAATGTGGTTAACAACCACTGAACAGGTTATCATGCCTTGTTCTTCCGAGAGAGGGGCGCCTGCTACCTTTGTTGTATTCTTTGAAGGAACTTGGGGTTGGTCACCCTAGGTTACCTGGGGGCAACTAGATGTGGACTCCCTGCTCACTGTGTTTAGAGAGGCTCAGCTTCACCTCACTGATGATGCCCAACAAGGCTGAAACACGTGTATGGGGTTGCTGTTGGTACTCTTGTTCAGAGAGTAATTGCCATAGAATTTCAGTGCTGGACTGCCCATGTGGGCGGGACAAAGACTGATATGCAAATAGATATTTCCCATCTGTGAAATGTACAGTGAGCAAAAAGTAGATGGCTGCGAACTCTCAATGTAATTAACAACCACTGAACAGGTTATCATGCCTTGTTCTTCCGAGAGAGGTGCGCCTGCTACCTTTGTTGAATTGATATGATATGATATGATATGGCATTTGTAACGCGCCTATACACAAGTGTTTCAAGGCACGACGAGGCAGGGGGGGCAAGGGGAGACAGACAACGATCCTACTAGGCCAGGTGTCATTAAGATTGCGCAAATGCAAGGGTAAAGGGATTGGGAAAAGTGCAAGGGGAAGGGGAGAGGGGGGAAAAGTGCTGTACATGGTTAGTAGAATACAAGATAAATAATAGGGCCAGGTGGTGGCAAGTGCAAGGAAAGTGCAGTACATGGTTAGTAGAATACAAGATAAATAATAGGGTCAGCTGGTGGCAAGAGCAAGGTAAGTGCCGGGAGAAGGATCTGTAGGATACAGAGACAGTCCCGTGGTGCATGTAGGCAGTGCAGGGAAGAGTGGCTGGGCCAAGGACCGAGATCGGTGAGTGGCCCAGTAGCAGATTCAGTGCAGGTTCAGTGAATTTAGCAGGGAAGAGAGGGAAAGAAAGCAGAGGCAAAGAGGAAGGTTTTGAGGTGCTTCCGGAACCGGAGATTGTTCTCCTCAAGTTTCAGGGAGGCAGGAAGGCTGTTCCAGAGGGAGGCCCCTGCTGCGGAGAGTGATCTACCCCCAGCTCGTTGCTTGGAGAAGCAGCTGACCCTTAGGTAGTTGGAGGTGGATGAGCGAAGAGCTCGAGAAGGAAGATATTTCGGAAGAGAGAGTTGAAGGTATTTTGGCCCAAGGCCCCAGAAGGCCTTGTGGACAATTCTTTGAAGGAACTTGGGGGTGACACCCTAGGTTACCTGGGGGCAACCAGACGTGGCCTCCCTGCTCACTGTGCTTAGAGAGGCTCAGCTTCACATCACTGATGATGCCCAACAAGGCTGAAACACTTGTATGGGGTTGCTGTTGGTACTCTTGTTCTGAGAGGAATTGCCATAGCATTTCGGTGCTGGACTGCCCATGTGGGCGGGACAAAGACTGATATGCAAATGCATATTTCCCATCTGTGAAAGGTACAGTGAGCAAAGAGTAGATGGCTGCGAACTCTCAATGTGGTTAACCACCACTGAACAGGTTATCATGCCTTGTTCTTCCGAGAGAGGGGCGCCTGCTACCTTTGTTGAATCCTGTGGGCTCTACAGTTAGTTTGGCTGTTGTCATTTTGGTGAGCCTCCAGGTAGCTCAGCTCTGCTATTTCCATATCTGTGGCCTCTCCAGTTAGTTCGGCTACTGCCATATTTGTGAGCCTCCAGGCAGCTCTGATAGTTCCATATCTGTGGCCTCTGCAGTTAGTTTGGCTATTGCCATTTTTGTGAGCCTCCAGGCAGCTGTGCTATTTCCATATCTGTGGCCTCTCCAGTTAGTTCTGCTGTTGCCATTTCTGTGAGCCTCCAGGGAGCTGTGCTATTTCCATATCTGTGGGCTCTACATTTAGTTCGGCTGTTGTCATATTGGTGAGCCTCCAGGTAGCTCAGCTCTGCTATTTCCATATCTCTGGCCTCTCCAGTTAGTTCGGCTATTGCCATTTTTGTGAGCCTCCAGGCAGCTCAGCTCTGCTATTTCCATATCTCTGGCCTCTCCACTTAGTTCGGCTATTGCCATTTTTGTAAGCCTCCAGGTAGCTCAGCTCTGCTATTTCCATATCTGTGGCCTCTCCAGTTAGTTCGGCTGTTGCCATATTGGTGAGCCTCCAGGCAGGTCTGCTATTTCCATACATGTGGGCTCTACAGTTAGTCCAGCTGTTGTCGTATTGGTGAGCCTACACGTAGCTCAGCTCTGCTATTTCCACATCTCTGGCCTATCCAGTTAGTTCTGCTGTTGCCATATTTGTGAGCATCCATGCAGCTGTGCTAGTTCCATATCTGTGGGCTCTACAGTTAGTTTGGCTATTGCCATATTGGTGAGCCTCCAGGCAGCTCAGATCTGCTATTTCCATACCGGTGGGCTCCACGGTTAGTTCAGCTGTTGTCATATTGGTGAGCCTCCAGGCAGGTCTACTCTTTCCATATCTGAGCAGTCTGGTTAGTTCAGCTATTTCCATATTGGAGAACTGTATGGTAAATTCTGCTATGTCCACACATGGGCTTGCCCCGGTTTACTTTGATATCACCACACCTTTGAACTCTCTGGTTTGCTCAGCATGGCATTCAATAAACCTACTTGATAATTTGCTAGCAGCAACAATAGACATGTATGTTTGCGTATTTGCTACATGTGCAAAAAACTGCTCGACCATTTGGTATAATATGTTGCTAGTTCTGTAAAGCCAGGGCTTCTTATTTGCATTTCTGCGCTTATAACAGTTTTGATCCATTCTACTAATCTCTCCCTTCTTTTCATTCTGACCCTTGCCTTCCTCCAGATGTGACTCTATATGTACAGCACACTAGTCCATCACTCGTAGTTTTGTGGCGCAGATGCGGCTAGTTTGGGTGATGCTTGCTCAGAGGAGGGAATGAATGTAGGATGTAGATGGCACAGCAATGGGAGGGCAGGCATGCATGCGCCTGTATCCTCTGGGTAGGGCCGTCACTGAGAGAGAAACTCTCTTTCATCAGAAGACCTCTTACTAAAATGGCCTCCTGCATATATTCTCTCAGAGACTGTGAAAGACTCTATCAGGCCCAGGGGCATCTTAGTAGTGAGTCATATGACCCTAATTAGCCACCAAAGAGTGGGCATGGCCATACAAATAAGTACAAAAATAAAAATAACATGTGAACACCTGCTGTGTCTAAACAACAAAAACAATCCCGCAGAAAGGCATAGACTCGATATATACGGTCTGATCCCAGATATGGTGCTTGCCCTGCTCACCCCTTCTGAAACATGACAGAGGGTTGTAACCCGCTTTGAACTGAGTTGCTCCTGACGGGACGGGAGATTTCATTGGTCGGTAGAGCATGTAAAGAGGAGGCAGAGGTACCCTAGTTTCAAGGGACTCGGTGGCTGTTATGTCCCTGCCCTTTCCTAATATTGGCAAAGTGAAATTACTCCCTAATAAATGCCCTTTCACCCCAACTCTATGGAATGTAAACTCCAAATATACTGCCCCCAACCAAAATTGCAATAACATGTCACAACATCGAAATCAGGCCAACAAGAACTAATTTGTTTTCACAATGGTGGTTCAATTCTTTTGAGCAATTATTGTCTTATGTAGCTCAGATTATATCTTCAGGCTGAGCAATGTGCAACGTGTTTGCGTCACAACCCGTCCTTGCTAATAGGCTCTGTTTTAACACCAATAGGTATTTGACTGTGTGCCTCATTATGTGTTGAGCTGCTTTTCAGAGTAAATACTGCCAGACGTTATTGGCACCTCCACCAGCGGTGTTCCTGGAAATCCACTCAATTCAGAGGGCCTCAACACAGCCTTGGCGGTATCCCGGCGGTAAATCCACTGGGATATCAGCAACGCAAATAGCGTTAACGCAACTTGGTCCAGCGGTTTTAGTACCGGATCACGAGTTGTGGTAAGGCTGTTACTCCCCATTTTATTAAGAGTCCATAAGACTCTATGGGGCAGCAGAGACGTAGCTAGGATTGTCTAAGAAGTAGGGCCTGAAGCTAATGTAGTTGAGCCCGCTGACAGTGGAGTAGCTTTGCTGAAAAAGTTGGGGGGGACATGACATCTGAAGAAAAGGTGCCCCAGCCAAATGAATGGGGACAAAATGGTGTGCCATGAAAGTTGGGGGGGACAAACACCTCTGTCCCCCCTAAAATTACGCCCATGCCCGCTTCAGTGACATTAACATCTGTAAATGCCCACACATCGCTGCTGTCTGGGCATTTACAGATTTTGGGTGGGCCTTGCCCGCTCAGGTCCTACCCTTTCTATCCCTCTGTGGGGCTGTATTGGCGTATTACTGCCAGCGCAAATAGCGCTGTGGTAAAAGTGCTGCAAAGGGGCAGAAAGTGGAGAGTAAACCTCCAACTTTCCACCCGAACTCGGGATTGGGCAGAGCGATAATGCAGCGGTAATAGCGTTACTGCTGAATTTCTACCGCTCCTCCCAACCCCTGATGAGGCCCAGAGTTTGCACCTGGCCTAGCGGTAATAGCATTGGCAATGCTAGAATACTGCTGATACTGTTACAGAAATACCACTTGCTGTTTTTTTACATTGTTTTAATCCATTTTCACCATCCTAGTGACAGTGGAAAAGTTTCATGTACAATAATCTTTAAACTGGTTACATGTCTTTATACCAAAAACTTTTATAAAGAATGAACATATATTGAATATTTCATAACAAAAAATGTTATAGACAATGCATTTTTTTTCTTTTTTTTTCTTTTTTTTGGGGGTCCCCCCAAACCCCTGTTTCCCATCCGTAAAAACCCACCCCGACCATTTGCCAAAAATATTGAACCCTTTACCCCACCCCTAAATGCATTCACTATAACATTTTTCATTATAAAAAAATCAATATATTTTCATTCAATATAAAAGATTCGATATAAGCACTGTATGCCGCTTAAACCACTCCTGTAAACATTTTAAAACACAAACTGATAATTTCTGAAACGTTTTGTGCATTACATGGTTAAGGCGATGAGAGGGTGGGAATCAGAAAATCTCACCTTCTTTTTACCCTGTTACAATGGCCCAATGCAATGTTTCATTTTCGCTATATTGAAGGGAAGAACTTGTGCTTTTTGCATCTTTAAGCATGGTGGAACAGCATGTCCTGTAGAGCTAGGACAAAGTATAAGGCTCTACAATGGAGTGAATCCTTCTTGGTCATGAGAGAAAATACCACCTCACCCTTGTAGCGTAATGTTTTGGAAAGTAATGTGGCGTGGCCTGGCGGGCGAAGCAACAGCATGGCCGCCTGAGCGCTCCTGCAACGTGGGGGAAAACAAGCACATTTACCCGATGAGAGACACATGCTGATACCTCCCAACCGCAGCAGCTGACGGGGGACCCACGGAGCAGCCCCTGGTGAAGTCTTGGTTGTTGCACTGCCCGGGAAAGGTGGCATCTTCCAGTGCGTGACCTAGAGGCCTGTGTGCAGCCGGATCCATGACCTCCCGCCACCTGTTGCTTGGCTCAGCGGGGTGCCCGGTGCCTGAGGCCCTTGCCAGGCATCTTCGGTGGGACCCACTCCTGTATCCATGGGATGAGATGATGCCACCCAAGAGCCTCGCCCCAGGGGTCTGCTTCCTGGGGCTGTCTCTGGATCAGGTCCGATAGAGCTGGTAGCGAGCTGCCCCGGATCCCTCATGTGCCTTGACATCCCAACGTGGCTGGCTCCCTCTTCTGGGCTGCCTTGTGAAAGCAGCAGGCTGCACAGAACTGTCTGGAGGTCTGGAGGTCTGGTCGGTCCGACCTCACAGGGTGGATTTAGAAGCCAGCTCTGTTTGTGGAGAGGACACCCTGGAGCTCGGCAGCTGCCATATGGTGCATAGAATGTGAAGCTGGGTTCCCTGATAAGCGTGCAGAGAGGGGTTACCCTCTGATGACTGCCATCAGGAAGTGTGTGGAGTGACTTGGGGACTTCTCCCCCCTGTAAATCAGAGGAGCAAGCCTGGTGTGACTTGGAGGCAGAGCCCCCACCTAAAGGTCTTCCTGGTGGCCTTTGACGCTCCTCCACAGGCGCTGTTGCTGCTTCAGTAAGTAGTCTGAAGCTTGGACTTACATTGCCATGGATTCATCATGGCCAAAGTCAAACCTCAGAAGTCAGGAGACATTGCATCCCTTCTGCCGAATCAAGACTGTGGAAAGAAGGAACGTTTTACAGTCGCCCAGATGCGCGATGGCAGGCCTCATGGGACGGCACTCTAATGGGCCACGAAGGGTGACAATGGATTTCGGAAATTAAGGGGCAACTCTAATCAAGCATAGCAGAAATGGCTGGTAAGATCTCTTCCATGGATAAACGCCTAGATGAGTCTGAGCGGTGGATGGGAGATGTAGAAACCACATTGTGCGAACAGGTATATGAGGTATGATATGATATGATATGGCATTTGTAACGCGCCTATACACAAGTGTGTGGCAGTGAGTGGGCCCAGTGCATTGAGGCCAAGGAAGATAAGGAGTATCATCTTGAAACTAAGCATGAGAATCAATCCCGCTGGAACAATACATTAGAGGTGTGCCAGCCAATGTCCTGGATGGAGATTTGGAGGATTATTTTATGGGCCTCTTCTGCCAGATTCTTAGGACCGTGCTGGAGGGACGATTGAGCTTGATAGGACACACAGGGCCCATCTGGCTGGTCCATTGCACCAGGGCTTGGTACCGGATGTCCTTACCCAAGTGCATTTTTATAAGCTCAAAGAGAGAATCTCTTGAGAAATCTTGATAAGATTTGCATCTGTGGTTCCGCTCTAGCCCTCTATCAGGACCTGACTGAGGTCACCTTCATGAAACGCAAGCCTCTCAGACCTCTCATGGACTGGCTTGTGGAGAAAAATGTCCCCAGCCCTACACTTCACCTACAGGAGCCGACCCTGGATGGATGATCCCCACGATTAAGGAAGCCAAGCAAGTTTTCTCGCCTGACCAGTTGGGAACTTCTCAAATTTCGGATCAGGTGGCTGGATCGCCTGAAAGGCCGGAGGGTAGAATGGCTCCCTGGTCTAAAGTAGAGAGAGGTCACAAGAAGAAGGCCATTGATTCCAGGGGGTACCCTCCTTGAGGTGACTGAGATGGGGAGCAGCATATCCAGTGGAAAGAGTGGCTTTGGCCACTGTGCTTTACTTGACAATCTGGGTGACCTGGATTCCCTTGCCTATTTGAAGGCATAGCTGGTCTCTCATTTTAGTGGCATGTTTCCCTTGTTGCAGATTAACCTGATATTTTTGTTCAATGTGTGGAATGTCAGCTAGGCATTCCTGTTCATGGGAAGGTTGGGGAGGGAGTTGGGTGTTGGGTGTTGGGGGGGGATCTGGGACAGTAACCACAGGACATTGTTTGTTGTTGACTTAATGAAAAGTCAGACTTGTGCTTACGCAGCTTTGTGGATGCTTACGTTTGATCTTAATGTCAGGACTTGATGGTTTCACCCTTGATTGTACAGTGCCAGGGCTTTAACTCGCCAGTTAAGCGCAAGTCAGTGCTTACCAAACTGATCTATTTTTCTCCCTCTGTCATTTTTCTACATGCCACTCATTTTCTTAGAGAGGATGAGAAGAGGTTTGCACATAAATGTTTTGGGCCTGTTTTCTTTGCCTCCACTTTACTTTTGTTTCAGTTTATGTCCCCAATGAGGGAAAGGGTCCCTTTCTTCAGAATCTCTTGGGCAGGCTCCAGATTTTCGGGGAGGGTTTTCTTATCATAGGAGGGGATCTCAACGTGGCACCAGATCTGAGTGTATATAAGACTCTGCCTGCAACTAGAGGGGACTTTCAAAACTCGTTAGCCCTCATGAAGACTCTCGGAGAACTAAATCTGGTGGATATATGAAGGTTCAGGAATCCTTCTCTCAGGGACTTCAAACACTTTTTGCATTTGCACAAGGGATATTCACACATAGATGCACTCTTGATCTCTTCCTCTTTGGTCCCCTCAATCCATGATTCTACCATACACATCACAGCCCTCTTGGATCATGTCCCAGTATCGTTATTTCTCTCAGTGCAGGACTTTCCTCCCTGCCTCATAAACCCTGGAAGTTGTACGGCCCTGTCCTCAAGATCCTGGCAATTCAACAGGAGATTAAAACCGCTATTATTGGATAATTTGAGAATAATCTCACAGAGGAGGTGACTCCTCACACGGTCAGGGACGCGATGAAGGCAGTGGTAAGGGATGTAGTTATAAGCTTTTCCTACTCCATGGTCAGGTCTTGTTTATGGGGGGAATTGGAGGCTGGGGTTAGGGCTAAGGAGACTGCCCATAAACTGACGGGCTGCATTAGGGCGTGGCGTCAACTGAAAATAGCTAAGGCTAAACTAGAGGCTGACAAAGCAGAAAGAACACCTCAGGCTCTCCTAAAGGTCAAACAGTATTATCACACTAGGGGTAACAATTCTAATAAGATTTTGGTCTGTAAACTAGCAAAACATAAAACCCAGAACAACATCTGTGCCTTGCGGGACGATGGGTGAACTCCCCTGTTAGGGGATCAAGAAAAACTGGCCTGGGCTTATAAGTATTATGCCACATCAGTTTTAGCTGCCCCCCAGATCCCAGACAGGACAACCCTAGAAAATGACTTGCAGTCATCTACCTTACCGCCCATTCAGCCAGAGGAGATTGAGCAGCTTGAGCTGCCACTACAGGTTGATGAGGTTATTGCAGCTATCAAATCCCTTAAGAATACCACCTGACTGATGCACTTCAGAGATTTATAAAAACATACTGTGATGGCTGTGCGCCTTACCTGGCCCGACTTTTTAACACATTCCCACTTAAGCTTTGTTATAGGTGGTACTTCTCCCCTGATAGGCTTCACCACTTCACAGCCTCTTAACCGGACACATGTTGGAGGGGGTGCCAGGAGAGAGGAACCCACTTCCGCATGTGGTGACTCTGCCCCAAGGTGCGAGCATTCTGGAAAGAGGTCCTATCGAATATTACATCAATACTTCATGTGACTTTACCCCTGGACCCACTTTTTGTCCTCCTCGGAGACCACGGGGATGGGTTATATTGATTGACAAGCAACACGGCCAAACTTGTCACCAACCTCTTACTTGCTGCCAAGATCTCCCAGGCACGGAACTGGAAGTCCCTTGATGCTCCTGTCATGTGGAAAGTATGGGAAATAGTGGCCTCAGAGAAAATGACAGCGTTGGAGGAGGGGAAATATTCTTCCTGTTTCCCTTTATTACCTATGTACAAGATTCTTATTATGGAGGGTATAGACTTCGGGGTATCAGGTAAGAAAATTGCAGCAAAAATGTTGCTGGTAAAGAATAATTGCGGCCAAAATGCTTTGGTTTGACCCTGTGAAGGTGTCCCCAGCTCCCCTTAAATGGTATAATGAATCCAGGGGTTGGTGGGGTGTCCCCCGCATCCTTTACATGATTGGTGGCAAGATCACAGCATTTTTGCCACAATATTTTGTATTCACAGCCATTTGTGCCGTGATCTTAAGACATGGAACTGACTTCGGCTGTATAAGCATCTAGATTTATTGTGATAAGTGATATGGGTTGCCAGTTACAGCCAACGTTTTGATCACTTGAAGTGTACAATTCAGGGTGTACAGCTGAGCAGTGTACAACTGCCTGATCGGATCATGCTTTTTTCAATGTACACTGCTGTAACCTGTCTATGTTTGTGTTATGCTGCCTCCTTTCTGTCTCACAAAAATAAACAAAGATTGTTAAAAAAGAAAAGGAAAGTAACATGTGGCTTACCACAATGATCTGCTTTCTCTCTGCTACTGTTTAATATCTACCTGATTACACTTATTAAGCTTTCGCAAGCATATGGTATGATGATTTAAAATTATGCAGATGGCACAGAGTTACAGGTGAATCTATGACTAACTGCATTTTATACCTCTTGCCTGTTGGTGATTGACATCTGGAACGCTCCTAATACATTTAAAATGAATGCTACAAAAATGGAGGTCATGCTTGTTTTAGTGCAGACCTGGCTCGAAAGCAGCGGAGCAACAGACTGTGGGTAGCCAGCTTTTGGGCAGGCATCTTTTAACAGTAGCATGGGACTGTGAATTGAAGTCTGTACGCCAGTATGTGCATCCATTGGAATTAATCATTGATTAGGTGGCATTAAAAAAGCCATGTTTTGAGAGATTTGTGAAATTGGAGAATTTTGGGTTCATTGTGATCTGACACCGGGATCGAGTTCCAGAGGGTGGGTGCATGACAAGAGAAGTATTGTTTGTGGGGTCCTCTCTTTGTGGGCGAGATGTGATTCAAGCCGGTTTGTCAGTCTGCTGCGTGAGGAGCGTGTGCCAGCCGATATGTGGAGATTAGCCACTAGGTACACTGGTGTGCTACTTGTGACTGCTTTGTAGAAGATACTTGCAATCTTGAATAGTATCCTGGCCTGGAGAGGAAGCCAATGTGATTTGTGTAGGACTGGGATGATTTGGTTCCGTGCACCTGTAATAAAATGTTCTGCAGCATGGTGGGCTGCTTTCAGGGGAGCCAAGTGAGCAGCCGGTAGCCCTGTCAGGAGAGCATTTCCCCCATCGATGTGCAAGACCACAAGTCTCTGAACTCTGGTCAAGAAGTCCTACGGCAAGATAGAGGGTTTTATTTGGCAAAGGGTGGAGATTCAGAGCCAGGCTGATTGGGCCTTCATGTCTATTTGTTTCTGGAAGGACAGGCTGCTGTCAATGGTGAAGCCTATAGATTTAGCTGAGTTTGAGAGTTGTGGATTAAATCCTTCTAGGCTCATAACATTGGTTGTTGACGCATCAGTAGGGTCCTGGCTACATCAAATCTGCCCCAGAGAGGCATAATCATGTCGATCACCATGGTCAAATGTGAAAGATGTCATTATCCTATCAGACACCGCTCTCATTGTCATAAAAAATGGACAAATCTGGCATTTTTTACTCTAGGGAGTGCTAAGAAGTCTTTCTGGTTACGTTTTCCCATGTGAGCTTTGATAATGTCCACCGTGACTATGCAAAGAGCAAATAGGTGGCACGTCTAGCTTTCTGGGTGTAGTAATAAAGATTGCCCACGCTTACAGCTCAGGAAGTCTTCATTCTATTAAAGACAAGGAGGCGAGCATTATGCTTTACTTTCTTTAATACTGCCACAATAAATTATAACTTTTAAACTTTAACATTTGTGCTTTTTTTCCTTCAAGACATAAAAAATGCCAATCTGAGGTTTAAAAGTTCCAAGTAAGTGCTCACTCCTCAGAGTCCAATTTAAACTAAAACTCCCATAAAACCTATGTAGTGTAGTAGTCCTGACCCTATCTCCTGCTCCAATCAGCTCTGAGGTCAGTCTATAAGAACCCTCAATCCCAGGTCCTTTCTTCTTTCTTTTTCCATTCCAGATCTTCTCTAACAAACTCAAGCAGTCTTATGAATGGCCAACAAAACTACCAACATAACCGTGAACAGTGTCCTTGAACTGCAACTGCCTGGAATTCCCTGGGCGAATAGGACGTGACTCTGCATCAATGCTTGACTGCTTGTGATCAGGCTGCTTTCTGGTTGTCTCCTAAGAGAAAACGGAAGACAATCCATAAGGGTGGGTGTCAAGACAAAGTTGAACACTTGACATATGATACATAAGTTTATCTTTCGTCATCATCTGGGTGGGATATAATGCCTGCCTCCTTGTCTTTAATAGAATGAAGACTTCCTGAGCTTTAAGCGTGGGCAATCTTTATTCTATGACAAGACAGGAGGCTCGCATTATGCTTGTTCAAAGCTCGCCACCACTCTATTTGTTATGTCAAACACAGGTTTGAAATAAAATGACTTAAAGGTCGTCTCAGAGGACCAATTCACTGCCTTCATTATATCCTGAAGCGGCACTCCAGCTGAGAAGGCTCTAGAAGCCATCGCCCCCCTAGCAGAATGTGCACCAAACTGAGACAAGTCTATCCCTGCCCATTGCACAACTTTGCGCACCCATCTAGCAATTGTTGCTGTTGCTACTGCATGATAAGTCTTCCTGTGCACTATTAGCAGCTGTGTTACGCTTCGCGGTCTCAACTGTGCTGTGGCGGTCTCGTAATCTTTGATACACTGCGCAACACATAACTTTTTATTCTCGGCAAAATAGTGGTACGAAATAACTCGTGAATCTGATTTTGTCCGTTTAGCTATGGTAAAGGCTACTCCTTCTGGATAGAATATCTTCCTATCTATTTCTAGTGCCTTAACGTCGGATACTCTTCGGCATGCTGTGAGACACAATGACATTGGCAGTTTGCCTGAAAGTTGTGATTGGGATAGCTCACTGTTATTTGGCCACCTAAGAAAAAGTTGAAAGACTTCTTTGACATCCCATAATGTTGTATATTTCGCTCTGGGGGCTTTCTTAGTTTCATGCCCCTTAACAGTCGCAGAACTGTGGGGTGCTCGCCAATGGCGTTACCCTCCACTTGGTTATGACCAGCTGAAATCGCAGACCGCAGCACTCCTTTCATTCTAAAGGCGCTGCCTTCTTGAAATTGTATCGCTAAGAAGTTCAACAATTGCACTACAGGGGCAGAAACGGGATCCAAACTATGCTCTGAGCACCAGTGGGCCCAACCCTTCCATGCCGCGTTATAGTTCCTAATGGTGGAAGGCGCCCAGGAATCTCTGATGCAGTCTGCAGCGAGTTCTGAAATGCCTGGCAACTCCCACTTTCTCCTGAAACCTTGCAGGCCATCAGTCGCAATGTGCCCGCCGTTATTAGCGGGTGTGTCCTCCCAGTTGGGCCGAGTAGAAGATCTGGGTAGAAAGTTCCATCGCTACTGGAAACCAGGGCTGAGATTTCCAGATGGGGAGCACTATTATTAGATCTGCTTGCTCCCTGCAAACTTTCACTAGCGCTCTCGTGATCATGAGAAACGGAGGGAAGGCATAATGTAGCGCTCCGTTCCATGGTTGGAGAAAGGCAACCATGCCAGCTGCACCGAGGTTTATTCTCCAACTGAAATACGTCTGAGTCTGTGCGTTCAGTCTGGACGCAAATAGATCTATGTGTACGGGACCCCAGAGGTCTTGTAACTTCTTGAACACTCCCGGGTGTAGTTTCCAATAGCTGGAATCTACAAGATATTGTGATTTCCAGTCCGCTACCTCGTTGAGAGTCCCCAGCAGGTATTCTGCTGTGACTGCGATCTGATTCTGTAGGCAATAATGCCAGAAGTCTTTGCTAACTCTGCAAGCATCCTTGATCTTGTTCCGCCTAGTTTGTTTATGTACCGCACCGCCAAGATGTTGTCCATCTTGAGCAGCACGCAACATCATACTTTGTCTTTCGTAAAGGCTCGGACTGCGAAAGATCCTGCTAATAGCTCGAGTTTATGTGCAGTTTCAGTTCGTGCTCTGACCACTTTCCCCCTGTCTCTACGTTCTCGCATCTGGCTCCCTACCCGGACCTGCTCGCGTCTGATTCTATAATGATGTCTGGGGAGTCTCCGAAGATCGCTCAGCCATACCAGGCTTCCATGTTGTGGAGTCACTAGTGGAGCTCCAAGAGTGCTTCTTGATCCAGGGTTACTAGCTGGTGATAACCAAGCCCTCCCTGTAGGTGTTTTATTTTGAGCCTCTGTAACGCTCAATAGTGGGGCGTGCCCGGAAAAATTGCTTGAATCGAGGCCGCTAGTAGGCTCACTATTCTGAGCTCTTTCTTTATCACTCTCACTTTGTGATGCGGAAGTTCGAAGGTCGCCTTGATCGTATCTATATTGAATCCTAGGAATTCGATATTTTGGACTGGTATCAGTTGGGATTTGTCTAAGTTCACTAAGAATCCTAGAGATGACAAGATCCGTTGCACATTCTTGGAGAGAGTAATTTTGTCTGAGCCTAGGACAAGAATGTCATCCAGGTAAATAATCATGCAAATCCCCCTCTCTTTTATGGCTGCCGCTACAGGCCTCATCAGTTTGGCAAAAGCCCAAGGTGCTGACGCCAGGCCGAACGGAAGACATGTGAAACACCATGTTTCTTCGTCCCACCAAAAACGAAGATATTTCTGAAACTCCTTAGCTATTGGGATCGTAAGGTAATTGTCTTTGAGATCTAACTGTACCAACCAGTCCCCTGTTCGGAGGAGATCTCGGAGGAGATGGATACCTTCCATCTTGAAGTGGTTGTACACGACCCATTCGTTCAGACTTTTTCCCCTGTCTCTACGTTCTCGCATCTGGCTCCCTACCCGGACCTGTTCGCGTCTGATTCTATAATGATGTCTGGGGAGTCTCCGAAGATCGCTCAGCCATACCAGGCTTCCATGTTGTGGAGTCACTAGTGGAGCTCCAAGAGTGCTTCTTGATCCAGGGTTACTAGCTGGTGATAACCAAGCCCTCCCTGTAGGTGTTTTATTTTGAGCCTCTGTAACGCTCAATAGTGGGGCGTGCCCGGAAAAATTGCTTGAATCGAGGCCGCTAGTAGGCTCACTATTTTGAGCTCTTTCTTTATCACTCTCACTTTGTGATGCGGAAGTTCGAAGGTCGCCTTGATCGTATCTATATTGAATCCTAGGAATTCGATATTTTGGACTGGTATCAGTTGGGATTTGTCTAAGTTCACTAAGAATCCTAGAGATGACAAGATCCGTTGCACATACTTGGAGAGAGTAATTTTGTCTGAGCCTAGGACAAGAATGTCATCCAGGTAAATAATCATGCAAATCCCCCTCTCTTTTATGGCTGCCGCTACAGGCCTCATCAGTTTGGTAAAAGCCCAAGGTGCTGACGCCAGGCCGAACGGAAGACATGTGAAACACCATGTTTCTTCGTCCCACCAAAAACGAAGATATTTCTGAAACTCCTTAGCTATTGGGATCGTAAGGTAATTGTCTTTGAGATCTAACTGTACCAACCAGTCCCCTGTTCGGAGGAGATCTCGGAGGAGATGGATACCTTCCATCTTGAAGTGGTTGTACACGACCCATTCGTTCAGACTTTTTAGATTTATAACCGGTTGTATTTTGTCCCCCCTGTGTACTAGGAACATATTGCTGAGGAACCCTGGTCCTCCTTGTGTATCTTTTTCTATAGCATGTTTGTCTACTAATTTGAGCATCTCGTTGTGTAACAATGCTGCTTCTTCTTGTGACACCTGAATGGGGTAGGGTTCTGAGCTCTGTATGGGGTCCCCTACAAACTATAGTCGTAGCCCCGCTGCTTGCAACACCCATGAATTGCGCGACAACGCCTGCCATGCGCTCAGAAACTGAAGGGTCTCCCTCCCACTCTTAAGCTCACTGCACTCACCTCCTGTGGCATTGGGCTGATGATAGGAGCCTCTCCCCCTACGACCTCTGGGGAACCTGGATCTGGTCGGGAAGAAGGTGTCCTGTTGCTTCCCCTCCTAGTATTGGGTGCACGGCCCTTAAAGGTCTGCGATGGTAGTTGAACCGACCGGACGTACGGCCCCTATGACGTCTAGTCCCGGAAAAAACTCGGCCCGGAAAGATCTTTTTGATTGAACGTTGGGCTTTCTCCAGTACTGAATATGTGCCCACAAATTGTGACATTTCCTTTATGAATGCCTCGCCGAATAGCAGACCTCTGGCGCCTTCAACAGCCTCATAGGAGGTTAAGTCGCTTAATTTATTGTCGATTTTTAGTAGAACGCCTCTTCTTCGTTCAGATGAAAGAGCACAGTTTGTGTTGCCCATGAGGCAAACTGCTCATTGGGCCCAGTTGACTAGGGCGGAAGCGTCTACAGGTGTTCCGGTGTCTTTAGCCTTTTCTGCCAGGTCCATTATTTTTGCTAATGGACCTGCAATGTCGAGGAGCTTGTCTTGGCATCCTCGCCAGGCGCGGTCGACTCCTTTCCGGATATCTCGCGCTGTCTTCGTCACGAAGGTGACCATCTTGGGGTCTACCTCCAGTGTCTCTGCTAGTTTCCCTGGCAACTCTGGCCTCGGACACTCTGAGCATATACGTGACCGTATCTCTCTATCCAGAAGTTTCCTTATGTGTTGTGCCATATAGGCAGCCTCTCTAGGCGACGGTACGCTCCAAAGATTTCGGGTGCCTAATAGCCTCTGGGTATAACACATCCGTGGTGTAATCTACCTTTTGAGGGTCGACCTCTTCCTCGGCGTGCTGAGCGGAGTCGATCTCCTCACCACCTTCATCATCAGGCATATAGCCCTCATCATTGTCGCCTGAATTGTTCACCCCTGGGGTTGGGGGTCTGTCCTGGCATTGTTTCTTCTTTTACAGGAAGGCTTTTTTCAGCCTAGCAACAGGGTCATCTGGTCTTTGGGGAGTAGTATCCTCACTTTTACTCTTCCGAGCTGCTTTCCATCCCTTTTCCTGGCAAGCTGAGCTTACTGTTCCTGAATTATAGCTTTTAGGATGTCAAGCCTCTGTGCAATAGGCTGTACTCCTTGTGATACTGCTTTTGTTAATGAATCTCCCAGTACCATTTTAAAACTCTGTGAGAGGTCCGTGTCCTGCTGATAAGGGCTTTCTCCCCACTCTTCCTCTGACCTCTCTGGTGAGGTGGAAGGTGTCACACCGGGGCTCATGCATTGTGCCATCCTCTGGTGTTGGTAGAACCAACTTCTAGGCTGTCAGCAGTGGATTAGGGCAGCTTAGGCACCTGTCTTTTAGCTGATACTGACAGGATTTGTAATTGCTGCTTGTCAGGAAGGGTTTATTGTGAGCTTCCTTTATGTGAATTATCCCCTCTTAACGCGCTCCGGTTTATAAAATGATTTATTTATTTTTATTTATTATTTTTTTTATGAACTGTTGTGCTCTCAACGATCGCAATGAAATATTGCGTGCGCGAGCGGGGAAGCTCCCAGAAGATGACGGGAGATTCAGCTCCTCCTGCTCCTTTGGGTCCTGCCGCTCGCCGTGTTCGCCGCCGCGGCTTTTCGTTGTCTGAGGAGTGGGGCCAGGTGCCTGAGGCGAGCGCGTTTGCTTGCGGCGCCGGCCCCACCTCCTCTGAAGAAAAAATAGTTACTTACCCATCATGGAGGACTGCCCCAAATTCGACGGTGCGAAGCAATACGCGCCTAGACGCACGCTGCTACGAGTAAGTGAAATAGTAAATTTAAAACGAAAATTATTCTTATTTGCGCTGCCTATGCTAAAATGCTCAATTCAATATATAAACTTTCAATCAACACACTTCTGCGTGACAAAAGAATGTGAGGTACTTATGTTTGGCAGTAAAAAAGAAAGAGGAAAGGACCTGGGATTGAGGGTTCTAATAGACTGACCTGAGAGCTGATTGGAGCAGGATATAGGGTCAGGACTACTACACTCCATAGGTTTTATGGGAGTTTTATTTTAAATTGGACTCTGAGGAGTGAGCACTTACTTGGAACTTTTAAACCTCAGATTGGCTATTTTTATGTCTTGAAGGAAAAAAAGCACAAATGTTAAAGTTTAAAAGTTACAATTTGAAAAGCTATTGTGGTATTATTAAAGAAAGTAAAGCATAATGCTCGCCTCCTGTCTTGCCATAGAATGTGTTTGCAGCATCTGTCTTTTCTTCTGCCAGGGTTTTAGTGTAGGGAACACATCACCCTGAACTGGCCTCATCACATTGGCTTCACGTTCAACCGAGCGTCCATTTTAAATCCCTGTGAATGGGTCATCAGGCATTTTAAGCTTTAGGCTCGACCTTTCTCTGCAATACATGTGTCTGTGCCACAGTGATTATGCTCTCCCTTCCCTACACCCATTGCTGCTGGCCAAAAGTGCAAGAAGGACAGTTTTTTTTGTGTTTGCATCCACAATGTGGAAACATCTATCCTCCCACTGTTCTACCTGGTCTGGAGGACATTAATTATTCAGGAAACCATACAAATTCTCCTCATTCAGCCTCCAGTGGCAGTACCTATGCTAGGTTACGTTTCTGCGTGTTGATTTTTGTGCCGGGAGTAACTTGTGAAAGATGCTGTGCTGTATAAATTACTATAACTCAACTATTAACCGTGGTTTGTCCTGCTAATTCCACTATCATCAGGATCAACCACTGCTTGGTATATTCCATGCCTCTTTGTTTGCCCACTGGGTGAATTCGACCCAGTCCTCTTCCTATCTCATTAATCCTATAACTCTTCCTTCATCTTTCTCCCTTGCCCCTCTTTATTTGTATCTGTCTCCCTCTCTCACAAAGCCAAATTCAGCATCTTCCCTCATTTTTAATCTTCTCCACTACCTTACAGCAACTGTCTCCTCCTGTTTGCTTTCTCTGACTCCGTCCCTCTCCCAGTAGCTCCCTGTCCCTTAATATTTCTCAGTTCTCTCTTCCTCTGCATCTCACTTGCTCTCGCTTCCCGTATTTGTTTCTCTTTGCTCCCTTTTTTTTCCGTGATTCTACCTCTATCCTTGTCACTCCTTGGAAACCCCTCTTGCTCCCTGCCCCCTTTTCTCTCTCGTTCTTCTACTTCTGCCTATCACACCCGGGCCCCATAGCACTATCTCAACTGTAATTTCGGGCTCTCTCGCCCCCTAACTCTTCTCTTGACCTTTGCCACCTCCACCCCACTATTTCCCCCTCTCTTTTTCTGTGGCATACGTCTTGCTTGCTCTTCGTCACCCTCCCCCTTGTCTCATCCATCTGAACACTGTTTCCATACTCTGGACTGGAATCCCGGGGGGCCTTCCCACCACAAGCGGGTTGAGACCGTAGCAATGCGAAAGGCGCTATATAAATGACTACTATCTCCCTCTTACTCGCTATTGTCTCCTTTTCTCGCGTCCTCTTTCGCTCCACCCCACACACAGCTTGCTTCCATAATTCTGGGTTCCATTGATGCAAGCCTCCCACGGCCGACCTTCCTCCTTGTAACTGCTGCACTATTTGTCCAAGTAGCGTCGCTTAGCAACGGCAGCACATTGCCATCCCTTTAATGTGCATTTCTCTTTCTTGGAATCCTCCCTGGGCTGCTTCAGTCTTCCCCTCCCCCTTGCTGCATGTCCTTCCCTTTTCCTCCCGGCATCAAGTGTCTCCGTACACAAAGCCAGCCTTACATTTTCAGCAAAATACTGTAATTACACGATGCCTCCTCGGTAACATGACTGGTGCACAATGGCGTTTGAACGCAGAGGATTAAGGGGTGTGTTGCGTATTGTGTCCAGGAGGGCCTGGCAGGATAGGCGTCAGGCGTAACAAAATAAATATTTAAGAAAAGGCCTCGGGCAGCGGGGATGTGAATGCCGCGTGAAGAAAGGGGTTCGAAAATTGCCGCCATGTACAATATCCTGGATTTCCGTGATTGTATGTCCGTGCGTGGGTGCGATCTGGGGGGGTGGTGGGGACCCGCCCGCCTGCAAAAGGATGTAGGTTGGCTGTGGCACTGTAGCACAAACCCACGGACTACTTAGTTTCGGCACTTTCAAATTCAAAATTCTGATTGATTTCTCACAGTGGTCAAATCTGGACAAGCAATGACTAATTTACAGTCACACCATTTAAATGCTAAGAATTACAAGTCTGAATTCCAACTTTTGGGAATACGTCCAAGTCAAAATAAGGCCTAACCGTACATTTTAAAAATTCACCAATCTCACAATCGCAAAACTGTTCAGGCACCACTGGAATGTCTATGGCAGGGCTTTAAGTGGGCCGGGACCTGCCAGATCCAGGCCCTGGTAGGCTCCGAAATCTCGTTTTGAGGCGTGGCCCTGCCGGGGCCCACTAATCTGCCCTGGCAGCCCCAGCCAAAACACACAAATACGTTTTTTCTAAAGCCTGAATCTCTCGCTCGTGTGCGAAAGCTTCAGGCTTCAGAAAAAATTCCATAATGTGAGGCATCCCTTCAAGCAAGAGATGCCTATGGGCTGTTGCCACCATTATGGGGAAAACGTGAGGCAGCTGGAAGTAGAGGCCTTGTTTTCTAAATCCTGAAGCTCCTGCGCATTCGCAGGAGTTTCAGTCTTCAGGAGACGGCCTCATCTTCCAGTGGCCTCACCCTTTCAGCTTTACTGGTGACGCTGCCCCTCCCCAGTTGGCGAGGGCCAGCACCACCATTACAGCTGAATAGGCGAGCGCTGTCCCCTGCCAGGCAAGCCTTTAGAAAATAAAGGCAGAGATCAGCACCCTCTCCCCTCTGGGGAGAGGGTGCTGATCTCTACAAAAGGCTGCCTGGCAGGGGTGTCAGTAGCCCATTGAGCCGGGTCTCGTCAAGGGGGGCGTGGCCTATCTGACCAGCAGGCGACCCCCGCCGTTAGGCCATGCCCCCTCGATGAGCCCCTCATTTTGTAGTGCCACTTAAGGCACTGGTCTATGGCGGCCAACTCTATTCAACAACAACTGTGGGCAGCCTCTCAGGTCTACCTCCTACACTCAGATGTACAACAACCCTTCCCATTACACACATGTGCCAGCAATCTGAGAGGTTCCACCAAGCCCAGCTGAAGATGTGTCTGCGTCGATTTCAACCTGATGTTGGGGACCCCATGCTTAGAGTGAAAACAGCCTGAGGCACCTGTGGAGTGCATACATTCCAATGGTGAGAAAGATAAGGTTAATAGCCGCCGATTATCACAAGAGGGCCAGCCAGCAGGGACTTTAAACACTAAAGGCCCACTGAGAAGCTATAAACCCTTCTTTGTCAGCAAGGGGCTGATGAGCAGGAACCTGTGTGAGAAGGCAATGATATAATAACTCTTTTGTATATCCCATGGGAAGGAAAACATTTTGCAACAGCTTGTAATGCGAGTGCTGCAAAGCGCACATTTTAAGCCCCGAACGCAAATGGAGAAATTAATATATTGCTGTGTTACAAGACTGTTAACTGGCAAGGGTGGGGCAGTTGCAGGGGCCCCCTGAGGCTCGAGGCCCCTTTCATTTGAAAAGGTTCAAAGACCCTGAGACCGTCCCTGGGCTACACAAGAGCTCCCTTTCCAGGTTTACATGGAATACAAGAGGGACCAAAACATCTACCTTTCCAGGTCTACCCGCAATATGGGAGGCACCATAACATCGCTGTACTTGCAGTCTTAGAGACACTGCAGCCCCTCTATTTCCAGTCCGATCTCAAATATGAGAGAAACCACAACACCCCTATTCCATGCATGCAATTTGAGAGGCCCTCCTGCACCTCCTGTTGCTGGTCTACCTCCAGCCTGAGACCAACAGCACTCTGTCCTATTCCAGAGGTACCTAGGAACACACCACAACACCACTCATTTAAGGTCTAGCTGTAACCCAAGAAGCACCACAGTATATCCATTCTAGGCCCACCTCAAATCTTAGAGGCACCACAGAAACTCTCATTCCATGTTTGGCTCCAAGGTGAGAGGCACCAAAACACCAGTGCTCCAGGTGTACCTGCACCTTGAGAGGCACTATAACAACTCAGTTTCTGGGTGTATCACAGCACTTCCAAATCCAGGTCTACCACCAACCTGAGAACTACCGCAATGTGACAATGTTAGGTCTGCCCCCAAACTGATAGTCACCACAGAGCCTCTAATTCCAGGTATACCTCCAACCTGAGAGGCACCATAATATGTCCCATTCCAGGTCTACCTTCAAATGTATTGTACTGTATTGTATTGTTTATTTGTATAGCCCCTCAACACAGGCAAGTGTTTCAAAGCGCTCAAGAAGGGTGGGAAACAAGGGCCAAAAACAACAGTTGCTCAGAGCCCTTGCAATTGTGAGATGATAATAGTCTGCACTAATCAGAGAGGCAATACAGAACCTTCCATTGCCTGTCTGCCTCCAATCTGATAGGCACCCTGTTGCATCTATTTCAGGGTCTGCATCTAATTAGAGAGGCATTAAAGAACCTTCCATTGCCAATCTGCCTTCAATCTGATAGGCACCCTGTTGCATCTATTTCTGGGTCTACATCTGTCAAAACCTCCTACTGCCTCCGTCCCTTCCTCCTCGCCTGTTTCTTCTGCAGAATCGTCTTCCGGATCCTTCTTTTTTCTCCTGGCAATCCTCTGTTTGGTAATCACTTTCCTTTCCTTTTTGTGAAGTAAATAGGGTCTCTCTCCTCGGGATGCCACTCTGTCGGTAGGAAGGTCCCCAACAGAGTGAACTCCCCTGGAGTAAGCCCCAAAAGTACAGGGAAAAGCCTTCAGGCACAAAAACCCTGTGAATCCAGCTGTGATGGTCTATGATTGTAGATCGAGTCCTTTTGATGGCGTGTAGAAGCAGGACTGGCTGATATATTCTTTATACTGAAGAGAACAATTGAAGGGACTTCCCAGGTTACTCTGCTTCCAGAGTGAACACATCACCAGCGGAAGGAAAGGTAGCTGGCCGGCATCGCCCGATCGAAGAGCTCTGGAAGTCGCTGGATCCAGGAAGGAAGGAACAGGAGAAAAACAAGAACGAACCGAGCCGAAGAAAAAGGTAAGAAACAGAATCCTGTGAAAACGGGTCACAGAAATGTCAAAGGAATGACAGAAAGGTAAGAAAAAAAGAGGGAGTGGAAAAGAAGGCAATGCGAAGGGGTCACGTATAACAGAAAAGAGAAAGAGAGTCGCGCGAAGCGGCGGAAGGGAGAAAGAAAGTAAGAAAGAACACAGAACAGAAGCTAGGGCAAGGCAAGGAGAACAGATGCACAGAGGGCTGAAAGAGAGCTTATTGCAAGCGATAAGGGGAGGGAGCGTGTCTGCATGGGAAGAATCCAAGGTGCAACGCTGCCGGGGCACTGATGTTGTGAGAGTATAAGCATGGCGGCAGCCATTTTGGAAAAAACAACTAGACCGTTGGTAAAGGAATGGTGGTAACGTGATGGAACCCTTTAATGGCGCCGCCAGCTTTCCCATAGCTTCCAAGAGGGCATGACAACATCTAATCAGAGAGGCAATACAGACTTTCCTTTGCCGGTGTGCCTTCAATCTTATAGGCACCCTGTTGCATCTATTTCTGGGTCTACATCTAATCAGAGAGGCAATACAGAAACTTCCATTGCCGGTCTGCCTTCAATCTGAAAGGCACACTGTTGCATCTATTTCCAGGTGTACATCTAATCAGAGAGGCAAAACAGAACCTTCGATTGCCTGTCTGCCACCAATCTGAGAGACACCACAACAGATCCAATATCAGGTTTACCCACAAACTGAGAGGAAGCACAATATCCCCATTCCATGCCTTCCTTCAATCTGTGTGGAACCACATCTGTCATGCAAGGTCGACCTGTTAAACGGGAAATCATATTGTACCTCCTTCTGATGTATATTGGCCTAAGCCTAGTCGCTCTGCAAAGAAAACCATGTTGCAAAATTCCGATTTTAGATCGACTTCGCCGCCATTTTAGGATCATCCACCATTTTGATTTCTGTTCATATGTGATTCTCTGTTCTAAAATGGTGGACTGTGTTTCTAACTTGCAACCGAGCCTTCCCGACCTTTGAATCTTGTTAATGGTTAGACTGCCCGAGGGCCGACTGTTTAGACTAGGTAATGCGACCTTGCACCGAGTTTGACCTAGGATTGTCTGCACTAACAAGCCTCATCCACGAATACACATCGAGGACAATACTAAGTAAATGTCGAGCGTGGAAACTGGCAAAATTACATTGTGAAGGGATATGTACTAAGGCTCACTGTTAAATCCAGGAATACACTTTGTCATTGTAACTTGTTGGAAACACAAACCTATGTAATCTATGTGCATATTATTGTATGAGCTATATGTGAACTCGGCACAAACTCTAGACCGCAGATTATTAACCTGTAGAGGAGCTGGACAATACTACAGGATATGTAAAAATAATGCGAATGTTTAGACGTCCGGTACCTCTCCCTCCTCACTCTGACGGGCTGGTACTCATTGCGGGGTGTCGAGAGCCAGATAGCTATCTGTATCAGATCTGTGTTTCTTTGTAACTGCGCAGTATTAAAGATCTGTGAATATTTATAGCCCCTTGTTTGGTGTATTTCCTTTTGTGGTACTCAGCCTCGATATTTCCTTGCTTTTACAGATGGCGCCCGAAAAGGGACCCTCAAGATTGATGCCATCTCGTTGAAGTGTTGACGCGGCTTTCGGACCGGGATCGGACGGTGAGAAAGGGGGCCCCTTCATGGATGCGACGTGATACCTCAACAGTACTGCACGACCCAATCCCTGGACGGTTAGCCCGCGGTCAGAGACGGCATCTTGACGAGGGTCCATATATCGAGGCGGGCAGTTTTGCCGAAATCACCAACCACGAGGGACATTAGTTGTCCTTAGTAATCCGATCGGACCTCCTTTATTTCTTTGATCAGGTGAATCGTGATCCGATTCTTAAGTATCCTGATAATTTGATTTGGCGTATTGTACTCGCGAGCACAATTATTAACCAGGTAACACCAGGAATCTGATATGCCTGAGAAATTGTCTGCCTGTTTCAGGGCGTTATTCCACAGAGACAGACAATCTTTGGAATTTAGCCGTCCAGTGCCACAGAAGGGGTCGCCGGCTTGTACTATGTTCTGTAAGCATGGCATTGGTAGTGTAGTGTTTAATGATATTTGGCACAGACAAAGTAGACATGCTTTGGAACTTCAGTGGCTTACCAATGGTAGCTTTGAGATTCCTTGTAAAGAATATTTAGAGTCTATATTGTTAAAGAAAAAAGCTAGACCTGCAGCATTTGATGTATTACAAAATTGGAAGAAAAAAGCTCTTAAAAGTAGAGAGAAACATGCGCGCTGCAACTTGTCCAACGCTGAAAAAGCGTAATTGTATGATAAAAGTAAACAGTCAGAATCAGTTAGAAATATGGATAGGGCTTTTCAAATTGGCATTCAGAAAATGTATCCGTCTAAAGATTTTCATGTGTCTGATGAATTCATTGACAAACTTCTAAATGAACGAAGGCCTGGTGCCACTGCGCCACCTCTGTATGTACCTATTCCTGCTGCTTTACCTCTTCCTGCTGTCGTTACTCCTCCTGTAGTACTTCCTGCTCCTCCTATCGTTCCTCCTATTGCCCCTCTTCCTCTGGTTATCGTTCCTCCTCCTATCGTTGCTCCTCTACCTATACCTCCGCCTTTGCCTACTGTTACGGGTCTGGTAGATTTGTCTTCTGCACCAGTGATAGTACCTTTGTTACCGATTGTACAAAATTCTTCTACTCTTTCTCTTCCAAGTGGTTCTGTTCCGCTTGTGGTTGATAAGGGAGCAGAATCGAAGATTGTCACTCGCAATTCTGTGTCTAAAGAGAGAAAACGTGATTTGACTGCATGAGCTAGACAGTGCATGGAGAAGGGTGAACAATTTGATGTTGTTGCCACACTCTCTAATCTAGAAAGTTTTCCTGAGAAAAATGTTTTTATCGAAGGACTGGGAATTCATTTATCTGTAATGTGGAACAGACTGAATGATGCAGATCTCCCACAAAGGTTGAGGGATCTGAATGTTTTAGCATATTCAAGAGATACTGCGGAGAAAGTATATGAGTACGTCGAGAGGGTTTTTGAGTATAGAATGGAGTTGAAAAGGTTACGGAATGAAGAAATTGATGGTGATAGCTTGAGCGCTATTTTTGTACAGAAACGGTTCCTTCCTTTTTGTAAGTCGATGAGTGAGGAAACACAAATTTGCACAAAAGATGCAATTAGATGGATTTCAGACATGTCGATATTTCCCGTAGAAGTATATGACACATATAATCAGTATACGCCAGAAATGCGGAGGAAAGTGATACAGGTTATGGTAGAATACCTGCAGGATGAATGTATAAAAAGAAAGATTTGTTGTCCCACAGAATTATTGAATATCTATAAGAGAGCTTTTTCGTCTGACACTCCTTCAGCTGCTTTTACCCTCGATCTAGCTCTGTTGCTCAGTAAGCGTTCGGATTTTCCTATCTCTCAGTTGCCTATGAGAGAGGTTCCTCCGACATTTGTCCCAAAAGTCGAAATTCCAGCTAATGTTGCAACAGGTACTGCAGCTCATGACATTCCTGCACATTATTTATCACAGTTTGTTCACGTCCCGTTCTCAAGACAGGAAGTGAACACCATTAGCAATCCATCCCAGATATTAGAAAGAATCCGACAGGGTTCTATAAAGAGATAGAATCTGTCTTGCAGTCGTCAGTATTTACTCTCAGTGATATTGATCTGTTATTTCCAGTGCTCCTACCCATTGATTTGTGGAAACAAATTAGGACAGTAGATGATGCAGCAGGGTTAGGGGACACATGGGATAATATGGCTAGACAAGTTAGAGATAGACCAGCTGGCCAGAGACCGCCGCAGATAATACTGACTTTGCCCAATAGGATAGTAACGAAACTCAAAGCCTTAATTCCTGAGAGAAGGATTGTCTGGGACAAACTTACTGCTTGTGTCCAAGGAAAGTCTGAGGGTGCTACTGAATTCTTTAATTGGTTTGAACAAGTATGTCCGGATTTCAGTGGACACGATTTGAGCACACTCTGGAAAATGACTATTTGTAGACAAATTTGTGCGTGGATTGTTGCCTGACATCCAGTCACAAATTATGACTTCTGAGAGCGCTTGGCAAGCTAAGTCTCAGTCTGAAGTATTGCATATGACTCGGTACTACGAAAACCGAGTCAATAATGAGAAAGAAAGGATTGAAAAGAAGAAGGGAGAACTAAAAACCAAGGTTTTGTTGCAACAGATTGTTAGAGGTCCCAGAGGGGTTAGTACACAGTTTAGGAGACAGTATGTTCCACAAGGTACTGTGCCATTGGGTCTTGTACATGCAAACCAATGTGCTTATTGCAGACAAGAGGGTCATTGGCGAGCACAATGCCCAATCCTCCAGCAGAGGTCGAATAACACATTTGGTACCATGGGTAGACGATCCAGAGGCCGCCCTGGGGCAAGGGGTCCTGGTAGAAGCCAGTTTTCTCCAAATTTGCAGCCTTTTTCACAAGACAATCAGTCACTGAGTGTGGATAATAGAAACATTTTTGATCATCCTTCTACTGCATATCTCTCTGAAGACCTTCCTTTCGATGATATACTGTTTTGCTAGGATTGCCCGAAGCAGGGTTTGGAACCGACGCCTATTCCCGTTAATCAGAAAGGTCCCTACGTTGAACTGATAGTGGGAAATAGGAAACATCTATTCTTGATAGATACATGAGCGCAGAAGATTTCCATTGACCATTCACGGGTTCCAAACATTCCACTGTTAGGGCAAACCAATGTTTCTGTAGGGTTTTCTGGTACGCCAGTGGTTAGTCCGGTTTCTTTGCCGGTACCGATTAAACTGGGTCCATTTATGGATCACTGTCCGATTCTTTTGACAAAGAACTGTGGAGAGAATTTGTTGGAGTTGAATCTGTTGAAGGAATTAAATGCGGTAATTCATTGTTCTTCGGATGGAGTGCGTTTGATGATTTCACCACAGCAACTTTCTGCCTCACAGTTCCTGACTAGACCTTTGCCGCCGGAACTTAATGATGTTCCGGAGTGTTTATGGGCGATTGATGACAATGATGTCAGTGTTCTACAAATTGAGCCTGTTAAAATCATTTTCAAACAAGGAGTAAAGTTGCCACGTATTCCTCAGTATAAGATTTCGGTTGATGGTGAGCAAGCTTTGAAATGTATAGTTTCTGATTTTGTACACCGTGGGGTAATTGAAGAAATTGCAGGTAGTTTGTGCAATAGTCCGATTTTTCCTGTGTATAAGAAAGGAGATAATGCAATTCCTTTTCGTTTCATCATTGATTTAATTTCCTATTGTGCCTGATGTAACGACGATATTAACTATGATCCCAGCTTCTGCTACTCATTTTAGTGTCATAGACCTTAAGAATGCTTTCTTTAGCATTCCACTACACAAGGATAGTAGATATCTGTTCGCATTCTCCCTAGGGGGATGCTCATTTACATTCACCCGTGCGCCACAAGGATACATGGAAAGTCCGAGCATTTACAGTAGGGCTTTGAAAGAGCAGCTTGGTACACTTGAGTTGCCTACCACTTGTACATTGCTTCTATACGTAGATGATCTTCTTTTAGCTGCTGATTCAGAATGTGCCTGTAAGGAAGGCACCAGGTTGTTGCTTCTTCACCTAGCAAAACATGGACATAAAGCTTCACTCAAAAAGTTTCAGTATTGTCGACAGGAGGTCACCTATTTAGGCTATCTTCTGTCAAAGGAGGGAAGAAGGTTGACCCCTGAACGGATACAAATCATTTCTAGCATGTCTGTCCCAAATACACAGAAGGAAGTCAGGGCCTTGATAGGAATGGCTTCTTACTGTAGGCAGTGGATCCCCCACTTCTCATTAGTGATTAAACCAATGTTGGCTTTGACAAAGAAGGGCATTTCTTTGCTATTGCCGTGGAACTTGGAACACCAGAAAGCGTTTGACCTGCTCAAGACTGCACTGTGTTCAGCACCAGTTTTGGGCACACCAAATTATGAAAAGGCCTTTGAGTTGTATGTGCATGAACGTGATGGATGTGCCTTGGCTGTATTAACGCAGGAACATGGAGGGAAGAATAGGCTGTGCGATTACTTTTCTTCCGCCCTTGATCCTGTTGCATGTGCTTTGCCAAGATGTTTGAGAGCTGTCGCTGCTGCTGCGTCTGTAAAACAGAGCGAGGGTATGGTCCTAGGACATGATTATTGTGAACTGGGTTTTCAGAGGGGCTATGTGTGTGTATGACAATATTCTGTTTACATGATAAATGTATTCTGAAATACCACCAAATAAAATACAGCAAGAGCATACAATTATCATTTAGAGTGTACTAAGTCCAGCCTTTGTTTACCGTCAGCGTCCCCAGTATAAAAACAATCACCATGCATTTCCCTATATTCTAGGTTCACCACTATACCACAAAATACCAAAATACCACCAAGCAAAAACACCACCAGGAAATATCCCTAGCAACTTACACTCAACTAGCCTTTTTGACTAAACGGAACCTGTATGAGACTTAGTTAGAAGGCTGTGTGGTTGTTGACTGTCTCTGTCTCACTGAAACTGTCTGAACGTTTGTTTAGCTGGAAAAGATTCCTGCTGCTTCCTTCCTGCTTAGCTAATATGGATCGCAAGAGGGGCATTTATGACTTGCCCTTATCTACTATAGACACCCATACAGATAGCTGCAGTGTTCCACTTGGATCCCGCCTGAGAAAGTGAGTCCTGCTGTACCAGGTGAACTGATTGGTAACATTATTGTGAGGGGTGGGTACACCATTTTACATTGATTTCAACAAGAGAGAAGGCAGGTCACGTAGTTCGGGTTACCACACTGCAAAGAAATATGATTACAATGTTGTATTATGTTGCACTTAATTATATTGGAAAAGAGACAGATGCCCAGTAAGGAGTGTTGGACCGGTCCTGCTACTGGCCTGATGTTTACAAGGCCTAAAATGATACCTTACTCGACACCACATGCATGACCACACTTACATTGACTCACCAAACGTGTACATTTGAACTGAACTAATAATTGATTTCTTATCATTAGTTCTCCAAAATAAACTGAAAATAACACATAACAAAATCAGGTTATTTTAATTGGAAAGTAACTTTAGAAACTGAAGAATTATTTTTATTTACATTTACAAACATCATTTCATATCAAATCACACTCCCATTATTAACTTGTAGACTCGAGCCGAAATTCACACATTCAATATTTGTCCTATTTTACACAATGTGTTGAGCTATTATAAGTAAGTTCATTCTTGTTCTTGGTCATTTGACAAAGTGTGTTGATTTCTGATCATGACTTGGATCATTCTTGTCATTAGCTGACATGTGGCTCGTGTTTCGTGCCTTTCTGGTTCTTTGTCAAGCTTTTCGCTGGTGGCCAAAAATTCTTTGGGTGATTCATTCTAGTCACTCAATCTAAATTTAAATATATTACACAGGTTTTTTGTCCTTTTTGTCTCAGGAATTGGTCTTAAATTAATTCACTCATCGTGCCTGCTTTGTAATTCTCTAGAGTCTGCATTCTAATACAACCACCCTCTTTGTTATTACAACCTTTCTATTGTGATATAGTTCCACCTATAAAGAAGCAACTTTTCTTGCCTGGGAGTCACCTTCTTCAGAAATGTAACTGGGCCCAGACACATTACTTACTATGGAGGCACAGAACTCGGAACAAACCAATGGTCCACCCTTGCCTTGGAGGGGGAATCTGGCTTCCTCCCCGTGGAGCCTTCACTTTGCATCAGTTGTGCAACACCAGTCGCCATGGCTTTTTATGAGGTTGGAGTATGGTGCCATCTCTTGCACGCTTAATGGCACTGCCTTCAAGTGCCTCTATTTATCTTATGCACCAGAGATGTGGACAGAAGTACACCTCGGTTGTGGTTCATTTAAACCTACTACCTTTCTGGCTTCATTTCACTGAAAATCTAGACCTGAGATGTGTGCATTGCATGGCCAGGGATTTAATGTTCTCTGATTCACATAGAAATATATATTGTTAATTAAGCATACATTCACCACCGAGTAATTACCTTGTACTCATCTCTGGCACAAGCCTTTTCTGTGTGTACATGCCAAGAAACTCAAAAATCATCAAAAATTCCCTGCATTGAACTACCTACCACATAAAAAACCCTAATACATAAGAATACCTGAGTGGATTCTTAAAGAGACACAAAGGGCCACCTTAATTAAAATATGGCCAATCCTATTGCCTAGGGCTGGTATGCCTACAAATGGAAAGGTCAGTCTAAATTTGATGCCAATCCTCTTGTGATCAATTGTCAGTCAACGTTATAGTGCATTGGGTCCTGTTCTGCTTGTTGCAAATTAACTGGAAACACAAATTCCACGTTTTTAGAGTTTGTGGAATTAAGAGGGCATACATAGAACAATTCTTTGTGTTGCTTTTCCGAAAAGTACACTTTCAGTATGAAAGTTTGTTGATCATGGTTTGAAATCAGGATCCCTAATTTCAAATAGCTCTAAAAAGAAGTCGATTTGGCATTTGGGAAAACTTCTATTTATTGAATTATTGCATCAATGCATCTGTATGTCCTGTATTTTTATATATGGTATTGTTAATATTAAATATCATATATGCGCTTTTCAAGCCCTGCATGACTGCATAATTTACCTCTTGATTTAAAGAATGAACTATTTTAAATAAAAATACATCTATTTGCTTCTTAATAATTCAGAGAGGGTGAGCCAGTCTAGGATCAGATATCGCTCCCGGGGACGAGACAGATTCAAAATGTGCATCTCGCAGCCAGCATCAAAACCACAGAAGACCCCCAAGTGCCAGCTCCTAACTTCCAACATGTGTTACCATGCCGCCAAATCACGAGTGTACCTGCTGGATAATGAAGAAGATGCCCGTGCTGACGCACCTCATCACCCTACATTTTCACTTTGGCTGTCCTCCAAAATGCCTTCATGACCTCAAACGGCTGCAAACCGGAAGCAGTGACAGGCACTCTTTGAAAAAGACATCTTTCTGGCTGCCAGCAAATAATATGTTATGTTATGTTAAGAAAACTTTTACAGCGCACGGCAACCCGAGGGTATCATGGCGCTAGAGAGATAAAGCGAGACAGGCAAAGCCATGCCACAAAGAGCTAAAAAAGGTTTTGATGGCCTTTCTAAACGACAGATGGTTAGATCATTCTTTTAAGTATACCAGGAGCTTGTTCCATAATTGGCCGCAGTGATGGAGAAAGCATGGCCCCCAATCCGCGCACGGCGGAATGACGGATCGCATAACAGTTTAGAAGAGGCAGAGCGCAGACAACGTTTAAGATAGTAGCGCATGAACTTAGTGCATATATATTCTGCACCCAGGCCATGTAATGCCCGATGGACAATGCATAACGCTTTGAACTTCACCCGCTGGGCCACTGGGAGCCAGTGCAGGGCGCGAAGGACAAGAGAGATGTGAGCTCCATACAGAGTGCCTGTGGCAACCCTAGCAGCAAGATTTTGAAGACGCTGGAGCCGCAGAATCAGCCATTTGGGTTGGGCTAGATAGAGAGAGTTGCAGTAGTGAAGCCGAATAAGCAACATATCGGCCACAATCAGAGGCTGGAGAGTAGCAAAGAGAGGGTATAGGCATATCCCCACCGATTACCTTGAAAGTACCACTGTCTATCATCCCAACATGCTGGGGCAGGGTAATGCTGAGACACAGACCACCGCCCAGCATTTTGGAAGCCTAAAAAAGGATGGGAGGTTCGAGGGTTGTGGGGAGACAAGGAATGGCGCAAAGTAGCACTGATGAACGTGGAGGGCAAGTACCTGGTAAAGGAGGTCCCCCTAACAAATACTGGATAGTTTGTATTCTCCCTAGCCATGAACCCTTGTATATACACCTGACTCGTATCGGCAGGACCTGCCTATGGAATCCCGAATGCCAAACAGGGCAGAAACATATCATTTCAATTTACAGAGATTTCATTAGAATAGCAATAATATAATGGTCAAACTATGTCAATCAACAGTCTGTAAGATTAGGTCTACAACATTGGTTAAACAATCCACTAACCATGCCAATTCATGCCAAATGTCATTTTAAGATAGGCAGCAAAGCTAATCTTTCAGAGTTGAGTAGAGCTAGGAAGAAAGTAAGGTAAAGAGCTTACTTGCTGTTTGTACCATATAATGGTCTAGCACATGGCTCTACCTCATGGCTGAATAATTATAGAGATAGGGGAGTTATGTCGAGACTACTTCTTGCTAAATTTCCTATCAAAGGTACAACAAGTACATGGACATATGACAGTCGCATTGATCAGAATTGACTCTGTGGCTCAGGAGTGGAGGAATCTTTAAAATGTATTCTTCTTTGCCCTTTATAAAATATACCCTGAAATGATCCCATTCATAAGGTATAGGGCATTGTATAATATAGGCCAGCTTTGCAATTTCTGAGGTTGCTACCAGATCTGCCTGTTTGATTTGCTATGGCTAATTACCTTGTAACTTGCCTTAGCGTTCGAAACAAATTATTAGACTGACCATGGCCATTTCTTTTATTTGTTGTTAATAATGGTGTAATAGCGGTGTAATAGCGGTGTGCGGCAGTGTGTTTTAGGTGTTCGGCAGGATCGGCAGCAATTTCCTGGTCTCTGCGAGGAATACTGAATTTTGAATCTGCAGTCCTATTTCTATCTCTGGCACTTTTCACTCAGGAGGAGGACTTCCAGCTTATAATCACTGCACCTCCGCAGAGCATGTGCAGTGTGGGGCATTGTGTGTTAGGTGTTTGGTGTGCGGTGATCAGTGACCGGTGACTGGAGAAGGGCGGCTATTCACTTCTTCTGACTTGGCGGTGAGTACTCCAGTCTTGTGCATGTTGCACTGCTGACTTTGTTCATATTTCACTGCTGCTCCTGCTGATTTCCGGCGTTATCAGGAGTGTGTGCCTTACAGAGGCACATAGCCCTTTAATCCATCTTCCCGATTCCATACACCTATACTTGCCTGACTCTCCGGGGATTAACGGATTCCTTTTATACCATCCACTTTATTTATTCCTTGCGACGGCCTTCCATTCTGCCGTTGCCGACCGCTGTGTGCTAATTCCATGCACTTCTCATTTCATAATTCTACAAAAAAAATGAAACAGAATGGCAACAGAAATATACATTGTGCAGCGCAGCACAAAAGATGGACAAAAGAACACGTAGCCCTACCTTGGTGAAGGAGCCTACAGCCCCTTCACCTCTTAAGGAAAAAGATAAGCAAGACTTGGAAATAGGACACAAACCAAGATTCCAGGTTTCTTTGACACCATTATACTGGTCTCGAAACCAGCAATGGATACTATCACTTCAGCTCTGTTGTCCGGTACACAAGTCTGTGCTTCTCTTAATAAGAACTAATTTGCTGATTTGCCTCCAATTGACAATGACCATTCATTATTAAAGATGGCCATTGGACTGCAAAGACACTCTTTGGGTGGCACACAAAAACAAATCTCAGCTGCATTGGGCCTGGATAACATGATTGGCACCCAATTATCCGCTACTCCAGATCTCAAAAGACTCTTGTCTTCATCCTCTATGTTTAATTATTATTAAGTGCCACCCTGTCTAATGCTTTCTCCTTTGTGGACAATGCGGAGACTTCTACTCCATCTGCAACACTGAATACTATTCTATCCAAAGTTGAATCGTTGATGACTCTATGTTCCACTATGGCAGGAGCCTAAAATTGTGGATGTGATTTTGATACTTAGTGAACCTGAAATTGCTGATCACTAGGTACTGAACCTGCTCTTTACAGACTGTTGCAATGAACTACTGGGCATTTCTATGACCACGTCCTCTTCAATCATCCGGATACAGCCATTAGTCCTAGGATTTGAAAATGTTCTCGGTTTGAGACATTCTTCATTGAATAGAAGGAGATACTAAGAAATACATGCTGCAGGACAACGTATTGACATTGACAGGGTCAACTTTATTGCATACAGAGAACATTTGGCCTTGAGGACCACCCAAAGTTCGAAACACACGTCGGCTGAACACATCATTAGGATACCAATAAAGCAACATTTTTTCTTAATGTTACTTGAAGAACTAATTAATAGCCTTTCTTGATTACTAGACTTTCGAGACAGAGCGCAGATTCTCCATACCCAACCACACCATACTTTATCTGTATGGTTGCCCTGCAATGCAACAATTGGGACTTTAATCGGATGTTGGGCCCTCTGAAGCATGTGCTATATTTTACCGAAGGGATGTCTGGCGGTACGGTTCATGGTGGGTTCAGATCTGATGTGTTAATACAAAACAGGAAAAGGGAGCGGTGGTTGGCATGTGCACAGATTAAGAAGAATGACACTCTGCTTTGGAGAAGGACAGATTAAAAAGGAATTAAAATTAAAAAGGAGGTTTACAAGACCTCTCTGCACTGTGCCAACTGGATGCTGCTCTATAACCTGTTACATACAAACAACAAGAGATTCTGGACTAGGATTAGAACACACACCGCCGGCATCATCCCATTTGAAGACAATGTTATCTCTGAATCCTGTTGGGCTGCTGCTATGAAAAATCTATATTTAGACGGCCGTTATTGTATTACAATCTTGGTCTCTCGCCTATATTGGAAGATCTGTTCAATTTTGACATGGATGACATTCTATACATTATCAAGGGCTTGAAGAATTCCAGTGCCCCTGGCCTTGCTTAAATTGCCGACACTATAATTCAAGCCAATCCGACTTTTAAGGTAAATATTCTGTTGCATGTTTTTCAAAATATCATTGATACTGGAGAAATCCCGGACAGTTGGAGACAGACTATCCTGGTCAATGTCTTTAAGAAAGGTGATAAAACGAATCTCCTAAATTATAGACTGTTGGCCACGTCAGATTGTAGCCAAAATATGTTTGCCACTCTCCTCCTGAAAATGATGAATGCTTGGGCGTGGTTTGCTCCACAGATACCTAACTGGCTTTCGCAAAGATCCTGCTGCTACCTTAAACATATGTACCTTACAATGCCTTATTGCTGATGTGGAACTAACTAAATGGCCTTATGTACCAGGGTCAATGATTGAAACTTAACTCTGGAACCAAATGATAACCAACACACATTTCGTGAGATGGGAGTAATATATTGACTTTGTGCAGTGTTGCTAATGATTCTTGCAGTAGGGTAGGATTGATAAGAGTCTGAAGACAATTAGTAGAGCTCATAAAATAAGGAGTTGCAATAGTTGACTCTTGAGCTTATATTTGCCCATGCAGTATGTTCTGAATGATCTTGTATTAGGAAAGGTTTTACCTGTTAAAAGGTCATTAGATGGTACGTTGTGGCACTAATAACCTCATTGGCATGTTTAGATATTGATAAAGTGGTGTCAAACCATGCTCCGAATGTTTTTATTTTCTCCTGTGCAGTCATTTCACTCACCTGAATATTCAGGTTTTTAAAGCCTTTAGAAGCTTCTTGTCACAATGAACGTAATGAAACTAGAAAATATTCAGTTTTCGATCGGTTTAGACAGAGCAAGTTCTCTTGCATCCATTTGTCTATTAGAGTGCAGATAAAATAAATCTGACCCATGATATATGATGGCTGTCCTCGTGATCCAAACACTAATTGGGTGTCGTCAGCATAGTTTTGAAATTAAATGCGTTGGTCCAGCAACATATTTGTTTATTTAGTGCACTATGGCTCACAAATAAGCCTTTTGCACAGTACATGATACATACACATCAATACATAATCATCAATTCATTAACAAATTTAAATACACTGTTTAAAAAAATGTAGGGAATGTGAGACAGGCATGGTATCAAGAGAGACACAGACACAAATGTGCTTGTTCAAAACCTTTATTGACTAAGGTTCCCGGGTTGGTGTAATGCCTGACTGGCCCTAACTCTAAAGGGATGGTTCCCTTAACTGATGTTTCTAAAGGCCGTCGATGTCTAATAGTCCAAAATAACAGTTTTTCTGTTTCTAAACTTACGCTTGCCCTCACTCTTTACAACAAGCATTGGAAATGCCAATAGTTTGGGCTTTTGTTATTTGCCAAATGCCTAATACTTCTACACTAGGCAAAACTATTGGTGTTTGGTAATGTTTGTAACAAAACTCCAGAGAATGACATGCAGTGCTCATTGATTGAGTGGATGAAGCAGACCTTGTTTTATTACACCAATAGCGGGGTTACAACTCCAAATTAGGGACTTCGAGCACATAGTTTGATGGTAAGGCTGGTTTAAAGCAAGCTCAAAGACTTCCCAGAGGAGGTGTTTTGAATGGGAAGGAGTAGGAAGAGGGTGGGAAAGGCCATAGGGATTGGCATGCCCAGTCAATGGGTGGGCAAATAAACAAACAACTAAAACTTTGTGTCCCTTGCATCAATGCAGAAAGAATGTAACTGTCGCAACCTCTTTATCCAACGGTCGCAGTTTTATTTTTTAACTTGTCCTCGGGAAGTCTGTCCTTAAGTCCCTGAAAATGGGAATTTATTAAAAGTGCAGTTTGTAAAGAAATGACTCTCCCTTTCTTAGTGCTGGCTAAATATCAAATTACACGCTGTGAGCTCGAGGCGGCTCTACCTGCTCCAGCTGCCCGGGAATATCTGCTGAATTATGGACCTGGGAAACACATGGCCGCGGCGGCTCACAGAAATGCTGCGCATAAAAGTTATTAAATGCACTATTTAGTGACCACTGTCAAAGCGTTTGATGACCTTCACAGTCTTTATAACATTCGCACATTGATATTTTTCGGAGGTGTTTAAGTTCGATTCTGCCAGGCAGCAAAGCAGGTGACTACGTTATGTGCATGAAAGCCAGTTCTCTTCCTGATGCGGAGCAGGACATTTAGGCATAACCATTTGGGCGCCAAACATTTTGGCGCAGATGTTTTGCCACAGGTCCCATTTCGGCGCAACCTTTTGGACGCGGCCAACAGGGCGCAGGGACCTTTAGGCACTGAGCATTCAGTGTAATCTCATAATGAGGCCGAAAGTATCTGAATTCCATAATGATTTATCCCTCCTCCAAACAGGTTTTTTTTCTGCCACCTGGCCATTCAGACTCTGAGGACACTGGCTACCTGACTACATATATATATATATATATAAATTCGGCAGTTATGGTAAGATAAACAACCATAACTCGCACCACCGTGCACTGCTAAGACTAACACCCAGGACCCAGGACATCAAAGATGACATCACAAATGTCCATGTAATATGTATATATATATATATATATATACTCTACACAGCACACATTTCTTACTTGATTATAGTGCACCAGTAGCTAATGGCAACTCAGACGTTGAGGCTTAAGATTCCTCAAAAAAACGCAATAAAAGGAAGGGGGTGCACTCCTTTTTTATCATGTCATCCCATCGTAGGTGAGAAGTATTTGCAAGCTACATAGAAGCCTGTCCAGTTAAAGTGTTAAACATAAATGCCACAAAAACAAGGAAATGCAATTCTGGAAGCACTTGACAAGATATTAACAGACATACAAGAAGAGAAAAGACAGACTCCGTGTGGCGTTGGAAGAAAGTGTCAAGCATGGAAAGGGCATCTAAACAAGGATTTAACAATACTACCAGCAGAAAAAGGCCACCACATTCGGTCCACCAGTGCAACTCTGTCCGAGCATCAGCAATTCACATCACAGCAAACCCTATGGCCTTGGATGAGAATCTGCTCCACATGTTTAAAGAGTGCACCGTAGCTGGCAGCCAGCCGGCCATGGCTGGGATCCAATAGAAGAAGCAGCTGGGCTTCACTGCAGAGACCTGCTGCTCTTCTCTCGCATGATGGTGCTCCCTTCTCTTGCGACAGGAGGGAATCCCAGCCTGTACAGAAAAGAGGCCATCTAACTTCCTGCAGCCCATTGTGAATGTGGTGCAGGCCATCGGCATAGTGCCGCTCACCTAACGGGTACTATATAGAAAGGTTTGCGCCACTCGGGCATCAGAGGAACCAAAGCTCCTAGGAGCGGGCGACGTTACAAGAAGATACTCTTTCAATGCGGCTATTTATGATGAGTGCTAGTGATGATCAGTTACAATGATATCCAAAAAGTGTATATGGCAGTACGTCATTTAAAAAGGGGAATCTTCAATTTAGAAGCGCCTGATGCTTGCACCAAATTGAGTAGGCAAGACATGGCAGACTGCACGGGAATGGCCCATCTATTGGCAAGTGAATGTATTGCAGGCCACCTCTCGGATTGACAATTTCAAGAACAAATTCTGTTCCAATAAAAGGAAATGAACGGGCTACCAGAAATCAGAGAGGCAGCCATTTCCCAGGGCTGTTTCCGAAGTCCTATTTTAACCGCCTCCATTCATTTTTTTTTTTTTAATCAAATCGTTTTTTTGGTTTATTTTTACACATTTGTTGACTAAAATGCGCAAGTCGGTTATTTTAGCCACTCCCACCAAATTAAACTGAAAGCACTGGTTTTGAGTGAGTCCCAATGAATCGGCCACATTGTGCATGTGCGGTGGTGTTATTATTCTGGTGCAGGAAACCGAAACGCAATCCACATCTCATACACAGACCTCTCCATCTGTAGGTTTCAATGAGTGGGGCTAATAAAGCCCATTTCCCAGCTGCAGTTAAAAAAAAATAATTGTAATAAAAACATGATGAACGTGATTATTAAACAATAACAAGAAAATCACACAATTAATTAAAGGTAAAATAAGTATACAGAATAACATAAACAAGTGAATAATATTAATTATCATAAGTATTGCAAATTACTTTACCTGTTTTCAAAAAAGCTCATACACATGAAATTCATGGTATCTTTCCCATTCAAAGATGGCCGCTAGTTTTGCCTTGTTTCCAGAGAGCTTCCATGGAGACAGTCATCCAAGATGGCTGCCTCCATCGAAGAGCTCATATATGGATTACATTGGCTAGGTGCAAGGAATGGGAGGGATTACAACTGCGTATCCCTCCTCAAATGTCATCTCCATTGTAAAAGCATTACAGACCCTCATTCAAAGCCCATTTCTGAAGCTTGTATGTTAATGACAATAGTTTTGGCTTTAATGGTAGTGTTTTCAGCTCCACATAATAGCTCAAACTAAAAATATGATAGGAAGTCTTTAAAAAGAAAAATAGTGGTTGAACAGAAAATTGGAAACCAAAGTTGGTTTCAGGTGGTCATCGCACCCGGTGTAAGTTGGTCAATGACACAAAAATGAGTTCAATCAAAAAGAGCTGTTCATAAAACCTTCTCCACAGAGCCCTTGCAATGGTCTCACATACCTTCAGTGTCTTTGGATTCCTTTGGGTTCCATTCCCCAATCTTCAACTATTTCAAATTCCAAACACCACAAAAGAAATAGAACACAATTCTTTTTGAAGCTACTCAGGCTTCCCTTCCCCAAGATTCAATCCTTTCCATACTACAAAACAATAAGTCTCCAACTTGGTTGGGTCTCTCAGGGTTCCCTTCCCCAAGCTCAGGCCCCTTTCAGCTTCCAACACAAATTCAGTTTTGTCAAAATACACTTTGCTTTCTTTGTTAGGCCTCTCAAGATTCCCTTCCCTAAGCTCAAGCCTCTTTCAGTTTTAAACACCAGTTCAACTTGTCAGGATTTGCCTTTGCTTTTGAACACAGTTCTTTCACACACACTTCACTTGTGAGGTAGAATCATAGACTTTTGAAACTGCACGGTTCTTTGCTCCTCCTAGGTGTGACCACTCTGATCTGCAACCCCTCTCTTTATTTCTTACTCTTCTTTTAAACCTTTCACCTTCAGGTGCTTTCTGCACCCCTTCTTGTTTTCCTTGGCTTCTTGCTTGTGCACACTTGCATCTTCCCTTTTCTTTTCCTTTTATTTCACTGTGCACTCTTGCACTTGTTTCACAGTGCACTTTTGCACTTTCCTTTACTTTGTTTATAGTGCCTCTTGTGCACCTCACATCCTTTTGTTACCCTGTGCACTCTTGCACTTGTCAGTTTCTTTCTTGTGCTTCTCTGGCATTCCGAACACAGTCCTCTCTTTACTGTGTACGTTTTGCATTTCTCTTCATCGTACATGTTTTACACTCTTTAAACTCTTTACATGCCTTTCCTTTTGCTTTTCTCTTATTCCACGGTGCTGGCGCAACTTCCTTTCTTCTATATCTTTTCTTCTGCGTATTTCTTATACTTTCTGGCCTTTGCACACTTTAATACCTTTCTGCTCCATGCCACTTTAAAATTGTCTCTTTCGCCTGCTCCGCTTCAGTAAAATGCACGCTCCACAGTATCTCTCTCTCACTCACCGGTTAGCATTGTGTTGACAAGCGGTTCCACCGGATACATGGAGTTGATGCCAGGGTCTCACCACCTGCCTCTCAGACAGCCTTGGGACTGGCACACATCACAAGGGAACAAGCATTTTCTCATTTGCCACCATCAGCATAAAAGCTATCTTACTCCGGCTCCTTAGAGGCACGGCTCCTTAGCCACGCTGCAGCGCCTACTCAGTGTCTCCTTCAGGCTGTTTCTCCTGCTGCTCTCTGATCCCTTGATACTCTGGTCTTGACACCATCCCCAGCTCGCTCACTTCCTTGTGAAAAACCACAGCTTTTATGGTGGAAGAAACAGTCAAGTAGAGTCGGGTGTGAGTGGCCATTATTAAATACCCGACCCTGCCTGACTCTATTAGTGGGACAACTTTTGTTCTTTGTATGGTAGGTTTCCCTTACTTTCCCCATGTTGTTTCTATCGGTAATCTTTACTGCTCCCAGTTGCCTCTTCCTCATCCCAGTAGTGGTTGGAAATAGGGAGGGGGTGATGGAAGGGTTTATGAGAATATGTCTACTTCCCACTATTCTACCAGGGAATTGACAATAGACATAGGGAAATCCTTCAGCCTGGTGTTTCCTCTAGGGGATGGTTGCCCCCTTCCATATTCCTGATGGCTGATTATACAAACATGAGTTTTGATGGCATTCCCTGTGGTTTAAATTGTTAGAGGATATATGGATATTAACATCAGATTCCTGGCTTAGTTTTAGTTGTTTCTTCTTCCTTCCCCACCTTGGGCAATTGACTCTTTTCTTCCTCTCCCTTGGGTCATTGTTGACGGGATGGGATTTAGGGAAAATGAGACCTGGATTAGGGGGATGGGAATCAATGTATTCCATGAAGACATCTGGGACCTCCTCCTTCTCTACTGTCACCCTGTCAGAATACCACGTCTCGCCTGGGGTATTCCCATAAAGGGGACCCCAAGTTCTCCAACCCAGGAGATCGTCCCTCGTTCGTCCACCCCCAGGGTTGGGATCCAAGAGCGATGTCCCTCCCCTGGCCATCTGAAGAGAGTACCATTCACCATGGCGGAATCAGTAAAATACTGGTGGCAACCATGACGCTACTAGCACCATGGTTACCGCACGGGTCGTAATGAGGCCCCATGTCTCGTCCCATTGTCTGACTCTAGGAAAGACATTTTGAAGTTGTGAACGTCTAGTAATATCCTGACATCTTCCCAGTAAATGAAGAAGAAGTTTTGTCTCACTCTTCTTCAAGATTGATTTAAACCTATGTAGAGGTAATTTTCATCTCTCAAAGAACTTTGAACTTTCAAAAAAGTCTGAAAATTCGGAACAGACCAGTTGTATCTTTAAAGGGTGGAAATCTACATTCCATGATCTAGTCTCTGATTCGTCATTTTGCAATTATTAAGTGGGTTGAAATTCAAAATAGCTATGAACATCTTATAAGTATTCAGTGCAAGTTCATTACATCTTTATTGTCTCTCCTGTCCTGAAGACGGCTATAATAGCAAAGACAGACCTGTGGTGATACTGTCTGATCTTCTATTTTGCCATTAGCCAAAACATATGCTGACCATCGCTATAGCTTAAAACTTTCAAAAAGCTTCTCTATGAAAGAGTGTCGTCTGTTGAACAGTATTGCTCTGCGCCTTTCCATTTTTGTGAAAAGATCATTACCATGCAGACTACACACATGCATGTACTAATCCCACTTGAACATTGTTAAATATGTTTTTATGTAATGTGTTGTAGTGAAGTCAGCATTTCCATTGTCAGGGTTCCATTTGATTCCACTTTTTCTTGTCCTAGATCTGGTACACACAGGAAGAAACATTCCTGACTCCCCAGTAGGTTTAACAGTATACATATGAATTCGGGATTCTCATTAAACCCTCCGAACCCTTGTTCGTCCCTGTTTACGCGTTCCTTCAGAGAACGCTATGGGTTGCCCTGGAAACGCTGGTACCCTTTGCATACACATAGGCGTTCAAGCCTACGGTGGCGGGTTGTGCGTGTGGTCAGCTGATCTGTATATAACCCGCCCCAGCTGCACAGCACTGCTTCTGAATTTGTAATTCCAAGCTTTGTATATTGTTACCTTGTTATCCAGTTCTTCGATCCCCTGGTCTGCTCTTTGACTTCCCTTGCCTCGTTCCTAGTCATTGCTTACTTTGTATCTTTTGTTGACTCGGAATGTCTACGGACTGCATTCGCCTCATCCCTTCATGTCTTACCTGCCTGTTGCCAAACTGGAACATCTATTGGACTGCATTCGTCTCATCCCTCACGTCTTACCTACCTGCTGCCAAACCGGAATGTTTATTGGACTGCATTTGCCTCATCCCTTCACGTCTTACCTGCTTGTTGCCAAACTGGAACCTCTATTGGACTGCATTCGCCTCATCCCTAACGTCTTACCTGCCTGCTGCCAACCCGGAACGTCTATTGGACTGCATTTGCCTCATCCCTCACGTCTTACCTGCATGCTGCCAAATCGGAATGTTACTGGACTGTCTTTCTTCATTTGGCTGTCCCCCGTTAATCGTTGGTGCTCTCGGAACTCTGCATGGACTGCTTCATCTCCAGACCATCGTCATGTCTTCCTTCTTTTTCGGCCCAAAGACTCTAAGGAACTTAAAGGTCATTAGCGCAATGGCGCAAGGATCAAAGACTTCTTTAGGTGTCCTCGTGCTGGTGGGAATAGGAAACAAGATTTTGTGTTCCCAGGACTATAACTTAATTACAGCAATCTCCTCTTCATAATTCCCCCAGAACAATCATTGGTAAGCACACAACTGCCTGGTTCTTCCTTTTCTTACTATCTTGTACTAATGGTAATAGCTACCTCTCTTGTTTCAGGATACTCACCAATCTAGCTTGGAGCTTAGCAGTCCCATTCTCCATTTCTTGCTTGTCAGTATCTGCTCATCACCTTGCTTAGTTATTTCGTTGTCTTGAGTCATATTTTAATACTTGGTTACTTTCTCTTGCAGCCAGCTGCTGGGTACCAGGTTGTGCCAAATATTTTTGGGCAATACTCACCTCAATCTGTCCTTTCGTACTCTTGAGGGGTATATTATCAGAAAGACTCAATTGCATCACGACGTGTCAAGCCACCACTGCTGGATTTAGTCCTTGGTCCCTAACATACATTTAATTGTTTGAAATGACCTCAATAGATTGTTTCAATTTCTTTTAAATTTTGTTGTTTATTAAAAATAAAACATATATTTTTCCTCCATTTTTTCTTTATATTGTGATTTGGTGAAATTGGGGTTCAGCACCTGGGCTTAGCACTTTTGTGCCTCCTTTGGGCATCAGGATTTTTCCCGTATAATATGGGTTACTGTTGAACCTATTTTTTAGAATGTGACATTGACCTGTGAAGTTACACCGTCCTTAAAATTTCTCAGTCAAGAGACAGGGTAATTGCCTTTCTTGTTCTTTTCTCTTTCAATTCAAAAGACCATTATGGCCGTGGGCCCTAGCTGGTTTACTTCTGCGGATCAAGTAATAAATGTCCTCCACATCTAAATTTAGGTACCAAGTACCAATAACAGATATACTGCTAGGTATTAACATATCTTCCATGCTGTGTAGGGTAACAAAGTGCTTAATCCAGACCGATTCCTCAAAATAAATTGCTTGTAGTGAAAGTTGAACCCCCAGCTTTTAAATCAAAGACTAGAATAAACTCTGGTCTTTTCCCGAGATGGCTTTCAGCATGTATACTGAGTCTTTTTGCAACATGCAAGCTTTTTGACTTGGAAGCCAATTCTTAAAATCCTAGTTACACCTATTAGCTCTTGCTAAATAGTCACCATTATTGGTCTATAGCAGGTGTTTTAAATTGGCGCACATTTCTCTCTTTTTGGCCTGCACCTCAATATCAAATGTATGAGCATAGTTTTTTTTTTTTTTACAAATTATGCCTTAGAGAGATCAAATTTCACAATAAAGCAGGACAGCAAATGCTGAATCCTGCTTGGATAGTGGAATGGATCTGTGAAATCAGGGTCATTTTTTTGCAGTAAGGAATTCATTTGCAAATTGGAATGCAAACCATAACCTGGTCACCATACTAAAGCAGTATTGCCTTCTTTCACTTCAATCACAAGTAAATTATCCTCAATATCACTCTTAACAGCCACATATAAAACTTAAAGTAGGAGCAGGTTATAATCACTTGTTTCGTAAGAGGATATAGTCAGTTTGACACAATGGAGATACATTTCTCTGGATACAAAAATATAATCAATCGTTGACTTAAAAGATACATTTTTCCATGCAGAATTCGGGTCACCATCAATATTACCATTTAAAATATGCATGTCCCATAAATCCAGTTCTACACGTATTAAACGTCTACGATTCTCTGAGTGGATTTTTTTGTGGAACGTAGATCTTGCACATTCCATAAAGAGTACAAACATTCCATGTTAAAGTCGCCTAATAAAATAAAATGGGCATTGCATTCTACTGACCAATAAGACAAGAGTTCTGAAATATGTTTCATAAAAAGTTCCAAAGATTGCCTTCTTGAGTTAAAATACACATTAATCAACTTACAAATAGCTGAAACTTTAGAAAACCCTCTGGGCCAGGTCATCTTAACTGCCAAGATATCAGGGCAGCCTGTCTCAATTTCCTTAGATTTAATAACCAAATTAAGTCAGATGATAGAGAGCAAACCCCCAAAGGATGGCCCTTCAGGCCTTTCTCGGCAGCTGGGGCATAAAAAGTGAAACTATCAATTATTCGGGATATGTCATGCAAGGTTTCGGGAAAACACATGATTTGGACTTCCTCACCATTAAAATTACCAGAAGACCTGAACCACAAATGCGAGTGTCGCCCCGTATTCCAACTGACCAGTTTTAATTTTTTCTTTCATCGCCCATCAGGCTGCAGCAACACATACCGTATACAGGGCAGACAGATTCCAGCAAATTGTTTGGTGATCTTTGTTGTTTACCAGTTGAAAAGGCCTTTTCCAAAACTATATGGCTGACATTGTTAATTAGAGGTACATTTATCCTTAACAGCAGCCTCTCCTTATTTGACATCTGTGATCCCTTTTTGACATTGCATTGCAGCAGCCCGTGCCCCAAAGGACTCAAACACATTGTAACCCATTGCTAATAAAAAAATGGATTCCTCCAGCACTGCTAACTTTACCAAATTGGAACAAAAAGAGAGTTGCACTAAATCAACCCTATTAATATTTACAAAATCAACCAGGGCAATGTCTGATGAAGTAATCGTTCTCAATTTAGGGTTTTTCCTGAATATAGATAAAGTATGAAATCTATATAGGGGGGAATGGTACCTCCCCATTGACAACACATTCCACAAAAAGTGTGTACTCACTTTTGTGATTCTCAACAGGTTTGCGGTCATCAGCCCTGCTATGAGAGGCACGCACATCTGCGAGTCACCATGTACATAACTGCTCACAAGCCCCTGCAATTCACCATGGGTTTTCTGAGAGGGCACTTCATTCATTATGTCCAAGGCCAATCCTCTGATAACCGAGATTAATTATCTTAAACCATGGAAGGACCGAGGATCTTTCTCCTCTTTTCTTTCAAAGTGAAGCAAGGTGGGGAGACTAATGCACACTCTTTATAACCAACACATACCCCCTTAACATTGGCAGTCAAATTGAGATAACCCCGACTTATCCTCGGGTCGTTCAGGCTCTCTGTCTCACAAGTAACCTTAAAAACTGGAACCTGCTAATTTGCATCCAAATGTATACACTTGAGACATAAAACCTGCAAAGATGATCCAGTCCGTGTGGCCACTGTTGTAGCAGGCCTAGGTACTTCATTAAGCATTCAACGAACATCTGAAATGTCTTCCCCCTGTATCCTAGGTACCTCGTCTGTCTGTTTATTGCACACAAAAACCACTGGAAGAGATCGGAAGGACACATCAACTGTCCACTTGTTGTCCACAAAAACCACTGGGAGAGGTGGGAAGGACACATCAACATATTGGTGAGAATAATAAATGCAAGGTGTTTGTTCAACCACTCTCAGTACACCTCCCATATCCATGATTGATAGCATCGTTAGGAGATCAATAACACGATGCTCGTCATTCGCCATTAGATCAAAATCGGTATCCAAATGAACCATTAAAATGCTAAGATTAAACAAAACATCTGACTGAACCATTGAGTATTTGCCCTTAAGTGGATTAGGGCATTTCTTTTTACCCTTCTTTTTCCACAATTTCTTAACCACATTTGTTTCAATAATATCCACACATGCCTCCATTATGGGCCTTTCATTAACATTCACCAATGTTCATTCCATCAAGCAGAGTCGGGACCATTTGATGAACCGGAATTGCATCAGCGAGATTAGTATGCAGATTCCTAAGAAATTTCCTCAATCCCTTGTTTTTATTTTTAACAAGGTTCTTCACATTTTTGGACTTCTCTTGAGGCCCCACCCCATGCAGAATCATGTCACCCATCCTACTGGGTATATTGGTGGCCTTGGTACACTCCTCAAATCAACCTCTGACATACTTTCACCATTTAATATCACGCTCTCAATGGACACCACTTTAGTGGGATCCATAATTACTGACAGTGATTTATCAGCTGACAAAATAGAAACACCTCTATGAGCGTCCACTCCTAAAATAGCCTGATCTTGAGCAGTTGATGATAAAGATAATCAAGACCTCACAGCGTCAGAATATAACACATTTTTACTCGGCACAAGAACTTGATGCAGGTCGACAGTGACATTCAACCTTGTCAGTTCCTTTGCGGAGATGAAGCCAATAAAAATGTTTATTGTGCAAGGACACTTTGCATATTTGCATTCGATAATTTGGATTCCTTGTACAAATGTTTGCAAGATTTTATAAGGTTAGTTAGTGCAAAATTCAAGGCATACAAATTGCAGAGGTGTCCTCCCCTTGGTCACCCACTGTACTTCCTGATGGAAAAAATCTAATGACCTCTCTCATTGGGACGATTTATCAGAGTAACCAGAATGATCGGAGTGGATTGGTAGGTCAGAAGCAAAATGGGGTAGAGAATGAGACAACCGTGTTGGGGGGATAACATTCAGCGATCGTCCAGCAGAGCCATGTAGGACTGAACCCTCACTACCCTTAACCTCGCAAGCTGAGGCCTGGGCTATCATGCTAGCATTAAGGACCCAATTTCATATTGAAGCAGTGTTAGATGTCGGAATGAGTGCCAGCATAGCCGAATCGCTTAGTGGAGGTAAACTTGGCTTGCCCTCCGTCTGATAACCCAAAGTACTTTGATTAGTTAAGCCCCGAGGCGTGGAGATAAATGAAAGTGCAGAACTATCATCCGCTCTAGTCTTTACCGGGATGCTAAGCGCTTGTGCCAATTTCAATTCCAATTGCACCTCAGGAAAATGTTCTGGATCAAAAGCTACCTTGCTTCTTAAGGCATACATGGCGATATGAGCAACCCCAAAGAAGCAGGCTTTCTGGCAAAGTCACACACATTAGAACTGAAAGTCTGAAACACTGTTCAAAATCGGAAAGTCTTCAGCAAAGCAAAGCAGGCAAATGGCCTCCGTGTAGATCCCAGGCTGCCCAAATCCTGCCAGAAGACTGTAGTAGACTGCCACCACCACTTGAAACTCGGACTAAATCAGCTGGAAGATTTGGAGGAATAAGGTGCATGGCAGCCGGTTTCTTTTAATCAAAGAATTTGTATAATTTTTAACGAGCAAGGCAAAGGGGAGTCTATTGGGCATCTTTGGTATTGAATTTACAGCCCTGGGATGCACTTTGATGGCTCTTACGGGATCTTTTGTGGCTCAAACACCTGACCTCACAACGGAATGCTCCTGGCAAAGATAGCCGATGCCCGTGGGCCTGTGGGCTTTCGGCGCACTATAAGCACACAAACATAAACAAACTGCGGTGCCTAGTGTATCACACGCTGGTCTAGCGCCCCCTTTCCCTGTGCGCCCTCTTTGTCTTTGTGTCCCACTCTATGCCCCAGTCTCTTTTTATGGGGGTGGGAGTCACGGTGTAAGGTGTACGTTTGCTAAAGTCACAACAGCCTTTCATGAAACCTACATGATTAGGGGAAAAAGGCGGATATCTTCCGGGGATTGCAAAACCAGCTTTTATGAAACAACACATGATGTCATTATTCTAACATTGTGAAATGTCTCTTTTCAGCATCTGACAATGTTCATTTCTAACGACCACTTTAGCACATATTTTCTCCATAAAACGAAAATGTTATAATTGTTTTACTGAGAAAAGCACATTCTCCAAACCTAGAAATTCCATGTAGCTTATTTTCTGATGAATGGTTATCATTCCAGCATAGCCAGCCTGGCACACTCCTCGTGGGGTCTTTTGAAACCCCTCTATCCGAAAGGGGAAGAGGACACATAACAGTCGGTTTGCTCTCTGTATCATCAAAGAGCATTTTGGAAACATAGGAATGGCCGCAGATAATTCTATGTGACAAATATGCCTGTGGTAAAATAAGGTTGTATGCTTGACTCACTATATAATGCACACCGGGCTCGGTGCTCATTCAAGATGTCACAACACTCACCCTAGCATTTAAATGCTTACAACATTAAACCATATATACTGATTGTGACAGCCTCAGGATTTGGATGCTAAGAATGTTGATCTGGCCTCAGTGCAAGGGCGGCTCTGCACATGCCTCAGTGCAAGGGCGGCTCTGCACATGCTTAATTACTAATTCACAGGCACCCTAAGAGAAGTATACATGTAGGATAGCATTCCTACTTATGATGATATGATAGGTTATTTATAACGCGCTTAATACTCAGAGGTTTCAAAGCGTGGACCCGGGGATCGAACCCGTGTTGCTCTGTGTCGTCTTGCCGCTGAGCTATCCTCCCGCGACTTGTAGTACAACTCCAAGTAGTAGCAGTACTAAAATTAATACCACTACAAGTAGTAGTAACAACACTAGTAGTAGTAATAGTAGTAGCCTCAGTACTACTGCTACCAGTATTAAAACTACTGACAAGATTACCACTACTACCAATAGAAGACATATTACTATACCTGTAACTAGACATAATATTACTAATGCAGTTCTTCCAGGCACAGCACCATCAGGAGTTGTATTATTAGTAGTACGAATAATGGTGGTGCTGCTACTACTACCACCAGTAGCAGCCATAGTAATAATGGTAGTAGCAGTGCTACTTCTGATTCTATTAATAGTAATAATACTGCTGCTACTACTGGTAAGTGTAATAGTACTACTGCTGATATTGACCCTGCTTCAACAAGTAGTAATACTTCACCTAGTAGTGTGAGTGCTACCGTGCAGCTGAGAGCAGTACTGCTTCAGTTGGTAATAGTTATATTGAGGTTGCTAGTAATACCAATGCTACTACCAGTAGCAGCTGTTATATTAGCACTACTAAAGCATCATAAGAAGTACTACGAATGCCTGTAGTTGTGCTAGTACTAAGGGTTGTGTTATTACTACTACTGACCGTAGACATACTCACCTGGGGAAACAGTTGGTAGGCACTGAAGCCGCCTGAGTGTGGAACCACCTTTCACCTGAGTTACAGCCTCTCATCTTTCAGGAAAAATCTAAAGTTGCTGCATTGTAAACACTTTCCCACTAGACTGATCCGTCCCTCCTGCTGAGAAGCAGAACCGACTCCTCTTGCGGCTCGAGCTGCAAGAGCTTAATGTGAATACCTGCTCCTTGGTGGTGATGGGCTTCCTTTTTTCACCTGGCAGCTTGTCACCCGCTTATTCCATGCTCTGTTGCATGTCGAGTAAGCTTTTTCCCTTCTCACTTAGAACTTGATTTGCTGCATGTGTTTGTTGCTTTGGCACCGTGCCATGGCTCTCTCCTTGTGTGCTTCTCCTGGCTGAAGGTACCAAGACCTGTGAATTATCAGCTCATTGTATCCCCTCTTGGTCATGTCCAGTGGCGGGTTGTGAATTTTTTAATTGACGGGGCACACATATCTACCACAAATATGCGGGAGTGAGCAGGTGTAACGAGGGAGCCCAAAACAAACAAAGAAGGATATGAGGAGTTCTCACTTGTGAACATTTTTTTTCCATGCTGGCCTAAAATGTTGCATTACACAGCACACTTTCTGTGAACAATTGAGTGAAAAGCTAGACAGTTTGGAATCAATTGTGCAGGGTAACTCATAAAAAAATCCAACAGATGCAAGTCACCAACAGTGCTATTTCATGATGACCTTCCCCACAATTTATGCCAGTCTACAACATATTTTCAGGCTGGCTGTGCCCATACATTTCCATGCTGGATGCCGCTAAATATGCCAGTATTCCCATATAAGACCATAATCATGTTTGCTTTGCACATAAGGGCAGTAATACTACTATAAGAAAAACTGCCCAGGCGGCTCTGGAACTATATGCCAGTAGACGCACGTAAGAACATTCACCTGTTGGCTTTGCCATTAAAAATGCCATGCCACAATCAGAAAATATGTCTAAGCTCACTTCTCCAATGTAGGCCAACCTAGGCATGTAATAACACTTATCATGTTGCTTTATCACAAATGCATAATAACAAAATGCCACAGTATGAAATGGATGTAATGACAGCGCCAAAATGCTAGTCTAGCCACGTATTATACCTATCATGCTTGCTTTATCAAACAGTAAGAAATGGCTAGACTATCTACACGAACATGCCAGACAAGCCACGTAATAACAAAGACCATGCTTGCTTTACCACAGATGCCTACTAAAACATGTCCTGCTTCAGTAAGAAATTGCTACACTGGCTGCACCAAAATACGAGTCCAGCCATGTAATAACACTTACCATGCTTGATTTATAATCAATGCTTAGTAAAAAAATATCTCGTAATCTAGTAATCTACCGCTGCACCCCCCACCTAATTCGGCATCGCGGGCTGGTACAAACCCCACACAAGCACACACAGCATTCACTCGCTCATTCACACAGCATTCAAACAGCATTATCACGGGCATCCATAGACTGGCTCAATCACTTGCTCATTCACACACACATTCACGCAGCATTCACTCTCTCCTTCACACAGCTTTCAAACCGCATTCACACAGCATTCACTCACTAATACACACGCGCACCCACACATCATACACTCGCTCATTCACACACGCATACATACCAAAATAACAACATACATACACATCATGCATACAACATGTTACGCCTACCTTCCTGCTCCTGTTGACATGCCGCCTGCCTTGAATAAGTACAGGAGTCAGGGAGCACATACATTACAGCAGTGAAAGACCAGACCCTACTTCCTCTCCCCCTCTGTTATCACTTCCATTTTAAAGCCTTGACAGCAGCTCGGAAAATGATGGGCAACTGTAGCAAGAACAATTCTTAGGAAAATGTTGAAAATAAGATAGATGGGATCAGTCCGATACCGGAAATCGTTAGGAAAAGCAGTATGTCCCCTTTAAGAAAATGTGTTTGTTTGGTTAGTTTGTTATGTTACTGGGATATTGTATTTGCTTTCTTTGCGGGGCTGCGCTGACTTTCAGAAGTGACGACTGCCAAAGGTGCATTAATTCATGAAATGAATGAAAACGACCGAACTCGACAGCTAGTTGCCATTGTGTGATAAAATCCTGATTATGCCCCGTGTTTTTATTTTCTTTGCCTTTCTGTGGTTGCTTTCAGAACTGATGACTGTCAAAGGTGCATTCAGACATGAAATGATAAAAGAAATACTGGGCTCCACAGATGAAGAGCAGTCTGTAACACATTTTCGAGGATGCCCTCTGCTGTGTATTATTTCTTAAGGAAACGCACAAAGCCAGTCCTAACAATCAGATCACCTGTTTGAAATGTGTGTCTTTCGGTAACAAGTATATGTGATTGATTGCTGACTGCACACGCTTATTTCATGAAGGCTGCAATGTCTTGTAGTTTACTGCTATTATTTCTGTCAGTGTTGATGGGGCCTTTTCTCAGTTTGGAAGCAATGTTATGTTATGTTACTTTGCATTTATATAGCACCTTATGTACCATTGGTATGGTCTCAAGGCGCTGGTCGGTTGAACGCCCTCGGGAACCGAAGTTCAAGTCAGTAGAGAGAGTAGAGAGAGTCAATGGTGCGTGTGAGCACCGGATATGTGTGCAGCTGGTGTGGCATTCGTGTAATAGCTGCTTCATAGCGGTAGGTCTGGTGGTTGTGGGATCAAGAGTATGTGTTCGTTCTGACAGGTTTTATCCAGACCAGTTCTGACTGCGTTAGGCCTGTGGCGAACGCCTGCTGGAGGGTGTGTAACCAGCAGTGTTTAGCTAGAGTGATGTGGAGTATGCGGCAATGGAAGCTGAAGTGTTAAAGGTGGAAAACGTAATACCTTTGCCTGCTTGTTTTAAGCAAAGTGTTATGTTGCTCCTGCCCAGGGTACGGGAATGCCCTCCACCTATATGTAGCTATGAGTGATTGACTCTTGAGGACAATGACAGACACTAGTGGCCAAGCGTGCCCTCCACCCAACCTGCTTCACTAAGTAAGGCTGCCAGTAGGTAAGTCTATTTCCGGACAACTTCATGGAGGTTAAGTAGGGGCATGGGGAGCAATAACATCTGGCAGGAATTTGTGCATGCACATATGTGACTAATGTATGCATCCAAAGTGGACAACTTCAGTAAGGGTGGGAATGGACATGAAGTGCCCAATCAATGGAGAGGTGGATTCTGGTTCATTGTGCCTATGGCAAAATGCTACTGCTTTGCAGGAGTGCAGGGAACCCATGGTGGTTACATAACCTGCTAAGCCCCACACTACTACTAAACTAGTAGCAATCACAATCATAAAGGCGAAAAACACAGAGCCTGACAGGTACAACTCCTTTGCCTTTCGTGGTAACGTGGTCCGAGGCTAGGCTACACTCTTCAGGAGGGGTGAGCTAATCAACAGTAGCAATCCAGACAACATAAGTGCCAAGACTTCAAGGTTCTATGAAAATAAAGACTTGGAACTCAAAAACGAAATACAAACAACTAAATTAAAACACTAGCAAAAACGTACCCCTGTAAAGAAACACACAAAATACCCACTGATGTATAAAGGTACTCCCAGTACATTAGCAGATGGTAAAATGTGCGAAAATGTGTATTGGACAAAACATTTCAAGAAAGGGTGCTTAAAAGTCAGTATGTTCCGAAAAGTGGATCAGGGTGACAAGGCCTCATCACAGTACCTTATCCTTCTCTTTCAGGGCTCGACCAGTTGGAGGCAGAGTTTTTGACATCAAACCTGGGGCCTGGACACTTTTGGCACTGAGCTGGTGTCGAGTTGAGGAGCAAGGGTGCCAGATCCAACGATGCAGTGCCGGTCAGCAGCAGTGACGGACTGCAGGTTGAAGACTCTGGGAATGGCAGGTAATGCTGAGTCAGCAGTGCTAGAAGGCTCCATGACCTCAGGTACAGAGAAGCAGAGACGACCTTGGACAGTGAGTGGACGCGGCTGGTTCCACACTGTGTTGGGTTATTCTGACGGTGTCTGCATGGAGCTCAAAGAAGCTGGAGACCAGGCAGGGGTGTTGAGTTGGGCAGACTAGACGACTCACTGGGTCTCTGCGAAATCAAATACTTGAAGACGGTTGGGCATCAAGGTCGAAGAGAACGCCAGTGTTTTCCATACAGCAGCTTGGACAGCATCCATGGTGCCCAAACCGGTGGAAAGGTGGTTTGAAGATGCAGTGAGAGCCAAGTGTCACTTAAGGGAGTATGTAGTTGCTGGGAGTCCCAATCCAGGAGCACCAGGACAAGGTAAGTCCTTCTGCTGCATTTCCACTCCTGGGGCATTTGCTGGCATCTACAGGGAGACCTTGACCTCTAGTGACAAGGCTCAGATTTCAATGCAGCCTCAGTGAGGCCTTGCTCCAATAGCAGTCACCCCTACTGTTCCCTAGGGATGGTAGGGGACCAAACTCTCCTCTGCCCTAGAGGCCTTCTGTTTTCACATCCCTGGCTAAGGCTTTGGAATAGACGCTATCCCCAACAGAGGTCTTGTTCTTTTTAGAGTGCAGGAATGAATGTAACAATGAGAGTGTGCCACTCTCCTTTTAAAGGCAAAATGCCACAGGGGATTGGTCCAACGGAAGCCTGCTGTGAGGTGTCCAATCCCTATTGTTCTAATAAGTCACCTTTACCTTATGACATCACACTCAGAGTACATTACCGTGCAGGAAATGAAGGTTCACGAAAAGGATGAGAAAAAGAAAGCAAGATGGCGGGGCCCCTTCCCCAAGTCCACCTCCCCTCTCTGGCTACTGTAATCCCACCCCTTCCTATGCTTGCTGTCTTTCAAAGGACTCCAGTGATCAGAACTGTGGTGTGAGGCTGGCTTTGTTGTTTCAGTGCTGCCTCTGAAGCATGGTTCCAAGGGGGCCCCTCTTGTGGAAGCTCCTGTGTCCTGAGGGGAGGGTGCTGCCCTTCCTGCTGAAGACTCAAAGAGGAAGCACCCAGACCTTTGTTCCTCATGGCTGTAGTGGAGACAGTCAGTCCAGGCACCAAGTCACAGCAGTTCCATCGTAGTTGGTCCTGCTCACAGAGCTGACAGTGGTGTGATATCAAGTTTTTGTGGCTTTACAATTATTTAATTCTAGCTGTCACTATGCCAAACCAGGCATGGCTTATATTTACAGATGTACATGCCACCAGACTGTAAAGATTCCACAATCATTTTAGTTTAGATCGGAGAAACAGGCTGTTAAAATGCCCCCTCTGCCTACAGTAACCTAGTGTCCTAGCAGCTGTCAAGGCCTTACAGGTGCCCTTTGAACCTTCTCTGTGCCACTTCGGAGCTGGTGATGTATATGTCAACAGACTGATTACAGCAAGGCCCATGTGGGCACCATACATTTGGTATGGAGCATTTTGAAAGGGAGGGCGGTCTGATTAGCAGACCTCCCTTTCAGGAACAGACTTACCCGCATCATTTTATGTGAATACAAATTTAAAATACGTGGCCTATTCTACTCTCACCAGATGGCATTCTGTCACAGTGCCTGTCACTGAGTAAAGGGAAATGCCAGTTGTGGAGAAGTTGGAACTATAAAGCAGGGGTTCTACCAGTGAGGTTTCCTTGTCCTTTATGTGTTTTGTATGTTGTATGAAGGTAAGCAAGCAAGTCTATGAGATCCACATTGCTACGTGCAGATAGGGGAGCTTGGGCGGGACCACGGTCATAGATTCCAGATTTACGGCACACAGTGGCATAATGGGTGCTGTGGTAGCGCCCCACCAGCCACTATGGAAGAGCACAGTGTGATGTGATACAGAAGACAAGGTGCCCAGCATGACTGCTGCTAAACGTAGAAGCCATCAGGCTAAGCAGAGTGCTCTTCTGCAAAACTCAGCACAGTGGGTCAGTCTTTGCCTCTATGCACAATGGGGCATACCCATTGCCTGTGTATGCAGAATGTTAAGCTCGCCCAACCCCATATAGGAAGTTTACATTGTTTTTACCATGCATGTAAAGGGTGGCATTGTGGAACATGGCCCATGGGAAGCCTCGGGGTACCTTGCGCTTCACAACCTCGGGTGTGCAGAAATTACCACATGCCTGTGGTTGTGATCCAACTCCCTTGAGGCTTCCTTTGGTGCACGGAGAAGGCAGGGCACTTGGAGAGTGTAGATTGACACCTCTCCCCTTGCTTTCTTATTTCATATCCCATCCCACAGGCAAAGAGATAAGAAAAGGGGGTCAGAGCATTAGAGCTGGGAACTGGATGAAGAGTGACAAGGCTGCCAACAAAGATTTCCACTGTGTGAGTGAGTGTATCTATGATGTTACTGTGCCACCTAACTTTCAGGTGCCACCATCTAAATGCCATGCAGTGGATCTGCGTAGTCCGGGGAAAGTTAGCAGAGCCATGGAGAAAACTGGATTTCAAAAGGACTAGGCATTGTGCAATTCTGGGCCATGTGAGGGGCCTCGGGTAATTTGTGAACAATGGGAATGGCACGGGACAGTACAAGGGCCAAGATGGTAGAAATAGGGGACTCAGGAACACAAAATGAAGCAATTCTGGGGTCAAGACGTGTAGTGACTTAAAAATAGGGGGAGATGGGACAGGGTATGAGGACGTTTTGAGGGAGTGAATGCCCTGGGTAGTTCAGAGACTATGGAAAGTGGCATGGGGCAGTTTTAGGTGCAATGAGAGTCATTTGGGGCTATTAGTGGGCAATGGAACAGAGCATGTTGCATATTGCGGACTATGTGAGTGAAATGAGACAAATAAGGGGCAATAGGCGTAGCACTGGGGCATTTCTGTGCGCAAAGAGAGCATCATCGGAAATTCGGTCAGTAAAGGGGCATAGTGCAGTTCTGGGGCAATGAATTAAATTGGACAAAAAGAGCGCAAAAGGACATGGCAAGGGGCAGATGTCAGGCAATGTCAGTTCCATGGGGGTAATTCAAAGGGCAGTGTGATGTAACATGGGAAAGCTGTGTGGATAATGTGAGTGCCATGGGATAATTCAAACAGAATAGGACAAAGCCTGGGACAGTTTTAGGGGTAATGATAGTGTCTTCTGGCAATTCAGGGGGTAATGACCCATTGCATGGGTCAGGTACTCCAGGGTATTATGGATCCCAGCTGGACAATGTTTTTAGTTGGGAAAATACTGACATGTCCTTGTTGAATCTAGCATTATCATTTTGAGGTGAAGATGTGCCTACTTTGCACCCAGAAAATTGTCATACCAGTTTAAAGATGATGGACTTCCAGTTCATATGTGTATGGTTCCCAATGTAGTTGGGTATTGGTACTCTCCCAAAGGCCAGCATGGTAATGGTACAATCAAATATGTAGCATCGATTGGAACTATTGCAACCCCCATCATGAACATTGGTACTGAGGCTTGGGGGTTAAGGCAGCCTGCCCGTTCCTGGCCCTGTGGGCTTGCCGCTGCCTTCTCCCCATGGTGTCAAACATTCGGGCCCCTGCATGCTGCCATTTCCAAACGATGCTGAAGTTTTCTTTGCAGCGGCTGGAGGGATCTCGCGCTGCCACTCTTTCCAGGTGTGTGACAATTGATAGCAGTAAACGCAGGTGGAGGGCCCATTTTGACATCCGGTTGCTACTGAAAGTTTGCTAGGAAAGAGTGTCTTTGTTTGTCCAGCTGGAGGGTATCCCACACCTTTATTGTGCAGGGCCACGTGGTCATAGGTCACACAGACCACAGTGTGATTATGAGCAGCGTGGACTAATAGGAGGGCTGCATCCCCTACACGGAATGCTCCTGCCTTCTGGTTTAGTGTGTGAGGGAGGGGAGGATCTGCTGCCGTTGGTGGCCCTGTGCATTGCCTGCTTTGAAAATGTAGCAACAGTTGTTTCAAGTTCTCAGGCAGTTTCTCGTCCCAGGCCACTGTTTTACTGACTCTGTCTACATTTTTGCCGCTCGGGTTCTTGATCGATTTTCTTCCCTAATGAAAACCAAGTTCCCCAAACGTTGTTTCAAGTCCTCATACCCGCTAGTTTGGTGATCAGGAGGCCGAAGAGGGTGCTCTGCTTGTTCTATCAGGGAAACCAGAACTGATTTGGCCTCACTGTCTCTGTATGTCGGATGGGTTTCGGCCCTCACTTGGCGCGGAGCTTGAGTTGTCTACGCCTCTTGTGTTGATATTGACAGCAGGGCACTATAATGCCAGAGTTCAACTCAGGGTTTGGCCGTTGCCGTGCAACAATACTATTGGCCATCAACTCTGCAGGTATTCATAAAACACTGGTCTCCCTTCTGGTCTGCCTACGCCCCAAGACTATGAAACCTCATCCCGGTCAGTAGCAGACTCTCCCCCAAACTCCTAGAATTCAGAAATTTCCTCCTCTTCAAGGAGTCTCTCCTCCTCAACACCTAGGCCATCACGTCGTCCCCGCAACACTTTACTCGCTAGACACCTTCCCCCCTCTCCTCCTTGCCACCCTGTACAACTGCACCCCTCTTCTGTGCCTCTCTGTTGCCTACCCCCCGCTGTATATCTGTTCTGTTGTTACCTCTGAAAAGCGCTCCGTTATGCATTTGTACTCTTGTATACCTCTGTAAAGGTCTCTGTTGTGTATCTGTCTTGTTATATACCTCTGTATAGCGCTCCGTTGCCTCTCAAAGCTAGGCCCACGCTCAATAAATACAATAATAAAAAGAATAATAATAATACATTAGGAGTGATACCTAGTCTCTGGCACCATTATATTTTCTTCCTTTCCACATTTTGCCCTTTTTACATGAGGATTATGTGGGCTTTCCAAGGTCAAAGGACATATGCCGCTCATCTTCATTCTCTGGTTAAGAAAGCCCTCCTGCCTTGGGCCTATCATTGGTTTTAAAAGTAACTTAATTCTGATCCTTTTTCAGAAATTACTCTGAATGTTTTATTTTGGAAAGTCGTTTTCCTGGTGGGAAATTACCTCTGTTTATCACTTTGGAGAATTAGGGTCATTGTATTGCTCTGTTTCTGTGCATTGTCCACAATGTGTTCATTGTTTGGAAGGGTCCTTTCCTTTTAACAAAAGTTGTGTCTGTATTTCATGTCAAGCAGAGATTATGGGGCTGATTCATGGAATTATTTGCGCCGAAAAACGTGGATTTGTGCACCATTCTGCCCACAAATCCCCATTTGTTAAACAGGGATTTGCGGGCAGAATGGCACACAAATCCCTGTTTTTCGGCACAAATAATTCCATGAATCAGCCCCTATGTGTCCCCCCTTTTTTTACAGATGTTTCATCCCATCACTCTTTCAATGAGGCTAGCCTGCTCACACTTGCGGAGTTCTTCTGCCACCTTGGGGCGCAAGTGATATTTCAGAGAGACAGGTTGTACGGTCTCATCAATGTATAATTGTACGGTGTAGCCCATAACTCTGTAAGCACCTTCGGCCATGCAACATGTGATCAGAGTCTCAGATGATGTCCATCAGTTCTTCCTGCTAGATGTTGCATGCAAGCTGGAGCTTTTAGATCCTCGCCGTGTTACAGCTGATACGGGTGGCAGTATCAGTGGGAGTCACACATACTTCTCCTGCCACCTAGAAATACCCATTTTGGAAGTTGGTGCGGTCACGTCTACTGAGGGAATTGGTGTGATCCCACATTAGGGAATTGGTGTGATCCCACCTTAGGTGAACATCTGTTACAGGGTGGATCTCGATAAGGCTTAGGTTTCAGTGTGGGGAACTGTGTGCAGCTAATCGCATTAGTGAATGCCCCAATGTCAATGGGCGCAGGTACAGAGGTTTTCGATATCCGGATTCTACAGCGAAGTTGACAGCGATCTTTCAATTTGCAGTGTAGCACAGTGATCGGAAAAATCTCATGGTAGTCTTTTGATTCATCTTGGCCTCGTCATCAGCTTCTTTGATGGTGCAAAATACATTTTGAGGCGCTCTACACACAGGGGGCCTCATTTCGAGGTCGGTGCTAGTCATGGCGCGATTAGCGCCATGACTAGCACCATTACCGGTACCGTGTCCGCCCTCGTTCAATGGGGACTTACTGGTCTAGTCCGACCTTTGCGGGACCGGTAAGTCCCCATTGAAAATGTCAATCCCCATTCCCATTTGAGCCCCCATAGGGCTCAATGGGAATGGGGAGGGTGCTAATACCGGTACCGTAAATTACGGTACCATTATGTGCTCTGAAGTCCCTTTGCGGATCCTGTCCATAACGCCTGGTAAAAGCAGGCGTTAGGACGGGGCCGCAAAGGAGCCTTGTAGTAGGGGGCAAAGCGTTTACTGGCACCGATGTCCTTAACAGTGCCCGGTATCCCTTTGCGCCCTACTCGGAATGAACCCCAGGGACTGTTTGGACCTGGTGATGAGGGAGCTCCCAGTACCTCAAATACCTGGATGGGCGCAGCCATGTCTAGTGTTCTTGCAGCAGATCTTAGAGGTTGTTCCAAGGGGCAGCTGATGGGGGAGGAAGAGGCGCTACAACTTTATCACTGCCTCCCATACCTCCTTCATTGGCCAGTTGTTGTATATTGTGGGGGGCTGTCAGGCAGCAATGGGGGCACACTGCCATGAATATCGATTTCACGCAGTATAATGAATCTGACATTGTCATTTGCTTCGTAGTACTCCACTCGTGCACAGGAACCCTGCCCTCTCTATTCCCAAGGTGACATGAGTCTCTGTCACTGCATGTTTGCATGAACCTTCATCCTCGCTGGTTGGTGTCCTCACATACCCTCTCTTATCGCTCCATCCCAGGCATTATGCGAGCGATAGAGCGTGTGGACTCTGTGGCTTTCAATGTCTGTCAATAAAATTACACATTTTTACAAACAACAAATGTGTGTGTGATGACTCTGTCACACATGCTGTCCCCATAGAGCAGTGGTCTTCAAACATTGGGGTCGGCCCCCAAAGGAGGTCCCAGTAGGATGTCTAGAGGTTGGGGACGCACGAGGCTCTTCAAAAAGGGAGTGATTTTTGCTCAAGGGGGGGCCTGACAACCTCTTTTACTCAGAGGAAGGGGTGTTGCTAGGTCTGGAAAAGATCCGGGGCTACGCTAATGTCGGGACTCGGAGCTTGCTAGCCTTCTGGTTGTTGCCCCTGAGCTTCTTTCCGGGGCTACAACCAAAAGACCCAGGGCTATAGCCCCATCAGCCCCACACTAGCCACGCCTCTGCTCAGCCGCTGAGAGGGGGGGCATCATTAACCAGTTTGAATACCACTGGCAAAGAGGGAAACTTTGTTACTCTGTGCCCGGCACCACATCATTTCCTGTTCCATGTGTACTTCCGTGTCAAGGGGCATCACCACTCCCATCCAGCAGCCACATGTTCTTTCCATCTCTGCTCCCTTTCTTTCTCCGCCTGGGGATTTCTTTTGTGATCCTGCTTCCCATAGCTTCTCCTCTGTGGTTTGCTGCACTCCTCTGCTCTCCCCTCCCCCGCCCCAGGCTGAATTGAAACCACCGCACACAAAGCTATTTCTGCCACAGGAACACAAAGCACAATTAATCCAACTACTTCCAAGTGACATGACACACAGAGTCGAATATAAAGGTTGTGGATTAACGCAAGGGTTGGGTGCTGCGACCAGGAAACGTTGGGCACTTAACAGCAAATGGAATTCTCATAAAGGGATTTTGTTTCTTTTCACTGCATGTGTGTGGACAGCATTCAGTAACACTTTTTTCTGCTGACAAAGGATATCATGTACAGATGTGCAGGAAGCCATCTCAAACTTTGAGGTCGAGGTGCCCCGTGGAGATCACTTCTGGAATCCCCAAAAATAAAAATCAGATTAAATCCAGCCATGGCAATATTATCTGGACTTTTGTGTTATTGCTGAACGCATTTTGTAGCACCGTAAAAAAGATTAAAGTGTGCAGCAAAATGATGTAGCACGTATGCATGAGGAGTTGAAATAAAACTGGATGGCTCGCCATGCTATGCCTTGCTCGCGCGGTGAACTGATTCATCAGTTGCAAAAGAAGTAGCTACTCTCTTAAATGAGGCTGGGGATGTGCAGTGTCAGGGCCAGACCGGGAATTGGGGAAAACCAGAGGCGTTGCTAGGGGGAGGCTAAGGGGGCTATAGCCCCTCGTCTTTTGGTTGTAGCCCCGGATAGAATCTCAGGAGCTACAGCCAAAAGGCTAGCTAGCCCCGAGTCCCGACAGTCCCGACAGTAGCTAAGCCCCGGGTCTTTTCCAGACCTAGCAACACCCCTGGGGAAAACCCCGGACTACACTCAGTTGTGCACCGCGGAAGCAGGTGGGGCAGCTGACCTCCACGCCCAAAACAGGACTCCGAAATGCTATAAACCCGAGCCATGACCTAGGCTGGGAGAACAGGTCATGGCCTCTCCTTTCTCTCTCACCCTGGGAGGCAGTTTCCACACGTGTCTTTATTTCAACAAATGCCCTGCTAATGCGCAGCAGTTGGATGGCTGTAGCCAATCCCTCCCCGTTTGGGCAATTGTTGAAGGGACCTGCTCGCCATCAAAGCTGGCACCAGCAGGACAAAATGCAGAAGAGATTACTGCTGTTAGCATTGACTTTCTTAGGCGTTTAGCCGATTGGCACAATGATGTTACAGTCTTCCAAGTAAAAGACCGCCCTCACCCCTCAACACCCTGCAGTTACCTACCAAATCTGTGTGCTACCTATACAATCCAAATGAGTAATGACATAAAGCTCCTGTCCTTGTATCCACATGGGATTGTGCCATTATAACACACCTCGATGAATCAGGCCCCATGTCTACTAGCTTAACATGTAAAAATGGTTTTGCTTTTATGTGGCTAATCAAATGTTCTTGTAACACTGAAGAATGTCTCACGGAACTGCCCATAAACCTTTTTTCATAATAAGGACTCTACATCAGCAGAAGAGCAGGAATTCAATACATATTTTTATTAATATCAATTCATAAAAACAATCATGTAATTTTGATATACACAAACACACAATAAGGTTAAAAGCAATCTCGTAAAACACATTTTATCACAATGGTATACAAAATGGAAGGTATACGCAAAACAGAGAGTGAAGATGCCACAATGACTGGTACTTATGGAAATCTATTAGTAACACATAGTTCCCATTCCATCTAGGTGAAACTATACAGTTTTCCTCTACATCTCACTAAATTGCTAAATAATTTGATCACACATGTGTTAACTGTCCATATTACTAAAGTGCTAAAAGTCGTTTCTCTAAAGTGCAAATTGTCAATATATTATCACAAAGGTGCTAACTGACTGTTATCACTACTCATTCACCTAATTGGAAACATGCCAACTGATGATTGATATGACATGATGTGGCATTTATAACGCGGCTATACACAAGTGTTTCAAGGCGCGATGAGGCAGGGGAGGGGGAACAAAGGGGGGACAGACAACGATCATACTTGGCCGGGTGTCATTCAGATCACGCAAGTGCATGGCATTGGGGAAGAGGGAAAGTGCAGGGAAAAGGGCGAAGGGACAGTGCAGTGCATGGCATAGATTCGTCTTTCTCAGGACAAAGCTGCATATGACAACAAAATACTTCAATCAAAACATATGCCCAAATTGTACATTGGCATGCATAATGTGGTATTATCCATCTGTTTTTCTTTGTTTCTTTTAAATTCTTTTGGCACCATCCGCACTCCTAATGCAAATGACATATTCCTTGTTTCTTCTGTGATCCAGCGGAAGGTACCATTTCATCCTCCAATCGTAAGTAATGTCAGATAATTACACCGAGGGTATATCTAGAGACCTCTTGCTAGGGCGTAGATCTGTATATCACGCCTTTCCCTTGCTGCTCGATTTCCTCAGGACCAATGGGTCATGGGATAGTCCATATTCCTCTCCGCTGACGCCCCTCCTTACTTATCAGAAAAGATCACTCTCAACTGTGGGATGTATTTACCCATGCATCCGAGCCCTACCTCAAAACTGTGCAGTACTGACATGGAAAACCTCATGATGGCCAGAGCTTCCCAGAAAATGCACAGGGAAATGCATGAAGAATAGGCTGCCACTCATTTTTGCCGATGTTATGGGCACAGAAGGAAACTGCCTAAAACCACCATTGGACTACCCACACAGTAGTCTGAAACCATTGGGAATGGCAATGCTGATTGCCAAATGCAACCTAGAATTGTGGGGAATTCATTTTCTTAAATCCCAAAAAATGGGTGCAGTACCAGTACTCACCACTATCCAAAAGCCGGCAGTTTAAAACCACCCTGTGTTTCTCTGAAGGCAAGCCAAAGTGCCTATTTCAAACATTGCAATATGTGCAAAATATTCACTGAACACCAGCAGACATTTGGTAGAATGGAGTGCTGTGTGCCTACAAAATCTGGGAAATGAAGAGCCCAAAACAATGCTTATAACAAAACTGCTATGGAGTCAGCAGTTTAAGTAAATTTGGACTGAAAGACACTAAAAAAAATCTAAATGTTTAAATTGACTGAGTGACCTACTTTTGAGTGTCACATAGGTTGCAATTGTTTAAATGTCATAGTTTTAAACTTAGAATCAGCCTTCTAGCTGCATATGTGAAAATGTTTAGTTTTATTTGAATGCAGAAACTGGGGAACAGAAATGACAGCTTAAAGAGATTCCAATTTGCCTGGCAACTACCCCCATCAGGAGTGAAACTTGAGTCACAGCTGTGTTCCCAGGCCTAGCTGCCCTTTTGCTGCTCACACTAAGGATATGCCATCTATCTGATAATTGAATTACCTGTGCTCTGCAGGAAAGTGAACAAAGCCCTGTCCTGGCTCAGGCAAAGGTTTTATTGGCAGGAGTTGTAAATGGTCGTAAAAAGTGGCTTCCTCCTGAGGAAAGGGGAGGGGCACTGCCTGTGAGAGCAAGCTGGCTTGGCAGAACTGGAAAAACCAGAAATTCAACCTTGTGCTGAGGGTAAACCACACCCCTTTGGAGCCAGAACATAACTTTAAAAAGATGAATAACTCATAGAGCGGACATGTGAAAATTTTATAAATGATACCATAATTCTTGTGATTTTTCTGCCCACAGTTTAAGAGGTTTTTAGAACCGGTGGTATGTTCAGGGGGGTGTCAGCGGAAAAGTGGGGATAACTCTAAATGTATGCATGTTAAAAATCTGAAACTTCATCAGTTAATGTCCGTACTCCCTGCGCACATGTATGTAAAGTTGGGTCAATGTCAGAAATTGCAAAATCAGTTAAAAAGTGAAATATGTGCCATTTCTGAATGCAAGCTCCCAGGAAGAGCAGAGTTTGAACAGGGGATACCTCCTGTAATGCATGATGGGTGCATATGATTTTAAAACAATATGTACCTCTGCAAATATGTATTTGTTTCAAATCTAGATTTGTGTGTAAGTTGACAGGAGGAGTGGACTTTCTGCAGGCTGTAAAATGACATCACTCTGACTCACAGTTCATTCCCCAATCAAATGATAAATGGAAGTTTGACCAATTAGAAGCTGAGAGAGAGGTAGGGTCAGTGATGCTAGAACACACCCACATTCTAAACACATAAAAGCAGACAGACAGGACAGATAGGGACTTTTTCAATTCCATCTGCAGCGGGACGCTCTGCCGGAAAAATCCATACTTTACCTCCATCAAACCACCAGAGAGCCAAACTAGAGACTTCAATCTATCCAGAACTAAGAGACCAGACCAGAGAGAAAGCAGTGCTGTACCCAGAGAGACCCAGACCAGCAGAGAGAGCTGACCCAGATCACTGTGAAGTGCAGAGGCCAGACCAGACCAGACCAGAGTCCAGTTTAAAACCCTGACCAGATCCGTGACGAGGCCCATTTAATTCAAGAATATAGTGTGAGTACATAGTAAAACTGTGTAGAACCCATCTCTTAGTTAAAATAATATAATTCAATCCATTTTTAACCTAAGTAGAACTGCAGCTTAGCAATTGTGTTATCCTGCCATCATTTTTAAAGCTGAAAAAGTGTGCGTTTAAAATTTGCAAAAACCAAAAACGACCTCTAGTAAATCGGTCATATCTCCGCAACCGTTTGGGCTAGAGACTTGCAATAACTTTCATTTGGAAGCTGAGATCCTAGGCATTCCTAGGACCCCAAAACGATAGAGATAGTCCTTGTGGTTCCTCTGTCATAGCGCTCGGCGCATCCGCGAATTTTGCCGCGATTTGCAAATTTCTTCACGTGTAAAAAGCTGCTGCTGCTTGCCTTCCATTGCCAGAAATTCGTTTAACCTGCTAACTATCCCTGCATCATTGCTAGTGTGAGCCTGGACTAATATTAACTAGATACCAATCACCCTGAACCTCTGAAAGGGAATTAAAAGTATTTTAGCATACTTTTCAATTCATTGCCAGCACATATCAAAGCAATTTGGGCCTGTGTTTTCAAACTTCTGTAGTCTAAGCTTGCTGGGGTGAACTGAATCACATTTGATTGCATTTCTGAGAACTGTGTGTTTTCCTTCCATTTCCTTGCATTGCATAAAAGGGGGGAGGGGATTGCCAGAGAAAAGTGATTACATTGTTTTGTTGAAATCATATTGAGTATTTCTATACTGCATTTCATTCATTCAACCTTGCATTTCCTTGAACCTTATAAAGCATTCTCTACCACATTATACTTCTGTACCTATTTACCAGTGTGCTACCTTATCCATTTCATGTCAACTCCTTATTGATTATAGAGAAGCGTGTTAGTGCCAGATTCTCCGTTGTTAATATTTATCATATCAGATTAAGTGTGATATTCAATTATTAATTTACTATAAAGGGTGATATATATCTATTGTTTAAATTATCAAATAAACCTTTTAACTTGCAAAACAGAACTACTTCTTGGCTCAGTGGGGTCAGGGGGATTCCAAGAGAGGGGTGTTATATAGGGGTAGTCATCCAGAACGCATGAACTGGACCTAAAGATATATCAATAAGGATTTTCATTCAGTATTATAGACTAGGCGTTGACTTAGCTGTAGTGTTGAATTGAATCCCCTTACAAATTGGGGGCTCGAGCCGAGACGTTGGGTTAGATTTACCACTTGTGCAGCTTAATACAGTGTGCTAACTGACGGGATACATATATCCGGTCGGATCACCACGCTGTGTTACGCTGTAAAGCACTCCTCAAAGGGACACTCCAAGAAAAGTTCTGTTCTGCAAAAATAAAATACAAACTTCTGTAAGTCAGGACAGAGACCAATCTCTAGAATGACGACCTTAGTAGACATGAAAATAGCCAGAGAGCACCTCTTGCATAAGCTATTTGTGAGAGGTGAATGGACCGAACAGGGCCAGGATGTGTGGTTGCAGGCCATCACACAACAGGTCACTGAAACAGGGTCAGATATATATAGAGATCAGGGTCCCTTACATGTGGCCCTGAGTGAACTATATATGGCTCCTAAAGCCAAAGAGGAACACAATAAGATTGCCAGGATAGCAGCATACCTGTACCTATATATGGGAGACATGCAGGATAGATGTGCTGAAAGCCAAAATCTGGCAAATAGGCAACAGATGGCATTACAGAAGGCCCAATCTGATCTGGACTCTTCTGAGCAGAGGCTGCAGAGGAGCCAGGAGGCAGAAAATGATAGTAGGCAATATATCATTAAAATAAAAGAGGATATGGGCATCCTACAACAGGAAAAGACAGACCAGGATACCCGATTTCTGGCCCTGCAGAAGGAGCACCAAGACAGTTTGGACTCCTTACTGCAGAACCAGAAAAAGCTGGAGCAACAGATCAATTTCAACAGGGCATGCACAGAGCAGGTAGCCACCCTGCAAATCCAACTAGACAGAGAGAAAGAGGAGAGCAATAAACTGATTCTGAAAGACCTGGATACCCAGGCAGAGTTTGATGAGGAGCGCCAAAAAGCTGGTGCCCTTCAACGGCAAAGGGACGACCTGGCGGCACAAATGCAGGCTCTTAGTCAGGAAAGAGACGCCATAGGCCAGGAAGTCTGCCACTTAAAAAAGGAAATTGAAGAAAATCACCTGGCCCTCCAGGGGCTGGGTGATCTCCAAAAAGAAAACCAGAACTTGGTAGAGCACACCAGAAGGGTGGAAGATGCTCTAGCAAGAAAGGAGCAGGCCAATAGGGACATTGCCCAGGAGGTAAACCTCCTGCAGCAAAGACTGGCCCAGTTCTCCAGGACCAACCAGGAAGCACAGAGGGAGAATGAGGCCCTCTGTCAACACAATGATAGGCTCCAGCAACAGGTAGCGATGCAGGAGAAACTGATAGAGTCGAGTAAGGCCTTAACAGAGGAACTGAAGGCACAAATGCAGGCTCTTGCATTGCAACAGGGAGCAGGGGCGGATAGAGATGAGGTTCGCTGGGAAATGGAAACTCCGGAGCATAACCTCAGGAGCCCTAGTACCAGAGGCCCTCATACCTCTCAGTCCCTGGACTCTGCCACCCCCATGTCCCCTGGTGCACATGAGCACAGGGCCACAGGGATGGCAGATTACTATCCAGCTAAAAGTATGGGGCTCATAGGCCAGTACCACTCAGGAATGGAGGGGTGGGCATCCGGGTATGGGCACCCAAGTACAGTACAGTTCAGTGGGGAACCCCAGGAGAGTAGGCCCATTAAGGGCAACCTGAAAACCTCTGCCCAGTTAGGTCAGTGGAGGGGGTACCCATCAAATCCTGGCAGCAAGGAGGAATCTGAAGACTCCTCTGAACTGCGCAGGACACAGGAGACCAGGTCCCCACATTCTGCCAGCCATACCCAGGCTCGCAGAATCCGGGAAAACCTGGAAGATCAGACGGGAACCTCTGGGAGCAGTGCCTCTGAGTCTGAGGATGAATGGACAAGGGTTACCCGAACCAAAAAGGCCAATAAGGCAAAAAGGGCCTTGCTTAAGGACCCCTTAAAGCAGATTAAGGCGATCAGGAGCGTCATCACGCCTTACCATAAGAACGCTAAGTATTCTGTTTGGGAGCACTTAGAGTTGTTTGAACAAATGATGGAGACTTTCCATTTGAAGGACAGCCAAAGCTGTATTCAATATGTAAAGTGGACATTCTCCCCGGAATACTCCAGTTTCTTTGCGGGGCTGGAGGACCAAAATCATTTAAGATGGTCCACATATAAGGCGGCCATCCTGAAACATTTTTCTGTTCACAGAAATCCTCAAGAGGCTCGCAAGGCAGCCTACAATTTGCAATGTGGGGAGGATCAGGCCCCACAAGAATTTGTGCAGGAGTTAAAGCGTGCTTTTGCACAGACCACAAGAAGGGTGCGCACCGATAGTAGAGAGTTCATAAATACGTTTTTCCATGCCTTGCCCAAATACATCATGACCCAGCTCGTGAGGGATTTTCACGAGAAAAGATCCTTAGATTGGGTCATTGAACAGGCTACCCGGATCTATGAGGTGCAGAAACCGGTAGATAGCAAAAGTAATGCCCAGAAAAACCCCAAAGCCAACACCACCCCTGCTGCTGCCAAGGTGGCAGAGGTAAAGGTCACCCCCGTTTTAGATTTGGAGATGGGGGGGCCTAAAAACCTACCTGCACCTAATAATGCTAGGCCCAGAAGGTCCTCGGGCCAGTCACAGACAGGGAGCCAAGGAGGCAGCCCCACAAATGGGGTCCCTCGCTCTCCTGAATATGTAAGTCCCCGTTACAAGGGAAATCGACCCATCCTGGGTTATGTGTGGACTCCTCCAGCCCAAGGGGGGGGATCCAGCCAAGCACCTAACCCAGGGAACTTCCCTCCAAGCTTCCCACAGGAGGGCAGAAATTTACCAAACCCTGGGCAGAACTTTTTCCCCAGATATCCACCCGACTTTCAGCCCCAAAACCATCCATCCTTCTTTCCCCAATTCCCTGAGCCCAGACCACTGAATCCGGGAGAGGGGAGGCCAAGGGTGGAGGGGTACCCAAATCTTCCCAACCCGGGGTATTACCAGAGGAGGGACAGCTACCCTTCCCGGGATCAGCCCAGGGGAGAAAACAGGGCCCCGTATCAGCCTGAGCGGGTTTCCCAGTTAGAGCGCCAGGTTCAAAACATGGCGCGGGATATGGGTCACATACTGAGGGCTCAGCAGAACCCTCAGATCAGCATGCCGGCGCAGAACGCACCCAACTCTGGACCTGGTGCTCCAGAACAATGACGGGGGCAGCACCCCGATAACTCACCGGTTCCCAGGGAGGAGGCACAAGGGGAAGGGGGGTGTAAAGCCTTGGAGGAAGCTTCCTTCCTCACTTGTAAACAGCCCCTGGAAACCCAGGAACCGGAAACAAAATCTCTTGCCCCTGAAAGTCTGCCTCCTAAGGAGCAGAGGGGGGGTAGGAGAAACAAAAGACCCAAACAGACTCAATTTGAGGAGGAGGTACAGATCTTCCAATTTGAGGGAGAGGGATCCTCAGAGGATCCTGGGAAAAGGATCTTCTCCTTCAGAGAGGGGGGAACTCCTCCCAAAGAAAAATGGGTCCCTAGGAATGCAAATCCAGACTGGGGAGATGTGGAGACTGAGCTACCGCCGCCCACCATCTCATCCCAGAACCAACATCAAGAAAATCCCCTGGTTCGAACCCATCCTGGTGACTGCCTCCAAAAAGGGGGGGGCGGCCCAGAACCGGAGCCAGGGGAACCCACAATGGCTCTGATCTCCAGTTGCCAAATTTTTCTTTCAGATTCCCAAGGCTCTCCACAAGATTCTGCCCAAATCTCTTCGCTAGCGATGTCCAAAACCAGAAAATTAGCCCACCAGTTGTCCAAAAATGTACACTATCTGTGCCCCCTTGAGGAGAAGGAGGGAAGATATTATGCCCCGGTACAAGTACAGGGGCAGGGTACAATCTCGGCACTGGTGGACACTGGATCTCAAGCTACCCTTCTGTCCAGAAGGGCCTTTGACGAACTGAATGCAGGAAGGGGAGAGAATTACCAAATTCCTCTCACCTCTCTTCCGGGACAACTACAGAACTTTGACGGGAAGGAAATTCCCGTTGAGGGGACTGCAGACTTGGACATTAAAATTGGGCGACATAAGTTGAAACACCCGGTCATAGTTGTGACCCCAGAGGGCACCCCTTGTTTACTAGGGAATGACCTCCTGAGAAGGTTGTCACCCCTAATAGATTGTGTAAACAAGGTCCTCTGGACCCAGACTAGCCGACCAATAAAATTAAAACAGAGTGTCAACCATGTTAGTTTAAACGGCACATGCCACATGGTTGAACAAAAATCTGACCAAGTAGAATTTCACTTCCAGAACAACCAGATTCCAGACGTGACAGTCATAGCAGTAGGACAACAGACTGGTGATGGGGGGTCCTCTCTATTTCTGAAAATCAACCTTCCTTCCAGTTTAAGGTGGTATTCCACGCTGGAAGGAAACACTCTGAAATTCTATACTAATCCACAATCAGAAACTCCCACTCCTATAGTCCAGAAAGATGTGAAATCAGCTCAGAGCCTGGCTGATATTCAGCAAATTGGAGAGCAGTTGTTCATCCCTGTTCAGTTAAATGATGGGAAGGACTCTGTTCTCGCTCGAGTGTGTGTGAACAACGGTAAGAGCTTCATCAGCGAAGCCATGTTTCGCCAACTCCCAAAAGATCCAGCCATTCCCACCTTCAAACTGATAGACAAGTGGGAAATGGACCTGGAAGCACCCAATTCAAAACATCTCCTGCCAAGCAGGTGTATGCTCAAAATCTCCATTGGCAACAAGAGCATAGTCCACAATTGTTGGGTCGTGCGAGACGTCCCTGCCGCCTTTTACTTAGGCAGTGACATTCTCAATCGCTTTGCCATTAGTTTGGACCTAATAAACTTCAAAGCTTGGTCCCGATTAGCGGATAATCCCATGGGCTTTGATGATCCAGAAAAAGCATTTAGGTCAGCTCAATTACTACCTTATGCAGTTGAAATTCAGGTTAAAGAGGAAGTCACCATCCCAGAAAGGACCCGACAATTCTACCTGGAAGTGAAAGTTAAAAGGGGACAAGAGTTGAAAAACCCTGATGCTTACATACATCTAAATGCTTCTCTCCAACAGCAAGGGTTGGGGGTAAACCCAACTCCATTAGTCACCATAGAACATGACACCATTCTAATAGAGGTGGATAACAGCGACTTAAAGAGTATTACTCTAGCCGCAGGCACCATTATTGGAATGGCGGTTGATGACCGGCATTTCTCCATTGATCTTGTAAATGAACTGTTAGGACCAATCCCCAAGGACTGTTTTGACAGTGACAGTGATGACAATACAACACCAGACAGGATCTTTACCCGGCATGGGGGGAACTTCCTGGTGTACACTTCCTGCCCCTATGGTAAGGAAGATGTGACTTGTGACTTCAGGAGGGATGAGGTGATTTTCCAGGTCCATGAGGGCTGCCTTTCCCACCTGAAGCCTCCGGTCCAAATCAGCACTCTAACCAGGGACTTCTCCACCCAGCTGGAGGAGGCCGCTGAAATAGCCAAACCAGAAGTCTTTCCAGGCTTCAGGCAGATGGTGGAAGAGAGAGTCAACCTAGCTGATGCCTGTGTGACTCTGGAACAAAAGCAAAAGTTGAAACAAGTTTTCTTGGATTTCCAAGATCTCTTTGCGGTAGACTCATATGACTGTGGTCGCACTGACATCCACACAACAACAATCCCCACGGACCCTGGCATGACTCCTGTGTTTGTGAAGCAATATCGCTTGCCTCTCGCATCAATGGAGTCCCTTACTGAAATAATTAAGAACCTTGAGTCCCGGGGAATAATCCGTCCAGTCCACAGCACCTTCAATAATCCGGTGCTGGGAATATTGAAGCCAAACGGCCAGTGGAGACTCTGCGCTGACCTCAGGGAGCTCAACAAACGGGTCCATACTTCCCGATGGCCTCTGCCCTACATTGACCAAGGGCTGGCCCAGATTCAGGGGTCACAGGTATTCTCTGCAATAGACCTGACCAATGGGTACTGGACTGTGCCTGTCAGTAGGGAGGACCAATACAAACTGGCTTTTACCTTTGGGGGCCAGCAGTACACCTGGACCCGGACTCCCTTCGGATACCTTAACTCCGGTAATGAGTTCAACATTTTTCTACACAAGGCCATGCCCGACTTGGGTGCAAGGGGTAACCTGGCTTATGTAGATGATGTCCTCATCAAAAGCTCAACTGTTGAGGAACACATAGCAGAGATCTGTTATGTTCTGACACAGTTGAGGGCCGCCGGAGCAAAACTTTCCTTTCAGAAAGCACAGTGGTGTAGAACCCGTGTTAATTTCTTGGGGCATGAGATTACTCCTCAGGGCCTCTGTCCCCAAGAAAAGAAAGTGGAAGCACTTCAGAAACTGAAAGACCCCACAACTCTGCGAGAACTAAGGAGCCTCCTTGGACTGACTAATTACAGCAGGAAGTTCATTGAGGGCTACGCAGAGATCACCAGACCCCTGATTCATCTCCTGAAGGGGGGGGGTCAAGTGGGAATGGGGTCTAGAACAAGCCGAGGCAGTAAAACAACTCAAAAGAAGCCTCTCACAAGCGCCTTGCCTAGCTTACCCGGTCAGAAACAAGGAGTTCTTCCTGGAGACAGGGTTCTCTAATACGTGCTTGACGGCAGTATTATATCAAAAGCATGACAAGGTCAATAAAGTAATCTCCTATGCGAGCAAAACTTTATCCTCTGTGGAGGAAAAATTCAACGATTGTGAGAAAGCACTCCTGGCGACGGTGTGGGCATTGAAGAATTACCGCCCGTTTATCCAGGGGGAACACATCATAGTGGAGACTCCACACCAGCCTCTGCAATATCTCCAAAGTGACAGAATCCGGGCCGGAAATGTGAGTAATTCCCGAATTACTTCCTGGATTCTGTCAATGCAAGGCTTTCCTGTGGAGGTCAGATATGGCCAAAACAAGAAGAGTCCCCTCGCGCAAGGTCTGGCTGACTTGCATGATTGTGCCAGAGAAAACTGTCTCGAGGACGAAAGTCTAAACATAAAGGACAACATGGAGGCATACCTTAATTCCCCCCACAAAGTCTTTGAAGAAGACAAGTGTGAGGGAATGCCCACTGTGTATGTGGATGGATGCTCTTACCATGTTGACAACAACGGGGAGAAAGAACTGGTGGCTGGCGTAGGGAATGCATGGGTGAATGAGTCCCCAGAACCCTCCGCTGGATACAAAATTGGTCCCCGAAGTAGTCAGGTGGCAGAATTGATGGCTGTGCATCAGGCCATCCTCACTGCTGTCCAGCATCAACTCCACGAACTGGTCATAATCACAGATTCGGATTATGTACGGAACGGGTTCGTGGAGCACCTGGTTAATTGGAAAACCAGAGGCATGTTATGTGCTAACCACAAACCCTTGAAACATGGGAAGTTGATCCAAAACATTGATGATTTGGTCACCTCGAATGAGATGACCATCTATTGGAAAAATATCAAGGGTCATTCCAAAGTAGAGGGACCAGACAAAACTGGAAATGACTTAGCTGATCAGCTGGCCAAAACCGAGGCCATCCAAGGGGATCTAATTGAGATTGAGTCCCTATTGGGGGAAATCCAGGTCACTGCTATCACTAGGTCCCAGACAAATGCTCACAACGACCTTTCAATTGCACAATGGAGTAAGGAGACCCCTGATGCTGATTTGATTACTGCTCAGAAGGGGGATCCAATAATTGGTAAATTTTACCAGCACCTGGAGGACCCTGAGAACTTTCCCCTGACGGATACCGATTATATTGGGAAAGAGGACCTAAGAGTGTTGATGAAATGTCCAAAAATGTTCCGGATCCAAGACGGTTTGTTAGTAAGGAAATCCAAAGCTGGCCACGACCAGTGGGTGGTTCCTACCTCATTCCGAAGCCTGATGTTAAGTCACGCCCATGATGCGGCCACCGCCGGTCATAGGGGGTTTCACACAACATTGGAAATCTTAAGAGAGGTTGCATACTGGCCACACATGGGGCAGGACCTCGACCAATACTTGAAGGGGTGTCTTGTGTGTGCACAATTTCAGCCATCATCCCTCACGCACCGGGCACCTTTACAAAAGAGGGGAATGACACTCCCATGGTCAGATTTACGAATCGACTTTGTAGGCCCTGTGATTCGCTCGGCTAGGGGGAATAAGTACATGTTGACTGTGACATGCTTGTTTACCAAGTGGGTGGAATGTCTCCCAGCCCCAAACTGCAAGGCAGAAACGGCAGCTGCCTTGATGATTAACCACATCTTTTCCCGTTTTGGTCTACCTCAAAGGATTGAGTCAGACAGAGGTAGCCACTTCACCAGTGAAGTAATGACAAAGATGTGGGAGATACTGGGGGTCAAGAGAAAGCTGCATATTGCTTATAGACCAGCTTCTTCTGGGGCAGTAGAGAGATATAACCGGACAATTGTGAGCATATTAAAGAAGTTTGTGGCAGATTCTGGGCCAAGTTGGGATATCCGATTACCTCTGGTCCTAATGGCCATCAGATCTACCCCTTCATCTGCAACCAAAATGTCACCATTTGAGTTGATGACTGGGCGCAAGATGGTGCTTCCTCAGCATTTGCTCTACAGGACCCAAGAGCAGACACTGATAAATGCCTCCACTACTCATGAGTATGTGGAGAATTTAAGGAAACACCTCCAACATGCTTTTGCTTACGCTCAGCGGAATCTAGAAAGATCGGCTGATAGCATGAAGACCCACTATGACCTGAAGACTTCCAGGAAGGAATATCAAGTGGGAGACCGGGTCTATCTATACAACTTCCAAAGGAACCAGGCCAAGCAGCGCAAATTTTTGCCTACATGGAAAGGACCCTTTGAGATCATCGACAAGATCTCCCCGGTGGCCTACAAAATCCACATCCCCAAAGGTCCTTTGGCCGAGGGGGAAGACAAGTGGGTCCACATAAACCAGTTGAAATGTTGCCATCCCAGACACACTCTGCAACAACTGGAGGAATCCTCTGGAATCCTAGCGGGTACTGTCTCAGACTAATTCAGTTCCAATCATAAAACATACCACATCTAGTCCCTAAAATATTGTGATTTGCATGAAACTGTCTCTTAGTTATACTGTTTTTTTTTTCAAAATAAGAATGTAATGTTTTGTTATGATGAAATGCATATGCTGCCCCACTATCTCAACAGTGGTGGAAAAACGTCTATGAGTAGGTATTGCCGCTCTTCCTTTGTCGTCCTAGGAGAAAGAAAACCTGAAGACGGGCCAAGGAGGGCGATCCGGAGACCGGGAACGAAGATCCAATGGGCCCAGTGGACCGCCCAATATTCCCATCAGGACCGGCGAGGAGAACCGATCGATCAGTACCGGATGGAGGAAAAGATGCTGAACTGTGCCATCTATTGGAAGAAGATGAGGAAACATCCCAGGTCTTGCGAGTCCCATTCGTGAAATAGAATGGCCATCGCAAGAGGGGGGCTTGTGGGATGTATTTACCCATGCATCCGAGCCCTACCTCAAAACTGTGCAGTACTGACATGGAAAACCTCATGATGGCCAGAGCTTCCCAGAAAATGCACAGGGAAATGCATGAAGAATAGGCTGCCACTCATTTTTGCCGATGTTATGGGCACAGAAGGAAACTGCCTAAAACCACCATTGGACTACCCACACAGTAGTCTGAAACCATTGGGAATGGCAATGCTGATTGCCAAATGCAACCTAGAATTGTGGGGAATTCATTTTCTTAAATCCCAAAAAATGGGTGCAGTACAAGTACTCACCACTATCCAAAAGCCGGCAGTTTAAAACCACCCTGTGTTTCTCTGAAGGCAAGCCAAAGTGCCTATTTCAAACATTGCAATATGTGCAAAATATTCACTGAACACCAGCAGACATTTGGTAGAATGGAGTGTTGTGTGCCTACAAAATCTGGGAAATGAAGAGCCCAAAACAATGCTTATAACAAAACTGCTATGGAGTCAGCAGTTTAAGTAAATTTGGACTGAAAGACACTAAAAAAAATCTAAATGTTTAAATTGACTGAGTGACCTACTTTTGAGTGTCACATAGGTTGCAATTGTTTAAATGTCATAGTTTTAAACTTAGAATCAGCCTTCTAGCTGCATATGTGAAAATGTTTAGTTTTATTTGAATGCAGAAACAGCTTAAAGAGATTCCAATTTGCCTGGCAACTACCCCCATCAGGAGTGAAACTTGAGTCACAGCTGTGTTCCCAGGCCTAGCTGCCCTTTTGCTGCTCACACTAAGGATATGCCATCTATCTGATAATTGAATTACCTGTGCTCTGCAGGAAAGTGTACAAAGCCCTGTCCTGGCTCAGGCAAAGGTTTTATTGGCAGGAGTCGTAAATGGTCGTAAAAAGTGGCTTCCTCCTGAGGAAAGGGGAGGGGCACTGCCTGTGAGAGCAAGCTGGCTTGGCAGAACTGGAAAAACCAGAAATTCAACCTTGTGCTGAGGGTAAACCACACCCCTTTGGAGCCAGAACATAACTTTAAAAAGATGAATAACTCATAGAGCGGACATGTGAAAATTTTATAAATGATACCATAATTCTTGTGATTTTTCTGCCCACAGTTTAAGAGGTTTTTAGAACCGGTGGTATGTTCAGGGGGGTGTCAGCGGAAAAGTGGGGATAACTCTAAATGTATGCATGTTAAAAATCTGAAACTTCATCAGTTAATGTCCGTACTCCCTGCGCACATGTATGTAAAGTTGGGTCAATGTCAGAAATTGCAAAATCAGTTAAAAAGTGAAATATGTGCCATTTCTGAATGCAAGCTCCCAGGAAGAGCAGAGTTTGAACAGGGGATACCTCCTGTAATGCATGATGGGTGCATATGATTTTAAAACAATATGTACCTCTGCAAATATGTATTTGTTTCAAATCTAGATTTGTGTGTAAGTTGACAGGAGGAGTGGACTTTCTGCAGGCTGTAAAATGACATCACTCTGACTCACAGTTCATTCCCCAATCAAATGATAAATGGAAGTTTGACCAATTAGAAGCTGAGAGAGAGGTAGGGTCAGTGATGCTAGAACACACCCACATTCTAAACACATAAAAGCAGACAGACAGGACAGATAGGGACTTTTTCAATTCCATCTGCAGCGGGACGCTCTGCCGGAAAAATCCATACTTTACCTCCATCAAACCACCAGAGAGCCAAACTAGAGACTTCAATCTATCCAGAACTAAGAGACCAGACCAGAGAGAAAGCAGTGCTGTACCCAGAGAGACCCAGACCAGCAGAGAGAGCTGACCCAGATCACTGTGAAGTGCAGAGGCCAGACCAGACCAGACCAGAGTCCAGTTTAAAACCCTGACCAGATCCGTGACGAGGCCCATTTAATTCAAGAATATAGTGTGAGTACATAGTAAAACTGTGTAGAACCCATCTCTTAGTTAAAATAATATAATTCAATCCATTTTTAACCTAAGTAGAACTGCAGCTTAGCAATTGTGTTATCCTGCCATCATTTTTAAAGCTGAAAAAGTGTGCGTTTAAAATTTGCAAAAACCAAAAACGACCTCTAGTAAATCGGTCATATCTCCGCAACCGTTTGGGCTAGAGACTTGCAATAACTTTCATTTGGAAGCTGAGATCCTAGGCATTCCTAGGACCCCAAAACGATAGAGATAGTCCTTGTGGTTCCTCTGTCATAGCGCTCGGCGCATCCGCGAATTTTGCCGCGATTTGCAAATTTCTTCACGTGTAAAAAGCTGCTGCTGCTTGCCTTCCATTGCCAGAAATTCGTTTAACCTGCTAACTATCCCTGCATCATTGCTAGTGTGAGCCTGGACTAATATTAACTAGATACCAATCACCCTGAACCTCTGAAAGGGAATTAAAAGTATTTTAGCATACTTTTCAATTCATTGCCAGCACATATCAAAGCAATTTGGGCCTGTGTTTTCAAACTTCTGTAGTCTAAGCTTGCTGGGGTGAACTGAATCACATTTGATTGCATTTCTGAGAACTGTGTGTTTTCCTTCCATTTCCTTGCATTGCATAAAAGGGGGGAGGGGATTGCCAGAGAAAAGTGATTACATTGTTTTGTTGAAATCATATTGAGTATTTCTATACTGCATTTCATTCATTCAACCTTGCATTTCCTTGAACCTTATAAAGCATTCTCTACCACATTATACTTCTGTACCTATTTACCAGTGTGCTACCTTATCCATTTCATGTCAACTCCTTATTGATTATAGAGAAGCGTGTTAGTGCCAGATTCTCCGTTGTTAATATTTATCATATCAGATTAAGTGTGATATTCAATTATTAATTTACTATAAAGGGTGATATATATCTATTGTTTAAATTATCAAATAAACCTTTTAACTTGCAAAACAGAACTACTTCTTGGCTCAGTGGGGTCAGGGGGATTCCAAGAGAGGGGTGTTATATAGGGGTAGTCATCCAGAACGCATGAACTGGACCTAAAGATATATCAATAAGGATTTTCATTCAGTATTATAGACTAGGCGTTGACTTAGCTGTAGTGTTGAATTGAATCCCCTTACAAATTGGGGGCTCGAGCCGAGACGTTGGGTTAGATTTACCACTTGTGCAGCTTAATACAGTGTGCTAACTGACGGGATACATATATCCGGTCGGATCACCACGCTGTGTTACGCTGTAAAGCACTCCTCAAAGGGACACTCCAAGAAAAGTTCTGTTCTGCAAAAATAAAATACAAACTTCTGTAAGTCAGGACAGAGACCAATCTCTAGAATGACGACCTTAGTAGACATGAAAATAGCCAGAGAGCACCTCTTGCATAAGCTATTTGTGAGAGGTGAATGGACCGAACAGGGCCAGGATGTGTGGTTGCAGGCCATCACACAACAGGTCACTGAAACAGGGTCAGATATATATAGAGATCAGGGTCCCTTACATGTGGCCCTGAGTGAACTATATATGGCTCCTAAAGCCAAAGAGGAACACAATAAGATTGCCAGGATAGCAGCATACCTGTACCTATATATGGGAGACATGCAGGATAGATGTGCTGAAAGCCAAAATCTGGCAAATAGGCAACAGATGGCATTACAGAAGGCCCAATCTGATCTGGACTCTTCTGAGCAGAGGCTGCAGAGGAGCCAGGAGGCAGAAAATGATAGTAGGCAATATATCATTAAAATAAAAGAGGATATGGGCATCCTACAACAGGAAAAGACAGACCAGGATACCCGATTTCTGGCCCTGCAGAAGGAGCCCCAAGACAGTTTGGACTCCTTACTGCAGAACCAGAAAAAGCTGGAGCAACAGATCAATTTCAACAGGGCATGCACAGAGCAGGTAGCCACCCTGCAAATCCAACTAGACAGAGAGAAAGAGGAGAGCAATAAACTGATTCTGAAAGACCTGGATACCCAGGCAGAGTTTGATGAGGAGCGCCAAAAAGCTGGTGCCCTTCAACGGCAAAGGGACGACCTGGCGGCACAAATGCAGGCTCTTAGTCAGGAAAGAGACGCCATAGGCCAGGAAGTCTGCCACTTAAAAAAGGAAATTGAAGAAAATCACCTGGCCCTCCAGGGGCTGGGTGATCTCCAAAAAGAAAACCAGAACTTGGTAGAGCACACCAGAAGGGTGGAAGATGCTCTAGCAAGAAAGGAGCAGGCCAATAGGGACATTGCCCAGGAGGTAAACCTCCTGCAGCAAAGACTGGCCCAGTTCTCCAGGACCAACCAGGAAGCACAGAGGGAGAATGAGGCCCTCTGTCAACACAATGATAGGCTCCAGCAACAGGTAGCGATGCAGGAGAAACTGATAGAGTCGAGTAAGGCCTTAACAGAGGAACTGAAGGCACAAATGCAGGCTCTTGCATTGCAACAGGGAGCAGGGGCGGATAGAGATGAGGTTCGCTGGGAAATGGAAACTCCGGAGCATAACCTCAGGAGCCCTAGTACCAGAGGCCCTCATACCTCTCAGTCCCTGGACTCTGCCACCCCCATGTCCCCTGGTGCACATGAGCACAGGGCCACAGGGATGGCAGATTACTATCCAGCTAAAAGTATGGGGCTCATAGGCCAGTACCACTCAGGAATGGAGGGGTGGGCATCCGGGTATGGGCACCCAAGTACAGTACAGTTCAGTGGGGAACCCCAGGAGAGTAGGCCCATTAAGGGCATCCTGAAAACCTCTGCCCAGTTAGGTCAGTGGAGGGGGTACCCATCAAATCCTGGCAGCAAGGAGGAATCTGAAGACTCCTCTGAACTGCGCAGGACACAGGAGACCAGGTCCCCACATTCTGCCAGCCATTCCCAGGCTCGCAGAATCCGGGAAAACCTGGAAGATCAGACGGGAACCTCTGGGAGCAGTGCCTCTGAGTCTGAGGATGAATGGACAAGGGTTACCCGAACCAAAAAGGCCAATAAGGTAAAAAGGGCCTTGCTTAAGGACCCCTTAAAGCAGATTAAGGCGATCAGGAGCGTCATCACGCCTTACCATAAGAACGCTAAGTATTCTGTTTGGGAGCACTTAGAGTTGTTTGAACAAATGATGGAGACTTTCCATTTGAAGGACAGCCAAAGCTGTATTCAATATGTAAAGTGGACATTCTCCCCGGAATACTCCAGTTTCTTTGCGGGGCTGGAGGACCAAAATCATTTAAGATGGTCCACATATAAGGCGGCCATCCTGAAACATTTTTCTGTTCACAGAAATCCTCAAGAGGCTCGCAAGGCAGCCTACAATTTGCAATGTGGGGAGGATCAGGCCCCACAAGAATTTGTGCAGGAGTTAAAGCGTGCTTTTGCACAGACCACAAGAAGGGTGCGCACAGATAGTAGAGAGTTCATAAATACGTTTTTCCATGCCTTGCCCAAATACATCATGACCCAGCTCGTGAGGGATTTTCACGAGAAAAGATCCTTAGATTGGGTCATTGAACAGGCTACCCGGATCTATGAGGTGCAGAAACCGGTAGATAGCAAAAGTAATGCCCAGAAAAACCCCAAAGCCAACACCACCCCTGCTGCTGCCAAGGTGGCAGAGGTAAAGGTCACCCCCGTTTTAGATTTGGAGATGGGGGGGCCTAAAAACCTACCTGCACCTAATAATGCTAGGCCCAGAAGGTCCTCGGGCCAGTCACAGACAGGGAGCCAAGGAGGCAGCCCCACAAATGGGGTCCCTCGCTCTCCTGAATATGTAAGTCCCCGTTACAAGGGAAATCGACCCATCCTGGGTTATGTGTGGACTCCTCCAGCCCAAGGGGGGGGATCCAGCCAAGCACCTAACCCAGGGAACTTCCCTCCAAGCTTCCCACAGGAGGGCAGAAATTTACCAAACCCTGGGCAGAACTTTTTCCCCAGATATCCACCCGACTTTCAGCCCCAAAACCATCCATCCTTCTTTCCCCAATTCCCTGAGCCCAGACCACTGAATCCGGGAGAGGGGAGGCCAAGGGTGGAGGGGTACCCAAATCTTCCCAACCCGGGGTATTACCAGAGGAGGGACAGCTACCCTTCCCGGGATCAGCCCAGGGGAGAAAACAGGGCCCCGTATCAGCCTGAGCGGGTTTCCCAGTTAGAGCGCCAGGTTCAAAACATGGCGCGGGATATGGGTCACATACTGAGGGCTCAGCAGAACCCTCAGATCAGCATGCCGGCGCAGAACGCACCCAACTCTGGACCTGGTGCTCCAGAACAATGACGGGGGCAGCACCCCGATAACTCACCGGTTCCCAGGGAGGAGGCACAAGGGGAAGGGGGGTGTAAAGCCTTGGAGGAAGCTTCCTTCCTCACTTGTAAACAGCCCCTGGAAACCCAGGAACCGGAAACAAAATCTCTTGCCCCTGAAAGTCTGCCTCCTAAGGAGCAGAGGGGGGGTAGGAGAAACAAAAGACCCAAACAGACTCAATTTGAGGAGGAGGTACAGATCTTCCAATTTGAGGGAGAGGGATCCTCAGAGGATCCTGGGAAAAGGATCTTCTCCTTCAGAGAGGGGGGAACTCCTCCCAAAGAAAAATGGGTCCCTAGGGATGCAAATCCAGACTGGGGAGATGTGGAGACTGAGCTACCGCCGCCCACCATCTCATCCCAGAACCAACATCAAGAAAATCCCCTGGTTCGAACCCATCCTGGTGACTGCCTCCAAAAAGGGGGGGGCGGCCCAGAACCGGAGCCAGGGGAACCCACAATGGCTCTGATCTCCAGTTGCCAATTTTTTCTTTCAGATTCCCAAGGCTCTCCACAAGATTCTGCCCAAATCTCTTCGCTAGCGATGTCCAAAACCAGAAAATTAGCCCACCAGTTGTCCAAAAATGTACACTATCTGTGCCCCCTTGAGGAGAAGGAGGGAAGATATTATGCCCCGGTACAAGTACAGGGGCAGGGTACAATCTCGGCACTGGTGGACACTGGATCTCAAGCTACCCTTCTGTCCAGAAGGGCCTTTGACGAACTGAATGCAGGAAGGGGAGAGAATTACCAAATTCCTCTCACCTCTCTTCCGGGACAACTACAGAACTTTGACGGGAAGGAAATTCCCGTTGAGGGGACTGCAGACTTGGACATTAAAATTGGGCGACATAAGTTGAAACACCCTGTCATAGTTGTGACCCCAGAGGGCACCCCTTGTTTACTAGGGAATGACCTCCTGAGAAGGTTGTCACCCCTAATAGATTGTGTAAACAAGGTCCTCTGGACCCAGACTAGCCGACCAATAAAATTAAAACAGAGTGTCAACCATGTTAGTTTAAACGGCACATGCCACATGGTTGAACAAAAATCTGACCAAGTAGAATTTCACTTCCAGAACAACCAGATTCCAGACGTGACAGTCATAGCAGTAGGACAACAGACTGGTGATGGGGGGTCCTCTCTATTTCTGAAAATCAACCTTCCTTCCAGTTTAAGGTGGTATTCCACGCTGGAAGGAAACACTCTGAAATTCTATACTAATCCACAATCAGAAACTCCCACTCCTATAGTCCAGAAAGATGTGAAATCAGCTCAGAGCCTGGCTGATATTCAGCAAATTGGAGAGCAGTTGTTCATCCCTGTTCAGTTAAATGATGGGAAGGACTCTGTTCTCGCTCGAGTGTGTGTGAACAACGGTAAGAGCTTCATCAGCGAAGCCATGTTTCGCCAACTCCCAAAAGATCCAGCCATTCCCACCTTCAAACTGATAGACAAGTGGGAAATGGACCTGGAAGCACCCAATTCAAAACATCTCCTGCCAAGCAGGTGTATGCTCAAAATCTCCATTGGCAACAAGAGCATAGTCCACAATTGTTGGGTCGTGCGAGACGTCCCTGCCGCCTTTTACTTAGGCAGTGACATTCACAATCGCTTTGCCATTAGTTTGGACCTAATAAACTTCAAAGCTTGGTCCCGATTAGCGGATAATCCCATGGGCTTTGATGATCCAGAAAAAGCATTTAGGTCAGCTCAATTACTACCTTATGCAGTTGAAATTCAGGTTAAAGAGGAAGTCACCATCCCAGAAAGGACCCGACAATTCTCCCTGGAAGTGAAAGTTAAAAGGGGACAAGAGTTGAAAAACCCTGATGCTTACATACATCTAAATGCTTCTCTCCAACAGCAAGGGTTGGGGGTAAACCCAACTCCATTAGTCACCATAGAACATGACACCATTCTAATAGAGGTGGATAACAGCGACTTAAAGAGTATTACTCTAGCCGCAGGCACCATTATTGGAATGGCGGTTGATGACCGGCATTTCTCCATTGATCTTGTAAATGAACTGTTAGGACCAATCCCCAAGGACTGTTTTGACAGTGACAGTGATGACAATACAACACCAGACAGGATCTTTACCCGGCATGGGGGGAACTTCCTGGTGTACACTTCCTGCCCCTATGGTAAGGAAGATGTGACTTGTGACTTCAGGAGGGATGAGGTGATTTTCCAGGTCCATGAGGGCTGCCTTTCCCACCTGAAGCCTCCGGTCCAAATCAGCACTCTAACCAGGGACTTCTCCACCCAGCTGGAGGAGGCCGCTGAAATAGCCAAACCAGAAGTCTTTCCAGGCTTCAGGCAGATGGTGGAAGAGAGAGTCAACCTAGCTGATGCCTGTGTGACTCTGGAACAAAAGCAAAAGTTGAAACAAGTTTTCTTGGATTTCCAAGATCTCTTTGCGGTAGACTCATATGACTGTGGTCGCACTGACATCCACACAACAACAATCCCCACGGACCCTGGCATGACTCCTGTGTTTGTGAAGCAATATCGCTTGCCTCTCGCATCAATGGAGTCCCTTACTGAAATAATTAAGAACCTTGAGTCCCGGGGAATAATCCGTCCAGTCCACAGCACCTTCAATAATCCGGTGCTGGGAATATTGAAGCCAAACGGCCAGTGGAGACTCTGCGCTGACCTCAGGGAGCTCAACAAACGGGTCCATACTTCCCGATGGCCTCTGCCCTACATTGACCAAGGGCTGGCCCAGATTCAGGGGTCACAGGTATTCACTGCAATAGACCTGACCAATGGGTACTGGACTGTGCCTGTCAGTAGGGAGGACCAATACAAACTGGCTTTTACCTTTGGGGGCCAGCAGTACACCTGGACCCGGACTCCCTTCGGATACCTTAACTCCGGTAATGAGTTCAACATTTTTCTACACAAGGCCATGCCCGACTTGGGTGCAAGGGGTAACCTGGCTTATGTAGATGATGTCCTCATCAAAAGCTCAACTGTTGAGGAACACATAGCGGAGATCCGTTATGTTCTGACACAGTTGAGGGCCGCCGGAGCAAAACTTTCCTTTCAGAAAGCACAGTGGTGTAGAACCCGTGTTAATTTCTTGGGGCATGAGATTACTCCTCAGGGCCTCTGTCCCCAAGAAAAGAAAGTGGAAGCACTTCAGAAACTGAAAGACCCCACAACTCTGCGAGAACTAAGGAGCCTCCTTGGACTGACTAATTACAGCAGGAAGTTCATTGAGGGCTACGCAGAGATCACCAGACCCCTGATTCATCTCCTGAAGGGGGGGGTCAAGTGGGAATGGGGTCCAGAACAAGCCGAGGCAGTAAAACAACTCAAAAGAAGCCTCTCACAAGCGCCTTGCCTAGCTTACCCGGTCAGAAACAAGGAGTTCTTCCTGGAGACAGGGTTCTCTAATACGTGCTTGACGGCAGTATTATATCAAAAGCATGACAAGGTCAATAAAGTAATCTCCTATGCGAGCAAAACTTTATCCTCTGTGGAGGAAAAATTCAACGATTGTGAGAAAGCACTCCTGGCGACGGTGTGGGCATTGAAGAATTACCGCCCGTTTATCCAGGGGGAACACATCATAGTGGAGACTCCACACCAGCCTCTGCAATATCTCCAAAGTGACAGAATCCGGGCCGGAAATGTGAGTAATTCCCGAATTACTTCCTGGATTCTGTCAATGCAAGGCTTTCCTGTGGAGGTCAGATATGGCCAAAACAAGAAGAGTCCCCTCGCGCAAGGTCTGGCTGACTTGCATGATTGTGCCAGAGAAAACTGTCTCGAGGACGAAAGTCTAAAAATAAAGGACAACATGGAGGCATACCTTAATTCCCCCCACAAAGTCTTTGAAGAAGACAAGTGTGAGGGAATGCCCACTGTGTATGTGGATGGATGCTCTTACCATGTTGACAACAACGGGGAGAAAGAACTGGTGGCTGGCGTAGGGAATGCATGGGTGAATGAGTCCCCAGAACCCTCCGCTGGATACAAAATTGGTCCCCGAAGTAGTCAGGTGGCAGAATTGATGGCTGTGCATCAGGCCATCCTCACTGCTGTCCAGCATCAACTCCACGAACTGGTCATAATCACAGATTCGGATTATGTACGGAACGGGTTCGTGGAGCACCTGGTTAATTGGAAAACCAGAGGCATGTTATGTGCTAACCACAAACCCTTGAAACATGGGAAGTTGATCCAAAACATTGATGATTTGGTCACCTCGAATGAGATGACCATCTATTGGAAAAATATCAAGGGTCATTCCAAAGTAGAGGGACCAGACAAAACTGGAAATGACTTAGCTGATCAGCTGGCCAAAACCGGGGCCATCCAAGGGGATCTAATTGAGATTGAGTCCCTATTGGGGGAAATCCAGGTCACTGCTATCACTAGGTCCCAGACAAATGCTCACAACAACCTTTCAATTGCACAATGGAGTAAGGAGACCCCTGATGCTGATTTGATTACTGCTCAGAAGGGGGATCCAATAATTGGTAAATTTTACCAGCACCTGGAGGACCCTGAGAACTTTCCCCTGACGGATACCGATTATATTGGGAAAGAGGACCTAAGAGTGTTGATGAAATGTCCAAAAATGTTCCGGATCCAAGACGGTTTGTTAGTAAGGAAATCCAAAGCTGGCCACGACCAGTGGGTGGTTCCTACCTCATTCCGAAGCCTGATGTTAAGTCAGGCCCATGATGCGGCCACCGCCGGTCATAGGGGGTTTCACACAACATTGGAAATCTTAAGAGAGGTTGCATACTGGCCACACATGGGGCAGGACCTCGACCAATACTTGAAGGGGTGTCTTGTGTGTGCACAATTTCAGCCATCATCCCTCACGCACCGGGCACCTTTACAAAAGAGGGGAATGACACTCCCATGGTCAGATTTACGAATCGACTTTGTAGGCCCTGTGATTCGCTCGGCTAGGGGGAATAAGTACATGTTGACTGTGACATGCTTGTTTACCAAGTGGGTGGAATGTCTCCCAGCCCCAAACTGCAAGGCAGAAACGGCAGCTGCCTTGATGATTAACCACATCTTTTCCCGTTTTGGTCTACCTCAAAGGATTGAGTCAGACAGAGGTAGCCACTTCACCAGTGAAGTAATGACAAAGATGTGGGAGATACTGGGGGTCAAGAGAAAGCTGCATATTGCTTATAGACCAGCTTCTTCTGGGGCAGTAGAGAGATATAACCGGACAATTGTGAGCATATTAAAGACGTTTGTGGCAGATTCTGGGCCAAGTTGGGATATCCGATTACCTCTGGTCCTAATGGCCATCAGATCTACCCCTTCATCTGCAACCAAAATGTCACCATTTGAGTTGATGACTGGGTGCAAGATGGTGCTTCCTCAGCATTTGCTCTACAGGACCCAAGAGCAGACACTGATAAATGCCTCCACTACTCATGAGTATGTGGAGAATTTAAGGAAACACCTCCAACATGCTTTTGCTTACGCTCAGCGGAATCTAGAAAGATCGGCTGATAGCATGAAGACCCACTATGACCTGAAGACTTCCAGGAAGGAATATCAGGTGGGAGACCGGGTCTATCTATACAACTTCCAAAGGAACCAGGCCAAGCAGCGCAAATTTTTGCCTACATGGAAAGGACCCTTTGAGATCATCGACAAGATCTCCCCGGTGGCCTACAAAATCCACATCCCCAAAGGTCCTTTGGCCGAGGGGGAAGACAAGTGGGTCCACATAAACCAGTTGAAATGTTGCCATCCCAGACACACTCTGCAACAACTGGAGGAATCCTCTGGAATCCTAGCGGGTACTGTCTCAGACTAATTCAGTTCCAATCATAAAACATACCACATCTAGTCCCTAAAATATTGTGATTTGCATGAAACTGTCTCTTAGTTATACTGTTTTTTTTTTTCAAAATAAGAATGTAATGTTTTGTTATGATGAAATGCATATGCTGCCCCACTATCTCAACAGTGGTGGAAAAACGTCTATGAGTAGGTATTGCCGCTCTTCCTTTGTCGTCCTAGGAGAAAGAAAACCTGAAGACGGGCCAAGGAGGGCGATCCGGAGACCGGGAACGAAGATCCAATGGGCCCAGTGGACCGCCCAATATTCCCATCAGGACCGGCGAGGAGAACCGATCGATCAGTACCGGATGGAGGAAAAGATGCTGAACTGTGCCATCTATTGGAAGAAGATGAGGAAACATCCCAGGTCTTGCGAGTCCCATTCGTGAAATAGAATGGCCATCGCAAGAGGGGGGCTTGTGGGATGTATTTACCCATGCATCCGAGCCCTACCTCAAAACTGTGCAGTACTGACATGGAAAACCTCATGATGGCCAGAGCTTCCCAGAAAATGCACAGGGAAATGCATGAAGAATAGGCTGCCACTCATTTTTGCCGATGTTATGGGCACAGAAGGAAACTGCCTAAAACCACCATTGGACTACCCACACAGTAGTCTGAAACCATTGGGAATGGCAATGCTGATTGCCAAATGCAACCTAGAATTGTGGGGAATTCATTTTCTTAAATCCCAAAAAATGGGTGCACTACCAGTACTCACCACTATCCAAAAGCCGGCAGTTTAAAACCACCCTGTGTTTCTCTGAAGGCAAGCCAAAGTGCCTATTTCAAACATTGCAATATGTGCAAAATATTCACTGAACACCAGCAGACATTTGGTAGAATGGAGTGTTGTGTGCCTACAAAATCTGGGAAATGAAGAGCCCAAAACAATGCTTATAACAAAACTGCTATGGAGTCAGCAGTTTAAGTAAATTTGGACTGAAAGACACTAAAAAAAATCTAAATGTTTAAATTGACTGAGTGACCTACTTTTGAGTGTCACATAGGTTGCAATTGTTTAAATGTCATAGTTTTAAACTTAGAATCAGCCTTCTAGCTGCATATGTGAAAATGTTTAGTTTTATTTGAATGCAGAAACTGGGGAACAGAAATGACAGCTTAAAGAGATTCCAATTTGCCTGGCAACTACCCCCATCAGGAGTGAAACTTGAGTCACAGCTGTGTTCCCAGGCCTAGCTGCCCTTTTGCTGCTCACACTAAGGATATGCCATCTATCTGATAATTGAATTACCTGTGCTCTGCAGGAAAGTGAACAAAGCCCTGTCCTGGCTCAGGCAAAGGTTTTATTGGCAGGAGTCGTAAATGGTCGTAAAAAGTGGCTTCCTCCTGAGGAAAGGGGAGGGGCACTGCCTGTGAGAGCAAGCTGGCTTGGCAGAACTGGAAAAACCAGAAATTCAACCTTGTGCTGAGGGTAAACCACACCCCTTTGGAGCCAGAACATAACTTTAAAAAGATGAATAACTCATAGAGCGGACATGTGAAAATTTTATAAATGATTCCATAATTCTTGTGATTTTTCTGCCCACAGTTTAAGAGGTTTTTAGAACCGGTGGTATGTTCAGGGGGGTGTCAGCGGAAAAGTGGGGATAACTCTAAATGTATGCATGTTAAAAATCTGAAACTTCATCAGTTAATGTCCGTACTCCCTGCGCACATGTATGTAAAGTTGGGTCAATGTCAGAAATTGCAAAATCAGTTAAAAAGTGAAATATGTGCCATTTCTGAATGCAAGCTCCTAGGAAGAGCAGAGTTTGAACAGGGGATACCTCCTGTAATGCATGATGGGTGCATATGATTTTAAAACAATATGTACCTCTGCAAATATGTATTTGTTTCAAATCTAGATTTGTGTGTAAGTTGACAGGAGGAGTGGACTTTCTGCAGGCTGTAAAATGACATCACTCTGACTCACAGTTCATTCCCCAATCAAATGATAAATGGAAGTTTGACCAATTAGAAGCTGAGAGAGAGGTATGGTCAGTGATGCTAGAACACACCCACATTCTAAACACATAAAAGCAGACAGACAGGACAGATAGGGACTTTTTCAATTGCATCTGCAGCGGGACGCTCTGCCGGAAAAATCCATACTTTACCTCCATCAAACCACCAGAGAGCCAAACTAGAGACTTCAATCTATCCAGAACTAAGAGACCAGACCAGAGAGAAAGCAGTGCTGTACCCAGAGAGACCCAGACCAGCAGAGAGAGCTGACCCAGATCACTGTGAAGTGCAGAGGCCAGACCAGACCAGAGTCCAGTTTAAAACCCTGACCAGATCCGTGACGAGGCCCATTTAATTCAAGAATATAGTGTGAGTACATAGTAAAACTGTGTAGAACCCATCTCTTAGTTAAAATAATATAATTCAATCCATTTTTAACCTAAGTAGAACTGCAGCTTAGCAATTGTGTTATCCTGCCATCATTTTTAAAGCTGAAAAAGTGTGCGTTTAAAATTTGCAAAAACCAAAAACGACCTCTAGTAAATCGGTCATATCTCCGCAACCGTTTGGGCTAGAGACTTGCAATAACTTTCATTTGGAAGCTGAGATCCTAGGCATTCCTAGGACCCCAAAACGATAGAGATAGTCCTTGCGGTTCCTCTGTAATAGCGCTCGGCGCATCCGCGAATTTTGCCGCGATTTGCAAATTTCTTCACGTGTAAAAAGCTGCTGCTGCTTGCCTTCCATTGCCAGAAATTCGTTTAACCTGCTAACTATCCCTGCATCATTGCTAGTGTGAGCCTGGACTAATATTAACTAGATACCAATCACCCTGAACCTCTGAAAGGGAATTAAAAGTATTTTAGCATACTTTTCAATTCATTGCCAGCACATATCAAAGCAATTTGGGCCTGTGTTTTCAAACTTCTGTAGTCTAACCTTGCTGGGGTGAACTGAATCACATTTGATTGCATTTCTGAGAACTGTGTGTTTTCCTTCCATTTCCTTGCATTGCATAAAAGGGGGGAGGGGATTGCCAGAGAAAAGTGATTACATTGTTTTGTTGAAATCATATTGAGTATTTCTATACTGCATTTCATTCATTCAACCTTGCATTTCCTTGAACCTTATAAAGCATTCTCTACCACATTATACTTCTGTACCTATTTACCAGTGTGCTACCTTATCCATTTCATGTCAACTCCTTATTGATTATAGAGAAGCGTGTTAGTGCCAGATTCTCCGTTGTTAATATTTATCATATCAGATTAAGTGTGATATTCAATTATTAATTTACTATAAAGGGTGATATATATCTATTGTTTAAATTATCAAATAAACCTTTTAACTTGCAAAACAGAACTACTTCTTGGCTCAGTGGGGTCAGGGGGATTCCAAGAGAGGGGTGTTATATAGGGGTAGTCATCCAGAACGCATGAACTGGACCTAAAGATATATCAATAAGGATTTTCATTCAGTATTATAGACTAGGCGTTGACTTAGCTGTAGTGTTGAATTGAATCCCCTTACACAACTCATCCACCAGACCCACCAGATCTCATCTGGCTAACCAGATCTACGTAACCACCTTCAAATGAAGTAAAGCTGGCGGGTCCAGCTTTCAATACCTAGCACCCAAAAGCTGGAACGCACTACCCACTGCACTAAGAAACGAAAAATCATACACTGCCTTCCGCAAACTGCTGAAAACCACTCTGTTCAACTAAGCCTTCTCTCCACCTTGCTTATATAGGTTGCCTGCATGTAATTCAATGAACTTACCTACCTGTTTGCAATGTATTCTGTACCAAGTGAGCATACTGTAACAGCGCCACCTTGCCCCTGGGCCGATGCGCGATATACAAATTCAAATAAATAAATGTTTCACCGGATCTTAATCATCTCTGACATGTGCCCGTATTTAAGAAATAGCATGTGTAACAAGTAGACGTCTCATGTTAGATGAGCTGCGTTGGCAGTGTTCTTCCCCTATGTCTACAAAGAAGGGGAGCCCTATTTTTTTGTTTTGACTAGTCAAATGTTCTTAACATCATGTAACAGCAAGCAGGACGTGTGTGACAATCACTACACCCAGGCAACCTTACTACAAAAAGTTTTTGAGTATGTGCCTTAACCCTTAAACTGCTGGGCTATTATGCATTTCTATGCAAAAAGGACGTACATACTCGTCCTCAGCAACTTTTAAAGTGCTAAAATTACAGGAAAATGTTTGAACTGGCATTATGTTGTATCCTGGGACAAATAGTTTTCCATTCAGGATGTGGAAATAAAGCCACAATGATATTCTTTTGCCTCAACAGTTACACACACCATTAGCCCTTACTAGCATTATCAGTGCTGGGGGATCCTGGGAATCATGGACCAAAATATCTGGAGTGCCGCAGGTTGCTGACCTCTCGTTTAAGGGCATCCCAAGTTTTCCAATGTTAGTTGTGATATAATTGACCCTTCCTTGATTTTTGGCTCATAAAAAAGAAAGAAAACCTGTTAATAAAAGTGTGTTTGCATGTGTGTTTGTGTGTATGTGTTTGAGGCCAACATGCAGTTTGAGGCCACTGAGAGACACATAATGCATATCTTGGGGCAACAGTGACATGTATTGACACAGACTGCAGGATTTTATTTAGGCACTAGCATTACAGGTGCGTAGTGCTGGCATACATTGAGACAAGCCTTTTTCGGGCACTAGCAGCATGTGGGTGTGTTTCACATGGGCAGTGGTGGCATGTATTTATTCAAGACCAGCCTAATTACTTTCTTTGGACACAGTCTGACCGGGGACATACCTCATGGTATGGTTTGAGTAGAAGCTGCATGAAAGTGGGTCCATACTGGTAAACATTGTTGAGAGAGGCCTCTTGGTTTTTCTTTAGGGACATCCAACACCTGTTACAAAATGTGTCTGTGCACTGTTGGGGAGTTTCATGTCTTGCCCTGCAGAACGGAGTCTAATTCCTACATTGTTTCGGAATTCTTAAGAATATTTTGCAGTAAAAAAACATGGCTGCAGACGTTTAATTCAAAAGGCAAAGCTCCTGCTAAAACCTTAATGTGTTAAGTTTGTTTAATTCAGAGAAACTGCGCTAGACTGCAGTGAAATCATCTGTATGGGTCATGAAAGCCCAGGAAGATGGCTAGCTTCTTTGACCACACAATGGGAGAACCCAATTTCAACCATTAAAAAAGCAGGTCTTTTTCCATTATTCGCTCCCACTATTCTCACGCTGGATAATCCCCTGCTGACTGCACTGATAGTGACCCATGTACGGTGCTCATCCACATCCTATTTCCAATAGATGTATTCCTTCCTAGTCAGTCTTTGATGTGGCCATGATGACTCACAATGAGGCAGATTATAAAGACCAAGTAGTCATTTTTTTCATGTATGCTTACTGTAGAACAGTGGTGTCAATTGTCAGGTGCGGGGGGTGCGGACCACACCGGGTGACACCCCTCACAGGGGGTGACACGAGGGGTCCTTAGTGCGCCTTTCCAGCCCCCTAGAGAAGCCATTGTATAGGCTGCACCTTTGAGCAATACAAGCACAATTGCTCAAAGGTGCAGCCTGTTTTAGTCAACGCTGCTTTGGCAGCGGCACAACAGTGAAATGTGCTAACCTGCTAATGAAATGTAGCAGCAGGGGTCAGCCGGCGCCGCAGAGGCGGTGCCCTCTAGCCATGTCTGACACGTGGACTGTTGTGCCTCGCGTCAGCATTGCAGACAGGGGTGTTGCTAGGTCTGGAAAAGACCGGGGGCTAGCTAATGTCGGAACTGTCGGGACTTAGGGCTAGCTAGCCTTTTGGTTTTAGCTTCTGAGATTCTATCCGGGCTACAACCAAAAGACATGGGGCTATAGCACCATTAGCCCCCCCCCAGCAACGCCTCTGATTGCAGAAACGATCGGAGGATCCTGGCCGCAGAAGAGGATGTGACACTTGGGTGTTACCAACCTAGTTACGCCGCTGCTGTTGAACAGCCTCTGTAGCCTGTTTACAAAGAATCTAAGTATTGCATTGAAACAGAAACAGTACAACAGTGTGAGATTTGGCCGTTAGCACCCTGTCAGTGTTACTCTAGCAGTGTGTACCTTCTCTACTGTCAGTGCTAGAAAATCCCTTTCAGCAGTACACCCTCAATGCTATATGAGTTTAGCAGTGTGATCTCTGCTAGCAGTGCATTTAACAGCAGTGCCTTAGGACTCTATCTGTGTGCACATCCTCCAGAAGTACACTCAGTGCCTCAAAGTGCCAGCATTGCCCTGCCAGTGCTATGGGGACCACAGCAATTCCAGCTTCTTCTAGCCTTGCAGTATTAGGCCTATAGGACCCGCAGTGTGAAGCTTCTCCTGAAACTGCATTGACAGCTCTGCGCCTGTAGCACCTCTAGATCCTTATATCACAGACCGGCGCTGCTGGAGACAGGTCACACTGCATGAATTCTACACGCTCCATGACACCGACTATGGGTGCATCGTTCTTCTGGTTTGGCAAAGGGTGTCTTTATTAAAGACTTTTAGTCTACCCTAAAAATGTTTCTCTGTAATTTCATTTGTTTTTAAGAAAATTACATACTTGAAAGTTACATAAATGGCAAGCAAAAAGTAAATATCATTTGATGTTCACTTTTTCACAATAGGTTTCTAACACTCTTGGCTTATTTTATCACTGTATTTGACGAACCTGTAAACGTTTTATTTTATTTGAGTACTTTTCACAATATGTGCTTTAAATCCTCTGAAAAAGCAACACATGCAGTACTTAGCATTGAGATGTGTAGAAGTGCCTCCCACTGGCCTGCCTTTTGGCACACCACGTGCCCCTCCCTGCCTGTGGTGTGATGCAAGGGAGTGGGCATCAGAGATATATTACAGAAACCCTGCATCAGTGCAAGTGGGTTTAGCAGTAGGCCAACATGTGCCCATGTGAATAAAACATACTGGGCCTGATTTACACAGCCTTTTTTTAACGGGAGATTCCCATTGAAAAGGGAATTTGTAAATCAGGCCCATTAAAATTACAATGTCCGCCCTAGTGCTAGGACTAAGGCAAACATTTCCCTGTTGCTAAAATGCATTAGATGTGTTTGCGCCATATTAACTAAACGTTACACTGGTGCCAGGGCAATTAGCACTACCACAAAAAGTGGGGTACAACATATTTTTTCGATGCATTCTTTCACCCAGACAAAAGACTAGAACTAGGGCAAATATTGCCTTTGTGCAAGACAAAGCTTTTTGCGCCAGGTCCTTTTTTGCTGTTGTGTTAATTGCACTTGCACTGGTGCAAAGCTTCGGTAATACATCTCCAGAGCTCTTAATCTGTCCAAGCTGTAACAAGGACCCTCTGACAAGCAAATGCAAATGCATCGTAAACATCTTGATGAAAAGCATTTGACTGGAAATATAGTTTGGACGTTTTGTGAGTAAAATGAGGGTAAAATGCAGTGGCATCTGGGGAATTCCGAAGTGGGGCTGGCATAAATTGTGGGGTGGATAGACAGCCCCAGAGCGACAAAGATGGAGAGGCCATGACAGACCCCTACTGTGAGAGTGAAGCTGGCTAATGTGAAGTTCCATTGAAATATAAAAGCCAGTACAAAACAGTGATTTGAGCATAAGGCCAAGTGAAATGGAAAGAGATGGTGTCAAACTGCAGCAGTGCAAGGGGAAAGAAAAGACACATTTGCAACACTGCACATTTGGAAGATAAAAAGGAGGAATCATTCCTGCATTTAAGAAATTAAGTCAAGTGGCAGATTGTGTTTATCAGGAAAAAAAGAGACTTAATTTCCATCAAATAAAATGACAGCCTGTAATGAGAAAGGCTTATTTTTTTGTGTAAAATTGAACACTGGTTTCCTATGCTAACTGTGGCCTATCTGTGTGCATGAGATAAATAATGAATCTACCTCTTTTCTAATATAGTAGAAAAGAACAATTGTATTTATGAACAGCCGGCCTACATACAATGCTAAAATGGTACATGTACGCACATCTTGTCGGTTTAAAGCTGTATTTTCTGGACTGCCCATGCGCGAGCCGCGCATGAGGAGCTAAAGGCATCAGCTCCCGGTGGCCGCGACAATATATCCTGAAAAAAGCCGGTAATTGCTTGAAAACGCCTGACCTCGGGCAACACAGAGGCAGCGCACCCATTCAGGCGGCGAACCCTGCAATCTGGGGTAGAATCGGACCCGGGATCACGAGAAACGCCCCGGAGTCCGCCGGCGTGAATCTCGCCGCCATTGCCGGATGGACGTGAGTGGCTGCTCCGCCCCTCCCCCCTCGAGCGGCCGCGGCCTTGGCCCCCCGGGGAGCGAACCACCACCGGGCCACGATCGGCGAGGGCACGCCTGCGGACTACCGTTGGAACCCGAGGTGGCGACCAGAAGCGGCACCGAATCGCGGCACGACAGCGGCTGGCATCCCGCGCCTGCGGCCATCACGACTTGATCCCCTGGCGACCGGGAGCTGGCAGCACGGAGCGGCCTCTCGGAGGCGCTAGAACAGGCTCCCTCCTCCCCCGAGCGGCGAGACTGCGACACCTGAGGCTGGGACGCAGTGGGGAAGGAGAGAAGCCTGGGGACAGTGCGGCGACATCACAAGGTACGCGCAGCCCCCCCTGCCAACCCCGCGAACAACTGGACAGTGTCCCGCGCCTCTCCAGTGTCCCCCCGGCGGCGCGGCAGATACGCCCGCGGAGGAGCTGGCATACAGGGGCTGAGCGCGCTCCCCTTTGCCGGAGGGGAAAAACACTTGCTGGACTGGGCCACATAAATTGAGAAGGGGTGCGGAGCTGGAGCCCCTCCGCTCTCCCTCCCCCCCCCATCAGCGAGACGGCAGCACCTGGGCTGGAGCGACGGCGCAGGCACAGGCAACGCGAGGCCGTGCTCCCCCCAGCAGCAACAGCAGGATACGGGCAACCTCTCCCCCCCCTAATCCGGCGAATTGCGGGACAGAGACCCGCATGAGGGAGGCGGCACACTCCAAGACAACAACAGTGAGGAGCAGGGGGGATTGAAGGCACACCCCCCTCCCCAATAAGCACCTACTCCCCAAAAGCCTTGCGGACCGGCCGTCCTCGGGGCGTGATTGCGGAGGGAGCAAAGGCCCATACCGCCCCACAGGCAGAAACCACTGGACGTACACCCCACAGAGGGGGAATAACTCCTGGAGGGATCACGCACTGTGAACTACAGACAACCCCCCCCCCCAGTAAACTCCGGACCCTCCATCGAGCACACCGGACCAGCCGGAACAGGGGACTGGCTCTCAGCAACCTACATAGCATCACCGGGGCCCAGGATCAAGGACAGAGGGGCAACAGATAGACGCCTGACAAGCCCACCCCAACCTGGCGTCCACGACAATCCCTGAGGGACATCCACGCGATCCACCCGGGCCTAAATTCTCACACAAACTACTGCCCTGGACATGGGCAAAGACAAGGCCAAGCGGCAGACCCTGCAGAGCAAAATGGACCTCTACACAGTGGAGGCCCCCTAGCGACAGGAGACACATAGCCTGGTGGAACCAGGCAACAGAGAAGAAACTCAGGACCCCCAACTCTCCCTGAATGACGTAATGCAGGCAATTGGGGACTCGAGAACATCGTTGGAACTCAAAATAGGCGGAGTCTCCACGGAAGTATCTCTCCTACGCCAAGATCTCTGCAATTTATCGTCCAGGGTCGGAGAAGCGGAACAAAGAGTGTCAGACACAGAAGATAACGTCCGCCAATTGGAGCAACAACTTGCCATAATTGCCCAAAAAGTCAACCAACTTGAATACCGAGCCGAAGACAGTGAGGGCAGGGCACGTCGCAATAACCTCAGGATCCTCGGGATCCCGGAAAAAGAGGAAGGCCCCAGTGTCGAACTTTTCCTAGAAGAATGGCTGACCCACATCTTTGCCCCCAGGAAACTGTCGAAATTCTTCTCTATCGAAAGAGCACACAGGGTACCCACCGGGCGACCTGCCCCAGGAGCCCCGCCCAGAACAATAATTGCACGTCTCCTCAACTATCGGGACCGAGACGCTATCCTGCAGATGGCACGGGCCTCCGGTCCAATCACATACAATGGCTACAAAGTGGGGTTCTACCCGGACTATACCAAAGAGGTCCAAAAGGCCCGCCAATCGTTTGATTCTGTCAAGAAGAAACTCCACTCCTTATCAATCAAGTTCGCTCTCTTCTTCCCGGCGACGCTCAAGGTCCACTATGAGGGCACAACCCACCTATTTCACAACCGCAAAGAAGCACGGGACTGGCTTGAAACGCAGATCCTCAATGGGCCTGCGGCCCGACGCTCGCCCTCTGGACCGTCTGTTCGCAAACCCGGACCTGGGCAGAACTCACCACCCCACACTCAGACAGTCTCGGAAACTGAATCGCCACAGCGTTCCACCAAAAATACCACAGGGAACGGATGAGGTCTGGGCACCACAGAATTGAACTCGCCAAGGGATACCACGGCAACTACATTATTGCGGCCGCCACCGTCTAGGCACCGCAGTCCCAAGCGCAGTCCGAGGGATCCCGCAGCGGTTACCACCCGAGCTCGGATCATCCCGAGGAAGCTGCAGTTCACCAAGTTAGAAGTTTAATGTTTGGCGACAGGTGCTCCCAGTTGGGGGGGAAGTACAGGGTGGGGGGAGTTTTGGGGACCCAAGGAAACGGATTCACGAGACAAGAAGGCTGGAAGCAGACGAACGCAGGCAAGGTAAACATGCACTCTCCTTGGTCGGGACCGTGGACGTGATGGACTGCCGGTCATCAGGCATTTCAGTACAGAGAGGCCCCTGGACGTCTCCCCTACGAAGATACCGACACACTCCCCCAAAAAAAGTGCAAATGCCACTCATCCTGCCAGACGCCCTACCAGAAGGACTCACGCAGATAAGATGCTCCCCAACATGCTAACCATACTGTCCTGGAACGTCAACGGCCTCGGCTCCAGCATAAAGCGCAGACTGGTGCTCCAGTACCTAAACCGACATTCGCCGGACATTGCCCTCTTAAATGAAACACACTTGATAGGCACAAACACCAACTTCTTCAAAAGATCCAACTACTCGCACACTTACCATGCCGGATTCACGAAAGGTGCCAGGGGCACAATGATACTCATTCACAGGCGTATCCCTCTCCAGGTTAGGAAGGTCAGGACAGACCCCCGGGGCCGCTATGTAGTGTTGCTAGCGGACATCTGGGGTGAGAAATGGGGCCTGGCAGCAAATTATGCCCCCCCCCACGCTGACGAAAGAACTGCTCTCCAAACTACAGTGTTTGCTCCTGGCAGAAGAAGCCGATGCGTGGGTGATTGGAGGGGACTTTAATGAAGTTATGGACATCGCAGCCGATAGAACCCATAGGAGATCTGGAACACGCCCCACCTCCACACCGCTCGCTGCATTCGCCGAGGCCATGGGACTGACGGACACATGGCGCTCACTTCATGGAGACGAGACAGGCTTTTCCTTCTATTCGGGAGTCCATAAATCGTTCTCCAGGATTGATTATGCCTTCGTCCCCCGCAACTTAGAGCACAGGCTTCTCGACGCTATATTCCTCGCGAGGGGAATTTCAGACCACGCTCCGCTGCTTCTAACCATCAAAAACTCCTGCCGCCACCCAGATCGTAATTGGCGCCTAAACACATATCATCTGCGTCTCCCTGAAATTGCTGAGGAGCTGGAAAAAAAGACTGTGGAATACTTTGAACTGAACGAGGGCTCCGTGGCCTGCTCGATCTCGATCTGGGAGGCGTACAAGACAGTCCTTCGGGGGGAGGCTATCTCAGCGGTCTCCGCCTACCAACAACGTCAAGTCCGGGAGGTCAGAGAAGCAGAAGCACGCGTCTTGGAGTGTGAACGACAAATCCTAATTCAAAGCACCCAAGAAGCAAAGGAGGCGATGCTCACGGCGCAAGACGCCCTTAGTAATCTATCACTAGATAACGCACGGACTGCGCACCAATTAGTCCGGAGCCAAATATATGAACGGGGCGACTAAGCTAACAAGACTCTGGCCTGGTTGGAGAGACGCAAACAAAGCAGGGGACACGTAAGGGCCATCAGATCGCAGGATGGAACACTGTTGACAGAGGATTCTGACATAGTGGAGGCATTCGCCGCCTACTACAAACATCTCTATTCCCCACCCACCGGAAACCCGTCAATTGAACCCTCACGATACCTCGATCGAATCGAGATCCCGATACTCCCACAGCACCAATCGGATCTCCTGAATGCGGACATCACTGATACCGAGGTGCAAGAGGTGCTGGCACAGCTCCAACCCGGGAAAACCCCGGGCCCCAATGGGTTCCCGACAGAGACATGGAAATACCTCAGTGGCATGCTAGCTACCCACATCCACCGCATGTTCCTATGCAGCAGAGAACTAGGAGCACTCCCCCCAGACCTCAGGAAGGCATGCATAGTAGTCATACACAAACCTGGGAAGCCTCCGGACGAATGCACCTTCTACCGCCCAATATCCCTGATTAACGGCGAAGCAAAGGTCCTCGCCAGAACACTCGCTAACAGACTACTGCAGGTTATTGAGACCCTCGTTCACCCAGACCAATGCGGCTTCATGCTCAATAAATCAACCCGAATGAACTTACGCAGAGTCCAGTTGGCACTGTCCAGGGCAAAGGAAAAACCAGCCCCACTCGCCCTCCTGGCGGTGGACTTTGAGAAGGCGTTTGACTCTGTGGGATGGGATGCCCTGTGGGAGATCATGGCTAGGATGAACCTGGGGCAGACATTTATATCATGGGTTAGGGTTAAATTTCTATATGCATCCCCGGAGGCCACGGTGAGGGTTAACGGCAGATCCTCAAAATTGTTCCCCTTGGGTCGGGGTACGAGACAGGGATGCCCCCTATCTCCACTCCTCTTCCTCCTGGCCATCGAACCGCTGGCAATTGAACTTAGAGCTAGCACCAACTGGACCGGTTTTGCTTGGCCAGGAGGGGGAGAAGATCGCCTCTCGCTCTATGCGGATGACCTGCTCATATACCTCAGTAGCCCGAGCATCTCGTGCCCGGCTGTCTCCCTCATCCTCAGAGAATATCAGTGCTTTGCGGGCCTAAAGGTCAATGATGCCAAAACCATCTTCTTCCCGATTCAGGGTGGCGAGCCTGCGATCCCATAGACCTGTCCATACCATGTCTCTATTAGGGAACTTAAATACCTCGGTATACGGCTTGATCTGACACTCGAAAGGTTCCTTCAACTTAACCTCCAACCAGTAGTTGAGCGGTTTAATAGAGACACCCCCCCACTGGCAATCACTCCCCCTGTGGCTAATGGGCCACGCCGCACTATTCAAAATGATGACCTCCCCAGACTGCTATATGCCCTCCAGAATGCCCCATTCCCCATCCCTCGAGAAACCTTTGCACTCATTGACAAGAACCTGCGCACACTGCTATGGGGTGGGAAACAATCCGGGATCGCCCTTGACACGCTCCAGAGATCAGTATGGGAGGGAGGCATCGGGTTACCCTGCATACGCACTTATTACCTGGCCACACAGATAGGGGTGGTGAATGATTGGTTGCATGCAGACCACACACTACCGCACACCCGCATCGAACTGGAGACCATGGCCCCATTAACACTGCTGCAAATACTCTATGCCACCCACGATCAACTCCCAGCGCTGCCCAAAATGACCCACCACATCCGGGGCGCCTGGCGGGACGCGCACAAGCTAATTGGCTGGAAAGGACAGCCAACATTGACACAACCCATATGGCACAACGCGCTTCTCCCGGAAATAGTGAAAATGGGCTCCTTTGATCACTGGCAAGCAAAGGGAATACACACACTAGCACATGTGATACAAGGGGGACACATCCTGGGCTTTGAAACTATGCGAGAACAATTCGACCTCGCACCCATGGACCGGTTTCGGCATGCGCAACTGACCCACGCCATCCGCACCCAATTCCCTGACATGACGATCATACCCCCCTGCTCTCCCATTGAGACCAATGTTCTCCCGCAGCGCATCTCCTCTAAGGTCACCTCCACTCTCTATCAGGCCCTTAACTCATTCGGGGCGGCACAGCTTGACGGGCTCAAAGCAAAGTCGGAAAGGGACCTAGGACCTCTGGAACCTGAAGATTGGGTGGAAGCATTAATGTTCCCCAGGGAAATTGGCATAGAATCCAAGCTCAGACTAATACAGTTGAGGATCCTCCATCGCTCATACCACTCAGGCGCCGTAATGGCCAGATGGGGTGGAATAGAAGACGGGACATGCATTCGATGCAATAACGAACTCGCCACCTTCTGCCATATGATATGGGACTGCCGGGTGATACAGGCCTTCTGGGTGGACTGTATTAACACAATCTCAGCCGCTCTGGCGACACCAATCCCTAGGGATCCCAAGATGACACTCTTGGGCATCGGGGGGGAAGTAGATCTATCTAAATATGAGAAATTGTTTCTGGCAATTGCGTTGGGGGCATGCAAAAGACTTATCGCAGCCAATTGGGGATCTGCCGACCCACTGAGCCTAAACAGCTGGAGCAACGAACTGGACAGGTGCGCAGCCACAGAGCGCCGGATTTATAACGCACGGGGCTGCCCCCGTAAATTTGAAAAAATATGTCGAAAATGGCTAGATCTCCACTGAGACCTGCGGGTGGGGGTACATGGGTAGTACTGTTGGCACTGTTTGCCGGCCTCGGCCTATTGACGTCCCGCGGCCCTTGACCCAGGGGGCCCATGCTAGTTGTTATTATTGCCATGCTGCCTTCATCCTATGTATACCGATGATTCATGTCTCATCCATGTTTGTTCCTTTAAGTTGTGTTGTTGAAACTCAATAAACAGAGTTATAAAAAAAAAGCTGTATTTTCTGATGTATGGTTGCAGTTGGTGTTTTCCCCACTAAACTAAAAGGTCTGTGTCTTTGAAAACTTGACCTCAAGACCTTTGGCTGAGGACCTCCAGTGGCAGAAGTTCTGGTTTTCAATGTAAATGCTAAGGTATACAGGGAAGTAGATACAAATTATGGGATTTACAGCTAACACAGCCAGCAGAAATGACCTTTAAGGTCAGCTCCCCACTAACTGTGCATTAGCTTCAAACATAAACTTTTGAAGCCCAGGAGAGGAGGGCATGATCACATGGGCCAGCCCGATTTCCTGATCAGGTCACAGAAGAAGAAATGGAACTTAAGATTATAAGGGGGCTAGATATGGAGTTACCTCACATGTAATGCGTTGCCATATATTTAACATTGAACACATTTTCTTAAATAAAAAGAGCATTGTGTGTTTCCCTGAGCTCACCCGGGACTCATTTTAAAGGGGATAAAAAGCTGTTGGACCATGTAAAAACACATTTTGTGTGATGGATAAAACCAGAGTTGTGAGAAAAATTATTATTCCGGCTTTTCCATAATACTGAGGGAATAGAAAGTTGTTGTGATTATAGGTTATGGAAGTGAGGTGGGAATCAGGAAGGGGCAGATTTGTGAATATTTTTGCTCAGGAGAAAATCGTGAAAAATGATAGCTCTGCCCAGGAAGGGCGTGCTGAAATAAAATTAGTATTTTATGACTAGCCATAAAACATAGAACCCAAAAATATATATGTGCCAGCAATTATCTGAAAAATTAGCATAGCTGCCATGTTGTTAGATTTTCAGAACCCCAAAGTATAAAATGACCTGTCATTTGAAATGTTGTACTTTCCCTCCTCCCTCATCCTCTATCATTCTCACCCCCCTAACTCCTTGTCCCATTAGCAGTTAGTGGGCATATTGGGGGGAGTGAGAGGGCGAGAGCTGGCCAATCCGTTCGTGGGAAATATGATAATAATGTAGTGTCAACAGCCCTATAAGAGATTCGTTTTCCTTCTCGGAGAGCCTGGCATACTGATCTTTCTTTGGACATTTGATTTTTCCCTTGACTTTCCTACTCTATTGCTGGGCCTTAAACTTTGCGTGGGAGGCAGAGACTGGGAAATCTAGAAACTAGCCGGGCCTGCCATTTGAGGAGCCAGGGGAAGTCTGGGTGCTGGGGACTACCCTTGGCCGAAGCCTTTGACCAGATCTGTGTTGTCATGAGAGGAGCCTTGCTGTTTCCCTGAATGTCCCATAATCAAGATCCCCCATGTCAGTAGATATATCCCAAAGCTACCAAAGGTATGTGGGGGGGGTACTGCCAGCCTTAATCTCCATCTCGCATAGTGGGTAGGGTGGTGCCACTGGGAAGACCATTGGCACAATTCATTAAATTCAATTAAAATTAATTCCACTATAGAAAACCACCCTATGCATTTAAAATGAATTGTGTTGGGAACTGCCTGATCCTTTCCATTAAATTGTGGGAAGGTGGGAAGCTGTGTAGATCCTTAGCACATTGAATTGAAGTTAAATCAATTAATTCCCATATAGAAAATCATGGGATGAGTGTTGTTAGAGTTCAAAACTAACAAAGTTCATGCCCAGTGTTTTAGAGCTGGTATAGACAATAAAGTACTTGGGTGACTCTACCTTTCTGAAACCCCTGTCTTCTGTACCAAAGGGGGGTGTCCATAATCCCAAAATAAGTAATCCTAAAACGCTGCTGATCAAGTGAATGTAGGGGGTGCAAATCGAAATTTCCCATTTATTTGCTCGCATTCCAAAATGTTTTTCCCAAAGCCCTGCATTTCATGCAAATAAAAAGCCCAAAACGGTTTTCCCATTGAGTTCCTTTCTTGACTTTGCCTTCCAAATAAAATAAAACCCCACACGATTTTGCTACTGTATTCCCACTCCCTGTACCTTGCCTTCAGATCAGAGGGGTCATATCTAATTGATGCCTGAAGGGTGCGGGTTGCTGGGAGAACGTAGTAATGTGCCAAACTAAGCAGTCACTGTATGTTTTATATGTTGCCTATTGGTTAACTTGCAAGAAATCTGATGTAAATTGTGACTGCCAGCTTCAAAATTTTACCTGTGTCATAATGCGACTGAAAGTCCTTTAAACCTGTGTTACACAATTGCTGCAATACATTTGAATTTGTGATATTGTGTAGTGCCACATCATTGGTGGCTGATGTTTCGGTTGCTATTCCATTTTGTCAAAACTATACACCAACTTGGCTCCTAGCTCATTGGTGGCACATAGGGTATTTGTTGGGGTGGTGCAAAATAAGTGGGAGGCCTCACTAAAGTTGAATCTGTATAAGCACTTTGAGTGTGTGCCACCTTGCATGGGGGTTAAGGAACTCCCTGAGTTCAGAGTGATCGGCTAATTAATCGCGACAAAGCATTTCCCCCGATTTTCAGGCCGATTCATGGAATAATTAGCGCGGCGCAAGTGGGCAAAAACGTGCGAATCGCAGTGGAATAGCGAAAATCGCAGTGCAAGTGCGAAAATCGCATGAAAAGCAGCTCACGTCGATTCATGGAAGTCCGTGCGCGAGAAAACCAGCGGATGTGCGATAAAAAAGTGCGCCGCGCACGTTGGCGCACAGGCCATCTAACAGCGTGTGCCAGGTCACAGCGAAAATCGCACAGGCCACAGCGTAATTCGCACATAGCGCGGCGCACGCAACAAAAGTAGGCGGAACACGGGCGTAACACTCGGAATGGGGAACAACTTGCAAAAACGTGGGCGTCACGGGGGAAGTACAGGGCACAAGTGCGCGGAACGCCCACACGCTCGCCTACAACACGTATTCATGGAATAGAATAGGGCAAAAAAGCGCACGCTCAAACCAGCGCACAGGCACAAACACGACCGCCACAAGAAAGCAGGCGGTAGCGTCTCTGCGGCTGTAAGAAATGTGCGCCAAAAGGTGCGCCAACAAATAGCACCTATATACTGCCATGATGAATGTCCTATACTGTGGCCCTCCAGGACAAATGACGTGCAAAGGGGTACCGACAAACACGGACACCCGCTGACAAAAAATACGTGTGCGTGTATACCGGGGTGCGCGGGAAGTCTCACACGCGATTTCAGCAGGGTACATGTATTACAGGGGTTCGCGTGAAGTTTTTCACGCGATCGGGCCTGGGGGAGCGGGCTATGTGTATTACAGGGGTTCGCGTGAAGTTCCTCACGCGATCGGGCCTGGGGGAGCGGGCTACGTGTATTACAGGGGTTCGCGTGAAGTTCCTCACGCGATCGGGCCTGGGGGAGCGGGCTACGTGTATTACAGGGGTTCGCGTGAAGTTTTTCACGCGATCGGGCCTGGGGGAGCGGGCTACGTGTATTACAGAGGTTCGCGTGAAGTTTTTCACGCGATCGGGCCTGGGGGAGCGGGCTACGTGTATTACAGGGGTTCGCGTGAAGTTTTTCACGCGATCGGGCCTGCAGGAGCGGGCTACGTGTATTTCAGGGGTTCGCGTGAAGTTTTTCACGCGATCGGGCCTGGGGGAGCGGGCTACTTGTATTACAGGGGTTCGCGTGAAGTTTTTCACGCGATCGGGCCTGGGGGAGCGGGCTACGTGTATTACAGGGGTTCGCGTGAAGTTCCTCACGTGATCGGGCCTGGGGGAGCGGGCTACGTGTATTACAGGGGTTCGCGTGAAGTTCCTCACGCGATCGGGCCTGGGGGAGCGGGCTACGTGTATTACAGGGGTTCGCGTGAAGTTCCTCACGCGATCGGGCCTGGGGGAGCGGGCTACGTGTATTACAGGGGTTCGCGTGAAGTTTTTCACGCGATCGGGCCTGGGGGAGCGGGCTACGTGTATTACAGGGGTTCGCGTGAAGTTCCTCACGCGATCGGGCCTGGGGGAGCGGGCTACGTGTATTACAGGGGTTCGCGTGAAGTTTTACACGCGATCGGGCCTGGGGGAGGCCAGGGTACGTGTATTTTAGGGGTGCGCGGGAAGTTCCACACGCGATTAGGCTGGGTGGGTAACAGGTGTTCCCTGTACACCCTCGACGGCCCCTGCAGGCAGCCCACATAACAGGGGACTACCCTGCACACCTGCTCATGTCCCCCTGCACCCCCAGCAGTGCAGGGGCAGCCTCCACCAGGCCCCCACCCATGTCTCCCACCACCCCCACCCCCCAGCAGTGCAGGGGCACCCTCCACCAGGCCCCCACTCATGTCTCCCAGCGTGCTACGTGTATTTCAGGGGTGCGCGGGAAGTTCCACACGCGAATAGGCTGGGCGCGTGTATTTCAGGGGTGCGCGGGAAGTTCCACACGCGAATAGCCTGGGCGCGTGTATTTCAGGGGTGCGCGGGAAGTTCCACACGCGAATAGCCTGGGCGCGTGTATTTCAGGGGTGCGTGGGAAGTTCCACACGCGAATAGCCTGGGCGCGTGTATTTCAGGGGTGCGTGGGAAGTTCCACACGCGAATAGCCTGGGCGTGTGTATTTCAGGGGTGCGCAGGAAGTTCCACACGCGAATAGCCTGGGCGCGTGTATTTCAGGGGTGCGTGGGAAGTTCCACACGCGAATAGTCTGGGCGCATGTATTTCAGGGGTTCGCGTGAAGTTATTCACGCGATCGGGCCTGGGGGAGCAGGGTACCACTCACCGTCTGCCTTGCGTGTAGAAGAACGCGTAGCCAACACCCGCTGTGAAGTAATAGCGTGTGAACCCCAACAGATGGAAAACACACGCACCGCACGAAAAGCACGTACAGAACATAAAGGCATGCGGGATCACCAAGCCCTGCCAGGGCAACGCCCGTGCGCAAAACGTCACGGACGCGCTTACGCTGTAAGGGCCTT